>NC_088791.1:26902997-29402997 GCF_011386835.1 Chrysemys picta bellii
CCAATTTTGTGAGTGACACATCTGTTGAAACTGTCCTGGTCAGTGAGGATGGGTGGAAGGGCATTGCCTGGAGCAGACTTGTAGTGGGTCTGTCCACCACCAAAGAGAAGAGATGATCTCCACTGGAATGTTGAGTATGGTGTCCATGGATTGGTGCCTGGAGAATAGATTCTTTGCAGCCTTAACTATATAGCGAAGGTGCAGGTGGGCAAAGGGCATGACATATGTGCACACCACCACATGCCCTAGGATGGAAAGGCAGGTCCTGTCCATGACTGAAGGGTTGGAGATTGCCAGGGCTATTTGGTCCAGTAGGTTCTGGAATCTGTTCTGTGGCAGATAAGCTCAGGTGGAGGTCACGTGAATGCAAGCTTCTATGAATTCCAGGGACCGAATAGGGTCCAGAGTTGATTTTGACACGTTGATGCCCACTCCTAAGGTCACAACTGATGCCTATAGAAGGGCAGGAATTTAACATGGATCTCCCAATGGTCCAGGCTAGCACCCTGACCACTGGACCTCCTTCCCTCTGAGGGGAGTAGTGAGACTTAGTTCAGTTCTTTGGAAAATGTAAAAATGCCCTTCTGTTGCTTCGGTGAGCAGAGAGTAGCCCTAAACAGGGGAGATCAAACATTCCTCTCTGTAAACTCAGTTTAGCTGCCTTCACTAGAGCCCTTTGGCAGACAGGACATTGTCAGTGTATACAGGTTCAGAAGATATGGCATGATTTGGAGGGGAAGAATGTACGTCAGAAGTATTTTACAAAGAAAAATAGATAAGTTTCATGGATTAGCACTGGAAATTTTACACTCCGTTGGGCAGGCATGGGCAAACTTTTTGGACCGAGGGCTACACCTGGGTATGGAAATTGTATGGCGGGCCATGAATGCTCATGAAACTGGGGTTGGGGTGCGGGAAGGGGCGAGGGCTGTAGCTGGGGGTGCAGGCTCCGGGGTGGGGCGAGAAATGAGAAGTTCAGGGTGCAGGATAGGGCTCTGGGCTGGGGCAGGTGCGCAGGGGGATGATGGCTCCGGCTGGGGATGAGGGATTTGAGGTGTAGGGACTCTAAGCTGGGACCGAGGGGTTCAGAGGGTGGGAGGAGGATCAGGGCTGGGACAGGGGGTTGGGGAGCGGTGGCTCAGGGGTGCAGGCTCCAGGCAGTGCTTTCCTCAAGTGGCTCCCGGAAGCAGTGGCATGTCCCTGCTTGGGCTCCTATGCGGAGGCGCGGCCAGGCAGCTCTGCTGCATGCTGCCCCGTCCGCAGGCGCCGCCCTTGCAGCTTCCATTGGTCGCGGTTCCTGGCCAATGGGAGCTGCAGGGGCGGTGCTTGAGGTGGGGGCAGCGTGCGGAGCTGAGCTGAGCTCCCTGGCTGCCCCTACGTGTAGGAGCCAGAAGGAGGACATGCCGCTGCTTCTGGGAGCTGCGTGGAGCGGCCCCCGACCTTGCTCCCCAGCTGGAGCGCCAGAGCAAGGAAAGCCCCACATTCCACTCCGCAGCGGGAGCTCGAGGGCCGGATTAAAACGGCTGGTGGGCTAGATGCAGTTTGCCCACCCTGCATTAGGGTATAATCCCTCATGAAACTCTATAGGCCGGCTGACGTTACAAGAGGGATAAATTCGGTCTTAAATATTTATCATCTTTAGAGCCACTGTTTTAAATCTAAGCAGAACTGGCTCAGCCTCTGTGTGGATTTTTTCAAAAACCTTAACACAAGAAGTCCTGGACAAATACATATATACACATAATTTATGCTTCTTTTGTACTTTTATATTTATACATATACACATATGTATATAGAAACCCTCTCTGTGCAGCACTGAGGGGAACAAAAGAAGCATACACTCCAGGAACTTATAGTCCATAACGAAGAGTTATGTAGACACCACAGTGATAGGTACATTAAAAATACATAACTAGATTGTCAGAGCTGGGTCACGGGCAGCCTGTGGGCACAGAGCGAGCTGTTCACCATCTAGGCTGAAGGTCAGAAATCATTCCAGGGTGAGGCCAGATCAATACCACAAAGTCAGAATTCGTTATCAAACTGAAAGCATGAGGCGAGAACTTGGGTTGGGCCAGAGCAGGGTCTTTCACCAAGATTACCACTGGTCTTAAGCCAAAGAAAGTTAACCAGAAGTACAGTCAGAAGCCCAGCTTACACAGAGAGCTGGGAGTCTAGGGTCAAGGCAAGTTGCAGCGAGGAGCGCTGAGGCAGGTCTAAGGCAGAAGCACACCATTGATCTGTGTTGCTCAGGCAACTCCCAAAAGATGGGAGATATGGCATGATTTGGAGAGGACTTCCTGGTTCATATGTAACCTTTTGTAATCTTATGTTTTAATGTTCCCAATTAATATTAAGTTGTTAAAGATCAGGTTGCAATAAAACTAAACAATTTTCAGGTCTGAGCCTCTAGGCTGGGTACAGAAAATGTACTTAATAGAGGACCACAAAATGACACTTTGAATGATAAAACCAACCTTTCTTAAAAAGGAAAATGATTAGTTAAGCAAACAGACATGCAACTACCACTTACACAATATTACAATTATACTTAGACGCAAAGATGAAATAGTGTATCAACGGGTGATCAGTCCACCGACAACAGGGTGAAGTACAACCTTATAATCCTGGAATTTGATGCTACCCTTTCAATGTTATTTAGAGATCTCTTGCAATTTATCAAGGCTACTCCTTTTATAATCTATAACAATACTAATTAACATTAAACTATCTTTTCCCATAATTATATTTCTGCTACCTCCATATTGGCTTTTTACATTACACATTTAAATTAACATCTGCACCAATGTCCTTCCCATACTATCAATACAGATAGCATTTTAAGTAGGGCTGTTTAATAGCAGTTAACTCACGTGACTAACAAAAAAATTAATTGCGATTCAAAAAATCGCGATTAATCACAGTTTTAATTGTTAAGCAATAGAATGCCAGGTGAAATGTATTAGATATTTTTGGATGTTTTTCTACATTTTCAAATATATTGATTTCAATTACAACACAGAATACAAAGTGTATAGTGCTCACATATTTTTGATTACTAATATTTGCACTCTAAAAATGATAAAATAAATAGTATTTTTCAATTCACCTCATAAATACTGTAGTGCAATCTCTTTATGGTGAAAAATAATCTACATGTGTAAACTGCACTGTTACATAATTGCACTCAAAAACAAAACAATGTAAAGCTTTAGTGCCTACAAGTCCACTCAGTCCTACTTCTTGTTCAGCCAATCGCTAAGACAAACAAGTTTGTTTACCTTTACGGGACATGATGCCTGCTTATTTACAATGGCACCTGAAAGTGAGAACAGACATTCGCCTAGCACTTTTGTAGCTGGCATTACAAGGTATTTACGTGCTAGATATGCTAAATATTCATATGTCCCTTCATGCTTAGGCCATCATTCCAGAGGACATGTTTCCATGCTGATGACACTCATTAAAAAAATAATGCGTTAATTAAATTTGTGACTGAACTCTTTGGGGGAGAACTGTACATCTCCTGCTCTATTTTACCCACATTTTGCCATATATTTCGTGTTACAGCAGTCTCGGATTATGACCCAGCACATGTTTGTTTTAAGAACACTTTCACAGCAGATCTGACAAAATGCAAAGAAGGTACCAATGTGAGATTTCTAAAGATAGCTACAGCACTCGACCCAAGGTTGAAGAATCTGAAGTGCCTTCCAAAATCTGAGGGGGACTAGGTGTGGAACATGCTTTCAGAAGTCTTCAAAAAGCAATACAGAACCTGAACCACCAAAAAGAAAATCAACCTTCTGCTGGTGGCATCTGACTCAGATTATGAAAATGAATATGCGTCTGTCTGCATGGCTTTGGACTGTTATTGAACAGAACCTGTCATCAGCATGGATGCATGTCCTCTGGAATGGTGGTTGAAGCATAAAGTGAAGCTGGCTACAACAGTACCATGGGAATGCATGTTCTCACGTTCAGGTGACTTTGTAAATAATAAGCAGGCAGCATTATCTCCTGCAAATGTAAACACACTTGTTTGTCTGAGTGATTCGCTGAATAAGAAGTAGGACTGAGTGGACTTGTAGGCTCTAAAGTTTTACATCGATTTATTTTTGAATACAGGGGTGGGTTTTTTTTTTACATAATTCTACATTTTAAAATTCAACTTTCAATAAAGAGATTGCACTATAGTACTTGAAATGGGGGGATTGAAAAACACTTTTTTTTACAATGCAAATAATTTTAATAAAAATAAATATAAACTGAGCACTGTACACTTTGTATTGTGTTGTAAGTGAAATCAATATATTTGAAAATGTAGAAAACATCCAAAAATATTTAAATACATGGTATTCTATTATTAACAGTGCAATTAATCGCTTGACAGCCCTAATTTTAATAAAACATTCACAATTCTTAAAACACACTCATTAAAAACCTTGTTCAAACCAGTTATATCCAAAATGTAATGGTAACATAACCCTGGGTCATATCCTGGCTAACTCTAACTTTCCCACAACACTGTATCTCCAACTTTCCCACACTACCAACTTCAATTTGTCATACTCTTCTACCCTTAAGCTAATTTTGGCTCAAAACCTAGCTTCTACTTATTTCTTAACCTAAACCATCCTACGGGCTACAGGAGTGCCAGCCAATCAGGGAATAATTGAGGACTATCGCTCATGTCCCCTTAGGGAAGGGCTTCCTGCAACGCATAGCCTCTTGGGGGCAACCCTACCTAGGCCCCTGGTGGTGACGAGGAAGCAGTGCCTGTCTCAAACCCCGCAGTCTCCAGCTGTAGACCCGTGGGTTCTTCCGGAGATAGCCATTCTTTCCCCTTTCAATACCTTCTAGTATTAGTAGCATATCCTAAAACTTTTTCTTTTTAAGTACAAACTCAAGACCTATCTAATGCTCACCTCTCTTTTCTAACATACTTCCCCCATACTTGGCCTTGGAAGTTCTAGATGTGCTAATGCTCGTGCTTTCTTGTGAACAGGTTATATGTATACTGTTGTGTAAACCAAAACGGATGTGGCTCATGAGGCCTGGAGCTAGAGGCAAAATGACAGAATAGCCATACTGATTCCTGGCTGGACTGGCAAGGTATTCAGATTTTAAATGTGGCAACTAGCTGTGATTCTGTGATGTATATGCAATGTTTAATAAAGGACTCGAAAGAAATGTGTCCACATGTGCTGCATGTTCCACATATTGCTCATCTTTTGAATGTAGCTATTAATCATTGCAACCAAAACAAATGAGTTCCATGATGTGACCAAATTGGTGGTATATTTTCCAGAAATATTTAAACTTGCCAAGGACAAGGTGAGTGTTTTTTAAAGACTGTGATCAACAATGTGAGCCCATCAGGTTTGTGTGCACGCTCTTACGCTGTATTTCCTGTTTTGAGGCAGCAAATTTCATTCATGCATATTGGGACAGTGTGATAGACTCTCCAACTGAAGAAGAGGATGCAGTCACCTCAAAGAAGGCAACGAAACTTTGCCAGATGGTTGAGAACGATGGAAACCAGTGAGAACTGTATTGCAAGCTATATTTTCTTCATGTATTTTTGGGACAAATCCACAGGGTTTCATTTGCAAATGGACACAAATGCACCCCGATACACCGCACTGATACACTGTTTAATTGTGATGTTTACAAGTTATTGCTGATGCAGAAGAAGTCTAAAAAAGAAGTGGAACTCAAGTCAATGGGCTTCAAAAGGCAATTTCTTTAATCTGCAATGAATGCTTTTGCATCTGAATTTCAAAGTTAACAAAGTATCAGAGGGGTAGCCGTGTTAGTCTGGATCTGTAAAAGCAGCAAGGAGTCCTGTGGCACTTTATAGACTAACAGACGTAGTGGAGCATGAGCTTTCGTAGGTGAATACCCACTTCAAACTAAAGGTACCCATATCTTGCAATGTACCCGAGAGACTCTATGGATCAGGATCACTTTTTGCCAACTGTAAAGTGTTTGATCCATTTGTCCAGGCTCAGATGTCACACAATTTTAGTGTCTAGGAATATATTCTGTGCATTTTCCCTGGCACGGGGCATAAGAATTCAAGCCCAATTTTGACTTGTACATGGCATATGAAGTGCCCTGTCATGACACTGTAACAGCACTTGAATACTGCAGAAGTAAAATCCAGTCATTGCCTGTCATGTTCAGTGTGGCATTACATATACTCAAAGAGCTAGTAACTAATGTTTGTGGAAAGATCATTCAGTCTGTTCAAAAAAGTTCAAGACAAACACTGCATGTGCCTCTCCGAGGACCGACTTGCGCAGCTCAACGTTCTGTACTATTATAAGGACATAAGTTCAAAATTTGGAGAGCTTTTGAAAACTGGAATAATCTGCTGGCTCTAGCAAAAGATTACACATTCCAGTACTTCTAAAAAAAGGCTGATAAAAATATATATTATATTTCTCAAACCTCCTAGTTGTGGGAACGGAAGACTTTATAGGCAAATTCTAGTGATATAGGCAGCTTTTGAATTCGGCTTGTTTTAAATTGACTAGTGAATGAATAGTAGAAACAGGTATGATTTGTTGATGTAAGGATATTTAGGCATACAGTATGATGTTGACAATTTGTGCTTTAATGATTTATGAATCTTTAACTTTTTGAATCTCTAAGTGTAGGATCAGTATCTAGCCCCCAAAAAACTTCCCACAACAGTGAAAATTTAAATTGATAAAAATAAACACTGATATTTGAAGTTATAAAAAAAAAGTCAAATGCTGCCAATCCTAAATATAGTTAACTGTACAAATAATGGTAATAGTAAATTATGTGTTTTTAAGGGTGACCGCTATAAGCAATCACAGCTGTAGCTCAATATTTAAATCTGACCAATGGATAAATGAGGTCAGGAGGTATTAACCTCTCAGGTCCTGAAAGTGATCAGAAAATTCTTAAATAAATAAGAAATCTAGCTGCTAGTTGGAGGGAAGGCTAAAATCATTGATATTGGTTAGTCTAAACTCCTCAAATATCCGAAGGCTCCAGGGCTTTTATACATTGAGTTCAAAAGGTCATCTATCAAATCAGCTACTTAATAAAGAGGCAAAATAAATCTCGTCCCAATCAAGGCATTAGATTTTATGACAACTTTATTTCTATAGAAACTGTTAATACTATCAACAGCTCTAGTGTGTGAAATACCAGGCATACTTCCAATAGTTTGATTGTTTCCTTGACCTCTGTCAGGGTTACAACTAAGTTGTATAATCAAAAGTTCTTGTGTTTTTAAGTCCATATAGTCACTTCTAAATAGCAGATCCTTTCCCCTAAACCTTTCTTAGTGCACATATCTGCAGTGATCAATACTAAATATTTTTGTCACCCAGTTTGTTCACTCTCTCATTTGTATATCAATACAATACTTATTTAGATGTTGTTACGTATTAACTTTCCGTACCACATAATTGGAAAAATAAGATTTAAAAAGGTTTACAAATGATTCTGCCACATAATTTTGTATACTTAATTTCTGTATTACTTGTGAATTGCTTTTAGAAGCTTGAACAAAAAGTCTCTTCCCTAGTTGTCTTTGCCCCACTTGCCACGCGTTGAATTTCTGGGTTTTGGAATAATACAGATGTATTAGAGAGGGAGGGATAGCTCAGTGGTTTGAGCTTTGGCCTGCTAAACCCAGAGTTGAGAGTTCAATCCTTGAGGGGGCCACTTAGGGATCTGGGGCAAAATCAGTACTTGGTCCTGCTAGTGAAGGCAGGTGGCTGGACTTGATGACCTTTCAGAGTCCCTTCCAGTTCTATGAGATAATATATATATATGGAGATATACCTGTTTGTTTAGTAGTGACTTCAATTGCACAGTTCCTTATGACAAGAAGATATCTTTATCTGTGCACAATTTTCACAACCAGTATCAATACTACTCAGAATAGTGCTAATTTATTAAAGACTAATGCTGGAGTTTTGAAACAAAAATAAAACCAAGGGAGGAAAAGACAGGAGCAAAGTGTAAACTCTTTGGCGCTCATTTTCCTTCTTTCCAAATCCCTGACCTGCCATTCCATAAACTCCTTAAAAAAAGATAAAATTAAACTGAAAAGACCTTCCTCTCTCACTCTCAAGTGCATGCAATGGAAAGTAATACTAAATGGCACTGACTGTTTAAAAAACAACAACACATGATCATATGCTTGTGTCAACACTAGCAAAAAAAACCCTTCCTGATCAATGTGGTACTTTCCAGTGAAAGTACAAGGGCTACTAGCAGAACAAACATTTTCTCTCTGATTCAGTGAATACAAGAGGTCAAATTAAGGAAAAATATTTTTAATTTTAAACCTAAATCTTAAAAATTAAATTTTAAAGACAAGAGTTAGTTTTTCAGTTAAAAAACCCGTTTTGATATTTTATTAATATAGATCACCTTATGCAAACCTATAATTTGAAATTTGCAATACGTATTTTCTATCGATGGCATTGTTATTTGTAATATAGAAGAGAGAGTATTGTTCCTGTGGTGAGAGGATGGAGTTAAATCATGAAATATTCACTTTTAATTAAGATTACTGTATCAAAGGCAAGACTTAATAGAGAATTGAAGTAAGGATCAAGGTTAATGCCTATTCTGAAGAGAATTTACATAAATTATGCCTTCCTACTAAACTATGAGGCTTACTTTGTCAATTTATACCGGATCATCATAAAAATTAGAGATGGAAAGTATCTAACGTTTTAGTAAATTATATTTTTGTGTGCTTTGTCCAGTGTCATTTTAAACGATTCAAGAAGTGGAGTCTTCCACTAAACCTCATGGGAGACTACTAAATAGTTTAAGATACCACTGACTGAAGCTTGTTCATGGTATTAAAAGCTTTTTCCTCTAATTTTTCATTAAATTACTTCTAAATTATTCCTTTTCTGGTATTGACAGACTTCAAATACTTGCAGACAGTTATATTGCAGCTCTGAAGCTATTTTAGCAAAATTTGGAGGATGGGGAATCACCTCTCTTGGGCTGTACATCACCAAGCACCCAGTAATAAGTATACATATACATTTCCTTTCCTCTTTCTTCTGACCTGAGTCAGTCGCCTCTAGTCCCCAATTTTTGCTGCTTTTCATCCCTAGGTTTTTTTCATTATAACCACTTTCCGGGTATTTCTCACTAGTAGTTCTATTTCAGGTTATTTTCCCTCTACAAAAACTTGCTTGAATTTACCAGCTTTGGCCTTCATTAGTTTCACACTGATATGCGAGTTTGATAAGAAAACAGAAGCAAAACTATCCCTTTCCATTCACGCCAAAAAACACACGCACACACAAGGAAGGAACAGAATAATTTGTATTAAATAGTGTTTTATTATAATTTATGAAAAAATCATACTAGTGTGAGTTCTCTATAAATCCATGCTGTTTATATATCTGATTGCTATTATTCTGTATGGCCACAAATTTCCAAAGTGACTAGTCATTTTGGATGCCTTGATTTTTGTTTGCTCAATTTGACACACATTAAAGGAATTTGGTTTCCAGAAGATGGGTGCTTAGCACTTGGTTTATATTTTTTAAAATGTTTCACCGTTTTACTAGGGAATGAAGACAAATTAATTGGATATTAATTGCAATGATCACTTCTCATTTTGAAACTCACATTTGGCTTTTATTTTATTTTTTTAAATATTTTTTGCTGAAGTCCCAGTCATCCATGAATGTTTCAAAGTGACTGCTCATGTTCAGTACATTCTTAAGAGATCAGCTAAACTATCTTTGATACTATGGTGCTGAATACTATACAAAATCCTAATAGCTTCCTGTAAGCCATACTGATAGCTTTACTCATACTGGCTGAAATCCTAGCCCCAATGAAGTCAATATCAGCCACTAAGTAGTGCCCTACTCCAGAAGAGGTCCAACGGATTTAAAATGAGATACTTCTGGTGTAAAGCACTAGTTGACGTGAATAAGATCATAATCTGGCTCCAGGTATTAGCATGAATATTGTCCAGACCTTTTGGTTTGTATATGCTAACTTTTCCCAAGTATTTCCTGGTTTTCTATCAACCACTATATTATGGTATGACCATAGTCTCATAGCTAATGTACAACACAGTTCATTGCCAAATTGTAACTAACTGTTATGCTTTTGACATGTGGACCAAATAGCTCAGGGAACTGGTAGTGGTATACAGAACCTTACATTTATATGTCACATTTATTTAGACAGATGAGTCTGGTATGACCAAAAGTTCCTATTTCTGATGGCAACTTAATGTGTTTTATGAAATTACTTTGGTAGTCTCAAAAAGTAGTTTGTAGCATGTAAGTATCCAGATCACATTCAACAACTCCTCATTTGTCACTAACTGACAACCACATTATCTGTCTCAGGAGAAACCAAAAACTGAACGGGCATTCACCTGATGATTCTTCTAGATACTGGAAAAATGCAATGTAGAGGAGATTACTCTGTGATGCTGTATGCATTCCATAAATAAAAAGATTATGTCAATCTCCTGAGTTGTCAGTCTAGCATCTTTCACGAGCATTACATTCACACAAATTATTAAAAAGCTTCTCCCTTTACCATCAGCATTATCCATCCGTTAGAAACCATGTCAGGCTAGAAAATAGCTGCTGCAAACAGTTTTCCAGAGCCAAGTGCTTGTGAATAAAGGAAAAAGGCTGAAAAAGATCATTTTGTAACCACAGTCTTCAGTTTTCTGCCCATGTCCTTTCAGGAATCCTTCAGACAATCTTTTTGTTTTCCATATCAGTTATAACAAGTAAAGTGTCACCATTATTATCCTTGGCCATTCTTTTTCATGCTTCTTGCTCTGATACCTAGGTAGCAGTATATCAACTTGTCCATTTTATCTAGGTCACAGGTACCCTGAGTTATACTCACCACTATCCAGTCACTAAACAAGATCAACTTGGCTTTTACATCTCTAGTGTATCAATTATAATCAATGCCCCTGCTACCATCACTCCATTAGAGCCAAATTCATCAGAATTTGAATTCACTGCCGCTTGAAGAAGCTGCCATTTTGTTTCACAGGCTACTCAGTCTGGTCATTAGATTATTAGAAAGAAATTTTTTAAGAATATGTATACTACCTAATCATGAATTTTATATGTACATTCTATTTGCATTAATTGATTACAATAACTAAAATTACTTCTCTCTTCAGATATACAAATATCTTTTAATATTCAATTTACACTGTTGCAATACTCTACCACCACAACTTGCTAGAAATGTCTGCATATACAATAACATTCATACATACCATTTGTATTTAGAATTATATTGCAAGAACAAATACTAATATAGAAAACAAAAGTGGAATATCTAAAAATTAAATACTGAATTATTGCTATTAATCTATTTTATTTATTAATTATTGCTATTAATTGCTATTATCTAAACGATTAGTGTTCTATATGTGGATAGCAGCAGGGCAACTGAGATTATCTTCATTCAAATATTCAAGGTTGCCGCATCAGATACTAATGACAAACATCTCTAAATCAGACAGATTGCATTTGCATTCTGTCCTTATGATCAAAAGTTGTATTAAAACATTTCAGTTCTTATTTAAGCTAACTGTGCCTGAAAATCATTAGTTATGAATAAAGAGGTATCAAGGCTATATTTTTTTACTTTCTAAACTTTAAGCAATTGAGAAATACTTGGCCTTTTATTTAACTATGCACTTCTAGTGCACCGGTTATATGTATGTCCCATTTCCACAGGTAACATTTCAGACTAACTAAGGGACCCATCTCTCCACCTTTTCCTCATACTATGTTTTCCTGTAGTGGGATCACTCTCAGTATTGTCTTTCAAGAGTCACTACCAGGCTTTTCTGCTGCTACCATTATTGAGAGAAGGCCTAGGCAAAGACATAAGGCTTGTCTTTGACCTAAAAGCAGCAAAACTATGGCTCATCTTTCTCCTAGGGATTCCCACAGAAGTATGGTCTTTGCCAGCAACACATTCTTCTCATATGAACAGCCATACTGAGTCAGATCAAAGGTCCATCTAGCCCAGTATCCGGTCTACCGACAGTGGCCAATGCCAGGTGCCCCAGAGGGAGTGAACTTAAAAGGTAATGATCAAGTGATCTCTCTCCTGCCATCCATCTCCACACTCTGGCAAACAGAGTCTAGGGATACCATTCCTTATCCATCGTGGCTAATAGCCATTAATGGACTTAACCTCCATGAATTTATCCAGTTCTCTTTTAAACGCTGTTATAGTCCTAGCCTTTACAAGCTTCTCAGGTAAGGAGTTCCACAAGTTGACTGTGCGCTGTGTGAAGAACTACTTCCTTTTATTTGTTTTAAACCTGCTGCCTATTAATTTCATTTTGTAACCCCTAGTTCTTGTATTATGGGAATAAGTAAATAACTTTTCCTTATCTACTTTCTCCACATCACTCATGATTTTATATACCTCTATCATATCCCCCCTTAGTCTCCTCTTTTCCAAGCTGAAAAGTCTTAGCCTCTTTAATCTCTCCTCATATGGGACCCGTTCCAAACCCCTAATCATATTAGTTGCCCTTCTCTAAACCTTTTCTAGTGCCAGTAGATCTTTTTTGAGATGAGGAGACCACATCTGTACGCAGTATTCAAGATGTGGGCGTACCATCGATTTATATAAGGGCAATAATATATTCTGTCTTATTCGCTATCCCCTTTTTAATGATTCCTAACATCCTGTTTTCTTTTTTGACCGCCTCTGCACACTGCATGGACATCGTCAGAGAACTATCCACAATGACTCCTGATTAGTTGTAGCTAAATTAGCCCCCATCATACTGTATGTATAGTTTGGGTTATTTTTCCCCAATGTGCATTACTTGAAATTTAATGGTTTCAGAGTAGCAGCCGTGTTAGTCTGTATCCGCAAAAAGAACAGGAGTACTTGTGGCACCTTAGAGACTAACACATTTATTAGAGCATAAGCTTTCGTGGACTACAGCCCACTTCTTCGGATGCATATACTATATACATCCGAAGAAGTGGGCTGTAGTCCACGAAAGCTTATGCTCTAATAAATTTGTTAGTCTCTAAGGTGCCACAAGTACTCCTGTTCTTTTTGAAATTTAATGTGGATAAATGTAATTTGCCATTTTGTTGCCCAAACACTTAGTTTTGTGAGTTCTTTTTGAAGTTCTTCACAGTCTGCTTTGGTCTTAACTATCTTGAGAAGTTTAGTATCATCTGCAAACTTTGACACCTCACTTTTTATCCCCCTTCTCCAGATCATTTATGAGTGAGTTGAATAGGATTGGTCCTACGACTGACCCTTGGGGAACACCACTAGTTACCCCTCTCCATTCTGAGAATTTACCATTTATTCCTACCCTTTGTTCCCTGTCTTTTAACCAGTTCTCAATCCACGAAAGGACCTTGCTTTTTATCCCATGACAAGTTAATTTACGTAAGAGCCTTTGGTGAGGGACCTTGTCAAAGGCTTTCTGGAAATCTAAGTATACTATGTCCACTAGATCCCCCTTGTCCACATGTTTGTTGACCCCTTCAAAGAACTCTAATAGATTAGTAAGACACGATTTCCCTTTACAGAAACCATGTTGACTTTTGCCCAACAATTTATGTTCTTCTATGTGTCTAACAATTCTATTCTTTACTATTGTTTCGACTAATTTGCCCGGTACCGACGTTAGACTTACTGGTCTGTAATTGCCGGGATCACCTCTAGAGCCCTTTTTAAATATTGGCGTTACATTAGCTATCTTCCAGTCGTTGGGTACAGAAGCCGATTTAAAGGACAGGTTACAAACCCTAGTTAATAGTTCCGCAATTTCACATTTGAGTTCTTTCAGAACTCTTGGGTGAATGTCATCTGTTCCTGGTGACTTGTTAATGTTAAGTTTATCAATTAATTCCAAAACCTCCTCTAGTGACACTTCAATCTGTGACAGTTCCTCAGATTTGTCACTTACAAAAGCCGGCTCAGGTTTGGGAATCTCCCTAACATCCTCAGCTGTGAAGACTGAAGCAAAGAATTCGTTTAGTTTCTCCACAATGACTATCATCTTTAAGCTCTCCTTTTGTATCTCGATCATTGAGAGGCCCCACTGGTCATTTAGCAGGCTTCCTGCTTCTGATGTACTTAAACATTTTGTTATTACCTTGTGAGTTTTGGGCTAGCCGTTCTTCAAACTCCTCTTTGGCTTTTCTTATTACATTTTTACACTTAATTTGGCAGTGTTTATGCTCCTTTCTATTTACCTCACTAGGATTTGACTTCCACTTTTCAAAGGAAGTCTTTATCTCTCACTGCTTCTTTTACAAGGTTGTTAAGCCACGGTGGCTCTTTTTTAGTTCTTTTACTGTGTTTCTTAATTTGGGGTATACATTTAAGTTGGGCCTCTATTATGGTGTCTTTAAAAAGCGCCCATGCAGCCTGCAGGGATTTCATTTTAGTCACTGTACCTTTTAATTTCTAACTAACCCCCTCATTTTTGCATAGTTCCCGTTTTTGAAATTAAATGCCACAGTGTTGGGCTGTTGAGGTGTTCTTCCCACCACAGGGATGTTAAATGTTATTATATTATGGTCACTATTTCCAAGTGGTCCTGTTATAGTTACCTCTTGGACCAGCTCCTGCGCTCCACTCAGGACTAAATCTAGAGTTGCCTCTCCCCTTGTGGGTTCCCGTACCAGCTGCTCCAAGAAACAGTCATTTAAAGTATCAAGAAATTTCATCTCTGCATTTCGTCCTGAGGTGACATGTTCCCAGTCAATATGGGGATAATTGAAATCCCCCACTATTACGGACTTCTTAATTTTGATAGCTTCTCTAATTTCCCTTAGCATTTCATCATCACTATCACTGTCCTGGTCAGGTGGTCGATAATAGATCCCTAATGTTATATTCTTATTAGAGCATGAAATTACTATCCATAGAGATTCTATGGAACATGTGGATTCACTTAAGATTTTTACTTCATTTGATTCTACATTTTCTTTCACGTATAGTGCCACTCCCTCCCGCACGACCTGTTCTGTCCTTCCGATATATTTTGTACCCCGGAATGATTGTGTCCCATTGATTGTCCTCAGTCCACCAGGTTTCTGTGATACCTATTATATCAATATCCTCTTTTATCACGAGGCACTCTAGTTCACCCATCTTATTATTTAGACTTCTAGCATTTGTGTACAAGCACTTTAAAAACTTGTCACTGTTTATTTGTCTGCCCTTTTCTGATGTGTCTGATTCTTTATGTGAATGTTTCTCGACTGATCTGGCCCTTACATTATCCTCTTCCATCCTCTGCTCCTGACTAGAACCTAGAGAATCTCTATCAATAGACTCTCCTCTAAGAGAAATCTCTGTCTGATCCACATGCTCCTCTGCAGCAGTAGGCTTTCCACCATCTCCTAGTTTAAAAACTGCTCTGCAACCTTTTTAATGTTAAGTGCCAGCAGTCTGGTTCCACTTTGGTTTAGGTGGAGCCCATCCTTCCTGTATAGGCTCCCCATATCCCAAAAGTTTCCCCAATTCTTAATGAATCTAAACCCCTCCTCTCTACACCATTGTCTCATCCACACATTGTGAGACTGAAGCTCTGCCTGCCTACCTGGCCCAGCGCGTGGAACTGGAAGCATTTCTGAGAATGCCACCATAGAGGTCCTGGATTTCAGTCTTTCCTAGCAGCCTAAATTTGGCCTCCAGGACATCTCTACCCCTGGAGAGGTAACCTCAGTGCGAGAGGATACCCCAACACCATCTGGAAGGAGGGTCCCAACTATGGGAAGGTTTCCCTCTGCTCCCATTGACTGCTCTGCTTCCCTGGGCTTTCATCCTCCTCAACAGCACAGGGGCTGTCTGGCTGGAGGTGGGACAATTCTACAGTGACCCGGAAAGCCTCGTCAACATACCTCTCTGCCTCCCTTAGGTCCTCCAATTCCGCCACCCTGGCCTCCAACGCCCATACGCGGTCTCTGAGGGCCAGAAGCTCCTTGCACCGAATGCACACATACGCCACCCGCCCACAGGGCAGGTAATCATACATGCTGCACTCAGCGCAATAAACTGGATAGCCCCCACTCTGCTGCTGGGCTTCTGCCTGCATGGTCTCCTAGTTAATGAAAGGGTTTGTTTAAATCAAGAAGTTTTGAATGTAGTTTAGTTTATAGTTTTAAAGAAAAGAGCAAGGGGCCCTTACTCCCTTCCCACTCCCCTTCCAAACTCCCTCGCAAAACTCCCTGTTAGCAGCCCCTGTTCTCAACTGCCAGAGTTCCAGTGCTTGTTGCTGGGTTAACCAACAGCAGCCCTCCTAAACAGGAGGGCTGACACTGGCCAGCCAGCAGTACAACACCACCATTAGTGTCCCCCTTCCCAAAATACACTGTGCAGCACAACTGGCTAAGTCAGTCCACAGGATGAATTCACAAGTGGGGGATGGTCATTGATTTCTCTGGTCCTTCAATGGCTTTCACAGGAAACCTGAGGTTTGCGGAGGGAGGTTTTTAGATTACTGAGCTAAGCTATTCACATCCTTTTAAGTCACCATATAACTGTATTGCAGTGTCCTCTACATTTCTCCTCTCCATCTCTATCCCAATGTTTTGTTGCCCCTTTGTTACATTATAAGTGAAATTAGATTACAAGATCTTAGATGAGCATCCTTGTACAGCATTTATGTACCGTGAGACATTCTGCACAATTTTCAACCCTGAAAATAATAATAAATAATCATCCTCTGGTCAGACATGCTGCCCAGCTAATGCAGGACTTTTAATGGAACATCAGCACCTTGCTGCGTTCAGGACAAGATAATTAAGCTTCACTTTTTTGGATCAAGTTTTAGGTTGTCATGGGAAATCAGAAAGTTGTTTTTTTTCTTAGCCTCATATTCTGTCACAATGTTATATTTTTAAACAAGCTACAATAATTGTAATCTTTGACTTCTGTTTACCAAGTATATAAACTTTTCAGAGTGAAAATTTACTCTAATTTCCAGCTTCATATCTTCTTAAGTCCACTCCCCAAAATAATATATTTGTTAATTTCCCTAGAAGAAGGACAGCTACATTATTCCAATTCTTACTATTCACCATCTATGAAGGGGCATTCTTTTGTCAATAGGCTTCATATTTTAAAATCCTGCCTTCCAAATTAACTGTACTGCAGCTGCTTCTTTTGTCCATGATGCTGTGTCAAGGCCCGCTGTTCCCAATTAAATGAATAGAAAGCAGCAGAGGGTATTTGGAGGAAGAAAGGGGGGTCAAGTAAAAAGTCAGTGACTAGAACTGTACTTGACATAAAGCAGAAATACAACCACTCTACAAATATTTAGTCAAAGTGATAAAATACATTCTTTAACGTTCCATTTTGTTACCTGTTTGTGCTAAAATAAGTTGTCCATATACACATTGGTACTTCATTTTTGACAGCACCCAAAATTGTTATAGGGGCCTCCCAATACAGATAAACTACAAACTAATTTCAAATATGATGCAACAAAGGCACTCAAGTATCTCAGTGGTATATATGTACAGAATAGGAGTGGGGAGGAGTAACAAGACAATAGGAAGGGGCACAAACAGGACAGGAAAAGAATCTATAACTATAGCTGAATCTTCCACCAGGAATACTGGATCATATTTTGTGTCTTTGCATCATGGCAGAGAGCAATAGTTACAAATCTATACAGCCTTATGGGGAATATAACATAACATAACAGAGAGGAATACAGATTTATAGCTACTAAACCCTTTGATTCTACCTAATCAAAGCACAAAAATGTCCACTACCTATCATAACACTGCCCCCAAATTTATTTTTATGAAAAGAAGAGCATTTTGGAATAGAATTATGCACACAGATGCTAAATAGTTAAAAGATATGTTAAATCTGTCACACATACAAGCTGGATTTAGATACAGAAGTTAAGAGATTGTGCAGTATTTGCTTAATTAATCTTTGCTCTATTAACAGATAAACCAGATGTACTATTATGTTCTTTGTTCTCATCTGCAGCGGGGATGAGCAGATTATTTATCTCCAAAACAATAGGAGTTCGTGTACTACAGTGTGGAGATTTTTTTTTTTTAAATCTGGAAGGCAATCACTAACAAGCTTCAGCTGGAACTGCTTGATGTAAAAACAGTATGAACTTGTTCCTCAACTAATAAATGATGTTCCTTTCATTAAGAAAAATAAAGTAATTTCCAAATGGAGGGTTTTGTTTTTTTTAAAACACAATTCTATATTTAACACTGTTAGATACTATGTATTGTATATTTAACAGTATATTGAAATAACTTTTTTCATAGATATAATTATTTTTAAACTTTTGCAAAATTAAGACTAAGTAACACCAGGAGAAAATAAAAAATAAGATAATCAGCAGTTAATCAGTATACGAAACCTCCTCCATGCTACACCTGATGCAGTCTCAGGTGATGCCACAGTATGAAAGAGTACTTAGTGTTATATTCAGAGGGCCACGATATGTGCTACATTTATGAATGCATATAATGAACATATTGCATGAAGCAGTTAAGTGCTATTGTCAAGATTGCTAGCCTAAACATTCATTTGCTTTGAAAGCTTTTTTTTTTTTAAATCTGACTGACGTATCTTTGAAAAGATCAATCATATACCATATTCTGGCATTACTATACCATAATACTTAATTAAAAATCCAATATATTGTGCACCCCTCACAAAACTGTTACAAAAAACCAATCCTCTATCATAATGTTCATACATAGGCACAACATAAGTAAGCCAATGCAAAATTTGTTTAAAAAAAATATTACTGGAGCCAAGAAACAAACTAAACAAGGGAAGACTTTCAAGGTAGGTCAACTTTTAGGATTAATAACCTTGACAGAATGTTTACCATTGAAACTGACTAATTCTCCGTGCTTCCATACAGATTGTACCAGTGTTAAAGTTCTGCCCCCTAGCATCCTTTCTTCCATTATATCATAAGCTTTTCTTCTGAAAATCTGTTTATATTAATTTACAATAATTTCAGTCTTTAGGAGAGGGCTGAAAAAAAATAGATCACATCCTTTTTCTAAACCACTGAATGTTTAGAAAAGTGCAACTGTACAATTGGACTCTTGTCAATGGAGATTCCTTGGGATAGGGATTGTCTTCATTTAAAGTGTACTGTACAGTACGCAGTGTATCATCAGTGTTTAACGTGTGATAATACAGATGTTTATTATCTCACTATTGCAAAGTCACATACAAGTCTTAGTGTAATGTAAAGTTAGAATGAATTCAGCTTTCCAGTTAACAAATGATATCATAAGCAGCAAATAAGAAAGGCTACTGAAGACTCCTTCAGTATATAATCACAAGCATCAAAATAATAAAAAGAAACAAGATATTATGGTTTACAACTACCTGGTAAGTCATACAGTATCTTTGTTCCAGGAATGGTTGGAGATCCCTAGCAATTTTCTACCTACTCACCAAACCAGGGGTTCAGAAATTTGCTGCTCTAAATTAGAAAGGAATTTTTCTTTTTAATTTAGCTTCTGAATAAGACAATACCTTTATATTTTAGGAAACAGACAGCAAAATATTATATCTAAAATTAATCACAATACTTTAAAATCTAATTTAGACCATTCAACAAAATATGACTCAGACCAATTTTTCCCCAAAGAAAAACTTTGTTTTTTAAACCTATTAATACTACAGATCTTATTAGTAGCTGCTTCTCCATAGCTTTAATTATAAAACATTATTTTGACTGAGATATGAGTCTAGGGTTTTATTTTATTCACAGCCATGCTGAGGCTTGAAGTTGTTTAATCAGTTATTTGGTTAAAAAGAAGTATTGCCTGCTCATTTTCTTTGGTTTAACAGCAGGCTCTCAAGCTGCCATACTCTGTTGAAGTGCTAACCCATGATACCACGCTGTGTTCCATACACAGTTCCCCATTTTTGCTTACACATTTCTGCTAGATTTGTCTAATAATCAAGAAAAGTCATAAGAAATTATGAGAAAATAATAAGAGGGGAAGAGGGGACAGTTGATTTACTGCCTTCCTTTCTTCCTTATTTCCTAAAAGCCCTTACACTTATTAGGGATTTTCTTGATCTTTAGACAAATATGGCACAAACATGCACACATGTGCATACACATGTACAAGGAACGTAGATAGTGGTGACCAATTGCAATAGTACAGATATACATATTTAGTGGGGTATTGTTTCTTGTATACACCTGCCAACAGTAAAAAGAACTGTCCTCCTAATAACTCAACTCTGATGAGCATGGAGCAACCATGCAGCTTGTTCTCAACCACCAGGCTGCAGTCATAGCCAGGGACTCTTAGTGACGTACATATGACAGATTCCCTGATTGTGTATGGCAGCCCATTAGCATGACATAGCCCTGTGAAGAAAAGCTACTGCCCTGGGATTAAAGTAGGATTGGGTGTGTTTGAACCTTCCTCTGGACTTCATGATAGTCACCTTGTTGGTGCTACAAAGGAATTTTTCCCTCACTATCAGATTGGTCTTGGTATTGTGGGTTTATTTGGGTTTTTTTTTTTTTGCCTTCCTCACAGCAGTCCAGGGATCTGAACCGTAAAATTCATTTTGTCACAACTTGGCAGCTATCTAGTGGGATCTCATTCCCTGAAACTAGAATTGGAAGCAAATTAGCAGAAGATCTCCTAAAAGGTGGGGAATATGGTTGGGACTCCTAATATCTGGTACAGCAAGGAAACATCACTCTCTTCACCCACCCCTTAACCCTTGGACCAAGGGAGGACAATGGGATCCAGCACCAGTGCTGGGACCAGTTTAACACAGTGTGGGGGGGTTAATGGCAGCCCTCTACCAGGTGGTACCAATTACAAAGAAGGTATGATCCTACACTGGATGAGTTATTGCAGGATGATTCACAGATGCATTACTTAATAAAGTTGTGGCCTACTTAAACCACATTCCTGGTATCTTGTGATTCTTCTTGCAGCTACCGAGACAAATATATTTTTGTCTAAACACATTAACCCTAAATACTGCACACAGATATAAATTCTGTTTTAGCACAGTTTAACTTTTACTTGGAAGACCTATGATCTGACCATGCTCAGAGTGAGTGTCATCTTTGTATTTAAATCTAGGGCTGGGAATTGAAAGATCACCTATTTATCTGTATTCCAGCATCTATAGCATGGTGGAAACCCTCAAGGCAAAATAAATTGTTATGAATTAAAACTGAGGGAGAGCATCCTTAACTATTATAATCACCTCACTTTTGAAAGCTTAATATTTCATCCTCAGTGTTGAATTAACACTTTTCTATATATTGGGGGGGGGGGGGGAAATCCCCATGTGTCAAGTCCCTCCGACACACACGCCAACTAGAAATAGTGTATAATTTTGAGGGCAACCGCGGTAAAATATTTCCTGACTGGAAAAAAGTTAGTGATATTGTTATATAATGTCCAAATTTGGAGACATGAACTACATAATTCTTTCTGGGGTGGGTTTTAAATTTCTATGAGCTTACAAACTATTTCTGACATTCAGCAAGAAAACAAGAAACCTCATTTCTATACAAAGTAATCTCTATTGAAAACCAGAATCATCTCCAGGTTCTGAACACGCAAGTCAGTTGAGATCAAGATGCAGCAGGATAAAAATGTATTTCACCCCCCACACCAACACATTTCCCAAGTTTACAATAAATATTTCAATAATCTCTGGTGAAGTTTTAGCACTGGCTCTGCCTTAAACTGCAGGAGGGAGGGGGATGAGCAAGATCTTACTGTTCACCCATGGAAAAGAGCACTTCCAAACCAGTAAAAAGAAAAAGAAAAAGGAACATATTTAAAAAAAAAAAAAATCAAGTTGGCACTGTCTTTTTAAATTAAATTTAAAAAACCCAGAAACTAATGGGGACTCTGTCTATAAACAAAAGGGTATATTTTGATTTTTGCTTTTAAACCCGTTTTCAAAAAAAAAATTTTTTCTGTTTTCTGGTAAGACCCTTTGAGGAAAAGCCACCACCACCACCACCACGTATGCTTTAGCCAAATCCTCCTTGTCTGTGAGAATGTCTGCATGCTCCCTTTTCATTTTCAACTGCTCTTTTGCTGCTTCTGTTACACTCAAAGAAGGCCTGGAGTAAAACATGCACAGGAGCAATCCCCAGAGCAGTGCATGAAAGTGACGGCATCATGCTAGAACATGAGAAAGGAAATGCAACTGATCAAACAGAAAAGATTGAAGCTGACTGTACACTAAGTGCTGTCAGTTGAATAAGAGAAAAACAAAGAAAAAAGGAAATATTTGTTCTTTTTTTATTTACAAAATCAATAATTTGAGCTGTTAGAAATGGGATTTTTAAAAGCTGACTGTGTCCCTTTAAGATTGTATTGCATGACTGGCCTAGTAGTACAACACCACCACACCAAAATCAGGCGTAGGAAAAGATTTGGAAATCTAATTTACTATACCAGTGAGACTGAGCACTACATAGTGTTGCTACCTTTGGTCTCCTGGGGGAGGGTATGCCATGGTAAAAAGAGCACTCCAGCTGACCTATTCATCAGAGGAACGGGCAACAAGCATGGTTCCTTCCAATCTGTATAGCAGGTGCCACACTTTGTCATCAAGAAAAAAAATGAGGGATAACATATAAACAAAAAACATCAGATATCCTTCAGAGAATAAAAAGATTTATTTAAATTACCCCTTTAAGCTGCTGGGGTCAGGGAACGAGTCTTTTAGTAAACTCTGTAAATTGCCACATAAACCTACAGTGCTATGTAAATAATTAATATATAAAAATGAGTTATTCCCAAATCCAATCCACTTGAGAAAATGGAGAAAATATAACATATTTTTGATGCTTCTGTAGAGGACAGTTTGATTTTTAAGCTATGTCCCTTTGGCTCCGTCTTGCTGAAAGCATGTTAAATATGCTATTTTTTTTTTGATGGAGTCACATTAAATTAGCATTTAGCATAACCGTCTTTAAGAGGGATAACTGTAAATATGAAATATATCCTTTTTCAAAGGCTCAAACTCCAGTGCCAGTTTCATTTGGAATTACATCCATTGCTTTGCCATATTAGAAAGTTCCTCCTCTACACTTGAATCCCGGACAGTGCCATATATATATCCATATCCATATATAGATATATCTCTATCTATATACATACTATATAAATATTACAGTTTGCGCTGATTTTATGAGTAATACCCATGACAGGCCTGTAGAAATTCGGTTGCTTTTGCTGGTGTTAAACACACCAGAAACATGGAACAAATGAACCACAAAACTTTTTATATTGCACGCTCACGACTTATGAAATGATTGACAACACAGAAACAAAAACAGAAAACATCTGGAAATGGCGGGAGGATACAGGGTTTTTGCAGAGCTCTAGTTTTCTAATACTACTCCACTCAGAAATAAATGCATATAAGTCCTATTTTGAATTTAACCCAAGCAGGGGGACAGTAGACATCTTCATTTTTGGATCTAAATAAACATCAAACTCCTTTCAAATTACCCAGCATAGTTTGTTCTACTATAATACTATGAGATAGTATAAAGTGAAAACACAAATAAAACCCAATTCTATTCCAATCATTTTTCAACTATAAACACACTTTATAATTATTGTGCATAGAAGGGTATATGCTTCTCCATTTCTACACATTTCTTTATTCTAACTAATATTTGTTACAATTATTATTTATACAAGGTAGCGCTCACAGACCCAATTGTGCTCTTTTACCATGATATACCCTATTTTGCTGATTGCCGTAATTTACACAGTAAAAGTCAGCCCTCACACCAAAGCCTTTAGTCTAAGGACAGTGACTTCAATGGGCTTATTGATATGATTAAGTTATATGTGTGCATAAGTACTTGTAGAATCAGGACCCAAATTAAGGCGACACACTAAGTGGGTTCAACATACAATCAGAGGGGAGGGGAGAATAAGAATAGAAAGATGCCAAGACTGATAGGACTGTGTAAACTAGCTACATGCAGAATTTGCAGGAAGTTTTCATTTAGTAAAAGAACAAAAATATGTTTTTATAATAATAGTAATCCCTGCTGGCCTTGTCAATTTTGTGACACAATTTATTTTAGTGATCATGGTAGAAGCAAGTTTTAAGGAGGGATTTGGAGGACTACAGTGTAATGGTTTAATAGATTAGTTCAGGGAAGGTGTTCCATATATAAAAGGTGGCATAGAAGAAACCATCTAGGAACTTGCGGGAGAAGAGAACTAACAAGAGATGGAGGTTAGCATCATTTGCCATCTTTTAGAACTTAAATAGAATAGAAAATTGACTGTCCAGGTAATAATATTATCAGCACTATTTTGAATGGACCTAAGGGTGTGTGAGTGCATGTGTATGCAGTAGGTGTCCAAGATTTGGGCAGTGGAGACTACAGTAGTCAACCCAGGAGATAAAACCTGGATGAGAGTATTTAAATTTGTTTTGTTTTTGTATGGTGAGAGAGAACACTGAAAGAGAAATCATACATAAATTCACAAGTATGGGTTTTATTAAAACCTATTAGGCTTTAAACAGGGAACAAGAAAAATATGATAATCTTCAATAGTTCTCTCCCTTAAATGCTGCACAACTAAAGCCAAATTCTCATCCCTCATGCAAAGGCAAAATTAAATGGACTCTCAGAATCTTCCTCCTAATGCGCATAAAGCAACTAGGTAGCTTCTCCCATCAACCAAACTGTAGTAATAGTATCTGCCCTACATTGAGGTTGTAGCTAGTGGATCCACATATACACTTGGATCCAGGTATACACACTGACTACACCCCAGTTGTCCCATAGGGCTGTCATAGATGTGCTATAAAGCAGGGCTAAGTGGTGTGTAGAAGATGGAATCCTCTATGGCCTTTATTCAGTTTGCACCAGCAAATCATGGTGGCTCCACTGGTTTTAGGGCCTTGTGTAATTGTAGGTTTTATTCCCATTTTTCATTATTAAAATAACATTTGTTCCCAAGGTTGATTGGCAAATGCCCAATCCAACAGGATCAACTGTATTTATATATGTTCATCCAGGTACAGAAAGTTGTATTAAGTGGTTATGAAAGGCAAATATAAAATCTTCAGCTTAGTAAATGATTAGACAAAAGTGTGTCTAAAGAAGAGTGTCTAAAATAGTATGTTTCTTCATTCTAGAGTTTCACAGTGGTTTAGGAGCCTACTTTCTATCTACCCTTTTTTCCTCTGAAGTTCAAGAAATGTTGATGCCTTGTCAAAAAATGAATTCAATGACACAAAAGCAATATTGGAAACATTTTAAAACTATATTTAATATATTAATCTTTCCATTTCCAGTAATGTCTTACCTCTGGCCAATTAGAACAATCCAGGTGAAAAAATAAACATTTCAGATGAAAAAAAAAAAAGATAATTCGAAACTTTTCAAGTAAATAGAACGCCTACTCAGGCGTACAAACACATTAATAATAGAAAGAGGAAAAATCACTAAAGTTTCCCTCAAATACATTAGATATTCTCCGCAGATGTGTGAAATGGTGTTTAAAAACACAGTACTAAGGCCAAAATGAGTTTCAACTTTTAAAGTGGTAATTAAGACAAATTTCTTTTGAGAGAAGTTTGATTTGCTGAAAGTCTATGCTAACATGTGAGGAAATGAAAAGAAAATGAATGGGCCAAATTCATGCCCAGTATAATCTTCCTGATTCTAGTGGAGTTAAACCAGGAAAAATTTGGTCCCATACATCTCATCAACCAGAAAGGTCAGTCTTATACAAACAAGAACACATTAACTTTTTATATGAGTAAAAGAAAGGCCCATTTATTAAGGCCTATGACTAATAACAAAAGGCAAAACCTAGCTGAATCTTCAAACACCTTGAAGGTCTATATGGTAAACAAACAAAATTAGATTTATTAAATCTTAGCATTAACAGAAAATTAAAAATCTATATGTCTATTCATTATTTATAGATGGAAAGACTTATTTTGAAAAGTTAATGAGTAGATTTTCTGCATGGATAGAAATTTGGCACAGAAATGAGAGAAGCAAGACATTATCAACGACATTCTAGATCTTACAGCAGCCTTTATTAGTGATTAACATTTTCTGCTGAAAGTTACTAAAATTTAGAGATGAGATGGGCTTGTGTTTTTGAAAATTCATGGTGACACTGTACTTAACTATAACAAGTGGCTCTAATATAGAGCTTTTCCTCTGTGGATCACAAAGTAGATAAAATAAAATACTGTTGAACAAACTAAAAGCCAACTATTACTTTGAAAAACATTTTTAAAACAGTGTACAGTACTGATTTTCATATAGCTTCTTGTCTGTGGATTCCACAAAGTTTCATATATACAGACTAGCAAAATAGCCAGATTTTGTAAGAATTATACAGTTCAAGACTTTATTTTAATTTGAATAAAACCTTTAATGAGAAAAGGCTTACAATGTGATTAGTGAAATATCAAAATAGTCTTATAAATGCTTAAAAACAATAAAAACTTGTTCAACCTATCTTAAATTCTGATTTTAAAATTTAAATTTTATTCTGTTAAAACATATTTGATATTATTCCAGTTAGAAACTTGAAGAAAAATCTTATTTAATTGAAAATCTAATGTAATAAAAGATATCACAATCAGTGAAAATCCATAAAATTCAAGCTCAAGATTGATTGACAATCCTTATCTTTAGACTTCTCTTGGTTGTTGGATGTTTATTACAACCTTGTTATTTATTGCAGTTTTTTAAAGTTTAATCTACATATATTTAAGAGGAAAATGTTAACTATTAAATATATAATTTGACAACAGTGCCATCTAGTGTACATTTTAAATTAGCATGATGTGTTTGTTTTTTAAATGTTTATCCTGTAACATACCTTAGATAGCTAGGGAGGGAAATACGCTATGTACAAATTGTATGTCTAATATTGAAGAAGGGTTATATGACAGCAGGGATATCTTAAGTGTTCCTTTTGGTGTGTTTTTTTTTTAAGAAGGATGTAAAAATCTAAATATAATTAAGCATATTAGAACTTTATTCCCCAAAAGATGCAGCCGTGGCTCAATCAAACGAAAAAGGCACAGGGAAAATCAGTTTTTGAAAGCAAATGATAAGAGGCAACTTAGAGGAATAAAAGAGGAAAGCAGGAAAGTATTAGAGGTTTATAGGTATCCTCAAAGGTTAAGGTCAGACTGTTGAGAATCAGGTTTATAATACGAATCTAGTTTCATATTTAACAATGAAGCAGCTATTGCTGCTTGATAAATCCAAATTGCTAATGAAAACTGTAGGTTTGTTTGTTCACCATATCCTGTAGTTATACTGCCATCTACTGAAATGTTATTTCATTAAGTATTTAGGATAGTTAAAAACAGGTATTTGAAGATAGTATTTGATAAAGATAATCAATAAGGTTCCATCGAAAAGAAGCCTAGATAAAAAGAAGTGCATATCACAACAAACATCTTGTGTGATCTTTCACTGCTGGAACCCATACCTTTCTCCATACCTTTTGTGGACCATTACCCATTGCTGGAATACAGTAAAGGATGCCTTAATTTAAGAACATAAGAACAGCCATACTGGGTCAGACCAAAGGTCCATCTAGCCCAGTATCCTGTCTTCCGACAGTGGGCAATGCCAGGTGCCCCAGAGGGAATTAACAGAACAGGTAATCATCAAGTGATCCATCCCCTGTCGCCCATTCCCAGCTTCTGGGAAACAAAGGCGAGTGACATCATCCCTGCTCATCCTGGCTAATAGCCATTGATGGACCTATCCTCCAGGAATTTACCTAGTTCTTTTTTGAACTCTGTTATAGTCTTGGCCTTCACAACATCCTCTGGCATGGAGTTCCACAGGTTGACAGTGCATTGTGGAAATGCTTCCTTTTGTTGTTTTAAACCTGCTGCCTATTAATTTCATTTGGTGGCCCCCAGTTCTTGTGTTATGAGAAGGAGTAAATAACACGTCCTTATTTACTTTCTCCACACCAGTCATGATTTTATAGATCTCTATCATATCCCCCCTTAGTCGTCTCTTTTCCAAGCTGAAAAGTCACAGTCTTATCACTCTCTCCTCATACAGCAGCCGTTCCATACCCCTAATTATTTTTGTTCCTCTTTTCTGAACCTTTTCCAATTCCAATATATCTTTTTTGAGATGGGGCGACCACATCTGCACACAGTATTCAAGATGTAGGCGTACCATGGATTTATACAGAGGCAATATGATATTTTCTGTGTTATTATTTATCCCTTTCTTAATGATTCTCAAGATTCTGTTTGCTTTTTTAACTGCTGCTGCACCTTGATCGGATGTTTTCAGAGAACTATCCACAATGACTCCAAGATCTCTTTCTTGAGTGGTAACAGCTAATTTAGACCCCACCATTTTATATGTATAATTGGCATTATGTTTTCCAATGTGCATTATTGTGCATTTATCAACACTGAATTTTATCTGCCATTTTGTTGCCCAGTCACCCATTTTTGAGAGATCCTTTTGTAGCTCTTCGCAGTCTGCCTGGGACTTAACTATCTTGAGTAGTTTTGTATCATCTTCAAATTTTGCCACCTCACTGTTTACCCCTTTTTCCAGATCATTTATGAATATGTTGAATAGGACTGGGCCCACTACAGACCCCTAGGGGACACCACTATTTATCTCTCGCCATACTGAAAACTGACCATTTATTCCTTCTCTTTGTTTCCTATCTTTTAACCAGTTACCAATCCATGAGAGAACCTTCCCTCTTATCCATTGACTGCTTACTTTACTTAATAGCCTTTGGTGAGGGACCTTGTCAAAGGCTTTCTGAAAATATAAATACACTACATCCACTGGATCCCCCTTGTCCACATGCTTGTTGACCCCCTCAAAGAATTCTAGTAGATTGGTGAGGCATGATTTCCCTTTACAAAAACCACGTTGACTATTCCCCAACAAATTATGTTCATCTATGTGTCTGACAATTTTGTTCTTTACTACAGTTTGCCAGGTACTGAAGTCAGGCTTACCGGCCTGTAATTGCCCGGGTCACCTCTGGAGCCCATTTTAAAAATCGGGGTCACATTAGCTATCCTCCAGTCATTTGGTACAGAAGCCGATTTAAATGATAGGTTACAGACGACAGTTAGTAGTCCTGCAATTTCACATTTGAGTTCCTTCAGAATTCTTGCGTGAATAACATCTGGTCCTAGTGACTTATTACTGTTTAGTTTATCAGTTTGTTCCAAAACCTCCTCTAATGACACCTCAATCTAGGACAATTCCTCAGATTTGTCATCTAAATAAAATGGCTCAGGTTTGGGAATCTCCCTCACATCCTAAACAGTGAAGACCGATGCAAAGAATTCATTTAGTTTCTCCGCAATGGCCTTATCCTTGAGTGCTCCTTTAGCCTCTCAATCGTCCAGTGGCCCCACTGGTTGTTTAGCAGGCTTCCTGCTTCTGATATACTTAAAACATTTTTTGATATTACTTTTTAGTCTTTAGCTAGCTGTTCTTCAAATTCTTTTTTGGCCTTCCTAATCATATTTTTACACTTCATTTGCCAGATTTTATGCTCCTTTCTATTTTCCTCATTAGGATTTAACTTCCCCTTTTTAAAGGATACCTTTTTGCCTCTTACAGCTTCTTTTACTTTGTTGTTTAGCCACGGTGGCTTTTTTGGTTCTCTTACTATGTTTTTTAATTTGGGATATACATTTAAGTTGAGCCTCTATGATGGTGTCTTTAAAAAGTTTCCATGCAGCTTGGAGGGATTTTACTTTTGGTGCTATACCTTTTAATTTCTGTTTAACTAACCTCCTCATTTCTGTGTAATTCCCCTTTCTAAAATTAAATGCTACAGTGTTGGGCCGCTGTGGTGTTTTCCCTGCCACAGGGACGTTAAATTTAATTATATTATGGTCACTATTACCAAGTGGTCCAGCTATATTCACCTCTTGGACCTGATACTGTGCTCCACTTAGGACTAAATCAAGAATTGCCTCTCCTCTTGTGGGTTCCAGGACTAGCTGCTCCAAGAAGCAGTCATTTAAGGTGTCAAGAAACTATTTCTGCATCGCTTCCTGAGGTGACATGTACCCAGTCAATATGGGGATAGCTGAAATCCCCAATTATTATTCAGTTTTTTATTTTAATAACATCTCATCTCCCTGAGCATTTCACAGTTACTATCACCATCCTGGTCAGGTGATCTGTAATATATCCCTACTGCTATATTCTTATTATTCAAGCATGGAATTACTATCCATAGAGATTCTATGGTACAGTTTGGTTCATTTTTACTTCATTTGATTATAAGCTTTCTTTCACATATAGTGCCACTCCCCCACCAGCATGACCTGTTGTGTCCTTCCAATATATTTTGTACTCTGGTATTACTGTGTCCCATTGATTATCCTCATTCTACCAAGTTTCTGTGATGCCTATTATATCAATATCCTCATTTAATAATAGGCACTCTAGTTTGCCCATCTTATTATTTAGACTTCTAGCACTGGTATATAAGCACTTTAAAAACTTGTCACTTTTTAGCTGTCTGCCATTACATGATGTAATTGAATGGGACTTTTTTTCTTTTGACTGTCATGATCCTCCAAACACTTACATATGTACTTAACTTTAAGCATGCGAGTAATCTAATTGACTTCAACTGGATCCGTGCTGGCACAGAGACCCACCAGTGCAGATCACATTCCAGAATCCAGGAAGTTAGCAATTAAAATGTTTCAGAGCATTATAGAGATACAATTTTTAATTCATAATTGATAAAGAATTTTTTTCCCCAGAATCTTAGGTTTAAACTGCAGACATATAGCTCATTTCTCATTAGATGACAGAAAGCACTTTTTACCAGAGGATTAACTATACTACAAAGTCAAAACATCCCAAGCTTATGATTACTTCTGAAAAGATTTACTGTGTTCTCTCAGAAGTTCCAGGCAATTTAAAAATACAAAAAAAACCCACAAATAAATCTGTACTCACCTGGGAAAATATATTTGCAGTTGGAGCAACTTTGTTGTCCACAATACTGTATAATATTGCTAACAATCTGTCCAGGGGGAATGGCTTTGGTCCAAGGAGGTGATTGCTGGTCTGTAAGAGAGAAGGGATTCAATTAAATGGATTTTTCTGGAGCACAGCACCATGGGATCTTATTTATTGTACCCGTTAGTCTTTAGGTGGCAATTTATTTACAGTATCCCTTCTTAAAGGCCCACAGCCACCTTATGGAAAACATTCAATAGATACACAGCTCTGAATTTACACAAGCAGAGCCCCATTTAACCTGGAAGGTGTCCAAAATGCTTTATGCATAATTAAGAACACCTTTGGGACATAATGTTTTATGTCAAATCTATATAGAATTAAAGATAACAAAGAATTATTTAGTCCAACCTAAGGACAGAAGTTGGCAGACTACATTTTATGTTGTAAACAGCTTTATTTTATTATTTATTAGTGTTAGTGTGCTAGGATCCTTAACAGTGAATGTTCTACAGTCCCTAGTTGTAGCTAATGTTGCAAAAGGGGGAAAAAATCTATTTTCTCACAGGTCTTCAGTTTCCTGTCAGTCATAAAGAGCCCAGCTCACTTAAGACTCAACTGTGCCATGCTTATTCAGATTCAACAGTATCATGGGACTACTCAGGGAGCAAGGTACAACCTCACTAAGGGTAACAGAAGTGAGTGCCAAACAATGTAAGCCAGTTTAATCCCAATTAAGAACTGTTTTAACAAGAGCTTCTGTACCTGATGCTTACTCTTCACTTATCATAAAAATCATAATACCACTGTCACACAGAACACTGACTTCATGAGAGGAATAGGACATCTAAAATAAATAAAAAAAACTGGTTTCCTGCAAGATGTTTATTTTTAAACAAAAAAAGGGGGAGGGGAAAAGAAAGATACAGAAAATAAGAGTTGTCTCCAGCAAAAATATTTTTTCCCTAAATTTCCCATGTTAATGGGTCCTTCAGGAATTATAGAGTTGGGTTTTTTAAAAAAAAAAAACGCACTACACTGCTATATAGAATTGTCTAGGTACTTATAGCAGTGAGAAATACATATAGCAGAGCACCTCACAAAAAATTATCTTCACAACACCTCTGTAAGCACCTCTCTATTTTACAGATGGAGAGCGGATGCAGAGAGATCAATAGACTTCCTGTGTAATCTTGGTGAAGTCGTGGCAAAGCTGGTCACTGAAAGTAGATTTTCAATCCTAGTTCAGTGCCTTAGCCACAAGACCATCTTTCCCTCTCCTGACACTATTAAATACAAAAGTGGGCAGTGTGATTAACTCTATGATTTAAAAAACAAAAACAAAAAACCCCGTAAACAAGTCACCCACAGCACAAATACTGGATTTGATTTATTGTTGTTATTGTCATCACATAACCTACTATACAGCCACACAGGTAGAAGCTATATTTGCCAGGCAAGTGGCTCTTAGAAGTCTTCTAGCCTCAAATATGTTGTTACTTTAAACATATAAATACATAAAGAAAACATTTTGTATATTTTGCTTATTGAACACAAGTGCTTTATTGGCATTTTTATTTCCAAGAGGTCCATCCATTAGGGAGATTCTACTAGGAATTTTACTTTAGTCACTTTCTCAGAGTCAGTATCTTAACCTAAGCCCCTTTACTTAGAGCAGGGGTCCCCAACAGGTGCCCGCGAGCGCCATGGCACCCACCGGGGCATCCATGTGCGCCCGCCTACTGGCCGCAGGAAAAGCAGCCGCTGAAATGCTGCCGAGAAGCGGCAATGTCAAGAAGCGCTACCGCCGAATTTCGGTGGCATTTTGGCAGCGGCGCCTCTGGATGACGCCGCTTCACGGCGGCATTTCGGCGGCTGTTGTCCGGCAGCCACAGTCCTCGGCGGCTAGTCGTCTGGCGCCCACCCACGGAAAAGGTTGGGGACCACTGACTTAGACCAACCACATTAGTTTCTATACATTCTAATGGTAGTTGTGCTAAAACTAATTTCAATTTTCAACAATTTAAAAGTCTCAAAGTCATGTTATAAACTCAAACAATGCTGGAATGTATTAATTTGATGTCTATCATAATAGCACACAGGTAGCACTTTGAGCAATCTTCCCAATACTTCCCCCAGGGCTGGCCTTAGCATGAGGCGAACTGAGGCAGCCATCTCAGGTGCCAGACTGTGGGGGGCGCCACTAGGACCCAGAGTGTAGAAAATTCTGTCTGCTGCTGCTGCATATGTATTCTTTCTGCTCTAGATGCACAGAGATGGTGGCGTGCTGTGCTGGAGGAAGGAGGGCACAAGAGACATAGTAGGCAGGCAGGAGAAAAGTTGAGAGGGAATAACAGAAAGCAGAAAGATGTAACCATGCACATTCCTGAAGAAAAGTGTAAATCAGAGCAGAGTGTGTAGAGGCGCAAGAAACAGCTGCTGCTGAGTTTAGTTCCTTAAGTCTAGAAGATCCAGGATTGTGGACCCACTTGAGCAGTAGCCTGAGGGACTTCCTTGTACTGCATGGGCCACAGCAAGTGAAAAACTTCATGTTCCCCAAAGACAATGAAAATAGAAGTTTCCATCCAACACATTACTGGCGTGAAATCCCCAATGGTGACAAAGTGGAGAGGCCAGGGCTTATGTACTCAAAAACCCAGAATGCTGCATACTGTTTTTGTTGCAAACTCTTCCAGTCTAATGTTCCAGTCACATTGGGGTTCTACAAGAACAAAGGACTAGAAAAATCTGGCTAGAAATCTGGCATGCCATGAGAAGGCAGCAAATCACCAGAGAGCATTCCATAGTTGAAAAGAGCTTGAAATGAGACTAAGGTTAAAGGCCACCATAGATGATCAGCATCAAGAGAAGATTGCATCAGTCTCTTTACTGGCAAAATGTTCTGAAAAGGCTCATTCCCATTGTGAGAATGCTTGCTACCCAAAACCCAGCACTGTGTGGCACTTCAGATCAGCTGTATGTGTCAAACAATGGAAACTTCCTTAAAATTGTGAAGCTGATGGCTGAGTTTGATGCTGTACTTCAGGAGCATCTAAGAAGAGTCACTACCCAAGGAATGTACACACACCACTACCTTGGAAAAACAATTCAAAAGGAGATCATACAGTTCGTGGCAACAAAAGTCAAACAGAAGATTGTGGCAGATCTGAAGTCAGCAAGATATTACTCTGTTATTCTTGACTGCACACCTAACATCAGCCATATGGAACAAATGACTTTAATGGTGCGTTTTGTAACAACAACAGAACCTAGTGAAAATGTCCCTGCAATGGTGACTGTCAGAGAGCATTTTCTAGAATTTATTGATATTGATGATACCAGCTCCTGTAGTATGACAAAAGTGCTTCTTAAAAAGCTGGAAGAGACGGGAATTGCGATAGCTGACATGAGAGGTCAGGGCTACGATAATGGTGCCGACATGAAAGGAAAGAACAGAGAAGTGCAGACAGGATCTGAGAGTTAAACCCTCAAGCTTTTTTTTGTCCCATGCAGTTCTCATTCATTGAATTTAGTGGTCAGTGATGCAGCAACAGCTTCTAGTGAAGCTGCTGAATTTTTTAATGTAATTCAAAGCATCTATGTATTTTTCTCTGCATCAACTCATCAATGGCAAATTTTGAGGCAACATCTGGGAACATCCGCTCTGACACTGAAACCACTGAGTGCCATACGATGGGAAAGTCGAGTGGAGGTGATAAAGCCTATCAAACACCAAATTGGGACGATAGATGATGCCATAGTTGCCATTATTGAGGATAATGCTATGACAGGAACTTTTTGTGGGAGAACAGTGGCAGAGGGAAACGGAATCACCAGAAACATACATAACTTCACATTTCTGTGTGGCTTAGTGTTGTGGCATGACATACTGTTTGAAATAAATGTTGTAAGCAAGAGACTCCAAGATGTTGACCTTGATATATCTGGAACAATGGAGCAACTGGACAAAGCAAAGTCATACCTACAGTCTAACTGGTCAGATGAGGGATTTCAAAACGTTCTGAAGAGTGCACAGAAGTTGGCAGAGGAACTTCATACTGAAGCTATTTTCCCACCCATTCAAGAATACAAGAGTCACCAAAGAAGACGACATTTTGATTACGAGGCACGGGATAATCCCATAAGAGACCCCAAACAACAATTCAAAGTTGAATTCTTTAACCAGGTGCTAGATTGTGTAATACAGTCAGCTGAAGAACGTTTCATGCAGCTCAAGGAACACAGCAGTATATTTAGGATGTTGTACGATATTCCAAAACTCCTCACTATACCTGAAGAAGACCTACACCAGCAATACAGGGCACTAGAGACAGTGTTGACACATGATGACATGTGCGATATTAATGCGAGTGATTTAGGTGATGAACTGAAAGCCCTTTCAAGATACATTTCAGCAGGATCAACACCAAAGGCTATTCTGTAATATATGTACACAAATAAGATGACCACCCTCTTTCCAAATGCTTTTGTTGCTCTGCGCATACTTCTAACACTTCTTGTAACAGTTGCCAGTGGAGAATGCAACTTCTCCAAGCTGAAGTTAATAAAAACACATCTACGCTCCACAATGACACAGGAGAGGCTGGTTGGTCTTGCAACCATCTCAATAGAGCATGAGCTGGCCCAGACTGTGGACCTTCAGGAAGCAGTTCAAATCTTTGCAACCAAGAAAGCACGGAAAGCCCCATTTTGATTATTCAAACAGATAAAAATGCCAGTGTTTACTATGCAGACAAGAAAGGTTAAATTTGCTGTTCAGGCGTTTGAAAGTTAAGTGTTACTTAAAATTTTTGAACAAGGCATTTTAAGTGGTTAGTTCTCCTTTATTGGGGTAGGTAGCAGAGCAGTACCAGGAGAGGAGAAGAACAGGAAGAAGGCAGAATTGAGACTTTTCAAAGTTTTGGCCCAAGTGAGGGAGAATGGGGGCGTCATTTGAGCTTCCTGCCTCAGGTGCCAAAATGTTGTGGGCAGGCCCTGACTCCCCCCCCAAAAGAGAACATTTTAAAGATGAGGAAAAATGGGGTAGATGGGATAAGTGATTTGGCCCCAGAGCGAATCCGTGTCAAAGCCAGAATTAGAACTCAGGAGTTCCTGGCTACATCTCTCAAACTACTGTCGTGACATCCTTTTAGTTTAGGATGTCATTAGAATAACTTGATGAAATAGTTTCTTTTTAATGTATTGCAGGTCACCTATCTCTCCTCTTCTAGGATTTGAATAGTCAGTAACATTACTTTAACGCCTTTCAATAAAGAAAATCATCATCTGTAGTCATAGGAGCTTTGTAATTGCTTGCCCTATGTTGCATCTAAAGCTTTCAAGTTCTCCTGGGGAGTAGGATTAACTGTGGAATCTGGAAACAAAGCAGCTTTCCTGAATACAATACTGAAATTAGCTATAAAGTTCTGCTCTGAGACTAACTCCAAGAGACCATAATTATACAGGATTTTCTAAAATTAGGAATATACAGATTCTTGGGTAATACCCTCTAGATTTCTGAATGAATGGAATAAGAATTAGGGTCAGGTCCAGTGGTGAGATTGGTAGCAACTATGTGCAGGCAGGTGGGAGAGAGGAGAAGTGAATGCTTATTCCTACATTCTGGACAGGAATGACTGAGGTACATGCCATACAAAAACAAAATTAGCAAAAGAAGCCTTTGTTTGTTAAGATGGTCTGTATCAGGAATACAGGCATATGGGGATGCACCAATGTCACAGAGTAGAATTTGGCTCAAAGAGCAACTTTCAATTTATTTTTTTAAGTGCTAAAAAACTAATAGTGATTGAGTAAATGTATATGGGGACAACTGCAGGGATAACGAAGAGTCCTAGCATCAATCACCATCTCACTGAATTCTGAAGAGACTCATTCTAAGCACTCAAGGTCTGTAAGTTTTCCTTGCCAAGATAGACAGACAGAGAGACCAATTTACCTCTCCCCAACCCAACAACCAACCACACACACTCACAACATGAAAAAGGGATTTTTATAAACTCTCTCTTCGACACTAGTCTTGCAGGAGAGAATTGCATGTGTTACTCTAGCCCAATGCACATGTTCCACTGGCGCTGTCCAGAGAAGAGCATAAAGCAATCCTTTGTCAGTTCCCTCTGCTTTTCCTATTGGAACAATGGAGACACACACAATTCAGAGAAGTATGCAGATGAACTCCTAGTGTGATTGGGATGTGGAAGAAACAGCTAACATGTTAAGCCATAAGTGCAGAGGTAACAAAATTTTCAGAAAAGATTATGGTAGCCCATGCGCATACACAAAAAGGGAACATGTATGTGTGTTCACATGTGAGCACACAGTAACCACAACTGTGTGAAAATGGCCATTTAGACATCTAGCTTTTTGCATACCCAATACAATTGTATTCATTCAGAGTATGTGTGAACCTAAATTTGCACACAATTACTAAACACTAATTACCCATTTACAGTATTGAGGAGTAGCTTTCATATATACAGTAAGAATGAGAAACTAGTGGATTTAAAATAAGATGTTAACCAGGTTTGTTTTGGGTATCTCTTTGGGTTTTGTTTTGTTTTTAAGAAAACTATGTTTATCAGATTCTTTGCCCACCTCCTAGAAGTTTCCTAGAGTCTAACCAAAGTCCTAGTAGTCCACAACTCCATCCACTCGCCTCTTCAACTTCTAATGACAAAGGATTCCATTCGGTAACCAACACCTCTCTGATCAACAGTTGTTCCACCCATTTCCTTTCTTTCTGTCAGCTTCTAGACAATTCTAGATTTTCTTGTTTCCTTTTAGGCACAGCAAAAACCTTGAAATTTTTCACAAGCCTGTCAAAATGTCCCTCCAAAACGAGAATGTCTGAACCCCCAGATCTCTCATAAAAACCATAGAGGATTTGTGACTACTACTTTGGGTGATTTAAGCCTTGAATAGTCTTAATCTCTGACACTTCCTTCATGCTGGATAAATCACATTAAGAAGTATTACCACTCTGCTCTCAAACCTCCAAGGAACCACACCATTTTGTTAAGAAAGCTAGAAACGGGAACAGATCAGTTTATTATTTCACACAGGAAATATCTGAGACTATTTTCGCTTTCACATAGCAGATCAGTTTCCCAGGACCCTTTATGAGGAGTTAAAAGTAACTTCACAAACACTGTAAATTTACTCAATCTCATGTTTAGAAAGCATTCTTGTTGCTCATATCACAAGGCATTTTAATATCAAATTACAGGAAGTAAATACTTAAGTTGCACCAGACAAATATAGCTTTACATTTTGATTGGCTTCAGTGTGGATGTTTCAGACATTACATACTATTTTAATAAGTCATACTGAATTCAACGTGAAGAACTAACAAAAATATAAGTTTCTGATCAACATAAATAAAATAAAATGTCTAAAATAACCAACTTTACAAAAAAGAGAACACTTGTTCATAAGGCAAAACCAGCAACTAATTACAATAGTTAATGCTGTCAGTATTCCGATTAATAATTGCATAAACTATCAAAGTCTGTATTTCACTCTAAGCCAGAGATCCCCAAACTTTTCAGGGTTGCTCCCCCACTTACCCCTGCTGGGAATGGAGCTGCAGCCTGAGGCCGAGGGAGCAGAGCTGCAGCTGGGCTGTGGTGAGGGCCGGCAGCCAAGTGCGGCTCCACTCCTGGCCCTGACCCCAAACCAAGGGCCGAGGCTGGGCCGGCAGCCAGGCCTGCAGCCAGATGCAGAGCCACGTCAAGGCTGGGGATGGGGACAGGGCCAGGCTTGGGGACGGGAGCCAGGGCCATGGCTGGGGGTGGGGTTGGAGCAGAGCTGGGAGTGGAGCGGGGAGGGGCTGGGTTGGGTGGCGCTCCCTCCCCGCCCACCATGGTAGCTGGCCCAGGCCCAGAGCACCCACCTGAACATTCCTCTGCGCCCTACTAGGGGGCACACCCCATAGTTTGGGGACATCTGCTCTAAGTGTTGACATTCAACTTCACTTTTTGTAAAAAGAACAGGAGTACTTGTGGCACCTCAGAGACTAACAAATTTATTTGAGCATAAGCTTTCGTGGGCTATAGCCCACTTCATCGGATGTATAGAATGGAACATATAGTAAGGAGATATATATATATACACACAGACAGAGAACATGAAAAGGTGGGAGTTGCCCTACCAACACTAAGAGGCTAATTAATTAAGAGAAAAAACTTTTGTAGTGATAATCAAGATAGCCCATTTCAGACAGTTTGACAAGAAGGTGTGAGGATACAAAGGTCTTATTGAAATTAGACTTGAAAATTTCTAAACTATGTGTATGGGAATTTTAATGGTTTCTGCTAAAGAATTCTATAAACTGCTTTTGAAATGTTACCTCTCTCAGCTGAACAATAATGTGAAAAATATATGGAAATAGACTACCAAAAGTATTAAAATCATATATATACAGTTTCTGACTGTCATAACTATAAAGGGAAGGGTAACAGCTGTCCTGTGTACAGTACTATAAAATCCCTCCTGGCCAGAGACTCCAAAATCCTTTTCCCTATAAAGGGTTAAGAAGCTCAGGTAACCTGGCTGGCATCTGACCTAAAGGACCAATAAGGGGACAAGATACTTTCAAATCTTGTGGGGGGGAAGGCTTTTGTTTGTGTTCTTTGTTTGTGAGTGTGTTCGCTCTCAGGACTGAGAGGGACCAGACATCAATCCAGGTTCTCCACATCTTTCTAAACAAGTCTCTCCTATTTCAAACTTGTAAGTAAATAGCCAGGCAAGGCGTGTTAGTTTTCCTTTGTTTTCTCAACTTGTAAATGTACCTTTTACTAGAGTGTTTATCTTTGTTTGCTGTACTTTGAACCTGAGACTAGAGGGGAGTCCTCTGAGCTCTAAGTTTGATTACCCTGTAAGGTTAATTTCCGTACTGATTTTGCAGAGATGATTTTTACCTTTTTCTTTAATTAAAAGCCTTCTTTTTAAGAACCTGATTAATTTCTCCTTGTTTTAGATCCAAGGGGGTTGGATCTGTATTCACCAGGAGTTGGTGGGAGGAAGGAGGGGAATGGTTAATTTCTCCTTGTTTTAGATCCAAAGGGTTTGGATCTATATTCACCAGGGAATTGGTGAAGGTTTTTCAAGGCTTCCCAGGGGGGGAATCCATTGGAAATGGTGGCAGCGGACCAGGGCTAAGCTGGTAGTTAAGCTTAGAAGTTTTCATGCAGGCCCCTACATTTGTACCCTAAAGTTCAAAGTGGGAATACAGCCTTGACATGGTGGCAGAGGTGGGATCATTTTAAACCCAAAAGCCAGTGAGATTTTTTTTTCCTTCTAGCTGCTTGGAAAGCCGAGCTGGAGGTAGATAGATGCCTATCTTATCTCTCCTTGCCTGAAGGCAGAGGTGTTAAGTTTTTTTAACAAGATCCTTTGTTAAGAGAAGTGTTCAAATGAGCAAACAAAAGACAGGGTAAAGGAAATTTACAAGCTGAATTGTTTTTTTCTTTTTACATCCTCGGGAGTAGCTAGTTAGAAAGTCTCTGTTAACTCAGCAGCAGCCAGAGCGGAGAGCTTTCCAGTTTCAGTCAACTGCAGAGGGGGTGACCCAGCACAAGAAAACAGAAAAATGACTACCAAAGAAGTAGCTAAAAAAATAGAACTGGCCAAACTAGAAGCAGAAAAAAATGAAAGAAAACATCAAAGACTGCTTCAATTAACAAAACTCGAAACAAAGCAGAGAGCAAGAGAAGAGAAAGCCAAAGAGGAGGCTCACAAAAGAACTATGGAGCTGAAAAAAAAAAAAAAAGAGATGGTGGAGAGAAAAAGAAAGGAAGCATGAACTGAAAGTAGCAAAGGCTAAGCAGGATGCACCAGCCAATCCTAACAACCCCCCTCCAGGTACCACTTCCCATCCCAGAAAATTCCCCACCTACAAGGCAGGCGATGATACTGAGGCCTTCTTAGAAAATTTTGAAAGGGCCTGCCTTGGATACAGCATCGCTGCAGACCAGTACATGGTAGAGCTGAGGCCGCAGCTCAGTGGACCCTTAGCAGAGGTGGCGGCTGAAATGCCTAAGGAACACATGAACAGTTATGAACTTTTTAAAAACAAGGCCAGACTCAGAATGGGGCTAACACCCGAGCATGCCCGTCGACGGTTCAGAGCCCTAAAGTGAAACCCCGATGTGTCATTTACCCGGCATGCCTACCACATTAACAAAAATTGTGATGCCTGGGTATCAGAAGCAAATGTTAAATCTCTGGAAAATCTGGTTTCCCTAGTAAAAATGGAGCAGTTTTTAGAGGGTGTTCCTGAGGAAATAGAAAGGTACATCCTAGATAGGAAGCCCAAAACTGTAACTGAGGCGGGGGAGATTGGAGCCAAATGGGTGGAGGTGGCAGAAAAGAAAAAAACTAGTAGCAGTTGGAGCGAATATCAGAAGGGGCAAGCCAAAACAAAACCTTACCACCGGGGACAACCCAAGGCTCCACCCATATCCCAAGGGAAACCCCAGACGCCTTCTCACCCCACCACACCAGTCTCCACCAACCAACATCGCCCCGGTGATACCTTAGCAGGGCGATGTTTTAAATGTAATGAACTGGGACATATAAAGGCTCACTGCCCCAAGAACCCCAACCGATTACAGTTCATTACACCCCAATCACACCAAAGATCCCCAGACGCCTCTCTCATACCCTCGGAGAGGAGGGAAACCTTCAGAGTGGGCGGAAAGAAGGTTATCGCTTGGAGGGACACTGGGGCACAAGTGTCAACTATCCACCAATCCCTAGTGGACCCCAAACTCATCAACCTGGAGGCTACAGTGACAATTCAACCCTTCGTGTCACAGTCTGTAACCTTGCCTACAGCCACGCTGCATGTCCAGTACAAGGGCTGGTCAGAAATGTGGACTTTTGCAGTCTATAACAATTATCCCATTCCTACCCTAAAGTTCAAAGTGGGAATACAGCCTTAACACTGACATACAGCTGTCTAGTCCCTCTTATCCTCCCAGTTAAAAAATTATGTTTGTTTTTCTGATTGCTTTTTCTGAGTGTCTTATATGTATAATCAGTATAATTTTTCAGTAAATATATGGTATGTCTGGATAGAGAGATAGAGATACTTTAATTAGCTAACAGCAATAATTAGAGTACAAAGATTTGCGTAACATAACTTCACAAGTCTCTCTACAGTGACTGACTCCCATACTTAGAAGTTTCAGACTATTTACTAGACACAGTACCTTGTGGAAAAGCCCCATAATTTAATAGGGATGGAATTAAAGAAGATCCTTTCAAAAGAATTTCAAAAGCAGTTTATAGAATTCTTTAGCAGAAACTATTAAAATTCCCATACACACAGTTTAGAAATTTTCAAGTCTCATTTCTATAAGACTTTTGTATAAGGAGCTAAGCAGAAAAACTCCAATATATTATATATAAAATAGTTTTAAATGTATACAAGACACTTTCCCTTTCAGAATTTTTCATTCTTTCTTTGTGTTTTTTTTAAAGCTCTTCTGATTCATTTTACTCTTTCCCAACTTTCTTCATTACAAATACTGTGTACTTTCTGCAAAGCTCCCTATACTTCAACTAAGGCTTTTCTCCCAGTTGCCATTACTTGTGTTTACATGCTTCTTTTACCGTGGAAGATTCCCAGCCTCTCGGTTATTTATTTGACTTAACTCTCTGATCACACCGCAAGTTTACACCGCTTCACAAAACCCAATCAAGGTACCCAAGCTTTAAGATTTCTTAAAGGGGAGTGACAGCCTGAAGTATTCAAAAAGAGAACAGAATCTCAACCAGGACCCATCAGGTTTAGCTCTATCTCATTTCTGTATGGGGAAAAGGGAATGGGTTCTTAACCTCACCTGGCTGGGGATTTCATGCTCTCAGCATGCTACTATAGTTCTCTCTTTTCTGAGCCAGCCAACATGTTTGAACTCCCTCAGCTGAAAGAGGGGGCATTTTCAATTGGAAGATAGACTCCTGTTGTGTCAATCACACTGGAACTGGATGAGAGGTACAGCACCGAAAGTCAATAGAAAACTCAGGGTACTTCTACACTACCCGCTATTCTTGTAGCTGAAGTTGCGTATCTTAGATCGATCCCCCTCCCGCCCCCAGTGTAGACCAGGCCTCAGTGTCAAAGACAACACCTGACATGCTTGAACATACAAAGTATGCTTAGGGAGATGCTGCAGTTGGAGCTCTATCTCGCAGAACTCTCAGTAGGGCTTGCAGTGAACTGGAGCGGTATCACTCCATCAGTTATCTAGAAAGGGGTATGTCTTATATAAGCAGAAGTGGGAGGTTTGCTTGTTGTAGAAAAAAAAATTATGGCCTAACAGACTGAATAATGAATTAGGAATCAAGATCTCCTAACTTTTTAGCCTGGTTCTGCCCCTGACTCCTAGTGCCCTTAGATAAGCCACTTACGGCAAAATTCTTTGCTGGTGTAAACTAGCAAAACAACTACTGTTAGTGAACCTCCATGAGTTTACATCAGAGATTTGGCCTCCGATCTTTGTGTCTCACTGTCAAGGTTCCTTCCCCACTCTGAACTTTAGGGTATAGATGTGGGGACCGGCATGAGAAGCTCTAAGCTCAATTAACAGCTTAGATCTGGTCTGGCTGCCACCACTCCCAAGCACTAATTCCCTTCCCTGGGTAGCCTTGAGAGACTCTTCACCAATTCCCTGGTGAACACAGATCCAACCCCTTGGATCTTAAAACAAGGAGAAATTAACCATCCTCCTTCCTTTCTCCCACCAACTCCTGGTGGACCCAGATCCAACCCCCTTGGATCTTAAAACAAGGAAAAATCAATCAGGTATTAAGAAAAAGGCTTTTAATTAAAGAAAAGAAAGGTAAAAGAAAACCCTCTGGGAGAGATTAGCATACCTGCTACTCTCACAGACAACAGATTCCAAACACAGAGGATGCTCCCCTGGGCAAACCCTTAGTTACACACACAAAAAATACCCAAATATCCAATTTGACTATTCCTCTAATTGCACAAGACAGGTTACAAAGAAATAAACATAAACCTATTTATTTCCTTCACTAATACTCACTACTTAATACGAGGCTGAATTCTGGAGCTTTCCTACTCCGGTCCAAAGTGAAACTCACAGACAAAGGGAACTTCCCTCCTTCCCTTTGAACCATCTTGTCCTCCCATTGGTTCCTCTGGTCAGGTGTCAGCTAGGCTAGGTGAACTTCTTAACCCTTTACAGGTAAAAGAGGCATTAACCCTTAACTATTGTTTATGACACTCACTTTCCTCACCTGTAAAATGGAATACCTACCAGCCAATGTTTACACCTATGTAAGTGACTAGGTCAAGGAACAGTAATATGTGAAATGTAATGTGAGAAACAGGATACCGCAATTGCTCCGGAGAGCCACTTAAAGTATAGCATAGATCAGATTAAATACAGATTAAACCCTAGGATGCACTTCTCAGTTTCTTATATGGAACCATCTCAGTACCCAGGAACTGGAGTTTAGTGTCAAGGGAACACATTCAACTCCAAGCTATTTTCCATTCAGTAAAGGTGTTTTCTCAATTCGAATAAATGGAATTATGCAGAATACTTTTAGGGGCTCCAATCAGGGATTCTAATTAGAATCAATCTTACTTTGAAGCTGAATATTACAAGGAAGTAACTTGAATCCCAGGAATTAGATCATTCAAGTCTTAGGAGCAACTTCCTATACCAGCAAAGCAAGGCTTGCAGTCTGACTCAAGGGTGGCTAGCCCAAAAAAAAAAAAAAAAAAAACCACACTTTAAAAAGTTGTTTTAGGTACACGTGGCAATGTTCAATGTAAATAGTTATTCAAAAGGTTCATTTTAATTCGAGAGAAAGAATTCTTACTTTAAAAAAATATGTTTTGTGGTCATGACAAGTGTTAAATTAACCACACAAACTTCTAAGAGTCCTCTATTTATCTGAAAGTCATTTATCATGTTGTGGGCCGCAACGAAAACTTCTTCAATCCACACTACTCATGTGCCTCAACCCTGTTGTAAGGTAACAAACACTTACGCTATGTCTACACTACGTGCTAGGGGTGTGATTCCCAGCTTGCATGGACAATCACTGAGCTAACAAGAACATTAACGATGGTGAAATCGCAATAGCATAGGCAGCAACAGCACATCTTAGCCATGCTGTGACCCAGGGACCTCTTGGTGTCAACTGGCAGAGGGGTGAATAAGGTTTAGAAGGTTCCACTGCATCTGACATCTCCAAAAGAGTGCCAAAGGGTGGCATGTGAGGTCTCAACACACTGGTCATTTTAGTCATTGTGAAATATATGAATGAGCAAAAATTCCATTCAGGCAGGGGATTGGAGACTCATCTCTTTTTGTTTGGTCAAGTGTGAATTGTCTCTCTCACAAGGTAAACCTATCAGCATGCGGAGCCAGATGCTAATTAAAAGATTGCAAGGTCAACAAGAGGGAGACCACAGGGAAGAACAATCAGCAGGGGATGCCCTGATTATGAATAATGATCAAAAAGCTATTTTGATATATCTGGGATTGCAAAGAGGACAGTGTGACTCATCTCGTGAATGGAAGATCACAGCCAAGCCTGGCTGTAATAGGTCAGAAGGATTTTGGATGAATTTTTATTCTATGTCTTGTTAGTTAAATATAGGCTCTAGAAAGTGTGTTATGATTTTATATGTAACCATTTGTTTCCATTCATTCTACTTGCTTCTTCATGAGTCTGTATTCCTTTGTTAATGTCTTGTTTTTCCTACAAACATATATAAGTACCGTGTGTTGAGCAGAGCGGTGATCCTGAGATATAACTGGTAAACTGGTCTGCACTATTCCTTTGGGAGCAGTGGATCTGTGAATTCAAAGAGTGTCCAGTGGAACAGGTGCAGATGCTCCAGGAGGACACTTGTAGTGCTCAGGGATTGCAATATACCTTATCGTTAACCTGTAAAGAGAGAGCAGGGCTTGCAGAGGCCTGGAAGGCAGTGCTTGTATTGCCAGAGGCTGATGGTGTTGGGGAACTGACCTCCAGTAGGCACAGATAAGGCTTCCTCGTGATAAGGGAAGGTGCCTCAAAACTCTGGGTGTCACATGCCAAGTACGTCCTGATCAGTTTCAGGCTTGTTTGTACTCAATGAGAGGTAGTGCAAGTATGTGTATGAGAGCTGGGAACCACACCTCTAGCTTGTGGTACAGATGCAGTCATAGAGAAGTTTAAATCTGCATGCTAATACTGCTAATAAGTGTGTGCCAGTTAGTGACAACTGAACAGATGGAGGCTAAAAAACCCAGGAAGTAAGCAGAGGTTTAAATAACTGAAAACAGAAACAGGCAGGGGCTTTATTTAAAAAAATTGGAAATAGGAAAAGAATTTGTAAAAAACAAAACAGAAAAAGGTAATTGACTCAGAATCAGCAATTTGTGCACTAACTAGTTTATGCCTCTGCATGATCTTATCACTGTTGCATTGATCTCCTTCCTCTTCTTATTCCATGTTAACTCACTTTTTGCATCTGGTTTTACATTAGATTGTAACACATCTAATGAAGTTGAATGTGGGGGGGCACGGACCACATGTTACTATGTGTTTGCACAGCACTTGTGGGTGCTTACATAAATAAATAAAAATAAAATAATATAATAAATAAAAACAATCTTTTTTTAATGTAAGTACATCTGTCTACTAGGGATTGGACAGAGACATCAAGCTATCTCCAATAAACTACCAGGCTAATGGTGCTAACCCTTGGTCACAGTCAGTCAGTCTGAATCCAATTCAAAATAGAGACCATGAGCTGGAGGGCTCTATGTCCCAACATCAAATCTCTGGTTATCCAGTTGCTTTGTGTTCCTGTCTTTCCCCATCTTGCCACCTTAAGTGAGATATTATTGCCTATAGGAAAGGGAGCAAGGCACCTCTTGCAGCTGGAGGGAAAGGAGGAAGATTTGGGCTGTGATGCAGTATTTATTCATTCCTGTTCCCCTTTCCCTCCCACAAGACCTGTGATCACAACTTGAGATGTGGATGTTTTTCAGGGTAGAGAACAGTCCTGAAAATAATTAGAATCTTTGAAAATCCTCTGGAGTTCACATGCCAGAGGCAAGACACACAAGAGTTCTATAACTAAAGGATACTTGCTTTCTAAGAGTTAAGGATTTACAACACAGATGTTAATATAAATAAGTTTCTTAACATTTCACATAATTCTAGACACCGGTGAAATTATGTGGCTTAAGAATTTCTTTTTTTAAATATACCAATTTACACATATGCTACTCAATCAAAGGATCAAAGTCTCTTCTGGCATACACTGGTGCAACTCCACTGAAATCCATACAGTTATAACTTATTTGGGTAAAGGGTTTGGCCACTATTCTTTAAATCCTTTGTCCTGATGGAATTATTACAAATTTCCTTAAGGAACATACATTTTCCTTATACACAACAGACAAGCAGTCAAACTTTAACCCTGGGTGACTAAAGTTAGGCTCCTAAATCCACATTTAGGCACCTAAAAGTGGTCTGATTTTCAAAGCTACTTTACATCTAACTGACCTTAGTGGGGTTTATGGGTACTATGACTAAGGCTAAGATTTTGTCATGGTTATTTTTACTAAATGTCATGGGCAGGTCACGGGCAATAAACAAAAATTCACGGAAGCCGTGACCTGTCTGTGACTTTTGCTGCTGCAGCTCCATGGTTTCGACCACCACAGTAGTGGCTGAGAGCTGTGGGGTTCCCACTCTGCCCATGGCGGCTGGGACTTTGGGAAATATGGTCACCCTGGAGAGAAAACAGGACACCCCAGCCACTCACCCGAGGCATCCCCCTCCCTCCATGCGAGGCTGTCACCTGTCGCTGGAACCCTGGGGAGGGCCCCTTCAGGAGTCTGTCACCTGTGGCTGGAACTTTGCAGGGGGCCCCCTGTCACTTGTTGCTTCTGTTGCCGGAACCCTGCCAGGGCCCCACTGTGGGCTTTCAGCTCCAGAGTCCTGCAGCCCCTGGGGCTGAAGCAGAGAATGTCATGGAGGTCTCTAGAAGTCACAGATTCCATGACTTCCATGACCTCCGTGACATAAACATAACCTTAACTATGACCTTCTAAATACCAAGTCCCATATTTGCTAACACATTAGTGCCTATTCAGTTAACTTTATACCTAAATATGGATTTGGGAGCAGAACTTGAGGCACTAGATTTGAAGATTTTGGCCTATTGTTCCTCTCACATTGTATGTGCACAGAATTTTGCCTATAAAGTTTAAACTTAGTTTCAGACATAAAAGAGGATGAAGCAAAAGGTCTCTGCTTTTCTAACATAATGAGCCACATCAGTTTTTTTTTTTTTATAAGCAAAACCACTGCACCACTTCACATCTGAAGAAAATGCGGTATTGGTTTTAAAAAGTAGAAACACGAGAAACGTACAAATTGATGTTGTTATCTAATAAGACCAGAAGTGATCTGCACTACATGATTGTAATTAAATGTAGTGCGTGGCATCTTAAAATAAAAATATGTCCATTAATAATGACAACAATGCCTTGTATGAAAAGTAAATATCAAATAAACCAATGCACTAGAGATTATAGCATACAATGCTCTTGTATGCTTTTTAAATCATACATTCAGGTGGGGAAGGAAAAATATATAGCCACTACTACATGAGAAAGCAGCATTTAGTTGTGAATAAGGATTGAAAGCTAAATAAATACCTTTTCATGTTTTTTCAGAAAGTTTGTCTTCTTGATTTTCCCATGATGCTGTAAACACAGAAGGAAAATATGAGCAAATATGACATAGCAAGAAGTTACAATAATGTTATACAACTTGAATAGGGTGAAAAAAAAATCAACTAACATACAACTATTCATTACACATTTATAGTAATGTACTACTACCATGGTTCTGCCTACTTATCACATGCCAATTAGTTATCTTTGTCCTTAACAGCAATACTGCTTATTCAGTACCTAACTCTTAATATCCTAACATACTCTAGGCATTACTTCTTGGCGCTCTCATATCTGAACTGTGTGAACACTGGGTGAAAACTTTCACCCTGCAGTGTTGCTGTTTGTAAAGTGGTTTGTTGAGGGAAATGTATAAATTTAAAAATCAGAAAATTAAATACTTAGCCATCAGAAAATAATTAACATGACACTAATCAGAAGAGGCAGAGAGCCATTTCTATGAGTCTTCTTCCACCACACCCCCTCCTCAAAATCAGCTTTAGAAAACGCTGAAGTGTGTTTCATTGTTAGTTCCTTTGTCTTTCTAGAAATGGGAAAGCGGCTGACACTTATTTTTAAATGCAACCAGTTTTCCTTGTATAGACTTCAAAAATGATGTAGGTGCACTCAGTTTTCTTTGGTTTATATCTAAGATGACAACAGTATACCCACAAAATAAAGCAATAAAGTGTCAAAAAGAAGCCAAGATACAGGATGTGAAGGTCATGTCAGGGGTAGACAGGTAACAATGTAATTGGAATAAAGAAAGTAACTGATGCCCTGTGAGCAGATAAGATTAATCTAGAACAGGGGTCTCAAACACACGGCCCGCGGGGCTATTTCCTGCGGTCTGTGCGCCCCCCAGCCTACATCCAGGCCAGGGGTGGGCAAACTACAGCCGCAGGATTGCCCCTCTCAAGCCCTGCGCCACCCCCCGAAGCAGCTGGCATCACGTCCCTGCGGCCGAGGGGGGGGGGGAGGGCGGGGGAAGAGCAGAGGGCTCCGTGTGTTGCCCTGGTTTCCAGGCACGCCCTCCTCCCCCCCCCCCCCACACACACAGCTCCCATTGGCCAGGAACTGGGAACCGCGACCAATGGGAGCTTCGGGGGAGGTACCTGGAGGAACGGCAAGCAGCGCGCCAAGCCCTGCGTGGTTCCTCCCCCGCCCCCGGGGCCGCAGGGATGTGGCTCCAGCTGCTGAGCAGAGCGGTACGGGGCCGGGGCCAGGGCAGGCAGGCACCCCCAACCCCCTGCCACACCCCACACTCCCTCCTGCACCCCGCACCCCAACTCCCTGCCCTGAGCCCCCACCACACCCCTTCTGCCCCCTCTGGGGGCAGGGAGGGGGCGGTGTTGGGGTGGGGACTTCGGGGAAGGGGTTGGAATGGTGGCAAGGAAGGGGTGGGAAGAGGTGGGGCAGGGGCAGGGCCTCATGGAAGGGGTGGAGTGGGGGCAGGGCCGGGGGCAGCGAGGGGGGGATGTCAGTGATGCGGCCCTCGGGCCAATGAACTAGTCCTCATGTGGCCATCCTGGTCATTTGAGTTTGAGACCCCTGATCTAGATGGATTGTGTTGTGGGAGAAAGGATTGGATCAAGGAAGGGCAAAGCACAGGGGCTGAGGAAGAAATAAGGAATTGTTGGAGGGGTAAGGGAAAGATAATTGGAGTTTTTAAATTACCTGGATTGTGGGTGATGGGTTACATGAATTATACTGCTGCAGTTTAATAGTTACATTAAAATCTTATTTGTAATGTATTTTTAAAATATGTCAAGGCTGCTCACAGTACATAGATAGGCATCCTTTTTAGCATTAGTATAAAGTATAAAATACACATGTACACACTTCTTAAAATAAATTCTAAGCAGATTTTCAATATGGTATGCAATAGAACAAGACTATTTTTTCTTTCAGTCCTACTTTGCACAAAACGGTGACTTCCTGTCAACTGTTATCCTTTTTCAAAAGGGCACTTAAAATGTTTTGCAATTTTTCCCTTAGAATCTCTTATGTTACATTGTACTGGAATTTCTTTCAACTCATGACATCACTGTAGATTTATTATTTTGTTGTTGTAATTGTTTGTCAACATTCTGCTGCTTTTAATTTGCAACATTACCTCAATTTGTCTACAGTGGTAACTATTTTAATAATAGTATTATCACCTTTAGGTTAATGGTTCAGCAAGATTCCTTTGGTTCACACCTATTTCACTGATTATGAGACTTTGGTTAATGACTCCAATATAACGTTTTTTGCCCAAATCCCACCAGATCTCATTAGAACTCCAACAACAACAAGTTCTCCTGCTACAGCTCCCAGGAGACACAGACACAAGATTAGAAAGCTTCTCCCAAAGTGCTATTTGTTCTGGCTTTTGAGACGTTGGTAATTTGTGAACCTGGCCTTAACACCTGATTAAGTGCTCTCAGGCAATACTTGTGGTAGAAATGGAGATTATTCATACTGTAGCGGGGTGGTTACTCCGCTCCTGCCTGGAAGGGCTTAAAGCAGCCCTGGCAGAGGGCTGCAGCTCTAAAAGCTGGGCCAATTGGGGAAGTAGCCACAGCTGGGCCATGCCCCAATCAGGCCACAGCTGGCCTGTATAAAAAGGCTGGGAGCCAGGAGTTCAGCAGTTTCTCTCTGCATTCAGAGAGAGAAGGGCCTGGCTGCAGGGAGCTAAGACAGAGTACCTGGGTGGAGCAGGGCTGGGGAAAGGCTGAGGAGCTCCAGCCTGGATAGCCCCAGGCTGCAGCCTAGTAGGAGGCCAAGGGGTACTGGGGGTTGCAGAGGGCAGCCCATGGGTAGGCTAAGGCAGCAGGTCCAAACCCAACCTTGCCGGTGATGAGTGGCCTATACTGCAGTCTGCCCCAGGGAGCGGGGGCTAGTTGGTGACTGGCAGTGGCCTTATTCTGAGGCGACGTAGGGATAGTGGGTGGGGGTTCCCTGGGGAGGGGAGACCCTAGTACTGAGGGGTGTACTGCCACCCCAGATAAAAGGGCACCAGGGTCCAGGAGGGACATGGGCGCCAGAGGACAGGCGGATCACCGGCCAGTATGGGGTGCTCCAGGACGCTGGAAGAGCTAATTCCCAGAAAAGACCAGCAGGAGGCGCTGCAGGGGTGAGTCCGCCCCTCTACACATACTTTATCAATGCTTAACAAGATATTTAACTTGCCTAATTAAAAAGCCATGAAATTTATTACATGGCCTCACACTTCGAAGGTCTTTGAGACGCATGTCCCAACTATGCATTTCACTGCACTGAAGAGGAACAGTAGTATGCCCATGCACAGGGACTGAAGGACTGGAGCCTGATTTCAGACATGCTACAATGAAGGGGATAAATAAAGCTATATCTTTTCACCACTCAATTTCCTTGCTTTTTTATGTATATATAAATAAAATAAATGCTTTTGTTGACTCATTTCCCACAGTTAAATTTAGATCCTGAGGAGAGAGAGAAGTCAGCATGAAATCAGAAGTTAAAACAGTGGAGTCATTATTCAGCAAATAAGTTCTTCCAGTGATATTTCTCTTGCCAAATGTTTGTTAGAAATGAAATATTTGGCTATATACACATTTAAGTTATCATTACAAATAATTCTCTCCTCTTCTGAAGTACATACAAAACGATACAGACCAATGTGAAACATCTACAGTTTTCATTATAGGGACATATAACCACCATAAAAATGAACACCATGTCCAAGTTAATTACTTAATTAGTATATTATCATTAAGGACTCCAGTACATGTCCATATTTTAAGCTACAGTATATTTATAGGTTTTGAGACTGAGAAAAAAAAATAGAGATTTCTTAAAGAATTAGCAAGTTTCTATCCCTAAGTGTTCTCAGTCTCTCCCATTTCTTATCCTTGCCTACAACACCTACACATTTTACAATATAAAAACCCTCACTGCTACTAATATAACTGCTCACTTTGCTTTTTGTTGCAACCTTTTCCTCTCCTCCGCCGCCTGTATTTTATCAAATTAAGGCCTCTATTCTCCAGACAGATGCAAACCCTTTAGACCCACATGGAATTCTGCTCTCTTCCATGGGATTCAAACTGTGAATAACAGTACACACCAGCTCTTTGATTTGCAGGATCACAAATACTTCAGGGAAGGGAACTATGTCGCCTTACAAATGCCATGCAACACAATAGTGCTAGATAAATATTATGCATATTTTAATGATCAAAACAGTTCATTTTTCATATTAAACATCAGTAATGAGGTGACAATTGTCAACATACCACAATATGTGATCCAAAGTCACAGTTTTGTTCAAATCAAACAAATAATATACAAAAGAGAGCTGAAAGTGAATGACCTAAAGGAGTTCTGACCTGAGTGAAGAAGTATGCACGACTCCAGCATACAGCAGTAAGAAAAAATATAGTTACCTTAAGGAAGAACCTCTTATCTGTCCTGGCAGGATTGTAGGAGGCAAGGTAAGCAGCTATTAGAAGGAATTTGGAGTAATAAGGAAGTTCTACGTGAGCATGTGCAGAAAGTCCTATAAAACAAACACAGTTTATGAGTCACCGAGGGAGCATTCTAACCGCAAGAGGTTTAAAATTAGACTAGTAAGTTTTGTTCTGATTCTCAAGGGCAAACACATTGCAGCATTCCTCTTCTCTGCCTGCTCCATTCCTGCAAGTAAGCAGAGATGGATATTTGCTACAATCCGGATATCCCGAGAGTCAAGCAGGCAGTGCTGTGGGACAATGTGGCATGCATGGGTCACCCCTGAAACAAAACAAAACCAGCACTCAGTTTGCTAGTGGACTGCCCTAGAGCTCCCAGGCATTATGGTAATACAAAGATTAAATATATACAGCAACAGATGACAATTTCCTGCAATATCCAGGGGAAACTTTATTGAATGTATGTATCATTGTAGGAGAGGATTTGTACGTAATTCCATGGAGGACAGGGACAACAGCCCTCCAGGGACAGTGGGTGATGATTAGGCAAATTTACTCAGGTTGTAACACTTCCAGAGAGTTACCACCACCTGGAGAAAGACTCACATATACTGGTTCAAACTGGATTCTCCAGGAACCAGCAGGCACAGAAAGGATTTTTGGATAAACAGCCTGAGTTTAAACTGACTTAGAGCCGTCTTTCTGATTCAGCAAGTGGACAGGATCTCTGGTCCATGGTTGCGGGGATCCTTAGGGAAGGACTGGAAGGACTTTGGCCTACTGAGGTCCCATAAGAGTAAGTGTTCTTGTTCTGTGCAAAAGAAATAATGACCTGTAACAAGAGGAAAACCCCTGGGTCGGGTTTAAAGGACTGTTCACCAGCCAGAGCCCTTGTTGGAGTCAGGGGATGATCTCTGGTAAGCTTATTAGCATGCGTGTAGGTTTTTTTTTAATTGTTTTTAATGTTTTCTCTGTAATGCTTTCACCTTAAGAATAAATGTGCTTACTTAGAAAGAGCTGTGTGGTAGTTTAACAGTGGGCAATTACATTCTTTACTGTCTCTGAACAGAACAGCAAAGCAAAGCAGATCGGCTTAGGCAGCCTGAATTTGTTGGGGAGGTGACAGTATAGGCAAGGAGCTGTGCAGTCTTGAAGTACCCTGGTCATGAGGAAGACAGTCACAGGTCTACACCCAAGACAGGTGATGGCTTAAGAGCCGGAAGTGTAGAGGGGGTGCCCTTGCTGGATCATGGTGAGGGAATACAGGTCCAGTTACCCTGAACTGTGACAAATACCACTACTAAGAAGAAGATAGTGGTTCCCAGATCATTGATGAAATCTGAACTGGGATCTTCATTTGCTGAACTGGTTTTAAAAAAACAACCCTCACATTTTTAAACATTTTCAGGCCAATCTGGTTTAAGACAGTTTGATAATTTTGCCATATCCACACTAGCTAACCAAACTGTCCGCTTACCAATTGAGATTTGACCTAAAGGCTGCTATAAACTGTTCAAGGGACCAGCTCCACAATGAGCCAGACTCCAACTAGGGAGTCGGATTGCATCTTTGAACACACATCAACGCCCAGGCTGTGGCTGGTTTCTCAGCTGCAGCTCAGCTTCTGGACATTTTGGTTTTTTAATTTTATTTATGATTGAAGGGTAAAGGTTTCCAAATCACTCAGCCCGATTCATTTGGTCTAGTCTACTATACATGCATTTTGCAATTTTACATAACCAAGGGTATTCCGTGATGTATCTTTCCTCCTTCCTTTCACCCTTCCATTTCTACACTTATCTCTTTCCCCACTTTCCTCCAGTCATTGTAATATTTTTTATTTAAAATGTGTATGACCAGCAGCTCAAGCTACCTTATCTTCTCTGTTGGCCGGAGAGGTCAGTTTCTTAAAGGGTCTATTTTGTGACTGCTCAGTTTTGTCTTTTCATCTAGACTGTTCCCTGCCCTATGTAGCTTGTCTTCTGTGCTTTGTACAACACTAAGCATATACCTGTCAATGCTCAAATAAACAAAAGTTGCAGGTTTAATCTTCATACTTCTAACAAATAAGGTTTGATCACATAGGAGTAGTGGTTTATTTAGAATTATTGCATCTATTTGATACCTTTCAAGTGCCCAGGTTCTCCATCATCCTGCTGTATTCTCTCCCACTGTGAGCTAAAAAAGAAAGACAGGTGTTTAAAGAAAGAATACCTGTCATATCCAAATGAAAAGAGAAGTTACTTACCTTGTAGAGTAACTGGCGTTCAAGATGTTTTGTCCCTATGGGTCCTCCACATCAGGATCCATGGACTCATGAACCAAAATTTTGTGAGCGGGTCCAGACCTGTGCCCTATGCATCCTTGTGCTCTGGTACAAGATGTATAGGGTGGGGGAGGGTTACCATCACTTTGGTTCCTTCTCAAACAAGTCTATACAAAATGGGAAAGGAGGAGTCTATAAAGGAAGGATTGGCTCCACCTAAACCTAAACCAAAATGGAACCAGATTGCTGACATGTAAAGTTAAGAAGGTTATAGAAGAGTTTTTAAAGTAAGGGCTGAGGGAAAGCCAACAGGTGCAAAGGAACACATAGTTCGGATGGAAACATCTCTTAGGGAAATATCTATTAATGGCAATTCTCTATATCCTAGTAAACAAGATAGGAATGAAGTTGATAGAGTACAGGTAGGAACTGAAGAGAAACAGTCAAATGAAAAAAAAAGAGTCCCATTCAATTACATCACATAATGGCAGACAGCTAAAAAGTGAAAAATTTTATAAGTGTTTGTATATAAATGCTAGAAGTCTAAATACTAAGATGGGTAAACTTGAATGCCCGGTATTAAATGGACACCCACACCTTGAATACTGCGTGCAGTACTGATCGCCCATCTCAAAAAAAGATACATTAGAATTGGAAAAGGTACAAAGAGGGGCAACAAAAATGATTAGGGGAATGGAACAACTTCCACATGAGTAGAGAGTAAAAAGACTAGGACTTTACAGCTTGGAAAAGAGACAATTAAGAGGGGATATGAGAGAGGTCTATAAAATCATGAATGGTGTGGAGAAAGTGAATAAGGAAGTGTATTTAATGCTTCACATAACAAGAACTAGGGGGGGGTCACACAATGAAATTAACAGGCAGCAGGTTTGTTTTAAACAAAAGGAAATACTACTTCACATGCCACACAGTCAATCTGTGGATCTCGTTGCCAGGGGATGTTGTGAGGGTCAAAAGTATAACTGGGTTCAAAAAAGAATTAGATAAGTCCCTGGAAGATAGATCCACTAGTGGCTATTAGCCAAGATGGTCACAAATGCAACCCTATGCTCTGGGTTTCCTAAGCCTCTAACCGCCGGAGGCTGGGACAAAAATGGATGGATCACTTGATAATTGCCCTGTTCTGTTCATTCCCTCTGAAGCATCTGGCATTGTCCACTGTCAGAAAACAGGATACTGGGCTAGATGGACCATTGGTCTGATCCAATATGGCCTTTCTTGTGTTCTTAACGACTCTGAAGCTGAGGGGAAGGAGGGTGAGTAGTAGAGCACCCATACGGACAAAACATCTCGAAGAACTCCAGTTACTGTACAAGGTAAGTAACCTCTCCTCCTTCAAGTTATTGCTCCTATGGGTGCTCCATGTCAGCAGATTCCCAAGGAGTACCCCAACTGAGGGGGAAGGGTGCTGAGGAGGTGGATTCAGTATGAGCCAAAGAAGAGCTTCGCCAAAGGCCACTTCTAGAGCTGATGTACAGACAAGAGCACAGTGTTGAGAAAATGTACTAAAGACCAGGTGACAGCTTTGCAAATGTCCAAGATGAGTACGTTCTTCAGTAAGACCAGATAGGGAGACTGAGCCCTGGTGGAACAGGCAATCTTCCTAGGTGGAGGACGCACCTTTGAGGCTTTGTTACAGGTGAGGATGCATCCTGAAATCTGTTTTCAATCTTTGCCCTTTCATTCTTTCTGCTATGGAAATAAAAACAAATAGTCTAGAAAAAGCCCAGGGGCTTAATCCTGCCAAGGTACATTTTTATGTATCCAGCATATGGATACTCCCTTGTTCTCTCAAAGATCAAGGCTTGGGGTAATACACTGGTAGATGAATGCCCTGATTAATGTGGAATTCTGATGAAGCTTTAGGCAGAAGACAGTAATGGGGACATAACATCACCTTACTGCCATAGAACAGTGTAAGGTGGGTCAGTCTTAAGTGCTCTGAGTTCCCCTACCTTTCTGATTGAGGTGATGGCTGTGAGGAATGAGGTCTTAAAAGGACAAATGAAGAAGGGTACAATTCCCTGTAGGTTCAAATGGGGGCGTTTCTCAGAGCGTTCAGGACTAAGCTGAAGTCCGTGTTCAGCAAGTTCTTCATAAATAGGTCAAAGTTAAACAGAGCCTTAATGAATCTTGCAATGGTTGGGTGAGAAAAGCTTGAAAACCTCTTGAGGGAGGAGTGAAAAGCTGTAATGGCAGCCAGGTGAACCTGAACTGAGCTCAGTGATAAGCCTGGGTGTAGGAATGCATAGCTCCCGAATCGCTAGCCCACAGGCGCGGCAAACTGCTCCCATGGCTACGAGGCTGGAGTGACCTTCAATCCAGCGTTTGTGTTTGGGAAACTTATTTGGCTGATTTGATTGTACCCTCGCAGCTGGTGTCCACGCGCTCAAGAGATGGGTTCGTTATCTTATGTGCATGTATACTGCCTGGCTTTTCTATGCGCAAGAATGTAACCACTAAGAAGTGTTGTAAACAAAGTAAGGAGAGAAATAAAAACCCCAGGAAAGTTTTCCTGGGAGGCTTTTTGCAAGAGGCTTGTAAAGCTCTCTGGCTACCAACAAACCTGGCGTTCTGTTTCCTGCGTCGTCACCACAGCTGGTGACCCCGACGTGATACCCCTCTACTCACCGGCTGGATACGCCGAGCGCGCCCGCGGCTGTTTGCCGCCTCTTATTCGTGAGTATGGGGGGGAAACTTTCCAGTGCCCAGAAGGAGCACGCAAGAGAGTTACAAAAGATTATAAGGCAGCGATCATGTGTCGTTGTCTCGGTCGCTCATATTGAGGACCTCCTAAGGGAAATAGATCGCCAGTGCCCCTGGTATCCGGACTGCGGGTCATTACAGCTTTTTGATTGGATACGGATTGGGATCACCTTGTATAGTGAACCCCGTGCCCCAGTTCAGCACCTGCTGCTCTGGCAGCGTTGTAAGGAGGCGCTGGAGGGGTTCGGCCCCGACGGCCTTAAGCCGGTTTCCCCTTTGCCCCCAGGTGATGGGCCACCCCCCTCCTGCCCGCAGCTGACCCCCCCTGCGCCGCCGCCCGTGGCGGCGCCCCCATGCCTACCGGTCGGGCAGGGGGGCGCTGTCGCCGCGGCGGTGCAGCCGGTGCGCAAGGCCGGTCTCTTGACCGACAAGGAATCCAAGTGTGGGTTCGAGGCGTTCCCCGTCTCTAAGCGAAATAATGGAAACGGGGGGCGAGTAGTGGACTGGGAGGCTCTCCCCTACTCGGTTCTGCACGAGCTCCGGGGGATCTTGAAAGGTGTGTCTAATGGTTATCACTTGCTCCCCCAAGATTGGAAAGACATATGTCGCATGGTGCTGTCTCCCGCGCAATACGTTGTGTGGGACAGCGAGTACCAGCGAGAGGCGCTTGCAGCAGCAGCACAAGATGGGGGGGCTTATCTTGCTGAGCAGTTATATGGCACAGGGCAGTTTTCGAGCATCCCCGAGCAGGCGGTGGGCACGCCCCAGGTAGCTTTTCCCATCATTGGCCAGTGTGCCCGTCGCACGTTTCACAGGGTCCCCGCTGCGAGCGAGTTCTCGAAGTCCTTCGACCCTGGCGGAGTTGCTGCAGGCATGTACTGATGTAGGCACTCAAACCCATCAGATGGCCCTGCTGACAGCTGCCCTGCACAAGGGGCAAAAGCCTCAGGGGAACTGCTTTAACTGCCACCATCCATACTGATGATTAGGCGTACGGCCCTCCCCCTCCGTTGGCTCACTAATGAGCCCGTATGGGTTGCGCAGTGGCCACTTTTCCCCAGAATATGTGCAGTGTATATTGTAGCAGAAGTAAAGGAAATGCAAACCTACCAATATAGGTTGTGTTGTCTTTTTCAGATCACTGTGTGTTTAAAAGCAATGACTGACTACCCAGAAGGGGTAGACCTCTGTTCTTTTGTTTTTCAGATCATCAGAGAAAACGGATGCCAGCTGAACAGCATTCAATGTACCATGCATTTACTGGCACAATAGGGATTATTTTTGTGTTTTATGGCAAAAATTGTTGTTAAGAGTTGCATACCAACAGTCTTTGGAAGCAAGGACATGGAAGGTTAACCCACTCCCCATATTGCCCATGGGATCCTTCTGGCTACCTCAGATTTCTAGCCAGAGGGCTGGGGAGGGAGGAAAGCAATTAGACACCTGAGGTTGTACCGAGTGCACTCCTCAAAAGTGGGTGTGCTTGTCCCGGTTTGTTGCTCCAAAGCTCTGTAATAAAGTTATTTTACTGGAAGAGTGAAGGTTTCCTTTGTAGGTTAAAAGAAGCCGAGAAAGGGAGAAGAGGAAAAAGCACAGAATGAGTTAACTGAGAGGAAAATACAGCTTGCAGGCTCATCCAAGGCCACAGCCAAAACTTGGCTGACCCCCAAGACAAGGGGGGGCTTAAATGTGCCCGAGCAACTATGAGATTTGCAAAACACTGCCAGGCATTAATAAAATGTGTTAGGTTTCTTTTCTCACAGGTAGAGAAGTGCTACCCAAAGACCCTAGCACCCCTGCCATTTATTAAAACCAGGAGACTGAGTCTATGTAAAGTCCATCAACGAAAGACTGCTTTAGCTCCATGCTAGAAAGGCCCTTTCCAAGTCCTGTTAACCACCAACACCGCTGTAAAGTGTCAAGGACTACCTGCCTGGACCCATGCTTCTCACTGTAAAAAGACCCCTCCACCTCGGGAGGACCTTTTGACTAATGATAAGCCTATTTCTCCTTCTAGTTCTGCTGTGCCGTCTGGACAGCAGGAAAAAGGAAAAAAAGACAAGGTGAAGTGCTAGTAACCTCTCCCTTGTCCACTGACAGACCTACTGTGCCTCTGAATTTTTCCAGAAAAAGCAAAACCATTACAGGGTGATGTGCTAGTAACCTCTCCCCTGTATGATGCTAAACCACACTGTTTCAAGAGAAGAGAAGAAGGAACACTTGCTTCCTTGAAACCACAAAGTCCAGGAATTCCTGACTACAAGAGACATTAAGAACTGACCCTGGTAAAGAAACAAAGAATTATAACCTGGAAAAAAAGAAACTTGTGGGACCCATGCTTGGGAACGTGGTATTGATTGGATTTTGGGGTTTATTCTACAGGCTGCGCCCTGTGTTTTGGATAAGTCCTTCAGTATGTATTGCCTTCCCTAATTGGATTTTAAATGATAAGTACCAAAGGCACCTTGTTGCCATTGCCCCTGCCATCTCCTCTATTACACTATTACCCCTGTAACACATCCAAATACAGACAATGACCCAGAAGTTGCTGACAGAGATGGTATTGAATATCACTGAGGCTGGGAAGGCATTGCAGTGGGATCTAGCATGTTCAGGCTTGGCCCACTGCCCTTACAGACACATCAGGAGTACCATCTGATCTGCGGCCATGGAGACATACTTAGAGACTTTCTGGGTAAAAGTGCAAACGTTCTCAATGCTCCTTCCAAGCATATGGACCGGTTGAGGGGGTGTGGCCTTCCACATACCAAATCCTGCCGGGTCCATGGGGAGGATGCATGTGGGATTGAGTAATTCACCAAGACATCTGGGAAATTAGACTACCTGGTATGCCCAGTTAATTTTAGTCAGTGCTCCTGGGGTTACACCTGACAGGACACTTACTTTTTCAAGTTAATGACAGCTATGTGTATGTTAATGACACCATATTACAAGACATGCAAGGTCTGTTAAGTACTTGCCTTGTTCCTGTCTGCAAACCACCCAGCAACATCTGGGGTGTGAGACAGTGAAAGAAATGTGTTGTTTTAAGCTTACTGATAATAGTAACCGTATGTAATAGCAAATTGATATGCTAAAATGTTATGCTTAAGCCATCCGCCAAGACGTTTTTCCTCCTTGGTGGGATTATATTTAGTTATAGCCACCCTTAGAGTGGATGAAGACCCTTTTATAGTATGGGGTCTTAGTTTTGATGTTTGATGTTTTATTTTGCTGCTTTGTTTAATGTATACCCAATCTAGTGGCATTGTGTATGCTACCCTGCGAGAGTGTTTTGTTTAAACACCGCATCTATAAAATAAAACAGGGGGGGATGTAGGAATGCATAGCTCCCGAATCGCTAGCCCACAGGCGCGGCAAACTGCTCCCATGGCTACGAGGCTGGAGTGACCTTCAATCCAGCGTTTGTGTTTGGGAAACTTATTTGGCTGATTTGATTGTACCCTTGCAGCTGGTGTCCACGCGCTCAAGAGATGGGTTCGTTATCTTATGTGCATGTATACTGCCTGGCTTTTCTATGCGCAAGAATGTAACCACTAAGAAGTGTTGTAAACAAAGTAAGGAGAGAAATAAAAACCCCAGGAAAGTTTTCCTGGGAGGCTTTTTGCAAGAGGCTTGTAAAGCTCTCTGGCTACCAACAAACCTGGCGTTCTGTTTCCTTTCCTGTGTCGTCACCACACCTGGGGTTTTAAATTTAGGGGGAGGGATAGCTCAGTGGTTTGACCATTGGCCTGATAAACCCAGAGTTGAGAGTTCCATCCTTGAGGGGGGCCACTTAGGGATCTGGGGCAAAATCAGTACTTGGTCCTGCTAGTGAAGGCAGGGGACTGGACTCGATGACCTTTCGGGGTCCCTTCCAATTCTAGGAGATAGGATATCTCCATATATTATTATTATTTTATTATATTATAGGTAATTGAGAACATGCATGAGGAGAGACTCAAGAGGAGGTACAGATTGATGGGTACACCAGGCTTGAAAACATCTTCATATCTGCACATAGGGTTTCCACTATTGAGCCGTATCATTTGATCTTCTGAAGAACAGTCCTGTTGTATGCTAGAGAGCCATCTAGGAGCCAGGCATGGAGGTGGGTCACAGTGCCTGACTGCTGGGTGAGGAGATCTGCTGCCAGAGGAAGATGAAGAGGTGGTCACAGGGACAGGCCTTGGCCATGATGGCACTATGATGATGGCCACCACTTTCTCTTGTGTGGACTTATTTAGGACCTTGAGAAACAACGGTGCTGAGGGATAAACGTAGAGTGACATGTGAGGCCAAGGGGGTGAGGGCATCTCCCAACAAGTTGTGACTGTGCCTTCCCCTTGAACAGAAGTGTCGGTACTCTACATTGATGGTGTCACAAAGATCTCTCTGGGGAACCCCAGGTGGGACAGATCTTCTGAAATACTATGTCACTCAGTTCCCACTGCCTGCTCAGGAAGTCTACTACAGTGTTCTACGGTCCCAGCAGATAAATCACTAAAATCTCTATGCGGTGGGATATGTACCTCAATTCCATAGTTTTATTAATTCTGTGCCTAAGGACTGGGATATTGCTCTTCCTTGGTGATTTTTGAAATACATTGCAGACCTGCTGCCCAGCATTACTCTGAGTGGCCCTGATGTTGGGTAGGAAGTGATGGCAAGTGTAATGGACTGCACTGAATTCTAAAATGTTGATCTGGAGAGAGGTCTCCATTGAGCTGTGAAGTCCTGGAAATGGGTGCTCCAGCCTATTAGGGAGGCATCTATAGAGATGATCTTTGTGGGGGGAGGACATGAAAATGGAACTCCCAAAGCAGATCTTTTGAGGCTCCTTCCACCTATTGAAGAAGCTGATGACCCTCTGAGGTATGACACCCACTTGGACAATTTGTGCATCGCCAAACCTGAAGACAATAGGAGTGTAGTCTTGTAAGGGATGTTATGGATATACAGGTTGCTATGTGGCCAGGAGTCGAAGGCAAACCCTCACTGTGGTTTGCAGGTCTAATGTATTGTGGAAATGAGGCTGGACATTATAGCAAATCTCTCCATGGGCAAATATGCTTTGGCTGTAATGGTGTCCAGAATGGCAGAGGCCCAAGGAGTGGGAAAGAGACAGGGTCCTGTTGGTTACTGACTGCACCTCGAGAAAGGAGTGCATCGTCCAAGTAGGGAGAGACTATTATTCCCATCTGACAAAGATGAGTTGCTACCGCCAAGGGCACTTTTAAAGACCCTTGGAGCAGTTGAAAGACCTAGGGTAGGATGCTGTATTGGTGGTAGGATGCAGTATTGGTAGTAGTCTTTGCCGAGAATGAACTGCAGGAAACATGAGAGAGAAGGGTGCACAGCTATACGAAAGTATTTATCTTGAAGGTTGAGAGAGAGAGACAGACCAACCCCCAGAGATCCAAAGAGAGAATGATCAATTCCAGGGTTACTAACCTGAATCACAAAGAGGATGAAGCTGTTCAAAGTCCTGAGATCTAAAATCAGTCTCCATCCTCCTCGTCTTGGGAACCCAAGTAGTACAGTACCTGGAGTAGAATCCTCCCCTGATAAAATCCAGTGGAACTGATTCAATCACCACAAAGACTGCAAGAGATTGTACTTCCTGTCTTAAGAGACCCTTGTGAGAATGGTCCCTGAAAAGGATTTAGCTTCCAGTTTTTAAAGGATGCCTTTTTGCCTCTAACCACTTCTTTTACTTTGTTGTTTAGCTATGGTGGCAATTTTTGGTCCTCTTACTATGTTTTTTAATGTGGGGGTATACATTTAATTTGAGCCTCTATTATGATGCTTTTAAAAAGTTTCCATGAAGCCTGCAGGCATTTCACTCTTGTGACTGTACATAATAATTTCCATTTAACTACCTTCCTCATTTGTGTGTAGTTCCCCTTTCTAAAGTTTAATGCTACTGTGGTGCTATTCCTTGGTATTTTCCCTCCCACAAGGATGTTAAATTTAATTATATTCTGGTCGCTATTACCAAGTGGTTCAGCTATATTCACCTCTTGGACCAGATCCTGTGCTCCACTTAGGACTAAATCAAGAATTACCTCTCCCCTTGTGGGTTCCAGAAATAGCTGCTTCAAGAAGTAGTCATTAATGGTGTCTAAAAAACTTCATCTCAGAATCCTATACTGAGGGACTGCAGATATCCCCCATTATGATTGAGTTTTCTACCTCTATAGCCTCTCTAATCTCCTGGAGCATTTCACAATCACTATCACCATCCTGGTCAGTTGGTCGATAATATTTTCCTATTGGTATACTCTTATCATTCAAGCATGGAATTTCTATCCATAGACATTCTAAGGTACAGTTTGATTCATTTAAGAGTTTCTCTATTTGACTCTATGCTTTCTTTCATATATAGTTCCACTCCCGCACCAGCACCACCTAACGTGTCATTCTCATGTATGTTGTACCCTGGTATTACCATGTCCCAAATAAAAAGTTGATCAAGAATTTAATTCACCACCACCCACCCACCTATACATTCTTAATGCTATTTAAAAATAAAATAATCCCATGAAGAGAAGAAGGTTTTTGTTCCATAAAAGCAGGAGGTGAAGGAAAGAAAGGAACTATGGGTCAATGATGGTGCAGTGGATTTATAAACCTTGCCCCAATAAGATAGTTTTGAGAAGCTTGTGTGTTGTCTCTCATATTTATAGTACCTTAAAGAATTCTGAGGTTTGCATAGTAAGAGATGAATGATACAGTGTGGAACTTGAGGCAATTTTTAAAAGAGAAGACAATTTCAGTTATCCTCATATATTATGGTGATGGATTTCCATGTTTAAGAGGTTATGAATTATTGAAAAGCACCCTATATTTTTTTCTCTATCTCCTATCAAATCAAATTATGGGATTTATTGGATTATAAGCATGTTTAAGAGAGGTTTTCATTTTTGTAAATTAAAATGTAAATCAATAATAAAACCCCAACACTGAAAAAAACCTACCCATTAAGTATACCAAAAATTAAAGACTATAGAACAAGAGAGGACACTTGAGTCATACCTAACACATCCAATGATAGCAGAAACACCTGACCTTTGTTATAAAAGGGAGGAGCTGCTGACAGAACATTATCCATAAGGGGCCCTCTCCTTTAGGCTGCCCTCCCCCTACAGTCTGAATTGTTGTTGACTTTCCAGGCATGATGCAATGTCCACCTGTTTGCCTGGGCATTGGAGAAGGACCAATCACATCTCCATTGGTGGAGGACTGCTTCAGTGTCTAGTTAATAAATAATTTTATATGCTTTTTGCCTTAAAATCTACTTCACACATTAATTTAATAGTTTCATAAGGTCTCGTAAAAACACACTGTGAACACTTGTTTGTATTTTCCTATCTGAGACACACTAGTAAAAATAGTTGTAGTATTTTATGGCTGCAAAGAAACTGATGTTAAAAGAAAAAGGAAGAGTCAATCTGGCAGGAAGAAATACTACTCACCACATATATGACATTTTAAGTAAGGCTTTTGAGAGGCGCATGGCTAAAAATAAAAAGGAACACTTACCTGGATATTTCCCGGAGATAAACAGTCTGCATTGCTTTCTTCAAATGAGATTCAATATTTTTCCAGAGTCGACGTGTGTCACGTTCATTTGCTGCATAGAGCCAAAATCAGTTTTGTTAGTGTAAATTCTGAAAAAGTGTTTAACCTATAGAAGAGTGGAATTCAACTGAATAGCTGAATAGAGTCAGACACACAAAATAATCAGTGTGACATCCTGACATTCTGAAATATTTGCATTACCAGGATACAGAATTATCTTCTACTTATGTAAACACCACGCTGCAAGGCAAGGATGTTGCACGTTGGTTAGATAGTCATGGAGTATCACAAAGTAACAGAAGAGCTGTTTTCACTCTCCACTCCTAGGCCTCAGAGGGAAGGTAGTTTCTCCCTTCCCTTCTCAGCTGCTGAGGTATGGGGAGAAGTTGTATAGGAGGGAGCAGCTGTTAGAGGAGGGGAAAGTGCTTGGCAGCAGATTCCGTCTCATCTCCAATAAAACACTGACTAAAAGCTTGTTAGTCTGCTTCTGCTACAGTCCAAATGTGTGCATTAGAACATTATAACATAGGAACAGTCATATTGGGTCAGACCAAAGGTCCATCTAGCACAGTATCCTGTCTTCTGACACAGGTGCCCCAGAGGGAACAAACAGAACAGGTATTCACCTAGTGATCCATCCTCTGTCGCCCATTCCCAGCTTCTGACAAACAGAGGCGAGCACACCATCCCTGCCCATCCTGGCTAATAGCCATTGATGGACCTATCCTACATGAATTTATCTAGCTCTTTTTTTAACCCTGTCCCAGTCTTCTTACTCTCTCCTCATATGGAAGCCGTATTAGACGGTAAAAGCAACACTGCTGTGATTGGCACAGTGAATGGAAAGTGGATCAAAGCCAGGCACTCCAGAAGAAGCACAGGTTGAGTCCCACTGTTTCAGATGCAGACTGCTACTCAGGCCTGGTCTACACCTAGCTACATCACTCACTGGTGTAAAAAATGTACACCACGAGAGACATAGTTAAGCTAGCCTAAGCCCAACGGACACACTGCTACGCTGATGAAAAAATTCTTCTGTCTAGCTACAACCTCTCGAGGGAGTGGATTTACTACAAAGATGGGAAAAACCTCTTCCATTGCTGTAGCAAGTGTCTACACTACAGCAGTGTTGCTGCCGTGCTTGTAACGTAGAGACAGCCTAATAGAAAAGAAAAGCACTTACCTTCTCCTCTGACCACTGGTTCACAATATTTAGTAAAATTTAGTGCAGCCTGCAGAAAAAGACAGAAAAATTGACAATGTATTAGACATGGTCAGTCTATACTGTACAGCATCTAACACACATCTGGGTGATGTAAAGTGAATAAAAAATATGTTTCAACTACTAATTATGGCATTTTACTTCCAAGGTTTTCACTCTGACTTATGTCATAATGTTTCACAGTGTAATATCCACGTATACAAACATAAAGATGACATTCACAACAAAAGCAAAGACAAACTTCCACAAAATCTTTTCACTATAGTATATTGATGAAAGTTTTTTTTTTTAATACAGCAACTATCTTTTTAAACCAGTAGTGCAGAAAGTAACTTACTGAAGACAACTTTATTTCCTTCACCCTTTTTTTGTTAAAACTCACTGTTTCATCAGTGTTGCAAATATGTTCAATAATACCTTATATTTACATGCAAATACAGAGAAGAAATGATAATTAATTTTCAGAAACCCTTCTTCCACTTTCAAATAAACTATTTTTGCTTAAGATGAAAATGATTTGTTCTACTCTACCTAGGCATCTAATAAATACTTTTTCCAATTTGGATAACCCTATGAAGTTGGATATTTACTAATTGTGATGGGGTGGACTCCCCACACTAGCCCTGGCAGGTAGGCCCAATCAGCTATTTAGGCTGGAGGCAGCTAATTAAGGGCCGGCTCACCTGCATAAAACCTGGTAGCTGGCTGCAGAAAGGGGAGCTGCTGCTGGGAAAGGCTGCAGTCACTCCCCAGGAGGGGGCAAGTGCAAGCCAGCCAGCTAGATATGCAGGAAGAAGCCTAGAAAAACAGCAAGAGGTAGGACTGTTGCTGATTGTTAAATGGCTCTGGGGCTGGAACCCAGTGTAAAGTGTGGGCCTGGCTTCTCCTACCAGCCACCGGGGAGTGGCTAGGACAGAGGTGGGCAAACAACGGCCTGTGGGCCACATCCTGGCTAGCCCCCGGCCCCTCCCCTGCTGTTCCCCCTGCCTCGCCGCCTCAGCGCACCATGCCACCAGCGCAATGCTCTGGGCAGCCGGGCAGCACAGCTGCAGAGCTGCTGCCTGACCCGGTGCTCTGTGCTGCGCGTTGGCGTAGCTGGCTTCAGCTGGGCGGCGGGGCTGTAGTGCCGCCAGCCACCGGTGCTCTAGGCAGCGCAATAAGGGAATAGGGAGCGGGGGGGTTGGATAGAAGGCAGGGGAGTTCGGGGTGGTGGTCAGGGTGTGCGGGTGTGGATAGAGGGCAGGGCAGTCAGAGGGCAAGGAACAGGGGGGTTTGAATAGGTGCAGGGGTCCCGGGGGCCAGTCAGGAAGGAGGGGGGTTGGATGGGGCGGCAGGGGGCAATCAGGGGACAGGGAGCAGGGAATATGTGGAGGGGCAGAGGTCTGGGGGGCTCATCAGGGAACAGGAAGGGTTGGATGGGGCGGGGGCCCCCAGGGGGGAGTTGTCAGGGGGCAAGAAGCAGGGGGGGATAGCGGGTAGGCCATACCTGGCTGTTTGGGGAGGCACAGCCTCCCCTAACCGGTCCTCTATACAATTTCCGAAACCCGATGTGGCCCTCAGGCCAAAAAGTTTGCCCCCCTGGGCTAGGGCATTGGAGACACCAGTCAGACAGCAGGTCTGGAAAGACTGTGAATTCCCCAGAAGGGGAGGACTTTGTGTGGCTTGGCCCTCTGGCCAGGCCACTAGAGGAAGCTGCAGACCCAGGAGTGAGTAGGGCAGCAGAGCGAGACAAGGTGGGAGAAAACCATTCTGGAGGGAGAGTGCAAGCTGGCAGAGCTAATCCCCAGGATGGCCAGCAGGAGGCGCCATTTGTGGCGAGTGGACCCTGTGACGCTTACTTAGAATTTTGTAATACAGCAACCTTCCCAACTAATGACTTTGCCCCCATATCTTTAGAAAGCTCTGTGCAGCTATGCATCATTTACAGTAATACCTAGACTGCCACATATTGATTTCATTACAGCTTCAAAACCATATTTAGTGATACATAAAATCTTATACACATTTACAGCAGTAAAAAGTAGCATGCATTAATCTAAATTCTATTATATGTAGAGTAGTTCAAAAACTTATAAAATATTTATACTCGTCTACATCAACATGCCATACAAAAGACCTTTCACATACAAAAGCCTGTAGGATTGGGTCCTGAAACCCTTACAGACAGTATCTTTATTCACATTGAGTAGACCAGTTGATGACTTTGGAACTACTCCCATTAGCAAAGTTACTCAAGACTCAACTTTTCTTGTCATGCACCCTGCTTACCAGTAATGGAATCAGCGCCGTATTATTGCCTAGGCCGACAAGGCTTAGGCCGGCAAATTTTCAGGGGCAGAAGCTCCCCTCCGCGCCCCGCCCCCCTGCTCCAGCTCACCTCCGCCTCCTCTTCAAGCACACCACGGCGTCCTGTTTCTCTCCCTGCTCAGCGCTTGGGCAGGGAGGGAGGGGGGAATGCCACACGCTGGGGGAAGAGGCGGGGCCGGGATCCAATAGGGCGAGGGGGGGAGTTGGGGCGGAAAAGGGCGGGGCAGCAATTATTTCCCAGCCTAGGGGCAGCAAAATTATTAATCTGCTACTGAATGGACTCTGTCTGTGCTCCCCCCCCATCCATTACTGCACAGCCAAGGCTTCCTCAGTACTGGAGCTTGGGCTGTTGGTGGAGCAGGGGGTGGAACTGAGGATGGGGGAGGAACTGGGGCTAGAGGCAGAGCTGGCCTGGGAGCAGAGAGGGAATGAGGGTTGAGCTGCAGCAGGGGGCCAAATGGGGCTGGGTGGTACTCCCTCCCCACCATCTGTGGGGGCTGGCCTGGGCCCTGCCATGCCCCCCTGAATGTTCCTCTGTGCCCCTCTGGGGGGGGTGCTCCACAGTTTGGGGACCATTGCTCAAGAACATAGGTCTGCAGGACTGGGCCCCTCAAACTTGAATGACCCAACTACTATAGCAAATCCTTTCAAGCATACTGCATCTACTTTTACACTTTTTAACCTATAAAGTTTAGCTCTGGTGCTGTTGCTGGGGATCCTGGCAGAGCAGGAAGTCTGCCCCATTGCCATGGGGCTGTTTGAGTGCCACACAAGTGGAATGTTTCCCGGCCTCTCCATTTCCTCTCTTCTTCCTATCAACTATCCCTCTTTTTCCTATGGAGAAAAGGAGGTTGACTCAAGCCATACACTCCTTCTCTCAAGCCCTGGAGAGATATCTCACACATGGAACTTAAGGTTTCAGAGAGCCAGCCAGGCTCAGGCTGTAATCTAAACAACACAAATCTAGGTGGATTTTATGGGGAAAAAAGGCTGCTACAAAAAGAATCCTGTATCCTGCAGTTTGTTGCACTGACAGGTAGAGAATTAGGAATAAAAACTTCAGTAACGGCACAAGATCACACGTCTAGCCTGTCTCCAAGTGCATAGGGAAGAAGAGGAAAAACACTGTACAGACTGCTGGACATACCTAGTTCTAGGGAAACTAGGTGGGTAGTATGTGAGGCAGTTCTACTTCTATTTTCAAATGACTCTTCTTAGCCAGCCTTGTTTGTGCACTATTGGTCACTTTTACTTCTAAATTATGGTAATTTTTACAGAATAATTAAATGACTGTACCTCAAGTGTTGCACTGCTTAACATTTATTTTCAGTATGCTTCACCTTTTAATAGGATGCAAGAGAACAAACATTAAAGATACCCTGGATTATTTTTCTCTGGTGCATTCAAAATTGCAGTGTACAGTTATCAAAACTAACAGAAAAATTACATTTTCAGCAAGATCCTGTGTATGCTGGTGTTGTATCTTGACTATTTTGTTGCTCCCCCTGATTTCCTACTCCCACTCACCAAGAGTTACATACCTAGCTTGATGACCAGGAAAATAACTTATTAGGTGCCATCCATAAAGTGTCTAGGTGTCAATAAAAACCCACCAGTTAACATATTAAGTAATGTTTAAATACAGTGTGCATGTGTGTTTAAATAAGAATATGAAACTTAATACATCAGAAAGTAAAAAAATAAACACATTAAGTGGCTTCATACTCTAATATTACAGTGAAAAGCCACTCTTTGAACAGCCCATTTAACAGTCTTGTGAACAGGGTAGTAGGTTTTTGTTTTTTAAAGGGAACATACACATGTAATTTATCATCATTATATGTAACATGATGAGAACTGAAAAGAGCATAATGACAAATCCTTTATGCTAATTTTTATTTATGTATTCTTAAGAAAAAGACAGCTTCTAACTTGACTTTACGCTCTAGCATGAATCTTCTGCATTTTGTCTTGCTGAGTCTTCAATTTTATCAGTGAAACATACATAGTACACAATAGTTTACTAAGACAGCTATATGTACAGATATGGGGGAAAAAAGACAGGGTTATGATCTTGATCCTTTTAGCTACTATTGTCTATACTACTTTAGCTCATTTGAGTTTTGAGATCATTGCATGGTTAAAGATCAAGAGACCTGTATACAACAGAGCCCCATCATCTCTTATTTCTTTATTAATTCAAATTATGCAATCAGAACCACTGAAATTGTATAAAGAGAAGTAATGCTCCTTGGCAGTAACCAAGAAGTAGTTTATTACTGAACAAATACCCACTGATTTCATAGGTTAGATTAAAGTCAAAATGTAGAGATTCAAAAATTAAATGATTAAGTGCATTTTGAAATAAACCCCTCATTTTATACTTTGTCTGAATTGGGCAGATCATGGACTTGAACCTGTCTCTCCCACATCCTAGGTGAGTGCCTACACCTTCCCTCTCTAAACTTGAAAGGTCTTGGTTTTGTCCTGATAGAGAACTGCAAACATATTTTTGTGGGATAGGAAAAAAGGTTTCCCACCCAGCTCTACTTTAGTCAGCCAAAATCTCTGCTCTGCCTAGCTTACCTATTAGCCAGTTCAGTTTTATGCAGAATAAAGATGGCCTCTCCTGCCTTTACTCAGTGATTTTTAAAGTGAAACTGGTGTCGTGGGGAGGGGAAGGAAGAAGGCAATATGGGGGGGGGGGGAACAAAAGCACTATCTCTTCCCCCTCCCACAACCCCGGTCAGAATTCGGGGGTGGGGAGAGAAAAACAGAGGGGGAAAATTAACTGAAAGACCTCCATGGAAGACCTCTTGCTACTTTTACCAATTCAGAAATTAAGCTTGATTGTCAAGCATTAAAGATACAGCATACATCATTTATATTTAGATTTGTAATCTATTAAAAATCTGAAAGCCAAGTAGAAGTGTAAAAATTCCGTATCCAAAGCAAATGAGCATGTGGGTATCTTGGGAACACTGAAGTAGACAGACAATTGAATGAAGCATACATTTCCTAAAAACCCAAGTCTGCCATGCAGATCATGATCTGATCTCACTCCTTGAACAATTAAATCCATTTGAATAGCGATAGACAGAATTAAAGCTTTCTATATTTTAACATGTATTCATTATTCCATTAACTAGCTTAGAACACTATACTGTAAGCCATCATTTACATCAGCTTTTGTGAAATTCAGTGGTTTTCCCATATTCTGTTCAAAATAAGTGTGTATGCACATATATGTAAGCTTATCTGAATATGAACTAATTCAATCAAATCAGTTTTGCTGAAGTCAAGAATTTCAACTTTTATTACCGAAGTCACTGTCAGATAAAATAAAATATTTCTTTACCTGTTTGCTTTTCACTCTCTCAGCTTGGGCAATGGTAATAAAATAATCAGTTTTGTTTTTAAATTGTAGTAAATTTCACTTTCAGCTCCTCTGTGCACTGCTGCAATGTTTGGGTTCTCTCTTTCTATTAGAATTTTTAGTAGGAGTGTGGAAACATTTACAGAACTGAGGACCAGTAGAAAAGCTTTTGGATCAAATTTAGAAACCATGTTTCTATAAAACTACGCACCAGATGTAGGCTGAAGTAAGTGTGTTAATTGCCTCCTATGTACTGCTTTTTTTTCTCCCCAAGTGAAAATTTACATTTTCATGTCCGTACAATACAGAAGTTTCACATTTAATTTCCAGTGGAAACAAAGGCAGTTTTCTTCACTGTAAGACTGCCTTTATGAAGTCATGCTGCTTTCTCTCATCCACTGTTTTAATGAATGTTCATTTAAAAACAAACAACATACAGTTATCAGAGTAGCAGCCGTGTTAGTCTGTATCCGCAAAAAGAATAGGAGTACTTGTGGCACCTTAGAGACTAACAAATTTATTAGAGCATAAGCTTTCGTGGACTACAGCCCACTTCTTCGGATGCATACAGAGTGGAATAAATATTGAGGAGATATATATATATATACACACACACACATACAGAGAGCATAAACAGGTGGGAGTTGTCTTTACTTAATTGGCCTCTCAGAGTTGGTAAGACAACTCCCACCTGTTTTTGCTCTCTCTCTGTGTGTGTGTGTGTGTGTGTGTGTGTGTGTGTGTGTGTGTGTGTGTGTGTGTGTGTGTGTGTGTGTGTGTGTGTGTGTGTGTGTGTGTGTGTGTGTGTGTATATATATATATCCATCCTCAATATTTATTCCACTCTGTATGCATCCGAAGAAGTGGGCTGTAGTCCACGAAAGCTTATGCTCTAATAAATTTGTTAGTCTCTAAGGTGTCACAAGTGCCCCTATTCTTTTTGAACATACAGTTAAACTACAATTGTTAGAGGCTATCTGCCTGATATGCTTCCAAACTATGCAGTGTGTCTAGAAGTAAGAGGATAAGGCTGGACGTCAGGACTCATGGGGTCTGCTGCCTGCTCTCCTAATGACTCACATTGCCTGAGCAAGTCATTTGGGCCCAATTTTTCAAATTGGGATGCCTTCATACATAGCTGCTTGACTTGAAAGTTACATTCAGAGGCATCGAGCACTCATGACTCCAACTGATATTACCTGAATAATCCATTACACATTCAGAACTTGAGGCATGCATAATTAGTGGACTCTTAAAAATGTTTGGCTTTTACTTGCTATACTAGCTACGGTACTTAACATGGATGTTATGAGATTTAATGTTTTAAGGCTCAGGTGCACCAGTTTATTGCAAGTGCAAGCAAGAAGTCTGGAACTTCCCTCAGTGACCCTCGGCTAAGGAAGCCCTCAAGACAGTTAAGTCAAAAGCAGACTGCAAAGAGTTACAAAGGGCTCTCTCAAAAATGGGTGACTGGGCAACAAAATGGCAGGTGAAATTCAAATCTGATAAATGCAAACTAGAAAACAATCTCAACTCTACATATACAGTAACTCCTCACTTTAAGTCGTCCCAGTTAAGGTTGTTTCGTTGTTACGTTGCTGATCAATCAGGGAACATGCTCATTTAAAGTTGTGCAATGCTCCACTCTTGTGTTGTTCGGCTGCCTGCTTTCTCCACAGCTGGCAGCCTCCCCACAGTGCCACCTGCCCGATCAGCGCCTTCCCCTTTCTCCTTCCCCCCCCCAGCCCCCCCGCCTGAGGCAATCAGCTGGCTTGCGGTGTTTCGGGGGCAGGAGGGAGGGGGGAAAAGGAGTGAGAACTCAGCGTGCAGGCTCCCCCTCCCTCCCCAGTGCCACAAGCCAGCTGATTGCCCTGGGCAGGGAGGGAAGGGGAGCCTGTGTGCCAAGTCCTTGCTCCTCCCCCCTCCCTCCTGCCCCCTAAACATCACAAGCCAGCTGACTGCCCCAGGCAGGAGGGAGGAGCGAAGACTCAGCATGCAGGCTCCCTCTCCCTCCTGCCAGCAGCAATCAGCTGGCTTGCGATGTTTAAGGGGCAGGTCAAGGATGGGGGCTTGGGGGGAAGGCGGGGAGTGGGCGGGCTGGGGGTTGAGCCTTCCCCCCCACCCCCCGGTGCTTGCAGAGTAGGGGAAGCTGCCGTTGCTGCGCAATATGCTTCTCCTAGCCTACAGCACCTTCTGCCTCATTGCCTGCCTCATCTCCAGTGCCAGTGGGCTGTGCCTGTGTAGGGTAAGGCAGGGGCACCTCCCAACTATAGTACTGTACGTACAGTATGTCTGTAAACACACAACACGTACACACTACTCCCCCCCAGCGTAGTATTAAACTGCTTGTTTAAAATTTATATAATGCCTTTTGTCTGGCAAAAAAATTCCCTGGAACCTAACACAAACAAACACACACCCATTTACATTAATTCTTGTGGGGAAAATTGGATTCGCTTAACATAGTTTCACTTAAAGTTGCATTTTTCAGGAACATAACTACAGCATTAAGTGAGGAGTTACTGTAAAATGACAGGGTCTAAATTAGCTGTTACCACTCAAGAAAGAGATCTTGGTTGGAGTCATTGTAGATAATTCTCTGAAAACATCCACTCAATCTGCAGCAGCAGTCAAAAAAGCTAACAATGTTGCGAATCCTTAGGAAAGAGATAGAGAAGACAGAAAATATATTGCTCTATATAAATTCATGGTATGCCCATATCTTGAATACTGAGTGCAGATGCAGTGACACCATCTCAAAAAAGGTATTAGAATTGGAAAAGGTACAGAAAAGGGCAACAAAAATTATTAGGAGTATGGAACCGCTTCCATATGAGGACAGATTAATGAAACCGGGACTTTTCAGCTTGGAAAGACGACGACTAAGGGGAGGGACATGATTGAGGTCTATAAAATCATGACTGGTGTGGAAAAAGTAAATAAGGACGTGTTATTTACTCCTTCTCATAACACAAGAACTAGGGGGTCACAAAATGAAATTAATAGGCAGCAGGTTTAAAACAACAAAAGGAAGTATTTCTTCACACAACACTGTCAACCTGTGGAACTCCTTGCCAGAGGATGTTGTGAAGGCCAAGACTATAACAGGGTTAAAAAAAGAACTAGATTAAATTCATTAATAGATGAAATTCATTACTGATTATTCTGTTAAATAGTCATGGAGTATCACAAAGTAACCACCGTGCAATATCCTTGCTTTGCAGTGTGTGGTTTACATCACTAGAAGATAATTCTGTATCATGATAATGCAAATATTTCACAATATCAGGATGTCACATTGATTATTTGGTGTGTGACTCTATTCAACTATTCAAAGTTGAATTCCACTCTTCTATAGGTTAAACCCTTTTTTAGAGTTTACACTAACAAAGCTATTTTTGCTGTATACAGCAAATGAACATGACACACATCGACTCTGGAAAAATAGTGAATCTCATTTGAAGAAAGCAATGCAGACTGTTTATCTCCAGGAAATATCCAGGTAATCATCCCTTTTCATTTTTAGTCATCTGCCTCTCAAAAGCCTTACTTAAAATGTCAAATAGGTGGTGAGTAGTATTTCTTCCTGCCAGACTGATTTTTCTTTTTTCTTTTAACATCATTTTCTTTACAGCTTTGGTGAGGTCTTCCTTGGAGACAAGACTGGTGCAGGCCCCCAGGGATATGAAGACACCCATACCTCATTAACTGATTTAAACTAGCCCAGGACCTTTTGATGCAATATGCTTATGACATGCTCTCTATCCAAACTGAACAATAAATCTAGCCTTTGAGATTTTGGACAAGAAAAATAAATCTAGAAGATCCCTCACCAGATGTCGAAGCTCTTTCAAGTCCCTGCAGACTGTGTAGAAGACACCAAGAAGAATATTAATGTACGCAGCATAGAAATCAGCAGAATATTCTGGAGGATGATAATGGGACAGAATCTTTTGTAGGTTTCCTGTTCGGATATAAACAAGTTTGATTTTTTTTTCCCAAAAAGCTGGCGATTGCCTTATTGTACTAATCATATTTTAAAAATTAAGTGCAGCACAAGCCAAACAATGATATCAGCTGTACCACAGAACCCAAAACAACAGCAAAAAGAAAACCCTATCAGTAGGGGTAACAGAACCAAAAATGGTCTGGTTGTCTCAACATAAAAATTTTTTTAAAAATAAAATAAAAAGCCAACCCACACACCTAAACTTAAATACCATCACAACGCTAAATCACACTAACTTTACTGACAATTAATTACAAGAAAAGCTTTAAACAATATGCTGCCAAAATGGCAAAGGATATAGAAACCGTCTCGACATCTACAGCTAACCACAGCTGTGGGGGAGAAATTCAGATCTCCAAAGGGACTCTTGTACTTCCATCAGCTGGCTGAGCTCTTCCTATGAGGGCCATGTGCATCTCACTAATGGGGATCCCCAGAAACAATTCTTAAAGAAGTAAAATGGGATTTCTAGTCATAATGGATGAGGAAGATTGGGCTTTGCAGACTAAAGTGGCATAATAGTTAAGGGGTGGTATGTTCTCAGACAGCATGCAAAAGCAAAATGTGTGATGGGTGTTCCCTAGAGGAAAATGGAAGACAGGAGAAGGCTGGAGTCTCTGACCCTGCTATGTAGTTCACTAGTTAGCATGCAGGGTGTGGTTTGAGACAGGGGATCTATATTGGAAATCTAGATGAATAAGAGGGAGGGAGTCTCTGAATCCTAAGTAGAGGGTGATTGGGAATATAGAGCTTGTAATTTTACCAAAGCCACGTATAGTTATTAAAAAAACAAAACACTGCCTTCTGGATTCTAGTAACCAGCATACACAACTGTCACATTTTCTAACTGGTTTAAAGCTGAAGCTTCAACCTACTCTCTCTGATTAACAAAAAACTAAGTGTTTGAAATGCTTAGTCCTTTATGCAAAGTACTAATATTATTCATTCAACAACAACAAAAAGTAGAAACAATTAAATTACCTATGCTGTAGTCAGGAAAATACAAGGTGAATGGCTCCAAGCATCCAGTGTTTGGACGAAACAGTTCCCACACAATTTCACTAAGGAAAATAACAGTGACATTTCTGTCTGTCTGTAAGAGAGAAAGAGGGAAAAGGTCACCTTGCATGTTAAAATATTAATCAAAAGAATGACTGTTAGGATTTTTCATTTGAAGAATTTCATCAAATTTAGTGTTTAACAAATTATTAGCATATTAATAAGTCTTTTGGTGGCCTAATCAAGAAGCTCATACATTTGCAGATTTTCATAATTATCTGGGATTCCTGTATATCTCTTGCCATTTAATTGACATTTAAGCTACTAGAGACCTGGGATACCAGGCAATATGAAGTTGCTTCCCTTCCCAAAATTAAGCCAACATTTCACTTCAATAATTAAATCCAGAATTTCATTAGGAGATTGTACAGTAAGAGTTGAGGAGGTAAAGGAGGACCAATATTTTGTGAAGGGAACACACTTCAGGCTTAATTTATAAAGGTCATCTGACTCATGCCACTACAAAGTTAGCTCTGTACTTAATTGATTGCTTTGCAATCTTAAACGTGGTTATGACTGGTAAGTAACTATACCATCACTTCAGCAAAGACTGTGGCAATATGCAAGGTCCAACTTAATATTAAGTTGGGTCTATAGGTAACAAATTACTTATTTTTCATATGGAAATATTCTTATTTTACACAGTTCCCACAATTTATTTAAGAATGAGAAAAATATTTCTGATGTCCCATTTATTTATTTTTTTAAATATCTGAGAGCTTACTTTAAAGAGAAAAACAGGCTAGCGTATTCACATTTTATAATATACAATTTTAATAGAATGTGCAATTCCATTATTCCACACGTCCTTGTGGGGGTCATCTTCATCTATCATTACTGTTAGGAAAGATTTTGCTCAGTGAACAAAGACTACATGCGTCTGACGAAGTGGGTATTCACCCACGAAAGCTTATGCTCCAATACATTTGTTAGTCTTTAAAAAGCAACAGAGTCCTGTGGCATCTTTAAGACTACATGGTTAAGGTAAACCGATCAATCCTCAAAATATTCTGAGCTTATACCATACAAATATAATGCTACATTCTTTAATCTCTGCAGGTCTTTTTGCAACTGTACTATAAACTCAGCAGTAAAGAGCGATGCCTTCAAGTATGGTTCTTCCGTGAAGAGATTTCAGAGTTCTGAAGCAGCCCATAAGTTTAAAAGTAAAAAAGCTTGTTTCCTTAGGTTACTTCCACAATATAAAAATCACCAGAAATTAAGAACCACTGATGTGAGTAAACAACAGAAAAGTAGTGTGGCACATGGATTCCAGAAAGTGCAACAGAATACTGGCACATAGATTATCAGGAAAAGCATAGAGCACACATTTCTTCCTTACATACATTGCTGTTTCTTGGTAGCTTCAAAAATAATAAAACAGATTTACAATAGGCTGATATGTAATGATTCAGGATACAGTTTCCATCTTGCACAAAGATATATTCTTTAAGGAAAAGGTGGAACAACCTATTTATTTTTCACTGCTTATGAATCACCTAAATATTGCCCCACCACAGGCAAGAGGATTGATATGCTTCTCTAATCAACCTCTACTGCTGCAAATTAATCAGCAATTAAAAAAATATTAAAATGTAAATCACCACATTTTTCATTTATTTTACACAAGGTCTTTGAACAAGTTATTTGCTAAGAAAACATGAGGCAGAAAGTGAGTGACACTGACACGCACCCACAGAAGTGTCTTGCCACCAAGATCAACATATAGCTACAAACTGCCCCATCCACTAACTCAAGCACATCAAGAAGCTACAGCTTTCCACCGCCAGTGGAAAAGTCACTTTCACAAAACAACACAGCCCAACAGACAACGGAAAGACTCCCACTAACTTCAATGGACTTTAACTCAAGTCCAGTCCTTTCCTAAATCAGAAGCAAGAGCAGCAGAAAAATATATTCTGTTCCGATCCCAAACAAAATCCCAAAAGAGTAACGCCTTTGCCATATTGCAACAGGGTAGACTCTTAAGAGGCTATCACACACACACCAAAAGTCAGAGAGCCCCTGCTGGTGACGAAAACAGGGCTAGCCATAATTGCATAACCAATGATCCAAGAGTCCCTGCACCAGTCTCCAGGAGGGCCATCACAAAGGGTTCTCAGACACTGTTGGAGAAATTGCAAGAAAACAAACACCTGGGAATGTGGTTCATCTGTCCAACCCCACACTCGCTACACTTGGGTTTAGCTCCCACTAAAGCAGCTGTTTCAGGAGGGTTTGCACCCCCCACACAGCCAGTTGCCAAGCTTTAAGAATGTGCTACCGTTTAATCAAAGACAGTAGTAACTGAGCTATGCTAAGTTTTTTTTTCAGTTAGAAGTTGCTCCTTACATAGCTTACAGTCCTTCCAAGATTTTATACTTGCTTTGGCAATTATTAAAAAACCTTGATGAAGAGTGGTAGAATTTTGTAATAATCTCAAAAAGCAATATATATTTTAGAAGATGCAGTGTACAGTGGAAGCAGCTTCAAAAGATGCATAAAAGAGCTGATTTACAGGACAACATATTATTAAATGGAATAAAACAGAACACAAGAAGAAAGACCGTGATGTTTAAGTTCTGATTTGAGTTCTGCCACTGACCAAAATTCTGCAAAAAAATTACAACTTTCAGAAGAAAAAAAAAAGTTATACCCAAACTTCTCTAGGGAATTCACTGGTAGTGAGACATGGTATTACATCATCTAGACAGTATTTATCTTTAACTTCTATGAAATATATATTAAAAATACTTTACTCAGTTACTTACCATTTCTTGTAGTCTAAGAAACCCTGGCAACATATTTGCCTCCATTTCCCTCAGCTGCTCTGCTTTATCCAGCACCTTTTAACAAACAAGGATTTTATTATATAGTCAACTTTATTCTGCCCTTTTATGTGGAATTTAAAAAAAAAAAAGAAAACTTTCTAGTCCAGCTGATGGAGCCACATTTCACGCATACCTCTGGACGTCAAATAAAGCTACTTAAGCAATAAGACACAAACAGAGCAAGTCTGGGGGATTACTCTTTCAAGGGTGATGGGAGCAGCCTAAGCAGTTCAGCCACCCAAGAAAAGTGATAACCCCCTAGAAACCAACTTTGTCATGACTTACGGCATGAGTGACTTAGCTGAGTATTATTCATAAAGCCATGACATCGGTAACGGCCAATTAAAAGCTCCATTTTTATCCAGCATTATGTTACTTCAAAAGATTTAAATATCCCATATATTATTAGGATATTACATGAATATGTTTATTATAAAAGAATAATTTTTTCCAACCAAGATTACCTTTGACTAATAAATGTGTTTGAAAAAAATTAAGCAGTACCTCAATTTAGCTATCCTTCTGAGGTTCATAAAGAGATATTCCTGGGGAAATTCTGCATATCTGCGGATGCACAGAATTCCTCTGTCTCCCATAATTTTGTATTTTCCCACAAAAAAATCTGTTGCCTAAGGTGTGCTGCAGTTCTGCCTTTTGCCCACCAGAGGCCACTGGGGCACCAGACCAGCCAGCTGCCTTCATGATGGCTGTTCTAGCGTCACAGCAGCCTCTGGTGGGCAAAAGGCAGAACTGAAGCACCTTGGCAAAATGAATTTTATGAGGGAAAATACAAAAATTCTATGCTCAGTGCTGCAGAATTCCCGCAGCAGGAGAAGTTCATCACAGCACCTGCCCACAGAGTGAGGTTAGGACAATGTGGGGCACACAGGGCTGCTGGGGGGGAGGGGTCGCAGACCGGGGATCAGAAGGGCTAGTTGGGGGGACAGTCTGGAGAATGGGCTCAGCAGCTAGTGGGGTGACAGCGTTGAGCCTGGGGATGGGGAAGGGAGGCTACAGAGACCCAGAGGGATGAGGAATGCGGGGACGGGGCAGATGTGCCTAACAATGGAAGAGGCTTGGGGTCAGCCAGAGTCTGCATGGGGGAGGCATCCCAACACCCTAACAATCCCTCCTCACCCCAAAGAAAAGTCTCCTACCGACACCCAACACCCTCCAGGTTCACTCCAGGCTCCCCCAAGCCTTTGCACTGCTTCTGACAGTGGCAGGAAATGCAGTTCTGTATTGTAATTTAATTGAATAACACAAAGTTCTGTATTAATATGCCTAGTAAGAAACCTATTTGTCAAGTTACCAAAATAATTGAAACACCGAGGAGTCCTTATGGTACCTTAGAGACTAACAAATCGAAAGCTTATGCCCAAATAAATTTGTTAGTTTCAAAGTGCCACAAGGACTCCACGTTGTTTTTGCCGATACAGACTAACAGGCTTCCACTCTGAAACCTGTTAAAAAAATTGAAACTGGCACGATTATATTGTGTTATTTTGACAAATAAAAATGCAGAATTTTCAAATATTTTGTTGCAGAATTTTTTAATTTTTGGCGCAGAATTCCCTCAGGAGTAAAGAGTCTAATTTTCTTCTGTGATAATGTATTTTGTCCTCAAAAATTATGTCCAGATATTTACAAGATTCTTTGTATTATTATGTGGAAGCCCAATACTGCTCCAAGAAATAACAAAACAAAACAAAAAATATGTGGTAACTATTAGTAAATATCAACTTTTTAAATGGGGACAACTGCAGATAAACAATTACTATATTTTATATCCTCAAGAGAGAAATGGAGGCCTTACCCAGAGTGAAAATATTGCTGGTTATAATTCATTAAAGAATTCTTAAGCTTAACACAGTTACTACCTTGATTGAAGAATAAAAGAGGGAAAACATAGGTTTATTTTATGTTCCACTTATTATGCTGAATTTAACTATCGATATCCAAGTTGATTATTTCTTTTGGATTATTGTTGCTGTAATGATATTACAGATCTGTAGAGGATTGTATGATTCTGTTCTCATTAATGGGTTTATTTTGTTCAAAAAGTTTTGTTTTTGATTTTTTTTCCAAACCATTGAAAGACATGAATCTTCAGGGTCACACAATAGTGGGATGGACATGATACAGCAGTACCCCAGTTACAAAGGCTCCTGTTATTGGAATCTGTTTTATTCAGGTAGTAAAGATTACATTATCCCAAGATTCCAGGCTGAAGTCTGTGATTGGACCAGAACTCCAGGTTTCCCAGAACAGATACCTTAACTGCTCGAGTTTAATCAGAATTCCTTACAGAGGGAACGCATGCATTTTTAACTCACCAGATATTCACTAGTGGTCCTTTAACAAATTCCCATGTAACTGTTAAAAGTTTAGCATCAAACTGCTAAAAACTTGAATTAAGCATGTATTAAGCAACTGTTTTCCATAGGCTGCTAGTGTAAAGAGACTATGGCATATCATGTTAACCAATACTGTCTCATTGTTTATTTGTACTCCCCCAGCTGTCTATATCCATGTGTCTCTTGTCCTATACTTAGACTGTAAGCTCTTTTGAGCAGGGACCAGCTTTTTGTTCCATGTTTGTACAGTGCCTAGTGCAATAGGTTCCTGGTCTATGACCAGGGCTCCTAGGTCCCACTGTAATACAAAATAATAAAGTAGGAAGCAAACAAATTGGAATGCCTTTGTCCAAATCCACGTCCAAATTGGTTGGTTTGGCTTTTTCAGTTATGACTAAGCGATGTATAGCTTCTAACAATGCACAGCTAGGGTCCAGTCACTGAAAAGATATATAAATGAATCTCCAAGTCACTTTCTATATGGCCCCTTTGCACCATAATACATACCCAAAGGCTAACATCCCAAACTGACTTACTAAACTATTAACGAAAACATTAAGCATTGTCTATTATACTGAAGAGATTCCCTCTTCAAACTTATTTTTTTCTCACACAGTAGTACACACACAAAAAAAAAACAGACCACATCAGACTAGGTTTTTTTGTAGCAGATAATATATAGTGATGACATAGCCAGTTGTATGCTAGTACACCTCTACCCCAATATAAGGCGAACCGATAGAACATGAATTCTGATATAACGCAGTAAAGCAGTGCTCCAGGAGGGCGGGGCTGTGCACTCTGGCAGATCAAAGCAAGTTCGATATAATGCAGTTTCACCTATAACGCGGTAAGATTTTTTGGCTCCGTTATATCGAGGTAGAGGTGTAGTTGTTGGTGCACCTCTAGTGGCTCATCACCCACACACTCAAGTACCAACAGCCAGCCTATAAATGCAGATGTTATGAAGCCAACCAGTAAGCAATATAGAATAAACTTTTGTTAGATGTTTTAGCTTTTTTTTTTTTTTTTTTAAATGTTTCTACAATTTCATTGTTAACACACATTATAAAGAACAAAACTAATTCTAAATGTAAGAATAAATACAAGTCATATCAGCACCATCTTTCAAATAGGTAGAACAAATCATTTTGTCTTCATGCTCAGTACCTGTTCTTGGATTAAAAAACATTTAGAAGTCTTTGCCTGAGAGCAACCATTTATCTTAATTTTCTCTGACTTAATGAGGGCTGAAATATTTTAAATTATTTATCCCAGAAATGAAATAGAATAAAATTAGTTTTGCCAGTTTATGCTACCAGTATACAGTTCTTTCATCAATCTCAATTTAAACCATCCTTTAATAAATCCAGAGGAGACAGGTTAATTCCCATAAATTGATTTCTGCCCCAATTCCTGTCTGTTTCCATGAACAACAGAGTTGAAAAACGCTAATTTAACACTTAATTCTTCTCATCTAGCAACATTTTACCCAATACAATCGATCATTTCACAGTATTTAATGCCCTGTCTTCCAACATCAATTTTCAAGTAACTTCTAATATTCTGAGGGACAGTAATGCTAAATAAAATGTAAAATGTTCCTACGGATATTTAAATCAAGCATTTCCCCCTCTCTAAGTCATATACCAATATGGAAGCAATGGTGTTTTGTAAAATTCCCTGGAACATTATTTCAATCTTACAATCATATTTAAGAATATTTGTTTTACTTTTGTAACTACCTATTAAAAAGTTCTAACTAAACTTCCATGTTCTTTAAATATTCAAACTTTATTCAAAACACTCCTGTATAAAGTTACAAGATATTAATGCAGTCACTAAACAGAATATGAACTTCATCAACTCAATACTGTATGTATTTTGAAAAAAATATAAAACATTTAGCTGTGCCTGCAAAATTACCTGAAGATGTTTAAACATGCTTGTTTACTTCTTCCTTACTTGACTTCAAGTAAGGCAAAACACCAAACTCAACTGGTTAGAGGGAATATTTAAAAAAAAGTCTTCCGGTGGCAAACTTGCAATCTGAACACCTTCAATTTTAGTCACATGGTCAATTCGGCCTCCTTTAACAAATCTTTAGTTCCTTTTCCCTCAAAGAAAATACATTCTGGAGAGTGTGTCCACTATTTATATTATTTCAAGTTCTCTGCTACTACAACTATGCTTTATGCATTATTTTTCACTTGGAATATAACTATAGTATTTCTGCTGGACTTCTTCCTCCACCCACTGTTCACATGATGGACAAAATTTTGTCAAGTTAACTTTTCATTGCTCTACTTTTCTCCACACTGGCTGCCTTTACAGGTAAGAATTGAGTTTTAAATCTTGCTACTGGAGATTGAAGAGAGTTCAACAGCCCTTTTATAAGCGAACCAATCAGCATGACCTCTAGATTAAACCTGTGCTAGCCTAGCTACCCTCTCCACTTGGGTACTCCACATATAGCTTCCCCTATTCGGTTTCTCTCTAGTAGAACTATCTCCCAAAAGAGATTTGTGAGGTTGACTCTCTACCTAATTATAAATCAACTCAGTTTTCTCGACTGGCAACCTTTGTTAAAATGTTGCTTAGTTAACTATTTAGCACGATCTACTATTAGTATTTGCATGTGAATGGTTTTATAAAAATAGGCATATAGAGCCTGAGCAAACCCCAATGAAATCAACTGAAAGAATTTCATTAATTTCAATGATCTTTGAATCAGGCACATACAGTACAAGACAGAAATCCTATGTAAATTGATGAGCAACACCTATATTTTCATACATAAAGGAACTCTGATAAATACATTTAAACAAAATAAAAATAGGAGAAACATGCAAGTTAAATTACTTACAATATATACTGTTTGATTCTGTAGATCTTGAGTAATAATTTCTTGCTTAAACAGACGTACAAAGTCATTAAATGTGTCACAGGGCACATGAGAACCGTGTTTATTTTCAGATGAAAGGCTCTGCAACTGGGTCAAAATTTCCTCTAAAAGCAGCCTTGAAGTAAAGCATTCAACACAGTTCACAAACACATGAGGAAGCTAAAAAATGAGAAAAGACAGACAGACAATTTAATTTAGTTATATTGAAAGAAATACAAATGATAAAAAATAATCCAAATGGTTAAAAATCAGAGCTCAATATTCTAATTTCTTTGCTCCCAAAAACAGACATAGGAATAAACTGCATCGCCATCAGCAGGACCCAGTATTTACAGAAATATGATCAATAATGGATCATCATATTTGTAGCAATTCAAAATTTTACATACCACAAAGGGCAAGTAAATAGATTTTTAACCATATTATCTTGTGACAGAGTTACTAATATGAAATATTCAGTGTAAATTATGTTTATGTTTAAAAACCCCTCTTCAGAATAACTCACAAGAAGAAAATCAAAGATATATTTTTGATCAAAAACTTTTTTTAATCTATTACACATTACTGGGTCAAAAGCATCTGACTCAGACTGGGCCTCAGACTTCCATTCGACAGTAAAGTTTATCTGTGAGAATGAGCTGATGATTGGAAGCGTTACATATAGCATGATGTGTATTCAAATACATTCCTGCCATGAGCTTTTACTGTGGCAAAAAACTGTGCTTCACTGTTTCAGGTTCCCATCTCCTCACTTCATTTCTCAAATCCATTTCTGCAACACTTTTCATTAACAGAAGCCTTGAGATCACCTTACAGCATTATTTATATTGACATTTCAAGGCTGTTATGCTACAATTTAGATTTATCAGTTTGTTTTGGGTTGCAGGTCTGTGTGACCACAGTACACAACTCTTACTACTTCTGTGTGCTAATTCCTGTGTAGTCAAAGCATTGAAATACATAAGATTCTTATTTCCGTAAGGTTGTTTGCATATTTAACGCCTTTCAGAGTGGATTATAAAAATGATAATTTAAAAAACACAATAAAATCATAGGAAGTTCTTTTAAAAAATATTTTGTTTTAAATTCACATTTCATTTTAAACAGACTTATGTAAAGGCCTAGACTTATTATTTCTTAAAACATTTAAATAAAAAATAAAACATTCTGAATCCACGAGCCTTTATGAAAAACTGAGTTGAAGACTGCTTTTCTATATAAAGAAAGAATCAGGGGGAAAACATCTAACTTTTATAGCCAAGCTTCATAAATGTAGCACAATACGTCAGCCTATTAGGTATATTATTTTTCTAGGCTGACCTGAAATACTCAGTTTAATTCACTGACTACCATTAATCCCTCTGTTTAATAAATCATTTAGTTGTAAATGTGAAACATATTTTGACTAGAGAAGTTTAGGTATCCAAAACTTTTAAGGTTTTGTTTAATAAAAAATAAGTTTTATATGCTGTTGTGTGTTTAATTAAACTCCATTTACCATCCTAATGCAGCTTGACACAAATCATGAGCAAAAAGTTAATTATCTAGTAAATAAGCAATAAATCATTCACCATTTTCTAACATACTAAAATGTGCAATTAATAAGACTCTGAAAATATTAAGATATATAACTTGTTAAAGAAATGTACACAGTTACAGCATACCCTCCTAGGTAGCAAAAAGAAGTACCAAATGTAGTGTTAAGGCTCTATTTGGTTGTAAAACATGGTTATGTCAACCAATGAGAATGCACCTCTCTTTAGAAAATAACTGAAGTACAAATGGAAAAACTGATTAAAACAAATTTAAATTGAGGCTTTGCACTTGACAATTTAAATCAATCCACCCGGACTCCATGACTGGTCAGAGGAACGAAACTGACCAATTAGAGAGAGAGCACAATCTATGTACAAACTTCACCGGAACACATGCCCTATATTGTATGAAAACCCAGAGCTCTCCTTATTTTGTTTACAGCATAAGAGTTCAAGTTTTGTGACTTCTTCCACTGCTTCAGCCATTACTTGGGGGGGGATGGGGAGGGGAGATCTCAGCACTAAAAACAGCTTTAAAAATAAGAAAAAAGAAAGGGGTGATTTTACTGCTACTTCTAAGTAAAATTTCAGGCCTGTCAATTTTGGCAGTATCTTTTTAATGTTCAAAAGCTAAGGTTATCTGCCTTAATGGAACAACAACATTGGTTCCATTTTTGTTATTCTGTCACTCACATGTATATAAGGAAAGAAAGGTTACTTATGTAGCAATTGTAGCTCTTAAAATAGGTTCAAGAAACATATGTTGTTCTTCACTGAATATCAAAACCTTCTGGAAAGCAGTAGTCACTAGGACACACACATTCCTTGCAGAACCAAACCTCTCATGCAAGGTTATACATAGAAGCCCCCGTACTGAGCTCATTACAGTCATTCCACTTCATTAGAACCCACATCAAAGGCTCGGTGGATGTGGGAAAGTGTGGATACATGCTGACAATCTATTCAAACAATGTTTAGTAGGAAGCATCCTTATTTCCTTTTTAAAGTATTGTAAAGAAGAGCCTCACTCATGGGAGATTAAGTAGCAGTAACCACTACTCAAAGGAGAATTTGTTTAAGACAATTTAAAGAACTGTTCTCGCAAGCTGCACAAAGATCTAGTTGTCACGTCAAGTGACTGATATATCTAAGTGTATGGTTTTAATTCAGCGTGGCCATCCTGAGTAACTTGGCAACATAGATATTCTTCAGACAAGCTGTAGAGGCTACTTTGGAACTTGTTCTGAGTCCCTAATGGAACATGTTCTGAGTCCCTCACGTATGGAGACACCCAAAAGGATGTAATGGTTACGTATACGAAAAACTTTGTCCACTTCAGCAATACCTAGACAGAGGCCTTCTCTTAGACTTATCCTAACTAGGGATGTAAATATAGTTTTAAAAAGATAACTGTTTAAACTATTAAAATTATATCATTTAACCAGTTAACCAATTAAAGGGAGAGGGGCTGCAGCTGCTCAGGCACCACCAACAATGCAACAAAAATTCACATGGTTAAGTGCGCAAACAGGATGTAAGTTTTAGCCAAACAAAAAACAAAAACAAAAAAGTCACGTAAAGGAAGAGGGGAATCAATAAAAGAAGCCAACAGGGTGGACAAAGTTAGGCTGGCCTAGCTCCAAGATTCTCAAAGCTCATATTTTATATGACATCTTATTTACCTTATCACATTGTTCAAATCAAACCTTAAAACATGCTTATTAACTCACGACAGCAGGTTTGCAAAATGAGCTTTCAATTATGGCAGTCTATTGGGAAGTTAAATAAATACATCAAGGTCCAATATTTAAGCTTTATACATGTGCTATCTTGCAAGAGGTCTACATCTACCTTAAATTTTAACACCCAACTAATACTGAATTCCATATTCAAACAGGAAATAACATTTGAAACCCCAAACTGAAGGTTTATAATGATACAATTAATCATAATTTAGATTACATTATTGAAGTCAATATTCTCCATATTTTGTATTGTCCCATAAATCAGTGAACAACATGGCCAATAGGGCTTCAAGACATTTAGTTAATTTAAAAAAAATCATCCAGACTCACTCTGCTAGCTGTGCACATAGCTAACCAGTGTAACTGCACATCAGGGCACACTGATTTAAAATCTAAGGGATTAAAACCATCAATTTTAATTAGAACTGTCCATTAATCACAGTTAACTCACACGATTAACTCAAAAAAAAATTAATTGTGATTAATCCCAGTTTTATTAGCACTGTTAAACAGAATACCAATTGAAATTTATTAAATATTTTGGATGTTTTTCTACATTTTCAAATATATTAATTTCAATTACCACACAATACAAAGTATACAGTGATCTTATTTTTATTACAAATATTTGCACTGTAAAAAGGATGAACAAATAGTATTTTTCAGTTGACCTCATAATAAGTACTGTAGTGCAATCTCTATCGTGAATGCGCAACTTACAAATATAGATTTATTTGTTACATAACTGAACTTAAAAACAAAACAACGTAAAACTTTAGAGCCTACAAGTCCACTCAGTCCAACTTCTTGTTCAGCCATTCGCTAAGACAAACAAGTTTGTTTACATTGAAGAGAGATAATGCTGCCCGCTTCTTATTTAAAATGTCGCCTGAAAGGGAGAACAGACATTAACATGGCACTTTGTAGTTATCACTGCAAGGTATTTACGTGCCAGATATGCTAACCATTTGTATGCCACTTCATACTTTGGCTACCATTCCAGAGGACATGCTTCCATGAATTGTATGTCTCCTGCTCTGTGTTTTACCCGCATTCTGCCATATATTTCATGTTATAGCAGTCTCAGATGATGACCCAGCATGTTGTTCATTGTATGAACACTTTCACTGCAGATGTGACAAAATGCAAAGACGGTACCAATGTGAGATTTCTAAAGATAGCAACAGCACTTGACCCAAAGTTTAAGAATCGGAAGTGCCTTCCAAAATCTTAGAGGGATGGGGTGTGTGGAGCATGCTTTCAGAAGTCTGAAAAGAGCAACACTCCGATGAGGAAACTTTAGAACCTGAACCACCAAAAAAGAAAATCAACCTTCTGCTGGTGGCATCTGACTCAGATGATGAACATGAACATGCATCAGTCTGCACTGCTTTGGATCGTTATCGAGCAGAACCTGTCATCAGCATGGACGCATGTCCTCTGGAATGATGGTTGAAGCATGAAGGAACATATGAATCTTTAGTGCATCTGGCACGTAAATATCTTGCAATGCCAGTTATAGCAGTGCCATGCAAACGCCTGTTCTCACTCTCAGGTGACATTGTAAACAAGAAGCGGGCAGCATTATCTCCTGCAAATGTAAACAAACTTGTTTGTCTTAGTGATTGGCTGAACAAGAAGTAGGGCTGAGTGGACTTGTAGGCTCTAAAGTTTAACATTGTTTTATTTTTGAATGCAGTTATTTTTTTATACATAATTCTACAACTGTAAGTTCAACTTTCATGATATAGAGATTGCACTACAGTACTTGTATTAAGTGAATTGAAAAATACTATTTCTTTTGTTTTTACAGTTCAAATATATATAATAAAAAATATAAAGTGAGCACTGCACACTTTGTAGTTTGTGTTGTAATTGAATATATTTGAAAATGAGGAAAACATCCAAAAATATTTATATAAATGGTATTCTATTGTTTAATCGTGTGATTAATTGTGATTAATTTTTTAATTTTTTTTAATTGCCTGACAGCCCTAATTTTAATAATGAATTAAATCAGTGAACAGGAAAACTTTATTTAAATTATTTATTTTAATCTTGTTTTGCATTTGTACTTTAGAAATTTTCCTAGAGAGAGAATCATTCGCTTTAGTTGGTATATTTTGGTACTTCATTTTGCTAACCAGGAGGATATTACACCCCCCCCGCTTATATTTATTTAAGCAATTATATGGCTTCACACATGAGTTATTCAGATTCTTAATTTTTACTTTTGTAAATTATGTTAGAAAATGGTGAATGATGATGCATTTCTGATTACAAGATGATTAATTTGTTACTCAAATACTGTACAAGACCTAATGAAATGGTTCTTTGAACACGATCAGGACTTCTAGGCATCATTGTAATACAAATAGCCAACAACCAATAGCATTTTGGGATTTGTAGAATGCATACAAATACAATTTTATATGCAAATAAAATGGATTGAAAGGTGAATTTCTCAGCTCAAAAAAAGTGAGCTGTAAATGATTGTCTCAGTTCAGTGAGTGATGTCTTTGTTGCAATTAGTCCAGACAGCCATCTTAGTTTACCACTCCCCACTTAAAAAAAAAAAAAAATCCAAGTACACCTCTACCCCGATATAACGCGACCCGATATAACACTAATTCAGATATAACACAGTAAAGCAGTGCTCTGGGGGGGCGGGGCTGCGCACTCCAGCAGATCAAAGCAAGTTCGATATAACGCGGTTTCACCTATAACGTAAGATTTTTTGGCTCCTGAGGACAGCATTATATTGGGGTAGAGGTGTATTTTTGTTTGCTTTTTTTTTTTAATTTCAAGTCAGGCTTATTATGATCAACACTGGCCCTTTATTAATGACCATTCACCCATCTTTCTGTAGTGGACCCACCAACTCCAGAACATTTCCTTTTATCAATTTTGAATTTTATGAGTTTATTCTATTTTAATTTGCATTATGTTGTGCAGCATCCTTGATGAGAAAGAAGGTGTTTTATGTGGCAATCAAGCAATAAGTGGAAGAGATACTGTAAGAATAACAGGCAAGAAATAGGTGCAAAATAAATTGTTCTTGCAATTCTCCATCAAATTTAAAGTAGCTAGTTTGGGAACTTTTTTTAATTCCTCATTGGCTCAAAGTGTTTTATGAATTCCGTAAGAATTTATTCTTACCTCTAATGTTTCTAGAAGAGTTTGCATCACATAGGTCTTGCCGCTAGAGGTATGTCCATAGATAAAGATGGATGGGAAGCTAAAATGTTGACGCTAGAAAAAAAGTTTAAAAATTTTAATACCTAACATTCTCTTTTTTTCTGAGATTTAGAGAACTTTGGTTCATCTCGTTTGCTGCCAGAAGAAAAGCTTTGTTTTAAATTAAGAGACTCAAATACAGAACACTCCAATTAAGATGCAACATGGTATTTTCTCACTCTGATTCTATGATCCTCCAAACCTGAGAGCAGGGTTCAAAAAATGCCCTAAAGCCACCACTGAAACTCCCAGATCATTAAGGCTGTCTCTTCATTAGGCAAAGGGTGTGTTCTTAACTCAAGTTAGCTAAACTGAGGTAAAATTCTAGTGAAGACAAGGTAGTTCGTTGGCTTTACTTCAACCTGTTAACTCATAAGAAAATGACAACTGGGATTTTAACTCAAGTTAGCTAACCTGAGTTAGAACAAAAAAGTGTTCTGGATTCTGCCACCCTTACTCATGTTGAGTAGTAGCTTACTGGTCAAGATGTCCCACTGATAATGATGGCACTAATTGCAGAGTACTATTCAACATGTGTAAAGATGTCAGACTCTAGTCCTTTAAGGGTACATCTACAATGCAAAAAACAAGATCTACAGCCTCGGGCTCATACTACAGCACTAAAAAAAAAAAAAAAAAAAAAAAAAAAAAAAAAAAAATACTAGAATCATAGATGTGTACAACAGGAAGGGACCTCAGTAAGTCATCTAGTCCAGTCCCCTGCACTCAAGGCAGGACTAATTATTATCTAGACAAGGGGTCTCAAACACGCGGCCCGTGGACCACATGCGGCCCAGGAGGTAATTTTCTTCGGCCCACAAGCTCCTCGCGTCTCCTACTCCCCCTGCCCTCCTCCAGCGTTTACCTAGAGTGGCTCCGGCCCGACGCGCACCGGGGACAGGGCAGGCTCCCTGCCTGCCTGCCCTGCCTCCGCGCCGGGAAGCGGCCGGAACATGGGGAAGGGGGGGCACATTGGTGTGTGTGTTGATGTTGCTTCAGGCACTGCCCCCAGCAGCTCCCATTGGCCGTGGCTCCCCGTTCCCAGTCAATGGGAGATGCTGGGGGCAGTGCCTGAAGCAACAGCAATACACACATCCCTGAGCAGTGCGGGGGCAGGACAGACAGGCAGGCAGCGAGCCTGCCCTGCCCCCGGTGCGTGCCGGACCAGAGCCCGCCCCCCGAAACCCTTCTGCAGCCGAATCCCCTGCCCTGAGCGCCTTGCCGCACCCTGCACCCCAACCCTCTGTCACACCCCGACCCACTGCCCTGAACCCCCTGCCGAACCCCTCACCCCTCCTGCACCCCACACCCCAACCCACTGCCCTGAGCCCCCTCCTGCACCCCACACCCAAACTCCCTGCCCTGAGCCCCTGCCACACCCCACACCCCTCCTGCACCCCCTGGGGGCTGGAATAGGGGCAGGGAAGGAGTGGGAAGAGGTGGGGCCTCATGGAAGGGTTGGAGTGGGGGCGGGGCCAAGGGTGGCGGGGAGGGGGGAGGTGTCAGTAATGCGGCCCTCGGGCCAATGTACTAGTCCTCATGTGGCCCTCGTGATCATTTGAGTTTGAGACCCCTAATCTAGACCATCCCTGACAGGTGTTTGTCTAACCTGCTCTTAAAAATCTCCAATGATGGGGAATAGCAGTTTAGATGTTCCCGGTTGTGCCGGAGCTCAGGTCCTGAGACCTACCCCTTTCCCAGGTTGCAGAGCCCAAGCAGGAAAGTCTGCACTTTTATTTTTAGCACTGTAGCACGAGTCCAAGTCTGTAGACCCAGGCTCTGAGTATTACTATGCATTTTTGGGTTTTTTTGGCAGTGTAGATGTACTCTCTTTTAGACTCAAAAAGCTAAATATCAACTTCCACCCTCCTGATATTTTCTATAATGGAAAGCAGTTAATTTAGGCTTAAAACTAAAAAAAAAAAAAAAAAAAGTAATTTCTCAAATTATGAAGTGATAAATACAAGTTACAAAAGGGCTAAGACAGAAGATATTGGAACATGGGAGGAGAGGAGGACAGAGAGGGGGCAAGCCTCCTCACCCATAATACCTAAAACCATAGTTGTTACCCAGTATTCATGCTATATTTCTCAAGGTAAACTTTATCAAATTATAAATCATTTTAAGGGCTAATAAAAATTAATATCTGAAGCTCTTCTATTGTTTCCCAAAGCCTGAGTAGCCATTTTCGCAGCTGCTGATATTTAAAATTTTACCCAAACCATAAGTATCTTAGGAGCCTAAGTCACTTACATGCTTTGAAAATTTTACCTTCCTGTTAAAACCTATGTCCCTATGATTAAAAAGGATAACCCAAAGCAGTTTAATTGAATGAAAAGGAGGAAGTGTGGAGAAACTAAAAAAATAAAATAAAAATGAGAGAATTGAGATTAGAGGGGAAAGACTGGAAGCAAATATATCTTCAGAATGAATTGTATTTGTTTTTTGTCAAAATGTGCCCATTGTAGCTTTAAGGCAGCTGTACATATTTTTTTTTAAATTAACTAAGACACCCAAGCTGACAAAGTTAACAGAGAAAACATCTTCTGAATAACAAAAACTAAATGCACTCAGGTCATGACTTAAAAACAAGTGCCTGAGTAAAGGTAAGTCTTCAATATGTTCTGAAGGCAATGCTTGAAAAATTCACTCTCCAGTGGCAAGCAGGAAGTTTACCCTGGAAAGTATGGGGACAGCCTAAGCCATAAAGATTCTGCAGAATTTAAGCTTTTGTTTAAAAACCAAATTAAGCTTCCAGCCTTTATAGCTACAATAAATACATCAAAATCCAGTATTTAAGCTTTATAAATATACTACACCTTGTAAAAATCAAATGCAGTACCAGACAAACTATCAACATCAATTTACATATTGTTAACTGAATGTAAATTGATACCATGCTGCCTTCCCAGAGTCTGCAGATAAACAGCTCCATTGCCTTTGCCACTGCAATAGCTTTGCCAAGCACCAGTAGAGTAAAAATTAACACGTCTCTGGTCAGTTTTATAGCAGCTATTCCAGAGCCTTATGGACAGCAATGAAATTATCAAGAATCATGTTTCATGTTGTTTCTGTTGGGAAAGCTACTGGCACAACAGCAGAGACAGGTACCAGAGTTACCCATATGGGAGGACCACCCAAGAAGAGTTGTGAGAGAGGCAAGGATCTTTCCCATCACACCTCACAGCAGCTAAGAATGACTGGTACTGGAAAGCCAACTAACAGCAGCCAGGAGTGGAAAAATAGCTATAAAGCTCCCCCTTGCTTACAGCAGCTAGAGGATCTTGTGTTTTCAAGTTTATCAAACAAGATCTCAAATTACAATGTAAACAGCTAGCCTAGCTCAGAGTAATAATACATTTAAGTTTGTTTTCAGCCTGTCCGTAAAAACAAGCATCTATAAATCTACCCAAATACACAATATTGAAAGAGCTACCTCTCCAAATATTGACAACAGTGATGACACTTGGGATTCTCGACAGGGCACCATACTTTCCAGGTGAAGCAAGGTAGCTTCGGGATACTCTGGATGTTCGAAATTAGGCATTTTGATTCAAGTTTCTGTCATCAGTCATCCAACTGCATTTGCATGGCACCTTCCAAGAGGCAAGAAGGATCAAAGCGATGACCTGGAAAATAAAATATTATTTTTTCATAGGTGGAGAAATAAAAGTAAACTAAATAAGAGGTGACAATCTCTTCTTACAATCAGACTTTGTAACCAATGGCAATGATGATTAGTTACTTATATGATGGTAGAACCCAAAGACCCCATTCAGGACTGAGGCCCAATAGTGCTGGGCATTATACAGAAATAGAAACAAAAAAGAGAATACCTGCCCTCGAAGGTTTACAACTTAAAGACACAAACAAAAGGGCAGGGGTGTATACAACAAATGAGCAATGAATATGCTGTCACAACTTTGCTAGTTACATGGATTGCAGTTGGTTTTTACTTTATTTTTTGAGGGTAAGGATAGGAAGTAAAGGAGTAGAGAAAGGAAAGAAAAGAAATTAGTCTCAGCTGGTCATCTGCTTAGCCATGATTAGCAAGATGAGATTAGTAAGCATCACAGCAGAAACCAGCCTTAAAGAAGGATATGAAGGATAAAATAGTGGCTCTTCAGATATTCATCAGGGAGTTTTCCTTAAGCATAAGGGGCAGCATGGCAGCAAGCATAGAGGTGTTTAAGCAAGCAGCTGATTGGTGGGTGATAAGGGATGGGAACACTTGCAGAGTAAAGGCAGGGGCTGACATCATAATAGGTTACTAAATCAGTTAGGAGATGGGGCTAAGTTATGAAGAGACTTAAAAGGTAACAATAAGAAACTTATATATTTGATGTGGAAGTCAATGGGGAGCAGGTGGACACCTCAAAGAGGGATTCAATGTGATCAGAACGATGAACCAGAAAAATGATCTTTAATCTGAATAGACTGGAGGAAAGCAAAAGTTACAGCAGTCAAGTCAGGATGAGGGTTTCATGAGTCTTCACTTACTAGGGGGTGGGGGGGGATAGACTTTAAAGATTTTTTTTTTTAAAGCAAGATAAAAAAACACAATGGCCCAGTCAAAGAGGACACCTAAAAGCTACACTACCTGAGTGACAGGGAGAATAGCGGTGTTGTCTACTCTGATAAAGAAAATGGCCAGATGGGAGAACCTGAGAAAAAAGACAAAATGTAAAATGATGACTGGACATCAAGGAAGAGATGTCAGAAAAACAAGCTGAGATAGGACTAGATGAAGCAAGATACCTCATTAGCTGAGAGGTAGACCTGTGAGTTATCAGTGTAAAGATGGTACACCAAGTGCTTTACAAACATTAAAATACCCATGGGAGGCAAACCTTTTTAGGCATATTGTACCATGAAAGAAAAAAGAACAGCATCCCTGTTCTTGGACTGGAAGGGGAGAACCAAATAGTCCTGATTCTCAAGGTTTGCTACCCATTTCTTCAGCATGAAAAAAAACAATATCATTGTGTGAAAGTGCATCTTGACATCACACTATTTGTGCTGCCAGGTCATGACATCGCATTAGTGCATGAGGACAATACAATCACCTTATTTTGCCACCTCCCGAAGGCACTACGTTATACTCCACACAGGATTCAGAATAAGCCCAGGACTCACCAAACAACCGATCCTGCATAGCAAGACTTTGCTGCAAGCTTTGAGGTAGGTGGCTACTTTACCAATGCCACAGATATACTATCCCCCTCAATTTCAGGGGAAGGAATTCAACCGTGCACCTCTGCTCCAGCCAGCACCTTGTCAGGTGGAAATCGCAGGGGCACCTGGCTGTAGCCATTATCCCCCACACCTTTGCAACAGGTAGCAACCCCGCCCGGACCCACACCCACAGCACTAAGGGAGGGGGCGGAGTTTGCATGTAAACATCCCTCAGCTCTGCCAACACTTCAGCCCAACAGCCAGCGGAAAGCGCCTGGAACGGGCAATCCCGCCCGGGGCAACCCCACGCTCCGTGCCCCTGCGCGCCAGGACTTCGCCCCACAGCTCCCCCTCACTCCGAGCCTGGCCGCAGCTGCGCCAGGACGTGGGGGCCCCTGGCCCCTCGCCCATCCACCCCCAGGACACGGATGCGTTCGGGAGGATCCTGCCCCTCCCCTTCTGGCTCCTTCGGTGTCGGGGCAGCCCTGACGCTCCCCTCCCGCCCCAGGCCCCCGATGCGGGCTTCCGGTCACCGCCCCGCTCACTGAGCCGAGGCCCAGGCAGGATGCACGCGCACTCCCGGCCCCCGAACCGTCCACCAGCAGCCAGCGCCGGACACTCACCCCAACCCGACACGCTGCCTTGCCGGGCGCTGACTCCGAACCGAGCGCCTGCCGTTGCGCAGGCGCACCTTGCTCCTATGGTTCCCCTGAATGCGCACGTGCCAACTGTGCGCACATGCGCGTTGGGAAATTGAAGTCTCCCAGCATCGGCGCCCATATTGTGCCCATACCCGAGGTTAAGGGCGGGGAGGGGGATTGTGCCTCCGAGGCCTTGGCGGCGCTGAAGGGGAGGAGGCGGAGCAGGCTGGGCTGGCAGATGCGGGGATGGGACGCGGAAGACGGGGCGGTGGAAGGAGACAGTCGGGGGGCAGGTGGCAGCAGAGGGGGCTGGGCTGGGGGAAGATGCGGAGCAGCCGCAGGGGGAGGAGGAGCAGCCGGGGCGATGCGGATGGGGTGCGGGAAGTGGGGGAGCAGCCGGGGGTGGCAGGGATGGGGATGGGATGGGGGAAGATGGGGACCAGCTGAGCGGGAGCAGCCGGGGGGGTGGCAGATGGGATGGGGGAAGATCATAGAATATCAGGGCTAGAAGGGACCTCAGGAGGTCATCTAGTCCAACGCCCTGCTCAAAGCAGGACCAATCCCCAACTAAATCATCCCAGATGGGGAGTAGAGGGGGAGCAACCCGGGAGTGGTGGATGAGGAAAGTCGGAGCAGCCGGATGATGGAGGGGGAGCAGCTGGGGGATGAAAGCTGGGGATGGGATGGGGGATACAGGGGAGCATCCGTCGGGGGGGTGACGGATGGGGGAAGACGGGGAGCAGCCGGGGAGTGGTAGATGGGGAAAGATGGGGAGCAACGAGAGGATGGCAGAGGGGGATGGGACGAAATGGGGGAAACAGGGAGCAGCCGGGGGGGGTGATGGATGGGGAAAGTCAGGGAGCAGCCGGGGGGGGGTGATGGATGGGGAAAGTCAGGGAGCAGCCGGAGAGTGGACGGGGAGCAGCCAGGGGGTGGGACGAAATGGGGGAAGACAGGGAGTAGCCGGGGGCGGAGGGGGTGGATGGGGAAAGATGGGGAGCAGCTAGGGAGTGGAGGGGGAGCAGCTGAGTGATGGCTGATGGGGATGAGATGTGGGAAGATGGGGAGCAGCCCAAAGGATGGTGCATGGGATGGGGAAAGATGGGGAGCAGCCTCTGGCTGGCAGATGGGGAAGACAGGGAGCAGCCTGGGAGCTAGCTGGGAGGCTTCTGAGCATTTTCACACAACCTCTCTGAGTGATTGATTAAATTTTCCTTATAACATCACCAGTCTGGAGGAGAGAGATTGAGATTTGAAGCCACCATTTGTAAAGGCTGGTGCTGGGCCCAGGGGATCAGACAGAGTCCGGGGCTTTGTCAGGACTCGGGCCCTTGCATGTGCTGGGCCCAGGGCAGCAGAAGTGGAGGCTGTCTTTCTCCAGCTTGTTTCAGAGATCAGCCTCGGCTGCATTTTAGACTTAAATCTGCATTTGAAACCCATGGTAATTTATAGATTACAAGGGCTACATTACTCTCACCACTGGAAGTCAAGAGTGTTTGGATGTCTGTGCTGAAAGCCACTTTACAATAATTCCTCCGTGAAGAGGAAGAAGCTATAGTTTATTTAAGAAGCCTTCCATCACCAAGATAGATATTTATGTTGCTGTGCCACACTCAGACCTGAATCTGAAGTTGTTTGATTGTGATTGCCAGCAACTGTGGAGCCTAAAAGGACTGAGATTAAAGATGGAAAAAATCATGGGTACAAATATTATAAATATTTAACTAATTCCTTGAGTTTTCAGTTTAACTCCTATTAACTCCCTATCGAGTTTAAAGAGAAATATATGTTAAGTCTCCATTTATTAGTTCATTGTGTATAATTGGGAGTAACCTTTATGTTGTTCCCTGTGGGAGGTGGGGAGGGATAGGGAGGGAGGAAGGACTATAACAGATTGAAAGAACTGTTGCACTAGCTAGTATATACTACTATATCAATGTCTCAGGGAGGCTCTAGAGACATTTGCATCTGTCTTGTTGCTAACACATTTTCTAAATGTTACTAACAGAATAAAATTAAAGAAAATTAGTATCCAGTATGCCCTAAACTATTATGTATACCAATGTGGAATATGATTTATCTGAAAACAATGCTCATGCATTAATACAAATTAAGTTTTGTAAAGCTACCTTTTACAAAACACTTACAAAAATAGCATTTTTAAATTTCAATGAAAAATTTTATTACGTTTAAATATTCCACTACTGTGTTTAAAAACTCAAACACAATAGTGCAGTGCTAGTTCATGAGAACCAAGATGTAATACCCACCCTCCAGTTTAGTTTCACTGCCTAAAATGAGTGAAATGCAAAACAAGTGTTTACAAATTGTGATTTGTTATACTTAAGGTTCACACACAAAAACATATACAATCCTAATAAACCAGCCAAAGGGGAGGGGGGACATAATACAGAGCTATAGGCATATATGGGTTAAAAAAATAAATCCAGAATGAAGTTAGAAAGAGTGGAAAGGAAAAAAAAAAAAAAAGGAGTGGGGCAAAACTATCACTATCTGGAGTTCCTCTCCTTTAATTCCATTTTAGACCCTCTCTAGTCTGGCTTCTGTCCCTTGCATTCCACTGAAAAACACTTGCCAAAAGCTCTAATGACTTCTAACTAAAGCTAAGAACCTGTACTCCATCCTTGATTCTCTTGACCTGTCAGCTGCCTTTCACGCAATCAATCTTCTTGCAATCTTGTCCTCCCTTGGCTTCTCTGAGTCTATCTCACCTCTAATTGCTCCTTCAGTGTGTCTTTAAGACTACTCTTCTCATCTGCCCTCCAATTTTCTGTGGGGGTTCCACAGGACTCTGTTCTTGGTCCCCTTCTCGTCTCCCTTTACACCTTTGTTACGGAGTCCCCGGGCAACGCTTTGGAACTGCTCCCCACAAAGCCAGTCAGGACTTTGGGGAGCCTCCTCTCCCTTGGAGCAGACTGTCTTTAGGGCAAGCTCACACGACTTCACCTTCCTGGAGCATTCCGCATATGCCCCTCCGTGTGTTTCCCCACAGCGTGTTCGCCCATGCGGGGTCCTGGGGAAGCCAGAGGGTCCTGCATGCACCCAAACTTCGCAGTCAGATATGACTTTTAGCCAGCCAGTAAAACAGAGGTTTATTAGATGACAGGAACACGGTTTAAAACAGAGCTTGTAGGTACAGAGAACAGGCCCACTTAGTTGGGTCCATTCTGGGGCCCAGCGAGCCAGACAACCCCGTCTGCCCTCACTTCCCGTCCCCAGCCAGCTCCAAACTGAAACCCCCACCAGCCCCTCCTTTTTGGCCTTTGTCTTTTTTCCAGGCCAGGAGGTCACCTGATCTCTTTGTTTACCTTTAGCTATTCCCTTGCAGGGAGGAAGGGCCCCAGCCATTTGTTGCCAGGATACAGAGTGTTGGCCATTTATGCACACTGAAGACTTAAGAAATGCATAGGGGAAACTCAGGCACCCACGCAGTATTTAGAGGAAACATTAAGAACAGTCCCACTTCGTCACAACCTTATCTCCAGGTGATCTCATCCACAAACACAAATTCAGCTACACAAATAGTCTCTGTATGTAGACTATTCACAGATCTACCGCTCTGCTCCAACCCTCTCTTTGAATCCCTTCATGGACTCCTTGTCTATATTGCATCAAACATAAGCCGCATGTCTTCGCTTTCAAGGCCCTTCACAGTCAATCCCCACTCTACCTATCATCTCATTCACTACTGTGCTGCCAGTGTTCGCCCAGTCCAATTGGACCATGATGCCACTTCCATTGCCCACTTGTTAAATTTTCAAACACCTTCGTGATTTCTCCCATGCTGTCCATATCCTTGGGAGCTGCTCCCCATGAACATTGCAAAGCTATCTCATCATCCATCTTCAAATCCCTCTTCAAAACTTTCCTTTGCCATGATGCCTGCAAAAACCTTGACAATAGCTGCTGGTTGCCTAAACCATGGCCTGCAATGCTGACCAATATATTGCCTCATTGTTTCTTTCCAACATACTTCCTCATTGTACTCCCTCCATCTGTTATCTCTTGTCTTAGGGCTTGTTTACACTTAAAATGGTGCATCGGTGCAGCTGTGCCGCTGTAGTGCTTCAGTGAAGACGTTTCCTATGCTGATGGGAGGGGTTCTCTCGTCAGTGTAGGTACTCCACCTCCCTGAGAGGTGGTAGCTATGTCGACGGGAGAAAGCGCTGTCTACGCGGGGGACTCAGTAGGTTTAACTGCATTGCTCAGGGTGACATAGTTATAACAACCTAAAATTCCTAGTATAGACATAGGCGCCGACTCCGTGGGTGCTCCAGGGCTGGAGCACCCATGGGGAAAAATTGGTGGGTGCTCTGCATCCACCAGCAGCCAAGCTCCCCTCCCTGCCCCCCGCCTCATCTCCACTTCCTCCCCTGAGCATGCCGCATCCCCGCTTCTCCCCCTAGCTCCTAGCACTTGCCACCGTGAAATGGCTGTTTCGCGGCGTAACAAGCTCCGGGAGGGAGAGGGGAGGAGCAGGAACGTGGCTCGCTCAGGGGAAGAGGCAGGGCCGGGGAGGGGATTTGAGGAAGAAGTCCAATAGGGGCAGGGAGGGGGCGGAGTTGGGGCAGGGACTTTGAGGAAGGGGTTGGAATGGGGGCAGGGCAGGGCCGTGAGCGGGCGGGGCAGGGTGGAGTTGGGGCAGGGCCAGGGGCAGAGGCAGGCTGAGCACCCACCGGTGCCAGCAGAAGTTGGCGCCTATGAGTATAGACCAGGCCTTATACTTAGATTGTAAGCCCCTTGAGGCAAGGACTTTTTCTATCTGTACAGCACCTAGCACAATGGGTTCCTGGTCCATTATTAGGGCTCCTAGGCACTGTAATACAAGTAATAAATAGAGTCTATCTCCCCTTGTGAGTATTCTCACACTTCTTATCAAACTGTCTGTACTGGGCTAGCTTGATTATCACTTCAAAAGTTTTTTTTCTCTTAATTAATTGGCCTCTCAGAGTTGGTAAGACAACTCCCCCCTGTTTATGCTCTCTGTATGTGTGTATATATATCTCCTCAATATATGTTCCATTCTATATGCATCCGAAGAAGTGGGCTGTAGTCCACGAAAGCTTATGCTCTAATAAATTTGTTAGTCTCTAAGGTGCCACAAGTACTCCTGTTCTTCTTTTTGCGGATACAGACTAACACGGCTGCTACTCTGAAACCTGTCATAAATCAGTGACTAGATTACAATGAGACAAAGATAGCATTTTCATCTGTAAAGGCTCTTCATTGCTTCTGTTTCATTTTGTCTTGTATCAGACTTTCAAGAGAAAGAGTACCTCTAAGCATGAATAAGACACAAACTAGATGAACATTTAATTTGGCATCATCATTTGAAAAATCTTGCTTTTGTAATTGCTTTACCAAACCACCATGTGTGAGTCTCTAACTTCACATTCTACAAGCCATTATCCTCTGATCCCACTGAGGATTACCAAAAGAAACTACATCTTCTGCTCAAGAAACTCCCTGAAAAGCATAGGAACAGAACTGTACAGACACATGCCTAGAACCCCGACCAGGGGTATTCTATTTGCTACCCAAGATCCATAAACCCGGAAATCCTGGATGCCCCATCATCTCAGGCATTGGCACCCTAACAGCAGGATTGTCTGGCTATGTGGACTCTCTCCTCAGGCCCTACGCTACCAGCTATCTTCGAGACACCACTGACTTCCTGAGGAAACTACAATCCATCGGTGATCTTTCAGAAAACACCATCCTGGCCACTATGGATGTAGAAGCCTTCTACACCAACATTCCACACAAAGATAGACTACAAGCTATCAGGAACAGTATCCCCAATAATGTCACGGCAAACCTGGTGGCTGAACTTTGTGACTTTGTCCTCACCCACACCTGTTTCACATTTGGGGATAATATATACCTTCAAGTCAGCGGCACTGCTATGGGTATCCGCATGGCCCCACAGTATGCCAACATCTTTATGGCTGACTTAGAACAACGCTTCCTTAGCTCTCGTCCCCTAATGCCCCCAGTCTACTTGTGCTACATTGATGACATCTTCATCATCTGGACCCATGGAAAAGAAGCCCTTGAGGAATTCCACCATGATTTCAACAATTTTCATCCCACCATCAACCTCAGACTGGACCAATCCACACAAGCGGTCCATTTCCTGCATACTACTGTGCTAATAAGCAATGTTCACATAAATACCACCCTATACTGGAAACCTACTGACCACTATACTTACCTACATGCCTCCAGCTTCCATCCAGGACACACCACACGATCCATTGTCTACAGCCAAGCTCTAATATACAACCGCATTTGCTCCAATCCCTCAGACAGAGACAAACACCTACAAGATCTCTATCAAGCATTCTTAAAGCTAAAGTGAAAAAACAGATTGACAGAGCCAGAAGAGTACCCAGAAGTGACCTACTACAGGACAGGCCCAACAAAGAAAATAACAGAACGCCACTAGCCGTCACCTTCAGCCCCCAACTAAAACCTCTCCAGCGCATCATCAAAGATCTACAACCTATCCTGAAAGATGATCCCTCACTCTCACAGATCTTGGGAGACAGACCCGTCCTTGCTTACAGACAGCCCCCCAACCTGAAGCAAATACTCACCGGCAACCACACACCACACAACAAAAACACTAACCCAGGAACCTATCCTTGCAACAAAGCCCAATGCCAACTCTGTCCACATATCTAGTCAAGTGACCATCATAGGACCTAATCACATCAGCCATGCCATCAGGGGCTCATTCACCTGCACATCTACCAATGTGATATATGCTATCATGTGCCAGCAATGCCCCTCTGCCATGTACATTGGCCAAACTGGACAGTCTCTACGCAAAAGAATAAATGGATACAAATCTGACATCAGGAATCATAACATTTAAAAACCAACAGGAGAACACTTCAACCTCTTTGGTCACTCAGTAACAGACTTAAAGGTGGCAACTTTGCAACAGAAAAGCTTCAAAAACAGACTCCAATGAGAAACTGCTGAACTATAATTAATTTGCAAACTAGATACCATTAACTTGGGCTTGAATAGAGACTGGGAGTGGCTGGGTCATTACACAAATTGAATCTATTTCCGCATGTTAAGTATCCTCACACCTTCTTGTCAACTGTCTGGAATGGGCCATCTTGATTATCACTACAAAAGTTTTTTTTCTTTTGCTGATAATAGCTCATCTTAATTAATTAGCCTCTTAGAGTTGGTATGGTAACTTCCATCTTTTCATGTTCTCTGTATGTATATATATTTTCTTACTATATGTTCCATTCTATGCATCTGATGAAGTGGGCTGTAGCCCACAAAAGCTTATGCTCAAATAAATTAGTTAGTCTGTAAGGTGCCACAAGTACTTCTGTTCTTTTTACTGAAAGGAAATCACTTATCCAAAACCTGGTTTACAGTACCTGATGGCATGCATGTCAGTGAAATAGGAGGCATATCACACATATGCTTTAGCTGTAGTGTGTAGTGTAGTGTGTAGCTGTGCCTTACCACAGGCTTGTATTGTTTTTGTGGCACAGTTTAGGTGACTATAGCCAAAAAGCATGATTGGTGAATGCTGTTCATTTCACTGGCACAAATTCCTCAATCTCTACTGCAGAATGCTGCAATGCATAACAAATTGAATTGCTGGTTTACAGGTACAACCTGTATAATTCAGTGTTTGGCAGCCTCTAAGTATCTGATGTTGGAAATATTGAAAGGGCAATAGACTACACTGAGGACAAAATATGTGCAATCTTCTTTTAGCCCTAGAGAACAGAGAACAATGGGCTTCCCCTAGTGGCAGACTGGCATAGGCAACCTACCTCCACTTGTCAAATATTTGTGATAACATTTCTGCCTAGGATAACCCAGATTATCAGAGCGGACACTGGTCTTTCTTCGTAAACAGGTGCCTTTCAAAAATGTTCTTCTCAGTTAGAAAAGGCAATCAGGGTGTTCTTAGTTTAAACTATTACTTAGGAAGCTTATTATATAAAACAAGGTACCTTGAATTAACAAAAACAAAAAAAAACCCAAAACACCAAATGTAGGCCAAGACTGGGAGTTAGCTATTGACTGACCTCGGACCATGTGAGTATTTGAAATGCTGATCTGCAGCCACTTGTCATAGGTAACTTATAGCCAGAAGCACAGAGCTTGGTTCTCAGTTACTTTGATCCTGTGCTTGAGTCAGGAAGTGGGGGACAGGGGCAAAGGTAGCTTTCAGCTACCATTGTGTTCCCTATATTCAGGGGCTGTGCAGGGGCCTGCATAGTCCTTAGTGTAAATTAGAGCAGCCTTATGACTACTCTAATTTATGTACTACTTTCCATGGTTCAAGAGAATGTCCTGCCATGTCCAGCCATATCCTGAGCTGCCCCATCCCAGACGCAGGCAGCAAGGCTGGCATATACCACCCTTATACCAGTTGTACACTAGAAAAGAAGATTGTCTGCCCAGGAGATATTCCCCAGAGGCCATCTCTGCCCACTTTAAGGTCCCCTTACATAGCCAGAGCAGCATAAAATGGCCTTAGTGTATTATAATAAGGCCCACAGAGTGGGATCAGCATTTGTGAAGTGCATAATCCAGTGGAAAAATTCTCCTGCCTTTATATTATGCACAGAACTGCTGAAACATTCATCTTAAGCAAATTTTCTTTCATGTGGCAGCATCTGACCTGAGAATTTGGGCTAAAACCTCTTGTGATTCCATTGCTGTTACATAGTCACACTAATACTGTGTTTAACATCATTCCTATTTTTGTGAGTTTCCAAAAGAATATAAAAGACAAGTCCCAATGTGTTTTTGTCAATATAGAGTTGACAAAGTTTTTAATCTATAAGTAGAAAAGCAGCAAAGCATCTAAACTGCAATATGAAGCAAAACACAAGTCATCACATTTGAGGACAAACCCTTACTATCAGTTAGACTTCTCAATCTATAAAAAAGCAGATACATTTTCCCTTGGGTTGATAAACTGCTTACTGAGACTAATAGGAAATCCTATCTGCTATTCAGCTTGATCTGTTCCCTCAGCCTATTTTCTACAGACATGCAGCTGTCTCGGTCTTATACCTATATCTCCGTAAAATAATCTTGCATTTAAGGGGGGTGGTTGCGGACAGAGAACCATGCTAACATGATTTTTTTTAATCTTGATTTTTGATAACAATAAGCAAAGAATTAACCTCCTGTTTGAGGTATAACTGAATTAATTTACTGGCAAAACCAGAGCAATTTACCAATGAGACTAATATTAATGCAGTAACCTCACATTTCTAATTTACTATAGCAATAAAAAGAGTCTATAGGGTGTGACATTATTGATATAATCTGGGACCATATAGATCATTGTTGCAACCAAGGTCCAGTAGTGGCACCCAAATCTTGTATAAAGGGGGTCAAATGGGGTGTCTAAGACAAGGTTATGGTTTACTGGTTATGATTATGCTGTCTATATGTGTGTATCAATTTTGTAGTTGAAGTTATGAATATTGGCTCTATACTGTCTGTATTTCAAACTTATGCTATGCTTCTGGGTGACATCCCAGACAAGCTGGTGTTAGCTCTGCCTAGCCTGCTTGATGGCCCATTAAGGACCATCAGCTATACAATGGACCCATTGAGAGAAGGCAAATATGCCTTGAGACTCAGCAAAGTATGCAGGAACTGGACCATGTGACTCCAGACTCCATTTTGCTGTAATTTTCCACAGTAAGAACAAAGAGGTGTTCTTACACCTGGAAAAGACTATATAAGGCTGATGCCTCATCTCCATTTTGTTTTCAATCCTGCTTCTTACCTCTGGAGGGACTTTGCTACAAACGGAAGCTCTACACAAAGGACTGATGACCCATCCCAGCTGGGAATGTATTCCAGAGACTTGATTTGAACCTGCAGTTTATTCTATCTCTGCTGCAAGCCTGAACCAAGAACTTTGCCATTACTGTATGTAATTGATTCCATTTAACCAATTCTAACTCTCATCTATATCTTTTTCCTTTTATGAATAAACCTTTAGTTTTTAGATTCTAAAGAATTGGCAACAGCGTGATTTGAGGGTAAGATCTGATTTGTATATTGACCTGGGTCTGGGGCTTGGTCCTATGGGATCAGGAGAACCTTTTTTCTTTTATTGGGGTATTGGTTTTCATAACCATTTGTCCCCATAATGAGTGGCACTGGTGGTGATACTGGGAAACTGGAGTGTCTAAGGGAATTGCTTGTGTGACTTGTGGTTAGCCAGTGGGGTGAGACCGAAGTCCTCTTAGTCTGGCTGGTTTGGTTTGCCTTAGAGGCAGAAAAACCCCAGCCTTGGGCTGTGACTGCCCTGTTTTTAGCAATTTGTCCTGAATTGGCACTCTCAGTTGGGTCCCGCCAAAACCGCATCGTCACATAGGATAAATGAAAATCAAATAGGGAAGTGTAGGATAAATTTAGGTAGAAGGCAGCTCACTGCATTAATTGTTAATGTAACCTAGATGGAGCTACTATAAGGTGGGTGCATAACTGGTTGGAAAACCGTTCCCAGAGAGTAGTTATCAGCTTAGTTCCCTGTAAGCTGCGCGGCCGCAAAGCAGCCTATTAAGTGCCACGCAGGGGAGCCCAGTCCCCAGCCCCAACCCAGCCCTGGATCTGCCATGGCCAGGGGAGGGGCACCTCTCCCCCCAGCCCAGGGTCTGCAGCAGGGCGAGAGAGCTGGGGGGAGTCCTCTCTCCCTACCTTAACCCTGGGGCAACCTGCACCTCAAACCCCTCATCCCCAGCCCCACCCGACAGCCCGCACCCCCAGCCAGAGCCCTCACACCCCTGCACCCCAACCCTCTGCCCCAGCCCTGAGTGCCCTCCCACACGCCGAACCCCTCAGCCCCACCCCCACCAAATGAATTTTGTTATGCGCACCAATATGAAGGTGATGTGTCACAGTTATGAGAAAAGTTCTGTATGTGTTTAACTGTTTGCAGGTGTAGGGCCTAAAAGGGAAGTTATAAGGGGAAATATTTGGGGCTTTTGTTTTTAATTGTTAGCACACACCAACTAATGAACAACCTTTTCCCCTTACAACCTGCATTTCCTACATCTGGCTCCTTTGAGCAAAATTGTGTGTGTGTGTGTGTGTGTGTGTGTGTGTGCGCGCATATGATATACAATTATTAGACAACACCATTTGCTTAAAATATTGGACTGAGGGAGATTGAAAATATGTCACATCAGCTTTCTCTGAAACAACTGCAAGCAAGCAGTATTGAAGCTAATAGATGTGGAAAAGATTATGTAATATCACTTTGAATAGAACAGTGTCTTTGAAAGAGAAATGATTCAAATACCTTGATTTCAGAAAGAAACAATGAGGCAGGTGCTTTTTAAATGAAAAGTATATACTAGAAAGGAAAGAAAAACAATCAAGAAATCTCAGGAAGTGACTGTTCTAGTAAAACAGAAAAATTTAATTCCATCAATGCAAGATTGAAAAACAGTTTGGTAAACCTTTACACAGCAGCAATGACCCAAGGATTATCTTCACCTTGCTGCCTTGAGTTGATGCTTTTATAAAGTTTTCAAATTGTAATTCTGGAGGAAAATCAAATGCAAGTATTTTCAAATATATTTTAAGGCACTACAGACTTTGCAGCAACAATGAAAAAGCCAGACCTTTTGCCTCCTGCGAAAGGGACTAGATTTCTTATGTACTCTGAAGAATTTCACTCTTGATTTGACCCCAGAAGATCCTGCTGTTACATCAGTGGTAAACTCCACTTTGTTCTGAAATATGCCCAGACTTCTAGGGTTGCCAGGTGTCCGGTTTTCGACCAGAATACCGGTTAAAAATGGGACCCTGGTGGGCGGCTCCAGTCAGCACTGCTGACTGAGCCCTTAAAAATCCAGTTGCCGTGCAGCAGGGCTGGCAGGCTCCCCTGCCTGGGTCTGCACAGCTCCCGGAAAGGTGACATGTCCAGCTCCTAGGGGAAGGGAGGCCATGGAGGCTCCATGCACTGCCTCTGAGCACAAGCTCTGCAGCTCCCATTGGCCAGGAACTGTGGCCAATGGGAGCTGTGGGGGCAGCACCTGTGGGTCGGGGCAGCAAGCAGAGCCTCCCTGGCTGCGCCTCCACCTAGAAGCCGGACATGTCGCCACTTCCAGGAGTCGCCTGAGGTAAATGCTGCCCAGAGCCTGCACCCCTCATCCCCTCCCGCACCCAAATTCCCTCCTGGAGCCTGCACACACACACCCCCGCACCCCAACCCCCTACCCCATCCCAGAGTCCCATCCTGCACCCTGAACCCCTCATTTCTGGCCCCACCCTAGAGCCCATATCCCCCAGGCCAGAGCCCATACCCCCTCCTGCACCCTAACCCCTTGCCCCAGCCTGGAGCCCCCTCCCACACCCTGAACCCTTCATTTCTGGCCCCACCCTGAAGCCCACGCCTCCAACCCAGAACCCGTACCCCCTTCTACACCCCAACCCCTTGCCCCAGCCCAGAGCCCCCTCCCACATTCCAACCCCCTCAGCCCCAGCCTAGAGCCTCCTCCTGCACCCCAAACCCCTCATTCCCGGCCCCACCCCAGAGCCCGCACCCCCAGCCGGAGCCCTCACCCCTTCCTGCACCCCAACCCCCCCACCCCAGCCTGGTGAAAATGAGCGAGTGAGTGAGGATGGGGGACAGCGCATGATGGAGGGAGGGGGGATGGAGTTAGCAGGGGGCAGAGCCTTGGAGAAGGGCTGGAGCGAGGCCCCGGGGAAGAGGGGGGGGCAAGGGTGTTCGGTTTTCTGCAATTAGAAAGTTGGCAGCCCTACAGCCTGCATGAACACACTGGACATGAGGTTCATGTGAAATCCTTGGTGCTCAAATCTATATGTACATCCAGTTAATCTAGAGACTCCCCAAAATGGGAACGTTTTCTAGAGGAACTGAGTTAGATGCTGTCTGAGAAGGTGATGAAGTTCAAGACTTTTACTGCTGCAAGAGATTTTAGCATCTGTGTTGGCTACATCTCTCAAGTAATGGCTCAAAACAATCTAACCACACTTTCCATTCTCAGTTTCTCACCACAGGTACCTGGGTCAAGAATTAGAGAGCTGTCTCTAGCCCAAACAAGAGCACTTTGTACTAAAAGTGGTTATTGGCAAATTGGATTCTGAGTGACTTTCTGTTTGATTGCTTTGAAATATGAAATCTAAGAGCTTGAGGATAGTGAAGGAGGAAGGGAAATACTGTGCTCTGTTTCTGTGGATCATTTTGAACCAGAAATTTTATTAAAGTTATCTACAATAAGATAAAGACCTGCTTTTTTCTATAGAGTAAAAAATGGAGGCACAGAGTTCTCCGGTGCTGTTAAGCAACAGAAACAACAAGGAAGGCGTCTACACAACCCTTTGCAAGACTCTGGGACTTGTTCTATTGTTCCCAACAGCAACAGGAAGAAAACATCTTCCCTCAACTGCAAGACTCTGGGACTTGTTCTATTGTTCCCAACAGCAACAGGAAGAAAACATCTTCCCTCAACAAATTCACTGCTTACCGTGTCCCTCCTCCTGGTAAGCAGCAGGCGGGAATTAGGGGTACCTGAAGGCAGCAAATGCTCCCCCACAAGTTTTTATACTTGTTGAAGTCAGGCGGGGAGAGTGTTCAGCTCAGGGGAGGGACAGAGAGTGCAAACGGCAAGGGCCTTGGGGAAAGGGGTGTGTGGAGGAGAGGTGCAACTCGACCAGCGGCAGGAGTCTCGCAGGGGAGGAGGTGGAGGAGAGGAGGGACTCAACCAGCCGTGGGCAGAGAGTCTAGGGGAGGGAGTGGAGCAGGGTTGGAACATGGGGGGGGCCTTGGGCGAGGAGGCTGAGGGGAGGTGGGGCAGGGCCGCCGAGAGCAGGTTCGGGCCCCAGTGAAAAAAAATTTTCGGGCCCCCCAGCAAGGGGGGACCGGCTAAACAGGGCAGATATGGGGGGGGGAAGCCGGGCTCCGGGCCCCTTTCCGGATCGCCAGGCCCCAGTAATTTGTACTGGCTTCCCCCCCCCCCGTCTTGTCGGCCCTGGGGTGGGGCCTCAGGGCGGCGCCAGGGTCCGGGTGATGGGGGAGCTTCCGGTGCTTGGGCCAGCCTCCTCAAATATGGGAGTCACATGCTGCTAATGCTCACAGAGCTTTACCGGAAAGGAATAGGGCGCTGCCACAGGAAGGAAGTGAAGAGCATAGCCTTTTAAAATAATTTATAGAACTCAGTGGTCCAAAGTAATGACACATTCTGCTGGACAGAAAAATATTCATTGATTTTTAAGACTGGAAGGGACCATTCTGATCATCCAATCTGACCTCCTGTATAACATAAGCCACAGAACCTCACCTAGGAATTTCTGCATCAAGCCCATAACATCTGTTTAAGCTGCAGCATACCATTTGGAAAGCTTTCCAGTCTTGATTTAAAGATTGCAAATGCTGGCAAACCCACCACATTCCTAGGACTCTTGCACCAATGTTTAATTACCATCACTGTTAAATTTGCACTTTGTCTGAATATGTCTAGCTGTAATTTCCAGCCACTGGATCTCATCATGTCTTCTTCTTTGAGTCTAAAAAGTCATCTATTACAAAAAAATCTCTTTCCCATTGTGGCAGGTTGCACTTGCCACTTGAGCACCCCCTTGCCATTCAGGCATGGTGTTGCCATTGTTTTCAGCTCCCAGTGCCCACTACAGGCTGTCAGCCTATCTCTGCAGGTCTTCTGTGGCTCAGTCCTCCAGTCAGGTCACAAAGTTGAATTTGGGCCAATTAGCTGCAAGTTGCTTAACCCTTTCTGGCCACGTGTCACACTTTGTATAAGTTTCGTTGCAATTATATAACGTGGTAGCAACAATGATTTGCATGGTCATATTTTAATCAGATAACATCACAGGGGTGCAGGTGCAGCAAAGCTGTGGGGCCTCGAGCAGGGGGTCACAAAGACCTGGTACACCCCATCACACCCATCTTGGTACTTTAGACCATGATCAAGTCACCTAAAACTTTCTCTTGGATAAACTAGATAGACTGAGTTTCTTAAGTCCCTCAATATAAGGCATTTTTCCAACACCTTGAATCATTTTTGTAGCTCTTTGCTAAACTCTTTCCAATTTGTCAACATCCTTTTTGAAGTGTGGACACCAGTACTGGACACATTATTCCAATAATGGCCTCATAATGCCATATACATAGGTAATACCATCTCCCCTGTCCTATATGATGTTCCTCTACTTATACAGCCTAGGATTGCATCTGCCCTCTTACCTACAGCATGACACTATAAGCTCATGGTCAATCAGGTATCTACCATGATGCACAAGCGCTTTTTACTGTCACTTCATTCAGGATACAGTCTCCTATCTTATGTGACCTACATATTTTATTCTTAGATAGATGTATGTATGTCCTTGCATTTGGCTGTATTAAAATGCAGTTTTCAAGTGTGCCTATCTTACCCATCTCCATCATCATTTACCAGTTCACCAATTTTTGTGTCATCTGAAAACTGTACATATATTTTTCCAGATCATTGATAAAAATATTGAATAGCATTGGACTAAGAACAAATCTCTATAGGACCCCACTGGAAACACTCCCATTGGATGATGATTCCCATTTACAATTACTTTTTGCAATGTATAAAAAGATGTTTTCCAGGATTCTACTGTTCCTGGGACCACATCAGAACTGCTGTTTAACTTCAGAGGCTGATGACAAAATAGGATTCAAAGATACTAGGCACTGAGAGCTTTTGTAATAGTGAGCTCTGACTGAATTGCTTTCTGCTGAGAATGAACCGCAGACTGATAGCTAGACTAAGATTGTTGATAACTGTCTGGGTGCTTATGTGGTCCCCTCCCATCACCAGAGTCTTTGAGGATTATAAATTTGATTCCCCATGAATCACCATATTATTATATGAGGGAAGAATTATCACAATTTTACAGATGGAGAATGGAGGCACAAAGTAGTCTTCAGCTGTCAAGAGACAAACAAAAAAAGAAGTCTTCCATTAAAACTGGGGATTATAGTGGGCTGCCTCTTGCCCCCTTAACTAACACAATTAGACTTGCTCCAGCCCTAAGGGGCTCAGCAGAAACCATTCAAATTATGTCTTTTACCACACAAGTCACCACACGTCATTTTCTTCTGACATTTTGTCGCTACTTGGGGGTTTAAAGAAATGTGCTTGTTGCTATTTATCAAGAAGGTTTCACTCAGCTGTAAATACAAAAAATTAGTTTTCAATATAGGGCATTTGTTCAGGGATGATTTTCTATTTTAAGAATACCGTACTTGATTTTTCTGTGAAACTATGAACTCTACCAAAATCTGAGTACATGCATTATCCTTATACCTCTGTTTTATTTATTTATTTGGTGCAGACTGCATGCCTTGAATCACTCTGAAAAGATCAAAGACAAAATTGTGTAACATCCATGTAACTTATTTATTAATCAAGTCATGATATTGAATAAAGCTTGATCAAAATATTATCGTCATTCAAAAGGGAACTACTGACTGGAAAGCTGCTGTACACCAGTATAATTCAGATGCCAATATGCCAAAGCTGTTCATATTTTTTAAGCTGTCAGCTTTCACCAAGATTTTTATAACAAACAAACCCACAGCTTCCATGAGCTGGGATTTTTGAGATTCAAACAAGGAATAAATGCCAAACATTACAGACTCCATGTGTGTGCACGATCGTATGTACGTCACGTGGTCATGTAGGAGTACAAAAGACCCATTGTGACAATCAGGTTCCAGACACTCCACGAGGAGAACTGAGAAGGAAAATGCCCTTTTAAAAAGCAAGTTTGAAACTGAGGTCACCATCCAGAATTTGAGGGCATGTCTACACTACAAATGTAAGTCCACTTAATGTTAGGTCAACTTACAGCCACCACAGTAATTACTGCAGGTTTTCATGTCCACACTACCCTCCTTTTGTTGGTGGTGTATCCCTGTCTGTACCCCTCTCACCAGGAGTGCTTCCACCAACTTAAGAGGGGCAGTGTGGGGGACTGAGAGCCAGGGCTCTCAGCTCTCCACAGCTCTGCACCGGGAGCATGGCTGCCACTCTTGCTCTCCGCTCCCCACTGGGAGTATGGCAGCTGCCCAGGCTCTCAGCTACACACTCCCTGACAGGAACATGGCTTCCCCATGGACTCTTGGCTCCCCACTGGGAGTACAACAGCTGCCCAGGCTCTCAGCTCCACACTCCCTGACAGGAACATGGCTGCCCCCAGCGCTGCCAGCTCCCTACTCCTTGCTGGGAATACGCCAGCTGCCTGGGCTCTCTGCTCCACTCTCCCCATTGGGAGCACGGCTTACCCTCCGGGCTCTCGGTTTCCCACCAGGAGCATGGCAGCCCCCCGGGCTCTCGGCTCCACACTCCCCAGCGGGAAAACGGGAGCCGTGAAATTGACAAGAATGACAGCCAACAGCCAGTGTAAAAGACGGTTACTCACCGTTGTAACTGTTGTTCTTCGAGATGTGTTGCTCATATCGATTCCAATCAGGTGTGCGCGCGCCGCGTGCACGATCGTCGGAGAATTTTCTACCCTAGCAACACCCGGCGGGTCGGCTGTGGAGCCCCCTAGAGTGGCGCCTTCATGGCGCTGGATATATACCCCAGCCGACCCGGCGCCCCCTCAGTTCCTTCTTGCCGGCTACTCCGACAGTGGGGAAGGGGGCGGGTTTTGGAATGGATATGAGCAACACATCTCGAAGAACAACAGTTACAACGGTGAGTAACCGTCTTTTCTTCTTCGAGTGCTTGCTCATATCGATTCCAATCAGGTGACTCCCAAGCCTTACCTAGGTGGAGGGGTCGGAGTGAGACATTGCTGTGTGCAAAACCACTGATCCGAATGCAGCATCGTCCCTGGACTGCTGTACCAGTGCGTAGTGAGCTGCAAATGTGTGGACTGATGACCAAACTGCAGCTCTACAAATGTCCTGGATCGGAACTTGAGCCAGGAAGGCAGTCGAGGAAGCTTGGGCCCTCGTTGAGTGAGCGGTGAGGTGCGGTGTTGAGACACCGGCCAGGTCATAGCAAGTCCGGATGCAAGACGTGACCCAGGAGGATAGGCGTTGTGAGGAGACCGGTAAGCCTTTCATTCGGTCGGCCACTGCAACGAAGAGTTGCATCGTCTTTCTAAAGTGCCTTGTGCGGTCAGTATAGAAAGCCAGGGCCCTGCGTACGTCCAAAGAATGCAAACGCTGGTCATGGCGAGTAGCATGTGGTTTAGGATGGAAGACTGGGAGAAATATATCCTGATTCATGTGAAACGGAGAGACCACCTTAGGAAGAAAGGCAGGATGTGGACGAAGCTGCACTTTATCCTTATGGAAAACCGTGTAAGGGGGCTCGGATGTAAGCGCCCTAAGTTCAGAAACGCGCCTTGCTGAGGTGATGGCTACGAGGAAGGCTGTCTTCCAGGATAGGTACAGAAGTGAACAGGTGGCCAGTGGCTCGAATGGAGGCCCTGTGAGCTTGGAGAGAACCAGGTTGAGATCCCACGTCGGAACGGGCTGACGTTGTTGTGGGTACATCCGGTCTAAGCCCTTGAGGAATCTAACGACCATCGGGTTAGAGAATACCGAGGAGGCGAGTTCCCCTGGGTGAAAGGCCGATATAGCAGCCAGGTGAACCCTAATTGAAGATATCGCCAAACCCTGCTGTTTTAGGGAGAGGAGATATTCCAATATGAGAGGAATAGGTGCCTGTAACGCGGACACGGCTCGTTGTTCGCACCAACAGGAGAACCGCTTCCACTTGGCCAAGTATGTGGTCCGTGTTGAAGGCTTCCTACTGCTCAGCAGAATCTGTTGGACAGAGTGCGAGCATTGCCGCTCTGCCTGGGTGAACCATGGAGCAACCACGCCGTGAGGTGGAGTGATTGGATGACGTAGTCGGCCGGTCCTGAGAGATGAGATCTGGACACAACGGAAGCGGGATCAGTGACTGAACCGAGAGCTCCAACAGTGTGGTGTACCAGTGTTGCCTCGGCCACGCTGGAGTGACTAGAATTACTCGAGCCTGGTCTCTGCGTAGTTTGAGCAGCACCTTGTGGACCAGTGGAAATGGAGGGAAGGCGTAAAACAGGTGGTCTTTCCAAGGAAGGAGAAACGCGTCCGATAGAGAGCCCGGAGCTCGCCCTTGTAGGGAGCAGAACGCGTGGCACTTCCTGTTGGCTCGAGATGCAAACAGGTCTACCTGGGGAAATCCCCACCTCTGGAAAACGGAATAGATGATGTCCGGACGAATAGACCACTCGTGCGTCTGAAAGGACCTGCTGAGTCGGTCCGCTAAAGTGTTCTGGACTCCAGGGAGGAACGATGCCGTGAGGTGGATTGAGTGGGCGATGCAGAAGTCCCACAGGCGAATGGCCTCTTGGCATAGAATCGACGAACGTGCTCCTCCTTGCTTGTTGATGTAAAACATGGCCGTGGTGTTGTCGATGAGAACTAACACACAGCGGCCACGTAGGAGATTGAGAAATGCCTGGCACGCCAGGCGCACCGCCATCAGTTCCCGAACATTGATGTGCAGGGCTAGCTGGGGTGCAGTCCACAGGCCCTGGGTATGGTGTTCGTTGAGATGGGCACCCCAACCCAGAGATGAAGCGTCTGTGACCAGGTGCAGAGAGGGTTGTGGGGCGTGAAACGGCATCCCCTCGCAAACCACACTGTGATCTAGCCACCAGGTGAGGGAGGTCAAGACCGAGTTCGGAACCGTGATCACCATGTTCAGGCTGTCCTGATATGGGCGGTATACCGATGACACCCAGGTCTGGAGTGGGCGAAGCCGAAGTCTGGCATGCCTGGTTACGTACGTGCAAGAAGCCATGTGACCCAGCAGGGTGAGGCACGACCTCACCGTGGTAATTGGGAGGGCCCTGAGTCCTCGAATGAGGCTTGTGATGGTATGAAAACGATTGTCTGGTAGAATAGCTTGTGCACGTCTGGAGTCTAGGACTGCCCCAATAAATTCTATCCTCTGGGTAGGCTCTAGCATGGATTTCTCTTTGTTGAGTAGAATGCCCAACGCGTGGAATGTGTGAACTATTATGTGTACGTGAGCTCGAACTTGCTCTCTGGTGCGACCGCGTACCAGCCAGTCGTCTAAATACGGGAACACCTGTACCCCTTGCCGACGAAGGTATGCCGCCACGACGGCCATACATTTTGTGAACACTCTTGGGGCCGAGGATAGGCCGAAGGGAAGGACTGCAAATTGGTAATGCACCTTGTTTACCACAAATCGCAGGAAGCGCCTGTGAGGCGGGTAGATTGCTATATGGAAGTATGCATCCTTCATGTCGAGGGCGGCGAACCAGTCTCCAGGATCCAGGGAAGGGATAATGGTCCCCAATGAGACCATGCGGAACTTCAACTTTACTACGAATTTGTTGAGTCCGCGTAAGTCTAAGATGGGTCGCAGACCCCCTTTGGACTTGGGAATCAGGAAGGAACGGGAATAAAATCCCCTGCCCCTTAATTCTAATGGAACCTCCTCTATGGCCCCCAAAGATAGGAGCGTAGAAACCTCCTGTATAAGGAGTTGCTCGTGAGAAGGGTCCCTGAAGAGGGACGGGGAGGGGGGGTGGGAGGGGGGGGGAAGAAGAAAACTGGAGAGCGTATCCCCTCTCCACCGTGCGAAGGGCCCAACGGTCCGAGGTTATAAGGGACCAAGCACGGTGGAAATGGGAGAGGCGATCCCGAAAGGAGGGGGCTGGATCCTGGGAGATGACTGGGGCGCCGTCCTCGACCGCACCTTCAAAAGTTCTGCCTAGGGCCTGAAGGTGGCCGAGGTGGCCCCTGGTTCTGACCGGGTTGAAGGCCGGTCAACCTCCTCCTACCACCTCGCCCCCGCCTTCTGGCAGAGTCCTGTCTCGGACTAGGTGGGGGGGGGGGGGTAGAACCGCTGAGGCTGAGGTCGAAATGGCCTGCACTGGGGTCCTGGAACATGCATCCCTAGGGAGCGCATGATTGTTCTCGAGTCCTTGAGACTCTGCAGACGAGAGTCCGTCTTGTCCGAGAACAATCCGTGTCCCTCAAAGGGTAAATCCTGCAGAGTTTGCTGCAGTTCCGGAGGCAAGCCCGAGACCTGGAGCCAGGAGATTCTCCGCATGGCGATACCTGAAGCCAGGGTTCTCGCAGCCGAGTCTGCTATGTCCAAGGAGGCCTGTAAGGAGGTCCGTGCCACCTTCTTACCCTCCTCCACTAAGGCCCCAAACTCTTCCCTGGAGTCTTGGGGAACCAATTCCTTGAACTTCCCCATAGAGTTCCAGGAATTAAAGTTATAGGGGCTCAGGAGCGCCTGCTGATTAGCCGCTCTAAGCTGTAGCCCCCCGGCTGAATAAACCTTACGCCCAAACAAATCGAAGCGCTTAGCGTCCTTCGATTTGGGCGCTGTGGCCTGCTGACCGTGGCGCTCCCTTGCATTCACCAATGACACCACCAGTGAACACGGCTGGGGATGAGTGTACAAGTACTCATAGTCCTTTGAGGGGACAAAGTACTTTCTTTCCACCCCTCTGGCTGTGGGTGGAATAGAGGCAGGAGTTTGCCATATCGTAGTGGCGTTAGCCTGAATCGTATGGATCAGGGGCAACGCTACTCTGGATGGGGCATCCGCGGAGAGGATGTTCACAATGGGGTCCTGCACCTCCACTATCTCCTCTGCCTGTAGGTCCATATTACGTGCCACCCTACGTAATAGGTCCTGGTGTGCCCGGAGATCTATCGGGGGTGGACCTGTGCTCGTTGTGCCCGCCACCGCCTCATCTGGGGAAGATGAGGAAGATGCCTCAGGTGGCAAGGGATCTAAGGGCGGGTCATGGTCCAATGAGCCCTGGAGCGGAGCATCACCTGCCCCTGGGTCCAGGACGTCAGGTGGTGCGGGCACGGAAGCCTCCATGCCCCCTGGAGGAGGGCGAGAGATGGTGGACTCTGGGGCCCTTCGCTCAGAGTGCACCGAGCGAGAGGCTGATGGTGGTGGAGCCCCTTGTGCTTGGTGGTACGCCCACGGGGTCCAGAATGACCAGTGTGAAGGTCCCTGAGCGGGATCCTCCGCTACCTCCTGCCAGTGGCCCATGTCCGGCTCAGCGGCCTGCCCCTGAGGGGGGTATGCCGATCTCGATGCCCCATCGGAGGAACGGGACACTGATCTCGATGGCCATGGCGGTGCCGACCGCGCCGAGATGAGCTCCGGAAGATACGGTGCCGTTCGGTGCCGGTCTGGAGATGATCGGTCCCTATGCGGTGCCGGTGAGCGGTGCCGAGATCGGGATCGGTGCCGATGACCGCGTCGGTGCCGAGAGTCCGACCTGGACCTGGAAGGCGACCTCGAGTAGGCCCGGTGCCGGGAGCGGCCCCTCGACGTCGAGCGTCGCTCGTATCGGTGCCGGGAACTACATCTCGAGTTCGAACGGTACCGACGATCATAACGGTGCCGGGACGTAGAACGGTGCCGCGACGATGATCTTAGCCGCGAGTACGACCGGTGCCGAGGTGATAGTCGGCGCCGGGACTGCGAGCGGCGTCGGGACCTGCTTCGTGACCTGGATCAGTGCCGTGGTTCCAGTCCTTGAGATGGTGGGCGCATCATGGCAGGTTTTCCCCTGGATTGCACCGGACGAGGAGCCAACGGTGCCGGTGGTTGGGGCGGTGCCGGCTCCGTGAGAGCAATCAAGGCTCTCGCCGTCGCGAAGGTCTCTGGGGTCGACGGGAGACACGGCTCTACCACTGATCGCGGTGGTGATCCCGTCCGCACCGGACTCAACGGCCTCGGAGCCGGAGTCGACGGTGCCGGAGGCACCTGCTTTTGGTGCTCCACCGGTGGACGCGGCTCTACCCCCGGCACCGGGGGGGCCGGCGTCTTCAGGACGGCAGTCTCCTGTGCCTTACGGGATTTCTTATGTCCCGGGGATAACGATCGGCGCCGAGGCACTTGCGGCGGGTGCGGTGCCGAAGGGGTCCGGTGCCGCGGAGGCTTGTCCGACTCCACCCGCGGTGCAGGGGCAGTCGGTGCCGCAGGGGCACTGCGCACCGAGGCGCTTGGCGCTGGGGCTTGACGCGCCGATGGAGTGTCCGGGCTAAGTGCCGCCTCCATGAGGAGTTGCCGAAGCCGAAAGTCCCGCTCCTTTTTGGTTCTCGGTCTGAAGGCCTTACAGATCTTACACTTATCTGTTTGATGGGACTCCCCCAGGCACTTCAGACACGAGTCGTGCGGATCACTTGTGGGCATAGGCTTAGCGCAGGACGCGCACTGCTTAAAGCCGGGAGCCTTGGGCATGAGCCCGGCTATGCGCCGGGGGAAAAAGGGGGAAAAACAACCCCCTTAATCCCCTTTAACTATCTACAACTATTAAAGAGTAAACTGAACAACTATCTAAAACTATATAACAACTACAACTATCTACAAAAACGGAATAAGCTAGGGAGAGTGGAGAACAGCTATGCCGCGCTCCACAGTTCCAACGACCGTCAGGGGCGGTAAGAAGGAACTGAGGGGGCGCCGGGTCAGGTGGGGTATATATCCAGCGCCATGAAGGCGCCACTCTAGGGGGCTCCACAGCCGACCCGCCGGGTGTTGCTAGGGTAGAAAATTCTCCGACGATCGTGCACGCGGCGCGCGCACACCTGATTGGAATCGATATGAGCAAGCACTCGAAGAAGAAGTAATGTTCAGGGTCTACATGGACATTGCATCACCCTAACTACACCGACATCAGCCCTACACCTCTCGTGGAGCTGGAGTTATTATGTCGGTGTAGTAGGGAATTCAGGCCTGGTCTACACTACGATGTTAGGTCGAATTTAGCAGCGTTACCTCAATTTAAGTCTGGACCCGTCCACACGACGAAGCCCTTTTTTTCGACTTAAAGGGCTCTTTAAATCTATTTTTTTAATCAACCTCCAACGAGGGGATTAGCGCTAAAACCGGCCTTTCCGGGTCAGATTTGGAGTAATGGGGATGCAATTCGACAGTATTGGCCTCCGGGAGCTATCCCAGAGTGCTTCATTGTGACCGCTCTGGACAGCACTCTCAACTCAGATGCACTGGCCAGGTAGACAGGAAAAGACCAGCGAAATTTTGAATTTCCTGTTTGCCCAGCGTGGTGGAGAGCCCAGGTGAACATGCAGAGCTCATCAGTACAGGTAACCAGGATCGCAAAAGAGCTCCAGCATGGACCGAACGGGAGGTACGTGATCTGCTCGCCAAATGGGGAGAAGAATCAGTGCTAGCTGAACTTCGTAGCAGTAAACAAAATGCCAAAATGTTAGAAAAAGTCTCAAAGGGCATGAAGGACAGAGGCCATAACAGGGACGCACAGCAGTGCCAATTGAAAATTAAGGAGCTAAGGCAAGCCTACCACAAAACCAGAGAGGCAAACGGAAGGTCCGGGGCAAAGCCGCAGACATGCCGCTTCTACGCTGAGCTGCATGCCATGCTAGGGGGTGCAGCCACCACTACCCCAATCCTGTGCTTTGACTCCGTCAATGGAGAATCACGAAACTCGGAAGCAGGTTTTGGGGACGAGGAAGATGATGATGAAGACACTGAAGATAGCTCACAGCAAGGAAGCGGAGAAACCTGTTTCCCGGCCAGGATATGTTTTTCACCCTGGGCCTGAAACCAGTAACCCCCGAACCCACCCAAGGCGTGCTCCCAGACCCTGAGGGCACACAAGGCACCTCTGGTGAGTGTATCTTTGTAAATATTACACATGGTTTAAAAGCAAGCGTGTTTAACGATTAATTTGCCCTGGCATTCGCGGCCAGTACAGCTACTGGAAAAGTCTGTTAATGTGTATGGGGATGGAGCGGAAATCCTCCAGGGAGATCTCCAGAAAGCTCTCCTTGATGTACTCCCAAAGCCTTTGCAAAAGGTTTCTGGGGAGGGCTGCCTTATTCCGTCCTCCATGGTAGGACACTTTACCATGCCAGGTCAGTAGCACGTAGTCTGGAATAATTGCATAACAAAGCATGGCAGCCTATGGTCCCGGTGTTTGCTGGCATGCAGACAACATCCATTCCTTATCTCTCTTTGTTATCCTTGGGAGAGTGATATCATTCACAGTCAGCTGGTTGAAGTAGGGTGATTTTATTAAGGGGACGTTCAGAGGTGCCTGTTCCTGCTCTGCTGAACAGAAATGTTCCCCGCTGTGGGTGTGGGGGGGAGGGGAGGGGAGGGGGGTTAGTTGGGTTTGTGCTGCACGTTAACCCAGAAACTGCAGCCCCTCCTTTTAAATTGCAAACCCATTTTAAATGGCCAACCCAATGGGTGCTTGGTATGGGAAATGAGGGCGCTGCTGTTTGAAACCATTCCCACATGTTATGAAGGTTAAAAAAGCCAAACGACTGTGGCTTACCATGGCTGCCTGCAAGCCAAATTCTGTTGCCTGGCACTGCGTGAGTGATTTCTCACACCAAACCGGCAGGCCCTCAATATAAGAGGAAAAATGCGACCTTGTAACGAAAGTACATGTGCTGTGTAATGTAAACAGCAAAATTTAACGTGAAAGAGTGTACCCATTGTTCTCTAAAATGTGTCTTTTTAACTACCATCTCTTCCTTCTCCTCCACCAGCTGCAAATGTTTCTCCTTCGCAGAGGCTAGTGAAGATTCGAAGGCGTAAAAGGCGCACTCTGGATGACATGTTCTCGGAGCGCCAGATGTCCTCCCACGCTGACAGAGCACAGCAGAATGCGTGGAGGCAGACAATGTCAGAGTGCAGGAAAGCACAATATGAATGCAAGGAGAGGTGGCGGGCTGAATCGCGGGCTGAAGAGGATAGGTGACGTCAGCTTGCTGACAGAAGGCAAGAGTCGATGCTCCAGCTGCTGGAGCATCAAACTGATATGCTCCGGCGTATGGTTGAGGTTCAGGAAAGGCAGCAGGAGCACAGACCGCCGCTACAGCCCCTGTGTAACCAACAGCCCTCCTCCCCAAGTCCCATTGCCTCCTCACCCAGACGCCCAAGAAAGCGGTGGGGGGGCCTCTGGCCACCCAGCCACTCCACCCCAGAGGATTATCCAAACAACATAAGGCTGGCCTTCAATAAGTTTTAAAGTGCAGTGTGTCCTTGTCCTTATCTCCTCCCCCACCCCACCCAGCGCTTCCCTCCTCCTCCACCCCTCCCAGGCTAGCTTGGCAGTTATCCCCCTATTTGTATGATGAATTAATTAAAAAATGCATGAATGTGAAGTAACAATGACTTTATTGCCTCTGCAAGCGGTGATCAAAGGGGGGAGGGGAGGGTGATAAGTTTACAGGGAAGTAGAGTGAACCGGCGGGGTGGGGGTCATCAAGGAGAAACAAACAGAACTTTCACACCGTAGCCTGGCCAGTCACAAAACCGGTTTTCAAAGCTTCTCTGATGCGCACCGCACCCTGCTGTGCTCTTCTAACCGCCCTGGTGTCTGGCTGCACGTAATCAGTGGCCAGACGATTTGCCTCAACCTCCCACCCCACCATAAATGTCTCCCCCTTACTCTCACACATATTGTGGACCACGCAGCAAGCAGTAATAACAATGGGAATATTGGTTTCGCTGAGGTCTATCCGAGTCAGTAAACTGAGCCAGTGCGCTTTTAAACGTCCAAATGCACATTCTACTACCATTCTGCACTTGCTCAGCCTATAGTTGAACAGGTCCGGACTACTGTCCCGGCTGCCTGTGTATGGCTTCATGAGCCATGGCATTAAGGGGTAGGCTGGGTCCCCAAGGATAACTATAGGCATTTCAACATTCCCAACAGTTATTTTCTGGTCTGGGAAGAAAGTCCCTTCCTGCAGCTTTTGAAACAGACCAGAGTTCCTGAAGACGCGAGCATCATGTACCTTTCCTGGCCATCCCACATTGATGTTAGTGAAACATCCCTTGTGATCCACCAGTGCTTGCAGCAGCATTGAAAAGTACCCCTTGCGGTTTATGTACTCGCTGGCTTGGTGCTCTGGTGCCAAGATAGGGGTATGGGTTCCGTCTATCGCCCCACCACAGTTAGGGAATCCCATTGCAGCAAAGCCATCCACTATGACCTGCACGTTTCCCAGAGTCACTACCCTCGATACCAGCAGCTCTTTGATTGCGTTGGCTACTTGGATCACAGCAGCCTCCACTGTAGATTTACACACTCCAAATTGATGCCCGACTGACCGGTAGCTGTCTGGTGTTGCAAGCTTCCACAGGGCTATCGCCACTCGCTTCTCAACTGTGAGGGCTGCTCTCATCTTGGTATTCTGGCACTTCAGGACAGGGGAAAGCAACTCACAAAGTTCCATGAAAGTACCCTTAGCATGCAAAAGTTTCGCAGCCACTGGGAATCATCCCACACCTGCAACACTATGCGGTCCCACCAGTCTGTGCTTGTTTCCCTGGCCCAGAATTGGCATTCCACGGCATGAACCTGCCCCATTAACACCATGATTTGCACATTGCTGGGGCCCGTACTTTGTGAGAGGTCTATGTCCATGTCTATTTCCTCATCACTCTCGTGGCCGCACTGCCGTCACCTCCTCGCCTGCTTTTGCCTTGGCAGGTTCTGGTCCTGCATATACTCCAGGATAATGCGCGTGGTGTTTAAAGTGCTCATAATTGCCACGGTGATCTGAGCGGGCTCCATGATCCCAGTGCTATGGCGTCTGGACTGAAAAAAGGCGCGAAACAATTGTCTGCTGTTGCTTTCACGGCAGGGAGGGAAGATCCTGACGACATGTACCCAGAATCACCCGTGACACTGTTTTTGCTTCATCAGGCATTGGGATCTCAACCCAGAATTCCAATGGGCGGCAGAGATTGTGGGAACTGTGGGATAGCTACCCACAGTGCAACGTTCCGGAAGTCGACGCTAGCCTCGGTACTGTGGACGCAGTCCGCTGACTTAATGCACTTAGAGCATTTTGTGTGGGGACACACACAATCAACCTTATAAAAACGATTTCTAAACAACCGACTTCTATAAATTCGACCTAATTTCGTAGTGTAGACATTCCCTTACTTGAGCAGGAGCAATGGGCAGCTGGGCTCCGGGTGAGGAGCTGCATGCTGAGCTGATAGCCTGGGCTCTCAACCCTCCACACTGCCCCTCTTAAGTCAGTGGAAGCGCTCTTGTGGTGAGGACATGCACAACCAACAGAAGGACAGTAGTGTGGACACAAACCACTGCAGTAGTCAACCTAACATAGGTCGACTTAAGTTTGTCGTATAGACATTCCCTATATGGCCAAGAGGAGCTAATGAACAGGGGGCTGCAAACAGAGGTGTTTGCAGGAGGGAGAAAGAATAAAATCAGCATGGTTCAGAAAGGCCTTGTTGCCATTGGCAATACCAATATTACTCCTGTCTCCTCCACCTACACCTGTGTCCAGACAGAAAACTCGACCATGGCTGCCCAGGTCCTAGTGTGGATTTGCAGACAGTGGCCTGCACTTCCCTGTCATAGAAAGCAAGCCTGGAGGGACCATCTAGTGTGAGAGGTGCCTACTAGTAGAATATCTCAGGGGGCAAGTGGGAGACTGTAGCGGGGTGGTCACCCGCTCCTGCCTAGGAAGGGTTAAAGCCAGCCCTGCAGAGGGCTGGGGCTGTGGAAAAAGCTACCTAGGCTGATTGGGGAAGTAGCCACAGCTGGGCCATGCCCCAATCAGGCCCCAGCTGGCCCTATAAAGGCCTGAGCCAGGAGCAAGAAGCAGTCTCTCTCTCTGCACTCAGAGAGAGAAGGGCCTGGGTGCAGGGAGCTTGAGACAGGGTACCTGAATGGAGCAGGGCTGGGGAAAGGCTGAGGAGCTGGGGAGCTCCAGCCTGGAAAGCCCCAGGCTGCGGCCTAGCATTGGGCCAAAGGTACTGGGGGTTGCATAGGGCAGCCCAGAGGTAGGCCAAGGCAGCAGGTCCAAACCCTCCTTGCCAGTGATGAGTAGGCTGATACAGCAGTCTGCCCCAGGCGTGGGGCTAGACGATGACTGGCAGTCGCCTGATACTGAGGCGAGGTGGGGTTAGTGGGTGGGGGTTCCCCTGGGAGGGGAGACCCAGCGTGTGTGGGTACTGCCAGGGGGCAGCACCCAGAGCAAGGGGTACCGGGGTCCTGGGATGGACACAGGGGCCAGTGCGAACGACAAGGCAGATCACCAGCCTGCAGAGGGCGCTCCGGCCTGGATTGAGCTGATTCCCCAGATGACCAGCAGGAAGTGCCGCAGGGGTGAGTCCGACCCCTTACAGAGACTTACAGGAGGAGCTGGCAAGACTGGGGATTCGGGGAGCATCTGTACACAGGAGAAATTCATTGAAAACATTCATCTGGAACTGGCTAAAAGGAGTACTGAGAGTTTCAAGACCGCAGAAAATAAAAAATTAAGAAATAAGAAAATGGCTAGGGAAAAAAAAATACTATTACAGAAAATTCAAGAAAGATAACTGTGATCGTTAGGATATGTGTCACAAATGGACCCAAAAAGGACATCATACATGGCAATACATACCAGAGTGTAAGGAACTAGGAATAGAGGATGACCGAGGATGTATTGGATAGACATGGTGAATGATGCCATAGAACAATAAGGTTTAAAGATGAACAAAGTAATGAAGCTGGTACAAGATAGAAAGTGGTAGAAACATTTCATTTGGTCCCACCACTGCTGTTGTGTTCCTAGTCTTGTAGGCTAGGATTTCCAACTCTCTCTAGTGAAACATAAGATACAGTCTGAGCTGAAGGGTGGTATGAAATGCAAATATGTGTTCTGTCATGTTTTGGCACCATATAATGTGTTTGCTTGTGCGAGCATAACTTTAGGCTGCTGCTACATCTAGCTGCTACATCAGCCAGCGAGACTCTTAGGCAGAACAGACTTTACTGGCAATGTGCTCACCATGTAAGATAAGTGCATCACAGCTGCCTATAAGCATTTACTTCCAGAGCTTACTGCTTCTACTTCCAGAACTTGTATTATTCTTTGTAATAGTACCATCTGGTAACACCCATTAATGTTGGGACCCTTCAACTGGGCTTGGTAGTGGTGAGTCACCCAGCAAAGAATCAGCCATCTCATATGAAGCCTGAGTTATGAAGGATAGGACCTAGAAAACATGACTCTTGAGGAAAGATTGAAAAAAATGGGTTTGGTCTGCCAGCGTCACAGCCAAGACATTGCAGAAGAGAAGGAAGACGTATGTGAAAGTGCTGCTTGCGGAGGAACAGGCCAGGATGAAGTACAATGGATCAGTTATTTGTGATATCTGTCTTATCAGAGAAGTACATAGAACATAACGAAACCTGTTACAACAACTGTATAGATTTCAAACAGGCTTTTGATAGCTTGTGGCACAAAAAGTTACGGAAAGTTATCAGAATGAATGGCATCCCTGAAAAATTGATCAAGCTGATAGAAAACATCTACAGCAAGTTGATGAGTATGGCGAGAATGAACAAGAAGCTGATAGAGTGATTCAGGAGGACCATAGGAGTAAGACAAAGATTCATGCTATCACCAGACTTTTTCAGGTTGGTACTGAAAGCAGTAATGGTGATAGCATGAGAGATGAAATGAGAGGATAGATTTTAGGGGCAAATTAAGAACGTGTTAGGGTACATTAAATCTTGACAGTGTCTCAATGAGTTCTGGATGTATGAAGAAAAGGTGAGATATTCAACATGATTCTGTAACTGAAAAATAAACGAGAAAATATCTCATCTGCATGACAGCTCAAATGCTAACACTGCAGCAGCCATCACCTGGAAAAGGTTAATAAAGTCAGAACTGTCAAATAAAAGTACTGAAGCTGTAGCATTTATTCCAATAAACTTGAGGAGACCAAGCTCTGTCAGCCTCACAGAAGCAAACTTTGGTATGCTTCAGTCTGGAAGATGATCTAGGTGATATAGTACTAGACATTACTGAGAGATGCTGAGTACCTGTAACTCCTGCTGAAGTCCATGAAAGTTGTAAGGGCTCAATGCATCAAAAGATCAACCCTTCAGTAGGAAGTATTAGAATGCAAAATGAGCTGAGTCTTTGTACATCAGATAGTTATGCAAAACTAATGACTATTTCAGTTTACTAAAACAGATACTTTGCTTTATCAAGCCTTGAGGCCAAAAGGGCATGGAACATATTAGGACCATTTTTGCAGAATCTTTAGTTTTTCAGATTCGGATTAGAGTAAATATCCATTTTCTGCTCATGAATAAAGCTAGCTTATCTATCTAAGCAACAAGTTAAGAATCTATAGCTTAATAAACACACAGTCACAATGTTTTACTACCTCACAATTGGTAAACTCAAAAGACATCCTCCTATAAAATGTTACTTTAAATCCATAAAGAAACTTGACCACATTGTCAATCATTGGATTTTTTTAACCTTAAAAATTTCCTTTTCATGCATCTCATTACATTTTATTTATACAACACCTTTTATCTCCACCATTCTTTCATATTCTCACAACAGCAACAAATGAAAATATGAAAAAATCCCATGCAGTAGAATGTTTATCCACTTCCTTTGGGTGTCAAGATCATTAGTAACAAATAACAATGAATATATGTTTTCCAATCCAATTGTATGATTATTATTAGCAACATGCCCCAAAAACTAGGATAAGAAATGTCTTTGGTATATAACTGATGTGAAATTTTACTTTCCCCCACTCTATTCCAGGGCCCTCAATGCAAGATCTCAGTCCTTTGATGTTACAGCCATTATGAAACGCTACTGGAGAATGTTGCCCACCAATACATGGTCAGCTAAGTCTTGGTTTTGAACTATAGGGTGTGGTTTTACTACGTATTTTCATAACAAAAATATGTAACACAATAAAATGAAATGTTGCTCTAGTTTGCTAAGTAATCTGACTGCATGCTCCAGCAGTATTACACAGTTTGAGGGAGAAAAGAAACAAATTAAATTATACTGAATTACTGTCTTATCCTGTACAGTTTGAGATTGTTGGAGGACAAGTACAACAGCCAAGATTTTTCCAAAAAATGATTGATTTGCAGTGCCCAATTGGAGATGCCTTACAGGAGCCTGATTTTCAGAAGATACTGAGCATCAAAGACCATAACCCAACAACTCTTTAATATTTGAAAGGTACCTTTAAAATATTTTACATATAAATTAAAGGAGTTCTATCTCCTAGAACTGGAAAGGACCTTGAAAGGTCATTGAGTCCAGCTCCCTGCCTTCACTAGCAGGACCAAGTTGAGAAGCAAGGAGAGGCAGATGCCTGTTTATTAATATATGCCAGTCATTGGTTTTTCTATTGATCCTGATTCACTTGTTTTTATCTAACCTTCAAATAAAGTACAAGCAAAAAAAAAAAGACTTACATTTTGTTAAGAAATCAGTATATTAAATATCATGTTTTCAGATTTGATGTAGCCATGTGGGTCCCAGGATATGAGAGAGACGAGGTGGGTGAGGAAATATCTTTTATTTGAGCAACTTCTGTTGATAAAAGAGACAAGCTTTCAAGCTCCACTGAGCTCTTCTTCAGATATTACCTCATCCACCTTGTCTCTATTGTTAAACACCATGATCATATAGGTATTTTATTTTAATGTCAACATATTTGAAACCCAGCATAAAGAGTTAGACTGATTGTAGCTACACAGCAGTGGATGGGTAAATCCTCTTCTTCCTCCTACCCCCCAGTTACGTGGCACAAGGGTGACACAAAAGAGCAGCCTCTAAGCACAGGGACTGCTCATTCCTATCCTATCTGCCTAGTAGCAGCATGACAAAAAGGGAGTGGGAAAAGGCAAAGCGAAGGCCCCACTTCTCTCCTCACCACCAGCTCATGGATCTAGGGTGACCAGATAGTAAGTGTTAAAAATCGGAACAGGGGGTAATAGGCACCTATATAAGACAAAGCCCCAAATATCAGGACTGTCCCTATAAAATGGGGATATCTGGTCACCCTACATGGAAGTGGGCTGGTAAATCAATGTGGGCTTGTGCAGAGGGCATCACACACATGCCATGCTCAAGGAGCAGTATTGGAGAGAGTGTGCCTCCTGAGGTGGTGCTTTTCACCACCACTGCATGCCAGGCAGGGGCTTGAAAGCCACAGTCTAGCCCATGGCACAGACAAGATAACTAGTCTAATCAAAATAAAGCTTGGATGTTTTCCCTTAGTACAGACTGCAGGACTGATCCCACATTCTGTATTCAAACTTACTGATTACAAGTAAACACATGGTGCAACAAAGCCTCATAAGGATTAAAAAATAGCTGCAACATGCTCACAGTGCAGAAGAAGGTAGAAAAAGCCTGTATTCCACATGCTGTGGCTACTCAGGGTATGTCTACATTGCAATTAGACACCTGCGTCTGGCCCAGGCCAGCTGACTTGGGCTCACACGGTTCGGGCTAAGGAGTTGTTTAATTGTGGTGTAGACATTCAGGCTTGGGCTGAAGCCTGGGCTCCCTGGGGGGGTAGGGGGGAATCCGAGAGCTCAGACTACAACCTGAGCCAGAATGTCTATACTGCAATTAAACAGACCCTTAGCCCAAACCATGCAAGCCCGAGTCAGCTGGCATGGGCCAGCCACCAGTCTAATTGCAATGTAGACATACCCTCAGAGTACACAATGGTATAGCTCAAGCACTGGCAGTAAGAAGTATAAGCCAGAGGCTGGCCCAAAAGAAGTCAGTTTCTGAGATACTTTAATTCAAAAGTGGATGCATTTCAAAAACACCTGGACTGAGGAAATAGTTGAGACTGGTCAAAAATAACTAGGAATTCTGGCTATTCAACTGGTGTAAGGGAGAATTTCTGTACTAGTGGCTAATCACCCCCTACGTAGAGCTATGACCCATATATTCTGGGGTTTGGAACATGTGTTAATAACATCATACCAGAGAATCCTATAACTTCTCATACAATGTTGCCACACATACTTTATCAGGACAATACTGACCAGCACATAGTGAGTTTTCAAATGATAACCTTACAAGGCATACCTTGTACACAGATGATTACAATAGTGTAGGGTGTGAATACAGGGGTGTATTCTGTCACAACCACTGAGCGACATTTTCATCATAATAAAATCATATTGTACTAGTAAATATATTTGCAAATCAATTTTTAATAAAATAATATTATCCTTGACTTATATATATGTAGGGAGAACATCAAATAATCTCTCCATTTTTGTGTGGTATTTTCTCATTATACCATTTTCACTCAGATTGTTGACAGCCCAGTTTACAAGCCTTGGAGTACCAAAAAATTGCTATGTAGTTCCTGTTAACATAGAGGTGAGCAAACTACAGCCTGCAGGCCGGATCCGGCTCAGGGCTTTGGATCCAGCCCGTGGGATTGCCATCCTCGTGGCACCGCAGGCCCTGCGCTGCTCCCAGAAGCAGCCGGCACCACGTCCCTGCGGCTCCTGGGGGAGAGGAGGGCAGAGGGCTCCGCACACTGCCCTTGCCTGTGGGTACCTCCCCCAAAGCTCCCATTGGCCGGGACCGGGGAACCGCGGCCAATGGGAGCTTCAGGTGTGGAACCCACAGGCAAGTGTAGCGCGCAGAGGTCTCTGCCCCACCCCTCCCCCAGGGGCCGCAGGGATGTGGTGCTGGCCACTTCCCGGAGCAGAGCAACACGGGGCTGAGGCCAGGGCAGGCAGGGCCCCGATGTGCGCCGCTGCCATCCCAGAGCCGCTCCAGGTAAGCAGCACCGGGCCGGAGCCCAAACCCCACCTGCACCCCGCACTCCAACCCCCTGCCACACCCTGCACCCCTCCTGCACCCCAACTCCCTGCACCCCAGCCCCCTGCCTGCACCCCAACCCCCTGCCCTGAGCCCCCTCCTGCACTCCGTACCCCTCCCTGCACCATTGCCCTGAGCCCCCTCCTGCACTGTGCACTCCCTCCTGCACCCCAACCCCCTTCCCTGAGCCCCTTGGACACCCCAACCCCTTGCCCTGAGCCCCTTCCTGCACACCGCACCCACTCCCACATCCCGCACTCCCTCCCACACCCCAACCCCCTGCCCCAGCCCTACATTCATGGCCTTGCAAGCAATTTCCCCACGCAGAGGTGGCCCTCGGGCCAAAAAGTTTGCCCACCCCTGTGTTAACAGGTCTAGGTGTGACTGCAGATAACATGACACAGAATTTAGTGGTGGCCAAAGCATTAACCATACTCAGCTCTAGATCAACTGTCTCGTTGAAAAATAATTCACAACAACTGAGCTAAATACAATACAAAGAACATATGATTCAGCCAGAATTCCTCCAGAGACTCTGAGGCAGTTTATAGGAGTTTTCCTTTCCTTCCCTTGCACGGGATGCAACATGAATTCCCTCTTGCACTGGGCCAGCTCTGCTGGTTGGTTTCACAAGGCAGTGTCCTCACCACCACCTTTGGGAAGTCTAATGCTTGCAGTGGTGCTAGACTGATATGGATAAGGATACCCACCCCAAATGGGGCTACTGCTCATTTCTGCCCAAGGGAAGAGAAAGCACCCACTCCCCAGGATCCTACACTCTGGCCCTGATCCAGCAAAGCACTTAAAGCAAACCCACATTGAAATGAGTGGGAATACTCACATTCTTTTATTAAGTACATGAATAAGTGCATAACTGGATCAGGAATTGAATGCTCTGCACTTTGCAGGACTGAGCGTCTATACAGAAACAGCCACAACCTGACTCCTTATTATCATCCTGCTTGGAATATTTGTCATCCTGTGCTGGATCCACAGCCTCTTACAGAGCATTGCCAAACAACTGTGCAATTCCAAATGTGTGACAGGGCGGATCGGCCCTGCACTGGTATGGAGGGGGTTAATCCTTCCCTCCCAGCAGAGAAAGCCCAACCTCTGAGGCTCTACTGGGCATGCGCCACCTGGAAGTCAGGTATAAAAACCTGCAGAGCTGCTCAGTCAGGGCAGACTGCTGAGGAGGAAGGACACTTGGCAGAGGTGCCAGCCCAGGAGCTGTTACAGCCCTTACCTACAAGAGCTGAAGGGCTAGAAACCTGGACTAGAGGCCTGCTGCAGCTGCTATTGGAACCCCAGGGAGTGTCTGGTGTTGAGGAACCTGGAGACCCCGATACCATATGGCCCACAGCTGCAGGAGAACTGATAGGAAGTGACCCAGGGAGGGTGAGGGAGTGGTACCTCCCACCCTTATGAGATCAGTGTGTTTTGATTGGATTCCCTGCTGACCCTGTGGTGGACTGCTCTGCTGCTGGCAGGGCCCTGGGTTGGGGCCAGGTGGAGTTTGGTGGGCCTTGGCCACCAGCCACTAGGCCACCTGTTTTGACTCTGGCTGCTAGGCTGTGCCACCCCACTAGCGGAGGAGAATTAAGTGGGCTCTGACCATTGGGCTGCACTGCCTGGGGACACATTGAATGGACTCTGGCCAGTAGGCTGCATTACCCCACTTGGGAAGAGGCAGTAGATGGACCCTGGCCATTGGTCCACATTGTGCTGACTATGGGTGGAGGGGGGGGGAAATTAGAAAATGGATGTAGGCATAGAGAGGTGGGGTTGCCTCCAGCCACCCCTGATTTAAGGGGCTGATGAGGCACAAAGCCTGCCACACAATGCCATTACATGTGTTTGATCTAATTAAACTAGGTGAAATCCTTAGAAAACCATCTTTTTTATGGAATGTACTCTATTAGCTGCTAAATCCCATGTAAAGAAAACAAGCCTAAAGCACATGTGGCATGAGAAACCATCCATGCCTTCTGTCACATCAATTAGACTGCAGCTGGTGTCAAACACTCTTAGAGTATAATGATTCCTTCTGACAGAAGTTGATAAAAGCTTCAATATTCTCTTGCCAACGGGTGAGTTAACACCAAAGGTAGCCTTAAATCTGGGAAATGGCCAGCTTTCTTTACATATGTGGGTTTGTACAAGAATGTAAATATTATATTATTGTAGGATTTGTACTTGCCTTTTGATACGAAGAGGCAATGATTTACTTGGGACACTTAGCAGAATGCTTGTATTAGCCTTTAATGCTCAATGAAGGGAATGTATTTTTTAAAAAATACATTTTCTGGTATGTTTTATAGGGAAAATACACTATAGCAAATAATTTAGAACATTTTAGAATGTTATTAGCATCTCCTCTTGCTCCATTTACACAGTACCTTGCAATGCATTCCCCATCTGCTTGTTTGTTTAGGCTGTAAGCTCCTCAGGGCAGATGTCTTGGGCCTGATTCTGCTTTCATGTATAATGCTATAAAACAGAAATAACTGCACTGACAAAGGTGGTGTTCACTAGTGCAAAATCAGAGTAAATAAAATCAGAATCAAAGCCCTTAGGTTTTCTTTTGTCTGTAAAAATACTTGCACATTCTGGGTGTTGGACAAATCATTAAGAAAAGTAATGTATACACAAATATGTATCTGTATTTAGCCATATCCACATTAAGCATGCACGGTCTAAGGCACATGTCCAAGAAACTAGTGATTAATGATGCAAAGCATCATTGTTTGTTCACTAGCACTATGACAGAACTCTTGTAATTTCTCCAGTACCTTTAGAATTTCTCTGCAACATACACATTCCATCAATTTCCATGGCCACACAATTTTGCAAATACATTTTAAATTTTCATTGTGTATTTACTTTGTTAGTTCTACAGTTCATTAAAGTATGCCCATTCCTATCTCTTGGTGAATATGCAAAATATACAGTTGCAAACAAAACTAAAATGAACTGACTAGAACCATGCAACCATTAGCCAAAACTGGTCATTCCCACTTACAGACTAATGTTTATTACATTGCGAGTCTCTCTCAGCAGCATGTAAGTATGTTTTCCACATGCATAGTGAAACTGATCTGTATCTCCTTTTTATACTGTCCTTTAAGATGACTCAATAAAATAGGTAAATTTAAAACCAATGAAAGGATATACTTGTTCAAACAGCACAGTCAGCTGGTCAAAATTCACTGGCATAGAAGATCATAGGATTAAATACATTTTCTGCATCATCTTATGACACTTAGCAGCCCTTATTAGTTCCACTATGCCTGATAATATGCCTGGTAATCAAATCTCATTCTTCAGGGTGGATTATTTTAGAGATCAGGAATCCACTTGCTGCCCATACAGCATTTGGCTGGGTGCATCATGGGACACAGAGGAGAGTCACTTTCTTCTGGAGTGTCTGGTATAGATTACTGCAAGAGGCAGGATATATGATTTGATGAACCACTGGTCAGATCTAGTATAGGAAATTGTTATTTCTATGTGAAGGTGAGCGATCAGCTGTTGTAACTTGCACAGCTGGTGCCATGTTTGTCTTTCTTCCACAGGACAGAAGTGACTTTGTCTGTACAAAGTGCAAGCTGGTCTCCATATTGGAAGAGAAGGTTCGAGGTCTGGAGAAACAAGTATCGACTCTGCGCTGCATAAGGGAAAATGAAGATTTCCTGGACAGACGTCAGAAGATGCTTCTATGGCCACAACTTTCTGAAGATTCAGAGCTGGCGCAGCAGGGACAGAAGGATGGTGAAGAAGTTTGGCAGCATGTGACCTCCAGAAGGAGAAAGAGGAGTGTCCATGTACCAGCAATGGAGATACAGGTGAGCAATCGTTTCCATGTTCTCTCTACAGGTACTAATGTGGAGAGTGGACTAGATGACACATCTGAGGGAAGGGAGCAGAAGGAGACTCCACCGATTGGAAGGAAAAAGATGCACTGTCCTAGGGATGAGGGTTCCACAACCACCACTCCCAAGAGGAGGAGGAGGGTGGTGGTGGTCGGGGACTCCCTCCTCAGGGGGACTGAGTCATCTATCTGCCGCCCTGATCGGGAAAACCGAGAGGTCTGCTGCTTGCCAGGAGCTAGGATACACGATGTGATGGAGAGACTGCCGAGACTCAACAAGCCCTCGGATCGCTATCCCTTCCTGCTTCTCCACGTGGGAACCAATAATACTGCCAAGAATAACCTTGAGTGGATCACTGCAGACTACGTGGCTCTGGGAAGAAGAATAAAGAAGTTTGAGGCGCAAGTGGTGTTCTCATCCATCCTCCCTGTGGAAGGAAAAGGCCTGGGTAGAGACTGTCAAATCGTGGAAGTCAACGAATGGCTACGCAGGTGGTGTCGGAGAGAAGGCTTTGGATTCTTCGACCAGGGGATGGTGTTCCAAGAAGGAGGAGTGCTAGGCAGAGACGGGCTCCACCTAACAAAGAGAGGGAAGAGCATCTTCGCAAGCAGGCTGGCTAACCTAGTGAGGAGGGCTTTAAACTAGGTTCACCGGGGGAAGGAGACCAAAGCCCTGAGGTAAGTGGGGAAATGGGATCCTGGGAGGAAGGACAGCAGGAGAGCGTAAGAGGGGAGGACTCCTGTCTCATACTGAGAAAGAGGGAGGGTCAATGAGTTATCTTAAGTGCCTATACACAAATGCAAGAAGCCTGGGAAACAAGCAGGGAGAACTGGAAGTCCTGGCACAGTCAGGGAACTATGATGCGATTGGAATAACAGAGACTTGGTGGGATAACTCACATGACTGGAGTACTGTCATGGATGGACATAAACTGTTCAGGAAGGACAGGCAGGGCAGAAAAGGTGGGGGGAGTTGCGTTGTATGTAAGAGAGGAATATGACTGTTCAGAGCTCTGGTATGAAACTGCAGAAAAACCTGAGAGTCTCTGGATAAAGTTGAGAAGTGTGAGCAACAAGGGCGATGTCGTGGTCGGAGTCTGCTATAGACCACCAGTCCAGGGGGATGAGGTGGACGAGGCTTTCTTCCGGCAACTAACAGAAGTTGCTAGATCGCAGGCCCTGGTTCTCATGGGAGACTTTAATCACCCTGATATCTGCTGGGAGAGCAATATAGCAGTGCACAGACAATCCAGGAAGTTTTTGGAAAATGTAGGGGACAATTTCCTGGTGCAAGTGCTGGAGGAACCAACTAGGGGCAGAGCTTTTCTTGACCTGCTGCTCACAAACAGAGAAGAATTAGTAGGGGAAGCAAAAGTGGATGGGAACCTGTGAGGCAGTGACCATGAGATGGTCGAGTTCAGGATCCTGACACAAGGAAGAAAGGAGAGCAGCAGAATACGGACCCTGGACTTCAGAAAAGCAGACTTTGACTCACTCAGGGAACAGATGGGCAGGATCCCCTGGGAGAATAACATGAAGGGCAAAGGGGTCCAGGAGAGCTGGCTGTATTTCAAAGAATCCTTATTGCGGTTGCAGGAACAAACCATCCCCATGTGTAGAAAGAATAGTAAATATGGCAGGCAAGCAGCTTGGCTTAACAGTGAAATCCTTCCTGACCTTAAACGCAAAAAAGAAGCTTACAAGAAGTGGAAGATTGGACAAATGACCAGGGAGGAGTATAAAAATATCGCTCAGGCATGCAAGAGTGAAATCAGGAAGGCCATATCGTACTTGGAGTTGCAGCTAGCAAGAGATGTTAAGAGTAACAAGAAGGGTTTCTTCAAGTATGTTAGCAACAAGAAGAAAGTCAAGGAAAGTGTGGGCCCCTTACTGAATGAGGGAGGTAACCTAGTGACAGAGGATGTGGAAAAAGCTAATGTACTCAATGCTTTTTTTGCCTCTGTCTTCATGAACAAGGTCAGCTTCCAGACTGCTGGACTGGGCAGTACAGTATGGGGAGGAGGTGACCAGCCCTCCGTGGAGAAAGAAGTGGTTTGGGACTATTTAGAAACACTGGATGAGCACAAATCCATGGGGCCGGATGCGCTGCATCCAAGGGTGCTAAAGGAGTTGGCGGATGTGATTGCAGAGCCATTGGCCATCATCTTTGAAAACTCATGGCGATCGGGGGAGGTCCCGGATGACTGGAAAAAGGCTAATGTAGTGCCCATCTTTAAAAAAGGGAAGAAGGAGGATCCGGGGAACTCACCTCAGCCTCAGTCCCTGGAAAAATCATGGAGCAGGACCTCAAGGAATCAATTATGAAATACTTAGAGGAGAGGAAAGTGATCAGGAACAGTCAGCATGGATTCACCAAGGGAAAGTCGTGCATGACTAACCTAATTACCTTCTATGATGAGATAACTGGCTCTGTAGATGAGGGGAAAGCAGTGGATGTGTTATTCCTTGACTTTAGCAAAGCTTTTGATACAGTCTCCCACAGTATTCTTGCCGCCAAGTTAAAGAAGTATGGGCTGGATGAATGGACTGTAAGGTGGATAGAAAGCTGGCTAGATCGTCGGGCTCAACGGGTAGTGATCAATGGCTCCATGTCTAGTTGGCAGCCGGTTTCAAGCGGAGTGCCCCAAGGGTCGGTCCTGGGGCCGGTTTTGTTTAATATCTTTATTAATGATCTGGAGGATGGTGTGGACTGCACTCTCAGCAAGTTTGCAGATGACACTAAACTGGGAGGCGTGGTAGATATGCTGGAGGGTAGGGATCAGATACAGAGGGACCTAGACAAATTAGAGGATTGAGCCAAAAAAAAACTGATGAGGTTCAACAAGGACAAGTGCAGAGTCCTGCACTTAGGACGGAAGAATCCTATGCACTGCTACAGACTAGGGACTGAATGGCTAGGTAGCAGTTCTGCAGAAAAGGACCTAGGGGTCACAGTGGACAAGAAGCTGGATATGAGTCAACAGTGTGCTCTTGTTGCCAAGAAGGCTAACGGCATTTTGGGCTGTATAAGTAGGGGCATTGCCAGCAGATCGAGGAACGTGATCGTTCCCCTTTATTCGACATTGGTGAGGCCTCAACTGGAGTACTGTGTCCAGTTTTGGGCCCCACACTACAAGAAGGATGTGGAAAAATTGGAAAGAGTCCAGCGGAGGGCAACAAAAATAATTAGGGGGCTGGAGCACATGACTTATGAGGAGAGGCTGAGGGAACCGGGATTGTTTAGTCTCCAGAAGAGAAGAATGAGGGGGGGGATTTGATAGCTGCTTTCAACTACCTGACAGGGGGTTCCAAAGAGGATGGAGCTCGGCTGTTCTCAGTGATGGCAGATGACAGAACAAGGAGCAATGGTCTCAAGTTGCAGTGCGGGAGGTCTAGGTTGGATATTAGGAAACACTATTTCACTAGGAGGGTGGTGAAGCACTGGAATGCGTTTCTTAGGGAGGTGGTGGAATCTCCTTCCTTGGAGGTTTTTAAGGCCCGGCTTGACAAAGCCCTGGCTGGGATGATTTAGTTGGGAATTGGTCCTGCTTTGAGCAGGGGGTTGGACTAGATGACCTCCTGAGGTCCCTTCCAACCCTGCTATTCTATGATTCTATGATCAGTTTACAGCATTAGGAAGTAAACAGTCATAGCAATTAATAGCCAAGTCATGGTCTTTCATAAAACTATGCTGAATTTTCAAGATACCTAAATGAACAGGACAATAATTCGGACACATCTGAAGGATACAAAAATGGTAATATTTTACCTGTCTATAGCATCTTCTTTCCAAGGAACTCAAAGTACAGTGAATTAATCCTCCCCACACTCCTGTGGCATAGTTAGTGATCTTTATTTTACAGATCTAGATATTGAGGCACAAAGACATTATGTGACTTGCACAAGTCACAAAGTTGGTCTCCAATAAAGTCAGGAATAGAGCCCAGATTTCCTAGCTGTCAGCCTCTGCCTTACCCAGAAGTCCATCTTTTCCTTCTTTATCAATAAAGGGGTTAACTGTGAAATATTCAAAATGCACACTGGGCTGGAAGGCCAAAACTAAAATAATGGCAAGACACAACCTGCTTTCACCCCACCCCAGCTGTAGAATCCCTATGGCAACCCACCCAAAGTGAAACCATCCGCACCCACACATCCCATTGTAACTCAGCGGGTGCCCAAAAAACCAATTGAACATGCCAGCAGGTGTTCTTTTACCTGTCACCACTCGGATCAGGTACATCTCTGTAGTCATTTTTCAGAGACCATATTTTCTGGATCATCACTATAATAAACACTGACTACTTTCATGTTCATTCTCGCATGAAGAATCTTTGCAAAAAATAATGATCAGCAGTATCTAATTCACCAGCCTCTGCAACAGCCACCAAACAGCAATAAATGGATGCACTTAATAGGTCTTCTGCATTGCAGGGGGGGAGCAAAAAGCATAAGCATAGTGCAGAACAAGAACAAAACAAAAAATAGTAATGGAGGTATTTCATTGCTCATTTTGCTAGACTTTTAGTTCCCCTAATCGTCAACTCTGTGTTTTAGTTTGGAAATGTCCTCCTGCTGTAGGTTTTCCCCTCTAACATCCTGTTAAGACAGGTCTCTTCCCTTTATCCCCAGACTCAGCATCAAACACATCCCCTGCATCAAACCCATTTGAATAGCTGGCGATCTCTGAATACTTTTATATATATATTTTTTAAAAGCCTTCACAAAAAGTGGAAAGAAAGCTGCAGAAATTTCAAATGCTGCTTAAGTAATTCAAATGCCCCTCTAATCATAGAATCATAGAATATCAGAGTTGGAAGGGACCTCAAGAGGTCATCTAGTCCAACCCCCTGCTCAAAGCAGGACCAATTCCCAGCTAAATCATCCCAGCCAGGGCTTTGTCAAGCCGGGCCTTAAAAACCTCCAAGGAAGGAGACTCCACCACCTCCCTAGGTAATGCATTCCAGTGTTTCACCGCCCTCCTAGTGAAATAGTTTTTCCTGATATCCAACCTGGACCTCCCCCACTGCAACTTGAGACCATTGCTCCTTGTTCTGTCATCTGCCACCACTGAGAACAGCCGAGCTCCATCCTCTTTGGAACCCCCCTTCAGGTAGTTGAAGGCTGCTATCAAATCCCCCCTCATTCTTCTCTTCTGGAGACTAAACAATCCCAGTTCCCTCAGCCTCTCCTCATAAGTCATGTGCTCCAGACCCCTAATCATTTTTGTTGCCCTCCGCTGGACTCTTTCCAATTTTTCCACATCCTTCTTGTAGTGTGGGGCCCAAAACTGGACACAATATTCCAGATGAGGCCTCACCAATGTCGAATAAAGGGGAACGATCACGTTCCTCGATCTGCTGGCAATGCCCCTACTTATACAGCCCAAAATGCCGTTAGCCTTCTTGGCAACAAGAGCACACTGTTGACTCATATCCAGCTTCTCGTCCACTGTGACCCCTAGGTCCTTTTCTGCAGAACTGCTACCTAGCCATTCGGTCCCTAGTCTGTAGCAGTGCATGGGATTCTTCCGTCCTAAGTGCAGGACTCTGCACTTGTCCTTGTTGAACCTCATCAGGTTTTTTTCGGCCCAATCCTCTAATTTGTCTAGGTCCCTCTGTATCCGATCCCTACCCTCTAGTGTATCTACCACGCCTCCTAGTTTAGTGTCATCTGCAAACTTGCTGAGAGTGCAGTCCACACCATCCTCCAGATCATTAATAAAGATATTAAACAAAACTGGCCCCATTTAAACAAAACCGGCCCCAATAGTACAGAGTGTCTTGAAATCTAATAGTACAGAGTGTCTTGAAATCTATGGGAGGATTTATTAACCTTAGCTTACCACCCTTAATCAGACTTTTAGGTGTTCTAACTTTCTGTTTAGTTGTAAAACATCTGTAAATGAAGTTTCAGTTCGAACCTAGAAAATTAGTCTTGGAATCTGCCTGTATCTTTTTCTAACTCCTGATACTATTTCTTTTTCTGTAACAGATTGTGAACAACATTTCACGTTTGCTCCATTCTGTTGAGAAATAAACATAGCAACTCTAATAAGGAGTCTCTAGATTTAATTTTAGAATCAAGAGACTCTCCAAATTTTCCCATATCCGCATTAACTCCAGCCATACATCTTTCAGCTTTCTTCCTGCACTGCAAGTAATTATCAATCAGAATTGAGGGAGGGTCAACTACTTTTCATGTGCTTCTGCCAAGAGCCCTACAGGTGTCAATACTTTCCTCAGTGGGGATTTGCAGATAGTTAATAATCCTGACTGAGTCATAAGACTCTAAAAGAAAATGTTTGTGTTTCCTTTCTGCATCAGAGTGTCAGTCAGGAATGCAGCATGATCTGGCAGATGGGGTATTGGCTAAGCAGTCAAGAGGAGACCTTAGTTCTCCTCTTAGCTCTGCTGTGTTTCTTTGGGAAAAAAACTGTGCCTCAGTTTTCCCCATCTGTATAATGGGGATAATGATACCTACTTCATGAGGTGCTGTGAGGCTTAGTGTTGGGAAAGGGCTACAGAGGTTATATAAGCACTAAATAGTAGTAGTGTATCATGGTATTTTGTCCATTCTCCAGATGTTTTCGAACATGCATATTGTTAGGATATGTTTTCTCTGCATCTGTTACATATGATACCATTATTCCAACTACAACACATACCTCCAACACATCTGCAGTTTTCTGTTAATGCCTTTGCCAGAAAGTGAGACAATGGATGAAATGATCAATTTTGCACACTGGAACTTCAAACCATATAGTTGGTTGGAAAATGTCTCCAGCTGATTATTTCCACAACTGTCAAACTTGTTCTTTTGGGCAAGAACAGTCTTTTTGTTCTGTGTTCATACAACATCTAGGACAATGGGGCCTTGATCTATGACTGGGGTTTCTGAAAACGGCTTCTATGCATACAACAGATAAACAAGAAATTATAATTAATACTAAATTGAATGATAAATACATAAAAACGGTAGGTTTTTTGTTCAATACAGTTTAAGAACTATAAATATATGTATGTCCCTCAATTCTCCCAATGGGATATCATCCTCAATAAAAATACACATAAGAACAGCTGTGTCCATAAGTGAAATATTTTTGAAAATGAGCAAGAAACTCATTTTCAACACATTGAGGATGAAGATCATTTTCTGCCAAAAGAGGTGTCCACAGAAGCCTGAACATTTACTATTAAGTATGAACATGCGTGTTATGTCCTGGAATGTTGTGAGATTGAAATGCCTATTGGTTGAGAGTTAGCCAATCCTTTCTCAAGTTGGAGACTGCAATGTAGAACATTCAAAATAAAAAGTTTTTGTCTAGTTGGGAAAGAACATCCTTCCCTCCCTGTTTAGGTACGCCAATGCTATGATGTTGCAAATATGTGTTTTCTCCCAAGAATCTCTTCCCACTGTTTCAGAGCCAGTCTGATTGCTAACTAAATTATCCTCTGAACCAATAGGAGACTATAGTAGGCATCCCGAGTGTGGAGGCTTGTATCATGTACTATAGCTCTCCAAGATGCTGAGATCTAATGTCCAAGAGACAATTGTACCTTACCTTCCAACAGTTCAACAATAAGAGTATTTTGGGGTAGCTGAATTGGGTTGTTCAGAGTGGAAAGAATAAAAAGCTAGTTTGAGAGGCAGTGTGTCTTAATAGATAAGGGCCTGGTCTAGGCAGTAGGACCACAGGGTTCTATTCCTGGCGCCACTATTGAGTTGCTCTGTTTCCTTTCTTGCCTTTTGTCAGTCTTGTCAATTTCAAATGTAAACTTTTCAGTACAAGAATTGCCTCTTAGTATATTTTTCCACAGCACATCCCACAATGGGACCCTGATCTTGGTTGGGGCCTCTAATGCTACTGTAACACAAATTAATTAATACAACTGTTCTTGTTACGTTTTTATCTCTTTCATAGTCAAACCTGTGTTAAGATCTTACAGCAGGATATGAGCATGTCCAGGAGGTTCATCAGCATTCTCTGTCAGATAAATTTGGATACATCACAACTTGCTGAATGGTGAAGAGATTTTCAGGTGCCTTGCTATGATTACTCCGAGATTCTGCATAATCTGGGATGGTGATGATGGTCTCTTCTCCTGAATGATTAGAAATCTTTGCTGTCAGAAAATATTTACAGGGGAGTTGGCTCTCTTTTCAAAGCACTCATCTCAGTAAGTCATTAAGAAATAGGTACTGTGACAAAGTTCCTCCTCTATCTTGGTGGGTCCTGCGCTTATTGGCAGATTTTCTTGCCTCAGAGATTCACCATGTGGGTTGGGGAACAGCCCAGAAACCTTCCCCTCTGGAAGAACCCGCAGTCCAAGTCAATTGGGAGGTTTGGGGGGGAACACGGGCCCGCCCTCTACTCCGGGTTCCAGCCCAGGGCCCTGTGGACTGCAGCTGTCTATAGTGCCTCCTGTAACGGCTGCATGACAGCTACAACTCCCTGGGCTACTTCCCCATGGCCTCCTCCAAACACCTTCCTTAGTCTCACCACAGGACCTTCCTCCTGGTGTCTGATAACGCTTGTGCTCCTCAGTCCTCCAGCAGCACACCCTCTCACTCTCAGCTCCTTGCGCCTTTTGCTCCCAGCTCCTCACACTCGCACCACAAACTGAAGTGAGCCCCTTTTTAAAACCCAGGTGCCCTGATTAGCCTGCCTTAATTGATTCTAGCAGCTTCTTCTTAATTGACTCCAGGTGTCCTAATTAGCCTGCCTGCCTTAACTGGTTCTAGCAGATTCCTGATTACTCTAGTGCAGCCCCTGCTCTGGTCACTCAGGGAACAGAAAACTACTCATCCAGTGACCAGTATATTTGCCATCTACCAGACTCCTGTACCCCACTGGTCTGGGTCTGTCACAGTACATATGAGGAATTGCTGTCTGTCAGCACTGCAATCAACACTAAAATATGAAACCTTTGGTACTGATCCTTGTGAACACAGTTAGTCTAGGTCTACACTAAGGAGGGGGTCGATTTAAGATACGCAAATTCAGCTACGCGAATAGCGTAGCTGAATTCGGCGTATCCTATTGGACTTACCCCGCTGTGAGGACGGCGGCAAATCGACCGCCGCGGCTCCCCTGTTGACGGCGCTTACTCCTCCTGACGAGGTGGGAGTAAGCGTGTCGATTCGGGGATCGATTTATCCGTCTAGATGAGATGCGATAAATCGATCCCCGAGAGATCGATTTCTACCCGCCGATCCAGGCGGGTAGTGTAGACTAGCCCTTAGATTAAAGGAAGTAATTTATATTGAAAGTCATTATTGGCATATACAGATTTGAGGAATCTGCTGTGGCATTTTCTCATGGGAGTATCTAAATATGCCTTTTTGTAGATGACCTATGTCATCAGAGGTGACTGTTTATCGTTCCATCTGGAACTCTGACACATTTGTTCAGACATTTGAGATCTAGGATGGCACAGACCCACTATCATTCCAACAATTCCTCAACTATGCAGCATATTGAATATACACCCAGAATTTCTCTTAGGGACTGACTCTTTAGCTTCCCACCCCCATTAGGGTGCAACTGTAAAAGATATGTCATTGGTGATGATACATGCTATGGTTTCTGGGGCTACTCTGATTTCTGAGATTTGACCAAGTCTATGGAGTAACCATGTTTTTAAAATAGTCAGAGAAAGGTACCCAGAGTTCAGAGATATTAGCAACTCTTCCCACATAATGTATACGAGAGTTACAGAAGTTTAAGTTTGCTATACACATTCCAGGAAAGGGGAAGGACCAATCTTTTTTTCCACTTTGTGCAGATGATTGTTCTTGCTGCTGCTACTAATAGTAGTGTCATGGTCTCTTACACAGGTGACCTAATAATAATGCCTATTTCTCATGGAGTGCTTTTCATCAGTAGATCTCAGAGCACTTCATAATCTTCAAGCTGCTTATCCTTACAACACCCCTGGGAGGTAAGGAAGAATTATCCCCTGGAGTGAGGCAGAATGGCCTCATTCTGAGCCTGAGGGGGAGGAACCACTCTCAAACCCTGAGGGTTGGAGCCAGGCTGGGCCTGCCCCTCCCGCTGGAAGCAGAGAGGCAGAACAGGAAATATAGGAGGTGGGCCTCCAGATCAGTTGTGGGAGAGCCAGGGATGGAGTTAGATGCCTCTGGCCCCTGGACCCAGGGCCGGATTAATGCAGGGGCTTTAGGGGCTGCAGCCCAGGGCCTCATACGCTCCACCAAAAATGACATTTTTTGTTACCAATCTGCCTGAGGAGTCAGGTAATCAGGCTGAGGCCGCAGGATCATTAGGGGAGGAGATGGAGGAGCACACCAAGTGACTAAATTTTAAAGCTTTATTAATAAAATAACAGCGGTGAGTGCTGGGTGCTCCCTATGTCACTCAGGGAAAGAAAGAAAGCGTTAGTGCCCGTGTTCAGACCCATTTTCATACTCACACACGCACAACCTGAGGCTGGCCAAGCCTCGGTGTAACGTCAGAAGAGGGAGAAAGGTGGACAAGAGTTCTGTCCTGTGCACAGGACATCCAGGGTCCGCTGTTGATCTCTGACTTGCTTTAACTCTCAGGAGGGCTTTAAGCCCTGTGTTCTTCTGGGGCATTTCATACAAGGACCTCTGTCCCCCATGCTCTTTGTACCAGTCCAAACCGGCTTTCTGTGGCTTCCTTAGCTTTTCCAAAACACACGGGCTTCAGGGACGCGAAACTGTTGTTTTTTCCCCCTCTCTGGCCTTTATTGTCTCACTAGTTTTTGCAATCCCCTGCAGTCTTGTTCAGCTTACTTCTCTTTTCTCACGGTTGGCTGGGGGTTGGGTAAGATACAAATATGGCTGCAGGCTTCTTGGCTGCATAGTCTGTTCGAGCGCCGTGACCTTGAACTGGAGCCTGCGTCTTATTTTGGACTGAGCTGAGGTGTTGAGTTAACCCGTTCTTTTCTCTCTTCCTCCCGCTTTGGCCTCTCACAACCTGCAAAGGAATTTTTCACTCCACACTCACACCTTCAGCCCTCCCCTAAAATCCTTTCCAGTGCATCATAAAGCATTAGCAATATACAATGCTGGTTCTTACCCAGGGGACCCCCATGGGGGGAGCAATTTTATTGTGACAAGGGGTCCCCGCAGACCAGATACAGTCTGCTGCTTCTTTTCATCCAGCCTCCAGCAAGTCTGTGCGACGGGCCGGACACTGGCTCCCAAGCCTTGGCGCTACCGCCCCCTCCCCGGGCTGGAGCCATAAGCGCCAGCTCGCCAATATGCCCCGGCAGCCCTTAGGCAAGGGACGTTCAGAGAATCTCTGCGCACTGACCCCAGCGCCAGCTCCGCAGCTCCCAATGGGAGCTGCAGGGGTGGCGCCTGCAGGCATGGGCAGCATGCACTGCACAGAGTGGCCTGCCCTTCTGCCTAGGGGATGGACATACCGGCCTCCTCGGGAAGCAGAGCAGCATGGAGCCAGGGCAGGCAGGGATCCTGCCTTAGCCCTGCTGCACCACTGACCAGGAGCTGCCCGAGGTAAGTGCCTCCCACCCAGAGCCTGCACCCCCAACCCCCTGTCCCATTCCTGGTCCCACTCCAGAGTCCACCCTCCCAGCTGGAGCTGCACCCCCTCCCACACTCCAATCGTCTGCTCCAGCCCTGAGCCCACTCCCCCACTCCAAACCTCCAGGGCCCCCACAAAATCTAATAGCCCTGGGCCCACAGGAGAGTTTATCCAGCCATGCCTGGACCAGGAGCTGAGCTGCACCAACTCCTGCCCCCAGAGGAGGACCCTGAGGAGCTGCCAGGACTGCCATCTGACAAGTACCCCGAGGAGCTGCTGGGACTGCTGTCTGAGTACCCTGAGGAGATGGAGGACCCCTGCACTATGGAGCCCGATTCCCAAACTGTGGTAGGAAGTAGCTCAGAGAAACCAGAGTTTAGTCTGTTTTTGCTGCCATAGTGCAAATCAGTGTGTTTTGGTGGGATTCCCTCTGTCAACAGTGACAGATACTTCCTCCACTGTTAGGGCCCTGGGCTGGGACCTGGTGGAGTAGAGTGGGCTTGAGTCCCCCTACCCCCTGCTGCCAACCCCCTACCCACCTTAGTATGAACGACCTGTGTTTGTCTGCTGACTGCACAGCCAGGGAAGTGGGCTATCGACTGTTGCTGCTCTGCCCCATCCAAAGGACTGAGCCGGACTGCATTGGCTGTCTGCCCCAGCAAGAGAGTGTTGTGTATTTGGTTGTTGTGGTAATAGAATCTTGTGTTGCTATGGCAACTGAGTTAGATTATTAGGGGATAGCCCAGCCAGTTTGGGCTGGCTGTTGGTTAGTTCTGTGTGTGGCAATAAATGGCTGCTTCAAGGTTTACAGCTCTCTGTGTCTCCAGTGATTTCTTCCTAAAACTGTTGCCCCCAAGGATATAACAGAGAGCTGGGCTAAAGATAGCCTATTGCTCTGGCCCGCCCATAGGGCTGAGCCTATGTTTGCTGTCTGCGCTAGCCACACGGCTGCGTTAAAAACTGCTCCTTGCTCTGTCCTGCCCAGAGCACCAGACTGTGTGGGCTGTCTGTCCTGGCAAGGAGGCTAAGCTAAAGAAAGATTTGTTGCTAAGCTTCACCCAAGGGGCTATAGAGAGGTAACTTGCTAATTGACTTTTAAGCCATAGTGGCCTCTCTCTGAGCCTGAGGGATGACTGCTAATCCACTACATTTCCATTTTACAGATGCAAAACTGACACACAGACAGGTTAAGCAGCTTGTCCAAGGTCACACAGGAAGTCCATGGCAGAACAGAGAATTCAACCAGGCTCTGCCATCGCCTAAGCAAGTACCCTAACCACTGGACCATCCTTCCCCTGCAATAGGTTACTAGAGAAATCTAGAATGTTTCCACTGTAGCTAGAATATGGAGTTGAATGACCTTTTCAATATAATAAATAATCAATAGCCAGTAGTGAATCAGCTTGGGCAACTTCAGAGAACTGGAATCGGTGAATAACTGCACAAGAGCAGGAGATTTTTGCTAATTTCATAGTAGTTGGGAAGCACCATGTAACAATTTTGAGGCATATTCAAAAATACAGAACAGTTAAGCTAATACATGATATTCAGCTATTTATCTCTTCCACATAAATTACTGAGATCTTTGTTCCTCAATTAGGTACAAAGTCTTTTATTCTGTGACAATTTGTTAGAGCTCCCTGTATAATCAGCCTGAGAAGGAACCAAATTCCCATTGAGTAAAAGAGAATATCTTCAAAGGGAAGTGACTTTCCAATAAGTATTTCTAATAGCTGGCTGAGCAGCAAAACTATGTACCTGTATTTGTAGATACAAGCTCTGTGTATTCTGAGTGGTTCAATTTCCTTTTGTTGAACCACTACTCAGCCAACTCCAGGTCATCAGTTCCTGACACTTTTGGAGTGAGGATGATTGGCTGCAAACAAAGTTACTTTCTAATATTTTGTTTTTTTAAACTATGGAAAAAATTATTAATAGAAATGGTACAGTTTCTGCTCGGTCACTGAGTTATGTTATATTGAAGGTAGGAGAACAATTTCTGTGAAACTAGTATGCAATTTTCTATTAGCTTTAGTATATTTAATATTTTCTGGGTTTGGGGAAGAGAGAGGGAAGGAATTATCTATTTTGCTGCCATGCACAAAAATATCTGTTTTAAGATGGAGCAAAATTCTGCCTTTGCACTAAACAAGTTATTCAGTGCCTTTAGTAGCATTTTGGCCTTTCCCTTTTGTATAAGTTCTTTTGAAATGCCTTTTGGTTATTCTCAGTAGCAAATCTTGGACACGTGAGAATCTATTCCAGAATTTTTATAATGACAAAAAAGTGACTGAGGAAAAGCAAAGGGAGAATGGGGAAAGGTGTAGAGAGCTGGAGCTGTGTGGAAAAACCCATGGTATTTTGAAACCACAATGGATAAACCAAATATAATGGTCATGGGCTCCCCTGACAGAGTGAACTCACATTAGTTACAGAAAATAAATTAACACTTTACTCAGAATGGCCACCTGGGCATTAAAGGCTGTACTCTGTAATATAAAACAATAGCCCTTCACTGATCCAAGTAAAATATTGTCAGTCAGGCCCCTGCCCTGGCCTGGCCAGGTTTCTTGACAGAACAGCCTGTCTCCCTTCTCTCTCTCAACTTCACCCAGAACTGGCCCATGAAAAAAGCAGCCAGCTTTTTTTATGTTGCCTGATGGGCCCTGATTGGCCTCTGCGTGCTCCTGGCCCTTCTAGCCACTGGAGTTTCCCAACTTTATAACAGGGACAAACTAAATTTCCTGCCCATTGCAACCTTGTTGAGCAACAAGAGAGAAACTGCAAGATGGCAAAACAGTCGAATATACCAGTAAGTGTGTTATAAGTGAGTAGCAGGACTATAAAGTTGACATGGAATTTTACAGAGATTTTAAAATGGGAATATTATGTTGAAATAACCAACTGCCTGAAAGAATACGAGCTGCTGCATTCTGTATAAGCTGCATTCTGCAGATAACACGGTCGGTAACTCCTGCAAACAAAGAATTGCAATAATCCAGCCTTTAAAAGGCAAAGCATTTATCATCAATTCTAAATCCCTCTCCACCAGCAAGCGTCTCAGCCTGGTGATATTTCAGAGATGGTACAAAGATAGTGTCTCAAGTCTGTCACCAAGCTATCTATTGATCAGTCCCATGACAATATAACAGCCAAGCTCTTAAGCCTCGAAGATGGATGTCAGAGCGCAATTTCAGATGTGATCACCAGGATAGAAGCCTCACTCAGCAAATGCTTCCCAACCTCTCTCTGCTAGAGCCCTTCTCCCCTACTTGTGATTTATATTTTGGAGGATGGGCTCTCTGTCCATGTCTCTTTTCACTATGTTCCAGCACAGCTGCTACAGTCTCCCTCTCCCTGCCTTCTCTTTCCTATTCTTTTCTGCCTCTGTTCTTGTTTCCTTTTCTGTTGGAGTGGGGTGGGATGGGGTGGGGTGTGGGGGTTGCTTGTTATTTGGCTCCTCCCTCATTGATGGCTTCATGAATGTTGCTAAGGCAGAGAAGTTAAATAGATATGAGCAATATCAGCACAGCAATGAAAACCAATTACAATTCCTTTTGATGGCCCCTAATTGCAGCTTATAAATGCAAAGAAGGAGTGGTCCAAGCAAAGAATTCTTATACACGCCACATTGGAAAAAACCCTGGATATGACGGCAATTGTCCCACAGGAACCATCACCAGCCTTGGTGATGAATATAATTCGAAACAGATAATTCAGCTACTGCAATCATGCTAAAAAGACAAGCCTAAACAGTAGCATCAAATGCTGCCACCAGCCTAAAAAAACTTAAGAATCTGCGTCACCACTGCCTTACTCCAGTTTTACATCAGTGAAATTACAACAGGGCACAATGGGAGTAAGGCAGCAGGGACTCGGGCCTAGGAACTCGAGGAAAGCTTGAATCAGCTGCAATCTTGGAAAAGGTTTAGAAAAGGGCAACATGTGAGGAGAGCTTAATAAGAGTGGGGCTTTTCAGCTGGAAAAGAGACAACTCAGGGGGATAGGATAGAGATCTATAAAATCTATAGGGGTCCCAAAGGAAATTAATAGGAAACAGGATTAAAACAAACAAAAGGAAGTATTTCTTCACACAACACACAGTCAACCTGTGGAACTCTTTGCCAGAGGATGTTGTGAAGGCCAAGACTATAACAGGTTTAAAAAAGAACTAGATAAATTCATGGAGGATAGGTCTATCAATGGCTATTAGCCAGGGTGGGCAGGGATGGTGTCCCTCGCCTCTGTTTGCCAGAAGTTGAGAATGGGTGACAGGAGCTGGATCACTTGGTGATTATCTGTTCTGTTCATGCCCTCTGAAGCACCTGGCTTTGGCCACTGTCAGAAGACAGGATACTGGGCTAGATGGACCTTTGGTCTGACCCAGTATGGCCATTCTTATGTTCTAACCTGCAAGCCATCATACATCTTAAGAAAGGAGCTGTCTGTGCCACCTTGTGCTCTGATCAATGTTTTCAAATACACCACATGTTTTGGGGGGCCCAGAGCAAAATCTGAAACTGAGCTCTTCTCCCCCCGCCCCCCCCCGGCTTCCAAAAAACCCAGGGTGAAAAAACACTGAAGGGAAGCCCTGGGGGAATGAGGGAGGTGGTGTTCAAAGAGTGAGCCTGCCCAGCACTCACCCCACAGCAGTGGCTCCCCTCCTACAGAGCTGCTTCTGTCTCCCCACTCTCCACTCTGAGCATTGTGACCTGGCACACAGGATCACAGCAGCAAACCTGAATGGTGCCATGACCCCATGCACCAGGTGTCAATGCTAATCAATCAAATTTGGCCTGGTTGCCCCTCCATCATGTTGGAGGAGTGGCCAGGCCGAACCTGACTGGCCCTACAACCCTGTGTACCACGTTGCAATGGCACTCTGTTTCAGGGCCCTTTCAAATGGGGTCTTACGCCTGCTCCTGGGAGACCCTGTGACCAAGATGAGTTTGCCACTGAATATAACTATCTTTTTTTAAGCACTTTTGATACAAAAACATAAATGGAAATTAGACACATCTTTGGCTGATGAGAAAATTTTCTAGACCCAAAGAGTTATTATTGCCAGTTTAAAATTTGATGTAATAAATTAATTTCACTAAACTCTTAATTGTTGTTGTCAAAATTGATAAATATTTTCTCCACAATTGTCAAGTCCTGCCGGGATCACAATCATATGTTGTGAATCCTAAATACTGTCACATCAGCAAAATCAGACTCCGCCACCTGAGTAAAGATGCTCAATATCCCTAAGCCATTGATGAAGGGAGCAGTCATAGAATCATGGTAATTTGCAATCAGCCTTCAAAACTGAGTTTATGCACAAACAGCTAAGCACTAAGAAATGATGAATGCCTACAATTCTCAGTGAAGTAAAGTGCTCAGTTCAGGTGCTTAGTGTTACAACCTGGCCCAGTAACCTTAGGACACACTCCCAGGCTCAGATCTCTTGGCTGATGCCCCACCTTGGCACATGGAGTGCTGTGCTAATCCCCCAAATCAGTGTCTGAAACCTCTTAAGTCCCCCCAGTCACTTATATACACTTCCTTAGAACTCCAGCTAGGCTTTGGGCTCTCTCTCTTAGCCTGGGGGGAAAATATGGCAGAAAGCAAGGAACACAGTCTCAGCAAAGGAATTTCTTAACCATAGTCAGTTTTCTCTTCAGAGCACTAAAGAGTTACAGATCTTTGAAAAACAACAATAGTCCTGAGATGCCCCTTTCATGCCTGAGATGCCCCCGTGATGTCTAATGGGGATGGGTCAATAGTTGAGAGACAGTCAATATCCCTCGATTGCCTTCTTGATGGTTTCTCAGTGATAGTCCTTCAACGATGTGTCAAACACCTTTCCTGGGCGGGGCCACTGTCTGGAATGCAATGCAATAAGCTGCCTTAGGCAACTTTAGACATGTGGTTAGCACATAACACAAAATGGAGTTCACCATTTGCAGACATATCCCAATCTGCCACCCTCAACACCACATAGGTTGTATTCTGAAGTAATTACAAAGCTGGTATAGACATTGTCCAGAGGCCAATAAATTAATGAGGGATTTGGGGGTTAAGAGCCTGACTATGAAATTATAAAGGGTTGTTGGTAGTTAGGTATATCTCCATATATTTATCTCATAGAGCTGGAAGGGACCCTGAAAGGTCATGGAGTCCAGCCCCCTGCCTTCACTAGCAGGACCAAGTCCTGATTTTTGCCCCAGAACCCTAAGTGGCCCCCCTCAAGGATTGAACTCACAACCCTGGGTTTATCAGGGGAATGCTCAAACCACCGAGCTATCCCTTCCCCTAGGTATAATATTCTGAAAATAGATTGCCTTAGCACTAACATGAGTATACTAGTGCTCAATCATATGCAATTTCCATTCAAAAAAGACATGCACTCTCATTAAGCCCCATTAACTTTGAGGTATCTTTCTTTCACATTCAATAGTCTTAATATCAGAGTGTACCAATGGGGAGAGCAAGGAATATAGTCCACTATAGGCAACAGTGGAGCTGTTTCCTCTAAAACGATACACCTATATCTGTCAAGTATTCTTGAAACAACTTCAACAGATCTTGAATTTTTAATCAGATTCCTAAGTTCAGAGACAGAAATCAATGTGCTCAAACAGTTGGTATCCCAACATATCTAGGATGTCAGGTTACAGAGACTGCTGTAAAATGAAACAAAAAAGGCAACTACATTTTAAAAAGAGTGATCAAAAAATGGTACGAAAACGAAGAACGGCTGCTGAAAAGTAGATAAAGGCAGGTCAGCAGAAATGGCCAGAAAGAGCAAGAAGTAACCAGTGCTAGAGCCTGCTTCTTCATTCCACCCCATGTTCTGCCAGCATAAAGGGGGCAGAAATGCCCACAGAGAATACCCCTGCTGTAAAGTAGCTTCCCAGCTGGAGCTAATGAATGTAACTACAACAATCCTCTTGGCCCCAGCACAGAGGGCATACCTGCAGCAGTGGGGAACATAGCTGAGTGCACAGCACTTTGGCTATTCTCAGCTGCTACTGAACCTGTGTGGCTATTGGAGCTGACTAAAAGTTACAGCATACAGCTTCAAAACCGCTGTCAGGTGATGAGTTACGTGCAGGAAAACATGGACCTAGCCCACGTTAAAGAAAACACATGCTATATAGATTCTGTACTATATGCTACACACATAGAGACTTGTCAAGAGGAGGCCATCTACACTGTGTGCAAATACACTGACAATCCAGGACTTCTTGCACATGTCACTTGTCTGCACACAAATCAATCCTCACACTTTTCCTACAAACAGCTCACATCCACCACAGTAATGACACAGTACCCGTGACATCAGCAGCACATAGGAAACAGAGGCACCCGGAGTATCCCATTCAGCTGGACAAAGGAAAAATTAGGTGACGTGGTATATGGAATCCATTAGCAGTGCTAAGACATATGACAGTTACAATTTTGTTTCGTTTTTGGAGGTAACGGAGGTAGCTGTTTATGCAAATAGAACATTAATATACAAAACATGCAGTACTAAGCAAATGGTACATCGCTCCCACATGCCCACAAAAATCAAGGGATTCTATTAAAATAACAAGCTCTCAATAGGGAGCAGAGGATTGTAAACTTAGGGCTGGCATCGTTTAGGCTGACAGCCACCTGGGACTACTCTGACCATTGAGGCTACTAAATTGCAAACAGCTTTACCTTGGCCCCCACTAAATCCGTGTGTATCTGTTGCATCTTGTCCTAATGCTAAGTTGTGAGCTACTGGAGCAGGGACTGTCTTTGTTGTATTGGTTTCTACAGTGCCTGTCACAGTGGTGTGCTGTTCCCTGACTGGGGCCTCTTGGCAATACACCTCTACCCCGATATAACGCTGTCCTCGGGAGCCAAAAAATCTTACCGCGTTATATGTGAAACTGCGTTATATCGAACTTGCTTTGATCCGCCACAGTGCGCAGCCCCACCCCCCCGGAGCGCTGCTTTACCGCGTTATATCCGAATTTGTGTTATATCGGGTCGCGTTATATCGGGGTAGAGGTGTACTGCAACAAATAAGCATAGGTGACTTGTAATAGCAACAGCCCACTAAGCATAAACATACCCTGCATATATCTCCCAAACCAGCATATTATTTTGCCTTCGTGTATATGAGCTTAAGGTGAAGTATGTATAGTAATCCTGGCCTCAGCACTAGCACCTGCTGTAGTTTTGAGTTATTGAGATGCTGTTAGGGCCTGCAGTTTTGATGGAGCAGCATGGAATGCTGTCCTGGGAAGGGAATAGTCAGTGGGAAGTTGCTCGAGCCAAGGGAGGGGGTCGAGTGACATCGGAAGCAGGGCCGGCTCCAGGCACCAGCGTAGCAAGCAGGTGCCTGGGGTGGCCAATGAAGAGGAAGGTGGCACATCCGGCCTTTGGCGGCAATTCGGCGGCGGGGCCATCACTCCCTCTGGGAGAGAAGGACCTGCCACCGAATTGCCGCCGATCGCGATCGCGGCTTCTTTTTTTTTGTGCTTGGGGCAGCAAAAGCGCTAGAGCCGGCCCTGATCGGAAGAAGCAGCAATTCGGAAAAAAAACTGTTGGAGAAGACAGAGGGAAAGAGAAGGATCTAGATGCTGAGTTCGTGGCTCAACTGGAGCTGGGGTATGAGGTGAGCAGATAAAATGAAAGAAGAATGGGGGAATAAAAGTAGGGGACTGGGAAGTGAAAGGGAGGAAAAAGAAGGAAAATAGGACATGTTTCCAGTCAGAAGCAGAATATCATAGAACTGGGAATGCGAGAAGACACTGTTAGAGAAGGGAAGTAGAGGGAAATAAAATGTACACATGTACTAGAGAGTATTAAGGGGAAAAACCTGAAAGGAAATATAATTGGTGAAAAGGGAATTGATTGAAAAGCTACTTTGGAGGAAAACAGATCCTGAAACAATAAATGAGAAGCCCAACCACAAAGGACCTAAAGTATATGAACAGAGAGAATGACTATTTGAATATCTATTGCAGGAATACAGTTCAAAGGCATCTAATGGACAAGTCAGGGCCACTAAGTGAAGAAACCCTGCTTGAAAAGAGATACAACCATCAAATCTAAGGAGCATGACATGCCAAAAAGCAGCAAAGGATGTCAGCAAGAGTGGAACTGGACTTAGAAGCAAGGAGAGGAAATGTTGATTCTTCTCTGAAGTAGCACAGTATACAGTTGAGGAATTTGTTTGTTTGTTTGTTAATAGTGATGCATTTGATATTAACGGCACAAAGTAAGAAAGAGCAGAGTGTACAAGCTTGCAAAGGTCAATGTGCTGGTAACTTACAGTTTACTATTATAAGGAGTATATACTTGGTAATAGTCTAGGGTTACCATATCTCATAAATAAAAAAAGAGGACCCTCCACGGGCCCTGGCCCCGCCCATTTCCCCACCCATAGCCCTGCCCCAACTCCGCCCCTTCCCCGCCCTAACTCCGCCCCCTCCTCCCTCCCACACCCAGCCAGGGGGAAAGGGCTGCCCCAGTGCTACCGGCTTCAGGGTTTGCCGGGCAGCCCCCAGACCCTGCGCCCCCGGCCGGCACTTCCCCAGCGCAGCTGGAGCCCGGGAGGGGAAGCGCCCAGCCAGGGGCGCAGGGTCTGGAGGCTGCCCGGCAAACCGTGAAGCCGGTAGCGCTCGGGCTTTGGGCAGCCCCTATGCCTCCGGACCCTGTGCCCCCAGCCGGGCACTTCCCCTCCCGGGCTCCGGCGGCGCAGGGTCTGGAGGCACGGGGCTGCCCGAAGCCGGTAGCGCTCGGGCAGCCCGGCTCTTAAACAGAGCCGAAGAGTCGGGGAGGAGCAGAGCCGCCATTTTCCCGGACATGTTCGGCTTTTTGGCAATTCCCCCCGGACGGGGGTTTGACTGCCGAAAAGCCGGACATGTCCAGGAAAAAGAGGCCGTATGGTAACCCTATAATAGTCTATATTATTTTTATGCTTCTGCTACAACTTTGGGTTTTCCCTTATTAAGCTGTAAAAATTCAAAATTATGCCTTTTGTCTTGGTTTGCTGCTGCCTCTCCTCACAGTTAGCCTAGCTTAGCCTAGCCTAGGTCAGCACACATGCAAATAGTGATAACTTTCAAATCCATTCATTTGCAAGTCATGTAGCAAGCCCATGGGTCATCATGACCCACCACACTCTGTTAATGCCACCAGCTTTTGAACACCATGAAGCATTTGCAATATCCTGCCAACAATTACACAGCACCTGTTTTTAGACTAAAGCACTAAAAGTGAAAGAATTATAAAAATCCAGAGTAATAGATGAACATGTTTTTTGCATTGGAAACTGTCTGCACCCTTCCAGCTATGAAAATGCTTTCAGTTCATAAACATCTACTGACATCCACTGGGGGACTAGAGGCCACATAAGTATAATCTACAATGGTCTCTGTTTAGATATTGTGCTATTCTGTAAAAATCCTTCTTCACTTTCTGTTCTTGACATGCAGTGATTGGGAATTTAATCAGTTTTCCCCTGTACAGAAGCAGTTCTTTCATAATATTAGTTCGACCTGGGAAGATAATTAAGGATTGTGCAATTAATCAGCTAAGCAGGCAACTACCACTCCCAGGAACCTCCTCCTCACTGATCTGTGACCCTTCGAGTTGGCCATGTATGCACATCCTCTTCCCCTGGCTAGTAGCAAGCCAGGAGCAGCAGGGAAGGTGGGTGCAGTGGAAACTGCCAGTGAACTGTGTGCAGAGCATGCTTCAGCGGGAATTGGGGAAATGCATATGGAACAGGGCATGACTGTCAGACATTGTGTTGTATCCACCAAGCAAAGTATTAACAACTTCAACAGAACTTTATTTACAGTGGAAGTCTCTTTTCCAAGCTGTAGCTGCACACTCTGTAACTCTCCCAGCCTCCTCAACTCCTCCCCACTCCTTCCTGTTTCCTGTCCTTTCAGACTCTCAACAGCCAGTGCTCCCAGTTCTAATAATCACATGCAGCATCTAAACACCACATTCCCTCCTCTCTTAAGAAACTTTCCAAATTAAAATAAACATTGTTGTTCTAACCACAGGAACAAATATGAAACAAGACACTATACTGTTGGCAGGAATATTACACTGAAAACACTGTAGATACTACGTAACATAGGCTTTAGCCCAGGCAGGTGGTCGTCTGAGTCTGACAGGCTGTCTCTCAAGCCCAGGTTCCAGTGCAATGTCTTGTTGTGTTGGTTCTACAGTGAAGTCATCCAATGCAGACTGGGTGTTGGCATAATCTCCTCTTGGTGCATAGGCAGGTGCAAGATAAGAAGCATTCCATACCCGCCCATCAGAAAGTCGATAGGTGTAAGGTCCCTTCTTCTCTATGATTTTAAGAGGAGCTGTGAATTTATGGTCCCCTTTGCGTAAGAGTCCAGGTTTTCGTATTCTAACAAAGGAACCACACTCAAACTTTGGTTCCGTAGCACCCCGCCGTTTGTCTGTGAAAGCCTTAGGCTTTGCTTGGTTCTGTTCAACTGTCTTTCTCTCAGCATTACTTAGTGTCCTTGAAGCAAATGCAACAGTCCTCTCCATGTTGTCCTCATGAAGTTGTGTGAGGACAGCCCCAAGTCCATAATCAGAAGCATCAGTAGTTACAATTGTGGGCAATGCGGGACTGAATAATGCAAGTACTGGACTATGTACAATCAAGTCTTTCACCCTTTCGAAACTAACTTATGCATCTGTTGTCCACACTAAGGTTGAACTTCTCTGTAGTAATTCTCGTAACAGTTCAATGACAGAAGCATAATTGGGAATGAATTTTGCATACCAAGAGGTAAGACCCAAGAAGGAACATAAGGTTTGCAAATCTGTTGGAGGAGGAGCATTTGAAATTGCCAGGATATGATCTGGATCAGGTTTTAGTCCAGCCTGTGAAATTATATGCCCCAGAAAGGAGAGTTCAGTTTGTCTAAATTTGCACTTGGACCTATTGAGCTTGAGGCCTGCTTTGCTGATGCAGTTTAGTACAGATTGCAGGTTATTGTCATGCTCCTCAGTAGTATTTCCAAACACAATAATATCATCCAAATAGCACTGAACTCCATGTTGATTCTTCAGAATCAATGACATCATTTTTTGAAAGGCACTTGGGGTTGATGCGAGACCGTATGGAACACGTTTAAAACGAAATAGTCCCTCATGTGTAATAAATGCTGTGAGGTCTCTGCTATCTTCATGCAACATAACCTGGTGGTATGCGCTCTGCAAATCAAGAGTAGAAAACATATTTGCTCCACGGAGTTCTGCAAATACTTCCTCTATGTGAGGAAGAGGATGGCTGTCAATCCCAATAGCTTTATTTGGCTCCCTTAAGTCCACACAAAGGCGAATGTCTCCACCCTTCTTCTGTGTCACTACTATAGGTGAAACCCATTCCAAGGAGTTAATCTCTTCAATAATGTCCTTTTGAACAAGTTTTCTAAGTTCCTCTGAAACAGCTTCCCTGACTGAAAATGGTAAGCGCCGTAATTTCTGTCGTACAGGCAACACATTATTCCGCATTTTAACTTTATGCAGAAACCCATAAGCACGGCTGAGTTTCTCCTCAACCTGGAGTTGGGTCCCAGCTGAAACTGGTGTGTGTACCGCCAGAGTGCTTTGCTGAGGAAGATCAATTCGTCTATTAACTACCCTGAGATTTAAAGCAGCTAATAAATCTCTGCCAAGGATAGGAGTGCCTTTGTGAACAATGTAGAATTCCGCAATTACACAGCGATCACCAAAAGTAACTATTGCTGGCAAGCAGCCATGTACTGGAATATGGTTTTTCAAATAGCATACCAAGTGAAGTTTGGGTTCAGTAAGAGGCACATCTTTAAAGTAATGCAAATAGATGGAATCAGGTAGTATAGATACTGCTGAGCCAGTGTCCAACATTAGCTGAATAGAGTGTGATTTGCCTGAGGGTATGGCAGAAACATTTACAGTGCACTTTATCTGTTCTGGAATATGTGCAGTAGTGATTTTGTCTACACTCAGCACAGTAACATCTGGTATTGTAACTGCATGCACCTGTTGATTGAACTGGCTACTGCGACATACTTTAGCAAAATGCCCAATCTTTTTGCAATGATTGCACTGAGCTACTTTTGCTGGACATCCTGTGTAGCTTGCAAGATGTTGTGGGGATCCACAGCGAAAGCATGCTTTTACTGTATTTTGCATTTGCTGATTCAGTGGCTTTTCATTAGTTTTCCTTTTGCAAATGTCTGTTTGCAGTGATAGTGAACTTTTCTGCAAAGGAGTCACAGCCTGGACTGGGCCTCCTGTACCCTGGCTCATTATTTTGACTTCAGCTGTAGCTGACTCAATCTGAGTAGCAATGGTTATTGCTTTTTCTAGTGTAAGTTGTGGTTCTAGAAGTAAGCGTTCTCTTACATGAAGCATGGCTGTTTTCTCAATGAGCTGGTCTCTAATCATCTCATCTGCCATATTCCCAAAGTCACAAGTTACAATCAGACTCCTCAGGGAAGCCATATACTGCATTATAGTCTCCCCTGGTTTCTGCTCACGCTGGCGAAATCTGTAGCGATTAGCTACTACATTCACTTTTGCCAAAAAAAGTTCTTTAATGCAGTGAGTGCAGTCTCATATTTATCATCTGCAAGGGGAAAAATGTAAAATATACACTGCCCTTCTGCTCCAAGACAGTGGATTAGCAGAGCACGCTTTCTTACTTCAGAAATCTCCGTAGCACTGATTGCGAGCAGATAAGTCTCAAACATATGGATCCACGCAGTAAAAGCAATTGGAGGCTCACCTGGGCTTTGCTAGGGTTACCATACGTCCGGATTTTCCCGGACATGTCCGGCTTTTGGGGGCTCAAATCCCCGTCCGGGGGGAAATCCCCCAAAGCCGGGCATGTCCGGGAAAATCGGGAGGTCAGCCGGGCCGGCGGGGAGCCGGGGGAGCCGGGTCAGCCGGGCCCGCGGGGAGCCGGGCCGGCGGGGAGCCGGGTCAGCCGGGCCTGCGGGGAGCCGGTCAGCCGGGGAGCCAGGCCCGCGGGGAGCCGGTCAGCCGGGCCGGCGGGGAGCCGGGTCAGCCGGGCCGGCGGGGAGCTGGGTCAGCCGGGCCCGCGGGGAGCCGGGCCCGCGGGGAGCCGGGTCAGCCGGGCCCGCGGGGAGCCGGTCAGCCGGGCCGGCGGGGAGCCGGGCCGGCGGGGAGCCGGGTCAGCCGGGCCGGCGGGGAGCCGGGCCCGCGGGGAGCTGGGTCAGCCGGGCCCGCGGGGAGCCGGGCCCGCGGGGAGCCGGTCAGCCGGGCCCGCGGGGAGCCGGGCCCGCGGGGAGCCGGGCCCGCGGGGAGCCGGTCAGCCGGGCCCGCGGGGAGCTGGGCCGGCGGGGAGCCGGGCCCGCGGGGCCGGGAGCCGGGGGGTGCGCCGGGCCGCCGGGGGCCGGCAGTGCTGGGCGGGCCGGGGGTGGTCGGCCGGGGCCAGCACCCCAGGGCCCGAGCCGACCCAGGCTGGAGCCGCCGGGGGGCCAGCCTGGGCCGCGCCTCCTCCCCCCACACCCCCCTTACCTGCTTCAGGCTTCCCGCGAATCAAATATTCGTGGGAAGCAGGGGAGGGGGCGGAGACTTTGGGGAGGGGGCGGGGTTGGGTGGGGGTGTGGGCGGGGCTGGGGGCGGGGCCGGGGGCCGTGGAGTGTCCTCCATTTGGAGGCACAAAATATGGTAACCCTAGCTTTGCAGAAAGAGTGCAGGTGGGTTCAGAGGCAGAAGATCCATCCTCGTCGCCAAAATGTTGTATCCACCAAGCAAAATATTAACAACTTGAACAGGACTTTATTTGCAGTGGAAGTCTCTTTTCCAAGATGTAGCTGCACACACTGTAACTCTCCCAGCCTCCGCAACTTCTCCCCCCCCTTCCTGTTTCCTGTCCTTTCAGACTCCCAACAGCCAGTGCTCACAGTTCTAATAATCACATGCAGCATCTAAACACCACACATTGCAGCCAGGTTCAGGTCTGTGTTGAACTTGTTTGGAAGCTGCAGAGGGACCTACCATAAGAGACACCACTAGCTGATCCTAGTCTGGAAACCTGCAAATTCCTATTTGCTGTTAATAGTCTGGAGTTAGCACCCCAGTCTAAGGGTACGTCTATACTTACCTCCGGGTTCGGCGGTAAGCAATCGATCCCCGGAAGTGCTTGCCGTCGACGCCGGTACTCCTGCTCCGCGAGCAGGGCCGGCTCTAACTTTTTTTGCCGCCCCAAGCAGCAAAAAAAAGCGCCGCCCCTCCGTAACATCCTCTCCCACCGAGTGCCGTGCCGCTGAAACCTCCGCTGCTGAGCGCCGCCGAACAACTGCCGTCCCCCCCGCTGCGCTGCCGAACACCCCCACACACCCCGCCACGCTGCCAAACAACCGCCGCAGAACACCACGCCGCCGAACAGCCCCCGCCCCCTGCCGAACACTCCCCGCGCCGCGCTGCTGAACGCCCCCCGGCGTGGAGCACCGCTGAACAGCTCCCGCCCCCCCGCCGCGCTGCCGAACACCCCTCGCCCCCCGCCGAGCGCCGCGCTGCCGAACACCCCCGCCCCCCGCGGAGTGCCACGCCGCCGAAACCCCCGCTAAGCGCCGCGCCACCGAACAGCCCCCGCCCTCCCGCCGCACTGCCAAACACCCCCCGCCCTGCTGCCGAACACTCCCGCCCCCCGTGGAGCGCCGCGGAACACCTCCACCCCCCGCGCAGCGCTGCACTCCTGAAACCCCCCCAGCGCGGAGCACCACCAAACACCCCCCGTTGAGCGCCGCGCCACTGAACACCCCATGCCCCCCGTGGAGTGCCGCGCCGCCAAACACCCCCCGCCGAGCGCCGCGCTGCCGGAACCCCCCCCCCCGCCGCCGAGCACCGCATCGCGTTGCCCCCCGCCACCCCAAGATTGGCCGCCCCTTACCAGGTGCCGCCCCAAGCACGTGCTTGGTTGCCTGGTGCCTGGAACCAGCGCTGTCCGCGAGAGGAGTACGCGGAGTCAACGGGGGAGCCTGCCTGCCGCGTGTGGACCCGTGGTAAGTACCTTGTAGTTCGAACTAAGGTACTTCGACTTCAGCAAGTTGCGTATCTTAGTTCGAATTGGGGGGTTAGTGTGGACCAGCCCTAAGAGGCCAACCCTTGGTTGGACTACCCCAAGGGGCCTAAACAAGAACTCCTACTGTTTCACTTTGATGTTGCAGTTCAACCTGACCAGGCTGGAGCCTCAGAGGGTCGAGTCATTTTCTGACTTGACCCCAACCCTTTCCCCCCCGAATATGAGTCAGTACCACTGCCACCACCTCCTGCACATAGGCTTGGCTCTCCTCCTGCTGCCTGTGAGGTTGGTGTGGTGGAGGCTGCATGCAGCAGCAACTATGTGCCCTGCTCCTGCCCTCTGCTGCCCTGTGTGTGTGTGCTGCAGAGCGAGAGGCACTGTGACTCAGTGGCACACACACGCCACACCACATACAGCACAGCAAGGTGGCAGTGTGCAGCAGGAGTGGGGAGCACACCTGCCACCATGCTGACCCCACGGGCAGGAGGAGCAGAGCCAACCTGACCCTGCCTGAACCCAAAAGGGTCTGGTTGTTTCCTCACCCAGACCCAACACTTGTAGTTGGGTCCCATCGGGTTTGGGTCAGGTTGCAGGACTCTAAGCCACACTTCCTTTCAGCCACTAAAATGATGTTGTGCCAATATTTGATAAAGCAGCTACTACTTTTTGATTGCACAATAACCCCAAGGGCCTGATCATCCTGCCAGAATTTCTATGCTTGAAAATAAATGTTTCTTGGTACTGATTTGTTGAGTGCCAACAGTGTGCTCAGCACTGAACAAATGAAAGCTGCACAAGAGTTTTCATTTGCTTATTGTCCTTCATTCATCTGACAAAGAGTGACTGTACTCTTTTTCTGATGGAACAGAAATTAATTCAGATACCTTTTGTCTGAATGGCTGTCCATTGTCATCAGCAGGAACATTAGGGTTACCATATTTCCTCATTAAAAAAAGAGGACACTCCACGGGGCTCTGGCCCCGCCCCCTTCCCCGCCCCAACTCTGTTGACCGAAACAGGAGACAAAGGAAAAGTGGCCCAGATATTTCGGTCCTAGGTTCGTCCCCTACCCGTATCTATCACCGGAGGTTTGTGTAAAAGACTTCACAAATCAAGGTACAACGAGGTTTTATTTAAGGGAAGAATATGGCAAGGACCCCAAAGGTAAAATAAACAGGGCAAAATAACCAACAAGACAGGCTGTAACAATAGGGAACAGTACAAGTAGACTCACAAGATCACATTACCATTTCTAGCAGCCTTTTCCCTCTTAGTGTGGCGCAGCACAGCAGGTCACTGGATCCCCTGGATGGAAGTGGAGACCCGAAGCAGGGATGATCGAGCTTTTTCAGGTGAACTGATGAGTCCTACCCTCCCTCTACCCTTTTCCTGCGTCGTCGTGGGTGTAGTATGCGGATCTCCTAGATGATGTAGTGAGTGTGTGCAAGTGAGAAATTCCCTAATCAGAATAACCCATGTGGAGTGAATGGCCTACCCTTGATTGTCTGCTCTGCACTCTGCCACTCAGACGGGCAGCCCCGATCTGATCAGAACACCACCTTATATAGACTTCCAGTCACTGGGCAGATTATATGATTGACAGCTCTCTTATTCCCGCTGAAACCAGGAAAAGGGCGCCAAACTAGGATGGGGAAGGAGCAAGAAGGCTCACAAAGATGGACGCCTAGTTGTCCTTAAGAAGATCCAAGATGGCCACCAGATTATTTTGCCTCTACAATTCCGCCCCTTCCCCAAAGTCCCCGCCCCAACTCCGCCCCCTCCCCTGAGCGCCCTGCATTCCCCCTCCTCCCTCCCAGCCGCAAAACAGTTAGGATGGGGGGAGGGTCTCAGGAGGGGGCAGTCAGGGGACAGGTAGGGGATAGGATCCTAGGGGGGCAGTTAGGATGGGGGGAAGGTCTCAGGAGGGGGCAGTCAGGGGACAAGGAGCAGGGAGGCTTAGGTAGGGGATGGAGTCCTGGGGGGCAGTTAGGTAGAGTTACCATACGTCCTGGCTTTTCCCCGGACATGTCCAGCTTTTTGGTCCTCAAATCCTGCTGCTGCTCCCCCTAGACTCCTCAGCTCTGTGTAGCTGAAGAGCCGAGCTGCCCGAGCGCTACCGGCTTCACGGTTTGCCAGGCAGCCTCCAGACCCTGCCTTCGGCCGGGCGCAGGGTCTGGGGGTCTGGGGGCTGCCTGGCAAACCGTGAAGCCGGTAGCGCTTGGGCAGCTCGGCTCTTCAGCTACACAGAGCTGAGGAGTCTAGGGGGAGCAGCAGCAGCCGCCACGGGGGAATCCACCTGCAGCTCGCAGCCTGCGGGAGCCACAAAGTAAGCAGGGGACTGAGGCAGGGATGCCGGCAAAGCTATTTTCCCGGACATGTTCGGCTTTTTGGCAATTCCCCCCGGACGGGGATTTGAGGACCAAAAAGCTGGACATGTCCGGGGAAAAGCCAGGACGTATGGTAACCCTACTTAACTGCCCCCCAGGACTCCACCCCCTACCTAAGCCTCCCTGCTCCTTGTCCCCTGACTGCCCCCTCCTGAGACCTTCCCCCCATCCTAACTGACCCCCTAGGACTCTATCCCCTACCTGTCCCCTGACTGCCCCCTCCTGAGACCCTCCCCCCATCCTAACTGGCCCCCTAGGACCCTACCCCCTACCTGTCCCCTGACTGCCCCAACCCTTATCCACACCCCCACCCCCAGACAGACACCAGGGACTCCCACGCCCCATCCAACCACTCCCCACCCCCTGACAGCCCCCCCCCCGAACTCCTGACCCGTCTAAACCCCTCTGCTCCCTGTCCTCTGACTGCACCCTCCTGGGACCCCTGCTCCTAACAGCCCTCCAGAACACCACCCCCAACCTAAGCCTCCCTGTTCCTTGTCCCCTAACTGCCCCCTCCTGAGACCCCCCCCACCCTAACTGACCCCCTAGGACCCTACCCCCTACCTGTACCCTGACTGCCCAAAACCTTACACCCCCAACCCCCAGACAGCCCAACCCCGAACTCCCGACCCATCCAACCCTCCCCCTGCTCCCTGTCTCTTGACTGCCCCCTCCAGAACCTCCCTGCCCCTTCTCCGACCCTGTGGCCCCCTTGCCGTGCTGCTCAGAACAGCGTGTCAGGCTCCACACGCAGCCCGACACTCTGCTGCGCTCCCCCACAGAGCGCATAGCCCGGTTCCCGCCCTCGCAGAGTGCTGCGGAGTGGCGCGCTGGGCAGGGGGAGGAGCTCCAGACTGCCGGAGGCCTGTTGCGAACGGCCGGCCGGCTGCGAATGCAGAGACGGGGAGGGAGGGAAAGAGAGGAGGGGAGTGATCTCAGCTGCAGGGGAGAGGAGGGGGAAGCGGAGGAGGGGCTCTCTCTGGCTGCCGGAGCCCCATGCAAGTGGCATCATCCAGCCAGCTGCCCTGTCAGCCACGCGCACTCTGCATGGGGGGGGAAGTCCAGACATTTACAAATTCCCCCCGGACGCTATTTTTAACTGAGAAAAGCCGGACATGTCCGGGGGAATCCAGACGAATGCTAACCCTAAGGAACATGCACATCACTGGAAACACTGTTAGCATGACAGTCTTTGTTTTTTTTGGTAGGCCTCATAAAAACTATGCTGCCTTTAAGAATTTCCTGGTAGATTTTCCTTTTTAAATACGTAGAGGTTTTATATCTACAACTATTCCTAATTAGAAAACTTTCAGGTAAAATATTAGGCCTTTGTAGACTTATCTCGACAGTGACCTGGTAAAGGGTGCCAAAAAACTAGAATTGTCATTACTGATACCAACAACAAACAACCAAATTGGAAAACTGACATATTTTTCCTTTTAAGACCATTTGTATCAGGCAGCTAAACTGACTTGTTTTTCTCTCAGTGAAAACACTAAGCATTTCTCCTACAGACATGAAAGGAAGAAAGAAAAGGATTGTTATATTTTTTTCTATTTTTTTATACTTGGGGGGATGGGGTGGTGCTCAGATACTATGGTGACATGGGTCCTATAAACAGACAGACAGATTACTCCATTGGCAGTTGCATGCAGTGCGTGCAACTCCAAAAAATGAAACACTTACATGACTGTCCGAAATTAGTTCCCCCCAACTATCAGACATCCTTTATTTACATTGCTGTACCCTGTGAGTAATGTCATTGGACTATGTGGGTCACTACTCGCTCTCCTAACCTACTGCCAGTGTTCTTTTAATACGAAAATGGCTTCCATGGCCACATTTGGTTTCAAAAGCTTCCCTATTTACTACATAATTTGCCAGATTTCACACTTAAACTTATGGTCCTGAGTTATCTCATGTAATGAAGAAGTATCTGGCTTTCAGTTGTTCCTCCAGATAGACACAGAAATGCACAGATTCTTGTGCTAGGTTTATGAAATTGTCTTTTCTTCTCAATATCAAGCATAACATCTCTTTGTTCACAGATTCCTCTTCCTGACATCATTCATTATCCTATCTTCTCTTTGCCAGAGTGCATAGGCACAGAACCTCTGTGTGTGACTGTACACGTTAATGGTTCTAGTTTAATCATTTCAGTAACATCACCCTGTAGGAAAACCTTTCCCAAATCCATATGGGCCTCTTCCCACTCAGCTGGGTAGCTTTGACAAGATGGCAACATTTCTGTTATATTGGCCTTCTTTATGTCTGATCTAAACATTTCAACTAAACAAGGTCATCACCCAACTTCCTTATATCTCTTGCAGATTTATATCTAAATGTAAACCGGTTACAATCAGTATATCCTTTGACTGTACTTGAAAATAATCTTGAAATTTCTCTGTTATGTCTCATTTAAGTATTAAGAGTTCTAATATTAAAGCATTATAAATACTGTGAATGCCTTTTTACTATCTTAATAGCTTATTTTACTATCATATCACTCCTGGTACAATAGTTATTATTGTATGCAGTACTAAGGCTTGTCATGGTATATAGGTACTATTTCATACATTTAAAAAATACAGCTGCCTCCTTCCCCATACTTTGAAGCCACTATATGAGTAGTTGGAGGAGGGTGGAATGGAAGGAAGAGGGGGAAACTATTAGGAGAAATAGATGGGAGAAGGAAAACTATGGAGGAAAAGACATGAAAGGGTAAGTTGCCAGTTTTGGAGAGGAATAAATACAGGAGGAAGGAAGCATTAAGGAAAAAACAGAGGTCCTTGAAGAGAAAAGACAGGGAATATCCATGGCGGCAATACCACTGGAATACTTTTTAGAGTGGGGTGCTGCACCCCCCCTGTCTGCACCCCTCAGAGCCCCCTAGAGCTGAGACCAGGAGCAGGGCCATGGGGCCAGGAGGGGGGATGTGGCCAGAGGTAAGGGGGCCAAGGCTGGGGCCACATCTGGGGGTGGGGGTGTGGAGCCCCAGGGCCAGGAGCAGAGCCCCAGGCGCGGGGCAGGCAGCTGGGAGCCCTGCGTAAAACCTGGGGGTGCTGCCTCACGCCCCCGCATTCCTAGTTCCCACACCTATGCATGGCAGCAGTTGGAGGGAAAGAGTCTGGGGGGAATAAGAGAGAATTTAGGGACCCCTGACACATTTTCCTTTGTGTGGCAGTGACAGAAATGTCCCAAAAAGGAGACAGGTCAATCACAGATTTACAGGAGGTGCTGTATGAGATGAAATCTGGAGAAAAGTGTTCAGGACAAGAAATACAAAATAAAAGAGAGAGGGATACAGATACAAAATTCAAGGGAGATCACTGAGACTCACAGGGACAATCTATAATAGAAATGAGATGAGAATGGTGAAATAATGGAAAAATCAAGAGCAATTTAAAAGTTTTTAGAAACAGTACAGAGAAAAAAGGGAGACAAAAATAGGAGACACAGGCCTGTTTATGTTACTGTAAGTAATAAATCATTAGATTAAGTATGGTTGTAAAAAGAGTGTTCCTGCACCTTGAAAAAAGCAGTATCAGATATTCTGGACATCAGGCTCTTACTAGCGTTTCTGTACATTGCTCCTGAACAACATCGTCTATGCTATGGTTTGTGCACAGTCCCAGCCCTCAGTCCCATCTGGTTCTTGGTGCTCCATATCTTCTCTGTGCCCCTCTATAGTTCCCACTCACCCACAGTAGTCTGGCAGATTGACAATATCTCACTGCTTAGCTCTGGATGTCTATAGAAAGGTAAATTGGCAGCCTGGTATGAAGGTGAGGGAAGCATTTTAGGACATGTATCTGGGTCATCTAATAGCATGTGCTGGTTATTGAAATAAGCAGATCTGCAGACAGTTCATCTAATCCAATTGTATTACTGACGTCAACAATGTAATCCAGCTGGAGTTTGGAGTCACACTCATCTGAATATCAACTGTAGCAGTCTGGACTACAGGGAATCCTCAGGGAGGAATAAGTGTGCCTTTTAAATTCTATACTAGCGTCACTCAATTGGGTTAGAGCTTGTGTGCCTCCTAATTCAAACTAAACACATGAATTTTAAATGATCATGTCTCACTAAATTAATAATCCAAACCCCTTAACAAAAATACACTCATTGTGTAGTGCGCACTCAAAATAAAAATGAAGGTCAGCAGCAGTGCAAGTGGTTTCCTAAACTGAGCTAAAATGACCAACCAAACCTCTCTTATTCTGCATTGGGTACTAACACTACAGCATTGCCGCTAGTTAACAAAAATATTGGTGACTCGGAGTTAGGAAAAATGAGTCTCCACACCACAACCACAGCTGCAGCCTGTGGTCAGTGAGCCTGACCGGCTCTTCTGTGAGGCCTGTGGATCCAGCAAAGACATGGTTTGTGGTCATTTCCCTGAGACAGGTGGAGAGGTTTTCCAGTTTGTTGGTCACGGCATTCTCCTAAGTGCTGAGCTGCACCTCTGCTTCCCTGATGTGAATGATGGGATGAAATCACCAAAGACACGTGGCAAGACATTTAGGATAACTGGGGATATAAATGCCAGGGCTCACCTGAACAGCTCAGCCAGATTAGTAAGTTACTACAATTTTTTTGGCTCCATGGGGTCCTCTGCCAGAGGAGCAGCTGCTATCTGCTGATGGGAGAATCACAAACCAGAGCAAGCACTTCGTTTGCATAAACACATCCACATTTATTCAAATGTGCTCCTTATTTACACACCTGCATTTTCTCCACTTTCTCCAGAGTAGCAAGGGAATAATGGCTAATGTGCCCATCTCTACGTGGTCACAGTCAGCTGCATCACAGAAACAGAGAGGAGCATGCCTTACTACTGACTTGTGAGCAAAACACTCTGGCAAAACAAGCAAACAGGCACATTATCTAACTCTTAGCAACTGCTTCGTCATACCTAACTCACCCTTGCACAGCAAAGTAACGGAGAAAGTCCTCCTCTCGCATCACTCATGACACTTACCACGATCCCTAATCCATTCCAGTCTGGGTACAAGCTCCTCCACAGTACTCAGACTCCTTTCCTGAGGGTGGCCAGTAGTCTCCTCCACTCCATTAACAGGCTTTCCTCATACTGTGTATTTTTCTTGGCCTAAAGCAGGTGGGCAAACTACGGCCCGCGAGCCACATACAGCCCATGGGACCCTCCTGCCTGGCCCTTGAGCTCCTGGCCCGGGAGGCAATCCCCAGCCCCTCCCCTACAGTCCCCCCTCTCCCGCAGCCTCAGCTCGCTCCGCCACCAGTGCAATGCTCTGGGCGGCCGGGCTGCGAGCTCCTGGGGCAGCGCAGCTGCAGACATGCAGCCTGACCCGGTGCTCTGTGCTGCATGGTGGCGTGGCTGGCTCCAGCCGGGCGGCACGGCTGTATAGCCGCCAGCCACTGGTGCTCCAGGCAGCGTGGTAAGGGGACAGGGAGCAGGGGGGGTTGGATAGAGGGCAGGGGAGTTCAGGGGGATGGTCAGGGAGCGGGGGTGTGGATGGGGACGGGGTGGTCAGAGGGCGGGGAACATGGGGGCAGAGGTTCGGGGGGGGCAGTCAGGAAGGAGAGGGGGGTTGGATGGGGCGGCAGGGGGCAGTCGGGGGCAGAGGTTCCGGGTAGGGTGACCAGATGTCCCGATTTTATAGGGACAGTCCCGATTTTGGAGTCTTTTTCTTATATAGGCTCCTATTACCCCCCACCTCCGGTCCCGATTTTTCACATTTACTGTCTGGTCATCCTATGGGGCGGTCAGGGAGAAGGGGTGGTTGGACGGGGCAGAGGTCCCGGGGGGAAGTCAGGAATGAAAGGAAAGGTTGGACGGGGCGGCGGGGGGTGGTCAAGGGCGGGCGGGGGCGGTCAGGGGACAGGGAGGGTTGGATGGGGCAGGAGTCCCGGGGGGCCCATCAGGGGGTGAGAAGCAGGGGGGGGTTCAGATAGGGGCGTTGGCCGGGCCACGCCTGGCTGTTTGGGGAGGCACAGCCTCCCCTAACCAGCCCTCCATACAATTTTGGAAACCTGATGTGGCCCTCCGGCCAAAAAGTTTGCCCGCCCCTGGCCTAAGAGAAGCATCATACACTGTTTATCACAGCACACAGCTATTACTCTGAACACTACCTTCCTGTCTCTAGTTCCTGCCTCACCTGCTTTTGCTTCTGTCTCCATATTTTCTTAATCTCTAAGGGTGATTGTTTTCCGTATATTAGAGGTTTGATTCTCTACTCCACTGAGCTCACAAAGCGCAAAGTGGCCTAGCAGACCAGAGAATCCAGCCATAAACCTATGGGGTGACTAAAATGCTCTGTTTCCAGACCCCCTTTTTTCTCTCTACCTCCTCCCACTTGAGCAAATCATATAACAACTCCACTACTCTTTCCATGCTGATACTAACCGGCTCTAGCTTTTGGTATCTAAACAACACCAAGGGCTTGTCTATACTTCCAGCACTGCAGTGGCACAGCTGCATCGGAGAAGCTGTTTGGCTGTTGCACTTAATGAAGACGCTACCTACGCTCACGGGAGAGATTCTCCCATCGGCATGGATACTCCTCTTCTCTGGTACTTATGTTGACGGCAGAAGCCCTCCCATTGACAAAGTGCTGTCTACACTGGGGTTTAGGTCGGAATAACTGAGTCGCTCAGAGGTGTGGATTTTCCACACCTGTGAGCAAAAGTAGTTATACTGCTGTAAGTTGGTAGTGTAGGCCAAGCCCAAGAAGAACCCCCTTATACTTAGCAGGAGAAATCCTCTCAATCACACCATTAGCTCATCCCTCTAACTTCTAACCTATGACTTCCCATTCCCTCTATCAGGTCTGTAATTTTGGAGCCACTCTCATCCTGAGGCTCACTTTTGCACTTTGTACTACATTCTGCATGGCTCCCTAAAACTTTCCTTAATATAAACAACCACTACCACTTCCTACCAACTCTACTGAACTGCTCATTCATGCATGATTTCACTTCATACTCGGATTATTGAACTCCCTCTTGAACGGTCTCATACCTACATTTCTCAATTGCCTCTCCCTAGACAGACGTGCTCTGGCTTTCCATCAGCTCCAAAAATCACTCTGCTCATCCTGAAGTCCCTTAATGGGTATGGCTCTTATCTCTTCATATAACTACATTTACTCACTCTGCCCTAGAGATTCTGGCCTCCTCTTAGTCCCTCACTACTTCCATTCCCATTTTAGGGGTCAATGCTGCAATCACATCAGCTGTGAGGAATATTCTATATTCTTATATTCTTATTGACTCACCATCCCTTTAGAAAATGCAACTCAAATTGCACCTCTTTTATACTGGCTACAACCAGGCGGGCTGTGCTCCACATTATTGCTTATTGTTACCAAATCTTCACACTGCTTTCTAGTTTATAGTCCTTCATCTCATCTAATTCTTAAGATAATTGTAGGAGGAAGAGGGCCTGAAACATAAGCCCTTGTATCAGAGGCCTGATATGAGGCTTGGGCTAAAGTAACGGTCAAAACTTTGCTGATACAAAGCAAAACCAGGCTGTAAGTTAGAGGCAGGTCCTGCTCACAGAATCTGGCAAGAACAGGGCTGATATTGCAAAAACACACATTCCTGAGTAGTGTTAGGTACAAGAATATACACACAAACACACACTAAAAGGATGGTACCAGAACACCCTGATACCAGCACATTCCCCAAAGATAATGGGAACATACTGACCCATTTTAAAGATAAGATCAGGATGACAGCATGATGGATAGAGATATTTTGATCAAACCAACTGGTACAAGGTAATGGGTGGTGGTTAGCTATGTCAGAGGGGACAGTAACTAACCACATCAGAGGGTGGCACCTAACTTTGTCAGAGGGGTAGTATATAACTTGTTTGTATTGGGGCATAAAGATGTATCTCAGAGGAAATATCTTTGGTCAGCCTACGGGGCAGTGGAAAATCCCACCACTGACTGAGCTGTGTACGTTGTCACAGACATACATGTGCTAGTGTAACTGTAGACATTGATCCAGGAAGCTAGGACCATGCTTCGTCGGCAATAAACTTGTCTGGGTGCTTTCGTACCTTAACTAATCTTGTGGTCATTGGGCAGTTCGCTCAAGATCTGCTGTGCCAGCTGTTTGCGCAAAGCTAGAACAGAACATAGGAAAAACACACACACTCAGCCAAACATCAATCAACACTGGTGACCCCGACTAATGATATGGTAAGTAAGCGAGCTGTCCTTTGTAGTAATCGTGATCTAACATGACAAAAAACCACAAGCCATCTCAGTTATAAATATTTGTAGTCAAGAATGGGGACACAAATAAAAAAAGTGGCCTTAGCAAAATTAAAAGATGAAACTGGATCCACTGCATTGCAACCCCACCATATAATAAAAGCCAGGTTCAGGTAACACCTAAACCAGGACCTAGACTGGTGCCTGTCAGAATGGGACAAGTGCACACAAGGAAAAAGTAGCAAACAATACTTTCACTAAATTGGTACATCAGATGAAGGAAAAAATGGAACAGTTCACAAAGCACATTAGAAGACAGGAGCTGCGACTCAATAGCAGGAAAGTAAGTAAATAAAACTTCAAAGTAAAAAGCTAAAATTAAGCATGTTAACACTTAAAATTCATGCATTAACATATGGAGTTGCCCAAAAACAGTTAGCTGCACATGTAAGGGCACTCCTGAAATCCATTTGGTATGCACACAAAAGCAACATACATTGGGGAAACAAATTCAGGTTTTACAAAAGCAGGTAACTACCCCCAGTCTCCTCTCAGAGCCAGGATAAAAAACAGGGTGTGGGTCCCAACTGCTTTAACCCACAGACCCACACTCCGCGCTCATAGCTAAAAATATAACCTTTTTTCTCAAATATTTTTACATGCCAGTTAAGTTTTCTTTTATATCCTTTCTCAGTTTAAAATACATTGATAAAGTTAATCTCTCTTGACTCAGGTCTCCCTACCTTTCTAGATTGTTCTTCCCCCATCTACCTCTTACCCCCGCCCCCACTTCTGCTCTCTCTCTGTTTTAAAAGTTAAAAGTTATTGTTTTTACAAAAACTTCCAAAAGATAAAGCAATTACAAACAGAACAAAACAAACAAAAAACAGGGTTAAAAACTTTACTTTAAATAAATTCAGTAAATTAATTATTTTAAACAAAACATGCAGCCAAACATCTATCAACAGTAACATTTGACATTATCCATTGCTGCAATTGTTGGACATTGTGAGGTTTTCTATGATTGATGCTTTATAAAAATAAATTGAACCTGTATTGTATTTACTGCTTTCTAACCACAGGGAAGAATCATAATTCATTTGTTCAAGGAACTGGGTGTGGAGAAGAGCGCCAACATCAGGCCAGGACAATTCAAGCACAAAACAAATTGTACCTTGCCAGAAGGCAGACAGATCAAAATGAATTAGCTTTTCCAAACACTTTTTTAGCCATATAAAGATTTACGTTAGAAAGAAAATTATTTTTATATATTTTTTCCTTTAACCAGTCATGTTATCAAAAGCAGTCACCTCACAAAAATGTCATTGCCTAATAAATAAAAAATAAAAATTTGGAAAGAGCCAATGAATCTGCACTTATTTTTCCAGAGATAGTCTTACCTAATAATGTGGCATGGATATGCATGAACTTTTTTGATATGATATTTATTATTGTTTCACCTGCCTTGAAATGGGAATTAAAAGTGCTTTGATAAATTGATTGAAATGTCAGCAACTTTCACTACAACTCCACTAATAAGTGATTTTTCAGTCTCCACTTAAAAGTTAGTTTTGAAACTTCCCAGAGCAATTACTCCTGAGTGAATCACCACAAAGAGCTTGGAGTTCTTACAGAAAAAGTGCTTGAAGGGTACTATTTTCCCTCTGTCTCTTGAAGCAGATCACCTGTAGCACACAAGTCTGTGCTGTGTCAGAACTCTAGTACCCTGCATTGTGCATACTGGTATGAAGAAACGCTGCATTTAAAGTGCAGACCTCAAAACCTGATAAAGAAACATTTCTAGGGACATTTCTGTGCAAGTGCATGTAAAGATTGTTAACAATGAAAACTAAATAAAATTTTAGTCTGAATTTTAAAGCATTATACTCCTTGAAGAATACATTATTTAAAGTGGATTTTTTTCCACTCCTTTTCCTCATAATCTAATCTAATGCTTTAGGTAGGCATGGCTTTATTATTGATCTCCATCCTCACATTGGGACTAACAAGAGCATTGCTTGCAGTTTATATCTAATACAGCAGATGGCAGCAGTAAAAGTAATTATAAAGTATGGATTACCTGCCATTTACTTCCAATATAATCAAGGTCTCGTGTACTCTGTGGCACACTGAAGCTAAATCATGCACCAAGGTCTTAACTTTTCTATGGCAGAGAGATACTAACTTCCATGGCATATTGAGGTTTCTATGGCAGTTTCAGGTGAATTCCAAAAATAGAGGTTTTGACTGAATTAACCATGGAAAGGAAGAATCCCGTAATCATATAATTTCTCATATTATTTATGCGGCTATTAAATTCAATAGAAATTTCAGTTCTCAAATATTTTCAGTTTACTCCAGTCCCAAATTTTCAGCATGCTGCAGGATTTTGTATTTACTATACATTATTTTGGAAGTTGATTAGGGGGCAGCTGGGGCTCTTGACAACCTGAAAGGAGTGGAGGGCAGTCAAGGTTTCTGGATCCACTTTCATTTGAAGATTTTGATCCTGGAGAGGTAATATACCTCCTCTTTCCCCCACTTTTCTGGGCAGGGGTAGAGAGAACATGAAATTTGGAAGCGGGCTTGGATGCCTTCTACCCAGCACCAGCATCCTTTAATAACTATCTGCTTCACTGTGCCTCCAATATCTGCCTCCATATCCAACAATGATGGACAGGCAGTTGAACTGTAAAATGGTTATGTATCAACTTTTAAATGGTCATCATTCTGATTCAAAGTAAGCATTCCACATGGGAGGAATGGCATTCATCACTAGTTCATGCCCCTCTTACAGTGATTATTTCAGCTGCTGTCTGTCTGCAGACTTAGGAAGAGAACACTATATCCATTTATGTTTAGTTCACACACTGGAGATTTTTCTTCATAACCATGAGAGCTAGAATTTTTATAAAAATGATTGTTTCTATTTTGGAGCGTAATTCTGCTCCAGGGAGGGAATCCTGCAGCCACATCTGTGAGTGGAAACAATAAGACTTTGGATATAGTAGATGCCACTATATAAAATTATTCATAGGTTTGCTCTTGTAATTAATAGTTTTCCTAATACTAAATTCAGGTAAATAGTAAGAGAACCTTCATTACAGGAAGAGACTTTGGTTAATATATTCTCTGAATAAAAAGGTAACCCTTGAGATTTCTAATTACTTTAAAATTTATTTGTGGGCAACTGCATCATAATCTCAAAAAGTCAAGTTGCTATACATATTTTTATTTCAAACTTTTAAAGCACAAAACTCTTATTAAAATTAATATGAATTGTGCAAAACTATGGAGAGAATAGAACCATCATAATCAGAGGTTAGAACTTAACTATTTAAATTATCCATTATTAAATGACCAGGCAGTAGAACAAAGAAGATTTGAATCTGTGTGTATTATTTCATCATTATTTTTCTTCTGTAGTGTGGAGATCACATTCTGAGAGAGAAAGGAAAAATTTAGTCCTATAAAAACCCAGACATAAGTGGGTGCTATTCCCACTAACTTCTAAAGGAACTGGGTTTGCTTTCATTTAGTCTATATAATATAAAATGAAATATGCTTAGGCAAAACAAAATATATAAGAGTCTCAAAGGATTAAATCACACAGTTATGAAATCTACAGAGGGAAAACCTGAACATGAAATCTGAGAAATTCAGAACTCTGCCATCACAAGATTTCACTGATTATTTTAAGTGTGTTGAAAACAATTTGTTCCTGTATGCAAGTTGTTTCTGTACCTAAGCATTCCTAGTCTCCAGAGATAAGACTGCTGCAAATAGCACAAGTGAGGATGTGCAGATAATGTTAAAAGATGCTGCATAAATGGAAAGGATTTGCTTTTTAACAGCCTCCAAGTTTTCCATTTTCTATTTACATTTGAGGGTAATATTCTATTTATTAAATATATCTTCAGTTAAAACCAAAAAGAAAATGAAGAGAGCAAACAGCTTTAAAAAATAATTAAATGAGAAAACATACTTTGCATTACAGTGTGAATTGGAAAAGGCAAATGATAAAAAGAAGAAACCCTGGAACCTCATTTACATATATGTATTACACATATGCTGATCTTTAGGAAAATTAGTACTTATGTATCCATTTACCTTTGACTCTATTTAGAAAGTGATCCTATTTAGAAAGTACCAGAGTCCAAAAATGAATGTTATAAGAAACGTCAGGGGTGGGCACCAGCAGTTTTGCCCAATGGTTAGATCCAGTCAGAAGGGACCAGGAACCAGAGCTGGGGGCCAGGGGTTGGAGCTGAAGTTGGAAACAAGAGCCAAGGATTGCAGCCAGTGTCAGGAGCCAGGAACAAGAGCCAGGGAAGGAACACAGGGCTGCAGCAGAACAGAAACAAAGCAGGGGCAGGACATGAGAAGGCAGAGGCAAGAGTGACTGCAACTGTGGGCAGAAGCACTGAGCAGCTGGTGACCAGTTGCTGCTGCTGAGCTTAAAAGAAGGCCTTCTGGCTCCTTTCAGCCAATCAGGTATGCCAGCCATTAGGCAATCCTACCACAAACCCGCTGAATTCATTCAGTCTGGAGGCCGGCCTATCTAGTCCTCAGGTTCCGCCCAAATGTGCTCAATCCTGACAGTACCCCCACTCCACCCGCCCTCAGGGTAGCCTTCTAGGAGTCCTCAGCCCAAGCTTCTCAGGATGAGCTTGGTGGAAGTCCCAGGGTGGATCTGGTGCATGCCCATTCTCTGCTGGATCCCATGACCAGTCATCAGAACCAGGGCCTTCCCAACCTACTAGATAGTAACGCTTACCTCACACTTGCTTGGAGTCCAGAATCTGCCAGACTAGGTATTCCTCTTGTCCCTGGACCTTTATGGGTAACAGAGGTGGGTTGGACTGACTGGGGATTGGGTTTTCTACACTAGGAACAAAACATGGAATACTGGGTCTTCATTGACTCTGACAGCTGCAGTTTGAATGTCACCAGGTTGATTTGCTCAAGGATCTTGAATAGACCTAATGTACTGGTGGTCTGATTTGGCTGACAGTCAGGTTAACTTGGGGTTTCTGGTTGACAACTAGACCTTGTCCCCCACAGTAAGTTTGGGTACCGCCTGGCAGCCCTGACTGACATAGTGCTTGTAGGCCTCTTTAGGGCTTCTAGGTGTTCCATGAACTCCCACTGAAGGTGGTGCAGGTGGGTTACTAGATATGCTGCTGCAGGGACCTGGGAAACTGTGGATAACACTGGTTGGAAATGTGGATGGAAACCATAGTTGACATAGAACTGGCTTTGTTGGGTGGAGGCATGGATCAAATTATTATAGGTGAATTCTGTGTAAGGCAGTAGAGATACCCAGTCATCCTACTGATAATTCAGAAAGCAATGGAAGTACTGCTCTAGAATCTGATTTGCCCATTTCATCTGGCTATTAGTCTATGATTGGTATGCTAATAAGGTGAGGAGTTCTGTGCCTAGTAGCTTAAAAACCTGCACCAGAAGCAAGCAACAAATTGTAGGCCTCGATCTCACACAATGCCAGTTGGCAGTACATGGAGCCTGGACACATGAGATGAGCTGTCTCCAAGGTGGTAGAGGCAGGCAAAAATAGACCACTACTAGCACTACCGCGCGATCATTGGAACAAGTCCAGAAACTTGATGGACCAACGCTGGGACAAGGTCGGCAGAGACTGACGGAGGCTAAGTGGCTTTATGTACGGATTCTTGGTTCAGGAGCAAAGGTCAAAAAAGCTAACATGTTTCTTGATGAAAGAGTGCATACCCAGCCACCAACAATTCCATGAAACCAAGTTTCCTGCTGTTTTTGTTTGGACAAAAGTGACAGCAAAATTTCAGAAATTTGAGTCGAGGTGGGTCACTGGGGACATAAATGCATTCCCTGTGGTGGAAGATCCCAGTATTCAATTAGAAATCTGAACTGGACTGGGTATCTGCATTGTCCAAGGGCTGGCTGATCTGGGTAGTGAATGGATCATGAGGCAGCAGGTACCAAGAGATGGACATTAGGCTCTTGTCCACTGTTCCATTGAGAAAATTGGCTAGTTTAAGGACTGTTGAACGAGTTCCTGTGTGGGATACCATTTTTAACCTGAAGCATTAGATTAGATTATGAGGAAAAGGAGTGGGAAAAAATCCACTTTAAATAATGTATTCTTCAAGGAGTATAACGCTTTAAAATTCAGACTAAAATTTTATGTAGTTTTCATTGTTAACAATCTTTACATGCACTTGCACAGAAATGTCCCTAGAAATGTTTCTTTATCAGGTTTTGAGGTCTGCACTTTAAATGCAGCATTTCTTCATACCAGTATGCACAATACGGGGTACTAGAGTTCTGACAAAGCACAGACTTGTGTGCTACAGGTGATCTGCTTCAAGAGACAGAGGGAAAATAGTACCCAAGCAGTAAACCATGACAAACTCAGATTGGGCAAATAGTGACCACCAGATCTGATGCTGATTTAAGTTTCGGACTGTGCAGATATTTCCCCTTGTGGTCAGTAAGGAGCTGAACTGGGAACCGGGCTCTTTCCAGGAGATGGCACCACTCTTCAAAGGCTTCTTTGATCACCAGTAGCTCTTTATCCAAATGTTCTTTTTTCAGGGGTTAACTTTAGAGAATAAGACACACATTGGTGTAGTTGATTATGTGGAGTTGTTTATTGCGACAGTATGGCTCTGATTTCAAAATCTGATGCATTGTCCTCTACAATGTATGGCTTGGTGAGGTCTGGATGGATGAGAATGGGAGCCACTGTGAACACTCTCTTTAATTAGTCAATGGTGGATTGAGCCTCAGGAGACCAGACTAATTGGATTTCCATTTGGAGAAATGCTGTCACTGGGATTGCCAGGTGGGAAAACCCCTTGATCAACAAAAGTTGACAAAACCTGAAATTCCCATATCAGGTCGGGAAGGCAGTCTTCCACTCATCCACTTTCCAAATATGGACCAGATTGTGAGTTCTGTGGAGGTCCAGTTTGGTAAAGATCTTAACAGAGCAAAATCTCTGTAAGAGCTCACTGATAAGCGGTGAAGAATCAGTACTTGGTCCTGCTAGTGAAGGCAGGGGGCTGGACTCGATGACCTTTCGGGGTCCCTTCCAGTTCCATGAGATAGGTATATCTCCATATATCATGGTTTCCTTATGCAAGGCTTGATAGTCTACATACAGAGCCATCTTTTTTTTGTCAAAAGGAAATGGGGGTTTCTGATGGGGATGGGGATGGGCAGATGAACTCCTTTTCCAGATTTGTCTGAGATGTTCTCAGAGCACCTGCAGCTCAGGATCTGAGAGGGAAGAGATACGTCTAAAAGGAACCATGGCTCATGGCTGGAGGTTGATGGGGGAATCATAGTGATGGTATGGTGGCAGGATATTGGTCTTCTTCTTATCAGACATATGTGCCAAATCCCTGTACTTTGCTGGTACAGCCAGGGCTACTGCAGGAGTTGTACGCACTGGGCTAATCCCTCTATACCAGGATCCCTGGGTTTACTCAGGTTTAAACGATGGATGGCCTCTGGCATGGAACTGAGTTTGGGGAGACAAGACTATTGGCAAAACATTGAGCAAAAACTGACCGTGCCCACTTCCCCAATGAATATACAGATTGTGTGCTGTGAGCCAGGAGATGACAAAAATGACTGGGAAATGGGGGGAGTGAACCAGATGAACTTAGCCTGAGTCTCACCAGCCTGAGGCAGCTGGTATGGGCGAGCCACGGGTGTCTAATTGTAGTGTAAACATACCCTCTCTCTCTCTATTGTGGACAACCTAGGCATTTTGCTTTGTCTTGCCCATGGAATACCGATCCTTGAGGAACTCCACTAATAACCTTCCTCTAGTTTGACAAGTATCAGAGGGGTAGCCGTGTTAGTCTGAATCTGTAAAAAGCAACAGAGGGTATTGGGAGCATAAGCTTTCGTGGGTAAGAACCTCACACTTGCATCTGAAGAAGTGAGGTTCTTACCCACGAAAGCTTAGCTCCCAATACTTCTGTTAGTCTTAAAGGTGCCACAGGACCCTCTGTTGCTTTTTTCTAGTCTGACAGTTCACCTTTCAGCAAGACATATTGTAATCTCCCCTTTAACCAGTTCCTTACCCACCTTTCAATTCTCATGTTAATCCATCATATTAATTCTCCAATTTAACTAATTATTTTCCATGTGGAACTGTATCAAATATTCTACTGAAATCAAAGTAGATTAGATTTACTGCATTTCCTTTGTCTAGAAAATTGGTTATCTTCTCAAAGAAAGAGATCAGGCTGGTCTGGCAGAATCTACCTTGTATTTTGTCCCAATTACCATTTACCTCTATGTCCTTAACTACTCTCTCTTTCAAGATCTGTCCTAAAACCTTGCATACAATTGAGGTCAACCTAACAGGCCTGTTGTTTCCCAGATCACATTTTCCCCTTTCTTCAATATAGGTATTATTTTTGCAATTCTGCAGTCCTAGAGTATGACCCCCAAGTTTATGGATTCATTAAAAATTCTGACTATTGGACTTGTAATTTCATGTGCCAATTCCTTTAACATTCTTGGGTAGAGATTATCTGCCCCCTCCCACCCAATTTGGTCCCATTAAGCTTGGAGTTTGGCTTTCACTTCACATGTGGGAATTTCTACTTCCATATCCTTGTTCCCATTAGCCACCCTGCCACTTCCCCCAAGCTCCTCATTACCCTTATCAAACTGAGTCAAAGTATTCATTTAAGCATTGGGCCATACCCAGATTATCTTTAATTTCCGCCTATCCTCAGTGTTAGCCATTCCATTTATTTTTTCCTTGTTTTCTTTTTATTTATATGATTAAAAAATCTTATACTATAAATTTTGATTTCTTTTGCAAGGTCCAATTTTCCTTGGCTTTTGGCAGTTCTCACTTTTCCCCTACACTTTCTGACCAACGAGAGGTAGCTTTCCTTGCTGATCCATCCCTTCTTCCATTCCTTGTAGGCTTTCCACTTTCTCTTAATAACCTGTTTTGAGATGCTTTTTTCCCCTTTTCTTGGGATGCAGACTTCAGCTAGTTTATGGAACTTTGACTTAAAGTAATTCCAAGCCTCCTCCACATTCAGATCCTTGAGTTCTTCAGTCCAATCCACTTCCCTAACTAATTCCCTTAATTTTTTCAAGTTTGCCCTTTTGAAATCAAAGACCCTATTTGTAGACCTATTTTTGTTTATCCTTCCATTTAATTTATACTGAATTAATTCATGATGACTCGAACCAAGGTTGTCCTCTACAACCAGTTCTTCTATGATGACCTCACTACTGACCAATAGTAAATCTAAAATGGCATCACCTCTTGTGGTTCAATGACTATTGTTGAAGAAATCTGTCAGTTGTCACATATATCAGGCAGGAATATCATCTATTTATCTATTTCCAAAGGCAGGTAAATAAATGGAGAAGTTGAGCTGCTGAGAGTTTAATTTCCTAAGGTCATTCAATTAGTAAATGGCAAATCAGAAATAGGCCTTCAGGTCTTCTGATTCCCAGTCCTCTGCTCTAAATCTATGATCCTTTAGGATTAACGGTGTCACATCAGTTAGTAGTAGGTGTAGTTATTATAGGGGCTTTTGGGTGTGTGGACATTCAGTGGTATTTTGGGCAGAAAAAGGGATCAGTGCTATATTCTTAATAAACAACTGAGTATTCATCAAAAAGGTCAAGAAAAGAGACATACAATATGATGAACACCATCTAGTTTGGCTTATCTGGGATAGATTTCTCTAACAGCACAGACTGCTAATTACACGTTAATTAGATTTGGTGGTGTTATAATTCATGTCCAAACCGTGGATAATCTGGTCACATACTTTGTGTGACCCTTTTGGAGGAGACCATACATAAAATGAACTCAGCTGTCAAGTTTATGTTTTTTGCCCAGTTGATTGGTGGATATCATAGTCATGCCAGGGTAAATGTGATTGTGTATCTGGGCACTGAAATATGAGGCCAGGTGTTTCTGACTTACATACAGACACATGAAATTTGAAATTTAACTTCACCTGACATGCCAGTCATTTAAAAATGGATCTTAATTCTATCTACTTACATTTAAACACTATCCCTCAATAGTCCTTCCTTTGAAATAAGTTTAAGAATATCCTTTGAACCCATTTGTACTCTCTGTTTCAATCACTGACTCTAATAATTTATTCCATATATTATCCTTTGTGACAATGAGTTTCCTATTTCACTCCTATTTTTTTTCATTTTTAGACTATTTTAGCACCTTACTAGTGTAGAAAGATTATCTATATTGACTGTACTGATCTATTTCAGAACTTTGAAAACTTCTATTATGTCTCCTTGAAATCTCCTCTTTCCCAATAAAAATAAACCCAACTCCCTTGCCTTTACTTTATAACTTGTATCTAGCAGACTTGGTGGAATAGTTGTTGACTGAGACTGTACCTTCTTCAAAGTAATAACAACATTTCTGTGAACGGTGATTAATACTGCACACAGTATTTGAAATAGTGTGTGACACATGCCTTACAGAGGAACAACATCTTTTCTTTTTTTTTTTTTTGGTAGTCTATCCTTCTGGTAATACAGTCATGTATCTTGTTTACTTTTTTTGCTGCAGCTGTAGAGCTGGTTGATAGTTTCAATTATTTGTTTCATAAGAGCTCCCATATCCTTTACCTGATTATAGTGCTGTCTGATTCTTCCATTTAGCATCTATTTTTTGGGCTGTTTCCTTGATCCTGGACTAATTATTTTACATAATTCTACACTGAATTGCCTTTGCCATCTGCTGGTCTAATCAACTTAATGATCCATGTCCTTTGGAATAGGATTGTATTATTCCTCATTCCTCTGCCTCCAACTTTAGCATCCTTTGCTAACATGGAGAATCTGGCCCCAATTTTTGGCTGCAGCCAAGGAGCGTACAGCACAACTCAGGCAGAAGGTGTTAAGAGAGCCACCTACGCCTACTTCCATCTTAGGCCTAGTGTGTACCAATCTGATCCCCTGGCATAAGTCAAAGCAGCCTTTAGGCTGCTTTAAAGTACATCAGCTGTCATTGGTCCCAAGGGGCCATTATAGTAGCCAGAATCACTGTGTCCTGAGACTCTCCCCTTTCCCTGGCTATGCCCCTTGTGCAAACTGATAGAAGGGGATAAGACAGGAGCCTCTATGCTGGCTATACCATACTGAAGCTTTCTTCCAGTCATCTGGAACTTCATCAGCATTCCAAGACTTATTAAAAATCAACATTCATAGACATTCATATATTAATGGTGCAGAGATCTCCCACGCCCACTCTTTTAAGACTCTTGGATGCAAATTATCCAAACCCTCTGATTTAAAATGTCTAAGTTTAGTAGCTGCTGTTTAACATCTCCCTTATTTACTATTGAAATGGAAAAAATATATCATCATCGGAATACATCATGTGGCTCTTTCCCAAACATAGAACAGAAATATTTACTAAACACTTCTGCCTTTTATGTATAATTATTGACACTTAGCTGTTTAATGTTATAACAAGGATTTTAGAATTCCTTAACCCTTTTGGGCCTGAGGTCTATCCTACCTCCATTTATCAGTAGAACAGGTGATTGGAGAGAGTACCGCTGTGGTGGTCCTAACATCTAGCAGGCCCTCTGCTCCCAGCTTTCCCCCTATGACAGCTTATTCCCTGGCAGAGGGGATGCAGGACAACTGTATACACTGGGCCCATAGTGTCCAGTGAGAGTGTTACACGCAATTTTATTGTTTCTCCTTACTTCTGAGTTTTACTGTTAAAGTGTCATTATTGTAATCCCATTTGAGAATAAAACTCTTGTTTTCTTTACAGAAGGGAATTATATTTACTGCTTTTCAGACCTCTTCAGTCTCACAAATCTGGTGAGCTTTTTCAAATGGCCATTAAAAGCTAACTCATTTCCCTGGACCTGGTGCTTTGTCTACTTTAAGTGCATCTAACCATTTTCTAACCATTCCTGTTGTTAGATGTATTATACCTACAGCAGCTCTTTGTCTGTTGTCCCTGCAAAATTGATCCCTGGAAGCGATTCCTAAAACACTGATTTACAGTACTATTTCGTTTATTGCAGAAATGCAATTGGTATTATTAGCCCTACAAATCATCACATACTTACTAATGTGGTGATGTTCCATTCCATCCTTTTCCACCTCTACCAATGAATGCTGTGCACATTTTTTAAATGAAGGGCTTTTATTTAATTTTATCCCAATATACAGGATTATACTTTGTGCTAGTAATAAATTGGACTCAGGTAGGCGGTACCATTTTTCCACCTTCCAAGACATTCTTGGTATTTTTGTTGGCTTTGTGGGAGGGAGACATCTGCTAGTATTTAATTTGTTTGTCTTTTATATTACTGTGTTGTGACTACAATAGATACAGAGCCAGATCCTCAGCTGGTATGGAACCATGTTGACACCAGCTGAGAATCTGGCCAATACTGTCTGATTTTCACATTTCTTTGTCACATTCACAATGCAAAATTAAAAAACCACTTAGGTGTTTGTAGGGATAGAGAGACCACCTCTTGAGAGCAAAGGTGAGACACTGCACCCCATATTCTTCATAATGATATTATTATGACATAGTTATGATGTATTCTATGCAAGATAAGTCATGTGGGATGTCATTGGAAAGGTTATGATTTGCTTAATATGATTATCCCATTTGTATGCATGTATCACTTTTGTATCTGAAGTTATGAATATTGACTGTGTAGTTGTATTTCACATGTAGTTATGTCTGGGTAACACCCACTAAACAAGATGCTTTCATTCTAGACAGCTGGGTGAGGAAGGGCCTATTCAGGGCAATGAGCCATTAGGAAAACAATAGGCCTTAGGAGAAGCTTATCTCCCACCTGGAGAGCCTTCCTGTGAACGCTCCAAACAGCCAGTGAGTGATGGCTGCTATGACTCTACAAGGACATGTGATGAGACCACATGTCTCTAGACTACATATTGAGATGTCAGTAATTTTCCAGATCGATCTGGGAACTAAGCTTTGAAACAAAGGTTCCCGCCACATGCAAAAGCTATATAAGGCAGGGAGTGACATCATTTGGGGTTCTTCATTGACCCCCCACCCAAGAAGACTCCTGGAAACACCTGAGGAACAAAGACTGAACTGGGGGAAATGCTGGACCCAGGCTAAAGGGATTTTTAGCCTGTGAATGGAATACATGGGGATACGAAGTGCAGCTTGCCCCTTAAGAATCTGCAGCCGCTGGTATCATCACTTAGGGTGAGAATCTGCTATTCATATCCATTCTATTTGGTATATTAAGCTTAGTTTTCATTTTTGTTTATTTGCTAGGTAATCTGCTTTGACATGTTTGCTATCCCTTATAATCACTTAAAATCTATCTTTTGTAGTTAATAAATTTCTTTTTGCTTTATCTAAACCAGGGTGCAGGAATCATAACTCAGGAGCAAAAGATTATTGTATATTCCTCTCCACATAGAGGCGGGGGAGAATTTTATGAGCACAGTTCCCTGTGCAGTGCAAGATGGTATAATTTTGGGTTTACACTCCAGAGGGGGTGCATGCCTGAGGAGCTGGGAGGTGCCCTAGCTGAAGGCTTCTGAGGGAAGGATTGGTCAGAGAGCCTACCTGCATGTAACTGCAGCTGGGTGTGTCCCTACCTGTATGTATGCTGGTGAAAGTGCAGGCTAAAGAGAGGGCTTTGCAGCTTGTCACAGCAGTATAGTGTAAAAGGGAGCCCAGGCTGGTGGGTAGGGAGTCTCAGTGGTACCCCAGTTCTAGGTAGCATCCCGGAGGGAACCTGTCACATAAGGATAGTTTAATCTCCATGCCAATTCAATCCTTGTCCTCTCTGCTGAGGCTGGCCAGATGATACTAATTAGTGCCTCCTTTCAAGTTTTTTTTCTTTTTCCCTTTACACATTTGGAACAGAGCTCTGACCAGTGAAAAGATATCAAATGATAACTTTTGGAATCTAGAGACATGGGGAAGATATTCAGAACAGAAACAGAAACCTAGGAGTTAAAAATAACTATATCCCATTACTAATCACACTGGTCTACAATTTTTGAGAAGTTGTCTGCTTCAGAGATAAAGTGTGCTATTTATTATGTATTTTGATGTGCTGAATTCAAATATGACAATTAAAACAACTGATAGGCTACTGTTTCTAAGATATTTAAGTTTTTACATTTTATGTCTATGTATATTGTGTAGATAGTAGAGTTTTAATCATAAATTGTAAACCTAGGTCTTTTCATGTGTTTATGGTTGCTTTACATGATAATATTTCACCTGTCCTGTTTATGTAAAGTTGTGATTTAAAAATCAGCAAAAGGGTTATATAAATAAAATTTATTATGAAACAAAAGGCAAAAAACTATTATGTACATAGTTTAGTCCTATTCAGTGTCTACTCGGCGCTTCTTGGCTTGTCTCTTGTATTCATTAAATGGAGCATCTCTTGTCACTGTCCAGCAATAGTCTGCAAGCATTGATGGGTTCCATTTGCCCTGATAGCGTTTCTCCATTGTTGCAATGTCCTGGTGAAATCGCTCGCCGTGCTCGTCGCTCACTGCTCCGCAGTTCGGTGGAAAAAAATCTAGATGAGAGTGCAAAAAATTTATCTTTAGTGACATGTTGCAACCAAGGCTTTTGTAAGCCTTGAGGAGGTTTTCCACCAACAACCTGTAGTTGTCTGCCTTGTTGTTTCCGAGAAAATTTATTGCCACTAACTGGAAGGCTTTCCATGCCGTCTTTTCCTTGCCACGCAGTGCATGGTCAAATGCATCATCTCGAAGAAGTTCACGAATCTGAGGACCAACAAAGACACCTTCCTTTATCTTAGCTTCACTTAACCTTGGAAATTTTCCACAGAGGTACTTGAAAGCTGCTTGTGTTTTGTCAATGGCCTTGACAAAGTTCTTCTTCAGACCCAGCTTGATGTGTAAGTGTGGTAACAAAATCTTCCTTGATTCAACAAGTGGTGGATTCTGAACACTTTTCCTCCCAGGCTCCAATGACTGTCGGAGTGGCCAATCTTTCTTGATGTAGTGGGAACCTCTTGCACGACTATCCCATTCACAGAGAAAACAGCAGTACTTTATGTATCCAGTCTGCAGACCAAGCAAGAGAGCAACAACCTTCAAATCGCCACAAAGCTGCCACTGATGTTGGCCATAGTTTATGCACCTCAAAAGTTGTTTCATGTTGTCATAGGTTTCCTTCATATGGACTGCATGACCAACTGGAATTGATGGCAAAACATTGCCATTATGCAGTAAAACAGCTTTAAGACTCGTCTTCGATGAATCAATGAACAATCTCCACTCATCTGGATCGTGAACGATGTTGAGGGCTGCCATCACACCATCGATGTTGTTGCAGGCTACAAGATCACCTTCCATGAAGAAGAATGGGACAATATCCTTTTGACGGTCACAGAACATGGAAACCCTAACATCACCTGCCAGGAGATTCCACTGCTGTAGTCTGGAGCCCAACAGCTCTGCCTTACTCTTGGGTAGTTCCAAATCCCTGACAAGGTCATTCAGTTCACCTTGTGTTATGAGGTGTGGTTCAGAGGAGGAGGATGGGAGAAAATGTAGGTCCTGTGACATTGATGGTTCAGGACCAGAAGTTTCATCCTCTTCCTCTTCCTCGTCTGACTCAAGTGAGAATGATTCTGGTGCATCAGGAACCGGCAGTCCTTCTCCGTGGGGTACTGGGCGTATAGCTGATGGAATGTTTGGATAATGCACAGTCCACTTTTTCTTCTTTGACACCTTTCCCAACTGGAGGCTGGTATGATCTGTTGGCTCTCTCCAAATCATTGGCACAGCAAAAGTCATAGATTTCCTTTTCCTGTTCAACCACTGGTGAAGATTTGTTGCACAAGTGTTGCAGCATATGTGTGGGGCCCACCTCTTGTCCTGATCTCCACTTTTGCAGCCAAAATAAAGGTGATAGGCTTTCTTAACCATAGTGGTTATACTGCGCTTTTGTGATGCAAAAGTCACTTCACCACAAAGATAGCAGAAGTTATCTGCACTGTTCACACAAGTACGAGGCATCTCTGCTCACTTTGGCTAAACAGAAATGTGTCCCTTTGCAAAATCAAACACTGACAAATAAGAGAGCACGACACTGTATGATTTCTAGAGCTGATATAGGGCAATTTGTTCAGCAGAGTGATGTAAGCTTCGTTTTTGATTGCATCATCCATGACTTCTAGGAATAACATGATGCAATTCATATCATGTATGACGCAATACCAGCTTCAGATTGCATCATTCATTGTTTTGCCTAAAAAGCAAGTACTGTCCAAACCCAGTCATAGATTTATTCATAGATCCAGTCAAAGATGTATTTTAGTCATTTCTGGTTTAAATTGAGATCCCTTCCCTTTATAACTCACTTATCTTCCGCCATTCCCAAGTCAAGGGTCGTATATACTGACCCAATAGCATATCTTGAAAACTAGAGCCAATAACAATTTTAAGCATCATTTGTGTTCTCAGTGACCCAGAATTAGTAAAGTTTGACTACATTTATTTCAGAAGCATTTTGGCTGTAGAGCAGTGTCATCGGAACAACCCATTCTCGGCTAATCTTTAGACATTTTAAAACCACACTAAAGCACTCCAGAGCAAACATTATCCTTATGATCCTGAAAATACACAAAATTTAATCTGATCTAGCAAATTAATTAAATGTATAACATTATCACACTATGACTCTTCCTTACATGTCTTAGTAATTAAGATCTATCAAGTTCTTTTGCTAGAATGGTTACACTAAGTAAATATTTATACAGTACATAAAATGCTATTAGGTTGCACAGACAGACAGCAAAAAAAAAATCATGACATAGTCTTCAAAAGATGCTGAAAGTTGGAAAAAGAAAGAACTATATCTAGATTGTGATGACATTTCTCAGGATATGCTCAGCATTACTCAAGGCCATTGATATAACATATAGTTCATTTGACTGGCAGAAGTCCAAATAGCAAAACCAGAATTTGCAGACGTCTTGGTTCTCAACATATTGTGGAACCTGCACCACATATTAAAGTTCATTTTGTCAGCGAATGTGGCTGAACTAACGACTGGTATTATTCGTCTGAGTTTAGGAGAAATGATTAATCAATGAATTTGGTACACTTAGTAGAAAAATATAAATCAGATTATAATTACCAACTTGGAAAAAAATTATTTCCTTTTGTTTTAGGAAATTGGAATTTATGAAATAAATGAATGCATGTGAATTCCTTTTAGTCCCAAATACACAGAACCAACAAGCCTTCTATTTATACACAAAAAGAGCAATTCCATATTTCTGATAAAAACAGTAAATATCTTGGTTTCTAAAATCTGTGTTTTCGCTAATGTTGAAAGGTGTAGGCAAGCACAAGTCTGAATTCTACACCCTTCTCTGCATCAGCTGCAGGAATTGTGTCCTGATCTCTTTCCCAATGCAAAATATTAACCTTTGCCAAGCACATTATACAGTAATTAAAAAGAGGTCTAGATCCTTTATCAATCAAGATTTCAAAGACATTATAACAGAGAGATGCTACTTCAAGCTCAGATGAAAGCTTCACATTATCATGATCTCAATTTATGCACTATATGGTTCTATAACCACAGCTAAACTCAGTGAAGATTTAAAAATTGTGGCTTTGTTTGAAAAGGGAGAACTAGTTCCCTGCTTGCAATTAGTAGGTGAAAAGCAATCAGAAGAATTTTACTGATACATGTCTCTTTGAAAAGGAATCCTACATGTGTACTTGATAGGCTGAAAGTGAACCAAGGAGTCTCCAGAGAAAATGAATGAATAGTAGTTGTAGCTGAAAAATGATCATTATATCTCTAGGGAATGAATCATTCCAAAATACAATTTCAGAGTAGGATGACCAATAGGTTACAGCAGCCAGGACTACAGATTTTTTAAACTTGGGCTCTCTGACCTTTTAATTTAAACCACAAATAAGGAAAAGATGGAGAGTACCCTTCAACTCCGGAAAGCAACATAAACAAACTACAGTGAACGCAGCTCAGTAGGTTTATATTAAGTCCTTTTAAGTGAATAAATTTCTGATGACTGTGATAATAAATGATGCCTCTAAATGCTAGCATTACAGCCAAAGCTAATTCACTCGTGATACATTCATTTAATTATCAGATCTTCTTATGATTTGACTTACTGGTGAGAACCCTCAGCTTCCTGCCCCTCAGAGTCTCAATGCTGATTGGCTGAGCTGGGGGCAAAAGCTGGCCCCTTTCTGCTCCATCATTTTACCTGACAACTTAGAGAGTTTAACAGGCTGCAGCTCTCCTTCTCCTACAGCAACAGAGAGCTCCTGTCCCCAAGAGCACCTCCTTGTAACTGAGTACTGATGGCCTTTGATCAGGGCCACATGCTTGATAGCTAATCAACTGCCCACATGGTCTCTTTCCTTTTAAATTAGCTTCCCATATGTAACCTTCTGCCATTTGGAGTGGACCGCAAGAAGGGCTGGGTTCAATATCTAGGGGTTCCTTTTTAACAATATAACACAGAGCCAGCTCAAGCCTCCACCCAGTAACCTGGTAAAATTATATGCAACCCTCTGGGCACCTCTAAGTGGTAATACTTCCACTCTCACAAGCACAGAGTCTGAGTGTAGTAAATTACTTTTTAAATAAAAGTAACTTAGCAATAATTTGGGAAAACAGCATAAGCAGGATTCATAAACACAAAAGCATGATCAAAACACCCACCCCAGAGTATGGTGAGCAGGGTCTTTTGCTTCAGGTTCTTGAATCCAACACCAAAGTTGCTGTAGTACACACACACACACAGACACACCACTCACAGTTGTTGTACCTGGTCAGTCTGCCTGCTTGCCTCTTCTGCTGGCTGCTCCCACCAGTCAGCTTCTTCTGCCACCTGTCTCTCTGCTGTAACCTCTGCAAGTCAGTCTCTTGAGGTTCCACCCAACTCTTAGTGATTGTCAACTCTTAGCAGGCTGGGCAGAAATGCTGTCCCATCACAAGAGATTTCAGCTCTTAGTGAGCACTTAACAAAACAAAAGACTCCTAATGGGGCCTATTTAGCTCTATCTTTGAACAGTGGGGAGTAACAGGTTAAACCAGACTGGAGGGTAGAATCCATACTTCCTGGCAAGGACACCTGTCCCTACCCCCTCTTATTTTCACAGAGGTGTGGCATTCAAGCCCCTGGCTTAGCGAGTTCCTTTCACCTCAAGGTGACCCCCTCAACTGAGACAGGTTAAGCACAGTTCTGCCCCCTTTTACTCATATAATAAAGATAACAATATTGATAACAACATTTCACTACCCCTGCATTCAGTACTAAAGTGATTTGTAACCCAACACCAGCCAAAGTTAATCATTTTGAGCAACACAGCTTCTGTCTGCTGGATACCAACGCAGAGTAAGTGTGTTCATGTAGATACAGTTTGCTCCTGAAGTCTCTCCCCATTGCAAACTAGCTGTCAGGGGAGAGCTCATTCAGACGCTGCTTACACATACATAGCCTGGGCCCAGACCCCCTTAAAGGGACCAGCAACCACATAACACCTCTGCACTGACATTCATTAGTCTGCATGGAATAAGGGAGCTATTTATCTAGGTTTTTCAGTTGGTGCCTATCACCGTAGTATCTGAGGGCCAACTATCAGAGTGTCATTTTTCCTGTGGGGAGGCAATCTCCCTTCCCTCTTAACAAGAGCCTGACTTTTTTTTTTTTATATAGAATATCAGGGTTGGAAGGGACCTCAGGAGGTCATCTAGTCCAACCCCCTGCTCAAAGCAGGTCTAATCCCCAGACAGATTTTTGCCCCGAGATCCCTAAATGGCCCCCTCAAGAATTGAACTCACAACCCTGGATTTAGCAGGCCAATGCTCAAACCACTGAGCTACGAGTATTGGGGAGCATAGGGCTTGTTTAGACTAGAAGGTTGTACTGCTTGAGCTCTACTATTATAGTTAAACCAGTACAATCCCCCTAGTATGGACACAGTCATGTCAGTATAAAGCTGTTTAAAGCTGCTTTATACCAGTATAACTATTCCAGTACAGGGAGGGGAATAAGCCATATCGGTGTAGGGCACTTTTATAAAGATATAACTGTGTCTGCACTAGAAGATGTGGGACAACTATTTAGGTGAAAATAAATAAATAAATAAATGCATCCCTAACCAAAATAGTTATATCAGTACAAAACATTGTGTTTGGACTAGGCCTTTAAACACTAGCAAACAGCAGAATGAAGTTTGCTTGCACAACCTTAGTGCATTCCATTGTGCATATGTATTATGATACAGACTCACAAGTGTGGCCTTGGGGTCAATTCCCCTCCCCTCCCTGCATCAATTTCCTCAAAACTACCAAGGAAAGTGGTGGTTTCTCCATCTCTTGATGTCTTCTAATGAAGACTAGATGCCTTTCTGGAGTGTGCTTTGGTCCAAAACTAGCTACTGTGCTCTACAGGAGGCCTGTGATATGCGGGGGCGGGGGAGGGTTGTCAGATTAGATGATCTAATGGTCTCTTCTGGCCCTAGAGTCTAGAAATCTCTGAAAAACAGAGTGTGACACATTAAGCAGCCTCTGATGTTTTCATATATAGCCTGCTTGATGCCCAAAACTAACAATGAGTGAGTGGCGTGATACAGGGGAGCAGCTCAAATATCAAAAGGGGATGGCCAGGGGCAGGACATTAGCCTTTAGGGCAGGGGTGTGTGTGGAAGTGACATCACAAGAGCCTGTTGCAGGACCTCAGCTCATTGGTCAAAGGAGGTTGGGAAGCGGTGACCTCACAGAGGGACCCTGATAACGGCCAGGCAGGAAAAGGCTGCAGGGCAGGGGCACTATCAGAGACCCCCAGGGCTTTGCTGCAGTGAGTCTCTTCTCGAGGTCTCTTCTTGAGGACTGAAAGACAATTCAGGTTCCCGTATGTGAGGGTGAGGAAGAGCCTCTTTGGATTTTTCCCATTTCCCAGTACTAATTTTGCTGGAAAACCAATGTCTCTGTTGGGAAGGTAAGAGCCTCAGAGAGGTTTGGTACCTATTCAGCCTGATCCATCTGGTGCCAGCCAAATTCTAGGCACAGAAGCACTACACTAAAGTGGCAGAATTTTTTTCCCTACCTAGGCCTATGTCCCTTAGAATCACTGGGGACATTGGGCTTTATCTTTTATGGTTTCCCTTTTCCCTGCTTCCCTCCCTCCACTGGTGAGGAGGGGGTTACTCTCCAGCCCTCACTGTGGAAGGCCCTCAGGCAGAGGTGGGAATGGAAGAGTGCTCTGACAGTGATCCCCACTCGTGTCCTGATCCATTCTTTGGTCCATCTGGAGGGAATCCTCAGCTTCCTGCCCCTCAGAGTCTCAATGCTGATTGGCTGAGCTGGGGATCTAGTGACAGGAAGGAGACTCAGGACTTTGTTGTGTTCTTTTAAGACCAGGCAAATAAGCCATAACCAATCATATGCTTGATGAATTTTGCTGCTTCTCTCCATTAATTTTCTCTGAGCAGTTCATGATTCTCTCTAATGTTCTAGTTTTTCTCAAATACTTGCTGAATAATTACTATGAACAGTTGTTGGTCTGTAGCTCTTTTGAGATCATTTTATTCTGATCATTGACTGTATGAAATTCAAGACTGATGGTTAGTTTGAAAGTCAGGACTCCTGGGTCCTATTCCCAACTCTGCCACTGACTGGCTGTGTGATGTAAGACAAGTCCTTTCACTTTTCTCAGCCTTTGTTTCTCCTTCCGTCAATTAGGGATAACAATCCTCTCATACCTACCTCATGGTGGACAGAGATTGGGGAGCCATGAAGATCCGTTTGAGAGTGTCACTAATAGCTGTGTATAATAAGAGGTGTCCTATCATGTTGAATCATGGCAGATTATGATGCAATGCAGTAGAACCCCATTTATCCAACCCTCTATTGTCTGACTCTCAACGTTAACCGAATAATCAGCGCACACAGGTCCAGAGGCAGGAGATTTCTCCTGTGGCCGCTAGGTGGCGCTGCAGCCTCGCACCTTCCTATTCTCCGGGTTTGATTATCTGATTTGGCCCCAGTCCCAATTAAATTTGATAAACGGGGTTCTGTTGTATAATAGTTGAAATATTCTATTTTATTTGTATTTTATTAATTTTAAATCATTAAGAGGAGCAACTACTTAGCCCAGACTGAAGCAACTTATCTAGTTTTCCAGATCAAAGTATCTCCTCTTTGTGTATAATGAGATAATTTAACAGTATATGTAGGGCCCTACCAAATTCACGGTCAATTTTGGTCAATTTCATGGTCATAGGATTTTAAAAATCATAAATTTTATGATTTCAGCTATTTGTAATTATTACATGGGGTTGTAATTGTAGGGGTCCTGACCCAAAAAGGAGTTGTGGGGGGGGGTCGCAAGATTATTTTGGGTGGGTTTGTGATACTGCTACCCTTACTGCTCATGGGTGCCGCCTTCAGAGCTGGGTGCCTGGCCAACAGCAGCCGCTCTCTGGTTGCCCAGCTCTGAAGGCAGCACAGAAATAAGGGTGGCAATACCGTGACCCCACCTAAAATAACTTTGCCATCCCCCTGCAACTCCCTTTTGGGTCAGGACCCCCAATTTGAAAAACACTGGTATCTCCTGTGAAATCTGTATAGTAGAGGGAAAAGCACACAAAAGACCAGAATTCATGAGGGGAGACCAGATTTCATGGTCCATGATGCGTTTTTGATGGCCGTGAATTTGGTAGGGCCCTAAGTATATGACGAACAGGAGGAGATGCGTTTGTTTTGCCAAAAAATATTTTTGCAAAAAATTTTCATCCAAATCGATTTATGATTTCAAAAAACAAACTTGTTTAATCTTAATGGGATTTTCCAACAGATTCATTGTTTCAATGAAAATTTTCCCACCATCTCAATTCCTGGGCTCTATCCCTGCCTCTGCCTTGTTATCTGTTGGTTAGCGCAAGAGTGAGACCTGTTAGCTTTTCTCTCTGGCTCTACCATTGCATTGCTGTGTGACCTGGAGTAGATCATTTCCCTTCTCTGTATCTCAGGGTCCCAATCAGTTCAATGGGAAGAGGGGCACTTCTCTAACTCCTGGCAGTAGTGAGTCTGGGTGAGATAATGGGCATTAAAACACTTTGCGGAGGAGAAAGGGTTGTTTCAAGGTGTTGATCACCAAGGCATTCTAAAATTTTCTAAAATGTCTAGTCTAGAGAAACAAGAAATGGTTGGAGACAAATTTTAACCATTAGTTCCTGACTCAACTTTCTGGCCTTAACAAACCATGTGCTGTACATCAGTTCTCTTCTGAGATCCTAGAAAAAGAATATCTTCACATCCATTAACAAGATAGTACCTATGTTTAAAAAGGGGAACAAAGAGGACCTGGGGACTTACATACCAGTCAGTCTCACTTTGATACCTGGAAAGATACTGGAACAAATTATTAAACAATCAGCTTGTAAGCACCTAGGGTTATAAGGACCAATGATATTTTCATTAATGATTTGGATAATGGAGTGGAGAGTATGCTTAAAAAATTTGCAGATGACACCAAGCACTTTGGAGCATAGGATTAGAATTCAAAACACCCTTGCCAAATTGGAGAATTGCTCTGAAATCAATAAAATGAAATTCAATAAAGACAAGTGCAAAGTACTTCACTTAGGAAGGAAAAGGCAAATACATGACTACAAAATGAAGAGCCTGCTGTCATCCTGCCACGAATCCTTGCCAGTTGCCTGCATTGGAATGTGAATGAGAGAGGCAAGGATATATGTTTGCGGTTTCACCAGTGCTTCACAAAGAACCATCCTGTGGCAGGTGTAGCCCTGTAGTAGTTTCTCTACTCTGACCCATGGCTCTCCCTTCCGTTGTAGGCTCTGCACAAGGTCTTGGCAGACCTCCTGTATGCCATGCTGGGGAATCGGCTGACAGAATCCCCAGATAGAGACAGGCTCCAATACATCTTGGAGGTGAGCCCAATGAGGAGGGGTCGGGGGCAATTTTACTTTAACACTAGGGAGGACTGGAAAGGAGAGACTGGAAGATCCATTTTCCAGTCTGTCCTTCTAGCTCGGATCCTACTGGGCCATCCTTGGTCACAGCAGTCAGTGCAATGCAATGTTGGGCCCTTTCTCTTACAAGCACAGGGGAAGGAGCTGGGACTTTAAGACAGAGTTCTGCCTGATTCTGTGAGCACTAACCACGGGGCCCGAGGCTGGCCTGAAGAGTGAGAGCCTCAACCCATCCCCCCACCTTGAGATCCAGAAGATGGTCCTCAGAGAAGAGTCATGGACTCCTTCCCAGAGAAAAAGGAGGCTCTCCAGGGAATCAGCGTGTCTCTCCTGTGAGCACTGAGATATCTGGGGGAATTGTCCTCATAGTCACTCCCTTCATCCCACCAAGGACTTTAGAGCCAGAAAGGGGTAAAGGGTCTGTCTCCTTCCCAATGAGCTGTTCGTGAATCAGGACTTCAGAGAGGATGGGACCAGCCCCAACACTGAACATTGTCCCAATCTAGAGAGACATGACAGGTTGTGACTTGCAGGATACAAGCATTGGCCAGTGTGCAACAATCCCCTTCTAAAGCGCTACGATCACTGAATCAGATATTCCATCCTGAAACAAAGTCTCAGCTCTTTGGGGATGGGGAGGGGCTCATTTACACAGCACATGCACCTGCCCATTGACCCTGACCTGCCTCCTTCCCTCCACAACATGTCAACCTCTGGATCAGGTCCAGAGTGTCCCAGGAGAGAGCCAGGGCCATAAGGAGCAGCACAGCCCTGCTCCAATTCACCATCACCCTCCCTGAATTTGACGTAAGTGACCTCTGACCCCAGCTTCCTGACTTTATGAGAAAGCTGACTGCATCTCTCTCTCTCTCTCTCTCCTCTCTCTCTACCTACCCCACCCCCCCCCCACCCCCCAGACTGATGATACATGATGCCAAAGACCTGTGGTACTGGGATTGGCACCAGGATAGCACGCTACAGGAATGCAGCTGAGGTGCGGGAGGTAAGGATTTTCTGCCGGAGAATTACACAGTTCGGGATGGGGGACTGGCTGGGTGTTCCTGCAGTAGCTGCATCCTGGAGACTGGACAAGATCCTGCTACTTATTTTAGCTCATAGACTTCCTCATTCAGCCCAATGGGAGAGGATGGCATTAAAGGAGCCTTGCAAATGATCATGGTTTTGTGTATTCCATGGATCCTTTGCTACGTGGCATGAAAATCATCCCTGGGTGGGCGAGTTACTGCAGGATTGTGTCTCTGGGGATCCAGTTCCTGAACCTGTCTCCCTGGCCGACACATGAGTGTCAGAGAGGGGAGCCACTGGGTTGGTGAGTGGGCAGGACACACCCAGCTATTGCCTGACCAGATCCTTGTTGGATGCCCAGAAAGGGAGTGGGGTTTGCCCAGTGCCATCACAAGCCAGTAACTAGAACACCCCTCTCTCCCCAGGGAACTATTGTCTGTGTGGTGAGGTCACATTGTCCTTGTCATGCTGCAGTTTGGATTTGCCTGGTAACAAACCCATGTGCTACAGCCTCCAGACCCAGTTACTAGAGAAGTCACTAAGGGGCGGGGAACAGACCTTTGGTCTGTCTGCTCCAAAAGCCCCAGGCCCCAAGCAACTAGTTCCAGGAAGTAGCTTTGCTGGAGGCAATAGAGGGTCCCCTATTGTCACTAAGAGCTGCACTCCAGAGCATGCCTGCTCACCCACACAGATACATTCCCAGCACGTCATGGCCCCTGCTGTGAATCCCCCTCTAGAAAGAGCTACTAGGCTTTTGATCCCTCAGTGTCTGCAACTGAGCCACTAGACAGTACTACCATTCCAGTCCCAGGATTTGGAGCCTGGTTCTGGGCAATCATCTAAAGACTCACCTTCTGCTGGTTTCAGGTCTTTGGAAATATCTTCCTGGAGGGGTAGAGAAGGTCATTCCCCCAAACAACAACTCTGGCTATCTACGACCCCTGCTCCAGATCAGTCAGGCTTGGCTGGTCCTAGCCTACTCCATTCTGGGGGAAGCCAACCAGCTGATAGGCGATGAGGTAAGTAGCTGGATTATGCTCAGGAGTTCGGGGGTGGGACCCGTGGCCTTTCACCTCTCGGCCATGGAAAGTCATTCCCATTCGATTGCCATTCGGTGGTTGGGCAGCAACAAGCCTGGTGGGGAATGAGACTCAGAGCTGGTGCTATTGGGATGGGAGATGAATTCACCTCCACAAGCAGGTTGGAGCCAGCTTGTCCCTGAGCAGTTCAGAACCACCTCTTTAGCTAGTTATTTAATTACAAGTGTTACATCACCAGAAGAAGCTGCCATTGCTCATGGCAGGGGTAGGAGAATCCCCTAGTGATGTTGTTAGCCTTTCCTGCCCCACAGGGCCTCAGCCCAGTTCCCAGTGTTCTAGTGTCCATGTCACCAGAGGCACCATTTAGAGTTGCCCCTATCACTGGCAGCTTGGAAGGGCCGAGGACTGACTGGGCCATGGCAAACTGGTCAGGCAGGGCTGAGGCACATGGGCTGGGGGAAGCTTGCTTTGCTGCTGCCCAGGCTGGACCTGCTCTGGGGAGAACTGGATGATTTGATCAGCCCCATTCACTAGGGCTGCCATTCTGCAGCTTCACCATTAGTCACTGGGGGTCAGTTAGGGAAAGGGCACAACCTCCCCCATCCCCCATTATTGCTGCTAGAAATCCTCTGACCCCCTCTGCAAGAGCCTCCTCCCTGCCCTACCTGGGTGGAGTGGGTGATGGAAGAGAGATTCTGAGAACTTGAGCTGCGTCCCCAGGTGGGTGTGGAGGTGGAACACCTATCAGAGGGTGGCTGAGGGAATGGAGGCCAGAGCTCACCCTATAAAGGGGGGGAGGCTATTTAACACTTGAGGTCACTAGAGAGGAAGACAAGAGTCCATCCCAGGGGTCAGGAGAGTAAATCTGTCCCTGAGACATGGGCAGGTGCTGGGTGGAAATGCTGCTGGTTTCTGTTGCCATTAATTGCCCCTGATCCCTAGGGGCATCCAGGTCTCTGACAGGTTCTTGTTCACTTGCAGCAGGAGGACATCATGGCCAAGGCAATGCATAGTTCCACACCATCAGTTCCTTTTGCTAGCTGCCTGAGGTAGTGCATGGGCTGTGCTTCTTGGGATGCCTGTGATAGGGTGTCTGAGGGGTTAGATAGCAGTCCTGGGCCACTGTGATCCCACCCCACTGAAACTGTAGAACCTGCTCCAGACGGAGGAGGAGTGTGGTGAAGCAGAGAAATCACCCACCAGCACAGAAGGGCATAAGGAGAGCCTTTGGCCCAACCAGCCCTGCATCATTATACTTGCAGCTAATGCCAGGCATGTAGGGGAGAGAAAAGGAGAGAACCTGACTCAGTTTGGGGCTGACTGGTGAAGAGACAGGAGCTAGCTGCCTCCCCAGCTGAGGGAAGGATCACTAGCCTGCCAGCCAAGGCAGCCACCAGGAACCCAGCACTGTTTTCTGGATCAAAGGAGATGGAGAAAGAGTCCTAGGAGCACCCAGCCTTACAGAAACTTGGGTGACAGAAGTACAGAGTCCTTGTGGAGGTTCTGACCCCGCCAAACTTACAGCTGCCCCACCTGGAGGAACCTGGGACCTCAGCAGCATAGCCACCACAGGAACTTGGATAATAGGGGCCATGCCCCAAACTGAAGGGGCAACAGTAGGAAGTAGTCCAGGACACCAAATGTAGACTTCCCCTAGGGAGATCTCCTACTCCAGGGTTAATTTACACAGGGCCTTAGGCTGGGACCTCGTGGAGTGGGAGGTCTTGGGTTCCCCTATTGCCCTGTGTCTTAAAGACTGAGGCACCTTGACCACTGAAGCAGGAGGCAGGAAGCCAAGTACTGAAACCACTAGACCAACTCACCCTCCAAGTCCCCTGTTTACAAAGAGTTTAGAAGACAGCTCAGAAGTGAGAGAGACAGCAGAGAACGAGAGACTTACCTTGGGAGCGCCTGAACAAGGGTGCAGCAAAAGTCCTGGCTGCAGGAAAGGTTTTGCTAGCAGCAGCTACCCCAGGCCTGCCTGAGAGAAGGGGCTAGCCCTTCGCTAAGACTAGGGAACTCTGGGCTCTAACTTCTGGAGGATCACTGATGTGGCATTTGACTATATGCCAAGAGGGAGGGCCCAGGCTCCCATATGAACCACCCTTTTCGTGGACTGGGGATAAACCCCCTTTCCCTCCCTTGGAGAGGAGGAGAGAATAGAGACATTTTAACCCTAAGTCAATGATGTGCCACTCACAGGCGACATGGATTGAAGACCCTTTCTTTTGTGGGGATGTTGGACTGTGTGCATTGTATTGGGCTCTGGTGAAGTGGCCTTTCTTTTGTGGGGATGTTGGACTGTGTGCATTGTATTGGGCTCTGGGTCAAGTCACTACCTACCAAAAGATGAACTGCCACAGCATTGGAGTAATTGCTGGAGGGAGGCCAGAGACAGGGGAGAGTTGATACCCAGGGACATGACTATTAGGTGGCACCACACATAGGCCTATCCCCCATCACAATTTGGCAGAGAAAGCAGGCTGCAGGTCTGGGATGTTGCCATGAGGCCCCCAAAAGAGAAAAAGGATTGATATGGTAAAATGAATGAAGTGGCTATTAGATAGCCAACAACAACAGGCGGGGCCTCACTGGAGCAACAACAGTACCATCTGGTCCAACAAATGGCTACCCAGGAGCAACAACAGGTGACACAACAGCAGCAGCTCATTCAGGAGTTGGCAGTGCAGCAAAAAGAACAGCAGCAATGCATCGTCCAACAAATAGTGACCCTCTGTGTTGGGGTGTACTCGCCCCACACTGAACAGGGAAGGGTTAACTCCACATTGTGGGCTGAGGAAGCCATGCCTCCTCACCTCTGCTGGGCATGCTCCAACTAGAGCACCAGTATAAAAAGGAGCAGCTCAGCTCAGTCAGGGCTGACCACTGAGGATGGAGGACGCACATGGCCAGTTCCAGCCCAGGAGCTGGAAGCCCCAGATACTGGAAGCCAGGCCTACTGAGGCCTGGGCAGATACCAGCTACCTGAAGACACCCAAGGGAGGACAGAGATGCTGAGAGCTGCACAGACTGAGAAACCGGAGACTCCGGAAACACCCACACCTCCACATCAGGAGACAGGATAGGAGGTAGTGCAGGAGTACTATACATTACTACGGTTATAGAACCAAAAGCTAAGTCAGCATGTTTCAGTAGGATCCCCGCTGACACAGTAACGAGAGTACTTGTTGCTGACAGGGGCCTGGGCTGGGACCCGGTGGAGTAGTGAGGCCTGGGTCCCCCAATCCCAGCCATCACCCTGTCTGGGTGGTGGCCCATCTCCCTGCAGCTATTAAACTGTACTATACTGACTCTGGCCATTAGGCCACACAACCCTGACCGAGAGGGCAGCTATATTGACTGTGGTCATTGGGCTACGTGGTCCTAAGGGAGAGGGTCCCTATATTGACTACGGCCATTAGCACAGTCCTGAGGCAGAGGGCAGTCATATTGACTTTGGTCATCGAGCCACACAGCCCTGAGGGAGAGGGCTAGGATGACCAGCTCACAAGAGTGAAATATCACGACACATTGGTCGAGCAGGGGGGACGACAGACAGACACAGGTGCACAGCCCCGAATGGAGCCAGAGGCACACTGGTCCGCCTGGCCCCGTGCTACCAGCGTGCCCCTTCCTGTTGGGGATGGGCCCATGCTGCACCACACAGCTCCCCTGCCCAGCGCCCCCTGGATCCACTATGCCCAGAGCCCCCCTAAAACCCTTCCACCACAAATGCACAGTGCTGTGTGCACACACCCCGCCCAGCGCCCCCCTGCCCATAGTCTCACCATAGCTGCCCAGCACCCCACACAGCACCCCCCACTCGCTAGTTTCCCAATATACACAGATTTCCCCTCCCTCCCTTCCTTCCTCCCTCACAGTGCCCTTCCCCACAGCCCCACCACCACAACTACACAATGCCCCACACAGACCCGCACTGCCCAGTGCCCTGACACACACAGATCTCCCCCACTGCCCAGCACCCCCCAACAGGCCCCCACTGTCTAGCACCCCAAAACACACAAACCTCCCCCACTGCCCAGTGCCCTCCACACCCTCACAGCCCAGCACCCCAAGCACACCTCCAAGACACTCACTCCATCACACCCTGCCCCCTTCCCTGGCCGCACTCACCAGACCTGCTGGGAGATCTCTGGCTCCTAGGGTGAGAGTGGCGAGGGGAATCTCTAGACTCTTCACGTGCTGCGCCTGCCACAAGCGCGAGCTCCGTGGCTCTCATTGGCTGGGAAAAGTGCCAATGGGAGCTGCCGGAGCCACGGAGTGGGGCTTGCAGGTGCCAGCAGCACGCAGAGCCCTCCCACCCTAAGAGCCAGAGGGACCTGCCAGGGGGCGAGGTGGGGAGTCCCGGTGGTGCTCACCTGGGGCGGCTCCCATCCCAGGAAGCATCCAGCAGGCCGGTCCCTCTGGCTCCTAGGGTCGCGGGTTGGGTCAGGTCAGGTGGGGGGGGGCAGAGGGCTCTCTGCTTGTTCCCAGTGCCTGCAAGCCCTGCCCCTGCAGCACACGGTGCTCCTGCCGGCGGGCGGGCGCTGGGAGCTGCCCCAGGAAGCGCTGAGCAGCGGTGAGCAGCGGCGCCTCAGCTGCAGTCTGGATGGTCCTGATATCAGGACAAAGGGCGTCCCGACCGATGTAAGGTCGGGACGCAGGACAAGTCCCCTAAAATCGGGACTGTCCCGATAATATCGGGAAGTCTGGTTACCCTAGAGAGGGCAGCCATATTGACTCTGGCCATCGAACCACACAGCTCTGAGGGAGAGGGCAGTCATATTGACTCTGGCCATTAGGTAACATAGCCCTGAGGGAAAGGGCCCTTATATTGACTCTGGCCATTGTGCCAGGTGGCCCTGAGGTTAAGGGCGTTCAGCTGGACTTAGCTGCCGGACTGCAATGCCTTTGCTCTGCCCAAGAGGGGGATGGGGCGTAGTAGCACAGCGACTTCCTCTTAAAACTTCAGGGGGTAAACGTAAATCCCGCAGCAAGGCTCTGACTCCAACCTCAAAGGTGATCTGGGTAGATAAACCCCTTTTCCCTCCCTTGGAGAGGAGGAGAAGATAGAGATGTTTTAAACCCTGAGTCAACGGAGTGCTACTCACAGGCAACATGTGGGTTGAGGACCCTTTCTTTTGTGGGGATGTTGGACTGTATGCATTGTATTGGACTCTGTTAATTCAGAAGGGGATGAACTTCAATTGGTGAAATGGCCCCATGGGTCAAGTCACTACCTACCAAAAGGTGGACTTCCATAGCCCTGGAGTGATTGCTAGCAAAGAAGGGCAGCAACAGGGGAGAGTTGATACCCAGTGACGTAACTATTAGGTGGCACCACAACCAGCTGTTCCAACAAATGGCCAGCCAGGACCAACAACAGGAGACACAACAGCAGCAGCAGCTAAACAGGAGTTGGCAGTGCAGCAATAAGAACAGCAACAACACATCATCCAGCAAATAGTGACCCTCTTACAACTTCAGGTGTCAAATGTAAATCCTTCAGCAAGACCTTCAAACACCACTCCAGCTCTGAACATTCTGATAAAACTCACAAAGAAGAGGACTGAAGATGACCCAGAACCCAACCTCATCACCTTTGTCCAGGTTGCCACAGCAGCACAATGGTCACTTGAGCACTAGGCTATTTTGTTGGATGGGCCCTAACCAGGGTGGGGCGAGTGGGGCAGCAGCTCCTGGCACAGATCCAGGGGAGGGGGCAGAAAAATGATGAAAAAATGAAAGAGGCTTGAGCCCTGCAGCGGGACAAGGATCCCGATGGTCCAGCAGGACCCACTGCCATAATAGCAGGAGTAGGATAAAAATTCCCCAAACAATGTGGGAGCGGGTGGGACTGGGTATTGTGGGGCAGGATGGGAACAGGATTAAAAAAACCCCTTCTCCTGTGAGGCAAGCAACATGAACATCCGAGCCAGCAGCTGCCTTTCTCTGGCCACCCAGCTCTAAAGATAGTGCCACCGCCAGCAGCAGCACAAAAGTAAGGGTGGCAATACCTTACCACGCCAACCTTCTGTGCTGGTACTTGGGGTGGCATTGCCTTCAGAGCTGGACACCTGGCCGGCGACCTCCACTCTCCGGCCACCCAGTTCTGAAGCAGGGCCGCCACCAACAGCAGCGCAGAAGTAAGGGCAGCAATACCATACCATGCCACCCTTACTTCCTTGCTGCTGCTGCTGGTGGCAGTTCTGCCTTCACAACTGATCAGCAATTCATTGGTCACCGCTCTCCAGCCATCTAGCTCTGAAGGCAGCGCACTAGTAACGGTTGCATGGCCCAACCTTACTTCTGCGCTGCTGGTGGTGGTGGTGCTTTTTTCAGAGCTAGATGGCCAGAGAGCCATCTTGTTGTTTGAGGTGCGGGAGTACTATTCTTTTAATCCCATTCCCAGCCCATGGGGCAGGATGGTGGGATTAAAAAAATAGCCCCATGCAAGGCTCTCGTAGAGAACGCCAATATGCTTTCTCGTGCAGGGTGCTAAAATGCCTAGTTATGGCACTGTTTGTTGGCACCCTGTCTGAAGGAGCTGGCAAAAGCCCCATATTGTGGCCTTGATGCCATGGTCATGACTATGCATGGGTCAAGGTGGCCATCTTAGACAACATCATAGCGAAAACCCAAGAGTGCTTTTGCTTGGAGAAAGACCCACTGAAGGCCTGATCTTGCGCAGTGGCCCAGACCAGTGGCGTAGCCAGCTTTTAAGAGGAGGGTGAGCAAACCTAAAAAAGGCGTCCCCCCCTTGGCTCCTCCTCCGGCTGTACCGCTGACCGTCCCTTCCCCCCGCTCCTCCGACCACCATGCTGCGCCCCCCCCGCTCTTCCAGCCGCGCACGCCCGCTGCCCCCCCATGGCTGCCGGCCGCGCTGTGGGCTGCCAGCCTGCGCCCCCCCCCCCCCTTGCTCCTGCGGCTGCGGGGCCAGGCCACATGCTGTGCCCCCCAGCTCCTCCGGCTGTGCGCCCGCCGCCCCCCATGGCTGCTGGCCGCGCTGTGGCTGGCCAGCCTGCGCCCCCCCACGCTCCTCCGTCCGGCGGCCGCCTTTGGAAAGGCGCTGCTTTTGGGAAAAGGGGTGAGGGGAAGCGGCTGCTTCCCCTGCACCCCGCTAGCTACGCTACTGGCCCAGACCCGTTAGCAATCTTGATGGCTCTGACTCCAACCTGAAAGGTGATCTGGGTAGCAGATGCCTGAAAAGATTGTACTGGTGCAGTTCACACAGATCCTTCTGATTGCAGGACAGGAGTGGTTGTTGCGACCTAGACCCAAGATATTGGCTGATGTGTTGAACCTGGTGGAGAAATATAAGGCAGCTGCTGAATCTCTGAGACCTGAAGCCTCCCATCTCAGGGGACTGCTTCCTGCAGATCTATGAGCCAGATGAGGAGGGCAGTCTCTGAAAAACCATGTAACTTGCCCAAATCCACAGACAACCAGCAGCTGCAGCAAGATCCTGGAAATCTGGCCTCGGATAGACTATAAGGCCATGGAAAAGCCTGATCCCAAATGAGGGCCCTCTGTGGGCATCCATCTTCCCTTAGATGAGCAGAGGGATGAAGGCAGTACCTCAATGGGAAGCTCCTTTGTTTGTGGACAGACTGGTTATTTCCACTGTGGCTGCCCCTTCATGGACTGTAATTATTGGCAGCCATGGACAACGGACACCAGGGCTCGGAAAAGAGGCCTGTCTAAGAGGTTAGTCCCAGTACAGGTTAATTGTGTAGATGTACCAGGACTGCAGCCAAACATTGGTTAGGAAGCAGTTAGCAGGGCTTGGAGACATCCTTGGACACACCATCTATCTCCAGCATCGCCCCGCAGCATCGCCCCGCAGCATCGCCCCGCACCAGCCCAGCAGCGTCAGGCCGGAAGCATTGACGGTGGACGTTCTGTCCTGTCCATACTGGGCATGCTCCAAGTGCTCTGGGAGTATAAAAGGAGGGAGCCCAGCTCAGTCTGGGCTGGCGGCCGCAGGGGAAGGACCTGACTGGGAAGCTCCTGCAGAGGACCAGCTGCCGCCTGCGGAGGCACCGGGGACTGAAGCCTCTCCAGGCCAGCCCGAAGCCCTATTGCAGGAGGAACCTGGGGAGGTGACTGACACGGAGGCCCACAAGGAACGTAGGGACTCGTGGGAGACCTCCACACTCAAGCCGGTAGGAAGTGACCGGGGTGGGGATGACGGACTGGTACCTTGCCCCTGGCAAGCCTCAGTGTGTTTTGGTAGGACCCCCTGGACCCAAAGTAGGGGACCCCCTGGACCCAAGGCCGGTGACATTAGGGGCGGGCCTCACCCCAGTACAGCGAGAGCAACTACAACAACTGCTAGAGGAGTTCCCCGACGTCTTATCCGCCCGCCCAGGACAAACTGCCTTGATGAGTCATCAGATCGCAACCACCCCTGGTCAGAAGGTAAGAGACCACCACCGACTGTTGCCCCGGAAAAAGTGGGACACGGTCTAACAGGAGCTGGAGACAATGCTGGAGATGGGGGTCGTGGAGGAATCGACATGTGAGTGGCGCAGCCCCATCATCCTAGTCCCAAAGCCCGATGGGACTACCCGTTTTTGTATCGACTTCTGAAAGGTCAATGCCATCTCCTGTTTCGACGCATACCCGATGCCGTGGGTGGACGAACTGCTGGAACGGCTCAGGGAGCGAAGTACTTGTCAATCATAGACCTAACAAAGGGATATTGGCAGATTCCCCTCACACCAAACTCCCAGGAGAAGACAGCCTTCCCAATGCCTTTCGGCCTCTTCCAATTTATAACCATGCCATTCGGGCTACATGGAGCCGCTGCTATGTTCCAGTGGCTGATGAATAAGGTCTTACAATCCCACGACCAGTATGCAGTGGCGTATATAGATGACATTGTAGTCTATAGCAACAACTGGGAGGACCACCTACGCCATCTGGCTGGGGTGCTGCAGGCCCTCAGAACAGCCGGCCTCACAGCTAACCCAGCAAAGTGCCACCTCGGGCAAGAAGAGGTAACCTATCTTGGATATATGCGGGGGAGGAACTGATGTCCCTAATCAGCAAGGTGCAAGCCCTCATAGACGTACCCATCCCCAAGATGAAGAAGCAGGTGCACCAGTTTTTGGGCCTAGTCGGATATTATCGCCGCTTTCGTGCCAGATTTTGCATCCATAGCCGCCCCCCTATCAGACCTGATAAAGAACTCGCAGCCTCGACAAGTGCAGTGGTTGGAACAGTGCAAGGAAGCCTTCGAAACCCTGAAAGAATGACTCATGGAAGAACCAGTCCTGCGACACCCAGACTTCTCAAGGAATTTATACTTCAAACAGATGCCTCGGAGGTAGGCTTGGGGGGCCATACCCTCCCAAGAATTATATGGGGAAGAACACCCGATACTGTATCTAAGTCATAAACTGTTCCCCTGGAAACAACATTATTCCACAATAGAGAAAGAGGCCCTGGCGGTGAGGTGGGCCATCGATGCCCTAGTTATTACCTGCTGGGGAATAAGGTTGATCACAGACCATGCCCCCCTACGGTGGATGCATAGTATGAAGGACACAAGCCCCCAGATTATGCGATTGTACCTCTCCCTCCAACCCTATGACTTCCATGTGTTTCATCGTTTCTCTAGACAGAGTGAGGGGGAGGAGGAGGCGGACCAACCCGGAGAATCCTTCTTAAGGGGGAGGGTGTGTGACGGGACAGCACTGCCCCGCACCAGCCCCAGCAGTGTCACGCTGGAAGCACTGATGGCGGAAGTCCCGCCCCATCCATACTGGGCATCTCCAAGTGCTCTGGGAGTATAAAAGGAGGGAGCCCCGCTCAGTCTGGGCTGGCGGCCGCAGGGGAAGGACCTGATCGGGAAGCTCTTGCGGAGGACCAGCCGCCGCCTGCGGAAGCACTGGGGACTGAAGCCTCTCCAGGCTGGCCCGAAGCCCTACTGCAGGAGGAACCCAGGGAGGCGACTGACATGGAGGCCCACAGGGAACCTAGGGACCGGTGGGAGACCTCCATGCTCAAGCCGGTAGGAAGTGACCCGGGGGGGGGGGAACAGACTGGTACCTTGCCCCCGGCAAGCTTCAGCGTGTTTCAGTAGGACTCACCCCCCCGCCCCCTCCCACTGAGCCAGGGGCAAGGTCCTACGCTGCGGTTGGGGCTGGAGGCTGGGACCCGGTGGAGTGGGAGAGTCTCTGGTCGCCAGGCCACATTGCCCCACAACCCAGGGCGACCCTAGAGACTCTGGCCACTAGGCCGCATTGCCCTGTGACCAGGGGCGAGTCTATGGACTCTGGCTACTAGGCCACCTTGCCCTACACCCAGGGGCGGTTCTATGGACTCTAGCCACTAGGCCATATTGCCCGGTAACCAGGGCCGCAAACCCTCACAGCCTGTATCCCAGTGTGTGAAGGACTCCCATTGTACTTGTGCCAAAGCTTAATAGATCAACTCATTTTTCCATCAATTTCCAGAAAATAAATGCGCTATCGGAATTAGACATATATGCTATGTCTAAACTGGATGAGTTGCTGGACAGATTAGGGTCCACCACTTTGTCAGGTCAAGAGTGGTATTGGCAGATTCCTTTGACACCCCCACTCACAAGAAAAGACCTTATTCTCCACCTCATTCAGCCAATATCAATTCAAGACCATACTATTTTGGCATTCATGTATCCGCGGCCACCTTACAATACCTGATGGGTTGGATACTCCAGTCTCATATGCCACAGTCTAAATCAGTGGTATTGTCATTTACAGCTACAGTTGAAATGACCACTGAGGTCATCCAATTAATCCCCTTTCAAGGGCAGTAACTAGTCTGGAAGAGAAAACTGGTTGTTATGGACATGATATGAAAATATAGGACTGTGGGCCAATCTCATCCATATTCATTGGCTTCCTAAAGACCTCTTGGACCAGGAGTGCATGTGGAGAAATAAACAGTAGAAATAAATGCTTAAAACCTATCTTAATACACTGTTTTTATTAAATGTCTGAAATAATGAAACAAAGGGGGAATGGAAATGCATAGTATATTGCTATATTTTTAACCAGAACTAGTTATTGAAAACTTTGGAAACTATTATATTAATGTGTTGTCAGCCAGTCTCTTATGAATGATAGCTACTGTTAGAGCATGAAATGATATGTTTTCAATAAACTACACCTCTACCTCGATATAACGCTGTCCTCGGAAGTCAAAAAATCTTACCACGTTATAGGTGAAACCGCGTTATATCGAACTTGCTTTGATCCACCGGAGTGCGCAGCCCCACCCCCCGGAGCACGGCTTTACCGCGTTATATCCGAATTCGTGTTATATCGGGGTAGAGGTATTCTAGGGATGGTTTTTGTGCATTTTGGACGCACGAGGAAAAATAAGATCAAAAGCCAAATACAACAGATACCCAAATGTATGAAATAGTCCCCTCTGGAACTATGGACCTAAATTTTCAAAATGAACTTTGACTATATCAGATTTTGGCTGCCCAATATATGACACCAGAAGATGGTCTGAGTTTCAGTGTGCTTGCTTCCCATGCTCAGCCCTTTCTGAAAATCAGGTCTCATTAAAGGTGTCTAAAGAAATGGGATAAGTATGTTTGTTGAAATTGGTACCTCTGAACCTGAGAGTTTTTGTAAGGTTCACAAGTAGTTGACATCTTTATTCAACAATTTTAACCAAACAGGTTGGACAATCACAAACATTCCTCAAAGTACTGCCTGTAAAAATGGCATCTTTCATGACAATTCTAATTGAAGGCATGGTGCGCCTCAATAAATAAGACATTTAATACCTTCTCCCCCACCCCTGCCCATTGATCCATGTGTTTACATAAAATATATGATAATATCAACTAGACCACAGTGATCCATATGCCTCAACCCCAACCAAGATTGGTACAGTAGCAACAGTCAGAGACAAGAGATGCCTAGAGGCTGTTTTAAAATGCTTTGGACCTCCTAAAGTGCTTCTGCTAGACATAGTATCAATTGTATTTAAAAGAAGCTTGCAAGAATCATTGATCCTGCTCAGTGATATATTATCATGACAGTATAAGAGTGTAGGAAAATTCTCAGCTCTTTTATGAGCAGCGGAAGATTGTGAAAAATAGAGGGAGGGGTGGTATCAAACTTTTAGGAAGAGCTTTTAGTCTTCCGCACACTTCAGGTATGTCTGTACCTTATTTCTCTGTGAAGAGACCATTTTTACTATGGTGCAAGCACAGAGGTATAGGAAGAAATGGTAAAATCATAACCTTCTACTATCTTTAATAGTGGGCTTGTAGTAGCAAGTTGATTTTTGCTCTTTATAATAATAGATCTGTAGTTAAATTTTGCATTCTTCCCATCTGGATAGTTGACCATACTAGGCCTACAGCTTGTGCAGATCCTCAGAACTATGCATTTGCATAGCATCCCTCTGGAGAGCTGCACTTGAGCTCAGATCCTACCCCTGGCAGCAGCCCCACGTAACTGGGCTTGATGATGGACTATTCCATGAAGGCTGAAAGGAATCTTCTCCCACAGGCGCTGGAGTAGTAGTGATACAGTGCTTACCTCTCCTGCACCAGGGCAAAGTGACCAGTATATCTGCATAGTGGTGGATCCATCATTCCTACTAACACACCTCTCACTACCCATCTGTGCCCTGACAACCAAACTGTGCCGTACAGGTATGCAGAGGGTGCTCTTGCTTAAACACCCTGCTCTCTGAGCAGCAGAACCACACCAAGTTCTTCCTTATCTCTCACTGTGGAGGAGGGGATAAGATCTAAACATTGGTACATGTTAAAGAACAGTAACAAAATTGAAATATTGTGATGCCTGGGTACTACATTCTTTTACTATCCCTTTTGTTTTTAATTTTCAAACCAAATTCAATCAAACCTGTCTAAAGCCTGTAATCTAGTTGAAGATGAAGGGCCAGAGTGTGGTTTCTTTACACTGGTGTAGGTCTATGGAGGCTCCACTGACTTCAATTAAATGTTTCTGGATTCGTATTGGTATGAGAGAGATCTGAATGTTTAGTATAATGTTTAAAATGTAACCTTTTTTTTTCCAAATCAGAAACAAACTCTTAATTTAATACACACATACACGAGAGAGAGAGAATGAGATACATGAGAAATTATAACTTCAAAAGGTCATTTTAAAAGACAACTATGAAGGAGTGAAAACAGGGAATTGGAATATAATGGTACTTTCAACCTATGTTTGTTGGCTTTCCCTCTCACTCTGACTCATAATAGGATATTCCAATTCTTTAGGATCTGAGGGAATTAAGGACAGTCTCACATATTTTAAAAATGCAGTTCTTTTTTCCTGTTTACCCAGCTACGGCAGATACTTTTCCCTCTTATGCAATCTTGCAAATAAGCTTTTATTTGGGGGTGGACAAGGGTGTTATAAAAAGACTTACAGCAATTTAATAGATGGAGGTTCAATAACCTACAAGATGAAAAATTTAAGTATCATGTCATTCAGGAAACAAAGACATACATTGAACTCCACAAAGGAGAAGATATATCCCCTTCATTCCTCTGGAAGGCATTTAAACCTGTGCTAGAGGGCCAAATAATATCACACTCTGCCCATAAAAGAACAAGGAACAGGCAGTTAACAAAAGATTTAGAGTTAAAGGTAATATCGCTCTAGAGACCTTTTCACATGAACCCAACAAAGAACTTTCGCTCAGCTAAATTCTTCTTGGGATGCACCGAATTGCCTACTACAAACCAGCTCAGCAGAGCTATGCACTCTTAAAGCACAAATTCGGTGTGGGTGCCAATAAGCCTAGTAAACAACTTATCCTTTATCTGACCCTTCCTTTTTCTGTCTTGTCTATTTAAGCCCCAGTCCTGCAACTGACATCACCAGGGCAGATTGCTGCTCCATAGAAGTCAATATTATTGAGCTTTGCCTGAGTGCAGCAGTCTGTCTGCAGGCTATTAATGGCAGAACAGGGCCTAGAATGTAAGTTCTTCTGGGTAGTGACATTCTCTTACTATGTGTATGTGCAGCACACAGAACTGTGGGGCCCTGATCTTGGCCAGGGCCTCTAGGTGCTACTGCAATACAAACAGTAGATAAATAATTAAGAAATGACTAGAGCTGTCAAGCGATTAAAAAAATTAATTACGATTAATCACGCAATTAAAAATATTAATCGCGATTAATCGCACTGTTAAACCATAATAGAATACCATTTATTTAAATAATTTTGGATATTTTCTACATTTTCAAATATAATAATTTTAATTACAAGGGAGAATACAAAGTGTACAGTGCTCAATTTATATTTATTTTTATTACAAATATCTGCACTATAAAAACAGAAGTAATAGTATTTTTCTATTCACCTAATACAAGTACTGTAGTGCAATCGCTATCATGAAAGTTGAACTTACAAATACAGAATTGTGTCCAAAAAATAACTGCATTCAAAAATAAAATAATGTAAAACTTTAGAGCCTACAAGTCCACTCGGTCTTACTTCTTGTTCAGCCAATCGATCAGACAAACAAGTTTGTTTACATTTGCAGGAGATAATGCTGCTCGCTTCTTGTTTACAATATTACCTGAAAGTGAGAACAGGGGTATGCATGGCATTTTTGTAGTTGGCATTGCAAGATATTTATGTGCCAGATGCACTAAAGATTCATATGTCCCTTCATGCTTCAACCATCATTCCAGAGGACATGTGTCCATGCTGATAACAGGTTCTGCTCAATAACCATCCAAAGCAGTGTGGACCGATGCATGTTCATTTTCATCATCTGAGTCAGATGCCACCAGTAGAAGGTTGATTTTCTTTTTTGGTGGTTTGAGTTCTGTAGTTTCCGCATCAGAGTGTTGCTCTTTTAAAACTTCTGAAAGCATGCTCTACACCACATCCCTCTAAGATTTTGGAAGGCACTTCAGATTCTTAAACTTTAGGTCGAGTGCTGTAGCTATCTTTAGAAATCTCACATTGGTACCTTCTCTGAGTTTTGTCAAATCTGCAATGAAAGTGTTCTTAAAAAACAATGTGCTTGGTCATCATCCAAGACTGCTATAACATAAAATATATGGCAGAACGTGGGTAAAACAGAGTAGGAGACATACAATTCTCCCCCAAGGAGTTCTGTCACAAATGTAATTAATGCATTCTTTTTTTTACAAGCATTAGCAGCATGGAAGCATGTCCTGTGGAATGGTGGCTGAAGTATGAAGGGACATACTAATGTTTAGCATATCTGGTATGTAAATACCATGCAATGCCTGCTACAAAAATGCCATGTGAATGCCTGTTCTCACTTTCAGGTGACATTGTAAATAAGAAGCGGGTAGCATTATCTCCTGTAAATGTAAACAAACTTGTTTGTCTTAGTGATTGGCTGAACAAGACGTAGGATTGAGTGGACTTGTAGGCTCTAAAGTTTTACATTGTTTTGTTTTAGAGTGCAGTTATGTAACCAAAAAATATATCCATTTGTAAGTTGCACTTTCACCATAAATAGATTGCACTACAGTACTTGTATGAGGTGAATTGAAAAATGCTATTTCCTGTTTGCCATTTTTACAGTGCAAATATTTGTAATAAAAAATAGTATAAAGTGAGCACTCTCTACTTTGTATACTATGTTGTAATTAAAATTAATATATTTGAAAATGTAGAAAAACATCCAAAAATATTTAATAAATTTCAATTGGTATTCTATTGTTTAACTGTGTGATTAAAACTGCAATTAATCGAGATTCGTTTTTTTAACTGAGATTTTTTTTTTAGTTAATTGCATGAGTTAACTGTGATTAATTGACAGCCCTACAAATGAATAATTATTATGAGGCAAGAGGCCACCAACACAAATCCCTAAGGTAAAACAATTTGCAGAGAAACAAATGACAGAGCAAGTGAAACCCTTGAGGAAGTAGAATCACTAGCTGTCCGTGTCACTACAGGAATGGATGCACATGGTTAGATAAAGCTAATAGGGTGTGGTAACTTCTGGAAGATAAAAGAGGCCTGGTTCTGATCTCACACTAGTTTTGCATTAGGACTGTTTAACCTGAGTTACCACTATTTCCCACCTATATAAGTGAGATCCGAATCAGATCCAAGAAGCAAGCTATTTCTTTTTTATGGTACCTAGTCCCAACTTAATCTCGACCGCTTTCCTAGTCTAAACAAGTCCTTTGAGGCCCTGTATGTGGTTCCAGTTTTATTAAAGTGCCCCTCACTCTGCCTGTTCTCCAGCAGAACTAGTGGAAGGATCCTCACAAAAGCACTCCCCACACTAACTGACGCATGAGATAGCGCAGGTAGCAATAAGTAAATGAGTAGGTTCCTATGGGATAGTTCAAGCTGCTGCTTAACACTAGATCCTACAACAGTCTGGTCTCCCCACCTTTTCTGGATGCTGTTTCACAGGATGGCACCCTCCTTTAGTTATTGGTTACCATAGAGACAGAACAGCATGCACTTCAGGGAGTTTTGTGCAGCAGAGCTAGGGAGATGGGAGCAGGGACGTCATCAAGGGTAGAGCTGGGCACCTGGTGAGAGGCAGTCTGGGCAGTGGTGAGGAGACTGTCTATTTGGGGAAATCATTTTGGTGAGCAGGGAGAGGAGTAGGAGGGTGCTTGGAAACAGGAAAAGATTTGGGGCAGGAAGGGGAGAGTATGGAGCTTTCAGAGACAGGAAGGACTGGAAAATATTACAAGATATTAGTAGGGAAGAGGAAGAGTACACTGGCTGTAGTTAGAAATGTAATGAAAGCACACGTTCCCTAGCTTACCTTTATTACTTTCCTTATGTACACCAGAACAGACTCGGGCTAAACCTATGATGAGCAATACAGAAATAGGGAAGAGAGGACAGAAGTGCAGGATGAAGTGAAAGGTGTCCGCCAGGTCAACATTGCCAAACAGACAGAACCAGCAGTTGCCTAGAGCAACAAGTCATTCAGTAACTGTTTGTGGATGACTGCACATTGATAGGTGCAGACATTTGACAGTTTTCCTAAGGCAGTAGCCAATTCAGGTTATCAATTCTGGAGGGCAATCTGCTATTGCCAGTGAAACTCATTAGTCCAATATATAAGGAAAGGCCTAGAGCTTTGCAGAGACATTGTAAGAGAATCAGCATTTCTACCACTAAAGACAATCCAGAGGCACCAATGTATATTACAGAAACATCTTTAATACAATCAAACAAAATTTCTTTACAACATTTCATAAGGGAAGAAGGTGCATAACCTGTTTATTCATTAGAATATATCTCTGATAGCTACATGCAATACAACTTGCATAGGATTTGTATGTGCTTGTGATGAGACTCTAAAACGGGTCAGCAACCTATGGCACACGTGCCAAAGACGGCACGCAAGCCGATTTTTAATGGCACGCTGCTGCCTGCCGGGTCCCGCTCAGCCCGCTGCCATTAAAAATCCTGCCCGACTCAGCCCGCTCTTCTCCGCCCCCTGCCTACCGCTCTCTCTGGCAGGGGAAGGGGGCAGAAGCAAGCTTGGTCCTGCCGGCCGCTGCTGCAGGGCAGGCTCCGCCAGCAGCCAAGCTTCCCCCCAGCGTGCTGAGTCGAGCCCTGCCTCCTCTCCCTCCCTGCCGCTGATGGCCTTTGCGAGGGAGGGGAGAAGAGCAGCTCCAGCGCCCTCGCTGCTCAGACCGGTAAGGAGGTGGAGAAGAGGCAGGGGGAAGTGGGGTAGGAGCGGGGCGTATCCCTCCAGCCCCCTGCCATGAACCGCTCAGGTTCACCAAGCACCCCCCCGATCCTAGCCCACCCCCCCAGCCCTCTGCCCTGACCCCTGCACCCCTTGCACGTCAGCCCCCTGCATCCCCCCCACGACCCCATCCCTGATTCCTGCACCCTCCACACATACCCAGCCCCCTCACACCTCATGACGACTCCTGCACCCCCTCACATGCCCCCTGCCCTCTGCCCTGACTCCTGCACCCTCCACACATACCCAGCCTCCCCACACCCCATGCCCTGACTCCTGCACCCCCTTGCACCCCAGTTCCCTGCATCCCCCCCACGACCCCATCCCTGACTCCTGCACTCCCCACACATACCCAGCCCCCCCCACACCCCATGCCCTGACTCTTGCATCCCCCCCATCCCCACCCCCCCACCCTGAGCACCAGGTTGGCAGCAGGTCGAGCGGGGCCAGCGGCTGGGACCCCAGATGGCAAGGGGCCAGCAGCCAGAACCCCAGACCAGCAGCGGGCTGTGCGGGGTTGGCAGCAGGGACCCTGGCTGGCAGGAGCCAGTGGATGGAACCCCAGACCGGCAGCGGGCTGAGCCGCTCGGCCCGCTGCTGGTCTGGGGTGCCGGCCCTGCTCAGCCCGCCGCCGGTCTGGGGTTCTGGCTGCCGGCCCGGGGTTCTGGCTGCTGGCCCCTTGCCAGCTGGGGTCCCAGCTGCCAGCCCCGCTCAGCCCCTGCCAACCTGGGGTTCTGGCCGCAGGCCCTGCTCAGCCCACTGCCGGCCTAGGTGAACAGAACCCCAGGCTAGCAGAGGGCTGAGCAGGCATTTTAATTTAATTTTAAATGAAGCTTGTTAAATATTTTGAAAACCTTGTTTACTTTACATAAAACAGTAGTTTAGTTATATTATATATAGACCTATAGAGAGAGACCTTCTAAAAAACGTTAAAATGTATTACCGGCACATGAAACCTTTAATTAAAGTGAATAAATGAAGACTCGGCACACCACTTCTGAAAGGTTGCCGACCCCTGCCCTAAAACAACTAAACAATCTTTCACAGCCATACAGAAGAGCAGCAAAATGAGTTAAGTCTAGATCAGTGATACTCAGACTGAGGCTCTCGAGCCACAAGTGGCTCTTTAACCTGTCTCCTGCGGCTCTTTACAGCACATGATATTAAAAATCTGTGTGACTGAATATATGGTACTATAGTAAATGACATAATGAATTCACACTACTGTAATTGGGATTATGTTTTCCAATATGCATTACTTTGCCTTAGAGACTAACAAATTTATTAGAGCATAAGCTTTCGTGGACTACAGCCCACTTCTTCGGATGCATCTCTAAGGTGCTACCCTGTTTCCCCGAAAATAAGACATCCTCCGAAAATAAGGCCTACTTACAGTTTTGCCTCTCGTTGTAATATAAGGCATCCCCCCGATAATAAGACCTCCCCGATAATAAGGCATCCACCGATAATAAGGCATTTTTCATTTCTGAAAAATAAGACATCCCCTGAAAATAAGACCTAGCGCATCTTTGGGAGCAAAAATTAATATAAGACACTGTCTTATTTTCGGGGAAACAGGGTACAAGTACTCCTGTTCTTTTTACAGTAGTGTGAATTCATTATGTCATTTACTATAGTACCATATATTCATTACTTTGCATTTATCAACATTGAATTTCATCTGCCATTTTTTTAAAATGTCACCCAGTCACCCAGTTTTGTGAGATCTCTTTGTAACAGTCTGCTATGGACTTAACTATCTTGAGTAATTTTGTATCATCTGCAAACTTTGTCAGTTCATTGTTTACCCCTTTTTGCAGATCATTTTTTACTGATTGGAGGTCTGCAAAACAAACCATATAATGAGAGACTTAGGGAGTGCAATCCATTTAGCTTATTGAAGAAAATGTGAAGAGGTGACTTGATCACAGTCTATAAATACCTATGTGGGAAGATATTTGATACTTCACAGTTCTTTAATTGAGCAGAAAACAGCATGACAAGATCCAATATCTGGAAGCTGAAACTAGACAAATTCAAACTGGGAATAAGGCAAAAAATTAACAGTGAGGGTAATTAATCATTGGAATTGTCTTCATCACCAGAAGTCTTTAAATCAAGATTAGATGATGTCACAACCTTTGCCCTGACCCCAATTCTGGACAGGCACCAGATTGCTGTAAACAGATCCATTTCCCAGGTCTATGTGCTTCTAAGTTTGCCTGGGCCTGGGCAGGGACTGACCATTGTTCCAAACTTCGGGTTTCTCATGCAATCTCACAGGTACCGACTCCTATCTGATACCCTTCTTCTACACTGGGACGCACGGTTTGGCCACCTTGATCCCAGAACCAGTGCCACAGTCCTGCCGAGCCCCCAGTGCTTAGAGATATTTCCCTCCAAAGTCCAACTGGCTGTGGGAGCTCTGGTTTCCTTATTGTGTCCTTCATGGAAAACATGGCAGCAAAGCAAGGAACATAGACTTAGCCCCAGTCTACACTTAAAGTTTAGGTTGACATAGTTTGGCACTCAGGGGTGTGAAAAAGCCACATCTTTGGCACAGCTATGCCAACATAACCGCCAGCGTAGATGAAGCTAGGCCAATAGAAGAATGATTCCATTGATTTAGCTACCATTGCTCAGGGAAGTGGTGTACCTACATTGATGGGGAAAAAAACACTTCTGTTGATGCAGGCTGTCTACACTATTGGGTTATGCTGGCTTAGGGCCACTATAAGTCCCATAGTGTAGACATGGCCTTAACACAGGATTTTCTTCACCACAAATACTTTTATTCTTTACCAGCAGTAGGGTTACAGGAAAACAACAAACTCCTGAACACAATTCCCCCCTCAGTTTGATCTCACCCCATCTGTGAATCCTGGTTCTGGTCCAAGTCCTTAAGTCAAGTAGCCCTTCTACCCTTCTTGGCCTGGCCATCTTGCTTCTGGCAGTGGAATGGCTTCCCTTGATTGGAGAAGCACTCCTTGAAAACTGATTCTGTCCCCTGTCTTCCCGTGTGCTGCAAGCTGCGGGGAGGTCCATACTCCCACTCTCCAACCCGCTGGCTTTTGTGTAGAGAGGCATTAAAAGTTAATGGCCCTGCTCTCTCCCAAGGGTCTCTCTCAGTAGCTCTCTCCCAAGGGTCCATACCTTTTTGACCCCACAGTGAAAGAGAATGAGGGGGAGCTTCCTCCCACCTTCTGTCCAAATCTCCAGCCCTGGGCCCCAAGAAAAGAAAGTGCCTGGTCCCATTCTCCAAGACCCCTTTCTACCTCCTTGCTCAAGGCCTCTTCCTCAAAGGTAAACTTTCATGTACTGGTGCAGGTGTGACATCACCTTGGGTGGATCATCAGCTGTGGGAATTGAACCTGGCACCTCTGGATCTTAAAATATGAGCCTCTATTGTATAGGCTGAAAGACCCCAAGCTCAGTTAGCCATGGTTGTGGCAGGCTCATCAACATCTATATATGGCCCAGACACCATCAGAGGGTAACAGAATGCCACACTGAGTTGGTGTGGGTTACACAGGGGCTCACAAGCAGTCCTTTTCCAAACAACATACCCCTCCCCCAGGATCCTTACTCTCCTGCCTAACTCTTAGACCTCCACCCAGGTTCTTTCTACAGCACCCTTGCAGCTGGATGCCCCAGCACAGGTCTTACCCAGACCCAGTTACTGGAGAAGTAAAGTTGCTGCTGCTGGAAGATAGATTATTTAGAACTCTAACCTCTTTTCCAGCACACCTTGCTATAGCCTATAATTCCCAGTGTTCCTCTAAGAAATACAAGACCCAGAATGCCTTGCAACTTGAACAGGGTTGTGCCAAGATGTAAGCAGTCCTTAAAGGACGCAGTACACTCTGTCCTAAGACCAAAATTGCAATGTCTTTTTGCCACCATATTGCATTGCAAACTCATGTCTAATTTACCATTCAGGACCAGTGACTAGCGCACTTCTAACATTACTCCTTCCCAAGTTTTTCTCTCCTGAGCATTTTGAGCTCCCACCCCCAAATTAATTAATTTATTTAAAGTGTGACTAATGTTGCCAATTTCCCACAATGACATTTTTGTTACTTTTTTGCTCAGAGCTATTAGAATGTTGGTTCTACTCGGACCTCAGCAGCACCATTAAATTAAAAATATAGTTTAGACTCACCCTTGAGTTGAGGATTATTTGAGCAGCACACTAAAGGTATACATTTATTCTGGTGGCATCCTAAAGCTAAAAACTGATCTTAGTGACAGCTTTAAACTACAAGTATAGCAGAGTTCTTAAGATAAAAGCTTAGGCCCCAGTTCAGCAAGTTACTTAAGGACATCCCTAACTTTAAGCACACGAGAAGCTTCATTGACTTCAATAGGACTATTGGCCTGCTTAAAGTTAGGCATATGCCTATGTTGAGTCAGGGCCTGACTTTGGCAGCACCATTAAAATTGAAGCTATTTTAGTAGTTCAAGAACAATCTTAACTTTTAAAATGTTCTGACTTCAGACTAATTCCTTTTATCATCCTTAATCTTTCATTAACACTAGTTTTTAAATTTTATATATTACATATATTACACACAAATAATTACATTAAAAGAACATTAAGATTGCAAAGTCAAACACTCAAGAGTTAAGAAATTCTTGTTTGTATACTTTTATGATAAAGTCTTCAGTTACGTAATCACTTACAATTTTTTTTCCACATGGCCACTACCTCATTCAGTGCATAGGATGGAAGGTGCTGAGTTAATGAGCAACTGTTCAATATTCTGTTTTCATGTCATTGATAAAGTGGTCCTATACTTATGTGCTACATATCATTCAAACTCTGCTCTGCATGCAGAGTTATTAATTTCCTCATAAACTTTTCTATGGGCTCATCATTATAATTAGGCTTGGAAAGATTAGATTTTTATTGGCAAATGTTGGTAAACGTCAATTTCACCATACATACACAAAATGATGAAAAAATATTTCCATTGATAATAATCAAAATGTACTGATAGGCAAAGTAAGAAAAGTGCTATTTGAGAACTTATTAAAGTTAGATTTAAGGATATTTACTTCGTATATTTTGACATATGACATTGGCAATTTGTGTTTTAATGGTTATAAAGCTTTAACTTTTTGAATCACTAATCTACAGTCATTAAATAATTATTGTCTAACCCCCGATTGTCTAAGTCCCCCAGATAATTTCCCATAACTGTGAAAATTTAAATGGCTAAAATTTAGAAAATGCTTAAAAACAAACATTGATTGATATTATCTGTCAAATTATAAAAAAATAAAAATTGAATTCTTCCAAGCTCAATTATAGCAGCTGAGTGCTTCACAAACATTAATTTATTTGCACAACCCTCCCCTGAGGTGTGTGGGTGGTAGTATTATCCCCATTTTACAGATGGAGAACTAACGCCTGGAAAGATTAGGGTCAAAAGTGCCCACTAATCTTGGGTGCCTGATATGAGACACCTAGCACTTGATTTTTCAGAGTACTTAGCATTATAGCACTATATATATTCAAGTAAAGCTCCTGTTGGCTTTCAGTTGCAGTGGTGAGAGCTCAGCACTTCTGCAAATCAGATCCCGGGGTCTCAAGTTGGGCAGTCAGAAAATGAGAAAATGCTTTATATGACAGCTGACAATTTGGCTGACACCAAGGATTGAACCAGGGACCTCCAGAGTTAAAAGTATGGGTCTCGCTACAACTTGAGCCAAGCTCTCAAAATGAAAGCTGTAATAGACTCATATTCTCTATGGCGCAAGCACAGAGAGGGGGGCACAACCTACATTGACCAACAGATTACAGTAGCACAGAGAGAAACTGAGTCCTTATATATACTGCAAGAGAAGTTTCTCCTCAACTCAAGAACTATAGGTCTGTGTTTTGGGGGCTAATGGACAGGGTTTTTGCTGTACCTTGGCAGGTCTGTGTGACTTATCTAGTAATTCTAGTATTTGTTTGTAGCAACAGGGTCCTTAAAGAATTCCAGCCAACTCATTTATTTCTGCAAAGCACGAAGAAAATTTGTCAAGCTGTTTTTGAGTCACAGGTCATTAAATATCATCCTGAATACAGAACCAATCAATTTCAGCTACAGTTAAAGTTAAAGTTAATGGCCACACATCAGGCCAGATCTGCACACCGAGGGAACCCTCCACATGTGGTTTCTCCTCCTTTTGCATGGAAAGAGGGATCAGTCACGACTGAGACACAGTTCCCCTCCTCCCCCAGGATCCTGAAGAGGACTCTCTATAAGGTTGGAGGGAGAGGGCAGGGAATGGATGAGCTGGGAACAGAGAATGAGTGGCTCTGTGAGGGTTGCCACCTGTCCAGGTTCTCCCAAGATTGTCCCTTTTTGAGGTAGCTGTCCTGGGAAATCTGTAAGAGTGCTCAATACACACTGCCAGCTGTCCAGTTTTATGGGCTCAGGATCATCCAGGATGTCCCTTTTTTGTGTACCTCAAAGGTGGCAACCCTAGTTCTGTGTTGGGTAGAGTCAGAGCTGGAGGACACACGCAGTTCCCAAGAGATTCCCCAAGAAAGACGGGTACAACCTGATGGGGTACTATCTTTCCCCCAGTGCCCACTACATGGTGAAGAACTCCCCTCTAAGTGGGGCCCAGGGATAATGGTGGTAATTGGAGCTATGCTGCCAGGAAGCTAGGGGAAGGAATGGGAAGCCACCAAAGTGGAGTGACTTAAATCAACTGAATTTTTAAAAATATATATAAATGAGGCTTTGTAATATTATATGAAAATAATCAACATCAACAGACAATCATAGAAATGGAGGGCTGGAAGAAAGCATATGAGGTTATCTAATCCATCCCGGCATACTGAAGCAGGATCAAGTACACACAGACCATCCCTGACAGGTGTTTGTCTAACCTTTTCTTAAAAATCTCCAGTGACAGGAATTCCACAACCTCCCGGGAAACCTATTCCAGCACTTAACTATCCTTATAGTTAAAAAGGTTTTCCTAACATCTGACCTAATCTCCCTTGCTGAAGATTCAACCCATTACTTCTTGTCCTACCTTCACCCGTTATAGCAGCCCTTAACATATTTACGAGTGTTATCAGGTCCCCTCACAGTCTTCATTTCTCAAGACTAAATATGCCCAGGTTTTTTAATCTTTCCTCATAGGTCAGGTTTTGTAAACCTTTTGTCATTTTTTGTTGCGCTCCTGTGGACGCTTTCCAATTTGTCCACATCTTTCTTAAAGTGCGGCTCCCAGAACTAGACACAATATCCCAGTTGAGGCCTCACCAGTGCTGAGTAGACCAGGACAATTACCTCTCGTGTCTTAAATACGAGACACTTGTTAATACACCCCAGAATGATATTAGCCTTTTTCGCAACTGCATCACATTTTTAACTCATATTCAATTTGTAATCCACTATAACCCCCTAGATCCTTTCCTGTAGTACTGTTTAGCCAGTTATTCCCCATTTTATAGTTGTGCATTTGATTTTTTCTTCCTAAGTGTAGTACTTTGTACTTGCCTTTATTGAATTTCATCTTGTTGATTTCAGACCAATTCTCCAGTTTGTCAAGGGTATTTTAAATTCTGATCTGTCCTCCAAATTGCTAGCAACTCCTCCCAGCTTGCTGTCATCCGCAAATTTTATAAGCATACTCTCCGCTCCATTATCCAACTCATTAATGAAACTATTGAATAGTACCAGGCCCAGGACAGACCCCTGTGGGACCGCACAAGATACACCCCCCTACTCTGATGGCAAATCATTGATTACTACACTTTGAGTATGATCTTCCAACCAATTTTGCATCCACCTTATAGTAGTTTCATCTAGTCCACATTTCCCTACTTTGCTTATGAGAATGTCATGTTGGACTTTGTCAAAAGCCCTACTATAATAATATATGGAGATATCCTATCTCCTAGAACTAGAAGGGACCTTGAAAGGTAATCGAGTCCAGCCCCCTGCCTTCACTAGCAGGACCAAGTACTGATTTTGCCCCAGATCCATCCCTAAGTGGCCTCCTCAAGGACTGAACTCACAACCCTGGGTTTAGCAGGCCAATGCTCAAACCACTGAGCTCTCCGTCCCCCCAAGATATCTCATGTTTACTGCTTCCCTGCCCCCCATCCTCTCCACTAGGCTAGTAACCATATCGAAGAAGGAAATTAGGTTGATTAGGCATGATTTGTTCTAGACAAATCCATGCTAGCTATTCTTTATAATCGTATTATCTTCTAGGTGCTTAGTCCAAACACCTAGCCTACCCACCCAACCCTCTAGGCTTAAGAGCCCAAGCTGCAGCCCAAGCCACCACATCCACACTGCTATTTTAGCATGCCAGCCTGAACCCGACTAGAGTGAGTCTATCTACCCATGCTGGGAGAATCATTCTCAGCTGCAGTGTAGATATACACTAAGTGTCAAAGTTCTTGATAGAAAAAAATCTCTATATATAATCTGAAATTCAACAATTAGGAAACTAATTAGAGAAACAAATACCAACATCCACTTTAGCAATTTAAGGCTATAAAATGGCAAGAACTAACAACATGCAAATAAAAAAAAAATATTATTTAAATTTCAAAAATCAATTTCCATGAGTTAAATAAAATGATTTTTTACAAACTAAAAACAAAAACCAGTTGTGATTTGTATCCACCCTAACAGCAATTGAGGGAGGGCACAGGGCTTTTTCATGAATGCCCTGGTCTCCTGAGAATCCCCCAGGGTCCATTCGGAACCCAGGGACTCATAGGGTTTGGGGATAGGCCCCACAACTCATTTGTGGGAGTGGAGTCAAGCCCTGACCCTAATGAATCAATCAGGGAGAAATCCCAGAAGCACACCCTCTCTGAACTTTCTTTTCCTTTAACCTCCTCCCATGAGCTTGCCCATGGTCAGGAAGCTGATTTACAGGCAAAATTGTCAAAAGTGCCGAAGTGTGTTAGGCTTCTAAGTCACTCAAACACTTAAATTTTTTTTTACCCTGTATCTTATTTGATTCACAGTATCCTCAGCAGCATAATGCTATCTAATGCAAATAATTAATAATAATGATGCCTACAAATAATAATTATTAATAATAATATCATACTAAGCATTGGTGCCATGCTGGAACACTGAATGAATGCTCACTTAGAGGCAACACTTAGACACTTTCTGAATCATTGAACCCACTTCTGCAGCACCTGGGTTTTCTTTACAAATTCCCCTATCTGCATATTGACCAGGCCTGAATGTTAGTGAGGTTTGTACTGTGCCTAATATCTGTATTAGAACAGTTGTAATTTTCTTTCTATCTGTGTAAAAGATATTAAGTTGCATGATAACTGAGATCCTAGCAAATCAACCCCAGCCTCACTACTGAACAATTCATTTCACTTACTTTTGCCTCACTCTTACACTGTTCTAAAATTAGAAACAAGCAGAAGCCTACTGGAAACACTATGCAGCATCTTAATTGGGCTGTCACTAGGGTAAAGTTCTACTTCTGTCAGCAACTTGCCACCTTGTTAGCATCATGCAACCTATTGGTTTTTAAAAGATGGAAATAAAAATGTCCTTCTGTTGCTACATACCAGGTAGTCTCTTCTTTTATAACCAGAAAAAGTGAACATTTGGAATATACATAGGATAATCTTGAAATAGACTAAAATATTGTTAAAAAAGGCATTTGGTTCCACTTTTGATTAAAGTCTATATTTAGTCACTTCCAGTATCTAAAACACAACCACCAGAAACCAAAAATAATCATGTATTAAATCCTGACTTCAAGAAGAGCATTGCTTCACTAAGAACTGAATAAGTACTTTAGAACTGAGCCATATAATTTATCAGTGCCTCTGTAACAACTCTCTGAGCTCTTCAGTCTCACATATGCTGTAGACCAGTGGTGGGCAATCTGTGGCCCATGGGCCGCATGTGGCTCATCAGGGTAATTCACTGGAGGACTGCGAGACAGTTTGTTTACATCGACTGTCTGCAGCCATGGCCACCCGCAGCCATGGCCACCCGCAGCTCTCAGTGGCCGTGGTTCGCCGTTGCCTGAGGACCGTCAATGTAAACAAACTGTCTCCCACGGGCCACAGGTTGCCCACCACAGCTGTAGACAAATGGTTGAAGGTAGTATGATTGCAGACTAACACATAACTCACAGGCTCTGGAAAGATGAGAATGCACCTTCATATGCAGAAGAGTTAAAATGAGTGTCAGCCTCTGAAAGAATTCACATATCAACCTTAAACTCGACACAGTCAGAGAAACCTGAGCCCCTTTCCACATGTTAAAATCCAGCCTAGGAGACAAAACCTGACCTAAACTAAGAGCGCATTCCACACTTTCACTGCACCAAATACATATCTAGGTACCAACCTATGTATGCACATATACCTGAAGAGGTAGCACAAATACACAAGAACAACATATGGAATATTTCCCATATTCACCTTGGTACTGAAGCCACTGGACCAGATCCTAATGTCCTGGCTCCATTCCTTTTGCACCACTGGAGCAGTGCAAAGGGGACAGAGAGATTCCCGTGGTGTAGGAAGAATCTCTGAATGTTTTAAAGCCAACATTACTGGCCCTATGGTACTCACTGCAGTAGGCATGGGGGCATTCCTGGGCTGGCCAGGGTCTGGAGGGGATGGTCTCAGACTGCAAAGTGGTCCTTAGAGAAGTAGTCTATCTGGTGTAATTTAAAGCAGCTCGTAGGCTGCTTTATGTTATATTCGGGGCTAGATTGTCTACCTGGTGGGCCACTGGATCAAGGGAGCATAAATGTGTTTTAGAGCCACCTTTTCTCTTCTGCCCACCCACCCTTGGTCCCAGGCTGAGTGCAGCATGAATGATACTGGGTACCTGGTCTACTTCATATATGCATATCCACTGTCTCATGTACCACTTGTGTAATTGCTACTACCATTTATTTGGGAAAAGCCCTCACACCTCAGCTTTTGGGACACTAACCACCCCACACTGGTTTAGTAGGCATTCCCTGCCTTCCTCTTCATCCTTTTCCACAGACTTCATCTTTTTTACAAATAAAGTATAAATGATTAGCTTTTTATGGTACCTATTTTGTAGCAAATTTTCAAGAGATTACTATTGAAGACTGGGTTTGTTCTTTGTTCTTCTTTATAACATTTTCCTTCCCTTCACTCCACTTTTAATTTTTTTCCGTTTTTACTCCACTCTGAAAACCTCATGGTGTGTCTTTTCCAGTTCCTGTTTTCCCTCAGTTTAAATGTTTTTAAATGATTTATATCGTTCACATATTTTCCCATATTTCCCCAAAGACCATTTACCTTTCACCTCCCATCAAAATCTCCCCCCACTCCCCCCGCGGTATTCTTCAGCATGCTCCCTATTCACCCCTCTCTTTCCCCCCAGGAAACTGTGGTAGAGTCTGCAGGAAGTGAGGAAAACTTGGCTCTGGGCAGGGAGGCCTGGAAAAGAACCTGTCCAAGCTGAGGAGAGACTGCAAATGCCAAAATGTGATGGGGTGCCTGCCCTACACTAGACTCTAAGGGATTAATAGAGCCCTAGAGGCTGTGCAGGAGGCAACCAATCAAAGAAGGGCTGAAGGGAACAGCCAATCAGGGCCAGGCAGGCCTACATAAAAAGGGAGCCACAGGACAGAGGAGCACAGTTCTCTTCTGGGAACTCAGGGAGGAAGGATTGTGTCTCTGGAGGGCTGTGAGAACTGAGAACACCCTGGACATAGTAGTGTGCTAGCAGGGACTGTGGGAGTGAAAGACAGCTCCTGGCTGGCTGCTGGGATTTGCAGGCTGAGACTCTGAGGCAAGGACAAAGAGGTTGCTGGGACCACAAGAAAGTGGCCAGAAATTTGCTGTAGTAGCCACTAAGGGAAATAGCTGAACAGTGGACTGCAGGTCCTGGGAAGGGGGGAGTACAGTGTGTGGCAGGGCCGGAGGGCTGTGTTGCTGAAGAGGATGCTGTGGTCTTTGGAGAGATGTGGGTCCTAAAGCAGGAGTGATGGTGGTGAGGCACCACCTGAAAAGGGTGCACTAACATGCTGAGCTAATTCCCAAGACAGCCAGCAGGAGATGCCAGTGGTGAGTGAACCCTGTTACAGGCCCCAGGCAGGAAAGCCTGGGAGGAGGCAGAGAAACCTTGGGTTGTGTGGGGGATTCTGAGTTCTAATTACTGTTTGTTTTGTATTAATAAAGCCACTTTACAAGGAGGGGTATTTTTTCCATCAAGAAAAAGCTTGGTGATGTTTATTTGAACTGGCCAAGGAGAGAAACTGAGGCAAGCTGCCTGCAGTGTGGCCCTAGGCCATAAGGGGGCACACCAGAGGCAGTTGGCCTGGTTACAGACCCATATTGGGATATTACTGACACTAAACAGTAATGCCAACAGCACTTTACACAGGCATTGAAGATACTGATTCTAGTCCTCTCTTAGGTTATGTTACAGAAACAGAGCAAGATGCTGTTTCCCATTCCCCAGAATGGAAATCTCACCAGTACAGCCCTGCCATGGGGGCAAGTTGGCTAAAAATTCTGCAGAAATTATAATAAAAAAGCAGAATGTAAAAATTAATGCTTTTTGATCGACAGCAATAACTCATCAGTGAAGAGCCCCTGGGTTGCCATGGCAACAGTAATAGTGCACACTGGGGCTGCTGTCTTTCTCACTCTTATTATTCTCTGCAATAGTTTGTTGGTTCTGGGGTTTAAAGGGAAACACTCTTCTCATTTTGTGTAAACAGCCTATTATAATATTTACACCTTAGCTCTAATAACACAAATTACAATTTTGGGTTAGAAAAAAATTCTAATTTGGACTTGTAAGAGTATTAAAATTCCAGCAATGTTGGTGCCCCACTGAGCTGTTGCCAAGCCCAGAATGTGGTCAGAGAAATAGATTGAGCTCCTTGACTCTATCCCTATAAGGTGTTTTCTAATCCTTTAATTATTCTCGTGGCTCTTCTCTGAACCCGCGGGGTTTATCAACATCCTTCTTGAATTGTTGGCACTGGAAATGGACACAGCATTCCAGCAGTGGTCACACCAGTGCCAACTATAAAGGTAAAATAACATCTCTACTCCTACTTGAAATACCCCTGTTTATTTATCCCAGGACTGCATTAGCCCTTACGCCATAAAGGCTATGTCTACACAGGGTTAATAAACCCTGGCACAAGTCAGCTGACTCAGGGTCATGGAGCTTGGGTTCCAGGACTGAAAAATCACTGTCTTGAGCTCTGGGACCCTCAGAGGGTGAAGCCAGCTGACCTGGGCCAGCCGCGGCTGTGCTGCAGGTCTTTTATCCCTGTGTAGATGTGCCCAGAGTCAGCTGGGGAGCTCATGTTCAGCTGATTAACCACCAGGACCCCCTGATCTTTTTCAGAGTCACTGCTTCCCAGGATAGAAATGTTAGGAATCAAATGTTGCGAACAGAATGTTGGGAATCATCAAGAAAGGGATAGATAATAAGACTGAAAATATCATATTGCCTCTATATAAATCCATGGTATGCCCACACCTTGAATGCGGCATGCAGATGTGGTCGCCCTATCTCAAAAAAGATATATTGGAATTGGAAAAAGTTCAGAAAAGGGCAACAAATATGATTGGGGTATAGAACGGCTTCCGTATGAGGAGAGATTAATAAGACTGGGACTTCTCAGCTTGGAAAAGAGGCGATTAAGGGGGGATATGATAGAGGTCTATAAAATCATGAGTGGCATAGAGAAAGTAAATAAGGCAGTGTTATTTAATCCTCATAATACAAGAACAAGGGGCCATCAAATGAAATTAATAGGTAGCAAGTTTAAAACAAACACAAGAAAGTATTTTTTCAAGCAACGCACTGCCAACCTCTGGAATTCCTTGCCAGAGGGTGTTGTGAAGGCCAATACTATAATGGGGTTCAAAAGGGAACTAGATAGATTCATGGAAGATAGGTCCATCAATGGCTATTAGCCAGGATGGGCAGGAATGGTGTCCCTAGCCTCTGTTTGCCAGAAGCTGGGATTGGGTGACAGGGCCTGGATCACTTGATGATAACCTGTGTTCATTCCCTTTGGGGCACCTGCCATTGGCCACTGTCAGAGGACAGGATACTTGGCTTGATGGACCTTTGGTCTGACCCAGTATGGCCATTCTTATGTTCTTATGATTTCCCCATCCTATAAGTTGGACCTACATTCTTTGTTCCTAGATATAAACATTTACATTTAGCCATGTTAAAACACATATTATTTGCTTGATCCCAGCTAACCAAGTGATCCAAATTGCTCTGTATCAGTGACCTGTCCCCTTCATTATTTACCACCTAAGTTTTGTGTCGCCTGCAAACTTTATCAGTTATTTTATTTTCTACTAGGTCACAAATAAAAATTAATTAAATAGCATAAAGCCAAGAACCAATCCCTGCAGGATTGCATTAGAATCACACCCATTTGATGATTACCTGTTTACAATTACATTTTGAGACCTACCAGTTAGCCATATTTTAATCCATTTAATGTGTGCCATGTTAATTTTATATCTTTCTAGTTTTTTTAATCAAAATGTCATGCAGTGCCTAGTCAAATACCTCACTGAAGTCAAAGTCTATTGCACCAACACTACTACCTTTATCAACCAAACTTGTAATCTCATCAAAAAAAATATCAAGCTAGTTTGACAGGCTCTATTTTCCATAAACCCATGTTGATTGGCTTTAAATAAATTACCCTCCTTTAAAACTTTATTAATCAAGTACCGTATCAGCCACTCCATTATTTAGCCCAAGACTTGTGTCATCCCATTTACACTTTTAAAATATTGGCCCAATATTAGCTTTCCTCCCGTCTTCTGGAACTTTCCCAGTGTTCCAAGATTTATTGAAAATCAACATTAACAGTCCAGCAAGTTTTCAGCCAGCTGTTTTAAAACTTTTCCCAGATGACTTAAAAATTTCTGACTTTAGTAGCTTTTGTTTAACATCCTCCCGAGATACTAGTAGAATGAAGAGTGTTATCATATGATATGACTACATCATCTGTTTTTTTTCACAAATATGGAACAAATATTTATTTAACACTTCTTTCTTTTCTGTATTGATAATTCCACCATTTCCATTCCTTATTGATTTTCTACAATTCCTAGTTTCTGATTTATATTAATTATCACCTTCCCCTTTTTTCCATTTGTTTAATATATTTATATATTTTTGTAGCTGCCTTCACTTCCCCTCTAAACCAGGTTGCCTTCCTCCTCGATTATTGGATGACCCAAAAACCATAAACTATTCTTAAACAATTCCCAATGATCATTTTTCTGATTAAATTCTTCCTTCCACCCCACCAATCAACAACAAAGGACTTTAAAGTATTACTAAAACACAACTTCAATAAAATCCATTTTTTAACAAAAGAACTTTTCTCTCTTCCCTCTCCCCACCCCTACCCCCACCCCAAGAATGCTTTAAAAAAACCAAGAGTACCAAATTAATGGTTAGCAAACACAGGGGCCTTTCCTCTCATACCATGTACTCACTTTCCTGAGGATTGCCACAGATGTCTACCTCCAATACTCTTGATTCCTGAAAGTAACCAACAGAATTAGTTAATGGATATACATACACACACATCCCTGCATACTTCTTCATGATGCTCCAGTTCCTTCACTGCAAGGTTAGGTAACATGGTGGTAAAAGTACTTGTGTGTGGCCTGCACACCATTGTTAGCACTGGCACAGCTGCACCATTGCTGAAAACCATGTGGGATGTACCTCAGGTGACACTCTCATGACCTTCATGATGATTCCCTGAATGGAGTTCCTTCATGACTTCAGGGACCTCACATATCATTGGCAGAGCAACCCTTCAACCAGGAGGTAGAAAATGCTCTCTGACAGTCACCATTGCAGGGACATTTTCACTAGGTTCTGTTGTTGTTACAACGCACCATTAAAGTCATTTGTTCCGTATGGCTGATGTCAGGTGTGCAGTCCAGAATAACAGAGTAATATCTTGCTGACTTCAGATCTGCCACAATCTTCTGTTTGACTTTTGTTGCCAGTAACTGTCTGATCTCATTTTGAATTGTTTTTCCAAGATGGTGGTGTGTGTACATTTCTTGGTTGGTGACTCTTCTTAGTTGCTCCTGGAGTACAGCATCAAACTCAGCCATCAGCTCCACAATTTTAAGGAAGTTTCCATTGTTTGGCACATACAGCTGATCTGAAGTGCCACGCAGTGCTAAGTTTTGGGTAGCAAGCATTTTCACAATGGGAATGAGCCTTTTCAGAACATTTTGCCAGTAAAGAGACTGATGCAATCTTCTCTTGATACTGATCATCTATGGTGGTCTTTAACCTTAGTCTCATCTCAAGCTCTTTCCACCTATGAACTGCTCTCTGGTGAATTGCTGCCTTCTCATAGCATGACATATTTCTAGCCAGATTTTCCAGTCCTTTGTTCCTGTAGAACCCAATGTGTCTGAAGCATTAGACTGGAAGAGTTTGCAACAAAAACAGTATGCAGCATTCTGGGTTTTTGAATACATAAGCCATGGCCTCTCCACTTTGTCACCACTGGGGATTTCACACCAGTAATGTGTTGGATGGAAACTTCTATTTTCATTGTCTTTGGAGAACATGAAGTTTTTCACTTGCTGTGGCCCATGCAGTACAAGGAAGTCCCTCAGGCTACTGCTCAAGTGGTCCACAGTCCTGGATCATCTAGACTTAAGGAACTAAACTCAGCAGCAGCTATTTCTTGCGCCTCCACCACACTCTTCTCTGATCTACACTTTTCTTCAGGAATGTGCATAGTTACATCCATTTGAGATGGAGATATGGATGCTGCAATAGCTGCCAGGTCACCTGCACTCTGACTGACTGGAAGATCAGGCATCTCCTCATCACTCACATCCTCACTGGAGCCGGAAGGCTTACCCTGAACATTTGTCTATGTATCTCAGGAGAGCTCCTTCCTGCTTAGATAGAAAAGCTTCCTTTGCTTTCTTTCTTTTTCTTTATGTTGCCCCAGAGGGGCGTTTTCTTCTTTCACTCATGACTGCTGTTCTGTGCCAGCTACAGTGGCTCGCAACACTCAATTGAAGGGGACAAATAAACAGGCTGGTAGCAGGGCCTGAGTGAGGGAAGGTATCAGCGTCTTACGGGCCTAACTGGCTCCTACTACTTCAGTTGACTGCTTGTTCTCCTCAGGTGCGTTCAGGGAAGCAGCAGGAAACAGGAAGCTTCCTGAGAAGCTGGTGTTAATCAGTCCAGGCTCCTGAGGGTGCTAGAGAGTTACATAGGAGGCTCCTTCTCCTCTCTCTCCCTGCAGCTCCTGTTGCTTTCTGTTATTCCCTCTCACCTTTTCTCCTGCCTGCCTGTTATGTCTCTTGTGCCCTCCTTCCTCCAGCACAGTACCCTACCATCTCTGTGCATCTAGAGCAGAGAGAATACATATTCACCAGCAGCAGACATAATTTTCCACACTCTGGGTCCTAGTGGCACTCCCCCACAGTCTGGCACCTGAGGTGGCCGCCTCAGTTTGCCTCATGGTAAGGCCAGCCCTGTGCTGCCTCTTTTGCACAAGAATAGCAGGCTCAGCAGCCAATGGAGGACTAATGGGGACCACCTCCAACTTTACATTTTGGCATGCACCTGCATGAACCATGACTAACTTACTCAGCTATGTGGGCCTGTCCAATTCTGAATATAGACTGCGCTGTGACAGACTGACAATATCCTGTATGAACTTTATTGAATTAAGTTAATCCTTATGAATTAAGTTAAACCTTTAGGATCCATTCTATTAAAAATGCAGTTGTGTATGTGGTATTGTCGGCATGTCCCTTCTCTAAGAGTGACTAATGCAATCTCTTGCGAGGTATTAGGAACTTCAAAGGGGCTTTTGGAACAATACCCCCAGTACTTCCTAGGAAATCCACTTCACAGATAAGGGGAATGCAAATAGCCCGTTTGAAATTCATCCTTTTGAAGCTACACCCTGGACAGGAAAACACATTGTTTACTAATTACATGCTCCTGGAAACTTCAGCTCTAAGGCCCCAGAACTGTATAAAGGGTGGACTAAATGTGGTATGAATGTGCTTGTTCTGAGCTGAAGCTGTGATGAACTTGTGACCACAAAGGAAATCCCTGGGTGGGCTCGTGGACTGCTCCTGCCAGAGCCCATATTAGGCTTATCAGATATCTCCCAAACTCTGAGTGTGCACGTATATTCTTCTATTGTTTTTTAATGTTTTCTCTACAGTGCTTTTACCTTAAGAATAAAATAGAACTGTCTGGTAACTTATAACTGTTGACAATCACTCTGTTATCAGTCTCTGAAGAAAAAGCAAGCAGTTTTGCTTAGGCAACCTATCTCCGCTGGGAATAATACAATGTAGGTGGGGAACTGTGCAGCCTGGAAATACGCCAGTTGGAAGGGACTGAGACACAGGTTTCCACCCCAAGACAGGCAATGGTAGGGAGCTGGACCATTTAGGGAAGATACAGGTGCAGTTGCCCTAAACTGTTGCACACATCTATTCCTGAGACCACTTCCATAACCAAGCCCTTTTGTGTGCACCCATCCTCGAGCATCCACTTGCTGTATGTGTGCATAACCACCCCACAATGAAAACCCTGTTTGTGTTCATCTCCAGAATTTGTGAGTTCAGGTGGCTTGATGCACATGGAAGCTGTTACCATTTTTACCCTAAATATTCCATAGCAATGGAGAATCCCACCTAAAGTCAGATCCTCTTGGAGTCTGGCCACCACTGCTGCAAGTGGCAGGTAGCTCAACCTTATGCAGACAGCTACTGACCCTGCCTAGGGACTGGTGTCCAAGCCTGCTGATCACCTCCCCTGTGCAGTAGACAGGTACTGGATTGTGGGGGACAAAGGACAGTCAGTGCTGTTTGCAGTGTTGTAGCCCTATTGGTCCCAGGATTTGAGAGTGACAAGGTGGGTGAGGTGATATCTTTCATTAGCCCAATTTCTGTGGGTGAGAGAGTCCATGTGCCAGCAAGAGTGAGCGAAGTTAGGCAGGTGCCCCAGGCTGTTCCAGTCCCCAGAGATGGCTGCGAGAGGCCAGTGCTCTTTACTGTACAACACTCGGTGTCTAGTTTTTAAGCCTGGTGCTCTGTTGGGAGCCCTTGTGTTTCCAAGGCCAGATGCACAAGGAGAAGGAGTAGAAACCTAATTTGAAAACCCAGGAAGCCCACGTTGGGGCTGAGTTAGGGGAGACTGGAGGTTTTGCAGGCCCTCTTTAGCTCTTCCCCCGTCCCGGGTAGCCCTGCCTGCAGATACTCCCGCTCCAACTTCTGGAGCCCCTGGCACACCGCCGTTCTGTGCAGGGCCTCTCTGCAGCCTGGTCGGAGGCTGCTCCCCGTCCCCTACCCCTGGCCTCCCGCTCCCGGCCCCTCCCCTTTGCGTGGGGGCAGAGCGCGGCTGCCCGCTGCCCCCACGCCCCGGGCAGCTGCCCACCTGAGCGCGCGCCTCCCCTCCGGCTCAGCCGCGCCGGGACGCGGTTGCGCAGCAGCAGCCGGCGGGGCAGCAGCGCGGGGGGCTTTGCACTCGCCGCCGCAGCGCCGGCGACGGCAGCAGGGCGGGCTCTCGCCCGGGCCAGCGCCTGCCGGCTGGGGATGCTCGCCCCCTAGGCGGCGGCGGGGGATGCCGCGAAGCGTGTGACGCTGGGCGGAGGGTCTGGCTGTCGCAGCGCCGGGGCGGGCAGTGCACCGCGCGGGGCTCTCTCGGGGAGGATGCCCGGAGCGGCGGCGGGGGCGGCGGCGGCAGCCTCGGCAGCGGCGGGGATGCTGCCGGCTCAGGAGGCGGCCAAGCTCTACCACACCAACTACGTGCGGAACTCGCGGGCCATCGGGGTGCTCTGGGCCATCTTCACCATCTGCTTTGCCATCGTCAACGTGGTGTGCTTCATCCAGCCCTACTGGATCGGCGACGGCGTGGACACCCCTCAGGCGGGCTACTTCGGGCTCTTCCACTACTGCATCGGCAACGGCTTCTCCCGGGAACTCACCTGCCGGGGCAGCTTCACGGACTTCTCCAGCCTGCCCGCGGGAGCCTTCAAAGCCGCCTCCTTCTTCATCGGGCTCTCCATGACGCTCATCATCGCCTGCATCGTCTGCTTCACCCTCTTCTTCTTCTGTAACACGGCCACCGTCTACAAGATCTGCGCCTGGATGCAGCTGACCTCGGGTGAGTCAGGGGTGCAGTCAGCACTGCGGGCGCGGGGAATAAACTTACGCCTGCTGCGGGCACCCGAGTCTCACGGGTTAATAGGAGTGCGTGTGTGTGTGTGGGGGGGGGAGGTTGTCATGCAACTCCCATTCACCAGCACCTGCCGCCAAGGGTTACTCAACAGTCAGTCTCTATGCAGGGAGAGGGGGGCTGGAGAAACTTACATGCACTGGTAGTCGTTTAGACTGGGTTAATATCCCGCATGCAGTGAAGGGGCTAGGGGGCTCATAGAGAAACGCAGATTAACCCTGACTATCAAGGGGTAATATCCTCCCCGCAGAGATGGGGCTGGGGTGTTTGTATGTGTCTGTGTAGGGGTGTCAAGTCAAAACTTCCATGCAGTAACTGTGCCCGGAGTTAAAGTCACCCCGTGGAAGGAGAGAAGTTGGGAGATAATGCTAATACATGAAAAAGCTTAACTGCATTAACAACTGAGATGACCTGTCTATATCAGACCTTGTGTACACTGTGACTGCCTGTAATGTATTGAAGCATATGCTAGAGTAACATATGACCGCTGTCTCTTCCCCTTGCATCCTCATAAAAACAGATGTGTGTCTTAGAAAGCAGCCCCAGTGAGCAGAAATTGTTAAATAAAACAGAGAGGAATCTAGAAACTAAACCATGTACATCCAACCCAGAACATCCATTTGGACAGGGCTGGCATATTAAGAAATATAGTGAAACCACCAGCAAAAATCTGTCCTCTAGTAGATCAAAGGTCATAACAAAATGGTAGGGGAAACCTGGGAATGCTATAAAGTGGCCACATAGAACAAGAAAGATTGACTGCTGGGGGTTATTTGCAGTAGTATTGTAACCTGTTGAAGGTTAGTCCTTAGTGCGAATTTCCATGTAGTTACCAGGAAACCTTCCTCCTTTCAGTAACATCACAGGATGAAGTCTTGTTATTCTTGCCAGGCTGGAGAGCAGCTGAGGTCGTTGGATTGTGTGTGTGTGTTTTTAACAAGATTTATTCTCCCCCCTCCCCACTCCGCCATGGCAGAAAGACAGAAATCCCATTGTAGTTATTATTTTCAGTGTAGAGGTATGCAGACTTCATCTGAAATTCCCCATCACAAGCATATAGTGCCTTCCTCAGGAAAGTGCATGGGGAAGAAAGAGATACACAGAGAGAGAAATCCTGAGCTCCCCTAGTATTCCCTCCCTAGGTTTCCAAACAAGCTATAGTTTGGGTTAGGAGAGAGGAGCAGGATGGGGAAGGGTATAACAAAGCTTTGAAGAGCCTGTGGAAAATGTTAGGTTTTGGCAGCAGGAAGTAGAGGAGAGAGGAATGAGATCCAGAGTTAAGATGGTAATAAAATAAATTTTTAACAAGAAAAAAAAATTCTGTAACAATCTGGGGAGGACCTGAGTATGACATCTAAGCACAAATCTCACCTGCCCTCCTGCAGAAACCACCAAAGTTGAGGTTTTTGCTTTGCAGAAATAAGCTGTTTGGAAGCACAGGGAAATGTCTCCAAAATGGGTATTACAGTAACTTATCCAGGCTCCTTAATACAGCTAAATTAATTTAATTTTCACAGCTCTGATTCTTCCAAGTTGTTTGTTCACTATTATTTAATTTGCCATTTACAGTTACTGGGTTGTTGTAGGAATTTCTTGTCTGTTCAGAATGGGTTTTCAAGTTCTTCACATTTCTTATGTATTGTTTGTTTATGTATTCTAGGTATACTTGCTGGTTGTTTTGTTTATAGTGTTTAAGTTTCTGCACAGAACAATGGCTTCCTTTATCACTTTGGGCCTGATCCTGAAGTCAGTTGAAGTCAATGATGATAGCTTTGCCACTGACTTCAGTGAGAATAGGAATTGGCCCATTATATTTGCTCTGGGAATCCTGTGTGATATTAGCCACTTCTTTTTCTCTTCTATAAAATATCTTCAAATATGCTATTAATTTTATGGATCATCATTGATGCAGGGAGGTGCAAGCTGCATCTCTTTGCATCAGTAAGGTCCCGGGGCTCTACTGGGGATTTGCTGTCTACCAAAGACAGGTGGAGCTTTGACCTGTGGCTACGGCTCCAAAGAAACCTAGCTGGTAGATAGTGCTGTTACTATGCACTGAACCAATGCATCTCCAACCTGCTTTGGTCATGCACCTTACACGGCCAGTGCAGTTAACTTTCTAGATCACTGGTATACTTTCCAACACCAGAGATCTGGGGCCCTGCTTTACACAAACAGAAGCCAGTGTAAGCCAGGAATGAATTTTGGCTTTGTGACTTTATTCCTGTGCAGTTGAGAAAAAATGTTTAGAAATCACAGCACGAATTTGGCTGTTTGAAAAAAGAGTTGGTTGAATTCGTATCAAGCTGCAGACACATAAGGGTGGCACTGATGACTTGTGTTCCCATTGTTCAAGCAAATCTGAAGTGTGATTTTTTTCAAAAGCTCCAAAGTTGGCGTAACCACTCCCATTGAAGTCAACAATGGGAGTTTAACCATCATCGTCAATGGGAACATAATTTAGCCAGTACTGAGTTCTATTGAAAATCATATCTGATTTTTTTTCGTTCCAAAATGAAAATCCCATGGAAATGAACTTATAAGTATAACGCTGGTTGGTTGTCTTTCATTGTCAGCTCTTTGTGAAAGCCTTGGAAGAACAAGGACTAGAAAGATACAGGATACTAAAAGGGTCGGACACTGCTGCTTGCTTAAATATTATACCTTAATTTATCTTAATTTAGCTATTATCTGATCATTCAATTTAAAACCAAATTTCAAAAATCTGCCTCAAAGATAAAGAAATATGACTGAAAATCCGCAATTGTAGATCCTTGCAGGTTGCATGCTTTTAAGATTTTATAACAGAAGAAGGCATGTAATTGCTGTGGAATAGAGGTATAACTAGAAAAGAAAATCAGCATTACTCAGTTTCGACGAGCACTGGCAATTTTCCTACAAGTTCTGTCACGTTCTGTTTTTGTTGTCATTTCATTGTTTTAAGAGTGTAGGTCATTCAGCATAATCATGCAATGTTGTTCTCATAAATAGATGTTATAATAATAAATAATGTTAGCTAAATATACATAAAGGTATATTTAGCTAACAAGAACCAAACACCTTTGAAGTAGTAAAACAGGGGTAGGCAACCTATGGCACGTGTGCCGCCTTCGGCACACGAGCTGATTTTCAGTGGCACTCACACTCCCTGGGTCCTGGCCACCAGTTCGGGGGGCTCTGCATTTTAATTTAATTTTAAATGAAGCTTTTTAAACATTTTAAAAATCTAATTTACTTTACATTATAGACTTATAGAAAGAGACCTTCTAAAAACATTAATATGTATTACTGGCACACGAAACCTTAAATCAGAATGAATAAATGAAGATTCGGCACACCACTTCTGAAAGGTTGCCAACCCCTGTAGTAAAATATGCATATTTCTACTAAAGTGTGGGTGCATATTTTATTTTGGGCTTTATTTTGATACATCCTATAACAGAAGAACACAATGTAGTGCTTTTATTAAATCTGGCAATAGTAGATGGGCTGCATTTACATATGAAGGATCAAACACAGAGGTTGACATCTTTTGATGATATCACATTCAGTTCTCATTCCGCCTAGGGGATTTTACTTGAGTTAGGGTGGCAGGAATGGGCTAGGATTTTGATTTTAAAAATCCTTCAGGACATAGTTTATAATAACTCATGTAGGAGAGACTAACAGGATGATATGGCCCTTATTTGGAAAAATAATTTTTATTTGAATAAAAGGTAAGCGATATCTGAAACACATACACTTTAATCTCTCTGGGTATGTAATGCTTGATTAACTAGAAGAATGTGAGAAAAATTACACTTCAGTCTCTCAGTTGTGTAGCTGTAGAAAGCATATATTAAATTCTGTAATGATTTTTTTCAGTGTTCACACTTTTTTTGTTGTCACACGTGTAATGATATCAATAAACAATTTCATATACTGATAGCCAACTATAAGGGCCCAATTTTCAGTCAATGACCTCCACTCTTGCACCTGCAAAACTGTACATTCAAATATTTATACATGCACTTCGAAAAATTTAAACACCTGCATGCACACAAATGTTGGACTCTACACCAATTTTCTGTGTTAGAATCTGTGTAGACCAAGACCAGGAGCAGGCACGGGTATGTGCATGTACAACTTTTCCCCATCACATGTAGAAACTGGGTATTTTGCTCTTTATTATTTATCAAGCATCCAAAGTGTTCTAGGTACCTCAAAGATCAAGTCATGTCTCAATCTTGTTTTTCATAAACTAAAGAAACTGAGCTCATTAAGTCTCTCACTCTAAGGCATTTTTCCACTGGAAGGCATTTGTGGTTGCTTTTGGTGTTTGTTTTGGTTTTCTTGGGTCACTGTAAGATTGTAAGTTCCAGCTAAGGAAAAAGTAGACAAAACACAGGGAAAGTGTAGAAACATCTATTAAACCATGCTGGTGTGGAATGCATTGCAATATACAAGCTTTTAAATAGAATCTTAGTTCTGTGCACTGATTAAGATGGCAAGTGGGGTTGCATCAAAATTAAAGGGACTGATTCTCCACTATCTTGCATCTCGTGTTGTCATTTACACTTGGGTTAAGTCTGCAGGACCAGATAAAATTCTTGCATGAAAACTAAAAGAGCTGGCTATGGAGGTCTCTAAGTTATTGACAGGGATATTTAACAAATCTTATAATGCTAGGTAAATGCCAGAAGATTGGAAAGAAGCCAAAGTTCTGCCAATATTTTAAAAGGATAGACTGGATGACCCAGGTAATTATAGGCGAGTTATCTTGACATTGATTCTTGGCAAGATTACAGAAAGGGTGATCTAGGATGCAGTCAGTAAAGATTTAATGATGGAAATATAACTAATACCAGTCAACATGGTTTTATGGAAAATAGGTCTTGTCAAACAAAAGTGATATAGTTGATGAGATCACAAATTTGGTTGATAAATATGGCTGCATTGACATACTGTAAAATGCATGGACTTCTCGAAGTCTCCCATGGTATTCTGATTTAAAAAAATAGCACTATACAAAATAAATACAACCCATATTAAATGGATTAAAAACTTGCTGATAGATCTCAAAAAATAATTGTAAATGGGGCATAATCATTCAATGGAGATGTTTCTAATGGTGTCCCACAGGGATCTGTTCGCATCCCACTGCTATTCAATATCTTTATCAGTGATCTGGGAAAAAAATAAATAAAAATATAAAATCATTGCTGGTAATGTTTGCAGATAACACAAAAAATTGGTGAATGGTAAATACAGTAAGGAAAGGTCAGTTTTACAGAGTGAACTAAATCATATGGTAAGCTGGACATACTTGAACAACATATGTTTTAATACAGTCAAATGCAAGTTCCTACCTCTAGGAACCAGGAATGAAAGATGGGATTTATAGATTGTATTATGGAAAGCCAGCGAGTATCAAGTAAAAGTAAGGAGGTGGTATTACCACTCTGTATAGCATAAATGAGACCGTTGCTGACATAATGTGTCCAGTTCTAGTATCTATGCTTTGAAAAGAATATTGATAAATTAGAAATGGTTCATAAAAGGGCTACAAGAATGATCTGAGGTCTGGAATAGACTTCCAATGAGAGCCTAAGAAGCTGAATCTATTTAGTGTTTCCAAGAGAAGGTTAAGAGGTGACTTGATTGCAGTCTACAAGTATTGACACGGGGAAGAGATTTCAGGTAGTAGAGGGCGTTTTAATCTAGCAAATACATTACAAGAACCCGTGGATAGAAGCTGAAGCTAGAAAAATGTGGACTAGAAATAAAGTGCACATTTTTAATAGTGAGGGTAATAAACCATTAGTGCACCTTACCTAGGGGGTTGGTGGATTCTCTGTGGTTTGGAGTCTTTTTAAAACAAGATTGGATGTCTCTTTCTAAAACCTATGCTGTAGCTTATCCAGAGGTTATGGGGTTGATGCAGGAAACACTTGGTGAAATTCTATGGCCTTTGCTATGCAGGAGGCCAGACCAGATGATCATAATGATTCCTTTTGGTCTTAAAATCTATAACTGAATGGCTGTATAATGGTACAAAGGAGAATTCTTCACTCACACCTTTGGTAGTATTTTGCACTCACTTTGCACTACCTCTGTATAAATGCAGTGAGTACACAAGACCTAAGGCAGTAGAAAGTCAGGCCCAGAACATCCATATGGGTTTACATAGTTTCAACAGTGATACCAACTCTAGTTAAATTAAATACTTCCTCACCAGATTGAGATGACTGAGCTTTTTAGTTCCTGTTGGGAAAAGTGGGCTGTGGATCTATTAGGAAACAACTCTGACAAAAGTATCGGGGTAGCCGTGTTAGTCTGTAGCCACAAAAACAACCACGAGTCCGGTGGCACTTTAAAGACTAACAGATTTATTTGGGCATAAGCTTTCGTGGGTAAAAAAACCTCACTTCTTCAGATGCAGTTCTGACAAAAGGCACAGAGGGTCCTGACTGCAGCCAAATCAGTGCAGACTCAGTGTATTGTGAGGGCAGGATACCAAATCCAGCAGCGGCTCCAGGAACCGGCGCTCCAAGTGCGTGCCTGGGGCGGCAAGCCGCGGGGGGCACCCTGCCGGTCCCTGCGAGGGCGGCAGTCAGGCAGCCTTTGGTGGCATGCCTGCGGGAGGTCCGCCAGTCCTGTGGATTCGGCGGCAATTTGGCGGCAGGTATGCCGAAGCTGCGGGACTGGCGGACTTCCCGCAGGCATGCTGCCGAATCCGCGGAACCGGGGACCTCCCCCAGGCATGCCGCTGAAGGCAACCTGCCAGCCGTGCTTGGGGCGGCAAAAAAGCTAGAGCCGTCCCTGACCAAATCCCTGCACAAAGAAGAGTAAGGCTGTGCATTGTGTGGGCTCCCTGCATAGAGGGAAAATTAGGAGCTGGCCCATAAGAGAAGTGAGGGTGGGGCTGCTACAGCCTCTGATTATCTTCAGTGGGGGGACAGTGCAAGAACTGAAGGGAAACTACTGGAAACTTGAGGCTGCTTTAGTGGCCATCATATGACCTCACTATTACTTTGTTGCCTGAGGGGAGATTCTTTTCCTCCAAGCTCAGTGGAGATCATCAGTACACAGCCCATGTATACTGGGTGTGGACTGGGGTAAGGCTCTGACACACTTAGTTTCATTTTATTGACATTATGTTAATTGGGATGGCTATTGGTGTATTTGTTTGTAAATTATTAATAGTACATGACCTAAAGGGATGTGATAGGTGCAGCATATAGATTAAAAAAATACATCGCTATAGGTTATTATTTAGGAAGGTCAAGGAGAAGTTACTGTTGAGAGCATGTAGTGTTTCTTGTCTTTACAAGTTGGCAACCCCTTATTTGACGTCAACCCCTATAATTTACTATAAAAGTAAGACTAAAAAAATTGTATCAATGCTAACCGTGATAAACCTATATAATTTATTTGTGTGTGTTTCAAGAGGTTGACAGAGGATACTTGGACCCTGAAGGGTAAGAGTGTACAGGGAGTAGTGGAGCAAGATTTTCTCTGCTTTAGATTGTAATAAAATTTTCCATATGCTGGAACCCCCTCCTCCGCCGTGCCCCTGATTGCCTTTCGTGTTCCCAGTGGGGGTTGTGACCCATCAGTTGGGGAATCATTGAGATAGTGGATCAGCGGGGCAAAATATGCATGAAGTGTCCAATCAACATGAGGAAGAATTCCATTTACCTGAAAAAAAAATCATTATATGAGAGGCAAAAAGAAACCCGAGAGAGGGCATGAAAAAAGGGTAGCATCAAGCATGGAACATTGGCCGACCAGGTACTTGTTCATGAATGGCAGGGTTTCAAAAGCACTCAGCATTGGCCTATCTCCCAAATCTGCAGGAGGTGTACTATTGACTTCATTGGGAGCAGAGTTAGGCCATTGCTGAGTATTTTTGAAAATTCCACACACAAGATTTAATGAAGAAAGTTTCTGTATAAGAAAATGAAACAAAGATGTGGAGCAGCATGGTACGACTAGATATAGTAGAATATATTTTATGAAACAAGGTCAGCTGAATTTCAAACATGGAGACATCTATACCTTTTCAGAAGTGTAATGTACTGTGGTATAAACAGCCTACTTTGATCCTACAAAGATAAAAACACTAGACATATCAGGACCAAAAATCTGTAGCATGATCAGACAGACAGTCTGGACTCAGTATTTGAAAACCAACAAGATCCGGCTTTGAAAAACGACAAGGTCACAGTAGTGAAACGTCACAAAGAAATAAAATTAAAAACGTGTTCGTTCAGAAATGGTGAAATGGAAAAAGAAAGACATGAAGAAAACTAAAGATGGAAAAGTCTGCAGAATTTGATAACATCAGTTACAAGCAGCATTGTTAAAAAAAATGCAGTGGCAGCATGACAGAGCGGATAGCTAGAATATGCATCATTGTGTGGAACAGTGTGCAAATCCCAATTACTAGGAAAGAGAAAATTACAGCTAGAATCCTTAAGAAGGGGAATATAATATACTCTAAGATCTATCTATTCTAAAAAAGATATTATCCATCTTCATTGCTGGCAGATTGAGAGATGCGGAAGACTTGAAGCAAGTTGCCCTTAGAATGAGAAGGTCATATATAACATGGGAAAGGGCTGCTTTATTTTCTCCATGAGAAGCCAGATGCAAATTTCTGAATTTCATGTATTATAAAAAAGTAGCCGATAGCCTCCATCGAGCGTCTCTTTGACACAAGCATATCATGTGCTATTTCAGAAAAGATAATTCAGTCCAATAACTGAGACTATATCAGAAAGAAAAGGCTGAAGAATATATGGTTTATGATAAATAGTTGATGAGATGTCATATTTCATCCTCCTCCTTTTTCTGGTTATGTTTTAGATGCTATAAATATGTGGGAGAGTAAGATAGACACAGACCTTACAAGGTCAAATTAAAATTTACTGAGTTATGATGTTTAGAAAATACCACTTGTGAAACCTTGCTTTTTGTTGGCATAGGGCCAAAATCTATTTGCCTTATTTGCAGGAATAGCCTATTGAATGAGACAAGTAGCCTCATGTAAGCAACGTGAGCAGAATTTGGCTCAGAGGGGGTTTCCTCAATCTGCATGTGGAAGTGATCTTAATTTCATTTCAATAATACTTTCTTGACATGAGGAGATATTAATGTTTCAAAAAATATAACCAAAATAGGAACAGATCCCTCAGGGTCAGGGATATGGGATGGGGAGGGGATGTGCCAGCAGTTGCATATTATTATTCTTCCTCCCAACAACAACATTCCTGTGGGGAATATGCAAAAAGTTATTGCATCCTAATATTCCTCTGCATCATGGAACATCTCCTGATTCTCTACCTCCTGAGAGTGAGTGGGCAAAAGAAGCCCTGGCAGCAGTTATATTGTATATTGGAAGGGCTCGGATAATAGTGTGATGGCACAAGGTCTCTGCATGCGTGACCATGATTCCTGGAGATCAGTAAGTTCCAGGGCAGTATTCCCTGCCCATTCAGTGACTGTGCACGTACTGAGAAAGAGGAACACTTCTCAGCCTGCCAAGGACCAGAGCTGGGATACAGTGTGTGGCAAAGACCCAAAATGAGGGGCACAAAAAACTGTGCAGGAAACTTAAAATGATATGGTATTCATTGCTTTAGTTTAAATGACTCTATAATCTCAATATAATGAGTCACTTTGTGATGTGATTTTCAATTGTATAAGTAAGGGGAGGTCAAACTTTTGTGGAATGTAGGTAGTTTTGGGACTACAATGAGCAATGTCCCTAAAAACGAGGCACACTTGAGACCTGTGCTAGGAGGTTTGGGTCTGTGTGCAAAATGTATCCACCAATTTTGCAAAAAGTTGTTACGCTTTTTGGCATACAGAGATAAAAAAAATATGGCCCATGGTTGTCAAAAACAGAGATGAATCTTACTAACTGATTAGGACAGTGTGTTTCAGGATAAGATTTCCCCCAGGAATTCATCTACTTAAACTCAGCTACTAAATCTTAGAGTATTATGTCCCCAAACATGGCAATGGATCTTCACTAGGAAAGCTTAAAGTGTAGCTTCCCAAAGAGTTAATTCAAGGTTCTTAGATTAATTCCCTGAGAGAGAAATTATGGTCTCTGTCTTTCAGCAAAATAAGAATTTATCATTCTTATTGCTTTTTCTCCTCTAAAGAAAGTTAATTACTACTTGGCTGCTGCTTCTTAATATTTCTCTTTCAGATTACTCTGTAAAATTATATCACCGAATTAGTAAAAGAATGACACTTAACTGCAAGTATAAGCATTATACCACAATAATATCATTTCTCAAATTAGATCTCTAAGGTTTGCTGCAGGTATTTCTTTCCCTGTACAGGGGTGGAGGGTTCAAATTGGAAGAGAAACCTAAACAAGTCTCTTCATTGATAATCTGTTGATTAATGTTGGATGGGCTTGCTTGGCAATTCCTTGCTAGTTTTGAATAAACTGTGGCTAGGGAATCTGTAACTTGGGCAACTTTAAAGAAGGATTGGATGCCTGTAGTCTTGTGAACAACCTGATTTGTCAGCAGATTGCATCTTTGGCAAACAGACTTCTTTCTGGCTAAAGCCATCTTTTATTACTTTTCTAGGAAGTGGCATCCATCAGCACAGCAGTGCTACGGTAGAGAGCATCCTTCACATAGGACCAGATTTTCACAAGCTCAGCTCCCAATTTAGGTGTCTAAATGGGAACTGAACTCTTTACAAAATAGCCATTAGTGACTATCTTTGCTTCAAAATGTCATGTCTTGCCTTCTTGAATTCCTCTTCCTCTTATCAAATTCAAAGCTCTGTTGGCTTGCCAGCCATGCACGTTTGAATTTAAGATGGGTGAGATGGTTTGAATCTTTTTGAAGGAAATGGCGCTCCTTTTTGACCTGAGTGGCTAGTCAGAATTTGGGACTCTGGGGATGTTCCAGTTGGAAGTAGAAAGTGATGGAGTCTGGCATTTTCTTTGATGCAGTTTTGTTTATTTACAAGGAACACAGGAGGAACCAGGAACAAAAGGGGCATTTTTTAGTTTACACCCCCAAGCCTCTTTAGCCAACACACCCAAAAGTTCTTTCTCCAGGATCACACTGTGCTTACAGGTTGCTGCTTGGTGCATACACATGTGCTTCCCCCATGTCCCCAACCCACTACTGAAACCCTCTTAGTGCAGTCTCCTGGGCAGGTTCACAACTGTCATTTGTCTTGGTGGGTGGGAAGTTTTTTGTTAACTCAACCTGACAGCTATGTTAATTGAAGGGTACATTCACACCCAATCTCAAAGAAGTTTGTGGTCCAAACTGTCGCCAATACCTCGCAGCAGATCACAAATATACAGCTGGCACATCACCAGTTGTCAGGCAGATGGCCTGGTGGTTGCATCAGCTTTAATTTCAGAATCCATTTGTGAGGAATTGCAGGTCTAGATGAATGCTCTTCTCTATTCTGTTTCATTTACTGTGCTCATCATCATACTATGCTTACTTTCTCCAGTTAAAAATAAACAAAGTGACCAACAGCTGTCTGTCAGGAAAGTGGGCTTTCTTTCTGTCCATCCCCCCCGCCCTTAATTTCCATTCTGCCTTGCATTCTGACCAAAAAATAGACATTATTCTTCCCCTGAGAGACAATCTAATGGGATCACAGGAGACAACTGCTAAATTAAGATCCACTATAGCAGTTTTTTGCACCCACAATATGCATGTAAACTGGGATGTTTATAAGAGAGATTAGTCTTTATAAGAGAGAAATCTACTGTTTGATTGTATAGGACTAAAGGGAATTATAACATTGATCTCTAAACCTGTTTTAAAAAAATCAGGGCTTCAAAAAAGATTCTGTTTACAAACTGCAAATTCTACAGAATATTTGGTATAGTATTGCTAAGCATGTTACTTTGGGAAGGTGCCCCTTGTCATTGGCATAGCGTAATTATTTTGTGATGTCAGGCTGCTATGGAAACTATTTTACGAAAGATCAGAGTAAAGATGCAACTAAAATCCTTCTAACTTGTTGACATTCAATTTACCACTGGACTCTATTTTGTGTGTAAGTAGGTTTGTATTGCACATATCTAATGCAGAAGGCGTGCGCCTGACCCTGCACTCCTCACTCAGGCAAAATAGAAGGCATGCATGAGGAAGGACTGCAGCATCAAGTTCTATGTCTATATTTTTTATTATTTCTTTCCCCCTCCTTATCTCTGAGATATCTTATTCCCTGGATGTTTATGAGAGAGAAGAGGGATCTTTTGTCAGCAAGGGCAGAAAGGGAATTTAATGGATCAAAGAACCATGTATAATATGTGTTAGCATGAAAAAAAGCACTTACTGAATCACAAAATTAAGTACATTCTAGACTCCTAAAAAGTCTTTACAATCTAGTGCATATGATGAACATACATGAACCTGGACAATGAATATTTAAAACCCTGAGAGGTAGCTCTGGTGATCTAGGTATCTGGGGGAATTCTTGGCCCCATTGAAGTAAATGCCAATACTCCCATTGATTTCAGTGGGTCTAGGATGTCACCCCTGGTATATAAAATAGTCAAGTTCAACCATATAACAAGGAATTGGCTGATGTGATTGCAGAGTCACTGGCCATTATCTTTGAAAACTTGTGGCGATCGGGGGAGGTCCCGGATGACTGGAAAAAGACAAATATAGTGCCCATCTTTAAAAAGGGGAAGGAGGAGAACCTGGGGAACTACAGACAGGTCAGCCTCACCTCAGTCCCTGGAAAAACCATGCAGCAGGTCCTCAAGTAAACCATTTTGAAGCACTTGGAGGAAAGGAAGGTGATCAGGAACAATCAACATGGATTCACCAAGGGCAAGTCATGCCTGACCAACCTGATTGTTTTCTATGATGAGATAATTGGTTCTGTGGATATAGGGAAAGCAGTGGACGTGTGATATACCTTGACTTTAGCAAAGCTTTTGATACGGTCTCCCACGGTATTCTTGCCAGCAAATTAAAAAAAATATGGATTGGATGAATGGACTATATGGTGGATAGAAAGCTGGCTAGATTGCCAGGTTCGACGGGTAGTGATCAATGGCTTGATGTTTAGTTGACAGCTGGTATCAAGTGGAGTGCCCAAGGGTCGGTCCTGGGGCCGGTTTTGTTCAACATCTTTATTAATGATCCGGATGATGGGATGGATTGCACCCTCAGCAAGTTTGCAGATGACACTAAGCTGGGGGGAGAGGTAGATATGCTGGAGGGCAGGGATAGAGTCCAAAATGACCTAGACAAATTGGAGGATTGGGCCAAAAGAAATCTGATGAGGCTCAACAAGGACAAGTGCAGAGTCCTGCACTTAGGACGGAAGAAGCCCATGCACCGCTACAGGATAGGGACTGACTGGCTAAGCAGCAGTTCTACAGAAAAGGACCTGGGATTACAGTGGATGAGAAGCTGGATATGAGTCAGCAGTGTGCCCTTGTTGCCAAGAAGGCTAACTGCATATTCGGCTGCATTAATAGTAGCATTGCCAGCAGATTGAGGGAAGTGAGTATTCCCCTCTATTCGGCACTGGTGAGGCCACATCTGGAGTATTGCATCCAGTTTTGGGCCCCCCTCTACAGAAAGGATGTGGAGAAATTGGAGAGAGTCCCGCGGAGGGCAACGGAAATGATCAGGGGGCTGGGGCACATGACTTATGAGGAGAGGCTGAGAGAACTGAGCTTGTTTAGTCTGCAGAAGAGAAGAGTGAGGGGGGATTTGATAGCAACCTTCAACTACCTGAAGGGGGGTTCCAAAGAGGATGGAGCTAGGCTGTTCTCAGTGGTGGCAGATGACAGAACAAGGAGCAATGGTTTCAAGTTGCAGTGCGGGAGGTCTAGGTTGGATATTAGAAAACACTATTTCACTAGGAGGGTGGTAAGGCACTGGAATGGGTTACCTAGGGAGGTGGTGGAATCTTCATCCTTAGAAGTTTTTAAGGCCCGGCTTGACAAAGCCCTGGCTGGGATGATTTAGTGGGGGATTGGTCCTGCTTTGAGCAGGGGGTTGGATTAGATGACCTCCTGAGGTCTCTTCCAACCCTAATCTTCTATGATTTCAGTGAGTTTTAACTATATGGGAAGTTTGAAGAGTCTATAACGGCAGAGTTAAGGGTTGTGCCCTAATTTACATTTAAACTTCTCAATTTCCTGGATTTATAATGCTTAATTTGGGGGTAATTACACCATCCCTGTAATGTATTTTATTCTTAATTACTAATATGTACTTCCAAGTTTAGCTCCCTCTTAACATAGTTTTTGTCTGGGATTAAAATAAAGACACAGCCTTATAAAGTCATGTCTCTGAAAATTTATAAACAAGCATTGGTGTCTGTACCATACAATATCGTAGCCACTATTAATTCCCATATTGTATGTCATTCTATCCACATCTCACTACACAATTCAAATGTACTAACCTACTGTATAACCAAAGGAATTAAAGCATCACTCTATGGTTAATACAGTATGATGAGAGAAAATTCATCTTTATGATGCAAACGTAAAGCTATCCTTGCACAGTCAATTTTATACACAGTGCACTCTCTTTAAAGAAGGATGTAAGTTAATTTGGTATATAAGACGTTGCCAGTGTGTAGCCAAATTAGGATATAATGACATACAATATGGTGGGAGTTAATAGATGCCATAGCACTGTAGATTACAATAAAAGTATAGTGTCAGTAAAATGATTTGATTAGTCTGTAGCCAGTACGCCAGATTGTTACATGCTGTAAAATGCATAGCCAGGTATTGTATAACAAGATCTATGGCAGGAACTGCACTCTGCAGCAAATTACAGAGGGAGCCCAGACTGTAAAATTGAGTACAATATCACCCTTTAGACAGTACAGTGTAATACAAGTCTGTAACTAGAATAGTACAGTGTGAGTCAGTTCCCAGAAAAATGTATATCAGGAGCCACTTGTCCCCTGTCTGTGGCTCTGTCTACACTACAAAGTAGGGTGTGATTCCCCTGCTCATGTAGACATACTCTCACGGAGGTAGTGCGAGTGTAAATAGCAATGTTGCTGTGGTAGCATGGATAGCAGCAGCAGAGGCATGGCTGACCCGTGCCTTGTACACACCCACACTGTTTTCAGCCAGATTTGTACTTGGCATGACTCAGCCAGGCCTCCGCTGATGCTACAAGTGCTACACTTCTAGTTTTACTTGAGGTAACTCCATGAGAGATAACGTGAGCCTGCGTATGTGAGCAAGAGACTCATACCCTTGCTTGTAGTGTAGGCATAGTCTGAGTGATTAAATTCCAGAGAAAGGAAAGTGTGGTATGTGCAAATCTACTGTGATGCCCTGATAAACTGCCTAATTATAGTGACTAAGCAAATGGCCTATTAGTGCTTTACTAATCCCTTGTCCACTTATCTTATTAAAAAGCCCCAACTTGTTTAAGCCTCCAAACTGTGCACTTGTGTGAGACTACATGAATCCTAGCATTCCCATTACTGGCACCCTTGTCTTCTGCCTTTCCATCCCCTTCCATTCTGTTCTCCCCACTCCCCCACCCCCTGGTTGAATGCTCTCCCTATCTAGACTCTAAGCTCTTTGGGGCAGGAACCATAATTTATCGTATGTTTGTACAGAGCCCAGCACAGTGGGTCCTTGATCCTGATTGTGACCTCCAGTCTCTGCTGCAATACAAATTATAGTAATAATAATAAGCTATTTTTATGTTAGTGGTGTCTGAATGGTCCTTTGCATACACAGTAACGGATCAACAATGGCAGTAACTGTGTGTGCAATAGTAGGCCTACTGTATGACTTGTGAGCATATGTGATTGGATGTATAAACCCCTCACCAGTGATGAAAGGGTTAAAGAGCTGCTGTGGGCAAGGTTGGCCCTGCCCCTGCCCCTCTGGCCCTGTCAGTCATGTCAGAGATGGAATAAAAGCTTAAAAGCAGGAAGTTCCGGGACAATTGAGCTGCTCTGGGAGAGAGCAGACAGTGGCTCTGCAGCCCCCAGGAGAGACTCCTGGAAGCATTCAGGGGAACTGCTTTCAGGAAGGCCATTCACCAATCCCTCTATGTCTACAAGGAGACAACTGATTCTGGTGTACCAGCCAGGTAGGATAGAGTCATAGACTTTAAGGTCAGAAGGGACCATTATGATCGTCTAGTCTGACCTTCTGCACAACGCAGGCCACAGAATCTCACCCACCCACTCCTGTAATAAACGCCTAACCTATGTCTGAGCTATTGAAATCCTCAAATCATGTTTTAAAGACTTCAAGGTGCAGAGAATCCTCCAGCAAGTGACCCGTGCCCCACGCTGCAGGGGAAGGCGAAAAACCCCCAGAGCCTCTGCCAATCTGCCCTGGAGGAAAATTCCTTCCCAACCCCAAATATGGCGATCAGTTAAACCCTGAGCATGTGGGCAAGACTCACCAGCCAGACACCCAGGAAAGAATTCTCTGTAGTAACTCATATCCCACCCCAGCTAACATCCCATCACAGGCCATTGGGCATATTTACTGCTAATAGTCAAAGATCAATTAATTGCCAAAATTAGGCTATCCCATCATACCATTCCCTCCATAAACTTATCAAGCTTAGTCTTGAAGCCAGATATGTCTTTTTCCCCCACTGCTCCCCTTGGAAGGCTGTTCCAGAACTTCACTCCTCTTATGGTTAGGAACCTTCGTCTAATTTCAAGTTTGAACTTCCTGATGGCCAGTTTATATCCATTTGTTCTTGTGTCCACATTGGTACTGAGTTTAAATAGTTCCTCTCCCTCACTAGTATTTATCCCTCTGATATATTTATAGAGAGCAATCATATCTCCCCTCAGCCTTCTTTTGGTTAGGCTAAACACGCCAAGCTCTTTGAGTCTCCTTTCATAAGACAGGTTTTCCATTCCTCGGATCATCCTAGTAGCCCTTCTCTGTACCTGTTCCAGTTTGAATTCATCCTTCTTAAACATAGGAGACCAGAACTGCACACAGTATTCCAGATGAGGTCTTACCAGTGCCTTGTATAACGGTACTAACACCTCCTATCTCTACTGGAAATACCTCACCTGATGTATCCCAAGACTGTATTAGCTTTTTTCATGGCCATATCACATTGGCAGCTCATAGTCGTCCTATGATCAACCAATACTCCGAGGTCTTTCTCCTCCTCTGTTACTTCCAACTGATGTGTCCGCAGTTTATAACAAAAATTCTTGTTATTAATCCCTAAATGCATGACCTTGCACTTTTCACTATTAAATTTCATCCTATTACTATTACTCCAGTTAACAAGGTCATCCAGATCGTCCTGTATGATATCCCGGTCCTTCTCTGTATTGGCAATACCTCCCAGCTTTGTGTCATCCGCAAACTTTATTAGCACACTCCCACTTTTTGTGTCAAGGTCAGTAATAAAAAGATTAAATAAGATTGGTCCCAAAACCGATCCCTGAGGAACTCCACTAGTAACCTCCCTCCAGCCTGACAGTTCACCTTTCAGTATGACCCATTGTAGTCTCCCATTTAACCAGTTCTTTATCTACCTTTCAGTTTTCATATTGATCCCCATCTTTTCCAATTTAGCTAATAATTCCCCATGTGGAATCGTATCAAATGCCTTACTGAAATCGAGGAAAATTAAATCCACTGTATTTCCTTTGTCTAAAAAATCTGTTACCTTCTCAAAGAAGGAGATCAGGTTGGTTTGGCATGATCTACCTTTTGTAAAACCATGTTGTATTTTGTCCCAATTACCATTGACCTCAATGTCCTTAACTACTTTCTCCTTCAAAATTTTGTCCAAGACCTTGCATACTACAGATGTCAAACTAACAGGCCTGTAGTTACCCGGATCACGTTTTTTCCCCCTTTCTTAAAAACAGGAACTGTGTTAGCAATTCTCCAGTCATACGGTACAACCCCTGAGTTTACAGATTCATTAAAAATTCTTGCTAATGGGCTTGCAATTTCATGTGCCAGGTCCTTTAATATTCATGGATGAAGATTATCTGTGCCCCCCCCGATTTAGTCCCATTAAACTGTTCGAGTTTGGCTTCTACCTTAGATGTGGTAATATCTACCTCCATATCTTCATTCCATTTGTCATCCTGCCATTATCCCTAAGCTCCTCATTAGCCTGATTAAAGACTGAGGCAAAGTATTTGTTTAGATATTGGGCCATGCCTAGATTATCCTTAACCTGCACTCCATCCTCAATGTTTAGCGGTCCCACTTCTTCTTTCTTTGTTTTCTTCTTATTTATATGGCTATAAAAACTTTTACTATCGGTTTTAATTCCCTTTGCAAGGTCCAACTCTACATGGCTTTTGGCCTTTCTCACTTTATCCCTACATGTTCTGACCTCAATAAGGTAGCTTTCTTTGCTGATCCTTCCCATCTTCCACTCCTTGTAGGCTTTCTGCTTTTTCTTAATCACCTCTCTGAGATGCTTGCTCATCCAGCTAGGTCTACAACTCCTGCCTATGAATTTCCCCCCCTTTCTTGGGATGCAGGCTTCTGATAGTTTCTGCAACTTTGACTTGACTCCTCTGCCTTTAGAGCCACAAGTTCTTCAGTCCAATCCACTTTCCTAACTAATTTCCTTAATTTTTTTAAGTTAGCCCTTTTGAAATCAAAAACCCTAGTCACAAATCTATTTTTGTTTATCCTTCCATTTAGTTTGAACTGAATTAGCTCATGATCGCTCGAACCAATGTTGTCTCCTACAACCATTTAGTCTATGAGGTCTTCACTACTACCCAAAACCAAATCTAAAATGGCATCCTCTCTTGTTGGCTCAGCAATTACTTGGTAAAGGAATCCGTCAGCTATCATATCCAGGAAAATCGAAGTTAGTCTCCCATGATCACACAATTCTTATTAGTATTTACTTCATTAAAAACATTAAAGAGGTCAGATCCTGGTGGTCTATAGCGCACCCCAAGCACTATCCCAGGGGAGGCTCTGCTAGCTTTCTTCCCCAGTGTGATTTTTGCCCAGACAGACTCTGTCTTATCCATTCCATCACTTCTTATTTCTTTACAGTCTACCTCATCATTGATATACAATGCTACTCCACCACCTTTGCCTTTATTTCTCTCTTTCCTAAACAGCACATACCCTTCAATACCTCTACTCCAGTCATGACTACTATTCCACCATGTTTCTGTTATCCCTATAATATCTGGTTTCACTTCCTGCACCGGTAACTCTAGTTCCTCCATTTTGTTACCTAGTCTCCTCGCATTGGTGTACAAACATCTTAATTTTTGCTGTTTGGCTTCAGTCACATTCTTTACCCGATTAGGCACAGACATTCTACTGCCAGTATCACCTATTAGACTGGTATCTATGCTACCCTTCCTCCTTATGTCCATTCTCCTATCTACGGCTGTATCCTTTCTTACTTCGTTTTCTTCCCTCTCAATGTTAAAATCTGGCGTGGAGATTACCTGGACATCTCCCAACCATCTCCTCCCAATTCCTAGTTTAAAGCTCTCTTAATCGGTTGTGCCAGCCTCAATCCTAGAAGTCTATTTTCCCTCCCTACTCAGGTGAAGTTCATCCCAAGAGAACAGTCCTCTGTCCATGAATGCCTCCCAATGGCCATACATCCCAAAGCCCTCCTTATAGCACCACTGCCTGAGCCATCTGTTGATCATCATAATTTTGTCCCACCTTTGTTGCCCTTCTCTAGGAACAGGCAGAATCCCACTAGGGATCACCTGAGCCTCAATTTCCTTAAGCATCTTCCCCAGCCTGGCATAGTCTCCCTTGATATGTTCCAGCGAGAATCTAGCTGTATCATTTGTTCCCACATGAAGGATACTCAGTGGATTCTTTCCCACTCCTGTTAGGATCTTCTTCAGCCTCAGGTCCACATCCTGTGTCTTAGCACCCGGCAGACAGCACACCCTTCTGTTCTCTGGATCAGCTGTGGTTACAGGCCTGTCTGTTCTTCTCAGTAAGGAGTTCCCAATCATGTAGACCTGTTTTTTCCTGGTGATGGTGTGATTCTCCGGTCTATCCCCTGTTCCCTCTTGCAGCTAGTCCTCTCGATTCCTATTCTCCCTTGCAATCCTCTGCAACCCACCTGTATCCTCCTGGGGCTCATATTTGGTGTTATCATCTCCATTGATTCTTCCCCTATTCCTGTAGAACTAGCTGCTCTTCTCTTCTTCCTTGCCCTTCCACCTTCAGTGACCACATGCTGTGCCTCTTCTTCATTTTCCAACTCTGCAAACCTGTCCCTGAGCTCTATTTCTCCTTCACTAGCCTGTCTTTTCCTCTGCCTGGTTCTCTTAGTCACATGCTTCCACCGTCCACTTTCCTCACCCAGCAGTCTCCCCTCAGAGTTCTTTGGTCCTGCTTCCATCTGCAAGTCTGAGCTTTTCCCTTCAGCCTCCTCATGTCTTTGCTCCGTCATCTGCTCAAACCCCCTTCTGAACTCAACCAGAGTTTCCACCTGCATCTCCAATCCTTGGATCTTTTCTTCCATCAAGGTCCATCAGGCAACACTTCATGCAGACAAAACTCTTTTCAGGTACCCCCTCCAGGATCATGTACATATCGCAGCTTCCACATCCAGTCATCTTCGTTGTGTCTTCCACTGCTTGAGTCACTACCACTGCTGCCTCTGTATCTATCATAGAATTGTGGTTGTGGTGTTTTTCCAAATTAATGTTGGGTCCCTTTTTTATCTTCTATTAAGTTTTATTTTGTTGTAAACACAAAGAAGTATTGCCTCTTTGAGGTGCCCAGGGGTGGTGTTTAGTTTTTCCAGATTACTGAGTTGGAGGCTCGAGCTAATTCTATTTTGTGATGTTAAGAGAAACCCCTAGACATTGAATCTTGCCTTGTTTCTGCCAGCTCTATCTGGCAGAAGGGTTACAGAAGACAAACAAAATCAAACATATTTATGATGGTAGAGCATTATGTGCAACCAGCTGTAGCATGACAAGAAATGGCATACATATACCAACATATTGGATTGCTATTCAAGAGAATATATTCTGTATGTTTATCTCTGAATTAATGAGGGACTCGGTTCTGTTTTGACATCTGTCACATTGCAGTCATGACATTGCAGTTACAAATTTGAGAACAAAATTCATGGGCATTATTTCAACCTCTTGCTCTGTACACAGAGTACGATGTGTGTGATACTACAAATTCAGTCCAGCCACCCTTTTCCCACTGATAATAGGACTTGAATGACCTGGTAACATTTTAAGCTTTAATGTTCACAAAACAGATCACATAACTTGAAATGCATCAGTTCAGAGGCCCTGATCGTCAGTGGGGCTGGCTCCAGAGGAGAGCCTCGAAACATTGAAGAGTGATTGAAAGACACCCGAGGTTTAGTCTCCCATTTTCTTGGTCACTAGGGCACTATAAGGAATATTGTACTTCCTTTTTTGACTGTCTTTCTTACAAATAAGCTACCCAAATGGCAGCTTATTCAGGTATATAACACATGCCTCATTTACTCACTGTAGCAGTGAACATCAGCACAGTAACCCTCCTCTAAGTCTACATGGTGAGGGATTATTCAAACATTGTTTTTCATCATCCCCTTCATATCATTGCATTGTAGATTTTCAGGCAGTGAAAATTGCTGCAGAGGGCAAAGGTTCAGTTGAGACCTGGGGAGTAGATGAGGCTATTCAAGCACATTTTGGGGCTGTTCAGTTGCAGACATCAGCTTGAAGGCCCAAGAAGTTTCAGCTTGTGATTTTCTTCTACTTTCCCCTACTGCCCAAATGGCTCTGCCGTGCCAGCTGAGGGGATGGGTGGTAACAGTGGGGACAGTGGTCAACCTCCAGGGAAAGTGATGATGATAATGTGTCATAACTGGGCCAGGGCAGTAAGAGTGTTTACAGACTGAGTTAGAGGAATAGCAAAGGGTAGTTTCCTGCAAATAGGTGGAGAGAGGCAACCTGCAGTGTGCCATCTATGATCAGTTATGGAGTTTCTCCTTGGCTGGGCAGGCCAGATCTTTGAAATTTTCAGTACACTCAGATATGCTATGAATTAAGCCAGAGTGAAGAGCTTTTCTCTTTGTTCACTACTGGCCCTAGTTAATCAAATATCTTCCTCACTTTTTGATGTGTATTTGCTCTTTCTGAGAACAATCGGGTACAGATGAGCTAATTCTCCACTTAAGGGAGAACACAGATGCCCATGAGGAAGTGCAGGTAGTTTAGCACTAAGGGAATTTGAAAGTAAACATCCTTTAAAAGTCTACTACCGTTGTGGCTGTTGGCTGCCAGAGGGGACCTCCAGGGATTCCACCTTCAACCTTTGACAGCAACTGTGCGCTCACTTGAGATGCAGTGCTATATGTCAGGTCTTGGGTATTCTGGGATCAGAGAGCAGCCTGGAATGAGTTCCTGTGAATTCTCAAGGGCTTTATATTTACAGATAGCACCTTATCCTAACCAGGGCTATGCTCAGGGTTTTGTTTTGTTTTGTTTGTATTTTTGCTAGAAAGGTTAATATGAGACTGCGACTAAAGGGGTCAGAAAGAAACTCCTGTGAAATAGCCCTCCTTTACAGTACTGAAATATCTTGCCCTTACAGTGAAACACATCTGATGGAAATTTCCTACCCTTCTCTCTGAGAAAATGAGAGACAGGAAGTGATGAAGCGATGGAGTTTTTGCCCTTGTCAGACTTGTTGAAATCATGACCTGAGGGTGCTGATCTGGGAAAGGACTGGCTAGTATTCTTGAGCTTTGATTGCCAGTGCTTCATAGGGGGATTGTGGGTGAAGACTTCAACCACAAATATTTTGAGGAATCCACTCTGGTGCTCTTTTGCCAGCAGGCTGAGCCAGGAAGGACAGTTTTATAGTCTGATGAATTGCTGAGAGGAGCCATCCAGACTGCTCTTTATGAGCTGAGAGCCTTTGAAGGGGACTTCCTTGACCTTCATTTTGTCAATACAGCTTCTACTCCATGGCCAGAGCTAGAGAGCCCTTCTGGCAAGAAGCAAAGTATCCAGAGTGTTGGCAGCCAATTTTATGGCATATTGAGTGATGTCATTAAGGGAACTGATAGCAATCTGTTATGTAAAGAACAGCTTCTGCTGTTCTAACATATGGGAAGAGATTTAATTCCTTACCTTCTCAGATGTCTGCTATCTGTTCAGTGGCCGTCTGGGAGAGTTAGGAGGCACGGAGTGATCCTTCCTGATTATTTTGCTGCCAGCTCAATTTTTCTCCAGAGAGCATCCCTCCAATTTATGGCCCAGAATGTCTGATAGAGAAGCATTTATATGCAGGGGAATAGTTGAGAGCTTGGTGCAGGGTGCAGTTACTACATTTAATTTAGACCTGGAGATCCAGGCTTCCAAGCAGAGGGTGTACCCTTTAGTGTGAGTTACTGGAGTAACTTCGGTGTCTGGGATGGATCAGGCAATGTATTCTAATATACTGACAAATGAGAGGAAAGGAAGGGCGCTTTCTTTCTGGAATTCCCCAAATAACCAGCAGAAGTACAAGTACTCTTCCTGATTAAAATTAGTCTGGATTCCCAGCCTTTTAGCAACATGCTAATCAGGTAATTTCAGTCTTCAGAAGATATTTGCTCTGATGACTTGCAGTCTCTTGTCAGCCTTTGTTTCATCTGAAGGTGAATTAATTTCAGCCTCTGTAGTCTCCCTGTGAGTGTGGGAGAAAAGGGGATAGATCTATGGCTAGGGGCCTCAAAGAGAACAGCTCACTAGAAGCAGAGAGAGGAGAGGCAGCTGTTTTGCCTGCTGGAAAACAGCCCAGCTTTTTTGGTGAAGTTCAAGGTTGGCTGTCCTCTGCACTCCAGGTCACAGAAAATAATTACTGGGTAGGAAATTCTCTAAAAGTGTGGCCTGGAGCTGCTGTGTCTCTTTGCAGTACTTCCAGTATTGGTTTCGCTTTACTATAAGAAGCAGAAATCTGTCTCAAAGGTGCTGCAAGCAAGGCCCAGAGCATGGGGGCTAGGGAAGAGCTCTGCCCATCCTCTCTCCTGCAGATGGGACAGTGATGTGAGGTGGTCGTAGACCGATGATGTGAGATGATAGCTCCAATTATTCCCAGAAGGGGAGGCTGACATAGGCTCTTCCTTCCTCCTGTGGGAACAGTGGTCAGGCCCTGCAATATTCCAATATGCAATATGCTGGCCAGTGTCAGAATAGCCTATAGTGGCTCAGTTTGAGTCCTGCCAGTGTTCAGAGAAGTTTCCCCCACTATCAATTAATTCATAGAGTTTAAGGCCAGGAAGGACCATTAGATCATCTAGTCTGACCTCCTGTATAACAGGGGTCATAGAACTTCATCCAGTTACTCCTGTATTGAGTCCAAATATGGTAATAATTGGTCAATTATTTTGCAAGGCATTGCAGTTAGATGTAGCGGCTGCTATTTGCCAAAATCAGAATCACTCTTTCCCTTTCCCTAGGAATTTTACTAAGTTTGGTTCCCTCCAGACTTTCCCTAGTTCCCTCCGATTTGAAAAATAATTGTGTGTGGTTCCATAAGTGCTGTGGGTATACTTTTTATAGGTGAGAGGATGCTTTACCCTGTAAATAATGGTTTAATAATGCTTAGCATTCAGACAAAGTTTTTCACCCATAGATCTCAAAATGCGTTACAAAGGAGGATAGTCATTGTTATAATTATTTCAGTGGTTTTACAGTCTGGAAACTGAGAAACAAAATAGTTTGGTAACTGTCCACTATCACATTGTGTGCTGATACCAGAGCCAGCAATAGAACCAAGGTACCCTGTCTCTCACTCTGCTGTCCTATCCAATGGGCCTAACCAACCTGGTGTAGCATCAAAGATCAGTCCTGCAAAGTGATGAGCATTACACAAGGTGCTGAGCAAAGGAAGTTGAGGAATAGCTGTTCCGTTTGTAATGACTCATGCTGCCGTATGGAAATGCTCATTTCTGAGTAGCTCTCTGAGCTTCCTGTGATGGACTCCTAGGAAAATGCTTGGGGTGTTACTCTCAATATAAGTGGCCAGAGGAAAGAGTAGAGCCTGCTGTATGCAAGTACACTAAATAGATATACAGGTAATATAAAAAGAGGTGGAATTGATAGAAATATGAACTAAAATGCAACAGTGGATGCAAATTTGAATTCTAAAACCAACTCAGTATAGATAACCCCAAGCATTCAAACATAATGAGTAAGGATCCCCCAAAACATAAGATTGGCTTAAAAATAAGAAGATTTTAAAAATACTAATACATTTCATAGAATCATAGAATATTAGGGTTGGAAGAAACCTCAGGAGGTCATCTAGTCCAATCCCCTGCTCAAAGCAGGACCAACACCAACTAAATCATCCCAGCCAGAGTTTTGTGAAGCCGGGCCTTAAAAACCTCTAAGGATGGAGATTCCACTACCTCCCTAGGTAACCCATTCCATTTGTTTTTTAATTTTCCTTTTTGGTATTTGAGCCTTTAAGATTCACATTGTCAAACTTTCCTCCACAACCATGAATGTTAGAAACATACTTAAAAACAAACAAACAAACAAAAAACCCAGCTGAAATTATCACATAATCATGGGACTCCAGGAGCTGGAACTTTAAAAAAAATCTACCAAATATCATGAGACTCTTGATAAAAATTTCAAGAGTGAGCATCAGTGTGGGCAACCCAAAAGCCATTCCCCAGTGCACAAAGGAGGACGGTGCCCTTTTGGTTAGGGCCAGTAAGCAAAATTTAACCTGCACTTCGATGCTCAAGACTCCCAGCCAAAATCTATGATATTTTTGTTACCCAAACAAGAGCACTCTTATACTTTTATCCAAGCCATTGACAATTTACAAACAGCTCCAGAAACTCCAGGTAGCCAGGCTGAGCTCTAAGAGTGATACATTTCCATTTTTTTAAAAGTAGGAAACAAATAACTTGATTTGGGAGAAGTTTTGGAATCCTAGGGAAAATGACATGGCTTACCAAGAAAAAACAGGCTCTTATTAAGAAAAATTGGAGTCACATGAAGGACAGATGTGTGGAAGGAAGGATAAATATAGCTTCAAGAAAATGATGTTAAAACTGAGCAATAGCACAAAGGGGGGTTGTTGCAAACTGGAAAAAACCTGCTTGGAGAGAGAAATTTGGCTACATAATTAGGGTTACCATATGTCTGTTTTTTCCCGGACATGTCCTGCTCTTTGGTAATCAAATCCCCACCCGGGGGGAATTGCCAAAAAGCCGAACATGTCCGGGAAAAATACCGGCCGGGCACTTCCCCTCCCGCGGCTGCTGTGCTCCTCACCTGACTCTTCGGCTCTGTTTAAGAGCCGAGCTGCCCGAGCGCTACCGGCTTCGGGCAGCCCCCATGCCTCCGGACCCTGAGTCGCTGGCCGGGCACTTCCCCTCCCAGGCTCCAGGGGTGCAGGGCCCAGAGGCACGGGGGCTGCCCGAAGCCGGTAGCGCTCGGGCAGCTCGGCGCTTACAGAGCCCAGGAGTTCAGGGAGCACAGCAGCCACCAGAGCCCAGGAGGGGACGTGCCCGGCCGGTGGAGCAGGGTCTGGAGGCATGGGGGCTGCCCGAAGCCCGAGCGCTACCGGCTTCACGGTTTGCCGGGCAGCCTCCAGACCCTGCCCCCCGGCTGGGCACTTCCCCTCCCTGGCTTTTACCCTCCTGGGCTCCAGCTGCACTGGGGAAGCACCGGCCGGGGGTGCAGGGTCTGGGGGCTGCCCGGCAAACCGTGAAGCCGGTAGCGCTCGGGCAGCCCTTTTCACGTGGCTGGGAGGGAGGAGGGGCAATGCAGGGCACTCAGGGGAGGGGCGGAGTTGGGGGGGACTTTGGGGAAGGGGCGGAGTTGGGTGGGGAAGGGGCGGAGTTGGGGCGGGGCTGGGGGTGGGAAAGGGACGGGGCCAGGCCCCCGTGGAGTGTCCTTTTTTTTATTTTTAAAATATGGTAACCCTATACATAATGGTTGTCTATATTACCTGAGATTAGAAGCTAAAGCCAACTCTTGTAGGTTTTTTTAAATAAATCATAACTGTATAACTTCAAATAAGCTACAAGATTTAATCCCTTATCATAAGTGTTTTCCAAAAAGGAATAAAAAGTTAAAGAAGTTCTTTTGTATCCAAATATTGTTTTCCACGGGTATGTCTGGTTGTTTTTTTTAAACTTTCCCTGATTGAGAGAAATCTCTTCTGTATTTTATTAAAGAACAAGTAGTGTCTTGAAAAAGAATAACTGATAAGTAGGGCCCTACTAAATTCACAGTCCATTTTGGTCAATTTCATGGTCATAGGATTTTAAAAATTGGAAATTTCATGATTTCAGATATTTAAATCTGAAATTTCACGGTGGTGTAATTGTAGGGGGTCCTTACCCAAAAGAGGGGCTAGGGGAGGGGGCATAAGGTTATTGTAGGGGGGTCACGGTATTGCCACTCTTACTTCTGCACTGCTGCTGATGGTGGTGTTGCCTTCAGAGTTGGGTGGCCGGAGAGCAGCAACCGCTGGCTGGGAGCCCAGCTCTGAAGGCAGCACTGCTGCCAGCAGCAGCAGCTCAGAAGTAATGATGGCATGTATGATATTGCCACCCTTACTTCTGCGCTTCTGCCTGTGGGGCACTGCGCTCAGAGCTGGTTGATGTACCTCCTGGAAGACCTCTGCGTTCTCCCAGTGGTAGGTGTACTACTGGTTGAGAGCCACTGGTATAGGGTAAATGTACCCAAAAGACCAGATTTCACAGTCCGTGATGTGTTTTTCATGGCCGTGAATTTGGTAGGGCCCTATTGATAAGTGACTTTTTCCACTCTGTACTCTGCAAAGTTGGACTTTGTTATGCTGTCTGGATGAAATATTCACCAGAGTACTGACCCTTTGCTTGTACAATTTGTCCAGTATTTTCTTGGAGATGTTTAGAAGTAATGCAGCAGAAGATCCCTTGCTACAGCCAGCATTTGCTGTGGTTTATTCTTCATTCTGGTACATCTTGGAGGTGATTCATTGGACGAAGTGATGAAATGGCTATATATCTTTAAGTCTGGCAATCATTTGTGAGTGTGGTGGAACTGAGTTTCCTGCTCTAGGTAGGAAAGGCTCCTGCCATTTATATTTAAGAAGAAATAAACTGGAAGGCATGAACCAGCTCTAAGTGGGGCACATTTTGAAGCTTAGAGTTAAGGCGTCAGGATGTTAAGGTGTTGCTAATTTTTTGCTTCTGTTCAATTACTGAGAACAGAGTTCCTGGGGTGAGAGAGGAGCTCCTCCGTCCTTCTCTCGGTTAACATTGAGCGCTTGCTGGTAGGGGAAGAATAGTCTTGTGGCAACAATACATGGAATCAAGGGCTCTCACTTCTAGCCCTAACTCTGTCATTCTTGTGTGACCTGGGACAAGTAATGTTAAACTTTGGGTACTTATATTTTTCCATCAGCAAAACAGGTGGTGGTGGTGATGATGATGATTTGTACTATGGTACCACATAGAGGCCCCAACTGAGACCAGGGCCCCACTGTGCTGGACACTGTACAAACATGCAGTGAGCGACAGTTCCTGCTCTGAAGAGCTTACAGTCTAAATAGACAAGACAGACAAGAGTGGGAAGGAAACAGTGGCACAGTTAATGGAAGTGACTTGACCAAGGTCACACAGCAGAGTTGATAATAGAACCTAGCTCTCTTGACTTGCATTCCAGCACTTTAGCCATTGAACCATGATGCCTCACGAGGGCATTGGGAGCATTAATTCATTCATTTCTGTAAAATTTGAGCTTTTGAGAATTTCTGCTTTGAGATGCTTGAATGCTGGTCCAAGAGGTGGATATAGCTGAACCACTTGGTAATAGCAACTATAATATAATTAAATTTAACATCCTGGTTGGGGGTGGGGGGAGGACACCAAAGAAGCCCATCACAGTAGCATTTTATTTCAGAAAGGGGAACTACACAAAAATGGGGACGCTAGTTAAACTGAAATTAAAAGGTACAGTCCCAAAAGTGAAATGCCTGCAAGCTGCATGGAAAGTTTTTAAAAACACCATAATGAAGGCTCAAATTATACCCCAAATTAAAATCATAGTAAGATGACCAAAAAAGTGCCACCATGGCTAAACAACGAAGTAAAAGAAGTGGTTAAAGGCAAAAAGGCACCCTTTAAAATTTGGAAGCTAAATCCCATTGAGGAAAATTAAAAGGAACATAAACAAGTCAAGTGTAAAAGTATAATTAGGCAAACCAAGAAAGAATGTGAAGAGCAATGAGCCAAAGACTCAAAAAGCAACAGCAAAAAAAATGTTAAGTACATCAGAAGCAGGAAGCCTGCCACACAATCCGTGGGGCCACTGGACACTTGAGGTGCTAAAGGAGCACTCAAGGAAGATAAGGAGAAACTAAATGAATTCTTTGCATCAGTCTGCACTGCAAAGGATGTGAGGGAGATTCCCACACCTGAGCCAGTCTTTTCAGGTGACAAATCTGAGGAACTGTCCCATATTGAGGTGTCATTAGAGGTGGTTTTGGAACAAATTGATAAATTAAACAGTAGTAAATCACCAGGACCAGATGATATTCACCCAAGAGTTCTGAAGGAATTCAAATATGAAATTGCAGAACTACTAACTGTGGTATGTAACATATCATTTAAATCAGCTTCTGTACCAGATGACTGGAGGATAGCTAATGTAACACCAATTTTTAAAAAAAGGCTCCAGAGGAGATCCCGGCAATTATGGGCCAGTAAGCCTAACTTCAGTAGAAGGCAAATTGGTTGAAACTATAGTGAAAACAGAATTATCAGACATATAGATGAACACCGTTTGTTGGGGAAGAGTCAACATGGCTTCTGTAAAGGGAAATCATGCTTCACCAATCTATTAGAATTCTTTGAGCGGGTCAACAAAGAAGGACAAGGGTGATCAAGTGGATATAGTGTATTTAGACTTTCAAAAAGCCAATGACAAGGTCCCTCATCAAAGGCTCGTGAGCTAAGTAATACTTCTGAGGGAATTCTGCACCAAAAAATTTAAAATTATGCACACAGAATTTTAAAATTCTGCAAATTGTATTTGTCAATAAATAAATGTGGCTCCAGCATGGCAGAGGGGAGCACTGGCTGCATTGAGGTGGGAGATGACCCTGAAGCCCCCACACCCCCCGGTACAGAGACTCGGCAGTGAGGCTGCACCTGACCCTGACACAGTGCAAGGGCTGGGTCTGCCCCAGAAACGCCCCGGGACCCTTTCCCCCTGCGCCAGGTGTACCAGGTGTGGGCAGGCAGGCTCAGCCCAGCAGGATCCAAGTGTGGAGGGGCTCAGTGTGGGGGGACCAGATGTGGGGTGAGAGATTTCTCAGTGGGGCAATCTGGGTGCGGTTGGCTCAGTGGGGGATCTGGATGCACAGAGGCTCGTTTGGATGTTCCGGGTGCAGGGGCAATGAGACTCTGCAGGGGATCCAGTTGAAGGTGATTGAGACTCGGGGAGACTGGGTATGGGGAGATGGGACTCGGCGGGGGTGTCTGGGTGTGGGGGGCTCAGTGGGGGGCCTGGGTGCTGGGGGGGTGGGGGTCCAGGTGCAGCTGGTTGGGGATCAGTGGGGTGGGGATCTGGGTGTGGGGCGGCTTGTCAGAGGGGTCCAGGTGTAGGGAGATAGGTCTTGTCTGGGTGGGGGCTTGATGGGCCTGCTTAATGGGAGTAAGATGACCAGATGTCCCGATTTTGTAGGGACAGTCCCGATTTTTGGGTCTTTTTCTTATATAGGCTCCTATTACCCCCCACCTCCGTCCCGATTTTTCACATTTGCTGTCTGGTCACCCTAAGCGGGAGAGGCCCAGCTGCTGCCGAGGAGAAGCCACATGCCGGGCTCCGGCTTCCCCCTGTGATCCCCCTATCCCTTTTCTTCTCCATCCCTCTCCCCTCACTCCCACATTCCCCTCCCCCTGCCCTATTCCACCCCCCATCCTTTCCCACTGCCTCTTTCCCCCACACCCTTTCCCTCATTTTTCCCACCCCCCCTTACCCATCCCCACCACGGGCACTCACTGTTGCACAGAACAGAAAACAGGAAGGCTCCCAGCACACAGAAGGGTAGCATGACTGGCACTAGGTCCCAGGAGTCGGCGTTCAGCTGCAGAATCAGCAGAGCTGAGAGACAGCCTCCTTCAGCTGGGCAGCTCTGCGCTTGCAGAATGAGGGGGGGCAGTGGCATGTAACCCCATGTGCTCCCCCATTGTCTCTGTTTGCAGGGGGCAATCCCCCTCAAAAAACTGCACTCATGGTCGCCCCCCGCCCTCCCTCCTTCCCCCCGGCATGGCTTCCCTTTGCTTTCCTGCACTGTTTTCTGCAGGGAAACACAGGAAATATGCGGGGGGTTTGGGGGGGAGGAGTAGAATAAGAGGGAAGGTTCTTTCATGGATCAGTAACTGGTTAAAAGACAGGAAACAAAGGGTAGATATAAATGTTCAGTTTTCACAGTAGAGGGAGGCAAATAGCAGGGTTCTCCAGGGATCTGTACTGGGACCAGAGCTGTTCAATATATTCATAAATGATCTGGAAAAAGGGGTAAACAGTGCGGTGGCAAAATTTTCAGATGATACAAAATTACTCAAGATAGTTAAGTCCTAAGTAGACTGCAAAGAGTTACAAAGGATCTCACAAAACTGGGTGACTGGGTGACATTTTAAAAAAAATGGCAGAGGAAATTCCGTGTTGATAAAGGCAAAGTAATGTACATTGGAAAACATAATCCCAACTATACATACAAAATGATGGGAGTCTAACTTAGCTGTTAACACTCAAGGAAGAGATCTTGGAGTCATTGTGGATAGTTCTCTGAAAACATCTGCTCAGTGAGCAACTGCAGTCAAAAAAGCTAATAGAATGTTGGGAATCATTAGGAAAGTGATAGATAATAAGACAGAAAATATCATAATGCCCCTATATAAATCCACGGTATGCCCACATCTTGAATAGTGCATGCAGATCTGGTCACCCCATCTCAAAAAAGATATATTGGAATTGGAAAAGGTAGAGAGAGGAATAACAAAAATGATTAGGGGTATGGAACAGCATCTTTATGAGGAGAGATTAATAAGACTGGGACTTTTAAGCTTGGAAAAGAGACGACTAATGGGGGATATGATAGAGGCCTATAAAATCTAGATTGGTGTGGAGAAAGTGAATAAGGAAATGCTGTTTACTGCTCATAATACAAGAACTAGGGGTCACCCAATGAAATTTAAAATAAATCGGTTGCCTATTAACAAAAGGAAGTACTTTTTCACACATCACACAGTCAATCTGTGGAACTCTTTGCCAGAGGATGTTGTGAAGACCCAAACTATAACAGGGTTCAAAAAAGAACTAGATAAATTCCTGGAGGATAGGTCCATCAATGGCTATTAGCCAGGATGGGCAGGGATGCAACACCATGCTCTGAAGTGTCCCTAGCCTCTGTTTGCCAGAAGCTGGGAGTGGACAACAGGGGATGGATCACTTGATGATTGCATGCTCTGTTCATTCCCTCTGAAGCACCTGGCATTGGCCACTGTTGGAAGACAGGATAGATGGACTATTGGTCTGACCCAGTATGGCTGTTCTTATGTTCTTATGATGGTAGGTCCTATAAAAATGCAAAGTGTCATTCTTACTACTATTATAACTATTTTTAAAATTTGTCATGCTTGCTTTAAATTTGTATCTCTGCTACTCCCACTGAAAATCAATCTACAATCTGTATTGGTCAAGTTGAGTTCAGAAATCCTGTGCAATAGCATTCACATCTCCAGCATGTAGGGTTTCCAATGCGCAAAGAATTTCTTGAGATTCAAAAGAACAGCAAAACCAATGTAAAAATGACATGAAGACCGTGACACAAAGCAAAAACCTAAGGAAATTTTGATTTTAGGTTTTTTTTCACTGCTCCCTTGATTTATATCATTGTACCCTTGACAGGTATAGGTTTTATGATTATGCCTTTCTCAGACACCTCAGACCTACATTCTAAATCTTAGGCATATGTTAAGGAAGGAGTGAAAGCCTGATTTAGAATTGTGTTAGTCTGTGTCTCTGCTGCACCTTGGTACAGTTCGGCTCTCGGACCAGTTAATCTGTGGTTCATGGGCATGACACCATGTGCATACTAAATAACGCTGACGCTCACTAAAAACTCTTATGACGAATACTGTGCATGTATAGCAGCAGCTTTTCTAATGTTAACACCATGCTTTTTCATTGTTTTACTATAAAAATAACAGGTCCTAGTGCCCGTATGGACCGATGGCTATGAAATAAATGCCTTTTGTGAAAAGGAGCATTTTAAGAATTTGGTTTAGAATCATGTCCTTAACCACATTTATTCTATTCATCTGACATAAATATAGATAAAATAATTTAAGTGGGAAGGAAAAATGTCTTGCTTGTGGGATTTCGGCTCTAACATGAAGGCAGTGTGATCTCAGTGTAGGAGACAGGATTTCCTAGATTCTAATCACAGTTTTGACACTGACTTTGTGTGGCCTTGGGCAAGTCACCCAACATCTCTGCCTCAGTTTCCCCATCTGTAAAACATGGCTGTGAATTACCTCTTCCCAGTAATGTGGAGATCCATTAGTTAATATTTTCAGAGTGCTTTGTAAATCAAGACATAATACTGTGTATGTCTGTAGAGCCTTTGATCTGAGAATCTCAAAATGTTTCGCAAACATTCATGAGCTAAGCCTCTAAACATGCCCAGGAAGAAGGGCAGCAGTGTTCCTAGTTAATGGATGAGGAGACTGAAGCACAGAGAAATTAAGACCAATCTTTTAAATTCCCAGGACTAAATTAGGAATCTTAATAAGTAACCTGATTTTCAGAGGTGCGGAGTACCTCGCAGTCCACATTGAAATCTGTAGGTTTCCAGAAAATCAAGCCAGTTATTTAGGGTGGCTAAATATGTATTTAGGTGTATAATTTTAGTCACCCAAGTTTAAAAATTTTGAGCAGGGTTCCACAGGGAAGATGTGGGACACCCAGGAATAGAACCCAAGTCCTCTAACTCTCACTTCTGAGTCTTAACAACAAGATCACTCGTCTAGGAATGCTCAGTTGTTATTAACTGTCTTTCACTACAGAGTTATAAATCTCTCAATAGAAAGGCTTATGCTGGAAACCTAGACATTCACCTAACTAGAGCAATACAAATGGCTCCAGTATAAAAACATAGCACAGATTAACCTAGTATCCAGTGAACTGCTTTTGGTGAGGTGTTATTTAGCACTGAATGACCTTTCCCATCACTTTCTTTCTATGAATTATAAATAGAACTGAATCCAAGATTATCTAAAGTCACAATATTCTGCTGCCACTGACATTAACCTTGCAATAAAAATATATAACGCAATGCGTGTCATTCAGAAATCTTTAAGTTACAAATCCTGCCTCCTTTCCTATGCAGAGGACGGGGGACCTAAAAGTAGTAGAGCCAGAGAGGTTCTGCTTCATGAGGGTAGAGGCAGGGTTTTGGGAGCTGTGTAAATCCCTTGCATGCTGTGAAGGACAGCTCTGCAGATGCTCCTCACCTTCAAGCATTATAGATGTGAGGTAAGGCAGAAGAGGATTAGGAGCGGTGCCAGTGGATTTGTGACTACCTAAATCCATGGCTGTATTCCTCCCACGGAGGAAGAGTGCAGAGCCCAGGGGGCCATTGCAGCTGCAAAGCTGTAGTAGTAGCTAGGAAGTGGCTCAACTACTGCACCACAGCCTGGGTGAGCGGCTTCCTGTCCCCAGCCCATTTAGTTGACTTGTGTGACTTCAGTAGAATTTGGCCTTATTAAAGGTCAGCTTTTCTTTTCCCCTCACACTCCTTATTCTTAGATTTTAATCTGTATCCCATTGTCATAGCAGCCATTTCTAATGCACTGGAAGTTCAAAACTTCTCTTACTGTACCAATGGTATCTTAGGTTTTATTTTTCTCCCAATCTCTAAGTCGGATGTTAGATTGGGGTGGGGGTGCATTCATGTAAAAGACCTTCCATAGGCCAGCGGAGAGGACTGTGGGGACACTGGAAAATGAAAGTGGGAGGAAGGAATAGAGCTGATGCCCCGGTGCCACCAAGCAGTAATGATGCCTCAATGGCATCAAGCACCAACAAAAAGCCGATAGGGCAAAGAGGGACAGAGAGTCCCAGAGCCATCCTGTAAGGAAGGAGCTCAGAGACAGGAACAAGGTGGTGATGTGGAATTCCTATAAGTGAGCTGGAACTGAAAGAGAGAGAAGCTGTGTAAGCAGTAGTGTTACACGTGTAAGCTGCCTCTGTAGCTTGCCAGTCTATGTTTATTAAGTTTAGCTGTCATAAACATTAGACATGAAGCCAAACTCTGCCCTCACTCTCGAGTAACACCACTGAATGCATCAGTGGGTGGTAGGAGTGTGAAGACAGAATGAGGCTGCTAGGTGTGAGATGCCAGCCCATTAACTGTGTGACATTACTACTACTTGAGCTCCTTTTTCCACACTAGAGTAGAAAACATGTGATACTTTTTGGGGTTCCCTAAGGTGTCTGGGGAGAATCATTATCACCTGCACGAGCCCCACTCTTTCCTGCTGTAGGCTAGCAATTTACATACCCCACTTCATTGCATTTGACTGCCTAGTCCCTTGTCTTCTGGATGCCCTCAGTGTACTCTGATCGGTTGCTTCTGTGGAAATAGTGCACCCCAGTTCACTGGTTTCACCTCGGTTCAACACTCTTCTTAGCACAAGGCACTTAGACATGTCTATAGTAAAACCAAATTGAAGTTCATTTAACAGAGCTTGAGATAGAGATTCAAATAAAAGCAAGTACAAGGATTGGAAACATACGGTGACAAGAGAAGAAAAACAAAGTGCAATGAATAGCCTATACTTACTACCATATTAGAAAGCAAAGTAATTTATTTCTCACCCAATGGTCGGTCTTTGCAGCGCTTGTCCAGTTCAGAAAGCTGGGATCCACCTTTCAAGAGAGAGCCCTGCTGGCAGAGTTTCTTCTCTGTAATGGATAACAACTTGTCATTTTTTTGCTCTAATACATTTACAGGGAATTGTCTCTTAGCCCAGGGGGCCCCTCTTCAGAAAGTTCTCCTGGGGTTCGTTTGTTGTTGTAAATGCTAAAGTCTCCGCCTGATCAAGAAAGTTTTTTTTTTAAAGTGCTGTCTCCACAGATGTCCCTTGTTCTTAATGCTGATTGAGTCTTGCAATAACCATGATGATCAGCTAGTTCTTAGCTTTCAGCAGAAGCCACACATGACCCCCTTTGGTGAAATATTGAGAAGTTGGTTGGGCACAGGGGTAATATACTTGTCTGGTATGTTTGTGTCACAACATGGCAAGTGGGAGAGCAAATGAACTGGCTGGAGTGGAGACCAGGCATTGTGAGATGCTTGCCTGGCTGCCGATTGAAAGTCTACAACAGCTTCAAAATCTTGATATCCCAACATGAGGCCAAACGCTCCCCTCCACTGTGTGACACCATGGAACTGGGTGAATTCAAGGAGGGTAAGAGACCCTCCAGCTCCTGGAAGGAGTGAGAGCTGTTGAGTGTGCCCCCTCTCCTCAGGTGATCATGGGAGGCCTTCTGTATTGGACACTGCCTAGTTGGGACTACACGTGGGGAAGGAGAGGAGCAGAGCCAGAGAGCTATCGGTCTGTGCAGCAACACCAAGTTAGCTTCTGACTGGAAAACCATGGGAGATAACAGTGGTCTAGCCCAGCATTAACTCTCCTTCTGGGGCTTCTGCCCCGTCCTTTTGCAGGGATGAAAGGGGGAGTGAGCCAATGGCAGCCTGGCTGTGTGAGGTTTATGGGCTCTGTGCAACTTTTCAAATCCTAGGGGAGCATGAATCAGCAGCTCCCCATGATTTAACTCGCTGAGTAGCTTCTCCCCTCCCACGGGTTTCTCAGCAGGAAGGGATAATGGGGCCAAAGGGATTTTTATTTTTCTTGGTCTATAGAGCACCATGAACACCAGTGATGCTGTGGAAGAATCTTATGATTTATACATCTCCTAATTCACCAGGCCACTACAAACCCTGATTCCACGCCTATCCAAGCTCTCATTCCTCCTTGCTCCCCATCCCCTAGCTGTCCAAACCCTCCTGCATCCCCCTGACATTTTACAGTGCTGCCAGCTTGACCTGCCTGGCTAGCTGATTCTCCCCACTTCCAATGTGCAATGCGGTGTCTGATGCCCCTACTCTTTAGGTCTTCCTTGTCACAGGGCCACACGAAAGCTAGGGCCAGTCTGACTAATGACTGAAGAATGAGTACAAGTGCCAGTGGTTTCAAAGTGTTTTAATGTCTAGCAACTATGATTTGTATTTGGCTCCTAAATTGGCACCAGTACAGGACAGTCATGGGAGAGGATCTTCAGTAGACCCGCTAAATTGATCCCCGCTGCATCGATCACAGCAATGTCGATTCCTGGTTGGATGGGGCGTGGGAGTCCCAGGGGTCTGTCTGGGGGTGGGGGTGTGGATAAGGGTTGGGGCAGTCAGGGGACAAGAGGCAGGGAGGCTTAGATAGGGAGTGGAGTCCTGGGGGGCAGTTAGGGGCAGGGGTCCCAGGAGGGGGCAGTCAGGGGACAAGGAACGGGGGGAGGGTTGGGAGTTCTGGGGGGCGGGAAGTGGGAGGGGCAGGGGCGGGGCTAGGGCGGGGCTCCTCCCGTCCTCTTTTTTGCTTGCTGAAATATGGTAACCCTACACTACCCCTGCATTGCATTTAAGGAGCACATGCACCGCGATCCTTTCTGCCAAGCCTCAGATGAGCAATAAGGAGACAGAAGGACTTCCTTCACATTCTCTACTCCTTGTACAGTCTGACAGAGATAGAATCTGGATTTTAGGATACTGCCTTACTTTACAACTCACATATATTGACAAAATGTTAGGCCACAGATTTCCTGCCAGTTGTTATCCTCGATAATAAAATAACCCCTCCAACCACACACCTCTAGTTGTTGCCAACCACCTCACACTGGAACCCATATGGAATATCATCAAACAATTACAACTACATCCTGAAAGAAGTTTTTCCTGAACCCCCTCTTCTGGCCTTCAAACAACCCCCCAGCCTCTCCAAGCTCATCATCAGAAGCAAGCTCCCCACAGACCAGGACACACGAACTCAAAGTGGCCTCAGACCCTGCTAGAACAATAGATGCAAAACCTGCAGACATATCTCCACTGCTACAATGATCAACACTCCCCACAACACACCTTTCAAAATCCATGGGTCCTACACATGCCTATCACATGTGGTGTACCTCATCCCCAATAACAATGTGAAACCAGACAATCACTATGCTCTCAAGTGAACTCTCACAGAAAAATAATAAAAGACAAAAACACCAAATCACCTGTGGGTGAACATTTTTCACAAAACAACCACTCCGTAGCTTACCTCTCAGCCCTCATCACCTGCACAACACCTTCAAAAATTGAGCCTGGGAACTAAAATTCATAATTTAGGTAGATAATAAAAAACAGGGTCTGAATAGAGATACTGGATTTATGGCTTGTTACAACAATCAATAACCCACTTAACCACCCCCTCTAGCTTTCTCCCCTCTCCACCTCATGACTGAAGAGATGTTAATGGGCTACTTCATTTTGAATGTCCCCTTGAAATATGTGTTAACCCCTTATGCTACACAGTCTGTTCCATCTTGTATTTAGCTGTGACACTCTGAGTACCTTTCCCAGATCTGAAGAAGAGCTCTGTGTACGTTCAAAAATCTGTCTCTCTCACCAACAGAAGCTGATCCAATAAAAGATATTACCTCACCCACTTTATCCTTGATAATAATATTCAGATTGTTTCCTCACCTTCACTGTAATTTGCAGGAAGCAACCCAATGCTGACCTTCATTAATAAACTATTGTGTGTATATTTGAGTGTGTATGTTCCCAATCACTTTGTCCAGTTATGATTTCTATTCTCTCTATTGTCTGTAGGAGTTTAATGTCCTTGGCAATAATACTGTACTGTACAGTATTGCTTAGTGTTATGTGACATAAATGAGGGCCTGTTGTCCATGTTTTCCTGACCTGAAATCACATCGCTGTCTCATTGTAGAAAAAAATTCTTATGATTCATGTATTCTGATTAGTTTCTGTCATAAAAATTCATGTGCCTGAGCGCTGTGTGATACAAACCTGGGTGGTCCCTGTGATGGTTCTTGGGGTACCCAGGACTGTGAGTTACCTTGTTACCCCTCTGCTTCTACCGTGAGAGTCTTGCTTGTGCTAAACTAAGTGTCAGCTCCCTGACCGCTCTAGTTTATTAGCCACCCAAACTCTCTGCTCTGGGCTATGCCAGTTCTTACTTTGCATTGCATGTTAACAATAGGTGTTCCCTAGTCACAGAGCCCCTTTGAAGTGTTCCCCTGTAATGTCCAGCCCCTTAGCCTCTAAAAACCTGGTCTGCTGTCTCGAAAGGAGTAGAATACACACCAGCTTGTATGATTCAACTTAGGATCAGAACCTTGCTTAATATCACATCACTTAGATATATTTCTAGTGAAAACAAGAATAAATGTATTCTCAAAGATTCAAGTGATAGTGAATAAGGATATTGGAACCAAACAGTTACATATAAAACAAAATAACACGCTTTCTAGAGACTAAATTTAACTAACAGGTTTACCTTCTGACTAAAGAAGTTTTATCTCACTCAAAGTCATCTGCAGATTTTCAATCAAGATGGGCTGATAATATCCCATTTTCATGAATGTAAACATACTTCCTGGGTGCAGGATGAGGGGGATGTTTTCTTTGCCTTCTACTTACACCTCCCTAAGTTCAGGTCCTGTATTCAGACACAGGATAACCATCTGGGGCTTATTTTTCCTATTATCCTGCTTCCTTGCTGATGTCACATCTCTTCATTAACTTCATATGTAAATGGGTATCCACTATGTTAGCTTACAACACTTAATTTACATCCCGACAGAGCGATAGGTAAATACTTCTCTCTTGTCTGACAAAACCTGTATTTTCAACTCTTCTGGTGACTAATAACTTGATACAGACTCTAAGAACATATTTTCAGTGTATATATACATAACTCTTTACATAGCATCTGTACATACATTTCACAACAATATTAATGACCAGTGTGACCCTGGCTTTCATTTAAACCTCACATGACATTCTTTGGTGAACCAGAATGTATATACCAGTGTGACACTCCCAACAGTGATGCAAGAGTGTGAGTAGCAACGTTAGGGCGGCCTGTTAAAAACCAGGGTACAAACCCCAAATTGATTAAGAGTTCTAAACTTAGATTTCACCAACCAACTGCACCAAGTGCAAAGTCCTCAGGCACTTTTACAGCCTTAACACGGAGTCACAGACAGTCCCCTTGGTACTCCGGTCTGGCTTGCCACCCAGATGAGCATATTTCTGTGATGGCCCCTCACATCAAGAAACACAGCAATTGTCAGGTTACTCCTAATCCCAAAGGACCAGTTGTGTTTTAGGTGTTTTAAGTTATTTAAAAGGTTAAAATAAGCAACCATAGACACATGAATGGGTTAGTCTTAGGTTTCAAGAAGGCAATACAGGCTTCTATGATCAGCAAGCTCAATTTGTCCTTTAGGGATCATAGAATCATAGAATATCAGGTTTGGAAGGGATCATATAGTCCAACCCCCTGCTCAAAGCAGGACCAATCCCCAAATAAATCATCCCAGCCAAGGCTTTGTCAAGCCTGACCTTAAAAACCTCTAAGGAAGGAGATTCCACCTCCGCCCTTGGTAACCCAGTCCAGTGCTTCACCACCCTCCTAGTGAAAAAGATTTTCCTAATATCCAACCTAAACCTCCCCCACTGCAACTTGAGACCATTACTCCTTGTTCTGTCATCTGGTACCACTGAAAACAGACTCTAGATCCATCCTCAGGTAGTTGAAAGCAGCTATCAAATCCCCCCTCATTCTTCTCTTCTGCAGACTAAGCAATCCCAGTTCCCTCAGCCTCTCCTCATAAGTCATGTGCGCTAGCCCCCTAATCATTTTTGTTTCCCTCCGCTGGACTCTTTCCAATTTTTCCACATCCTCCTTGTAATGTGGGGCCCAAAATTGGACAGAGTACTCCAGATGAGGCCTCATCAGTGTCGAATAGAGGGGAATGATCACATCCCTCGATCTGCTGGCAATGCCCCTACTTATACAGCCCAAAATGCCATTAGCCTTCTTGGCAATAAGGGCACACTGTCAACTCATATCCAGCTTCTTGTCCACTGTAACCCCTAGGTCCTTTTCTGCAGAACTGCTGTCTAGCCATTTGGTGCCTAGTCTGTAGCAGTGCATGGGATTCTTCCGTCCTAAGTGCAGGACTCTGCACTTGCCCTTGTTGAACCTTATCAGATTATTTTATAACCCAGGCTAAGCAGATGGAGATCTCTTGCTTATGCCTAGAAACACCTTGCCCTCCCCCGCCCTGCCAAAATTCAAGCACTGTAGAGATCATTAGCCCCTTTGGTTTGGGGCTTTTATCCTCCTCCTGCCACATGCTCTGAGCTGCAATGGGAAGAATCCACTTGCATGACTCATCTTCATGAGGAGGAGAGCAGAACAACAAGAGTCTTTTAATCCTTTTGTTGATGGCTTCTCAATCCAGATGTAGGGAGTTTCCAGTTGTAAGATCTAACCATAGCCCATCTAGCACTGATGGGTCTCCTCTTTCGGAAGGGGTCTAACAATTTCTGTGGAAGAGCAGTTCTTCACACTAATTAATGTCCCTCTCCTGTATGGCAATTCATACAGTTACAAAGGTTCTCATTATAACTACTCAAATACTACTTTACAGTATGGAACACAGATATTACCAGTAAGATTAGTGCATTCAGCAACTCAAAAGTATTCAATAGAGTCTAAATACTTTCTTATCATTCTAATATCTATTTTATCAATATTAACCCACAAGTGAGCCAGGCAGATTCCTGCTGTCTATCTCTCAATGTCCAGTTGAGACATGGGGACCTTGGCATGAGCTGGCACCTGGCCCGCCAGCATCACCAGCAGAGTCAGGAATTTCCTTTAATCCCCTTGCCAGTTGGTATTAAGGGGGTTCTTGGGTCACAGTCCCACAATCTAATGGTATGCCCTGTGTTTGGAAAGTTACAATGTTTAGTCAGATTAGGGAGATTTTCAATAGCACAAATGGTATTTAGGCACCTGACTCCCATTAGCTTTCAAGAGACATGTAGTTGGAACTTCATTTTCCCCTTTCTTGACTGTTGAGTCTGTATACCAGCTTAAACTCTGTTAATTAGTATGTTTGGTTTGGTAATTTGGACTAGGCTGATCCAATCTGTAGAGAGATGCATTGTTTGGACAATATTTCTGGGGTAAAGGAACTGCTTTTTCAAATGTGATATGTGTTATTAATACCTCTGTTTTGTTCCACATAGCCTATACATGTTTCAGTTCAGAACTGACAGTCCTCCTTTTGGGGGTAATGCTGTGCTGCATAAGTAGAACCAAATTTTGATTCTTGGAACTTTTCTATCCCATATTAACATATTTAGTAGTGCATGTGCATTGGTAAATAAATCAGTTGGGAGGCTTTAGAAGATGTATAGGCATCTATGAAGCATTATTATTTTAGACCATCCTATTCTGCTGAGTGTGGATATTGGAAATTTAGTTAGAATACCTTCCTTTCCTTCCCCCACCCTGTGCCTATGTTCATATAGATGCTTGGCTGATCTATAAATAATAATGTGCACATGTTTAATCTATTCTTGTGCCCATTTAAAAGATAAGTATGACACTTCATCATCTGTTTTATGAATGGAGCTGGTACTCTGATTCAGTGCAAGTCATAGATATGCCTTAACATTGACCAAACAGTTGGGTTGCACTCAGTCAGCCTGGCACGGTTTGACCTGGATTTGTGATGTAAAACAATGGTGTGACTGATTAATATTTGTATTGTGGCGGTGCCTACAATGTGCTATGTGTTGTACAAACATATAGGAAGACGCAGTCTCTGCCCTGAAGAGTTTACAAGGTAAGATGACAAGCAACAGAATGAAGGATGAGGGAGTGTGATAAAATGTAGAATCAGAGATGGTTTTTCTTTTCTTTTCTTTTTAATATTAGTACCTACTTTTCCCAACTGCCCCTTTACTCAGTCATTATTAATGGACTAATTTCTTGTTGGTATCACAGTAGAAGTGAGTCTTAGAGGGATTTGAAGGAGGAAATAGTAACCTTACAGACTAGTTCAGGGACGGTGTCCTATGTGCCAGGGATGGTGGCATCAAGTGGCTGAACTATTTTAAGCTGTTTTAATAACTTATGACATTAGCTCTCTCAAGAATTTTTACTTGCCTTGGAAAAGGCTAGAAGTAGCATTCATAATTCTATTGTGAAAATGAATCATGGGATAGCATTTTCCTTTTGTCCACTTCCTTACCCTTTGTGGTCTAGATCTAATAATCCACCATCTAGTTGAATCAAAGTGCTGCACTAAGTGTATGATATGAATTTTGAAAAGCTCCTCCTCTTCCCCAAGGATTTTCACCCCTGGAAGCCTATAGAGACCAATTCTTGCTTCTCTTCTTCAGTATCTGTTGTCGACTAATGGTAAAGACCATGAGATGCTATGGGATCTGATACCATTGGTTTGCAGATAGTATCCAACTCCATGTATCCTCCACAAATGCAAGAAATGTGATTCTTGAATGAAGCAAGGACCTGGATGAAGCGAGGGACTGACTGACTGAGAACTCATCATCCCAGCGCTCTGAATGCTAGTCATATTCTGGGTCCATTTCAAGGTCCTTGTCCTTATGCTTAAGTCTCTGACTGGGTTTGGGCCTGGCTGTCACAGTGACTGCCTCTCCTTCCAATACCCACTACATCTGCTATGATCATCAAGGACGCGCAGGCTCATGGAGCCCAGGCTTACATTTGTGACAGTTGGAGCCAGGCACAGTATCAGTGGAAGGCCCATGATTATGATACTCTCTTTTGCAGATCAGTCGCTGGGTAAATGCCACCACCCCCTTTAGGGTGTGCTGCACAATGCACCTGTTTAAGCTGGCATTCCACAAACGCCTGTGTAGACTGACACTCAAGGTAGCTGAAAACAAACACCAATAAGTGATCACTACTGAAAGGCAGCGTGATCCAGCAGAGAGGACACTGGTGTGGGACTCTATTCCTGGCTCTGCCGTTGACCTACTGTTGACCAGAGGCAAGTAACATCACCTCTGCATGCCTCTGTTTTCCCTCTAAATCTTTGTCTGTCTTGTCTGTTTAGACGGCAGGCTCTCTTGGGCAGGGATTGCCTCGTTCTGTGTGTTTGTACAACATCTAACACAGTGGGACTCTGATCTGAGTTGGGGCTTCTAAGCGCTTGTGTAAAACAAATCAGAAGAGTAAAGACAGTAAGTAATCATTTTAAGGGGACAGGGAAAGAGAGTGGCTCCTTGCAGAGATAACTGATGCATATTATATAGAGGTGCTAATAATATGGTGATGAGGAACTGTTAACCGTGCCTCAGTGGGTCACAACTGAGGATGCCAAATTCAGGACGAACTGCTGAGAAATAGGGCAAACAGCACCCAAAAATGGTGGTTATTCTTTCATAAGATATACCACACCAGCAACAAAAGTAAACTCCTGTTTCACCACACTGGCTAACAAGAAGTCATAAAAGCAGTTTCCTTGGGCATTCCAATTCTTATATCACCACCAAAAACACTGTATTCAGAGATGAGTGGTTCTTTACAACCAGTCTCATCAAATAAACGGTTCTTCTGATCCCAAAGGACCAGCCACACACCCAGGTCAATATATAACTTAGATCTTACCCAAAAATCACGCTGATGCCAATCCTTTAGTATCTAAAAACTAAAGGTTTATTCATAAAAAGAAAGAAAGATGAGAGTTAAAATTGGTTAAAGGAATCAAATACATACAGTAATTGCAAAGTTCTTGGTTCAGGCTTGTAACAGTGATGGAATAAACTGTTGGCTTAAGTCTCTGGTTGCTTCCAAATCATTGGAAGGACCTCAGTCCCTTGGTTAGAATGCTCCCATTAGTATAAGTCCACAGCCCAGAGATTTGAGCAGGACAGAGGCAAAATGGAGAGGTTTCCAGGGCTATTTATATCCTCTGCAGTATGGAGGGAAACCCATTGTTTCAAACAAAAACCTCAGCACAGGTAGTGGAGAATCACAGGTGACCACATAGTGTTTGGAGTCACATGGGCAAGTCACATATTCATGCCCAATTTCGCTCAGTCATTGCAGGAAGCCATTACCTATATTCCAGACAGGACATTTATAGGACAGTGCACTTAGTGTAGATGGGCATCTCCCATGGTCCATTGTGAGTTAAGTGTCCTTTTGATGAGCCACTCAATTTGAATAGTCCCTCCAAGATGTGCTGGCTAACTACTTCATGGGCATTACCCCAAGAGCAAACATTTGAAATCCAGGTATAGAGCCAATATTCATTACTTCCAATACAAAAATGATACATGCATACAGATAGCATAATTATAACCAGCAAATCATAACCTTTTCATAGATACCTTACATGCCACATTTTGTACAAGATTTGTTGCAAATATATAATAGTGGTTGCAACAATGATCTATATAGTCATATTTTAATCAGAAAATGTCACAAGGATATAGAAAAGCAAATGATAAAATAATAGAAATGCATAATAATTTTATTATAAATGCTAAAGCTCTGCACTGTACCATGTCCGTTATTGTCTTTCTCCTTCCTTCTACTTATTTTTCTTCTGTTTATTTGTATAAATGAGTTGAAGCAGCAAAATTTAACAAGCTACAAAGAGTGAAGTTAGGCACATACCAGTTCTTTGCTGTACAGCTGACATGCGCTGCAGAAGGCATGTATCAACAGCCTAGTAGCTTTGTTCTTCTCTGAGAAGATCATGCTACTTCTAGACTAGCATCAGCATCAAGGTTAAATAATAATTGACTTCCAAATGGGACAATGAAGCTTCCAGTACTCACTGTCAATCCCTGAAGCTTATTTTTCTCCTACCCTGTGCCCAGAGACTATATCTGAAGTAGGTAAGATTACTAGAACCAGGGTGAGATGTGAGAGAGGCTACAGAGAAGTTAGATGGCTGAAATAACATAGATTGCTTTTACCTGGATTTCTCTCTGTTGTTTACAGGGGGAAGGGAGAAAATGACTAGTGCCAAGGACTGCTGACTGCACGAGTACTTGTCCTATGCCGGGATTTAGGGAGAACTGTGTAGTTGTGGTAGGCAGCTCAGGCCATGCTTAGTTAGGGAGCTAGAAGCCAAAGAGAACTACAGGATTTATTTACAGTAAGATGAATATAAACCCCAACACTCCTTTGTGTTCATTACAGCTGATTTCTGTCTCTTCTCTACCATAAGAGAAATTTTATGCATTTTACAATTTAATGTTGACTAAGAAGGTTCCTCTTGTATTCAAGTTTCTTTGTGTGCAGGACCTGCATGTAATCAGTTAATTTTATTAGCAGTTCAGATGTGACCAGTGGGTTTGTTCTATATTATGCTGGCTGATATGCTGCCAGTCTTGTGGCAAATAAACATTTTTACAAACAGTAGGGAGTTTGGAAAGTGCATGTGGTGGATGTTTATTACTCCTCTAGATTCATCTTTCCCACCTGTAAATGGTTGTGAGTGGGAGACCTGGAAACGAAAGCAGAACTGTTCACCAAAATAAGTAAGTGAGAGGTGACAGTGAAATTCATGGTTTTAAAAGTAAAGTGCAGTATCAGAAAATCCAGCAAACAGTACTTGGAACAGAATGTCTGGGAATGAGGCAGGTGAAAGGGCTATGGTGACAAATAAATTGAAAGAAGTAAAGAGGCAGCAACAGAAGTTCAGATGTACAGGTGAGGGGGAAAAAAAGATTTAGGATTTGGGAAGGGAGCAAAATGGGGAAAAACCCTATTGCCTAGAAACCCAGGGCAAGAAGTAGTGCTGTTTAGGTAAGTAAGTGTGTCAGAGTTCATGGCTGCAGTGAAAGAACAGCAAGGGGTTCTGGGAATGGACCAAGCAACATCAGGCACTGCTGCACTGAGCTGCCATTCAGAGGGGTGGGTGGCCAGAGGGGCTGAGCGACAGGGAAGCAAAGAGAATTGAGCTGCTACTCCAAGGGGAGGGGAGGGGAATGAGACTAGTTGATGTCAGTCAGATAAATAATCCTTGGGGGTGTGTGGGTGGGTGGGAAGTGGTAATAGGGAGAAATGCATTCCTTAACATGCCTGAGTGTGAATTTCAGTTGGAGTGCATAGTATGTTAGGGATCTGAGCAGAGATCTGGGGAGACTGGGAAGGGCAGAGACTGGGTCTGGGTTTTCAACTACAGTCATATAGTTCAAACATAGTTACCTTTGCCAAAAGGGTAAGCAACAACAGTTTAAATTTTCCAGCCAAGCTCAGAATAGGTCATGTGACAACTTCTAGAGCAGGGGTAGGCAACCTATGGCACGCGTGCCAAAGGCGGCACACGACCTGATTTTCAGTGGCACTCTCACTGCCTGGGTCTTGGCCACCGGTCCGGGGGGCTCTGCATTTTAATTTAATTTTAAATGAAGCTTCTTAAACATTTTAAAAACCTTATTTACTTTACATACAGCAATAGTTTAGTTATATATTATAGACTTATAGAAAGAGACCTTCTAAAAATGTTAAAATGTATTACTGGCACACACAACCTTAAATCAGAGTGAATAAGTGAAGACTCGGCACACCAATTCTGAAAGGTTGCCGACCCCTGTTCTAGAGCCTTGCAAACTTAGTAGCATCTCCTTCTGCATGACCGTTTGATTTGATTTTAAGAAGGAGAGTAAAGCTTACAAGCTATAGGGCCATATTCGGTGAGCCAAAAGACACTTATTTTTGCCAGGGATAGTGAAGGCAAGTGATAGTTTAATTTGCTGACCATGTCAGAATAGGTTTTCTAGAAAAAGAACAAGAAGCTACAATTGAATTACTTGCTGCTACTGCAATACACAATTGGATTTGAACTGATTTTAGGAGGGAGATGCCCCCTCTCTTTTATACTTTGCTAAAGCCTTTTACAATTGCAAACATAACTTGCTGCCAAGACTGCATTAACTTAGTTTGCAAATCGATCCTTGACTTAAACACACTTGTATAAAAACTATATACACAGACTTCTTTGAATTTTTTAAAAACAGTGAAAAATATCTGTAACACAACAAACTAGATTCTTCAGCATTTTAGGTAATAAAGTTTCCCATATTAGTTTGAACCTACAGGGGATAATGCTAAAGGCCCTGGACCAAGTAAGCATTAAAAATATGTGACACAGAAGAATGTGCTTAGGCATATGAGAAACTTAGACATCAGTGGCCTTCCCAGAGTTCATAGAAAGCTAAATATCCTTGGGTTTCATGTCTGTAAGATTAGATGTTTTGTATAATTTGTATATCTGATGACAGTTTTCTTGTAACTAAATGTAAGGCCTTTAGAATTGATCACTACGTGTACATGATGACTCTGCTGCTCATGTGAAATGCGTGGAAGCAGAAATCGTGTCTCTGTCCCAAGAAGTTCATATTGTTGTTTTGCTCCATAAAATACACCATAAAGACATGATAAATTTGTCACCTTGTTTAACTCCATTTACAGTAGTCAAATATAATTTCAGCTTTAGAGTTTTTTAAATACTCTACAATTTTCAGGCCAAAAGACCCCTTAATTTTGAATTAAACTGTATTAATAATCCTGGAATGAAACACTTTATAAAGGAAATTGCAGTGTCTCTTACAACAGGGTCCCAAAAATACCTACAGAAGGCTACGTCTATTGCTGGGCTTACTGATTGATATACTAACAGTTGTGGAGGATGGGAAAGCAGTCTCTTTGCTATTTCTGCTGACATGGTAGGCTTAGAGTCTGGTACAACTGGTCATATTAAACAAGAAGTTAAAATACTTTTAGGAGTTGTGGGTATCAAGACAGGAGAGCTGAAATCAAAATTGAGCAGGGGACACAGGCAGCTCAAATAGTATGCAGGCCAAGTTTAGATGAGATACTCTCCATGTTGTGAACTGTGTCAAACACTACCTTCAGCGTGCTACTCTGGATCCCCAAATAATTATCCGTGTCATAAAAAGTTGAAATTGATATTTTCAAATTATATTTATGTTCCAAATGACTGTTGCAACTTCAAGTTATTGCTGATGCCTTTGGTGGCAGCTGTAGCTGTTTCAGAGGTGGCTACCCTGTATACTGGGTTGCTAGTCAAGCCAAATCACTGATCAAAAATGATCATTTGGTTGTCACCCATTTGGAACACATGGCTGAAACTGACTCGGTGCTGATATAGCTTGAGTTAGGGAACATTCTTTAGGAGATCAAGACAGTCAAATTTGTGAACATGTATTTCATGGTGGACTTAATCACCAATGTGAATGAAGTCTCTCTTTTCAAGAAGAGCATCTCTTGTTGTTTGAGGCTTTGCAGAAGCTGGACAGTGCTATGCTTGAACTCACTGCATCGAAAGACAATCCTGGTCCTTATGTCTGAAAACTTATCCTTAGGGTTGGCAAATTCAGAAGAGTAAAGATTTCTGGGCAGAAATGGGAGTAGTACTGTCCTCATTGTTCTATAGCATTGGAACGGCAGAACGTGGGTTTTCCAAAAAAAAAAAAAAAAAGCCCACACAGATACATGCAGCAAATCATATCCCCAGTTTTAATAAAGATCCATGTGAATTGCAAGGTATAGATGTTTTCCACAGCTAGAGTGCTATTCTCTACTTTCTTGAAGGGAAGCCAGGAACAACACCCATTTGTGGATATAGTGAACACATGGCGGCAACACCAGACAGCATTAGTGGAGGACTAGATTAGTGCAGTTTTGTATAATCAGGCCTAGGTTTCCAACCAGATGGATGTAAACCATACTGTTTAGGAATTTGAATTTTTACTTAAATTTGAACTAAATTATTGCGTAGTCTCAGTTCTGACACTCACATTGGTGATGGGAATTTGATTTTACATTAAAATAAGGACAAAGCTAAACATGTAAGACTAAGTGAGAGACAGACATACTAAAAGAAAGAGAATAAAAATTATATTCCATGGTTTAGTTGTCCAAAACAAAACAAGCAAGATGCAGAGAAATTCCTTTACAGTCAAATCAGCAACAATATCTTCTTTGAATTTACGTAAGAGAATCATAGCACAGCCTGAAAATTTAGTACAATCACATTTTCTTGTTTGACAACCAGATATAAAGCTTTAGCTGCCTGTTGACAGGTGATCAAAACATTCTTTCCCAGAGCCTGTTAAGGGGGAGTGTTCTACATTAAAACATACAGTGAAAAGAAAAGAGTACCTAAAGGGTGGATGAAGGAGAGCGGTAAAGGTGTCTGGAGACGGTGTGGTAGGCTTTATAGGTAGTTGTTTTTTTCTGGAAGCAAAAACAAGGTAGTGACTTGTCTGATACGTCAAAGATGATGAACATAAAGAAATGGGTGGATAGATTTGTTTTAAATGCAGAGAAAAAGTCAGTTGTACATCAGGAAATAAATGAAAAGGTTTAAATATAAAGGAGGTTGCACAGTAAATGACGAAGTGAGAAGAGGAAGCTTTTTGCAGATGAATTTAACGTGTTTTGTTCTTTCAGTCTGGAAACTTCGGAGACTGAAAGAACAAAAATATAAATGAGTGCTTTGGGGTTAGTCACTGGTACAAGCTATGGACTTGAGTCTCCTCTCACTGATGCTGGTGTAATACTCAGAAGTGAAAGGAGCTACACTAATGTAAAATGTCTGGTGAAAGTCTGTCTACACTAGTGACTGTACATGTGTTCATGCATGTGGTGTGCCATAACCCTCTTGTCCACACCTAAACCCCAGAAGCACGTGTCTAAAGGTGAGTACAGGTTGAGTAAGCTAGCATGCCTGAGGGGTATAAGGACATGCCTCATCTGTGGCATGGCCCTGTTCCGTGCACAGTGTGGACAGGAGTAAAGTGTGTGTACGGGCCTCGAGTTTCAATAGTGCTTTGTCCCCCTTCCCACAATACACTGAACCCTTTTTTCCTGACTCTTTAAGGTCCATGTCTCCCTCTTTCCCCTGACCACATCAGCACAGCTTTCCACTGCACTGTTTACAGATCAATATAGGTGGCAATGGATCCAACTCCGAGAGCAACCACCTGACCATACCTGGGTGCTGATCAATATGTAGCTAGAGGACACCATTTTCCACACTTTTGTCTAGAGTGGCAGGAACATTCACCTGTACTGGAACATTGCACAGAGGCTGGAGCAGGCGGGCCTCCAGTGGACTCTGGCCCAGTTCCAGGAATGCATCAAGCCACTTGAAGCTCCTGTACAGGAAAGTCAAAAACTCAAGCAGTTGTTCCAGGAGGGCTTGTCGTACACGCCCCTGCCATAAAGAGCTCAACTGGGTGCTGTCAAGGGCTCCCAATACAGAGCCTGAATAGGCTCACAATCCCCTCCTCAACCCCACTGACCTCATTGTCTGATGAGATGCTGATGAGGGCCAGGGCGAGGAGGCAGCGAGGACCATGGAAGATGCCCCTGAAGACCCAGGGGACAAGGATCATGTGATTATGCACCTCTTCCCAGCCGAGCCAGCCCATCCCCCAACGAACCCAAGGAGGATTCCGAGCCATGGCAGAAACCAGAACCCAAGGTTGGTAAGTTACAGTTAACCCCCCACCCTCCCCACCAATATCCTCTCTTGGTCTGGTGCTAAATTCTTCGTTTTAATATCCAGGGCACTTGAAGTACTGTGCACTGACTTTTCCTCCCTAGATAGGCTGTGCATTGTTATGTCTCTGGACGTTTGAACTGCGGTGCTGAAGCCACAGCATTGTCACACCTCATCCCCTTACTGCACTCATCCAACTCTTTCCCTTCCATCCAGCCCCTACTACACACCACCCCAAAATGATCCCCAATCAAGACAGTTATAAGTCAATGATTTAATTGATTTCTGATTAACCACTATTGTGCATTTGGCTAAAGCTATTTCTTAAAAACAGATTATTAAGGAAATATCATTGTGCCCCTGTGTCTGTGCATTTATTGGCCAGTTTTCTGGCAGCGATGGTCCTGGAGCCACGCGGACTGGGGGAAGGGAGAGGACAGATTGGAAAAATCTTTTGGGTCTGGGAAAGTTGTGGGAAACTTATAGTTGGTTGACTAAAGTTAGTAACAGCTGTCTTTGTTCCTTGGAAGGTTACACAGTTTCAGTGCTTTTTCCATCCCCTGGATCTTACCATCCCTTTACAAATGAGTTACACAGAACAGGGGTAGGTGTGTGGTGGTAAGGCCTGGGAAGAGGAAGGGACCAGAGCACCATTATAGAAACCGTTGGTTGTCTAAGGAAATATTAGTCACAGCAGTCCTTTCTCTCTTCAAAGATAAAAAATATAACATCCTTGTCCCTAGTGTCTCGCCTCTCCCTGCACTGAGCCATGCTACACAAGCTGCGGGATATGGGGGTGGGAGAAGGATCTGGTCGGTGGTTGGATAAACATAGTGTGGTGTCCCTTTGCAGTGGAGAGGCAGGGGGCTTGTGATGCTGATCTAAAACTTTAGGGAACAAAAGTTGCAGTGTCTCTTTCTTTCCCTGTCCATTTCACTGTTGTTAGGCAGGCACAGGGGCAGGATTTTCTGGTGATGCTGGGGGGGTGGAGTGAGTGGTCTTCATAGTTCACAACTCTCATTGCATGGAAACACTGTATGTTAGCTAAGAATACAGCTAATATCCAGTTGAATTGCCTCCCAGTCTTGTAAACATGTTGCAGCAAATTTCTGGAGCAGCAGAAACCCTAGTTGGGTCTTGAGGTTCCACAGCGGTAGAAATCTTCCTGTCCACCTTCACAGTGGACCAAACCCCTCCAGTAAGCAATATATAGAGGGTTGACCATTAGCAGAAATATCTCTCTGGCATAAATTGTCAGATTTCCTCCACAAGACTGGAAAGCCACTTCTCTTCTCCACTCTGGTACCTTGAAAACAGCTATGTTCTTCAAATGTTAGCCAATCTTTAAAGAAGAAATTGTAAACTGGTAACATACCCCCTGGAAGGAACTACCCACCCCCACCCTTGAGACACTATGAACATTTTAAGTTTTTAAAAACATTAGTATCCCCAGCTCTTTACTCAGGGGCTGCAGAAATTGTCTAACAGTTGCATTCCTGGAATACTAAATAGTATCAAAATTGGGGCTTTCCACAGCAAAGTTATTTTCTGCGGGTGGAGGGGGTTCCTCAGCTTCTTCCAAAGGAAAAAAAAGTATAATGCTACCCTTGTCTTTGAATTGGCAGAACCTTTGGTTCCTGAGGGCAAAGCTGGGCCACCAGGAGAGCAGGGGCAGCACCCTAGAAACAGGAGAGGCAGACTGAGAAGGACCCTGGAATTGCTGCTCGTGGGGATGGACAGGAGAAACAAAAGCAGTCTGAATTCCTCAGGGGCAGGGAGGAGTGGGCTCTTCAGCAGCAAGAGACACTGATGAACCAGTTCAGGGAGGAGGAGACATGCCATAGAGAACAGGAGCATTCCCTAATGGAGAGGCTCGTAGAACTGGTAGCCATACAAGTTCAGGGTCTGCCTGCTGCTGAAGCCACAGAACGTAGTCTGTCATCAGCAACCACCATCTCTTCCTCCTCTGGCTGCTGTCCAGGGTGCTGCTGAGTCAGAGGATCCTGTTTCAAGGACATCTCTCCTCCCACCCATCCCCCGTGCAATGACATTGACATTTGAATGGTGTTCCTGGTTGCATCCACTTAACTTTTTGAAACTTTTTGTTGAACCTTTAAAAATATATATTTTTTAATTTAGAACAATAGAATCACAGGGTATTTGTTGTAGCTAAATGTTCCAAGTCTGGGGGGAGCAGCCACAAACCAGTTCTCAGAGACAAAAGGCTAGTCAATGCCTTAGCCAGGTGTCAGCAAAATCAAATGAACCATCCCCTGGTTAAGTGGGTATTCTTTGGCAGGAAAGAGGATGTGGGCAAAAATCTACACCTTGACAAAGAAACAGCTGAGGGTCTCCAGTCACACAGACCTTGTCTCCTGAACCTCAGCTGGTGATGATTCTCAAAGAAAAGAAAGGATTATAAAAGGAGAGAGGAGATTTTCCAAATTATTCCTCCATTCTCTCTACCCATGGCATCCACAACACCTGAATAACAAAGAAAACAACTGTGGACTGGGGGAGGTATCCTGACTGAAAGATTCAGCCAATAAGACTGCTAAAACATGTGGTGCTTTGAATTCCCTCTAGCTTGTTAAGTTAAGCATTAGTTGTGATTTACTTTTATTTTCTAGTAACCAACTGTGATTTTTATGCTTCATTACTTGTAATCACTTAAAATCTATCTTTCTGTAGTTAATAAACATGTTTTATTGTTTTATCTAGACCAGTGTGTTTGGATTAAAGTGTTTGGGAAGCTTCATTTGGGATAACAGGGTTTGTGCATTTCATTTTCTATTAATAAAAGGAGGGACTTTATATGAGCTTGTATTGTTCAGGAGAGAGATGGGCAGTACAAGGAGCACATTCCTGGAGGAAAGTCTGGGACTGGGAATTTGTTGCTGTTTCTCTGCAATGTAATTCAAGGATGTCTGGCTGTAGCACTCTTGCAGTGTAACTGGGAGTAATTTACATGCTGGAGGCTGTGTGTGAGCAGACCAGCACTAGTTGCTGTTACAGCAAAGCAGTGTAAAAGGCACCCCAGGTTGGAAAACTGAGGAGACAGCTGTTCATTGGTCCAGATTGTACTCTGGGTAATATCACAGTGTCCTCTCCCTACAATAGTGTATAGGTAGCAATGGTCATTTTTGCATTCTCCCAAGGATGCCTATGGGAGCATGTAGGTCCTGCTGCTTTTTTAGAAGTTTACACTCCAGAGGTGAGAGCAAAATTATCCTTATAAAATCTCCTCTACCCCGTTTTAATTCTTTGTCCTTCTGTCACTCCCAGAGTTGCCCCTTGAATACTAAGGGGAGGAAGTATAATCTTGCATTTAAGATACAGGGTTTGGAATCAGGAGATCAGACCCATTTTCAGCTCTATCACAAATGGGGACAAGTCTGTGACCTTGGGCAAGTCATTCTGTGCCTTAATGGCCTCATCTTTAAATGGGCATGTTAATACTCCCCCACCTTGCAGGGCTGCTCTGAAGCTTTGCTCATCGTTTGTGAAGTATTTAGAGATTCTCTGATGGAAAGTACAAAGTATTTATAACTGATTATGACCCACCCACATTGTTACCATAACCAGTACGGTAATAGGGCCAAGTAGGAGAAAGGAGCACCAGCAGTAAGAGCACAAAGGGTGATGTGGGCCTCCTTCATTTCCTCCCCCTATTCACCAAGATTATCCTGCATTAGCCTGCCCTGCCCGAACCTCACTGGTCTGTGATAGCGTAACCTGCAAGCCTAGAAATGTGCTTGTAGTCCAGGTTTCGAGTCTACTGGAGTGTGGATTGGTGAGGTTTTATTGTATGCACAGTATATTGACTTCATATTTCAGTGCACATCAAGATTTATTGCACCTCAAGTTAAATATTGACCTTAAGTACGCCTCAGTAAATATTTACCTCGGGGTCAATATATCTTGATATTCATCTCAGCAGAAGTCAATATCTTTATTTTTTTGTAAATGGAGGATCATTGAAAGGAATACAAAAAAGCCCAAGTAAGAGTCAGCTGATAACAGCATGAAGTTGCTAACTCTGAAAGAAATGATTGTGAGTGTGGAGAGGCAAAGTATGAAAACCAAAGGATAATTTTAGTACTTTAAAAGTATAAATAAAAATATGTGATAGGCTCATTCTTTATAGAGAAAGCATACAGAACACAACTGCAGACCCTGGAGCATGTATGTTCGAAAACACAGGGGATAACTCAGATACAATATGTAATCAAGTAAGAAAATTTATATAGATTCTATTTGGAAATAGATTTGAAAAAAATAATACATTGAGTAGCTCAGGAGGGAAGTGTGGCTGGGGGAAAGCCTTCATAGTACATATATAGAATGATTTGCAGGGGGCACAAAAATTCATTTGACAATGGAATTTGTGGATAAGTGCCGTCCTATAATTCATTGGAAATGTACATCCACATGTTCTGTGGTACTTCTCATACATGCTGCCTGTTATCTACTCTACTAATGGAACAGCCACGTCTATGGTGGATAGTCACAAGGAGCCACAAAAGCATTAAACATATTTAGATTGCAATACAACTATTTTATGAACTAATTGGGGACTGAGAAGTTAATAAAATAAAAAAAGTTCATAATATTGCACATCTCATAATTATGGTTCATAAATTAATTAATTAATTCAATTATAGTGTACATAATGAATACTAATAAATGTATACATGTACCTGATTTTTCTTTTAAGAGAACTGCATCTCTTCTTTGCTACCAAATTTGAGTCTTTTTCAAACCTGTACGCACCCTTGAATGTTAGCTGAAGGATTGAAGTCATGTTCAACTACGGAAAGGTAGTTCATATAACCAATCATTCATAAGACTGCAATTCATAAAGTTGTGGTGCTACTGTATAAATGCATGCTGTTTTCCTCCCTCATATGGCAGCTGCTGCATCATCAGGATATTGCACAATGTCTGTCTTGGATCCAAAAGAGAGAGCCACTTACCAGACTGTAAAAGAGATGTGTAACTTAAGAATTACTGAGTAATGAAAAGTGATGTATGCAGTTTGACTACCACCACAGATGTCAAATTGCAGCTGATTTTAAATAGTTCCTGTCCTTTTACATAGGCTTTGTGTAGACATGTGAGGTTAATTAATAGATCTCTGAAGGGGGAATATAGCAAATTAAAACAAGCAAACAAAAACAAATAGAGAGGGTAGTCATATAACCCTACAGTCTATATCCCTGAAAAGAAAGAAATGAGACAGATTTTACCCACTTTACTGAGGATGTCTAAGACATATCCAAAGGGTGCTTTTCATATTTACTGCACTTTACTCCCATATTTGACTTTTTTCCCTCTCTCCATTGATAAACACTTGGTTTGATGAAGTTACAAACTCCATTTCCCCCTTTCATATCTGAAAATTGCAGGAAATAAGGCATTTTTTTATTTGAAGAGCTCTGTCTTCTTCCTAATTCTAGGACAGAATGGAGACTAACACTACTTACAAAAGTTGTATGCAGTGGTGGTGTAGCCATGTTCGTCCCAGGATATTAGAGAGACAAGGAGGGTGGATATTAGAGATACTGGAATATGAACATCAGCTATTGTCTATCTGTTACAGTTGTAGATCTGCCTAAGGGTATAAAGTTGACATTGACAATATTATTTGATCAGGTCGTATCCCTGTGCGGGCTATTGTGCAAGCCATAGAGGAGGAAAAATAAGGGAAGCATTGGATTTCAAGCAGTATTATGGTATTCCAAAATCATAAGGTGATTATATAAAACTGAATGATACAGAGGATATTGGTGATATTACCTTATGGGAAGGAGCCAGAGAAGTAATTGAAGAAAACTGCTTGATATAATTAGTAATTTTAAAAAATGGAAATAATTACTTTAAAAAAAGACATGCAAAGATTGAAAATTCTTTATAAGAGTACAGGAAATCAGAAGCAATCCAGAGCACTTAAAAACGCAAGAGGAGAACTTAATATGCTACTAAGGAAAAAGGCAAGGTCACAAATAAAATTAGCTAAAAGAACCTTTTATGAAGTGGGCAACAAAGCTGACAAAATTCTGGTTTATCTCCTTTGAAGGAAAGCTCTCAAGAAAGCAATTTGCCAAATAAAAACTGAAAGGGGTATGATAAGAGATCCTAGATCTATTAAAATCTGCCTTTCAGGATTTCTGTTCCAATTTTTATACATCACAATATGCATATTCTATAGTTCAGATAAAACAATATTATTTTAAAAAATAAAGATGGCAGTTCTGTCAGAAAATGATGTAATTAGATTAGAGGAGCCAATATCTTAAATGGAGATTGAAAAGGCTGTTGACAGTTTAAAATTTGGGAAAAGCCAGGACCAGATTTCTATACAGCCAAAATCTGTGAAAGTTTTAGGCAAGAACTTATTATATAAAATGTCTTTGCTGAAATTCTAAAAAAGAAATTCATGCAGAAAAGATGCAGCAAGCTACTATTGGATTGATTCACAGGGAAGGTAAACTCAAAAATGACTATGGTTCTTAACAATCAAGCTGTTTTAAATGTATGCTAATAAGAATGACAGTAATATGAGACTATAATCAAACAATTTATACTTTAAAGACCAAATGGGCTTTATTATAGGGAGGCACTCTTCAGATAATCTATAACATACATTGAATTGCATTCATTCATCCTGGCTGAAGAAACAAGAACTTGCTTTATCTCTTGATGCAGAGAAGGCTTTTGATTGAGTTGAGTGGCCATTGTTAACAGACTGTCTTTCACCTCCTATTGATTTGGGATCAAATTTAGAAAACAATGAATGTCTTATGTTTCACCCAACAGCTAGTATTCTGGTAATTGGCTCTTTTATTAAAGATTGATACCATTGAAGAGATATGAACTAAGGATGATCTTTGTCAACACTTATTTGTTCTAGCAGTAAAGCTGTTAGCTGGAAAAATTAGAGCTCATGTGACAACTAAAAGACTCAAAACTAAAACATAACCGCCTTTTATTCAGATGATATATTAAGGTATTTTATGTAAGTCATACCTTCAGTATTTTCAGTTCTTCAAGAGAATGTTAGCGTTAGCCAACCGACAGGCTTTACAGTAAAATATTTTGTAAAGGTGTTACTGCCTATACTGATGTCATATCATTTTACATGGGACTTTACAAAAATAAATTATTTAGATAGTGTGTTTTATCAGTTACATATATATCTATAAAGCAAGCTGCTCTTCTCTTCAGCAATAATTCCAGGAGGAGAAGCTAGAGTCGAATAATATACACACACACACACACACACACACACACACACACACACACACACACACACACACACACACACACACACACACACACACACACACACACACACACACACACACTGGTTAGGTAAGATGATGTCCTATATAGAAAATCTGGCTGCCTCATATTTTTTACCTTTTCTGTATGCTCCCAATAAAAATATCCAAGATTTCTTTGGAGAATTAGAAAACTGCTACTAGATCCTTGTGAAACACCCTTGAGTTAAAAAATAAAATTACCCTCATAACTAGGAGGCATTGGGCTCCCAACTTCAAGTAACGTTATTGGACAGCTAACTTGAGAATGACTACAGCTGTGAATAATGGAAAATAGAATTCTGACTGGATTCAGGTAGAAAAATAGTCTAATTTAAGGCCCTGATTCAGCAAGGTACTTAAGCACATGCTTAACTTTAAGCACATTAAACTTGTTGAATCATGGTCTAAATCTTACTGTCACTTGGAACGCTTCCATGAAAAATTGAGAGGATTGACTGTTCAAAGATTCACTCTGCTTTTCCCCAGATCTTCTTCAATTGTTATGATTCTCACAGAGTTTTCCTAGCATGCTTAGAAATGCTAAGAAGCTAACTGCTGGCTCTGAGTTCTTCACTGCTGTACTCTTTGTTCAGTCTCCATCAGGGTTTTTCACTGCATTTTATTTTATGCCCTGGTCAGTCCGTCCTGTCTCTTAAAGAGGTAATAGCAGTTTTGTTCCCAGTGCCTCCTTTGCTCTTTATAGCCACTAGAGCTGGTTGAAGACTGCATAAACATTTGTCAAATAATTTATCCGATGAAAAATGGCAAACTTTGGTGAGTAATGCGTGCCATATTATTTGGCTAGCGCTATCTCCATTCCAGATCAGCCACAGCCTAAAACTGAAAGATCTTCTTAAATCTGATTCTTTCTGCAATTCTGTACTTTGTTCTAGTATTGTAATTATCATCCCATGTGGAGACATTTTGTTATATAATTTAGCAATACTTGCTGTGCACATCCATGGTTGACACCATCGTGATTATATTCAATTCTGGAAGAGTATGTGTACTCTTTTTCCATTCTGTCTCTAAAGGCCCAGTGTTGTAAGACACTGAGTATTATCAACTCCTATTGACTTCAATGGGAGTTGAGGTTGCACTCACCCAGGTATGCAGACACATGAATGTAAGTGAATATATCATGCTATTGATTTATGTTTATTATTGCTTTACTGTTATTTATTATTTGTATAAAAGTTATACATAGAGACTCCAAACAAAGGTTGTCTGGGCAACCTTAATTCTGGCATTTCCTAAATTTTGAGTTCTTGACTTTGCAGCCTTAATAAATGTCTTTTAATGTAGTTTTTATATGTAATATCTATATTAAAGGATAAATAACATTAACATATCTGAAAAGACTGCACCAGAAACAAGGATTTAACAAAAATCAAAATCTTTATTTAAAATAAATAAGAATTTGAGGCCTAAAACAACTTGACAACAACCCTTTAACTAACCCAGACTCTTCCGACAGCTGTGCTGGCATTGATGATGCTGGTGCACAAAGATATTTTAGCATCATAGTCTTATACATGTTAAAGTTGTTGTTAAACAAAAATAGCCAAGTCAATTTCAGCTCTTTACTAACTGCACTGTAATAATTAGTGTTTGATAAAGGGAAAAGGACAAAAATCAATAGAGAAGAAAAATATTTATACTCTTTCAGGAGGAATGGAAATTTTAAATAAATATCCTAGAAAAGTGTAGTTAAAAGTTTCCTTTCAAGAAAATGAAGTAGAAACAAAGTAAACAGGCATCAATTGTTCAGAAACTCAATGTGGTAAAAGTGAAAATCTTTAGGAATAAATAGGGTGGATAACATCTACATTCATTGTAAAGGGTAAAACAAATCTTTATTAATAGCAGTAGTCAAATTTGATAAGCAAATACATCAGTAATAATATCCCAAATAAAACTACCATAGGCATGTGACCTTGCTGTTATGGCACAGGCATAACTCCCATCATTTTCACTGGGAATTTTGTCTGCACAGGGACTGCTGGATTCTAATGAACGTTTAAAGATCTCCAGGATAGGTAATATAGGGCCATATTGTACAAGCACAAAAATAAAATAAAAGTCAGTGACAAGGTATTCCTTATAATTTTGTTCCTTTTCCAGGGAATTTTTTTGCCCTCTGCACTGGTCAGTTTTGCACAAATCCTGGTTCTGTTAAAATCAATGGGAGTTTTTTGCTAAATTTTATGAATAGCTAAAAATTATTAAAAAAAAATGAGGGCATATTGGGCAACAATTGTTCCATCTGAAATGTAATGCACATGGTACAGGGAGTAAGTTCCAAAGAAAATCCATTCAAGCAAGGAACATCAAAGAATTCAAGTGAGACCTTGAATGAGTTATTAAACAGTAAATGGTCTGGGGATGAAAGTAGAAAAACAGATATGAAAGGGATCAGATGTGATAAGCCTTATTCTGTAGCTGTTTTGCCTTGCCTTTAATTTGGGTTGGAATTCATTTTGCACAGCGCATACTATACATAGGTTTTCTCACCACCATTTTCTCTGATGATTTCGGGCTCCTATTGACTTAAACAGGAGCAAGAAACAAGGGTATTATAAAATAAGGGCCTGATCCTCAGAGGCATAGCTTCTACTAAAGTGAACCATAGTTCTGGGGACCGAGCACTTCTTAGGATCAGGCCCTGAGAGACTAAAATCCCTAAAAGTTACTATGCACCTTTTGGACTTTCCGTCATTTGTATGCTATTAAAATATCAATACTTTAAATGAAGATAGTGACATTTTTCTCCAGTTAAGCATATTGTTTTTAACCATTAATTGAGGAGGCAGAACTGTAAGTCATCTGTTTGCTGATCAATTTCTCCAGAATATGTAGTTGAGTGATTTTTTCTCCACAGTTCACTGATTTCTTTAGTGATTTAATATTTGGAAGGAATTATTCAGCTTCTAAAAGGTAATTTAAAGTATGGCTTCGTTGTAAATATAAACACTCACAAATAAGGTTTGCTCAATTAGAGTGCACAGCCAGGGTGCTGGTAAATTGTTGTAGCCTGAAGTTGTTAACATATGATGGGAGACATTGCAAAATTATTTTGGATTATATGAAAAAATATCCTCTTCCTAATGAATAAGTGTCCCCATTGCAAAACCTAGCACCATATTTGGGATTAATCCACCTCATTAACAAAAGAAGATAGTGAGTAAATGGTCATGGATATTGAACTACCCTCTCACCCCGGAAAGTGGTCCCTGTAATTATATTTTTATATAATTATATCATCCTCCTTTAATTATATATTAATCAAGCCCCTTATCAGCCATACCATTATTTTGCCTAGATTGGCAAGCCTGTAATTACTCAAATCATCCAGTTTATCCTTTTAAAATATTGGCATAACATTTGCTTTCTTCCATTTCTCGGAACTTCCCAGTGTTCCAAGACTTACTGAAAGTCAACATTAATGGTCCAGAGAGCTCCTCGACCTGCTGTTTTAAACTCTTGGATGGAAATTTATCCAGGCCTGATGATTTAAAAATGTATAACTTCAGTAGCTGCTGTTCAACATCTTTCCTGAATTTCCAAGGTGTCTGGAATGGATTAGGGGCCCCTACTTTTTCTACCACAGTGTTGGTTACACCACTGTATATCAACATAATGTAAACAGTAATAATAGCAATATTAGAAAGCTGCCCTGTTATGAAAACCTATGTAGTGCAAATATTAGGTAAAAATATGTAAATTAGCCATATATGTGTGGAAGAGAGTTATTATATAGTTTGCTCTGGGAAATAATCCAGCCAAAGGGACAAGAAAACTTTGTGAATGACAAAAGATAAAGAAGTAGAACATATAGTTTTGTCATTTAGAGGGAGAAACTTAAAGGAACACGGGAAGAAATATAGTAGAGTTCTCTTTTGATGTACAAGTAAGAATAATTAGGAGACATAAGCTAGTATTAGGAGCATGTTACAGACGTGCAGAAGGATACAATATGTAGTAAAACAATTTTCTGATTGTGGATGATTTAAACAGCAGTTTATTTGGGAAATTTATGAGCTTTAGTAGATGAAAAAATAAATAGCGTTTATAAATTGTTACTTTCTGAAGGTTTCTCCATTTATCTGTGGGCCTGTCAGTCAATATTTTTTCTTATTCAGTGATCAAAAGGATAAGCAAATTAGAAATATTACAGAAGATTTCTGTCGGAGAAATTCTCCCAAAATAGACATGACTATTTATTAGATGTCACCACTATATCAAAGTCTTACTCCAAATTAGAAGCTTTTTTTGCTTCAGAATCTCAGACTGAAATCAAAACATGCAGTTTTAGATGTGTTTTCTCATAATTAATATATATAGTTTCACAAACAATGTAATCAAAGAGAGACCTAATCTCTCTTCCTTTCCCATGCCACTAAATACTGGATGTCCTCATTAGCAATTCAATGTTAACTGGAAATACACTTGCAAGACATTTTGCATCAGACAGAAAATGTCAAAGCTTTGTAAAATTCCACATAATGTTCCTAGGGTTAAAATCATCATTCTCAAGACTGACCTATTTTGATAGTGGTTTCCTCTGACAGTTATACTGTTTAGTAGTCAGTCTTCAATCCAGCAAAGCATTTAAGTGTGTGCATAACTTTGATTAGTCCCAATGGGACTAATTGTTTGCTTAAAGCTAACCTTTGCCCAAATGCATTACTGGATCGGGGCCTTAGACCCCACTATTCAGGAGGCTGATTTCCCCCACCCCCAACCCCACAGATCTGCATGCAGAGGCAATCCTCTATGTGAAGATTTCCCCTTTTGACTGCAAAAGTCACCTCTATGGGACCATTCCTCTCCATACAGTTTGTAGCCTGCTGGGGTCAGTGGTGCTAGAGGGAAACTAGATAAGCAGGGAGCAGGGCCAGAGGGATGGACGTCATTCCCACTCCAGCCTCACAGAAATTAGGTGGAAAACATAATACAATGCTAGGCCCCATATAGCTCTGTTTGCCATCTCTGGGTACTGGTGGCAGCCATGGGGCAGCCCTGATAGTGTGAGTTCAATGTCTGAGGGGGCGCACTGTGAGGCCAGAGTCAGTATGGGATCACTGGACTTACATACAGGTTGGCCATTCTGGGGGGGCTGTCAGTGTGGGCTAGAAGCTACACCTCTACCTCAATATAACACTACCCGATATAACACGAATTCGGATATAACGTGTTAAAGCAGTGCTCCGGGAGGGCGGGGCTGCGCACTCCGGTGGATCAAAGCAAGTTCAATATAACGCGGTTTCACTTATAACACGGTAAGTTTTTTGGCTCCCGAGGACAGCATTATATCGAGGTAGAGGTGTATTATGTGAGAGAAAACGCTGCTTCCCTGATGGGATGAAGTGAGGGTAGACCTCTACAAGGAGATTCTTGTGTAGGCTCTGTGCCTCCTTACATTAGTTTTTCCAAACAGAGGGGTGACCTTGACCTTGGTTTTCTTCAAAGAATGTTGAACATTGATGGCATATTCTTATTCATTTTTAAAAATTTCAATAAAAGAGCTTTTTCAGAGGGACAGTGCTGGAACCCCAGACGCTACTGCATTGCGCCCGTGCAGCGGAAGGGTGAAACTGGTCAGCCCTAGGGTCGCTGTACTCACAGTGAAGAGCAAAAAGCAAACTGAACAAATGGTGTCAAAGAAATTTCTGAAACACTTTCACTTTTAATGGTCCAAATGGTTCTGAGTGATACAGGTTTCAGATGATACTTTAACGGTCGCCTTATACAGTTTTAGTTTCTGAAGTTCATCTTTGGGGTTTTATTTGTTTCTCCTTTTTAAACTGCTTGTTCTGTTTACTAACAATGGGACAAATCCTGCTCATCTCATTCTTGTGAGAAGTCCTACTGAAGCCAATGGGGACACTAGTGTGCGAGCAAGGCAAAAGGTATTGGCAAAGTGTATAGCTGTCATAAGTTATGACAGAGATATGGTGATAGGAGCTCAGATCCATATACAAAGGCTCAGATTAGCCCTTCCTATAATAAAATCTTCTGTGGGGAGGAAGAGCTTTGGGAAGATCTCCTGTTGGAATTCCTACCCTGTTACTCCATTGGCTGAGGCAGGATTTGCCTCCATCCCTCCCCCGGCCCATGGAAGGAGCCACAGGAACTGCTCAAAAACTGGTGGATCCCCAAAGACCTGCATGAATCCCAGGGATCTGTGAAAGGCCAGGGCCAGCTGTGTAGAAGCCCTATACCTCACTGCACTAGCTGTGCCCTCCCTGGAATCTCCACCCTGGCTCCTGGCAGCACAGCTTCATTGAAGCCACACTATGGAGCTAGCCAGGTGGGTGGGTTTCCATGAAAAGGTAACACAGACCCAGTGTCCTTTTCTGCCTAAGGTCCATGAGGCAAGAGACTCAAAGATGTGCCTCTCCCTGGGCTTGTGTCAGCTTGCACGCATCACCGCAGCCTGCACAGTCTCTTTCAACCTCTCCCTGCCCAGGCTCCCTCTGCTGGGTCTGGAGTAGGGGAAGGTGGTGTTATGGAGCAACACTGGGAGTGGTTCGATCATGCAGAGGGATCCCCTCTGTACACAGATCAAGAGGAGTGGTCCAGACCAGAAGAGTATAGCATTGTTGAGATGGTAGCCCCATTTTAAACTCCTACTTTCAGTGGCTTGCAGTTTACACATTTGCCCGTTGTGTTTCTCAACTCTGGGTGATTTTTGTTTTAAAGCCTGAAGGCAATTTGTTGAACTACTTTACACTTAGGGCTTGATTCTTCCATCTTTATTTATGCTGACAGGTATCTTTCTTCTCAAGAAGTCATGTTTATTCAATGGGTCTGCCTGAGGATTAAGGTATTTCTCAGCCTAAGTCTGGGTGGGCAGATTCTGGCCATTAATTAAGGGATGTATTTTGATTTCTATGAGAAAGGACCTATGCAGTGCTCGGGGCACATCTACAAAAATTGTGCAAGCATTAAAACCAATGTTTCACATTTTTTTTAAAGTGCCCATTTTTATATTATCTTTATTTTAATATCAGACTTGCACCCTGATCCTGCAGATGATATCATGCAAGCAGACTGCTGTGCTTACCCTGAAACGAACAGTGCCATGTCTTGTGTTAGCTGTTGTGTGAATAAAAAAATCATCTGAAACCAGAGAAGAAAACTCTTGATGACATATTTTTTTAAAATCCTGTAATCTTTGCTCTAAGGCAGTCGGTAGATGATCTTTTTGCCATCTCCTGACTTTATCTGTGTGAGTCATTTAAATTTCTAAAGCAACTATTACTTACCCGTGCCATTTGAGGAATTCCCTTTCCTCCGGAGAAGGACTTGCCTTGGTGATGCTAATTTACAATGCAAGATTCTCATGCTTTCCCTTACACTAAACACTGAAGAGCATATGTCTTTAGACATATTTTAATTGGAATTTTTTCACTCCTATAAAGTAAATAAGCTTTAATTGTTGATGATTTGTTGGGCTTTCTTATACTTTTTACATAATATTAATAATTTTATTTGATACATAAAATATGACTCATGGACAGACTTGCACACAGATGGTGTATCCTAGCAGCTTTCACGCCAGCATTATATTCCTGTTCCCCACAGTGGCTAAATTGTGGTACTGAAAAGCATAAGAGGAAGTAAAATTTTACAACTACCTGGCTGATAATGGAATACTATAACGTTTGCTGCCCATTCTTAATGAGACATATTGGTCCTGTTATACAGTATTTTTTGTTATTTGTGTTTCAACTTTATTTGCATATAACATCTGATTTATTTATGATTAATCTATTTATATTACAATAGAGCCCAATATGTGCTAAACTGTGGATGGACAGATGCGAAGACACAGCTTTTTTTTCTTAAGTGAATTTAGTATTCAGGCAATTTGCTAAACTGAGGATGGGACTCAACATCTATTGAAGTCATTGTGTAACCCTGTTTTACCTCTCCCTCTTTCTTTCCCCTTGTTGTTTTTCTCCATTCATCCTCTGAATAAATATTTCCCTTTCCTATATTCATTGTACTCTTCCGGGGTGTGTGTGTGTGTGTTCACTCTGGGAGGGTTGGAACAGGTAGGGTTACCATACGTCTGGTTTTTCCCAGACATGTCCTGCTTTTCGGCAATCAAACCCCCGTCCGGGGGGAATTGCTGAAAAGCCAAACATGTCCGGGAAAATGCCGGCCGGGCACTTCCCCTCCCGCGGCTGCTCTGCTCCGCTCTTCCCCTCTCAGACTTTAAGAGCCGAGCTGCCGAGCCAGCGCTACTGGCTTCGGGCAGCCCCCCCTGCCTCCGGACCCCGATCCGCCGGCCAGGCACTTCTCCTCCCCGGCTCTAGCTGCTCTGCTCCGGCAGCTTGGGGTCCGGAGGCAGGGGGGGCTGCCCAAAGCCGGTAGCACTGGCTCGGGCAGCTCGGTTTTTAAAGTCTGAGAGGGGAGGAGCGGAGCAGCTCAGCTGGAGCCCGGGAAGGGAAGTGCCTGGCCCACGGCTCGGGGTCCGGAGGCAGGGGGGGCTGCCCGAGCGCTACCGGCTTCGGGCAGCCCCCGTGCCTCCGGACCCTGCGCCGCCGGAGCCCGGGAGGGGAAGTGTCCGGCTGGGGGTGCAGGGTCCGGAGGCATAGGGGCTGCCCAAAGCCCGAGCGCTACTGGCTTCACGGTTTGCCGGGCAGCGTCCAGACCCTGCGCCCCCGGCTGGGCGCTTCCCCTCCCAGGCTCCAGCTGCGCTGGGGAAGCGCCGGCCGGGGGCACAGGGTCTGGGGGCTGCCCGGCAAACCGTGAAGCCGGTAGCGCTGGGTCAGCCTTTTCCCCGTGGCTGGGAGTGGGAGGGAGGAGGCGGCGGAGTTAGGGCGGGGAGGGGGCGGAGTTGGGGCGGGGCTAGGGGTGGGGAAATGGGCGGGGCCAGGGCCCGTGGAGGGTCCTCTTTTTTTATTCATTAGATATGGTAACCCTAGAACAGGTGCCCCTAGAGTGGAAGAGATTTTCCCTGATGCATTCCTGCGCGTGCCTTTTCTTGGCCAGAGCCGCCTGTAGAGCAGACTTCATCTTGGCCGTGATACAGATAAATAGTGAGTGTAGGGCCTGGAGTTAAATAAGTATTTGCAGGATTGATCCCTTAGGGCCAGATTCTGACATCCTTATTTTGTGTGATACCTTACTCAGTGAATTGTTCCACTGAAAGCAATTACATATAACTCAGCAGCTTAGTAATTACATATCACTGTGTTGCGCTGTTGCTTATACTGTAGAAGCAGTCAGGATTGCAGCCCCATTGTGTTAAGTACTGTACGCACATACAAACTGATGAACAGTTACCCACATTGATTTCAGTGGGACTACTCGTGTGAGTAACTGCTTACTAATGTGAATAAGGGCTTCACAGTGTGGCTGATTGAAGATGCCGTCCCTGCCCTGAGGAGTTTCCAATCTAAGGGCCAGACTGTGCCACCCTTACCCCTACTGAGTGGGACTTTACTCAGTGAGTAGTTCCATTGCACTGTAAAAAAGATAAACAAAGGAAATTGTATTTTTCAATTCACCTCCTATAAGTACTGTAGTGCAATCTCTTTATTGTGAAAGTGCAACTTACAAATGTAGAATTATCTTTTTTACATAACTGCACTTAAAAACAAAATAATGTAAAACTTTAGCTCCTACAAGTCCACTCAGTCCTACTTCTTGTTCAGCCAAACAAGTTTGTTTATATTTATGGGAGATAATGCTGCCCGCTTCTTATTTACAATGTCACCTGAAAGTTAGAGCAGATGTTCGCATGGTATTGTTGTTGCAAGGTATTTACGTGCCAGATACGCTAAACACTCGTATACCCCTTCATGTTTTGACTTGTAGATTGCACTCTCTTTTGTTTCTTTTACAGAGCAAATATTTGTAATGAAAAATAATAATATAAAGTGCACACTCTACACTTCGTATTCTGCGTTGTAATTGAAAGCAATATATTTGAAAATGTAGAAAAACATCCAAAAATATTTATAATTAATTTAAATTGGTATTCTATTATTGTTTAAGAGTGATATTAAATGGCGATTAATCACGATTATTTTTTTTAATCGTTTGACAGCCCTAGTATAAAGTGACACACTCCACTGATTTCTCATAGTAAAAAGAGTTCTTCTCAAAACCCCAAAATAAAACAAGATTACAGTTCAGCAGCTCTTCAATCCAATTCAAAGATCACTGTTCCCGGGTCACCCACTTGAGAGTCTTTAACCACTGTGTCCTATTTCCTTTAACCCCTGTTCCAGGGCCCCACTTTCCAGGCCTCCTACCTGAGAGTTTCAAACCTGCTTCTCTTCCATGAGTGAATTTCTTCTATAGTCCCAAGTCAGATCTCCTGCAAGAGGGCTCCCTGAATTGTATCAATCCACCAGGCCTCCTTGCCTGTCAGTCCTATCCCTGTTCAATGGAACTTCCCTTCAGGACCAAACCCTTGTCCCTGGGATTTTCCCACAGCAGCCATCTGCTCAGGTCTTTTGCCAGAGGGCTCCCTGCAGTGTTACACTCCCCAGATCTCCTTGCCTGCAAGAACTACTCCTGCTCCTCTGGACCTCCCTCCAGAGTCAACCCCTTGCTTATGAACCCAGTTTATGCTGACCATGCTGGTTCTTCCCCTCTTCTTAGGGGCCACTGCACAAGCCACCCTGCAACTTGGCAAGGTTCCCCAGCTCTAGCCAGTCCTCCAACAGTTTTCCTCAGAACTTGTCACTTGCAGCTTACAAGCTCTCCTTGGGGTTTCCTGCACCTCCTTCTCTTAAACATTAGGTTGACATAGCTATGGTGCTTAGGGGTGTGGAAAATCCTGCAGTCTGGCACAATCCCTTGTGTAGCTGTGGATAGGTCAATGGAAGAATGTTTCTGTTGACCTAGCTATTGTCGCTTGGGGAGGTGGAGTTTCTACAGCGATGGAAAAACCCCTCCCGTCGCTGTAGGAAATGTCTACACTATGGTGCTACAGCAGCTTAGCTGCAGCGCCATAGCTGTGCCGCTGTAGCGCCTGTAGTGTGGACCTGGATTTAGGCAATTCTCTGTTGTCCCTTCTGTGTCGTCTTTGGTCTCAAGCTGCTCTCACCTGCCCTTCCCGACTCTTTCAGGCAGCTCTCACTTCCCCTTTTCTGTCCTCCTTCACAGACTTCTTCCACATGCCCGCTTTTAAACTAATTGGGGTCAGATGACAAGTCACAGCTGCACTGGCCTCTTCCCTCTTAAAGGGCCAGTGTCACACTGTGACAGTGTCATTGTTGATCTGGCTGGATTGAAACCCCCAACCTTTCACTGACAGGATATGACAATGTGTTTGAACATGAGGCTTGGAATGAGTTAGGCCATTTACTATCCTGTCTAATAAACTTGATCTCCATTGTATCTCTTTATTGAAATTAATTTTGTAGTCCTAGAATACTGTGAAAGGAAGCTGCTTCTAATCAGAGGCCTGGTTGTAATAAAGGTGTGGCATGCAGGAATTTCAGTAAGAGCCTGGTTTCTTTTACGGTGGTTTTGGGTGGGGGGTTCTTCGCCCTGTATGTGACATGACTCAGGTTTACAAAAAGGTTGTACCCATTTTCGGGATCAATATCCACTGCCTCTAATAACCACTATGGCCTGATGCTTAGTTTCATGACATAAGAAGTATGGTTGCATAGACAGGTGCTGCGCTGGGCTGCTTGATCCTGTGTCTGATCAGGCCTGCAATGTCATGAAGAAAGAGTTCCACATCTTCTCCATAGTCGGGTGATGCTGAGCGGCTGGGATGGAAACAGGAAACTCCTGCAGGGATGATATTTTGTTTCAAGTCCTAATCCCTGGCTGGACGGATCTTGGCAAAGAGTGGATTTTCATGCCTTGTGTCACATTCACATTAAAAAGCAGGAGGATGTGGCTCCTTACCTTTGAAATTATTTGTCTAGTTATCAAAAATGTACATAGCTTATAGATTCCTCTTTTATCAGAAATTTCCTCTGCTTAATTCCCTGTCTAGTTTCTATCATCAAATCTTCTCACCAGCTACATCGTAATGGCCATGAAACCCTATATGGGGTCTGCTATAACCGTAGTTTTAAGCTGTTGTAGAGAAATGTAGGAGATATATTATGGTTGATATCGGGATTGATCACTTTATTTCAGTGAAATGAAATCAAACAATTTTATGTTATTTCTTTTAATTGCATGTGAAGTTGGTTTGTCTAATTATATAATATACTCTATAGAGCCAGATCCTGCTCCTCTTACCCAAGTGAGTGTTGCCAATCAGATTACTTATATGATTAAGGTGGCACAATTTGGCCATAAATATTGCTAAGAACTGCTGTTTTTGGCATTCTGGAATAACTTGTACCTGTGGGCTCACTTTTATTTATCTTATTTCAGTCCTAACACCTCCAAACATATCACCTGTGTTGATCAGCATAAAATATATCCGTCTCTCCCTTCCTACCTATGTGTTACAGCATTAGTTTTCCTTGGGAATAAATGATTTAATACTTGGAATTTCCAGTTGATGTCAGACTGCAAATGGAATCTGTCCAACAAGGCATATCCTCCAGACTCTGACACCTGTCTCTCCCCCACAGCAGCTGCTTGCACAAATTGCCTCATTGAAGTCACTGGGACTACTCATGTGAGTCACTGCTCGCCAATGTTGTTATGAGGTTGACAATCTAGCCTAACTGTCCGTTTTAAGAAAAACCACAATTCTATTGATGAGATCTATAAAAATAAATAATTAGTGCAAATGTAGCAGCTGTTAACTTGCTCCCACAGAACTCCCATTGACTTCACTGGGGACAGGATCGGGCCCCTTGCTCTCAAAGCTGGATGTATTTCTGTTGACATTCTGCATGATGTTGGTGCACAGGAAAGAAAAAAGGGATCTATGCTGGCATTGGCTTTATTAGAAGTATGGATCAATATTTCTCAAATGGAGAGGAACAACAGTGGTAGGGAAAATACATTTGATTTTCAAGCTTCTTCAGAGAACAGAAAAATTGAATTAGAAACTAGAAAAGAAATTGGCAGCATAATCCCATGTAGAACTACAGTGAATATTGACACGTGTTAATTCTGCTGGGAAAGCAGGATTGCATGGATAGGGAGCATTATGGCTGGCCCTCTGCAGGCACACAAGCTAGAGATGGTGCAATAAACCTGTCCCCCACCCCTTGTGTCCTTGCATGGTGGCTACCCATTTGGTGGCTGGAAAGTATAGTCACTGTTCCTTGCTAGCAGAGCTAGCCTCACCAAAGGTAGCAGGAAGAATCATAGCTGAAGATGGGGCCATGGGCCTGACCCCAATCCCCTGTGCACTGGCCAGTGGAACTGACAGGGCAGAGAGGGAAGTGGAACTGTACACATTTAAAGGATGGCAAAGCTGCCACTACTGTGTGTGATCCCTGGAGTCACAGGTGGAATCCTGGGAGAATCTGTAGCCTGCTCCTCCCACTCCCAAGCCTTCCCAATGCCTTTAATGTAAAATCCAGAGCCTGGCCTGAGTTCGGGGCTAGACACTAGGCAGGTGAGTAGGTGGCTGGGATGAAGGAATCCTGCCCTAGGCCATGAAGCTCCTCCATGCAGCATGCATGGGTATAGGGGTAGTTTCTTCAGCCATGCCCCTTCCCACCCCCTATGCAATGCCTGGTAGAGAGCTTACATGCAATGGAGCATACACCCCTGCACAGCTCCTCCTCCAGAGCCCTGCCTTGTGCAGTGGAATCACATTGGCCCTGACTTCCACAGCCAAGGATGAGAGGATTGGATTTAGCTTTGAGGCACAATCTAGCCCATAACAATTGTGTGCAATGCTTTTTGACTTGCATTTGATATTTGAAGCTGTACCTGTCATCAGGTTTCATTGTTCTTTGTTCTAATTAGATTCTCTTCTCTCTTTTCCCTTTATTTTCTCTCTCATTGGCTATACCTTATGGGATGTCAACTAAAATACTTCCCGGATTTGTCTGCTCCATTAAGTGTTCATTTACTCAGTGATCCCCTTGGCTTGAAGAGGGATTTTATTTTTTGTCCTGCTGACGAGGTTCTACCAAGAGGTTTCTTTCCGTTTTTCGATGAATTTCTGTCTGATCTTGTATTTCCACCTGATTTTGAGTTAGGGTGTTTTGTTTTTGTATATTTAAACTTTGTTCTTTGGCTGATCCTGAATTTCTGCATGGGGGTGAAATCCTGTTAGCCTTACTCAGATGTGTAATTCACTGAAGTTTATTTGGATTGATTGCATGAGTAAAGTGAGCAGGATTTAGCTCTCAGCTTGTCCCATCAATGTACGTCGTAATTACTAAAAATAACATGGAGTTAACAGAGAAATGAGTCTTAACTTTAAAGCTGAATGTTAAAATGCTATGTTTGTTCAGAAAAATAATTATTTAAATGACTTTACTGTGGAGCCGTTAAGTAAATTGACAGTTTCTTTCAAGTTTACGGAAATTGGGAAAAAGGGTCAGACTCACTCTTCCTAGTGTAAAATCCCAGAGAGGTTCTGGGCCAAATCTGCTTCCTCCCAGGCAGAGAAGTGAATTTTAGTTACACCCATGGGCCCATTCTTCCCTGGTGTAACTCCATTGACTTTAGAGCCTTCATGGTAGATTGAAAAGACTGAAATTTTCACAGGGATTATAACATTTTTTCCAGGTTCTTGTAACATTGCAGTCTCAAAAGTCACAACTCACTATTTCACCCAAGGCATCAGACCAGGGGTTGGCAACTTACGGCACGCATGCCAAACACAGCACGCAAGCCGATTTTGAGTGGCACGCTGCTGCCTGCCCAGTGAGAGGGGGAGGAGAGGGGGAGGGGCAGGGAAGCACCACACTGGGGAAAGAAGCGGGGGATGGGGGAAGCTTGGCTGCCACAGGTACAAACTTCTGCCTTCTGCCCCTGCAGGGGAGAGCGGTGTGTGTATGTGTGTGGGCGGGGGGTTCCGGCCCTCAGCCCCTATGCCGACTGCTCTCCCCTGTGGGGGCAGGAGGCAGAAACTTGGTTCTGTGGCAGCCAAGCTTCCCCCCTCCCCCTCTTCTTCCCCCAGCATGATGCTTTCTTGTCCCTCCTCCTCCCCCTCCCTCTCCCTGCGCCGATCAGCTGATGGTCCTTGTGAGGGGGAGGGGGACAAGTGGCAGCATGCTCCCTGCTCTGTAGAGGAGGCAGAGAAGAGGTAGGGACAGGGCCTTGGGGAAGGGAGTGGAACAGGCATATCCCTTCCAGCCCCCTGCCCTGAGCCGCTCAGGGCAGGGGGCTGGGAGCACCCCCACGAGCCGAGCACCCCACCCCTCTGCCCTGAACCCCCCCACACCCAGCCTTCTGCTCTGCACCTCCACACACACCCCAGCCCTCTGCTCTGACCCCTGAACCCCCCCAACACCCAGCCTTCAGCCCTGCACCCCTACACCCCCCAGCCCTCTACCCTGACCCTTGAACTCCCTCCCACCCCCAGCCTTCTGCCCTACACCCCCCCACACACCCAGCCTTCTGCCCTACACCCCCACACAGCTCAGCCCTCTGCCCTGAGCCCTGAACCCCCCCCCCCCACACACAGCCTTCTGCCCTGCATCCCCCCACATCCCTACTGCCCTCTGCCCTGACCCCTGAACCGCCCCAGGTCTGGGGTCCTGGCTGCCGGCCCCTTGCCAGCTGGTGTCCTGGCCGCAGGCCCCGCTCAGCCTGCTGCCGGCCTAGGTGAACAGAACCCCAGGCTGGAAGCGGGCTGAGCAGGCTGGCGGCGTAAGATCAGCATTTTAATTTAATTTTAAATGAAGCTGCTTAAACATTTTGAAAACCTTGTTTACGTTACATACACCAATAGTTTAGTTATATAAAATAGACTTATAGAGAGAGACCTTCTAAAAAACATTAAAATGTATTACCGGTACGCGAAACTTTAAATTACAGTGAATAAATGAAGACTCGGCACACCACTTCTGAAAGGTTGCCGACCCCTGCATCAGACTATAGAAAAGCCCAGCCTGGGAAGGAAACAACTCATTTATTTTTCACCCCAGAGGCCAATGGAGCATTGAATCTTTGCAGAGAACTGCCTTACTGACGCTGCTGCTCAGCCCAGCTCTGAAACAGCACCCAGGTCACCTGAGTCCCATCCCATAAACTGTTCTGGTCTACTCTGCACAATCTTCCTGCTAGGTATTTTGAGAAGCAGATGGGGTTTGGGAAGCAGGAGGGAGGGAAGTATAAAATCCAGCTTTTGGCAGATTGGCCACATGGGGCAGAGTTCATGATAACACCCTGAGTCCCGTCATGGTTGCTACTGTTAACTTCCTCTCCAGCCCCCATTATTTTGTCTCACCATGAGCCATTGATTCTTTAGAGGCACAAAATCAGAACAGTGGCAGGAAAGTGATGGGGCCTCTGCTGGCTCTAGACCTGGAGAGACTGGAGTTGCCGAGTCACTTGGGCCATGGGCTCTGCCTGTTACTCAGCGAGTGCATTTGTGGTTTTGCTGTTGAAAGCAGCCAGCTGAGGGGTAGAGGAGGAGGTGCTTATAAGGTCTTTTATGTTGTATAAAGAAGGCCTGTGAGGGGGGAGCTTTGTTATTGGTATTACGGTAGCATCTAGAGGCCCCACCTGAGATCAGGATGACATTGTGCTGGGTGCTGTACCGACACATAATGAAAGACAGCCGTGGCTTCAGTGAGCTTCCAGTCTGAATAGCCAAGGCAGGCAACAGGTGGGTGGGGAAATGGCGACACACAGAGAAGAAGTGACTTGCCCAAGGTCACACAATAGGTCAGTGGCAGAGCCAGGAGCAGAAGCCAGGGCCCTCTCTGGTGCCCTGGCCATTACACTGTGCTGCTTCTTGCTGCTTGTTTCTTCACTTAAACCTCAAATGCCAAGTCTTGAGTTTTTCTGAGTGGCATCTTGTTTTTCAGAGGCCTTTGTGGGTGACTTGGGGATGAGCACTGGAACTCTCTCCTGCCTTCGTTGCAGAGGCAGTTTTGATGCTTTACTTTGCGGTGACAGTGGAACTGGCGAAAACAAGCAAACAGAACCCAAGCATTTTAAGCAGTTTGATTCAAAATCTCTTCCCCCTCATTAAATGGGGTTTCACTTCCATGGCATGTGTGGTGTCCTCATTCCACTGGTTCTTACCTGAGATCCTTCCAGGGGTCGGCCAATCTGAACTTCTAAGGTATGTCTGCACTGTAAACCTGGGCTCAGACTCAGGTTTGAGCCCCCCCTGTCCCCCCTCTGTCCGCACAGAAACCAGTCTGATTCAGGCCAGGCACTTCTCTGGACTTGAGCCCACAGACCCTACTGGGAGGGTGGGTCAGAGCCCAAGTCTTGCTTTGATCTGGTCCAAGCCCTGTCATTTTGCAGTGTGGACACAAGTCATGCTGCAGACCTGTGTCAGAAGGTCTGCTTACAGCTGTAAGGACTTTAGCATAGTTGTGAGTGCTGGGTTCAGCAATTGTAAACTCAGGTTTACAATGCAGTGTGGACAACAGAGCATGGGTTGGAAACATCTGAGACCACAAGCCGGATCCCCCAGACCTGTGTTTACAATGCAGTGGCGACATACCCCTAATGTCAAGAAAACAAGCGGAAAAAATACTTCCTTTTGCACATGGATTGGGAAATGTACAGAGACCAAGCAGCATACTGAAGTCCCCACAGAGCCTCATATAGAGAACCCAGGCCCAGGCCCAAACTACAACCCCATATTGCCTGTTCTGTTACTGAGAATAGCACCCGAATATTGCAAAGCAGAGCTTCAAAAATCAAACCTCTGGTAGGAACCAGGAATGTTCTGCTCAGGTAACCTCTGGCCCTTGGCATATACCAGGCCTTTTAAAGGTGAGTGTGGGGCAGGCTCCTTGAGTACAGGGCCCTATCCAGTCATGCCCTGGAGGCAGCACTGAAGGAGTGAAGAGGTTTCTATATACCACTGGAATGGCCATCGACCAGCTGAAATGTGAAACCCTTTAGTTAACACTTTTCTCAGTGCCCCTCCCCACCCCCCACGCCAGAGCTGCTGGCAAACTTGTTAATCAAACTGGAACTTGAGTGAGCCTTTCACAGGGGATTTTTGCAGCAGCCAGGTAGGCAAAAGCCTCACACTGCTGGGAAGGTTCCCCTGCTTGGTGCTTGGCAGAACCCTGCATCTGCATCCCGAGGAGTACAATAATTTGTCGGTAAACAGGAGGGGCTACTTGGGGACTCCCCTCCCCCCTCAACCAGCTCTACTGAAAGCTGTTTCTCCTCCCTGGACATGAGAAAGGGGCATGAACAGTTATTGATGCTGCTTCCCTGCCTCTTCTGCTGAGAACCAACTTCCAAGAAACCGTGGGAACAGCTGAGCATGGTAAACAAGAGGAGAATTAACTCTCTGGTACCTTGAGGGTTTGCTGAGCACTAGAGGGAGAAAATATATTTTTCAAGCTTCCCAGCGTCAACAGTGACTTTCCTCTAAACTGCCACTGTGCTTCGAGTGTTGCACAGTACCTCCGAAATGGCATTCTCAGGGTTTGGGAATAGCCCCCATTTGGCAGTGTGAGGGTTGGCACCAGCTGAGATCATGAGGAGTTTACCAATGCATGAAGCAGGGGTAAGTCCTGATTAGTTCAATTGGTGCCAACTCTGGCTTACCCTTTTCTGTGCTGAGAGGAAGGCTTACCCAGCGGTTAGAGCGCTAGCTTGGGACTTGGGAGACCTGGGTTCAATTCCCTTCTCCATCATAGGCTTTCAGTTTGGCCTTGGGCAAGTCACTTACGCTCTCTGGGCCCCAGCTCTCCATCTGTACAATGGGGATAACAGCCCTCCCCTGCCTTCCAGGGGTGTTGTGAGAATAAATTCATTAAAGATGGTGAAACAGTCAGATACCAGGCAGGAAAATGGGGCTATATAAGTATCTAAAATAAGCAGTCAGCATGGGGTTAGCTGCACCAAGGGCTGACCATTAATTGCTGAATTGAAGCTATTGCTGAGCATAGACAAAGCCTCAGAGAATAAATGGTACATCATTCCCATCAGCCTTGATGTTTTTCCTGCTGAGGCTGCTCTAGCTGCCTAATATCCTATATCTGGTATAAGCAAAAGTTGTAACTAATCTTTTAAATCTCCTGGTTGCCAGTTTGAATCCAGCCCTGGTGTTGGTAGTGGCAGAAAGTCATTCTGTATGACAGAGGCCTATGTGAAATGAGTTGCCTGTCAGTCCAGTTCCTCAGATGAAGCATGACACTAGTTGGCAGCCTTGTCAAAAGAGTCAAGGACTGCTATGGGCCCTGGAGGCTGGATTAGCCTCTCCCCTCTGGAGGTGTTCTCACTAGGGCAGGGGTCAGAGATTCATCAGGAGGGCACAGCATGGGGAAAGCTGGCTCTGTTGCTGCTGGGCTGGTTTAATTCTGGAGATGAGTTGAGGATGTCAGGTCAGCACTTTGCAGCATCACAAAATTCACTTTAGAAAAGACTAAAATGCCACTGGGGGCAAAGTGTTCAGTCTTGGGTTTGATGTTAGTGAAAATCTTCCACAATCTTGGCTGTGCTTTAGAGGATGCAGTAGAGAGATTTTTGATTGGTACAATTACCACTGTTTACACAGTGATCTTTAACATAAGCTTTTGATACATTGGAATGGAAATCTGTTTGGCACATGACTCCCTGAATCCCAGGCACACGCCAATTTGTTGTTGCAGGGTCCTCGGAGGACTGGATGGCCAATGCTGATTCTTCTTTAGAAGAGAGAATTGAAGCAGGCATGTGTGTACATGTATGTAACTTGTATATGTGTTCAGTTATCTGTCAGATGAACATTGGACTTTGCAAACAGACTTGTGTATAAAATAAAAAAGGTAAAATGTTTAGGCCTGCTCAATGTGCCCATGCCATCTTGGAATTGTTCTGCACCAGGCTATAGCAATGATGGCATGCTGTTGGAGGAGACAGTGCATCCTGTTGATGTTATGGTTCAAATTGGCATTGGGTCTGACGCATGCTTACTGTCTCAAATTGGATGCTTCTCTTCAAAGTCTTCAAAACTGCTATATGAAATAAGGTGTAACAATATGGTGCTGAATTTGCAGTGTGATTGGCATCTCTCCCCATAAGATAACTCAGCAGAGGGAGATGCACTTCTGTTTTCCTCATCGTGGGCCCAGTCATGCACTGTCGAATGCAGTGAGAGTTCTGTCATTGTAAGATCAGCCCCTGTAAGGTCTTTGTGTGATGGCCGCCATCTTGGCTGACACACTGGGGATTGAACTGGGGATCTCGAGAGTTAAAAGCATGGGCTGCAGCAGCTTGAGCTAGAAAGTCAAGGCTCTCAACCTGGCCTATAATACACTCACCAGTGGGTTATGCAGCATATTTAGGGACACTGTAAAAGTAATTGTTACCCATCACACTAATTCTCTGACAATCGAGGAGGTTGTAACTGGGAGCAATGGGATGAGCCTGAGCAAAGGAAAACATAGATTGAATATGAAGATGACCTTCCTGATGGTAAGACCTATTGATCTGTGGAACAGTCTCCCAAGGGAAGGGGTTGGATTCTCCACTTCAGATCTGTGAATACTGGTTGGAATGATGTACAAGTGGGAAGTCAGGAATCAGTGGGTGCCTGCAATTCTTTTATGGATTAAAGTGCTGCTGACTGCTACATTTTTTGCATGGAGAATTTGATCAGTCTGGTTTAATTATGCAGAAAATAATCCAAGTAAAATAAATCCATTCAGTAAATAGGAAACCAATTTAATGAATAAACTCAGGGGAGGGAATGGGCATCTAAATGTTTATCCAAAGTGGCAGGAACACGTACAATTTCATCTTGCAGGAAGTTTGGGTTGAAGGAGATCTTTTTTAGTATCAGCTCATTGTGATGGCCATGGAACCTCAATGCTGAATTCCAGACAGTGTGCGGTAGCCCTACAGTGGCCTGTAGCTCTGTTCTATTAAGGCAATCATATCACTAAGGCTTTGTGTTGTTTGCAACAGTGCAACTAATTAGGTGTAGCTACCCTTGTGGCTAACAGCCCCAGTGCAGACAATGCTTAAGGTAGTATGGGTGCATGATGAATATGAATGGAGAAGATGAATCGACCCACATGTCTGAGATGAGTAACCATGTGCAAATGCAAAGCAGCCAAGCTGTTGATAATGTTAGGAGAACTCAACAGAGATGATGCTGGCCAGAGAACAGAATTCACGTCTGATTCAGAGATTTGTGGTCTGGGAAGCAGCTGCATTAAATGAAATAGAAGGCTGGAGGCAGTAGAGATGAGAGTTCTTCGAAAGATTTCATGTGTAAGAATGATTTTAAGACAAATGAAGATGTTAGGATGACAGTAGGATGCGAAATCCAGGGTACGGGATTGGCTACAATTGAGAAGATTACAGCGTGGGATGCTGTAGAAGGCAAACAGGTGATAGGATGCCAAAGAAAATAATGCAGACATGACCAAGGTCACTCCAACGTAGAAGCCGACTGACTTGTGGTTGGACATTGTATGGAGGGTGTGACCAGGTTGGGCTTAATGGAGGAACAAGTGTGCATCCTATCTCCTTGGCCTACTAGTTCTCTGGTACTGTCTGCATCCTATTTTGCCCATCTGCAACACTTGCAGCCTATCTTCCTAACTTCCTCTATGCCTCTCATCCATGCCCCACCCCTCAGATGTTTTAAGGTTTATTTAAGCTATGGCAGCAGGAGTCCAAATCCAAACAGACCTAGTGAGGTTAATGTGACTGGGTCTCCTGGCAGCAGGAGTCCAAATCCAAACAGACCTAGTGAGGTTAATGTGACTGGGTTTCCCTTCTGAAAACCTCCCATCTGAGGTTTACTGAATGGAGACTAACCCTCCATAGCAGAGAACCAAGCTTCACTTCTTAGCCAAGTTTTCCTATAAACTTCTCCCTTCAGTGCCCTCTGCTACCATGTTGCAACCCTTAATAATAGTGGGCATGGAAATGGCGGAGAGAGGGAGAGGCTTGCAGGCAAAGTCATTCTGTCCTCCACTTTTTTTAGGTAGAAATAACACACTATACAATTTTACAATAACTGTGTAAGAGACCTTCATTTTACTCAGGCTGGCATTACAGCTGTGAGACTGAATGAGTTTTCCAGGAATTGGATGAGTGCATTGTGGGTAGTTGTACATAGAAATGAACAGAAGTTAGTTGTAGAGGTTTGTGGCCTGATTCCTTGCCACCTTGCAAGTCAGAATGGTGGTGTTTGCCACCTACTTGGCATAAGTGGAAATAACCACAGAGGAGCAAGACAATAGGGAACCAGACCTAAGGGAGTAAGTTTGGGTGTTATGTTGTTTGCAGATAGCTGGTAGGCAAGTGATTTGGGGTTGGCATGGATGTTAATATTGCCTTAGCTGGTGATTACTTTTATTTTCACTAAGTGTGTTGAAAGGAATTACACTTGAGCCATCTTGATTTAAATTAATGAAGGACAAAAGTCTGTGAGAGGGAAGTGCTAGCTCTACTACTAACCAAAAACTCAATTTATAAGGTCCAGGTATAGATACTGCAGTGCTGGAAAATACTGCATTCACAATTAGTATTATTTTTAACCTCTGTTTCACTTCCTCCTTCATAGTCCATAAATCTTGCTGCCAATAGAGCTAATTGAATGGAAATCTGTGTTAGAAATTAAACATTCAAAACACATGCTTGCTACCACAAAAGAACCATTATCCTTAATGGGAATTATACATGCATATTGAGTGAAGAATTCAACCTTTTGCTTTTAATTCCATATCATTTAGAAGTACCAAATCAACTGATAGGAGTGTGTGTTTTGTTTTCATCATCCTAAAGTAGAAAACAATCAAATCATAATTAAGAAGAAATAATTATCAGTCTACCCTTCTTGCTTTTCTTCTCCTTTTGATATTCCAGTAAATGGTTATGCACACATAGTCACAGAGCCAGTCAGTGATAAGCAGTATATTGTGGCCAAACTCCAGTATTTAATCTTGCAGCAGTTCCATCTAGATCTCTGGCAAGCTCACAAAATAGTTGATATGATGACTCTATAATTACCTCATTTTGTAAACATGCACTATTTAGCCGATAGCGCAAAATGCTCCTTCAGAGCTGTTACAGTTCATCAAGTAAATACGTATTTGGGCACATCGTCTGAAAAATGTGTATTATTTACCTAATAGACAGAGATCTCATGTCAATCCTCAGTATGGAGCTAATTCATTGTTATTATGGGGCTAGATTGTGGCTTCAAGCCAATGCCTGAATTGACTGGAGAAATCAGATGCATCATGCCAATTGGACCTTTGGGAAGAGCATATGCAATAGCAACATCTGCTATAATCTTTAATAGGGTACAGCATATGGTCTTTACACCAGCCCTGTTCCACTTCCTGGTGGAGAGGTCCACGGTCCTACTCATCCCTGAACCTGTGGTATTTCTAGTGCCACAGTTGGCACTAGAATTCCCCTGGTTCTTGTATGCAGAGAATCCGGTTCTTCTTCGAGTGCTGTACCTGTGGGTGCTCCACTTCAGGTGTCGGTGTGTCCCTGTGCCACTGATCGGAGATTTTCGGTAGCAGCGCCTGGTCAGGACATGCGTGCACAGTATCTGTCTTGCAGTACCATTGGCGCTTCATCTAGCACTCACGTGGCCCGACCCCCTCAGTTCCTTTTCAACTCTCCTCAGCTGCAAACAGAACTCCAACGGCAGTGTCAGAAAATAACATAGAATAGATTTTAAAATAGTTAGTTGTTAAGTTTTAGTTCTACTAGTTAGATAGTTCATCTCTAGTCTTAAATTTCCATTTAACCAATTAGACTTTCCCTGTTTAAAAAAAAAACCCAAACTTGGATAATCCCCTCCATTTCTCTATTTAGTTGTACAAAAGTTGACAATGAAAATGCCAGGCTCGCCTGGATTTAAAAGATGCACTTTGTGCAAGGATTCTATGCCTGTCTCTGTTGGACACTCGTAGTGCTTCTGTTGCTTAGGGGAGGCACGCATTCTTCAAAAATGTGCCCACTGCAGCAACCCCAAAACCAAAGCAAGGAGGGATAGGGATCTCAGACTTAAAATGATCCTTATGGAAAAATCCCTAACGCCACTGTCTGACTCTGGAAAAACCCCAATGAGGGACTCTCTGGGTGCCTCCTCCCTGGACAGAGTGAGTATCCTTTCCTCCAGAAAATCAAGGAAGAGGGAAATATCTCCCGCACATGGAGAACCAGTAAAGAGAAAATGGTCTCTGGCGAGATCGCTACCCTTGGTGCTGACGGCCAGCAGGGTGAGCACATTCAATAATCTGGGCACCTCCAGCACCATCCGTACTGGGACCATGGCTGGCAGGGACAAGGAATTGTGTAGCAGGCACAAATCAGCCTCCTCCTCCATGGCACCGAATACTCCCAGGAAGGACATGGTGCTGACAGCATCACTGACCGTGATGCCACCTTCACCGGTGCCGACTTCTATGGAGTAGTTGCCCGAACAAGCTAAAACAGCAGCACAGGCACCGACCCAGGCAACTCACAAAAGAGCAGCACCGACCGGACTGAGCACCCAGGCATCTGCACATAAAAGCATGGCACCGACGTCCGCAGTATCGCGCTCCTTCACTCAACCATCAGACATGGCAGTATATTCCACTGCATGGTCTCCTGTAGTCAGCACTCATGGTTCCCCAGTGCCAACAGCACCGAGACAGCAGGACTCACCATCAATTTTTCCCCTATGAGGAAGATGACCTGGAGGAGGGAGTCTTCTACTCCAGATACTCATTCCCCTCAGGCACCGAACCACCGATGTCACACGCAAATGCCAGGATTCTCTTTGTAGAGACATGCTCCCATGGCTAGCTAACCCATGGATGTGCCTCCGCCATGCCATTCCCGATGCAATGGGAAAACTGGGACCCAAAGGCGGCCTACAGATCTCAATTCCAAAGGCCTCACACCCTGCAAAGAAGACAGATACGCCCCCCTGAGGAGATGACCACAGAACCCTCAGATGCACCCGAGGATACAGCAGAGGAACTGGATGATTCCAATACCCAGGACTTCTCACCAGCCCACAATTCAGTATCTCCAGATGAGGCGGTAATGCCCCCTACGCCCACCATCACAGATGATTCAAAACAATTTCAAGACTTATTCAAGCATGTGGCACAGAGCCAGAACATCCCTCTTGAAGAGGTGGCTGAAAACCAACACCAGCTCTGGTGGGGGAAAGGGTTCTACTCCCCCTACTTCTTGACTCAACCCTCCCCCCCCAAAAAAAACCCCAAACAAACCAACAACGGAGGATGGAGACTGATTTTAGATTTCAGAAGACTCAGCAAATTTGTATGTGCCCACAAATTCAGAATGGTCATGCTGATGTCAATAATTCTGGCACTGGAAGAAGGAGACTGGTTTCCAGCCCTTGACTTATAAGATGCATATTTTTGTACCACTATACACCCTGAACATAGATGATTCCTGTGGTTCACAGTAGAGAGAGACCACTTCCAATACAGGGTATTATCATTCGGACTCTCGATGGCTCTAAGAGTCTTCACCAAAACCCTGGCCGTAGTAGCAGCACACCTATGCAGATAGGGAATTATGATATTCCCATACTTGGACAAGTGTCTATTGAAGGGTCGCACTCAAGCAGAAGCAATAAACATCACACAGAAGACTATGACACTTCCATACTCTAGGGTTACAAATAAATGAGAAGAAATCTATTCTAGTTCTGGTTCAACAAGTAGAATTCATCGGAGCTTACCTAGACTTGATAGAAGCCAAAGTTTCATTACCAATGGCCAGATTCTCCACAATGACCACTCTCATATCGATAGTCACAAACAGCTCAATGGTCTCTGCACACACTTGCCTACAACTATTAGGACACATGGCTGCCTCTACCTTTGTGATCAAACACATACAACTATACATGCGCGGTCTCCAGGGATGGCTGAGCACAGTCTACCTACCATGCAAGGACAATTTAAACAGATTCCTATCACTACAACCAAAAGTCATACAATCACTACAATGGTGGATAAGCCCACGCAATGTGTGTGAAGGGGTCCCGTTTCACCAAGATCCAGCATCCATCCTGATCACTACAGATGCCTCACTGATCAGATGGGGTGCACACTTGAACCAACGCACAATCCAAGGGAAATGGTCTCCTATGGAGTCTTTATTACACATCAATCTACTTGAACTATGAGCAGTTCAAAACACGTGCCAACATTTCCTACCGATGATAAGAAACAAATTAGTAAGAATAATGACAGACTATGTTGCCTGTATGTTCTACATAAACAGGCAGGGAGGAGATTGATATCATTCCCTATGCACAGAAGCCATAAAATTATAGAACTGGTGCATTATCCACAATATTACCATTACTGTGTCATACCGGGCCAAGAGAACATGATGGCAGACATGTTCAGCAGACAGTTTTCCCAAGAACACAAATGGGAACTGAACAACAACATAGCACAGCTCATATTCCGCATGTGGGGGGGTCACCACACATTGATCTGTTCGCAGCATCACAAAACCGCAAATGTCCAAGGTTTTGCTCATGAGCAGGACTAGGACCCCAATCCCTAGGAGATGCCTTTGTCATCCGATGGAACGCGCCCCTCCTGTATGGGTTCCCACCGATACCGTTAATATCCAGAGTGATACACAAGATACAGATCAACAGAGCCAGGATCATACTGATAGCTCCAACGTGGCCCAAACAGACGTGATTTCCATACCTGAACCACCGGCGCTTTGCACCCCGTACACCCTTTCTCTCCATCGGGATTTTCTCACTCAGGCTGAGGGTCAAGTTCTTCACCTGAATCTGGGAAAACTCCACCTGAAGGCAAGGCTCCTGTATGGCTCCATCATGATGAACTAACCTGTTTGGAAGAGATTAAAAAGGTGTTGCTAACCAGCAGGAAACTTACCACACGTACCACTTACCTCCATAAATGGAAGAGCTTCTCCTTGTGGTGTCACGACAGCCACATACCAACACTTACAGCACTGATACATTCAATTTTGGAGTACATATTACAGTTGAAACACTTGGGTTTATCGATTAGTTCACTTAGAGTAGACCTCACAGCCATAGCTGCTTTCCGCCACAAGGTAGATGGTTTTTCAGCCTTTGTGCACCCGATTACGAAATGCTTCCTTGCAGGCATTCAGAACATGTACCCTGAAGTCTGCAACCCTACACCAGCACGGGACCTAAACCTAGTCCTCCGAGGCCTTACCAGAGCCCCTTTCGATCACTTGCTATCTGTTCTCTACTACATTTACCAATGAAGGTAGCATTCCTGGTCACAATCACCTCAGCATGTAGAGTGGGTCAAATTGGGACCCTCATGGCCCATCCTCCATACACCATATTCTTTAAAGGCAAAGTGACTATGCGACCACACCAGAAATTCGTACCGAAGGTACCTTCATCATTCCATCTCAATCAACCTATCCATCTACCTACATTTTACCCTACATCACACGGGTCTACACAGGAATCTCTCCTGCACACTCTAGATGCACCAGCATTCTAGCTAGATTGTACAAAACCTTTCCGTCAGTCAACGAGACTCTTCATTTCCACCACTGAATGATCAAAGGGGGCAGCCATTTTGAAACAAAGACTATCGAAATAGATTTCAAATTGCATCCATTTATGTTACCAACACCGAAATATAGAGCCCTCGACAGGGATCAGAGCCCATTCAGTGAGATCAGTTTCTCCACTGCATTCTTACATAATGTTCCAATCAGAAAAATATGCCAAGCTGCCACTTAGGCTTCCGTTCACATGTTCACAAACCACTATGCAATAAATCAGAGATCAGAGGCTGATACAATACTTGGCCCTACGGTACTAGCCTCAATTGTACAGCCAACTCTGAAACTCATCCTTCCATAATGGGGTACTGCTCTACAGTCACCTGAAGTGGAGCACCCACAGGGACAGCACTCGAAGAAGAAGAAGAGAAGGTTACTCACCTTGTGCAGTAGCTGAAGTTCTTTGAGATGGGTGTCCCTGTGGGTGCTCTACTACCTGTCCTCCTCCCCTCTACTTTGGAGTTCGCAGAAAGGACTCTACGGTAGAGAAGGAACCGAGAGGGTTGGGACGCGTGGGCATTAGATGAAGTGCCAGTGATACCACGAGACAGCTACTGTGCACGTGCGTCCCAACTAGGCACTGCTACTGAAAATCTCCCATCCGTGGCGCAGGGATGCACCAATGCCTGAAGTGGAGCACCCACAGGGACATACATCTCAAAGAACCTCAGTTACTGCACCAGGTGAGTCACCTTCTCTTCAGGCATGAATAGAAGAAGTCTCCTTGGGTGCTTCCTTTCCCTGGCTCTGTGTGACCCCCAAGACTAAGCACAGTCTAGCCCAGGATGTGTATATTAAACCATTAGGAAAACCATCCCTGCACCTGATTCTGCCCTTCCTTACACCTGTCCAGCTGCATTGACCTCAGAGGGGGTTGCATGGGTCTCACTGAGGAGTGTGTGTGTGTGAGAGAGAAAGAGAGACAGAGGTGCTTGAAGTAGTGATGATTTACAGCAGCTGTTTTATTTTTCGCAGCTCTGAGAGAACTTGTTTCTTATTAGGGATTATAGCACCCTTCAGGATTTCATTTGAGCAAACACTGATTTTGAGTAATAGTGCAAAAAATGTCTGAACCCATTAGCTTCTATTGTCTTGCAGTCATAGTACTGAAAAATGTCCAAATTATTTTGAAAACTAGTAAAAATTTAGACCTGCACTGAGAGTGTTGTATGGAAATTTTAAACGTGGACACATTTCTATGACTGAGTTGTAAAGGGTTTGAAAGGAGATATGTATAATAAAAACACTGAAAGGCCTTTAATGCAGCTGCACTAGTTTGGGTGCCACTTAATACAGCAGGGATGCAAATATGACTGCTTTCCAGTCTGGAATAAAAGTGACTACAGGAGTGCAATTAAATGATTTTTTTTTTTGTTTGGCCACCAAACCAAAAAAAAATTAAAAATTTGTTTTGGGTCAACGAGAAATGACAATTTTTGGACTTTTTTTTCCTTGACAAAATGAACCCTTCCTCCCCCCCGCCCCCCAAATAATTTTGGATTGAATGAAAAAAATTGTTTGACCTAAGACAAAATGTTTAATTTGGGAGTATTTTTAATTTTTGTTCTAGTTAAATCTTTCTAAATTTCATAACAAAGCATATTTCAAAACAAAAAGTCAAAATGCTTCGTTTAGAATATGTTGAACCAAAACATTTTGAATATTTAGAATTCCCCCCTTTTGTTTTTCTAGCCAAAATTATTCACCAATTTCAACCTGAATTCACAATTTCAGTCGACTCCAAAGTGCATTTTTGGCACATAAACTATTTGCTAAAGATATTTCATCCAGTTCTAACAGTTCTAAGAGGGGGATTTAAAATTTTTTTTTTAAAGAAATGTTTATCTGGAGTTCTATGATCATAGAATCATTGGACTGGAAGGCACCTTGAGACGTCATCTAGTCCAGTCCCCTGCACTCAAGGCACGACTAAGTATTATCTTGACCATCCCTGACAGGTGTTTGTCTAACCTACGCTTAAAAATCTCCAATGATGGAGATTCCACAACCTCCCTAGGCAATTTATTCCAGTGTTTAACCACCCTGACAGGAAGTTTTTCCTAATGTCCAACGTAAACTGCACTTTCTGCAGTTTAAGCCCATTGCTTCTTTTCCTATCCTCAGAGGTTAAGAAAAACATTTTTTCTCCCTCCTCCTTGTAACAACTTTTTATGTACTTGAAAACTGTAATCCTGTCCCCCCCTCAGTCTTCTCTTCTCCAGACTAAACAAACCAATTTTTGAATCTTCCCTCATAGGTCATGTTTTCTTGATCATTTTTGTTTCTCTTCTCTGGACTTTCTCCAGTTTGTCCACATTTTTCCTGAAATGTGGCACCCAGAACTGGACACAATATTCCAGTTGAGGTGTAATCAGCATGGAGTAGAGTGAAGAATTACTTCATGTGTCTTGCTTAAAACACTTCTGCTAATACATCCCAGAATGATGTTTGCTTTTTTTGCAACAGCGTTACACTGTTGACTCATATTTAGCTTGTGATCCATCATGACCCCCAGATCCCTTTCCGCAGAACTCCTTCCTAGGCAGTCATTTCCCATTTTGTATGTGTGAAACTGATTGTTCCTTCCTAAATGGAATACTTTGCATTTGTCCTTATTGAATCCCATTCTATTTACTTCAGACCATTTCTCCAGTTTGTCCAGATGATTTTGAATTTTAATCCTATTCTCCAGAGCACTTGCAACTCCTCCCAGCTTGGTATCCTTCACAAACTTTCTAAGTGTACTCTCTATGCCACTATCTAAATAATTGATGAAGATATAGAACAGAATTGGCCCAGAACTGACCCCTGCAGGACTCCACTTGATATGCCCTTCCAGCTTGAGTCCACTGATAACTACTCGCTGGAATGAAGAATGAATGGCAAGAGGTAGAATTCAGAACATATACAGGAATGTTATCTCATTGAGGCACGGTAACAAATTGTCTGAAAAAACCAACATGCGTCCATGAGGATATCAAATACACTCAATATACATTGTAAGAGTCCACAATGACCCTGAGGATGGCTATTCCATGAGAAGTGGAGGGAATAAGGGATTCATTCTGCTGCTTAAAGGATTCAGGGTGATGATGCATGAGAGGGAAAAAATCCAGATTAACTTTCGGGTGCCAGTTTGAGTTTGCCAGGCTGGTTGTCATAAAAAGCTATTTCATTAGTAGTAGTTGGAAAATGAGCATGTTTGATATGGAAATTATTGAATGACAATAAACCTGAAACCCCACAATAGGGAACGTGAAGGGTACTACACAGCAAGACAACTTTTTGCCATAGCATTCCCCAGAGGAGAAAACTCAGCACTATGTTCAAAGATAGAAGCCAGTTTTGGGCCCCCACTACAGAAGGGATGTGGACAAATTGGAGAGAGTCCAGCGGAGGGCAACGAAAACGATTAGGGGGCTGAGGCACATTACTTATGAGGAGAGGCTGAGGGAACTGGGCTTATTTAGTCTGCAGAAGAGAAGAATGAGGGGGGATTTGATAGCAGCCTTCAAATACCTGAAGGGGGGTTCCAAAGAGGATGGAGCTCGGCTGTTCTCAGTGGTGGCAGTTGACAGAACAAGGAGCAATGGTCTCAAGTTGCAGTGGGGGGGGGGGTGTCCTAGGTTGGCTATTAGGAAAAACTATTTCACTAGGAGGGTGGTGAAGCACTGGAATGGGTTACCTATGGAGGTGGTGGAATCTCCATCCTTAGAGGTTTTTAAGGCGTGGCTTGACAAAGCCCTGTCTGGGATGATTTAGTTGGGGTTGGTCCTACTTTGAGCAGGGGCTTGGACTAGCTGGCCTCCTGAGGTTCTTCCAACCCTAATCTTCTATGATTCTATGATAGAAACCCATGACTTAAACTAGAGAGATATAACTGTCCCTCGTGGATAGTTCTCATTGTTTTTGAAAGTGTAAATGCTACAGTGATAATCACTTAACAAATTCTATCTAATGCTCCTGTTACAGTAGTATGCGAGCACCTTCCAATTTGTATTTGCACTACACATCTATAAGATAGGGCAGTGCTATTCTCATTTTACAGATGGGGCACTGAGGCACAGAAAGACTAAGTGACTTGCCCAGGGTCACACAGGAAATCTGTAGTATAGCAACAAATTGAACCCAGCCCCCACCCTGAGTCATAGGGTAGCACTTTAACTACTGGACAATCCTGCCTCTATAGTTTGGGTAGATTAGTGAGGCAAGAATAAACAGACATTTCTCTGAAAACTATAGAAGGTTCAGATGGTGACTTGGAAAGAAATAAAGTTTAGCTTAGAGGCCTTGATGCCAAAATGTTGGGCTCAGTGTGATTATATTTCTGCTTCTAACTCACATGATGGTGACCCAAAAGTGGAGTATCAGAGATGCAGATGGTGAGGAAAGATTCTTATTTTCAAGCCTTGCATAATTTCATCTAAATCAAGGCAAGGACCGAAGGGGTTATCAGAATTCTTATCCTATGTCACTTATCACTGAGAATAGAATGAACGATGTGCATTTGACAAATAGCCCTATTATCTTCTTGTAAATTACATTGTGTAGCAACTCTCATAGCAATACAAGATGTTGATACATTTTAATATGATGATTTAATGCTCATTAGGTTGTTTCATTTCTTAATCTGGTGGTACGGTAGTATGGAAAGGAAGATGTACATGTGATATAATGCTGAACTTAAAGTTGGGAGGTTGATTTTATACAAATCATGTGAAAATGAGACATTTAGGATATTTGTTTATTATAATAATATTTATTTATTTATTAGCTACTCTGCTCCCATGCCAGGATTGCCCAACCTCAGACTGGCATCTGGTGCTGTCACCATTTGTACTGTCTACTTCCATACACTGAAGACCTTGCAGGCAGGAAATACTTGTTCTGAGTATTAAACTCTGACCTTGGAAGTCTGGGGTCTGAGCCATAGTTTTGTCCCCTATAAACTCTCCAATCTCTGATTCCCTTGCTTCAAGTCATCTCCAGCAGGGAGGGCTAAATACCCTCTGTTCATAGTTCATAATGATACTCCTGATTGACCAGCTGGGATCACTATAGCATGAGTTGGGACTAACCCAAATCGTTCTAGTTGGTATAAGGAGCAAAAGATGAAGTCCAGGAAAAAAAGCTCAGAGGTTTCCTTTAAATTCTTTCATCGGGGGGTGTCAGGATTTGCCCTCCCATAGGAGAGGCTGAGGGTTCCACCCGCTAAAATCATTGTGCAGAGTCTATATCGTCGTGGTGTAAAGATTTGGAGTGTGGCTGCAGAGGTTAAAGGGGTCACCCTACATATTGGAAACCTGAATTGCAGAGTCCATGTTTGCTGCAGGCTGCAGTGATCAGCTCTGTAGTGAGGCGACGACTCACCCATGCGGCGCCTCCTGCTGGCCGTCCAGGGAATTAGCTCACAGCTTCCAGAGCACCCTTTGCAGGCCAATGTCTCACCTTGCCACTGGCCCCTGTGTCCCTCACGGACCCTTCTCTTGGGGTTCTGCCCCCTGCAGTATCCTGCAGTCTTGCTAGGTCTCCCCTCCCCAGGGAACCCCCAAACCCCTATCGCCACCTTGCCTCAGTCTTTGGCTACTGCCAGTCACCATCTAGCCCCCGCTCACTGGGGCAGGCTGCAGTATAATTGCCACTCATCATCGGCAAGGAGGGTTTGGACCTGCTGCCTTTGCCTGCCCTGGGCTGCGCCTCTGCAACCCCAGTACCTTTCCTGGGCTTTACCAAGGCCTGCAGCCTGAGGGTTTTCCAGGCTGGAGCTCCCCCAGCTCCTGTAGCCTTCCCCCAGCCCTGCTCCACTTTAGGTACCTTGCTCCACTCCCAAGCAGCCAGGCTCCTGGCTCCCAGCCATTTATAGGGCCAGCTATGGCCTGATTGGGACGTGGCCCCAGCTGTGGCGACTTTCCCCAATCAGCCTAGGCTTTTCCTTCAGCCCCAGCCCTCTCCCGGGGCTGGCTGTAACCCTTTCAGGGCCGGAGTTGGTGACCACCCTGCTACAAGCTGGCTTTGGTTTTTTTTGTATTAGTCATGTAATTTTAAAATAAGAATAATTTAATTGCCTTATATAAGCAATTGTTGCTTTCATGTGAAGAATGCCACACCCATGGATCCCTGCAGAACTGGAGGGAAGGGGATTCCACATGGAGGCCCTTTCCCTTAGCAATGCTGCCCACCTTCTCCACCCTCAGCTTTCTATAGCCCTACCAGGGACTTCTCTGATTTCAGCTGGGCCCGTAGTGTTTCCCCCATCCCCAATGGACAGGAGGTATTTCCATACCTCCAAAGGGAAACTGCACACGTTACTGGAGCCTCTGTCTGTCACAACTGTACTGTATGACTTTGCCGTGCCAGTTTATAGGAGAATGCCTGATGGAGACCCCAGGTGCCCCTGCCTTATCTCCCCTCTCCCACCTTCTTACAGTCCAAAGAGTCATGGAGATCCAGGTGAGGCAGCATTCTCCAGCCATATCTGTGCATCCCCATACAGGATTTGCAAGCACCTGCTTCCCTCACATATTTTCTCCTTTAGTCAGTGTGCCCATAATTTATTATTCATTTGGATCAATATATTTGTTTTTTTGTGGTAACTTTTAATGCACTGGAAATATCAAGATTGACTTCAAGGCAGCACATAAATCGAATGTATTTTGAAACAAGTGTGCAATTTAATTTTTTTCTAGTTCGTTATTGGCTGTTGCCCAATTTACTTTAGTCCCAATATACATTATTTTTTAGGATGGTACCCAGTAAATTCGTGATGTGACAATTAATGGAAAATATTAAAATGTCAACATTTTGGCAATGTACAACTATCTTCTTAGAGATGGGATTGAGTTGTACTGCTCTCAATTTAAAAAGTTGTATATTTAGGACAGCTTTTTGTATGATCACAGTCTATAATCTAGATTTGGTCTCCTCCTCAGTAGTAAGAATCTTCCACCTTGGCGCTTCTGTCCATTCGAAATGGGGAGCAAACCATGGATCCATTGGATGAGCTGCTTTCAGACATGGATACATTAGATGACCTGCTCCTACTTGCGGGTGAATTGTTTATGCCGTGGAGTAGGTGTTTGGCAAGAGGCTGGATGGCATTTCAGAGCATTTTCTGAAGCATGGGGAGCAACACTACTCTGAGAACAAGGACAGTTCATTCAAGGCAGACTGGACAGACATGAATGCTGCTATTGCCTTGAAAGCTTCCATGCTCGTTGTGCACTGTTCCAACTTTACCCAGGACACAGTGCAATGAACTATCCCTCTCCCCTTCCCAGAGATGCATTTAGTGAAAGGTCACAAGTTTTAGTTCACGAGCTGTCTTCCCCATGCAGTCTGGTTTGCTCACAATGGCTTGAATGTGCCCATTAAACTCTGTGAATGAAGGAGGAGCCTGAAGCAAGAGGTTGAATTTGATGAACGTCTAAGCCAGCAGGAAATGTAAAGTTTTGTGACAGAATGATCCAGCTGTGGTGCAGCATGAGTTCATTCCAAATGTAATTCGTTTTGGGAGAAGAAGGGCCTTAGCAAGCCCAAAGCTCTATTGAGATTTAGGCCAGAGAGAGGAGGAGAAAGGAAACCGGAGGGATGGGAATGAATCAGGACAGCTGTAACACAGTGCTTTTGAGAGGTTTGCAGGGAGGTTAGAAAGTATCTGAAAGGGCAGGGGAAAGGGAAAGGAGAACCCAGAAACAAAGCATTACGTTTGAGATGCTTTTCCTTCCTGTCCACACAAAATGATTCTGAGATGGAGAGAGATGGGAGAGCGCGGACGCTAATTTATTATGACAAATGATGCATTGCTGTTTTGTTTTCCCAGAGAACTAATCGGATATAGATTTCTGCCCAGAAGTCTGCAGACTTCCTTTCTAGGTGGTGTGACAAAGTTCCTCCTCTATCTTGGTGGGTCCTGCGCTTATTGGCAGATTTTCTTGCCTCAGAGATTCACTATGTGGGTTGGGGAACAGCCCAGAGACCTTCCCGCCTGGAAGAACCCACAGTCCAGGTCAATTGGGAGGTTTGGGGGGAACACAGGCCCACCCTCTACTCCAGGTTCCAGCCCAGGGCCCTGTGGACTGCAGCTGTCTATAGTGCCTCCTGTAACAGCTGCATGACAGCTACAACTCCCTGGGCTACTTCCCCATGGCCTTCTCCAAACACCTTCCTTATTCTCACCACAGGACCTTCCTCCTGGTGTCTGATAACACTTGTGCTCCTCATTCCTCCAGCAGCACACCCTCTCACTCTCAGCTCCTTGCACCTCTTGCTCCCAGCTCCTCACATTCCCACCACAAACTGAAGTGAGCTCCTTTTAAAACCCAGGTGCCCTGATTAGCCTGCCTTAATTGATTCTAGCAGCTTCTTCTTAATTGGCTCCAGGTGTCCTAATTAGCCTACCTGAACTGGTTCTAGCAGGTTCCTGATTACTCTAGTGCAGCCCCCGCTCTGGTCACTCAGGGAACAGAAAACTACTCATCCAGTGACCAGTATATTTGCCCTCTACCAGACTCCTGTACCCCACTGGTCTGGGTCTGTCACAGTGGGTTTACCATCCCATCACATGTTGTTCAGATAGGATCATATGACCTTGTGGAAGAACAGCCTCACTCTGTTTCACACAAGAGGACTGTCAGCACCTGTATAAAGCACCCGCTAGGCCAAGTGAAATAGGCAAACTTTCCAACTTTCAGTGTTGCGCTTGGATCTTTCTGTGAGGAAAAGATTTTAATGTTCAGAATTCTCCCACATGCCTTGTAGAAGCCACTGCCCTTCAGATTTCACCTTCATCTCTGAGCATATATAAAAAAAGAAGCAATGATAATTAAACGCATGCTAGCTTGAGTTATAAATATTGCTGGGGCAGAAAGTATGATATGTATTTTGAGCTCTGAGCTTGCTGATTTGGAGGGGAGTATCCAAGTGTAACTTTAGCGCCTTTGTGGCCAAGATGGAGTCAGCTCTGCAGGCAGCTCTGGCCAAGAGAAGGCGCGTGGAGGAACGCAACAGGGAAAGTTCCTTCCACCCCAGGGGCACCTGTTCCAAACCTCCCAGAGTGAACACACACACACCAGAAAAGTACAATGAATATAGGAAAGGAAAATGTTTATTTACAGAGGGGTGAAAGGAGAAAAACAATAGAGGGAAATATAGGAGGATCGGTAAAACAGGGTTGCATTCAACTTAATGCCCCACAGGCCCAGTGGTACCACAGTCTGAAAGGACAGACACCGAGCAATGTGTCTGCACATAGAGTTCAGGAGTCCTGGGCAAAGTTCCAGTCCAGTGGTGGATTTTGGGTGCTCCTGGTCATCTTTGGCACCAGTAAACGTCCCCCAACAAACCCTTCTGGCACCCTTGTCTGCCGCTCTCTGCAAAGCCATACAGAGTGACAACCTCCCCACTTAACTAGCTAACAGCCTCCCTCCTGATTCCCAATGCAAAGTCACCAGCCCCAGTACTCACAGTCCCATGCAGCTCTGGGCAGCAGTGATACTGGGTCTAGCTCCGGCCTGTCCTTCTCAGGCGATTCCTCCCTGGCACAGTGCTCCTCTTGGCTCCCTTCCTGGAGTGTCCCCAATCAGTTGCTCTGTCCCTCCCAGGCTTCAGGCAGGTCTTGACTGCTTCGCTCTGTGAGGGCCTGCTTGCTGCAGCCCTTCTGTCTGGAGCTCCAGACATACACACCCTGTCGCTCTCCCCTCGTTTTCTGCTCCCCTTCCCACCAATAGCACTTCCTCCTTCTGTAACAATCAGCACTTCCCCCCCTCTGGAAAAAGATTTAAAAGGGCCATGCTCTCTAAACCCCAAAGGGGTTACACAAGGAATGTTATACATGGGCACATTCCCCCTATTTTCCTTCATTCTCCACCTCGCCTGCATGGGTGCTGTCATACAGCTGGCTACCAGACATATTTCCTCCTCTTTCTGACTGCAGATTAAAATCCGCTGGCCTCCAGCAGCCTCTGGAGTTTGAGGGCCTTCAACAGGTTTAGGATTCTGACGTCTGTGCTGCCCCCTTAGATGCAGAAAGAGAAATGTTCCCTTACTCCATATAGGAAGTCAGATATTACCTGTCTGTTTTCTGGGCATGCTTTGATATCTTGTCCTGGACAACACGAGCAGAGAAGAGCTCACCCAGCCCTTACCCTGACGAACTGGAGGAAAGGGTTGGCAATTACAAATATACTACTTATAAAGGTCCTTAAAATACCAAACACATTTAATTGGCATTTTACTGTAAGTGCTAATTAAATCTGAGCAATGCAGTTGTGGGAATGGGTCATTCTGAGACCTGTGGTATATTGCACCATATGGTGTGTATGTGGATTAGAAATCCTTTGAAAACAGTGGGCCAAACAGAATGTGGATGGATATTGCACATGCACTGTAGCTGCATTTCAAAATTCTATACTTCAGGGTGTTGCACTATTTTATAAATCTATTACCAATTACATTCTTTTAAATCACAGCTGACTTTAAAGTAGAAAATGATGTCCCAAAGGGCCAGACTCTTATCTCAGTTACTCCTCTGTACATTCAGAGTAACTTCACTGAAGTCCACAGTTACCACTAGTTTCATGCAGTCTCTATGCTCTATAGGCCTGACTGCACTACAGGGCTGGCTCCAGGCACCAGCGCAGGAAGCAGGTGCTTGGGGCGGCCAATGGAAAGGGGCGGCACGTCCGGGTCTTTGGCAGCAATTTGGCGGCGGGTCCCCCAGTCCCTCTCGGAGGGAAGGACTGGCCACTGAATTGCCACTGAAGAATAAAGTGCTGCGGTAGAGCTGCCGTCAAAGTGCTGCTGATTGCGGATTTATCCCTTTTTTTCCCCCCCTTCGCCACTTGGGGTGGCAAAAAAGCTGGAGCCGGCCCTGCTCCACTGACGCCAGTTTTACCCTGGAGTAAATCCACTGACTTCACTAAAGTTGCACCAATATACATCAGGAGTAAGTAAAAACAGAATCCAAATTTCTGAGCACAGTGATGAGAATTGTGAGTGGTCCCTATGCTGAGAGTGTACCATCACACAGCCAGGCCCAATGTGGCCCAGGGGAGAGGAATCTTATTGTTAAGACACTGGACTGGGACTCAGGAGCTCTGGCTTCAATTCCCAGCTTTGCTACAAGCTTCTTGTGTCACCATGGTCCAGTCACTTAATCTCTCAGTTTCTTACTTGTTTAATGGGGATACTAATACTTCCTTTCTCCTGCCTTTTGTCTATCTATTTAAATTTAAAATATACATTCTTTCAGACAAGGACTGTCTCTTATTATGCATATGTACAGCACCTAGCACAATGAGGCTCTTATCTTATTAGGAGCCTATATACTATAATAACAAAACAAAAACCCCACCACATCCACAATAGTTTTCTCTATTTCATCTAACTCCCTTCTTTGTAGAGCTTGATGGTTATGGTAATGGGTTGATATTATATTGTACATTTGGATTACCTCAATGAATACATAGTAGTCTTTATGAATAAAGAAGTTAGTACTTTAATGTTTAGCAAATGTTTTAGCCTAATGCACTGCCATAGTCCCTTTTAAATTAGCTAACATATTATACATTAAATATTGAAGTGATCTAGTCTGAGCAAGACAATATGTCAATGTTACACAACAGCTGAATGCTAGATGCATTTTAGAGGCCCAGTGAAGGAGGAGAGATGCTACATCTTTGGGAACTCAGCCTGACTTTCAATCAAATAGCTGATCTGAAATGCCGAACACAAACTGCATTTCATTTAACAATGCTGCTAGCTAGTCCTTGATTGAACACTTTGAACCTGATCAGAATATAATTTGTTTTGGTATTACAAGAATCACTTATATTAGCATTTCCAGGAGATCAATAACAGATTTTAATGCATACTAATAAAAGAGCTCCTAAGTCCAAATACAGCCTTAATTTTCACAAGAGAAGCACAGTTCTTGCTAATAAAATATCTTTGTTGAACGGGAAGCAGTGAAATGGAGTAGTGTTTTCACACAAATGGCTCAGAATTATGCTAACGAATTCTGCAAAATAAAACCACACTAATCATTTTCACAGCTGTGGGAACATTTTAAATGGTGCATCCTAGGGAAAATGCTTGTTTGTGGGAAAATCTTCATATCTTGCCGTATTTTGTTGTTGCTGCTGTTCGGTGTTTACTGCAACGTGCTTTTCTCTTAATGACAAAAAAAATCTTCTAATGAATTAAATATCACAGAAGTTTGTTGCCTGCCTGTATACATCGTCTTTGTCTGTGAATTTACAACAGATACCAATCCTACATAAGAGATCATCATAAATTGGGTATTGTATTGATTGATTATGTATACCATACACAGCATCTATCTCAATGGAAATTTTGATCAGAGGACTTACCATTGCTACATGAATGCTATTCACAGCAGCTTAAAAATGGGGAGAACCTTTTATCCAGCTATTCCCACTCCTCTTCAAACACATACCTTGGGCATGGTGCTTAGCATATTGGGACCCTGATCCTGATGGGGGCCAATGGATGCTATTGTAATATAATATTTTTTAAATTGATATGCTCATTTTAAAAGGACCATATTTATTAGTAGGTTGCAGTTTTGTTTTTCACAGTTTATTCTTAATTTTCTCCACCATTTTGTTAATCATAGGAGCAGGTTTGATCGACAGAAATTCTGTGCATCTTCCACACTTCAGGAGCCAAAACACACCCTGAAAACTTGATATTGGGGGGATTCTGAAGCATTGCAGTGCCTCCTCAATGTGGAAGCTGGAAGGAGATCTTCCTGATCCCATCCTATCATTCCCCACACTTCTATCCTTGCACAGTAATGGCCGCTTCCTCTCCATAACAACCAACCACACATTTGAAGGCCCGCGACTTATGATTAATTTTCCTCAAATAATATAAAGTAGCACAAGGGTTCATGTGACCTCTCTAACCTTTACTGACCAGCATGTGTTCCAGAGAATCTTTGTTCTGACTAGCCTCTGTGCGAGGTTCCTTTTTGTGGCAGTAATAGCAATACTCATTCAAAGCGTCTGGGATGGTTTTGCTATCAAAACCCTAAGTCTGACCAGACTAACTATGAAAAAAGATTTGTACCTTTCCCATTTATCATACAAAATATCGGTTTTTAATGTCTATTTCTCTTTTTCAAATCACTCAAAACATTCTGAGTGCTCAGGGTTCTGTTTAGAATGTGACAAATAATAGGCTTGCTGTGTGAATGTGAATATTGAACTTTCATAATGGGGCTCTGATTTCTATAGCTTAGACTTTCTTATGTACAGGAAACATTAAAACTTTTTATTTATATAGTGCCTTGCAACTATGTAGTATATATAGCCAAATAAATATATTACAAATGTATATACAATATTGCCAACCTCAAGTGATAAAAAATCATGAGTCAGAGCCCTCAAAATCATGAGATTGGCCCAAAAATTATGAGATTTTTTCTATATTGTGTTGTGGTGGTGTTGGCCCTGTCTTTTGATTTTTGAGCTCCCCTGCCCATCAGCAGTGTGTGCATGTGACAATTAGTGTTGCTCACTCTCCTAAATTTATTGGGTAAAGTGATTTGGGCCCTTGCTGCAGGAGCTCTCACCTGCACACCTCTCCATCCCCTGCCCAGCAATTAATCCTCTTCCTCATTCCCCACATTAGTTTTGTCCCCATCAGTTCAACCCCCACCGTCATCAGTTCAGCCCTCCCCCAGCCTCATCTCTTCTTCTCCTGGGGTCCTTCACCCCCCCATCTCACTTGCTGGGGGGCCTGCAGTAAGGTTGGGGGTGGAGCAGCTCCAGAGGCTTTTCATGCTCTTCTGTCCCTTCCCAGGCTGGGGATGCAGGGGGGAGGAGTAGCAGTGCTGTCCTGTTCCCACAGTTCACAGGAGGGGGAAGGGGAGGTGGGATGAAGGTGCACTGAACGGCTGGGCTCTTTGCACCTTCCTCCCCTACCCTTTCTGTGAGAACAGCGAGCGGAGAGGAGAGATTGGGCCAGCTGTCTGAAGGGCTGAACTTCACAAGGGGGCTGGAGCTTCTCAAGTCATCATGAGATGAGCTCCAGCCCCACCTGGAATCCCATCACTGATGGAAAAACCACAAGAGTTGGCAATACCATGTATGGGTAAGCCTTACAACACAGGCGCTCATTAGCCATGTAATTCGTGTGGCCTGAAGCCGTAGAGATAAGGAGCTCGCTCTTCAGACTTGTTGGTGAACAGGGAGAAGAGCTACCCAGAGCTGATTCTGAACTCTGGATATACAGAGGCTTCAGGAAGATAGGTGCTCTCTGCTGCCATCTGTTGGTGAGCAAGGGGAAGCTACTGAATGGGCCAGGCCTCATTTGCATTTCAGTTATGTGGCAGCTGGTGAAATTTTGGTCAAAGGACAGTTACGTTTTAAATTTGGGGCAAATAAAACAGTTATCCCTGTCAGGAAATGAAAGGACAAGAGAATAGCACCAAATATATTCATGGTGAGTTGTCACTTTGATCAAAATGTAGTCTGTCACAGTGAGTAGCAGAGAGTGGTCAAAGCCCCAGATCTAGAGAGAAAGAGACTCCTGTTTTTGGTGGGAGTGCCTCAGTGGTATGGACTCTGTTCAGGGTCCTAGATGCCATAGATCTCTCTCTGAAGAGGCAGCACTGGATGGCATGGAAGATACAGCATTGGCTTTGAGGAAGCTTTTATTGAAGCTGCAGAGGGCAGCAACGTAGTTGAGGAGCTCTGGTGAGAGTCCTCTGCCCAGCAGTTGAAGTTGTAATCACTTCAGCTGGGCCAGATGGTAGAGCCCCTGGAGCAGACCAGGCAGCACTTTCCTTAGGGGCTGGAGATGGACCTGCCCAAACTGTGGATTCTGCCAACTCCAGACTGCAAGCAGTGAGTGGGGATACAGTGGAGGAGGGCAGGAGGAAAATGGCTATTGCAGGAACACATTCCCTTGTTGGACATTCATGCTGTGTGAGGAGGACTGAGTATGAGCCTATTCCAGGACATCCAGGGGCAGTGTGAGGGAGGAGGGACATGTCACTTTATAGAAATATAACGCTGTTGTTTATTTATTATTGCTGTCTCTCCCGGGTTTATTCTGTGTCCTCTATTTTCCCTAAGAATGTTCTCATTATTTTATACCTATTGTTACTCAGAGATTGCAAGGGGCCAAATAGTGCCTTTAAGGTTTCCCCAGGGAGGGTTTTTAGTTTTCTAGGTTTCTGAGGGGGGGTGGGGGGGGGCTCAAGCCAGTAAAGCTCAGACTTTCAGAAGAAACCCCGAAATGTTTGAACCCAGTCCTTTTTCCTGCCAGTTACACTGGCAGAAGGGTTACAATTCCCACTGTATTATAGGGAAAATGAGGCACAAAGTGATTAAGTGATTTTTTTCCAAGATCCCACAGCAAGTCAAGAGTAGGGATAGAACAGGATCTGGATCTAAGTCCTGTGCCCTCACAACTGGACAATATCGCCTTCCCTATTTGCATAACACTAGTAGAAACAGTGTTAGTATTGTTTTCAGACGGACTCAGTGTGTTTTTCAGTCATTTGTTCAGTTTTACATGTAAGGCTTGACTGGGATCTGAAATTCTCTTTGCAGATGAAGGCACCAAAACAAATAAAGGAGCACTGTGTAGTCCAGGGGTAGGCAACCTATGGCACACGTGCTGATTTTCAGTGGCACTCACACTGCCCGGGTCCTGACCACCGGTCCAGGGGGCTCTGCATTTTAATTTAATTTTAAATGAAGCTTCTTAAACATTTTAAAAACCTTATTTACTTTACATACAACAATTGTTTAGTTATATATTATAGACTTATAGAAAGAGACCTTCTAAAATCGTTAAAATGTATTACTGGCACGCAAAACCTTAAATCAGAGTGAATAAATGAAGACTCGGCGCACCACTTCTGAAAGGTTGCCGACCCCGGTGTAGTCATTCTGCACAGAGGGGAATATTAGAGTAAGCTCCTTATCACTAAAAAAAGAAAAGGTGGTTGGAAATAGTCTCTGCAGAGTTAGTTCCTCAGTGCTGTCTCCCACTTGCAGCCTGTTACCTGCACCTGTCCTGAGTCGACACACTGGCTGTAATCCACTCAGCGGTGGGAAGGGATTTTCCTCTCTAATTCTAATGTCCCCATTAGAATTTCACGACACTGCAATTGAAAAATATACACACACATATTTTATCTTCATAGGGATAAGGATAGCATCACTGACATGCCGTTACGATTAGTGAAACTGACAGTACAATTCACAATACATATTCTAACTAGTCCCTTTGAGGGCAGGACCAGCGCAGAGCTGGTGCTGTGTCAGCTCTTCTCCTGAGCACCCTCTGCTGGCAAAGCTCCTTGGAAGAATCCTGAACCTCTACCTTCCATGGGGGTTAATCTGTGTTCCAAGTACAGCTGCCCCCATGAATGCAGGAGCTTTCAGGTTGTAACTGTTATGTTATACAGAAGTTGAATGCATGACTTTAACTCGGGGTGGGCAAACTTTTTGGCCCGAGGGCCACATTTGGGTATGGAAATTGTATGGCAGGCCATGAATGCTCACAAAATTGGGGGTTGGGGTGTGGGAGGGGGTGAGGGCTCCGGCTGGGGGTGTGGGCACTGGGGTGGGGTTGGGGATGAGGAGTTGGGGGTGCAGGAGGGTGCTCCGGGCTGAGACCGAGGGATTCAGAGGGCGGAAGGGGGATCAGGGATGGGGCAGGGGGTTGGGGCATAGGACGGGGTCAGAAGTGCAGGCTCTGGGGGGTGCTTACCTCAAGCAGCTCCTAGAAGCAGTAGTATGTCCCCCCTTCGGCTCCTATGCGGCCCCGGCTCTCCCCGCCTCCCCCCCAAGCTGCCCATATTCGATGGAGCTGGATAGGGAACGTGCTGCTGCTTCTCAGAGCCCCGCAGAACGGGGCAAGTCCTGGACTCTGCTCCCTGGTGGGAGCTTGAGGGCCAGATTAAAATGTCTGTAGGGCCAGTTGCGGCCCCCGGGCCGTAGTTTGCCCACCCCTGCTTTAACCCTTCCCCATCACACACAGCAACAGGAAATACCAGTATGTATTTGTGACCTGACTGACTCATAGACATATGCACATTTTACTATTGTAAATCAGTGGTTCTCAAGCAGAGGTACGTGTACCCCTGGGGGTATGCAGAGGTCTTCCAGGGAGTACATCCACTCATCTCGATATTTGCATAATTTTACAACAGGCTACATAAAAAGCATTAGTGAAGTCAGTACAAACTACAATTTCATACAGACAATGACTTTTTGATACTGCTCTATATACTCTACACTGAAATGTAAGTACAATATATATATTCCAATTGATTTATTTTATAATTATATGGTAAAATTGATAAAGTAAGCAATTTTTCAGTAATAGTGTGCTGTGACCTTTTTCTATTTTTATGTCTGATTTTGTAAGCAAGTAGTTTTTAAGTGAGGTGAAACTTGGGGGTACACAAGACAAATCAGACTCTGGAAAGGGTACAGTAATCTGGAAAGGTTGAGAGCCACTGTTGTAAAGTATTATTTATCTCAGGTCTGGAGTAGCTGAAATGTGGTCTGCTTTTTGTAACTAACTACATAAGATATGCAGATGTAGGGACGGGTTTCCCTTGAACTCTGGCATTTGTTATTAGTGTTTGATCCAACTGCCACTGAAGTCAATGGGGGTCTTTACCCCAGTCGTTCTCAATCGGCGGCCCAGTGAGCACACGTTTGCGGCCCATGTGACATCCTCTGGGCCATACAGGTAGTGTGTATATATAGTGTGGATGCAGCCCACATAAAGCCCATGCATATGCGGCCAGTGGTAAATAGGTTGAAAACCACTGCTTTACCCTGAAGAAGAGCTCTGTGTAGTTTGAAAGTTTGTCTCTTTCACCAACAGAAGTTGGTCCAATAAAAGATATTACCTCATCCACCTCAATGTCAGTTTACTTGATGAGTCTTAAACAGCACATGGTATCAGACAGTAGAGCCCTGTGTGGGACTCTTTTTTTTTAATCCTGCTCCCATCCTGCCCCCTCCCTCCAATACGCATTCCCAGTCCCACGTTGTTTCTTGCATTTTTATCCTGCTCCCACTCGCAAAAACCTTAGATCCTGTAAATCCCGCACGAGAGACGGATTCCCCCATGCTACTACAGAACAAAAAACAAACAAACAAATGGTCAGTTAATATATATTATATATAAACAGAATTCAGACACAATTTTTACCACTAAAAGAATAAAACAAATCTTGCTTAAACCATGTAAAAAATACTTAAACTCCTGTTATAATACACATCAAATCTCTTTCTATCCCTCGCTTAAATTTAAGTATTAAAACCTTTATTTAAAAAAAAGAAAAACTTGCTTTATGTTGCTGAAATTCTATTTCTGACCGACAAATTAGAGATTTAGTTTTTTGCCTTCCACTGCAGCATGGGACATTGGTCACTTTCAGGTTTAAACTAGTGTAAATGGTGGATTCTCTGTAACTTGAAGTCTTTAAATCATGATTTGAGGAGAGGTTATGGGTCTATTACAGGAGTGGGTGGATGAGGTTCTGTGGCCTGCAATGTGCAGGAGGTCAGACTAGATGATCATGATGGTCCCTTCTAGCCTTAAAGTCTATGAATCTGAGTCCATATACAGTAAATGAAATATTACCAGGGCTGTCAAGAGATTAAAAAAATTAATCGCGCTGTTAAACGATAATAGAATACCATTTATGTAAATATTTTTGGATGTTTTATACATTTTCAAATATATTGATTTCAACTACAACACAGAATACAAAGTGTACAGTGCTCACTACATATTTATTTTTTATTACAAAGATTTGCACTGTAAAAAAGAAACTTCAATTTACCTCATTGAGGTACTATAGTGCAATCTCTTTATCATGAAAGTTGATTTACACATGTAGAATTATGTAAAAAAGAATAACTGCACTTAACAATAAAACAATGTAAAACTTTAGAGCCTACAAGTCCACTCAGTCCTACTTCTTGTTCAGTCACTCAGACAAACAAGTATTCAGTGTTGAGGGAGGACAGGGGAGGGGGGAAATAAGCAATAACTTGTGCAGGAAGCGGGTCTGGGAGGACAAGGGGTGACAACGGGGAGGAGCAAGCAATAACTTGTGCAGGAGGAGGGTGAGGAAAGTACTGCTGTTTCTGAAGGGTGGTTTCTGGTACTGGGCTCGCCAGGCTCGCCTCCTTTTCTGAGCTAGGCGGGCTCCCTTCAGCTGAGTGAGCCCTTGTTTGCAAGGGAGGGTGGATTTTACCTCAGGGACTTATCATACTGCGGGGGAGGAGAGGCTGATGCAGAGAGGCTGAGCTTGCCAGGCCCATCTTCTTTATGGACTGCCCCCAGAGCAAGTGGCCAGCTAGGGTCAATGGGGCACGACGCAGGGGGGTTGGTCCCAGGAGTGAGGGGCTGGCCGGGAACAATAGGGCGTGGGCTGGCTAGGGTGACGATACGGCCCGTTTTGGCCAGGACAGTCCTCTTTTTCAGCTCTGTCTCAGCCATCCCTACTTCTTTGCCAAAACTGGGCATTTGTCCCAGCTGCAAGGCAGATCAGAGAGAGGCGGCTGCTGCCCAGGGGTCAGCTGAAGGTAGCACTGCCTGCCAGCAGGAGAGTAGAGAAATTTGCTGCTGGCAGGCAGTGCTGGCTTCAGAGCTGACTCCTGGGCAGCACAGAGTTGGGGGTGGGGGGGAAGTGTGGAGCTCGCGGGGGAGGATTAGCCTCAGTTGGGGGAGGTGCAGAGCTCAGAGTGTGGGGGATCAGTCTCAGCTGGGGGAAGTGTGTAGCTCGGGGAGGGGGAATTAGCGGGGGAGGCGCGGAGCTCAGGGGTGAGGGGGAGATCAGCCTTAGCTAGGGGAGGCGCAGCCTTAGCCGGGGAGCCCCAGCCGTGGGCAGCACAGAACTGGGGGGGAAGCTGCAGGTGGCACGGAGATATGGGGGGGGCATAGAAAGGCAGAGTCCTGCAATGTGGGTGCGGCTCAGGCGAGCCCCTGGCCATCCTGTTTTTACTTTAAGAAATATGGTCACCTGGGTAGGGTTGGGGCTGGTGTCAAGATCTCTTCTTCTCTGCTGGAGCAGGGATGAGAACCATGTCTTTCTCTAGCCTCTTCTCTTCCTGCCCTCTGGTGGCGGCTTGCGTTACTGCGCCTGACTGGACATAGGTTCTCTGCAGCAGCTGATGCTGCCCTCCCGCCAGAGGGTCTGCGATTAACGCATGTTAAAAAAATTAATGCATTAATTGTGCTGTGTGTTAATCGCATGCGTTAACAGCGATTAATTGACAGCCCTAAAGATTATCAATGTTCAGGAGGACCAAAATACAATTACTAGGGAGACCATAACTTTGAATTTCTTGACTTTCTTACATGTAAAATCTTTCCCATGTCTAACGTGAAGTTTTTCCTTATGTTCTGGTCAAGAGTTCAGTTTCTTTCTTTGCTTATGTATTTCTTATTAATTGGAGCTTCTCATTGCCCTATTGCAGCATTTCCCAAACTTTTTTGGCCATGGAACACTTTTTAGCCTATTACGGAACACTTATAACATTATTTTGTAGTCGTTTGGTTTTCAAATAAAAAATTGTGTTATTTATGCTCAAATATATTTTATTTTATAAAACAAAGCAAAAATACAAATTTGAACTATCAATTTCTAACTGGAAAACATGTATAAAGTAGTACAAAAATCAAGTGCAAGAGTCAAAATTAAAAACTGTGTTCTACTTAAAAAAAACCTGTTTTGATGTAAACACAAACACCAAACAAATTAGATTTTTACTAAGAAAATCTATTTTTATAAACAGAAATACCAATTTGGATTTAATGGGATTGGTGTTTTTGCGTTTTTCTATCACAAATTCGCTTAATATTAGGAATAATGCTGGAAAGTTGAATCCTCATGTCAGGTGCAGCATCAAGTCTATTCCTATATTTGGTTTTTGTTGCAGTATAATACAAAAATCCCGTCTCACACAAATAAGTTGTAGCAAAAGGACGGAGCACTCGAACTGCACGTTTAGCCACATTAGGGTACTCTTCTATTAGGCTGCTCCAAAAATTATTCAGCGGAAGATCCTTAAACATTTGTTTCAAATCAGAGTCAGAAATTAAGTCAATTAGGCTTTCGTAATCCTGCTCAGTAAAGCCGACTGGTTTGGCTGTAATTACAAACGGATTTCGAACCCAAGCATTATTATCAGTAGTTGTAGGAAAATATTCTAAAAAAGAGGCCTGCAAGTCACATAAGTGCTGTAAAATGGTGCTGGCAACTTCTTCATGGACTGTAGAATTTATTTCAGTCAGAAATTCGTGTACTGTAGGGAAGCAGTCGAAGTTATTCTGTTCTACAGAAGATGCCCAGAATTCCAGTTTCTTTTTTAACGATGAAATTTTATCCGTTGTAGTAAAAATGGTCACATTCTTTCCTTGCAGCGACAGATTAATTTAATTTCATTTTGCAAAAATATCTGCAAGATACGCAAGTCTCATTAGCCATGAGGAATTTGTCAGACAATCATTCAATTTTCATCCTGAATTATCTGAAGTGAAGAATACCAGTAGTTCACTATGAAGCTCAAAAAGCCTCACAAGCACTTTTCCTCTAGATAGCCACCTGACTTCCGTATGTAAAAGAAGCACTTTGTGCTGACTACCCATTTCCTCACACAAAATTTTAAATAACCTGGATTGAAGTGATCAAGATTTGACAAAATTGATAATTTGTACTGCTTCATCGAGCACAATTTTCAGACATGCTGGTATTTTTTAACTGCAAGTGCTTGTCTGTATAGAACACAATGGCTCTTAGTGCTTTCTGGTGCCACATTTATGATTCGCATTACAGCTCCCTTCATCTTCCCGAGCACCGTCAGTACATACATCGATACATTTTCCCCAACTAATTTCATGCTTTCTGATAAAATTGTTGATGCAGTTGAATATTTCTTCTCCAGTTGTGTTGCTTTGCAGAGCTTCACATAAGAGCAGGTCCTCTTCAATAAGATTATTAAATCTATATCGGACAAATACTAGTAGCACAGCAAGTCCTGAAACGTCAGTGGACTCATCTAGCTGCAATGAATACTCATGGCAAATTTTCAGTCGGCAAACTAGCTCTTTTTCTATGTCATCGGCAAGATCTTTAATACAGCGTGCAACAGTATTATTTGACAACTGTACAGCATCAATATTTTTACCAGACTGCTCGCTCAACATGCACGTTACAATATCTTTTGCGCAAGGCTTGATAAGCATTTCTACAATAGTGTGAGCTTCTCCGGCAAGCGCTATACAGTAACTTACTCGATAAGATGCCTCTGTTGCACTTTTGTTGTCTGTTTTAGCAATTTTAATCATCGAAAGTTTACAATTTCCAAGTGAGTCACACTTCCTCTTGAAAAAACTTATATCTTTGCTTTGTATTCAGCATGCTTGGTTTCCAAATGCCTATGAAGTTTAGCAGGAGCCTGTGACGGGCTGGATCACAGAAACCCCCTTGGGAGCTGCCACCTGATGTGCAAAAGACTACCCCTGCTCCTGTTTTCCCTGCCAGCTCAGGACTCCAGCACCCTCTTGCTGAGCCAGACACTCCCGTCTGGCTCCAGACACAGACCCAGGGTCTGAATCACTTGTCCCAAAGCTGCAAGTTTACCTGAAAACAGCTCACAGTAGTGTGCTTGTCTTTGGCACTCAGATGCCCAACTCCCAATGGGGTCTAAACCCAAATAAATCCGTTTTACCCTGCATAAATCTTATGCAGAGTAAACTCATAAATTGTTCGCCCTGTATAACACTGATAGAGAGATATGCACAGTTGTTTGCTCCCCCAGGTATTAATACATACTCTGAGTAAATTACTAAATAAAAAGTGATTTTATTAAATACAGACAGTAGGATTTAAGTGGTTCCAAGTAGTAACAGACAGAACAAAGTAAATCACCAAGTAAAATAAAATAAAATGCGCAAATCTATGTCTAATCAAACTAAATACAGATAATTTCCTCACCAGTTCCAGAGCACTCCCTTTTACGGGCTAATCTCCTTTTAGCCTGGGTCCAGCAATCACTCAGACCCCCTGTAGTTATTATCCTTTGTTTCAGTCTCCTTCAAGTATCCTGGGGGTGGGGGGGATGGAGAGGCTCCTTCTTTAGCCAGCTGAAGACCAAATGGAGGGGTCTCCCACGGGTTTAAATAGACTCTTGTGGGTGGAGACCCCCCTCCTCCCTCCTATGCAAAGTCCTGCTCCAAGATGGAGTTCTGGAGTCACCTGGGCAAGTCACATGCCCCTGCATGACTCAGTCTTTACAGGCCGACGCCATTGTCCACATGGTATCTTGCATGTCTCCAGGAAGACTTCTCATGTGGATTGGAGCATTCCAAGATGCATTGTTCCCCAAGTGTTTCCTGATCAGGTACTTAACCTGGCAAATTCCTTCCTAAAGAAGCTGACCAAATGCCTCACAAAGCTTACTTAGAAACCAAGCAAGCATACAGCCCATAATCTTAACCTTAAGTAGAAAATGATATATATATGTGCAAATAGGATGAATAGATATAGTAGACCATAACCTTTACGGAGATATGTTACATGGCACAGGCAGCACAAAGCATATTCCAGTTATGTCATACATACTATATCTATTCATCCTATTTGCACATATGTTCTCTTTATGCCATGATATTCAATACAAGATCTGTCAATAACCGGAAAAAGAGTTTTCTGTTGAATTATAGTCATTCAAAAAGAGTTGTCAACTACGCTTCAAATATGCCAAATTTAAAATAAAAAAAAAATGTAAAGACCCTTTTTTAAAATTATGATTCTTTCACGGAACACCTATTCACATCGTGCGGAACACCAGTGTTCCGCGGAACACAGTTTGGGAAACACTGCCCTATTGTTTCCCTCACTGTCATTTGGCCATGTTGGAATCTAGAATTATAAAGTTTTTCCCTCTTGTTCTTTATCTGCAAGAACAAACTTACTAGTGCAAAAAGCAATTTAGATGCCATCCAAAACTTTGTGTTAACGTTCTATTTGCTGATGATTTCAATCTAGAAAGTTTATATCAAGTTGAAACTACATTAGCATTTGTATGGAGCACCAACCATTCGCTAATGATTTAAGAATTACAGTTTACTGTCCCTGAATGCTTCATCTTGTTTAATAGCTTTTAAATTAGTACAATAAATGCTGCTAATAAGAAAAAAAATCATTAAAATTGCATACAGTATTGGCTTATTACATGGTGGAGATTTTGCAAAAATATACTTAAACCTAACAGTGGTATTTGGAGTTGATTTAGGATTCAAAGGATACACTTGGTTTGGACATAGTACTATCTTGGGAATAAAAATAATTCTAAATAAAATGTAGCTAAATAAAAACCATATTAGCTCAGAGGGATTAAGTTATATTTCATTGTTTTTCCGACATACCAGATGTGTAAAATAGGTTTCAAATTCAGCATTATTATTAATAACAATACTGGCATGTATATGGCCCCCAGCACCAGGGAATCTAGGTAGCCTACATGACACCGTTTTGAGATTTTCAAGATCTGATTTAGAAAGACAGTTCGCGGTGAGCCATATTTTATCCTCTGCTACAGGGAAAGCCATGCTACCAGGGAAGATGGGGGTCCAATGCCCCAGTGGACGGAATGGCTCTTTGTGGATCCTGCTGAGTTTTACTAGATTCTCCCTTTCATCTCAGATCAGGCTTGCCACAAGAGGAAGAGATGCCTTTCACTATGAGAGAATAAGTCATGGACCTTGGCGTACATTTTCCACTTCCTGCAGATTTGTCCTCAGAAAAGCAGCATGTAGCAACATTTATGTTAAATTTTAAAAGTTGTTTACTTCTTTATTTGCTTTCCTAGGGGCTTCTGAAGTGCTTTTCATTATAACTAACCAAAGTCTTAGGATCTTTTGAGCTTAGGATCTCTTGAGTTTAGGATCTCAGAAATAGAACAATTTAAAAACTTTTTTTATTACCAACCCCTTCACCAAAAAACCCTACTTGCGATGTTGTCAGCTGATTAGAAATTATACACATTATATAATGTTAAACACCTATCTAATTTTATCACTATTTATCTAATTTTATCACTATTTATTACGCAAAATCTTTTCTAAGATAGGACTTGTAATCCTCTGAGGATATAGCAAAGAAAGTGTGAGGAATCAAACTGCTGTTTCACACAATTATTATATGCTATTCCCCTACATCTTCCCCCACCCCTTCCTCCATCATTTGCTAACCAAACAGCTGGACAAGTGATCTGAAGCTTCTAGAACTTTCCTTATCACAGTTTACTCTTGACGTTCCACTTTACATCTCGGCTGAGTACCGTAGGATCAAATCACCCTTCAGATATTATTTAAACTTTCCAGCTACTTTTGAAAAATCACATACAAAGAAGGTGTTGCTGAAATGTTATCTCCTGGCATTGTGATTTTAAACTGCCAAATTTGAAAAGAAAAATAATCTTGTTCATTTTTCATATTACTAGACAATAGTCGTATTGTATTTGATTTGCATTTTAGCTGTGGAAACATTGAAAATTAATTGTACAGCAATACTGGTGCACAAAGAAGAAAGCATAAGGTTAATGATAACCTTTCATTATATTCTTCAAGAGATGCTTTTTAGGTTTGGAATGAACTTGGTTGTTCATGGGAAGTTCCTGGATTGATAGTCATTCAGATTGGATTTTTGGTACAGCAGAAATGCAGTCTTTCTCACACTACCTTGCCAGTATTCCTCAACAATGTGGCGCAGGGTATGAAACCCGCAATGAAATTCACTAGGTCAATGCGAACTAACTTGGACCGTGACATTCTGACACCATGCACTACACAGCATTGGTGTACTTTCTGTTGTCCTGACGCTTCTGACTGCCAGGGAATAAATCAGTGCTACGTGCATTTTAGCTTGTTCTGAAATTTGTGGAGTTCAGGCACCGTTTATTAATTTCCCCCCCAAATTCAAAGATCTCTGACAAATGCTTCTATAAATTTATATGATCATGGGTTATTTTATTCTGCTGTCCTTCTGTAATCTTGCTGGCATTGCAATGGAGGCTGTTTTCTGGCAACAAAAAAACTTCAAAAACTGACTCCAAAGAGAGACTGCTGAACTTGATACAATTAACTTAGGTCTAAACAGAGACCGGGAATGGTTGGGTCATTACACTAATTGAATCTATTTCCCCATGTTAAGTATCCTCACACCTTCTATGGATCATCTCGATTATCACTTCAAAGGTTTTTTTTCTCCTGCTGATGATAGCTCATCTCAACTGATTGGCCTCTTACAGTTGGTATGGCTACTTCCACCTTTTCTTGTTCTCTGTATGTATAAATATCTTCTTTCTGTGTGTTCCATTCTATGCATCCGAAGAAGTGGGCTGTAGTCCACGAAAGCTTATGCTCAAATAAATATGTTAGTCTCTAAGGTGCCACAAGTACTCCTGTTCTGTTTTCTGGCTAGTTATTTTTCAGGGCTGGATGGTTAAATTCCATCTGGTCTCAGTATTATCTTTTGACCAATAATTTATAGAAGATGCACAGAGTGAGGTGTTAGGGGGATAGAGGTGGTGGTTAAGGTGGTTTAGGACTTGTGACTTTCCATGATTTTGAATATTGGGCTTTTTTTTTTTTAATTTAACGTTAGCTTAGATTTTCCTGGCTGTCTAATAATTGAGTATTTAAAACTATGGTGTTCCATTACATGTTCTCTCTTTAACTTCCTGATGCTTTCTCTATCTTAATTTTAAATTACTGGTGTCTTTGTCTAGGAATGTTCTATAAATTTTGCTGCTACATGTTACGATCCCCCCGCCCCACCCAAATGTATGGCTGGACAAGTGAGCTGAAGCTTCTAGAACTTTCCTTATCACAGTTTACTCTTGACGTTCCACTTTACATCTCAGCTGAGTACCATAGGGTCAAATCACCCTTCAGATATTATTTAAATTTTCCAGCTACTTTTGAAAAATCACATACAAAGAAGGTGTTGCTGAAATTTTGCTGCTACATGTTACGATACCCCCCCCCAAATGTATGACTGTTTGTTATAGACATTTTGTGGCATTGTAAATGTCCATTCATGCTCTTGCCGACTAAGGTAGATGTTATTTTAAAAAAACTGTTCTTTCTGTGTAACCAGGGAACTCCTTAACTCTCAGCACCTCCTAAGATTTAAAACACACTAAGAAAGTCTAACATTTTCATTGCATGTTGGTTTATCAGTTTGCCAATTACAAATATTCCAGCTAAAACATTCTACCCAGCTATGTCAGACTATCGCACCCAAACCATGCTTCTGTCTCCAGCCCGTCTCTAATATACCCCCAACCTCCCTAAATGCTTGTAAGGAAAAAAATGGCCTTTGCAGCATCCCCAGAAGAACAACGAATCTGAAGTCTAGCAGAACAAGGGGGAGAGTCTATTCCAGAGAATGCTTCTGCCAGCAGTTCTCTCTTTTTTATATCAGGAAAGCTCCCACACCACAGCTTCTTGTATCTGGGGGGGAAATGGTGATTAGGGTGCTAACTTGGGAAACCTGGGTTCAATTCCCTGCTGTCACACATTTCCTGTATGACCTGGACAAGTCACTCAAGCCTTGGCTACACTTACCAGCTAGTTCAACGGCTGGAAATCGAAGTTCTGGGTTCGACTTATCGCGTCTAGTCTGGACGCGATAAGTCGAACCCGGAAGTGCTTGCCGTCGACTGCGGTACTCCAGCTCGGCGAGAGGAGTACCGCGGAGTCGACGGGGGAGCCTGCCTGCCCAGTGTGGACCAAGGTAAGTTCGAACTAAAGTACTTCGACTTCAGCTACGTTATTCACGTAGCTGAAGTTGCGTACCTTAGTTCGAATTAGGGGGGTAGTGTAGACCAAGCCTTAGTCTCTTGCTACCTCTCAGTTCCTCATCTGTAAATGTGGATAATAGAACTTCCCTACTCACAGAGATATTTTGAGGCTAAATACATTAAACATTGTGAGGTGCTACAGTAATGGGGTAGATAGGCAGGTAGGTACATAGCTAGATAGATCTGCAAACTTTTTTGTGAACAAAAATCCCTTCATACAACTGTGGAAAGCAAACAAAAGGGGTAACAAAGACCATCAACAGGAATTCCTCATTTGTCTTGAAACATTTTGGGAATACTTTTTTGCATTTTTCTCCCAGCTCTAGTAGGGACATATATATGGTCCAAGGTATAAAGCAGCAATCAACAGGTTAATAAAAAAATACCATGGCCAAGTTCTTTACTCATTTGCCATTGTAGAGTAAGATGTAACTCCCAGATATTCCCCCATTTGCACTTCATATTCATAGTAGGTCAGTATTCTTATTTTGGTTTAACATGAACATTTATTTTTGTGCTGTTTCTTTTAGTGGCGCATACAGGGATTCTGTAGGTTGGTAACCATAGTAACAGCAGAACAAGGGAGATCAGCTTTCACCCCCAAAATGCATATCACAGGGTTTATGTTTGCTGGTTCTTGGGTCTGCTGGTTCTTGACTATTAGGAAGGGATAAAGTGAACTTGTTTATTTCACAGTGATTAAAAGAGAAATGCATAGATTGGAATCACAGTACAAGAGAAACATTTGTAATAGGGAATATTCGAACATGTCTAGGAAAAGCCAGGTCTAGACCGGTATAAAGCAAATAGAAAATTATATTATGATTTCCTATTAAAAAAGAGTAACGAGATAATTTTCTAGTCTGAGGTTTTCATCGGCATTAGACATTTTGTCAGGTTAATGAATGCCATCAAATGATTTCAAGGGTCTATTGAAAGAGATACAGGCAATGGAATCCTAAACCAAATATGCACATAACAAATAAGACTGTACACTTGTACCATAATAAATGCCATACTGACCAGCACTAATGTACTGTGCAGGGAGCGTGGCATTTTCAAACAGGGCATCTAATTTTGGGTGTCCAACTTTAGACATCTAAATAGCAAGCAGCCACAGTTCTTTTTGGCTTCATTGGGAAGTTTGTGTGCTCAGCACCTCAGAAAATCAGGACTAAAATTGTGGCCCCAAAATAGAGGCAGCCTGATTTTTTTCATGTTTAAAATGGAATTGTTGTTGTTGTTATTATTTATTTACTATTTACAAGATATAAAATAATCTGGCTAGCTAAACATGATTCCAATTTGTTTTGAGACATGCATGAGATAGCAAAAAAGACTTTTGGACCATTGGAAAAGTCTGGATGCTGATTTGGCTATAACGATTCTTCCAGCAAATTGACCTGTTCTGTGGTTGTAATGATACCAACATTCCTCTTGTGATCCTTGTTAGTGCAGTTACACTTGCTACAGGTCATAATTTGACATGTAATATATTGTAAAAAGAACAGGAGTACTTGTGGCACCTTAGAGACTAACACATTTATTTGAGCATAATTTGTTAGTCTCTAAGGTGCCACAAGTACTCCTGTTCTTTTTGCGGATACAGACTAACACGGCTGCTACTCTGAAACCTGTAATATATTGTATTCCTGCAGAATTTGTAACAACTAGGCTTGGTGCTTTTTTTCCCTCTTTCCCTCTACATAAGGAGATCTGTTCCTTTCTGCGGACTAGTTATAACGATGCTGCCTCTGGTGGGACACAACTGAGAGTATCAATTCAGGACAACTGCTTGAAAACCACAGACATAAAATTAGACCCACGGTCAGACAATATTTCCTTGGGAAAACCCACCCTGCTAAAAATAGAGAACAAGGCCATTACCACTGTCTCTGCCTCAATATTAGACAATGCTACAGCCTCAGGATATCTGGTAGCAAAATCTACCAACGCAAGGATGTATTTTTTCCCATTCCTTGAAGGTTTTGGGAGTGGTCCCACAATATCCACAGACACTCTGGCAAAAACCTCCGCCTTAATGGGCAGAGGCTGGAGGGGCACCCTGCTAGGCCCCCTTAATCCCTTTTGCTTCTGGCACAGTTCACAGCTCCTGCAATACTCTCTCACTGACCTAAAGAGGTGGGGCCAATAGAAATTTTGCTCCAGCCTGTCACACGTTTTGCCTATACCCAGATGTCCTGGAAATGGACCATCATGAGCCAACTTCAATAAATCATTGCGATAACTCTCAGGTACCATAAGCTGTTTGCGAACTGCTGCTTAGGAAGGCTTCCTTCCCCTAGGAGGCTCCCTATATAACAGCCCATCATGCATGAAAAACCTGCCTCTCTCCTCATTAGTTGGGAGCTGATTCTGAGCATCATTCCTGGCTCTCTTTAGTGACACATCACTCTGCTGGGCCATAATGAATTCCTTCTGGGTTTCATTCGAATTCAGAACCATCTCTGATACCTCAGACAAATCCTCGCCTGACCCAGCCTGAGAGACACTCTCTGTTTGCAGTCCTCTTCACTGCCATCGGTTAGGGTAGCTGCCACAGACCCAAACTGTCTTTGTGACCTGGTTACCACATTAACGTGGCCAGGCACGCCCAGTATGTTATTTCCTACCAAAACATCAGCCGGAATTAAATCCCGTACAGCAGCCTTCACATCCCCTTTAAAGCCATCCCACTCAAGGTTGATTTTAGCCATTGGCAGATTCACAGAGTACTCAGATAGTGCTACTGTCACATACTCCCCTGGCAACATGTCCTCTGGCTTCACCAGATGTCCCTTAACTATAGGCACATCAGAGCCAGTATCTCACCATCCCATGCATTCAACACCATTGATCTTTGTCTCCTTAATAAATCTCTCACTCCCTTGCCATGCCTCAGTCCTAACATAACTGGTGAGCTCACCACCTCCTCCCATACTACTGGCGAATATGGGGTTGACATTATCCACTGCTGTGCTTGCACCTGGACTCAAGGTGGTGGTGTTGTGGCTTGCTTCAGCCTGGATGCTCAGGGTAATGGAGTTGGCATTTACTGTGGCATTTGGGGTTGCTGGTTTTGGGCTGCCCTTCAGGGTCAGGCAATCTGGTCTCATGTGGCCAAGCACACCACAGTGATAGCATGTAACCTGTTTATTCTTGGGGTGAGAGTTCCTACTCTCTGGGCCCCCATGAGCTCCTTTATAAGAGTCAGGGCCAGGTTTACTTTTAAATCCTTCCCTCCTCTTGAACTAGGGAGAATGGTGATTAATTTTTCCCCTGGGGTTTACACCCTTCTTGAGCTCTATTTTAGGTGTGCGCACCTGCAAATTCACAACCTGTAGGACTGACTCAGGGTCCCTATCTCACACAGCTGCTCTCACATGGTCAGGAACAATGTCTAAGAACTGTTCCAAAGTTATTAAATCCAGCAATTTTTCAAAACTCCCATGTGCCTTTGCTCCCACAACCCACTTTTTAACAAAACCCATCAGTTTATCAGCACATTCTACAAAAGTACAATCATTAGACATTTTAAACTTTCTAAACTTAACCCTGTAAGACTCAGGAGTGACCTTGAATCATTTTAACACAGAATCTTTAAACAGCACATAATCTAAGGCTTCTTGTTCCCTTAATTTAGGGGTCGGCAACCTCTGGCACGTGGCTCGCCAGGGTAAGCACCCTGGCAGGCTGGGCCAGTTTGTTTACCTGCCGCGTCAGCAGGTTCGGCCGATCGTGGCTCCCACTGGCCGCGGTTCACCGTCCCAGGCCAATGGGGGCTGCGGGAAGCAGCGCTGGTGAGGGATGTGCTGTACAGAATAAGCTCATGAAATTCACCCCCTCCCTCAATGGGAAGAAGGATATGCAACAGCCTTTTGCCCCAAGTTTTGACTCCCACACACTGGTTTTAAACAAAGCAAAAATAAGTTTATTAACTACAAAAGATAGATTTTAAGTGATTATAAGGGACAGCAAACAGATCAAAGCAGATTACCTAGCAAACAAACAAAAAACGTGCAAACTAATCCACTAATTAGGTTGGTCGCCCTTCATTCTGTTGTGTGCAGCCGCCCAGGTGGGCACCTTAGAGGGAACTATCCGCAGACCACCTGAATGGAGCTTGCAGACCACAGTTTGAGAACCTCTGTTGTAGACAGAAATATTTGTTTTCACTGGTTCAAAATATTTTTTTTAAAGCAGTCACAGATGGGTATGTGTTTACAACAGTGGGGTTAAAGAGCACATTCGGAGCAAATAATGTATAAAGACAGTCAAAGGTCAAGCTGTATCTTTCTCTGCCACCCCCTCCATCGCCTGCCTTATGGACAAGACAGGCCTATACAAACAGTGCCTCACAAACTCCCATGGGCAACAGAGCACCACTTTGGGCTGGCTGTTCCTGCACCAGCTAGAAAGAATGTTGGGAAGGGACAGAAGAAAGGTAAGTGGAGAGGCTCCACTGGCCAAAACTCCCAGAGAGAGGACATTCAATGAGCAACATCCCAGTGGCTGTGTGACAGCTCTATATGCTGGATCCTATCTTTGTCTTGAGCTTCTGCATAGCTTCCCCAAGCAAAACCCTGTGTTTGCTCAGACTTTGCTCACTGGCACAAGAATTTGACTTAAAGACATTGAGAGAGTGCGTTCTTATCCAGAGTTAGGACCACAGGAGAGGGAGTATGTCATAGCTTACGCCAAAATAGTAAAACAATAATAATTAATAATGGAATGCTTGTTTATTATTTAATGAAAAGATTTCAGTGACAGCAGAAGTCTGAGCTATTTGGTTTGGGAGAAAAATTAAGCCTCTTTAGGGAACATGCAATGTACAGTGCAAGGTGTAATTGCTAAATGTATATTTAAGGGAGAAAAGCAAGAGGGGATGAATGAATGATTTAATAGAAGAAAGAAATCATGCTTTAAAAGATTTCATGAATAAATGCAGTTAACGGAATCAGTCACTGTCACAATTAGTAAACTATGTCAATGTGAAAAAAGTTCTTATTGCCAATTAAATGTATTGAAAGTGAAATCTGTAAAAGGAACTGTCTCTTGTACAAAATGCAAAGATGATTAATTGATATTTTTAACAGAATTAAAGGATTTACTTTTTTCACTGGAAGAGTTTGCTTCCCAGCCTCCTAGTTTTATTGTTATAATGCTCTTAAAGAGCGTGGAAATATTCTTTCATCAAGAAAAGGTATATTTCCCTCCCTTTGCATAGCTCAAAAATATCAGAAATGTTTTAAGTTCAGACTTTCCAAAAATATTCACCTTAAGGCTGAGACCAAACATAGAAAGTTTAGCTTGAAAAGATGTTTTCCCCATGAATGTTAAAAACAATGAAAAGGGTCGTATGAAGATTAATGGGTAGATGCGGTACACTGTTATGCTGACTGCCAGCTAGTTTCCAAGGAAACTCACAGAATGCAGATTCTATGAGTTACCTTTTTAGGGGAAGAGGAACGTCAGTTAAACCAGTCTGGGAAGTGAGTCCTGTAAATATTGGAGAGGAAGTAAAGCCCACGGCTCTTTTGGTGAAAGGACTTCATTTATAGGTTCAGATGCCCCTCCTAATGGGAGATTAAGAGGTTGGGCTACCGATTTGACTGGTGGGTCACCAATTGGTAGATTCTTCAATTTTAAAAGCCAGATTTGGGGTTTGAGGACCCTAGTTAAAGAATGTAGGTTATTATTTATGATACCACAGAACTTTGGTTAACTGCTCCTATACATATCCCTGTAAGTACCCATGGGGTTCCGGTGGGTTTGCCCATGCTGCCACTGCTACTGCAGCTATATTACCATTTTTAGCATGCTCGCTTGGATGAGAGCTAGCGCATACACAAGCTGGGAATCATACCCGTAGTGTGTACATAGCCTGGGCAGTGGGTCTCTCAATAATTTATTTTTTGTTCTAGCTGTGTTCAGTTCCCTCTTACTATCCATCTATATTTGGACATAGTCCATTATCAGTATTAGTCTTTGTAAAAATAATGTTATCTCTTCTGTTTTCTCCTCCCTTGTAGAAACTTTTATTTAAAGCAGAAATAATAAGAAACCACAGAGGGTTGGAAAGTCTGTGTTCACATTCAGAGTACTCTTCTAAATACTATTATCCATATCCCCAACGGGTGCAAATCAGCATAGCTCCACTGAAGTCAATGGAGCTCAACCAATTTATATCAGCTAAGGATCTGGCCCCTTATCTGTAGAGGAATCTGCAGAGATGATCTTTATCCCTTGGTAAACTGCAATACATAAAATAACCAGGGTTAAATTCCTAGCAGTAAAACCTAAACTGTGTTTTGCCTCAGGTGAGATGTCCCCCATATTGCATTTAGCTGCATTCTGTTCACATAGAGATTCAAGGTAGCCATGGGAAGTTGGGATGGAACCTCCTGATCAACCTTAACAGCAATGCTATATGTGCCAAACACAAGGGCCCGAATTCTGCAATTTACACCTTGCGGGACCCCATTGACTTCAGTGGCACAGCGTGAAAGTCAGGGAAGAAGTTGGCCCAGCACTTGCAGCGTAGTGAAGACACCAGGGTAAGTCCACCTAAGCGATGCCGACTCCAGCTACATTATTCACATATATGAATAACGTAGGTGGAGTCGTGTAATTTAGGTCGACTTACCCCAGTAGTAAAGACAAGCCCTCAGTGTAACTCACAAACAGCAGGACCAGTCCTGGATTTCAGATTTTTGAGGGGACAACAGAACAATGGGGTTGACCAGTCAAGTCAGTTGGTTCATTGAGACCATGTGCCCCAAATCAATGGTGTTTACCTCTTAGGGTACGTCTTCACTTACCGGAGGGTCCGGCGGCAGGCAATCGATGTTCTGGGATCGATTTATCGCGTCTGGTTAAGACGCGATAAATCGATCCCGGATCGATCCCGGAAGTGCTCGCCGTCGACGCCGGTACTCCAGCTCGCCGAGAGGAATACGCGGCATCGACGGGGGAACCTTCCTGCCGCGTCTGGACCCGCGGTAAGTTCGGACTAAGGTACTTCGAATTCAGCTACGTTATTAACGTAGCTGAATTTGCGTACCTTAGTCCGAAGTGGGGGCTTAGTGGGGACCAGGCCTTAGTATGGGGGTTGCTGTTGGCCAGGTGCAGCTGGAAGCCTGCAGCCAGTTTGCACTTGTATTGGTTACATTTAGTTCTTACCATACATACACATTACGGATGAGACAAAACACATAATGAGTCACTGTATCGTTAGCTACGTATTAACACGAAAACTCCTTGCTTTTGTAGGCTTTTAAATCTCACACTTCATGTTATTTTTATTGACTTGGTGTTTGTGTTAGGGTTTTTTTGTTTTGGTTTGTTTTGGTTTTGGGGATTTTCTCGCAGTGGTATAATTTGTACTGACATTGTTTCACTTGATTTTGACATTGTATTATTGTCTCCACAGATTTGCAACAACAGCTGCATGAGATTGTGAGATCACACTAAATGGCATTCAAGTAAATAGAGAGTTATAGTGGTACAAACACATGAAATGTAACCAATGTGCACAGTATGTAGCTAATTTCCATGCCTAAATATATCAGCTATTCTCCAAACCTCCATTTCTAAACCTAAATATATTTTGTTTCCTCAAAATACCTAACAGGGTTAGTCCACATAACTCCATGGAAAATTTTACTTTAATGTCTTGTTTTGTGGCCAGTGCTTGGCACACACAAATCAGTAGAGCCCTGCAAATCCTCAGATACTCACTTTATATTCACGGACCATTTTCGCAGATGGTGGATTGGATGCAGATACAAATTCTGTATCTGCGCAGAGCTCTAAATATAGGCTCTGGAAGGTGGAGAGGCAGCTGGCTGCAGGTCATAACCTATGAGGCTGCTTCCTCGCCTTCCAGAGCCTGTTTTCTCTTCCCCCCATATACAGAGAAAGGGGAGGTGATAGATCAAGACAGGCAGCAAAATCCCCCATGCTTCTATTGCTGCAGTTTAAGCAGCCAAGCAATTCAGGAAACCTCTCCCGACTTCCTTGCTGTATCAAATCAGTTGAAGAGGGAGACAGCTACTTCTGCAAAGTCAGGAAGCCAGACTGACTTACTTTGCAGAAGCAGCTGCCTCCCTCTCCAACTGATCTGATACGGCACTAATGAATCATTGGCTGGGCAGCTGGAGAGCACCTTCACACCCTCCTGCACCCATAACCCCTGCACCCCTCTCTGTGCCACTCCCCCTGAACTTCCCCTCTTTGCCCCAACTCCTGCACCCTCCTCCTGCGCCCATGTGGGGAAACTGACCTGAAGTCATGGAGCTCCCGTCTTTGCTCCTCGCTCCCCCCCCAGAGTCTCCCTAGGAAGATGACCTGCCAAGCTGAGAGGTGCCCCGGTAAAAATTAAGTACTGTGGCCCTGCAATAGTATTCCCCTTGCATGCTGCCACAAGGAGAACAGTGGCTGGTGCAAAGAAACTGGGATTGCTGAGCTCTAAGTGTGATGACTTATAAATCACAAGCTAAATAAGCGGCAGACTTTCTTATTTTATAGTTCAATTTGTGACTTTGAGCTTTATTAGGGTTACCATATTTGAACATTGAAAAAAGAGGGCACTCCACGGGGCCCCGGCCCCGCCCCAACTCCGCCTCTTCCCCGCCCGGCCCCGCCCCGCCCCTTCCCCACCCCGGTCCCGCTCAACTCCACCCCTTCCCTGCCTCCATTCCAACCCCTTCCCCAAAGTCTCCGCCCCCTCCCCTGAGCACCCCACATTCCCCGTCCTCCCTCCCAGCCACACGAAACAGCTGCACCAATTCTAGAGTCAGGCACTCCACTAGTGTAGACTCCCATGACTTTAATGAAGCTGCTCAGTTTACACCAGTGGAGGATCTGCCCCGGCACTCAGTTTTTGGGAGCGGTCAGGACACGCAGCTCACACTGTTCTGTTTCCCAGCTCCCCAGATGCCTTGGAGCACCCAGTTCTCCTCCCTGCCCGGTAAAATCCCGGACATTTTGAGCTATTTAAAAATTCCTCCCGGACGTAATTCTTTATATGTAGTGAGTCCTTTCCTTTCACCAGTTCGTCAGTTTTCTTTCTCCTCATGTGCCCACGCATACTTCTCTGCAGATCGCATTTTTCTCAGCAGTGGTTGATTGCTCTTTAAGAAGGCATGAAAGTCTTTACAAGAAGTTTGTCTGAAGTTGTACTGTACAAGTAGAATTCCTTTCAACGACTCAGCATTCAAGTTGGTCCTTTCCTTTGTCCACTGGCTTTGCATCAGTGAAAAAATTCGCTCTACATTTGCATTGTGAGAAGGAATAGCAATCTTTAACAGTTCTGAATGACACTCAGTGTTTTTGGATTTCTCAAAATATTTGGTCCACTTCTGGTGTGCTAGCAAATTACTGAACTCTTCATCACTGTTGCAACTTTCTGTAAACTTCTTCAGGTTGCTGAACTGATCAAAACATTTCACGTCATCAATTTGCATCCCCTTATCTGTCAGGTACTTGATACAAGGTTCCACATCACTCCAATTCGGTGTCTCACTCAGGGTAATTCACCTGAAACAAGAGAAGTCTTTCAGGGGTCTAAGCCATATCTCCAAATATTCTAAGCATCTGCTGTACATATTATTTACTTCAGCACAGAATTTGTCACACTCTTAATCAGTTCCTTCCATGCGCTTTTGTGCCAGTAGTCCCTTAACTTTCAGGGACATAAAGTTGTGAGTCTTGCGTTCAAGAAGGATAGTCTGAACCGAGTTCAAACTGTTCAGCACTTCCACAACAGAATTGCTTTCCCTTTCGATTTCTTGGATGTAAGTTTGGAATACACTCATGAGTGAATGCATGTGCCAGAGGTAAATCTCACTTAATTCATACTCAAAAAATGTCTTAAGCACTATGGGTGGTTTGTCCTGTGACAGAAAGAATGACTTCAAGGCCGGAAACATCTGTATCAGCCTTGTAATGCCTGGAAATAATGACAACCATCGTGTCTTGCTATGAGAAAGCAGCTTTCTGTATTCAACATCAACAAACTCACAGTACTCCTTCAGTTGCTCAGTTCGGACAGTGTAGATATGGAAGTACTGGTAAATTTTAAAAATAATGTTCTCAATGTCAATGTTCATTCTTTCTGCTGCATGGTGAACACAGTTGTTCAAAATGTGTGCTGGGCAACCCACACCAATTAATGTTCTCTTCTGCAACAACTTTTTTAAGTTTGCAAACACGTTCTTTCCATCTTCATCACGCCGGAGTCCTCCAAACATTGTATTGCAGTTGTCACCTGTAAATGCAATACACTTCTCGAACAAACCATTTTTTTCAAGCGTTTCTTTTAGGTAATGAGCAATTGTGTCGGCAGTCTCATTAGGTGTGTTCTGGACCTCAATCAAATTTGACTGCAAACCGCCATTCTTCCAGTTGAAATACTGAATAATTACAGGAAATATTTTCACTGAACCGTGATTGCTTCCATCTGTAGCAACTCCACAGTAAGCTATGTCATTTTCTTCAAACGTTTTCAGAACAACATCAACAGAATGCGGTGCAAGCACAGAGATAACAATTGCTTCTGTCTTGGTTCTAGCACTTGAAAATTTCCGTGCCACTTCAGAATCAGGGAATGTCTTCTTCAACAAGACAGATGTGCAATCCATTGACTTAAAGCTATTATGATGCTTAACAGTGTGAAATGCAAACGCACCCTCTGCTGCAGTAACGGCATCCTCTATTTCGCTGCCTGGTTTTACAAAATAATCTGTCAAGTTTGTTGATGAGCTCTCTCCTTGAACTGCTTTTTTGTGCTTGTCTGAGTCCACATGAGTTTGTAAATCATTAGCACCTTTATTTTTCACAGAGATGTAAGTACCAGGTCTACATACCATGCACTCAGCTTCCCATTCATCTCTACCACTTCGTCTTTAGTTCTGCAGTGAATTTACACTTTCGTTTTGGCATTGTGTTTGCTCCTAGGATCAGGGGCAGCCAGGGTCTCCACGTGCTGGGCCCGCCACAAGCCAAGCTCAGTGGCTCCCATTGGCTGGGAAAAGCTCCAATGGGAGCTGTCGGAGCCAGCCCCTGCAAGTTCTGCCCCCACAGCTCTGATTGGGCAGGTATTTCGCAGTGATCCACCACACTGCTGTGTCTCATCACAAATGGGGAGCTGAGCGCCATACAGCATGCCCCAGCCCCAGGAACTCTGATCCACTTGCAGGCAAGGCAGCCCGATGCCCATCGCAGCCAGAGCTCCGATCCCTCTGCACGCTCCTGCCTTTTTCACACTGCCCTCCCCTTCTCTCCCACCACAGTCAGTGCTTCTTGGCGACTCCCCGGAGCAGCTCCCCCCAGCGCTGCCCCCCACCTGTGCAATCAGCGGCGCATGGTACTCCCAGCTTTGCTGGCATCCCTGGTTTACCTTAGAGTGGGCTCCGGAGACTGCTGCTGCTCCCTGACTCTTCGGCTCTGTTTAAGAGCCGAGCTGCCCAAGCGCTCCGGCTTCAGGCAGCCCCTCTTGCCTCCGGACCCCAGCCGCCGGCCAGGCATTTCTCCTCCCCGGCTCCAGCTGCTCTGCTCCTCCCCTCTCAGACTTCGGCTCTGTTTAAGAGCCAACCTGCCCGAGCCAGCACTACCGGCTTCGGGCAGCCCCCCTTGCCTCCGGACCCCGAGCCGCCCGCCAGGCACTTCCCTTCCCAGGCTCCAGCTGCTCTGCTCCTCCCCTCTCAGACTTCGGCTCTGTTTAAGAGCCAACCTGCCCGAGCCAGCGCTACCAGCTTCGGGCAGCCCCCCTTGCCTCCGGACCCCGAGCCGCCGGCCGGGCACTTCCTTCCGGGGCTCCAGCTGCTCTGCTCCTCCCCTCTCAGACTTCGGCTCTGTTTAAGAGCCAAGCTGCCCGAGCCAGCGCTACCGGCTTCGGGCAGCCCCCCCTTGCCTCCGGACCCTGCGCCACCGGAGCAGAGCAGCTGGAGCCGGGGAGGAGAAGTGCCCGGCCGGCGGCTGGGGTCCGGAGGCAAGGGGGGCTGCCCGAAGCCGGTAGCGCTGGCTCGGGCAGCTTGGCTCTTAAACAGAGCCGAAGTCTGAGAGGGGAGGAGCAGAGCAGCTGCGGGAGGGGAAGTGCCAGGACGGTATTTTTCCCAGACATGTTCGGCTTTTTGGCAATTCCCCCCAGACGGGGGTTTGATTGACGAAAAACCGGACGTATGGAAACCCTAAGCTTTATTGACTTGAGACATTTATTATTTTTAATGTAAAAGGCTGTTTGTTCTGATACCTATTGTATAATAAGATTGATGTTTAAAATAACAATAACAATAATAATAGCATGCACATTTATTAAACCATATAACTTTGTTGTACAATGCACAGCATGCACACAGACACTCCTCTTGAGAGGCTCTGCGAGATAGCATGCTGCTGGGGGTGTGGTGCAGATACGGATACAGATAAAGGCAGAGTGTGGATTGGGGGGTTGGATACAAGCTGATTCTTGTGGATGCAGATCGGATGTGGATCCACATTTTTGTATCCACTCAGGGTTCTAAAGATGAGGAACAACATTTACTTTAGCTGGCTATTTGTCTGGTATTTGCATCAGGTTACCAGAGGACCATGCTGTGTAGAGTGGCTGCTCCCTAGCACCACCTCTCCAGCCACCACCAAACTTGCAGATTCCCAGCTACAGGGTGAGAGAGAACATATTGTGGTGGTGATGCTGTTTTCCTTCCTTTCATTGGATTCATGGTCTTTCCACTCAACTTTCTTCTCTTTTGTCCCTTTCCATACCAAGCAGTGGAGAGGAAAATTTGGCTGTTATCCTGGAGAGTGCAGATTGTTCAGACTACTCTGCCAGGAATGTGTATCGTTTGGTGGCAAGTAGGCCAAGTTGGTAGGCAAGTTTCATGTGGTCTCCAAGATACTAACCAGAACTATATACCACAGTATGTCTTCACACACTAGCTTTATTCTTGGAATTGATAGAGTTTGGCCAAATGTACTAATAAAACATAACAGATCAAGTTGTATTAAAAAGATGCACCTGTTAAGAGAACCTGAGACAGATTTAGAACATAGCAACCTCAACTGTTAAATCAACTGTCAACTTTCAGAAGGCTAAAGCATAATTTTTTTTGTAATGTGCAAAACCACCACTAAAAATCCTCATAAAGCTGCCCCTCTGACCTGTGTGCCATGCTGTAATCACCGAATCCCTCTTCTTCCTTCTTCCTCCTCTTTCCTATAAAAACTGGGATTTTGGCCTACGGAGCTCACATCACTGACTATTTTCCTCCTTACCATCCCTCCAAAACTGTCTACCTAAAATATCGCAGGCTGTGCAGAAACTGACTGAGACATCGATTTGAGGCAAACAAGACAGTTGATTGAGACAAATAACATTGATTAACTATCAATTGCTTATCATTCAGTGAGCCATTTTAGATGAAGAATGTATGGTGAAGGGATAAGAAGACTCAACATAAAGGACAATTTCACGTTGATAAAAGGCAAACTGGAGAATAGTTAGAGAGACAACAGACAGATGGGAAACAAAAAGTAAAAAGGACAAAAGAACAAGGGAATAAGACCAGAAATGAAGAAAAAATTAAAGGAAATGAAAAGAAAAAAGACAAAATTATTACAAAACTAGCCTGAAAAACACAAAGAAAAGGACAAGTTCTAACCAAATACTGAGGGGAAGAGAGAAACTACAAGTAGTACCATGAACCCAGATGTAACAGCAGTAAACCAAGGCTTTAGTCAAAGTTCCACCCTTTGGACACCCTTAAGTTGATCCAACCCAATCAGTTGCCTCCAACCCAATCAGTTGCATCAGTTTAACTAAATAATTTAAAAAACACACCATTAATTAAACTGTTTAAATACAGGCAAGGCCCAAGAGACAGTAAAGCAACGGAAGTTGTCTTTAAACCAACACTTGTGTTTTATGACATGATACTGAACCAGTTCATGCTATTCAGAAGTGCAATGGTCCTGGGAGTTCATAGCATTAAGGCAGCTCCCTCCAATAAATGTGAATTTTAATATTTTAATTTGAAATATCTTAAAATCTTCACCTTGTTTATATGTGGTTAAATTCCTTCTTGGTACAATGAATAATATAGAATAAGAGAGCTTCTTAGGAAAACCCTAGAAGAGCTGAGTTCAGAGACAGGATTTTTTTTCTCAAATTATCCAGTCCCTAATGGGAAATTATAGTAGTAATACTTTGGATATGTTAAGCATTATCTACATCAAAGAAATTTAGTTTAATACTAAAATAGACATTTGGTAAAATGGTTACCTTGAATAATAAAATCTAAAACACAATGGAAATAATGCTAATCTTTGTTTTGCAAATATTCCCAAGGGTCCTTTTCATTAATGAAGCTAAATGCTCTTCAGCAAATATCAGGCCTCCTTTTATTTTTTCCTTGGTTTTTCTCTTGGTTTTTGTAACTACAATCTACTTTTCCTTTCTAGCAAGGTGCTTATACCAGCAGTATTAGTTTATATTCTATTTTTTTCATAGATTCATAGATTCTAGGGCTGGAAGGGACCTCGAGAGGTCATCGAGTCCAGTCCCCTGCCCTCATGGCAGGACCAAATACTGTCTAGACCATCCCTGATAGACATTTATCTAACCTACTCTTAAATATCTACAGAGATGGAGATTCCACAACCTCCCTAGGCAGTTTATTCCAGTGTTTAACCACCCTGACAGTTAGGAACTTTTTCCTAATGTCCAACCTAAACCTCCCTTGCTGCAGTTTAAATCCATTGCTTTTTGTTCTATCTTTAGAGGCTAAGGTGAACAAGTTTTCTCCCTCCTCCTTATGACGCCCTTTTAGATACCTGAAAACTGCTATCATGTCCCCTCTCAGTCTTCTCTTTTCCAAACTAAACAAACCCAGTTCTTTCAGCCTTCCTTCATAGGTCATGTTCTCTAGACCTTTAATCATTCTTGTTGCTCTTTTCTGTACCCTCTCCAATTTCTCCACATCTTTCTTGAAATGCGGTGCCCAGAACTGGACACAGTATTCCAGTTGAAGCCTAACCAGCGCAGAGTAGAGCGGAAGAATGACTTCTCGTGTCTTGCTCACAACGCACCTGTTAATGCATCTCAGAATCATGTTTTCTTTTTTCTGCAACAACATCACGCTGTTGACTCATATTTAGCTTGTGGTCCACTATAACCCCTAGATCCCCTTCTGCCATACTCCTTCCTAGACAGTCTCTTCCCATTCTGTATGTGTAAAACTGATTGTTCCTTCCTAAGTGGAGCACTTTGCATTTGTCTTTATTAAACTTCATCCTGTTTACCTCAGACTATTTCTCCAATTTGTCCAGATCATTTTGAATTATGACCCTATCCTCCAAAGCAGTTGCAATCCCTCCCAGTTTGGTATCGTCTGCAAACTTAATAAGCATACTTTCTATGCCAATATCTAAGTCGTTGATGAAGATATTGAACAGAGCTGGTCCCAAAGGAGACCCCTGCGGAACCTCACTTGTTATACTTTTCCAGCAGTATTGGGAACCATTAATAACTACTCCCTGTGTACAAATATCAGAGGGGTAGCCGCGTTAGTCTGGATCTGTAAAAGCAGCAAAGAGTCCTGTGTCACCTTATAGACTAACAGACGTATTGGAGCATGAGCTTTCGTGGGTGAATACCCACTTCGTCAGATGCATGTAGATGCATCCAACGAAGTGGGTATTCACCCACGAAAGCTCATGCTCCAATACGTCTGTTAGTCTATAAGGTGCCACCGGACTCTCTGAATACAGTTATCCAGCCAGTTATGCGCCCACCTTATGGTAGCCCCATCTAAGTTGTATTTGCCTAGTTTATTGATAAGAATATCATGCGAGACTTTTATCCTCGTAGACTCAGGCTCATAGACTTTAAGGCCAGAAGGGACATCATGACTATCTAGTCTGACCTCCTGGATTTAATGGGTTAAGTTCAGCCCAGCCCACTGAAGTCAGTTAAGTTGCAGGGGTATAAGTTGAAAACAGTTTTTTTGCCAATTTTGTTTGAAAAATCCAGTAGAATTTTCTAGGAAGGAAAAGCATTGCCTGTCTACCCAGCAACTCACTGATTAATTGAAAAATACTAAGAGTCACAGTCTGGAAATGTGGGTGCAACCTAGCTTCATCCCTACTCCCTGGGGGCATATAAAGTACCCCACCGAGGTCAGGGAAGAACTAGGACCATGTTCCCACCTTCTCTCTGAACCAATGCAGAACAACACTGGAGTAATGGAACTAAGCTGCACCCAGTAAAGGGCTGCTAGTTGTATACTTTCCTGTGTGCTGGGGAATAAAGCAGGGCAGTGTGCCTCCCTAGGATTGTGTGACTTTGTACTACCTGAAACTTGGGGCTGTCCATACCAGACATGATCCAGCCCCAAGAGACTTTTCAGCAGGCCAGTAACCAGAAGCAATAAATTAGAACATTGTGTGAGATTACATGTACCATTAAAAATAAGTATTGAATATTGTAATCTGGAGAAGGAGGCACCATATTTTTGGTATCGCAATTAGTATTCGGATGGGATAGAATTTCTTACTTGATCATAAAGTCATAAATCAAAGTTTATGCATGGTTGCCTTTTGGGATATTGATCTGCATCCATACAGACAGCCTAACAAAGGCTTTTTAAAATTAATACAGCTCTCAAGAGTGACTGAGCAAAGGATTAGTGTAGAAGACTGTTAATCAAATTAAGTGTTTCCTAAAATTCTGTAATACATTTTCTCCACAAAGGAAACATTGGTAAGAACCGGTTATTACAATACAAATTATTTATTCTATTATATTTCATAATTCCAAATTGAAATATGTTCTCTTCAATGAAATGTGGTATTTGAATATTATAGCATGAAACTTGAAGGCAAGCTTGACTGAGGGGACTCTCAGAGAGAAAAGGGGATAAACAGTAGGACAGGAAGGTCTGATAAAAGCTCAGATCCCACTCACTTCAGTCAATCAAAAGTCCCACGGAAAAACTCATGGTCATCTCTCTATTTAGTATCTTATAAAGATGCCCATCACCATAATATCTCAGCACCTGGATTAACTTCAGTGGGAGTTTTGTATGAGTAAGGCAAGGAGGATTTGGTCCAAATCACAGAATCAAGAATGTTAACATGAAGGGATATAGGTCCTGATCCTGCAGCCCTTATTCACTTGAATAATGACTTCCTGTGTGAGTAAGGACTGCAAGCCTGAGCCCTTTGGCTTTTCTGTGATAGCAAATTCCCTGCCCTTTGCCTGGCCTCAGTAGCTTGGGTGATTAGCTGTGCAGAGATACATAATGTGGGATCCTCCTGCCAGGCTATGGAGCAGCTGCAAAACCACTCCACAAAGGCTACGTCAGCCTTACCTGCCTCAGGGGTGAGTGGGAAATGGTAGGATCCTTGCAGTGGCAAATCGTCTAGCCCCAGCCAAATCATGCCCCACCCAACCCCCATGCTAGTGTGGGGGAAATTGTGCAGAATGGGCTTAAGCACAGTAAGGGAGTGTGCACACCTAATACATCCCCTACCCTTATTTGTGGAGGGGAATCCTATCAAAAGGCAAAGGGGTTTTCCATAGCCACAGAAGCCAGGACCCTTGATGCATGTGATATGGGGAGGAAATTTATGCACCTAGAACACTGTTGTTGCTTTCTTATTAATAATTATTGTATTTATTATCAGTGGTAATGGGTGAGGTGTGGCTTAGCTGTATATAAGTCCTTACATGTTCCAAGCAAAGACTAGACCCCTTGCCTCCCCCCCCCCAAGATAAATAATCTCTTAAATCAAGAAGTACATGTATTTACAAATATTTTTAAACCATCATTGAGAATTTAAAAGAGCAAATGGCTATTCCCCAAGTAGATTGTATTATATAAGCACATATTACTGTGCAATTAGAAATCCTTTCTTTACTACAGACAATTACAGGTCATCCTGTAAGGGTAGGAATAAATGCTAAATTCTCAGAATGGAGAGGGATAACAAGTAGTGTCCTCCAAGGGTCAGTCCTAGGACCAATCCTATTCAACTTATTCATAAATGATCTGGAGAAAGGGGTAAACAGTGAGGTGTCAAAGTTTGCAGATGATACTAAACTGCTCAAGATAGTTAAGACCAAAGCAGACTGTGAAGAACTTCAAAAAGATCTCACAAAACTAAGTGATTGGGCAACAAAATGGCAACTGAAATTTAATGTGGATAAATGTAAAGTAATGCACATTGGAAAAAATAACCCCAACTATACATACAATATGATGGGGGCTAATTTAGCTACAGCAAATCAGGAAAAAGATCTTGGAGTCATCATGGATAGTTCTCTGAAGATGTCCACGCAGTGTACAGCGGTGGTCAAAAAAGCAAACAGGATGTTAGGAATCATTAAAAAGGAAATAAAAAATAAGATGGAGAATATCTTATTGCCCTTACATAAATCCATGGTATGCCCACATCTTGAATACTGCGTCCAGATGTGGTCTCCTCATCTCAAAAAAGATATACTGGCATTAGAAAAGGTTCAGAGAAGGGCAACTAAAATGATTAGGGGTGTGGAACGGGTCCCATATGAGGAGAGATTAAAGAGGCTAGGACTTTTCAGCTTGGAACAGAGGAGACTAAAGGGGGATATGATAGAGGTATATAAAATCATGAGTGATGTCGAGAAAGTAAATAAGGAAAAGTTATTTACCTGTTCCCAGAATACAAGAACTAGGGGCCACCAAATGAAATTAATGGGCAGGTTTAAAACAAATAAAAGGAAGTTCTTCTTCACACAGTGCACAGTCAACTTGTGGAACTCCTTGCCTGAGGAGGTTGTGAAGGCTAGGACTATAACAGCATTTAAAATGTTAATGGGTATTAGACAGGAGGAGTATGGAATGGTGTCCCTAGCCTCTGTTTGTCAGAGGGTGGAGATGGATGGCAGGAGAGAGATCACTTGATCATTGCCTGTTAGGTTCACTCTCTCTGGGGCACCTGGCATTGGCCACTGTCGGTAAACAGGATACTGGGCTAGATGGACCTTTGGTCTGACCCAGTACGGCCGTTCTTATGTTCTTATCCTAATAGTGCTTTGTAATGCACAGAGGTGATCCATATGGAGAACTTAACAGTTCTTAAAAAAAGAAGAAAAGAAATAGTTCAACATCTTCAGTGTCTATACACAAATGCAAGGAGTATGGAGAATAAACAGGAAGAACTGGAAGCACTACACAATCTAAATTATGACTTAATTGGCTTCACAGAGACTTGTTTGGCTAAATCTCATGAAAGAAAAATTGGTATAGAGGAATATAGCTTTCTCAAGGAGTACAGGCAGGAGAAAAAGTAAGAGGGTTGCATTACACATCAAGAATATATACACTTGTTCTGAGGTCCAGAGGGAGGTGAGAGGCAGGAGGTTAAAAGTCCCTATGTAAAGATAAAAGGGAAAAGAATAGGGGTGAGGAAGGAAGAGAAGGTGGATAAGGTATCTCTAGAACACATAACAGAAATATCCAAAACACAAGACCTGGTAGTAATGGGAGACTTTAACTACCCAGACATCTGTTAGAAAAGTAATATTGGAAATTTTGTGTTTTGCCATAAATTCTTGGAATGTATTGAGGATAACTTTTTGTTTCAGAAAGTGGAGGAAGTAACCAGGGGGACAGCCATTTTAGACTTGTATCTGACCAACAAAGAGGAATTGGTTGCAAATCTGAAGGTGAAAGGCAATTTAGGTGAAAGTGGTCATAAAATAAAAAATTTAATGATTCTAAGGAAAGGAAGGCATGAAAGCAGCAGAAAAAGGATAATGGCCTTCAAAAAAGCAGACTTTAACAAACTCAGAGAATTGGTAGATGAGGTCCCATAGCAAGAAAATCTAAGTAATAAAGGGGTTCAGGACAGCTGGCAGTTTCTCAAAAAGACAACATTAAAGGTACAACTGCGAACTATCCCAATGAGAAGGAAAAATAAAACAAATAGTAAGAGGTTAATATGGCTCCATCTGGAGCTCCTTAATGACCTAAAAATAAAAAATGACTCCTACAAAAAATGGAAGCATGGACAAATTGCTAAGGAAGAGTAAAAAAGAATAGCACAAATGTCAGGGCTGTATCCCCACTTTGAACTTTAGGGTACAAATGTAGGGGCCTGCATGAAAACTTCTAAGCTTAACTACCAGCTTAGCTCTGGTCTGCTGCCACCATCCCAATGGATTCCCTCCCTGGGAAGCCTTGAGAGACCTTCACCAATTCCCTGGTGAATACAGATCCAAACCCCTTGGATCTTAAAACAAGGAGAAATTAACCATTCCCCTCCTTCCTCCCACCAACTCCGGGTGAATACAGTTCCAACCCCCCTGGGATCTAAAACAAGGAAAAATCAATCAGGTTCTTAAAAAGAAGGTTTTTAATTAAAGAAAAAGGTAAAAATCATCTCTGTAAAATCAGTATGGAAAATAACTTTACAGGGTAATCAAACTTAAAGAGCTCAGAGGACTCCCCTCTAGTCTTAGGTTCAAAGTACAGCAAACAAAGATAAACACTCTAGTAAAAGGTACATTTACAAGTTGAGAAAACAAAGTAAAACTAAGACGCCTTGCCTGGCTTTTTACTTACAAGTTTGAAATATGAGAGACTTGTTTAGAAAGATGGGGAGAACCTGGATTGATGTCTGGTCCCTCTCCGTCCCAAGAGTGAACGAACTCCCAAACAAAAAGCACAAACAAAAGCCTTTCCCTCCCCCCAAGATTTGAAAGTATCTTGTCCCCTTATTGGTCCTTTAGGTCAGATGCCAGCCAGGTTACCTGAGCTTCTTAACCCTTTACAGGGAAAAGGATTTTGGAGTCTCTGGCCAGGATGGATTTTATAGTACTGTACACAGGACAGCTGTTACCCTTCCCTTCATAGTTATGACAACAAATATGTAGGAACAAAATCAGAAAGGCTCAGGCACAAAATGAGTTACACCTGGCAAAGGCCATAAAGGCGATAAGAACATGTTATTTAAGTACATTAGGAGCAAGAAAAAGATGAAAGACAGTGTAGATCCACTACTTAGTAGGTTAGTAGACTTAATAACTGATGACATCAAGAAGACTGCTTAATGCCTATTTTGCTTTACTCTTCATTAAAAAGGTTAATGCTGGCCAGATACACAACACAATTAACGTTAATAACAATGGGAAACAACGTAATCCAAAATAGGGGGGAAAACAGGTTAAAAATATTAGATAAATTAGATGTATTCTAGTCAGCAGGACCTGATGAAATTCACCATAGGATACTTAGGGAACTAGCTGAAGCAATCTCGGAACCGTTAGCAGTTATCTTTCAGAATTCCTGGTGGGCAGGTGAGGGACTGGAGAAGGGAAACTTATTACCTATCTGTTAAAAGGGAAATCAAGAGGACCTGGGGAATTATAAACCATCAATACCTGGAAAGATACCTGAGACAAATTATTGAATGATCAGTTTGTAAGCACCTGGAGGATAACTGGTTTATAAGGAATAGCTAGCATGGGTCTGTCAAGAACAAATTATGCCAAATCAATTTAATTTCCTTCTTTGGCAGGGTTAGTGATTTAGTGGACGGGGGGAAGCAGTAGATGTGAAATATCTTGATTTAAATAAGTCTTTTGTTACTGTCTTACATTACATTCTCATAAACAAACTAAGGAAATGTGGTCTAGATAAAATTATTATAATGTGGATGCAAAATTGGTTGAAAGACCATACTCAAAGAATAGTTATCAATGGTTCACTGTCAAACTGAGAGGTTATATCTAGTGGGGTCCTGCAGGGGTCAGTTCTGGTCCACTATTCAATATTTGATTAATTACTTGGATAATGGAGTGGAGAGTATGTTTATAAAATTTGCTGATGACACCAAGCTGGGATGGATTCTAAGCACTTTGGAGGATTGGATTATAAGTCAAAATGACCTGGACAAATTATGGAATTGGTCTCAAATCAACACAATGAAATTCAATACAGGCAAATGCAAAGTACTTCTCCTTGGAAGGAAAAATCAAATGCACAACTATGAAATGGTGAATAAATGGCTAGGTGTAGTACAGATTAAAAGGATCTGGGGGTTAGAGTGAATCAAAAATTGAATATGAGTGGTCAACATTGATTCTGATATGGTCCAGAGATGGTCCAGGTTTACTTGGTCCTTCCTCAGAGCAGGGGGCTGGACTTGATGGCGCCTCTAAGTCCCTTCAAGCCCAACATTTCTATAATTTAGGAACAAGGAACTAATTGCGATTAGAGAAACTATTAGAAAACTGTGCAGAACTTGTATATTAGGCTTTTGAATGGACATTTATATATTTCAAAGCTGATAATGTATATGTTGAGATATCTATTAAAGATTGTGTATATGTAAAATATAATAGACACATATGTGGAGCTATGTGATAGATTGCAGTGCCAGCCTGTAAGTTCCTTTTATCATGTACCTTTCCCCACCTCGACTGCATTTTGCCCATCTATCTATGTCCCCCAAGATTTAAATTAACATTCATAATCTTCATCTTCAAATTGCTGCATTTTTATAAAATCAACCACCAGAAAAATGTTCCTTATTTTCTTCCAAATCTATGCTGACCTGAGATCTCAGATGAACAATATAGTTTCTTGGAACAATGACAAGTGTAAGATCAATATAATGAGTTCCTGCAAATCCTAGGAGCTTTCTAGAAGTTGAAGGGGGAGATTAGTTTCTAATCCTGAGATACAAGACTTTAAAACCATGACATTTTCAAAGTACAGAAAAGCTGTTTTAGATAATTTTTAGAGATGCTTCAAATTAGTTAAAATAAGAATTTAAGAATGGCCATATTGGATCAGACCCATGGTCCATATAGTCCATAATCTCCTAGTACTTTGTTATCTTGACCTTTGCCTACATTTTTTCAAATGTTTTTGGGAGGCAGTGTTAAGTCTGAGTGGGTGGCATCAGATGAGTTGGGTGACAGTGAGTGAAGGATTATATGGCAGCATGGAACTTGCTGGACCCTATAACCATTTGTAATCAAGGCTAATGGAGCATGTTTTTTTCTCCCTCAGTGGCTAGACCACATATAGAGATTTATGAGTCTGTTATTGTGTCTGAGCTAAGGAACCCTTGGCTTTAACGGTCACTTAGCTCAAGCTATAGCGGGTCATGCGTTCAGATCCAGAGGTCCCAAGTTCAATTTTCATATGGGTCCCAATAATAATACCTAGTGCTTTACAAAGGAAAGTCTCATTATCCCAAGGTCATCCACTATACCAGAGGCAGAGCCAGGAGTAGAACCCAGGTCTCCTGAGTCTAATGAACCAATGCAATATTTCCTAGGCAATGGTAACCCCCCTGCCCCTTGCTTAAAATTATATCCCTGGTTGAGTGATCTATGAGGACTGGCCACAGGCCCATTGGATCTAAAAGCATTTGTTTTGAAGCTGGACTCCATTGAAATACACTTTCAGCCTTGTCTCTTGTTTAATAACAGGGGTTGTTTTTTTTTTGGTTTACAATTTATAACACAGGTCTACAATTTTTGAGAAGTGATCTGCTTCAGAGATAAAATGTGCTATTTATTATGTATTTTGATGTGCTGAATTCAGATATGACAATTAAAACAACTGATTGGCTACTGTTTCTAAGATATTTAAGTTTTTACATTTTATGTCTATGTATATTGTGTAGATAGTAGAGTTTTAATCATAAATTGTAAACCTAGGTCTTTTCATGTGGTTATGGTTGCTTTACATGATAATATTTCACCTGTCCTGTTTATGTAACACTTTAAAAATCAGCAAAAGGGTTACATAAATAAAATGTATTATGAAACAAAAGGCAAAAAACTATTATGTACATAGTTTAGTCCTATTCAGTGTCTACTCGGCGCTTCTTGGCTTGTCTCTTGTATTCATTAAATGGAGCATCTCTTGTCACTGTCCAGCAATAGTCTGTAAGCATTGATGGGCTCCATTTGCCCTGATAGCGTTTCTCCATTGTTGCAATGTCCTGGTGAAATCGCTCGCCGTGCTCGTCGCTCACTGCTCCGCAGTTCGGTGGGAAAAAAATCTAGATGAGAGTGCAAAAAATGTATCTTTTGTGACATGTTGCAACCAAGGCTTTTGTATGCCTTGAGGAGGTTTTCCACCAACAACCTGTAGTTGTCTGCCTTGTTGTTTCTGTGAAAATTTATTGCCACTAACTGGAAGGCTTTCCATGCCGTCTTTTCCTTGCCACGCAGTGCATGGTCAACTGCATCATCTCGAAGAAGTTCACGAATCTGAGGACCAACAAAGACACCTTCCTTTATCTTAGCTTCACTTAACCTTGGAAATTTTCCATGGAGGTACTTGAAAGCTGCTTGTGTTTTGTCAATGGCCTTGACAAAGTTCTTCATCAGACCCAGCTTGATGTGTAAGGGTGGTAACAAAATCTTCCTTGATTCAACAAGTGATGGATGCTGAACACTTTTCCTCCCAGGCTCCAATGACTGTCGGAGTGGCCAATCTTTCTTGATGTAGTGGGAATCTCTTGCACAACTATCCCATTCGCAGAGAAAACAGCAGTACTTTATGTATCCAGTCTGCAGACCAAGCAAGAGAGCAACAACCTTCAAATCGCCACAAAACTGCCACTGATGTTGGTCATAGTTTATGCACCTCAAAAGTTGTTTCATGTTGTCATAGGTTTCCTTCATATGGACTGCATGACCAACTGGAATTGATGGCAAAACATTGCCATTATGCAGTAAAACAGCTTTAAGACTCGTCTTCGATGAATCAATGAACAGTCTCCACTCATCTGGATCGTGAACGATGTTGAGGGCTGCCATCACACCATCGATGTTGTTGCAGGCTACAAGATCACCTTCCATAAAGAAAAATGGGACAAGATCCTTTTGACGGTCACAGAACATGGAAACCCTAACATCACCTGCCAAGAGATTCCACTGCTGTAGTCTGGAGCCCAACAGCTCTGCCTAACTCTTGGGTAGTTCCAAATCAGTTCATTCAGTTCACCTTGTGTTATGAGGTGTGGTTCAGAGGAGGAGGATGGGAGAAAATGTGGGTCCTGTGACATTGATGGTTCAGGACCAGAAGTTTCATCCTCTTCCTCTTCCTCGTCTCATAGACTCATAGACTCATAGACTTTAAGGTCAGAAGGGACCATTATGATCATCTGGTCTGACCCCCTGCATGCTGCAGGCCACATAGCCGTCCCTACCCCTTCCCTTGACTCTGCTGTTGAAGTCCCCAAATCCTGTGGCTTAGTGACTTCAATTGGCAGAGAACCCTCCTGCTAGCGATCCCTGCCCCATGCTGCGGAGGAAGGCGAAAAACCTCCAGGGCCTCTGCCAATCTACCCTGGAGGAAAATTCCTTCCCAACCCCAAATATGGCGATCAGTAAAACCCCGAGCATGTAGGCAAGAGTCTCCAGCCTGACCCTCGTTAGCCATTATACTATTTACCTGCCATGGCACGGTATTCCTTTGGCTAAAATCATGTTTTTCCATTAAACCATTCCCTCCATAAACTTATCTAACTTAATCTTAAAACCAGACAGGTCCTTCGCCCCCACCGTTTCCCTCGGAAGGCTGTTCCAATATTTCACCCCTCTGACAGTCAGAAACCTTCGTCTAATTTCAAGCCTAAACTTCCCCACGGCCAGTTTATATCCATTCGTTCTCGTGTCCACATTAGTACTGAGCTGGAATAATTCCTCTCCCTCCCTGGTATTTATCCCTCTGATATATTTAAAGAGAGCAATCATATCCCCCCTTAGCCTTCGTTTGGTCTGACTCAAGTGAGAATGATTCTGGTGCATCAGGAACCGGCAGTCCTTCTCTGTGGGGTACTGGGCGTATAGCTGATGGAATGTTTGGATAATGCACAGTCCACTTTTTCTTCTTTGACACACCTTTCCCAACTGGAGGCACCATGCAGAAGTAACAATTGCTGGTATGATCTGTTGGCTCTCTCCAAATCATTGGCACTGCAAAAGGCATAGATTTCCTTTTCCTGTTCAACCACTGGCGAAGATTTGTTGCACAAGTGTTGCAGCATATGTGTGGGGCCCACCTCTTGTCCTGCTCTCCAATTTTGCAGCCAAAATAAAGGTGATAGGCTTTCTTAACCATAGTGGTTATACTTCGCTTTTGTGATGCAAAAGTCACTTCACCACAAACATAGCAGAAGTTATCTGCACTGTTCACACAAGTACGAGGCATTTCTGCTCACTTTGGCTAAACAGAAATGTGTCCCTTTGCAAAATCAAACACTGACAAATAAGAGAGCACGACACTGTATGATTTCTAGAGCTGATATAGGGCAATTTGTTCAGCAGAGTGATGTAAGCTTCGTTATGATTGCATCATCCATGACTTCTAGAAATTACATGATGCAATTCATATCATGTATGACGCAATACCAGCTTCAGATTTCATCATTCATTGTTTTGCCTAAAAAGCAAGTACTGTCCAAACCCAGTCATAGGTTTATTCATAGATCCAGTAAAAGATGTATTTTAGTCATCTCTGGTTTAAATTGAGATCCCTTCCCTTTATAACTCACTTATCCTCCGCCATTCCCAAGTCAAGGGTCATATATGCTGACCCAATAGCATATCTTGAAAACTAGAGCCAATCAACAATTTTAAGCATCTTTTTCTCATTGACCCAGAATTAGTAAAGTTTGACTACATTTATTTCAGAAGCATTTTGGCTGTAGAGCAGTGTAATTAATGCATATAATTATCCCCTATGGTTGATGGGGCTAATAATGCTCATCAAGTCTGGTGTGTTGATTAATTAGATAAAGTCTATAAAGAGCTTTGAACATGAAAGTACTGTTTCAGTACTAAACAGTATTATTAATGGTATCTTCTTTTTGAGATTCTTATAGGAGTATTGGATTGCATTCATTGTGCATGCAAGGAGATTGTGTGCATTGGCCAAAGAGGGCTGGTGATTCAACCCAATGATTTCACTGGAAGTTGTGGATGTGCAATGAATGTGTGAATAGGCTCTTAATAAGTGTGGCTTGACATGTCACAAAAAGTTACATCCATTCTCTTACTCTTTCCTCTCCTAATTTACAAACGCCAGGCCCAATTTGATCACCCCTACTCCGAGATATTGAAAGAATACTTAATACAGCACATTATATTACAAGAGAAAATTCAGAAACACAAAATACATACATTAAGGAAAATGCTTGCTCATTTTCAAGTACTCTCTTCAGTTTACATAGAATTCGCAATACACATGCAGTTTACATAATTTAACAATTACATACCTCTGAATCTATAACTGACAAGCCTAACTTAATCGGACTGATAAATTACAGGCTGCATTAAGTAATGGGAATGATTTAAGAGTGTTCTGTATGAATGCAGCTGAATCACTACAATGTGTCTCTTTATTTTTAAAGGATTTATTTTAAGACCTTGGATTGGTATCATAAACACTCTGTTAAAGTTTAACCATGCAAGGAGGTCCATTTTAAAAGACAGTCATTTATTTCTCTAGCAATAAACAATAATTTATGATACCCAATATTGGTTTACCCTTATTCTCCAACTCTTTAACAGTGACATAATAGTGTTTAGTTGCTTTTGCTGACAAGACTACGTAATTATCATCTGTATTATTATGTGAGACAAAAATACTCCCTGTGTTTAAGAAAATAATGGTTTGAAAGTTGGAGTGGGGCCTGGAATTTATTTTGGTTTGAAAGTCTGTATCAGTGTTAGATCAGAGACATCTGTTCTCCCTTCCCATGAAAAAAAAACTTCCGGAAGAAAACTTGTCAGACTTTTTTCCTGAGGAGAGTCTAGTGCAGGGGTGGCTGCCAGAAGCGGTGGCCTGGCCCCCTCTGGCTCCTACGCGCTCCAGTGGCCCTGCTCAATCAATAATTACTGCAAAGACAAGGGACACCTTCTGATATGAGTAAGAATCCTGGCTTCAAGCTTCAGTACAAATGTCATTGTTTGCTGGGATCTGCCAAGAATACCACTAAATATATGATTACATTAAGCAAGTCCTAAATTGTCCAAACCATTAATTATTATTAAGGCTGCGAGTTTGTCACAGAGGTCACAGAAGTCACGGATTCCATGACTTTCTGTGACCTCCGTGACTTCTGCAGCGGCCAGTGTGCCTGTCTCATGGGTAGCTCAGGCAGCCCCTGTGCCAGGTGCATCAGGCCCCCACGCCTCCCCCCCAGCAGCAGAGTTTGGGTGTGGGAGGGGGCAGGGGGTTGGGGCACTGGACAGGGTGAGGTGGGCTCTGTTCGGCACTTATCTGGGGGACTCCCCGGAAGCGGCTACATCCCCCTCACTCAGCTGCTAGGTGGAGGTGTGGCCAGGCAGCTCCCATTGGCTGGGAACCTGCCAAACAGCACCATCACCGTGCGCCATCGCCCGTGCACCCCCCCCTCCCCGCACCAGCAGGGGTCCTGGGCCATACACCGCCGCCCGCGCCATCCCAGCACCAGCGAGGGTCCCAGGTCATGTGTCACCGCCCACCCCTCCAAGCAGCTGGGCCGCCCTCCCCCAGCACCCGCGGGGCCCCCGAGCAGCCCTCCCAAGTTTTATTCACTGGTATTTTTAGTAAAAGTCATGCACAGGTCATGGGCCATGAATTTTTGTTTACTGCCTATGACCTGTCCATGACTTGCATGTTAAATCCGTCCTCCAGAAATCAATGCATAATCTGTTGTTTGCTAAAACTACTTTTTTAGGTGCTTGGGTGGATTTTCAAAGGAGCTTTGATGCGGGCAGGGTTGGGTTAGCTACAAGACTCCTGATAATTCTGGAAGAAAAACCTCATTCAACATTTGGAAAAGGTTCCTCCCATATTTTTATGTGGCAATGTTAGGCCTCACAAATGAAAGCTGACCAGTTTTCTTAACTTGTGAAGAAAGTTAACACAGTGAAGTCATGCAGGGAATAACTCTGAAAATCTTATAAACATTGAGGATAAAAAAAATATGCAAAGTTAATTATGCTTTAGTACATATATATTATTCTGAATGGTGTGTAGATTACTTTGGAAAATAGGTGGGAAATATTGAATTAATCCATTATTTTCTTTATAAAGCATTCAGAGGTGCATTAGGAAGGGACATGTCGGAAGAAAGGTCACTGCCCAAATAACTTGTATTCTCAGTGTTTGCAAACTCTCATGATTTGAACGTAAGTCTTGTCATATTTAGTGTTCATCTTGAAGCCCCAGCTCCTGGAGTCATGTTATTATGTGGAGAATCTCAGCTTTCACTTTTAAGAAAGTAAGGTTTTGTCACTTACGATTGCAGAGTAAAGCTTGAAAATGTAAACCTTAAAGGCATGATAACTAAGGGGCAAATAAAAAGATCCAATTTTTTTTTTAATCACATGATTTTTAAGCTAACCTCATGTTTGGAGGGTTGGGGGGGGAAGGGCAGTCTGATTAATTTTGAACTTTTGGATTTGGAAATACTGCAATCTAGATAGGAGCTTTATGCTACATATTCACATGAATAGCCCTTACTCAGTTGACTATTCCCACTGAATTTAATAGGCTCAATCTAGTACTAGCAAAATCAGTGGCAGCTGCCCCTGACTTCAGGGGGAATCAAGCCACACTGATTAAAGACCACTTGTGTGTCTAAAACTTTGCATGATCAAGCCCATGCTTTGCAAATACATAATAACTTTTTTCCAAGGATCCCAAAGTACTATACAAACAATGTTGAGTGAAAATCCACTTGACATTGGCCTTTGCTGAGTTTAAATTGCTTTGGTGATGTGATGTTTCACGTAGAATTTTCCACAGTGGTGAACAACATTGATGTTGGGAAGGAAAGTGTTTGCAGTATCTGGATTGCCATAGAAATGTCAAGGTAAATTTTCATGACAGATTTAGAATTAGTTTCAAACTGGAATTGGTGATCATATGCTGGGAATTGCATAGACAAAGCCATGCATTTCCTTTTGTTTCCCAACTGACTGAAGCTGTCCTCTGTGCACAGGAGTGTCAGCAATGCCATTTTGTATGCTCTTCCAGAAAAAAAAACAATGTAGTGGCTGTTGTTTTTCCTTGGGTAGGAACCCTGGTAACTGCTCACAGGGATTTATACAGCATGTCTCTCCTCAACATATTTGGCAGCTAATGGCGCAACATAGAGTAGTTTTGTGCATTTGCCTTCTGCACTATTGGTGGTGGATGAATTCTTACCTCCCCAAGACCCTTCTGGATTGGCACACCCTGCCCTGCAACCTTCCCCAATCCCTGCCACAGAACACCAGAGGAGGGAACAGGCCTGTCATCCCCTAGAGCTGGTGAAATACTTCAATGAAATTTGTGTAACCCACTCAATGTGATGCTCTGTCCCTCTCTAGTGGTAGCTGAGCCACAGATAGAGGTTGCTGAACATGCTATATCAACCTTGGGTAATTGACTTTAATGTTTTAGCTCAGGTAGTAGAGGCTCATGCATTTAGATCCACAGGTTTCAAGTTCGATCCCCATTGCCAACAACACCCAGGGGCATAGTGTTACAAGTTGGTAACAGAGGATAGTTTCAACCCATCAACCTCTGGAGTCATGGACCCAGCACAATTCCATGTGGTTTATGTTCACAATCCGACTTACTGAATGAATTATTTGCCCAGCTCTGCCATCCACCATAGATGCTGACTGCCTCTGGTCCTCCATACAATTAGACAGCACCAGATAGAGGTAATGGGAATTTGTCAGGAAAGAGTCAGTCACAGGCACGGAAACTGGAACAGGACAGAAGGTCACAGGCAATTCTGGTTCCCCCTTTGGATTCAAACTTTGAGGTGCTTTTTCTGAATTGAACTCCAAACCTTGTAAGGTTTCTCCATCACTAGCTTTGTGTAATTTAAATGTTAAGCTGGCTTGTTGCATGCTGTCACAGTTCAGGTCAACTGCACCTGTATTCCCCCTCTGTGGTCCACCAGGAGTAGCCTCTTCTAGGCTTCTGGCTCCCAGACATCAACTCTCTTGGGCAGAGAGACGCATCTCTCTCCCTCCTGAGTGAGGTTTTTCCAGGCTGCACTGTTCCCTGCCTACACTGTGATATTCCCAGCAAGACAAATTGCCTAAAAGGTCAACATCTGCACTTTGCTTTCTCTCCAGAGGCTATGTTCAGTGTAATGCCCACAGTTACAAGTTACCATACAGCTCTTTCTAAGCAAGCACATTTATTCTTAAGGTGAGAGCATTACAGAGAAAACATTTAAAACAATAGAAGAACCTACATCCATACAAAAATGCTTACCAGAGAAACTCCAACCTCGGGCTCTGGTAGGTGTCAGTCCTTCAAAAATCGCTACTGGGTTTTCCCTGTGGTTATGAGTTCATAATTGTCTGAGATTTAGGAACAGAACAACCATGAATAGTTCAGTCTCTTCTTTATACAGCTTGGGCCTTGGACCCATGTAACAGGTGATCAGCAGAGGACCCATTCCTCAGGGCACAACTTCAAAAGGCTGGGTTTTTGCATAACTGGAGGTAGGGAATTTGCATTCACCTCCTCCTAGATATTCCCCAGGAAAACCACTTAACACTTTTTGTTCCAAAATCCATTCTTAATGTCTGGCACATTGTTCACTAGAGTTCTTTGAACCCCCAGGTCTCACATCTATCACATCTCCTCTCTCAAGAGGCTATATACAGTCCTGGCCTGCTATAATAAATAAACCATTCACTAAATACAATGGATCCTAGAGTTTCTTAAACTTTATTCAGTAAGGTCTCTCAAGGATATTGCAGGAAATTGCCATATCTGTCACATATGCTTTTATATGGAATGATTTACTGTGTGCTTTTGCAATGGAGAGGCTGAGGTTTGTGTGTTTTGTTTTTTATTCTGTTTCTCTCATGTTCTTAGCAGCAGGGCAAGCAAGAATTACTTAAAGGGGCAAAGGTTATTTCTGTTTGGGGTTCACAACTAAGTAGGGCAAAAAACTGTGGCCAGCACTAACACAAAATTGTAAAGTATGTAAGCTGTGTGTGACACAGGCATTTACTTGGAATGTGGGATCAGTGCAGTGTATACAGTTGTGATGTAAACCAAGTATAATTGAGATCCAAATCATCCCCAGAAAGAACAGCACTTTAGTCATTAAGTGGATTAAATGCTACCAAAAAGAAAAAACAGGAAGAACTGGGGCACTTGAAAGTAGAAGTGGAAGTGAAAAAAGTGTTCTTCCAAGATATACTAGCATCATTTGGAATATGATTATGTGAAAAAAAATTGCACATAATGTGATTCTGTGAAGCACAAACAGGAAGCCTGAGTGAAGAAGCAGAAAGAGGCTCCTATAAGTCTTCAAGATGAAGACTGAAAAGAAAGTATTTGAAAAAACTCAGGAAGACACAGGCAAAACATGAAGCATATACGAAAGGGAAGAGTGCAAATGTGTTAAAACATGCAGAGACAAACAAAGGTGCAGCAGAAAACTGGATGTGCTCTGGTAGTGAAAAGACCGAACAAGGAGGGCAAAAATACACCTTGCCTTCAATTCAGGGTTATTCAAAATAGCTGATAATAAAATAAGTAAGTTCTTTAAGGAATAAAATCCTGGAAAACTTCAGCAGAGCCAGGATTTGAACAGTCCTCTCACCTACTGGACAGCTCCAAAATGGAATTGTCAACTGGGAGATTCATTTTAGGATTCATAGATTTCAAGACCCAAAGGGACCAGTGTGATCATCTAGTCTGACCTCCTGTGTAGCACAGACCATAGAATTCCCCCCAAATAATTCCTAGAGCCTATCTTCTAGAACAGTGGTTCTGAACCTATTTACCATTGTGGGCCACATATACAGCTCTCTATGTGTTGTGTGGGCCAATACACATAATATATATACTTCCTGTATGGCCCAAAGGATGTCACATGGGCTGCAGCTGTGTGCTGATTGGGCCATGGGTTGAGAACCACTGCTCTAGAAAAACATCCAATCTTGATTTTAAAATTGTCAGTGATGGAGACTCCACCAGGACCCTTGTTTCAATGGTTAATTACTCTCACTGTTAAAAATGTACACATTTCTTAGATGCCATTCTAGAACCTCACAGGCATTTTAAGGATTCTTCTGGCTGACAGTATGTTCAGTTCCTTTCCTGACATTGTGTACTGCATTCAGGTTGAGTTGAGTCTGTGACTCCTGGAATGTTGGAAAAATTGGGAGGTCCTGAATGAAGTATGGCTACCTCAAAGGGGTGGATCCAACTTGATGATGTGAAGAAACCACTGCAAGCTGCAGATCCCATTCATATCAAAGTGTGGCAAACACTTGTAGGCCCAGGATTTAGTCCATAAAAAGCTTGAGTTTATCTTAAATCAATTCATTTTCTTAAAATATATTGCTTCTTCGCTGATTTTAACTGCTTTATTTCTGGCAAACACTCCCTCAGTTCAGTTAAATATTAAAAGCATTTCATGCAATAGTAAGATAGTGATCCTTGCAAATGCTCAGGAGTTTTACATCTTAACTAAGATGTTGACTCAAAAAGGAGAGTGCAAAGAAAGAAAAATACAAAAATGAATTTGTAAAGTTGAAAAGTAACTGACTATGAGATTTACCGAAAACAGAAGGAATTGTGCAAAGCTAGGAAAAATCCCATGTATGAGTAGCATTCCAACTAATACAGTAGAATGTTTTTCAGCCATGTTGGCTTCACCAACATAACAGGCCAAACTATGTACAGAAACAGTTTAAGGGAAGCCATTGCTGAAACCATGTTTCCATCTGGTTTTCTAGCACAGCTCAGAATTGTAGTACAGACCAAGCAAATATTTCTTGGGAAATTTCCTTTGATCTTTGTTGCAACATCTGCAGTAAATGTTGAAGTAGAATGTTTGATACTGATTCCTGTGAAAGACTTATTTCTCCTCAGTCACTACAATATGCATATTTCAGCAAATTTTATGAATTAGAATGCTCTTAATTTGTAAATTGATTAAGTTTAGGGCCAGTTATCTGGAGCTCTGTTAACACAAACACTGTCCCATGGAGAGGACCATGACATTTGCTTTAACATCTAATTTATTTTAGGCATTTAATTATATATATTTTAGCACAGTGGAAATACGCTATTGAGGGATAACCGAAAATTGAATCTAGCACCTTTTGCACATAAGAATAATTAATCTCTGAAATTTTGTAGCTTGCTTGCCAAAACGCTGCCTGCCACTTATTATTTACATTAATTTCATAAAAGAAGAACACATGACATTAGGGTTATAAACAGTTTGACTCTATGAAGGCTAATTTTTTACAAGAGATAAATTTTAATATTGGAAGAAACTCTTACAACAACAAGAAAACAGAATTTATCCTTAATGGCATAATCAGATTCCTTAACAAGTTACTGCCAGTTTTTAGTGGTGGTTTACTTTGGAAATGGTATAGAATCATACAGAAAGTCCAATGTATGCATAAATACTGTTTTATTCAAGGCAAGGATGTTGCTATGGCTAAAATGGAAAAGTGGGAGGTGGAGATCTGGATTATCTTCTGACACAATATCATTGGGCGACCTTGGCCAAGTCACATCAAGTTTTTCAGAAGTGGGTGAGTGCCTCCATTGTTGGGTATCCAACTTGAGACACCTTGGACCTGATTTTTTTCAGAAGTGCCAAGTATCAGTTTCTCCCATTAACTTCAACTGTGGTTGTGGGAGCCTGGGGCCAAAATCAAGGCACAGGTCATCCAAATCAGTGGCCACTTTTGAAAGTGTGGGGCATAAGTAATATTTTGGAAAATTTGGAAGATTTGAGTAATGGAATGCTGTGGCCAAGCAGATTCTCCATCCAGCTCAGGAGAGGACTGTGGATAATGGACTGGGACCATCTGATAAAAGTCCAACTCCAAAACTCTGCCTTATATGGTGAATGCAGGCAGGATTCAAGGACTAGGCTGGAAAAGAGATACAGATCTGGAGATCAAGGCATGTGGAGTGACTCCTACAACCGGTCGCAGCTGCTCTATTTTCCTATTTAAGAAGAGGAAGCCAATGGCCAGACTGAAGAAAATGAGGTTATAAATTAGAAACTCAGAATGAGAAAGTCTCTCTCTATTTTGAGATTGTGTTTGTACCCTACAAGGAAGAACTCATACTGGGACTGTTAGTTCCTGAAAGAAGAAGCTGGGAGGATGGAATGTGCAATTGGAAGAGCTCACCCTGTGGCAGTCTCAGATCAGGAAAATAAGAAACTCCTCCTGACGGTCGAAATGACAGACTGGACCTCTACATAGAGTGCTTCCGCAGACGTGCACAGGCTGAAATTGTGGACAGACAACATCACTTGTCCCATAATCTCAGCCGTACAGAACGCAATGCCATCCACAGCCTCAGAAACAACTCTGACATTATCATCAAAGGGGCTGACAAAGGAGGTGCTGTAGTCATAATGAACAGGTCGGATTATGAACAGGAGGCTGCCAGGCAACTCTCCAAGACCACATTCTACAGGCCACTGTCCTCTGATCCCACTGAGGAATACCAAAAGAAACTACACCATCTGCTCAAGAAATTCCCAGCTACAGTATAGGAACAAATCTACATGGACACACCCCCAGAACTCCAACCAGGGGTATTCTATCTGCTCCCCAAGATCCATAAACCCGGAAACCCTGGACGCCCCATCATCTCAGGCATTGGCACTCTTACAGCAGGATTATCTGACTATTTGGACTCTCTCCTCAGACCCTACTCTACCAGTACTCCCAGCTATCTTCGAGACACCACCGACTTCCTGAGGAAACTACAATGCATTGGTGTTCTTCCTGAAAACACCATCCTGGCCACCATGGATGTAGAAGCACTTTACACCAATATTCCACATGAGGATGGACTACAAGCTGTCAGGAACAGTATCCCTGATGAGGCCACAGCATGCCTGATGGCTGAGCTTTGTGACTTTGTCCTCACCCACAACCACTTCAGATTTGGGGACAACTTATACCTTCAAGTCAGTGGCACTGCTATGGGTACCCGCATGGCCCCACAGTATGCCAACATTTTTATGGCTGACTTAGAACAACGCTTCCTCAGCTCTCGTCCCCTAGTGCCCTTCCTCTACTTGCGCTACATTGATGACATCTTCATCATATGGACCCACGGAAAGGAGGCCCTTGAAGAATTCCACCTGGACTTCAACAATTTCCACCCCACCATCAACCTCAGCCTGGACCAGTCCACACAAGAGATCCACTTCCTGGACACTACAGTGCAAATAAGTGATGGTCACATAAACACCACCCTATACCGGAAACCTACTGGCCTCTATACATACCTACATGCCTCCAGCTTCCATCCAAGACATATCACACGATCCATTGTCTACAGCCAAGCCCTAAGATACAACCGAATTTTCTCCAACCCCTCAGACAGAGACAAACACCTACAAGATCTTTATCAAGCATTCATAAAACTACAATACCCACCTAGGGAAGTGAGGAAACAGATTGACAGAGCAAGACGGGTACCCAGAAATCACCTACTACAGGACAGGCCCAACAAGGACAATAACAGAACATCACTGGCCATCACATACAGCCCCCAGCTAAAACCTCTCCAGCACATTATCCACGATCTACAACCTATCCTGGAAAATGATACCTCACTCTCACAGACCTTGGGAGGCAGGCCAGTTCTCGCTTACAGACAACCCCCCAACCTGAAACAAATACTCACCAGCAACTACACACCACACCACAGAAACACAAACCCAGGAACCAATCCCTGTAGCAAACCTCGTTGCCTAGTCTGTCCCCATATCTACTCTGGCGACACCATCAGAGGACCCAACCACATCAGCCACACCATCAAGGGCTCATTCACCTGCACATCCACTAATGTTATATATGCCATCATGTGCCAGCAATGCCCCTCTGCCATGTACATTGGCCAAACCGGACAGTCCCTCCGCAAAAGAATAAATGGACACAAATTGGACATCAGGAATGGTAACATACATAAGCCAGTAAGTGAACACTTCAATCTCCCTGGTCATTCTATTACAGATTTAAAAGTCACTATCCTTGAACAAAAAAACTTCAGAAACAGACTTCAAAGAGAAACAGCAGAACTAAAATTCATTTGAAAATTTAACACCATTAATCTGGGCTTGAATAGGGACTGGGAGTGGCTGGCTCATTACAGAAGCAATTTTTCCTCTCCTGGAATTGACACCTCCTCATCTATTATTGGGAGTGGACTACATCCACCCTGATTGAATTGGCCCTGTCAACACTGGTTCTCCACTTGCGAAGTAACTCCCTGCTCTCCATGTGTCAGTATATAATGCCTGCATCTGTAACTTTCACTCTATGCATCCGAAGAAGTGAGGTTTTTACCCACGAAAGCTTATGCCCAAATAAATCTGTTAGTCTTTAAGGTGCCACCAGACTCCTTGTTGTTTTTGTAGATACAGACTAACACGGCTACCCCCTGATACTTTACTGTAACAGCGTGGATTCACCTTACGTGAGTGCCCCTTCTGGTCGGGTGTGTCTGTCGTCTTTAAACAGTGCCAGCCCTGATATTGAGCTGTACCCCCAGGGCTTCCTCCCTGGAGGCAATGGTTTTGCCCTCTCTGGTATGCCCTCTCTGCAAATAATGCAGTGCTGCTATAATATCGCAAACTGAGTTAGTGCTTGAAATTAGTGCTTCATTAATTACCAGAATATTCATTTTATAGCAGGTTACGCTCAGGTCAGAGTGGGTTGAAGGTGAGCAGGTGGTGTGTCTGTTTGAATTTACAATAAGGATGAGGGTTAAGAAAAGATTTTGATGTGAACAGGACCGGCCTTACAGGTGGGCAACATGGGCAACTGTCCAGGTCACTGTGATTAGGGGGGTGCCATGGTCAACCCGCCCCCACACACAGCACCCCTTTGCCCCCCAAGTGCTGGGTCTGGAGCTGGGACTCCTACCGTGTGCCAGGCTCCAGCTGCTAGTCCCAGCCAGGCTAGGGATGATGGGACTTTCCACTTCCCCAGTATGGGCCATTTCTGGGACTGGGTCAGACCCTCCTCTGTGAATCTCCCCTGGCTGCAGGAAGCTCTGCACCCCACTGCCCCCCCCCCCCACTTCCTGCACCCATCACTCCCCAGCTGCACGGGAGAGGTTTCTGTACAGGGAGCTGCCCCCGCCGCCCCATTCGCCCAGGGCACCATTTCCCCTGTACTGCATTCAATCTCCTCATTCTCAACTCTTATTTTTTGCAAGGATAACTTGGTGTTTATGTAGTAATTATGAACAATTCTGTTTTAGGAAATGCATTGTATAGATTTTTATATGTGTGTTCATTCCTCACTGAAAGTACATGATAAAAATATATTGGCAAGAAAATTGGGTTGGAGAGGTCTTGAGCCAGTGTGCAGCGGCAGTCAAAAAAGCAAACAGGATGTTAGGAATCATTAAAAAGGGGATGGAGAATAAGACGGAGAATATCTTATTGCCCTTATATAAATCCATGGTACGCCCACATCTTGACTACTGCGTCCAGATGTGGTCTCCTCATCTCAAAAAAGATATACTGGCATTAGAAAAGGTTCAGAGAAGGGCAACTAAAATGATTAGGGGTTTGGAACGGGTCCCATATGAGGAGAGATTAAAGAGGCTAGGACTTTTCATCTTGGAAAAGAGGAGACTAAGGGGGGGATATGATAGAGGTATATAAAATCATGAGTGGTGTGGAGAAAGTGAATAAGGAAAAGTTATTTACTTGTTCCCAGAATATAAGAACTAGGGGGCCGCCAAATGAAATTAATGGGCAGCAGGTTTAAAACAAATAAAAGGAAGTACTTCACACAGCGCACAGTCAACCTGTGGAACTCCTTGCCTGAGGAGGTTGTGAAGGCTATAACCGGGTTTAAAAGAGAACTAGATAAATTCATTGAGGTTAAGTCCATTAATGGCTGTTAGCCAGGATGGATAAGGAATGATAAGCCTCTGTTTGTCAGAGGGTGGAGATGGATGGCAGGAGAGAGATCACTTGATCATTACCTGTTAAGTTCACTCCCTCTAGGGCACCTGGCATTGGCACTGTCGGTAGACGGGATACTGGGCTGGATGGACCTTTGGTCTGACCCAGTATAGCCATTCTTATGTTCTTATGTCCTTACTGAGCTTTAAGGTCAGAAGGGACCATTCTGATCATCTAGTCTGACCTCCTGCAAATTGCAGACCACAGAACCTCACCCACCCACACCTGTAATAGACTCCTAACCTCTGGCTGGGTTACTGAAATCCTCAAATCATAGTTTAAAGACTTCAAGTTACAGAGCATTCACCATGACTGAAAAAGTTAAATATTTATGAAGGGAGTCAAAAATTGAAATTGTCTAGAAAACTGAATAACATAGCTAAGACGTAATGATATATGCTGGACTAGTGAAAAGCAGACTTGAAAGCAATAATTTCTCATTAATGGAAAACAGTTTGATATAATACAATAAGAAGTTTTTAACTTCCAGTATATTTTAGAAATGTACAGATAAGTTCCATAGCTTCAGAGAAGTTGCATAAGCCAGGATGGTGACAAGTATATTAAAATGTCTTAAATCATGTGAAAAGCTTTAGGCTGTCCAGAGACTCATAAATGTGTAGAAAGAAATTAAATCTCTAAGGAGAATTATTAAAATATCTCTCCTTCCTTGGAGGTTTTGTTTGGCTCTTGAGCAGTGTTCCACTGCTGTATTATGTACATTCAGAAAGGCTGAAAGCGAAACAGGTTGGCTGGAGAACAGTTCTTTTTGGGCAGCACCCAATTCTGAGAGGTACTGAACTCTCCACTCCTGTTGAAGTCAGTAGGAGTTCAGGGAGCAAAACACTTTGAAGGAGGCGTTTAACTTCCAGAATAAGATTTTTAGGCTGTTGTGAGAGAGATGGCAATTTCATGCAATATCCTGGACAAACCTTATTGAATTCAGTTGAACCTCATTGAATTAAGATTCTATATTTTAGGAGTTCATTGTATTAAAAATGCAAATGGGTTTGTATTATTGTGGGAGTGTATGGAATGTCTCTAGGGAGGAGACATGGTTAATGTAAACACTGAGAAGTGTTACGAGCTTCAGAGATAGGGTTACCATATTTCAGGCTCCTACAAAGAGGACACTGTAGGGAAGAGAGGGAGGGGAAGTGGGAGCTGGAGGGGGGGTACAGTTGGGGGAGTTGGAGGGGGTATCTGCAGCACGAGTACTCACTGGAGTGTTGCTTCCTGTCATGGTGGCAGGCGCAAGCCTAGGACGCAGTGACAGCCCTCAGTCAGCACCCCCCTGAGGGACCTCTCCCCAGGGCTGGGAGCTAGGGCCTGGGTGGGTGAAATCTGGGAACTGTGGCTGCAGGGGAATGGACCAATAAGCTGCCAATGCAGGGGAGGAACCAATCAGGAGGCGGCCCAATCAGGGCTCTTTCTGAGCTACAGTGTCTTCTCTGAAAAAATCCCTGACGTTTCCTGTTGTTTGAAAAATCCGCCCAGACAGAGGACGGAGGCTCAAAAAAGAGGCAATGTCTGGGAAAACCCAGACATATGGTAAGCCTATTCAGAGGACATTTTGAAACAATGTGCTAGACAAAGTTATGATGGAAAGGCAACTTTTCACCTCTGAATCCAGCCTTTTGAAGCTGTGTCCTGAGGAGAAACCCGTTGTCTACTGATCACCTGTTAAATGAGAACAAGATCTGAGGTCCCAAACTGGATTAAAGAGTGACGCCCACGTTCATAGGGATGCTTGTTCTGAGATAACAGCTATTATGAACTTGTGACCACAGAAAAACCTAATTATGCTGTTTATAGCCTCTGAGGAGAAGGCAAAGCAGGCCTTGCTAATGCAGTCTGTCTTGCTGGGGAATTCACAGTGTAGACAACTGTGCAGCTTAGAAGTACCCCGGTTGAGAGAGAGAGATGCAAGTCTTTGCCCAAGAGAGGTGACAGCTGGGGAGCCCAAAGCCCGAAACCACAGAGGAGTAGTACAGGTACAGTCACCCTGAACTGTGACAGATGCAGGGCCGGCTCCAGGCACCAGCCTACCAAGCATGTGCTTGGGGCAGCACCTGGAGGGGGGCAGCGCTCACCCGGGGAGAGCGGGGCCACGGCCGGGCTCGCCGCCCTCCCCCCGGTGCTCCGGCTGGCCGGGGAGAGTGGAGCCGCGGCCGGGCTCTCCACCCTCCCCCGGCGCTCCGGCCGGTCGGGGAGAGCGGGGCCACGGCCGGGCTCGGCGCCCTCCCCTGCTGTGCTCCCCGGCGGGGGGCGGCAGGAGACTTTTTTGCCTGGGGCGGCAAAAAAGCCAGAGCTGGCCCTGGACAGATGTGTCTACATTAATGAACTGAACTGTTTGGTAATTGAGTTGATGGGATAGCAGTGATATAAGAACAGTGTGTCCACACTAGACATGCTGTTTGGGTCTAAGTTTTGTCCCGCTTCCACATGTGTTTTATTACACCATTGCACTTTCACTGTCCTCTGGGTTACCTATCCTGCAGTTCTTGACACAGCTCCCTTAAACAGTGGCTTCTTCTGTGAGATTTCAAAGAGCTGTCAGGGAGCACTGGGAGTTGTGGGGAAAGTAGTTAGATTCCCATAACCCCCTTGGTAACTCCCATAAACCCTGAGATCCAACACTTTTTCCTAAGCCTTTTCTGAAGATGGTGACTAAAATGAACATTCTGCTCTTCTTGCTCAGCAAAAAAAGTTTTCTCCTGGAGCTTTTGAAAAGCAGTTTTGAGGCATCTGTGGTGGCTGCAGTGAATGGTTAGGCAGTGCCCGTGAAGAGCCAGAGTCAGAGCCAGAAGAGGGTAGAGTTTATGCTACAGTGGTGGTGCACCCCCCACTCCTGGAGAAGCCAGCTCCATGAAGTACTTGAGGATGTTTACTGGGAGAATTTGCTCCAAGCATGACAGGCAGTGTTTCCACCATAGCCCTCCCTCAGAGGTTATGTTGGGGGAGGACAGCTCTCAGTTTTTGCAAGGGCAACTCCATAGGAGCATTGCCAGCTGTGGGAACAATGGGATTGCACTGATTCAGTGTATCCTTGGGCACAGGGGGATATTATCACTTAAGAAGTGGGTAGGGTGCTCTGCTTGTGTCTTCTGCCTGGCTAACAGCATCCACTTTTTGGTCCGTGGTATCTTTCTATGAGCCCCCAAGAGAGCAGAGATTCCAGTCACTATGTCTCACTGCACCCTTTCCCTGGCCCTGGTTTATGCTAACAGAACCTAGTCCATTAAAAAAAGTGATTTTAGACAAACATTTGGAGTATAAAATTTTAAAAGTTAGATGTGCAATTAAACTACTAACAAACTACTAATTTATGGATGCATCTACCATGATTATCAGGTGTTTGTACACACAGATGAACTGTTACAAAACAGGTTGGCCATGAGTGTGTTCATAAAGCTCATTTTCTTTTTTGTAATCACAAGTGTAGCTTAGAAATGCAATTGCACAGGCAAAGAGCAAAAAGTTTTTGAAAGTCGGTCTCCTATATGGTTCCTTTCTGATGCAATCTGCCCACTTTGACTTCCCACTCTCCCTCTCACAGTGGTCACCTTCTGCATCCCCCACACCATACTGTACATCACCTTCATTCACTCTTGATACATTACTCACAGACTTCCACCCGGTCACTTTCTGTATCCACTGGGCTATGCGGTACATCATTCCGTGACAAATTTGGTAGCTGACTCAGATGCAGAACTCTCAGAACAACTTAGATTCCTTTTACCACTTGACTACATGGCAAGTATGCGGCAAGCCAGGCTGTGAATCTTCAACACACCAACCTGCTGCCTACTAATTTGCCTTCTGGATATGGCTGCTGTGCCGTAAAAGTCCCGGTGTGCAGCTTAAGAGCTTAAGAGCTCGGAGACTTTTATTGCACCGTAACAGTGTTCACAGAGCAAGTCAGTAAGTGTAAGCTAGTACACAGTAGAGTCACACTCTTGCTAGCTGTTCAGTAATTCAATATGTAGACAAGTACTTTAGGCTCTTTTTCAACATAAATATATCATCTTTACTGTGGCCTAAATGGCAAATATCCATCTTGAAAAACAATTGTGTAAGCACCAAAGCAGCTCAGTTATTATGTGTCGTACATTACTATGTGGCTCTGTTACTGTGTGTTTATTGTAATATTATGGCCATAACCCCATATACTACATAGTAACTATTCCAGAATGTGCTGTAAGAATTACAATATTATAGTAGAGTCCTGACATAATAGGTATTGGTACCATCGTGAAAAGGAAAAAAAATCTATATTTATCCTCTAGTAGCATGCAATTCAAAGATTGCAATTTTGTCCTGTCTAGCCCACATTTTATCCCTTTACCTTGCTTTTATCCTTCAATAACCACTCAAGAGAAATGCAAAGATCCCATGTTATCATTGTTGCTGCTTTATCTTGGCAAAGGGTGCACAATATTTCCTGCAGACTTGCTAATGTTGCCATTTCTAATTACTCCCACTCTTACCCCATTTACAGTACTAACTTGCTATCTATCGATACGCATTATGCAATTTTCCTTTAATAGAAAGCTATTCTTGGGAGCCAAAGAAGTCTTGTGTATAGTACATAAGGTGAGAGTCTAGAATAACCTGTTTCAGGAATGAAACAGCAGGAAAGCCCAGCCATTATTCCACAGTAAATCTAGAGCTGTGTGAATAACTGATTGTTTGGTTTGATGGCTGAATTGAAAAAAGGGAGAGGGCCAGATTGTTTTGGGTCAATCCAAAATTTAATTAAAAAAAAAAAAAACTTTGATGGGAAAAAAAAAGTCCAAAATTGTTTCGGGTTGAATGAAATATTTTGTTTGAGGGGTTTTGTTTATTTTTGTTTTGTTCTTTATATGAAATTGAAGCAATTTCAGATTTACTAAGGTGCCATCACAGGAGTGTTTTATTTTTCACCGTGTGTGTGTGTGTGTGTGTGTGTGTGTGTGCACACATGACAGTGTGAGGGAGGTCGCTCTTGCTGGTGTGGGCTGAATGGAATAAGGATAGAATGGTTGGTCAGGAATGAGTCTAAAAACAAAGAATGGGATAAAGGAAGTAAGTTCTTTGGGGTAGGGATTGTATTTCACCATGTGCTTGTACAGCATTTAGTACCACAGAGCTCCAGGCTTAATTGAGGGCCTTCAGAGGCCTCCACTATACAAACAAAATGGTAGACAGAGGTGTCCTTTGCTCTGACCCTTTGGAGTAAGTTTTCAAAGCTGTGCTAAGTGACTTAGCACTGAGATGAAAGTACACCTCTACCCCAATATAACGCTGTCCTCAGGAGCCAAAAAATCTTACCGCATTATAGGTGAAACCGCGTTATATCGAACTTGCTTTGATCTGCCGGCGTGCGCAGCCCTGCCCCCCCGGAGCACTGCTTTACCGCGTTATATCTGAATTCGTGGTATATCGGGTCGCATTATATCGGGGTAGAGGTGTATGTACTTCATGCTATAACTGGGATTCAAACAATGGACTGCATGACTAAGCAGGATGCTTGTCTCAGGGTATGTCTACATTATGAAATTAGGTTGAATTTATAGAAGTCGATTTTTTAGAAATCGATTTTATACAGTCAATTGTGTGTGTCCCCACTCCAAGACCATTAAGACCATTAACTCGACGGAATGCATCCACAGTACCGAGGCTATCCCACAGTTCCTGCAGTCTCCGCCACCCATTGGAATTCTGGGTTGAGCTCCCAATGCCTGATGGGTCAAAAACATTGTCGTGGGTGGTTCTGGGTACATGTCATCAGCTCCCCCCCCCCCCCCCGAAAGCAACGGCAGACAATTGTTTTGCACCTTTTTTTCAGCGCAGACACCATAGCACGGCAAGCATGGAGCCCGCTCAGATTACCGCCGCAATTATGAGAACTGTAAACACCTCGCACATTATCTCGCAGTATATGCAGAACCAGAACCTGCAAAAGCAAAACTAGGCGAGAAGGCGACGGCAGCGCGGTCACGAGAGTGATGAGGACAGGAACACAGACTTCTCTCAAAGTACGGGCCCCGGCAATGTGGACATCATGGTGTTAATGGGGCAGGTTCATGCCATGGAACGCCGATTCTGGGCCCAGGAAACAAGCACAGACTGGTGGGACCGCATAGTGTTGCATGTCTGGGATGATTCCCAGTGGCTGCGTAACTTTCACATGTGTAAGGGCACTTTCATGGAATTTTGTGACTTGCTTTCCCCTGCCATGAAGCGCCAGAATACCAAGATGAGAGCAGCCCTCACAGTTCACAAGCGAGTGGCGATAGCCCTGTGGAAGCTTGCAACACCAGACAGCTACCGGTCAGTCGGGCATCAATTTGGAGTGGACAAATCTACTGTGGGGGCTGCTGTGATCCAATTAGCCAACGCAATCAAAGAGCTGCTGATATCAAGGGTAGTGACTCTGGGAAATGTGCAGGTCATAGTGGATGGCTTTGCTGCAATGGGATTCCCTAACTGTGGTGGGGCGATAGACAGAACTCATATCCTATCTTGGCACCGGAGCACCAAGCCAGCGAGTACATAAACCGAAAGGGGTACTTTTCAATGGTGCTGCAAGCACTGGTGGATCATAAGGGCCATTTCACCAACATCAATGTGGGATGGCCGGGAAAGGTACATGACTCTTGCATCTTCAGGAACTCTGGTCTGTTTCAAAAGCTGCAGGAAGGGACTTTCTTCCCAGACCAGAAAATAACTGTTGGGGATGTTGAAATGCCTATAGTTATCCTTGGGGACCCAGCCTACCCCTTAAATGCCATGGTGCATGAAGTCGTACACAGGCAGCCTGGACAGTAGTCAGGAGCTGTTCAACTATAGGCTGAGCAAGTGCAGAATGGTGGTAAAATGTGCATTTGGACGTTTAAAAGCACTCTGGCGCAGTTTACTGACTTGGATAGACCTCAGCGAAACCAATATTCCCATTGTTATTACTGCTTGCTATGCGCTCCACAATATGTGTGAGAGTAAGGGGGCGACGTTTATGGCGGGGTGGGAGGTTGAGGCAAATCGCCTGGCCACTGATTATGCGCAGCCAGACATCAGGGCAGTTAGCAGAGTACAGGAGGGTGTGGTGCGCATCAGAGAAGCTTTGAAAACCAGTTTCATGACTGGCCAGGCTACGGTGTGAAAGTTCTGTTTGTTTCTCCTTGATGAAACTCCCCGCCTTTGGTTCACTCTACTTCCCTGTAAGGTAACCACCCTCCCCTCCCCCCTTCGATCACCGCTTGCAGAGGCAATAAAGTCATTGTTGCTTCACATTCATGCATTCTTTATTAATTCATCACACAAATAGGGGGATAACTGCCAAGGTAGCCTGGGAGGGGTTGGGGAGGAGGGAAATCCCGGGTGGAGTGGGGGAGGAGGGAAGGATAAGGCCACACTGCACTTTAAAACTTATTGAATGCCAATTTCTGTTGCTTAGGCAGTCCTCTGGGGTGGAGTGGTTGGGTGTCCGGAGGCCCCCCCACCGCATTCTTGGGCGTCTGGGTGAGGAAGCTATGGAACTTGGGGAGGAGGGTGGTTGGTTACACAGGGGTTGTAGCGGCGGTCTGTGCTCATGCTGCCTTTCCTGAACCTCAACCATACGCCGGAGCATGTCAGTTTGTTCCTCCAGTAGCCTCAGCATTGCCTCTTGCCTTCTGTCACCAAGCTGACGCCACCTATCATCTTCAGCCCACCACTTATTATCTTCAGCCCGCCACCTGTCCTTGTGCTTTCATATTGTGCTTTCCTGGACTCTGACATTGTCTGCCTCCATGCATTCTGCTGTGCTCTGTTAGTGTGGGAGGACTGCATGAGCTCAGAGAACATTTCATCGTGAGTGCAATTTTTTTCACCTAATCTTCGCTAGCCTCTGGGAAGGAGAAGATAGTGTGAGCGTTGAAACACTTGCAGCTGGTGGAGGAAAAAAAAGGGAGAGTGGTAGTTAAAAAGATACATTTTAGAGAACAATGGGTAGACTATTTAAAATGGGTTGGCAATTTAAAAGGAGGGGCTGCGGTTTTCGGGTTAACGTGCAGCACAAATCCAACTAACCGCTCCCCCCACTTCTCTGGGATGATCGTTTCACCCCTCCCCCCACCATGTGCTAACAGCGGGGAACGTTTCTGTTCAGCCACAGGCAAACAGCCCAGCAGGAACGGGCACCTCTGAATGCCCCCTTAATAAAATCACCCTATTTCAACCAGGTGACCATGAATGATATCACTCTCCTGAGGATAACACAGAGAGATAAAGAACAGATGTTGTTTGAATGCCAGCAAACACCGGGACCATACGCTGTGTTATGCAATGATTCCAGACTACGTGCTACTGGCCTGGCATGGTAAAGTGTCCTACCATAGAGGAAGGAATAAGGCTGCCCTCCCCAGAAACCTTTTGCAAAGGCTTTGGGAGTACATCCAGGAGAGCTTTATGGAGATGTCCTTGGAGGATTTCCGCTCCATCCCCAGATATGTTAACAGACTTTTCCAGTAGCTGTACTGGCCGCGAATGCCAGGGCAAATTAATCATTAAACACGCTTGCTTTTAAACCATGTATAATATTTACAAAGGTACACTCCCCAGAGGTCCCTTCTCTGCCTGGCGGGTCCGGGATGCAGCCTTGGTTAGGTTCGGGGGGTTCTGACTCCAAGTGCAGAGTGAGAAACAGTTTCTGGCTGTTGGGGAAAACGGTTTTCCACTTGCTTGCTGTGAGCTATCTTCAGCCTCCTCATCATCATCTTCCTTGTCCCCAAAACCTGCATCCCTGTTGCTTGCTTCTCCATTGACAGAGTCAAAGCACAGGGGTGGGGTAGTTGATGGGGCACCTCCTAGAATGGCATGGAGCTCATCATAGAAGCGGCATGTCTGGGGCTCTGACCCAGAGTGGCTGTTTGCCTCTCTGATTTTTTGGTAGGCTTGCCTCAGCTCCTTAAGTTTCACATGGCACTGCTGCGGGTCCATGTTATAGCCTCTGTCCTTCATGCCCTTGGAGATTTTTTCCAAATGTTTGGGCATTTCATCTATTGAAACAGAGTTCTGATAGCACGGATTCGTCTCCCCATACAGCGACTCTTTTGCGATTCTGGGACTCCATCATGGTCACTTTTGCTGATGAGATCTGCACTCATCTGCAGATTGCCATGCTGGCTAAATAGGAAATGAAATTCAAAAGTTCGCGGGCCTTTTCCTGTCTACCTGGCAAGTGCATCGGAGTTGAGAGTGCTGTCTAGAGCGGTCACAATGGAGCACTCTGGGATAGCTCCCGGAGACCAATACCGTCGAATTGCGACCACACTACCCCAAATTCGACCCAGCAAGGTTTATTTCAGCGCTAATCCCCTCGTCGGGGGAGGAGTACAGAAATCGATTTTAAGAGCCCTTTAAGTCGAAAAAAACAGCTTTGTCGTGTGGATGGGTGCAGGGTGAAATCGATGTAATGCTGCTAAATTCGACCTAAACTCGTAGTGTAGACCAGGGCTCAGTAAAGCAGTGTCACATCATATTAGAGCATGGTGTAGCAGTTTCATGCCAAGGTCCAATCACACAGTCTTTTTGCATTCAAGACCAATCACATAGTCTTTTTGCACTCCAGACTCCTATGGGCTTCAGTGGCATCTATTCATTCAAAAACAATTGTAGGGTTAAGCTCTAGACATCTGATTGTAGTGGCCTATAGTTTTCTGAAAATATTATCATTTAGGCTTGAGAGCCAGCAGTTTTCTCGCCAGCCCAGCAAGGTTCAGCAAATGATTGACCAAGTTCATCACAGCTGCCTGGCTCTGGGCACTCTATTGTTTAAACAACAGTCTTTTCCCTGCAGTGCCCTCAGCCTTCCTAGAGGATGATTTCTAGGTCAGGTCACTGGCTCTGGCTAAGCCCCAAGAATCCACCTCTTCTAGGGTAGTTAAAGTCCAATAGACAGTCTTCTGTCCCATGTCAGGCATACAACAGTCCCTTCTTCTTCTTCTTCTTCTTCTTCACCTTCATACGAGGGATCACCTCACCAGGGGGCAATATAGGGAGAACGCACCCTCTTCTATGGGTTCCTAGTTTGTAGGGTGACCAGATGTCCCGTTTTCTGGGACTTTTTCTTATATAGGCACCTATTACCCCTCACTCCTGTCCCATTTTTTCACAGTTGCTATCTGGTAACCCTACCTAGTTTGGGATCCCTAAAGAGTTGGACAGTCTGCCCCATAACCAAACGAAAAAACCTCACTCTTTTCCAGATAATCTTCTTATACTTCCAGCCTACATGGCTGGCCTCCTGCACTTTGAAGAGCACTGATTCATAGGGCGCTTCTACCCTCTCTGATTGACTATTCCTCTTTAAGGACTCTCCCAGCATCCACCAGGGTCTCCAGCAGCAGCACACCATTCCTGGTGTTGTCTTTTGTCACAGCTACAGCACGCCCTTCTTTGGCCTCAACTCTTTTTAAGAACAGGAACAGTGTTTGCCTTTCTTCTGTCTTTTTTGACCTCACCTGTCCTCCAGGAATTCTCAAAGATAATTGTGAATGGTTCTAATATTGCCGCAGCTAGTGCATTAAGTACCCTATAATGAATTTCAGGAGGCCCTGCCAACTCGAATACAACTAACTTATCTAAATATTCTTTAACCTGTTCTTTCCTTATTTTTTGTTATTGTTAATATTAATTGTGCTGAGCAGTGTTTCCCAAACTTGGGATGCCACTTGTGTAGGGAAAGCCCCTGGCGGGCCGGGCCAGTTTGTTTACCTGCCCCGTCCGCAGGTCCAGCCGATCGCGGCTCCCACTGATTGCGGTTTGCTGCTCTAGACCAATGGGAGCTACTGGAAGTGGCGCGGGCCGAGGGACATACTGGCTGCCGCTTCCAGCAGCTCCCATTGGCCTGGAGCACTGAGCCGCGGCCACTGGGAGCCGCGATCGGCCGGACCTGTGGATGGGGCAGGTAAACAAACCGGCCCGGCCCGACAGGGGCTTTCCCTACGCAAGTGGCGTCCCAAGTTTGGGAAACGCTGGCGTTGAGTATCTGGTCAACACTAACCTTTTTAGTGAAAAGTGAAGAAAAATAGGCATTAAACACCTCAGCTTTCTTGATATCAGCTCTCTTTCCCCGCAAAGTCAAGGACCTATACTTCCCTTCATCTTTCTCTTGCTTCTAATGTATTTTAAGACCTCTTCTTATTGCCTTTTATGTCCCTTGCCAGGTGTATCTTATTTGTGCCTTAGCCTTTCTGATTTTGTTCATACATGCTTGTGCTATTTTTTGTACTCCTCCTTAATAATTTGTCCAGGCTTCCACTTTTTGTTGGATTCCCTTTTTTATTCTCAGGTCATTAAAGCTCCTGATGCAATCATATTCCCTCTTACTATTCTTCTTATCTTTGCTTTGCATCTGGATGGTTTGCAGTTATGCCTTTAATATTGTGTCCTTGAGAAACTGCCAACTTTCCTGAACTTCTTTTTTCCCTTAGATTTTCTTCCCATGGGACCTTGTCTGCCAATTCTCTGAGTTTGTTAAAGTCTGCTTTTTTGAAGTCCATTGTCCTTATTCTGCTGTTTTCACTCCTTCCTTTCCTTAGAATCATGAAATGGATCATTGCCCTCAGATTTGTTACTAATTCTTGCCTGTTGGTCAGAATCAACGTGTGTGTGTGTGTGTGTCTGTGTGTGTGTGTCAGAAAACATGTCTGGTGGTCTTTGCAGTTTTCAACGTTTTATTGGGCATAGAGTCCATAATTAAGAAAATTATAAGATTTTTGTTTTGTTTTGTATTGTTTTTTTATTGATAACTCTGATAACAGATAACTCTGACATGACTTGGATATCAAGCTTGGCATACAGGTAAACCTCCTATGGATCTATAAACAGGGGTGCTGGAACAATTTGTATAGTGGGGGTGCTGAGAGCCATTGAACCAAACTGTAAACCCTGCCTATAATGGAAACCACTTCAAGCCAGGTGGTGCTGCAGCATCCTCTGCACCCCTACATCCAGCACCTATGTCTATAAACTTACTTAACATATCCATTAGAGTTCTTCAAGGGGTCAATAAACATGGGACAAGGGGGATCCAGTGGACATAGTGTACTTAGATTTCCAGAAAGCCTTTGACAAGGTCCCTCACCAAAGGCTCTTACATAAATTAAGTTGTCATGGGATAAGAGGGAAGATCCTTTCATGGATTGAGAACTGGTTAAAAGACCGGGAACAAAGTGTAGGAATAAATGGTAAATTTTCAGAATGGAGAGGGGAAACTAGTGGTGTTCTCCAAGGGTCAGTCCTAGGACCAATCCTATTCAACTTATTCATAAATGATCTGGAGAAAGAGGTAAAAAGTGAGGTGGCAAAGTTTGCAGATGATACTAAACTGCTCAAGATAGTTAAGACCAAAGCAGACTGTGAAGAACTTCAAAAAGATCTCACAGAGCTAAGAGATTGGGCAACAAAATGGCAACTGAAATTTAATGTGGATAAATGTAAAGTAATGCACATTGGGAAAAATAACCCCAACTATACATACAATATGATTTGGGGCTAATTTAGCTACAACTAATCAGGAAAAAGATCTTGGAGTCACCGTGGATAGTTCTCTGAAGACCTCCACGCAGTGTGCAGCGGCAGTCAAAAAAGCAAACAGGATGTTAGGAATCATTAAAAAAGGGATAGAGAATAAGACGGAGAATATCTTATTGCCCTTATATAAATCGATTGTACGCCCACATCTTGAATACTGCGTCCAGATGTGGTCTCCTCATCTCAAAAAAGATATACTGGCATTAGAAAAGGTTCAGAGAAGGGCAACTAAAATGATTAAGAATTTGGAACGGGTCCCATATGAGGAGAGATTAAAGAGGCTAGGACTTTTCACCTTGGAAAAGAGGAGATTAAGGGGGGGATATGATAGAGGTATGTAAAATCATGAGTGATGTGGAGAAAGTGAATAAGGAAAAGTTATTTACTTATTCCCAAATATAAGAACTAGGGGCCACCAAATGAAATTAATGGGCAGCAGGTTTAAAACAAATAAAAGGAAGTAGTTCTTCACACAGCGCACAGTCAACCTGTGGAACTCCTTGCCTGAGGAGGTTGTGAAGGCTAGGACTATAACAGGGTTTAACAGAGAACTAGATAAATTCATGGAGGTTAAGTCCATTAATGGCTATTAGCCAGGATGGGTAAGGAATGGTGTCCCTAGCCTCTGTTTGTCAGAGGGTGGAGATGGATGGCAGGAGAGAGATCACTTGATCATTACCTGTTAGGCACCTGGCATTGGCCACTGTCGATAGACAGGATACTGGGCTGGATGGACCTTTGGTCTGACCCAGTACGGCCATTCTTATGTTCTTATGTTATGTTCATTGCTATGGTACCTGAGTGCCAGTCAGGAATAAATGCTTTGTCTTGTGCAAAGAAACAAAAATTAAAAAGTTCTAGATGTTTGAAAATGATGCATGAAGACTGTGCATTGTATTTTTTTCAATATCTTCAGAAAGGGTGAGCAAGGGACAATCCATCAAATGTTCAGAGGTGTGTGTTTGACAGGTAATACCTGTATATGTCTGAGTGCTATAGACATGGGGTAAGGAATCCTTTCTAAAGGATCATATATACACTGCCTTCCATTTGCTCACAGACAACAGTGGTTTGTGTGTTCTCAGACTGAGGGCAGCACATGGCACTAAGCAGAGCCGGTTCTAGGTTTTTGCCACCCCAAGCAAAAGAAATATTGACCGTACCCCCCCCCTTTTTTTTTTTGGCTTTTAGACATGTTTGCACATTGCAATGTTTTTTTGTTTTGTTTTGTTTTTGACTGTTTAAAATTTAAAAAAAAGTGAAAACAGAGAATTTGTAGTTAGTGAAATAAAACAATTTCCTACTAGTGTACTCATTTAATTTTAGCAAAATCACAATTACAAACAATTTGGGTTCAACTATACACTGTAATTAAAAATGTTAGTGTATTCCGGTGCACCCAGTTTCTCGTAAATTAAAAGAATTAAAAGATCTGCTTCCTCCTGGCTAGCATGCCCCTGAGCGCTGTTTCACGTTTTTGTGTGTGAATCCGTATGAACTGAATTTTTCTGGTTTTTATACTTGCGTAGTCTTTTAATAATTCAGTTAAATCTAAATTTTTTGCACTGGTACTTTCAATTGAAATTAATGCGAGTCCTGACAAACGATTTTGAGACATGGTGGACCTCAAATAATTTTTTAGTAATTTCAGTTTTGAGAAACTATGCTCACCAGAAGCCACTGATACTGGTGGTAATGTTAAAAGAATGCTATAGCAGTGTTTGGAGTGAAAAAATCATTTCTTGCTATAAATTCTAATACTTTTAGAGGAGAAGTTTTAGGACTTATTAGCTCAGATAAAGCTATTAATTCATCATACAATTCTACTCCATCAGTGTCAGCAGCGTTATCAGTACTGAGCGCTAAATGTGGGTCTTGGCACTGCTTCATAAGGTCTTCTTTGGAAAACAGATTTTTAATATTTCCAATATCATATAAAAATTCAAAAGTTTCACAATGAACATGCAACTGATAAAATGTTTCTTCAATGGAAGTTCTAGCTACATCCAAAATACAATAGAAACATTCACCTTTAAACCTTTCTTTTGGATCGAGAATAGAATCATCATGAGCCTCATAACAAAACTGTCTTGTTTTTTTCGAGGACGAATGAATTGTTGAGGTCCAAATATCGGTTCATAATCAAGATCCTCTGCTATTGTTGTTGCTTCTTTGACAGTTTCTTCAAATCCTTCATCTGAATGGTATTTTTTTAAATATTCCAGCATTTTATTCAAAATCATCTTTGCCTCGGATATGTCTGTAGTTATGTTCTGCATATCTTTGCTGGTCAAATTAATTTGATTTAGAATATTATGCCAAATAACTGTGCAACATGAACATTGAAACGACATCATTTTCTGAGCCAATGTTTCAGCTTCATGTCTAAATGAAGGATCATTTGAAAAGTCCTGGCTTATTTCGAATAGCGAATACGCATGACAAGGAATGAAAAAAGCTTGATTATTTAAATTCAGTATTCTTTGCTGTATACCTGCATGTTGTCCTTGCATGTTTGAGCTATTATCATAGAATATCAGGATTAGAAGGGACCTCAGGAGGTCATCTAGTCGAGCCCCCTGCTTAAAGCAGGACCAATCCCCCAGACAGATTTTTGCCCCCGATCCCTAAATGGCTCCCTCAAGGATTGAACTCACAACCCTGGGTTTAGCAGGCCAATCCTCAAATCACTGAGCTATCTCTCCCGCCATCATACCTTTGGCCGCGCATATTTTCTAAAGATATTCCATAGTGTTCCAATCTGTAGAATTACATCTGTGAGGGCTTTCCCAGTAGTTTCGTTCACTGGTATAAATTCTAGAAAGTGTTCACAAATTATTTTAAGTACGAGATAGTTTTTCTAATTCTTTTTGCTGTTTCTCTCTTTGTTGCCGGTAGGCAGCACCGGAAAGTTGTTTTCGTTTTTGTCCTGGCATTTTAGCCCTAAAACCACTGGCACCGATGCAACGTGGAAATTGGCGCGAATGGCGCCGATAAGGCGGCACAGTACACACAAGTAATCGTGATTCCTGATTTAATTAATCAATAACCGTTAACGTTTACACATTTATGCACGTTCACATTATGAGTGACTGTGTCACGATGGGACACGATATTTTTCACGTCACACTCCTATTGCACTACTGGAGATTTTTTTGATCTTCATGGTTTTTTTGGGTTTTTTTTGTACATTGGTGGATTTTTCCAGAAAAAAAAAAGGATGGCCAGAATGCCGCCCCTGGAAATGTGCCGCCCTAAGCACGTGCTTGTTTTGCTGGTGCCTAGAGCCGATCCCCTGAGAACCTCCCCACTGCGGCTCACGGAGGAGAGATGGGAGGAGAGACGCAGGCAGATGCTGCTGACAATGTCCACTGTAGGCACCACGCCCCGTAGCTCCCATTGGCTGGGGGAGAGGGACAGAGATATTATCATTAGTTGCCAGGCAGAGTCAGCCATGGAGGTAGCATCACTTTTTTCCACAATGAATATAAACAAGTCAAAATACTGAACACAACTATCTGATGCACACCTTGCTGCAATCCTGAAGGTTTCAACTGCTCAGTCACGGAGGCCAAACATCAGCAAACTGACAGAATTGAAGTGTTGCCAGGTTTCTGATAAACACTAAAAACTCTCTGGCAGGCGAAGAATTGTATAAAGTTATATGACAGCTTTATTATTTCTAAGAAATTGAAAATAAAAAATACAATATAAACTTTTTGTTTTCTGAACACCATCTTCAGTGAAATTATTGGCCCGCTGGGAGGATTTGAGGACTGGCACTGGCCCTAAGGCAAATTGAGTTTGAGACCCCTGCTCTAAATTGTTTGGATCTTTTACTCAGCAAGTGTTATTTGACAAGCCCCTTTTGTTGCAAAGATAACCCTGCTTAACTTTCCAATTTGTCAGTTTGTGAAATTATTTTTAAAAGGATGGTTGTATCAGCATTAATGAATTTAATTTAATTTGATTTTAAAAGTTAAACAGGTTTGTCCCTGTTACATCAGTGCATGGCTGTCTAGATTACCCAATGTTGTTGAGTTGTTACTGTTCTCTGTCCTTCGACACCTCTTTTCTTCTGATTTTAACAGCTCCTCTTTGTTTTATTTGTCACTATTGTTCTATTCAGCTTGAACCTTAAACTCTTAGCTTTTTACCCCCCTCAAGTTAGGGGCTAATTTTTTTTTGAAAGTTTCAGCCTCTAGCCAAAACCTTGGCTTCAAGGCTTCAAAGGGACTTCTCCTAACAGGAAGTGGAAATTGTCCTTTCACTTGCTAAGTAGCCCTGCTAGTTCTGGATGGAAAAGATGATCAGTTTCTTGCTGGGAATAATTCCTCACAAGTAAGGATAATCCTTCATTTGATGTTTACCTTCCTGCATTCTCCATTGTCCCCAGGAGCTTTATGCTCTGTATATATTCTTGCCAGACTGCATTTATGATGTAACAGAAAATATATTTATTTGTTTTTAGCGCTTACATATTGAACTGTAATACAATTGGTAAGATGAGCAGCTGGAGCTCTTTCTTAGTGATCAAGGATGGTGAAAACTGTACCCTAGCAAAAATTACTGGTATTAATCATTTAGGTAGTGTTGTCAGTTGACAGGGTGATTTCAGCAATATCCTAAACTCCATCAATTGTACCGATTTCTGTGGCAGTGTTGAAAGTGGATGATCCTTTATACCTCTTTCCCTACATTCCTTTCTCCATTTTTAAAAGATTCTTTACACTTGTATTTTTGTTCATTTTAAAAAGAACACAAATAATTTAGGGCAAAGGGCTACATTTTGTAATTCTGAGGTTAAGATTTTAACCTACTGTGTGGGGTTCGGTTACAGAGACCCCCTTGGGACTGTTACCTGATGTGCTGAGACTACCTCTTAGCCTGTTTTCCCTGCCAGCTTGGGACTCCAGAACCCTGCCTTGTTGAGCCAGACACGCAAGCCTGCTGCAACACAAACCCAGGGTCGGAACCACGCCCCCAAAGCTGCAGACTTAACTGAAAACAGCTTAGCAAGTGCTCCTGTCTCCAGCACCCAGACACCCAGCTCCCAATGGGATCGAAAACCCAAATAAATCTGTTTAACTCTGTATAAAGCTTATACAGGGTAAACTCATAAATTGTTCGCCCTCTATAACACTGATAGAGAGATATGCACAGCTGTTTGCTCCCCCACATATTAATCACTTACTCTGGGTTTATCAAAAAACAAAAGTGATTTTATTAAGTATAAAAAGTAGGATTTAAATGGTTCCAAGTAATAACAGACAGAACAAAGTAAGTAAAATAAAGCAAAAACACGCAAGTCTAAGCCTAATACATTAAGAAACTGAATACAGGTAAATCTCACCATCAGAGACGTTCCAATAAGCTTCTTTCACAGACTAGACTCCTTCTTAGTCTGGGCTCAATCCTTTCCCCTGGTACAGTTCTTGTTAGTTCCAGCTTAGGTGGTAACTAGGGGATTTCTCATGACTGCAGCCCCATTTGTTCTGTTCCACCCACTTTTATAGCTTTGGCCCAAGGCGGGAATCCTTTGTCTCTCTGGGTTCCCACCCCTCCTTCTAAATGGAAAAGCACCAGGGTTAAGATGGATTCCAGTATCAGGTGGACATGGTCACATGTCACTGTAAGACCTCATTCTTCATTACCCACGGGTTGGCCCCCACGTCCATAAGAAGGCTTGCAGGTAAATAAACCATCTACAGCCAATTATCCTAGTCAATGGGTGCCATAAACCACCATTAATGGCCCACAACTTTGCATAATTACAATAGGACCTCAGAGTTAACTTCATATTTCTAGTTTTAGATACAAGAATGATACATACATACAAATAGTATGAATACACCCAGTAGATTATAAGCTTTGTAATGATACCTTACAAGAGACCTTTTGCATAAAGCATATTCCAGTTACATTATATTCACATTCCAAGCATATTGTCATAAAGCATATGGAGTGCAACGTCACAACCACATGTCATGAAATCCAACCACTTTGAGCTGCTCGTATGTATGCATTGCAATCGTGCTACCAGTGATGGGTGATGGGACAACATGCTATGCTGACCCTGAGGAATAAAAATCTTGCCATGTCAGATCAGAATTTCATGCCCAACATGCTGTACAATGGATTGAAGTTCACCTCTATCTTTATGTATTGAGGTTTTTAAAATGCACCTCTAATGTCCTGTAGGAACATATGCAATTAGTGAAGAGTTTTATTTGCATATAATATTTTACTCAACCTCAGTTAAAGAAGTCAACTGGCTCTGGATAATATCCTTTCCCCACCTCCCAAAAAAGAACCAAGAATCAGCCTAAATCATCACTTAAGCAGGATCAGGCTCTCTGAAGCCATTGAGGGAGGAGGGGATGTGCTGAAATAAGTGTGTTGTAGTGTAATTAAAATCTGTAAAGTGCTTTTAAAAATGGCCTTATGGGATTCTATGTTTGTTTGTGTCTTGATGATTCTGTATTAAATTTGATCATTGTGCAATTAAAAACATTTCTTTCTTGATTGCCATTGCCACAAACTCATATTGGGTTGTGAATCACGCTCACTTTCTGATTCAGTCATCATCAGTTCTGAGTTGATTGATGTGCAAGCCACAATAGACCCAGCTTATTCTCCAATACAATAAGAACTGGGTCAGGCCAATGGTCAATTTAGCCCAGGATCCTGACTTCTGACACTGTCCAGTGCCAGATGCTTCAGAGGGAATGAACAAAACAGGGCAATCTCTTGTGATCCATCCCCTGTCATCCAGTCCAGCTTTTGGCATTTAGAGATTTAAGGACAAACCAGAGCATGGGGTTGCATCCCTGACCATCTTTCCTAATAGCTATTGAGGATCTATCCTTTATGAACTTATTTCATTCTTTTTTTAACTCAGTTATACTTTTGGCCTTCACAACATCCCATGGCAACAAGTTCCACAGGTTGACTGCATTTTGTGAAGAAGTGCTTCTTTATGTTTGTTTCAAACCAGCTGCCTATTAACGTCATTGGCTGACCCCTGATTTGTGTGTTATGTGAAGGGGTAAATAACACTTCCCTATTCACTTAGTCCTTATTATTCATGACTTCTATCATGTGCCCCCCCCCCCTTAGCGTTCTCTTTTCTAAGCTGTACTGCCTGTGACGGAATGCACCACTGTATTCACACCCTACACACTGTTGTAATAACTGTTGTATAAAATATGCCTTGTCATTTGAAAACTAATAATTTGCTGGTCAATAATATCAACATTATATGTGAAGTTATGAACATAAGCTGAAATCATGACTGAAGTGTGCTTGCCAGACAAGTCTGGGGAATGGGTATACCCCTTTCTCCAAGACAAAGGACAAGTTGATGCCCCAGCCAGGTTCCATCAAAGCTGATGGGCCCTCACCTACCAAGTGGTCGTTCTTTGGCAAGGAAGAGGGGCAGGAACAACCAAATCTGGTCTTAGCAAAGAGCAGCATGAAACTTTCCCCCCACCAGGCTCCATGTGTCCTTGCTCTCATCTGGGAAGAACTTTATCTAGGAGTCACTCTCAGGAAAATGTATTTCAAAGGGTGACTGAATTATAAAAGTAGGGGGGCAAAACACACCCCAAGTTATCTCTTCCTATCCATCTCTTTTCACCTAAGAAGACAAAAGAAACAGCCATTGGACATTTGGAGCAGATCCTGGCCTAAGAGTGCAGTCAGCAATGTACTGAAAACGTGTGCTAAGGGACTTCATTTTGAACCAAGTCTAGTTTGTTAAGTTTAGAAAGTGTTTTATCTTTATTTTTCTTGTAACTGTTTCTGACTTTAACGCCTCATTACTTGTACTCACTTAACATCTATCTCTTTGTAAGTAAATAAGCTTGTTTTATTCTTTAATTAAAACTAATCCAGTGTTGTGAATTGTTGGAGTAATTCCATTTAAGGCAGCAGACTGTTGTATGTTGATCCCCTTAGAGGGGCAATGAACCTAATATATCTGGACTGTTGAGGAGGCGGCTGGATAGTGCAGAACACATTTTTGGGGAAAATCCGGGATTGGGAGTGCGTTGGGGTCATCCTGCAAGTAGTAACCAAGATTGCTTGTGTGGCTGGCATTTGCTGACAGGTTGCTGAGGTCAGAGTTGCTGAACCAGGGTTGTGGCTATACATAGAGACTCAGGGTGGGACCTACATACTGTTTGGCTGTTTGTAAGGAGCCCAAGTTGGGAGCTACAACAGCAAAGCATTGTGAGGGCAGGGCGAGTGGTGACACAGCCCCTCACTGATCTGGATTGCCCCCTGGAATGTCATACAGTCTAGTCTTTTTAACCTCTCCTGGCATGGAAGCTGTTCCATACCCCAATCATTTTCACTGCCCTTCTCTGCACCTTTTCTAATTCTAAAATATCTTTTGTAAGTTAGGGCAACCAGAACTGCATGAACTATTCAAGGTATGGGCATACCATGGATTCATAGAGTGGCATTATGATATTTTCTGTTTTATTATTTATCCCTTTCCTAATGGTTCCTAATATTCTGTTAAATTTTTTGAGTGCTGCTGCACACTGAGCAGAGGTATTCAGAGAACTATCCACACTGACTCCAAGATCTTTCTTGAGTGGTAACAGTTAATTTAGATCCCATCATTTTGCATGTGTAGTTGGGATTATATTTTCCGATGTGCATTACTTTGTATTTATCAACCTTGAATTTCATCTGCCATTTTGTTGCCCAGTCACCCAGTTTCAGGAGATCCCTCTGTAATTCTTTTCAATCAGCTTTGGACATCTGGAGTTATGTTGCATCATCTGCAGATTTTGCCACCTCACTGTTTTTTTTTTTTTGCCACCTCATCCCCTTTTCCAGATCATTTACAAATATGTGGAACAGCACAGGTCCCAGTACAAATCCTTGGGGGACCTGTTGTGATAGTTGGGCCTACAAATTTACCCAAACTGTGAGCTCAACTGTAAAAACTATGTAAAAGTTCATAAGGTATTACAATGACCTGTAATAACAAGTGTTGATGGGAAAAGGCAGGAAAGGGAGACAGAATAACTGAATTAGTTTAAACGAGATGTCTAAATTGATATGATTCAAGGACTATGTTGAAATTATACTCGTTAAAAACAGGACACTTGGAATCGGAATTTAATGAGCCAAAATTGTTCTGTTTGATATTAGGCCTAATTGGTGGACAAAATAATAAAGGGCTTCCTTTTGGTGTCCTTAAAAGAAAGAGATTTTGTGGGGAAAGTACGGACAAGAATTAAAAAAACAAAAAAACAAAACAGAGATCAGACAGAGGCTACTGGAGCAAGCCTCACCATCGGGGCTTCCACCCCACAGTCTCTTGGCAATCCAGACCTTTTTTGTCCTAATCTTGAAGGATGTCCTAACCAAACCAGGCCAGATAGGGGGATCCAGGTGACATCACCACCCATACCACCTCCAGCTGAATCCTGAACAACACCTGGGAAGACAGTTATTACCTCCATTGATACTATCCAAGAGGCTATCAAACAAGGGGCTTTTCCTTCTAAGACTGGACTTTAATAACAACAACAGCAATGACATCTCCAGCCCATCTCAACTAACTTCTTTTCTTTTCCCCAAAAGGACAGTTATTACTGTCTTTGATACCATCTAATAGACTGTCAAATAACAGGGGCTGTTTTCCTTTCTTCTCTCCAGCTAAAAGGAAGGGGATGGAACAAGAGATGTTAACATGAAATCCTTATTTAATAATTTACATTTGAAATACTTTAACTGTTTTTCCTTTTTTTCTATACCTAGGAAAAGGTTAAAAGGATTTTAATGGTGTGTTTGCCAGGGTGCTAAGCAAGCAGATGTCTCTGTATACCAAGCCCAGGACCATGTTTAATGTTATACAGTGACTGAGTTATGTGAACACCATTAGCCCATTTATTTAATCAAAATTAATACAACAGACCCTGCTATTTACCTCTCTCCATTGTGAAAACTGACCATTTATTCCTACCTTTTGTTTCCTATCTTTTAACCAGTTACTAATCAATGAGAGGACATTCCCTTTTATCCTTTCACTGTTTACCTTCTTTAAGAGCCTTTGTTGAGGGAACTTGTCAAAGGCTTTCTGAAAGTCCAGTGCAATATATGAACTGGATCACTCTTGTCCACATGTTTCTTGACACCCTCAAAAAATTCTAATAGGTTGGTGAGGCATGATTGCCCTTTACAAAAACGCTGTTGATTCTTCCCCAACATATTGTGTCCACCGTTGTGTCTGATAATTCTGTTCTTTACTGTAGTTTCAACCAATTTGCCTGGGACTGAAGTTAGGCTTACCAACCAGTAATTACCAGGATTGCTTCTGGAGCCTTTGTATAAAAATTGGTGTTACATTAGCTATCCTCCAGTCATCTGGTACAGAGGCTTATTTAAGCAATAGGTTACTTACTACAGTTAATAGTTCTGCAGTTTCATATTTGAGTTTCTTCAGAACTTTTGGGTGAATACCATCTGGTCCTGAGGACCTACTACAATTTAATTTATCAATTTTTTCCTAACCCTTTGTGACGGGTTGGATCACAGAAACCCCCTTGGGAGGTGCCACCCGATGCGCAAAGACTACCCCTGCTCCTGTTTTCCCTGCCAGCTCAGGACTCCAGCACCCTGTCTTGCTCAGCCAGACACTCCCGTCTGGCTCCAGACACAGATCCAGGGTCTGAATCACTTGTCCCAAAGCTGCAAGTTTACCTGAAAACAGCTCACAGTAGTGTGCTTGTCTTTAGCACTCAGATGCCCAACTCCCAGTGGGGTCTAAACCCAGATAAATCCGTTTTACCCTGCATAAAGCTTATGCAGGGCAAACTCATAAATTGTTCGCCCTCTATAACACTGATAGAGAGATATGCACAGTTGTTTGCTCCCCCAGGTATTAATACATACTCTGAGTAAATTACTAAATAGAAAGTGATTTTATTAAATACAGACAGTAGGATTTAAGTGGTTCAAAGTAGTAACAGACAGAACAAAGTAAGTCACAAGCAAAATAAAATAAAATGCGCAAATCTATGCCTAATCAAACTGAATACAGATAATCTCACCCTCAGAGATGCTTCAGTAAGTTTTTCTCAGACTGGACACCTTCCAGGCCTGGGCACAATTCTTTCCCCTGGTACAGCTCTTGTTGCAGCTCAGGTGGTAGCTAGGGGATTCTTCATGATGGCTCCTCTCCCTCTCTCTTCTCTTCCCCCCTTTACATATCTTTTGCATAAGGCGGGAACTCTTTGTCTCTCTGGGTTTCCACCCCCCCTCACTGGAAAAGCACCAGGTTAAAGATGGATTCCAGTTCAGGTGACATGATCACATGTCACTGCAAGACTTCATTACTCACTTGCCAGCACACACATATACAGGAAGACTCACAGGTAAATACAGCCATCTGAAGACAATGGGAGTCATCAAGATTCCAAACCATCATTAATGGTCCACACTTTACACAATTACAGTAGGCCCTCAGAGTTACATTTTATATTTCTAGTTTTAGATACAAGAGTGGTACATTTATACAAATCAGATGATCATACTCAGTAGCTTATAAGCTTTGTAATGATACCTTACGAGAGACCTTTTGCATGAAGCATATCCCAGTTACGTTACATTCACTTATTACCGTATTTTCTCTAAAACTATCTCAGTTACATTATATTGACTTATTATCAAGTTTTTATAAAACCATATAGACTGCACAACGTCACACCCTTCTCTACTGAATCTTCAATCTGGGACAGTTCTTCAGATTTGTCACCTACAAAAGAATGGCTCGGGTGTGGAGATTTCTCCCACATCATCTACGGTGAAAACTCATGCAAAGATTTCATTTCATGTCTCTGCAATGGCCTTGTCTTCCTTGAGTGTTCCTTTAGCACCTTGATTATTCGGTTGCCCCACAGATTGTTTGGCAGACTTTCTACTTGTGATGTACTTTAAAAAAATTGCTGTTACCTTTTGTGTCTTTAGCTAGTTGTCCTGTGACTCTGTCTACAGAGATAATTGGAGTAGAAAGCATTAAAACTTAATTTTATCTGCTAAAGTCAGCAGAGATGAATCTGCATGTGCAAAGAGCAGATTTGAGTAGCAAGATGCTATTTTTAATTGGACAGCCTACTTGTATATGTACATTTCCCACCCAGTTATATTATTTCAGCCTAAATTGTTAAATTTCTTTAAGATAAAATAGATGTTACTCTAATGCATCTCTACTACCTTTCACTTCCAGGGTGCCATAGTGAAAATTTGCACAATCGACTGTATTAGCATCTCATTTTGGCATTCCAAGTGTGCAGAACTTATTTTGTAGGTGGAGCTTAGAAGAATACCACTATCTTTTTTTTTCAATTCAACCCCTGATGTCATTGTCTTTGTTTCATGGGAATAACTAAGGTATCAGCATCTCTCTTGGATGGCTGTAGTCACACTGCCGATGGTGCTGAGTACCATAGATTCATAGATTCATAGATTATAGGACTGGAAGGGACCTCGAGAGGTCATCGAGTCCAGTCCCCTGCCCGCATGGCAGGACCAAATACTGTCTAGACCATCCCTGATAGACATTTATCTAACCTACTCTTAAATATCTCCAGAGACGGAGATTCCACAACCTCCCTAGGCAATTTGTTCCAGTGTTTAACCACCCTGACAGTTAGGAACTTTTTCCTAATGTCCAACCTAGACCTCCCTTGCTGCAGTTTAAACCCATTGTTTCTGGTTCTATCCTTAGAGGCTAAGGTGAACAAGTTCTCTCCCTCCTCCTTATGACACCCTTTTAGATACCTGTAAACTGCTATCATGTCCCCTCTCAGTCTTCTCTTTTCCAAACTAAACAAACCCAATTCTTTCAGCCTTCCTTCATAGGTCATGTTCTCAAGACCTTTAATCATTCTTGTTGCTCTTCTTTGGACCCTTTCCAATTTCTCCACATCTTTTTTAAAATGCGGCGCCCAGAACTGGACACAATACTCCAGCTGAGGCCTAACCAGAGCAGAGTAGAGCGGAAGAATGACTTCTCGTGTCTTGCTCACAACACACCTGTTAATACATCCCAGAATCATGTTTGCTTTTTTTGCAACAGCATCACACTGTTGACTCATATTTAGCTTGTGGTCCACTATAACCCCTAGATCCCTTTCTGCCGTACTCCTACCTAGACAGTCTTTTCCCATTCTGTATGTGTGAAATTGATTTTTCCTTCCTAAGTGGAGCACTTTGCATTTGTCTTTGTTAAACTTCATCCTGTTTAACTCAGACCATTTCTCCAATTTGTCCAGATCATTTTGAATTATGACCCTGTCCTCCAAAGTAGTTGCAATCCCTCCCAGTTTGGTATCATCCGCAAACTTAATAAGCGTACTTTCTATGCCAATATCTAAGTCGTTGATGAAGATATTGAACAGAGCCGGTCCCAAAAGAGACCCCTGCGGTACCCCACTCGTTACGCCTTTCCAGCAGGATTGGGAACCATTAATAACAACTCTCTGAGTACGGTTATCCAGCCAGTTATGCACCCACCTTATAGTAGCCCCATCTAAATTGTATTTGCCTAGTTTATCGATAAGAATATCATGCGAGACCGTATCAAATGCCTTACTAAAGTCTAGGTATACCACATCCACCACTTCACCCTTATCCACAAGGCTCGTTATCCTATCAAAGAAAGCTATCAGATTGGTTTGACATGATTTGTTCTTCACAAATCCATGCTGGCTGTTCCCTATCACCTTACCACCTTCCAAGTGTTTGCAGATGATTTCCTTAATTACTTGCTCCATTATCTTCCCTGGCACAGAAGTTAAACTAACTGGTCTGTAGTTTCCTGGGTTGTTTTTATTTCCCTTTTTATAGATGGGCACTATATTTGCCCTTTTCCAGTCTTCTGGAATCTCTCCCATCTCCCATGACTTTCCAAAGATAATAGCTAGAGGCTCAGATACCTCCTCTATTAGCTCCTTGAGTATTCTAGGATGCATTTCATCAGGCCCGGGTGACTTGCAGGCATCTAACTTTTCTTAGTGATTTTTAACTTGTTCTTTTTTTATTTTATCCGCTAAACCTACCCCCTTCCCATTAGTATTCACTATGTTAAGCATTCCTTCAGACTTCTCGGTGAAGACCGAAACAAAGAAGTCATTAAGCATCTCTGCCATTTCCAAGTTTCCTGTTACTGTTTCTCCCTCTTCACTAAGCAGTGGGCCTACCCTGTCTTTGGTCTTCCTCTTGCTTCTAATGTATTGATAAAAAGTCTTCTTGTTTCCTTTTATTCCCGTATCTAGTTTGAGCTCATTTTGTGCCTTTGCCTTTCTAATCTTGCCCCTGCATTCCTGTGTTGTTTGCCTATATTCATCCTTTGTAATCTGTCCTAGTTTCCATTTTTTATATGACTCCTTTTTATTTTTTAGATCATGCAAGATCTCGTGGTTAAGCCAAGGTGGTCTTTTGCCACATTTTCTATCTTTCCTAACCAGCGGAATAGCTTGCTTTTGGGCCCTTAATAGTGTCCCTTTGAAAAACTGCCAACTCTCCTCAGTTGTTTTTCCCCTCAGTCTTGATTCCCATGGGACCTTACCTATCAGCTCTCGGAGCTTCCCAAAATCTGCCTTCCTGAAATCCATTGTCTCTATTTTGCTGTTCTCCCTTCTACCCTTCCTTAGAATTGCAAACTCTATGATTTCATGATCACTTTCACCCAGGCTGCCTTCTACTTTCACATTCTCAACGAGTTCCTCCCTATTTGTTAAAATCAAGTCTAGAACAGCTTCCCCCCAGTAGCTTTTTCAACCTTCTGAAATAAAAAGTTGTCTCCAATGCAGTCCAAGAATTTGTTGGATAGTCTGTGCCCCGCTGTGTTATTTTCCCAACATATATCCGGATAGTTGAAGTCCCCCATCACCACCAAATCTTGGGCTTTGGATGATTTTGTTAGTTGCTTGAAAAAAGCCTCATCCACCTCTTCCACCTGGTTAGGTGGCCTGTAGTAGACTCCTAGCATGACATCTCCCTTGTTTTTTGCCCCTTTTAGCCTAACCCAGAGACTCTCAACACTTCCGTCTCCTATGTCCATCTCTACCTCAGTCCAAGTGTGTACATTTTTAATATATAAGGCAACACCTCTTCCCTTTTTCCCCTGTCTATCCTTCCTGAGCAAGCTGTACCCATCCACACCAACATTCCAATCATGTGTATTTTTCACCAAGTTTCAGTGATGCCAACAATGTCATAGTTGTATTTATTTATTAGCACTTCCAGTTCTTCCTGCTTATTCCCCATACTTCTCGCATTTGTATATAGGCATCTTAGATAGTGGTTTGATCTTTCCTCCCAGTTTTGTCCTGACTCTCCTTTCTCTCTGCCAATATAGCCCACACTCCCTCTCGTTTCCGACCCATCTCCCCAGTCAGGGCCGGCTTTAGGAAGTGCGGGGCCCGATTCGAACAGTTTCGACGGGGCCCGGCAGGGATGACTCAAAAAAAAAAAAACCACGTAAAAAAACACGTGGGGCTTGTACTCACCGGGCAGCGCTCCTAGTCTTCGGGTCCTTCACTTGCTCCGGGTCTTCGGCGGCACTGAAGTACCTGCTGCCGAAGTGCTGCCGAAGACCTGGAGCGAGTGAAGGACCCGCTGCCGAAGTGCCGCCAAAGACCCGGAGCGCTGCCGGGTGAGTAAAAATTAAAAAGGAGCCTCTAGCCAGGGAAGGGATTCTCGGCCACTTCTTTCTCCCCTCCCCTCCGGCGGCCCTGCCACTGGGCGCGGGGCCCTCTTAGGCGCGGGGCCCGATTCGGGGGAATTGGTGGAATTGGCCTAAAGCCGGCCCTGTCCCCAGTCTCCATGTTCCCCACTTACCTGTGGGCTTTGCTCACCTGTCCCCGTCGAACCTAGTTTAAAGCCCTCCTCACTAGGTTAGCCAGTCTGTGTCCGAATAGGGTCTTTCCTCTCCTCGAAAGGTGAACGCCATCTCTGCCTAGCAGTCCTTCCTCGAATAGCATCCCGTGGTCTAGGAAGCCAAAGCCCTCCTGGCGACACCATCTTCGCAGCCAGGCATTCCAACCATGAGGAGAAGCTTTTCAAAATGCAAAGAGATGAGCCAAATTCTGAAACTTTAGTCATTTTTTTACTCACTAAGTACTCAGGAAAAGTCCCTTTAACTCGAGTGAGGGTGTATCTAAGTAAGAACCTCGGGATTTGGCTCAAGGGAGTTGAAAGTGCTCTGCATCCTGCAGGTGCTCTGAGCACTTTGTGGGATCAGTTCCACATTCAGGAGGTGCTATTATAGAGTTCTTCCTAAACTTAGCCCTTCTGGGCCAGATTTTTATAGCCCTTTAGGTGTGTAAATCTCTTTGAAATCAATGGGAGATAGGTGCCTTATACTTCCTAAGATACCTGGAGCTGTTGCCTGTGAATGTAGTATTCCCTCCTCTACAGAGGCTTGATCTTGCTCCTCTGAAGTCCATGGGAGTTAGGGTTACTACACAGGGACGGCTCTATGTTTTTTGCTGTCCCAAGCACGGCAGTCAAGTGGCCTTCGGCGGCACTCCTGCGGGCGGTCCTCTGGTCACGCGGATTCGGCGCCGTTTCTGCGGGGGATCTGCCAGTCCCGCGCCTTCGGTGTACCCGCTGCCGAATTGCTGCCGAAGCTGCGGGACCGGCAGACCTCCCGCAGGCATGCCACTAAAGACTGCCTGTCTGCCCCCCTCATGGCGACCAGCAGGCTGCCCCCCGCGGCTTGCCACCCCAGGCACACGCTTGCTGTGCTGGTACCTGGAGCCGCCCCTGGTACTACAAGCAACAGCTCCAGATATCTTTTAGGGAACAAAGAATAGGAATAAATGGTAAATTTTCAGAATGGAGAGGGGTAACTAGTGGTGTTCTCCAAGGGTCAGTCCTAGGACCAATCCTATTCAACTTATTCATAAATGATCTGGAGAAAGGGGTAAAAAGTGAGGTGGCAATGTTATACCAATAGAATAAAAACCAGCAGGATCTTATTAAGAGGGATAAGGCAAAGATGCCACATTTATTGTAAATATACTGATAAAGCAAAAGATAAAAGTAAACAATGTTGTTTGACTACTTATTTCTTATACATACACACATACATATATATATATATATATAGAGAGAGAGATTCATTCACACAATCATTCATTCAAGTTCTGTATAGGTGTTATAGTTACCAGCCTAGAAGTTGCTCATGCCAAGTTACTGGCCAGGTATCTTGGTCATGAGGATGGAGCCGAGTCTGTGTCAGGTGCACCTGATGCTCCTGGAGGCTGGCAGCAGAACCAGAGACTCAAAGTCATCAGTCTTTAGAGTCCATTCTTATAGGAATTAGTTCCTATGTTAGTCTATGGGAGCTGTTTCATCCTGCTGTTGCTGACTCAATCAGCAGATGGCACATTCCTGTCCAAAGTGGCACATTCCTGGTGGCTCCACACTGTCCAAAGTTTGTGTTTCTCATCCTTCCAGGTGATGGGGTGGATCCCAGTTTACCCTCAGGGGGTTTCTGGTCATCCATTTGACACATTCTTCGGCCGATGGATACTCCCTTTCTAGGCTGACACCTCCCTAACCATTTATGTACATCAAGCATTCATCAACATACATTCCATCCCTTAACCATATTTTAATTTACTGTCTCCACCACTTTCAGAGTGTGTGCTAATTCATTTGAGACTCCCGGCCCTTTAATCACAGAGGGTGGGGGTCTGTCCTAGCAGCCATTGAATGAAGTGAAAGTCACTTAACAGCTTATAGTGTTTGTTTACATTGTATCAATTACTTCAAGAACAAAGTCAGATAACTTGTTTGTAAGTTTTACATAGTAGTAAAGTATCTTTCACAGGATAGATATAATCAATGGTTTCTACAGACAGTAGCTTACAAGTTTCAACAGAAGACCCAAAAGATTTTTGTACTTGGTGAAACTGTTGGATTTTAAAGTGTGGGGGACAAATTATGAAGGGGTCACTGTCACTTGAGGGAATCACTGTTAGTACCTTCTTTTATATCCCTACAGCAATGTTTGCAGATGACACTAACCTGCTCAAGTTAGTTAAGACCAAAGCAGACTGTGAAGAACTTCAAAAAGATCTCACAGAGCTAAGAGATTGGGCAACAAAATGGCAACTGAAATTTAATGTGGATAAATGTAAAGTAATGCACATTGGAAAAAATAACCCCAAGTATACATACAATATGATGGGGGCTAATTTAGCTACAACAAATCAGGAAAAAGATCTTGGGTAGTTCTCTGAAGATGTCCACGCAGTGTGCAGAGGCAGTCAAAAAAGCAAACAGGATGTTAGGAATCATTAAAAAAGGGATAGAGAATAAGACGGAGAATATATTATTGCCCTTACATAAATTGATGGTACACCCACATCTTGAATACTACGTCCAGATGTGGTCTCCTCATCTCAAAAAAGATATACTGGCATTAGAAAAGGTTCAGAGAAGGGCAACTAAAATGATTAGGGGTTTGGAACGGGTCCCATATGAGGAGAGATTAAAGAGGCTAGGACTTTTCAGCTTGGAAAAGAGGAGATAAGAGGGGATATGATAGAGATATATAAATCATGAGTGATGTGGAGAAAGATAAGGAAAAGTTATTTAGTTATTCCCATAAGAACTAGGGGTCACCAAATGAAATTAATAGGCAGCAGGTTTAAAACAAATAAAAGGAAGTTCTTCTTCACACAGCGCACAGTCAACTTGTGGAACTCCTTACCTGAGGAGGTTGTGAAGGCTAGGACTATAACAGCATTTAAAAGAGAACTGGATAAATTCATGGAGGTTAAGTCCATTAATGGCTATTAGCCAGGATGGGTAAGGAATGGTGTCCCTAGACTCTTTGTCAGAGGGTGGAGATGGATGGCAGGAGACAGGATACTGGTAGACAGGATACTGGGCTAGATGGACCTTTGGTCTGACCCAGTACGGCCGTTCTTATGTTCTTATTGTGCTGGAGCTTACCATGGTGGAGCTTACCGTTTCCTGGGGCAGAAGACAGACAACATCTCTTCAAACTGATCTTAAAACTAGGTATGTTTAAACTTGTGCTTACCTTTTGCAAGAAGCAGGATAACTAATACTAAATTATTTTAAACCCATTATTCTCAGAGTCTCTAGTTCTATTACACTTAGTCAAAAATACTTTCTTCACTGGCAAACATAAAATCATCATTGGCCTGAGGAAATGGCTGTTCCTTGCATTGTTTTCCTGTACACAAGTTCATTCATTGAACAATTCCCATGTGCAAGATGGGTTGAAAATGAAAATGACAGAGGTAAATACAAAGGTCTATACATTAATCAGAAAGCTTTTAAAAAGTATTAAAAATTTCTGTGCTCTCAGTTAACTTACAAAAATTGTTTTAGAAGTACAGAACATACAAATTAGGTATGTATTTAAATTAGAGCATAATTTTGGTTATTTGTTGTATTCATTTACAAGCTCCTTGATATTGAAATGTAATTTTTATCTAAAATTTTGAATGGCTTTTTCTTTGCTGTAAATATTTTATTATGTTCATAATTATGTACATTCAGGGTTCTCAAATGTATATATAAATGCTTAATAAAGATGTAACCAATAAAAATATGAGTTTGCTGTTTTCATTTATTGTCTGGGGACAATATAAAATGTGAAAAATCTCCTGTGTTTTTCCTAATGCTGAATGCTGATTTCTGTTGCGGCAAAAACTTCATTCGTGAAAATAGATCAGTGTCATTGTATTGGGAAATCTGGCAAAACATTGACATGGTGAAATACACTTCTCTTTGCTCAGGCCTTTAACCCAACAATGAAGTTACAGAATAGCCATTTGCAGGCCTCTTGAAATCAACCCTCAAAAGGATCACAGTCAGGGCAATTGCTTAATTAAAGGAGTAGAAGAGAGTCTAGGTCGTATTTTAGTATACAATGTCTAGGTCCTAACATTGAATAGAATGCAATTAATTAGATTTATGCATATGGCACCTAAATACCACCAAGATTGGTGTATTAGAAATACATGGATAGAATGTATAAGGAATTTAAATAATATTACCATCCTTTGAGGCCCATGGATTTGGAATCAGGGAAATGTATCTTTGCTGGAAGTTGTCAAAACAAGTGTCACATCATTAGGAATGGGCAACTGTTAGTGAAAACAGATTAGCATCATGTCTCAGTGCATCTTTCTATACAGCAGCAAAGATACAGGCTATAGAGTGATTTGTTAGGTGCTGTACCTAGAAAGGGTAATGCCCTCATTGGTAACCACAACAGAAAAAGAAGAGGCAAGGCAGAGAACAAAAATAAAGGTGACTTCTCACATGAAACTCCCTCAGCAGGTTCCCACTGTGGTGGGCAGTTGCCCTGTCTGGTGAACCATAGACTCATTCATAAGTAGCAAAAACATTAGGAGATGCATGTGAACCCACATGTGAATGATGATGGCTTCAGATGTTCTCAACTTGATTATAAAATGCCCCATCCATCATCTTCATCTCCTCTCTTTCCATCTGCTGAATCTGTCTGGGAACCAACTCTCCCCTTGGTCATCCTCTTTTTCAGATTTTTACTTGATTGTGTGTGTGTGTGTGTGTGTGTGTGTGTGTGTGTGTGTGTTTGTGTGTGTGTGTGTGTGTGTGTGAAGTGAAAATAGTTTTAGTGTAATTTTAATAGTATTGTTTAAGGGTTTCCTGTAGATTGACTGTTAGTCATTAAAGGTGATCATTGGAAGAGATTCAAAATATCAGACACCAGAGTCCTCTGGGTTCAAGAAGTGTTTGTCATATCACAGTGCGATGTTGTCAATAGGTCAATGTGTGCTGCACTTGAAGTGCACTTTCCTTGGGGTTGGTTGGCTTGTGCAGTTTTTTACCTCAATTTTTGGCTGAATGTGTGCACAGGTTGAAAGTAATCCTACCAAAGTAGGTCTTGTTCGCTAGTATTCCATTTCCCCCAACACGCAACTCTCCTTTACCAAAGTTGAATAGGGATCCAAAGCCCAAAGAACTGAAGTCCTTGAACCAAGCTTCACAATGACATTCTCCTTATCAGGGATCTGATTGCCAGGTGTCCTCGGTACCTCTGTGCTTACTGTGAAAAAGCTCACCAAATCTATTCAAGTGCTCAGGTGCTGAGGTAAAGAAGTATTCATCCAGGCCAAGACAAATGGAATCAGTTTTGGTTTTGCATAGTATGATGTCTAAATCCAGACATGTTCCACTGCTGTCCAGCTCTTCATATATGAGGGAAGAGTCCGTAAAAATTTTCAAGAGATTTCAGATATGAAGTTAGGTCAAGGTTCAGCAAAGTCATTGGGTCTAATCAGTCCCAGCTATTACCTTGATAAGATCTTTTTCCCCAGAGCTGATTTGAGCATCTTCCTTTGTCTGTGTCTAATGCTTAATTTATTTGCATGCATGCATTGTCTCTACTTGCACTTGCAATAGAGTCTGACAAATGAAATCCCTGCTGCTCACAGTGCTAGGACTTGGAGAATCAAAGTCCTACAGTGCCAATGTGTAGAGGCAATATGTTTTGAAAATTCCAATTACTGGTAAAAAGAACAGGAGTACTTGTGGCACCTTAGAGACTAACAAATTTATTAGAGCATAAGCTTTCGTGGTCTACAGCCTACTTCTTCTTCCTAATTTTAAACAGTGGGGTCATGGATGAAGATAATTTGTCAACTAATACTCGCTCTTCTCTGGCAAAATAGTGCATACACTATACATTACAAATGCTGCTCTCATTTTCCTGCTTTCTGCTCTCTCAGAAGCTACATGTATCTCCTTTGCATTCAACCCCACTTAAAACTCCTTAGATACTTGAGATGAGATTGCTTCCACTTTATGGGAGATTAGGGAGATTATTTTGTTTTGGAAACCTGGTTTGTTTTCCTTTCCCAGCTGGTCATGAATTTCTAAATAGATTTTTATCGTTGGTTTTGCATCTCTTAAGTATGTGTTAGTTTTGGTTTTGTTGTTGCTGTAAAGTAATCACAAAACACATTAAGAACATTATGGCTCTATTGTATTACAGTTGCCCAAGCCTTACCATATATGTAATTGACACAAGTTATTAAAATCAGGTCGTGCTATCTTCTTTTACAAAGAGCCATCTGTTGTGCATTTCTCCAAGTCCAAATTTTTTTAAAGTACCATGAATACAGCATGATAACACCAATAACTCATAAGACAATAATATAGTAACTAATCTCCAAAGAGATTTTTAAGTTAGGGGTCTACTTATGGCAGGTGCCAATGAATGTGGATGGAATTCCAAGCTGTGCTTTGTAACTAACGTTGTGTGGTGACTGCCATGAGTCTGATAAATCTAATTTATGAAATGCACACTCAGATACTCCAATAAGTGCTTTAGAAATGTGTATAATAATAACAGCTCAATGGAAATGCCTCAGATTCATAGCGTTTAAAGCCAGAAGGGACCATTAGATAATCTAGTCTGATTTCCTCTATATCACAGGCCACCATTAATTTCCATCAAATACCAATGTATTAAATCCAAAGATTTTAGTTAGACCGAAGCATTTCAGTTCTGAAAAGACTAAACTGAGGTACACCAATGTCTGAGGCCCCTGTAATGGCAGGGAATTGATCAGGTGAGATGATCCTAGCAGGAAAACCATTTCCCCTGCTGCAGAGGAAAGCAAAAAAACCCTCAAGGTCCCAGGCAAACTAGGGGAAAATTTTAATACAAAGATGAAAGGTGATTACGCATATATGGTGATTTCCTCTTCAGAGACAATAGCCTCAGACTTAGGCAATGAAATCCCTTGATACACTTGAAGGCCTTACTGCATTTGTCATAGCTGAATCTTCATCTCCACTTTGTCGTTAGCGAGTTACTTCCTTGTCTTTTCTACAGATCTCACAATCTTGACTATCCATAAAATAAACTGTAATGTAATGTATGTTGCACCCTACATTTTGCCGTTTCATTTTGAACTTCTTATATTTTCTTTCACTCTTATTTTCAAAGGAAATCATTGGTTCACTATAATTTTGATGTCATTGTAGTTGAAACCCATGGAAAAAGGGATACATATGCATTTGAACTGGCAGAACATGGAATGATTGGCACTGGAAATAAGAGCTTATTATGTCATATCTTGAATATATTTACTGATAAATCTGATCTCACAAATTCCACTCAAAACTATACAAGAGAACTCAAGAGCATCATATCTCTGAGCTATTTATTAACAGGGAGTTTCACTAAATCCCTCAAATTTTTTAAGAATTAAAAATGCCAAACAATATGGATGCTTAATCCTGGGTAGAGTTGTTTGGGGCCTGTCTGCACTTAAAACACTGCACTGGCACACCTGTAGTGCTTCAATGAACACACCACTTATGCCAATGGAGATGGGTTCTCCCATCGGCATAGGAAGCCACTTCCCCAAGAGGCAGTAGCTAGGTCGATGGGAGAATTCTCCCAATGACCTAGCACTGTCCACACCAAATGTTAAGTTGGTTTAACCGCATAGCTCAAGGGTGTGGATTTTTCATACCCCTGAGCAACGTGGTTATACCGACCTAGTTTCCTAGTGTAGACCAGGCCTGAGATAGTGAAAACCTGATTTACATATTTTTGTAGATCCAAGCCTCAGTTTGATATGCTACTGTTCATGGGAATACAGCCAACTAACTATTCATGAGTATTTGGACAACTTGGGTATTCAGGAGCAACCCTGACGTTTTCACAAAATTCGCAGAAATGATCTTCACCCAAAAATTCATACCTGAAGTTAGTTATTTGTTTTTCAGTATTCTCCCATCTCATATATGCCATCCATCCAATCATGAAACAGAAACAATCCCATATGATTTAGATGACCAACCCCACAATATGAATAACAGAGAACAAACAGCCATTGCAAACAGTTTAAAAGTTGTTTGTGAATAACCCACAGTCTGAAAATTATCTAGCCAAACTATTCATGATGTGACAATTTAGGATATGTTAGGATATGTCAGTGTTAATTTGCATTAAACTACAAATTCCATTTTGTTTGTGAACACCATTATGATTGTAAGATTGGACTGTGTCTTCTCTGTTGTCTTTTTGTCTCCATCTTGGACTGAAAGTACAAGAGTATTGACAGCAAACAATTCTGAGCAATTAAAGGTCATTAATATTCAATTACTTTGCCCTAGCAATATACCAAGTATGCTAAAGAGTGGAGTCAAAGCTGCAAAAAAAACCGTTTTCCAGTCTGGTCTTACAGTGGGTAGTAACCAAGCAACAGATCACTTGACAAATCCCTAAGACCTTGATTATCTGATGGGAGCTTTGAGGCTGACAAGGAAGGTCACATAACAGAGTGGCTTGGAAGTGATAAAAGGACACTCTATGCTCTTAGTAGCTTGCGCCCCAAGCAAAGCAGGAAGGCAAGACTGAGCAGGAAGGAGAAGTGGGGACTAAGAGAGGGGACCAGGGACCCCTAAAAGCGCAGACCAAAACCAGAAGAATGTTCAAGAGTGGTGAGGACTCCAAAGGAGGGAATTGCATACAGGTGTTTATTATTTTGCCTAGGTTTTATCATTTTCCTATGAGTAAAGTGTGTTTTTTTAGAAATTCATCTGCAAAGTCCATCCGTTTTTTGCTTCAACAATCACATGTCCCTCATGGTTAACCTATAAACTGGAGGGCCCTTGAAGGTGGAGCTCTGGTCAGGGTGTGTTTAAGATACTGGGGAGATTTGGGGGCTCATTCTGGGGCCCAGGGCAACTGGCCCATGGGAGTCCAATTCCCTAGCAGTGGTACAAGACAGATGGTCTGTTCCTGGGAAGGGTGCCTGAGAGGCCAGACCTAGAGACTGTGACTGGAGCCTGCATGAAGCCAGGGGAGCTAAGAAGCATATGGGTTCAGTGTGTGGATGCAAACACAGCTGCCTGGTGAGGATCCATAAGGGGGAGTTTAGCTGGGACTATGACAATTCACAAATAATAATTAAGGCTATGTTTTAGTCACGAGTATTTTTAGTAAAAGTCATGGACAGGTCAGGGGCAGTACACAAAAATTCATGGCCCCTGACCTGTCCATGACTTTTACTATATACCCCTGACTAAAACTTGGGGGGGGGGTTGCTCGGGGAGTGACCCTGGGGGTGCTAGGGGGGGCCCATAGGGTGCTGTGGGTACTCAGGGGGCACGGCCCAGTGGGGCATTACAGGTGCTTGGGGGGGATGGTGGTGTGGCCTGTGGGGGCACCACGGGTACTTGGGGGGGGTTGTGGCCCGGGGTGGGTGCCGCAGGTGCTGGGGGGTGGGAGGGTTGGTGGGCTGGGGCAGGTTCCCTACCTGGCTCCTGGGAAGCGGTGACCTCCAGTTCCTAGTTCCACATGCTGCCTCCACTCCACCCCAAGCCCCAGTTCTGCAGCTCCCATTGTCTGGGAACCATGGCCAATGGGAGCTGCGGGGGCGGTTCCTGTGGGCAGAGGCAGTACGTGGAGCTAGGAGCTGAGGGAGTGGAGTTCCTGTCGCCCTTCTGGGGAGCCCTCCCCTCCAGTAAGAACCACCCCAATCCTGACTCCCCCCCCACACCCAAATGCCTGCTGCTGGTGGGCAGGGGGTGCCCAAGACTGTCCCAGCAGCAGCCAGTGTGACTGTCCCAGGGGCTGCCTGAGCTGCTCAGGCGGCTCCCAGACCAGGCGCACGGGCCACTGCAGAAGTCACGGAGGTCACAGAAAGTCACGGAGTCTGTGACTTCCATGACAAACACGGAGCCTTAATAATAATACATTAGAAGGAATCTGCTTTGGTTCGTAAACTGTTTGCACAAAGAGGAAGGGACCATAGGCGCTGACTCTGTGGGTGCTGCGGGGCTGGAACTCCCACAGGGAAAAATGACCGGGTTCTCCACACCCACTGACAGCCAAGCTACCCCCGCCCCCATCCCCTCTTTGCCTCCTCCTCCCCCGAGCGCGTCGCGTCGCATCCCCACTCCTCCCCCTTCCAGTGCTTCCCACTTAACAGCTATTTGGTGGCACTTAGGGAGGGGGAAGAGTGGGGACGCGGCATGCTCGAGGGAGGAGGTGGTAAAGAGGTGGGGCAGGGACTTGGGGGAAGAGGGTGAAATTGGGGCAGAGCGAGGGTGGTGCAGGGGTGGGGGCGGAGCTGGGGCAGGTGGTGGAGGGTCGATCACCGATGGGGCAGAGGGCAAGTCGGCGCCTATGGAAGGGACTACATTCCAGTACTATACCCAGTTGTAGGCACAAGGGAGAATTTTGTGACAACATCCCCCAGTCATGGAAGTTAGAAAACTAGGATCTTATCACAAAATAATTTCTGCCCTGACTGTTATATTAAATGGATATGGAAAAGTTAATGGGAGGTCAAAACTAACAGAAGAAGCACATGGGCAGGGGGAGTGATGTGCAGAGAAATAAGGATGGGTTAGAGAAGAAAAGGTGACAGGTTAAACTGCTGTATCCCTGTCCCCATTCCATAGTGAAAACCACCCTTTCAGCAGAGATTGGCATACCCTAATCACTTTTAATTCACTTTCTGTTTTAAAAATATAATTATTAGTTTTTACATAGGTGAGAGTAAGTTGAAAGTGATTTTTGGACCATAAACTATTGCTAAAAATACAGTTGGGCTTTCGGGAGATAGGAGAAGGGGTTCAAATAAAACTTCCATTAATCATTTTGAGTTGAAATTAGTAAGTGTGTGTTTATTTTACTCTATTAGAGTAAGGGTTTCTCTTCCCTGGCCGATGACATGGTGCCTTGGCATATGTAGCCCAAACTTGCGTTTCTTTTTCCCCCCCACCATATGGAGCTGTATTTCTAATTAGCTCCCCACTACTGCACCTGGGTCTGTTTTGGGATTATTGTTTCCTGAGTATTTTTCACCCACTAAATATTTGTGTTTTGGATTATTTTTCCTCTGGATGGATTAGCTGCTTCTTCCCCAGAGACTCTTGCTGTGCACGTCTTTAATTTTTATTTTTGTTTTGGCATGGGGATGTACCAGTATTTGTCTTCAAGTGACTTGTTATTGTTTGCTTGTTTGGGTATGTTTTAAATGCTTTTAAACAATTACAGTATGCTAAAGCAGTTAAAATGTAAAGTTAAATTTTTCTTATAGATTAGAGATGGCACAGTTGTCATCCACCCATTCCAGACATGAGGGGAGGGCTAGGAAGGATGGTCTGTCCTTTTCAGGGAAGGAATTATCTGAGTAATTTTTGGCAAATCACTTACTCTCCAGTTCCTAAATTTCTTCATCTTTAAGTTGAATTTAATATGTACTACCAAATTGGGATGTTGAGGCTAAAATAATTAATGTTTGTAAAGTAGTCTGAACATCTCAGATAGGAGGTTTCTTAGAATGCACCACTTCATTATGTTAGGCCCATACCCTGCTTCTGCTAAATAACTCTGTTGGGAACATCTTGGAGAATGTAGATTCTTCTTTGGAATATGGAAGAACAAACAATATTCTATCGCCTCTCGATTTAAAACCAAAGGCAAACTGACCCACTTAAAAAAATTATGGCATATTTCAGTAGATTAGTTTCTCTAGATAAAACTAAAAATAGGACTTATTAATGGACAGTTAATTGGTTCTATGAATTGAAGAGATAGCAACTTAAAAGGCAGCTTTCAGCATGCACAGAAGAGTAACTAATAGAATTGAAACTGTTCGTAGTGGGAGGAAAGGGAGTTCACAGAAAGCTCTCTGAACATTATTAAAATTTCATCTTCAAAGCAGTTTGTACAGGTCCCATTTTTACTTGAGTGGAAATTACACAGCTCAGCCCCCACATACCACTTAGAAAAGGGCAAACATCCAAGCCATTGATGGGACCTTTTGTGTAGCAACTCCAGTAGGTGCTCAGTAGTAACTTCTACAGGCACTTAAGCCTGGACAAAACCACTGCAACAGGCAATGCAATTTCTGAGAGAGCATAATTTGGGGAGACAAATTATTCTCTGCATCAAAAGGCTCAGAGCCAATTACTGCCCTTTGGTAATCATTCCTGACTCCTGTTGACTTCAACAACAGTCTTGCACATATGTGAGGACCAGATTTTGTCCTAAATTTTGTTCCCTACTCAGTAGTTAAGGGAAAAGAATGCCTATATTTGAGCAGATTCCTTTTTCTGAGCATTACATAAGCAATTTCTCCCAACTGCTATCGTGTACACCCTTGATGGCAGTCTCAGTAAAGAGAGCAAGAACTGACTAATAGGCAGGGAGAATGAACGGCCTTAGAACATAAGAACAGCCATACTGGGTCAGACCAAAGGTCCATCCAGCCCAGTATCCTGTCTGCCGACAGTGGCCAATGCCAGGTGCCCCAGAGGGAGTGAACCTAACAGGTAATGATCAAGTGATCTCTCTCCTGCCATCCATCTCCACCCTCTGAGAAACAGAGGCTAGGGACACCATTCCTTACCCATCCTGGCTAATAGCCATTAATGGACTTAACCTCCATGAATTTATCCAGTTCTCTTTTAAACCCTGTTATAGTCCTAGCCTTCACAACCTCCTCAGGCAAGGAGTTCCACAAGTTGACTGTGGACTGTGTGAAGAAGAACTTCCTTTTATTTGTTTTAAACCTGCTGCCCCTTAATTTCATTTGGTGGCCCCTAGTTCTTATGTATGTAATGAGAACAAGTAAATAACTTTTTTCCTTATTCACTTTCTCCACACCAATCATATCCCCCCTTAGTCTCCTTTTTTCCAAGCTGAAAAATCCTAGCCTCTTTAATCTCTCCTCATATGGGACCCGTTCCACACCCCTAATCATTTTAGTTGCCCTTCTCTGAACCTTTTCTAATGCCAGTATATCTTTTTTGAGATGAGGAAACCACATCTGGACGCAGTATTCAAGATGTTGGCGTACCATGGATTTATATAAGAGCAATAAGATATTCTCCGTCTTATTCTCTATCCCTTTTTTAATGATTCCTAACATCCTGTTTGCTTTTTTGACTGCCACTGCACACTGTGTGGACGTCTTCAGAGAACTATCCATGATGACTCCAAGATCTCTTTCCTGATTAGTTGTAGCTAAATTAGCCCCAAATCATATTGTATGTATAGTTGGGGTTATTTTTTCCAATGTGCATTACTTTACATTTATCCACATTAAATTTCAGTTGCCATTTTGTTGCCCAATCACTTAGTTTTGTGAGAACTTTTTGAAGTTCTTCACAGTCTGCTTTGGTCTTAACTAACTTGAGCAGGTTAGTGTCATCTGCAAACTTTGCCACCTCACTTTTTACCCCTTTCTCCAAATCATTTATGAATAAGTTGAATAGGATTGGTCCTAGAACTGACCCTTGGAGAACACCACTAGTTACCCCTCTCCATTCTGAAAATTTACCATTTATTCCTATCCTTTGTTCCCTGTCTTTTAACCAGTTCTCAATCCATGAAAGGACCTTCCCTCTTATCCCATGACAACTTAATTTACGTAAGAGCCTTTGGTGAGGGACCTTGTCAAAGGCTTTCTGGAAATCTAAGTACACTATGTCCACTGGATCCCCCTTGTCCACATGTTTGTTGACCCCTCCAAAGAACTCTAATAGATTAGTAAGATATGATTTCCTTTTACAGAAACCATGTTGACTTTTGCCCAATAATTTGTTCTTCTATGTGTCTGACAATTTTATTCTTTACTATTGTTTCAACTAATTTGCCCGGTACTGACATTAGATTTACCGGTCTGAAATTGCCGGGATCACCTCTAGAGCCCTTTTTAAATATCGGCGTTACATTAGCTATCTTCCAGTCATTGGCTACAGAAGCTGATTTAAAGGGCAGGTTACAAACCATAGTTAATAGTTTCGCAATTTCACATTTGAGTTCTTTCAGAACTCTTGAGTAAATGCCATCTTTCCCGGTGACTTGTTACTGTTAAGTTTATCAATTAATTCCAAAACCTCCTCTAGTGACACTTCAATCTGTGACAATTCCTCAGATTTGTCACCTACAAAGAAAGGCTCAGGTTTGGGAATCTCCCTAACATCCTCAGCCGTGAAGCCGTGAAGCAAAGAATTCATTTAGTTTCTCCGCAATGACTTTATCATCCTTAAGTGCTCCTTTTGTATCTCGATCGTCCAGGGGCCCCACTGGTTGTTTAGCAGGCTTCCTGCTTCTGATGTACTTAAAAAACATTTTGTTATTACCTTTTGAGTTTTTGGCTAGCTGTTCTTCAAACTCCTTTTTGGCTTTTCTTATTACATTTTTTACACTTAATTTGGCAGCGTTTATGCTCCTTTCTATTTACCTCACAAGGATTTGACTTCCACTTTTTAAAGGAAGTCTTTTTATCTCTCACTGCTTCTTTTACATGGTACACGGTGGCTTTTTTTTAGTTATTTTACTGTGTTTTTTAATTTGAGGTATACATTTAAGTTGGGCCTCTATTATGGTGTCTTTGAAACGTGTCCATGCAGCTTGCAGGGATTTCACTCTAGTCACTGTACCTTTTAATTTCTTTTTAACTAACCTCCTCATTTTTGCATAGTTCCCCTTTCTGAAATTAAATGCCACAGTGTTGGGCTGTTGAGGTGTTCTTCCCACCACAGGAATGTTAAATGTTACTATATTATGGCCACTATTTCCAAGCGGTCCTGTTATAGTTACCTCTTGGACCAGATCCTGCACTCCACTAAGGACTAAATCGAGAATTGCCTCTCCCCTTGTGGGTTCCTGTACCAGCTGCTCCAAGAAGCAGTCATTTAAAGTATTGAGAAATTTTGTCTCTGCATTTCGTCCTGAGGTGACATGTACCCAGTCAGTATGGGAATAATTGAAATCCCTCACTATTATTGAGTTCTTTGTTTTGATAGCCTCTCTAATCTCCCTTAGCATTTCATCGTCACTATCACTGCCCTGGTCAGGTGGTCGATAATAGATCCCTACTGTTATATTCTTATTAGAGCATGGAATTACTATCCATAGAGATTCTATGGAAATGTGGATTCATTTAAGATTTTTACTTCATTTGATTCTACATTTTCTTTCACGTATAGTGCCACTCTTTTCCCTCCCGCCCCCTCGCACGACATGTTCTGTCCTTCCGATATATTTTGTACCCTCTAATGATTGTGTCCCATTGATTGTCCTCACTCCACCAGGTTTCTATGATGCCTATTATATCAATATCCTCCTTTATCATGAGGCACTCTAGTTCACCCATCTTATTATTTAGACTTCTAGCATTTGTGTACAAGCACTTTAAAAACTTGTTACTGTTTACTTGTCTGCCCTTTTCTGATGTGTCAGATTTTTTTTTATGTGAATGTTTCTCATCTGATCTGGCCCCTACTTTATCCTCTTCCATCCTCTCCTCCTGACTAAAACCTAGAGAATCTCTATCAATAGACTCTCCTCTAAGAGAAGTCTCTGCCCAATCCACGTGCTCCTCTGCAGCAATCAGCTTTCCCCTATCTCTTAGTTTAAAAACTGCTCTGCAACCTTTTTAATGTTAAGTGCCAGCAGTCTGGATCCACTTTGGTTTAGGTGGAGCCCATCCTTCCTGGATAGGATCCCCCATCCCAAACATTTCCCCAGTTCCTAATAAATCTAAACCCCTCCTCTCTACACCATCGTCTCATCCATACATTGAGACTCTGAAGCTCTGCCTGCCTACCTGGCCCTGTGCGTGGAACTGGAAGCGTTTCTAAGAATGCTACCATAGAGGTCCTGGATTTCAGTCTCTTTCCTAGCAGCCTAAATTTGGCCTCCAGGACGTCTCTCCTACCCTTCCCTATGTCTTTGGTACCTACCTGTACCACGACCACCGGCTCCTCCCCAGCACTATACATAAGTCTATCTAGATGCCTCAAGAGATCCGCAACCTTAGCACTAGGCAGGCAAGTCACCATACAGTTCTTCCGGTCATCACAAACCCAGCTATCTATGTTTCTAATGATCAAATCTCCCATTACTAACACCTGCCTTTTCCTAATGACTGGAGTTCTCTACTCTGGAGAGGTAACCTCAGTGCGAGAGGATACCCCAACATCATCTGGAAGGAGGGTCCCAACTATGGGAAGGTTTCCCTCTGCTCCCATTGACTGCTCTCCTTCCCTGAGCCTTTCATCCTCCTTAACAGCACAGGGGCTGTCTAACCGGAGGTGGGACAAATCTACAGTGTCTCATAGACTCATAGACTTTAAGGTCAGAAGGGACCATTATGATAATCTAGTCTGACCTCCCGCATGATCCAGGCCACAAAGCCGTCCCAACCCTTTCCCTTGACTCTGCTGTTGAAGTCCCCAAATCCTGTGGTTTAGAGACTTCAAGTAGCAGAGAATCCTCCAGCTAGTGACCCCTGCCCCATGCTGCGGAGGAAGGCGAAAAACCTCCAGGGCCTCTGCCAATCTACCCTGGAGGAAAATTCCTTCCCGACCCCAAATATGGCAATCAGTAGAACCCCGAGCATGTAGGCAAGATTCTCCAGCCAGACCCTCATTGGCCATTGATACTATTTACCAGCGATGGCATCCTGTTCATTTGACTAAAATCATGTTATCCCATTAAACCATTCCCTCCATAAACTTATCTAGCTTAATCTTAAAACCAGACAGGTCCTTCGCCCCCACCGTTTCCCTCGGAAGGCTGTTCCAATATTTCACCCCTCTGACGGTCAGAAACCTTTGTCTAATTTCAAGCCTAAACTTCCCCACGGCCAGTTTATATCCATTCGTTCTCGTGTCCACATTAGTACTGAGCTGAAATAATTCCTCTCCCTCCCTGGTATTTATTCCTCTAATATATTTAAAGAGAGCAATCATATCCCCCCTCAGCCTTCGTTTGGTTAGGCTAAACAACCCGAGCTCCTCGAGTCTCCTTTCATACGACAGGTTTTCCATTCCTCTGATCATCCTAGTGGCCCTTCTCTGTGTCCCAGAAAGCCTCATCAACATATCTCTCTGTCTCCCTTAGCTCCTCCAGTTCCGCCACCCTGGCCTCCAAAGCCCGTATGCGGTCTCTGAGGGCCTGGAGCTCCTTGCACCGAATGCACACATATGCCACCCACCCATGGGGCAAGTAATCATACATGCTACACTGAGTGCAATAAACAGGATAGCCCCCGCTCTGCTGGTGGGCTTCTGCCTGCATTCTTTTCTACAGCTACCTAGGTTAATGATAGGGTTTTTGTTTAAATCAAGAAGTTTTGATTATAGTTTAGTTTAAAGGTTTTAAAGAATGGCGAGTGTACCTCGCCCCCTTCCCACTCTCCTTCCAAACTCCCTCTCAAAACTCCCTGTTAGTGGCCCCTGGTCGCAAAGCTCCCTTTTCACTTGCTCACTGCTTTAGAAAGCCCTGGCCTTCCTGATAGCCCCGCCCCCGACTAAGGTTCAGCCAATGAACAGAGGCGTCTAGATTTCAAACCTTGTTTAGAAGCTCACAGCTTCCAACTGCTGGCCATAGCACACAGTCCTTCAACAAACAAACAGACAGACAGACAAACACAAGCTCAGCACACAGCAAGTAACCCCCAAACACAAACACACACTACAGACAGCCACTTACCCCAAGCGTTCCATATTTACTCCTCCTTCACCTGGAGAACTCCCTCTCGAAACTCCCTGTTAGCAGCCCCTGGTCACAAAGCTCCCTGGTCGCTTGCTCACTGCTTTATAAAGCCTTGACCTTCTCAGAACTACAGGTGGTCTGTCCATGGTCCTCAAGCCTAGCAGAGGAGAATTGTTTCCATTGCTTTGTCTAGTCCAGTGTAAATGACTCAAGCACTGGGGCTTTGTCTCCACACCAGCTTCTTGTGGGAAATCCTTGCACAGTCTCACAGACCTCACCATTAGAAGCTTTCCTCACAATGTTAAGCCCATATTTTTCATTGTTCAAATGTCATTTTGTTACTCCTAGATATACCCCTTTCACCCACTATGACTTTTGAGGTTCACTCAGGCCAGTAAGGGATTCGGTCAATGTCTGTCTTGTAACCCTGAGTGTCTTGGGGCTGTGTAGCTTAATTCAGTGCTCTGACCCCCAACCACCTGCTAACAGCCCACAAGCCTCACCCTGGCTTTGCCCAACTTCATAGAATCATAGAATATCAGAGTTGGAAGGGACCTCAAGAGGTCATCTAGTCCAACCCCCTGCTCAAAGCAGGACCAATTCCCAGCTAAATCATCCCAGCCAGGGCTTTGTCAAGCCAGGCCTTAAAAACCTCCAAGGAAGGAGACTCCACCACCTCCCTAGGTAACGCATTCCAGTGTTTCACCACCCTCCTAGTGAAATAGTTTTTCCTGATATCCAACCTGGACCTCCCCCACTGCAACTTGAGACCATTGCTCCTTGTTCTGTCATCTGCCACCACTGAGAACAGCCGAGCTCCATCCTCTTTGGAACCCCTCTTCAGGTAGTTGAAGGCTGCTATCAAATCCCCCCTCATTCTTCTCTTTTGGAGACTAAACAATCCCAGTTCCCTCAGCCTCTCCTCATAAGTCATGTGCTCCAGACCCCTAATCATTTTTGTTGCCCTCCGCTGGACTCTTTCCAATTTTTCCACATCCTTCTTGTAGTGTGGGGCCCAAAACTGGACACAGTATTCCAGATGAAGCCTCACCAATGTCGAATAAAGGGGAACGATCACGTTCCTCGATCTGCTGGCAATGCCCCTACTTATACAGCCCAAAATGCCGTTAGCCTTCTTGGCAACAAGAGCACACTGTTGACTCATATCCAGCTTCTCATCCACTGTGACCCCTAGGTCCTTTTCTGCAGAACTGCTACCTAGCCATTCGGTCCCTAGTCTGTAGCAGTGCATGGGATTCTTCTGTCCTAAGTGCAGGACTCTACACTTGTCCTTGTTGAACCTCATCAGGTTTTTTTCGGCCCAATCCTCTAATTTGTCTAGGTCCCTCTGTATCCGATCCCTACCCTCTAGTGTATCTACCACGCCTCCTAGTTTAGTGTCATCTGCAAACTTGCTGAGAGTGCAGTCCACACCATCCTCCAGATCATTAATAAAGATATTAAACAAAACCGGCCCCAGGACCGACCCTTGGGGCACTCCGCTTGAAACCGGCTGCCAACTAGACATGGAGCCATTGATCACTACCCGTTGAGCCCGACGATCTAGCCAGCTTTCTATCCACCTTACAGTCCATTCAACTTGATTACACCTGGCAGGGTGACCTTTCTACCTTTCCAGCCCACAATTCACCCCAGATTTGTTCCATTGCAGGGACCAGTACCTCTCACTGGACCCTCACAGAAAATGTATTAGGTTTGCTGCTTGTACAGAGACAGTGTAACACTCCTACAGGTCAGCTTACTAGAAGCACACACTTTACTGAACTTACCCAACACTGATTTATAATGAAAGCAAAACAAGTTTATTAACAAAAGAGCATGGAGTAAGTGATGCCAAGTAAAAGAAATAAAGGTAGAGATGGTTATAAGCAAATAAAAATGAAAACATGCATCTAAAAGTTTAGAACTTAATCTAGCAAGATACAATTTTTGTTCAAGATGGTTTTTCTCTCACCCACAATCTTCTTTCCAGCTTTTTACTGGCCAGCCTAGCCAGGATCCATCACAGAGATCAAATTGCTTGGTTTCTTTGACTCCTTAAAGTGAAGGATCTCTTAGGGATTCACTCCCCCTCTCTTTATAGTTCAGTGAACCTTTGAAATGTATTCTTTTGAAGGATACTCACAGATAAGGTTCATTAGTTCATGCTGAGTAAAGGAGCCATGAGGTCTGGAAGATAAGGCTCCATGCTGGTTCCTCCCCCATAATTGCTACAATGCAAATTATCGGAGTGGTAGCCGTGTTAGTCTGTATCAGCAAAAACAACGAGGAGTACTTGTGGCACCTTAGAGACTAACAAATTTATTTGGGCATAAGCTTTCATGGGCTAAAACCCACTTCATCAGATGCATGGGGTGGAAGATACAGTAGGAAGATATATATACACAGTACATGAAAAGATGGGAGTTGCCTTACAAGTGGGGGGTCAGTTCTAACAAGACAATTCAATTAAAGTGGGCTATTATCAACAGGAGGAAAAATCACTTTTGTAGTGGTAATCAGGGTGGCCCATTTCAGACAGTTGACAAGAAGGTGTGAGTAACAGTAGGGGGAAATTAGCATGGGGAAATTAGTTCTTAGTTTTTGTAGTGACCCATCCACTCCCAGTCTTTATTCAGGCCTAATTTGATGGTGTCCAGTTTGTAAATTAATTCCAGTTCCGCAATTTCTCGTTGGAGTCTGTTTTTTGAAGGTTTTTTGTTGAAGAATTGCCACTTTTAAGTGTTATTGAGTGTCCAGTTGTATCAGGAGTTCAACAATTTCCACCCCACCATCAACCTCAGCCTCGACCAGACCACACAAGAGATCCACTTCCTGGACACTACAGTGCAAATAAGTGATGGTCACATAAACACCACCCTATACCGGAAACCTACTGACCACTATACTTACCTACATGCCTCCAGCTTCCATCCAGACCCCATCACACAATCCATTGTCTACAGCCAAGCTCTAAGATGCAACTGCATTTGCTCCAATCCCTCAGACAGAGACAAACACCTACAGGATCTCTATCAAGCATTCTTAAAACTACAATACCCACCCGCTGAAGTGAAGAAACAGATTGACAGAGCCAGAAGGGTACCCAGAAGTCACCTACTACAGGACAGGCCCAACAAATAAAGTAACAGAACGCCACTAGCTGTCACCTTCAGCCCCCAACTAAAACCTCTCCAGCACATCAGCAAGGATCTACAACCTATCCTGAAGGATGATCCCTCACTCTCACAGATCTTGGAAGACAGGCCAGTCCTCGCTTACGGACAGCCCCCCAACCTGAAGCAAATACTCACCAGCAACTACACACCGCACAACAAAAACACTAACCCAGGAACCAATCCCTGCAACAAACCCCGTTGCCAACTCTGTCCATATATCAATTCAAGGGACACCATCATAGGAACCATCACGTCAGCCACACCATCAGGGGCTCGTTCACCTGCACATCTACCAATGTGATATATGCCATCATGTGCCAGCAATGCCCCTCTGCCATGTACATTGGCCAAACCGAACAGTCTCTATGCAAAAGAATAAATGGACACAAATCAGACGTCAAGAATTATAACATTCAATAACCAGTCAGAGAACACTTCAGCCTCCCGGGACACTCAATAACAGACTTAAAAGTGGCAATTCTTCAACAAAAAAACTTCAAAAACAGACTCCAATGAGAAATTGCAGAACTGGAATTAATTTGCAAGCTGGACACCATCAAATTAGGCCTGAATAAAGACTGGGAGTGGATGGGTCACTACAAAAACTAAAAACTAATTTCCCCCTACTGTTACTCACATTGATGTCTGTTATCAATCCCCTGACATGCCTGTTTAAACACCATTTAGGCCATGTCTACACTACTGAGTTAAGTCGACTTAAGTTACATCGATGATCAGAAACTGCTGTAATTACATCACTTGTGCATGTTCACACAGTGCTCCTTGTGTCAGTGGAGCACACAGTTGGTGCTCTAGCACCCACAGAGAGAGCAGTGCACCGTGGGCAGTGATCACACTGTGAAAATCACCACCTTCTCCTGCTAGGAGTTGTGGGAATGGATTTCAGTGCATCATGGGGCGGGATCACGTCCCATAATTCCAAGGGCTTCCGACTGCGTTTTGTGTTGTTTTTCAACTGGCCCTGTAAACTTTGCACCCACCATCTCTGCCTGAAAGCATTGATCCTGCACTGCTCTCCAGTCTTGTGATGAGCCTTATGAACACAATGCGACTGATCCTGCAGTATTACATGAGCTGAGAATCTGAACAGGAATCCATGGTGCCTACCCTGATGTGTGCCATGGAAAGAAACAATTCAGAATTGATGTTGGCATTCACGGAGCAGCTGCATGTGGTGGACTGTGACCGTTGGGTTCGGGAAACAAGCACCAGTGGTGGAATCAGATTGTGATGTAGGTATGGGATGACGAGCAGTGGCTGCAGAACTTTTGTATGTGCAAAGCCACCTTCTTTGAACAGTGTGCAGTGCTCACTCCTGCCCTGCAGTGCAGAGACACCAAAATGAGAGCTGCTCTAATGTGTGGAAGCTGGCAACTCCAGACTGCTACCGGTCAGTCATGAATCAGTTTGTAGTTGGGAAGTCCACCATGGGGGTTGCAGTGATGCTAGTGTGCAGGGCCATTAATTGCCTTCTGCTATGAAGGACTATAACTCTGGGTAATGTGCGGAAAATAGTGGATGGCTTGTGGCGATGGGATTCCCTAACTGTGGTGGGGCTATAGCAGGCACACACATCCCAATTTTGGACCCAGACCATCTTACAACTGAGTACATCAATAGAAAGGGTTACTTCCCTATGCTATTGCAGTTGCTGGTGGATTACCAGGGTCATTTCACTGATATCAATGCAAGGTGGTCAGGGAAGGTGCATGACACATACATCTTCAGGAATGCTGGCCTGTATAGAAAGCTGCATGCAGGGATTTTCTTTCCAGACCAGAAGATTCCAGTAGGGTATGTGAAAATGCCCATAGTGATCCTGGGAGAGACAGCCCACCCCTTACTCCCATGGCTTATGAAGCCATATACTGGAAACTTTAACAGCAGCAAGGAGCGCTGCAACAACAGGCTCAGCAGGCACAGAATGACCATAAAATGTGTGTTTGGCAGATTACACAATCGCTGGTGCTGCCTTTTTCACAGGTTAGACCTCAGTGAGGAAAATATTCCCATGGTCATAGCAGCTTGCTGTGCACTGCATAACATTTGTGAAGCCAAGGGGTAAAAGTTTTCCCAGGGATGGAGTATTGAGGTGGACTGCCTGGCAGTTGATTATGAGCAGCCAGACACTAGGGCTATTAGAGGAGCTCAACAAGGGACTATTTGAATCAGGAAGGCTTTGAAGCAGCATTTTGATAATGAACCGCAGTAATGTGTCTTTCTATAATGAATTGAGCCAGGCATTGTTTACTTCCCAGCTTGAATGACCCCTGTAATGATTCCTGCCTGAGCACTAATTGTAGTCTGCAAATGTGGCAATTGCCACTGTGTTTGAATTTCTGTTGCAACCACGCTGTGTAGGTCACAAATAAAGAATCACTATTTTTGTAAGACTCAATTTTTGTTAAATAGCAGTACATAGATTAACATTGCTTATAAGGGACATGACAGTGGGCAGCACTTGCTGACGTGAAGCTCTCACAGCTTCATGTAAGTCTAGCTGTCATTATGGAAAATGTTCCTACGGGTGGAGTGCAAGGGTACTGCGACAGGCGGGGAAAGTGAGAGGAATGTGTGTGGGGAGTTTGGGGAGGGCAAGGAATGCAGTTCTGTATGTGCTGTAGGGGGAGGGAGCATGCATGTGTTCTGTCTGCAGTGCAATCAGAGACCTCAGCATCTTTGTTTCATCCGGGGAAGAAGTCTCATGCAGAGGTCTAACCCTTTCCAGGGATGAGTCTGTTACTACACCCAGGCCAATTGACCTGTAGATAGATAGAAATTGGGCCCTTGGTGATGAGGTCAGCAGTGGCACTGAGCATGTTTCTTGCCTCCCATTTCTACCATCTAATTGATACTCAGCTCAGAGAAACCATAAAAAAGGCCTGTGAGGCCCAAAATCGAGATCTGAGCTGACAGCCAGGAAGAAGAGGCAAGGGCTCATTTGACTGCAGATCAGACCCCAGGAAACATGCTGCCTCTCCCCTGGAAGTGGTTTAAAGGTTAAGAATCTTGGTCTCGCTCTCTCCTCTGCCCCCAGTGGAGACACACAGAACTTACTGCAGCCCTAGGATTGCATCAGAAGAGGTGAGAGAGAAGGTTAGAATAGATGTCAGGCTGTTCGGGGGGAGTAGGTAGTTCATTTACAAGTTCCTCACCCTCAGTTCAGCTTTGCAGCTCTCAGCTGTGGTGCAGATACCCTTCTCCCTATCCTTTGTGCACTAGGCATCCTTCCCCAGGTTAGGTCAGCTTGGTGCACAGCCAGTTTGTCAACTGCTACTGAGGTGTAAACTGGGCTCAGATTATGGTCTTTAGTAATGGATCCTATTCTAAGTGAGTTACTTACATGCAGTATTCCTACTGCATCTCTTCTTTATATTCCATTGGGTACCAGTGTAAATTCTGTTCCTTTATTTTGACACTCTCTTGAAATCAGTCCATTCTTTTATTAATATTATTATTTAATGTGGCATGGTCCTTATCTCAGGAAGTTTACAATCTTTTTCAAACACAGAATTTGCAGTTCAGATATGTGTAATACACATGGCGATTGTGCAAGCTTGAAGCCCGAGGGACGTCTAGGTGAGATCTCTGAAAGGTTTCCAGAAAAAGTGTGTTTCAAGGAGGGATTTAAATTAATTGAGGAAGTTTTAACATTGAGAATAGTAATGTGGTCCAGTGACTAGGACATTGGCCTGGGTGGGACTCATGAGAACTGCATTCTGGTTCTTCCATTAACTGGCTATATGACTTTGGACAAGTCATTTCATCTGTCTTTGTCTTTTCTCCCCCACAACTTTTCTGTCTTATCTATTTAGATTACAAATGCTTCAGGCCACAGATTGTCTCTCACTAAGTGTTTGTACAGTGCCTAGCACTTGGTTGCGGCCTCTAGCTGCTACAGTAATACATATAATGTTATTTCTAGTAATAATAGCACGTTCATAGCACTTTTCATCTTCAAAGCCCTTTACAGTGTAACTGCAGCACAGCCACTTCACTTAGACCAAGGAAGCACATTTTTTGGAGGAAAGTAATGGTATTCTACAAGGTCAGCCCACAAACCAGTCTCTATCCACTCATGACACCAAAATGAGGGCTGGTTGGAAAAATCTTTCTAATTTGATCAGCCTTCCTAATGTGATCGTGCTTTGTGTGCTCTGATCATCACAGCAAAATCATTTGTTGTCAAATCTATTTCTCACATTAGTGGGATATACAGTATATGTAAGCCCGAGGGACGTCTAGGTGAGATCTCTGAAAGGTTTCCAGAAAAAGTGTGTTTCAAGGAGGGATTTAAATTAAGTGAGGAAGTTTTAACATTGAGAATAGTAATGTGGTCCAGTGACTAGGACATTGGCCTGGGTGGGACTCATGAGAACTGCATTCTGGTTCTTCCATTAACTGGCTATATGACTTTGGACAAGTCATTTCATCTGTCTTTGTCTTTTCTCCCCCACAACTTTTCTGTCTTATCTATTTAGATTACAAATGCTTCAGGCCACAGATTGTCTCTCACTAAGTGTTTGTACAGTGCCTAGCACTTGGTTGCGGCCTCTAGCTGCTACAGTAATACATATAATGTTATTTCTAGTAATAATAGCACGTTCATAGCACTTTTCATCTTCAAAGCCCTTTACAGTGTAACTGCAGCACAGCCACTTCACTTAGACCAAGGAAGCACATTTTTTGGAGGAAAGTAATGGTATTCTACAAGGTCAGCCCACAAACCAGTCTCTATCCACTCATGACACCAAAATGAGGGCTGGTTGGAAAAATCTTTCTAATTTGATCAGCCTTCCTAATGTGATCGTGCTTTGTGTGCTCTGATCATCACAGCAAAATCATTTGTTGTCAAATCTATTTCTCACATTAGTGGGATATACAGTATATGTTAAAAAGATCTGCAGTGAAATTGTTAATGTCAACATTTAAATTGTCATATAATTAGGCTTCAAAGTCAACATTCCATATAAATGATAAATGGGAATAGTCTACATCTCTCGGAACTATTGTATTTCACGCTGTCTGCAGACTCAGGCAGACATCACTGGATTGGTTAAACATGGTTCAAGTTATGAAAAGTATCTTTGCAACCATAAGATTTAGACACTTACCTTTTCTTAATGAAATCTTAAATTCTGAAGAATAAGATTGCACGCACACACAAACACACACACACACACATCAGCTCACTGAGCCAGCACAATTCAACTTCTGCTTTGGCCCCTATCCTCCACTACACAACTGAAAAGATCCATAGCCTTTTACCATTTCATGCTCAGCTGTGTTCCTTGCAACTGGAGACAAGGATGATGACAAAGTGGAATGCCCAGGGTGGAGGGTGACTGCCAGTTCTTGCAAAAATCCTCCTACTTCCAAGATCATAGGGCTATTTCCGATGACTGGCAAGACATTTGCACTTCTCCCAGGATCCCTGCTGCACTGACTGCCATTGGCTGACATATGCCAACTATGTTCATATGACCCTTTCCAGAGTGCAAATGTCAGTGGGGACTGCTGCTCTCTATTTTGCAATGTAAGTTGGGGTAGGTTCACACGTGCAATGTAGAGCAGCTGTTCCCCCAACTTCTCCATGCTCCAGCAACCATGCCCCCTTGCTGCATAGTAGGTCTTCAGTGGAAGTGGTGCAGAGTGGCTTGGGGCAGGAGGAAGGTACCATGTCCAGTGCCACCTTTCCCTTTCACACCCTCTTCCTGCACCATTTTCAGTTTTGGTCTTCTCTGCCATGTGCAGTGGAAGGGAGCATATTGCATTAATTCCTCACTCCACTCTCTAATTTGAGCCTTTATTACCTGTTATGAAATTTTAATGAATATTGTTCTCTGCTATAATTCTGCCAGTGCACTAACACATGCAGAAAAGAGCTGGATACTGGTATAGTAATAAAACACGCTTAGTGTGTGTGTGTGGGGGGGGAAATGTAGGGATTTTCCATTAGAGAATATCATTTGAAATTGCCTGTACTGAGCTTTCAATATTAAGCAGTCATACTCAATAACACTATTCACTGTCTTCTACACCAGTTCCATCCCCAAGCACTCTTTATTTAAACATGATAGCTTATGATACAAGTGGCACCAGTCATTGAAAACTGCATTAACATGCCTCGTTGGTCTCCAATAAGTTTTGAAGTCAGGTGAAGTCTTTACATGTTGAATATTTTGGCAGGCTATATTGTTCTACAGTTTATCAGTTGATAACTTTTGCTACCTCAGAGTCATTGTGTTTTCCCAAGTGAAGAACCTCTGGCTATGCTCTGGAAATATATGCGTTCCACAGAAATGAAAAGTTATTAAATCAGTACTGCAGGGGAATGCAGAGGAATGATCTGTTTGTAATTCTGGGGAAAACAATTTAGAACACTGTTTCTAAAGCTTAACAAAATTACTTAAAATCTTTCAGAGGAAGAACCAACCTTCTTCATCTGGTCTCCAAGGATTTTGTTTATCTTTCAGATCTAGTTGCTGCAAAATACTGATAATGCACAATTCCATGAAGTGTTAAATCTCTATCTACCAGTGGCTTGCAGAAATTAATCAAATTACCTTTTAAAGTTAATGCAGTCGGTGAGAAGAGTTTAATGATATTCAAAACCTTCATGGTAATAATTACAGTTGAAGAGGGTCAGTCAGTTGAGAATTAATGCAAAAAGTGCACAGAATGATAATTTGAATTAGTGTATCAGACCTTGCATAAAGCATTGGGAAAGGGAGCCATGAAAATAAAATTCATTCACTTCCATTCGATGGGATGAAATAAACTAAAATTTGTTAGGATTTGAACTAAAGGATGAATTTGAGGTTTGAGCTGTAGTAGATAGAAGGAAGGGCATAGAATGCAGAGAAAAGAAGAGAAGAAAGATGGAGAGGGAGGTTATTAATGAATGACCCTCACTGTTTAAATCCATCTGAATCTCTAAACTGACATGGAAGTGAACAGCTTTATTCCAGCCTCTGCCACCCACAAGTTTCCTTTTGCCCAAATGTTCTTTCTCTTTATTTGTTTTTCACCAATATTGCAGCTTGTGTACATTTTCCAGGATTTTAAAGAAGAGGGAAAGATGAATCCCTGTATTTTAATACATATTTCATCGTTCCCTTGCTTACTGAACAATGGAGCAACCGTAAAATATTTCAGGTTGCAGAAGTTCAGGGAGCCCTCACATCTCACCCTTCCTTTTTCTTTTTCACAAAAACAGTTTTGTACATCAGGTAAGCTTGTACTGACTTGACAGTTGTAAATATGTTTTATGGCCTTCTGAGCCTGTACTTGTTCCAGTGATTAGAATCTGAAAAAACTGTTGGCCAAGATCTTCAAAAGTGACTAGTGATTTTGGGTGCCTCAGTTGTTGGTGCCCAATTTGAAACCCCATTAAGTGGCCTCACTTTCAGAGGGTGGGTGCTCAGCACTTTCTGATAAGCAGGTCCCTACCGCTGTTTCAGCTTAAGCACCCCAAACTGAGGCACTACTCACTTTTGAAAATCTTGTCCTACAGCAATAGCCTAATCCTCCTAAAGAAATCATAATCAACGGCACACATTTATTTCTCAGTTTTAATTTTGTCCTATATGTGTGACTAAAATATTCCTATTTTTGTTCCATTCCTCTGAGAATAACTTTTGTCAGTTGTTGCCTTTTACACACAATTAAATCAGTTCAGACATCATATTGTAAATGTTCATAAAAATTGAGACAATGTTGCTTTTATGGTTAATTGCAGATTGAACTTTCCATGTGCCGTTTTCACATTTCAAGTTTCAGTGTAGATTAGCAGTTCAAATTCTTACTTTGCATTTGTGAAGGGATTATCAAATATACCAAATGAACCCCCTATAGAAAGTCTGTTTACATAACAAAGTGATTATGCAATTGGACCATGAGGATATGAATTATCCTTGCAAATAAATATATCCTATGCTGTTTATATCAGTGGTACTCTGGCTGTTACAGACTGAGTACCAGCCAATTTAACCTCAAATGGACTTCCAGAGACACAACATAATCATGTTCAATTGGTTCATTGCAATCTTCGTTATTGTGTCAACTTGTGATGATACTACACCAGGGGTTCTCAAACTGGGGGTTGGGACCCCTCAGGGGGTTGCGAAGTTATTACATGGGGGGTCATGAGCTGTCAGCCTCCACCCCAAACCCTGCTTTGCCTCCAGCATTTATAATGGTGTTAAATATATTTAAAAGTGTTTTTAATTTATAAGAAGGGTCACACTCAAAGGCTTGCTATGTGAAAGGGGTTACCAGTACAAAAGTTTGAGAACCACTGTACTACACCATTGAGATGCAATGTCATGACCTGAGGATGCATCATCATCCTACCTCCACCAGGGGGCCTGCCTGAACTGTTTTCCCCCTCCTACTGCAGCTCGCTGGGTGGGAAGCGACATTCCAATTTTACTTGTGGGGGGAACCCCAACAGCTTGCTTCCTCTCTTTGTTGGTTCTCATGGTGCAGGCATGTGTGCTTTGTATTGTTCATACTGCCTTATAAAACAAAATGGAGTACAAATTGGATATATACCCTCCATATATATATCCTTGTGTATTGGCACAAAGAGGTTTGTATCTGCAGAATCACAGGTTGAATATTACTGATTTAGAGGAGCTGATGTGACATGCTGCACTTTAGAAACAAACATCACTCTTCCCAGGATTTGTAAATACAAGACCTTGTAATAACACACCAAGGACACCTAGCATCCCACATAGTTAAAAGCTTATATCCAGATAAGCTAGAAACCCATTTATTGCAACCCTCGCTTTCGGTTGCACTAGAATAAAACTTGGCACTCATTTAGCATTGATGCAAATATTTTTGTTTGCAAGTTTATTGTTACAGAATTTTAGGCTAATTGGTTTGGCTATGTTTGATTTATAAATCTGGCAAAAATATGTAGAATTCCTGTGGCGTGAAGGGTTTTTCTGAATAGCTGAAAAGTAAAAATGGTATCAGTATAAAATGTTGCAGTTGATCTCTTTGTGATTTTGGCATTTTCAAAAGAAGAAATATGTGAACACGCTAGGAAATACTGTGACTACTAAGATATTCACTCTGTCTATGTGTGTGGATACTTTTTTTAAAACTAAGCTTCAATTTTCATGTGACATAAAAGAACAGAGTTTAGCTCTCGCTTCTGTATTTATTTCAGTTGGAGGCTGTGGTAATATTGTGCATGGAACTCTTTTCATGATGGATCAAGTATATAGAATCCCAGGATTCACCCATTTGGCTGGTGAAACATTTTCTTTCAAAACCTTTGTTTTATGTGTATACAGAAAATTGGGTTTTTCCATGGAAAATTTTGACTTTCTGGTCAAATTATTTTTTTGTGAAAATTGTCTGCATAAAATTTACAAATTTTGTTAAAAACCCAATCATCCAAAAAACCTAAATGCTTTAGCTGAAAGGAAAAAAATTGATTGAGAAATGCCACGATAGTGCTTCATGGACGTTATAGTTCAGAACACATGCCCTAGTTCTCCTCTGTGGTCTAGGCTTCCCAGCCAGACTAATCTCCCAGAATGCATCATGACCATGTAGCTCCAACTACAGCAGTTGAGCAAGGGGAGACACAGTATGCATCATGGGAGATGCAGTCTGGCCAGGGAACCTGGCCCATAAAGGGTCGTGGGGACAGAGACATCCAAACTTCCAGGAGGCACCACAGTGGCATTTCCTAATCAATATTTTTCAATTTTTGACCCCCAAAAAATCAGTTTTTGATTTTTCACCAAAAAGTCAAAATTTTTCATGGAAAAAAATGTTTTTATGACTAACCGTACCCAACAACGTCAGTAGAAGAAACTCATGTGAAGGAATCCTGGTACCTGGGTTTAGTTGATAGACTGCAACATAGTTCTTAGAAAACATTGATCCTTACCCAAAACCAAAGAGCTTTAAATTAAGTGTTAACATTATTTGGTGAATGTTTTCAACAAACTCCATTTCATTCTTCACAATTTCTGATATTAATGTGTTAAAGTCAGCCTTGCAAATATGTTAGGGAAACTTATCAGCCCAGGCTCAAATTCTACTTGGCAGCACTTTACACTGCTGATGGGGAAAAAAACCTAATGATACTTTACTTCAGTATCAAAAAAGTTACTTGCTTGAGCAAATAGTGAGAAGAGTTTTGAAGGACCACATTAAGGTATTAACTAATGACATAGGGTGGTATTTTCGAGTGTGTCTAAGAGTCTTAGGAGCACAACTTCCATTAACTGCCAATGGTACTTGTTCTCCAAAATCAAGTAGGTGCTTTTCAAAATCCCATCTATTTAGCCTTAGGACACTGGTTAATCCTGAAGTATTACACACCACAAGGACTGGTCACTTCCCGAGGTCTGTAAGGCCATTTTGGGAATCTTGCCTAGAGAGATGTGCAGCTGACAGTGTCTCCCTCATTTTTTATTTCAACCCCATCTCTCAGGTAAAGATACATGTACATGAAGAGGGCAAGTATGGGGTGGAGAGAATCAGAGCAGTTCCATACAAACAGGTCAGCTGTAAGCTCAAAAGAAGTGCTCAAGAAGTGCTAGGATCATTCCCCACTCCAAGTGGGCAAAGAGTCGTCTTCTGATTGTTGAGGCGGGAATGTGAGGGTAGAAGGGGGAACATACTTGTCCTGGGGAATCTTAGGAATAACACCATTTTTTGGTGAATTTGGATATAAAATGAGTGATCTGTTATGCCTTATAGAGTAATCGGTATAGGTATAAACTAAGCTCCGTAGTTCGGCTGCACGGGAAAACTGCTCAGAGGGAAATCTAAGACTAAAATAGCAAGGTTCTAAAGTTCTGAATTCAGATACTTTGGCAGAGCCCCAATGGGAAATTTGAACAGTTGCCAGCAGACACTATGCAGGTGTAGTCAAGCCTATCAGTCTCTTGCTTTCATGTTCAAATTTTATATAACCATGACAGCAGACAGGTTCTTTTAACAGTTACCAGTGCAAGACAACATTGTTCAGGGCTGGGTGTATAATAAAGGCGAAGCACAAGAGTTTCATATTTTACCATTCGGAGCTTGTATTTGTTCCCTTCCCTACTCTCCCCAGAGCTGTTTGCAGACCATATGCTGACACAGTTTCTCTTTCTGTGTTTTGTTCTCTGAATCCCAGAAAACCTTCTGTTGTTTCTATACATTCAACTTAGAGTAGAGTTTTGATGACATAGAGCAGGGGTAGGCAACCTATGGCACGCGTGCCGAAGGCGGCACGCGAGCTGATTTTTAGTGGCACTCACACTGCCCGGGTCCTGGCCACCGGTCCGGGGGGCTCTGCATTTTAATTTAATTTTAAATTAAGCTTCTTAAACATTTTAAAAATCTTATTTACTTCACATACAACAATAGTTTAGTTATATATTATAGACTTATAGAAAGAGCCCTTCTAAAAATGTTAAAATGTATTACTGGCACGCGAAACCTTACATTAGAGTGAATAAATGAAGACTCGGCACACCACTTCTGAAAGGTTGCCGACCCCTGACATAGAGCTATAGGATATTTTGGCCCGCTGGCATCAATTATCCTTAAAAATACAAAAAATAATACAGCAGGGCACAGATTATCCAGTAAATTCTTGGAATGCATTGGAGACAGCTTTTTATTTCAGAAGGTGGAGACTGGGGGAGAGGCTTTTCTTGATTAGATTCTAACAAACAGGGAGCAACTGGTTGAGAATTTGAAGGTGGAAGGCAGCTTGGGTGAAAAAGATAATGAAATGATTGAGTTAATGATTGGAATGCTAGGAGGGAAAACATAAGAATAAAGACAATGGACTTCAAGAAGGCAGGCTTTAGCAATCTCAGAGAAATGGCAGGAAGATTCCATGGGGAAAAAAAGAGTTCAAGAGAGTTGGCAGTGTTTTAGAGAGGCATTATTAAGGGCCCAAAAGTAAACAATACCAATGTATTATAAGAGAACACCCTGGCTTATCCAGGAGATCTTCAACAACCTGAAACTCAAAAAAGAGTCATACAAAAAGTGGAAACTAGGTCAAATTACAAATATATATATATAAAAAAACAACAACACAAGCATACAACACAAAATTAGAAAGGCCAAGGCAAAAAATGAGATTAAACTATGGACATAAAGGGTAACAAGAAAACATTTTACAAATATATGAAAAGCAAGAGGAAGACCAAAGCCAAGATAGGCCCAGTAATCAGTGAGGAGACAAAGACAATAACAGAAAATGCAGCAATGGCCAAAGTGTCAATAAACGCCTTTTTTTGTTTCAGTTTTCACCAAAATCAGCAGTGATTGGAGGACTAACATAGTGAGCATCAGTGTAAATTGAATAAGATCTGAGGCTAAAATAGGGAAAGAACAAGTTAAGAATTAGACAAGTTAGATGTCTTCAAGTAAGCAGAGTCTGATGAAATACATCCTAGAATACTTAAGGAGCTGGCTGAAGAGATCTCTGAGCCATTAGCGATTATCTTTGAGGACTTGTAGAGGACGAGATAGATATTCAAGGACTGGAAAGGGGAAAATATAGTACATATCTATAAAAAAGGGGAATAAGGACAACCCAGGGACTTATACACCAATGATCTTAACTTCAGTACTTCGAAAAATAATGGAATAAATAATTTGAACAATCAATTTGTAAGCACTTAGAAGAAAATAAGGTAATAAGTAACAGTCAACATGGATTTGTCAAGAGTAAATTATGTCAAACTGACCTAATATCCATCTTTGATAGGGTAACAAGTCTTGTGAATAGGGGAAGCAGTAGATGCGACATATCTCGACTTTAGTAAGTCTTTTGATATTGTCTCACATGATCTTCTTATAAACAAACTAGGGAAGTATAGCCTAGATGAACCTACTATATAGTGGCTGCACAACTGGTTGGAAAACATACCCAGAGAAAAAGTTATCTATGGTTCACAATCAAGCTGGAAGGGCATATTGAGCAGGGTCCTGCAGGGATCTGTCCTGGGTCCAGTTCTAGTCAATATCTTCATAAATTATTTGGATAATGGCATAGAAAGTACACTTATAAAGTCTGTGGAGGATACCAAGCTGGAGGGGTTGCAAGCACTTTGGAGGACAGGATTAGAATTCAAAATGATCTTGGCAAACTGGAGAAATGGTCTGATATAAATAGGGTGAAATTCAATAAGAACAAATGCAAAGTACTACTGTTAGGAAGGAATAATCAATTGCACAATTACAAAAAGGGAAATAACTACTTAGGAAGGAGTACTGCAGAAAGAGCTCTGTGGGTTATCGTGGATCACAAACTAAATAAGAGTCAAAGTAATACTGTTACAAAAAAAGGAAACTTCATTCTGGGTATGAATGAACTGCTGTGTGAAGAGTGACCCCTTGAACTCTCCAGCCACACCCAACAGCCTTACCCCGGGAGCCACATTCCATCTTCCTTACACCAATGTTAGAGTTTGTCTGCACATGGAGTATATAAACAGCTCTTCCTGAATAACTTCCTGTGTGGACAAGCCCTTTTACTGTTGTTACTTCATTGGCTTCAAGTTACATCTGATTTGCACTGCTGTGAGAGTAGAATCGGGCCCCCATCTGTAAAACAGGGATAATGCCATCGTGCTTATCTGTGCACTCCTTTGGCCCCCTTCACTGTTGTACCTGTCTCCCAAGTATTTAACATTCCTTTACCTCTCTTTCACTCTTCCAAGCCTGTTATTAGGAATCAGTTGATTAGATTAAATACATAGAGCCGCCCCTGCACTGGACACCCTTTTTTAAAAAAAGCTTCTTGATTAGCTTGCTTCCAAAAAGCAAGTTAGACACTGGATAGTAGTTTATAAGGTCTCAGGTGTGAAACAATGTTTTCTTTGTAACTAGAGAGCTTATTACATGGTTGGACAATTGCATCTCAACAGGGTGTGATGAGGATTAATTAGTTTTACAAAACATTTTTTGAAGATATAAAGTACTCTACAAACGATGAGGATTAATATAGAACAAAGTTATCATGATAAAATACCAAACAATTTTAGCACAGTAACACATTAGTAAACAGCTAGCTGGTGGCACTGATAGTTGTAGAAAATGGTGACATATTTTGGAAAGCATTAAAATTAAGTCAAGAATGTGGGCTCAAATGTGTACATATTATTGAGTAAATCAAAAGCAATTTAATTCTGTTTTGAGTTTTCTACAAAAATCAGCATCATAAATAGTGCACACTTGCATAATATTGAGCATTTATCCTCATATATTCTTATTGAAAATCATGGAATAGCTAATTCACAGCAGTCGATTTTTTTATTTATGTGTAGTGTGCAATTTATTGCTCTGGAGACTTAAGCCTGTTTTAAAACCACATAATGGGCACTGTACTGGCAGCAGCCTTGCAGGCCTCCCCACCCTTCCCTGCCAATGTGACTGATCCCACAGCAGAAAGCACTAGTCCTTTAGGCGGGCAGATAATTTAGAACCCATTCAATCCTTGGCTTCTCTGCTGAGACTGCCAACAGAGGTGCCAGTTAACTTCAGTTATGATGGTGATTTTGAGATGAACGATGTGTTCTTAGATGTAGACTAGATATATAATGAAGTGTATATGGCCATATATTCTCAAATTAAGTGGGTACCTATAATGCTTGCTAACACAACACTGTATAATTTATTGCAAATAATGAAAAAAAATACTAATTTCAGTTCTTGAAAAAATGCAGAAATTCAGCCATGTTCAGAGGTGGACTCTGAATTCTATGCTTGTCTCTGGTGGAGTAGAAGTGAATGTCATAGTGTCTGAAAGGAGAAACACTCCTACTGTACGTCACTGAGCCTCTTCCCACCATTTACAGTGCTGATAGCCTGAAAGCCACAAAATCATTTCCTTGGTGGCAGGGGGTATTTCTGCACAGCAATTAAACACCCGCAGGTGGCTTGGGTTAGCTGGCTCGGGCTCGCAGGGCTCGGGCTGCAGAGCTGTAAAAGTTCACCTGTGTAAATGACACAGTTCCTGAGGTAACTGCACCTTTGACCTCTTTTGTGGCCTCCTTAAAGACACTCCTCTTTGTTCTCAGGCCTCTAGCCATCACCTTTCTCGGAGTGGAATCCCGTGACCCTCTCCCTCCGAACAGGGACTTAGGCTGCAGACACCTGCTATTCACTATCTCAGCAGGTCTGACTGTAGTTCAACACCTGCAGTCCTGATCTTTCAGTGGCAGTGACAGAGTTAACCAGTGACCAGCCAGCTTTCATAAAGCCAGGGCCGGCTCCAGGCACCAGCCGAGCAAGCTGGGTGCTTGGGGCGGCAGCTTGTAGGAGGCGGCATTCCGCCCAATCCTAGAGTGGCACAGCCGCTTTTGATGTTGTTGTTGTTGTTGTTCTGCTCCGGCCGCCCTATAGGGGGCGGCGTCGTGGAGGACGGGAGAGCCCTGCAGCAAGCCTGGCAGGGCAGCCCGCGTCCTTCCCTCCCAGCCGACCGGAGTGGTGCGGAGCCCTCCCGGCAGGGGGCACAGCGGGAGGGGCCGCGTGGCAGCGCCCCGCTGAAGCCCTGGACGACCCCTTCTCTCTCTCTCTCCCCCCCCCCGCTCCCTCCCCCTCCCCCCCGCTAGCAGGGGCACATCTGCAGAGTCCCCCTGCACCCTGGCTCCGGCCGCACCGCAGGGTTTTTTTGTTTTTGTTTTTTGCTTGGGGCGGCCAGAAAGCCAGAGCCGGCCCTGCATAAAGCAAAGTACTGTTTATTCAGAACAAAAGCTTTTCCAAGAAACATAACATAAAACCAGTAAGCAACCTATAGAAAGGTGTAGTTTACTAGGTAGTTACCCGTCTTGCACATGGAGACCCTTATAGGATTAAAGTACTTCAGGCCTTTCCACAGGGCCTGATTCTCTTCATCACAATATCATGTCATTTTTAGATTGAGTGGAAATGATCCTTCTCCCAGATCAGAGCTGTCTGTTTATTTCTACTATTTATTATTAGCAGTGTCATAGCACCTAGGAGTTTCAATCATAGACCAGGATCCCCTTGTGCCATACAAATACAGAACAAAATACAATCCCTGCCCTAAAAATATTACAATCTCAGAATAAGACAAGTGACAGCAAAAGGATACAGACAGACATGACGGGGGAGTACAAGGAAAGAATGAGACATTTGGTCAGAGGACATTTGGTCAGAGGACATTTGGTCAGATGATACGTAGTGGTCTCAGCACACCAGCAGCCTAACCGTTATCAAGTGTTTTGTAGGCATCACAGCAAAGGAGAGTTAAGAAGGAATTCGAAAGAGGAGGATGAATTAGTTTAGTGGATGTTTATGGGAAACGACTCCCAAGAGTTAGAGGCAGCTTGGGAGAAAGTAGCAAGGTGCTTATTGGAAAATTTAACAAGTGAATGATGGAGGCTGACATCAAGGGCAAATTGGAGGCACAAGCTGAGGTTTCAATCCTGAATGAGAGATGGTAAGTAGGGTGGGCATAGGCCATGAAGGGCCTTGAAAGTAGAGACAGGTAACTTAAGTTTGATACGATAGAGAAGAGGGAACCAGTGGAGGAATGAAAAGAGAGGGTTGACGTGATCAAAGCAACAGTCTATGGAAATGATCTTTGCAGCAGCATTCTGAATGGTTATTAGTGGGGGAGGATTGCATTTGTCAAGGTCAGAAAACAGGATGTTGCAGTAATCAAGCTGTAAGATGATCAGAGCCTGGTCAAGAATTTTAGCTATGTGACTAGCTAGGAAACACCATATCTTAGAGATGTTATGCAGAAAGAATCTGCAAAACTTAGGGTAGAGCCACACTGCAAAACTGGGGGGTGGAGGAGAACTAATCAGCACTTTTCATGAAAAATCTCCTATAAATCATATATTTTGTCACTAAAATAATGGATATGACAAACGAACATACAACCTTATAATTATTGTGTTTTTGGGTGCGTGTCTGTGTTGCTCTGTTCCTCCCTGTCTTGTCTTGACTTGTCTTCTCTCCTCTCTACTCTCTCTCTCTCTCTCTCAGAATTTTATATAGCTTCTTTTACCATAGCATCTAAGGCCCTGATTCAGAAAAACATCATTATTCAGGACAGCCTCTAAGTATTATTCTAAGTGCTGTTGTGAGTAGGGATGGACTTAAACACGTGTGTATAAATGCACTCCTTAAGCATACGTCTACACAGGGATAAAACAACCATGGTAGGCCCGGGTCAGCTGACTCTGGTTCACAGGGCTTGGGCTCTGGAATTGAAAAATCACTATGTAGATGTTCTGGCTTGGGTGGAGCCTGAGCTCTGGGACCCTGCAATTTTTAGCCCTGCAGCCCGAGCCCTGTGAGCCCGAGTTAGCTGACCCAGGCCAGCCACAACCGTGCCATGGGTCTTTTATCCCTGTATAGATGTTGTGATGGGTTGGATCACAGAAACCCCCTTGGAGATGCCAACTGATGTGCCAAGACTACTCCTGCTCCTGCTTTCCTGCCCTGGCAGCTTGGGACTTCAGTGCCCTGCCTGATTTGAGCCAGACCCGCTAGCCTGCTGCAAACCCAGACCCAGGTCTGAACCACATCCCCTAACAGCTGTAGGCTTAATTGAAAGCAGCTTAAGAAGTGTACTTGTCTTTAACACTCAGATGCCCAACTCCCAATGGGGTCCAAACCCCAAATAAATCCGTTTTACCCTGTATAAAGCTTATACAGGGTAAACTCGTAAATTATTCGCCCTCTATAATACTGATAGCGAGATATGCACAGCTGTTTGCCGCCCCCCCGCCAGGTATTAATACATAGTCTGTGTTAATTAATAAGTAAAAAGTGATTTTATTAAATACAAAAAGTAGGATTTAAGTGGTTCCAAGTAATAGCAGACAGAACAAAGTGAATTACCAAGCAAAATAAAATAAAACACGCAAGTCTAAACCTAATACAGTAAGAAAACTGAATACAGATAAAATCTCACCCTCAGAGATGTTTCAATAAGCTTCTATCACAGACTGGATGCCTTCCTAGTCTGGGCACAATCCTTTCCCCTGGTACAGCCCTTGTTCCAGCTCAGGTGGTAGCTAGGGGATTTCTCATGATTGCAGCCCCCTTTGTTCTGTTCCACCCCCTTATATGACTTTGGCACAAGGCGGGAATCTTTTGTCTCTCTCGGTTCCCCCCCACCTCCTTCTAAATGGAAAAGCACCAGGTTAAAGATGGATTCCAGTTCAGATGACATACTCACATGTCACTGTAAAACTTCATTACCTACTTGCCAGCACACACATATACAGGAAGACTTACAGGTAAAACAGAGCCATCTACACACAATTGTTCTGGTTAATGGGAGCCATCAAGATTCCAACCCACCATTAATGGTCCACACTTTGCATAATTACAATAGGCCCTCAGAGTTATATTTCATATTTCTAGTTTCAGATACAAGAATGATACATTCATACAAATAGGATGAACACAGTAGATTATAAGCTTTGTAATGATACCTTACAAGAGACCTTTTGCATGAAGCATATTCCAGTTACATTATATTCACTATATACTCATTAGCATATTTTCATAAAATCATATAGAGTGCAATGTCACAGATGTACCCTCAGTGACAAATCAAAGATGGTATCCATACTACTTTTGCATGGAATTTCAAATGCCCAAAAGTTCAAAAGCTCAGACTCTTAGGCTAGAATCTCCCTTTTGCAGGCTGATTTGTAAATAATATCCAAGCCCTGAAAAATTCACTTTTCATGCATATGTTGCATTTATTTAAATCTATGTTTATTTGAATGTGCAATCATTAAAATAAATTGTTTATTTAATAGCATGGCACTCCAAATATATACACACAAATGCACAAGTATGACTATTGCCTGGGTATCATAACTAATTGTTCATAAGCCACCGGCCAAATCCATCTCCCACTTGAATGCAGGAAGCCACATTCTTCAATATAACTAGTCCCATCTCTTTCATACAAATAGATCAAATAATTTCTTACTGTCTCGGTTCAAATGCAGGCATCTCTTCTGCCAGGAGAATGTTGATACAGTATATACTGTTGAATGATATATTGATTTCTTATTTTTTCTAGCTGAGATCTTGTCATATGATTCATGTCAATAAATTATGTGTTAAACGTCACGTTATATTTTTACATTTTATTGTCTGACTGTTTCAGAGCTATACCTATTCCCCATCCTCAGCACTGATTTAAAAGTAGTAGTTCTCACAAAATAAACAGAAAGAAGATAAAATTGCCTCTGTTTATACCAAAAGAAGACAGTGTAATGAAGGAATAAGTAGAAAACTGTCTTTTTCAAATACCACATACCAGCATTTATGTGTTTTTATAAAAAACTCATGTTTAGCCTAGTTGTGTGAAATAGCCTATTTCCCTGGTAAGAAACCCAAAAAGTTGGCAAGTTGGTCATCAACTGACCAGTCTGAAAAATCAAAAGTATTCTTGACATTTACAGATCATGAAGGTTTGGGTTTTTCTGTGGCATGTCAATTTCTGTGGACAACCACATAGGGAAGAAAGACGGTTTTGTATTAAAGACATTAGAATGGAACTCAAAACACTGGGATTCAATTCCTGGATCTGCCACACACTTCCTGTGTGATCTTGAGCAAATCACTTAATCTCTCTGTGCCTCAGTTTCTCGTCCATAAAAGCAGAATAATACTTCCCTACTTCATAAGGATGTTGTGAGGCACTCGGATACTACAGTGACAGGAGCTATATTAGTCCCTAGAATGATGGATGCGAACTTTATAAGGATTTTAGCCTTTTATTTGGAAGACTAAGAGCCTGATTCTCCACTGTTTTATGCTGGTATAACTGCACCAAAGTCACGTTTCACCCTTGTAGTGGAGTGTAGAATCAGGGCCTACGGTTTTAGATCTCTTATTATCTTACATGCATTGCCTAAGATTGAATGCTGTAATTAGCAATGAAGACCCTCTGGGGCTGATTCCGATCTCACTCAAGACCAGTTTTTACACATAAGAACGACCATACTCGGTCAGACCAAAGGTCCATCTAGCCCAATATCTTGTTTTCCAACAGTGTCCAGAGACAGATGCATGAGAGGGAATGAACAGAATAGGGCAATTATCACATGATCCATCCCCTGTCATCCAATCCCAGCTTCTGGCAGTTAGAGGTCAAGGAACACCCAGAGCATGAGGTTGTGTCCCTGACCATTTTGGCTAATAGCCATTGATGGACCTATCCTCCATGACCTTATCTAATTCTTTTTTGGACCCAGTTGTTCTTTCAACAGCTGTAACTCCATTGGCTTCAGTGGATAGACACCTATTTACATGAGTGCAACTGAAGAGCATCAGGCCATCCGTGTCCAGAGAGTAACCTTCCACTTCCTCTTTTGCCAGTACACCTGCCTCATTCTTCATAGGTATATCCGTATGTTTTTCTGTTGTGTGTAATATACATGTGTCAGCTCTCACATTTATGACTGAAAGGCACAACTGGAGTCTTGAACCCAGCAGTGAGTACACAAAGAATTGTGTGTGTGTGTGCACGCATGTGTGTGTATGCGCGCGCGCTACCTTCACTTTCCCTTTAAGTCAGGTCATTTGTTTAGCCAATATGACCTTGTTCTTCAGTTGTGTGATTGTGGCTTTTTGGACATCTAGCAAAGTGTTTTTAAACAATTCCCGGTTATCAGTCACATTTTCGTGATTAAATTCTTCCTCCCAGCTGATTTGGCTCATAATTGTTTTCAACTTTGTGGAAACTGGTCCTTCTCAAGCACTGAGTGTGTGTATGTGTATATATATATATATAAAAAATAAAACTGGTCTGGACTTTATTTTATTCACACATTATAATTGCAATCAAGTCATGATCTCTTGTACCTAAGCTACATTCATTTTTAGTTCTATGATCAGTTTCTCATTATTGTCAAGAGGAGGTCTAGTATAGAATTCCCACATGTTGAATGCAACTCTTTTAGAGTTAGGAAAGTGTCATCTATAATATTTGAAATTCCAAGGATGTTTTAGTGCTGGCAGCATGACACCTCCAGCACATGTCACTCAGATTGAAGTTCCCTATGATCATATTATAGATAGTTGTGTAAGGAGCCACTCATCCTGTTCCCTACTGTGTTTGGTGGTCTGTAGCAGACACCAACTAATACCCCATCTTTTGCTTTATCTGTTCGCAAAAACATTCAAGATCACTTTCTTCTAAAGTATCAGTGACTCAGAAGCAGGTAATGCCATTTTTGCCTTTTTAAAAGATAGAGCATAGTTTTCTGAAATGCAATGAAATACTGTGGAATCTCTGACCATCAGGTAGAGCAACCTGTAGTTTTGAGAGTTACAATAATCCAAAATATAAAATGTTGTACAGGAACCTGGAGCAATTCTTACTCTGCCAAGGAAAATTCTTTCATGCTACTTTCAGCAGGTCATATTCTGATAATGTAATGTTTCAGTGGCAGATTGCTCCAAATTCCTAACAAAATTATAGGGAATCTAAGAATTATAAAGTCTTTTAATTGGGGGGTGTAAAGGTGCGGGACTCACCCCTGCAGCACCTCCTGCTGGTTGGCTCTGGGAATTAGCTCATCCAGCCTCCAGAGCGCCCTCTGCTAGGCCGCAGCCTGGGGCTTTCCAGGCTGGAGCCTCCCCAGCTCCTCTGCCTTTCCCCAGCCCTGCTCCACTCAGGTACTCTGCTCAGGTCCCTGCAGCCAGGTCTGTCTCCCTCTACAGCTAGAGAGAGACTGTTGAGCTCCTGGCTCCCAGCCTCTTATATAGGGCCAGCTGAGGCCTGATTGGGGCGTGGCCCAGCTGCGGCTGCTTCCTCAATCAGCTTATTAGCTGCTTTCCTTGACACAGCCCTCTCCCAGGACTGTTTTAAGCCCTTCAGGGCAGGAGCAGGGTAACCACCCCGCTACAGGGGGGTGGAGGGGGAGTGATGGCAAAAATCTAAATGATATTGTCTTTAATGGAAGTAAGGTCATCCCCCAAACACACATATTTTAAAGGGCAAGTAACTGCATGTTCTGTCAAATATTTCATCTGTTTGGTCCTCAACAAACAGTTCTGGGAGAGAAGGGAAGATTTCTAAGCAGGCTGAGAGATCGTCAGTGGGCAAGGAGGATGGGAAAATTGAGGGATATGATTTTTAGGGCAGATTGAAAGAGGGGAAGATTTGTGTAAAAATAAACAAAACTGAATAGAATTGCATTACATTTCTTTAAAAACACTCAGTAATGTTACAAATAATGTAGTAAACAGCTTAAAGCCACATTGTGGTATCCTTTGGGTAGAAGCTTATTCCATGAGTGATCCCATTGACCTCAATGGGAGTAATCATGGAGTAAGATCTATTCAATGTGAGTAACAGTATCTCAATCCACCCATTAGTGTTGAGTGAGTTTATGTAAAAAATCCTAGAAACACGCCTCCATGGCCAAATCTGTACACTCTGAGATGGAAACCCAACAAAACTTACTGTAGATTTCCAATGGCCCTAATCATGGTCCAGCCACATGTAATTGAATGCCAAGTGCAGATTCGTTTTTTCACCATGGTTACAACAAAATCAGATCAAGTATTAAAACGTTAATCTGAAAATACTTTACAAAAAGGTAGTTAATGTGCATATCATGTATGTTTTGAAAATAATTTACATTTTGAAATAACCACAGAAATACAGAAACATAAGTTTCTTATAATGGGAATTTTGCCAGTGACTTCAATGGGAGCAGTGCTGGGCCTTTAGTATTGTGACATGACTTTTAAATAACATTAATCATGTTTGGCCAAAGATCAGTAGCAAAATCATTAAAAATATTGACATTAAAGTACTGGTAGTTTAAAATGTTGACTGACTTAAGTCAGTGGGAATTTTGCCTGAATTAGGACTTAAGGATTTGGCCTCATTTTAGTAGAAAGATCCAGCTAATGTGCTTTATCCAGTGTAGAATGTTCTTTCAAATGAGTCCAAACTCCCTGGATAAAACATATTAGCTGGATGTTTCTATTAAAAACAAGCCAAATCCTTAAGTCCTAATTCAGGCAGAACTCCCACTACAATAAATCAGCATTCTTTTTTAACTATTTAAATGCCAACTTTTCTAGGTGCCGTGATTGAGTAGTGCAGCCCTATTTAGCAAAACTCAACACACGCATAACTTTAAGTACGTGCTGAATAGGATGGACTTAAGCACATGCTTAAATGTTTTTCTGAATTGCAGCCCTAATGATTTTGCTGTTGATCATGCATCAAGTCGCAGTGTCCTTACAGACGTTAAGCTTGCATACAAGTCAACAAGGGAGGAGATGAAGTCTGTGGGAAATCTGAGTAAAGCCTTCATGATCAGCGGTGCAAAAGTTTAAAATGCTGACATTGTCACCTTATTGTGATAATTTAGGTGGTGACATCACTGTTGTGTTATTGTTTTGGTTTGCAGACTCAGCAGAAAATACAGCATCGGTCCACATACAGAATATTAATAGTGCAACTGGAAGGACTAGAAATGTAATTTGTTAAAAAATAAAGTTTAAATTCTGCTGAATGCATTGGAATCATCAAGTATCTGCATGAAGATCTTAAATCTGAACTGGAGAATAGTACTTCCAGGGATCAGAGCCACAGTCAACATTGCTAGTTCATACAGGCTCTCCCTTGATATTAATCTTCTTTGCATCACGGTGGAGTGTTATTTTTGATTGGACCATGTCACACCTCACTGAGCGACTGATGAAGGAGATATGGCTTTGTGCACCTGAATGTTTTCTGTCACGGTGCAGTCATGGTCTCTTTCTACCGGAATCATTTTCTCCTCTTTGGGAAAATGACTGAGTTGTCCCATGATATGAAAACTTTTGAATCAAGACTATAACAGGGTTCAAAAAATAACTAAATAAATTCATGGAGCATAGGTTCATCATACAGGGATGGTGTCCCTAGTCTCTGTTTGTCAGAAGCTGGGAATGGGCGACAGGGGATGGATCACTTGATAATTACCTGTTCTGTCCATTCCCTCTGAAGCACCTGGCATTGGCCACTCTCAGAAGACAGGTTATTGAGCTAGATGTTCTGACTCAGTATGGCTGTTCTTATGTAAACATTACAAAACAATGTTTAAGTGTATTTTCAGTGTGAGCTTTAGATTTTCTTCAGGAGCCTTGCTGCAGTTAACCAAGAATTTTAATAGCAATATGGATTTTAATTTACTTCACTGCATCCATCAGTCATGTCACAGGTTTCATTGTTAGGAGGGTTTCAGATTTATGTCTGCCATTACTTTAGGATTGTCTCTGGCACTAAATCATACAATGTACACATAATTATGAAGCTGATCTGTATGTTGCATCTTTAAGGGTCTCTTTACAACTGTGTTTCATTTGTTATGTTACCTCATAGAGGACTGGTGCCTGTAATCATTTTAGAGCGAGTTTGGTGGGTTACTTTTGGAGTTAGATACTCCAGTGAAAAGTACTTTATAAATGCCAGTCAAGGATATGGAACTTTTGGAACCTGTAAGAATTCCTGGTGTTTCAGAATTTCTTGGTGTTTCAGAGATTTTGCATCAAGACAGGTGTATATAATTTTCCAACATACATGTAGAAAACCAATTGGTCAACTAGTGTTTTATTAACGAATGGGAGTCCCATGGAATCCAAATTGTGCAGATGACAGAAGTTGTTCCCATAAAATTGTCAGTACTGTGCAATCTATTTCATTCCTAATAGTTCAGGCTTTTCAACAGTGTTCCACTATTTTGGTTTGCTGAGGTGAAGGTCATGTTGACCCAGGCTGGTGCTTCAAGTATAGGCAAACCAGTCCATCAGGAGTCCCAGGCCAGGTAAAAGAACTGAGACATTTACTTGCATCTTAATTTTAGATAACAATGAAACATTCTGTTGACTGAAGGAATATCCATCATCTAACTACAACATCAAATAAGTGTGACACAGCCTTGATTTCTTCCAGGAGAGCTCTAAAGTGGGTGTATGAGAGTATTCAAGAAAAAAGGATTAAGTCTCTGTACTATAACATTCACAGAATTTTCATAAAAAGGAAGCTTTGTCCAAACCCCAACATTTAAATCTTCCTTACGGCAACTTCCCTGATTCCAGACTCTGGCAGGTAATACATGCTTAAGCACATTTGTCACACGTGGTTGTAGTTGGGCTGGTGATCACACAGGTCATAATTATCTTTAAACTGTACTTAAGCACAGGAATTAAACGCAATTGTTTGTTCCGTGTAGACTGAACTATATTCTAGAAAGACAGGATTCTCACCCCTCTCACACATTACATGTGCAGTCAGAAATCGAGAAAGACTAATGCTTTCCAACTAAGACTTTAAAGGAAAACCATGATCTCTACAGAGCTAGACAAGAGAGGGCAGCAGCAGCAATTGATTAAGCCTAAAATAATCCATTTTAGTTAAGCGGAAAAAGGAACCTGGGTTTACCAGTGATTCAGTGAAGGGTTGTTACATCCTTGATCTCCTGAGGCTAAATCCTTAAAGTTACTTTTATGCAGCTCTGAAATTTGCAGACCTAGCCCTCTCCTTTTCTGTATTCAAGAGAAACTCTGTAACTTGGTAGCATTTGAATTTTATACCAGTATATTTGCAACATGTTATAAAAACTGATTTCTTCTTCAGAAATAGGAACCTTTCCAACTCCCAGCCTGACTTTTTACACTTCATCAAAGACTCTAATACCAGGGATTCTCAATCCTTTTGGAGGTGAATTTTTATTTATTTATTTATTTTTTCGTTATGGGCATCCTAAGAAGACCCCTTTTAAGAGCCATGGGATAACATTCATGAGGGAACCCTCAAAAACCTAAGTTTGGTTTTTAGCTCAGAAGTGTTCATCCGAATTCATGTCCATTGAAAATAAAGCTATATTTTTGCTTAATATATTTTTTGTGGTGAGCTCAAACGTTCATCTAAAAAGCTGAATACTCTAATTCAGAGCATTCAAAGTTTACTAACATAACTCTCAAATTGTAAGGCAGGTAACAATGCCACTCTGTGAAGACATTCAATTTAGAGGTAAAATAGAAGAAGACTATATTCTGTATTTTAGTATTAATATAGTTCACATCAACAATAGTGCAACTCTTCCTTTGGTGCCAATGGCCAACTGCAAACACCAGAAAAGGGGGAAATTACAGTATAAAAAGTAAAAACTTTAATAGAAAGTATAGGTTTAACAAAAATATTAATATGTATTGCACATATATATCAGATGGTTTCATAACTTCTTATTAAATTACTTTTTTCTTTCCATTCCCCCCTCCCCTGGAATAATATAAATGCAAATTAATTTAACTGGCAACATTTGTGTGTATTTGATTGATATACTTGAGAAAAATGAGATGTGTAGTATACAGCTAGTCAAATAAAATATACAGTTAATTAAGCACATTAACTTCCATGCACTCTATTTAGGAGTAAATCTAGACTGGGGTTTGTTTTGTGGTGGTTAAGTTAACAATAAAGGCAAACCCTAAGGAGGGGATAAGTTTGGACTCTAAACCTCGGTGTAACTGTAAATTTTTGGTTTCCAAGTAATTTTATTTTAAAAATTACTAAAAATATTTAGTTTAGAGAAACAAGGAATGGTAGACTAGCTCTTGCTAATTGTTTCTTATTGCCAAATCAGGGAAAACCAAATCAAAAGATGGAACTATTGATACAAACTATTCATGAGACTCTCAGGAATTGTGACTCCCCCTATTTATTCAGGGAATCTTTTACATACCAGGGGATGCCAAGATCAAGACCAAGCAAATTAATGATAATTATTACCCAGTGCTTTTTATTATTAAAGAAAGAAAAAGAAAATATTAAAGAAAACACAAATGATACACTCAGTACTTCTGTTACAATCTCTTCTATATGTCTCTTTGTGGAAGGCTTCTAATATAGGTTGCATCTTTAAGAGTGGACTGAATCCATGGCAATCTTCATTTGGTAAATTAAGAAGAAAGTATATTGTTTCCCAAAATTATTGTGTATTCAGTTTCAATATCTTATTAGATGCTTGAAAACTGTTTATGATTGGGCAAAAGAATTTTGTTTAATGGCAGGTGAATCCTATTCATTATTAATCAATAACCACACAGTTTATAATTGGGCAAAGTAAGACAATCTTAACGAAATCTATGAAACTGAAGAAAATATTCAAATCGGTTACTTATAAGAAGTCCTTTAGGGAACTGTCTTGAGACAGGCCAATTACAAATATTAAGAATCTTAATTCCAATTAAATCCCACTAATTTCTTGGTTTACTAGTGTTTAGCCCCTTCCTCTTCTCCAGGAAAACATGGTCTAAGCACCTTGGGATTAACGGGAGAAACCGTTCATATTTCAAGTTACAACAAAATTTCAAAATCTCAATAAAATCATTACAAGAGTTTTAAATCTAATTCCTTGCAGGGTCTTAGTTAACTTTCCTCTCAGCAATCCATGTTGAAGTCTTAGGGACAGTATCCTTGGGTTGGTTTCTTCTTGAGTCTTCTCTTTTTCCTTAGCTGTCTGTGGCAGCTTGCTTGTAGAGATGGACAGGATGAGCTGTGGTATGCTTGTTGTTTGAGCAGTCTAGCAGAAGTTGTGTGTGAGATGAGTGCTCACTTAAGAGATTTTTATACCCTTTTCATTCCCATTTCCATTAAATTAGGGAAGTACACTTCTTTCAAGCTTGTTCAGATTCAAAGTTGGTTGCTGTCATCCTTTCATTTGCTTCATGCCTTTGGGATTGGCTTAGGTGATACCTTCAGCTCATGAATATGCAATCTGCCTAATGAATATGCAACATTTCTTTAATTGTCTTTGTTCTTCTTATGGCTGAAAAGCATCAGATAACTTTGAAATTTAGTTTTAACTCTTTCTTTTTTATTCAGTCTGTTTTCTGAGATATTCTCCCAGTTTTATTAGAATTTGATAGTCAATGAAATTCTCTTTTTGAAAAATCCAAACACTCCTGTTCTTCATATAAAAGTTTTAGTTCTCAATACAGTCCTTTAAAATTAAATAACGATTATAAAGTCTTTAGCTTAAATAATTAAAAAGTTGATGATTCTTACAACAATTTTTTGGAGAGCTGATCCTTGTCTTCCAGAGTTGGATGAGGTTTGCTTGTGCACTGCCAGTAATTAATTCCCCATTAGTATAAATATTCTATACTTCAATGGCTTCTTACATTGCTAAGTAGTTTAGCGAGGTCATTAGACTCTCCATGTTGGAATCATTTTACCATTTACATAGCAATGATATCAGGAGCTACCTTGGGAGCTTTGCAGTTAGCTAACATATTTGCAAGTCTGCATTTCACAAAGGTGTTTATTTCCTAAATGTTGAAATGGCAAACAAAAGTTTAAAACACCTCCAGCTACACATGTTTTTTTCTAAAGATTTTAAGAACACAAGCAGATTTTCTTGCAAGAAGGTGGTGATTGGTAGAGCCCACTTTACCCAGATTTATTGCTCTGAGAACACATCCTACATTCCTTTCACAGTCAAGCCTCTTCATAAACCTGGTTTGTCTTCTTGAGGTTTGCTTGTCCTGGGAAGATAGAAGCAGAAATCTTCTAGAATTTCTTTGATTAGCATTAAAATTTTGTAACATATGTTAAACATATGTACTGTTATATTTCCAAGCATCCTGGCTATAACATACTTGTAGCTATGTCTTAATATTCCGTAAAGATGCAACAGGTTCGTAACAACCTAAAAAAAAGTTAGTTATTAATATTGTTTTTGCATCAATATTGAGGTCAATTCACTGCCCTTTCACAGCAAGTCTGTGGGTAAGGGGGTTGTTTAATCTCCATGCCCACTCCGTCTTTATCTTCTCTGATGAGAGCACAGTTGTTGGTTAGTGCCATTTGCTGTGAAGGCTTTGTGATGTAGATATCTATCTATTAGGACCACGATTTAACCAGTAGTAACTCCCTCCATATATTAATATTAAACACAACAAAAAACTAGGTTATTTAGATAGCAAAGTCAAACCCTCCAAAGTTAGGAAATGCCAGATCTATGATTGCCTGTGCAACCTTCTATATATCTAAGGTACTTATATGCCCCCCTCCCCCCCAATGTCGCATCTGAGCATCTGTAACGATGCTGGTTCTGGTGGAACCCAACTGAGAGAGTCAATTCAGGACAAATTGCTTAAAACAGGGCAGTTACAACCCAAGGGTGGGGTTTTTCCACCTCTAAGGCAAACCAAACCAGCCAAACAGAGAAGACTTTGGTTTTACCCCACTGGCTAACCACAAGTCATACAAGCAATTCCCTTAGACACTCCAGTTTCCCAGGATCACCACCGTGCCACTTGTTATGGGGACAAATGATTATGAAAACCAATACCCCAGTAAAAGAAAAAAGTTTTTCTCAATCCCAAAGGACCAAGCCCCAGACCCAGGTAAATATACAAATCAGATCTTACCCACAAATCATGCCATTGCCAGTCCTTTAGAATCTAAAATCTAAAGATTTATTCATAAAAGGAAAAAAATATAGATGAGAGCTAGAATTGGTTAAATGGAATCAGTTACATACAGTAATGGCAAAGACTTGGTTCAGGCTTGTAGCAGTGATAGAATAAACTGCAGGTTCAAAATCAAGTCTCTGGAGTACATCCCCCGCTGGGATGTGTCATCAGTCCTTTGTGTAGAGCTTCCGTTTGTAGCAAAGTCCCTCCAGAGGTAAGAAGCAGGATTGAAGACAAGATGGAGATGAGGCATCAGCCTTTTATATTCTTTTTTTTAGGTGTAAGAACACCTCTTGGTCCTTACTGTAGAAAATTACAGCAAAATGGAGTCTGGAGTCACATGGGCAAGTCCCTGCATACTTTGCTGAGTTACAAGGCATATCTGCCATCTCTCAATGGGTCCATTGTATAGCTGATGGTCCTTAATGGGCCATCAAGCAGGCTAGGCAGAGCTGACACCAACTTGTCTGGGATGTCACCCAGAAGCATAGCATAAGTTTGAAATACAGATAGTATAGAGCCAATATTCATAACTTCAACTACAAAAATTATACACATATACAGATAGCATAACCATAACCAGCCAACCAAAACCTTGTCTTAGACACCCTATTTGACCCGCTTTATACAAGATTTGGTGCCACTACAGGACTTTGGTTGCAACAATGATCTATACCAGGGGTAGGCAACCTATGCACGCGTGCCGAAGGCGGCACGCGAGCTGATTTTCAATGGCACTCACACTGCCCGGGTCCTGGCCACCGGTCCAGAGGGCTCTGCATTTTAAGTTAATTTTAAATGAAGTTTCTTAAACATTTTAAAAACCTTATTTACTTTACATACAACAATAGTTTAGTTATATATTATAGACTTGTAAAAAGAGACCTTCTAAAAATGTTTAAATGTATTATTGGCACACAAAACCTTAAATTAGAGAGAATAAATGAAGACTTGGCACACCACTTCTGAAAGGTTGCTGACCCCTGATCTATACGGTCCCAGTTCATGTCAATAACGTCACAGCATCTCACAATCTGTTTATCCTCACAACATTTATGTAAGATTGACCAGGGCTGTCATCCCCATTTTATAGTTGGGAGTCTGAGACACGGAGACTAAGTGACTTGCCTAAGGCCATACAGGAAGTTTGTAGCAGAGTAGGGAATTGACTCTACAACTCTTAACTCCCAGGCTAGAGCCTTAGCCACTGAACCATCCATCCTTAAATTGTCCCCCTTTTGCATCTATCTTGTGCACTGAATGAGGCAGCGAGTCCAGTAGGAATAATAGTAAGTGATCATGTAAATAAAGATTGTATCATAATACATTTGCACTTAAAACCCAATGATGATACTTTAATATTAAGATAACATCTTCATTACTGATAATTTTAGCAAATGGAATGAGAAAGAGGTTGGGTGTGAATCCAAAAGCAAGAAGGAGGAAGTGAGAGTTGACCCCAGCACTCATGCTGCCCCGCCTCCTCTTCCTACCTGCTTCTTGTGGGCAGGTGTGTTTTGTGTGACTGCAGCTCCCAGCTTGGCTCCGACCTCTTCTGGCTAAACGCAGCAGCAGCAACAGCCAGTAAGTTTTTGTTTCTAAGAAGAGGGGGCCTACTCTGCGGGTGGGGGCGGCTGGGGGGAACTGAAACCCCTCCCCGGGTGTCTGTGCTGTGAGCTGGCGTCTGGCTGCTGGTGTGAGCGGCTGTCTGCAGGGTGCAGGGGGGACCACCGGCTGCCCGGCTCTCTGCATCTGGCAGGGGGCTCAGAGGTGTCCCCAAAAACATCCCTCACAGCACAGAGAGACTGTGAGTACCAGCCCCGCCAGGCAGCTGGACCAAGAAGGGCATGGGGTGGGGCCACGTCTCCTGGGCTCCTGCGGGATGCAGTGCCCCTGCTCGCCCTCCCTGCCCTTGCAGAGACACCTGCCTCTCGAGGACAGTGACCCTGCAGCGCGCACGGTCCCCCTGGGGCAACCCTGTGCTGAGGGGCAGGGGCGCCTCAGGGGCTTGTTCTTTTGTAGCATCCCACCTCTAGTTTGGGGCCATTGCCTCCCCCCCCCCCAAACAGTGGCAAGGGGTGGTGTGTGAGGGGGTGCATGTGGAGTCACTGCCTTGCTCAGTCCCCCTCCCTGGCATCTGGGTCGCTACCTCTTTCAGGGGTGGGGGGGAAGGGATAGGGTGGGGGAGGCGGGGGAAGGGGTGGAGCAGGGGCGGGGCCTCAGGATGGCACCCACCAGCAAAACCAAAAGTCAGCGCCTATGCCCCCAAGAGTGCCATGGGTATTTTGGAAGAGTCCAAGTCACAGGACCCTGCTATGAACAGTGAGGAGGAGCAGTGGATGAGGAGGAGTATGGGGGACAGGCGACTGGGGGGATCCAGCTGCACAGCGAGCCAGAACATGTTTTTGACTCCACCGCAGTCCAGCCAGTTCCAACAGTTGAGCACGGGTGAGCCTGGTGCAGGGAAAGGAACCTCTAGTAAGTATGCAATTTGCTTTGATATTACAGGGATGGAAGCCCCAAACTAGTGGGACACATCTATTGATTTACTCATTTTTACTTGTGCTGGAAAAGCTAGTCAAACAGGAGTTGCTATCTGCTTTTCATTCCCCTCTGGTGTTAGGCAGAGGGGGCCACATGGAGAAGTTTGTTTATGTGCATTGGGATGTCCCGGGAATCCTCCGTAGAGATTTCAATGAAACTTTCCTGGAGGTACTCTGCAATCCTCTGCATAAGGTTTCTGGGAAGGCTGCCTTGTTTCTTCCACCACGGTGGGACACTTTCCTACGCTACTCAGTGATTACTTCCGCGGGCACCATTGCAGTTCACAGGCTAGCAGCTTATGGGCCTGGGTGGCAGCTGCGCTCTCTCTGCCTCTGTTACCCTCAGGAGTGAGCTATCAGCTAAAATCACCACCACCCATGGAAATCGGTGTCAGTTTTCAGTTCCATTGCCCTCTACCAGCAGTTCTCAAACTGTAGGTTGGGACCCCAAAGTGGGTCGCAACCCTGTTTTAATGGAGTTGCCAGGGCTGGCTTAGATTTGCTGGGGCCTGGGGACGAAGCCCGAGGGCTTCAGCCCTGGGCATTGGAGCTCAGATACAGGCCCCCTCTCTCGGACTGGAGCCCAAGGGTTCGACTTTTGCCCCCCACCACCAAGGGGGCAGGGCTTGGGCGGGCTCAGGCTTCGGTACCCCCTCCTGGGGTCATGTAGTAATTTTTGTTGTCAGAAGGCAGTCGCGGTGCAATGAAGTTTGAGAACCCCTGCCCTATACAAATATACTCATGTCTGTGAGCTATTGCCTCCTCATTTCCCCAACCTCCCCTGCCCACCCCCAAGGGCCATACTCACCATGGCTGATACTCTTGACTAGTGCCATGCACAAGCAATCCCAAGCAGCAGTGAGAATGCAGTGCTTACAACTTTGGGGGATCAAGGGGAGTGAGTTCAGTATCCTACGTTTCTATTTCTATTGTGAATACAATTCACATAGAATTGTGTGTTGTATCTACAGCTGCTGCCATTACCCCTTCAGGTTCTCCCCATCCACACTTATAGAATGCCTCAGCCAAACATGGAGGAGAAAGCCAGGGAGAATCTGTGTGTACCTGAAATGGAAATGTGTGTTAGTTCCCCGTCATCTTTTCTGTTCCCTTCATTTATTAACTTTTAAATAGTTTTTTAAATGCCTGGTGTATGTTACAGAATAAAATTATATTTTTAGAACAAAATTCATCTTTATTAGTTCTCAACATATGTTGTCTGGTGCCGAGCAGGTCTGACGCTCACCAATTTCCTGTTACTTCATTTTCTGACAGAACCCATAACATCATTCAGAGACAATATTAATAGGTGCATTGACAACATTGTATTCCTACAGACACGGCAATCGCTACAAGATTCATACTGGACTACAAAAGAGCAAGGCTGGGTAGAACACGTTAAAGCAACACATACTGCTCTGGCTCACTGTTAAAATAGTCATTCAAAGTCTCCCTGAGCCATAAAGCTCCACGCTGAGCTCTTCTTATAGCCCTGGTATCTGGCTATTCAGATTCAGCAGACAGCTACTCCACCTCCACCCCAGCGGAAACTTTCCCCCTTCGCTCCACAGATATTATAAAGGACACAGCAGGCAGCTATAACCATTGGGATATTTTTCTCACTGAGGTCCAATCTTCTGAGTAAACACCACCAGCATCCCTTCAAACAACCAAAGGCACATTCAGCTGTCATTCTGCACTTGCTGAGACTGTAATTGAAGCAGTCATTGGTGCTGTCCACATGTCCAGTGTCCAGCTTCATGAGTCGGGGTAGGCTGTCTCACTCAGGACCACTATTGGCATTTCAACATTCCCAATGGTAATCTGATGGTCAGGAAAGAAAGTCCCCACTTGCAGCTTTCTGAACAGTCCTATGTTCTTAAAGATGTGTGTGTCGTGCACCTTCCCTGACCAGCCCACATTGATGTCAGTGAAGCGTCCCCAGTGATCCACCAGTGCTTGCATTACCATAGAAAAGTAGCCCTTTCTGTTGACGTGGCAAGGTGATCTGGTGCTAAAACAGGGATATGCATGCCATCTATTGCCCTACCGCAGTTCAGGAACTATTGCTGAAAAACCATCCACTATGTCCTGAACATTGCCCGGAGTCACAGTCCTGTGTAGCAGGAGGTGATTAATGGCCCTGCACACTTGCATAGCAACAGCCCCTGCGGAGGATTTCCTGACTCCAAATTGATTCCCAACTGACTGGTAGCAATCAGGCATTGCAAGTTTCAGCAGTGCGATCGAACTCGCTTCTCCACTGTCAGTGTAGCTCTCATTTTGGTGTCTCTGCGCTGGAGGGCTGGGGTGAGTTCAACACACGGATCCAGGAATGTGGCCTTGTGCATCTGAAAGTTCTGCAATTGCTGTCATCCCAAACCTGCATGATGATGCGATACCACCAGCCAGTGCTTGTTTCTTGGGTCCAGAAGGGTGCTCCACTACCTCCAGCTGCTGCATGAATGCCACCAACCTTGAATTGTTTTTCTATGTCCCACAGCAATCTAGCCTCTAAGGAATCATGGAGGCACCTTTTGTAGCTCTGCAAATACTGAAGCATCAGGTGCCCTATGCTTGCAACATTCATGACAATAGTGCAAAGCTGTGCGGGCTCCATGCTTCTATTAGAAGTGGCAGATAGAAAGGGTCCAACTGCTTAGTTACATTTCCCCTATTTTGTATCTTTGCTGTCTTTAATGTCCCCTAGGGTGGAGTGGTAAGGGTAGTGCACTGACATCTGATGCCACATGGAATGTTGATGGGGGGTAGAGGGCGGTCCCGATTTTGAGTTTTCTCTGGGCTGTAGAGAGAGGCAAGTATGGAATTGTTGAAACTGCAGATCTACCAGAGTCTGCAGCATCTCTGTTTGCTGTCTGGGAAGTGCAATTATCTCTTGCTGTACGTCCCTCTCCTTTTCCTGTGCCTGTCTCCTGTGCACTCTATCCTTCTCCATGCTGTCTGCAAGGATGATCCTCCAGACCCTGGTATCGTTCTCTGATGCAGCTCTGGCTTGCAGAAGGGATGCGTGAATCTACAGGGATTTTAAAGAGAGGTGTGAAATATTATGGAATGCAGATGAAATGATGGGATGGAGACAGGGCCGGCTCTAGGATTTTTGCCGCACAAAGCAAAAACAATTTTGGCCGCCACCGCCCGTTCTTTAATTACCCCACCCCCGGCCCCGCCTCAACTCCGCCCCTTCCCCAAATCCCCAGCCCTGCCTCTCAAGCCTAGGAGGGAGGGAGGGGGAGAAGCGGCGCCCGCACCGCGGCCACTTGGAGTCTCCCCCTCCCTCCCAGGTTTGAGAGCCTGGGAGGGAGGGGGAGACTCTGCGTGGCCGCGGCTCGGGCGCCACTTCTCCCCCTCCCTCCCAGGCTCTCAAGTCTGGGAGGGAGGGGGAGCAGCGGCGTGCAAAACGGCTGTTTCGCGCACCGTGGCCGCTCGGGATCTCCCCTCCCTCCCAGGTTTGAGAGCCTGGGAGGGAGGGCGAGTAGCGGCGCACGAATCAGCTGTTTCGTGCGCCGTGGCAGCAGCAGCGGAGGCGAGCTAGGGCGGCCGGGGCACATTTTTAGGGGCGGCATTCTGACGCCGGCCATGCCGCCCCTAAAAATGTGCCGCCCCAAGCACCAGCTTGTTTTGCTGGTGCCTAGAGCCGGCCCTGGATGGAGAACACTGGAAGTCGACCCCATGCTCCCAGTCACCCTGGCACAACTCATTTCGGCCCCGTCAGGCAAGGCAAAAACTTTCCCAAAAAAGTGCTGATATCTACCTACTGTGCACTGCACTCTGGATCGATACCAGAGATTTACTTGGCTAAATAGCATTAGTGTTTTGAATTAGGAACAGTGCAGGCTTTCACATATGCACATTGCAGAGAATAACTAGTATGGATGGATGAACTGTCTGAATAGAAGAACCCTGGGATATCTTGCACTAAGATTTCCCATGTTAGATTCTTTTTGAATGTTATTCATTTTACCTTTTAATATGAATGAGCTAGCTTTTTAGAATTCATGCTGCATAATATGACTCATGTACCTGGAAAACAGAAACAGATGCATACTTACAGGGCCGGCTCCAGGGTTTTGGCCGCCCCAAGCAGCCAAAAAAAAAAAAAAAAGCTGCGATCGCTCCCAGCGGGAGTGAGGGACCGTCTGCTGAATTGCCACCGAATACCTGGACGTGCCGCCCCTCTCCGGAGCAGCCGCCCAAAGCACCTGCTTGCCAGGCTGGTGCCTGGAGCCGGCCCTGCATACGTATACTTTAGCATACCCAAAATGGATTCCCTTTAATATTACAATTGTTTTATTGGTGTAAAGTATGTTTTAATAAGTCTAGTCTCCATTTCAGGTAACCACTTCTCTAATGTATTTAAAGGACAATTTTCAATCAAATTTATTTTAGAGTAAAAGATGGATTACAGTACCCAGTTATGAAAGCATATCTATTTTTACTGTAACCCAGTGGTTCTCATTGGTGGTCCAGACGGCATTTCCAGGTAGTCCACAAAGCCGTATCTGTTAAAATGATAAAACCTCTGTCAGTCTTCAACATCTGTGCACTTTCAAACAGTGATGTTTCTTGCTAGTTGTAGCTCAATCTTATTAGCCTTTTAGGCTTTCCAGATACATTAATGGATTCTGCAGTCTGCAGCTGCTTTGTGTGCTTCACTGGTGTAAATTTAATTGTGATTTGCCAAGGGCATCAAATTTGAAAGCTAGCATACAGGAGGACAGAAAAAAATTGCAAAATGGTCTGGATGCATTAGAGTGGGGACTACAGGCAAGGAGGAGAGATTCAATGCTAATAAACATAAAGCTTTTCAATTAGGGAGGGAAAATAAACAGCAAAGATACAAAATAGGGGAAATGTAAATAAGGAGTTGGACCCTTCTTTTATTTCCTTTGTTTTCATTTAATTTGTTTCCTGTATACTGTCTTATATTACTTTTTCCCTTTATTCAGATGCTATAGTTACTACATGAATGGCGTTGAATCATTTCTGAGAGGATAGGAAGCACCATATTAGATTGAACTAGTGGTCCATCTAGTCCAGTATTCTGTCCCTGTCAATGACTATTACCAGCTGCATCAAGGGAAGGTGCAAAACAACTCTGTAGTGGACAGTTAAGTAATAACCTCCCCAGAAAAAGAGATTATTCCTAGCCCTGCCAGTTTATGACATAAAGATCCACATCTCTTCTGAAAATGTGTTTATACCTGTAAATATTCTTCTCTGTGTAAATGGCTAATCCTTTTATTAATCCTATTAAGCTCTTGGCTCCACTATCTAGTAGCAATGAGTTCCAGAGATTACTTGTACATTTTTTAAAAGTATTTTCTTGTATCAGTTTTAAATTTGCTACCATTCAAATTAATGACATGTTTCCTTGTTCTTGTATTATAGATGGGGGTAAATAGGAGCACCTGATTTAAGTGTGCTATACAATTCATTATTTATCTCTCTGTACATATACCATGTTATGAATTTACTCTCTAAACAGTCCCAGTCTCTCCTGATATGGATTTCTGTCGATACCTCTTAACATTTTCTTACCCATTCTGAATCTCTTCTGTTGGTGCGATATCTTTTTTGGGATAGCTTGACCAGAACTGAACACACTGTTCTAAATGAGGGTGAACTATTCATTTATATAAGGATATTATCATTTCAGTATTTTCTATCCCATTCCTTATACAGCCTACCATTTTGTTTACTTTTTTGACCACTGCTTTGAACTGACTAGAGGTTTTCATTAAGAGTCCACAATGACATCCAGCTGTTTTCCCTTTGTGGTTACAAGCAATTTAGAACTTAGTAATGTGAAGTAATTGTTCAAATGATTCCTTCCTATGTACATTACCTTGCATTTGTCAATGCTGAATATCATCTGTCATCATGCAGCCCATCTATTTAACTTTGTTAGGGCCCTTTGAAGTTCCTCACAGTTTTCTCAAGTCTTGAATATCCTAAATGATTGTGTCATCTACAATTTTTGCCATCTCACTGTTCGTTCTTTTCCAAATCATGAATAAATATGTTCAACCCCACTAGTCTTAGGGGCTCTATGTGATAACCTTTTGCCTTGCTGAAAATTGACCATTTATTTTACCTCTCACCCAGCGACTATTAAATGTATTTAGCCTCTTGTGCAGAACTTTGTCAAAGTCTTTTTGAAAGTCCACCTAAATTGTGTCAGCTTGTTCTCTTTTCATCCACTATCTTGTTCGGATGATTAAGAAGGGAGTTGTCCATCAGGTGCCCCCTATCTTAATAAGGGTTCCACATTATAAAAAGTTAAAAATCACTGCTGCAAACAGTCATTTGCATTCTGTCCCTGTCATCTGATGAAGGGCAGGAGAGGAAACCTTCCCAGCTGTAAGATTTGACAGTTTGCAACTTTTGCCTTTTTTTCTTGTCTGTCAATTTTGCAAGCCTGGCTTTCCCTCACTTCACCTAATATTCATCTACATTATATACCATAGAGGCAGGGCAGCTTTTAAATGTCATTGATAATGTAGGAGGGTAGGAGGCATTAGAACAGCAGCTATCAAAACACAAGGGACTGCCTTGAGAGGGAATCTCTGAGAAAGGAGAATCCCAAGTTTACATGTTCTGTTTTTTTTATATTCTTCATGAAAGGAAAAATATATTGTAGCACATTCTGAGCACTGAAGACTACAACAAATGAAAGGGGGAAATATAGTGGTTTTGTCCTTATAATAGCAGAATATTTTATTCACTCCCATTAGATAGTATCTGTGTGACCTTCAAAATAATATTTATCAGTTTATCCTTTAAAAGGAAGAAACTTTCTTCTCTTCCCCCCATTCAAGCCCCTTTCTTACAGTGATCAAATCCTGATACTTGACTACTCTCAATAGAGCATTGTCAGGGAGACATTTGACTGGACAGCTATTTAGGAAACATCCGCCTAGATCAATGAATCTTGCAACACTCTAAAATTGACAAGACTCTGGCCTAGCATGAGTACTAGTGTGAACTTCATAAGAAGTATGGAACACCACAGAGAACTCCTTGCCTCCTTACCCCATTGAGTTTGAACCTGAGTTTTGTCAGTCAGTTTCCTCTCAGAGCATAGCTGACTTTGTGGTAAAAAGGGACTGAAGAAAGAGATTCTGAGATAGCAGAGCTTTGCCTTATTTAGGGCTTTCACTGTGCTGTGCCCAGTGCATCCCTGGCGTATTACAAATAATATCAATGGAATTATAGCAGGGGTTCATTTAGCACACACTGTTTTATTACCCGAGGCTCATAGGAAAGTTGTTGCTTTTCCTATTTACTGAGGATTATTATTGTCATTTCTGGAGGAAAAAGCTAAGTTAGCATTATTCTATCAAAAACATGATTATAGGAAAATATGCTGGACAGCATTTATATAAACACATTCATTAATGTCACTAACTATAATATAAATATTATAATAATCCCACTTTGATGTTCGTGCCCATGTATTACCATCCTGGACAAAATTGTGTGGAGGAGGACATGGTAGTACAAAAAATTCCACAGCTGAGTGAAAGATGGGGATGACACATTGTCTCCCAATCCAGCAGCCCATCAGGTACGTGGAGCAGGCAGGTATGTAGGCAGCAAATGTAGTGGCAGCAGTTACTTGATGCCCCAATCCTGCAGTTCTCCAACCAGTTTTGTGGACAGACTCTTCCTCTGCATGCCCCTTCTCTTCCCCTATTCCCAGAGTGGCCAGTCTAGTGGTTATGCTGATGGCAGTATCTGGCCCATTGTTCATTCAGGCTCTTCTGATGCAAGATTACAGAGCACACAACAGGAATAAGGCTGCTCCAATCATTGTTGTATTTCTACTGCTTTTACTGCAGTTTTCCCAATACCGTAACTCCTCGCTTAACGTTGTAGTTATGTTCCTGAAAAATGCGACTTTAAGCAAAACAATGTTAAGCGAATCCAATTTCCCCATAAGAATTAATGTAAATGGGGGGGTTAGGTTCCAGGGAATTTTTTTTCATACACACAGTATAAGTTAAACAATTTAATACTGTACAAAGCAATGATGATTGTGAAGCGTGGTTGATGTGGTGAAGTCAGAGGGTGGAAGAGGATGGGATATTTCCCAGGGAATGCCTTACTGCTAAATGATGAACTAGGCTGAGCCCTCAAGGGTTAACACATTGTTGTGAATGTAGCCTCACACTCTACAAGGCAGTACGAATGGAGAGAGGGGAGACAGCATGGCAGACAGAGACAGAGACACACACCCTGTGTGTGTGAGAGAGAGATGTGCATTGCTCCTTTAAGTACGCTGACCCCACTCTGAGTACATTGCCTTTAAAAAGATCAGGAAGTTCAGACAGCAGCTGCGGCCAGCAAGCTCTCTCCGTCCTGAGCCCTGTCCTGTCCCCACCCTGCTCTATATGGAGAAGGGGTAAGCGGGGGGCAGAAGTAGGGGGGAGAGGGACACCCTGACATTAGCCCCTTTCTTCCCCCCTCCCCTGCATGGCAGTGGCAGGAGGGACAGCTGAACTGCTGGCAATTGATAGCCTGCTGGACAGCTGCTGCATAGGGAACTTAGGGGAGCGGGGAGCTGATAGGGGGGCTGCTGGTCCACCCTGGTTCCAAGCTCCTATCAGCTAGCTGCAACGGGCTGCTTTTCCTTCAAGCAGTGGACAAAGCAGGCGACTGCCAAACGATGTTATAAGGGAGCATTGCACAGCTTTAAACAAGCATGTTCTCTAATTGATCAGCAACGTAACAATGAAACAATGTTAACCGGGACGACTTTAAGTGAGGAGTTACTGTATTTCAGTAGAGGTGTCTGTTACTTAGTATGCCTCTTTCCTCCTTGCTTACATGTCCATGGCGCCACTTCCTTTTTTATGGATGAAAGAAAGGCAGCCACACACTGGGGCTGGGAGGAATTTGTATAGCTTTTTACCCCTTTGCACAGCCCTGCCACCACAATTTGTCCCTTGGGTATATTCTCCTATGCACAGCACAGAGAGCAGAGACCAAAGTTAGTAGGCAGTCATTTCATCTTTGACTTTTGATCGGGCTCCCTAAAAGTGCAGCCATTGGATGATATAAATATTGTTGATATTGTTGTTTTTTGAGGTTCTTTACTATCAAATATGTAAGCGGTCTACAGTTTCTTTGCACAGTGCCATCCTTAATAATCTATTATGGCTAAAATGGGTTGCAGTAAAACACACAGACTTTTTTTACCTCCTGCCAATTAAAATGGATTGATTAGAAGGATGTGTGGTACTCCGATGCTGAATGCTCTTAATGAGCTACTTTAATGGATGTGTGTGTATTCCCTTTTAGACTCGTGCAACTAAGCATTCTCAGCATTTTTACTTGCTAATGCAAATCAGTCCTTTCTTGTAGATTATTTATAAGGCTAATCCATTTCATACTCACAGATGTTAGAAATCCATGGTTACTTATATACAAGATTTAATTAACTATGACCTAAAGTATATGACCTTCTCAGTAACCAGAAAGGGAAGGGTCAGAATGAGATGGAGGTAATTGAAGGGTCATTAATGTCAAACGATAGCTTCTTAAGCAAGGGCTTAACCACTGATTAGTTAAGGCTGATCAGTATCTTGAAACTTCCTTGATGAAGATGGCACACGGGTCTCTTGTTTTGATACTATTTCTATGGAAATAGAAAAGTACAAATCCAATGTATCTTATCCAAGGCATCTGGATCTCTGTGTAGATCCCACATTCTGCTGTTTTGCGCACACAGCTGCAGCCCAGCTGGAGTGGAGCAGTGACTCACTTTCTGTACTCTCAGGCATTCTCCTTAATGGAAGCAGCCAGAGAAATATATTTCTTAACCTTTATATCAACTCTGTATTAAAAGAACCGGAGCTTAAAATTTTACACTGATTTAACACCTGGTTAAACACCTCTTAACAACTTGGCAGTAGCTAAATTCATCTTTATTAAGTGGAATTTATGCCAAGTTAAGCAGCAGTCATTGCCATTCATTATCATCAGGCTTAATAGATCTTGAGGAGGCCCCATTAAAGAGGCTGTCCTGATTCAGTGTCTTCCAGCAAAGTAGAGACTATGGTAATATTTATCTTTTATAACTCACCTTTCATCCTGAAGCACTTTAGAAATGTTATCATTCTTCAGTACCTTGGTGATAAGCCTCTTAGCAATACTTAGATTAGATAGAGACAGCATCACTGAACTGTAGCAGCCATTGGGCTGGAAGGCAATGATCAGCTGGTGTACGGAATGATGTGCCATGTTGAGGAGAAGGAGAAATTTTGTACAAAACACCAGGGCAAACCCTTGTTCTTACAGATGCAGCATGAGCTCTTTAATATCCACAGAGAACTGACAGGGAGTTCAGCTTGTTAGGTCTGATCTGAAAAAATCTACACATTAAACTGCATTGAACTCCACTTACCTACCTTGAGGATTAAAGGCTCAGCCAACCCTGCCTAGATTTGAACTAGTTCTTCCTGGTGGGGGGAAATACAGTAGTTCTAACCTCATGTCTAGACAACATCCCCTCCAGCACAGTCTAAAAGCTTCATTGCCTCTGTATACCTTCTCCATCATTTGCTGTGTAAATATATTTGTCACATGATCTTGAATCCTTGTCAGAAAATTTATATCCTGAGACTTCCCCCATTTAACAAGCTCTGTGGGAGATTGTAGAGTTTTGGATATAGGGAGGAATGTTTATTCTCCACTGTGCAGTGCTATCTCCTGCTTCCCAAGTCGCCAGAGCACCTAATGCTACTACTTAGACAGGTGACACCATTTTGAAAATTGGTTCAGTTTTTGGGTGCCCAACATGCGACACCTTGGGACATGTTTTCAGAGGTGCTGAGGACTGCAACTCCTAATGACTTCATTTGGAATTGTGGATGAGCAGCCCTCCTGAAAGCCCTGAGCATGAAGGACGGTATGCTGTATATCAACACTTTTGCTATGGAGGGGGCTTCTTCTATCTGTCCGGTGCGTGTACATACCAGGGGGTTGTTGTATTCCCATGACATGGGTTTGTGGTATGAGCAGAACTCCAGGAGTTTAAGAAATTCTGCGTGGTGAACTAACAGCCTCCCCTCCCCTTTTTTAAAACAAGTTTTCCATGTTCATCAGGCTTGCGAGCTTAGGGCAAGAGTAATTAAAATCAATGGAGCAAAGCAAATTAAGCACTTAGAAGTGCTCTTTGGGGGCTATCAAAACTTGAATAAATCAAAATAAATATTCAAATATGTGGATGTGGGGCTTGTTATGTGACTTTTATCACTAAGCCCGTTCATTCCCCCCCCCCCTTTATCTGCTATTCTCAAGGCCCAGTAGATGCTCATCCCTCAAAGTGTTTCTCACTGAGGCACCTCTGTGCATCCAGGACTCTAGTCACATATGCCAAAAATAGAATCATGTTCAGAACACAGGACCCAGTCTTGCAACACTTAGTCATGGTTGTAGTCCTGTTCAAGGCACTGAAACTATTCACGTGGGTAAACTTTGCAGCACAGGGCTCATAATTCCGATACAGTGATCATGGTCTGAACATTTGTATTTTGTTGCACAGGTTTCACTACTTTGCATTTTCCACCAGAACAAGCATGATGTTCTCTTGTGTGGAGAAAGTCGGAAACTCATGAGTTCTGAGGGATGTGATGGGGTGTACAAACCCTGCACCAGGAAAGAGAGGGTTAAAATGCAGTTTTGGGTTCAGGCAGACCCTACCTCTGTCCTCACCCCACTGCAACTGCAAGACATGCCAGTATTGAGGAGGAGCCTTAAAGTAGGAGCAGCTCACTTCAGAAGGTCCCGGCCTGTGGAGGTGGCAGGCTTCTGCCTCTGAGCTCCCAGAAAGGAGCACAGCAGATAGCCAAGCTACCTTTGGCTTACAAAGCAGTAGTAGAAATGGCTGGAGGATCCTGGTAGGACAGAGAAGTTGGTACTGCTCTTTATTGCTGTTAATTTAGTTTCCTTTCCTTTGTTGCCTTGAGAAATGAAACTGGGGACTTGACCCTAGGGCAAACCCCATGTCATGCCCCCTCCTGCTGAGAATATGAGCCCCCTGGGGAGAAGGTGGGCTGACATAGGAAGTAGCCCAGGGGAAGAAACAAGAAGTCTGACCAGACAGACCGTAACCATTTGCTACAAGGTGCCCTGGCCTGGAACCCAAGGCACAGGGAGGGACTGGGTTCTCCTGCAGCCTCACTGGGGGCATTAGCAAGAAGACCCCCAAAACAAGGGGCCAGATGGACTCTAAGGCTTTGGCCAGAGCTATCAAGCCAGTGGCAGGTCCTGGGACAAATGGGTGAAAACCTTGGCTTACCCTAAAAGGGGTGAGGGCTGAGTCACAAGGCAAAAAGGGACCATCAACAGACCTGGTCAGTAGGACTACAGATAAAAAACCTGCAATGCCACCTCTACCCACAAGGCAGTGCACCAGTTGGTGAGTCACTTTGCCACAAGGGACGGGGTAGACATCCACTGATATAACTAGACTGTGTTGGGGATTAGGAAGCTGGCTGGAGCAATCACCAGCAAAAATGGTTGCTGTCTACTTGGGCTGTGCTCAGAGTGCATACTCAGTGCCGCTGGAGACATAATTGCAGACATATGAAACCTTTTTAGCACAGATTGTTGAACATCTCACTTTTTAAAAAAAGGAATCTGGAAAACCTCCAAATTATACATCTGCCCCCTCTAAATTGCATGTGACAGGAAGACCAGTCTGATTCTCCAGAGCTCTGGCTGTTCTGTTAGCAAGTAAATCTGCACTATTTGGCACACAGGTGTTTCACACATAGCTGAAAGTGAGTCACTGTGCTTTTCTACCATCCTATAGCGTTGGTGCTGAAAAGTGCTGAGGCACTGTTTCCTCCAGCACCAATCATTCTTATTATTTCTGTACATACCATACAACCAATCAACACACTTTTTCGGCTACCAAAATAGGTGGGGTATTTCAAACCTAAAATTAACTCTAGAAATTGGACATCCAAATTACCTCTTTGTTTATGTGATGAGAACAATGGTGAAGTACATTGCATTCATGACAGCCAGTATGCCCAGAAATAAGACCAAAGATTTTTTTCAGCCCTGGTCAGTGAGCATATATAGAGACTCTTCCCAGGGAGTTGTGGGTTCTTCATGGGAACTATTAAGATTGTTAATTGTTGGTTGTGGGAGATTAATACGTTTCAGGAGTGGACTGGGGATCAGGCTCATGAAGTCAATGGAAAGACTTCCATAGAATTCAGTGGGCTTTAGATCTGGCTTCAGTTGACTGACTTAGAAAATGCCTATTCAGGGGTAGAAGGCATGGCTACTGCTTTAAACATTTCTTGCTAGGCAAATGACTGACTTGGAGAGCAAGGTGGGAATCTGCAGTCTTAGAGTGGCTGGAATACCAAAGAATACTGAATATGGGTCTTCAGAGGCCTTTTTCCTCTAATTACCTTAAGAAATTATTTCCTGGGGAGTTGCTAGCAGAGAATATCCTCCAGTTAACTGCCCATAGACCTCCACCTTGGAGAAAAAAACTTTCTACCCTCCCAGGACTCCCCTTATTGCTTGTGAAACATAAAATTAGGAACAAGATCATGAATTCAGCCAGATCCCTTGGTACATTATTATTTTCAGGGAAAGCCAATTGGGGTTTATCCAGATTATCTCTCTACATTGGTGTCTATCTGATGAGCATTTCTTATTCCTAAACAGCAGCTTCATGCTTTGGGACTGAGGTTTGCCCTTTTATACTTCGCTAAGCTTCAGTTGGACTGGAAAGGAAGTTGTCACAACTCTGGCTGAACTCCCCTGCCGGACACCCACCAGGCTACTGGGTCCATGTGCTTTAAGATGCCCTGGGCCTGAGTACACTTCAGGCACAATCTCTTTAGCCTTTACACTCCCCTGGGCATAGACGCCTTGTCAGGCACCCCTTCTCAGAAGTGCCACCCCATGGTCCAGCTGCCCTAGGCTTTAAGATCAGTGCTGAACTCCTGCCCACCCCAAGACTCCTCACTCTAATAGGTACTCTGGTTTACAGTTTAACCCTTTGGGGACACATGAGAGTTGAAGCCAATAAACCACAGACTTTGCAGATGGATTTCTAAACCAATTGCTCTTTACTCTTTGCACAACAGATATATAGATCCATGCAAAATAGGGTGACCAGATGTCCCGATTTTATAGGGACAGTCCCGATTTTTGGGTCTTTTTCTTATATAGGCTCCTATTACCCTCCACCCCCGTCCCGATTTTTCACACTTGCTGTCTGGTCACCCTAATGCAAAATAAGAAACACCTGCACATGATTCCCTATCTCAGTTTCCTCATCACTCTTGAGTGTTCTTTGGGATTCAGTTCGTGTCCTTGCAGGGTTCCTGGACTTCACTTCTCCACTGCAGTCTTCTCTTCCTATTCTCATCAGGGTGAAAGACAGCTGGTCTGAACAGACCTGGTCCTCTATAACTTCTAGCCCCTCTACCATGTAACCCGCCAGGTCAGCCTCAAATTCCTGATCAGGTGATCAAGATCACCCATCAGGTGGTCTGTTGCTTGGTTATCACCCACCTGACAACCAAACTTGAAATAACTAGCTTTACCTTGGCTGCAGCCGCCTCATTGTTCTGCTAGGATAGGGTTCATTCAGTTGTTGATGGCCTTTAACATTTCATTCAAAGGCAAACCCCAAGGCACCATTTCCTGTCTATTTAACATAAGACATGTGATACAAGACTACAGCAAAAGACAGCCATAAGTTATAAATGTACATAGTTCCTAAAAGTAAACTGAAATTCAGATCCCCCAAACCATCACAGATATTTTTCTTTCCATGAAGGAAGCTTCAGTTTTCCTAGTTAACAGAAGCTAGTCAAACATTACCAAAAAGAAAAGAAAAGTCCACTAGCATTTGCTTAAATGCAACTAATTCACTTCAACCTTGTTTGCATCCATCTTGTTTCCTTTCCACAAACATTGGACTGATGGGGTTTGATTGGCATGAATCACACAGAAAGAGAATTTATTATTAATTATTTGCATTACAGTAGTGCTCAGAGACCCCAACTGTGACTGGATCCCCAGTGTGTTGAGCTTTATACACATATGGTAAGGTCCCTGCCTTGAAGAGTTTAAAATTAAGACCAGATGGGCAACATGTGGAAAAAAGGAAGCATTATTATCCCCATTTTAGATATGGCCAGTTGAAGCACAGAGATATTAAGGCACCCAGCAAAGTACTTCAGTGCATGCTTAATTTTAAGCCTGTCAGCATGACCACTGAAGTACTTTGCTGGATTGGCACCAGTGTGACTTTGCCCAATGTCACACAAGAAGTTTGTGGAAAGGCCAGGAATTGTATCCAGCTATCCAAGTCTCAGACCAGGGCCTTAATCACAGACAATTCTTCCTCTTTATTATCTTCTCAAAGTGGAATGTGTGAGTATTTGCAGAAGTATGTATTTAAAATGTGTCATCTGAGTGTTTGTGCCAGAAGTGTTTTCACACTCATCCAGTCAAGGATAAATATAATCCTATATGATTTATCTGACCAATCACAGTTAGCTGGCAAAACTCAGATAGGAAGTTTTGAGTAGGGAATAGTCAAAAAGGACTGATTGTAATCAATCCAGGGCTTTTAAAAAAAGTCAAAATATAGATGAATACCTCTGAGGAAATCATGTGGATATTGTGAGAGAAGAAAAATTGGTGAAATGCTTCACATAAAAATAGTTGAAATTCTTCAGATAAATTATTCATTGCAAATTATTTGCTCATCTCTTATAAACCCCAATCCAGCAGAGCACATAAACATATATTTAACTTTGAGCACATGAGGTAGTCCTGTTAAAGTCAACAGAGTTGTGAGATAACTGTTACAAAAGGTAACACTAAGCCAGTGTAAGCAAAATGTGGTTTAAGAAAACCTCTGGCATCCTTTAACTTGCTCATAGTAGATTAAAAATGCATATAGATGCACACATAATGAAACTGAAAGATTGTTTAATGTTGTATAGAAAAGTAGTGCATCAATAATTTTTATTCACTTAGCTATCCATATCTGTAAGAGTGCCCCCAACTCTGGGCATTGATTTGGTAGAGGTCACTGCACAATGCTGAAATCCTTGTGCTCACAGACTCTCACAGGGGATGTGGTTCTAGCCATCAGTTCATATGCAGGGATGAAGCCTATAGAACTGATATCCATATTCATAAATTGGGATACGGTTGTAATTCAGAAATACCCAGATAAAATAATAACTGCTAGTGGACAGTTATGACAAAAAAGTGTTTTTGTTGGGATCCATCTCTGGGTTACTCTCCTCTCTACTGCTTTTTCTTCTGTTGGCAAATGGTTCTGTGACGGAACACCACCATCCCTGCACAATTGTTAAACTCAGAATTTATCTGTTATACACTCTGAGGAGTGGGATTTTCACTGCTAGCAAGTCTGATCTATTTAGAAATTCTGTATTGGACATGCCCAATGTACCTGATTATTTAGGGTTACCATAATCCAGCAAGCAAAAAAGAGGACGGGAGGAGCCCCGCCCCTGTCCTGTCCTAGCACCACCCCATCCTGCCCTAGCCCCGCCCCTGCCCCTCCCACTCCCCCCCTCAGAACCCCCAACCCTCCCCCCACTCCTTGTCCCCTGATTGCCTCCTCCTGGGACCCCTGCCCCTAACTGCCCCCCAGGACTCCACCCCCTACCTAAGCCTCCCTGCCTCTTGTCCCCTGACTGCCCCCTCCTGAGACCCTCCCCCCATCCTAACTGGCCCCCTAGGACTCTACCCCCTACCTGTACCCTGACTACCCCAACCCTTATCCACACCCCCACCCCCAGACAGACCCCTGGGACTCCCACACCCCATCCAACCACTCTCCACCCCCTGACAGCCCCCCTCCAAAACTCCCAACCCATCTAAACTCCTCTGCTCCCTATCCCCTGACTGCTCCGATCCCTCTCCCCACCCCTGCCCCCTGACAGCCTCCCCCCAGAACTCCCAACCCCCCCCCCGCTCCTTGTCCCCTGACTGCCCCCTCCTGGGACCCCTGCTCCTAACTGCCCTCCAGAACCCCACCCCCTACCTAAGCCTCCCTGTTCCTTGTCCCCTAACTGCCCCCTCCTAAGACCCCCCCAAATGCCCCCCAGGACCCTACCCCCTACCTGTACCCTGACTGCCCAAAACCTTATCCACACACCCCCAGAAAGCCCCCCCGAACTCCCGACCCCCCCCCGTCTCTTGACTGCCCCCTCCAGAACCTCCCTGCCCCTTCTCCGACCCCCTGGCCCCCTTGTTGTTGGCCTTTCTTTGCCTAATGTCTCGGTGAACTTGCTCAGGAACTGCATGAGCCGCTCGTCGGACGCTGGGCAGCAGTGGGGGAGGAGCTCCAGACTGCCGGAGCTGATCTGCGATGCAGGGAGGGAGGGAGGGAGTGATTTCTGCTGCAGGGGAGAGGAGGAGGAGCTCTCTCTGGCTGAGTGTCGGAGCCCCATGTAAGTGGCACCATCCAGCCAGCTGCACTGTTAGCCGTGGGTGCTCTGCATGGGGGGGGAAGTCCGGACATTTACAAATTCCCCCCGGACGCTATTTTTAGCTTTAAAAGCCGGACATGACCGGGGGAATCCGGACAAATGGTAACCCTAGATTATTAAACACTTGGCCTGTACAAAGAATTTACTTGTTACTAAAAATAAATAAAAATACATTTTAAAAGTATTTTCAAAAAGCTGTGTGACATACTGTGTCACGAAGAATATCAGTGTATCTCCCCTGATCTCAGCGTAAATGAAACTCTAGCTACACCACTGTTTGGTTTCCTTGGTTACCAGTGACTTCTGGTGTTAAATTGTCTTCTTGCTTTTGTGCTGCATTGACAAAGGTTACAGGTTATGGTTGTGCTTTTGCATGAATAAAAGCAGTGATTTTTTATTTATTTACATAAAATACTAATGCACTATGTATGTCATTGTATTAGTTAAAACAATTTACAAATATAATTTTTTTTAAAACAACAGTTTTGAATTTAGGTACTGAAGACACATTATTTCTTATATTTTTCACATTTGAAATTTGACGGAATACCTTCCTTTATAATCTTTGTAATTCTGAAAAAGGCCACTGAATATACAGAATACGTAAGAAAAGTTTTACTTTATAGGTGGCCAAAAGATACATACTATACAGTTCATTCAGCTTATCCTCCCGGATCATCAAATGCCAGGGAGCTGATCTTTTTCACATAGAAATCAGCAGCAAAACTACCACTGAGTCCAGTTAGAGCCAGCTTTGTCTCTATGGGTCCAAGTTAAAGAAAATGACAGGAATATGAAAGGTTACAGCATCCCTGCAATTAAGTGGTATTCTCTGATAGTTTTTCCTACCAAACTATTTAATTCAGCCATTTGAATCTGAAGCTACAAAATAAGTATTATAAAATATCATTCAATGTGTTATCATAACTTAAATCAACAATTCATTAAATCCTTTCACAAGAAAATGCCAGCATTATAAACCATCAAAGTTAGGAAAAGGACACAATTGGGATAAAAATAATTAAATGCAACAAGTTTAGTTAATTTTATTACTAATACTATTTTAGATCATTGCAGCTGAAATTTTTTTAAATCTTCCTTACTTCTCACCATTTGCAGAGTCTTTTTAACATTGTCTTTCACACCATTTGGACAATGAAAATAGATTAGATCCAACATTTTGCTTTGATAAGATTTCTAAAATGTAGGAAACACTGTACTCCTGTCAAGAACTGACTGTGGGATAATGATCATTTGATGAATGATTGTTAATATTTTTAGCCTTAAATGAAGAGCCCTTGCCCCAAAGTAAGTTAGCTTTTCCGTATCATACAGGAGCTTCATCAATGCATTATTCTGGATTGCTCCTTTTTGCTTTACAAATAATGGGCCAAATTCACTGCAGTTGCATCTGCCTGTTCCCACTAATTCTCCTGTATGCCATAGAAATCTTGCTTTGAGCGAGGTCAGACCATGCTACTGCAGTTCAGAGTTTCCTACCTACCAATGGAGTGCCACTTTGTTTCCTGCCCTAGCCTCCATCGTGTAAGTTGCTAAGGGGATATACAGCATACCTGGCCACAACTTCTTCAGGGCACACACCACCTGCATTCTGTAGCCAGCATCCACTGTTGCCATCTCCTCGGCTAGTGTGCTTTACACAGTAGGACTTGGCACCTGTGTTTATGCCAGGTCCATAGGAGCTGAACCTGCCTCAAGGTTCAGTGTTCGCTTTAGCTGGCTTCTGTGGGGGTGAGTATACTTGTCTGCATTTCTTACTCTAATATTTCCACATCATGGATTTTCAGAATTTTAATCTTTGACTGCAGAATCTCTCCAGGAATATTATAAAACAGAGATAATAACGCTATCACAATGCATTTTCTCCTTTCAGTTATGCGTATTCTTATCAGCCTCACATTTTAATTCAATAGAAATGTATTTAGTTAGTATAAATGTAGTTTTACCACTTTCCTCACCTATCCATGTAACTAAACTTATTTCCTGTTTCAGTATGGGGGGGAAAAAGACTTATGAGTAAAAAAAAAAATCATAGGGAAATAAGAGATGAAAAAATATTTTGGGTCATCTAGTCCATCTCCCTACCAGCACACGATTGTTGAGGTATCAAGATTACTTAAATTCCTCCAGATAAATTTTTGTGGCTATGCACATCTTTACAAGCAGTGCTGTTTAGAAGTTGGAAAATGTATACAATGGGCCAAGTTCTGCCCTGCCTGAAGTCAGTGGGACCGAATGTTTAGACCGTACAGAATTTGGACCAATATCGAATGTCCCAAACCTGCAATCTTTTGTGCATGTGTGCACTGTTGTGTCTATGTGGGGTGCAGCAGAAATCAGTGGGGACTGCTGTGCTCAGAAGGAGGGCCACGGGAGTCACTGGGGCTGTGCATGGTTACAACAGTTCACCCACTTGCAATAAGTTGCAGGTCTGGAGCCTAATCATGTACAGGAACACATGCTCCTGATATTGAACACTACATTTTTATTCACAGTCTAGATAGATGCAGAGCTGAGTGTCAAATATTATCTATCGGGGAATAAGACTTGCACTATTTCCTTGACTCATGCTTTTATATGTATATTGAGCTGATTTGTATAGTTCCCTCAGAGCCACCTCACTTACGCTGCACCATGTCCTTGAGTTTGAACCAGTTGAAAACTCTTCCAAATCTGGCTAGTCTGTGATATTCAGAGATTAAATTTAAAAGTGTTTCAGTGGGGGGGGGGGGTGATGGTTTGGGGAATTTGTTTGTACTATTTATGAATTCTGTGAGAAATTATGAATTCTCTGTTTGTATTTTTACCAAGATGCAAACTCCATATTGAATGTACTGCCCTGTAATGTGTGGATTATTCTTTTGCCTCCAAGGAGTAGTGATCCAGGGATGACAAGGAAGAGCTATTAAATCAGGATGGTCCTCTATTCAAATACAAATACCCTAGACAATAGGCTGGATTCCACCCAGGAGAACTGGTCTGTCAAAGGAGAGGTCACCTGGCAATGCAGTCACCCAATAGAGTTGTGTGATCACCTGGGGAGGCCAATCCAGAAGTCACCTGACAGCGCTGTGGAATGTTATAAAAGGGCAGGAACTGCTCTATTCAGAGCCTTAGGCCATTTTCACCAACCCAAAAAGAGGGAAAATGCTGCAGGAGCCTTAAGAAGCAGGAGGAACTCTGCCTACATTAACTTAATCCCCCAAGAACCCCCCAGAGAAAGATGAACTTGTATGAGGGGCATTTCATTCAGGATGCTTGTTGTTTTCAACAATATCTGTACTTTCTTGTGCTGTTCGGTAGATGGGAATGTTTTTTTAGAATCCTGTGCAAAACCTGGCTCTGTGTTACATGTTACACCTGTCATGTGCCCTTGAAGAGTTAACCTATGGACCCAGAATGCCCTCACTGCTTGAGTTCTGGGAGACTTATGTGTTTAAGCTATGAGGGAGTCTGGGAAAGCAGCACTGGTCTAAGTAGCTGGACAATTAGACTCTAAGATCCCAGCTCTTAGTAGGGGGCTCTAGAGACATTCTCTGCACCCTCAATGTGTGCCTAGACCCCAGCTGTCAATGACAGGACATGGGCATTCATTCCCAGTGGTTAGAGCAGGTGTCAGCAGCCAGATGCCACCTCCAAGGGCCAGAGCCGAAGTCAGGAATCAGAGCCGAGGGTCAGAACCAGTTTACCAGGAGTGAGGCAACGCAGGGGTAAAGCAGGGGCAGGACTGTGACCAAGGCAGGAGCTATCGCAGCCATGGGCCAATGGTTTGAGTAGTTGCTGAGCTGCTGCTGGGTTTAAGAGATGGTCTGCTGACTCTTTCAACCAATCAGGCAGGGTAGCCAATCAGACTGCCTGCTACAGGCCAGTTGTGCTCATTAGGTTGGCTGGAGACTGGCTCTGCTGCAGGCCCTGATTCCTGACACCAGCCAAAGTAGTGCCTGGGCTCTCATCAGATTCTGAAGGCTTAAAGAACATGGGATCCAGCCAGGGGTGAAAGTAGAAATAGGGACTTACCGGTACGGGGCTGGGTTGGGGCCGGCTCTGGCCCCCAGAAGGGATAGGGGGGCGGGTCAGAACCAGCCCTGGCCCACCCTGTACCGGTATGTGCCCTACCTCTTCCCTGCCGGGGTAGCAGCAGCAGCTGGGGGCTCTGGCAGCAGTTTAAAGAGCTGCTGCTACCGCCCCGGGCCCTTTAAACCACTGCCGAAGCCCCCAGCTGCCACTGCTACCCCAGGGCTCCAGCAGCAGGGCTCGGAGGGCTATTTAAAGGGCCGGAGCCATAGAGACAGTAGGAGCCCCGGGCCCTTTAAATAGCCCCCGGAGCCCCGCTGCTATTCTAGGGCTCTGGGGGCTATTTAAAGGGCCCTGGACTCCCCTGCTTCTATTGCCCTGGCCCTTTAAATGGCCCCCGGAGCCCTGGGGTAGCGGCGGCGGGGCTCCGGCGGCTATTTAAAGGGCCCAGGGCAGTAGAGGCAGCGGGAGCCCCGGCCCTTTAAATAACCCCCGGAGCCCCGCTGCCGCTACCCCAGGGCTCCAGAAATGGGGCTCTGGTGGCAATTTAAAGGGCCTGGGGCTCCAGCTGCTGCTGGGAGTCCCAGGCCCTTTAAATTGCCGCCTGGGGAAGCCGGGCCGCCCCGGTACGGTGCACCGGCTCTTGCTGGTACACCGTACCAGGGCATACCGGCTTACTTTCACCTCTGGAGCCAGCAGTTGATCCCTCAAAGCAGACTGGTAATTGTCCAGGAGGGGAAGCCTAACTAGAGCCTTGATAGTCAGTCAAAATAACAAATTACAATAGAGCATTGAAAATGGCTCCCTTAAAGAGCAAATTGGATTTTATAATTAGTAATTTCTTATTTTAACCTGTGCATTTATTGTTCTGCCTTCCCACAGTGCCCCCATTCTAATGTTTCCAGAGGAGATTTTTAATGTTTTTTATTTTATTTATTTATTTATTTTCCAAATAAAACTGAAGGAAATTTTGAAACATTCATGTGGAACTAAAATATTTCTAATCAAAATATTTAGATTTTTTTTTGGTTGGTTGGTTGGTTGGTTAGCACAAACAATTTGGCAAAAGTGACATGAATTCACAAAATGTTTTGGTTTTGCTGACTTTGCAGTTTTTGGTGAAAAAAGTTTTGGCTGGAGATTTTCACCCAGATCAACTACTGATCCCCTCACACTCCACTCTTCCAGGTTCCTGACCTGAAAGCATTTCTCTCTCCTCTCCTACCACAGTCCTTGCCATGTGTTGGAACCAAGCCAATATATATTTATAGACATTTTAAAACAATGTTAACCCTTGCTCAGTATACCCATGGAAACAGCTTTATACATCCCGGAATAGCTGCAGGCAAGAAACAAGAAGAAAAAAATACAGCATTTTTCCATTTTAAGCATTAGCTTAAGTGTTTATCAGTTAGGCCCTGATCCTGCAAAGAAAACAGCTGGAAAATAAACACAGCTAATAACTGACTCAAAGAATCATGCTGTACATATTTGATACCAATCATTCCTAACACTTATCCAGCTTTTAATCTTAAAAGCTTTTTCCAAATATTAAACTAATAAAATTAAATCATAGGAGTCCTCTGATCATAATTACATGTTATAACTTTGAAATACATCAAATTTTAGAAATTAGGGCAGGGAACGTGTTTTTCTCTCGTTTTGTACAGAGTTAAATACACTGTCAGCACTTTAAAAAAATACTGATAACAGGAGATTCTAGGAATTGATAATGGTACTGTATATGGAGCCTTTTGCCTCCATGTCAGTAGTTCAAATCCAATTTGGGTTGGTAGTGATTGAAAATCATTACAATCTACGTAGTGGCTTATATGAAATGAGACAATGTTTTTTGTCCAGTTCCTAATAGACAGTTTCTGCCATTACTGTAACTGGCACCCGTGTTCACATTCTCAACAGAAAGACCTAGTCCTAAACAAATATGGAGAATGAAACACTGTATTACCCCAATAGATGATCCTTCCAGGCCAAGGTTAAGACCCTTAGAGTGGGGCTGTGGGGCAGCATGTCATATGTTTTATAGATACAAAACAATGTCATATGTTTTGTAGATACAAAACTTTGCTCTTCATGACTGTCAGATGCATGCTTCAGCATTGTGATCCTGATTATGTACCCTTTCTGATATTGGTGAGCTCTTGCTCACCTCCTACTGAAGTTACTTTTTTTGACAACAGTTGTAACTTTGACTTGGGTGTCACTAGAACAGAGCATCTAAGCTGTCTCATTCTGCTTTCCACCATCAAGTATGCATCATCTGCTACTTTTCACACCCCATCATATCCAATTAGGCATGCACTATAAAGCTAAAGGTGAAAAGACCTTTGGTTTAGAAACATGATGATATTAAACAAGAATACCATACAGAATTTGCTGTATAACTAGCTTTGTTCTCGTTTGCCCTAATGTCAGCTACTTGTCACGTGATTAAATATAAACTTATTCTTTTACCTGGTAATACTTCACCTAAAACTGTCAAAAATAAATACATATCTACACAATTATTTTTTTTAATTACTAATTCATCTCATCTGAAATCTTTCTACACTTGATCTTAGCTCACAGAGAGCCGAGAATACTACTTCACATTCAGTTTAATTTGCCTATAAAATAGCATGTCAGTAAAATCTTATTTTTAATTGTGATAACATTTTTGAAAGTTTGAAATGACTGAAGGTGAACATTTTACAAAATTTGTTGTTGTTTTTTATAACTTGGGCAAAATAGTTATTGTTTTAGGACTGCAATGATGGTTGTGAAAAGAGCAAGACACTGAGGAAAAATAAAGCACAAAAAGTATTCGTTGGAAAAGAATGGTAATCTGTGGCTTAGACATAGATCAGGAAGGGAGACGCTAGAAGATTTTCAAGTAATTTGGTGATTATCATGGAGAATAATTTTTATGGGACATTTTGTGCCTTTCAGTATTAAGCAGAACTTCTCCCGTTGGCTTAAAAATGAACCCCTGATTTGGCCTTATGTAGTTTTTCTTCCTGGCTGAAGTCTCAAAGTCTGTACTGCCTCCCCATCCTCTATGGCCCTTGTTATTGTTTGATATCATGGGTTCTCTTGGGCTCTGTGACTCTGTCCTCTCATGATTCTCGTACCCCTTTGGCTCTTCTTTCAGTGTCTATTTTACCAGCTTTTCCTCTTTTCCATTCTCCCTCCCTGATGGAGTCTCTCAGGGCTCCATTGTTGGCTCCTTCCTCTTCTCCCAGTTCATCAAATCCTGTCACTACTTCTTCCGCAAAACTTCAAGAATCCAGCCCTTCCTTTCTGTCCTGAAGGTCATATGGCTTGTTCACACTCTTATCATCTCCAGCCTTGACCTCCTTACAATCTCCTCCTCCCTGCTGTTCTAGATATTAACCTTGTCTTTCTCCAGTCTATTCAGAATACTGCCACCAGACTCATCTTCCTAACCTATTGCTCTGACTGGTACAGCTCACTCTTTGGATCTCTCCACTGCTTTCCACACAGCACTGCATAACAAAGTCAGGCAACTTGCCATTATCTTCACTTACTTAAGCGCTACACTTACTTAATCTATACCTCCTTAATCTATACCTTTTGACCTTGTGCTCTTTTGCATTCCTTCCCAGACTCCTTCATTCCACCAGTGATGCCAGCCTCGATGTCCCCTTTGTTTTTATTTTTTTATTCCCACTCCAAACTGGATGCTTTCTTTCATACTGTCTCTAGGCATGCCTCCCCAAACCAATTAACCATATCATCTTCCTTGCCTCATAGAATCATAGAATATCAGGGTTGGAAGGGAACTCAGGAGATCATCTAGTCCAACCCCCTGCTCAAAGCAGGACCAATCCCCAACTAAATCATCCCAGCCAGGGCTTTGTCAAGCCTGACCTTAAAAACCTCTAAGGAAGGAGATTCCACTACCTCCCGAGGTAACCCATTCCAGTGCTTCACCACCCTCCTAATGAAAAAGTTTTTTCCGAATATCCAACCTAAACCTTCCCCACTGCAACTCGAGACCATTACGCCTTGTTCTGTCATCTGGTACCACTGAGAACAGTCTAGATCCATCCTCTTTGGAACCCCCTTTCAGGTAGTTGAAAGCAGCTATTAAATCCCCTCTCATTCTTCTCTTCTGCAGACTAAATAATCCCAGTTCCCTCAGCTTCTCCTCATAAGTGATGTGCTCTAGCCCCTAATCATTTTTGTTGCCCTCCGCTGGACTCTTTCCAATTTTTCCACATCTTTCTTGTATTGTGGGGCCCAAAACTGGACTCCAGATGAGACCTCACCAATGCCGAATAGAGGGGAATGATCACGTCCCTCGATCTGCTGGCAGTGCCCCTACTTATATAGCCCAAAATGCCATTAGCCTTCTTGGCAACAAGGGCACACTGTTGACTCATATCCAGCTTCTTGTCCACTGTAACCCCTGGGTCCTTTCCTGCAGAACTGCTGCCTAGCCACTCGGTCCCTAGTCTGTAGCAGTGCATGGGATCCTTCCGTCCTAAAAAGCAACAGAGAGTCCTGTGGCACCTTTAATACTAACAGATGTATTGGAGCATAAGCTTTTGTGGGTGAATACCCACTTCGTCAGATGCAAGTGCAGGACTCTGTACTTGTCCTTGTTGAACCTCATCAGATTTCTTTTGGCCCAATCCTCTAATTTGTCTAGGTCCCTCTGTATCCTATCCCTACACTCCAGAGTATCTACCACTTCTGCCAGTTTAGTGTCATCTGCAAACTTGCTGAGGGTGCAATCCACGCCATCCTCCAGATCATTAATAAAGATATTGAATAAAACCGCCCCCAGGACCAACCCTTGGGGCACTCTGCTTGATACCGGCTGCCAACTAGACATGGAGCCATTGATCACTACCCTTTGAGCCCGATGATCTAGCCAGTTTTCTAACACCTTATAGTCCTTTCATCCAGCCCATACTTCTTTAACTTCCTGTCAAAAATACTCACTCACATCTCTCCTAAATACTTACTTCTATCATCTTGCCTATGAAAAATGATGGAGAAAAGGTTAAAATGAGGAGAGAGAGAAAGAATCTTAAGTTAACAGTTATCAATGTGTGTATCTGCCTCCCTGAATTGCACATATTATTGTCACCCTTACCTTCCTCAGTTTCCCCTCTCCCACCCCTTTGTTATCTGTTGATGACCCTCACTAATTGTCTAGCGGTCTGTATGTCAGATTTAGTCTGTAAATTCTTTGGAGGAGGAAATATGCCTTTACATTTTTGAGTGCTCCAAAATAAGGACTCCCTGTTACTGAGAATTAGGCTTTGAGGCTAATGAATCATCACTGAAGGGAGACAGTTTTCCAGTCACTAGCACAGTATTTAGATTTTGGAAAATGTATAGTTTAATCAAGTATCAGAGGGGTAGCCATGTTAGTCTGGATCTGTAAAAAGCAACAGAGAGTCCTGTGGCACCTTTAATACTAACAGATGTATTGGAGCATAAGCTTTCGTGGGTGAATACTCACTTCATCAGATGCATGTAGTGGAAATTTCTAGAGCTAGGTCTAAATATGCAGGCAAGAATCAGTCTAGAGATAACGAGGTTAGTTCAATCAGGGAGGATGAGGCCCTCTTCTAGCAGTTGAGGTGTGAACACTAAGGGAGGAGAAACTGCTTTTGTAGTTGGCTAGCCACTCACAGTCTTTGTTTAATCCTGAGCTGATGGTGTCAAATTTGCAAATGAACTGAAGCTCAGCAGTTTCTCTTTGAAGTCTGGTCCTGAAGTTTTTTTGCTGCAGGATGGCTACCTTTAAATCTGCTATTGTGTGTCCAGGGAGGTTGAAGTGTTCTCCTACAGGTTTTTGTATATTGCCATTCCTAATATCTGACTTGTGTCCATTTATCCTTTTATGTAGGGACTGTCCAGTTTGGCCAATGTACATAGCAGAGGGGCATTGCTGGCACATGATGGCGTATATTACATTGGTGGACGTGCAGGTGAATGAACCAATGATGTTGTGGCTGATCTGGTTAGGTCCTGTGATGGTGTCGCTGGTGTAGATATGTGGGCAGAGTTGGCATCGAGGTTTGTTGCAGGGATTGGTTCCTGAGTTAGAGTTACTATGGTGCGGTGTGTGGTTGCTGGTGAGAATATGCTTAAGGTTGGCAGGTTGTCTGTGGGCGAGGACTGGCCTGCCTCCCAAGGCCTATGAAAGTGAGGGATCGTTGTCTAGGATGGGTTGTAGTACACTGATGATGCGTTGGAGAGGTTTTAGCTGAGGACTGTAGGTGACGGCCAGTGGAGTTCTGTTGGTTTCTTTCTTGGGCTTGTCTTGCAGCAGGAGGCTTCTGGGTACACTTCTGGCTCTGTTGATTTCATGGATTCATAGATTCTAGGACTGGAAGGGACCTCGAGAGGTCATCGAGTCCAGTCCCCTGCCCGCATGGCAGGACCAAATACTGTCTAGACCATCCCTGATAGACATTTATCTAACCTACTCTTAAATATCTCCAGAGATGGAGATTCCACAACCTCTCTAGGCAATTTATTCTAGTGTTTAACACCCTGACAGTTAGGAACTTTTTCCTAATGTCCAACCTAGACCTCCCTTGCTGCAGTTTAAGCCCATTTCTTCTTGTTCTATCCTTAGAGGCTAAGGTGAACAAGTTTTCTCCCTCCTCCTTATGACACCCTTTTAGATACCTGAAAACTGCTATCATGTCCCCACTCAGTCTTCTCTTTTCCAAACTAAACAAACCCAATTCTTTCAGCCTTCCTTCATAGGTCATGTTCTCAAGACCTTTAATCATTCTTGTTGCTCTTCTCTGGACCCGTTCCAATTTCTCCACATCTTTCTTGAAATGCGGTGCCCAGAACTGGACACAATACTCGAGCTGAGGCCTAACCAGAGCAGAGTAGAGTGGAAGATGACTTCTCGTGTCTTGCTCACAACACACCTGTTAATACATCCCAGAATCATGTTTGCTTTTTTTGCAACAGCATCACACTGTTGACTCATATTTAGCTTGTGGTCCACTATAACCCCTAGATTCCTTTCTGCTGTACTCCTTCCTAGACAGTTTCTTCCCATTCTGTATGTGTGAAACTGATTTTTTTCTTCCTAAGTGGAGCACTTTTGTTTCCTTATTTCCTCAGGCGGGTATCGTAGTTTTGCGAATGCTTGGTGAAAATTTTATAGGTGTTGGTCTCTGTTTGAGGGGTTGGAGCAAATGCGGTTGTACCTCAGCGCTTGGCTGTAGACAATGGATTGTGTGGTGTGTCCAGGACGGAAGCTGGAGGCATGAAGGTAGGCATAGCGGTTGATGGGTTTTCGGTATAGGGTGGTATAGGGTGGTATTAACGTGACCGTCACTTATTTGTACTGTGGTGTCTAGGAAGTGGACCTCCAGTATAGATTGGTCCAGGCTGAGGTTGATGGTGAGGTGGAAGCTGTTGAAATCGTGGTGGAATTCTTCCAGAGTCTCCTTCCCATGGGTCCAGATGATGAAGATGTCATCAATGTAGCGTAGGTAGAGAAGGGACATGAGTGGATGGGAGCTGAGGAAGTGTTATTCCAGGTCAGCCATAAAGATGTTGGCATATTGTGGGGCCATGCGGGTGCCGATAGCGGTGCCACTGGTCTGGAGGTATATATTGTCACCAAATTTGAAATAATTGTGCGTGAGGATAAAGTCACAGAGCTCAGCAACCAGTTGTGCTGTGGCATCGTCAGGGATACTGTGCCTGACAGCTTGTATTCCATCTGTGTGGGGGATGCTTGTGTAGAGAGCCTCCACATCCATGGTGGCTAGGATTGTGTTTTCTGGAAGATCAGCAATGCATTGTAGTTTTCTCAGGAAATCAGTGGTGTCACAGAGATAGCTGGGAGTGCTGGTGGCGTAGGGTCTGAGTAGAGAGTCCACATATCCAGATAGTCCTTCAGTGAGAGTGCCAATGCCCGAGATGATGGGGCATCCAGGATTTCCAGGTTTGTGGATCTTGGGTAGTAGATAGAATAACCCCGGTTGGGGCTCTAAGGGTATGTTGATTACCCTTAGAGGTTTAATCAAGTTTAATCAAGTGATTCTTAAATCATTTGAAACTGATTTGTGTAATTTTTTCACTTCTCAACTTGTGTATTCTAGTTAACAAGCTTATCAATATACGTAAGTATTCATCTCAACACCTCTTACCTGCAGAGGCCGCTCCAGGCCATCTGCTGCCTGCGATAAAACTTCAGTGTGCTGCCCCACTCCTCATAGGCCTAAGGCAGCAGATTCAGCCCAGATGCCTTTTCATCATGACAGAGGGGTAGCTGGGCCAAATGAAATGCTGCTGTCCTTGGCAGTGCCTAGTTTGCCTATAGCTAGAGCATACCATGCTTACCAGCATACTAAACCTGACTTAGACATCTTCAATTCAAGGACAAGACTTCTTCCTAATCAGTTCTTGGTGGGTGGGAGATTGATTTGTCTTCCAAGGCTATATCGGCAGGGGAAAGGGTTACTCATGCAGTGAAGTAGATGTGCAAATTTGTTTCTAATTCTTCAGTCCAAAAGCAAATCTGGCACTGGTGCATAATTTCTGTGAAGAAAACAATACCGTAGGTAATTAAACTGAAGTCTGTGAGAGGATCTGTAATTCAGTAAATATTATGTGCTATGAAATGTTTGTGCTGAGGGGAGTTATGAAAGTACTAATGTGAATAACTTTAACCCAACATCAGAAGTTGTTCTTATCTAGTACCAGTGTTAAATCCCATAATTAGGAAAAATGCGCCATTCCCCTGAAAACATGTTTGTTGATTGTGCCTTTTAATTACAACATGTACTTAAATGTACACAAGAAAGTATTTTTTTAAATGACTGAAAGGTGCACACTCCTCACTTAAATGGATTCAAAATCCTCTTAGCTCTTATTATCTGCCTCTGATGTCATTAAGAATAAATGAATGAAATTAGTAATATAATACATATACCAGGATATGCATTTATAAGTTAAATGCTAAGGTCCTTGATTCTCCAATTAAATTCCCAGAGACATTTAAAAACAAAATGTCATCTTAAACTTACAGGACTAAATTCACCACTGTTATAAATGGGCAATACACACACACACACACACACACACACACACACACACACACACACACACACTGTAAAATACCCAAATTCAGTAATAGAAATGCCTATATACATACATAAGGTGCCTGAGATATAGTTGCTGTGGAAATCATTTTTTTTTAATGTCTTAACTTTGAGTTTCAAATGGCAACCATAAAGTTGCAGTTAATACCTTACAAAAAGTTATCATGCCAGTTGACAAATTAGAAGTTGCGAAGGGTTGCTCAGGTGAATAATTTCTTCTATGCTGGAAAAAAGAACATCTGTTTGTAATCTAAAAAATTGTTGCATCTTCAAAATGTACCCCTTAGTAGAAGGGTGGCATTTATGTAATGACTGTATAATTACATTTTTTTAAAAAATGATTTCCCTCACTCTGCTCCGTAGGAGATGACATCTGTGCAGCTTATCATTTTCATTGCATTCTTTGTTTAGATTTTGTTCTTGAAGCTTACCAATGCATTGTTCACAGACAAAAATCTCTCCCTACTTATATTACTTCATTCAGTGAAAACAAAACCTGTATTGGTGGAATGTTTTAGACTTTTAGAATTTAAATGCAAAAGTGCTAGGAAATTCAGCTGTGGTTCCCACATAAACTCTGACTCCCTTGCAGATGCATTGTATTTTGCTTTTGAATATACTGTTTAACTTTATATCATAACATTTGCATGTGATGTGGGTGAATTGATGTTTATACGGTAGTGCTAATTGCAGATAAATCTCAATTACATGAATGATTTTCAGGATGCGGTATATAGAAATGAAAGAATTGGAAGTTTTGCAAAATTGGAATTCCAATTTTGAAAGACATATCCAAATTTCCAGCTAATCAGACTTTATATAGTCAGAATTTGTCTATATAGTATATGTTCTGTAATAAGTTGTTTTAGGAAATTTTGTAATTGGTGGACTTCATTCAGCTTTCTAACAGGACAAAAAAATCTGAGGACTGATTCTGCACTGACATACACCCTGTATAATTCCAGCAGAACCAAAGAGGTTGCAGAGAGTGTGAGGCAGAACAGAAGCTGGCCCAGTTTTTCATTGTCAGACACTATAAAATAAAACAGTTTACAAAACATAACATACAATGTGTAACAGAACACTAAATTGTAAATTGTAGCTGCTGGAAGCGGCATGGGCCGAGGGACGTACTGGCCACCACTTCCAGAGCTCCCATTGGCCTGGAGCAGCGAACCACGGCCAGTGTGAACTGTGATCGGCTGGACCTGCGGATGGGGCAGGTAAACAAACCGGCCCGGCCCAGCCCGCCAGAGGCTTTCCCTACACTAGCGGCGTCCCAAGTTTGGGAAACACTTTTATAGTGAATACATCTGGTGTGTGACTCTGTGGGTAGAAAGCTGTGTGGCCGGTCCATATCTGATACAGAATCCTGACCTGCTAGTAGCACCCCTGCAACCTACCGTGCGCACAAGTTATACATGACAGACTGAGGCCTCTCTACTAGAAAAGTGCAAATCAAATTTAAAAATCAATCTAGTTTAAACTGGTGCAACTCCCCAATATAAACACGCGTAGTGTATGTCTACACTGCTATCAGGAGGTGTGAGACTGCAACTGATATAGGCATATCTGAGCTAGTTTTGATCTAATCTAGCTTGAATATCAATAGCAGTGTAGCCTGGCAGTATGGGCAGTGGCACTGGCTAGCCACTTGAGTACATACCTACAGTCCTGGGCAGGTTGTACACAGGAGGCTAGCCCTGTGCCACTGCCCTGTTGCCATGGCTGCACTGCTACAGTATTTGGGTATGTCTACATGTGTGCTGCAATCCAGGGCTCTAATAAGAGGTGCCGGAACACACTTCCAGTAAGTGATAGTATTGAAGTACCAGAACATTCTTACAGTTCCCCAAAAACGTGCTGGAATGGAACTCCAGAGCAATCAGTCATGACTCAAGTCCTGCTGCAATCACACCTCCCAACTGCAGGGTAGACATACCTTACACTGATTTAACTCTTACTTATAGCTGTTTAGTTTGGGTTGGTAAGCGACTGGCTTAAGCTAAATTGATATAAACAAGGCTCAAACTGGTTTAAGTGCATCTACACTAAAGAATTGCATCAATTGAACTAGGTCTATTTTGAAATTTCTTCAGGCCTTGTCAACATACAAACTTGCACTAGTTTAATTAATGGTGTATTTTTAAAACAATTTAGCTAAACCAGTGTAAGTTTTGTCTGTAGACAAGGTCTTAGTTAAACTATACATTTTTAGGGCATGGCTACACTTGCAGATGTAGAGCACTTCGAGTTAAACCAATCTTTGTAGAGCATAGTAGGGAAAGCACTGCAATCTGTCCACACTGACAGCTGACAAGCGCACTGGCGTGGCCACATTAGCAGCTCTTGCAATGGGCACAGAGAGCAGTGCATTGTGGTAGCTGTCCCAGCATGCAAGTGGCTGCAACATGCTTTTCAAATGGGGAGGGTGGAATGTGACAGGGAGTGTGTAATGTGGGGGGAGAGAGAGTGGGTTTTTGAGGGGCTGAGAGCATGTCAGCATGCTGTCTTGTAAGTTCAAACAGCAGCAGACCTCCCCCTTTCCCCCCCACCTCCCTCCCTCTCTCACACACAGCATTCTACAGTAATGGTTGCTTTGTCTCGGAGCAGATAAGTATGCCAGCTGTCAAACGAAGCTTTCAAAGGGCATATCCAAAACAATGACAAGAGTGGCCGCTTGACTTAAGGGGATTATGGGACATTTCTGGAGGCTGATCAGAGCGCAGTAATGCAACACCTCATTCACACTGACGCTGGGGCACTCCAGCAGGGGTGCATCAAACATTATTCTACTTGCTGAGGTGGAGTACCAGAAGTGCTCTAGCCGTGGAGTCAGAGCGCTCTACGTGCCTTGCCAGTGTGGACGGGTAGTGAGCTAGTGCGTCCGGGGCTCCTTTAATGCACTGTAACTCGCAAGTGTAGCCAAGCCCTTAGTATAACAAGGTCTAAGCCTAATTATGCTTACAGCAACAATAGCTCTTCTGTGTGTTATCCTGGTTTCCCCACACTCAAACAGTAAACACAATAGATTTTCATTGTTGCTCTACAAAGCGGCTGGCCAGCCCTTCCTCACCAAATCATTAGCAGGCTATCATGGAATCCTGAACAAGGTTCCAACAGCTTGAAACAACACCTCTTTCCCCTCCAAGGCATCTGTAATTGGCGAACACTTTGACCAGTAAGAGCAACCGACCTTTTGAGTAAAAGTGACTGGAAACATCCTTTGTATGAATAAGATATGAAGAGTTGCCATCTTCTATCTATATCCTTATGCTTAATCTCCACTAAATAGCCTCTCTGTGGCCCTGATTCTCATTCCATATACACTATAAAGACAAGGTGGATGAGATAATATCTTGTATTGGACTAACTTCTGTTAGTGAAAGAGACAAGCTTTCAAATTTACACAGCTCTTCTTCAGGTCTGGGAAAGGTACTCAGAGTGTCACCGCTAAATACAAGGTGGAACAGATTGTTTAGCACAAGGAGTTAACATGTTGTAAGAGGCATTCAAGGTGAAGTAGGCAGTTAACACCTCTGCAGAACAAAGGAGGATTAGTGGGTTATAGATTGTTGTAATGAGCCGTAAATCCAGTGCCTTTATTAAGCCCATGATTCTCAGTCTAACAAAGTTAAGAATTTAAGCTCCAAGTCTCATCTTTTGAAGGTATTGTACAGGTTCCCTTTGAGGACAAGGACTGAGAGGTCAGGTACAGACCAATCATTTTGTGAAAAGTGCTCATCCACAGGTGTTACTGTGGTTTTGTCTTTTATCATTTTTCTGTGTGCGCTCATTCAAGAGCTTAGTGATTGTCTTCTTTCACCCACATAGTAGTTGTTAGGGAATTTTAGTGCTCTGGATAAGGTACATCATATCTTGTGATTGGCATGTGCAGGACCCAGGGATCTTGAAAGATGAGTTGCAGGTGGGGTATTAATCCTCATGGCAGTGGAGATATGTCTACAGATTCTGTATCTCTTGTGATGGCGGGGTCTGGTGTGGTTTAGAGTTGGTGGGTCCTGGTCTGTGGGGAGCTTTCTTTTGATTGTGAAGTTGAGGGGTTGTCTGAAGGCCAGAATAAGGGGTTCAGGAAAGATTTCTTTCAGAATGTAGTCCCCATTGAGTATGGGTTGTAATTGTTTAATAATAGCCCATATGGATTGCAGTGTGGGACGGTAGGAGACAACTAGGTCAGAGGGTTGTGTGGTCAGAGGTTTTTTTTCATTTAAACTATGTTAATCGGGCATCACTCCATTGAAAAGAAAGGAACTAACTCAGATGTAAAACCTGTATGAGATCAGAATCTGACCCAGGGTATGTAAATGCAAATTCACTTACATATGAAACATATATACCTAGAGAACTGCAGATTCTATACATATAAAGAGATGTATTTAGGAAGGTTTAATATTAATCTTAAAAAAATAAATGCACTGGATAATTATGCACTAAGAAAAGGGAACTGTCAAAATGACAATATTCTATGGTAAGAGCTACAAATGGAATAAAGCCAAAAGCCTTTCTAACATGATTATAATTACACCTTAGGATATTCAAGATTTATCGTGAGCATAACAGCATCCAAATGCCTGGATCATCTATATATATTCTCTTTGATAGAGCGATGGGAGGATTATATTTAGCACAGTCGGAACTAAAGTGTCTGCTTTCTTTTACAATTCTAAATGTCAGCATTTGCTGCTGGTTTGTTGTGGTAGCAGGGGAAGGGAAATCCCTAGATGCAGAAGGAGAGAAAGAAAAGAAGAAATGACAGGATCCCTTTGGATGATAAGCCAGTGGGTTACCATGCACTTAATAGTGAGTATTCTGCATGGAAAAAAAACTCCAAGAGGCCTAGTAGGGCCAGTGGGAAATATTGATCAATCAAGAACCAGCAGCCCAGTTAAGGTTTGCCTGGTGTGCTCAGGGGTAGACCTTGGTGAGACTGGGATAGAGGAAGAGTGCCTCAGGGCCAACCTAGGCCCAGATCAGGGCCTTGCCTTAAGTGCTTATATCTGAAGGATTTTCCCCCCTCTACTTTAAAGGTACAGACAGCCAAATCCTGAATTGTTATTTTGTTACTTGATTATTTAAAGAGTGATGCCAAGGTTAAGGCTACGCTGCCCCAAGCAGGTGGTCAAACCTTGCAGATTAAGGTGGGGAGCATCTGCAGTACCACGTATGGCCAAGAAGGAGGCACTACAGAGCAGCACCACGTCCCACATGGGCATTGACCAAAGTGCTGAGCTCATTGTAGTAAAGATTCCCTGTCACACTGCTCAGTCTGTAGCACAGGCAATTCGCCTGCGCCTTACTGCTCTCAGCAGCAGAGCTGAGCCTGCCAGCACGTTTGCAGTCACATCTCAGCAGGGCAGGAGACCCCTAGCCATGGACACTGTGCACACTCAGGCTACTTTGGAGCTAGATCCACCCCATATGGTGCTGACTTTGTGAGTGGCTCAACCCTGGCTTGCTGCAATGTTGAGGGGGGGCTTGTCTGCAATATAATAATGATGTTTCAGGGGGAGCAGAGCCTGCCTCTGCAGGCTGGCATGGGTAATGCAGATGTTCCTCGAGGGAGCGCGACGCAAGGTGCCAGGGTATCCCTTGGCCAACTCCTGCACTGGCATCCTCTGTGCTGCCGAGCCAAGCCCAGCTGCAGCGAGACTGTCTTCTCCCCTTTGCCTTTGTCTGCCCCGCCTTCTGCCCTGCCTCTTCCCCACCCGTAACGGTCCCCTCCTCCCTGACCTGTTACCACCCCGCCTTCTCTCCGACCTCTAACTCTTGCCTGCCCCTACTGCTTAGCCCCCTGACTTTTGCTGCTGCTGACCCCCTTCATCCCCACCCTTTCACCCTTAGGTGGGAAAGGGTGTTTGGGTCTCAGCAATGGTGCTGGGACAAGGTTAAGGGAGTGGGGGGACTGACTGCAGCCCTTGACCCAGGTAGAATGAATTACAAAGGAGGGCTGACCTGCACTGTATGAATTATTACTGGATGGTTCCTAGATGTATTCCTAAATAAAGCTGCAGCCTAGTTAAACCACATTCTGGGGGCTTATCCATCTATTTATGGTGTCTCGGGCAATGCATTTTAATCCTCTTCTGCAACTTTACTGTAATTTCAGCCTTGGACCTGAAAGGTGCAGAGGCTGCCAATCATGCCAGATCTTGTGATATGCACAGATGGGGTCCAGTATTGCCAACCCCAAACAGAGATTAGCTTACAAATCATGAGATTTTATTAAAAGTAATACATTTGGGATATTCTTTATTTACCTTCTTTTTTTAACCCTTACAGTACACTTGTGTCACATTTTCGAGCTTTTCTCTGCAGCTGCATGGGCTAGAAGTTTACTTTCTTTTCTTTTTCTTTTCTTTTTTAATTAAAAACTGAGAGTCTCCTGTATTCACATGAATCCAGGAGCTGGGACTTTTAAAAAAAAGTGAAAATTATAATAAGCTCATAATAGTTAGCAACACTGAAGATCTATAATAATACCAAAATTCATTTTAAATGTAGATTGGGCCCAAATCCTAAATTCCTAACCACAACATTCCCAAACTTCAGAGGTGATTAGATCTGGGGAAAACAGATTTTCTCTAGGAGGAGCAAAACACAAATGGCTGTCCTTGTTTTTTAAGATAAACATTTCATTTAACTAGTGCAGATCATAAAATTGATGATGGTGAGATTGGCAGTGATTAAGTACAGTAGTCATTGTTTAAATATTACATCATCTGTAACAAAGTGTTGGAATAGCAAATGTATTTGTATTGTTTTCTTTTAGTAGATCTTCAAATGCTTAACTACATTTTATCCTGCCAACCTTTATCGTCACTTCAATGGGATTATTTGCATGAATAAGGATGACTCACAAGAGTGCGGGATTGAGGATAGAACCTTTAGCTGGTTGACACGGATTCCTTATAACTATAACCAATGGACACTGTAGCTAGACATAGAGAATGAAATCTTGGCCCCACTGACGTCCACAGGGGTTTTGCCATTGACTTCAACGGGAGCAGGATTTCACCCACTAGGTCTTAGTCTCCACTGTAAGGCAACTTTTGTAGTCATTTCCACCTATCCAAAAAGGGCATAGAAATCAGACTGGTAGCATTGCATACCCACTGTACGCTCATTTTGCACAGGCGCTGGGTAACAGCAAATCAGGCTCTTAGTAGTCCAGTAAAGGAAAGTAGCTTGTCCCGGTATGGCATGGCTTGACTATAGCTGTGATGAAATCCTTGCCCCACTAAAGCCAATGGCAGAACTCCCATTGACTTCAACAGGGCCAAGATTTCACCCATGGAGAGGTAAGGAAAGATGTGCAGCAGATGATATAGGGGCCCCTTTCCCCTCCTGTCTCCATTGCATCTACAGAGGAGGCAGCCAGACTGTGGACCCTTAAATTCTATGGCCTGTGTTATATAGGAGGATGGACTAGTTGGTTACAGTGGTCCCTTCTGGTTTTATAATCTACAGACTCACCCTGGGTTACGCAAATCCGCATTAACGGAAAAAGTTCCATAAATTAGAAATAGTTGGGGGGGGGGGAGTTGTTGGGTTTTTTTGCGCATAATGGTCGGGTATACGTTTCCAACTACGCAAAATTTGAGTTACGCAAGGCATTCCCGAACGGATCACTTGCGTAAGTCGGGGAGCGTCTGTATTAAACTTTCTCTTTTCACTTTCATTGGGTTTACACTGATGTAACTCCATTGACTTCAGTGAAACTACTCCTGCCTAACAGTGTAAATAGAGGAGAATGAGGTCCCTTGAGTGAAAAGGGAAATACTAGCATGGTCCACAGCAGTGTAAACACCCCAAGATAGATTGGATGGGTACATTGTACTCAGGGCCAGTGACTGCCTCCTGTTTCCTTCATATACCTGCTAGTGCTCAGAGGCCAGCACTGATGAGATGTAAAAGGAGTAGGTGTTGCTTCCACTGAATGTGCTCTCTCCAGCATCCCTAGAGGCATTCTTCCTGCCTCTGCAAGTACAATGCTTCCTGTCATCTCTTTTTGAGTGCTGTGTCTAAACACAGACACTTGAGCATGCCCAGAGAATTCAATCTTTTGTGGACTGTTACACTATTCTTCCCTTTTAATAGATTTGTCCCCAAAGTATATGCACATAAAATCCTTTAGGAGATACTGTATTCTACTTATTCACACAAAACGCAAAACTCCCACTGGTTTATTTTTGCCTAAGAAAAGGGAGCTGGACCACTAGACCCCTGGATTACTAGTATGATCTGCAACCTCTTACTGACTAAGCAAATTCTTCTTTTGTTTTAAAAAAGCAGTATAGACATTGTCATTTCATCAAACTGAAATTTACAGACCATATCTCCAAATAATACATTCTTGTAGAGTTTATCACTAAGCAGTTATATATTATCAAAGGGCTGTTGCTCTGCAGAAGTTACATGCTTTATTGTAGGTGACAAGGCAGTGATAATGCATCGCTGTTAGCGAATAACATTGGAAGAGATCTGTCATGGAGGGCCATGTTCTATCCACTGAGTTAAAATTAAAGTTAGATATTATTCATATTGGTAAACAAAATATATCTTAAAAGTGGAAAGAAAAAAATTAAAAGCGATACTAAAGTTCCAACAAAATTCTCCAGCATTTATATTTGTTAGCGGTTTGTAATGACTTCAATGTATTAGCTTTGTAAAGTCCAGGATTGGGCTTTGGGCTCAGTAGACAGAGGCACATTAGAAACTCAAATAAGCATCTGAAAACTTAGTACAGATGGAAGTTCTGGGTTTTGCAAAACATGTAGACAGATACAATTGACCACATCTCAATAAGAGGGAAACTGAGAAACTGCCTAGGGAGATAGTCAGGACTGTGTGAGAAAGGAAGGTAGAAGTCTTAGGTGGAGAGACTGGTGCAAGAAGAGATCATGACAGAAGTCAGGAAAGGATAGAGAAACAGCTGCAATAAGCATATGGGAAAGTTGAGTGAAAGTTTGGCTGAGTAGTGAAACAGTTCCTAGCAGGAAGACTAGAAAGGAAAACATTTAAATAGAAAACCTGAAGAACAGAGTGGAAAATTGAAAACAAATAGAAGGAAACTCAGTAGAGCTTTCTAAGGCTTTGTCTACACTACACAGCTTTTAGCGACATGGCTGTCTCACCCCACCCATGCCACTAAAAGTCGTGCAACAAAAAAACTTCCACGCCCAACGAGCGGTATTTGCGTTGTCGGCAGGACAGCGCTGCTGCCGACAACATGCTGTTCACACTGGCACGTGTGAACTTTTATCTTTCAGGGAGGGTTGGTTTTTTTAACACCTCCAAAAGACAGAAGTTGTGTCATTCAATTGCCAGTGTAGACAATACATAAGATACCCATGTGCTCAGAAAAGGGACATGTCATGTCCCCTTGTCTAACCCACGCAGCTAAAGGATGTGCCTGCTGGGCTCTTCCCAGGCGTCTTAGTTCAGTATGTTGGATCCTCCTTAGTTCCATGATATTCAAATAGAAGCAGCAGCCTAGAGTGTTTGTTTCCAACTGTGCCATACAAGGAGGTGCAGCCCATATTTTTGTGGGTGCAGATCTTGCTTCAATCATCCATGCCTGTGTCACCTCCAGAGTGGAGTATTGCAAAATGCTGTTCCTGGAGTTACACCTCCAAATAGCTAGGCATCTTCAACTAGTGAATGCAGCTACCTATTTAATTAAGCATACGGAGTACATTGTTTCTGTGTTCCATGTCCTTCACTACCTTCTAATTAGTTTCTGGGTGAAAATTAAGGTACTGGTTTTAACCTGTAAAGCCCTAAATGTCTTAAGAAGTTGCTACCTTAGGTACTGCAACTGCCTTGGCATCATATAAAGAGAGGCAATCAGGTGGGGTGCTCGAGTAGCAGGCCTGGGTTTCAAGAGGAGGATGCAGGTAACCAGTACATTTTCAGTTGAAGAAATCTCTACTCTGAACACTTCGGGATAAGAGGATCCAGAATTACTGATTCTGTTTCTCAGGTTTTCCCACTTGGGTGGCATGATTGAGGTATGAACAGGCTAGGAGTTTAGTGGACATTGATCCATACTGGAAGGCTATTTGGATTGTTTTTCTTCATAAATAATGTACAGGCAGCTAGAGCTTAGGGTAGGAACTTTAAACATAGCTAAAAATCTCAGAGACAGTGCTCCCCCCTTTCTCAGGCCAGAGAAATAAAAATAAATGGGAAGATGTTTAATGTCAGAGGTAAATCAGTCTGTGGTTTTGTGGACATAGTATTGTGGATTGCCATGGGCATGCAGGGGCGAAAGAAAATGCAGGCCTGTTATTTACCAGGCTGCACGTGGCAATGGACTATATTGGTAAGGGATGCAAGGAGAGTATGGGTCACGATGCAAACTGCAGATACACACACACACACAAACAACTAAAATTAATCAATTTAAAGTTTTATTGGGGATAATTACAAGGGGTAAGGGAGCAGCGTTTGATTAGCTCATAGAGTTAATGAAACTTAAAACACACAATGACTAAAATATCTGCTAACAATATTTATAAACAAAGATGCAGCATTTAATAATAACTGATACTTACAAATACAAACCAACGCATAACGACCGGCAAACATAGACACTCTGTTTGAAACACGTGAGCTGAGAGAGAGGCTTCGAGGTGATCAGGCTCGGTTACAGGTGTACACAGGATACACAGGATTCGTTTTTCTTTCTCCTCTCCCTGCCTGCACATGGCAGGCAGGCCCATAAAGTACCAACTATGACATCATAGAAGTGTCATAGGAGACGGGGCCCAAAACCTGTTTATGTTCGTTTCTGATTGGCACAAGCAAAGTTTACACCAAGTAGGGGAGCAGGTGCCTCAAAGTCTGGCTTCGCCCCCAAAAGGTGAGGAAATGCATATTGTTTTAGAATGCGTGCAACACTGAATGACAAAAGAAGAGGCCAGGGCAATACCGGTATGGGCAAGTTTTACAGGATGCAGACAGGAACTCATCTCAACATATAGTAGGAGGCATGACTGGAGAGAGGGCAACTGTTTGAGAAATAGTAATCCTAATCAAATTAGTTTCTTAATCAAGATTAAGAACACACCAAAAGGGAAGGGCAGGGAAGGGTTGGAATCAAGAAGGCTGCCTTTCCATAGCATAAACTTTGGAAGACTAAGGACATGCTGAGTGGAATCCAATGTGATAAGGCAATGAGACACAGAAGGAAAATGTTGCAAGAAAAATTATTGTATGTTCCCGTGTTATATAAACCATGTAGTAAAAGTTCAGTGCAGACAACCAAAGGGCAAAAAAGCAATCAAAGATAAGAAAAAGGAACATGAGAGGTTTCTTTAAAAAATGATGTCAGGTATACAATGAATGGGAAATTTAAAGAATGAAGTGAAGGTAAAGGAAATAACAAAAGTGAGAGAAGGAAATTAAGATTTCATAAGAAGTAAAGGGGGGATAATGTATTTTTAAAGTTTAAAAAGGAGTCTGAGGTCACACATGGTGTCAGCTGTGCCTCTGAGAAATGGTAGAGTTAACGTAGCAAAAGAAATAGGCATTGAAGAAAATGTAAATGAATTATTTACCTCAGTGTTCACAAGGGAGGCTAGAAAACTAATGCCAGAGATAGAGATTTCTATGGGAATAAAATGAAATTCTGAAAGGAATGCTGATGCATCAGAACAAATAAATGAAATTGGAGTGCCTGAGGATTGAGAAGGCACTGCGATTAGATGAGCTATTACAGAGTTCTAAATGAAGCAAGGCAGCTGGGACAGGAACTTTGAACAGAGGCATCCAATAGCAAATTGAAAATGAGATACAAGTGCCTAAGAACACTAGACTCTTAGACTGTCCATACAACCTTTACTCGGGCTAACATTTTTAAAAGCACCTCAGTGATTTAGGAGACTAAGTACCATTTTCAAAAGCCATTTGGATTCTTAATACCCTAAATTCCATAGACTAAGTAGAGGCTGCATGGACAGCCCAACAGTGAATCTGGCCCGGTGTATGTAGTGTCCTTATGTTCTCTAGATCCCTTCTTAAATATGGTGTCTGTCTGTACCAGATATGGATTAAGGTAGGTACTGTAGGTCTGTATGTAGGACCCTAGCTCCTGAAGCCACAGGATGAGATCAGAATTTCAGGTTTGGGGTTTTTTTTAAGTTTCTAGTTCTAGTTTCAAAGTAAACCTTAAAAACTTGAGCCCAAGTGAAACTAATACAACAATATCTGCCTGAATGTGCAGAGAGTCTGAAACAACAGCTTTGAGAGGTGTCAACTGCCACGTTCATCTTAACTATGAAATCTGCTGCTCTGTGGGGGTCCCCAGCATAGAGTTCCCTATGTGTGAGAGAGCCTATCCTGCTGCCATCTCATCGTAGGTGGGGTGATGGCACTGGGATGAGGCCATGTTGCTACCCCATGTGGCATGTACCTAGTTCCCATGTTGCCTTAATCAGCCCTGGTCCACACAGCACCAAATTTAAGAACTGATGAATCTTAACCAGGTACCACTTCTGTTAGTGGCCTTACCTGCCAGACACTTTGGTTTCTTTAAGTGGTTAGGTACATGGCTATTTTTTTGTGTAGATGGATACTCCAACATCCACTATAACCAGTAAATCAAATCATCCCATAACTTTCTGTATTCCACAGTGTGCTTTCACATTACAGTGAATAATTCAAGGCAGAAGTGAAGGAATCAGTGGGCAGCCCTGAGAAAACACCAATCGCCTTTGGCATGAGCAGCTGCTGCTAGGGATTATGGGATAGGGACCAGAATACACTTCTAAAATAGCAGTTGGGTAGAAGTGCTAGATGTGGACAAATACCTAGATGTGGGCAAATACCACTGGATTGTCAAGGCAGAAAAACTGTTGAGATGACAAAAATTGAAATTGTGCAACTCATAACCAGTTAAATTAACCCAGCCTATAATTGGTTACAAAATCATAGTGCAGTGTGGGCATCTCACAATTGAGAGTAGAAAACATTTTCAAAACTATTTACCCCCCCCACTCGCCCGCCCGCCCCGCCTGCTCCACACAACTTTGCACTGGATAGCATTCAGCACTTGCAGTGCAGAGTACTTTCCCTCTTTACTTTATAAACCTTAACTAATCAACAAGGATTAAACCACAACAAAATACGGAGGATATCCACTGTTAGAGGCCACCCTATTGTTCATCCATTTTCTTTCTTTACGTTAAGGTTAATAGGTCAGTCTTAACTATGCCTGTCAGAGGATGACTAGTTCCTTTAAGGGGAAATGGGACCAAACACACCTGTACCATAATTAATTAGCTGTTTTGCAGCCTGAGAGGTGGGCCTAAGGAGAGTCAGGTGATAGCTTAATGGGCACTTGGGCCTTATAAGAGGCCTGAGAGCAATCACTTTAGCATTTAGAACTATAGGGAGCTGACAGGTGTCTATGGAAGGCCCTGAGACAGGGTTTGTAGGGGAAAGAGTACTCCAGAGGAAGAAGGCTGGGGCCAGCACTCTAACCCATAATGGAGAAAGAGATAGCCTAGATATGGGCTGGGAATAGGGCCCAAAGGGTTGAAGAACAATTTTTAGTTTGGACTTCTTGTTTTGGGACTTGGCTGGAAAGTTAAGACACATCTCCAGAGCTGACTAGCATATGGAGAGCTGAGGAGATACACCTTGTAGAGGGAAACTGAGGCAGGAAGTACCTGCGGTGTAACACTTGACCAGAAGGGGATGCTATGGAGCGGCCATGCCCATATGCAAAGCCCTTTCTTGTTCATGCCTTAAAATATGAGGTGTCTCCATATCATTAATGTCTTTGACCATTAATATAACTGTATACTGTAAATTAATTTCTTCTCCTCAAATAACTGCTTCTTGCTTCCATTTTGGGGCCTGATCCTGTGAAGTTCTGAGAGCCTCTCGTTAAATGCTGTTAATGTTTGCAAGGGTGAGCTGTACCTTTGACCCCTCACTTAACCTCTCTATGGGCATCATTTCAAAGTGACAGGCCTGCATTTCTCTTAGGACAGAATCTTGCGCTTCACCCTGCTCTCGCACTGGATCCCAGCTCATAGCACCCTTGTTCACCAACCATGTCCTCAGCAGGTCCAGCTGGGTTTGGTCCCCACTATAGACTACTCTCTGGGAGCCTGTGACCCCTAGTATGAAGGTGCAGTGACTCAGAGAATAGCTTCTTCAAAAGAAAGTGTTATTTATTTATCCACAGGAATACAGCAGAGAGAACCAGGGTTAAAACAACAAAAGGCCTATATGCATATTATCTTACTTAAACCTTAACCTTTCCTTTCAAGTTTACAATAGGTTTCCCCCTTTGTCTCGGACATATCCACAGCATGGGGGGCTAGGTGAGGCAGACTGCAGCCTCTGCATCTCACTCTCATCCTTTAGTCAGTGGCACCCCCACCCCCACAGTTTGCTTTTTATCTATTTCAAAGTCCTTTTATCCTGGTCGCCAGAACCTGGTCAATCTGGTTTATGCATCTCCCTAGGCAAGTGAGAAGCAGACTTTCAGAAGTGGATTCATTGTATTATCCATTCGAGCACCAGCAATTGGGGCTGTCTGCAGCCATTGCCTTTGGGGTCCTACAGAACAAAGTTAACTAAGACTGATTTAATCTTTTGTTACCTTTTAGCCAGCAAAAAATAATCACTAAACCCACAGATAAATATATAATGTTCCTAAAATCAGTACAGATATCTCCCATGCTCTTCACTGAGGCTTAAAGCTCTCTCGACTGCCAGTTGTCAAAGTCATTGGGAATAGAGAGTGCTCAGCATCTCACTGGTTTGGGACACTGGAAAGAAAGTGTAGTCTCAACTTCAAATGGAAAAAGGGAAAGAGAGACAGAGAGGAGGACATAATCACTATTATTGGTCCCTTTTCCCCCAGGCTGTCTAACACTATACAAAACTCAGATGCTCAGTTAGATGGACTGACTGTTGCTGATCGTTTTTCTGAGTTCAGCAAGACATCAGTTCTTGAAAGGCAGTAAAGTGTCACTGCTGAATGTCAACCTGAATAAAGAAGTGATACAGCTGAACAACCTCAAGGGCCTATTGTCCAGTCCTCTTCTTTCACTGAGAAAAACTGTTAAAAGGTCAGGAAGAGCTATAACAGAGATAAGTGAAGAACAGCAAATGACAAGCTGTGCAGCCATAAAGACATACACGTGCTTCAGGTGCATTATGAGGGGTGATACAGAAGTCAATGGCTTTATCATCCATTGCCCTATTTGTCTGTGTGAGAGTGCCTGGCTTAGATTAGCAGGTAATTATCCTTCATATGTCACAGTAAGGCTATTTGTCATTATGTTTATTAAACTGTATTATTTCAAGGTAAAAGACAAGAGACAGTTGTCCCCTTCTGCTTCCACTTCCTCAATTTTTCAGGTGAAGCCCTCCTCCTTTTCTCTATACTAATTGTCTCCTCTCAGCAGGCTGATGGCATTGCATTGTCATCTGACTTCCACTTAGCCCGTGCACTTGTCCTCAGCATATAGCCACTCTGAACTCTGGTTCCATCTCCTTCCCACCCCACAGGTATCCATTGATTTCCCCATGTAAGGCAGTTGTGAGACCCATCAATAGCAAGAGAAGAGGAGCAGAGAACAGGGGGAGGAACAGGGGAGAGCTGTTGGTTTTGTAAGGGGGAAGGTGAGTTCTTTTGGAGCTGGCTCTTCCTATGAATAGCACCCTGGTACTATTTCCAGCAGACCGAACCTCCTCTCTGCCACAGGTCTTCCTAGGAGACTCCCAAAGGCCTTTAAGAAACTGACCAATCCTGAAGATGTTTTAACACCTTGGGATTAGTGTAGTGCATGTTTTTCCATTTGCCAGCAAAACAGTAATTTTCACAGTAGAAAAGAAAAGACAAAGAAAATCCCACCCCTGTTTGAATGCTGATCATAAAGTTGCTTCTTCCTTCTTTCACTGGCTTTTGCTCTTGGAAGAGACTCCATTGCCTCATGCACCGACTTCCCTCTTGTCCTTCAGGATCTCCTCAAAGAAGATAATTAGCTTAGGTTTGGAACACACTGACCATCACCATTTCATGAATCAGATGATCAGTTACCCTTTTTCCATGAGGCAGTTATTATTTTGATTCATATATTTTTAAGTCTTGCTGCCAGGGAAATTGTGAATGCAGTTAGTGTCTCTCTCTCTCTCACCAGGTGTTTCACTGTATTGACACTCTGTATGGAACATTTCTTTGTTGGGCTGTTACTGGTCTTTTGGTGCAGCCTATTGCCACTGCATGCCATCCCTGTGTTGTCCCCTGGAGTTTCAGGGTTTAATTCCCAGCCACAGTTCAATGGCAGCCCAGGAAAGCACTACCAGCTGGGACTGTGCTCCCAGCAGGAGTTGACAGAGGAGTACTAGCTCAAGCAAAGCGAGTGCACTAAAAAGAGCAGTGTAGCTGAGGATAGCATAGGTAGGAAGTTCAAGGTAGCAGCCTGAGTAAAAACCTGCCCAGAGCTCTTAAGTATTTACTCATATATATATATATAAAGCCTGAGCCACCACCCGTGCTACGTCGCTCTTTTTAGCATGCTAGCTGGAACAGTGCTAGTGTGAGTCTGTCTACCTAAGCTGGGAAGCACTCTCCTGCTGCAATATAGACGTCTCTGGTGGGGGTGGGGGTTTGCTGACCACAAGACAAGGCAAGGAGCTGCGTTGTATGGCCTGTAGGTTTTTTTATGTATATTTATTTTAGTTTACTGCTTGTAAAACAGTGTGGCAAGAATGCAGTTTGGGGCTTTTGCCAAATTGGAGTCAATTTGGATTAAATATGAGCCTCTCTGATAAAATGGTTTTATCAAACCTGAACTTTCCTCTCTTCCCTGTCCTGCCCCAGGACTGCAACAGCTTCCCTTTCACTGGTTTGTCAGTGCTGCTGGCATCCATTTCTTCAATGACTGTAAGCTTGAATAATTGATAGAGGTAACTAAATGCAGGTTTCTATTTTTAATAAAGTTCATCTTGAGCACACCAACACCAGAAGGCGCCATATCCTGCTTTCTGTGCAATAGTGTGTGGGCTTTTAAAGACTGAATTTAGACTCTCTTCATTTTCTGTATGTAAGTGGTTGCTGGCTATAAAGCTGTCAGACTCCCAAAGGTCTGAATGATTGAAATAGTGACACGTACTATAGAATCGGTTACAGACCTGATTATATCAGTCCCTTTTGTGTGTGTGGTTTTCCCCCATCTTGTTTTTTAATTAAAATATCTATAAAACTTATACATGTTTACACTAAAAATGATGGTCATTGCTTTCTTTGCTTGTGTTTAACTTTGCTTGTGGTATTGGTTGTGTGGAGTCAGACTGATTTTCAAAGTGTAAAGCCAGGCCACAGTACCTGTGGGGTTTGAGGATGTGGGATTGGGCTAAACTAGGGTTGACTCAAGGAGGGCTGGGAGTGGAGAGAATATAGGCATCTGCCCTTTACTGTGCCCCCCGCCATGCCCCATCTTTCAGAATGAAGAAGTAGGGCACCTTTCTGTAAAAGGGCAAAGTAGAAAAACACAGTATTTATCCCTATTTACTGATGTCCCCTAGTCCCCACCTCTTTGGCCATATTTTCTATGCTCTTTTGGCATGGCCATCTCCTTCACTATTTTTAACCTCATCAGCTTAAAGTCCTACCTTATTTTTTCTCTTTGTCCCCTCTCCCTATTCTATCTAATTGCTCTTCCTGGGTCTTCTATGCATTGGTCTCCTCTCCATTCCCTTTCCTTGCTCTGTCTTCTACGTCCTCCTCCTGTTCTGTCACGCTACCCGCCTCCTTCATTCCAGAGCCACTTTCTTCCTCAGGTCACACCCTTCTCCTCCCCCTCCTCTTTTCTTTTTCGCCATTCCTTTCCCTTTCCCCCTTTATTTGTTATCTCTGTTGTAGGCACCCTTTACTAGTGGGGTCTCTGAACTTAATCGGGAGTGTTTCAGCTGGGAAGATCTTGTGTGCTGCAATGCAGCCTTAGAGACCACAATTCTCATGATGCCTTGGGGAAAGAGTGAGAGACTTTCTCTTCTATGGAGAGCAGGCAGTGGACTCCATTTTGGGAGAGGAGCAAGATTGCTAGTGTGGAGCTCTCTCTATACCAGGAGCTGCTGCTAGGAAGCCAGAAGCTGCTGCTGAGAGCCTGCTGGGGCTTTGATGGAGCAGGGAGCCTCAGAGGCTGTTAGTGGCTGTTGGAGCCAGGAGAGAGACTATTGCTGTGCCTAGAACTGACTGAGGTGGGCCTGCAGTGAAGGAACTGTGAGTAACCCCCACTGTTGTTTGGGAAAGTACTTGCAAGGGAAAGGGCGCAGCAGAGAGGCAGAGTGATCTTCCCATCAAACCAGGACCCAGAGCTGCTGACATTTGGTGGGGGGCCAACTCCAATTTTCAGAGGGGTTGTGCCGCTTGTTGCCTTGGCTGGACTGACAGAACCAACAAAGCGCTGTCTCCAGCTTCAGATCTTCAAGTGCACCCATGCAAGCAAGTGTCTAGGACTCTGAAATCCAGAGGACTGTACAGTACACTCCAGGGTGGGGTAAATGGTGGCAGTGTAAATGCCAGTTAAGTAGGTGTCATTTATTACTGTATACTATATTTGTTAATTGATTTTATTCAACTGCCCCCTGTGGATTTAAATTAGTAGTGACATTTAATCTTAGTCTGTTATACCCTGTTCCTTTAAGTTGTTAAGTAAAGGCATGTTAACTCTAATTTAAGTATATTGGATATATATTATTTATAATTGGCATTTTTGAGTTAGACCCATGCCACAGATTATTATTAGAATAGGTTTATTCCTGGAGGTTCCCAAGGCACACCATTGAGTGTGTACAGGGGCCAGCCAGGTGGAGGCACCGCCAATTTAAAATTCCTTTAGGAGTAAAGGGACTGCAGCAGAGGGGTGAATAGAGGATTCCCACGTATCCAACATCACCACTGGGATACTCAGGATCTCCTTTAATGTCAACAACATCAGGCACCCAGGCGAGTATTGCCTTCTCCTGAGTAACCCAGGGAGGAAAGGGGGGGTTACACTGTTATTGTTTATATTGTGGTAGGAGCTTCTGTGACATCTGCTTCTGCACTTCACACACTCACACCCCTACCTCTCCACTTCCCAGTGCCTGCTCCCTATTCTCTTTACAATGTCTGTTTTCCTAATGTCTATTCCCACTCCTCAGCCAGGTGTCAGCTCATTGGACTCAACCCCATGGTCTCCCTGCAAAGGCTCTAATGCAGTAGTTCTCAACCTATTTATCACTGTGGGCCATGTATGCAGCTCTCTCTGTATAACGTGGACTGCATCCACACACACTATATATACTACCTGTATGGCACTGACGATGTCACATAAGCCACAGCTGTGTGCTGATTGGTCCGCAAGTGGCCCACAGGCCACAGGTTGAGAATCACTGCTCTAATGAGTCTCTCCACCACTAACCCTGTGAATCTACGTATTTCCTTCCAGTCCACTCAGCACTGTGGGACTGGCAAGGGGAAGAGAAGCACAGCAGCTGCTCATGGCTGAGTGAGTTGTAGCCTGCGTGCTGATATGCAGAGGCACCATAGAGGACTCATCTGGAGAGGACACCCCCCTCATGACAGGCACCAGACCTTGTGCTGTGATTGGATTTATAATCCTGCAAGTGCTGAACTTCCAGACTCTGCCACCAACTAGCTTGCACGTTTGCTGGCATTCACCACCAGTCAGTTGCTGGCTCTCTCAACTGGTACATTACCTCCTGCCCCCTCCATTCTGTCTGTCTAACTAGATATTTATACCATGCTCATCACTGTGCTGTCTGAGAGCCCTGCAGAAAATGCAAACCAAGTTGTCCAAATGTGACCACAATTTGACTTGTCTTTTGTTGTCCCCCTCCTCTCCTGTGCATATATGTGAGGATCTTCTCTCTCCTTTCCATTCCTTTAGCATCATCTAGGGCCCTAACAATTTGGGTTTTTTTAAAAGAACATTTTCTCTTTCTCTCTTCTTCCTCCTTTCCTTTCTTCCCCAGGACCTTCCTCCCACCAAGAGGTTGGTGATTATTGTGCAAGGGGCACAGATTTTGCAGTTACAATCTCCTTGAACCCAGGTATTAGGCTCTCTTTCATCCACGTTTCCCATCGAGCTGATGGCTCCTTCAACCCAGACCTCACCTGAATGCTTAGTGTAGCAATACACTGGTTGAAATCCTGGTCCCATTGAAGTCAATGGCAAAACTCCCATTTACTTCAATAGAGCGAGGGATTCACCCACCATCTTTGTAAACCACCTGTAAAGAACAGGACAGGTCCTAAAAACCAAGAATCTCTCTGGGTTTTAGGGACATGAAGTCTTCTGTGTGTGTATGGTAGTGGACAACGGTGTGTCAGCTTTTGCTCTTACTCCATTCTTTCTCTCTCCTACCAAGCAGCACTCCTCCATTGCATCTCATGTGCAAGTAAATTGTTCACGCGGCCAGGAAAGGATGGAAGAGCCCTGCTTGTTGTAATGTGTTGAGAAAGTGAGAACTGGTCAATACCAGTTATTTCTATAGCAATTAGCTTTTTTATAAATAGAAACAAACTCATAGGTGCACAATTTTAACAGTGAGAGTAATTAATCATTGGAACAATTACCAAGGGTTGTAGTTGATTCAACATCACTGGAAATTTTAAAATCAAGATTGGGTGTTTTTATAAACGATCAATCAGGAACTACTTTGGGGGATTCCTATGACCCTAGGAAGTCAGACAAGATGATAACAATGGTCCCTCTAGCCCAGTGATTCCCAAACTGGGGTTCGTGAACCCCTGGGGGTTCACAAAATGTTACAGGGGGTTCTCGGGAAAGAAATCCCTAATGGCGGACAGAGCTGTCCCTAAAAATCCTGGGCAGCACCGGGCCAGCAGCCCAGAGCCCCTGGATTTCCAAGAGCTAAGCAGATCAAAGCAAGCCTATCTATCACACTGAGGAGATTTAAACTTCAAGACTCCTTATAAGAAATGGAAAGGGAGGTGGATATTTTTTGCTGTTTTTAAAATGAAATAGGCAGCTAGTGTTGTTTTTAAAATTATTACGAAGAACAAGTTTAAGCTTTGTTGTAACTGCGTTGTTTGCCTGGACTGCTCAAAACCTGAATGCTTGTGTAGGAGGAACTCTTTGAGTTGACTTCTTAAATACTTTCCTGCTGTTTCACATCTGATACTCCTTGATGAAACATAGGAACCATGTCTTATAACAGGTTTATTCAAAGTGATACAAGCTATGAAAGTGAGATCTTGGAAGAGTGTTGCCGTTTTCATAACGTAATAAAAATACTGTAATAATAAATAGTGTGTAATAATCATGTCATAAAAACAAATTTTGTATTTCCAAGATCACTGCTTTTATAATTTATACTCAGGTAAAGGAGAAAATCCCTGGAAATATTCATTTTTAGCGGGGGGTTCGCGAGTCTTGACATTTTCGTGAAAGAGGTTCACAGATTGTTAAAGTTTGGGAACCACTGCTCTAGCCTTATAATCTATGGTATTTTCCATGAAAATATGTCATCTGTATTTGAGGAAAGTATCTGACCATGAACTTTAGTTACTCACTATTTCAACCTGAGCATGTACAGTACTACAGGGGACTCTGATAATATTTGATTGATCTGAGTGGCAAGTCAGTCAATGCCATAAATAACTCAATCTGTTTTTCCAGTCTCTCTGAAAGTGTCATTTCTGTACCCTTCCTAGTGTCTTCCATTTCCAGGAGCTGAAATTTTAGACTCTGCCACCAATTTCAGTGATTTGTCTTGTCACTCACAGCCCCGAAGAAACTGACAACTCATGGCAGACATTTGTTTGAGGAAAAAGCTATTAAGAAAATGTATATCTGGCATTTTTGAGTTATATTAATTAATTAATTATTACAGAGCTTGAAAGATTTATCAAATGCCTACTAGTGTTAGCCAGAGGGACAAACCTATTAGCCTAAGTCTGATGTGAAAGATGGGGGAAGATCTATCAGTGAAGTTCAGGGGCAACAACTCCATTGCCTTGACTGTTGCTCCTAAGCAAAAACAGAGTAAAACGGACATGATTCTTATCGGTTTCACTGCTCTCCCCCCCGCCCCCCTCCCAAGAGTTCTAAGTAGTGGCAATGAGATTATTCAGCACCTTGTCAATTTCACTCTGAGGATTGGGGAAGCTATAATGAGCAGCAGAGACACTGGAATAAACTGTCTGCAAGCTCAGGAAGACTGCTAATAGGTTACATTCATTTTGCATTTGCAATTAGGCTAACATAAATCTAACTTCTTTTTGTTGTGGTGGTTGTTAATGGAGCCTAAGTTTTGTAGAAATTGATGGTTCATTCAATAAAGACAGCTTCAGTCACTGAAAGCTTCTGGGATTTTAAAAATATCTGATGTTAAAGAATTTCTGCTCAATCAAGTGGAGTTATTGTTTTCATATTTTAGTTGCAAACAATGGACCATATCCTGCAGGCTTTACTACATACCTTTTTTAGGCTATGCTCCCATTGAAATCAATGGAAGTTTAAACTAAATAAGACCTGCAGGATCAGGCTCTGCATCTGTATTACCAAGAGATTTCTCTGCAGTTCAATTGTAATTGCAACATAATTTATCTTTTTTAAATGGTTTCTATTTTTAAAAGATATCTATGAATCCAAAAGCTGCTTCCTTACAGAGAATATTGCCTAATCCTCTTTAGAAGGATTAAAATGTAAAACATTCTAGCAATACAAAAGAGAATCTGTAGGTGGATTTTATACCTGTCTTTTCTCTCTTTAAAAATTTTTATATTCTTGCAGCTGAGAAGTGAAAAGTTACCGGAGTTATAGTATCAGACATGCGTATATCTTTTTAGGAATTAATTGCAGAAAGCTTTCCTAAGTTATTTTATTTATGTTAACCTCTAAAGTTGTGACATGATTCCTGCATCTGAAGATGACACCTGAGGCCTCAATCCTCCAAGGTATTTGGGAACTTGGGAGTTAGGTGCCCAAATACCTTTGAGTATCTGGACCTACTTTCTCATCCAGTAGAAAATATCTGAACTGTACAGGGAACTGAGAGAGGAAATATTCCACTTGCACTGCATCCTGGAATTACAGGATCAGCTTCACCTTTGTTTAAAATTTTACACTAACGCTTTTATCCTGCAAAAACTTACACATGGGCTTAATTTTACAACTGCAAGTAGTCCCCCTGATTTCAATAGTAAAGTTAAGCATGTGCATGACTGCTTGCAGGATCGGACCTAAAAGAGTTTATCGTCAGCTATATTTTCTAGCTTAATTGGAAATGTGAGAATCTTATTTAAGAAGCTCTGTACAGTAATGCTTAGCTCAGGGCATGTATTCCTAATAACCTAGATAAAGAGGCACAAAGTCTAAATCATTTCCAGGAAATACTTAGGGCCTATGTTTGATGTGGCATACATTAAAAAACATTCAAATTTCAATATTTTCCAATTGTCCCCTGTCATAAACGGACAGTTAAGGGTTAATTCCTCTTTTACCTGTAAAGGGTTAAGAAGTTCAAGTAGCCTAGCTGACACCTGACCAGAGGAACCAATGGGGGGACAAGATATTTCAAGAGGAAGGAGGGAAGTTCTTCTTTTGTTCTATTCATTAAGTTCTGTGCCGGAGTGAAAAGATCAAGGAATCAACCAGGGTAGTGAGTATTAGAGAAGGAATAAATTAGCTTATGTTTATTTCCTTTTGTGACTTCATTTTGCATAAGAGGGGGAATTAAATTGGGTTTTTCTTTTGTGTAACTAAGGTTTTCGCCCAGAGGAAAATACTCTGTGTTTTTGAATCTGTTGTCTGTGAGAATAGCTTGCATGCTAATCTCAGAGGTATTCCTTTCACCCTTTTTCTTTAATTAAAAGTCTTTTCTTTAAAACCTGATTGATTTTTCCTTGTTTTAAGATCCAAGGGGTTTGGATCGGTGTTCACCAGGAAATTGGTGGAGAAGTCTCTCAAGGCTACCCAGGGAAGGGTTATAGTATTTGGGAGGGAGATATTTTGGCGGGGAAGACAGAGTTCCCAAATGACTCATAAATGGTTGTTTAAACGATTTGGTAGTGGCAGCATACTGATCTAAGCTGGTAATTAAGCTTAGGGTTTCTCATGCAGGTTCCCACATCTGTACCCTAAAGTTCAGAGTGGGGGTGAAACCTATGACATCCCCACATAGCACAGAAATCCCTGTTTCTATTTATTGGGGGATAACTGTTCAAAACTGTTGACAAATATTGTCATTTTGGTGGTGACTACTGTAAGCAGTATGTAAACTGTTCTTTGTGTGCAGTGGTTGCTAGTATGTAGCAAATATTTATCTACAGTTATTTCAATTCTAAGTACTATAGGTAAATATTGACTTTTTCATGGAGACTAGTTCAAAGGAACTGTGAGAATTTAGTGCGTTTCAACAAAGCCCACCACACATATGAGAGTGATCTTATGTTTCAAAGGGGAGAAGTAATTTTTTTAAAATATAAATAACTGGTTCAAGCAAGAAAATTATTGTATAATTTGTCTATTAATTCTTTGGTGATATGAGATAATTGAGTAAATAAATTAAGGCAGTCAAAAGGCATTTTAATTTGCTCAACCAGCATGTACTCAGCAAATCACTGTAGGTCTAATTGTCCTAGAAAATATTACAGGAAGATATATTTTCACACAAATGAGCTCTTCAGTAAGAATTCGTAAAATGCATTAGGTGCAAACAGGTTTTATTAATCAAACAAACATATATTAAAAACATTATTTTTCCAGCTTCCTTCAATAACTCACTTTTGTGATGATCCTAAGAAAAACGCCATTCCTAGTTGATATTTGTCTCTTTCATACTATCTCATCATAGCAATTGAGAGAATCTTAATACCCATTTCTATTTATATTCCAAGACCTGAGTGCCACTGAGTAACAAGTATTTTGGGTTTTTGGGTGAGGTAATTTTGTTTTTTTGCAAAAGAAGTTGGTTTTGTTTGGGTGTGGGAAAAGGGGAGGTGGTAGACTTAACTTTGTCTTGAAATGGAAAGAACTTGTACCACCTCCTAAAAGTTCACTGTAGCACCAGCAGCCGTAGAATAGACACAGGTTAACATTCTGCTCCTAATTGCACAAGTTATAACATACGTACATCACTAGATCAGAATTTGTCCAACAACCTTTTAGAGGGCCTGAAGTTACTTATATGTACATTTTTCATGAATCCAGCTAGTTCCTTTGAATTATCCATTGATGCAGGTGGCTTATCGCAGAATATTTATATACTGTGCATTAAGACTCACAAAAAAATTCAGTGTCCATTTTTGAAACATGCATTCAACTTCAGTGACATTATAGAGGCCATTGAAAGTTTGGATATACTTTTAGAAGAATAGTGTGCCCCAGTATACCAAACAGCCAGATTGAAGAGGCAGAGGTTTGCACTGGAGATAAGACATGCCTCCAAGCTAGAAAAGCCAGAACAGAGACACTAAAATGGATAATTTAAAGCACATAGATTTGCTGATTTTCATTTAGACAGTACTGTATATACTAATAAATTAACTAATTTAACACAATTTTTATCTTTAGATTCTTCCTTTTGTATTGCTTTTAAAAAAAAATTCAGTGATATTAATTACATTCACTTAGGCTTGGTCCACACTGGGGCGGGGGATCGATCTAGGAAACGCAACTTCAGCTACGAGAATAGCATAGCTGAAGTCAACGTTTCCTAGATCGAACTAAGTTTACTTACTGCGGGTCCACGCGGCGCAGGCAAGCTCCCCCATCGACAGCGCTTCCTCCTCTCGGCGAGCAGGAGTTCCGCAGTCGACGGGGGAGTGCTTCTGGGATCGATTTATCACGTCCAGATGAGACGCGATAAATCAATCCCAGAAGATCGATCTCTACCAACCGAATCAGGCGGGTAGTGTGGACCTAGCCTTAGTCATGATGGGCCTGACTCCACAACCTTCACACCGAGTATTACTGACACAGGTAGACCCGTTAACTTCAGTGAAGTTATCTGTGTGAGCAAGAGTTCTACCATTGGACCCCATAGGCATACAATTCAAGCATGTTGCCTTGATATGAAATGTGTCCTCAATACTAATTGTGCAGTTCCCTAATCCAAACATCCCCTCCTTCCTCTAAGGTGAATGTCAATGCAGAATGATTTAAAATTGCCTGTCCTTAAGATGGTGGGCCTGATTTTTCACTGCATTACACCAGTCACACATCAGTATAATGCCTTTGAAACTACTGGCTTGGTGCAGTTATTTCTGTTTAGCACTCCCGTCAAATAGTTTATCTTTTAATTTCCCATGAGATGTCAAGTACATATTTTCCCAATCAATAATGCAGATTTAGTCAAGTAATAACTCAGTGGAGGGACTCCACATATGCTCATATTAGTAAGGTTTGGGAATTTGTCTTTATGCTATTTTCTCATCCTAGCAATTGAGGGAAGCCAGACAACCACCACACTTGCAAATGCACTCACACAGGAACAGGATAAAAGATAAAAACACCACCTCACCTATGGGTGGACACTGTTCACAAAGTGATCACTCTATATCTGACCTTTTAATCCACATCCTCAAAGGAAACCTGCACAACGCTTTCAAAAGACAAGCCTGGGAGCTTAAATTTATAACTTTGCTCGACACTAAAAATCATGGACTGTACTAGAGACACTGGATTTATGGCTTATTACAACAATCTGTACCTCCCTATCCCTCTCTTTTTGTCATATTGGGTCACTCTATCTTGAATGGTCCCTCATAATATGTGCTGACTACGTACACTGAACAGTCTGTTCCACCTTGCATTTTGCTGTGATGCTGAGAGCACCTTTCCCAGACCTGAAGAAGAGCTCTGTGTGGTTTGAAAGCTTGTCTCTCTCACCAACAGAAGCTGGTCCAATAAAAGATATCACCTCACTCACCTTGTCTCTCTTGTATCTGAAGAAGTGAGGTGAGTGAGGTTTTTACCCACGAAAGCTTATGCCCAAATAAATCTGTTAGTCTTTAAGGTGCCACCGGACTCCTTGTTGTTTTTGTAGATACAGACTAACACGGCTACCCCCGATACTTGTCTCTCTAATATCCTGGGACCAACAGGGCTACAACTACACTACATATAGCTGAGATTCCTGTAATTTATGGAGTATTTCTCTGTTTTTTCCATTTGTTTACTTTTGGGCATTTGACAGCACTTTATGCATATTCAGTTTCACTGTTTTCCCTGTATAATCAGCTAGTTAATCAGTTTTGTCCTTTTTTGTGTGTGTGAGTCTTTCATGCAACAACAAAGAAGAGAAAAACGTTCTGAGCAATAGGAAAATGAGATTTTAAAACCACAAAAATTGGCTGGGGGTTTCAGGTACAGGACTTTAATTTGTTTCTTTCGTTTAGTGGGTTTCAAGTTGGTGCTGTGTCTAACTTTTTTACATTTAATATTTAACTAGATTTCATAATTGTGTGACATATTTGTTTTTTAAGGAACCTATTTTTGAAGTTCTAGATAAAACGGTCGTGTTTTAATAATAAAGTATGTAGCTATGCAAAAAATGAAAGTTTGGTCACATCATTCCATTATTCTCCTTTTGTTTTTGTTTTTTTCCAAGCTGCCTGTCTCGTCCTGGGCTGTATGATTTTTCCTGATGGCTGGGATTCAGATGAGGTAAAACGGATGTGTGGTGAAAAGACAGACAAGTACACACTTGGGGCTTGTTCAGTCCGCTGGGCATATATCCTGGCTATTATTGGAATCTTGGATGCCCTGATCCTCTCGTTTCTGGCATTTGTGCTTGGCAACAGACAAGACAGCTTGCTAGCAGAGGAACTCAAGTTGGAAAACAAAGGTAGGATTGCCTATAGGAACGATACTACTCTGTGCTGCCTCAAGGGCAAATACTTAAAAAAACAATTCTCTCTCTTTTTAGCAGAATATAGCACACTTTCTTATGTTGTAATTTGCTGGGTGATTTTAATAATTTTTTAGTTCCCAAATCAAAGACCTCCTTAAGTTACAATAATTTCTGCTCTGTTAAAGAACTTGCTGATTTGTACTTAACATTCTGGAAGGAGTAGATAAAATATTTTTTTCATATTGTTTTGTATTTCATTAGCATTGAAACTTTACCATCTTCATCCTTGTCCATACGCCTCTCTATATTTGTTCTTATTTTGGTTCCTTCAGGATTTTGCATTGTAATTATAAATACCTGCAATATACTAATGCACAGTATGTTACTGTGCAATAGAAAGTAACAAAGGGAATGGATGGCTTGGGAGACTGGCAATGAGCTATGTAATGGGATAGCCCAGGGGTAGTCACTAGGCAGACCGTGGGCCAAATCCAGACCACCAGATGCTTTTGAACGGACTTTGAAATCTTTTTATTTACTTATTATCATTATTGTTGTTTTGTGTTGTTGTTGTTGTTGTTATTTTCTCTGAAGTCTGGACCTTGACTATACATTGACCAAGAAATTTGGACCTTGACAAAAAATAATTGACTACCCCTGAGATAGTCTATGTAATGAGGTGCCATGGTCTAGTGGATTGATAACACTGCTCTACAGCCAAAATGCTTCTGAAATAAATGTAGTCAAACTTTACTAATTCTGGGTCACTGAGAACGAAAATGATGCTTAAAATTGTTGATTGGCTCTAGTTTTCAAGATATGCTATTGGGTCAGTATATACGACCCTTGACTTGGGAATGGCGGAGGATAAGTGAGTTATAAAGGGAAGGGATCTCAATTTAAACCAGAAATCACTAAAATACATCTTTGACTAGATCTATGAATAAATCTATGACTGGGTTTGGACAGTACTTGCTTTTTAGGCAAAACAATGAATGATGCAATCTGAAGCTGGTACTGCATCATACATGATATGAATTGCATCATGTTATTCCTAGAAGTCATGGATGATGCAATCATAACGAAGCTTACATCACTCTGCTGAACAAATTGCCCTATATCAGCTCTAGAAATCATACAGTGTCGTGCTCTCTTCTTTGTCAGTGTTTGATTTTGCAAAGGGACACATTTCTGTTTAGCCAAAGTGAGCAGAGATGCCTCGTACTTGTATGAACAGTGCAGATAACTTCTGCTATGTTTGTGGTGAAGTGACTTTTGCATCACAAAAGCGCAGTATAACCACTATGGTTAAGAAAGCCTATCACCTTTATTTTGGCTGCAAAATTGGAGATCAGGACAAGAGGTGGGCCCCACACATATGCTGCAACACTTGTGCAACAAATCTTGGCCAGTGGTTGAACAGGAAAAGGAAATCTCTGCCTTTTGCAGTGCCAATGATTTGGAGAGAGCCAACAGATCATACCAGCAATTGTTACTTCTGCATGGTGCCTCCAGTTGGGAAAGGTATATCAAAGAAGAAAAAGTGGACTGTGTATTATCCAAACATTCCATCAGCTATCCGCCCAGTACCCCACAGAGAAGGACTGCCGGTTCCTGATGCACCAAAATCATTCTCACTTGAGTCAGATGAGGAAGAGAAAGAGGATGAAACTTCTGGTCCTGAACCATCAATGTCACAGGACCCACATTTTCTCCCATCCTCCTCCTCTGAACCACACCTCATAACACAAGGTGAACTGAATGACCCTGTCAGGGATTTGGAACTACCCAAGAGTAAGGCAGAGCTGTTGGGCTCCAGACTACAGCAGTGGAATCTCCTGGCAGGTGATGTTAGGGTTTCCATGTTCCGTGACCGTCAAAAGGATCTTGTCCCATTCTTCTTCATGGAAGGTGATCTTGTAGCCTGCAACAAAATCGATGGTGTGATGGCAGCCCTCAACATCGTTCACGATCCAGATGAGTGGAGACTGTTCATTGATTCATCGAAGACGAGTCTTAAAGCTGTTTTACTGCATAATGGCAATGTTTTGCCATCAATTCCAGTCGGTCATGCAGTCCATATGAAGGAAACCTATGACAACATGAAACAACTTTTGAGGTGCATAAACTATGACCAACATAATGGCAGCTTTGTGGCGATTTGAAGGTTGTTGCTCTCTTGCTTGGTCTGCAGACTGGATACACAAAGTACTGCTGTTTTCTCTGCGTATGGGATAGTCGTGCAAGAGATTCCCACTACATCAAGAAAGATTGGCCACTCCGACAGTCATTGGAGCCTGGGAGGAAAAGTGTTCAGCATCCACCACTTGTTGAATCAAGGAAGATTTTGTTACCACCCTTACACATCAAGCTGGGTCTGATGAAGAACTTTGTCAAGGCCATTGACAAAACACAAGCAGCTTTCAAGTACCTCCATGGAAAATTTCCAAGGTTAAGTGAAGCTAAGATAAAGGAAGGTGTCTTTGTTGGTCCTCAGATTCGTGAACTTCTTCGAGATGATGCATTTGACCATGCACTGCGTGGCAAGGAAAAGACGGCATGGAAAGCCTTCCAGTTAGTGGCAATAAATTTTCTTGGAAACAACAAGGCAGACAACTACAGGTTGTTGGTGGAAAACCTCCTCAAGGCATACAAAAGCCTTGGTTGCAACAGGTCACTAAAGATACATTTTCTGCACTCTCATCTAGATTTTTTTCCACCGAACTGCGGAGCAGTGAGCAACGAGCACGGCGAGCGATTTCACCAGGACATTGCAACAATGGAGAAACGCTATCAGGGCAAATGAAGCCCATCAATGCTTACAGACTATTGCTGGACAGTGACAAGAGATGCTCCATTTAATGAATACAAGAGACAAGCCAAGAAGCGCCGAGTAGACACTGAATAGGACTAAACTATGTACATAATAGTTTTTTGCCTTTTGTTTCATAATAAATTTTATTTATATAACCCTTTTCTGATTTTTAAAGTGTTACATAAACAGGACAGGTGAAATATTATCATGTAAAGCAACCATAAACACATGAAAAGACCTAGGTTTACAATTTACGATTAAAACTCTACTATCTACACAATATACATAGACATAAAATGTAAAAACTTAAATATCTTAGAAACAGTAGCCAATCAGTTGTTTTAATTGTCATATTTGAATTCAGCACATCAAAATACATAATAAATAGCACATTTTATCTCTGAAGCAGACAACTTCTCAAAAATTGTAGATCAGTGTAACAGAGCTCCAAGCCACAACACGAAAGTTCTAACCCCTGTTCTGATTTAACTCACTGTGTTACCTTGGGTTGGTTTCTTAGCAACCTCACATGGATGTGGGGTAGGCTAATAATTGAATGTTTATACAGTGATTTGGGAATGTGGCATTCTCCACCCCTCAGAAGCCAGTAGAAGCTAAAAGCTGTTGCTGTGTGAAAGCTGTTTGGCAGCCTACATTGTGTATAGCAGTTCATTTCAGTCCTGTTCCTAATGCACAGCTATCCACAGCTCTGAAAGCACCTACACAACTGTGCCAGTTAGCACCAATTGTAATCGGGCAGCACACAGAGGCCAAAGACTGATTTGACTTGAAGACTGAACTACCCACACAACTCTAGGACTTGCTAGTGCCCTATTAATGTTAAGGTGCCTAGGAAGGCTTGTATTGTCATTGCCTTTAATCTGCATGTTCTGTGGATAAACTGAGGGCTTCATTTTCCAGGTCTGTCAGTGTGGCATCTTTCTACAAGAATGACATTTACTTACCATTTTAAAAGGAAATTATGATAGGAAAATTTATCTCTGTGTCTTCTAAGTATGGCAAAAGCACATTTAGCATTTTTCTCAGTATACAATTGAAACTAGAAGTGCACAGGGTCAGAATTTTGGCTTGCTTATCTGAATTCCACCTACCAGAATTTCAGATATACTTTTTTTTTAATGTATTGAACTATGTCTTTAATGAACATATTAATTCAAAGTATACAGCTAGATGATAAAACACTTTCCCCCTTAAATTTGTGAATGTTTGTGTGTATCTTAATTTGTTTCCCGAAATTTGCCTTTGCTCCATATAGAATTATATGATTATACCACTTTTATACCAACTGACGCTGGGGGCGTACATTACAAAAGACTTGGGTCTGCTCTAACCAATGCCAGCTGCAATGGCCCCTTAAGAGCTCTTCAAAAATTACTGGAGTGGACAGCATCCTGGCCACTCTCTTAGCATGTCCTGTGCACCAGGGAGGCCAGATAGCATGGCATACAGCTGGCTGTGCTGGCTCTACATCAGCCAGAGATTCCCCTATGGAAAGGGAATGCCCAGCTGTCCACTTATGTCATCTTCTACCACAAAAGGGCCAGGCTATGGACCAGAGATCTGTCTCCACATTTTCTGATATTGTTATGGAGTAGCTAGGCATGAGAGAATGCAATAACATATAAGCATAGAAACATTAGCTGATACAGAAAAATCACAGTGCACAGGGTCATTATTCGAGATTATTAATGGTTATAATTGTAAGATTAATCTTGGGCCCAATCTTGCAGTCCTAACTCAAGCAAAACTCCCACTGACTTTAATGACAGTTTGTTTGAGTAAGCCCTTTGTACCAGAATTATTTCTGGAAATTGGAACAAGGAAGTGTATACAAAACAAGAGGGTAAAGTAAAGTGACAAAATCACAGAAAAGAACAGTCTGTACTCTTCTGTGTTTTTGACATTCAGAGTAGCTAAATGTTAATAGGTTAATGAATGCTCAAAAATAAGAAACGTGTCTTAAAATTCTGAACGGGAGAGGACTGAGACAAGTGTTCCATATGCAAGACAACTGTGTTTTTTTCACCATTTCTTACTCATCTCTAGTTTACTCAGGTTTGAGAGTAAATCTACCACACTGGCCAACATATGTTCTAGGTTTGATTACTATAACAGAGTCTGGAATGTAGTTTTCTGTGTATAGTCTATATGCACTTTTTCTGATATGTAAGTTCTGTGTTAGAATCTGTATATTTTTCCACACAAAATCAACTGTAACCTGAAGGAAAGAGGCATCTTTAAAAAGACTTTCACATGGTACTTATGCCATTTATGAAAAGAGAGAACAGAATAGCTGTGCATATTTTGCTTTTTGTTACAGGAACCAACAGTAGTGGCTTAAAGCACTGTACGTTATCAAAATTAGTGGCAATCAGAGTGATAGCACACAGAATAGGAATTTATCTTGGTTTTAGGCTTCATCAACACCTGGACAAAGACTGTTATGGCAGAATGTTCTAGTTCCATGCACGTTATGAGGCATCAATGTATAAGCTTTCAGGATGAAACTCTCCTCTACTCAGGAAGAGTTAGTTACCCCATGCAGTAAACTCCACACAGAGAGACGTCAGTGGGATTGTGTAGGTTAAAGCACTCTCCTTTGACTGGATGGGCTGTCAAACCAACTTTTCTGATGTCGAGTATCAGAGGGGTAGCCATGTTAGTCTGGATCTGTAAAAAGCAACAAAGAGTCCTGAGGCACCTTAAAGACTAACAGATGTATTGGAGCATAAGCTTTCGTGGGTGAATACCCACTTTGTCAGACGCATGTGTCAAGGCTCCTTCCCCACTCTGAACTTTAGGGTACAGATGTGGGGGCCTGAATGAAAACTTCTAAGCTTAACTACCAGCTTAGATCTGGTCCGCTGCCACCACTCCCAATGTGCTAATTCCCTTCCCTGGGTAGCCTTGAAAGACTCTTCACCAATTCCCTGGTGAATACAGATCCAAACCCCTTGGATCTTAAAACAAGGAGAAATTAATCGTCCCCCCTCCTCTCTCCCACCAACTCCTGGTGGATCAAGATCCAACCCCCTTGGATCTAAAAAACAGGGAAAATCAATCAGGTTCTTAAAAAGAAGGCTTTTAATTAAAGAAAAAGGTAAAAATCATCTCTGTAAAAACAGGATGGAAAATAACTTTACAGGGTAATCAAACTTAAAGAACCCAGAGGACCCCCCCTCTAGCCTTAGGTTCAAAGTTACAGCAAACAGAGGTAAACACCCTAGTAAAAAGGTACATTTACAAGTTGAGAAAACAAAGATAAAATTAACACGCCTTGCCTGGCTGTTTACTTACAAGTTTGAAATATGAGAGACTTGTTCAGAAAGATTTGGAAAGCCTGGATTGATGTCTGGTCCCTCTTAGTCCCAAAAGCGAACTCCCCCAAAACAAAGAGCACAAACAAAGATTTGAAGTATCTCCCCCCACCAGGATTTGAAAGTATCTTGTCCCCTTATTGGTCCTTTGGGTCAGGTGTCAGTCAGGTTACCTGAGCTTCTTAACCCTTTACAGGTAAAAGGATTTTGGTGTCTCTGGCCAGGAGGGATTATAGTATGGTACACAGGAGGGCTGTTACCCTTCCCTTTATAGTTATGACAGCATGTGTATTCACCCACGAAAGCTTATGCTCCAATACATCTGTTAGTCTTTAAGGTGCCACAGGACTCTTTGTTGCTTTTTACAACTTTTCTGAGGTTCCTTGGAAGGGCAGAACAGCTACAGGAAAGGAGGGTTAACACTCAGGCTCACCTTTTGAGACCAGATGGTCCCAGGTGAGCAGTTTGAACTAGGGGTTTCCCAGCCTAAAAAGCCCACAGAGAAAGGGAATAGTGTGCTAGGCAGGAGAGCCAAAGACAGAGACAAGAGTGAGTTGCTTCTTGGAGACGGGGCAGTGGTGTCTTAGCTGAAGTTTCTGTAAGGAGGAATTTCCTGTGTGCAGTTTTCACCATCTCTGTTGCAGGTGAACGGGACTTGGGTACATTTGGTAAATAAATAAATGACACTAGAATATCCCTTGCTGATTTTTACCTTGCCGATTTTTGCTCCAAAGGAAAACTGAGTTTAAAAATCCCAAAATCTGCTACTGCTTAGCAAAGAAGCAACAGTGCACTTGCGAGAGATCCTGTATGACGAAGTACTCTTCAGCTGTCATGCCATGCCTAAGAAAGATAGCTTGTTCACATACACGTATGGCTTATAATAAATGTGCATTAAATACAACAAAAACCCTTACATGTTTCTATCAGGCAGATACAGGAACATACAAGTCAGAGTTTTCAAACTTGGGTGCTGAACTATGGATTTGGATGCCCAATTTTAGGCATCCAAGTTGGAAAATTATGGCCACAATGTATACAAAAATTCAAATAGTCATCATCTAACTGAATCAGGGATGCTGGGCTCCCTTGTTCTCCAGGTACTCACAATAAGCTCAGTTGTTCCCCTTCATTCTACAGAATCAAATAATAGAATATCAAGGTTGGAAGGGACCTCAGGAGGTCATCTAGTCCAACCCCCTGCTCAAAGCAGGATCAATCCCCAACTAAATCATCCCAGCCAGGGCTTTGTCAAGCCTGGCCTTAAAAACCTCTAAGGAAGGAGATGCCACCACCTCCCTAGGTAACCCGTTCCAGTGCTTCACCACGCTCCTAGTGAAAAAGTTTCTCCTAATATCCAACCTTAAACCTCCCCCACTGCAATTTGAGACTATTGTTCCTTGTTCTGTCATCTGGTACCACTGAGAACAGTCTAGATCCATCCTCTTTGGAACCCCCTTTCAGGTAGTTGAAAGCAACTATCAAATCCTCCCTCATTCTTCTCTTCTGCAGACTAAATAATCCCAGTTCCCTCAGCTTCTCCTCATAAATCATGTGCTCCAGCCCCCTAATCATTTTTGTTGCCCTCCGCTGGACTCTTTCCAATTTTTCTACATCCTTTTTGTAGTGTGGGGCCCAAAACTGGACACAGTACTCCAGATGAGGCCTCACCAATGCCAAAGAGGGGAATGATCACATCCCTCAATCTGCTGACAATGCTCCTACTTATACAGCCCAAAATGCCGTTAGCCTTCTTGGCAACAAGAGCACACTGTTGACTCATATCCAGTTTCTCGTTCACTGTAACCCCCAAGTCCTTTTCTGCAGAACTGCTGCCTAGCCACTCGGTCCCTAGTCTGTAGCAGTGGATGGGATTCTTCACTTGTCCTTGTTGAGCCTCATCACATTTCTTTTGGCCCAATCCTCTAATTTGTCTAGGTCCCTCTGTATCCTATTCCTACCCTCCAGTGTATCTACCACTCCTCCCAGTTTAGTGTCATCTGCAAACTTGCTGAGGGTGCAATCCATGCCATCCTCCAGATCACTAATGAAGTTATTGAACAAGACCGACCCTTGGGGGTACTCCGCTTGATACCAGCTGCCAAATCCCTTGAGGTTGCCTGAGATCTAAAAATCTAATATATGTAAAATTTTGCTTTAAAAGTTGGCACTTAATTTTCTGTAAAATAACTCCTAAAATTTAACTATTTTTCTTCTAGTCTCTTTCCTTGATTGACATTTTCATTTCCTTGCCTTGGCTGCCCACCACTCTTGCATCCTTCATTTGTACAAGCTTAGGAGTGATCCACATGTTTCCTCTAGCTCCATGCTCAGGGTGTTTTTTAATGCTTGTAACACAAAACCAGCTTGACCAGTTGTATTCCTACTTTACAAGGTAGAGGAAAACTACCTGGGTGCTATTCTTCAGTGAATCCATTGCTGCAGCCAAACACTACATTTACCAGATAAGCCAGGCAGACCTGCAGAGCTGGGACTAAGATCCTAAGACAAATGTTTATTCTTAGGTGCCTAAAAGGAAGAGTCATATAACTACTCCACTTTTCATAGGTGCTGAATAAAAATTGAATCACTCATTTCAGTGCCTAATTTTAGACGTGGAAACTTGGAAATCCTTGCCCTAGTTGATAGTTCCTAAACACAATTCTCTGCCATTTGAACTAAGGCAAAAAGCTCTGTTAAAGTGGTAAAAGAGTCAGATGTTCTCTTTCAGCTGCAACCAGCCACAAAAAAGTCAAGCTGCTCATACATACACTATAATCATTACAATTAGATGCAATTGCTAATTACTTTGTTTAATTACAATCCGTTTTCTTCAAATACAGCCTACAACATAGGCCCTGCACAATGAATTTACAAGGCTTTTTAAACATAAGGGAAGTTTGAAGCGTTAGTACCAAGACATTTTTGATCCAGAGGTTCGCAAGGAAATCTTAAATGCAAATCCAAAAAAATGTAATGACCTATAACTAAAAGGCAGTTTAACTGTGTCTCTCAAAACTGTATCTGAAAAAATCTCCATCTCCAGCGTAAACCTGGCTATTTTCAGGTTATACCAACCTTGCCAGCCAGAAGTATATGGGAGATAAAAATAAGGCTGCTTATGATTGCAACCTTAACTGTGGTGAGAACATCACCTCTCCATAATGAGGAACCTGCCTACACACAGCACTGCATGTGAGGTCTAACCACAGCTTCATCAAGACAAATTATAACCTCTCTGTTGCTACATGTTATACTTGCAGTAGAGCATTCAATTTCTGGCCTTCCCCGCCCCCTCCCCCCCAAAAAAAACCCAGTCTGCTGTGGTATTAAATATATTGCCTGTGTCTAAACTGCAGTGGTCATCTATTTCAAGTAATATAATTCAACACATCCATAGTACTTATGGACTACATTTTGACCTCAGATACGTGCACACAAATCCTATTGATTTTAATGGAAGAGGTGTGTATGTATTAGAGGAATTAATAGGATGCCATACTTTCTATGCATTCCTATGTCTCAACCTGCATTAGGATCTGCTAACACGATCTCAACACCTGTGCGAAGTCATGTGGTCAGTACAACTCCACACAAGCATAGGAGTTTTTGTGACCGTTCTTGGGGTACCCAGGATTGTAAGTCACCTTGTTACACTCACACTGGCAGCTGGGGGTGTCTTGACTGTGCTTAACTGGGTGTCAGCTCCCTGACACTGCCAGGCTGTTAGCCCAGAGGAATGTGTGTGAGCAGCTACGCCAGGCCTTACTTTGCCTTGCAAATTAACAGTAGATGCACCCGAGTCCCTAAGCCCCTTTGAAGTGTTTCGCTGTAGTATCCAGCCCCTTCTCCACTGAACACTCATAGACATACCAGGTCAGCTGTCCCCAGGGGAACTGTGTGCACACCAGCTTGGATGATTCAGCTCAGGATCAGCACCTAGCTTAATATCACAGCACTTCGATATAAAATAGTGAAAAGAAGGATAAGTTTATTATCACAGATTCAAGTAATAGTGAGTAATGATACTGGAAACAAAAGGTTACATATACAACAAAATTATTACATGCTTTTTAGAGACTAAACTTGACTTAACAGGTTAACCTCTTATCTAAAGTTTTATCTTAGCTAGTGTCTTCAGAGGCGGATTAGGGATGTGTGGGGCCCTGGGCCACAGCAAGTGAGGGCCCCTCCCCACCCCTTGCACCTGCAGTCCCCCCTCTGCCCTTCCCAGCGCTTCTGCGGAAGAAGCACCAGGCGAGGGGAGCAGGGCAAGCCCCCAAGCCCTGACCCCGTTCCCCAACAGGAGCACCGGGTGGGTGGTTGGGGCGCGGGGGTGCCTATTTTTCCAGGGCATCAATTGGCCAGGACCCTAGGCACGGGCCCCATTGGCCCAGTGGCTAATCCACCACTGAGTGTGTTTTGCAGTGTTTCAACCAAAGTTGGCTGAGATCCTGTTTTCATGAATGCAAATGCACTGCCCATTTACTTCCTAAGTGCAGAATAAGAGGGTGTCTTCTTTGTCTTCTACTTATAGTCCCAAAAGTTCATTGTCTGTACTCAGAAATAGTATAACTCGCTGTGGCTTGTTTTTCCTGTGTGCTGCTTCTCTATTGACTTTTTTCAGAGTAGCAGCCGTGTTAGTCTGTATCCACAAAAAGAACAGGAGTACTTGTGGCACCTTAGAGACTAACAACTAGCTAACTAGCATACAGAGTGGAATAAATATGGTAAGTCAGCTCCCACCTGTTTATGCTCTCTGTATATATATCTCCTCAATATTTATTCCACTCTGTATGCATCCAAAGAAGTTGGCTGTAGTCCACGAAAGCTTATGTCTAATAAATTTGTTAGTCTCTAAGGTGCCACAAGTACTCCTGTTCTTTCTATTGACTTTGCATCTTTCCATTGACTTTGTATGTAAAGGAGTATCCACTGTGTTAACTTACAATGCTTAATTAACAACCTGATGGAGAGAGGGAGGTGAATAAACATCCTTTGGCTGACAGAAAATCTTTCTCCACCTCTGCTGATACCTTTATACAGACTCTAAGAACATATTTTCAGTATATATGCATAAATCCTTATATAGTGCCTTTACATAAATTTCACAACAATATTGACCAGTGTGATCCCAGTTGTCATTTAAGACCTCACATGACATTCTTTGAGGAACCAACATGTACATACCAGAATCAGGAAATTCCTGTAACGCCCTTGCCAGTTGGCATTAAGGGGTTTTTGGGTCACTGTCCTCACTAGTTGGTTCCAATGGAGAAATGGGTCCAGGATAGTAAACAGAATATAACTTAAAATTATCAGGAAGAGACTGCTGTGGTGCTAAACACAGACTCTTAACTTTTGCTATTGAATCTACATGGTTAAACCCCACCTATTCAGATACTGTAGCAGAATCAAGGCCTTTGTTTAGAACCGATAGAGAGAGAGTGTAGAGAAGAGTCATTAAGATTACAGAGGAGTTAGAAGAAATAAACTATGGCGAAAGATTACATACATTAAATATGCACCGCCTTGTAAAATAGTCTGCTTATACAGTAGTATGTAAATTCATAAAGAAACTTACTAACAAAAGGAGGAGAAATTGTTCTAATTTGCTGGCAACAGTAAGACTAGAATAAATAAAATATACTGTATAATGGGATTTAGAAAATATGTATATAATTTACCAGTGAGATTAAAATAGAAGCCTTCAACAGTAAATTAAAGTAACTAATGAAGTAAAGGACTATCCTGCACTAGTGCAGGGTGATGTATTGGATAATCCATGAGTTCCTTTCCAGCCTGACTTTCTGTGATAAGATGAAATCCCCTCTCCCCCAAACATATGCATGCATTAGTCTCCATAAAAATATGAAAAACCATGAATTAAGGGTGCCCGCTCCCCACTGATTAATGAAGGAAGAGTATGAAGAATAGCATTCTGCTTCATGGAAAGAAGGATCCCATGCTGCTAAACTCTGTGGGGAGCCTCATTCAATAGCAATATTAGAGAAAAAAATTGTCGTCCTAATGAATTAGTCGAATGAGGCACACAATGCTGCCACATCAAGGCATGCTGGTAGAAGATTTTTTCCCTAATTAGATTTAATAATGCCTAAAATTAAAAATAATGTTGACTGCCTGTATTATATGTAAAAAAAGAACGAAAGGCTCAGAAGGTAGGAGATACAATCCTTTTAGTGAATTGAGGTCCGGGATAAGCTGAAGTAATACAGGGCACTTGGCTCATAACGGATTTTTCCCTTGGTCTACATCTCTATTCTCTACGTCCAGGCCTAACTTGAACCCCTTTAATGACAAAAACACTGTTCACATCAGCTGCATATCTTTCTAACAAATGCAGCACAGAAGAGGCAGAATACACAATATTGGGCCAAATTAATAGAGTTGCAGGTAACTTGAGCCAGGGCTGAATTTGTTCCACTATATCCAGAGGAACAAAGCATTGATTGTTGAAGGTGTATATTTTAAATCCACAGCTATTCAGGTAGTTTCTATAAGCAGGAGGAGTAGTGAGTGGCATAAATGTAATGTGTGAGTGCCAGGGTGAGGAATGAGTCCCAATAAACTGCAGGATAAAGAACATTCAGTAAAATCTCATACCAACACTAGAAGTTGCATTAGAAGTGATGTTGTAGTCTTATGATGTATGTCCAAAACTGAATAAAAGTCAGGGAATGTTTGCTTGCAATGCCTGAGCATAGCCTGTAGGCCCCCTCCAAAATTTTAGGGATTGCATTAATAAATAAAGAAAATAGAGTTTGAAACAGAAACTCATTTATCTCACTTTATTTAGTCATCATCTCTTCTTGTGTCTTTCCACCACAATCATATTTTTTCCAGTGTTGGGCACATAATATGGCCCAGGTGCGATTGTCAATGGTGCACAGTTCCTCCAGGAGCCAGTAGACCAATAGATGTTCCATGGTTTGTGTTTCACCACAGTCACATGTGTCTGTATCACTGGAATAGTCCCACTTTCGTATATTGACTTTTGACCTACTGATTCTTGTTCAGAGGTGATTTAAATATCTCCAGGTCAACCAGTTCTCCACACCTGCAGGAAGGCGTTTGGCAATGTCACTTATGCATTTGGTTTGTTCTCTTAGAGTAATTCAAGCCATGTGTGCCATATTTCCAGTCATGTAGCCGTCAGTGATTTTTGAAGTGGTTTCATTGCAGCTAGGAAGCTTTTTCTCTGGTGCGGCCACGTGGTAGATGTCTGGTATCTTCAACTTGTCATAATCATTCCATTTTGCTTGTGACTGCTCTCCTGATATCCGGTGGAGCAATTCCAGCAAGCACATAAAGGCTGTTCACGTTTGTTGATTTTAGACATCCTATGATATAGTGGCAGCTGTCATTCAGCACAGGGTCCAAATTCTTTGAATGAACAGCTCTTTCCCACACCAGACATACGTATTCGGCTGTTGAATAGCAAAGTGCAAATGCAGCGGTTCTTCGTGTTGCTGGGTTGGTTCCCCATTTTCAATTTGCAAGCTTCCGGAGTATGTTATTCAGGGTGCTAACTTTGCCTCTTGCTATAGGATTAGGTGCTTTTCAACAAGTTGTGATAGGCACTTATCCAACAAGTTAAGATAAAACACTCATACAGTCAGGGGTGAAAGTAACATAAAAGTCTTACCGGTACGGGGGCCTGGCTCCAGGCCCCTGGAAGGGGCAGGGCCTCAGGCAGAAGGGAAGGGGCCTCATGCTTTAAGGATCCTACCAGCAGGGCTGCCAACAGGGTCGGGGGCAAAAGGGGCAGTGATGTTAAAGCACTGCTGTGACAGCGTTTTAACGGCGGCTGTGTACAGGCCCGTACCGGCAGCCACTTCTTACCGTTATGCCGTACCGGCCCACTTTCACCTCTGCATACAGTTTAAAGAGGTGACATAGTAGTGATATAGACCTGGAGTTCTTCAGCTCCATTGTGTCCTTTCCCACCCTCACGAGTGCCACAACACATGCACATCGTCAGAACTTGAGTACTTTGTATATAGCTGAGCATATGGCTCCAATGGTGTTTAGTTGTGATACAAAACTACACATTAAAGCAATACTTTCTAAAACATGAGTCAAAAGAATGACTTACAAATCTGAAAAGGCTCCAACCAATGATGTTCACCTAGGGTTTCTTGAAATGAATTCTTCTGCAACACCTGTAAGCTGTCAATCGTCAGATTTGTCCTTCTGTACCAGTAAAATCATACCCCACTTGAGCCATGATTGTTTCTGAACTGACTTTAATGATCTTTCTGAAAGCTGACAGTTGGCTTCCAGCAGATGAAGCAGAGCTATCAATCAATCCTGATTGAAATCGTTATTATACATTTGAAGCATGCCTTGAACTTGTGTTTCTGTTACATTTTAGAGTTATGAGTGTCAAGATTTGAATCATTTTGTTCAAATGTTGATTGAATACTGGACACTGTAAAATCAATTACTTCAAAATAGCTGTGGTTCTAAAATTCTTTTGCTGAATTTGGGTAGTTGGATTCACCTGTATCTATCTGCATTTTCTTGAGAATTTTTCTCTTTCTGAAGCTCAGGCATTTCAATTATCTCCAGCTTTAAACTGTTCTGGTAGATTTGTTACTGGAATAAATTATAGCTTGTATTTGATCAGATGGCCTGAAGTAAATTAAGGGTCATTTTCATTCTGAAAAAATTGACCTTCTGTTGCTGAGATGCCAGCCCCTCTTTTCCTCTCATGTCTTAGTGAGGTGACTAATTTCTCCACCTCAAATTAATATGGTTATCAGGGCCGGCTCCAGGCACCAGCTTGGCAAGCAGGTGCTTGGGGCGGCCACTCCGGAGAGGGGCGGCAGGTCCAGCTATTCGGCGGTAATTCGGCGGATGGTCCCTCACTCCCGCTCGGAGCGAAGGACCTTCCGCCAAATTGCCGCCACAGATCACGATTGCGGCTTTTTTTTTTTTTTTTGGCTGCTTGTGGCGGCCAAAACCCTGGAGCCAGCCGTGATGGGTATTGGCTCCCATTTGTGTACAGGAGATCTGGATGTTGTCCAACTCTGTCTCCTTCCGGTCCTCACTGGAAGGAGAAGAGGAGGGATAGAGAAAGGACCCATACAGTTCTCCCCACAGAACAGAGAGCCAACAACCACCTTTGTTCTCTTCTATATTTGCATTAAGTTCAGCCACAGAAGTACCTCAAAATAAACACTGCTGTTGGACCTAAATGTGCTGTGAGCACTCTCTGCCTTCTCATATCCTTGCAAGTTTTCCTCCTCGACTCCCTGAACTTGCTGTGCAAGCCTGTTACAGTTTTGCACTGTCTGGTCTCAGGTGTTAAGCACATCTCAAACTCTGGATCAATACAAATAGAGATTTACAATCCAAAGAACATTCTCCACCTCTTTGCAATATTAAGGCTCTCTAGGTCAAAAGCAGGGTCTAATGGGTAGACAGCATTCTTCAATTACTTAATAAATCCAGCAGTATTGCTACCTGCAATAAAGAGTAAAGGTAAATAATTTGCTGCTTCCTGAACACAGCAGCAATAGTCCAGATGCATTTTATTACATTTCTACCTTAGTGATCTATAAGATGAGAGGTTTCAGAGTAGCAGCCGTGTTAGTCTGTATCCGCAAAAAGAAGAACAGGAGGACTTGTGGCACTTTAGAGACTAACAAATTTATTAGAGCATAAGCTTTCGTGGACTACAGCCCACTTCTTCAGATGCATTCTATATGCATCTGAAGAAGTGGGCTGTAGTCCACGAAAGCTTATGCGCTAATAAATTTGTTAGTCTCTAAGGTGCCACAAGTCCTCCTGTTCTTCTTTTTATAAGATGAGAGTGATGAGTGCACATTAGATATGAATTGTGAGAAACAGCAGCATTATGCAAATACCTGATACCTTGGATGCATCTTTAATCTATAAAACACCTCTACCTCGATAGAACGCTGTCCTCAGGAGCCAAAAAATCTTACCGCGTTATAGGTGAAACCGCGTTATATTGAACTTGCTTTGATCCGCCGGAGTGCGCAAACCCCACTCCCCGGGAACACTGCTTTACCACGTTATATCCAAATTCGTGCTATATCGGGTCGCGTTATATCGGGGTAGAGGTGTATATGTAGTACAATAGTTTCCTATTTAATGATGACTTTTAAAAACATATGCTTAGAATAGAAAGCTAGTATAGCATAATTGAAAATAATTAATTTTATATTAAATATTTAGTAATGGTACTCTTTATTTTAAGTAACTCATGGATCCAAAACATGAATCTTTGGGGCAAGTTAGACCTGATCCTGCAGTTCTCTCTCAGGGAGCAAAATGTGTAGGAGTTTTGCCCACGTAAATTGAATCCATTATTGCAAGTCACAGAAGTTTTAAATGGCCCTGAGAGTCTTATTTAAATTATTGACAGAATTCTTTGAGTGCAGTATTTCAGGTACCATTTCACAAATGTTTTAGGAGCTAGTATTTGATATGGTATCAAATAGTGGCATGCTTCCTTTGAAGATCTAATATAACACTGTGCAATAATGCCTTGCTAATACACCTGCAAATAAAACTCGGGTAAAGTGCAAAAGATCAGTCAGTTGTTATACCAAAGAGCATACACATCCCTCAGAGTAACTGAAATATATCAGGTATGATTCAATATACTCAAATATTAAAGAGAAGATATAAATGTCAAAGGCCTAACTGGAATTTGGCCATAGGAGTCACACTGTAAAAGTGTGAAAGCATCATCTTTGGGATGAGGACAGCCGTGAAAGCACAAGACTAGCATCCTTAACAAAAACACAGCATTTGGCAGCATGGCAAGAAGTGATGCCAAATGGTTAAGGAGAAAATAAAAATCTGTAGCAACCTTTTAACTGCTGGCTTTATGTGCCCTTTCAGAATTCGCCTTCAGAATCTAATTGCTGAATTTAGAATGATAATTGAGAACCCACTGAGAATTAATTGGCATGTGGCCTTTACACTTTCAGCAGCATCACTTGCTATCTAAAGAGCAAAACTAACCTCCTTTATTCCATTTCATTTTTATAGGTATTCTCCCTGCTGTTCTGCAATTGTTAACTTTTATTCTGTATGGGCAAAGCTGACACGTTAAGAACAATAAATCTGCCAGTCAAACACCATAGCTGCCCTGTTTTCCTGAAGATGGATGAGAAGCTTTTCTTAATATATCCTTCCAGGTCTTTGTGACATGACTAGCAGTTGTAAGTTTACAATAGCACTCAAAATCCGTCTAGCTTTAAGGCACCAAAATCCATATAGCTTTAAATCCCATGGCCACCAATTAGTCTATAAATCAGTGAGGTTTCAAAAAAACTGGGCCCAGTCCTTAAGAAATATTTCTGACCGGAGTACATCGGAGTATTTCCCTCATGAAGAGAGGGACTTAATCGAGGGAGGGAATCAATCCTGTATACACTCAAACCAGTAGCCAAGCAGCTAGCATCCGTGGAAATTTTCTGAAAGAATATTTTTTCTTGTCCATCAACTGGACGTCACAAGTGTTAGGTACAATAAAACTCACTCAAAACCTGGATCTACAAGGGGATTAAAATAAGATAAAAGAATGCTAAGGATTGTGGATTAACACACTAACACATGAGTTTTAGTGTTTAAGGGCCATATTGTTTCTTTTGATGCCACAAGCAGAGGGCATGGAGATGAACAAGATCTGGTCCCAGGGGCATGGAAGAGGGGAATGCCTCCTCTGAGATGTCAGCAGATGTGAACCTCTGATGTGTTGATAGAGATCTAGAGAAGACAGAGTGGGGTTGAGAATAAAGATGGAAAAAAAAGGCCTCTGTGCAGATCCCCTGAGAGCTGCTGGTTTGGGGGACCAACCTTTCGTCTTTCTGAGCGCAGGCTCGACCACCATCCAGGGAAGAATGTGTAGGAAGCTCTGTGAGGGCAGTCTTGCTGGGCCCTCTGTGCCTGTCAGGGAAATGTGATAATATAACCTTTCATGTGGTAAAGCTGCTGAAAGCATGGTGATCTCTTCATATGTTCCCCCTCTACACCCACGTCTTTATTTTACAAGGCTGGATGTGAGAGCACATAAAATGCCACCTTCTCAGCTGCTACCTGCGCAGAGCACACATTTCACAGTAACCGTACAGTTCTGTAAATATCCCTTTAACTAATACTGGGCACATAGGACCTAAAGAAACATGAATCACACCATATTGCCCAACACACTGACGGCTGCTGTTCCAAGAGTCTACACCACATAGATACGCTAAAGTGTGAGAAGAAAGGTCAGGCTTAGTTTTGCTTCCACTAAATGGTATCAGTTGCATGCAGGAATCCTTGGAAGCATTTAAAATATAACAAAAGTTATCACTTTAATCATGGGTAAATGGGGAAAAGTGGAGTTTATTAAGGGCAGTTTAAATATTTTGCAGAATTAATATTTAAAAACATCTTAAAAAATAAAATCCCTGCAGTCTCTTGAAGGAGAAATCATGCAAGCTTTTAAGAGTATTGGTACTTCCCCATTGTAGCATCTTTCATCTGATTCTCTCAAAGCACCTCACCAAAACTAAATTAATTAATCCTCACAACACTCCCGTGAGGTAGGAGTTATTATATCCTTTGGTTCAAATGGATAAAGGTTAGGCATCCAGCCCTCTCATTTAACCACTAAGCCCCCTAAGTTTCTGTAACCCTACTGAGCCAAGCTCATAGCTGAGACCAAAAGAAAGAAAGCCTAGACAACTTTGGAGGCTGACTGCAAATGTCAATGTTTTTAAAAGGCGAACCGAAAGGCAAAAATTAAAGCTGAGTTAAACAGATTTCTATTATTAAAAACTTCTACTTAGCAGGCTTTGTGGGAGGAATTCATCACAAAAATAAGTTTTACATCATTTTAAATTTAATTCTTTTTTTTCCTGCTGTGATATACTAATTATGCTCTCTGGTCCACTGAACACATTACAAAATGCAACATTTCTAAGTACTAGAAATCTGATTGCTTGATGCATGGTGCAGTCTGAGATATTTTCAGTGAACCAGGCAGCACCATGGAAGGTATTTTTAAAAAGCAAGATACAGATTTAAAAGGGATATAACCCCTCATGCTTCAGGACATAAGACAGACAATCACTACACCTGCCTGCTGTTAGGAAGACACTTCCTATTTGGGCACATTGCTGTGTGGCTTTTCATCCCTTTCTGTAGAATCAGTTAGAGATAGGTTCCAGTATGGAAATTGCTTTGTTCTTCTGTTCCTGTTTTTTAGTTCAGTTCCCCACCTCCACCACGCATTCACCCTTGTTAGTGGTGGGCGGGGTTTAGCACAGATCTGTCTTTCATTCTATTATTTTTTCCTTTTCACCTGACTTTTAAGAGCACTAAGATTCCAGTTGTCTCCAGTTCCAATCGGCTTAATTCTTCACTGTCTGGGACTGAGGTTTTAGTGGTCAGGGCTGGCTCCAGGCACCAGCTGAGCAAGCTGGTGCTGGGGGCAGCAGATTGTTCGAGGCGGCATTCCGCCCAATCCTAGGGCAGCACGGCTGCTTTTTTTTTTTTGGTTCCGCTTTGGCCGCCCTGTAGGGGGCAGCGGCGCAGAGGACAGGAGCGCCCTGCAGCAAGCCCGGCAGGGCAGTCCTCGTCCTTCCCTCCTCGCCAACTGGAGAGGAGCCCTCCCGGCAGGAGGCGGCGCGGCGGGAGGGGCCACGTGGCAGCGCCCCTGCTGTAGCCCTGGCCACCCCCCTTCTCTCTCTCTCCCGCCCGCTCCCTCCCCCTCCCCGCCGCTAGCCGGTCCCCCTGTACCTGCGCTCCAGTCCGGCCGCGCCGCAGGTTTTTGTTGTTGGTTTTTTTTTTTGCTTGGGGCGGCCAAAAAGCCAGAGCCGGCCCTGTTAGTGGTTCCTAATACTTGAAAAACTAACTCATGAAAGAAACAAAGGTTAAAAATAAGAATGAAACTGATGTGAAGAGAAGAGTAACAGGTCAGTACTGAATAGTGGAAATAATATGTAATCAGAAAACAGTAAATTAATAGTCTCAACTGTTGATAAAAACTTAACTTGAAACTCTCAGTGAAATGTACTCTAGGAAATATAAAGCATATCTTTCAAATTATGTATTTATAATTAATTTTAAGTATTAGATTCATCCCTCCTGTCTAACCTGATGATGTTCCTGTGTCAGATTCCTCAGTTACTCCATAACCATGACATCTCTGTCCCTCCCTTCTTTATTCTTCCTTTCCTCTCTGCCTCTCTCTCTCTCTCTCTCTTTTATAAACCCAGCCATCCTATTTGTATCTCTTCTGATCTGTAGGAATTTTCTCTCTCTCACTGTTTCAGACTTTTTGATTTCCTTGTCTTTAGGGTCAGGTCTTTCCTCTTCTTAACTTTTCCCGGTTATAGAGAAAAGATTATATCTGTGTTCAGTCATGTCCAGGAATAAAAATCAGAGGGATTCTCCCAGTGATTTTTTTTTCAAATATATTTCTGGTGTTGCTTTTTGAGTTCTAAAAATAAATGCATTATAAATAGTCCTGTCATTCTTAACCTGTCTAGAAAGAAGTAGCTTAATGTTATCAGATAATAAGTACATTGAGACCCGTTAGTGTTATCACTCAAATCGAAGCCTCTGCTTTCAGCAATTCTGCTTTTTAATCGCAAAGAGAGTGCAGCAATGTAATCATCTGATATAGTTAATATTTTAAACCTTAAAAAGCAACAGAGGGTCCTGTGGCACCTTTAAGGCTAACAGATGTATTGGAGCATAAGCTTTCGTGGGTGAATGCTCACTTCGCATGCGTCTGACGAAGTGGGCATTCACCCACGAAAGCTTATGCTCCAATACATCTGTTAGCCTTAAAGGTGCCACAGGATCCTCTGTTGCTTTTTACAGATCCAGACTAACACGGCTACCCCTCTGATACTAGATTTTAAACCTTGTTTCTTAGAATGGAGCATTGTGATCTGCCTCATTCTGATGCCTCATAATGGTACACTGTGCCTTTCATTTCTAGGTCACTGGTTCAAACCTAGCCCATGTCTGATGAAAAGTGACTGAAAATTGCAACCATAGGATGGCTGATGGCTAAAATATGTAAAACAAATTGCTTAATCTCAGTCTAGTTGCTGGTGGACAGATGTTCATATGACAAAAAGACCATCACAACTACCAATCTCAGCAGGAACAAATGGACAGGGGACTAAAATCCAAAATGGCATGTAATTTTGAGTACCTAAGATTTTGGGTGACCAACTTTAGACATCAGTGACCTGATTTTCAGAAGTGCTGAGCATCTGCACTGCCCATTCTCTTCAGTTGCAGTTGTCACCTCTGAAAACTAGGTCCCAGCTGTCTCAAATTGGGCACGAATTACCTGAGGCTCTTATGAAGAATTTAGCCTTAACTGCTCTCTCTCCCTTTGAGGTTGTCCCTACAGATCAGGTTCACGACAGTGATGAGCAGTGTAAATATAGTGATAGCCCTGACAATATGCATTAACTCTGTGCAGAGCCAGAAGGTAACTTAAAATGACTTGATGTATCTGCCTTATAAAGTACAACCATCTCTTTGCATTCCCCCTCCTCCTCAGCAGTAGAATCCTATTGAATTAGCAGAGTGATTTAATCCAATAGCTGGCTGTTTGTTTTTGTGGGTTTCCAAGAAATCCAGTCTCCTGGGATAATGGTTGTGCTTTGTCTGCCACTTCCCAGTGACAGATTTCACCCCAACTCTCAGTGAACATATTGATTTACTTAAGACAAAAATAGCCCTCCCTTCGTCTTCTATTCTCCCTGTTGCATAGTTTGATTCCAATTCCTACTTTCTCTTCCAGTTAAAGAAAGTAGTTTATCAAACAGTTGCAAAAAATATGTGCTCCCACCTTTCAGTGGGCTACTTCTGATCAGTGCTAAGATTATAGCACCTGGAAAGGCAATGAATGTCACCAGCCCCATTCTCTTTGCCCAAAGAGAGACTAACAGGTGGTCTCTAACTAACTGTATTGGTCTTGGAAACTTAGAGACCTTTCTGTAGTCAGGGCAGAATACAATTAAATCCTTAGAATCTGGGCCTCATTTGTTGAAATGGGCCTGGATGCAGCAGTAAGTCAGAGGAAGAGAGAGATGGGGCCTCTTCCATCTGGCCCATGGGGAGATAGAGAGGAACAATAAGAAATCTGTCAGGATTAGGGAAGATGGACTAGGCTGCCTTAGTGAGAAAAATCAAGAAGAACACTTGGAGGCGCCTATAGGAAGAATCTAGTGAGATCCAGATTGGAGTGAAAAGAAAGACCAGGGGAGTTCGTGGGCCTGGAAGAGAAGAAAGAGAGAAGCCTGTCATAGGGTCATCAAAGTTTTTGGAGGTGTGGGCAAACTTTTGGAGGATCTGGGTTCTGTTCAACTCTTGTCTATAGCTCTCCTGAACATAGCTGATACTGTACATTGTAGGGCATAAACATCTTACATTCTTCTATCTACAGTCCAATAGTCAGTGTCAAGATGGGAAACCAGATGGAAATATGGGCAAAGAGATTCTAAATTTTAATTTATCTTCATGCAGAACTTTCTAGTTGTGACTACTAGACCAACCAAGAGGAGGACTATGACTTTTCAACACTGTACTCAAGTATCCCTGGAAGGTCTCTGTAAAGGCACCCAGCACTCCCCTGTAGCCAGAATAGTGCAGGAGAGACCCACCCACATGCACGTACAGTCAGGGGCACTAGGACTCAGAAGGTCCCTTCCCTCTCTTCTTCCCCTCTCCTCCCCCATCCCTACCATGTGGCTTCAGTGGAAATCTGCAGAGAGGAGCTAGCCAGAGACTCCAACCAATAGGAGCAGAAGCAACCAAAGCAGGGACCTTTGGATCACTGGACATTCGGAGAACTTTCTACAGTTTTGGCTGGACTTTGTCTTTTTGCTTCAAACCCTCCTCCCGTGCCCTCTATTCACCTCAGTTTCACTCCACACCTGCTTCCTTATCCTCTTCTCCCCTGCCCTGTCCTCCTCACCCCCTTTCCCTTCAGTGTCTCCTCTCCCTTCCCTTTTCTTTCCACTTAGCTTACCCACTCTTAAGTAACCCCCAAAAAACCTGTGGCCCGAACATGACATTTGCCACCATTGCATTGTTCACTCTGCTTGTGTGTTCTACCCTTTTCCCCATCCCGTGTCTGTCTTGTCCACTTGGATTGTAAGCTCTGGGGTCAGGGACCATCTAGTCCTCTGTATTGGGTCAGCACCCAGCACAGTAGGATCCAGTTCTTGGTTGACTGTTAGGCACTACCATAATAAACATAATGAATAATAATAAAAATAAAAGGTTCTGCTGACAGGTGCTGCTGAAATTGTTATTCTAATGGGAATAACTCAGAGTGAAAGGGGGGAGGGCTACAAGAGAGACAATATCAAAGAGAAGGCAACTAGCACAGTGTCTGCCTTGGGGGAACATGAAAACAGTTGTACTAAAAGATGTTTTGGTCTTTACACATGTATTTTAGACACTTGTGCAGATTGTGAGATCAGAGAAATGGTGAATCTCCCTGTAGCTGTTCCTTGAAGATTTATCTAGTTCTTATATAATATTTTTCATCTAGCTATCTTCAAGTGCTTTACAAAGGTAATTTGTATTATTATCCCAACTATCCCAATTATTATTATTTACAGATAGGGAAACTGAGGCACAAAGATGTAAAATGACTCACCCAGGTCACCCAGCAGAGTAGTGGCAGAGCAAGGACTTGAACCCAGTTCTCCTGAATCCCAATCCAGTGGAGAAATGTTTTTGGATATCCAGTGAATTAGTGTCACCCCCATTTTTCCTCTGATGTTGTGAAGGCCAAGACTGTAACAAGGTTCAAAAAAGAACTAGATAAGTTCATGGATGATAGGTCGATCAATGGCTATTAGCCAGGATGGGTAGGGCTGGTGTTTCTAGCCTCTGTTTGCCAGATGCTGGGAATGGACGACAGGGGATAGATCACTTGATGATTAACTGTTCTGTTCATTCCCTCTGGGGCACCTGGCATTGGCCACTGTCAGAAGACCGGATACTGGGCTAGATGGACCATTACTCTGACCTAGTATGGTCTTTCTTCTGTTTTCTCTTTTTACACATTGCACCTGAAAACATTATTCTTCCAAGCGGACCACCCTTGAGATATCCCTATTGAAACTTATATAGCCACTGGATTGTGTTCTTCTGGGTACTGTCAGACTAGATCCCCACTCTGGGGAGAGCATGTTCCCTTAGCACTGTTGGGTACTTTCTCACTTTACCAAACATTCAAAGTGAGGTAATACAAAGGATCCAGGGCCCCAAGATCCATTAGCTAGGGCTACACCAGTGTCCATATTATTGTGCTATATCAGCATTCTTCAAAAGCAGTATAAGGGAGTTTCTATTCCCAGGATTTCCTTATTCTCAATAAAACAGGCAAACTTTGTCCTTAAAAGAGTCAAGAAATTTTAGAAGATTCAAGTTTAAAATGGTGACCTTAGCTTCTATAATGCACAGTTAAGTCCTCAGAACTGATTTTTAGCTCTTGACCTCAAGCATACATATATCTAGCTATACCTCAGATCAGTACTAAGAATTACCATTAAACTCAGTAGTGTTTCCCCCATGCTTAGCTGCATGTGGAGGAGAGGGAGCTCATCTTAGATGCTAAGAGATCCATATTTATCCCTACTTAGACTGGCTGATTGATCATATTCACCTTAGAAAGTGCACTCTGCCCCTGGACAATTTGTTCCCTGTTTCAGTTGAAGATTAACAAAGTAAAATTAACCTTCATACTATTTCAGGTGATAATTTTCATAGGAGCGACTATCAATTCAACTGGCATAGCACATCTGCTACAGGATAAACTTCTGCAGATGGGTGTTCACCATTACAATAATTAAATCTCAGCTGCAAATTACAATTGGGACCTACCTGAGATTACAGGGGTTCACAACTTCCTACATTTCTTCACCCTGTTTTCTGGGTTCAGCAGAAGAAGTCTACAATAAGTAGAGCCCTGAAAATCTGCAGATATCCGTGGACCATCTTTGTGTATCGTGGATGGATGAGGATCCAAATTTTATATCTAGAGCACTGAAAATCTGTGACTATTCACAGACCATGCCTGCAAATCGCGGATTGGATGCGGATACAAATTTTGTATCCGCGCAGGGCTCTAACAATAAGTTTACCTCGCTTGGTCAAACTTGATTGGCCACTATCCATCCCTCTAGAGGTCACGGATTCTTCTATGTAGTTTGATCATCCAGAGAAAGCATGAATGTTAAATAATCTTAGTAGACATTAGATCAAGGATTATGTAGAATAAAGGTAAACTTGTCCCTAAAGTTAAAGATGTCTGTATCAGAACAGACTTGAGGCACACTGGTAGCAACAGTGGGGGGAATCTTACACTGCAAGTGGCCATGCTATAACTCTTCTATGGATAAATAGAGGACTACAGTCTCTACCGCTGTCAACCCAACACCTTTCAAAAGCACATAAAGTAATTTCCTTTTAAAAGAGAAATAAAAATTCTTTTAGTTTCTCGAGTGGAAAGCTCATTCTCAGCGCTATCATCATCTCAGAGAAATGGTATAAAAATATCAATTCCAGGAAGTTCAGCATTCTGGCATTGCAACGTTCCTTTTGTTACAGTTGAAGAAAAATTGGTATAAAAGCAAGGGCTGTTAGTGTTAGTTCAAGCAGGCTTATGCTGTAAAGCTGTGGACAAGTTCTACCATACAGCTCTGCAAATGCGCCTAGTACAGTCTGCAAAGCTTTTTACATTCTAATCTTTCCCCAACCCACTCTGACAGGCAGACTCTGATGCTGAATTGTTTGGTAGTTTTTTTTTACCTGAATGAATGTCTGGGTTGGTATAAGTAAAGCCTTCTAGACTCATTTTATTTGTGAAACAAAATGCAAAACGCCTGCCTTTTTAATAGAAACCCACCACTCCACCTAGCCTTTAGAATATTTCTTTTCTTTAGGAATTGTGTTCTACTCACAAAACATAAACTGTGTGTACTTGACTCTGATCTATTACTGCTTTTACACCAATGTAACTTTTTAAATTTCAAAAAAAGAAGAACAGGAGTACTTGTGGCACCTTAGAGACTAACAAATTTATTAGAGCATAAGTGGAGTGGGCTGTAGTCCACGAAAGCTTATGCTCTAATAAATTTGTTAGTCTCTAAGGTGCCACAAGTACTCCTGTTCTTCTTTTTGCGGATACAGACTAACACGGCTGCTACTCTGAAACCTTTTTAAATTTCAGTGACTTTAATTCCTATATTGGTGAAGTGAGATCAGAATCAAGCCCAATAACCTTTGCTTTAACTAACACTTGAACAGATTCCTTTTTCTGTTAATGTAAAAAGCTAATTCTGCTCAGATTGTACAATTGAATAAACTTACAATTCTTACACCAGACAGTTATCTAACTATCTAAGTCAAAAGCTACTAAAAAGTAGAGTAGAGTCACTGTTCTAATCCTTCTGTGAAAGAGACAACTTCAATTCTTGCTGCTGGTCCCCCTCTTCTTGGGTTAGCAGGGACTTGGCCCTGATCAGAAAGAAGAATCATAGATTATCAGGGGTGGAAGGGACCTCAGGAGGTCATGTAGTCCAACCCCCAGACAGATTTTTGCCCCAGATCCCTAAATGGCCCCCTCAAGGATTGAACTCACAACTGTGGGTTAAGCAGGCCGATGCTCAAACCACTGAGCTATCCCTCCTCCTGGAATATATGGTTTCTCTGTGTATGTGCCTCTTTGACTTTCTGCAGCGCCCCTCTGTCTGATCTGCTCCCTGGAGAGTTTCATCCAGCCCTCTGCCACCAAAAGAAAGATATTGCAAGGTGGGGAGTCAATGGCAGAGAGTAAGAGAGAAGGGATAAGCAGGATCCTCCGTAGAAGGACACTGAAAGAGATACCGAGAATGGAAGCATATGTTTGTATTTAATCTTAAAATGCATCTCTATTGTTCAGTGCTGAAATAGTAGTAAACATCAGCGGAGCAAAGATGAGCACTATGTACTGTTGCTATTTTGCTCACCAGCCAAGAAGCAGCACAAGCGCAGTTTGGAATCTTACTTGTACTTTTGAATAGCTAGTTTTCATACAGTGGAAGCATGGCCTTGTGGTCAGACCAGAGGATGGGGAGTCAGGCAACCTGGATTCTATTCCCAGTTCTGCCACCTTCCTGTATGACCTTGGACTGGGCACTTAACTGCTTGGTGTCTCAGTTTTCCTATACCTAAAATAGAGATACTAATGGGAGTGGACGACAGGGTAGGGATCACTCAACGATTACCTGTTCTGTACATTCCCTCCGATGCACTTTGAATTGGCCGCTGTTGGAAGATTGCATACTGGGCTTGATGGACCATTAGTCGGACCCATTTTAGCTGTTTTTATGATACATGCCTGTCTTAGGCATGTGTGAGGATTGTTTCATTAACATTTTTAATACTTTGAAATCCTTGGCTGGAAGGTGTGATAAAAGCACATATTAAAAACAACCACCATAATGTAATCCTGTGGACAGACTTGAAAGAAATTGCTGTCTGCATAATGCAAGGAACGATGGGTAACTGTGAGACTTTGATCCTATAACACATGTAGTCCAAAGCAGGGATCAAAAGGCTGTTGTACCTGCACCAGTGGATATTGCTAGGTATCCACTTCTGCACTGAGCAGTATGAGTCTCAAGACCTCATGTACCCCTTCTGTCTTGTAACTAGGGATAGTGAAAAGGGGGCAGGACGTGTGGGGAGAATGACAGATTCTGGGGAGACATCCTCACTCTGATGAGCTGCTTCACTGCATATTCCGGTCTAGCAGGAGTCATTTGGCAGTGCATAGCAGTAGGGTTACCATACGTCCGGATTTTCCCGGACATGTCCGGCTTTTGGGGGCTCAAATCCCCGTCCGGGGGAAATCCCCAAAAGCCGGGCATGTCCGGGAAAATCGGGAGGGAGGGCTGGGCCGGGGTCGCGGGGCCGGGCGCGCGGTGCCGGGCCGGAGTCCAGGGGCGCAGTGCCGGGCCGGGGCCGCGGGGTCGGGCCGCCGAGGGGGTGCGCTGGGCCGCGGGGCCGGGAGCCGGGGGGTCGGGCCGGGAGCCGGGCCGCCGGGGGGGTGCGCTGGGCCGCGGGGTCGGGCCGCCGGGGGGGTGCGCTGGGCCGCCGGGGCCGGGATCCGGGGGGTGCGCTGGGCCGCCGGGGCTGGGAGCCGGGGGGGTGCGCTGGGCTGCGGGGCCGGGGGGGTGCGCTGGGCCGCCGGGGCCGGGAGCCGGGGGGTCGGGCCGGGAGCCGGGCCGCCGGGGGGGTGCGCTGGGCCGCGGGCTCGGGCCGCCGGGGGGGTGCGCTGGGCCGCCGGGGCCGGGATCCGGGGGGTGCGCTGGGCCGCCGGGGCCGGGAGCCGGGGGGGTGCGCTGGGCCGCCGGGGCCGGGAGCCGGGGGGGTGCGCTGGGCCGCGGGGTCGGGCCGCCGGGGGGGTGCGCTGGGCCGCCGGGGCCGGGAGCCGGGGGGGTGCGCTGGGCCGCGGGGTCGGGCCGCCAGGGGGGTGCGCTGGGCCGCCGGGGCCGGGAGCCGGGGGGGTGCGCTGGGCCGCCGGGGCCGGGAGCCGGAGTGGTGCGCTGGGCCGCCGGGGCCGGGAGCCGGAGTGGTGCGCTGGGCCGCCGGGGGCCGGCCGGCAGTGCTGGGCGGGCCGGGGGTGGTCGGCCGGGGGCCAGGGCCGGCACCCCAGGGCCCGAGCCGACCCAGGCTGGAGCCGCCGGGGGGGGCCAGCCTGGGCCGCGCCTCCTCCCCCCACACTCCCCCTTACCTGCCCAGGCTTCCCGCGAATTAAATGTTCGCGGGAAGCAGGGGAGGGGGCGGAGACTTTGGGGAGGGGGCGGGGCTGGGGGCGGGGCCAGGGCCCCGTGGAGTGTCCTCCTTTTGGAGGCACACAATATGGTAACCCTAATAGCAGGTCTCCCATTAATGCAGGATTGGGTTCCTCTGCACACAGTTCGGCTTGTCACTTTTTACTTATGCAAGCAACATTCCCCGCCTGGGCACGGTGTAGGACCAAACCCTATCTCTTGCCCATTGAAGAGAAAAGTACAGCCTACACCGTTAAATTGTTGCCATGAGAAACTTTAGCCTGTGTGGTGGCACTGTTGTTGGCAGAGCTGAGTGAATACTGCAAAATGAGGGTTCACAAGCATTTGTCCAAATAAAACCCATGAATTCACACTGGTATTGAAAATCATCTTTGTTTTCTGTGAACGTTCATGGGAGTGATGTTCTCATTCTGAGATCTTTGAAACTTTTATAAAGAGTCAACAAAGAGAGAAATCAGACGTTCAAGTCAGGAAGCAGAAACACCACCATGTGAATGAAGGAACCGACTGCACATCACAAATAGAAGCTAACAGAAGATAGAGTCAATGTGAATAGCATGTGCAGAACCAATGGGCTGGGTTGCAAATAACAAACAAATGTGCCAAACTCAAGTCCTGTTAGCAGATAATTCACAAAGAGAAGAAAGGACAAAATTTCCACTGAGTTCATTCAGATGTGATTTCTGCTATCAGTCAAAGAGCGAGAGGTCAATTGGTAGGGCAGATAAGTAGTTTTCTCTCAAAGTGGCAGCCATTTCTGCCTCTAGATAGATCAGAATTGGAGCCTGCAATGAACAGTTGTGCCTTCATTTCCAAGGTGCTGTGCATATCATTTTGTCCTGAGCCAGGAAAATCTTCATCATCTTTAGTATATAGGTCTCAGTTATTAGCAAAGGGTCACAATCGAGGAGATGTATCCCCAGCTTTACAGTACTGTGATGGGATGTACAAAGCCCTTGCTGGAGAAAAACAGGTTGAGGATCAGCTCTGGGCGCAGATGGTCCTGCCCTGCCACACCTGCAAAGCCTGCACAAGCCCGAGCCAGATCTCCAAAAGGGAAGCTGAGCAGCTCAGAGGGAGGCAGACAGTGGAAGGGAGCAGACCTGTGCTCTGAGCTCTAAGGAAGAAGTCCTGCAGGAGCCCTTGTTGCCAGAGGCCTGGCAATAGTGACCCGACCAAGTCTGCAAAGGAGTGACTGGTGTTTGTTTATGAAGGTCAGAAACTTTATTTCGTGTTCTTCAGTTAGATAAAGGGGGCTCTGGTAGGAAGGGACCCAGGGAGGCAGCTGCTTAGCACCCCAAGGTGCAGAATTTAGCTGCCCACCACTGAGCCCTGGATTGGAGCCTGGTGTAGAGGATGGGCCAGGGCTCCACCAGCAACTCATTAAAGAGGGAACAGATTTAGGAGTCTATCTGTTGATGGGAAACTCGCATCTAGATCCCAAGACCCTGACCTAAGGAGAAAGTCCTTGCAGGCATCTGAAGACTGCCCTATTATTGGAGTTTTGTGTGCCCCTTAAGGGGAAGGCTGGAACATAGGATGCAGCCAGAAGCTGAGTTGCAAAAAAGGTAAGGCCACTCCAGGGCGGAGCTATAGTGAGAAAGGAGGATGTCCAGGAGGAAGACAACATGCCCCACCCCTGCCTGGCCACAATGTGGCACTGGCGGTGAGCATTCCCCATTACAGGTACATTCTAAATAAAACACAGACCGGTCAATTTAAAGATGTTTGAAACCTTTGATAGTTATGATGCTTCAGTGGCAAAATGGATAGGCATTGTGCACTAATAGAATTCCATCAGACTTTATTTACCTAGTAGCATGTTTTAAGAGGTGGGGAAAGCACTTCAAGACATATTTTCAGCCTCTAACAAAAAAAATAGTGTACATTGGGTTGCAGTCAAGCATTGCTAGTGCCTGGAAGTACTTGTCTTCATCTGACCCATTATCATTTCAATCTAGTATAAGAGGTTGCAGAGGGATTTCTTAAATCTGGTAAATAACAAATGTAGGGATTCAGTTTGCTGAGTGAATTAAAATAAGCATATTGGATTATAACTATTTATAGTTTTTACACACATCGCTGTAGTGTCTGGGCAAGAGGGAATACTCAGTCACAGCAAACTCCATCACATCCTAGCTGATGGCCAATAGCAGAGCTCCTCGTTGTGACAAAGCTTTCAGCCATGCAGTTAAAATGGTGGCAGCTGAGAGATGGCTGGGTTTGCGTAGACACATGAACCGGATTGCTGCATTCACTGATCAAGAGCTTGATGTGGCTATACAGAAATTGCAGCCTAACAAGGTTCCTGGACCAAATTATATCCACAATGACAACAAGGAGTCCGGTGGCACCTTAAAGACTAACAGATTTATTTGGGCATAAGCTTTTGTGGGTAAAAAACCTCACTTCTTCAGATGCATGGAGTGAAAATTGCAGCTGCAGGCATTATATAATGACACATGAAGAGAAGGGAGTTACCTCACAAGTGGAGAACCAGCATTGACAGGGCCAATTTGATCAGGGTGGATGTGTGACAACTGGAGGTCAGTGGCTGGCCTTGGACACAGATCAGATGGGTCAATTGGCAAGATGATTGTTTAGATGGAAAGTAATTGCCACTAGCTCCATTGCTGGAAGTAAGTGATCAAAGCATTCATATCTTGGCTGAGATTCCCTTCAATCCTTTGGAAGTCATTTCCAGCATCGGCAATACAGATGTTATCAGTATATGCATACCTCTTGGCCTGCATTTCAGTCAGCCAAAGTATCCTCTCTGATCATACCAGACAACATGGCAAAAGGAGAGGCCGTCACCCAGACAGCCAGGCCTAAATACACTCAGAGTCTTTGAATATAAGGGCAAGGACCTGAAATTGACCTGGAATGTGATAGGTAGCCAACACAGAATGAAGTGCACTGGGATGATGAGCTCACAAAAGTTGCTTAGAAGGAGGCATTTTGTAAGTGAAAATGACAGAAGGTGTTTCTGACCACTCCTGCAAGCTGAGCATCTCAGAACAGTGAAGCTTTGAGTCAGACCCAAAGATTGCACATCAGTAGGGGACAGATACCTTCAGTGAAAGAGCGACGGTCATAATTTCAGGTAGTTCAAAAAAATGTTTCCCTCTGTCTTGTCTGGCTGAAGGTTTCATGCACTTCTTCTTCTTCCAGGTCCCTGATTCACTCAGGCACTGCATGTCACTAAGGTAAATCGTTGTGTCTGCATTTATTGAGATGCAGATGTAGTGTTTAGTGCTATCTGTGCATTGATAGCATCTCAACCCATAGTCTTCATGGCCTAGTGACTTTATGTCCAGGAGATGTTGAATAGGAAAGGTGGTTGGATTGCTCATCCCAGACCGTATGCAATGAGGGCCACTCGTCACCATTCTCCAGGAACTTTCCTGAAGGACCAAGCAGAGCCAGTTTAAAGTTTAGTACCTTCCAGGTCCCATAGATAGGTGAAGAGCAGCTCATCATCCATGGTCCTGAAGACCATTGGGAGATCCTGAAGACTAGCATGGTTGTTGGACCACTATTTATTGCAATGATGGGATTAACCAACCATGTTATCTCCACTTTTGAAATATGACCGAAAGGGATCCAAACTTTGTGGGCATCAGATATTGCTGGAGTCTTCCTGCTATCACCTTTTTAGTGACATTAATCAAAAGAAAGCTTTGACACCAGACAGCTCCTATTGAGATTACTCAAGAGTGTTGGTTTCTTGAGCATAGGCTGGACTATTGTATACTGCAGGACTGCTTTTTCTTAGGAAGGCACTGACAATCTCTGAAAGTAATCAACCCCTATCTTTCATCACTCCTTCAACAGCCAAGCAGGAAATGGTTCCATTTTGCATATGCGTTCGTGGCTTTTGTTGCCTTTCCTCTTACTTCCCTTGAGCAGCACTTCCTGTGGGAGTGCATCTTCCTTTCCACTCTGGCCCAGCTTTCATAGGACCAGAGAGGCTGCTACAAATTTGCTTGAACTTTTCTGTGAAGACAAAGGAAAGATACTCCAAGTATCTGATAGTTGTGAGAGAGAGTGCAGAAAGCCCAGGTTAATATTAGGGCTTGTCTAATCCACTCTATGGTGGTTTGATTTCTCTGATGCACTAACAATGCTGAAGATAATGCTGAGAGCTTCTTGCTCTATTTGTGCATAGTTCTTTGCAGGAGTAGTGAGTGTTTGGGATGCCAAGGCAGTTGGTTTTTCCATGCTATTAGGAAAAACATGGGAAAGAACTGCTCCCAATCCATATTGTGATGCATCACAAGCCAATTTCAATGGTAGCAAAGCATCAAAATGCATTAGAACTTCAGCTGAAGTCAACAGTTTCTTTGCTTCTTTAAATACACACTCACACTCTTTAGGCCATTTCCATTTTTTCTTCACTTATAACAATTCATGTAAAGTGCCATTACTATCACCAGATTATGCAGAAATTTACCATAGTAGCTAAGCAGTCCTAAGAATGAATGTAACTGTGACACGTTCTCTAGCGATGGCGCTTGAAAAACTGCCTTTTCTTTATCTGGAAGTTTTCTTAAGCCTGTTGCATCAATTATAGGTCCAAGATATTCAACTGAAGATTTGAAAAACTCACATTTGTCCTAATGTACTGTCAGTCTGTGATCTTCCAAACGTTGCAATACAGCATCAAATTTTGAAGATGAGCCTCTTGATCCTTTCTTGTAACAAGGATGTCATCCAAATAGACTTGAACTCTGCTCAGTCCCTTCAGAATCTCATCCATGGCTTTCTGGAAACAGAGCAGGTGCCAATGTGATATCGAAATGCAACCTGTTGTAACAAAAGAAGCATTTTTTGTGTGTTGACTGTGAGATATTTGCAAGAGGCCACAACAATCTCCATTTGTAGGTATGCATTGAGCAAATCCAATTTACTGAAACACTGTCCACCACTAACAGTAGCAAACAGATCTTCAATGTAAGATAGTAGATACTGATCTGCACATAAAACTGGATTCAGTATCACTTTGAAATCTCCACAGATTCTCACTGAGCCATCTTTCTTAATCATTGGTATGATGGGTGTAGCCTTCTCACTGTATGAAACCATTGACAAGACTCTGATGTTCATGAAAGGGTCCAAATCAGCTTCCAGCAGAGGCTTCAAAACATAAGGCACAATTCTGGGGTTGCAATATTTTGGCTGACTCTCAGACTTAACAATGAGCTTCACTGATACATTGGTCATCTGTCTAAGCTCTTTTTCAAAAACTTAGAAGTGTCTGTCCTGTATTTCTTGAACATTTTGAGGTGCTTTCAGGCTCAATTTAATGTTGGTCCAGTTCACATTCAGCTTCTCAAGATCTGCCAGATAATGGTGGATACTTTCCTTCAATCACATACAAGTATAAAACAACATATTGTCCATCTAGTTGAACTTTCAGCTGGCATATCCCTTTGGGACTAACTATTCTCTGGTATAAGTCTTCAAAACCATGGAGGTTTCTTCCAGGGGAACTTTAACAAAGTCTGTTTATAGGTAGATGCAAAAATCAGTGAAACAGCAGCTCCCGGTATCAAGTTCCATTCTTGCAGGAACTCCTTCATCTCTGACTCCAGCTTCTGATAACATATGTTGTCTTAGGTCTTGGTCAGTGTCACTAGAACTCTTGTCTTAATTCTCGACTTCAATCCTTTCTTAGGTTCAGTCTTCATAGGTGTCTTCTTGAATGTACAGTTACTTTATGTTGCTGGTCATTGAACTGTGCAACAGGTCACAGTGATGTGTCCTTTCTCCTCGCACTTCGTGCAAATAACCTGACAAGCTCAGCAATCCTTTTAAAAGTGTGCTGTTTGTGCACAATGGCCACACAGAAATTCCTTGTGTTCCCATGGTCTTCTCTCTCACCAATTCAGGAGATTAACTTCTCTGTTCACACTAAATACCAGAAAATCCTTCTCTTCAGTGTCCATTGCAACAGCCACTTCAACAACCTTCTTGAATGTAAGTGTTGATACAGTCAATTACTTCTTCCAGACCTGGTCATTGTGTAACCCTGAGCCTAACTGGCCACACAGGGAATCACTTAAACTTTGTCCAAACTGAAAATGCTCTGACAACTTCATTAAAGCAGCAACCAACTGTGCTACTGACTCTGATGTCACTGGTGGAACCAATCTTGTTCTGCTGTCATTGAGGGGATGGGAGAAAAATGTCCCTGCATGGCTGCAATAATTGCAGCATACATGGCAGTTCCAGGCACAGTGGGAGACAGTATGCATATGCATTCGGACCCATCACTGTCAGCAGGGCTTAAGCTTTTTTGCCGTCCCAAGCGGCGAAAAAAAAAAAGAAAAAGAAAAATCCGATTGAGCTGCCACCGAAGTGCCCCCGAAGAGGAAGAAAGGGACTGAAGGACCCACTGCCAAATTGCTGCCGAAGACCCGGACGTGCTGCCCCAATAACGGATGGAGTGCTGCCCCTTTCTATTGGCAGCCCCAGGCACCTGCTTCCTTCGCTGGTGCCTGGAGCTGGCCCTGACTGTCAGCAAGGTTGAAATTTGTTGTCCATCTGGAATAGTGTTGCAGGTTACAAATTGCTCAAAATGTTCAAAGTACACCACCCATGATTTGCAGTTTTCACCCAAGTCCTCAACATTGCCTACAAAAGGTGCCATTTTTCTGCCTTCCTGTTGGACTTCATGCCTCCTAGATAGCGTGACCAGATGTCCCGATTTTATAGGGACAGTCCCGATATTTGGGGCTTTTTCTTAGATAGGCTTCTATTACCTCCCACCCCCTGTCCTGATTTTTCACACTTGCTTTCTGGTCACCCTACTCCTAGATGCCTTTTCCACAGGGAAATTCTTTTTTCCCCCCACTGTGCAGCATCTGCATCTTACTGCCCTCTGCTGGCTGCACACTTACACACTCCTTTGGTTGCACTTGAGGTCCCGCTGTTGGCTACAGATCCTCAGTGCAGGCTAAACTGTTTCCCTCTCTGCCTGCTTGCACATGAACTGCAAAGATAGCTGCTTACTTCCCCATCACTTCTTTATTTGAACTGTTCCATCAGTAAATGCAGAACTCTTATCCTTTGTTCCATCTTTGACTACTTCCCCCTCTTTAGCTGGCTGGTCCATGCTGTCCCAGGAGTGTGTAACCCTGTGCTTCTAGCTGAACTTAACCTCTTTTTATAGTATTATCTTAACCCTTATAGTATTATCTGGTTACTTCTTTTTCTTCTTGTTCAGGCAATGGAAACACTGGATACTCATGGGCTAGCCCATCCTTGTCACCAGATGTTCTATTTCTGGAGCTAGCAGAGAAGGAGCTAGACACACAGAGAGAGCTGATGGAAACTCAGCTGTCTGCTGTGGTGGCTTTATTGCTCTGGATGAAAAACTGAAACTAACATAAAAGTGATACTTTGCACTGGGAGGGGAGGCAGAGTACAGAGCCCACTGAACATTTAAAGGGCAGGACATCCCAATAGTGCTGCTGAAAAGAATCAGGGGGTTATAGTGGATCACAGATTGAATGAGTCAACAATGTAATGCAGTTGCGAAGAAGGTTAATATCATTCTGGGATCTGTTAACAGAATGGTCATATGGAGGATACGAGAGATGATTGTCCAACTCTACTCTGCACTAGCGAGGCCTCAGCTGGAGAACTGTGTCCAATTCTGGGCACCACACTTTAGGAAAGATGTGGACAAATTGGAGAGAATCCTGCGGAGAGCAACAAAACTGAAAACCTGACCTATGAGGAAAAATGAAAAAAACTGGGCATGTTTAGTGTTGAGAAATGAAAACTATAGGGGGTCCTTAAAAAAGTCTTCAATATGTTAAAATCTGTTAGAAAGAGGATGGTGATCAATTGTTCTCCATGTCCACTGAAGGTAAGACAAGAAGTATTGGACTTAATCTGCAGCTAGGGTATTAGGAAAAGCTTTCTAATTATAAGGGCAGTTAAAGTCTAGAATAGGCTACCAAGGGAGGCTTTGGAATCGCCAGCATTGGAGATTTTAAAGAACAGGTTAGACAAACAGGTGTCAGGGATGATCTAGGTATACTTGGTCATGCTTCAGTTCAGGCGACTGCACTAGATGACCTCTTGAGGTCCCATCCAGCCCAACATTTCTATTATTCTGTGATATTATTCCTTATAAAGAGACAGCAAAATGGGCTAGATTCAGTGTTGCCCTGCACTTTGTGTGGGCATTTACACCTGTGCAAAGTGAGTATAAAGCACTATCAGATCAGAACAATACCATTTTACATCTATTTGGTGTTGGTGGAAATGGCTACACAAGGGGTAAATCAATAGTGCTTAAAAAACTAATCAGACTTTCTTTCAAGTTACTACACTGAGAATCCTTCCAATATTTAGTCTTTGTATTAAAAGGCATGTTCACTGTGGTTAATATGCTGTTGAATCTATGGAAGATTTGAAGTGGGAATGAAACTGGGTCATGCCTCTGCAAAATCTAAATAAGGTATAATTAACATGCCCATCAACTATCAAAGATGTGATAATAGTTTGCAAACTGTTCATTAATTATGTACAATAACAGTAACAGGTACAATGCCGTCTCCACAGCTGAAAGCAAGGAATGCTTTGAAAGCAAGGAATGCTTCGCATGCAAACCTGCAGTATCTTTATGTTGTCAGAATTAACCATTTCTTTTTTAAATGAGTAAAATGTAAATGAGGGTTAGAAACAATGGGCTGGATTCTTTAAGGAGTCAGTAATTACTGACTCCCAATCCCTTTTTTGTTTAATTTTGTGAATTATGAAACAGGGTTTTAAATTATGAAAAGTGTTTCATCAGTCATTTGGGAGCTGGCAAAACAGAATAGCAATGAGCTCCTTTCAATAGAAACACCAGCCTGGCTGCTGAAAATGTATGAGACTGAGTGCCCAATCTGGTATTCACCACACACCCCAAACTGCTATTCTCTGCGGTAGGGGCTTTGGATGTGTAAGGAATGTAGAATAAGGCCCTGACTTTGAACTGGCAGAAGGGATCCTGAAGCCATTGTTCTTCCTCACAGAGAACTTGATCCTGCATTACTAGAGTCAATGGGAGTTTTGCCATTGACTTTAATGAGAGTGGGACCAGGATCAGAGTGTGGTTCTACTCTAAGGGCGTGTCTACATGGGGACACTCAGGGTACGTCTACACTACCCGCCGGATTGGTGGGTAGCAATCGATCTATCGTGGATCTATTTATCGCGTGTAGTGTAGACGCGATAACTCGATCCCTGATCGCTCTCCTGTCGACTGCTGAACTCCAGCTCGGCGAGAGGAGGAAGCATAGTCGACGGGGGAGCTGCAGCCGTTGATCCCGCGCCGCAAGGACGCGAAGTAAGTGATTCTAAGTCATTCTAAGATACGTCGACTTCAGCTACGCTATTCTCGTAGATGAAGTTGCGTATCTTAGATCGATTTCCTCCCCCCGCCCCCCCCCCCCCCAGTGTAGACCAGGCCTCAGGAAAGTTGAGCTGAATTAACTAAAGGTGTCTTTGAAGGTGCATTAAAACCCTGTGTGGATGCTCTCATTCAGAAGTAAAGTGGCCTTAGTTCACTTTAGATCATTTTAATTAGTGTCCACACAGGGGTTTAAGTGCACTTTAAATTCATACCTTTAGTTAATTCAGTTTAACTTTCCTCAATGTCCCCATGTAGATATACCCTTAGTGAGTACAGGCATTTAAGATTGGCACCATCTAGCTCAGTGGATCTGCTCCTTGAGCATTTTCAGAGTCAAAGCTGCTGACTTCAGTAGCATATACAAATTATTTCCAAGGTTTGTTTGGCAGTAAAAACTGGGTATGTACTACAAATATATGTAGATATATTTACACACTTTCTGGCTCTCACAAATTTATAATGTTAAAGCCACATGCCTGTTTTTCTCAGTGTTTAGAAAGGATTTGTACAACAGTGTAATATTATTACACATTGTAATTACACAGCCTAATTACATGATTATGTGTCTTTACACTAATTACACAATTAAATGCCATTACAGAAATTGTGAATACATTTGAATCAATTAAAAGTTATTTTAAAAAAACACCTTGGGAATTGACACAACAAAAGTACATGAAAGTTATGTAGCAAAGCTACAAAATACATAGTACAGTGTCCCACTGTATCTTTTTTGTAGTGGTTCCCTCCTTAAGTTCTGTTACCTTATTTTATGTATTGTCTTTACCTTAGTTTTGTTGTATAAACATACACTACAATAGTAAGTACAGAGTTAAATATAGAAATTATGAGTAAACCTAAGAGGGAGTCAACTTGTGCTATATGTACTAGAATTACAGGACACAATTTCATAAGTGCTTTCAATGCGACTCTTGTGGGGTGAAACATAGCAAGAGCAGGATGACTTTATGGTTTAAGGGGATTGGTAATGAAATATAGTAAGAGTATTTTACTGACTGGCTATTGATTGAAATATAGCCCAAGCCGTTAATGACTGAAAGTTATCATGTGATAGCTATTCTGTGGCTGAGTGACATGAGTTTGATTGTCCAAATCCGGTTTCCAGTGGACATAGGTCCACATCACAGATTGCTAATTAGTTCTAATTGTACTATCTTGTTGGCAGTCTCTGTAAAGAAACCAATGAGTGAATGGACATGAAAACCACACTCTAGCTCCTGGAGGATGATTGTGCCATCCTTACTCACATCGAGTGGTACCTTTCTCCAGGATTAGCCCCACTGATTTCAATGGAGCTACTTACTGATTACTGAGTAAGATATTATTCAGTGTGAGTAAGAATAGCAGAATCAGGCCCTTTGAGCTGGTCTCTCCAGGTGAGCAATGAAGCCAATTGATGGGACACTGCCGAGAAGCTTGCACTGCTAATGAGTGCACTTTGCCTGTTCGTTGGAGACAAGGTGGTGGTGTTCAGGACTGTCAACTCAACACTTTCTGTAAGCACAGCAGGAACATGGAAAAGTTCTAAAACCCAGAAAGTTTTCAGTGTGAAAGGGAACTTGACTGACCCATTCAGTCCCCCTCCTTTCTAAGGGAATAGCCTTACTAACGTCAGTATAGAGAATGAGTGGAAACAACACCTTTATGATTTTTATCTACCTTTTCAATCCCCCTTACGACATTAATTTTTAAACAGTGATATTAACACATCCCCGGCAATTTTTGTATACATTGATTACAGTGCTGCAGCACAAGGGGTACACAAACAGCTCCTCTCCATTCACACTGCTAGCCCACATTGACACAGCAGGGATTTCGCTAAAGGGGAGTTTCCCCTGGGGATTCTCTCCAGAATTTTATTATTTCTTTTTGCACATGGAATTGGGAACGCTATTCGGCCTTGATAAGCAGACTTCCATCTGGAGTATAACCATTAGAAACTCAGCAAACATGTCTCAGGAGACATTATATCCTTTGCAAGAAGCTCCTTTTTTCCTGCAGGCATCAATAAAAGCTTCACTCAGAATAAAGATACTTCCCTGTTTTTGTTCAGTTTCATGTAATTTGTTCTGTTTACAGTTCATTTTGCAGTTACAGCCTCCATTTTATATGCCAGGGGTGGCCAAACTTACCGATCCTCCCTGCTGCATACGACAGTCTTCAGAAGTTCAAGAGCCAGGGTGCACCTGCCGGGGACAGGGCTTCAGCCCCATGGGAGGTGCCTGCTTTGGCTCGGGGCTTCAGCCCCGCTCCTGTTGAAGCCTCAAGCCCCGGCAGTTGCACCCCACGGGGCTGAAGCCCCAAGATCCCCCTCCCCGCTGGGCAGAAGCCCCTAACCCACCACCACACTGTAAGGCAGAGGTCCAAATTTCCCCCACCCCCAGTCTGGTTGGTGGAGAAAAAGCGGGTCGGGGGGGGACACTGTGAGCCGCACTTTAACAGTTAAAGAACTGCATGTGGCTCGCAAGCCACAGTTTGGTCACCTCTATCATATGGTTATTGTAAAGGGGGGGGGGGGACAGTTCCATTTACACTTCCCCCACACACTTAAAGGCAGAGCTGTCGCTTACCCAGTAGGGCAGGATTACTCTACTAAAGATGCTGCCTCTCCTACACTCCTCTACCTTCTCCAACTTATTTGTTTCTTACAATTCACTCACCATATTCATATACTGGAGAAGATGTTCCCAGATTTTGTTTGCACTGACAGACCCCATAAATCCGGGCATACATTGTAGCTCTTTCACTCACAGGGTGGATTCCCTTTTCCTGCCGTTATGCAATAGTATTGAATAACGATGATGATGAGGTTCAAACGCTGGTTTCAGGCAGATCCTACTGATGAATGGACTGCTAATTAATAATGCTGCTTTCCTGGACTACACCTCCCAAATGCATTTGGCCTGTACAGGTAGTGGATTTAATTCTGTTCTTTCACCAGTTTGACTTCAGTGGAGTTATTCCTGATTTACACTGTAGTGAAATCAGAATCGGACTCCGCGTCCCCTACTCAAACCTATTTAGTGATTTATTTATTTTCCTATACACTTGAGTTTTTCTTTTTTGAAATGGCATGGGCCACTCCCAGTAAAATCACTGGCTGGGCCTGAATCACCCCTACACTACTCTGGTTTTACCTTCTTATAATTCTGATTTCATTGGAGTTACACCAGATCAAAAGTGGAATAATGCACTGGTGAAACAGTTCCACATATTACAAAACTGTTAGCTCTTTCGAGTCTTCTGTGGCCACTTTACTTTTCTTTTATTGGAATTAAACTTTCCTGCAGAAAAATAAGGTCAAATTCTGCACTGGCCTCTATGTGAGCCCACTGATTTCAAACATCAATGCACAGCTTATGCCTCACTCATCAGAAGAGGGCCAAGCAGATGCCAAGTTCCTTTTCCACTGAGCTGCAGTATTTTCCAGCTCCCAAGCGCCAATGAGAGCCTCCAGGGCATCTTCTGCTCCCAGCTGAGATAGGGAAGGGCTTGGACTCTCTGGGTAGTGTGAGTGGCTTAAAGAACCATTGTAGCGGTTGCTGGAATGGTTGCTGGCGGTTGTGCTGCTCCTTCATGAACTGCAGCAAAGTCTGCTGCTGTTCTTAGATTGCAGCTGGGGCTTATTGCTGTTGTCTCTGCTGCTCCATAATTCATTCCAAGAGCATTTTGGTTAACCCTCATCCCATCCCCTTCTGCAAATGATATTAAACCCCTCCTGGCAACGCACACACAAAGGCTACCATCCAAATCTGTTCCTAACACAGTAAACGCACACTGGATATGGTCCAAACTTACCCCTTTTCTTGAGATTTGCCTTTTACTGTTAACTCCTACAGTAATGCAACGTAACCTGAGCCTCAGCTTTCTCTTGAACTTGGCTGTTTTCAAGGTGTTTTGTTTTGTTTCGTTTGTTTCTCCTCATGCAGGATCCCACCAAATTCAAAAATATTGTCTGTTGGACAAAGGCAATGGGCATCGGCCACTGTAAATTATTAAGCATGTTTAGCAGGCTGGGAGTTTAGAGAAAGAGAAATACAGAGTAGTCATAAAACAAGCCAAGGACCACAGTTTGCTGGCTGCATCTGATCTGTTGACAAATAGACACAAATGTAGTGTTGTCTGAGATATAGTTCAAGTATGCATCAGATGCTTCGGAAATATTACAGTTAAAACGAAAATTATAATTCTGTAACAATGTAGCACCGTCATATTTCCAAAGCTACTTGCAGGCCCTTTTTAATTATTTGATGACATGATCCTGCACTTCTTCCACAAGCAAAGCTCTCATTGACTGCAGTGAGATTTTCTTGATTAAAGAGAGCAGAATCACTCCCTCAGTGTCTGTTTCTTCAAAGGGTAATCTGTTGAGTCATAAGTGCTAGAGGATGTGTTCCTCTATCCGCTCACATGTGGCAAGCCATGCAAACTTCTCCCTCGCTGCCCTGTTAATGTCTGTTGCAATTTATTCATTCTGTCTATGAAATATTAATTCTGGCTATTTTCCAACTTTATATTAACCTTACATTAACTTAATGAACTCACAGGCTGGTTTAATAAAGTTGTGCTACCAAGGAAAAGTCTTCAGGGCCCATTTCTCCAGGGTCTGACACCTTAGAGTCATTTTCTCCTGTGCAAAGTGGATCTATGATCATACCAAGCCAGAGGCACGATATTTTACACTCTCACTTTTAGAGATGTAAACAGCTACACAAGGAGCAAGCGGAATTTAGGCCAAATTATTCTGTGGTTTCTTAGAGCTACTCTCATATACACTAGAGTTATTGAGAGACGAATTTGGCCCTTTATTTCTTCAGCGCCATAAAACAGAAGTTACTGAGGCACAACTTTCGTGAACAGGTGAAACAAACAACTGAATAGTGGACTCTTGTTTTTAAATGTAGTGTGCCAAATTAATCCCTGGAATAACTCCAGTGATGTTGATGGAGTTACACCAAGGATGTATTTGACCTATTGGCCCAGGTTGATAAATCCCCGACTGACGATTAATATACCAGGTGATCTCCAAATGAATTTTAATTTTCCCACTTTTTGAATAATCTGTAAGTAGGTTAGGGATATTTCTACCATACATTGACATCTTGAAAGCGATTTTCTAAAACTGAACTCTGGTGTATGAGCTGCTAGGTGTTGTTTTGACAGGTTACCTGAAAACAAGATACAGTGTCACTCTACTGCATGTGATTTAATTTCTCAGTGTGTAACTTTTATAGAAATCTCAAAATGGCTGAATGCTTCGGAGCAAAGGTGGTACTTGAACAAGTAAATCATTAAAACACAAAGCACATGTTATATATCAGGTGGTCCAGCTGACACAGAAGAGGGACTGCTCCACTGACCTTTTTGCTTTTCACAGCATTTCACTATTCATGCTATACGAGTTTCAGTAAGCATGTCAGGGGCATATAGTGTACAGTAGCATCGGTTTTATACAAGGCTAAAAATGCAGAAGAAATGTAAAACGATAGGAGGAAACATTTTATTCCCCACTGGGGTTCCTGCCAACCTTGATCTAACTATTCCTTACTGTTCCTTTTTTTTTTTTTCAAATATTGTTTTAATTTTTCCAGGGGAAATTAAAAAACAACTTTTTTTTTCTCTTTTTCAATAGCCTTAATCCCAAGGCCAAGACATTTTGCTGGATACATATAAAATAAAATCAAACTTTACTTTCTATAAGATTTAGGAAAACAAATTATTTATTTAAGATTCAGGGGAGTAGGGGAAAGACTTGCAACATTAGAACCAATCTGAATCTTATCAAATATGTGAGGTCAGAAATGTTTTCCTTCCAGGTAGAAAGATGATCTTAGATAGTGAAAACCAAAGACCGGTTTGAAATCAATTATCTTTCCTTTTTTTTTTTTTTTTAGACAAAGGATTTACATTTAAATTTGACTTACAATATTTTGTTTTTCTTGTTTTTAATCCCTTCACAGTCAAAGCTACCCACTTTCTACAAAAATATGCATAAAACTGTAGACCCTCAAGGTTATCTTTATGTGTATGTACATAATCCTTTTTGTTTTTGTTTTCTAATCTAAAAGCATTTGGAAAATGCACAAAAGGTACACGTTCTGAACAAGGTTATCTTTATGTGTATGTTCTATTACTATTGTACATAATCCTTTTTGTTTTTGTTTTCTAATCTAAAAGCATTTGGAAAATGCACAAAAGGTACACGTTCTGAACAATTTGCTAGAACCAACAAAGAAATAAAAAGATTTTGTTGACTTCTGTTTGGTGGGGAGGTTTGACAAACCCTTCCTAGATACTTTTCTTGTAACCAAAGGACCAGTGCTTATTTTGATTCACTGTAATCCCCAAGCCTGAAGAAGCCCCAAGTATCATATTCTTGATGTAATAACTTGCATCCTAGCGGAAGTAAAATGGTGTTGTTTGTTTTTTGGTTTCTAAATAAAACTCTTTAAGAAGCAGAGAAATTATACAATTTTGTTCTGATCCAGGTTAACTTTAACTAACTCCCATCCAAGGCATGCACATCTAAGAGCTTTTAGGTAGGGACTTGGGAGCACTGGTCCTCTCTCATCCCATGCTTCTACCCTACCAGCCAATATAAATTCTAAATTTCATTCTTTGCCTCAGAAAGGGAAGTGTGCCAAGAAGCCAGCCCTTGAATATTGTCTGCATGGAAGATTTGCTGGGGGGAAAAGGGATACATACATATATTTTACAAATTCAAATTAGGGACCAAATCCACTGCAGGAAGAGGTGCAAAATTACTTGCTATTAAATCTGATTAGCTAATAGAAAAATGTCAGTTGATCTGATCCATGTGCAAAGCTGGCATCTGCACAGAAAACTGGACTCCAGGTGTGGTCTAATGTTACACTTTCAAGCTGCAGGTTGGAGTTTGAATCCTGTAATTGGTATTGTAGTATACACAACTTGGGTAACTTTGTAAAATCTCTAGGTCCTTGCTGTCTGCAGAACCCTGAAGAGCACCAGTGTATATATATATACTTAGGCCTTGAATGTTGTATATAGTTAGTAAATATGGTTCTTCTTTGAGGAGTGTCCCTGTGGGTGTTCCACTTTAGGTGTCTTGGCGCCCTGCACTTGTAATCAGAGATTTGTAGTAGCAGTGCCCGGTTGGGCCTTGCACACTCCATAGCCGTCTTGTGCCGGTCCAAGCAGTTATATTGTGGTGCGCAGCCAACCGTCCCCCAGCTCCTTCTCTACCACCTTTGGCTTGAGTCGGAGTGACCAGCAGTGCCCTCTCTTACCTCAGATAAGCTTAATAGTTCAGAGTTATTCCCGATAGTGTTAGCTTAGTTGTAGTTCGCTACCCTATCCCCTTGCCCTTTATATTTTACTTAATGTTTCTTCTCAAAAAAATAGAGAGAGAGAGAAACTTGGTGATAAACTCGAGTAGTCCGTCCTCTGCAAGTTGATAAGAAGAAGACTAAAGGAGGACTTCGAGAAGTACCGAAATGAAAGGCTCTTAAAGACGGCTGAAGATCGCAGAAGCCTCAAAAAACGCAAAAGGGAATTGACACTATACAGGTCAACAATAGTGATGCTGAAGAACAGGGACGGAAAACCAGTAATTGACAGAACAGGGATGGAAGCGGTCTGCAAAGATTTCTACACCGAACTGTTTGCATCTCAGATAAATGTTCCAGTACCAATACTTCAGTGGACCAATGAGCATGTACTCCCAGTCCTTGTCAGCAAAGTTCGACATGCAGTTCACCAAATGAAGGAAGGAAAAGCCCCAGATCCTCATTTTACAAGTTGACACCTGAGGCTGAGGGTATGTCTACACTATGTAATTAGGTCGATTTAATAGAAGTCGATTTTTTAGAAATCGATTTGATACAGTCGATTGTGTGTGTCCCCACTAAGCGTATTAAGTCGGCGGTGTGCGTCCACAGTACCGAGGCTAGCGTCGACTTTCGGAGCATTGCACTGTGGTAGCTATCCCACAGTTCCCGCAGTCTCCACCGCCCATTGGAATTCTGGGTTGAGCTCCCAATCCCTGATGGGGCAAAAACATTGTCGTGGGTGGTTCTGGGTACATGTCATCAGGCCCTCATTCCTCCCTCCCTCCATGAAAGCAATGGCAAAAAATCATTTCTCACCTTTTTTCCTGGGTTACCTGTGCAGACAACATACCACGGCAAGCATGGAGCCCACTCAGCTCACTGTCACCGTATGTCTCCTGGGTGCTGCTGGCAGACGCGGTACTGCAGTACTACACAGCAGCAGCTCCTTGCCTTTGCAAGTTAGCAAAGATGGTTAGCAGCCATATTGTACCGTCTGCTGCTGTTTCCTGGTTGCTCCTGGCCGACCTCGGTGAGGTCGGTCGGGGGCTCCTGGGCAGACATGGGTGCTCCTGGCCAGCCTCAGTGAGGTCAGTCGGGGGCACCTGGACATAAATGGGAGTGACTCCTGGTCATTCTCTTCTTTAAGTTTCGTCTAATGGAGATTCAATCCTGCCTGGAATATCATGCGAGCTGGAGGCTTTTGCCTCAGGCTGCTCTCCCAGCCGGCAGCACTGCGCGGTCGCACCTACCCCAGCCTACCCCTTGCTCCCATGGCTCATGAACCTGGACAGTAGTAAGGAGCAGTTCAACTATAGGCTGAGCAAGTGCAGAATGGTGGTAGAATGTGCCTTTGGACATTTAAAATCTCGCTGGCGCTGCTTGCTGACTAGGCTGTTTGCGATTAGAAGAGCACAGCAAGGCGCACTGCACATCACAGAGGCTTTGAAAACCAGTTTCATGACTGGCCAGGCTTCGGTGTGACAGTTGTGTGTGTTTCTCCTTGATGCAAACCCGCCCCCTTTGTTGATTTTAATTCCCTGTAAGGCAACCCTGTAAGCCATGTCGTGAGTCACCCCTCCCGCCACGAGAGCAATGGCAGACAATGGTTTCGCACCTTTTTTCTGCGCAGATGCCATACCACGGCGAGCACGGAGCCCGCTCAGATCACTGGGGCAGTTATGAGCACTGTAAACACCACACACATTATCCTGCAATATATGCAGCACCAGAACCTGCAAAACCAGGCGAGGAGGCAACAGCAGCGCAGTGACGAGAGTGATGAGGACATGGACACAGACTTATCTCAAAGCATGGGCCCTGGCAATTTGGACATCATGGTGGTAATGAGGCAGGTTCATGCCGTGGAACGCCGATTCTGGGCCCGGGAAACAAGCACAGACTGGTGGGACCGCATAGTGTTGCAGGTCTGGGATGATTCTCAGTGGCTGCGAAACTTTCGCATGCGTAAGGGCACTTTGTGATTTGCTTTCCCCTGCCCTGAAGCACAAGAATACCAAGATGAGAGCAGCCCTCACACTTCACAAGCGAGTGGCAATAGCCCTCTGGAAGCTTGCAATGCCAGACAGCTACTGGTCAGTCGGGAATCAATTTGGAGTGGGCAAATCTACTGTGGGGGCTGCTGTGATCCAAGTAGCCAACGCGATCACTGAGCTGCTGCTATCAAGGGTAGTGACTCTGGGAACTGTGCAGGTCATAGTGGATGGCTTTGCTGCAATGGGATTCCCTAACTGTGGTGGGGCGATAGACGGAACCCATATCCCTATCTTGGGACCGGACCACAAAGGCAGCCAGTACATAAACCAAAAGGGGTACTTTTCAATAGTGGATCACACTGGTGGATCACAAGGGACGTTTCACCAACATCAACGTGGGATGGCCAGGAAAGGTACATGACGCTCGCATTTTCAGGAACTCTGGTCTGGAAAAAGGGACTAACTTTCCAGACCAGAAAATAACCGTTGGGGATGTTGAAATGCCTATAGTTATCCTTGGGGACCCAGCCTACCCCTTAATGTCATGGCTCATGAAGCCATACACAGGCACCCTGGACAATAGTCAGGAGCTGTTCAACTATAGGCTGAGCAAGTGCAGAATGGTGGTAGAATGTGCATTTAGACGTTTAAAAGCACGCTGGCGCAGTTTACTAACTCGGTTAGACCTCAGCGAAACCAGTATTCCCATCATTATTACTGCTTGCTGTGTGCTCCACAATATCTGTGAGAGAAAGAGGGAAACGTTTATGGCAGGGTGGGAGGTTAAGGCAAATCGCCTGGCCGCTGATTACGTGCAGCCAGACACCAGGGCGGTTAAAAGAGCACAGCAGGGTGCGCTGCGCATCAGAGAAGCTTTGAAAACCAGTTTCATGACTGGCCAGGCTACGGTGTGAAAGTTCTGTTTGTTTCTCCTTGATGAAAACCCGCCTTTGGTTCACTCTACTTCCCTGTAAGTCAACCGCCCTCCCCTCCTCTCTTGGATCACTGCTTGCAGAGGCAATATAGTCATTGTTTCAAATTCATGCATTCTTTATTAATTTGTCACACAAATTGGGGGATAACTGCAAAGGTACCCTGGGAGGGGTGGGGGAGGAGGGAAGCACCAAGTGGGGTGGGGGAGGAGGGGAGGTCAAGGCCACACTGCACTTCCAAACTTATTTATTGAATGACAGCTTTCTGTTGCTTGGGCAGTCCTCTGGGGTGGAGTGGTTGGGTGCCCGGTGGCCACCCCTACCGTCTTCTTGGGCGTCTGGGTGAGGAGGCTATGGAACTTGGGGAGGAGGGCGGTTGGTTACACAGGGACTGCAGCGGTGGTCTGTGCTACTGCTGCCTTTCCTGCACCTCAACAATAGCCGGAGAATATCAGTTTGATCTTCTAGTAACCCCAGCATTGCATCCTGCCTCCTCTCATCATGCTGATGCCACCTATCATCTTGATCCTGCCACATGTCCTCGCGTTCATTTTGTGCTTTCCTGCACTCTGACAATGTCTGCCTCCATGCATTCTACTGGGATCTTTCAGTGAGGGAGGACTGCATGGGCTCAGAGAACATTTCATCGCGAGTGCGTTTTTTTCGCCTTCTAATCTTTACTAGCCTCTGGGACTGAGATGATACGGGGAGCGTTGAAACATTTGCAGCTGTGGGAGGAAAAAAAAGGGAGAGTAGTTTTTAAAAAGACACATTTTAGAGGACAATGGGTAGACTCTTTCACAGTGAACCAAGCTGTTAACATTACATAGCACCTGTGCTTTCTTTACAAGGTCGCATTTTGCCTCTTATATTGAGGGCCTGCCGGTTTGATGTGAGAGATCACACACACAGGACTGGCGGGCAACAGAATTCGGCTTGCATGCAGCCATAGTAAGCCACAGTCTTTCGGCTTCTTTTACCTTCATAACATGTGGGAATGGTTTCAAACAGCAGCTGCGGTTCTCGGGTTAACATGCAGCACAAACCCAACTAAACCCCACACACACACCCAATTCTCTGGGACGATCGCTTCACCCCTCCCCCCACCACATGCCTAACAGGCTTTGGGAGTACATCAAGGAGAGCTTCATTGCGATGTCCCTGGAGGATTTCTGCTCCATCCCCATACATGTTAACAGACTTTTCCAGTAGTTGTACTGGCCACGAATGCATCCCAAGTCTTCAGGGCAAATTAATCATTAAACACACTTGCTTTTAAACCATGGATTATATTTACAAAGGTACACTTACCAGAGGTCCCTTCTCTGCCTTCTAGGTCTGGGAGCCCACCTTCAGTGGGTTGGGAGGGTACTAGAGCCAGGGTGAAAAACAGTTCCTGGCTGTCGGGGAAAATGGTTTCTCCGCTTGCTTGCTGTACGCTATCTTCAACCTCCTCCTCATCATCATCTTCCTCGTCCCCAAAATCCGCATCCCTGTTGCGTGCGAATCCATTGACGGAGTCCACGCACAGGGCTGGGGTAGTTGTAGGGGCACCCCCTAGAATGGCATGCAGCTCATCATAGAAGCGGTATGTCTGGGGCTCTGACCCGGAGCGGCCGTTTGCCTCTCTGGCTCTTTGGTAGGCTTGCCTGAGCTCCTTAAGTTTCACTCGGCACTGCTGCGGGTCCCTGTTATAGCCTCTGTCCTTCATGGCCTTGGAGATTTTTTCAAATGTTTTGGCATTTCATCTTTTGGAATGGAGTTCGGATAGCATGGATTCGTCTCCCCATACAGCGATCAGATCCAGTACCTCCCGTTTGGTCCATGCTGGAGCTCTTTTGTGATTCTGGGAGGTCACTTGTGCTGATGAGCTCTGCATGGTCACCTGTGCTGATCAGCTCGCCACGCTGGCCAAACAGGAAATGAAATTCAAAAGTTTGCGGGCTTTTCCTGTCTACCTGGTCAGTGCATCTGAGTTGAGAGTGCTGTCCAGAGCGGTCACAATGGAGCACTCTGGGATAGCTCCTGGAGGCCAATACCGTCAAATTGCGTCCACACTACCCCAAATTCGACCCAGCAGGGTCGATTTCAGCACTAATCCCCTTGTTGGGGAGGAGTACAGAAATCAATGTTAAGAGCCCTTTAAGTCAACAAAAATGGCTTTGTCGTGTGGACAGGTGCAGGATTAAATCGATCTAATGCTGCTAAATTCAACCTAAACTCGTAGTGTAGACCAGGGCTGAGAGAAATTATGTGACTTATGCTAGGTCACACAAGAAGTCTGGTGCAGAGCCACGATTTAAACTAATATTTTCGGAATCCCAACCCACTGCCTTAACTGCAAGATCAGCTTTCCTTTCCCTCTGTTGCTTTCATGCAGAAGGTTGTGGTGATTGCAAGGAAGATACCCTCCAATGAGCTCTGGGAAAAGGATGTCCTCCATTTCCATATTGCAGAAGTGTTGGCAACAGTATAAGTGACAGCCAATATCATAGAACCCTAGGAGTGTAGGACTATAAAGTCATGACTGGTGCAGAGAAAGTAGATAAGGAAGTGTTGTTTACTACTTCTCATAACACAAGAACTAGGGGTCACCAAATGAAATCAATAGGCAGCAGGTTTAAAACAAATAAAAGGAGGTATTTCTTTGCACAACATACAGTCAACCTGTGGAACTCCTTGCCAGAGGATGTTGTGAAGGCCAAGACCATAACAGGGTTCAAAAAAGAGCTAGATAAATACATGGAGGATAGCTCCATCAATGGCTACTTGCCAGGATGGGCAGGAATGGTGTCTCTTGCCTCTGTTTGCCAGAAGCTGGGAATGAGCGACAGGGGATGAATCAAATGATGATTACCTGTTTTGTTCATTCCCTCTGGGGCACCTGGCACTGGCCACTGTCGGAAGACAGGATACTGGGCTAGATAGACCTTTGGTCTCACCCGGTAGGGCCATTCTAATGTTCTTATGACTGGAAGGGACCTCAATAGGTCATCTAGTCCAGTGCCCTGCACTCATGGCAGGACTAAGTAATAATTAGACCATTCCTGACAGGTGTTTGTCTAACCTGTTCTTAAAAGCTTCAATGACAGAGATTCGACAACCTCCCTCGCAATTTGTTCCAGTGCTTACCCACCCTGACAGCTAAGAAGTTTTTCCTAATATCCAATTAAACCTCCCTTTCTGCAACTTAAAGCCCATTGCATCTTGTCCTATCCTCAGAGGTTAAGGAGAGCAATTTTTCACCTTCCTCTGCGTAATAACCTTTTATGTACTTGAAAACTGTTATCATGTTCCGCCTCAGTCTTCTCCTCCCCAGACTAAACAAACCCAATTTTTCCAATGTTTCCTCATAGATCATGTTTTTTAGCCCTTTAATCATTTTTGTTGTTGTCCTCTGGACTTTCTGCAATTTGTCCACAGCTTTCCTGAAATGTGGTGCCCAGACTTGGACACAATATTCCAGTTGAGGCCTTATCAGCACAGAGTAGAGTGAAAGAATTACTTGTGTCTTGCTTACAACCCTCCTGCTGATACATACCATAGTGATGTTGGCTTTTTTGCAACAGTGTTACACTGTTAACTCATATTTAGCTTGTGATCCACTAAAACTAAGGCTAAGATTATGTCATGGAAGTTACGGATTTTCCGCTTCAGCCCCAGAGCAATGGGGCTGGATCGGTCACCCAACAGGGACCCCGGAGCTCTCAGTCTCTGTGGGTGTGGGGGGGACCCAGAGCTCCAAGCTGCTGGAGGTGGCGGGGTGCCCCCGCAGCTCCCAGTCACCACCAGTGGTGGGTGCTGGACCCTCCCCCCCCCACTCCTCTCCCACAGCAGGATTCTGGCTTTCATCCCCCCATCAGCCCCGTTTTGTCACAGTTATTTTTAGTAAAAGTCAGGGACAGGTCACAGGCTTCCATGAATTTTGGTTTATTGCCCATGCCCTGTCCATTACTTTTACTAAAAATAGCCGTGAAAAAATCTTAACCTTAACTATAACCTCCAGATTCCTTTTCTTGCTACTCCTTCCTAGGCAGTCATTTCCCATTGTGTATGTGCACAACTGATTGTTCCTTCCTATGTGGAGTACTTTGCATTTGTCCTTATTGAATTTTATCCTATTTACATCTATTTCTCTAGTTTGTCCCAATCATTTTGAATTTTAATCCTATCTTCCAAAGCACTTGCAACCCCTCCCAGCTTAGTATCGTCTGCAAACATTATAAGTGTACTCTCTATGCCATTACCTAAATCATTGATGAAGATATTGAACAGAACTGGACCTAGAACTGATCCCTGCTGGACCCCATTCGTTATGCCCTTCCAGCATGACTGTGAACCATTGATAACTACTCTCTGGGAACGATTTTCCAACCAGTTATGCACCCACCTTATAGTAGCTCCATCTAGGTTGTATTTCCCTAGTTTGTTTATGAGAAGGTCATGCGCGACAGTATCAAAAGCCTTACTAAAGTCAAGATATATCACATCTACCACTTCCCCCTACCCACAAAACTTGTTACCCTGTCAAAGAAAGCTAGTAGGTTGGTTTGACATGATTTGTTCTTGAGAAATCCATGCTGACTGTTATCACCTTATTATCTTCTTGGTTTTTGCAAATCGATTGCTTGATTATTTGCTCCATTATCTTTCCAAGTAGTGAAGTTAGCCAACTGGTCTGTAATTCCCCAGATTGTCTTTATTCCCCGTTTTTTATATTTGCCATCTTCCAGTCCTCTGGAATCTGTCCCATCTTCCTTGAGTTTTTGAAGGTAATCAATAATGGCTCAGATACCTCCTCAGTCAGCTCCTTGAGTAGTCTAGGGTGTATTTCAAAGGCCCTGCTGACTTGAAGCTATTTCACCTGTCTACATTATTTTAAACTTATTCTTTCCCTATTTTAGCCTTAGAACCTACCTTATTTTCACTGGCGTTCACTATATTAGAATCCAATCACCGCTAACCTTTTTCGGTGAAAACTGAAACAAAAAAGTCATTTAAGCACTTCTGGCATTTCATATGGTCCTTTCTCTGCAAGAAGCAGACTCTGTAAAAGGTTACTATGAAAGCCTTAATGTTTAAAACCCACCTTAATATTTTACTCCGAAAGCTAAATATGTGGGGTTTGTTCAATATCCAACATGCTGGGGATTGGATGTCTCAGGATAAACTAATGGGTTACCTAGATTTCATCTCTAGGCTTCTGGTTCAAATGGGCCCAGGGCAATAGTGATCATGAAATCATTGTTGCACTGGGTTGGAGGAGGAGGTAAAATGGGACCCAGCCAGGCCAATCCTCCTCCCCCACCCCCAAGCACCACTGGCACTCAGAACTTTGCTGGGGTAGTCCACTCCATTGTGGGCATTAGGAGCTATCCACCGCTCCCTCCCTCAGCCATATGGGCTTTGGAAAAGAAACTTCGGGGGGGGGGGGCAGCCAGAGATTGAAGCCAGCAGAGTATTTGCAAAGAGTGTCAAGCAAGGACACAAATGTCATCAGCATTTTTATTCTGAATGTTCTTTCCAGTGCTGTCAAGGCTGCTTCCCCACTCTGAACTTTAGGGTACAAATGTGGGGGCCTGCATGAAAACTTCTAAGCTTAACTACCAGCTTAGATCTGGTCCGCTGCCACCATTCCCAAGTGGATTCCCTTCCCTGGGAAGCCTTGAGAAACTCTTCACCAATTCGCTGGTGAATACAGATCCAAACCCCTTGGATCTTAAAACAAGGATAAAGTAACCATTCCCCTCCTTTCTCCCACCAACTCCTGGTGAATACAGTTCCAACCCCCCTGGGATCTTAAAACAAGGAGAAATTAACCATCCCCCCTCCTTCCTTTCACCAACTCCTGGTGAATACAGTTCCAACCCCCCTGGGATCTTAAAACAAGGAGAAATTAACCATCCCCCCTCCTTCCTTTCACCAACTCCTGGTGTATACAGATCCAACCCCCTTGGATCTAAAAACAAGGAAAAATCAATCAGGTTCTTAAAAAGAAGGCTTTTAATTAAAGAAAAAGGTAAAAATCATCTCTGTAAAATCAGTATGGAAAATAACTTTACAGGGTAATCAAACTTAAAGAGCTCAGAGGACCTCCCTCTAGCCTCAGGTTCAAAGTATAGCAAACAACGATAAACACTCTAGTAAAAGGTACATTTACAAGTTGAGAAAACAAAGGAAAACTAACACGCCTTGCCTGGATATTTACTTACAAGTTTGAAATAGGAGAGACTTGTTTAGAAAGATGTGGAGAACCTGGATTGATGTCTGGTCCCTCTCAGTCCCAAGAGCGAACGAACTCCCAAACAAAGAGCACAAACAAAAACCTTCCCCCCCCCCCAAGATTTGAAAGTATTTTGTCCCCTTATTGGTCCTTTGGGTCAGATACCAGCCAGGTTACCTGAGCTTCTTAACCCTTTACAGGGAAAAGGATTTTGGAGTCTCTGGCCAGGAGGGATTTTATAGTACTGTACACAGGACAGCTGTTACCCTTCCCTTTATAGTTATGACACGCCCCCCAAATCACAGATAGTGTTGGACAGCCGGTTCCACACTGGCTGTGATTTCTTCCTGGAGCTCTAGGAGAAAACAGAGTTAATAAGACACATGCACCTTTAGACATACTACTGATTATATAAAAACTAACAATATGTTCCACATTCAAAGAACAACTTTTAACCAGTTGATTTTGGGAAACTTTCCCGGGAGAGTGCATCAGCCACTTTGTTAGAAGCCCCTGAAATGTGTTGTATTTCAAAATCAAAATCTTGGAGAGCTAAACTCCACCGAAGAAATTTTTTGTTATTCCCCTTGGCGGTATGAAGCCACTGTAGCGCAGCATGGTCTGTTTGTAGTTGGAAACGCCGTCCCCAAACATATGGGCGTAGCTTTTCCAGTGCGTACACAATGGCGTAGCATTCCTTTTCGCTGATTGACCAGTGGCTTTCCCTCTCAGACAGTTTCTTGCTGAGAAACACGACAGGATGGAATTCTTGATCCGGTCCTTCCTGCATTAAAACTGCTCCTCCGCCCCGCTCGGACGCATCTGTGGTTACTAGGAACGGTTTGTCAAAGTCTGGGGCCCTTAGCACAGGGTCAGACATGAGTGTCGCCTTCAGCTGGTGAAAGGCCTTTTGACACTCATCAGTCCACTGAACTGCATTTGGCTGTTTCTTTCTGGTTAGGTCTGTCAGCGGGGCGGCGATTTGGCTGTAGTGTGGTACAAATCGCCTATAATATCCGGCCAAGCTTAAGAAGGATTGGGCCTGTTTCTTTGACTTTGGAACCGGCCACTTTTGGATAGCATCCACTTTGGCCTGTAGGGGATTTTTAGTTCCTTGACCCACCTGGTGCCCCAGGTAAGTCACTCTGTTTTGGCCTATTTGACACTTTTTAGCCTTAACAGTTAGTCCTGCCTGTCGGATGCACTCGAAGACTTTTTCAAGGTGCTCCAGGTGTTCTGTACATGAATCAGAAAAAATGGCCACATCATCAAGGTAGGCAACTGCAGATTCTCCCAATCCCGCTAGGAGACCATCTACAAGTCTTTGGAAGGTGGCGGGTGCATTTCGCAACCCGAAAGGGAGTACATTGAATTCATACACCCCTGCCTGGGTGACGAAGGCTGACCTTTCCTTAGCGGTTTCATCTAGTGGTATTTGCCAGTACCCCTTGGTTAAGCCTAAAGTAGAGATGAATTGGGCATGTCCCAATTTCTCCAATAGTTCATCTGTGCGTGGCATTGTATAGTTGTCAGGACGAGTTACAGCATTTAGCTTACGGTAGTCCATGCAAAAGCGTATTTCCCCATCTGGTTTGGGAACTAGAACCACTGGAGATGCCCATGCACTATTAGAGGGGCAGATTATACCCATCTGTAGCATGTCCTGGATCTCCCTTTGTATAGCAGTTTGGGCATGAGGTGACTCCTGGTAGGGTGGGGTTCTAATTGGGTGAGCATTACCTGTGTCAATGGAGTGGTATGCCCGTTCGGTCCGTCCTGGAGTGGCTGAGAAAATTGGTGCAAAGCTTGTGCACAGCTCCTTGATCTGCTGTCACTGCAGACGTCCAAGGGTCGCGGAGAGGTTCACCTCTTCCACGCCACCATCCCTTTTTCCTTCGTAGTAGACACCTTCAGGCCACTCCGCGTCATCTGTTTCCTGGGCTGTAAACTGGCAAACGTTGAATTCTCTGGAATAAAAGGGCTTAAGAGAATTAACATGGTATACCTTAGGCTTTATGTTGGAGGTGGGGGAAGCTATGAGATAGTTAACAGCTCCTAGGCATTCCTGGACCGTGAATGGTCCTTCCCACAACACTTCCATTTTATGGGCCTGGAGCGCCTTTAAGACCATGACTTGGTCTCCTACTTTGAAGGACCGTTCTCTGGAATGTTTATCATACCAGGCCTTTTGCTCTTCCTGAGCATCCTTTAGGTTTTCTTTAGCAAGGGCTAAAGAGTGTCGGAGGGTGCTTTGTAGGTTGCTTACAAAGTCTAGAATGTTAGTTCCTGGAGAAGGCGTAAACCCCTCCCATTGCTGCTTCGCCAACTGTAATGGCCCCTTAACCTCGCGGCCATACACAAGTTCAAATGGTGAAAACTCTAAACTGGGATGTGGTACAGCCCTATAGGCAAAAAGCAACTGCTGCAACACTAGGTCCCAATCATTGGAGTGTTCATTTACGAATTTACATATCATGGCCCCCAAAGTTCCATTAAACCTCTCCACCAGGCCATTGGTTTGATGGTGATAAGGAGTGGCAACCAAGTGATTCACCCCATGAGCTTCCCACAGGTTTTTCATGGTCCCTACCAGGAAATTAGTTCCCGAATCTGTAAGGATGTCGGAGGGCCAACCTACCCTGGCAAAAATGTCTGCTAATGCCTGGCACACAATTTTAGCCCTGGTGTTGCTTAAGGGTACTGCTTCCGGCCATCGGGTAGCAAAATCCATGAAAGTCAGTATGTACTGCTTTCCTCTGGGTGTCTTCTTTGGGAAAGGACCCAGAATATCCACAGCTACTTGCTGAAATGGGACCTCACTTATGGGTAGTGGCTGGAGAAGGGCTTTAACCTGGTCTTGGGGCTTTCCCACTCGTTGGCACACCTCACAAGACCGGACATAATTAGCAACGTCCTTGCCCATTCCCTCCCAGTGGAAGGACTTCCCCAACCGGTCTTTGGTTCTGTTCACCCCAGAATGGCCACTGGGATGATCATGGGCTAAGCTCAAGAGCTTTACCCGATACTTAGTGGGAACTACCAACTGTCTTTGAGGATGCCAGTCTTCCTGGTGCCCACCAGAAAGAGTCTCCTTGTATAAAAGTCCTTGTTCTACAACAAACCGGGATCGGTTAGAAGAGCTGAGAAGCGGTGGGGTGCTCCGTGCCGCCGCCCAAGCTTTCTGAAGGCTGTCATCTGCTTCCTGCTCAGCCTGGAACTGTTCCCTTGATGCTGGAGACATCAGTTCCTCCTTGGACTGTGGACTGGGGCTTGGCCCCTCTGGAAGCGATGCAGGTGCTGGGGCTGTTTCCACTGACTGTGAACCGCTGTCCGCTGGTGCACTATGTGGTATTTCAGGCTCTAGCTGAGCCTCTTGGGTAGGGTTATCTGCTGCTTCCGCCAGTTCAGGCTCGCTGGTGCCCTCTGGCATTGGAGATGTAGACGGGTTTGCAAGCGCTGGACTCAGTGCTGGCAATGGTTCTGGTGCTGGTTGCGTTGCCAGTTCCGGTTCTGGGACTGGCTTTGGCTGGGTCTCTGGGATTGGATCCACTACGGCTGTTGCAGTCATTGGCAGGGGATCCGGTTCCACCACCTTTGTTTGGGTCTCTGGTAACACAGACGGGGCCCTGGTGGACGGCTCAGGAACAGGGATGGGAGTGAAAGCTTGCTTAGCCTGGCTGCGGGTGACTATTCTCACCCTCTTGGCTAGCTTCACATGGTTGGCCAAGTCTTCCCCCAGCAGCATGGGGATGGGATAATTGTCATAGACTGCAAAAGTCCACATTCCTGACCAGCCCTTGTACTGGACATGCAACTTGGCTGTAGGCAAGGTTACAGACTGTGACACGAAGGGTTGAATTGTCACTGGAGTCTCCGGGTTGATGAGTTTGGGGTCCACTAGGGATTGGTGGATAGTTGACACTTGTGCCCCAGTGTCCCTCCAAGCGATAACCTTCTTTCCGCCCACTCTCAAGGTTTCCCTTCGCTCCGAGGGTATGAGAGAGGCATCTGGGTCTGGGGATCTTTCGTGTGATTGTGGTGTAATGAACTGTAATCGGTTGGGGTTCTTGGGGCAGTGAGCCTTTATATGTCCCAGTTCATTACATTTAAAACATCGCCCTGCTAAGGTATCACCGGGGCGATGTTGGTTGGTGGAGACTGGTGTGGTGGGGTGAGAAGGTGTCTGGGGTTTCCCTTGGGATGTGGGTGAGGCCTTGGGTTGTCCCCGGTGGTAAGGTTTGGTTTCGGGTTGCCCCTTCTGATATTTGCTCCAACTGCTACTAGTTTTTTTCTTTTCTGCCACCTCCACCCATTTGGCTCCAATCTCCCCCGCCTCGGTTACAGTTTTGGGCTTCCCATCTAGGATGTACCTTTCTATTTCCTCAGGAACACCCTCTAGAAACTGCTCCATTTGCATTAGGAAGGGCAACTCTTCCATAGATTTAACATTTGCTCCTGATATCCAGGCATCACAATTTTTGTCAATGTGGTAGGCATGCCGAGTAAATGACACGTCTGGTTTCCACCTTAGGGCTCTGAACCGCCGACGGGCATGCTCAGGTGTTAGCCCCATTCTGATTCTGGCCTTGTTTTTAAAAAGTTCATAACTGTTCATGTGTTCCTAGGCATTTCAGCCGCCACCTCTGCTAAGGGTCCACTGAGCTGCGGCCTCAGCTCTACCATGTACTGGTCTGCAGTGAGGCTGTATCCAAGGCAGGCCCTTTCAAAATTTTCTAAGAAGGCCTCAGTATCATCGCCTGCCTTGTAGGTAGGGAATTTTCTGGGATGGAAAGTGGTACCTGGAGAGGGGTTGTTAGGATTGGCTGTTGTATCCAGCCTAGCCCTTGCTACTTCCAGTTCATGCTTCCTTTCTTTTTCTCTCTCCTCCATCTCTTTTTCTTTCAGCTCCATCTCTCTCTTGTGGGCCTCCTCTTTGGCTTTTTCCAGCTCCATAGCTCTCTTGTGGGCCTCCTCTTTGGCTTTCTCTTCTCTTTCTCTCAGCTCCATCTCTCTCTTGTGGGCCTCCTCTTTGGCTTTGTCTTCTTTTGTAGTCATTTTCCTGTTTTCTTGTGCTGGGTCACATCCGTCTGCAGTTGACTGAAACTGGGATACTCTCAGCTCAGGCTGCTGCTGAGTTAACAGACACTTTCTAACTAGCTACTCCCGAGGATGTAAAAAGAAAAAAAACAATTCAGCTTATAAATTCCTTTTACCAGTTTGCTCAATGATTGAACCCTTCTCTTAACAAAGGCCCTTGTTAAAGAAAACTTAACACCTCTGCCTTCAGGCAAGGCGAGATAAGATATGCATCTACCTTCAGCTCTGCTTTCCAAGCAGCTAGAAGGAAAAAAAAATCTTACTGGCTTTTGGGTTTAAAATGAATCCCACTGCTCTGCCACCATGTCAAGGCTGCTTCCCCACTCTGAACTTTAGGGTACAAATGTGGGGGCCTGCATGAAAACTTCTAAGCTTAACTACCAGCTTAGATCTGGTCCGCTGCCACCATTCCCAAGTGGATTCCCTTCCCTGGGAAGCCTTGAGAAACTCTTCACCAATTCGCTGGTGAATACAGATCCAAACCCCTTGGATCTTAAAACAAGGATAAAGTAACCATTCCCCTCCTTTCTCCCACCAACTCCTGGTGAATACAGTTCCAACCCCCCTGGGATCTTAAAACAAGGAGAAATTAACCATCCCCCCTCCTTCCTTTCACCAACTCCTGGTCTCTGGCCAGGAGGGATTTTATAGTACTATACACAGGACAGCTGTTACCCTTCCATTGCCTTTCCATGTAGCTAATTCCCTCCAAACATAAACCACTGAAAAGATTTTAAATAAACCATAATTGCAACACTAACATAACATTTGCCACCACCACATTGCTCAGTGGTCTTGTGTGTGCTATTCATTTCCCATACACTGTTTGTCTGACTTCACTATTTAGATTATAAACGTTTTGTATCTAGGGACTGTCTATGACTCTGAGTCCATTCTGTGCCCAGAACAATGTGGTCCCTATACTCTTATTAGAGCTGTGTGGGAATCAGATTTCTCATTTTGGGAGAATTTTTTTTATTCAGATATTTCTTCCATTCTGGAATAGAATGAAAACAAAAAATTCTCACAAACCAAAATTCCTATTAAAAAAAATTGCATTTTGGGGCGATCAGATCACTTCATTTTCACAAAATTCAAACACTGTTCCAATTTCAACTTTTTCATTTGGGGGATATTTCAACTTTATCAAAATCCTTTTTAAATTTTTCATCAAAGGTGGCATGTTTTTTTCAGAACATTTAACCTTTAACAAATCAACATTTTCCAATGGAAAAATGCCCTGGCAGAAAATTTCCCACCAGTTCTAGTTATTTTTATTTATTATTTGTATTACCATAACACTTAGGGACCCTAGTATTAGACCATGACCCCATTGTGCTGTACAAACACAATGGTCCCTGTTCCAAAGAGTTTACAAACTAAGTATACGACAAGACTCAACAAGTGGATACAGTCAGACAGGGAAGTACAAAAAAACAGTGAAGTAGTATTGGTCAGCATGATAGGCAGTATCTCAGCACACCAACAGCCTAACCTTTGTCAAGCTTATTGTAGGCATCGTGGCAAAGAAGAGTTTGGAAAAAGAGGATGAGTTAGTTTTGTGGATGTTGATGGGGAGCTTCTCCCAAGTATGAGGTGCAGCATCAGAGAAACGTGAAGGTGCTTGTTTGAAAATTTAACAAGTAGGCGATAAAGGCTGGCATCGGAGAAAGGAATTGACATTTCAGTAGTGAATGAAAGTTTTTATGGGAGGGGGGAAGATAGGCCATGAAGGGCCTTGAAAATGAAAGCAAGTCACTTATGTCTGATGTACTTGAGAAGAGGGAGCCAATGAAAGGATTCAAAGAAAGAAGTGACATGGTCAAAGCAATAGGTATGGAAATGATCTTTGCATCTGCATTCTGAATGGATATGAGTGGGACAAGATTTCATCTATCAAGGCCAGAGAAAAGGATGTTTCACTAATCGAGACACAAGATGATGAGACCCTAGACAAGTGTCTTAGCTATGTGAGTAGATAAGAAAGGCCATAGCTTAGAGATGTTATCCTGGAAGAATCTGTAAGATATAGGCATAAAATGGATGTGAGGACCTATGGGAAGGTCCGAGTCGAAGATGACAGCGAGGTTTTGGGCCTATGTCACAGACAAGAGGGTGGTGATCAAGAAAGGAAGTAGTAGGGAGGGCTTGTGAGGAAAAAATTAAGAGCTCTGTTTTAGCCTTGTTGAGCTTGAGCTCATAAGTTGACATCCACAAGGAGATGTCAGAGAGACAAGCTGAGATTTTAGTTTGGACCAACGGAAACAAATCTGGAATAGAGAGGTCTATCTGTGAATCATCAGCATAAAGATGATTGTTGAATTTGTGATTACAGATGAGATTAACCAGAGATAAAGAAGAGATAGAGGCCAAAGACAGGGCCCGATGGAAACCACACAGAAAGGTGAAGGGTAGATGAGAAGGACACATTGAAGGAGCAATTAGGAGTGAAGAGGAGAACCAGGGGAGGACAGAGTCATGGAAGACAAGGGAGGAAAAAATTTCAGGAAGAGGACAGTCAATTGTGTCCAATATGACTGACAGATTAAGGAGGATGAAGAGGGAGTACTGGTTCTGACATTTGGCTAGGAGGTCCTTAGAAATTTTGGTGAGTGCAGTTTCAATGGAGTGTAGGAGACAGAAGCTGGACTGGAGAGGGTCTAGGATGGCATTGGAAGAGAACTAAGATGGCAGTTGTAGACAGCATGTTCAATTAGTTTAGAGATAAAAAGTGTTTTTTTATGATTGGAGAGACTAAAGCATGCTTGTATTGTACGGGGAAAGAGCCAGAGAGCAAGAGATTAAGGAGAAGAGTAAGGGAGGGGATAAGAGTGAGCACAAGGGAGATCAGAAGGTGGGATGGGGTCACTGGAGCAAGTGAATGGGTTAGATGCAGACAAGAACTTCTGCATCTGTGATCATGGAGAGGAGAGAGTTGTAGTGGGGAAGAGGAAAAGGAAGGGAAGGCAAGCCGAGAGGTGGGGAAGGTCATGATGTGTTTTCTATTGAAATAAATTGGCAAAATCCTGTATAGGCAAAAGGAGGGGAGAGTTTGAGTGAGTCAAAAGTGGCAAAGAAGCAGCTGGTATTGCAGGTATGGGATTTAGTTAAATTGGAGAAGTAGAGCTGTTTAGCTAGGTCGATGGAAGAACTGAAGAAGGAGCAGATGAATTTGTAATGGAGGAAGTCAGCCAGGTTACAAGATTTCCATCAGGGACACTGCAGCATGGGAACAGGCAAGCAAGAAGCAGATATAGGATATGAGCCAGGGCTGGGGGTTGGCAGGATGGACCTTGTGATGGGAGAGTGATGGGCCAAAGAGTCGAGGCTGGCGGAGAGGGAAGCATGGAGAGAATCAACAATCATATCAGTGGAGGAAAGGGAAGGGAAGGCAGGAGGACAGGGCTGAGAGCAAACAAGAGATCATCAACACTGATGGACTGGAAGTCACAGAGAGAAAGGGTGAGTCACAGGGCGTGTCGAGGAGGGTGATAGGTGTTGCTGAAAGAGACCAGGTGACAGTTAGAGAGCTCAGAGAAAGAGCAATGCTGGGTGAAAAACATATCAAGTGAACAGCCCTTTTGGTGAGTGGGAGAGTTGAACCAGGGTTGCAAGTCAAATGAGGTGAGGGCAAGGAAATGTGCAGCTAAAGGATTGGATGGACATAGAAATTGAAGATTGACAATATTGGTCCCTAGGCACTATCATAATAAACATAAAGATGATTGTCATTTAAGTACTGTTCAGAGGCCTGTGTGAATTAAAATGTCTAAAACTTTACACCTCAGAATAGAATTATTAAGAGCTTGATTTTTTATGTAAAACTCAGTGAAAGCAATGGAAATCAGTCTATTGATATCAGTGGCCCTGGGATAAGGCTATAAGTGACTACTTGTTCATGTGAAATGCTGGGCGTAGTATGTAATAGTGTTTTGTGGGTTTTGTTTGATTTTTTTGTTTAGCGGTCATGCTTTTTGGGCTGAGGAGTTTCTACATTATGATGTTCAAACACATTTCATTTCCCTGATTAGGGATTCTGTTAAAAATGTTAACTTCATCTCTTAGTATAGCTATTTCTTCTACCTAAGACAGCTTTCACAGATAAAGAGGAAGGTATTATTTCTTGCAACAGTGAAGTCTTTAGTAGAACTGGAGTTATCCAAAAGGAAAACTTCAGTTGCAAATATAATTAACATGTATAGGTTGAGCATTATAACTTGCCCAGTTGCTACAGTGACCAGATTCTCTCCGATCCAATTTTTAACATTGTGGGATTTAGCTAAATAATCCTTCCCACTTCTTACTTGGTGAAGTCTCTTTTACCGTCCTATATGTGTATTTCCTATGTGACAGCTGGTTCAGTTTCACTAAAGCCCAAAGTGGTCTTCCCATTCCCTCTTTTGTTTGCAAATCTAAGTTATAAGATGCCTGATCACTTCAGTGAACAACCTCTTAACCCTGGACTCTATTTTTTATACTGTATCACCATGATGAATTCACAGACCGGAATTTCCAGGTGGACAGTCAATCATTTAATAAGCCTGTCTTCTTGCATATGGTTCATTGATTTCCCTTTTAGCAATACAAATGGCTGCATTGTCAGAATAGGTGTGCTGGAGTTCTTGTGTTCATTTCCTCATGTAGCCTTAGTTTTATTTCCCGCCTTATGATTTCCATCAGCCTTTACTGCTGTAGATGAACTTCCTGCAGCCTTTGTGTCCTGAAGCATCTCATTTTCTTTTTACTTGTACCTTGATTATCGTCCTTCAGAAGTCTCTCTTCATGTCATTGGATTGCACCCTGCCCTACAAAACACTTTGCTGTGGTGACCTCACTTAAGGAAGCTTCTTCTTTTGATATTTGTCATTAACTTTCCATTCACAATTCCTGTTTTGTAATACCAGCCATTTTATCCTGATCTTTCAATTGAATTTATCATTCAAATTCTCATGGTTTTATTTAATTGTTAAATCACCTACAAGAGTATGAGGGTTTCATTCTACAAAGGTGTGAATTTGGGGCATGATTTGCTCCTCACGTATATTTGCATCTGAAGAAGTGAGGTTCTTACCCACAAAAGCTTATGCTCCCAATACTTCTGTTAGTCTTAAAAGTGCCACAGGACCCTCTGTTGCTTTTTACATATATTTGTATAAATCAGGAGTGATTCCACTAAAGTCCGTGGAATAAAAGGTGTGTCTAACTGGCGATGGTCAGTTAGTGAAAGTAGAATCGGGCCTTAATCATTTGTTTTCCTCTCTGATCTGTTTCCTTACACTTGTCTCTACTTTCAAGAAAAAAGTCAGGAAAAGTTTGTGCCTCATGGACACCTCTCCTCTTCATAATTGTGCAGACCACCTCCCCTTCATTTTGCAATGGCACAGTGTCCCTAGGGCCGCTACAGCAGTTGCTTTCAAAGAAAAGTAATATGAGGAAAGTATGTGATATATTTTTAGCTTCTTTTCATATGATTTAGGACCAGGAAAGAAGGTGGAGAGCCAGCATCATGAGACAGACAAAGTGGACCTCCAGCAAGTTTTCTGCACCCCACTGATGGACTACAAACCACAGTTTGAAAGCCTCTGATGTGCTAGAACAGTGTTTCTCAAACAGTCAGTTGCAATCCCCAGAGGAGTCACAAAAGGCAATCAGAGGGTCACAAGGCATTGAAAATTGGATTACCATCTAAAGCAAAGAAAATGTTGCTTCCTTGCTCCCCACATACCTTTACCCTTCAAGGGCAGGTGTTCTCCAACAACCTCTTGAAGAATTATGAGGTTTATCATTGTTAGTGTTGATACATTTTGTAGCAAGTTGTTTCAATCTATTTTCTTTTTTTATTATTTGTCTCTTACCAAGGGTAAATGTATTAAAATCTGAAATGCAGTTCCATGATGCAATCCCTTTTCCATTGGAGAGGCCAAGTGTAGGAGTCAGTCTCTGCAAGCATTTTACAATGAGATTGACAATTTAAAGGAATTAGAAATAGACACAGCCAGTTTCAAAGAAGGTGGAGATTATTGTCTTGCTGCAGTTGACATCATAGGCACTTTCTTTTAAGTCTTTGCACTCCTTAAAGTAAGTTGCTGTAGGTTGAAAAATTTAAAAATATACTAGAGAGCATGTGTCAGATGCTACAGCACCACAATAAATGTACCAATTAAGAGGCTGAAGGGATTGACTCATGGAGAAAGATTACAAGAAGTTGCATAGCTTTGCTAAACAATGACTAAGTGAGGATATAACTCTTGTATGCACTTGAAGGTCATTAACACCAAGAGGAAAAAGAATTGTTTATGGGTGACCACAGGAAGATAAATGGGAACAACAGAGTGCAATTAAAGGCTAGGCTTGCTGGCAATGGTGAGACTGGTTAGTTTGCAAAATAGCTTCTCAAGGGAAACTGTTTAAGGCCCATTGTTGGAATCATTTAAAACTGGCTTAAACAAAGCTTTAGAACTTCACTGTAGGAAACACTGCTACATTGGCTGGGGTAGAGGACATGCTGCATACCTCCTCCATCTCTAATTTCGGGGTTGCGTGATTTAGTTTAGTATTGTATCCATAAAATACAATGGCCCTGATTCTCCTCTCACATAAAAGTAGTTTGGAGTAGCTACACTGAAGTCAATCAACTAATACTTGCAAAGACCAGAGAGCATGTATCATATACTATGGCATAACCAAAACACAATGTAGCAATTAAGAGGCTGGAGTGATTGCCTCATGGAGAAAGATTGTAAGAAGTTGCCTGACTAAGTGAGGATATAACTCTTGTATGCACTTGAAGGGCATTAACACCAAGAGGAATACATTCAAAAATGTTTCACAATTGAAGAAATAGGACACAACAGATTGTGCTTTTTGGAACCAAATCCTGGCACTGGTTCCACAGCTAGATAGGCTTCCCTATGTGTCTCTGCTGCACAAGGGGCCAGCCAAGGACAGGATTACAGGGGGCTGTGCTCAGGGTACACACCTCTGCATGGTGAGTTCTAGAGAGAACTCCTGAATGGCAACATAGATTCACAGAGTTTAAGGCCAGAAGGAACCATCAGGTGAAATTGAATAGCCTGTGATATGCAGGAGGTGAGACTGGATGATCTAATGGTCTCTTCTGGCATTAAATTCTATGAAACTATGAAACTCGAAGGTGCAAGTTAGCCTGGTCTACTGATTTAAAATGTTTCTCTCTAGTAGATGTTGTCTAACATCCTCCTCATTTACTAATGGACTGGAAAGAACTTTATCATCCTCATGTAATAGAAGATCTTGCTTCTTTCTAAACACAGAACAGAAATATTTATTGAACACTTCTGCCTTTTCTGCATCATTAACAATTTTACCATTTATTGCTAGGATTTCTTTTGTTCCTAATATACTTAAAAAACTAGTTATTGTCCTTAGCCCTGCCAGCTATGGATTTTTCCTTTATATCTTTAGCTTCCCTTATGAGTTTTCTACATTTAATAACTTCTAATTTATATTGATTATTTAATTTTCCCTTTTTCCATTTGTTGTTATAGTGCTTTTTTACTTCTAACTGCTGCCTTCACTTCACCACTGAATGAGGATGAACCAAAGTTATCCCCTTCTTGTTTGTGAAATTGTAGCTCTGTCACTCTGAACAAAGAGCTGGAGCACTGCAGAAGCTCTGCCAGCTCTTTGGTTGCAAAGGGTTTCCAGTTACCGATTGCCAACCAGGCTGCCCACAGGATCCACCCTGAGTCACAGAGTAAGCCACTGTCAGAACTATAAGATCTCACATCTCCTGACTCAGTCTTGTGTTTCAGAGTGGATACTCTTCAATGGGATCAGATTTACCTTGTATAGAGCTGGATGTTCATTTTCATTTTCACTATCCACCTATAGGAAAGCTGCCATTATGAAATGTAATTAGGTGTTGATGACCACCAAACTGATATAGTTAAACAAAAATCATTGAGTAGATATGTTAAGATTGCCAGATAGGCAATAAGGCTAGCTTCTTAATAGTCTGTGCCACCCTTGTATTGAGCTGTGACACTCTGAGTTTGTTTCCCAGAGCTAAAGAAGAGCTCTAGTGTAAGCTTGAAAGCTTGTCTCTCTCACCACCAGAAGTTGCTCCAATAAAAGATATGACCTCACTCACCTTGTCTCTCTAATACTGAAAGACTGTAAGTTACATTATTTGGTCTACAAATGTTGGCTGTTACTAAGAATGAAATTTCCCTTTAGTCCGTAGATGCTACTTTGCTTATCATTGCTCAAAATACTTTATCTTGCAATTTTGTCTTTGAAATCTGCAGCTTTTAGAGGTTGACCACATTTAATTAAGTCTATATTTCTCTTGAGGAGATGAAGGAATGCACTATCTGCATTTGAATTACAGTACCAGATATACAGATATAATACACAAACCAAGCTGGGTGAATGAGGGAGCATGGTAGCTACTTCACCCTCAACTGTGTATTTATAGCTTTTACAGGTAGCATGTTAAATTGCTGCTTGTACAGATGGCATAAGTGCCCCTAAACAGATTCAGGCAGAAGAATGCCTGGGGGAATATGAGTAACTACATACATTAGTTTGCTATCAACATGCTAAACTTGGCTCTCACTTACACCCACATGGCCCCGCTGAATTCACTAGGAGTTGTGGCCCTATGCCAGGACTGAATTTGGTTCAGTTATTTACCTTTAAGTTTTTTAAAATAATTTCTTACTGTGTTTGCTAATTATAAATGCTCAGCATGTGGAGAGTTTTGTGGAAGCACTAGTGTGGCAGGTGGGAGTTAAGACTTGTCTGGGAAAGGGAGTAGATGTGACACTCAAGCTACCCTTTTTCAAAAGTCATTTGCTGGTGAGCACACTCACTACAGCGTCCCTGCAAGCATTATGCCTGCTCTTACCCTACGCAGCCACAGAGCCTGATCCTGTGAGGTGCTGTCATCAGCTCCCATTGGATGAAGTGGGAGTTGCTGGCATTCATCAGCCCGAAGGAGGCACCTAGCATCTCCCATGGTCAGTCCTCTCTGCCTCTGGCAGTCAGGTGGCACAAAGAATGTACTGGCTTTATGTGTGAGTAAGCGACTGATGGTGCCCGTCAGTGGCTAGTCCATACAGAGGATAAGGGGCCTACCAGTAGTGCTAACTAAGGGCATGCTTCTTTAGCTTAACTGGCTTTTGTGTGGTTTTTAAGCTAATGTCATCCCTGGCTCTCCAGCTGTGTGTGGGATTTATCTAATATTGGTGGGCCTGTGTCTAATAGCACTTAGTTTAAAACCAGTGTAACTCTTGATTTATACCAGTGTGAGATCCTAATCCATCCCCAAGTCTATAGCAGTCTATAGCACACTAATTTACTGTGATCTGTCCCTGGTTCTAAGAACCTTAAGTTGTCCTTAAATGATCTTTCTTCCCCTAGGTGAGACCTCTTTTATACAAAAAATTTGTTTTAAAACTGATTAGTCATGATTCCCTTCAGGTCTGAGTTACAGATAATATGGAGAAGCGTAATGCTAAAATCCTTTTAGATTAAAAATGCCATATTATCTGTTCCACAGCAGCTCTTTTCTAATTATGCTATATTATGCTATAAATTACTCTATAGATTTGTAAAGCATGACTTGGAAGCATTATATATCCTGTAAGTGCTTTAAAATTAATTTGTTCTTGAATGTGTCCATGTATGAATGAGTTTGGCATAAGCCTTTCAATTTTATGCTCCACTACAGAAAGTGTACAAAGTACAAACCGTAAATCACCCTCTACATTTACAGAGATGGCTGCTCAGCTATGAAAAGAGTCTATCCAACTATTTTAAAGAAGATTTAGATGCAAAAATAATAATGTGTGCAGTGGAGTTAACATGCAGCTCTGGGACATTTCAACCTAAAACACTGCGACTAGTGAAGTCCCAGCAGGGTGAAGCTTCCCACATGTTTTGACTAGGTTGCAAAATGACAGGTAGAAATGATGTAGAGGAAGAATTAGACCCCAGTCCTGCCATGAGCTCCATGTTAGTGGAGTCCAGCATTCACATGGAGCCCAGCTAGTCAGTGGGCGCATGTGAAACACATTGTAGGGCTGGGCCTTAGTTTGGAGTGAGGTGATGTATGTCGGCTGAGTCTAAGTGCCTGTTGCGGAGAGGTGGTGAGCAGTGAGCACCCTCCACTCCCATTGAGGTCAGTGACCACATTGTATCATTGAACTAGATGGGAGTTAAGGGACCTCAGCATCTCTCCGGATGGGACCCTGAGAGACATCTGGGGGAACAGCATTAAAAGGAAATAAACTACTCCCTGCCTGATCCAGCTCCTGTTGAAGGAAATGGTAGAGCTCCTATTGACTTCAGTGGTGCCGTAAAGGGCCCTTTGCCTCTTACGTTGTTGGTCAAATGAATAGTTAAAATCTGAAATATATGTCCTATAAGCAAACAATGAGTCTTTTGTTGCGAGGGGCAGAACTGTTGGGGAACAGATTAAAAAATATTGTATGTTGGCTATAATGACCTGAATGGCTTTTAAAAATTAAAGAAAATGGAAGGATTAAGTAAAAGAAACCTCTTCTGATTGATTTTGCTAGAAGATCTTGAAGAGACAGGAATAAGAGCAGTTGAGAGAGGAAATAAGAAACTTTTTTTTTAAATTGAGTCCTTATGTTAGCACTCATAATATACTTGTACTAGTCCATATATTAAGAAATGGTGATTGATGTTTCCACGTCCATTAATCAAATGAATTATATAAGGCTCATAAATTGTTTGGAAATGAAAAGGGATATGTAAAGTAAGTATTATTAAAGCTATTTTTTCAAAATAAGTAGAAGCTCTTGTTTCCAAACTGTTTATAATAAAAGTATAACAAGAATAGGCATATACATTTTTTTCAAAAGTAGGTAAATGTTATTCAAAACATTACAGCATCATTTTGTACCATTCTTAATTTTAAAAGGGTTCTAATTACAAATTCATTCATACCTATTATATATGTACGCATTTCAAAACACAGCAAACCTAGTAAATTATATAATCTAAAACTTGACACTTAGGGAATGTCTGCACTGCCCCACAGTTTGGACTAAGGGGGGTTAAATAGCGCTGCCTACCAAAGTTCTGTGCTGTAATTCCTCTGTATGTACGTGAATGCAAACTAGGAACCTTTTAGTTCAATGCCTGCAGTGTCCAGTACTGTAGGAGAGTTACAGTACAACACTTTGAGGCACGTTGCTATTCACACCCCTGTAGTGTTGACCTGCAGGGCAGTGTACACGTGCCCTTAGATTTGGTATGTTTCTCAGTCAGGACTTGATATGTGTGCTCAGTGTTAGGATCCCTAATGAGTACTATGGACTGGACTCTTATAATCCAGCCTGAGGAAGGGGTACGTACTGCATAGCTACTCTGTCCCGGGAGTAGGGCAGGAACGCTAAGCATCACAGTCTGGTCCCTGCTTCCCCTATGCTCTAGAGAGGCAGTTGTGGTGTGGATTACTTCAACCCTCGGTGCTGCCTCCAGTGTGTTGACTGGTATATTGGGGGCAGTTAGTCAGTATCCCGTGCTTTAGAATGTAAGCTCCCAATCTTGCAAAGCATTTAAATACATGCTTCAATCCATCCCTATTCAGCAAAGTGTTTGAACACAAGTTTTTAAGTTCCATTGACTTAAGAATGTGTTTAAAGTGAAGCCTGTGCTGAAAGTGCTTTGCTGAACATGGATGGACGGTTGAATTGGGAGCCTCAGAAGGGTAACGGGAAATGCTGTGTACTCCCAGCCACATTAAATCAATTAATAACATTTTTGGTGAAATTACCAGGTCTCTCTGGTAATTTTCATGGGATCTTTAGAAGTCCACAAGCATATGTAGCACCAAATTCTGCCTTTGGGGATGCACATAGGGCTTCCATTGATTCCATTCAACTCTGTGCACATACAGGGTCAGAATTTGGCCCATAACATCAGGAGGATGGCAGTAGCTATGAGTTAGGTCTGAGCTGCCCGGATTTCTAGACCACAATATGTATGAGTAACCCCACAAAGCCCAAAAATCCACAGATGCAGGAGGTACTCAGGGATGCCATTCATTACTATTTATTTTTGTAATGCTGTGTCCACAATGAAGTGATTCCCAGAGTTCTGCCTGTCAAAGTGGTATTTGGGAGACTGACATTACCATGTCTTCCCATTGGCAATCCGCATGGCAGCGTCCCTCTTGGAAGCACCGGTTTCAAGTGAGACAAATCTGCAAATGACATTACAGAAATGGGCGGCCTACTGCTTCTGTTTAGGGATAGCTCCAGTAACGGGACTATAGTGAAGGATGAGTGCCTTTATATTTGGGGTCCTTTGGCACCTTTAAGACTAACAGAAGTATTGGGAGCATAAGCTTTTGTGGGTAAGAACCTCACTTCTTCAGATGCAAGAAGTGAGGTTCTTACCCACGAAAGCTTATGCTCCCAATACTTCTGTTAGTCTTAAAGGTGCCACAGGACCCTCTGTTGCTTTTTACAGATTCAGACTAACACGGCTACCCCTCTGATACTTTATATTTGGGGATTACTCAAAATGTCTTGAATCAGATCGACCCAATTGTATGTGTCTTCATAATTTACTTTAAAACCAAAGTAAAGCTAAATTCAGTTATTAGGTTGTGTGAATCTTAATGCTGACCTGAGCACAAAAACCTACGTATGCAAATAGAACTTGGTCCTGTGCTCCTCATTCAGCCAGAACTTTCATTGATTGCAATAGACGTGCTGGACTGAGCCCATATAATTTGATTTATCGTTTATTTTGGAATATGATTTACAGTCAACCATAGAGAAGAGCAAATAAGATGGCCTTCAGGCCGAAATTCAAGAAAGGAAATCACCGAGTTGTTTGGAGGGAGGATGAGATTTCCGTATAGGCAAGGAATCCTTAGAAGTACAAATGAGAGAGCGATTTCCTGTGGAAAGTCTATAAGATGGGGAAAAGGAGGAGAAGAGAGGAAGTCAGTACTGGAGCAGTGAAATTAACAGAGAGGGAAATAGGTAGATCTAAGGGTAGAAAGGTGGGGTGGCCTGTTTCATGGGGAGTTTGGAAAACCAGGTGCTAGTTTTGAATTAGATTTGAGATGGATAGGAGGCCAGTGAAGGCGAGAGAAGGGTGACATGGTTCTGTTTCATGGAATTGGAGAGTACTCTGGCCACAGCATTCTGGACACTGTGAATTTAAGGGACAGGGATTTAGGGAGACTAAAGAGTTACCTTAACTGAGCAGTCAAGATGGGAAGTGAATAAATATACAAATAAGGCTTTCAACAGAACATCAAGGTCAGAACAAATAATATTATTCTATTAGTCTAATAGGCAGATCCTAATGCGGGGTGCCCTCAATTCCGTTGGAATTGGAAGTTGAAAATGCCCAGCACCTTGCTGGAAGCATCCAGCGCCTCACAGGATCAATCCCTAACACAGCAGAATAATATTTATATATTGCTGAAGTACATGCATACGGTACTCACTGATGTCAAAGTAGCCTTTCACCGTAACTGCTACTCATTTGTGAATCTGTGGGTCATTCATTCACTGGTAGTTTGAAGGACAAGATGAAAGTGTCTCTGATGACCTGCTGTTGAAAATCTTCAAAAACATTTCAAAGGCAGGCTTCATTTTAGGAGATGTTCATGTCTGAAAAATACTAAAGAGGGTATTGTTCAAGAGAAATGTGCTAACAGCTCTACTCTAAAATAGATAAATTGTATAGTCTGATGTATTGTTAAAACTCTCTGGATATTACAAAAATAGCCCCTTAAAATTTTGTTCTGTAAACTTTCATCTGACAGATCTAGCCTCTGTAGAAGTTTCCAAAGATTCAGATGATGTACTGCTGAGTTATCATCATCATCTACTGACGCAGAACTCTCAGCCTCTTCATCTAAATATATGCTTCTATTAATTGGTACGATATGTAAGAGAGGATGCAAGGACTAGATTAATTTACAGGGGCTGTGCTGTGATGTATAATTTTAAGCAACTGCATCTCATTCTCAACATAGCAAAGATTTTTTTCAGCTAGTGATCTGGCACCGTTTCATATGTCTTGTAGGAGTATTTGCACTTTGCAGAAGTGTCAATTACCATATTTCCATTAACTTTCCACCGTCCCCTCACAGATAGAACTATTTCTTAAGATTAATAATAGTGCTTATAATAAAAATGCTTATCCAAAAACCCTCTTCCTTTAATTTTGTAAATCATAGATAAATTAGAGTGATCCGATGGGTTAAGTGCAAATGAATCACACATGATCCTGGGAATTTAGCAACTGAATCAATTATTTTCCTTTTGGTTATGCTGTGGTTATTATAAATAACCTCCATGCTTAATCAGTGGAGACTTAGTCTATTAATTAAGAAGACACAACAGCGCATGTTTTATTGTCGTATTAAATCCTGCAAATTCCCATAGGCGGGGTGCCATCAATATTTCTAGACGGGTATTATTACTCTGATATACATAGTGGAGCATTTTATTGGCATCACTAACGGATGTTTTGTTGTTGCTTAAAGACAACAATAAACAGATTTACACCAATGTAGCAGAGAACTGAGTTAGACCCTCTATATCTTATTTTAGAGACAAGAGCTTCTAATAAATGTAATTAATTCCCCCTGTGGTCCTAAGCACAGGGGGCCTTCAAAACAATGACCACTCCAAAACTAGACTACATTTTTGTTTGCTTCAGTTTGACTCTTTTTGACCTGAGCAGCTAGTCAAATTTCAGGGCCTGGGGAATGTTCCATTTGGGAGCAGAAATTGGGAGACTGGTATTTTCTTTGATGCAACTTTGTTTATTTACAAGGAATGTACAAAGTCCTGCTTCTCCAAATGCAGGAGGAACCGAAAACAAAAGGAGCAGTTTCTTAACTTCCAGCCCCTGAGCCTCTTTAGTTAACACCAGATCCAAAAGCTCCCTTTCTAGGTTTTTTCAGAGTCACACTGAGCTCATGGGCTCTGCTTGGCTGTCTTGCTTTCTCTGCCTCTCTGGGTATGTCTACACTACGGGATTAATCCGAATTTATATAATTTGAATTTGGGAAACAGATTGTATAAAGTCGAAATGTATGCGGCCACACTAAGCACATTAATTCGGCGGTGTGCGTCCAAGTACCGGGGCTAGCGTCGATTTCTGCAGCATTGCACTCTGGGTAGCTATCCCATAGCTATCCCATAGTTCCCGCAGTCTCCCGCGCCCATTGGAATTCTGGGTTGAGATCCCAGTGCCTGATGGGACAAAAAACATCGTCGCAGGTGGTTCTGGGTACAGCCTCACCTCCTCCCTCACTCCCTCCCTCCCTGCATGAAAGCAACGGACGGCAGACAACCATTTCGCGCCTTTTTTCCTGAGTGAACACTGCAGACTCCATACCACGGCAAGCATGGAGCCCGCTCAGCTCAAGACAGCAGTCATGAACATTGTAAACACCTCGCGTGTTCTCGTGGAGTTTATGCTGAGCCAGGACCAGAAAAACGAGGGGAGGAGGCAGCAGCGGCGTCAGCGCAGCGACAAGCATGATGAGGACATGGACATGGACATGGACACAGAATTCTGTGAAACCACGGGCCCCGGTGCTTTGGAGATCATGTTGTTAATGGGGCAGGTTCTATCCATGGAACGCCGATTCTGGGCAAGGGAAACAAGCACAGACTGGTGGGACCGCATAGTGTTGCAGGTCTGGGACGATTCCCAGTGGCTGCGGAACTTTCGCATGCGTAAGGGCACTTTCATGGAACTTTGTGACTTGCTGTCCCCTGCCCTGAAACGCCAGAATACCAAGATGAGAGCAGCCCTCACAGTTGAGAAGCGCATGGCGATAGCCCTGTGGAAGCTTGCAACGCCAGACAGCTACCGGTCAGTCGGGAATCAATTTGGAGTGGGCAAATCTACGGTGGGGGCTGCTGTGATGCAAGTAGCCAAAGCAATCACTCAGGTGCTGCTACGAAAGTTAGTGACTCTGGGAAATGTGCAGGCCATAGTGGATGGCTTTGCTGCAATGGGATTCCCTAACTGTGGTGGGACGATAGATGGAACCCATATCCCTATCTTGGCACCGGAGCACCAAGCCACCGAGTACATAAACCACAAGGGGTACTTTTCAATGGTGCTGCAAGCACTTGTGGATCACAAGGGACGTTTCACCAACATCAACGCGGGCTGGGCGGGAAGGGTTCATGACGCTCGCGTCTTCAGGAACACTACTCTGTTTAAAGGGCTGCAGCAAGGGACTTACTTTCCGGACCAGAAAATAACCGTTGGGGATGTTGAAATGCCAATAGTTATTCTTGGGGACCCCGCCTACCCCTTAATGCCATGGCTCATGAAGCCATACACAGGCAGCCTGGACAGGAGTCAGGAGCTGTTTAACTACAGGCTAAGCAAGTGCAGAATGGTGGTAGAATGTGCATTTGGCCGTTTAAAAGGTCGCAGGCGTTCATTATTGACTCGCTCTGACCTCAGCCAAAGAAATCTCCCCATTGTTATTTCTGCTTGCTGCGTGCTCCACAATCTCTGTGAAAGTAAGGGGGAGACCTTTATGGCGGGGTGGGAGGCTGAGGCAAATCGCCTGGCTGCTGATTACGCGCAGCCAGACACTAGGGCGATTAGAAGAGCACACCAGGAAGCGCTGAGCATCAGAGAAGCTTTGAAAACCAGTTTCATGACTGGCCAGGCTACAGTGTGAAATATCTGTTTGTTTCTCCTTCATGAATACCTGCCCCCTTTATTGACTCATTTTCTGTAAGGAACCCACCCTCCCCCTTCCCCCAGCTTGCTTTCAAACCAAATAAAGTCACTATCATTTAAAAATCATTTATTCTTTATTAATAGATTAGAAAAAGAGGGAGGGAACCCGGGTGGGATTTGGGAGGAGGATCGGTGGGAAGGAAAAGGCCACTAAGAAAAGGTTAAAAAATGACAGCCTTTTGCTTGGGCTGTCCACTGGGGTGGAATGGGAAGGTGTACGGAGCCTCCCTCCCCCCGCGTTCTTACACGTCTGGGTGAGGAGGATACGGAACATGGGGAGGGGGGTACAGGGGCTGTAGCAGCAGTCTGTTTTCCTGCAGCCGTTCCTGAAGCTCCACCAGACGCCGGAGCATGTCTGTTTGCTCATGCAGCAGCCCCAGCGTTGCATCCTGCCTCCTCTGATCTTCCTGCCGCCACCTCTCATCTCAAGCGTCTCTCCTCTCCTCACGTTGGTCCCTCATGTCCTCACTTTGGTCCCTCCTGTCCTCACGTTCACTGGCTTCTTTCCTATACTTTGCAACCATTTCCTTCCACTCATTCAGATGAGCTCTGTCACTGCGGCTGGATTCCATTTCTGAAAACATCTCGTCTCGCGTCTTCTTCTTACGACGCCTTATCTGTGATAGCCTTCGGGATGGAGGAGGGAGGCTTGAGGAATTTGCAGCTGCTGTAGGGAGGGGAAAGAAGAGAGAATTGTTTAAAAAGATACATTTTGCAGAACAATGTTTATACTCTTTCACGGTGACCAACACTATTCACATTACATAGCACATGTGATTTCTGTGCAAGGTCGCATTTTGCCTCTTAATACTGAGTGCCTGTGCCTGTGGCTTTGCTGCTAGAGATCACAGGTCCGGGCAACAGAATTCGGCTTGCATGCGGCCATGGTAAGCCATTGTCTTACGGCTTCTGCGCCCTCCTTTCCCACATACCAAGCAAAGCCCGTAGAGTGCTGCGGTTTTTCTGTTAACATTCAGCAGCAGCAGAAAACAAACTAACCACCGCCCCCCTCCCGCCATGAATTCTCTGGGATGATCACGGTACCCCTCCCCCCACCGCGTGGCTGGTAACAGGGAAGATCCCTGCAGGAACCAAACTAACCCCCCCCCCCCCGCCGACCCCCTCCCGCCATAAATTCTCTGGGATGATCACGGTACCCCTCCCCCCACCGCGTGGCTGGTAACAGGGAAGATCCCTGCTAGCCAAACGCGAAAAGCTCAGGGCCAATTTCCCATCTGCGCTTGACTAACTGCAGGGAAGGATTTATTTTCCGCCACAGGCAAACAGCCCAGTAGGAACGGCCACCTCTGTCCCCTTAATTAAGTTCCCGTATTTCAACCAGGTTACCATGAGTGATATCACTCTCCTGAGGATTACACAACAAGATAAAGAACGGATGTTGCTTGAATGCCAGCAAACACCAGGACCATACGCTGCCAGGCTTTGTCAGGCAATGATACCAGATTACTTGCTGCAAGCATGGCGTGGTCAAGTGTCCTACCATGGAGGACGGAATAAGGATGCACTGCCCAGAAACCTTGTGGCAAGGCTTTTGGAGTACCTCCAGGAGAGCTTCATGGAGATATCCCTGGAGGATTTCCGCTCCATCCCCAGACACGTTAACAGACTTTTCCAGTAGCTGAACTGACCGCGAATGCATCCCAAGTCCTCAGGGCAAAGTAATCATTAAAAACCGTTTGCTTTTAAAACAAGTTTTATATTTTAAAAGGTAAACTCACCTGAGGTCCCTTCCATGGGGTCAGGGTCTTGGATACTGGGTTGGGAGGGTACTTCAGTCAGGGTGAGAAAAAGATCCTGGCTGTTGGGGAGAATGGAGTGCTGTGTGCTCTCTGCAAGCTCATCCTCCTCCTCCTCCTCCTCCTCCTCCTCTCCCCCATCGGCAGAATCCTCAGGTGTAGCTGATGAGACTATCCCCAACCCGGAATCCACGATCACAGGTGGGGTAGTGGTGGCGGCCCCCCCTAGAATTGCATGCAGCTCGGTGTAGAAGCGGCATGTCCGCGGCTCTGACCCAGAGCGACCGTTTGCCTCCTTTGTTTTTTGATAGGCTTGTCTGAGCTCCTTGACTTTCACGCGGCACTGATCTGAATCCCTATTGTGGCCTCTCTCCATCATGCCCTTGGAGATTTTTTCAAAAGTTTTGGCATTTCGTCTTTTAGAACGAAGTTCTGCAAGCACTGAATCCTCTCCCCATACAGCGATCAGATCCAGTACCTCCCGTACGGTCCATGCTGGTGCTCTTTTTCGATTATCGGCCTGCATGGTTACCTGTGCTGATGAGCTATCTGTGGTCACCTGTGCTCTCCACGCTGGGCAAACAGGAAATGAAATTCAAATGTTCGCGGGGCTTTTCCTGTCTACCTGGCCAGTGCATCCGAGTTTAGATTGCTGTCCAGAGCGGTCACAATGATGCACTGTGGGATAGCTTCCGGAGGCCAATACCATCGAATTGCGGCCACACTATCCCTAATTCGAAATGTTAAAATCGATTTTGGCGCTACTCCGCTCGTCGGGGTGGAGTACAGAAATCGATTTAAAGGGCCCTTTATATCGAAATAAATAGCGTCGTTGTGTGGACGGTTGCAGGGTAAATTCGAATTAAAGCTGATAAATCCGAATTAAAGTCCTAGTGTAGACCAGGCCTCTGTGTGTTCTTGTCTGTTCTGTTTCTGTGTGTTCTCCCTACACACACACACACACACACACGCGTGCGCGCGCTCCTGGTTGCAATACTTAGTGGAACCCCACCACCACCCTCATGATGCTGGTTCCTGGGCAGACTTATTAGGCTTTGTTTTAGGTGTGGTCCCTTAACTGTCTCTGACAACTATCTTAAATGAAGGGCTTGTTTACATATCAGTTAGAAAGAGATTTTAATTCAACCAGAACACGGTTTCATCCAGCTCATATATATAAACACAAAGGGCCAAATGCTGATCTTGATTACTCCAGTATCAATATGCACTAACTCCACTGACTTCAGCAGAATTATTCCAGATCTATCCTGGTGACACTGTGGATATGTACATGGCAGCTGGGAGAGTGCTGTCCACACAGGTACACAGACACATGCTAGCTCAGCTCAAGCTAGTGAGCTAAAAATAGCAATATGGCTGCAGCAGCGACCCAGGCTAACCACCCGAGCACAAACCCAGGGACTTGGGTGGCTAATCCTAGCCACCACCCATGCCAGTTGGCCACACTGCTAATTTTAGCATATTAGCTTGAGCAAAGCTAGCATGTGTCTGTCTACCTGTACTGGGAAACACCCTCCCCCCTACACCCTGAGAGCAACATTTGGCCCAAAGCATTTGCTTTAGTGTTCAACATATGACACAGGAGATGTCACTTAGGGCCAGATCCTGCTCACTTTACCCACATGAGTAGTTGACTTAAATGGGGTCAGTCAAGTGAACAGGGTTCAGCCCTAGGCCCCAATCCTGCAAACACTTTATGCATGAGAATAACTTTTACACTTATGAGGAGCCCCACTCTGCTCAGTGTGGGAGTACCCATATGCATGAATGCGTTTAAAGGATTGGAGCCTTCGTCAGAGCATACTTGAATAGGATAGGAATTTATTGGGTTGTCTCTCAAGTATACTACTTTAGTGCAATGAGAGTGAGTTGTAATGACTGCTGCTTAATCAGAACAGAATCAGCATAAATTTCATTAAACACGAATGAATTCAAAGAGAGTCAAGGGACTAAGTAGTATTAAATAGGTGTAAAATTCTAAACTCCAGTCTTACAATACAGAAGCAGAGAAATAAATATTGAAGAAACATGAAATGCTAGTTAATATCATTTATTCAGTACAGTATTATATTTCCAGTTTTTTTCAGCCTCTTAATCAAGACAGCTGCTTTGCCTTGTATCTCACTACACAACCAATGTATGCATTAATCAACAACATCACAGAATGTTTTATGTTTCATTGCCTAAATAATGTGCACATAGGAGGCAAGCCAATAAATCATTTTACGGAGGTTACACCAGTAGCAATATAATCAGAGTCAAAGCTTCCAAGAAAATAGAAATCGAGCTATGTCCTAAAAAAACCCCAAATTAATGCATTTCTTACCATCTTTAGGAAATCTTTAGGAAAGTTAATATATTATTTTTACTAGAAGCATATCTATCATTCAATCAATGCATTTAGATGTTTTCTGGTGAAACGGTAACTGATACATCAAATCGACTCTCCTTTTGGAGACAAAGCATAGTTTGTCAAAGCAATACTAGTACTTGGTCTATATTCTTGGTTAAGAAATGATTGTCTTGGTCTATTCCGTCAAACAGTATCTATTCCAACTTTTCCTTCTAGGTTTCTTCTTGAATACTACAAATTAAGGCCACTTGTCTACTCCGTTTGAAATTCCTGTGTGAAAACTTCTCTCTCTTCCATCCTTATTACAGAGGTTAATTGTTTAATAATGTTGAATAAACATCTGCATTCACATTTTTCCTCATGAAAATTCTGTGCTTGTGGGTAACTTTTAGTGTCTCCATCATATGCACAGGTTACATGTATTCATACAAATACCTGCACACTTAAAAACATAAATAAAATAGGGAAACTGAGGACTTGATCCTTTGAGATGTTGCATATCCTCAAGTCCCATTGACCTTCATGAGAGTTGAGGGAGCTTAAAGCCTCACAATCACAGGCCCTCCATGTGTGCATAATTAGTAACACAAAAGATTTATACAATTAAAACCTAATGCACTGTGACTACTTGCATGAGTAAGGATTTGGCAGTCTTGGGTTCTTTAAAATGGTACATGTTGTTTTGAAAATACAGCTAACAGCAATGAGCAGTGTACCTGCAAGACCAAAATATGTCTTTTTAATTTAATGCTGTAGCATGTCATTCAAAAGCATGAAAGATTTACATAGATCAGTGTATACTTAGGGACATATCTCAGGTGTGGTTTTATCATTGATCCAACTAATTACTCTGGCTTGTGGTAAGGTTTTTTTTGTGTGTGGTTTTTTTTACTGTTACATCTTTCTTTAAATATTTTTAAAGCACTCATGCAGACACAACATTTAAAATTGCTCACTGCTGGAAAGATGTTCCGAAGAATCTTACTTCTGTCACAGTGGAACAAGATGCAGTATTGCTCAAGACTATTTATTTTGATTTTTTTAAGTCTTCATCATGTTTTCCTCTGTAAATTTTAGTTTTTCATCTGGTTCCTTGGTACATCACTGAATCATCCTCACCACTTGACTTTCAGAAAGCTCCATTTCTCTGGTAGGCAAAATAGACATGTAAGCACATGACTAGATAATTTCCTTCATCCCCTCCACACTGTTAGCACGAAATAAAATAATGAGATCATTTACCAGCTAAACAATGTATAAGATTTCATTTTATTTTACCTTAACCATTCTATTTTTCCCTCCCTCCCTCACAGATGATGGAAATGCTTAAAACAAACTAAGGTAGTATGAAACTGACTAATGTAAGTGTAAGCATGGCACCCAGTGGGCGAGCTGTAAAATGTTTGTGTGCTTCTGCCAAAATATGTTGCATGGCTTTCTGCTATTGTCTTGTGTTTCTGATGTTAGGCAGCATGTTTCGGTAACTTGTAAACATTTCATTTTATATTTATATTCCTAATGTTGGATTTGTATTTTTAAATACCCCCTTTTTAAAATGGTCCTTGGCAAATGATCATAACGTAGCTGCAAGCACTGTAAAAATTATTTGTTACAATAGTGTCCAGAAGCTCCAATCAGGACCTCAGCCCATTGGGCTAGGTTTTGTAGAAACACATAATAAGAGAGCATAAATTTGGTATGCACATGAGTTAGGAGCAATGGGCCAGATTTTTAAAGGTATCTAGATGCCTACTGGGATTTTCAAAAGCACCAAGGCACTTCAACCTCATTGATTTCAATGGATGTTAGGCACTTAGATGTTTGTGAAAATCCTACGAGGCATCCTAGTAACTTTAAAAATCTGGCCAAGTGTCAATAATCCTGTGAACCCTTCTGTGGTTGTCCCATGAAAATGACCCTCCAGATTGGCCGCTGTAGAATTCAAGCTGTGTTAGTGTGGTAGTCTTCTACCCTAAAATGAGTAACTTTTGTGTTACTTTATATAATGGTTGTGTAGAAATCAAACATATTGTACTTTCACAGTAATATGCCCAAAAGATCATTCTCAGCCACAGAGATGATAGTTTCCTTTTTTAAAAAAATACCTTTTATAAAATTTGAGTGCATATAATGCTCATGATGCTGAGACTAATAGCACTACCCTGAAACAGGCAAGCTTCCCTACGCAGCTCTTCCAGTGCTTCTCATTAATGATCTGCAACACCCTTGCTGTTCCCGTCCTGGGTTTCTCTTGAGCAGAGACAGACACTTATATTAAACTGTCCTGGTTTTGTGATGTGCACAAGCGGGGGGTTGAATGAAACCACCCAACTCATTTTCATGTGCCCTAAGCTATCATTTGAAACCAGATCACCAGAGGTGACAGGTCAATGCACTAGCCCAGTGTGCCACTTAGCTCCATGTTTCTTTTCTTTTTGGACACTAGAAGCAGTGAAAAGCAGTTAGTTATGCTGAGTATGCTCAGTTCAACTCCTCACAGTTGAACTACTCGTCCCTTCCAACCCTGATATTCTGTGGTTCTATGATTCTACTCACGCGGGGTTTCATAGTTATATTTTATCATTAAATGAAAGTACAACTTCACCACAACATCCACATTGCTAAAGTGCATGGAATTAACAATACACGTGTGATAACAGAATAACTTACCAGACTATGTCTACCTTCTAAATTATTGCGGTTATAACAACTAGAAATTTGACAGCCATCTACATGACATTTTTACAGCTCTTCTCAGTTATCCAGCTTGAAAGCTATCGCTCTCTTCCTTAAGGCACTAATGATTAGAACTAAAAGAGCTTGAAAAATCCCACCTGGTGAGCAAGGTCACCTTTTTATTCCCTAACAAAACAGATCACTGAGCTAACAAGGCTAGGGAAGCCTTAATTAATGTCAACAGATCATATTAAAAGCAAAGGGAAAATAGGGCAGTAAAAATAGTACTCTATAGAAGTAAGGAAGATTATTTTGTGAAACCATCCCAAGAGAAGCCAGGGAGCCTTAGCGTCAGATATTTCTAATGCTGGGGGTGGATTACAGAAAAGTGTGGGAATAACTAACACTGTCTTGTGACATCGCAGTTTTCTTCTTTGTGGGTTAGCCCCAGGGCTGAAAGTAAAATTGAGCCAGCTCTGGCCCCTTGGGTGGAAGGGGCAGGGCTGGGGTCAGTGTCCCCCAGCCAGCCCATCTGCACTGCCTGGCCTGCACCACCCGGGGCTCCAGTGGCGATTTAAATCGCGGTTCTGGGACAGCTACTTTTGCCCGTCGGCAGCCGGGGGGGGGGGGGGGGGGGGGGGCAAAAGGGGCAACAACATTAAAGCACTGCTGCCGCGGCGTTTTAAGGACCCTGCTTAAAGTGCTGCCATGGCAGCGCTTTGACGTCGCTGCCCCTTTTGCGCCCCCCCATTGGCGGCCCTGCTGGTAGGGACACAGCAGGGCCCCCGATGGGGGGCACAAAAGGGACAGCGACGTTAAAGCGCTGCCAGGGCTGGCACTGGAAGCTACTTTTTACCGGTATGCCGTACCAGCCCGTACTACCTTACTTTTAACCCTGGTTAGCCCAAGCAGGTAGAGTCCCCGCAATGAAGACACAGGCATGAGCTCAGAAAACAGAACATGTATTTATTTCCGCAAGAGTGTAGCGAGGCAGCTCCCCTCCTCCTACTCGTGCTGCTGACTCCTAAAAACACTTTTGCTTTTCCTCCAGGCAGGAAGTGCACCCCCACTCTCCACTTCCTCAGAGCAGTGTCCTTCCCCTCTGCACTGCAGAGACGACGCAGACAGTGCAGTAATCCTGTTACAATTCTATTCATTTCTGTAGTACCAAGGATCTCAAAGCACTTTACATATCTAAATTGTCACATCACATCCCTGTGGTCGAGAGAGATTATCCCTTATTTATAAAGTGGAAAAAGAAGGAGAGACTGGCCACAGTCCAGCAAAGCATGCTCTTAACTTTAAGCATGTAACTAATCCTACTGATTTCATAAAGATAAGTACAAGCTTAAGTGGTTTACTGAATCAGAGCTATAGAGAGGGCTAACTGACTTGCCCCAGGTCACCCAGAGAGTATGTTTCATGCTACAGCTTCTGGCCATTCATTATGATGATTAGTTTTCTCTTAGCATTGGCATGGTAGAGGTGGAATGTGCTAGAATCTATCTTGCTGGTGCTAGGCTGAAGGCGCCATGTCTTGCAGTAGTTGGCTAGCTCTGCGGCATTGTCACTCAGGGTCTTCTCCAGATCAGAAAAAGTCAGAGCCTGTAGCCCACAGCAGATGTCGTCTGTGTAGATGAAATTCCATGACTGGGCTGGTGGCAGGTTATTTCTGTACAGATTAAACAAGGTTGAGCCTAGAACAGACCTCTGGGGTAACCTGTTGATTTGTTTTTTCCAAGCACTTGTTTTCTCACACACATGCACTTTTAACCGTCTGTCTCGGAGTAGCAGTTCGATGGCATCAGTAAGCCATGGTGGGAGGACTCTAGATATTTTAACAAGTAGACTCAGGTGCCACACTATATCATACGCTGCAGTGAGGTCAAGGAAAATAGCACCTGTTTTCAGGTTTCTCTGAAAACCGTTTTCGATAAATATGTGATTAGCACAAGTACTTGGTCACATGTGCTTCAACAGACCCTACTGCTCATCTGCCCAGTTTCGACCTGCCACGTCGTCAGTGGGCCCTTCTTAACTGATTCCGGACTGGGCAAGGCCTCTGTGCAGTCAAACAGCACTGTTGGGGTCTTCAAGACAATCCAGCTGCAGTACATCTCAAACTATGACACACATTGTCGAGGGGTGCCCACTAACCAAATTCAGGGGTGGGCTCCGAGAGAGCCACTAAGAATGTTATTGCTTGTAGGAGTGCCGGAATAATTTTTATAGAGAGGGTGCTGAGAGCGATTGAACCAAACTGTAAACCCTGTATATAATGGAATCCACTTCAAGCCAGAGGGTGCAGCAGTACCCCCAGCACCCTTAGTTCCAGCACCTATGATTGCATGACTCAGTGAATATGCCAACACTAAATAAATAAATACCCAGAGAGTCTGTGGAAGAGAACGCTGGTCTCTAAATTTCCAGTGTTGGTCCCCCACCACAAGACTATACTTCCATTGTGTGAGAGCTGTAGTGACATCCCTAATGACAATGGAAAGTGGGATGCTCTACTTACCCTCTGTGAGCAAAATAATAATAGATGTTACTTTTGCTACATGTGGTTGCTGCCAGGAAGGGTAGGCTGAAAATATAGCCCATTTTTTGTTATGGTACCACATGGTGTCCCTCTCTACTCTGTTAATCAGCATTCAGTCTGTCAACATAATCCAATGGGAGGAGGGAAAAGAAACCTAGGAAAACCAATAGCATTTTATTACCCTGTCAATAAATTAGGCTAGCAATTTATTGCTATACCTGGGTAAGCACACAGCACTGGTGTATATACAACTGTACACAAATGGTTGATTTAGGATTTTCTAGCTACCCAGCAGTCTGATTTTTAGGGGCGTCTTCTCATAGGATCTATCTTTAAATGTATTTCCTTTTTGTATTCCTATTAACGATAATTGATGTCATGATTGCATCTCTCGTGATCAACTTCTTTACCGCAGTGCTTTCAGGGGGAAATGGTGCTCTGAAAAATATTGAAGACAAAAAGACCATTTACCTGTTCCTGTGGAACATGGATGTACCTGTACTGCACCAGGTTTATGTTTCAAATCAAAATTCTTAACAGAAACGTAAATAGGCTGTACTGTAGGGAATGAACCTTGACTGTCTGGGAGAGAAAAAGGTGCTATAATAGTACTATTCCATCTCTAACTTATAGGATGCTATTGTATTCAAAAATGCAAGAATGTTCCCCTTCTGTACTGAAATGAAAAAGCTGGCAGATATGTTTTTAGATTTCACAAGAGGGAAAAAAGGATGGATGATGGGGGAAGGGAAGCATACCACCTTAGGTTGTGGAATCTCCGTCTCTGGAGATATTTAAGAGTAGGTTAGATAAATGTCTATCAGGGATGGTCTAGACAGTATTTGGTCCTGCCATGCGGGCAGGGGACTGGACTCGATGACCTCTCGAGGTCCCTTCCAGTCCTAGAATCTATGAATCTATGAATCTAGTGTCTAGCTTTCTTTCTCAGTGCTAGCCAAGAAGAAGAAGCAGCGGGTTTTGTCACCTTAGTCTTGATCCTGGAATGCAGAGGGAACCACCATCAGGAAGTCCACAAAATGTGAGAGAACGGTTGTGTTGAAATAAAGACATAAAGCTATCTTCAGTCTGCAACACGTTAGGGGGTTCTGCAATAGGCTTCCTGGACACTTAAACCCAGCTCTGAAAGCAGTGCTCATATATTCTCTGAGGTGCTCAAATTCAGCTTATCTATAAGGGGAAGACAATATTGCTTCCATCTAGTTTGTACTTGAGGATATCTCAGGAAGTAAATCAAAGTATGCTAGAGATAAATCTTTGGAAAAGAGTATATGAAAACTTTGTTTAATTTGTTTCCACGGCTGTTGTAAAACTAACTCACTGGAGGCAACATAATCTGAAAATGGAATCTGTTACTAAAGTGGGAAATGACTTACCAGAAGAGCAAAGTCTTTATGTCTCTCTCCCTTACTATGGCTTTGTGGGTGGCATGCTTGCCTGTGGGCCAGAAGCTCCCAAACTTCATACTGTTACCTATTGCATCACTTGGGGGAGTGGGATTTCAGTTTGGAGATCACATCCTTTGGGTAAAATGTTACATTGAGTTCCCTGCTTCCTATTTCTAGTGATTGTCCAGGTTGAAGACAGAGAGAAAACCCTGGTGTATTGGCCAAGATTGCCAATCAGTAACTCTACTTCTGAAGTTCAGTGCTGTGTATTAGCTGTGCTGAAGCACACAGTGGCTGCTACAATTGGCTACAGACACTCTCACTACACTACTAGTATCTGATGGGTTTATAAAACTATCTGAGCTAACTTTTAAATACCAGAGGCATTTTACACCACCAAGCTCCATTCTTGAAAGAAACAATTTGGTGATCTCCATATCTGAATCTGGAAACTTGTGGTGGAATCAAATGTCTGATAAACTAAGCCGCTTGGAAACAAACAGCCCAAATGTTGTCCTGACTGCACAAGTGTGGATACCTGTGGAAAAATAACCGTATAGCTCAGAATTCCATGAAGAGTTTTCTCTGAATGATTTTATCAGGGCATGCGACTTGCTCTCACCAAGAACTGTCAGAGGGTTCTGTCCCCTAACCAGCAGATGAGGGGCAGAAACAGCTGTAGAAACAAATTAAACAAAGTTTTGATATGCTCTTTTCCAAAGATTTATCCCTAACATCTGTTGATTTACTTCTTGAGATATCCTCAAGTACAAACTTGAGCATGTCAAAGAATATATGAGCACTGCTTTCAGAGCTGGGTTTAGGTATCCAGGAAACCTATTGCAAAACCCCCTTCACTCCATCCCCGTCACCAGGGGCCATCCCCTTTGCCATGGCAGCACAACTCCATGGGTTGCTGTGAACCCCACCAGCAGCAAGAACAAATCACAAGCACACATTAAGGAGGAGAGGTTGCAGATGTGCAGAGGAGTTAATACTGGCTAAACAAGCAGTAATTTGTTGGAGGGACAGTACCCCAGATACATCAACCCTTTTCTCACTGCTTCTAAACAGCATCCCCCACAAGTTGGTCAAATACTGAGGGGCTGTCATTGGATGGTTTCAATAGCCTTCCATCTGCATTGCATTTTAAAATTGTAGGAAGTCCAATTCTCAAAAGAGGATGCCTGAACATAGGACCCTGCATGCCTGTTTTAGGGACCTAAGAGCTAATTTAGGTACTCATCAGTAGGCACCCAAGTTTGAAAATTAGACCCTGGAGCAGGGACAACTCTATTTTTTTTTTTTAATATTAGGGTTGGAAGGGACCTCAGGAGGTCATCTAGTCCAACCCCCTGCTCAAAGCAGGACCAATCCCCAGAAAGATTTTTTTACCCCAGTTCCCTAAATGGCCCCTTTAAGGATTAAACTCACAACCCTGGGTTTAGTAGGCCAATGATCAAACCACTGAGCTATCCTTCCCCCTATAGACATATGAATTACAAAGACTCCATTATGGGCAGCAACAACCTGTGATTATTGGTTCTAATTAATAAGTGAGTCCTCGGACTTCTTCAAGGCAACATTCATAATAGATTAGATAGATGGGAGATGTCATAAAATCTAATGAAGGTTAATTGTAATAAAATAGATTTTTGTATATTGGAGAGCAGGCTTTGATTGTGTGTCAAAATTCATAAACAAAAATAAGCACGTCTATTTTATACTGATGGGTGTAGTAGTTGCATCCAAGAACTATGCATTTAAAATTGCGAGCCATAATTTTCATAAGAGACTAGTGATTTTGGGTGCCCAACTTAAGACATCTTAAAGAAGTTTGATTTTTTTTAGAAGATGGGTGCTGAGACCTATCTGAAAACCAAGCTCCTCTAAGATGCCCCAAGTTGGGCACCCAAAAATAAGGGCACCCCATATATCTAGTCACTTTTGAAAATCTTGGCCACAATGCACATCTATAGTCTCACTGCAAGGAAAGAGTTTGTGTGAGTTGTGAAATTGTTATTTATTATAGTTTTTGTATAACTTTGCAGAATATAGGTAAGTCTGATGCATAAATTAACTGCATTGTTTGCACATTTTGTCTAATTAATATCAGCTTGTGTAAAATATTATGAAGCCCTGTCCACATGCTTAGAATTCCTTAGTGATTTGCATCTGTATTGTTTTTCAAAAATGTTCCAGAAGAAGCGATTTTACCGATTCCTACTTTTGTTGTTTGCTATGTACCTAGTATTAAATCTCATCCCACAATTCTGGCCTAGAGATTTATAAAAGTTCGCAGTTTTCAGTCAGCAGGCCTGCTACTGATGGTGGCAAAGTTTATCAAGTGCCGCAAAGCAGTTTCCTTCACGTACTATTTAATGGGTCTATAGCAATGGTGCCCAAACTTTTCCTGTTGTGCCCCCCCTTACCAGTAATGGACACACACCCCCATTACTGCACAGTTGGCTAAGCACAGGAGGTGGGGCTAGAGGCTGAGCTGGCCTGGGAGCAGAGGGGGAATAAGGGCAGAGCTTGCAGGGATGGAGCAGGGGGTGGGGAGGAGTGGAACTGTAGCTGTGGTTTTGGCTGGAACTGGGCAGAGGGCAGGGCAGAGCTGCAGCTGGGGCCAGAGCTAGGCTGGGGGCAAAGCAGGGCTGGGTGGCACTCCCTCCCCGCCCTCCATGGGGGCTCGCTTGGGCCCCACCGTGCACCCCTCAAATATTCCTCTGTGTCCCTCTATAGGGGGGCATGCCACACAGTTTGGGGACCACTGGTCTATAGTGAGAGTGGCCATAGAAGGTACTTACAGAATTTAGGACAAAATTAAGACAAAAGTGAGAATTATACAATGACTCCCTTGAAAAGCATAGCAACTATGCAGTAATACATGGCAATGCAAATGTGTTAGTTCAGAGTAATGTAGTAAATAACCTGTATCATTTCTTATATGGAAAGTACACGTTTCTAATACTTGTCACTGAGACACCTGCACTCTCTTATCCACCAATAAGGAAGTGCGAACACAATTAGTGTAAAAATTTCTTTAGAGGAACTAGAGTTAGTCTCTCTGGTGTTTGAACAGGGCATATTTCTCTGACCTTTCACTAATACTGACTCAGCAGAACAACAATAGAGCAGTTTCCACAGCTTAACAGATTCATCCAGGTCACTCTGCTTCCAACACCACATCACTTTTCTTCATGTTCTCAGCTCTCAGTTATGTTAACATACACAACACCTAGATTTATTTCTGTTATCTGCCAGTTGCACAAAATATACGAGCAGCATGCACTTTCAACTGGTACGACAAACAGCTGCTACATAAGGCTACATGAAGAAAAGGTCTAAATTTCCACCAAATCCACAGCTCCATGACCCATCAGATACCTTGGTGCTTTGCATAGGGGGAACCTTACACACACATACTGTATAGAAACAATCTTGGTGCATTGGAGAAAGTAAGTAGAACACACAGATGGAGTTATTTCGGAATGACAGTTCTGCCCTCAGAGTGGAGCATAAAATAATTAGCAAATGCATGCAGTAGTTAGTAATTTGAGGTTATTTTTAGTTTTGTTTATTCTTCTTCGAGTGATTGTTCATGTCCATTACACATTAGGTGTGCGCGCGCCGCATGCACGGACGTCGGAAACTTTTTCCCTCAGCGGCTCCCGTCGGGCCGGCAGGGCTCCCCCCTCCTGCCAGAGCGGCGCCCCGCTCTAGGGTATATATATCCCTGCAGGCCCGACCCTCCCTCAGTTCCTTCTTACCGTCCGTGGCGGCGTTGGAACAACTCTATCTCTCGTCTGAGAGTGTCCCTTAGCATAGTCGTTAGTGTTATCTTTACAGTTATCAGTTCTTTAGTAGTTAGTGTTAAGCTTAGCAGTTAACAGTTCTTTAGAAATACTCAAACTTCTTGTATTAGGTGTTTGGTCAACCCCGGCACCGGCCCTGGGTGGCGGAGCATGCCGCACATCCAAGGCTTCAAGGCTTATGCCACGTGCCGTAAGCCTATGCCATTAAGCGATCCACACGACTCGTGTCTCCGTTGCCTGGGGGAAGCACACCAAAAAGAGCGCTGCAAGATCTGTAAGGCTTTCAAGCCCAGGACTAAGAAAGACAGAGACTTTCGCCTTAAGCAGCTGCTCATGGAGACGGCGTTACAGCCCTCCACTTCGACGGCACCGTCAGCCTCGGTGCGGAGTGCCCCGGCATCGGTCCATGATCCGGCGCCGGCGGGACACCCTAAGCCCACGGCACCGAATCAGCGAGAACACCTCCGGCGCCGGTCGTCTTCGCCGACGAAATCGAAGGGCCAACCCAAGGCCCGAGGACGCTCCCCGCATAAGAGGGCAGCGCACACGAAGACCTCAAGTGCGCCTAAGGCCGTTGTGGCCCCAGCAAAGGTCCCGGTGTCAGTGGCTCCGGCGCCGAAAGGCCCGTCGAGCCCCGGGATAGGCGCGTCGAGTGAGAAGGAAGGGCTGGAGGAGCTTTTGGAACAGCCCTCCACCCCGGACACATTTGAGGCAGCAAAAGACCTCATTGAATTGTCCGCTGAGGGCCCCATCCAAACTAAGGACGTTCCGCCGAGACTGCCATCCAGAGGCAAGCCGGCAATGGTGCGCCCATCACGGTCGCCATCTCGGCACCGTTCACGGCACCGGTTCCGGTCGAGCTCCGCCTCGGTGGACTCCCGGCTTCCCTCCGCGCAGAGAGCTCCACAGCCGTCGGGCCTCAATAAGCGGCCGGCACCGACCCAGCAGCCCTACTCGAGTAGGCACCGGGACGTGTCAGTTACACGATCCCCGAGACCGACCACCCGTAGTCGTTCCCGATCCCGTGGTCACCGGTACCGATCCAGGTCCAGATCGGCAAGACGCTACTCCAGGTCCCGATCACGGAGGCACTACTCTCCAACCCCGGACCGGCACCATCCCACGGCACTGCCGTGGCCTTCCAGATCACCGTCCGTGGTTTTGGAGGCAGACTCGGGCCGGTACGGCGGATATGCCCACAGGGCACAGGCCAGTAGGGACCACGAAGCCGCTTGGCATCCTCAATGGGGCAAGCCAGGACAATGGCCATTCTGGACCCCTTGGGCCTACCACCAGCAAAGCCCCCCGTCCAGGACCTCGAGATCTGGGCCCTCGGGACACCGGTCCCGCTCTCTGCAGTGGCGCCCGTCCTCTCGCAAGGAGGCCACGGTCTCCAGACCACCGGAGCGAGAAGGAGCAGACTCGGCACCGAGCCCGGTACCGTCTCAGACCCACACCATGGGACGGGCCCCAGAGGAGCGCCCAATCGGTGAGGAGTTGCAGGAAGACGAAGATGCGCAAAAGGCCCTGACCTCTTCCTCCTCACCAGACGAAGCCGTGGCAGGCACAACAGTGTCTGGCCCTCCTCCAATTGATCATCGGGCGCACCAGGACCTGCTCCGCCGTGTAGCCCTCAATCTGGGCTTGCAGGCGGAGGAGACGGTAGAGCAGGAGGACCCCATGGTCGACATCTTAAGCCCGGAGGGCCCCTCCAGGATCGTGCTCCCGATCATAAAAACGGTCCAGTCCAACTACAAAACAGTATGGCAAACACCGGCCTCCAGTGCACCAACTGCGAAAGGCGTGGAGAGGAAATACTTCACCCCATCTAAAGGGTTTGACTTCCTCTTCTCTCACCCAACTCCCTGTTCACTGGTCGTCTCTGCGGTCAACGAACGAGAGCGTCATGGCCAGCAAGCCCCGGCCCCCAAGGCCAAGGAGGCGAAACGCTTGGACTTATTTGGGAGAAAGGTCTACTCGTCCAGGGGCCTCCAGTTGAGGATCGCTAATCAGCAAGCGATTCTGAACAGACACAACTTTAATTCTTGGGCATCAGTCTCCAAGTTTAAGGAATCCCTGCCGCAGGACTCACAACCCGAGTTTACGGCTCTAGTGGACGAAGGGAAGGCGGTAGCCAAAACCTCCCTACAGGCCTCCCCTGACTCCGCGGATGCAGCTGCGAGGACAATCGCGTCAGGGGTAGTAATGAGACGCTTGGCATGGTTACAGGCTTCTGGCCTTCCACCAGAGGTGCAAAACACCCTCCAAGACCTGCCGTTCGAGGGGTCAGGCTTGTTTTCGGACCAGACGGATGCCAGACTACATAGCCTCAAAGACTCTCGAGCAACCCTCAAGTCGTTGGGAATGCATACCCCAGTGACACAGAGGAAACCCTTCAAGCCCCAACCACCACAGAGGCAGTACCACCCTCGTCCTCGACAAGAACCGTACCGCAGACGTGGCAGGGATAACAGGCGGAGACGTAACAATACGCCTAACCAGGGCCAAAATCATGGCCAAGGCAAGCCGCAGCCAGGAAATAAACCAGGGTTTTGAAGCTGCGATCGAGGACAGCGTACCACACTCTATTCCGGATCCACCTCTATGTTTCAGGGACCGCCTGTCCTGTTTTTACCGTGCTTGGTCACATATAACATAGGACCGCTGGGTCCTGCGCACGGTGGAGGCAGGCTATACCCTTCAGTTCTCCTCGCCCCCTCCTCCCATCCCCCTTCCCCGTCCCTCTTCAGGGACCCCTCTCACGAGCAACTCCTCATGCAGGAGGTGCGGACCCTCCTCACTGTAGGAGCAGTGGAAGAGGTCCCCCCAGACCTAAGGGGGAAAGGATTCTACTCCAGGTATTTCCTGATTCCCAAAGCAAAAGGGGGCCTCCATCCCATTTTGGACCTACGCGGTCTAAACAAATTTCTGGTCAAAACACGTTTCCGTATGGTCTCCCTTGGAGCTATTATCCCATCCCTGGATCCGGGGATTGGTACGCTGCCCTCGATATGAAAGATGCGTATTTTCACGTTGCCATCCACCCGGCCCACCGGCGGTTCCTGCGCTTCACCATCTACCAGCGCCATTTTCAATTTACGGTCCTGCCCTTCGGCCTGGCAACGGCCCCACGAGTGTTCACAAAATGCATGTCCGTGGTGGCAGCTTTTCTTCGGAAGAGAAGGATGCGCGTGTACCCGTACTTGGACAACTGGCTCCTCGTGGGCAGGTCAGAGGCCGAGGTCCACTCCCATGTGACGCTGGCTCTACAGGTGTTCTGCAAGCTCGGCCTACAGGTCAATGTGCCCAAGTCCTCACTGATCCCCACGCAGAGACTGGACTTCATAGGAGCAGTCCTGGACTCGGTGGCAGCGCGGGCAAGTCTTCCAGTGTCACAGTTCTTGGCCATTCAAAGGGTCGTAGGCTCCGTCCAACAATTTCCCACGACTACGGCCAGGTGCTGCATGCAACTCTTGGGGCACATGGCGGCCTGCACACATGTAGTCAGACATGCCCACCTAAGACTCAGGCCATTGCAGTTGTGGCTAGCCCAAACGTATCGCCCCAACAGAGACCCTTTAGACCTGGTGGTGACAATCCCAGCTCGGGTGTTGAACTCCCTCCGCTGGTGGCTCGATCAGCAGCAGGTTTGCGAGGGGGTCCCCTTCGCTGCCCCACAACCCACTCTGACGTTAGTAACAGATGCTTCGGACCTGGATTGGAGGGCGCACCTGGAGGACCTGAGGACCCAGGACTTGTGGTCCAGGGAAGAAAAGTTGCTTCACATCAATCTGAAGGAGCTAAGGGCAGTTTGCCTCGCCTGTCAGACCTTTCACACCACCATAGAAGGCCACAGCGTGTCAGTTCTGACGGACAACATTACCGCCATGTTCTACATAAACAAGCAGGGCGGGTCCCGATCCTCTCCCCTCTGTCACGAGGCGCTCCGCCTATGGGACTTCTGTATAGCCCATTCAGTCCAGCTTATCGCAACATATCTCCCAGGGGTCCAAAACGGGTTAGCAGACCGCCTCAGCCGGTCCTACCACATGCACGAATGGGCGTTGAAACGGGACGTCCTGCATTCAATTTTCCAGAGGTGGGGGTTTCCCCTGGTGGATCTCTTCGCCACCAAGGACAACAGCCAATGCCCTCAGTTTTGTTCTTACCAGAACCTCAGCCCGGGCTCGTTGGCAGATGCCTTCGCGATCCCGTGGGGCGGGAGCCTGAGGTATGCCTTACCTCCATTCCCGCTCATCCACAAGGTCCTCCTCAAGGCCCGCAGGGACAAGGCGGCAGTCATCCTCATCGCCCCGGCGTGGCCACGCCAGCATTGGTTCACGACCCTGCTGGAATTGTCCATATCCGCCCCGATTGCCCTCCCCCTCCATCGCGACCTCATCACACAGGACCGGGGTCGCCTACTCCACCCGAACCTACCGTCGCTACATCTCACGGCGTGGTATCTCTCTGGCTAAACAATACGGAGCAAAGGTGCTCTCACCAGGTCCAGCGAATTCTCCTTGGTAGTAGGAAGCCCTCCACAAGAGCGACCTACCTTGCCAAATGGAGGAGGTTCTCCCACTGGTGTGAGCCTCATCACATACAGCCTCTGCGGGCCTCAGTCCCATCAATTCTGGACTACTTGCTGGACCTCAAACGTCAAGGGCTTGCCCCCGCCTCAATTAAAGTGCATCTGGCTGCCATATCGGCGTTCCATCCTGGGGAGTTGGGAGTTTCGGTGTTCTCCAACCCCACAGTAGCCCGATTCCTCAAGAGACTGGAAAGGGTGTTTCCCTATTTGCACCTGCCGGTCCCTGCGTGGAATCTCAACCTGGTCCTAATTAAACTCATGGGGCCCCCCTTTGAACCCCTAGCCTCTTGCTCCCTCATGCACCTTTCATGGAAGGTAGCGTTTCTCGTGGCCATCACATCGGCCAGGAGGGTATCGGAATTGAGAGCCCTCACTTCGGAACCTCCTTATACAGTTTTTCATAAGGATAAGGTGCAACTGAGGCCGCACCCTAAATTCCTTCCAAAGGTGGTCACGCATTTTCACATGGGCCAAGACATTTGTCTACCGGTGTTCTTCCCTAAGCCCCATACGGACCCAAGCCACCGCAGCCTGCATACCCTCGATGTCCGTAGGGCCCTAGCATTTTATCTAGAGCGGACCAGGCCATTCTGCAGATCAACTCAACTGTTTATTGCCATTGCGGAGCGAATGAGAGGCCTGCCTATCTCGACGCAACACTTGTCAGCATGGATTGTGCTTTGCATATGCACGTGCTATGAGCTCGCCAACGTACCAGCCCCGGAGATCCGGGCTCACTCGACTAGGGCCCAAGCATCCTCGGCGGCTTTCTTGGCGCAGGTTCCACTCCAGGAAATCTGTAAAGCGGCCACCTGGTCGTCGGTGCATACGTTCACAGCCCACTACGCGATCCATCATCAGACCACGGAGGCCGCGGTGGTCAGCAGGGCTGTGCTTCAATTGATTGTTCCTTGACTCCTACCCTCCTCCAATGGCAAACTTGTGAGTCACCTAATGTGTAATGGACGTGAACGATCACTCGAAGAAGAAAAAACGGTTACTTACCTTCTGTAAAAAGCAACAGAGGGTCCTGTGGCACCTTTGAGACTAACAGAAGTACTGGGAGCATAAGCTTTCGTGGGTAAGAACCTCACTTCTTCAGATGCAAGTAATGGAAATCTCCAGAGGCAGGTATATATCAGTGTGGAGATAACGAGGTTAGTTCAATCAGGGAGGGTGAGGTGCTCTGCTAGCAGTTGAGGTGTGAACACCAAGGGAGGAGAAACTGTTTCTGTAGTTGGATAGCCATTCACAGTCTTTGTTTAATCCTGATCTGATGGTGTCAAATTTGCAAATGAACTGGAGCTCAGCAGTTTCTCTTTGGAGTCTGGTCCTGAAGTTTTTTTGCTGTAAGATGGCTACCTTTACATCTGCTATTGTGTGGCCAGGGAGGTTGAAGTGTTCTCCTACAGGTTTTTGTATATTGCCATTCCTGATATCTGACTTGTGTCCATTTATCCTCTTGCGTAGTGACTGTCCAGTTTGGCCAATGTACATAGCAGAGGGGCATTGCTGGCATATGATGGCATATATAACATTGGTGGACGTGCAGGTGAATGAGCCGGTGATCTTGTAGCTGATCACATATCTACACATATCTGCCCACATATCTACACCAGCAACACCATCACTGGACCTAACCAGATCAGCTACAACATCACCGGCTCATTCACCTGCACGTCCACCAATGTTATATATGCCATCATATGCCAGCAATGCCCCTCTGCTATGTACATTGGCCAAACTGGACAGTCACTACGCAAGAGGATAAATGGACACAAGTCAGATATCAGGAATGGCAATATACAAAAACCTGTAGGAGAACACTTCAACCTCCCTGGCCACACAATAGCAGATGTAAAGGTAGCCATCTTACAGCAAAAAAACTTCAGGACCAGACTCCAAAGAGAAACTGCTGAGCTCCAGTTCATTTGCAAATTTGACACCATCAGATCAGGATTAAACAAAGACTGTGAATGGCTATCCAACTACAGAAACAGTTTCTCCTCCCTTGGTGTTCACACCTCAACTGCTAGCAGAGCACCTCACCCTCCCTGATTGAACTAACCTCGTTATCTCCACACTGATATATACCTGCCTCTGGAGATTTCCATTACTTGCATCTGAAGAAGTGAGGTTCTTACCCACGAAAGCTTATGCTCCCAGTACTTCTGTTAGTCTCAAAGGTGCCACAGGACCCTCTGTTGCTTTTTACAGATTCAGACTAACACGGCTACCCCTCTGATACTTACCTTCTGTAACTGTTGTTCTTCGAGATGTGTTGTTCACGTCCATTACACTTCCCACCCTCCTTCCCCTCTGTCGGAGTCACCGGCAAGAAGGAACCGAGGGAGGGTCGGGCCTGCAGGGATATATATACCCTAGAGCGGGGCGCCACTCTGGCGGGAGGGGGGAGCCCTGCCGGCCCGACGGGAGCCGCTGAGGGAAAAAGTTTCCGACGTCCGTGCACGCGGCACGCGCACACCTAATGTGTAATGGACGTGAACAACACATCTCGAAGAACAACAGTTACAGAAGGTAAGTAACTGGTTTTTTTTTGAGGAGGGGGGGTGAAATTTTTAAGACACTGGAAGTCTTTATTAAGTTGGACTTCTTATTAATTGTGAATCCAAATTTCAACTGTGAGAAAGGCTCACAATGGAAATAAAGGAACAAAGTTCCAAGTCTCATATGTCTGGGTCAAGGTCCTTCTCTGAGGCCTTGTTCCCAACCGATATTCCAGTCCCATTCAGTTAGAGACAAATGCCTTAAGTGGCTGCTACTCCCCAAGAGTGATCTGGCACCATGTTTTTGGATTATTTCCCAGCCCATAATGGCTTAGTGCTTGAATAGGATGCATTCCAAGGTCTGTGGTATCTATATTACATTCTTTACTTCCTGTGTTGAGCTTGAGGCTGAGGAAACCCACAAGACGGAGCAGTGATTTGTAGAATTTAAGGTCACAACAGACCACTGTGATCCTGTAACATGACCTGCATAACACAGGCCATGGAACTTTGCTCACTAATTCTTGCATCAAGTCCAGTAAGTTGTGGTAGAGTTGGAAGATGTCATTTAGAGAGACATCCAGTGATCGCGTGACCAGATATCCTGTTTTTAAAGGGACAGTCCCGTATTTAAGCCCTCCTGCAGGTGTCCCGACTTTTTCTTAAAAATGTCAAATTGTCCCATATTTTCTGTCTCCCCCACCCATCAGTACTGGCGGGTCTTGCTGCTGGCCGGATCCCTGCTCACCAGCCACCTGACCATCGGGGTGAGTGGGGGGAGGGGGTTTCCAGTGGCCAACGATGGGGGTGGGGGTGCAAGGCTGGTAGCGGGGCAAAGATGCAATATTCGGGGCCGGCCGCCCTCCCTGCCAGTCCAGTGCAGCCCCTGTGGCATGCCAGCTCTCAGCCAGCAGGGCCCCACCCCCCATTCCGTTTCCAGCAGGCACTGGCTACACACTGCAAGCTGCGGTGGCTGGTGAGTGCTGGCAGGTGCCAGGTGGCGGCCGGTTACATGTCGCCTCTTCTGCCGCACCCATCAGCTTTTTACATGCTCCCCCTCTCACTGTCCTCTCCCTGCTTTGCCCCTTCATCTGCCCAACCCTTCTGCTCCTCCATATCCCCTATGGTGGGGCACATCCCACTCCCAGCTCTGTGCGGAGAACCAGCCCCTGGTCAGAGCACTCAGCTCACCAACAGCCTGGCTGGCAGGCTCCTTCCTTCCCCCACTGCCTCTGGCTGGGCTAGCACCCCGGAAAAGCCCAAGACCCTCCAGCCCAGGGTGCTGGTCAGGAGGAGCTGAGCCCTGCATATGCCAAAGCTCCACACAGCACTGGCACGGGGAAGCCCCTCAGCTAAGCTCTGGAGTGGCATGAGGGAAGCGATTTCCAGCCTGTCCACAGCAGCCCCCCGGGCAGGGGCTTAGCACCCTCTTCACTCGCTCCCCCCCCCCTCCCCCAGCCCTGGGTCCTGCCTCCAGGGAGCATGGAGCTGCTCCGTCCCCTAGGCACCCTCCCCTTCTGAGCCACCTCTCTGCCCAGTTCGCTAAAGCCCCTGCAGTCAGGTTCCCTGGGCCCTGGTGCACAGTGCATCCTTAGGGCTTAACCCCTTCCTGCCCGTGCTGTAGCTGGGGGACAGGAGGCAGCTGGGTTATGTCAGTGGCCAGCAGCAGCCTAGAGGTGTTAGCTGCCTTTCGACACTGTGTGGGCAGAAAGGGACAAGCTGCTTCCGGTGGAGGATGCGGAAGAGATGAGCTCTGCAATGACATGGGCTAAGTATCCCTTCCCCCCTCCTCTTCCTCCGCTGCGGCTGGAAGCAGCTCCCGTCCCTTCCCAGGCAGGGAGGGTCAGGTTGGTCAGTCACCCTCCCTGTGTGAGAGAGGTGTACAGGAGTGTGTGTGTGTGTGTGTGTCACCCCCTCCCCGTGTGAACCCTAAAGCTTTAAAGATAAAAAGGTAAATAAAAATAATCCAACTACGCAGTTTTTCTTTTTAACAGGGGCTCAGTCAACTTGATGTTAATTTGAACATTTGTACTGCGTAGTTCTGATTGCCACTGAACTCACTTGAATACGAGTAATTTTACTAGGTGTCCCATATTCAGCGTAGGGAAATATGGTCATCCTATCCCGTGATGGAGAATCTGTTACATCTCTTGTTTGGTTGTTGCAGTGATTAATTACGAATTAATTATCCTCACTGTTAAAAAATGTGTTTTATTTTGAATTTGAATTTTTCTAGATTCAAATTCCAGCCATTAGATCTTGTCACAGTTCTGGCCGTCTTTATTTGTTATGTTATCTGCCCTACAGTCCAACAAGGGTCAGAGTCTCGTTCTGGAGCACAGTGCTTGGCTAGTTTCCCTGTTGGTACTAGCTGCTAGTGGGCAGGGTCTTGGGCCCTCGCTTGTCCTTTCAGTGCCTCTCTGACATAGCCGTCCAGGTACAGAGAGGGCAGCATGTTACACTCTCTGACAAAGTGGCAAAGAATACCACCCTGGTGTGTGCTCCCTGGGAGCCTTCAGGAGGAGTTGTGGCAGAACCAGCCCAAGTTCCTCCAGGGAGCTCCCACTGTAACGCAGCTCCTACATACAAGTTCCCCTGAGGCTGCCAAGGGCAGAGTCTAACCCCAAATTAGGCCTCTTAAAGGATGAGTGTAGAACTGTAGATTGTATCTTGGATGTAAGTTCCAAATTAGATAGCAGGATTTGTCAGAGTAACAGTTGGAGCTACAAATCTGGCAGCTCCATCAGATGCATCTAAAGCAGCTCTAAGGGAGTGCTTAGAAAGATCTTGTTGAATAATGCCTTTGAATAACTGTCTATAAGACTCGTGCAAAAGGTTTAATGAAGGCAGCATCCTGATTCACAAATCGTATCTGGAAAACAAAGCTTGGTAATTAGCTCTCCTCATGAAAAGTGCTGCTGAGGAATAAGCTTTGCTTTCCCAACGGTCATGCTTGCTCGACTCTTTATCAGGAGAAGCAGAGTGAAACCTCCTCAGAGACTTAGAACTGTCATTAGCCGCAGCTAGAAGTCTGGAGAAGGATGGGTGAAAAATTAACTAAAGTCTTGTTTACATAATTGATAGAATCATTCTGGTTTCTTAGCAACAGGAAGAAAAGAAGCTGCTTGAGATCTGAGCTGTTTGGTCAAATGCAACAGGCCATCACTTTTCATAAGGGTCACTTTATTTTTATCCTGTAGCAGCTAAAGGTTTATGTTCCTTCTTAGGCATGGAGGACTGAAGCAACTCTGCTTCTATTGCCAAATAATTTATGAGCTCCTGAAAAGCTCTTATACTACCAGGAAAGGAAGCATCATTATCAGACACACACAGTCTACTGAGGGTCATTGCACGAGCTAGAGTGACCACGGTTGATGGCATTGCACCAGTCATTGTGTAATTAAGTTCCCGAATCTCACTCAATTCTGTGAATCCACAAATCTCTGGGGTGGCCCCACAGGTGGTGCCAGATGGGGTCAGAGCATGCATCCCTTCAGACGTCGACAGAGAATTTGAGAGCACGGTGTGCTGGAGTGTTTTTGCCCATCTTGGTGACATGACTGAAGAGCATGCAATGCCACTCTGGAATATAATGAGCTACTGAAGGAAGGCCAGGTCTCTGTGAGATTATATTTCACACACAAAGTGAAACCACTTTATGCTCAAGGTCTGGTGCTAATAGTACATATGGATCACCTCGAACTGCTCCAAGTCTGCTTGTAAGAAGGTCCAGAGTTCTGACCCATATAGCAATGCAGGTAGTACACAGGTTTGATAATTATTAAACTCAAGACAAAGACATTTTTGTGTTCATAAGTGACACATGGACTTCATGCAAGAGGTGATGAGACCTATTTGTCGAAGAATGTCTGGTCTATTGTGACCATTTGAACTCTGCTTGCCTCCCAGGCAGATGATCTCATCAATGCTTTCTATGGTACTCGAGCCCACCTACACCAGGGGTTGTGTTGGCCCAGCTCCAAGATTCTGGACCTTGGTCTTCACATGAGACATTGAACCCCATAGAGCAGGCAACGTCTTGGAGACCTTGAAGGACAGGGCTGAAATTCTCTGACTTCTCCACAAGCAAGGCAGCATTGTCAGCGTAGTCTTGGTCAGTGAATACTCTTGACTGTCCTTGATTCCAACATGTGGAACAGCAAGTCCTAATAGCCAGTCAATAGTTTGACAGAATAGTGCCAGGGCAAGAATGCATCCCTCTTGCACCCCAGAGGTTGTATAGAAATGCAACTACAACCATGACCCAATGAGCACTCTCATACCAGTACTGGTGTGAAGATCATGCATCAGATTTAGCAGAACATCTGGAATGCCAATTCCTTTCAGTTTGAGCCAAAGCACCGACCTGTCAACTGACTCAAAAGCCACTTTGATGTCAAAATAACAATGTGAAGTTGTTAGCCCAAAACAGTTTAACTATGGTCTACATAGAATCATAGAATATCAGAGTTGGAAGGGACCTCAAGAGGTCATCTAGTCCAACCCCCTGCTCAAAGCAGGACCAATTCCCAGCTAAATCATCCCAGCCAGGACTTTGTCAAGTCGGGCCTTAAAAACCTCCAAGGAAGGAGACTCCACCACCTCCCTTGGTAACGCATTCCAGTGCTTCACCACCCTCCTAGTGAAATAGTGTTTCCTGATATCCAACCTGGACCTCCCCCACTGCAACTTGAGACCATTGCTCCTTGTTCTGTCATCTGCCACCACTGAGAACAGCCGAGCTCCATCCTCTTTGGAACCCCCCTTCAGGTAGTTGAAGGCTGCTATCAAATCCCCCCTCATTCTTCTCTTCTGGAGACTAAACAATCCCAGTTCCCTCAGCCTCTCCTCATAAGTCATGTGCTCCAGACCCCTAATCATTTTTGTTGCCCTCCGCTGGACTCTTTCCAATTTTTCCACATCCTTCTTGTAGTGTGGGGCCCAAAACTGGACACAGTATTCCAGATGAGGCCTCACCAATGTCGAATAAAGGGGAACAATCACGTTCCTCGATCTGCTGGCAATGCCCCTACTTATACAGCCCAAAATGCCGTTAGCCTTCTTGGCAACAAGAGCACACTGTTGACTCATATCCAGCTTCTCGTCCACTGTGACCCCTAGGTCCTTTTCTGCAGAACTGCTACCTAGCCATTTGGTCCCTAGTCTGTAGCAGTGCATGGGATTCTTCCGTCCTAAGTGCAGGACTCTGCACTTGTCCTTGTTGAACCTCATCAGGTTTTTTTTGGCCCAATCCTCTAATTTGTCTAGGTCCCTCTGTATCCGATCCCTACCCTCTAGTGTATCTACCACGCCTCCTAGTTTAGTGTCATCTGCAAACTTGCTGAGAGTGCAGTCCACACCATCCTCCAGATCATTAATAAAGATATTAAACAAAACCGGCCCCAGGACCGACCCTTGGGGCACTCCACTTGAAACCGGCTGCCAACTAGACATGGAGCCATTGATCACTACCCGTTGAGCCCAACGATCTAGCCAGCTTTCTATCCACCTTACAGTCCATTCATCCAGCCCATACTTCTTTAACTTGGCGGCAAGAATACTGTGGGAGACAGTATCAAAAGCTTTGCTAAAGTCAAGGAATAACACATCCACTGCTTTCCCCTCATCCACAGAGCCAGTTATCTCATCATAGAAGGCAATTAGGTTAGTCAGGCACGACTTCCCCTTCGTGAATCCATGCTGACTGTTCCTGATCACTTTCCTCTCCTCTAAATGTTTCATAATTGATTCCTTGAGGACCTGCTCCATGATTTTTCCAGGTACTGAGGTGAGGCTGACTGGCCTGTAGTTCCCCGGATCCTCCTTCTTCCCTTTTTTAAAGATGGGCACTACATTAGCCTTTTTCCAGTCATCTGGGACCTCCCCCGATCGCCATGAGTTTTCAAAAATAATGGCTAATGGCTCTGCAATCTCACCCGCCAACTCCTTTAGCACCCTCGGATGCAGCGCATCCGGCCCCATGGACTTGTGCACGTCCAGGTTTTCTAAATAGTCCCGAACCACTTCTTTCTCCACAGAGGGTTGGTCACCTTCTCCCCATGCTGTACTGCCCAGTGCAGCAATCTGGGAGCTGACCTTGTGCGTGAAGACAGAGGCAAAAAAATCATTGAGTACATTAGCTTTTTCCACATCCTCGGTCACTAGGTTGTCTCCCTCATTCAGTAAGGGGCCCACACTTTCCTTGATTTTCTTCTTGTTGCTAACATACCTGAAGAAACCCTTCTTGTTACTCTTAACATCTCTTGCTAACTGCAACTCCAAGTGTGATTTGGCCTTCCTGATTTCACTCCTGCACGCCTGAGCAATATTTTTATACTTCTCCCTGGTCATTTGTCCAATCTTCCACTTCTTATAAGCTTCTTTTTTGCGTTTAAGATCAGCAAGGATTTCACTGTTTAGCCAAGCTGGTCGCCTGCCATATTTACTATTCTTTCTACACATCGGGATGGTTTGTTCCTGCAACCTCAATAAGGATTCTTTAAAATACAGCCAGCTCTCCTGGACCCCTTTGCCCTTCATGTTATTCTCCCAGGGGATCCTGCCCATCTGTTCCCTGAGTGAGTCAAAGTCTGCTTTTCTGAAGTCCAGGGTCCATATTCTGCTGCTCTCCTTTCTTCCTTGTGTCAGGATCTTGAACTCGACCATCTCATGGTCACTGCCTCCCAGGTTCCCATCCACTTTTGCTTCCCCTACTAGTTCTTCCCTGTTTGTGAGCAGCAGGTCAAGAAAAGCTTTGCCCCTAGTTGGTTCCTCCAGCACTTGCACCAGGAAATTGTCCCCTACACTTTCCAAAAATTTCCTAGATTGCCTGTGCACCGCTGTATTGCTCTCCCAGCAGATATCAGGGTGATTAAAGTCTCCAATGAGAACCAGGGCCTGCGATCAGATCAGAAGATGGGCTGTCTGCAGATCCCACCCCTCCCGCATCTATCATCGGGTGATTTATTAAGACAGAGGCAGAATAAGATATAACACACAAATATTTATTTTGCCACTAGTCAGTAAACTAGACAATATTTATTTTGCCCTTCAGACAGTAAACAACATAAGGAAGACACACTCGGTTGTTAACAGTTACCAGAGCATGAAGTTCAGAACCCTTAAACCCCCTTAACCTATGGATGTAAAACAGAGGAAAACCACAATGGGTATTACAATACCATATCCTGAAGACAGGGACACAATGACAAAAACTCAGGATACCGACAGGGATAGTGGTGAAAATCAGGGGTGCTGGACACCAAACAGGAACTCAGAAACTGGGTATTCTTCTCCCTCTGGACAGGTACCCTGGGCAGGTCTTCTCCCTCTTGGGCAGGCCTTCTCCCTCAGGTAGGTCTTCAGTGCTTGCCCACGCAGTCTCTGCTTGACCTCGTAGTCCAGTGCAAGTATGCGCTCACTAATGGTGTGTAGCGGTTGAGGATTCTCAGGATTCTGCAGCCATGCCATTTTCCAGGTCATGTAGCTCTTGCCAATTGTTAGTAGATGTGTGGTTCAGTAAACTTTCATAGTGTATTTTCTCTCTGTCCAGAACCTCATCCATTGATGAGCAGAGAAAGCCATCTGGTTTCATGATGGGAATGTTAGAAGGCTGTTTATAGCTACCAGCCAGGCACTTGATCGCTCTGTATGCAGGGTGGAGACTGCTATATTTTAAGCCATCCTCTACTTCATCAGCCAGGGAGTTAATGTGGGTCTCCTGGTCATATTTTGCCATGGCCCAGAAAATGCCTTTCAGCCATTTATATTCATGGACAACTCCCTGCTTGAATTCATCTGCTTTTTTATTAATATATCACAGGCCTCTTAGGAAAGCCAAAGTTTTTTGCATGACCATCTGAAGGCAATTGTTTCAACAGTGGCATGTGATACAGTGTTATTCCAGGCAATCTTCATGTTGTCTAAGGGGGCACCCAGGTTATGTATGTGATCCTCAATGGCCTATGTATATTTCACAGCTTCAACAGGATCCTCAGATAGACAGTCCAGACATTGTACTATTGATGGATGTCTGGATTGGGAGGAGATGGAAAATGCAGTGAGAGCTGAGTAACAGCTAGTCTATGGTCTGAGTTTGCTGGTGCTTCTGCACCACTGAAAACCCAGTGAAATTTCACTATGGATCGATTTCTGACAAGGTTATGGTCAGTTTCTTTCATGGCACATCCATTGTTTGAAATCTAGGTCCAGTGATGGTTGTTAAGGTTCCTAAACCAGAAGACCATAATAGACAAGCCCTCAGTGGCACATAATATCAAAAGCTGGGTGGTGGTGTCATTTGGGGAACCCAACCCAAAGTGACCTATCATGGTTTCATAATCAGCTCGGTCTCAGCCAGTCATGGCATTGAAATCTCCAAGCACTAACCATGTGTCATGTGGAAGAATTGACTTGATTTTTGCTGTTAGCTGGTGGCAGAATCCATCCTTTTCTACAGGGGATGCATCTTCTGTTGGTGCATAGGCCACTGACAGATAAGTGTCCACGATGATGCTGGAGCTCAGCATAGAGTAAATGTGGAGTGATGTGTTTCTATATGGTTAAAATCTGTGCTGGGGTTATCTAATAAGTGCCACACCCTGAGTTCAGTGTGACTCACCAGAGTGGAGGAAGGTTGTTCCTTCACAGTGACTTGATTGCTTTTGGCAGACAGGCTTCTGTGATGCCAGTAATTATGATTATGTAGCAGGTGAATTCTTTGACAAGAGCTCTCTTGCACCCAGTACTGTTCAGTTACACATTCCATGTGGTGACACAGAACGTGTTTTTAAGGTCCAATTTGGACTTCCAGGAAGTTGTGGTCATCGGGTCTATGCCTTCCCTAAGTGGATTTGGCCCATACATGCAAACTCCCCTCCTCTTGGAATCGGTAACATCAGGTCTTTATCCCTGGTGCTCTTGTCGCGGTCTGTCATGGCTGATTGCCCCTTCATTTCACTCTGCTTTCTTGGGACTGGGGACACATAGGTTTTATTTTGGGGGACACCACTGCCCTTCCCAGGAACTCATCCTCCAAATGCAATTGATTCCTGATTCTGAAGGCAATTGTTTCAGCAGTGACATGTGATATAGTGTTATGTATACCACTCCAAGCAATCTTCATGTTGTCTGAGGGGGTACCCAGGTTATGTATGTATCCTCAACAGCCTGTATATATTTCACAGGATTCTCAGATAGACACTGGATATTGTACTGTGGATGAACATTATGAAGAGCTGGCTCTTATTTCCGCCTTATGTAGTCCACACATCTCAGTCATCATTCACCCACCTTCACCACCATTGAGGAACTTGGCCATCATCCACTGAGTCCATCGTTGGCCCTCTCTCATTACCCTGAGCAGGGACCCTTATCAGGTACTACCAGCAGGAGCCAGGTAGTCCCAGTGCTTGAGTGGGCTGGGACAATGGCACCCTGAAGTAGATCAGTTTGTGACACACAACTACCCACGAGCCTTGAAGGGGGTACCCAGGAGGAGATGGCAAATAGCAAATGTTACTTTACCAAAGGAGATGGAAACAACCTACCTGGTCAGATTCTTATTTAGTAGGTCTTAGAAGTGTGATTACTTTACATGTGGGTAGGTTCTTTAGTATTAAATGCCAATATGGAGGGTTTACTCTATAATCTTTCATTTGAACACATTTAACAAGAATGAAAAAGAATGAGCATGAGAAATTCCTGCACCAACATTCATGGTACTCTAAGCCACAAGACGCTGAATTCAGGGGAGATTTTAACCATCCTAGTATCAGTTGGGTTAACAGCTACAACCAAATATGCATTATCGAAGAGGTTCCTAAATTATATAGAAGATTACAATAGGTAAGAAACCACAACCAGAGAAGAAGTCAACTTGGATCTACTTCTTAATGAAAGGGAGTAATTAAATGACAGTGACAGAAGGTTGGGGAAGTTCAGAACCAGTGATGATGAGCTACTTTGAATTCTGCATGCTAAGGAACAGATTCATTTTCTTGATGCAAATGTAACTGGCTGCTCTTTCTGCATAAGGTATGCTCCTAGTCTGTTGGGAGATGCATTGGCTGACAATACAGCAGGGATAACGAAATCATAACATTTTCAGTCTAGTTGCTTTGTGATCACCGCTTTTAACTCCTCAAATACTGGTTTAAGTCTGTCTTCCTAGTGACCAGCAATTTCATTCTGCAGCAATTCCCTTAAGCAAAACCAGAGAGAGATTTGGGGGGAATTTTCCCAAATAGTTTCATATCCTCATCTCTGTAGACCTACTTTATGTCTTGGAGAAGACATTTCAAATATATACGTTTATCTGGATTAGTGTTTAAATCATATTTGCTCTATTTATGTCCAGTGCAAACACATTGGTTGTGCTCTCACCCATACTATCAATCTCATTAGCATATAGATAGTTACTCTGATACCGGTACCATGATATGTATCCATACTCAGTTCTTATGAGTCCCTGTCTTTTAAAAAAAAATACCATCATCTACAAAATACTTCCAGAAATATGTCTTGAGGCTAGAAAACATTCTGCAGGTTTCATTCATCAGGCTCAGACTGAATTAGGAGAACGTAGTCTCTCAGACCCAACCTGGCCCACTTCAAATACATCTTACTCTGGTGAGATACAATAATGGGTCTCTGGCCAAGTATTTCTGCATTTCAGGATAAAGCCCTTGTGCCATACCCCCTTTCCCTATGAGCCCTCTTGTTTCCTTGGTCACTAATGATGTCTGCACCTATTCATAGGAGTCTTTCCTAATCGGATCCTGTGGCAGCTGCTCCTTTCAATCTGCAAGAGACAATCAGATCAGCCCTAAGGTAGTCATGTTGCATCTCATTGTTGCAGGCTGCATCTACTTCCATCCAGCTAGTAAGAATTTAGCTCCTTCTCATGGTGTTTTCTCCCGGTTTTCTCTTTCTCTCTCCTCTGTCAGGCTGTGGCACATCTTCATAAGTATATCAGCCACAGATAACTGCTGCAGATATTTATCTATGCTTAATTGTATGTATTCTTCAAATATTGACCATATTCTGGTTATAAAATTAATGTGACTAAATCAGAAATTGATGCAAAATAATTGTGACTGAAGTGCGTTAACACTAATACTACAGTTTGCAATCATAATTACAATATATTTGCTTTTTAATTACTATCTGGCTTATTTATCTCCATGAGAGAGACTCCCCAAGAGTGTCTTTCTCACTATAATGTTTTATTTTTTCAGAAAAATGCAGCCATTGAGCAGGGCGGAAATTACTTCATTATTATTTAAAATGAATTCGGCCTGTCAAAATGAGCTCATTGCCCTGCTCAATGGTTCCTTCTTAATTCAGTCTCAGCCTTTCTAGCAATTGAAATTCTGCACTGAAATGATGTACACAGTCGACTTTTTTTATTCATATTAAACCTTGTTTTAGGAAGATTAAGGACGCATATATATTTTTGAATAGGGCACATAGTTATAGAATAAGTTTTGTGGCAGAGTAAAAAGAATGTCTCTCTTCCACAGGATTTGTGAACTGCTTTTCCAGCTCAGAATCAAGCTGTTACGATGTCTAAGGGGAACAGAAGGACTCTGCTGCCTGACCCTGTAGGTCTTCAGATTTTGCTAGCTCAGGATAAAACTAGAAAGAAATATTTACATATAAATAATTGGAACGCCAGCTATTGCTGCTCTTTTTTTCTTAGAATAAGAAAGAAAAAAGTGAAAAGCAGAGGAAGAAAGAGATGCTTGAAGAAGATATTGAAGGATATGGGAAGATGAAAGCTTAATGATGAGAGGGAAGTGCCTTGCCACCTGAGGAAAGAATAAAGAAAATAGGGGAGGTTCAGGGAGGAGAGAGATCCAGCTGAACAGGAGTCTGAAAGCATTGTGGTGTGTCCATTTGGAGGAAAAAGAAAGGAAGGAAGAACCAATAAAATGGACTTTCAAACTTGCCAGATCTGTGATTCCAGCAGAGTTAAACATTAAGGGCCAACTCCTTGGACCCTTTCTTGGAGCTCAGTGGTATCTTTAGAGCACTTTGGAGCAGTATGGAAACTGAACACACCTTTTAAGGTGGTTCAGCACACCGTTCCCTCGGGGGGCCAGGAGGCGGGGCAGAGCCTCTTTAGGAGCATCCTTTCACTCAGGTGAATACAAGTTCTGCTGCTGAGGGTGTAAGGTCCCTTGCACAAGCATGCAGGAATCTGGCCCTCGGTTTTTGTCTTAGCCAATGTTAATTTTGTCTGTAAGGACTTTTTAGTTTGGACATGAACAGTTTCTTCAGGATCTAGAATCAGTGGGGGAGGGGGGAGGGAGGAGGGAAAGAAAGTTAAAAAGTTCTTCCAGTTTCAAATTGAATTTCTCAGAACTTCATTTAGGTTTGTCTGTAATTGGTCATTGATTTGCATGTGTAGAACCTTAGCAAGCGAGTGTTAGTGTGATGGGAGCATTGTTGTTGTGGAATCAACTAAATGTTTTAGAAACTAATCGGTGGTTTGCCCTCCCTTCTGGTCACTGTACCTAAAAAGTGCAGCAGAAAAAGAAGGGGTTGAGTGACAAGTCATTGAAAAAACTTCCATTGAGGGAGACTGAAAAGATTTATCTCCTTTTTAAAATGAACAGTAAGGAGAGATGATAGGATAAAGGTATACAAAATAATGAATGATATGGAAAAGGTAAATCCGACTCTCTCTCTCATGTAATGCAAGAACAACTGCAAAGTCAAAATTAAGAATAGGAAATATTTTTGCACACACAAAATTAGCCTGTGGACTCACTGACACAGGGTATCACTGTGGCCAAGAGCTTAGCAGGTTTGTAAAGAGTGGATATATATATGGATAATATAGACCCTCGAGTCCTGAACATAAACCAACTTCTAACTAACTGAATTAGATAGAGACTTACCCTGAGCCAGGCTATCCCATAACTGTCGACTGCAGGGTTTCCTTGCACTTTCTTCTAAAGCAGCTGGCCACTGCTGGAGATGGAATGTAAGAACATAAGAACGACCATACAGGGTCAGACCAATGATCCATCTAGTCCAGTATCCTGTCTTCCTCCAGTGGCCAATGCCAGATGCTTCAAAGGGAATGAAAAGGACAGGGCAATTATCAAGTAACCCATCCCCTGCTATCCAGTCCCAGCATCTGGGACTCAGACAGGATACTGGACTAGATGGCCCAGTGCTCTGATCCAGTCCAGCAGTTCCTATGTTCCTGGGAAAGTTTTTCTGTTTACCAATAGTTTTGTTGTGGAAGAGCACCCCCACTTCAACTGCTGTGTTTCTGCCTCCTCCTACAAATGCCATCTGACACTGGCTTCCTCTAGCAAGGAATATTTCCTTCCCTGTGTCACTCACGTTTATTCCCCAAAATCTCTAGTTTCTAAGCAACAGTAGGTTACAAAGTGTAAGCTAAATAATGTCCCAAAAGGTTATTCAAGCGAGCCAGAGGCTCTACAGTCCCAAAACAGGGAGTTGATATTTGGCCTGGACCCACAAAGGGAGCGAGGTTTATAATCTTATAAATTTTAGCCCAAGGGTTAGGGTACTCCCCTAGAATGGGGGAGATGCTGGTTCAAGTCCCTCCTCTGCCTGAGGAGAAGGGAGAGGAACATGGATTCCCTACATCTCAGGTGAGTGCCCCACCGCTGGACTATAGAGTGAATCTCACTCTTTCTCTGGCCCAGATAATATTTAATTAAAGTGGAATGGCTTCAACAAGAGACACCACACCAGAATATCGCATAGTCCAGTGGTTAGGGCACCCACCTGAGAGGTAAGAAACCTCTGTTCAAATCCCTTCACCTCATCAGGTAGAGGGAAGATTGAACTGGGGTCCCTCACATCCTGACTGAGGTAAGGGACACTGCCTCCTGTGCCCCCAGGCTGTTTTGTGTGGAGTCAGGCATGCTTTGAGTACATCTACTGGATCCGGCCCTGCAGGGAACAGAAACGTTCCACAGCTAGATCTTCCCCTAGCTTGCGGATTGCACTGGGAGTTAGGCATGAAATAGGATTTGGATGCCTGCCTGAGGCAGCAGTCTGAATGCCCAGAGCCAGAACCTTAGGCATGTAGGGAACTTTTACAGTCTGCGTTTAGGCGCCTACAGGATTAGTCAGCAGCTGAGCAGGAGCTATATGGATTCAGAGTGCTGCCTAACTCTGGGCTTTAGGCACCTAAGTCCCTTTGCGGATCAGGCTCTTTCTGACTTGCCTGCTGCCCAGCCTGAGCCACCCTTAAGGGGCGGGAGCCTTTAAATTCCAGTTCCCAAGCCCTCTCCAGTGCTGGTGCCTTGCTTGTGCTGCCTACAGAGTACAGCCACCCCAGTGATGCTACAGATTTAGAAAACTTCCATCCATTCAGCGGAAGTACTGTATTTCTTGGGTTTGTTTCTTAATATAGGGACAACTACCCTGCAATTAAAAACTGCAGCTGGCCATTGTCAGTTGACTCGGACTAAGGGACTGTTTAATTGCAGTGTAGACATTCAGGCTTGGGCTGGAGCCTAGGCAATGGGGAAAGGCCCCAGAACTCAGGCTTCAGCCCAAGCCCAAATATCTACATTGCAAATAAACAGCCCCTTAACCCGAGCCCTGTGGGCCCGAGTCAGCTGACAAAGGCCAGCCACTGTTGTTTAAGAGCAGTGGAGACACATCCATAAAGCCCATACTACTGACCTGACTCAAGTAGGGTTACCATTCGTCCGGATTCCCCCGGACATGTCTGGATTTTTTAACTAAAAATAGCGTCCGGGGGGAATTTGTTAATGTCCGGACTTCCCCCCCCCCCCCATGCAGAGCACGTGCGGCTAACAGGGCAGCCAGCTGGTGCCACTTACATGGGGCTCCGACAGCGAGAGAGAGTCCCTCCTCCCCCTGCAGCAGAGCTCACTCACTCCCTCCCTCCCTGCATTCACCTCCGGCAGTCTGGAGCTCCTCCCCCACTGCTGCCCAGCGTGCCGGGAGAACGGCTCAGACAGTTCCTGAGCAAGCTCACAGAGAGACCTTAGGCGAACCAAAGGCCAACGACAAGGGAGCCAGGGGGTCGGAGAAGGGGCAGGGAGGTTCTGGAGGAGGCAGTCAAGAGACGGGGGGGGTCGGGAGTTCGGGGGGGGCTTTCTGCGAGGTGTGTGGATAAGGTTTTGGGCAGTCAGGGTACAGGTAGGAGGTAGGGTCCTGGGGGGCAGTTAGGGAGGGGGGTCTTAGGAAGGGGCAGTTAGGGGATAAGTAACAGGGAGGCTTAGGTAAGGGGTGGGGTTCTGGAGGGCAGTTAGGAGCAGGGGTCCCAGGAGGGGGCAGTCAGGGGACAAGAGGCAGGGAGGCTTAGGTAGGGGGTAAAGTCCTGGGGGGCAGTTAGGGGCAGGGGTCCCAGGAGAGGGCAGTCAGGGGACAAGGAGCGGGGGGGAGGGTTGGAGGTTCTGAGGGGGGCGGGAAGTGGGTGGGGCGGGGCTAGGGCAGGACAGGGGCGGGGCTAGAGCGGGGCTCCTCCCATCCTCTTTTTTGCTTGCTGAAATATGGTAACCCTAGACTCAAGCAAATAGTCTCATGTAAGTCAGTGGTATGGATTTTGTTGTTGTTATTTACTGTGCAAGTGTAATTGAGGACAGAGGTTGTTCTTATTTCACATCTTTTAATTTTTTATAATATATGAGTGCTACCCTCCACTTAAAATACTTTCTGTGGGGGAATTGGACAATACAGTAGAACCTCAGAGTTACAAACATCTCGGTAATGGAGGTTGTTCGTAACTCTGAACAAAAGTTTACAACTGAACATTGAATTAATACAGCTTTGAAACTGTCCTACGCAGAAGAAAAATGCTGCTTTTTAACCATCTTAATTTAAATGAAACAAACACAGAAATAGTTTCCTTACCTTGTCAAATCTTTTTTTTAAACTTTACCTTTATTTTGTTGGTAGTTTACATTTAACACAGTACTGTACTGTATTTGCTTTTTTATTTTGTCTCTGCTGCTGCCTGACTGCATACTTTCGGTTCCAAATGAGGTATACAATTGGCCAGTCAGTGCGTAATTCTGGTGTTTGTAACTCTGAGGTTCTACTGTATTTCATATTTTGTATTTACAAATATTCTATATGTCTCAGTAAAAGTTGATGATTGATACATTTTGGATTTTTTTCATAAAGTCAAGGAGCAGTGAGAGGGAAAATTCTGTGTAATTCAAGTGCCTCTAGTAGTCCAGGACAGGTGTAGATGGATAACTTTGTGCAAGCTGTCAATCCCCCTGCCAAGGAGATATCTCAGTCTTGTGGCATCGTCTGTCCAGTACTGAGATGAAGATGTGGCTTTAAATAGAGTCAAAAGAACTACTGGAGCTAATGCATAATGTGGGGAAAGAATACAGGAAACTTTCTTTCTCTCCCTTGAATGTTTGGGCACAAAACAGTCACAAACCCGTTGCTGGTATTCCCTAACGAACACAAGGTGGTGCAAAGCGCTCACAGCACTAAACATGCTGAAGGAGGGCGTGCAGACCAGAGCCAGCTTTGGGTTGAGCATGTGTTACATTCAGTCCCAGGGGACAGCACTACCCATGCCTCTGGGAACACTATGGTCACCATCTGCTTCTTCCCTGCAAATGCAATACTTTCTAGAACTACTACTGCTGTAGTGTATTTCAGTGCCCCCCTTCAAGAAACCGTGACTTTAAATACTACAATCTGACTCAATGTATGACAACCTATTCCTTTTACATTAGAATCTTTCCATCTCTTTGCTGATGCATATTGATCAGAAAAACGATTCTATACTGAGCCCTGTAGGGTTTGTGGGCAGAAGAATACAAGATCTGGAGAAGAAATATTACTTCGCTATAAGAAAAATATACTGATAGTTCTAATAAATTGATCTTGCAGAAGCTTATCACTTACTTGAAAAAGAATGGACCAGATCCTTGGCCGTGTTCTGGTTACTTTCACCTCTCAAATAATGCATAGCAACCACAAGCCAGTTCATCCCGCACCCCATATTGGAAGAGGGTGTGGCTGAGGCAAAGGGATATAGCCAAAAAGCCATTTTGCTAAAGTATTCCCTGACTACCAGAATGTCCCCCCTTGTAAGGAACTATAAGAAGTCAGATATCATTCAGAGCAATCCTGAGGTTGTTCAATGTTGTGTCAAGAACCAATCCAAGTCCTGGCCAGCACTAGGATCTGAGAACCACGAAGGTGACCTGAACCCACCCAGCTCATCTCCTCCTCCACTATCAGCATCAGCATCACCTATATCAGGCATCTCTCAGCCCCAGCTGTGGATCAAGACTAATACATTTTGGGGGCATACAGCCTAAAACTTTGGGAATCAAAAAAATTATTTGTGGGCTTTCTGGTGGTGAGATGAAAAACAAGGACTATCTAGACTTGTTTAAACAGTATTTAGAAGAGGGTTTGGATATTTGTGAAGATTCTTTTCCTCCTGTGGTTAGAGCAGGGGTCGGCAACCTTTGGCATGCGGCCCAACAGGGTAATCCGCTGGCGGGCCGCGAGACATTTTGTTTACATTGACTATCCACAGGCACGGCCCCCCGCAGCTCCCAGTGGCCAGGAACAGCGAATCACGGCCACTAGGAGCTGTGGGGGGGGGGGGCCGTGCCTGTGTATGGTCAATGTAAACAAAATGTCTCGTGGCCCGCCAGCGGATTACCCTGATGGGCCGCATGCCAAAGGTTGCCGACCCCTGGGGTAGAGCTTTCTTCATCCCTACCTAGCAATTTCTTTTTGCTACTCAATCATCTTTGACTTCTGTTTCAGGAGCAATGAGTCATTTCAGACTTTTGAAACTCACCTGGATTGTTACTTTCATACTTACATCTATCAGGGTGTGGATTTTAAGGTTTGCTTAGCAACTTGCTGATAAATTATTTTGGGAGAGCAAAGTGTTGGCTTTTCCAAATTTAACACAAGTAACTATGAATCATCAAGAACATTTTATATATGATATCTGAGGTTAAACAAATTAGGGCTGGATTTTAAATGTTTTATCTGCGTCAGCGTCAAATTATATATAAAAAGCGATATTTTTCAAATCAACTGGTGGATTTGTTTTTGCAGAATAAACAACTTCTTCTAGCAGTACCAAACTATTGTTTAATGAAGAATCCAAAATTTGAGAAATTATTATTGTTGAATTTTGAAAGTATAAAAAATATTTCTTGAATTGTCTAATTTTATATTTGTTTGGAATTAAGTTACATGTAAAGTTAGTTCTTAATGCCACTTATTTTGAAATTAGATGGTATTTGTATTGGAATGAAATGATTAGTGTGTGAGTACCATTGCCCTCTGGTGGTTGGAACCAGAACTTCCCAATTGTCTAGGTCCAGGATACATTAACAGCTGTTAATGGATCTTCATCTTGAGCTCAACCATTTGAGGGCCTGTGCTTTGGGATCAGATGATCTAAGTTTTATCCCCACTGCCGCAGTGAAATATGGAGTGTCCATGAAGCTCAGGTTGGCCACAGATTCATATTCTGTTGTTAACAGTATTTCTCAATGGTGTCATGAGTGCACATTTTCTCTTTTTTTAAATAATATTTTATGTAATTGTCATAATTTTAATTATGTTAAAATAATGTGTTGCCATGAGATCCTCAGCAACTTCCTGAATTCAGCTATCTGCTGAAACCAGAACACCAGCTCCGTTACTACCACATGCACTTAATACAAAGAATGGGTATTTGCTTAAAACAATTTCTTTTAAAAATATTTCTTCCTGACTGTAATGCACTATGTGATGAATTGCATTAGAAATATTCTTATGTTTAGCAAACAAATGCTAATGACAGCCTGCTATTAAAAAATAGAAGATAATGTTGCTACAGAAACAGAAGCCTTGGGCATCTTTCTTTTGCTAATTAATGGAAATAAAACCCTCATGCCCCTAGCCTATATCCTTGTGAGAGAAAGTGCAAGTACCCAAATGCAAGTTCCAAGGCTTAAGACCTGCAGTTTGGAAAATTATGTACATCAGTGAATCATAGCTCGTCTTCTAAGGCTTTAATACCAATATAACTATTGCAATTAGGGAGTGTGAGATAGAGGTAGAGATATAGTTCCAAAACTGTTATACCGGTACAACCATTCCCCTCTCTTCCCTCCACAAATTCCCCATGTGCCATTCTCCTACTCCCTTCTCTTTCAGGGACTTGCAATCTCTTCACCCTCTGCCTCATGCCAGGGGCTCTGTGTCTCCTCCCATTGTCCCCTCCCCTTATAGCAGGCTCCCGCATTCTCCCCCATGCCAGGAGTTCTGTGTGCCACTCCACTTGCCCCTACCCCTCCATGCTGGGCTCTTCAGTTTTGGGGGGGCCCGGGGCAAAATCAGAAACTCAGGCTCCCCCACTCTTGAAAAAAATATTAGCACTGAGGGGAAGCCTGTTGGCTGGGGAATGGGGTTTGGAGTTGGCAGGTCCCTCATCCAATATTAAACCAGACTGTCCGGCTTTTCTAGGGTTTATCCCTCGTCCAGTACTCAAGACAACACCAGATATAGTTTTTTCCAGTATAAGACAGGGGATGCCATTTTCAAGAGCACACCACTCTGCCCCTGCCCACATTAGCTCGCATGCAAGGTCACGCCAACGAGGGGAGAGGAGCAACATGCTCTCCAAAATGGCACCCATTCGTGTGGCGTGACCTTGCACACACACATCACATCGGTGGGGGTGAGGTCAGGTGTACAGAGGTGTGGGCTCACACCATTCCTGGAAGTGCCAGAATATTCGGTATTCCAGGAACATGTGAGTGGCCACCTTAATTTGGAGAGTGAACCCACCCTGCTCCCCCACAGCAACAGCTCCTGCCCATGGGGCTGAGCCTACCTCCCCGCTCCAAGAGTTGTGACCTCAAATTTGCCATTCACCCACATTTGGCCTGGCTGCCCTCCCTCCTTCCCCCACGCCCTCGTCATGATGGAGGGGAAGCCGGGCCAAACCTGAATGGCACTGTGACCCAACATACCAGGTCACAATGCCATCTGGTTGGGGGGACCTCTCAGACAGAAGGCCCAGGACAAACTTCTCCTTTTTCTCCCTCTCTGGGCAGCCCTGACTTCATACCAGGGGTTCTGGATGCCCCCCCCTCCTCCCTCTGCCACATGCCAGGACTCTGGGTGCCCATCATTCCCCCATTCTCCCCATTTTCCCCTTTCATCCATGCCCCCCATACCAGGATCTTCCATTCTTCCCCCATCAGGGCTCTGTATATGCTCCTCATTTCCCCAAATTGAGGGGCTCTGTATATGCCCCTTTCCCTCCCATCCCCCATGTCTCCAAACCGGTCCCCATTATCCCCCCAGCCAGGGGTTCAATTTGTCCTCTAGTCTCCCCTGCATGCTAGGGGCTCTGTGTGTCTCCCTTACCCCCACCACTACTATTTTTGTCTTTTCTTTCTCTTTCAGGGTGTCCCCCATTTTCCCCTTTCATTTGTTCTGATTTTCACCAAAATCAATAGGGTTCTGGCCATTAATGCCTAGCACATTCCCTGACATTTTGGAATGGATCCGTTACAGAGTTCAAAGGTTGTAATGCTACAGACAAACAAACAAAGAAATGCCATTGAGATGATTGTTAGACCATTAGATGTCCCGTGACCAACGAATAGTGTCCGAGACCATTAGGCGTCTCATGAGCCGCGCGTAATGACGGTAGGGTGACCAGATCACTGACGGGAAATATCGGGACACGGGGGGGGGGCAGAAGCGGGGATATCGGGACGCGTGGGGGGGCGAAGCAAAAAAAAAAGTTAAAAAAAAAAAAAAAAGCTGTTTTGCAGGTGCCGGCCGCACCGCGGCTGCTGGCCCCCCCCCCCCCCCCCCCAGGGCGCATGCGGCACGTCCCGCCGCCCCACAGGGAAGGAGCCGCTGGAGCAAGAGGCGCGGGGCTCCGGACCCCGGCAGCGGTGGGGGATAGCGGCTCAGGGCCGCCCGAGTGGGCACATAAAGTTTATCGGCTGCGGGGGGGATCCTGGCCGGCTCCTCGCCCTGCCCTGTAGGGGGGTAGCGTCCCCGCCCCGTGTCAGCATGTTCCGCCGGCCGCCGCAGGCCAGGTAAGGAACCAAGTCCCTCCTCCCCCCGGCTCCTCAGCTGAGCGGCATTCCTCCTCCCTCCCAGGCTTGCTGCTGTAATGGCGGCGCAAGCCTGGAGGGAGGGGGTGGTGGCCGGCTTCCAGTTCCTGCGGCTTGTGAGTACGGGCACCGGGCGGGCAAGGGGGGCTGGTAAGGGGGCTGCTCCCCCAGGAGAGTGACGGGGGGCTCAGCTGAGGAGCCAGGACGAGGGGGGAGAGGGGGACTCGGCTCCTTACCTGACCTGTGGCGGCCGGCGCGACATGCTGGCGTGGGGCGGGGAGTCGGCCGGGGTCCTGTCCAAGCCGATAAACTTTACATGGCCACTCGTGCGGCCCCGAGCCGCTCTCCCCCACCGCTGCTGGGGTCCGGAGCCCCCCCATCTACCTCCTCAGGGAGCAGCCCCCTGGCCAGCCCCCCCCTGCCCGCCCAGTGCCCCTACTCACCAGCTCCAGGAACTGGAAGCTGGCCACCACCCCCTCCCTCCAGGCTTGTCCCGCCATTACAGCAGCAAGCCTGGGAGGGAGGAGGAGTGCCACATGCATGGGGAAGAGGCGGAGCCAGGGCGGGGATTTGGGGAGGGAGCCAATGGGGGATGGAGGGGGCGGAGTCGGGGGGGGCAAGAGCCCTTCCGGGAGGGCAAAATTGCTTGTTTGTCCAGTGTCCCGACCGCACATTGGTCGGGACGCGGGACAAACAAGCAAATATCAGGACAGTCCCAATAAAATCAGGACGTCTGGTCACCCTAAATGACGGCCTACCCCACAGGTCCTTAGCACGTGTTCGTTACATGGGTCCCAGGCACCCAGGGCCCCCAACGAGCAGGGCGTCGGTGTGCACCTTGTAGCCCTATGTCCGCAGGGTGTTAGCCGGGGGCGTACTTTTCGAGCTTGTTAGACCATGTCTACATTTCAAACTTGTGTTGACTCAAGTTACATCAGCATACAGCTGCTGCAGTTATTACATTGCTTATGTGCATGCATACTTGGCTCCTTGTGTCAGCAGTGTGCGTACTGACCAGGAGCGAATGTATCGACTGTGGTGCACCATGGGTAGGTATACGACTGTGCAACTCGCCACTGTCCAGGTGACTGTCTTTTGGGAAGTTTTGGAAATGCATGATAGGGCCGAAACAAGTTGTGCAGGGGTGACTGGGAGCATGGGGTCAACTTCCCAGTTTGCAACTGTCTCCATCCCATAATATCATCTATAGCCCATAATTTTTGCACCTTTTTTTCAAAATCCCATAAACCCATGTAGCCCTCCTTGCTGTCCCCACCATTTCTGACCAAAACATGGAGCCTACACAGCTCTCCATTATTGTCATGAGCATTACAAACACAGGGCACATGAACCTGCAGTATTTGCAGAATCGCAAGAAGAGCCATGGGGAGCTCTTCTAATTGATTCCTAGGAGGACAGATTGCTGTGGGACACAGCAAGATCCAATTCAAGGTTGTTGGTGGCATTCATAGAGCAGCTGCAGATGGTGGAGTGCCACTTCAGGCCAAAGAAACAAGCACTGACTGGTGGGATCGTAATGCAGGTTTGGGAAGATGAGCCATGGCTGCAGAACTTTCCAATGTGCAAGGCCACATTCCTGGATCGGTGTGCCAAGCTTGTCCTAGCCCTCCAGTGCAGGGACACCAAAATGAGAGCTGCACTGACAGTGGAGAAATGAGTGGCAATCGCACTGTGGAAAAGTGCAACACCAGATTGCTACTGGACAGTCGGGAATCAATTTGGAATCAGGAAATCCACCGCAGGGGCCACTGCCATACAAGTCTGCAGGGCCATTAATTGCCTCCTGCTATGCAGGACTGTGACTCTCGGCAAAGTGCAGGACATAGTGGATGGTTTTGAAGCTGTGGAGTTCCCTAACTGCGGTGGAGCAATAGATGACACGCATATCCCTATTTTAGCACCAGATCACCTAGCCACAGAGTACATCAAAAGAAAGGGCTACTTTTCTATGGTAATGCAAGTGCTAGTGGATCACTGAGGATGCTTCACCAACATCAATGTGGGCAGACCAGGGAAAGTGCATGACGCTCACATCTTTAAGAACCCAAAGCTATTCAGAAAGCTGCAAACAGGGACTTTCTTTCCCGACCAGCAAATTACCATTGGCAATGTTGAAATGCCAGTAGAGATCCTGGGCAACCCAGCCTATCCTATGCTCCCCTGGCTCATGAAGCTGGACACCGGCCACATCAATTCAGCTACCCGCTCAGCAGGTGCAGGATGACAGTTGAATATGCCTTTGGTCATTTAAAGGGATGCTGTCATTGTTTACTCACAAGATTGGACCTCAGTGTGAAAAATATCCAATGGTTATAGCTGCCTGCTGTGTGCTGCATAATATATGTGAAGCAAAAGGGGAAAGTTTCTGCTGGAACAGAGGTTGAAACTTCTGAATTTGAGCAGCCTGATACAAGGGCTACTAGAAGAGCTCAATGTGGAGCTATAAGTCTCAGGGAGGCTTTGAAAGACCATTTTAATAGTGAGCCAGCGTAGTGTGTGTTGTAGTAGTGTGTTCTTCCTGGCCCTTCTCTTTTGAGGCCTGGTAGGAGTCATATGACGATTGCTGTATATGTAGGACTACAACTATAGCATTATTAATGCACCTATTAATTTTGTTTGTGAATGATCTTATGAGTTGTGTGATATTCTGGACTAACAGGTAACTGGTCACTTTCAGAACTGCTGAGTACCAGCTAGCTTGTGCTGTGAACTAATAAAGATGAATTATGTTCCAAATAATAGAATTTTATTCTGTAACAAAATCTATGCAAAAAAAAAAACAGGAGGCAATTAAAAAGCAAAACCATTTAAAACTTAATAAAACTTTATAAATTAAGAGAACAGAACTTATGAAGGGGAAAGAATATTCTTGTCCATTTCAGCTACACATACACCAACCGTGGCTTTCACAGGTCAGTGTATGTCAAGCTGTGATTGGCTTTAATGTCTCCCGGGGTGGAGTTGTAGAAATAGTGCACTGACCTCTGATGCCATGTGGAAGGTTGGGGGGCTATAGGGAGATCCTGATATTGTTTTCTCTGTGGGCTGCAAAGCAGGTGAGTCCAGCAGCATCTCTGTTTGTTGCCTGAGAAGCCCCGTTATGTCCTGGTGCATCTCCCTCTCCTTTTCCTGCCTGGACTGCTGAACCTTTCTCCTCTCCATTCTTTTCTTGTCCAGCATATCTGCAGTGTTCATCCTGCAAGCCCCATGCTCACTACCCGATGCAGCACTGGCTTGCAGGATCTCCTTGAACATGTCATCTTGCATCCTCGTCTTTCTCCTCCTTATCTGGCTCAGGCATTTCATGAGCATGCAGGGGAGACCCTGGAGGCCATAATGGCAGCAGTTGCAGATAAAACATGCAGAGGTACCATTGTCAGTGTATTTACTATGGAAAGTGAAATTTAAGCTGCTGAACTCACTCCACTTGCTCCCCAAAAATGTTAAGGACTACGTTCTCACTTCTCGGTTGCATGATTCTAGTCGTATAGGGCAATGGAACTGAATAGTGGTACCGTTTTCCACAGGCCATGGTGATTTTAGCTGCTATCTATTCCTGAGGGTAACAAAGGCAGAAAGAGCACAGCTGCTTCTGGTATCCCATACCCACTCAGCTCTGTATGCTGCTAGCCTGTGTACTGCAATGGTGCCTGCTGAAGTTATCGCTGAGTGGTGTGGGAAAGTGTCCTACCATGGTGGAAGAAACAAGGCAACCTTCCCAGAAACCTCCAGCAGAGGATTGCAGAGTACTTCCAGGAAAGTTTCATCGAGATCTCTCCAGAGGATTCATGGAACTTCCCTGTGTACATAAACAAACTGTTCTGCATGCCCCACCCCACCTCAGCCTCCAAACCACATACCTCTAGAGGGGAATGAAAAGCAGATAGCAACTCTACCTCTCTTGGTTGTACCACTCCCTCTTCTAGCATGAATAAATTAATGATTAGGCAAAAGATGTGTCCTGCTAACAGGGGGCATCTCTGTTATTTAAAATTTAACTACATGCTTATCTGAGATTCCTTCCCCTACATCAGGCTCACCCATGCTTGACTGGCAGGACTGTGATGAAGTTGAGAACAGGTCCTGGCTCACAGCGCAGCTGGATCTCCCTATCGCCTATCCCCCATACCATACTCCTCCTCCTCTTCCTTGTCCACAACCTCCTCCTCCTTACTATTCATGTCAGGGGCCTGTGACTTGGACTCAGGGCATGCACAAGGGGGGGAAAGCAGGGGCACAGACCTTCCCAGTAATCAGTGGGAGCACAGAGCTCCACCAGCCCGAGGCCGTGGTGGGGGCATGGAATATGCCCTCCAGAAGCAGTCAAATTTAAAGTCCTGTGCATGACCCTACTTGGACTCCTCAGAAGTATCCACAGTGCTCTTGGGGGTGGGGGTGGAGGCTCCAGTGAGGATGGCATGCAGCTCTTTGTACAAGTGGCAGGTTTGTGGCTCAGCATCAGATTGATTATTGCCTTCCCTGGCCTTCTGGTACACCTACCACAGCTCCTTGGCTGTCACGTGGCACTGCTGCTGGTCCCTGTTGTAGCCCTTCTCCGGCATCCGCCAAGCCATCTACTCATAAATGTCCATGTTTCTGTGGCTGGATTGGAGCTGTGCCTGCACAGCCTCTTTTCCCCACAGGCCCAGGAGATCCACCACCTCCTGTGTACTCCAGGCAGGAGCATGTCTGGAGCGTGTAGCCAGCATGGTCAGCTGGGCAGTTGCACTGAACAATGGAACACTGCTAGGTGTGCTCACCAAGCCAGGAAAAGGAATTTCAAAAATTTGGAGGACTTTAAAGGGGGAATGGGGTCTTCTGGTCTCCTTGACCCTTGGGCAGCGGAGTTCACAATGGTGACCAGAGCAGTCAGTGTGGGGCATTGTGGGACAGCTGCTGGAGGACAGTAACAGTCAATGTAAGTAACACAGTGTCTACACTTGAACTTGTCAACCTAAGTACATGGACTGTGGCTCTATGCCGCTTGGGGCGGTGGTGTTATTATCAGCATAATAGGGCACTTACGTTGGTGGGAGCCAAATTTAAGTGAAGACACGTGCACAACTAGGTCTATGGAAGCTGCCTTGTGTCGACCTAACGTTATAGTGTAGACCACGCCTTAGACGCATGTCTGTTGTGCCCCAAACCCATAATCTCTGGGGCCTGGGTCTCAGACTGTTCCCCTTAACAACCTCTGACTCTGTCTTTTTATAGGTTTCAGAGTAGCAGCCGTGTTAGTCTGTATCCGCAAAAAGAACAGGAGTACTTGTGGCACCTTAGAGTTTTTTGTTCTCTCAACCCACAGGTTTGGACTGGCTGCCCAAAGCCAGTCTGGAAAGCTTCACAGGGGGTCGGAGCCAGAGCATCAAAGTGAATGTTTCCTGCATTGTCTTCTCAAGTGTTTGGGGAAAAGTGTATATCAGGAGCCTTTCCCCTTCAGGAATGCATTTCCTGACAACCCTGCTAGTGAATTAACTCACACAATCACTGTCAATCATTTTAATTATAAACATATTTTTAAAAGTCACCTGGTGCTTTTAAGAAGCCTGAACATCCAAACAAGCCACAACATGTTCTTCCTGCGTATCCCTGCTCCTCTCGTCCATTCCCCACTCCTTTTCCATGCATTGTCTCCCCTGTGATGTTATGTGTTGAGCAGTAGGTTGTAAACTCTTCAGAACAAGGGCTGCATTGTTTTTAACCTGCATCTAAAGTATCTAACACACTTGGGTGAGGTATAAATAAATAATAATGAGTCTTTCAAATATTTGTTAATTATTTTCAATGGGTTTTTTTTCAGTTCCACAGGGGATCCACTTATGGGGCTGAAATAATGCAAGATCTGCTTTCTCACTCTGCTTTAATTCCTGGATGACAGAAATACTATGAAAAGACCAGATCCTTCTTTACTTTGGCCCCATAAATGATTCTGTGAGGCTAAAACACCAACACACTCACAGATACTGAGCCATTCAGGGTATTTGGATTCTCAGAGCCCTAGGGTGTTTTTCCTTTCTTTTCCTTTCTAAATGCCCACATACTATGGTGATAGGTGCTTTGGAAATGCAGCTAGTACTATAGAAGAGCTGATAAGAATTCATGTCGGGTGCAATTTGTCTGAAGTTGATGGCTTTACACCTAGGATAATTTGGCCTAGTAAAATTTAAATTATTTTTAGCACCCAAAATTATGCTAGGCACTCCACAGGAGACAGATACAGCCAATCCCTGCCAAAAAGAATTTACAATCTCAATTTTTCGTATTATTCTCCAACCTTTTGTAAGAAAGGTAGGACATCGTTCTTTCTTCTTGCCAAAAGATTTTACAAGCTGTGTTCTAGCCCACAAAATGGAGCCATAAAAGTTCAGCCAGTCTTTATTCTGCATAAACCTGCTTTGTGTTCAGTGAGGACTAGAAACGATAACCCAGGGTGAGTCTGTGCTTATGGAGAGTGACCTCATAAGACTAGAACTTATACGATTGATCACAGAAATTTCAAAAACACTAAAGAAATTTCTAATAAATGTGTTCTAAGTGAAGTTTTTCTTTTATAACCATGAGCTTGTTCTCATCTGTGCAAAAAAAAAAAAAAAAAAAAAAAAATCCCACTGAAAATGCCTGGTTAGATTCATAGCAGTTTTTGGTTTTATGAGTGGTGCTGATTCTGCTGATTTTCATAACAACCCCGAACAGTTTCTCAAGCGAAACAGATCATACAGGAAAATGTGGCTGGCAGCAGGTTTTGCTTGGAGGTTTTCAAAATACCAGACTAAAAAAACTAAAATTAACTCTTTATTTACTGGAGTTAGCATTTCCTGGTGCCAGACTTCAGCACTGACAAGGGTTAGGATGCTCAGGAGCTAGGAATCACAGCTGAAAAAGATCTTCCCATTGCTGCTTGTTTTGTTAAAATAACATTAAGAATCAATAGTTTATGCTCTGTCATGTATTTGAGTCATCTGTCATGTTTCAGCTTTAGATGAATGTATCTGTGAATTCTGAAATAGCACAAGAAGGAAGCTCTCTGTGGTTAAATTTTTCAGTTTAATTTAATTGCTAATCATCTCCAGCAAATAATTAAAATATATTATTATCTTAGTACCAAGCAAATTTTACCCAATGAACCCAGAGGGAAATCCATCCATTGTAACGTTTGCCTTTTTTGAGTAAATAAATCGACACAAATTACAGTCCACCTACATGGAAACTCCAGAGCTGGTATTCTATGATGCCATAGATGTGCATTGTGCTTTGTGCTTTACAAAATGGATTAAGAGTAAGATCCAGTCCCAAATCCACGGTCCCAATCCTCCACGGGATCCATGCAATCAAACTCTTGCACCCATACAGAGTCCTACTGGGGTCATGGGTATGTCTACACAGGCCATTAAAGGAAGTTTCCCAGCCTGAGTTCACGGACTTGGGCTTGCAGGGCTTGCGCTAGCACTTCAAAAATAGCTATATAGACAGCTCTTTGACATTGCAGCTCAGGCTGGAGCTCAGATTTTCAAGTCAACGCCCACACACACTTCCCTACACTTCAGAGCCCAAGTTTCTGCACAAGCCACAACTTAAAAGTGCTGTCTACACAGCTATTTTAGAGTGCTAGTGAGTCTGTCACCCTGGGCTGGGAGGTTTGCGTCCACAAGATGTGTACATATACCCAATGGGACTGTGTACATGTGAAGGGATATGCCCATATGGATCCAGTTATAGGTTTGCAACCTAAGCTAAGAGAAGAAGTATGGAAGGAGATGAAAACACATGGAGAAAAGGGAGGGAAGGATGAGGCTGAAGACAAAGTGATTGTCTGGTTATTAAAAAGATTAGGAGTGTAGTCAATTCTCATTATATTTTTTCAAAGCCCTAGCTCCTAGAGTCATGTGATTGTGTGAGACCCTTAGCTCTTTTTTTTTTTAAGTAAATTTCTAGCCCTCATGGCTGCAGAAAAAAAACTTGAAAAACATGAGACTTAAAGGCTCAAACACCATGAGGCAAATACAAAGATCCCAACATTTAGTTTTAGAATCTCATAATTCGTAAGTCACTCATGGTTTGGGTGTCTGACTCATGAGTTTTGAATGGTTGGGGTAGGCATAATGAGTTAGTGGCATACATCTAGATGGTTGCACTTTTCTCCATCACTAGATACATATGATTATAATTTATCATTTGAGACTTCCGTAAGAAATGGGTTTTGAGAAGGGGCTTAAAGGAGAAGAGTGAGGAGGTGAAGTCAGCCAAGAAAGGTTTTCCAGGCACAGGGGCTGCATGAAAGAACATATTATGTTAGTCTCTAGAATTCACTTGCAAATGCTGATAGACAGCTGTATAATTGCAACATGTTTTAAGTTTTCTATATAGCTTGACCACTTTTTGTAAGTTTATGCATAATAGGATAGGCCTGATTGAGGGTCCAAGATATCCAATAGCCATGCCCCTGTGAGAGTCCAGCTGCTTGTGTTGCTACCACCACCCCCATGTCCAGTTGCATTTATGGGATAGCATGCTGAATCCCAAAGCCCCCTTAATGCACATAGAGAGAGAGAAGTATGTTTATCATGGTGCTCACAGAAATCACTGATTCTGCAATGGTTTTCCATGAGCACCAAGATTATGTTTTTAATTTCATTGGGTTTAAAGTAGTATGCCTATCTGTCCTGCCTGAAAGAGGGTGTGAATACCCTAGTCCAGTTGGCCTGGCCCACAACCCAAATATTCACAGTATAAGCTCCATATATACACTCATTCTTCTCAAAGACTGTACTGGTCTTTGAAAGTGTGACCATTCACTTTTCTAAGTAATGATACTCAAACATAATAAATTTCAGTGTCTGAGGTAATGAACTATTTAATCCTCCCCTCTCGCTAGGATATTTGTGATCACAGATTTACTCATATGCCATTCACTAACAGAAGCAATTGACAAGGATTGTGACAACTGGCCTATATTAACCCATCTGAAGAACACAAGCCCCCAGTCCAGAGAAGAAGTGTATTATTATTATGTAATTATTTCAACACCAACAATATGTCCAGCCCTGTACAAGACACAAAATGAAGTCACCTGCTCTGAAGAGTTTGCATTCTAGAAGATAGATACAGAGAAGACCGGATGCACTGGGCAGCACACAGGAAAGAATAAGCTGGAAGGAGGGATGGAGGGAGGTAGTTTGGGCATTGTGTATCGCTACTCTACTCAGCGCTGGTGAGGAGGCCTCAGCTGGAAGGCTGTGTCCAATTTTCGGCACCACACTTTAGGAAAGATGTGGACAAATTGGAAAGCAACAAAAATGACAAAAGGTTTAGAAAACCTGACCCATGAACAGAGGTTAAAAGATCTGAGCATGTTTAGTTTTGAGAAAAGAAAACTGAAGGGGCAACCTGATAAAGAGTCTTTAAATACTTTAAGGGCTGTTATAAGGAGCAATGAGATCAGTTGGTCTGCATGTCCACTGATAGTAGGACAAGAAATAAGCATCTTTATCTGAAGCAAATGCAATTTAAGTTAGATATTAAGAAAAAATTTCTAACTGTAAGGGTAGTTAAGCTCTGGAATAGGCTTCCAGGGGAGGTTGTGGAAACCCCAGCATTGGAGATTTTCAAGAACAGGTTGGACAGATATCTGTCAGGGGTGATCTAGGTTTATTTGGTCCTGTGTTAGCGCAGGAGGCTTTATGATTTCTAGAGGTCCCTTCTAGCTCCACATTTCTATGAATCTGTGATCATAGCAGAAGGTGAAAGAGCTCTCTCTCAAACAAGTGTGTGACTGAACATGTAGAAGAACAGGTCATACTTACCCACTGCTCCAAAATCATCCAGTATTGAAGTTGGTTGAAAAAAATGAGAAAATGTCACACAAAAATTCAAAGTTGTTTCTATTTTGCAGAGTTGGAAATGGATCCATTTTTCTATTCACTGAATTTAATCACTACATTTTCTGAGATTTTTACTGACATTATTTTTAAAAATCTTCAGTAAGACAAAAATGCAGTTTTCAATAAACTAAACATCTAAACAACTAAATATTGAGAACATTTCACAAAAAACAGACATTTTGATAATGCCAACAATTTTTCAAAAGGCCATTTTAAATTAAATGTCCCCTCATGCAAAAAATTGACCAGTTCTATCCATAATTTAATAATCTGAACTACACAGAATCACTATGGGAAGTCTGTGTCTGATAGTATTGCCATTAAATCTGATCAATGTCATCAAAGAAGGGGAAAAGCAAGAACTATTCTTAAAACACACACTCCTGTACTATTATCAGGGACCATGGGTCTTTAACTCTGGACCACAGGGCTCTTAGGAGCCAGAAAGTGCCAACCAACCAACGGTCACCAGCAATAGAAGCCGAACTGCTTGCTGGGTAGTTTCCATTAGAAGGAGAAATTGATGATAAGATTCAGATATTCTTGAATGCAATCCTGTTTGTTTACAAATAATGTACACAATATCCTGTTTCCCTGAACACAGTAAGAACAAACAGGAGGCAGTTCACTTCTTCAGATTCCAACCCTGTTTTTCAGCCAACACTGCCCAAAAGAATCTCTCTCTCTCTCTCAGCTTTCTCCCAAGGTCACACTCACTGTGCTTCTCTGGCTGTCTCCTACCATTCTCACACTAACAAAGGTGAGAATCAATTTAATGCCCCACCCTGTGTATTTGCAATCAGTTGTAGAGAAACTCCTCTTATTCTTCCTGAGTTAGTTCTTGCTCAGGCCTTCCCATGTGGCCCAGTATGTTGGCCAGTGGGTTTTATTATTTCAGCTATCTAAGGCCTTGGCTACACTTGCAGCTGTACAGCGCTGTGAGGTAAACCTGTCTTTGTACAGCTGAGTAGGGAAAAGCGCTGCAGTCTGTCCACACTGACAGCTGACAGCGCAGTGGTGTGGCCACACTTGTAACATTTGCACCTGTGTTGGGAGCGGTGCATTATGGGCAGCTATCCCAACATTCATGTGGCTGCAACATGCTTTTCAAAACAGGGGGGGTGGGGTGGATTGTGACAGGGAGTGTGGGGGGGAGAGAGTGCTTTTTGAAGCATGTCAGCTCTCTATTTTGCAAATTCCGAACTCCCGGCCCCCTGCTCATTCATTTACTCACTCAAAGCAAGCTGCAAATTGTTTGCTTTTCTCTGTGGTACGAGCTTTAAAACCGGCACTTCTGCATTCCTGCAGCCGGTCACAACAATGGAGAGGACTGGCCACTTGACAAGGTGATTAGTACAGCGCTGCAAGCGTTTACACTCACACCTGTGAGTCGTAGCCACTCCGCTGCAGCTGTTATTCCTCTCGGAGATGTGGAGTACCTGCAGCGGTGTACCCAGGGACATACAGTGCTGCAAGAGCCCTGCCAGTGTGGACGGGGAGTGAGTTACAGCGCTGAGGGAGGCTTTACAGCACTGTAACTTGCAAGTGTAGCCAAGGCCTTACTCCATAATGGACCTTAATCACTGCTTCCATTTAGCCTGAATGAACAGGGGCTAACATGCCCATCAGCACAACAATATAGAGGGGAAAAAAAGTGGAAACTTATCTTTAAAACTCACTGCATCTTACTAGATACTAAGATACAGTCTTGCTGTAATCAAGAATGAAGCGAGCAGAGAACAGGTGACAAAGATTGCTGTTTTCAAACCTGATGCCTAATGTTAGGCACTTAAGTCTATATTTAGGCACCTAAGGCTATATCTACACTACAGACCTCACAGTGGCTCAGCTGTACCGCTGCAGCTGTGCCACTATAAGGTCTCCCGTGTAGCCGCTGTATGCCGACGGGAGAGAGCTCTCCCGCCGGCATAATTAAATCACCTCCAATGAACGGTGGAAAAGCATCTCCGGCCAACATAGTGCTGTCCACACCGGCACTTTTGTCGGTGAAACTTATGTCGGACAGGGGGGTGGTTTTTTTCACACCTCTGACTGCCAAAGTTTTGCCAACAAAAGTGCTAGTGTAGACAAAGCCTTAGTTAAAAGGGGCTGATACTCAGAGTGGCTCTCATTGAACCAATATGGACTGAAGGTCATAACAAATTTGAAAATCCTAGATTTTGTGGCACTGGAGGTCACAGGAAGTCAGACAACAAATACTAAGCAGGAGCTATTGGGTAAGCAGAGCTCAAACAGCTTAAAAAGCAGTTGGAACAAAATAACCCTCAGAATTCTCTGGGTTTCAGAACGGAGATTTTCTTGAATTTGTAGAACTTGTCGAAAATAAAGAACTTTCCTAGAAAAACAGTTAAGGGACACTTAGGAATCACAAGAACAGTAGTTTCTTTGGATGTCCAGGATAGATAGGGAAAGACTGCAGCAAAGCAGAACGAAGGAATAAAAATAGATGAATAAAAAACCTGATTTTTGCCTGACTTTTGTCCTACAACTCACTAGAGGAGAAAGCTGCTTAGTAACATAAAAGCCTTTATTGGTGAAGGCATTTCTGTCACCCTCCAGTTCTCAGCAAAACTCCGTATCATCCATGCCAGCAAAACCTCTTTGGAGACGTGATTCCCTTCTCAAAGCTCCCCGAAAAGATCACAGAGTACTATTTTTGGAACATCAAGGACCCAAACCTGCACTCCTTTCATACCTGAAGCTCCCACTGAGTTACGTTTCCTTGAGCCCCTGGCTAATTTTTGTGGCTTTTCAATCCCATTTTCTTATTTTTATTTTTTTCTTCCCTTTTTTTGTGTGTGAAAGACCCAGACTGCACAGGAGGAAGTGATTGACTGCAGGGAGAACATTTAAAAATAATTATACACAAAATGCTGTCAAGTGCACAGGGTGAACAAAGTGACAAAACAGAGAAACATTATTTTCTAATCTCTTTCAGTTGGCATAATTTTAGGTGCTATTTGTAACACTAGTAGATAAAGCAACTCCAGAGAGAAGTGTAATTTTTAATCTGGTGTCCCTTAAATAGTTCAATGAATTAAAACAAGGGGATACCTCCAAATACCAAAGTGCAACAGACCAGGCACATTAGGGAATGAGATGAGAAGGCCCCTTAATGTGTGGAGGTCAATCTTCCTTGTTTCCTTTCATGTTTGTTATTAGCTTCATATTCTTTTGATGTGTGGCAGATTTTTTTGCGGGGGGGAGAGTTTGCATTAGTAAATGTCATTCTATGTGTTATTTGGTCTTTGTAATTGTGTGATATGCAATTAGTATGGACAGAAACACAGAATAGTGTGATATAACAATCAACATGGGAATGCCAGGAGAGAATCTACTCCTCAAGCATAACAGATTTTAACCTAAAATTGTTATATTTTAAACTATTTTCAAAATGGTAGCGATGTTTAGATTATTATGAACTATGGCGTGTGTAACGGTCTGGAAGCGGTCTCCTGTGAACACTCCCTAGTAGCTGGTGTTTTGGATCCTGCCGGGGCCTGAAACAGTGAGTCAGCAAGACTCCTTTACCAGGTGAGGTTTATGGATATAAAGAGGATGGGAATAGCCTTCTACCCTAAGAGAGTCTGTGGATCTGATGGACGAACTAGGGTCTTGGTTGAACAGCTTTGAGGCATGAACCCTAGAAGCAACCAAACCTAGTGAGAAGGCATGGGATGGACTTCATGTTATCTTCCAGTTCATTTCTCTGTTAACAAGGGCTACATCCCATGGGAAGAGGGTGAGTTTTGATTTTGCACAGTGCGTGGACTGTCTTTTAGAGCAGATTGGGAAATAGGTGTATTTTGGTGTTGCTCATGAATAATAATCAGAATGACATGGATTATTCATGTCTCTGGTGAAGTGTTACTAGACAGAGCACTATACCCAATCACAAGATGAATTGCCAACAGAAAACAGTGCTATCAGAAATATGACCAAAAAATTCTTTTTGGATCCTCTAGCCATTTTTCTGTTCCTCCTTTGTATAAGAAAGAGTGGCATGCCATTCAGTGGTTAATTACTACCATTATCTGCCTCATCTGCCTTGAAATCAGCCTGTCAGATTTTAAAAGTTTTATTATGTAGCAGGAACTGAGCTTTCTGCAAATAGAAATGGCAAGATTTATCTTTTCATGTGAGCATTTGGAAAATTCTTGAATGCTTCTGAAAACATTCATAAAGCCTGTTAGGCTGGAAGTTAAACTACTGTCCCTAACAGAGCAAGTAACATAATCATAGCAGATCTAATGAGCAGTAGGCTTCCATTCAGAGTTCTGGTCCCCTATTCCATGAAGTCTGAATACAGAATCTGTTAAAATCCTTTTTTTCCCCCTATTACTATGCAAGAAAATGCTGCAAACAAAGAAGCCAGGTCACTTATCAATCTATCCATATAAACTCCTGTAATTCTTCACCGGAAAAGGCACATAGAATCTTACTCCTTGGGTTTTTTAAAACTTTTATAAACATTTTGATATTTCTTGCATACTCTACACAGTCTCTGACCCTCCGCATTCCCTGCTAGCAGAGTCGGGCTTCAACACCCATGGATGACTGTGTAAAAGATAACTGCCAGATCCTGCTTGGTAGTCTACAAATAAAAGGAGGAAGTGCTGTGTTTACCTTAGGTGTTGGCTAAACAAGAGGCCATTCATGATGTTCTATCAAAAAGGTGCTAGAACAGCCCTACAAGCCAGCCCCAAACCAAACAAGTTTGGCTAAGAAGTTTCCGACCTCTTGATTCTCCCATTCAGTAGGACAGTCTTGCTCCTGCCGTGCATAGCTGTGGGCAGCTTTACATCTATTGTGTGCCCCAGAATCCTGTACAAGTGCTGCCACAGCCCCTCCTTCGCAGCACTGCTGCAACCAAGGCAAAGGATGCTTGCTGGACACATTTGGAAAAGAAAAGGCACTTTCTGCAGATGAGTGAGTGGAAGCAGATACCACATGTAGCCCTCCAAAAGTCTTCTCTCCTCCTCATCGCCGGGGAAAGCAGTGACATTGTCTTAGGCCAGCCAATTATTCAGGAATATTTTTCATTATAAGAATTTAGGGGAAGATTTTCAAAGACATGAAGAGAAGTGAGGCACCCAATGTCCTCTTGGGTTTGGATGCCTAGCTGCCTTTCATGCCTTTCCCCTTAATCATATGTAACCTTTGGGTGGGCTAGAGTTCACTTCATTACCCTTCTCCAGTGCCTACAAACCCCCCAACTCCCATAGAAGAGTAGCTGGAGACCCAGTACAATGTCATCCAAGTACATCAGACCGAGTCTCTAAGGATTTTCAGCAAGGATTGCACAGGGTCAACCTCCCCACATTCAAGTCCCAAAAGGAACTAAAGAAATGAATTTAATTAAATAACTTTATAAAATCTTATGATAGAGAAACAAATAATCTAATTTTTACAACATGACATGGCTATGTTATAATCCACAGACATTACCTTCATAGTTATACAGAAACATAAATTAAAAAAAAACAAATTAAAATCTGATCAGTTCAGTCCCCACAGAAATACAGTGAGAAGAAACTGAAACTTCCCAAAAGCTTAGGTTTTGTTCACCTAAGTCTCAGCTCAGCTTTTCCCAACTCACACAGGGCACATGGCCTTCTGCAAAGCAGGGCTTGACAAAGCCCTGGCTGGGATGATTTAGCTGGGAATTGGTCCTGCTTTGAGCAGGAGGTTGGACTAGATGACCTCTTGAGGTCCCTTCCAACTCTGATATTCTATGATTCTATGATTCTATGAAAGCAGCTGCCCTCACTGCTTGCCCTCATGGAGTCTGACCCCAGCAACAGGGAACCTATTGGAGCAGTCTCAAAACTACCACACCCAATTCCAGAAGCTTCTGGATGTGGAGTGCTTAATCTGCCTAGCAACAACGGCCCACATGGTAGGCTCACCCCTACCTCCCCCCAGTGGGTCTCTTAAAGAGATATCTCCCTATTAGGCTCATGGATTACACATACACATGTGTGGATGCTGCCTGTATACTGATGTACATTAGTTTCTGATTTCTGTGGTGCAGCAGCTAAGCGTGGATTTTTCAGGTAATTTTGCTGTTGTCTTGATGTATGTCAAAGAGTTATTATCGGTTTTTACAGTGAACTTGGCCCTATCGAGGTAGTCATGGAACCTCTCTGTGATGGCCCATTTCAATGCCAGGAACTCCACTTGATGAGCAGGGTAGTTTCTCTCAGGTGGTGTGAGACCTCGACTTGCAAATGCTAACGGTCGGAGTTTGCCCTCACACTCTCGATAAAGGACAGCGCCTAAACCAATGTAGCTTGCGTCGACATGAAGTTCATATGGCTGGGTGGGATCAGCGTACACCAAAACAGGTGCTTGAGTGAGCTGTTGAATGATTTTACGGAAAGCTTCTTCACACTCAGCAGTCCACCGCTTTCCAAAAGGTGCACCCACATTAAAGTATTGATGCCGAGGTGGGTTCCCCTTCTTATTATTTGTGGGGGGATATCCCTTGGTGAGCTCTGTGAGTGCATGTACAATGTGCAAAAAATTCTTTATGAACCTGCAGTAACAGCCACAGAATCCCAGAAACAGCTGTAATTCCTTGAGAGTCGCAGGCCTCGGCCAGATGGTTACCGCCTTCACCTTCTCTGGGTCTATAGCTATACCATCTGCAGACACTGTGTCCCATGTACCGCACGGATGTCTGGCAGAAGATGCACTTGTCTAAGGATAACTTGAGGCCAGCCTGTTCCAAACGATTCAGGACTTTGCATAGCTGAGTCTCGTGTTCTTCTAAAGTGCGCCCGAATACTACAATGTCATCCAACTACACCAGACACTCTAACAGGTGCATGTCCCCTACCACTCGCTCCATGAGTCGCTGAAACGTGGCTGGAGCTCCAGATACTCTCTGGGGCATGCGATTAAATTGGTAAAACCCTAAGGGGCAGAAGAATGCTGTCTTCTCCCGGTCCTCTACATGGGCATTTGATAGTATCCACTGCGGAGGTCAAGGACAGAGAACCAGCAGCTACCATTCAGGCTATCCAAGGTGTCATCCACCCGGGAACGACCCTGCTGTTCACCCAGTGTTTTATGTATCCAAACTGTATTGCATGTCTATTTTAGATTGTAAGCCCCTGGGAACAGTGACCATAGCTTCCTTTCTCTCCTGTAGTACACCAAATATACTGCCAGCATTCAATAAATAATCATAAATAATGGGTCAGTGGAGCACTTTGGGTCTATGGTGAGACGAGGAGGAAATTTTACCCGTCACTTATTACTCAAGCGACTCCTAGCAGCTGATCTGATTTTGGAATAGCATTGGTCTTGACCTCATCAAGAAAGTCATTTGCTTCCCCTCTCTAATTTAGTAAGACACTTGTAATCACAAGTGTTTAGAGAGAACAGCAAAGTAATAACCCCTAGAAGGCTCACATTTTTCAGACTACCAATCAAAAGAATGGCTAAGAGGTTGTATAAATATGTCTGCAGAGAATTAATCAGGTAAGTGCTGAGACTGTTGCAAAGGCAATGTATTCAGCCTTTGAAGGATGAAGACTCTTGCATTATTCTCTGTAAGTGCTGTTTATCTGACTGTCCTTGCCATAAAAGCATGTTATGGTCTATCTGAAACTTCAGTCTGTGTATTTATACTTTGGCAAGGAGCAGCCTGCAATGCTCTCTACTATTCATCTTCACACCAAAGAAATATTGATGAGCTCCCTCAGAAAACATGCATAAACATTGGAATGGTGTAAATCCCTCAGGCAGAGACTGCATACCAACTCTATCACCAACAATCGGCATGTACCCTAATTGAATGGGTCAGGTAGGAACAATAATATCACCAGGAGGTGAAGCCTTTCCAAATCTTCAAATAGACTGAGACTCTAACAGCATTGCATTTAGGTAGTTTGGACAATATAGCCTTCACAGAGACTGCTTTCATTAATTTTGGTTCACCTGACAGCTCCAAAAAGGATTTGTAGGTAACTCCAATGCAAAAAACGTCAAAAAGTCAAAAGCATGTGACATGTTACAAGGTCAAACCAGACTGAACAAAATGAATGACTTATTTATGCAGCTTCCTCTTTGCACAGCACTAACTAGGAATCTGTGACATTTATTAAATTTCCTCTTTCCTCTGTATAACACCTGTGTATAAAATTTGCAGAAGAACTAATAAAGATGTTAATATGTTGCAACCCTAATGCTGAATTTCAAATGTTGCTGGAAATCCAATAATTGTCATGCTAAATATTGTCATGCCTTTGAATAGCAAATACAATAACTTGAGATAAAAACCCTTTTTTAAATGCTCCATTTAATCCTACAAACCTGAAATTTTTCATGGAAGTGCCACAGTATATTATTAAGGCCTGTACATTTGGTGTTCCTTGTTATAATCCTCCCATATCAAATAACTTCTCTGTGATGCCATCTATCTGTAATTGTCCACATATATTTTCTATCAAAGCTATTAGATGTAGTAGAGGCAGGGTGATGAGTGGGTCGAGCAGGGGACGGGGAGTAAAAAAAAACTGGTTTTATTCCTGATTCTGCCACTGACTCACTCTTTGGCTGTGGGAAAATGATTTAGCTCTCTCAGCATCAGTATTTCTATTTGTGAAAGGAGGATAATTTTAACAGTAAATTGGACCACATGCTTGCCGAGGTACTGTGGGGAAGAATACTTCACAGACAAGGAAATAGATGGGATGATGAAATAGATCTTTACCTTTTTTATCGTCTATGACTACATAATGACACTTACCCATCTTTATAAAATGCATTCGGATCCTTGGGGCACAAATTATTAATTATTTTAATCAGAAATATGTGCGTTTCTTGTCTACTACTTGTCTTTCACTATTGGCACATTCTTTTCATGGGAACAAGAGGAAGCTTTGCTCAGAGGAGTGTAACTGATCGTTTCCATTTGTAAAAGGCAAATTATTAGACCCACTGTATACAAATTCATTAAAGTATTGTTCCCTCAGAGATCACTCTAAATTGTGTATTAGTTTTCTGAAAAAGGAGAATAGTCCAGTCATCACCACCAGTGCTCTCCTTATGCACAGATATAGATAATCTTCCTGTGCCATTTGTTTTCTATGGCCTAGTTCCAGCAATAGCCATTGTAAGTGTCCTCTTTATAAAACACATCGAAACATAGCATGTGAGCTGAGCATGATTCCTGGTGGAGACCACACTCCACTTGGTGCAGGTCTGGGGGAAGTGGCAAAGGTGGCTTTCCTCAATCCTAGTCTCAGTTCCTGGAACAGGTTTGAACAGCCTCAGGGCTGCTCTGACTTGTGCCTTGTTGCCTAATGGCCCCAAGAGGCCATTCCAGCAGCTCAGAATAGTTAGAGGGCAGTGTTGCCCCAGTCACACCCCATTTCTTCCATCATACCCCCCTGTGTTGGGAGCTGTGATGGGGATAGCATAGGGGCATTATGCTGGCTGTGACACCAAGAGAATTCTCGTCTCCAGGGCTATATCCATTGGCTTTACAGACCTTTGTGCCAGCACAGCACAGCTGGCACAAAGGGGTCAGAGTGTAATGATGAATCAGTCCCATTGACTCTGTTCTCCAGCCCCATGCATGTGTAACTGAGCACAGAGCCCCTTCAGTCAGGCTGTGTGCTCATTTCCAGAATTTCAGCCTAAATACTTTCTCAGGCATAACTCCTGCCACTGAAGATGTTGCTGGAGTAGAGACTTCAAGGTTCAGCCTAAATAATCCAGTTATCCGGGAAATTTTAGCTAGTGATCCATCTGTAGAGCTCCACTTGTACAATAACTTTTTATTCAAACTTAGGGACAAATACTGACCTACTTTCCACATACACACATATCAGGAGAACAACACACAAGCCTGTATGGTTGGAGGGGGATCTTGCAGAAGATGGCTGTCCTACATCTGGATGCCCTGAAAGGAAGCAGAATGTCCCCTCCACAGGGCCTTCACAACAGCAGCAGTGGAGAGACATACCAGTCCATGGCTTAAGGTCATGTGACACATCAGCTATGCCATGGTTTCTGTGCACAGTACCCTGGGATTTTTTCCTAATTTAAATGCAATAGATTTCATAAAGGGAGGGGAGGAGGCTTTCTACAGTGGCAGCCTATTCATAGTATTACTGCAGTCGTTCCTTTTTTGCCCTGAACATGAATTTATGTTTATGTGGTATTGAAAATAATGGTGGGGGAGGAAGGGAGGGGCATACCAGTGCATGATGGATGATGATATGTGTTGAAAACATCTCTATTATCTTTGGGGACTGTCCCTCTGAAATCTACCAGACTAACTTTATTTATTTATTTATTTTAAATGAGGTTTGTGTGTGCAGGCATTTGAAGGAAATCATAAATACTGACAAGAAATCTCAGGACCTTGATTTGATTCCTCATATTACTCAAACAAATGTGACTCTCACCCAGTACATGCGGCATCTTTGTGTTCCCACTGTTCAGCCTTCAGATGAAACAACCCCTTTATTTTGACTTTCCTTGTTGATTAATAGATCAAAACTGATTTTCAAAGATTCCACCCTACAAATCACTGTGATAGTTGGAGATTAAAGTTGATGACCAATGTTATCTTTTATAATGAATGGAAATCAAAATAGTGAAATGTATTTAGAGTATTGATCAGAAGATAGCACTGTGCCAAACACAGTAGCAATGACTGCTGGCAATAAACTGACTTCTCTCTTCTCTCTGTTTTGCACAGTCCTGCTAAGCCAATCCTCACTAGAATGAGCACAAAACAAAATGAGTAACTGCTTTTGTACATCAACATTAAATGGAAAGAAGCTTGAGGAGCCTTCAATGGAGAAGAATGTTGACAAGTGCAAAAATGCCTGATTGGTAAGAGCTGCCTTCTAAACATAGATCAGCCAGGCATGGAAGTGATTTTCTGAAGAGAGATGCAATCATGGATTACACACCAGCTCATTAGAAACTGTCACTGAATACAGCATTCAGAAGACATGCATGAAAAGTCACATTTAGGGAATAAATTAAAAGGGATGTAGTTGTTGCTAGGTAAAACTTATGTAATATATGCATTGAAAAGGTTTGTAAACTCATTTTTTTATTCAACTGAAAAGCAAAAAGCTTTAAAACCTTTCACAGTAGAGAGAGACAGTTAACTCAAGACTATTTCTGTTCCAGTAGCCAGGAAACTGATAGGACATCACTCTTAAATAAGCATTTATAAATAGACTCTGAATGTTTCCATCTCCTAGAGGAAAAAGTATAACTTTTACTGCAGCATTTCTGCACTTTGTTTATTTCACTGTATAATACATTGGTTAAAATGTAAAGCTTCTCAATTTTTACTGCATATGTCCTCTGTTTAATTTATGTCTGTAACAAACTTATAACTGAAGAATTATTTCTGACATATATTATAGTTCTGTGAAGGCATATATACAATAAGTTTCATCTTTCTGAATGTCATAATACTGTTGATTCTCATGCAACATAGACTTGCTCCTATTTAAGGTGGCAAAATAAAACCACTTATTTACAAAAAGAAAAGGGAGGGGTGAAATTACTTGACACCTGAAATGTAACACACAGCTGCAGTTAAGCACTTTTGTATTTTTTCCTGTTCTATGTCATATAATCACTTAAATGAAATCCAGTGGCCTGTGTTCTACAGGAGGTCAGAGAAGATGATCTAATGGTCCCATCTGGCCTTACAATCTATGAATCTGACTAGTAAACAGGTACATTTTACAGAAAACTATGTAAAAGCTCTGGGCCAGATTCACTGCTATGCTCTGGCTGCTTTGTGTGGTGTGATGCAGCTGGAGCACAGCAGTGACTGTGGCCCTTCACGTTTTATTTTGCTTATGTGGTGTGAGAGGCATATTACCACCGAGTTATTCTGACTTCTGTGCAACATTTTGTTGCTATTCATAAGGTTCCTTGCCAAGCAAACTCATTCTGGAAAGCAATTGAATAGTAAGAGCAGTCTGAGGCCTGGAATGTGAGCAGATAATTATTCTAGAGAGGGGTATTTTAGAAGTGAGCAGCCTTTGTATTATTTCCTGAAGCAATTCTAAGTTCAGAAGATTTGGAAGGCCACTATGATACTTGCTGGCATTCAGAAAAAGAAGCTAGAATAACAATTGATTATTATTACAGGCCCCAATAACAAATAGCTCTTGAAGAGGTACAGAGATAAAACAGGATTTTAACTTCCGGTTGTAAATGAGTCACTGCAAAACAAAACTCTTCTGCATCTAAGTGCATGAATCTCAGTTATGCTTCTTTGGCTGAAGACAATGTCTGTGACCAAATTGTCAATAAATAATGACTAGTTATTAAATAGCAATGTTAGCTGTCTGTCAAGGTACTTATATGGCCCTGATCACCATAGTAACTGCACACCTAACATATATGCTTGCCAAATACGTTTACAGATAAATTTGGGTGGGATTTTCAAACACTCTGTCCCTTAGCCCAAGTCTGCATCCATTGTAGCCAATGGGAGTTTCGTTTGACTTCAGTGGATGCTGAGCACTTTTGAAAGTCACACCCAAAAGTTGTCATCCAACATAAATCTATTCCTAGTCTCTGTCACCAAAATAAAGAGGAAGGATATAACATAAGTGACTTACATGGGTGGGTTTGGAAGCTCATTAAGGCCCCAATTCAGCAAGGTATTTAAGCATGTGAGCAATCCCCCTGAAATCAATGGGACAACTCACATGCTCAAAGTTAGGCACATTTAGGCCTACCTTGCTAAATGGGGTCTTAATAAAGCTTGTTGTCATTTACCAGTGTTGATATATCATAGGCACACTTTATCTCAGAAGTCTGTAAAGAGGTTTACCTGAATGTGCTACAGTATCGTTGTAATCATTTGCTCCAGGGGTTACATTGTATTCTCAGATTATTGCAGTCATGATATTTTTTCCTGCAATAGAAACTGCATTAATTGGGTTTCTCTGTGCCATGCAATTTTGTTACTGCCTACTGAGTTTTGCATCATAGTGACTGTATAACGAAAAAGCCCACTTTAGACATACAAATGTTGCAAAAATGTGTCATCACAAGACCTTGTGGCTCTACTATTTCAATTAAAATGTACCATATGTAGATAAATAAAGCAAAAAGTTACAAGGATGTACATCACTAAATGTTAATTAAGTATAAGTAGTATGTTTTTATCTTTTTAAAGGTGAACGCTTTCCCATTCCATTCCACTGTAATGTCAAAAATGTGTGTAATTTTTTTTTAAAGTCAACAAACTGTAAAGAAAATTGTTGGAATACCTGACTTTCTGTAAAAAACTAAACTGAAATAAAATTACTACAATAATTTTTGTTACTTTAATATATGCTTAGTATTAAAGTACCTAATAAATGTCAATGATTAATTTTTGTAGCATACTAAAACAGAGTATGCTCATGCGTTTCTCCAGTTCCCATGTGGTAATGACTACTGGTACTGCAATCAGTGTCCCCCTTTCTAGACCCTACCCAGGCTCCACCCCGGCAGTGTGACGCATAGGGACAGACCCCTGTGCTCATGTGGAGCCCCAGTAAAGAAAGTAGTCTCTGGATGGGCACAGGACTGTCCACACCCATCATATTTGCAGGATTGGGCCTTATTTGTTAAATGGTCTTCATTCTCTAATGGTAAACTTGGTTTCATCAGATGCAAAATAATCAGGAGTTGAATACAGTAAAACCATTTACATATAGCAAAGTTTTCAAAGCCACCCAGGGGATCTGGATGCCAAGTGCCCATTAATTTTAATAGATTGATTACTCCTAGGCAGGTTTGTAAAGCTCAACTTAAATATTTTTGTGGAAAGCTCAGAGATCTTTTTTCAATTCCAGTTTATACTTCTGACACAAATGGCTATTCTGTTAACAAAAAACAGATAATAGCTTGATTTCAGAAAGCATCTTATATCATCTCCTTTACATTGGCCTTAAATATTGTTAAATTATTGAGGCCCCCCATTGTGAATAGGCGCTGTACAAATATATCAAAAGTCATGGTCAAAGAGCTTACCATCTGATTGTTAATGTTGTGCAAAATCCTTATCATGAAATGTGAAATATCTTTTCTGGATGAGATTAAACCTAGCTCCCTTCTTTCCATCTCTAATTGGCTGCCCAGGTCAAATTTATTCCTGCAACCCCATTAACTTCAGTGTATTTTTGCCTGGCCACATCAGGTCAGGATTTGGACCTTCAGGTCTATTTGGAAATACAAGAAGATAACTTCTGTCTTCGGCAAGATCTCCCCATGGTAAAACTGGTTCTAAAGTCTAAGGGTGCAAATCTTCACTTACAACTGTCTTCACTAGACCCGCTAAATCGACCCCTGCTGCATTGATTGCAGCAGAGTCGATCTCCCCGTAGTGAAGACAAGCCTAGTAGCTTACGGCTGTACTTTCAAACTCTGAGCACCTGCCAAATTTTGGTGGGACTATAACTTCAGAACCCCTCTTGAAGTTTCATGGAAGTGGGTGGGGAAATTCTACCTTGGGCCTAGAAGCAGTCTACCTATTTTCACTCTGATAAACCTTTGTTTGCAGATTTTAGAGAGGGGTGAAAAATAGAGTTTATCATGGAAACTGGGTTGCAACCTTAACTGTGGAGTATCTGCTACTGTTCCGTAATATATAGCTTCTGAGGATAGTCCCAACAATATTATTATAATATCTTTAAGAATGGTCAAAGTTTGTGCCTAAACAATAGGACAACGGCTTTCATATGTTATGAAAGTGTCATTAGTTTCAGCTGGGAAACAGACTGTCAGTGATTTGAAATGAAATAAACTGTCCAATTAAAAAGTAAAGCAGGATTCAATTTGTACAGTTTATATATGTATATGTCTGTGGTGAATAGTTTCTGAGCTAGTCCTCAGAGTGGAACATGCATCAATTTTCCCCTCCACCAAAGTGTATGGGGTTTTAAACATCTTTCTCCTTTCCAGGTATTTTTGTACAGAAGGGAATGGCCTGGCCCAGGGTTGTTATATTAGCTGACAAAACCTGCACAGGCTAATGGTTAAAATGCACATGCAGCCATTCCACCTGGTGCAGGGCAACTCTGTATTCTCACAAGCTAGGCCTCATTGTCTAGTCCTCATTGTCTCACTCCAAGTCTAGTTAGTACTTGGAGTGAGACCTCAATGGAAAACCAAGTGCCGCAGAAAGTGGCATTTGTGGTTTGGTAGGTGATACTTGTCCCTTAAAATCAGTACTGAACAAATGCCTCAGCACTGACTACTGACTTCCAATGGAAATTAGGTCCCTTCCTGCCATTTATGCCTTGAAAAATCTCCCCCTATATGGCTTGATCCTGCACCCACTAAAGTCAATGGCAAAGGCCCCATTGACTCCAATGGAGCAGAAGCAGCCCCCTAGTTTGTATATCATTTTGTTACATTTGTAAAACATTTTGGGATGAAAGATGTTAAACACATTTATGGACTCATTCTGCTCTTATACAAACTGGTTTTACACCAGCATAACTGAACTGATAAGTATTCCTGGTTTACACAGGTAAAAATTAGCCCAGAACCAGGCCCGTAATATTTATTAGTAATCAAACCATGAAACAAAAATTGTCAAAACCCTATCTTCTGGGTTATATTCCTATTCCATCTGCATGAAAAATATTTCCACCATGAACATTTTCAGTTTCAACAACTGACGATGAGCTAGAAGTATATAAATGCCATTAACAGATGTAATCAGTTTTCTATTATAAGGCTTCCCAAATTCAGACTTTCGGACAGATATACAGGAACTTTTCTGTTGTTCCAACCCACGTTCAGAAGTGAAGTCTGACAAAGGAGGAACTCAAAACTAGATTTCTGGAGGCCTGAATTGTATTCTCAGCTCCAAACCAGAGATTTCCTTAGTGACTGCAGGTAAACCACTAGATCAAAATTTTCAAATTTCGAAGCCTAAAGTAAGGCCCTGAATCTATTTAATATGGATCCAATTACTCTATAATAAGCCAATCCAATTAATACTAGGTTAAGTGCCTGTGGTGAGATGTACAAACCCCACACTGGAGAAGAAGGGGTTAAGGAGCTGCTCTGGACCTAAGCAGCCCTGCCCCATCACACCTGCACAAGCTGGAGGCAGAGCTTAAAAAAGGGAAGCAAAGTAGCTCAGAGGTAGGCAGACAGGGATCAAGTCACACCACATCACTGCTGCCTGGTGATACTGACCTGAATCAGAGGGGCTGTAAAGGAGGGGCTGGTGACTTTTGAAGGTCAGAAACTTTATTTTTATATTCAGTTCTTTACCTGTGAGAAAAGGGGACACTGGTAAGAAGTGATCCAGAGAGGCAGACGCATAGCACCCCAAGGTACAGGACTTAGCTGCCTACTACCGGGCCCTAGATTGGAACCTGGTGGAAAGGGTGGGCCTGGGCTTCCCTAACAGTCCCTAAGAGGGGACAATGACAGAAGTCTATCCGCCAGCAGTTGGGGAACACCCTGAAGATACAAGGGTCCAACCCCTGACCCAAGGGGGGGGGCTTGAAGCCCTTGCTGATTTATGATGAATTCCACATTATTGGACTCTATGTGTACCCTGAAAGGAGTGGATCTGCATGTGTGACTTGGACAGAGAGCTGAGCTGCTAAAAGGACAGACCACCACGGGGTGGAGGTATAGTGAGAAAGGGGAATGCCTGGGTGAAAGACAACCTGCTACACCCCAGCCTGACCAGTAGGCAGCATCCGTGCTTAGTATTCCCCTTCACAGGGCCTGAGTGACATCATCCAGATTGGAGAAGTTTGGTCTTGATTGCCCTCTGCCTCAGCTCCCTCATTTGTTAAGAAATGGGAAAATACATATGTACATCACAGGCTGCGCTAGGACGCTAAATAAATGACTGCAATGATGGTGCAATGTACATTAAGATTCTCAAATGGAAGGTACTACAGAAAGCAAAGGATTATTATAATGTGGCAGAGTTAAATAGGGTTAGATGGCTGGGTTGCTCTGAAAACTGAGGGCCGATTTTAGAAGAGTTATCAGGTTTTGTTCTAGGGTAAATGCCATCAGAAAAAGTCATTTTATTCAGTTTAACTGAATAGTCGCCCATGTTTCAGAGTGCACATGGAGGATAAGGAATCAAAAATACATAACATTGTTAATGGTTTTAAAGGGCTTGTTCTGGTTTTTAATTTTATCAGCTAGACATAGTGTGAAAATTCCCTCATTTTTAAGTATTTAAAGATATTTTGAATTAAATATAGTTACAATGGAATCTAGGGCACTAGAAAATTTTTCAGAGGCAAGATAATTTAGGCATATGGAAAGCATTCATGGAATGTGATAGATTTACTGTTTTGTGTATGTTTATGCTGCCATCTAGTGGCAGATGTTTTAATAGATTTTGTTAATTCAAAATGGTTTCCAATCCCTATTTTTCTATCTCTATTTATAAAAAGATCAGATCAGTAAAAATAATACTTATGTAAGATTACATGCCTCCCATAATATGGATAAACCCCTTGACTAAACTGGCAGTGTATTAATTTATACTGCAAGTTTACTATGAAAACCGTTTGAGATGGGAAGAAATTAAATTTAATTTTTATTTGCATTCCTACAGTGAATAGAGGCCAAGCCTTAAACTGGTGTGGATGAAAGCCTTGTCCACTCAACCACTGGCCAGCACAGTTTAGGTTCATTCACTCAAGAAGGGCTCTTCAAAGACAGTTTTTTGCATTTCTCTGGCAGCAGTGATATTGAGTCAGCTTTTCCCCCATCTGACTCTACATTCTTTCCTGAACCTTATGTTCTTTGTTGAACACCAGCCAGCTTCCAATTTGAATTCACAAACTTAGGGTAAAGGCACATCTCCAGGTTCACATTGCTGTCTGGTAACTGTAACTGACACTCCAGAGAGTTGCCTGTTATTTCTTCTACACCTTTCTCTCTTCTTCACCCATGCAGCTTCTGCCCTCTCTGCAGCCAGATGTTCAGTCCAGTGTACTGAATCTGCAGGTTCACTGCTGAGGCCCTTTCCATTACCTGAATGATCTGAGGAGCCACAGGTCAGTAACTGGGTTCAAGGGAAAATGAAAGTCTATATCCATCACTTCAACCAATAAAGAGTAACAGGTGGAAGGACACTGGACCATCTTAAAAAGCCGGTATCAGGGACCCTCTGCCCTCTTAAAGCTCAGCCAGGAAGCAAGAAAGATCTTTTATCCAATGCACCCAACATACCGAAAGGCCTAACACCTCTGCAAAGCAGAAAAAAATGGCTGTGATTGGCTGGAGAGAACCAGTACATAGTGAACATAAAGCCAAGGCAGGGACAGAGCTCTAGACCAGTGGGGGAAGCCAGCAACAAGTAGGCTAGGGAGGAAGAGCTGGGAAACAGCCCAGGCCATGTTGCATTGTGAACTTACAAAAAGACCTTCCAGGTCTTCAGAAGATTCATGGCTGGGAGCAGCAGCTCAGTGGTCAGAAGAGGAGTAAGGACTGGGAAGAACCAAACGAGAGCTGCCATTTAAAGAACTGCAGAGGAACTGCATGAGACAATGATGCTAAAATGTAGAGTCCTGCTCACCTCCAATCCCTTTAGAAGGAGCCCATCTGCTACATTCAGGCTGATGGAATTCAAAAGAAACTGGAGAGCAGGCCAGATATTGAGGCTCTGAGTAAACAGTGGGCATGAGAGGCAGCAGGGATAGGGGGAAGAAGGGCCTCAGGCACTGTGAAGAATACTGAAGAGGGCTGAAAGGAGCAACTAGCTAAAACCAAACTACTATACCAGGAAGTGCCCATAGCTGGTCAGCACATCTCAAAACCCTCCTTGAGGGAGCAGCAGTGGTTAATGGGTTGCTGCATTAAGAGGGCCCAGACACTAAGATAGTATGGATAAGGTTGATGAAGGAGGGTCAGAAGGTAGGCCAAAGGATGTAGGCTTTCAAGCATCTTTGAAAGGGTCAAAATGTGGCAATTAGATAGCCTTGAGAGGAGCAGGACATTGGATTTAGACACTACTTCGAAGGAGAATAGCTCTGAAATGAGCTAAAGGTAAATGTATACATCTAGGAACAAAGGATGTAGGCCATGCTTACTGGGTGAGGGACTCTGTCCTGGGGAGCAGTGACTCTGAAAAAGATTTGGGGGTTGTGGCGGATAATAAGCTGAACAAGAGCTCCCTGTATGATGTTGTGGCCAAAAGGGCTAATGTGATCCTTGGATGCATAAACGGGAATATCAAGTAATAGTAGAAAGGTTATTTTACCTTTGCCACTGGTACTTCTGGAATGCTGTGTCCAGTTCTGGTATCCACAATTCAAGGATGTTAAAAAATAGGAGAGGGTTCAGCAGAGGAGAGCCACAAGAATGATTTAAAGGATTGGAAAACATGCCTTACAGTGATATATTCAAGGAGCTCAATCTATTTAGCTTAACAAGAGAAGGTTGAGGATTTGACTATACCGGGGTAGACAACCTATGGCACGTGTGCCGTAGGCGGCACGCGAGCTGATTTTCAGTGGCACTCTCACTGCCCGGGTCCTGGCCACCGGTCCAGGGGGCTCTGCATTTTAATTTAATTTTAAATGAAACTTCTTAAACATTTTAAAAATCTTATTTACTTTACATACAACAATAGTTTAGTTCTATATTATAGACTTATAGAAAGAGCCCTTCTAAAAACATCAAAATGTATTACCGACACGCGAAACCTTAAATTAGAGTGAATAAATTAAGACTCGGAACACCACTTCTGAAAGGTTGCCGACCCCTGGCTATACAATAGAAGTACCTACATGGGGAACAAATATTTGATAATAGGTTCTTCAACCTAGCAGAGAAAGATATAACATGATCCGATGTCTGGAAGTTGAAGCTAAACAAATTCAGACTGGAAATAAGGTGTAATTTTAACAATGAGGATAATTAATTGAAACAATTTACCAAGAGCTGTGGTGGATTCTTCATCCACTGGCAATTTTAAAATTAAGATTGGATATTTTGCTAAAAGATGTTCTCCAGTAATTACTTTGGGGGAGTTCTATGGCCTGTGTTATATAGGATTTCAGACTAGAGGATCACAATGGTCTCTTCTGGACTTGGAACCTATGAGCTTAGGGAGCAGCATACATTCGCAATGCAGGGCCTGAGGAATTGTGATTAGGGATGGTTAATCACATTAGGGGCTGACAGAGGCCTGAGCCCTAACTGTCATCCTACAGGAAGAACACACCAAGCAACGGTCCTGGGGACCACTGACATAACTAATGACAAAGAAGGTTATGTAGCAAGTCTCCAATGGAACCATCTGATTCTGTCAGGAATGACAGGTGCAGTCAACCCTATCCTGTATGGTCAAAGACAAAAAGCTTCATGACTCTCTTCAAGGAGGGATGAACTGGAAGGGATGCTCCCAGGTACAAGGCCATAGGAATTCACAGGGTAGTGGCAATTTATTACCACTATAAATCAAACTCAATCAGTTGCTTACAAATGTTGGTCCGTGAGCTCCTTCCCGCTGCTCTGCAGATTGAGAACCAAGCAGTGATAGGGTGAGGTATTGGGTCAGAAGGCTATCACAGTTCATGGCAGCTGCACCTATATTCCGTCTCCATGGTTCCATCAAGGGCATCTCCTCTTAGGCTTCTGGTTTCTCTGCCATCAGCTCTCTTGAGTGCAGACACACATCTTGCTGCTTCCTGACTGGGATATTTCCAGGCTGCAGAGTTCCCTGCCTACGCTGTGAATTTCCCAACAAGTCAGACTGCCTCAGCAGGCCTGCTTTGCTTTCCTTTCTCAAAGGCTATAAACAGTGTACTTGTTCACAGTCAAGTTACCACACAGCTCTTTCTAAGCTAGCACATGTATCCTTAGGGTGAAAGCATTGTAGAGAAAACATATTAAAAACAATAATAGAATGTGCATGCATGCTAATACGCTTACCAGAGATCACCCAGGCTCCAGCAAGGGCTTGGGCAGGTGAATAGTCCTTCAAACCTCACCTTGAGATTTTCTGTGGTCACAAATTCACTAGAGCTGTTAGCTCAGAACAAGCACATCCATATATCTGTGATTTTTCTCTTTTATACAGTTTGTGTCTTTGATCGCTACAGACATGAATAGGTAATCAGGCAGACAATGGCTTTCTCCTCAAGCCATAGCTTCAAAAGATTGGGGCTGGAAATGGGGAATTTGCATTCTTCCCCTTCCCCCCCGCCCCGATGTTTCCTAGCCCCCCGATGTTTCCAAGGAAACCCATTTAACTTTGAAAGTTCACATTGTTTCAAATAGTCCTTTTGAAGTTCATAACACTTCCCAGAGACTTAACACAGTTCCCTAGAGACATTACATACAATCCCACCATAATACATAAACATTTCCATTTTTAATACAATGAACTCCTAAAATATTTAAACTTAATGCAATGAGGTTTGACTTAATTCAATCAAGTTTATCCAGGGAATTGCCATATCTGTCACAGAGGCATGTCCATAACAGGCGCTCGCTTAAAGTGCTCCACAGAATGAAAAAGGGTGAGACTCACCACTCATAAATCTTAACACATATAGCGCTTGGGTAATATTCTGTACAGGGATTGCGTACTATCTAGGTATGACTGCAACAAAGCAATAAGAACCATAGAATTACTTCTGAATTAGCAGGTGCCTCTGTAATGTATGTGGAGAATGTTGTAAAATATGCTGTTCCCTTTTACACTGAGCCTGAACACTTTCACACAGATGCTCATAGAGGTCCAGAGTTGTTAATGTGCAGGACAATTGACCAGTTCTAGGAGTTCACAGAAGCTGTTGTAATGTATGTGGTCACACATTCTAAGACATACTGTTCCTTTCACATCAGTCGTGTGAATTTTTCATAGAAGCGTGCTCAGAGGTCCAGTGTTAATATATTTACTGGTGATCATTTGAGTTATCTTCCTTCACTTCATATCAGGGTGTGTTTACTCTGTGCTGGCAAAATCTTCCTGTGGTTCCTCTGTAAACTTTATTACAGAGGCAGGCCGGGGGGATGGAGAAATATAGACTGTGGTAGACATAGATTTATTTTATTTGAGAATTCAGCACTGCTTTTTTCTCATTACTGGCCTGTGGCTGTACATTCATCAGTGCTGAAGCTGATGACGAACCAAGCAGAGTCAGGCCAGGGTAGAATTTGGATTGGAGACCTCTCAGAATAGTCCAAATGGTACATTAAGTGGTGCTGGCAATTCAAGATGTGGACTTTTTCCATGGAATCATATTGTTTTAAAATGCATGATTTTTTTAAAAATCCTAGTTTTGCTGAGTTAAATTGGCTGAATCAGAACATAAGAACAGCCATACTGGTTCAGACCAAAGGTCCATCTAGCCCAGTATTCTGTCTTCTGACAGTGCCCAGTGCCAGGTGCCCAGAGGGAATGAACAGAACAGGTAATCATCAAGTGATCCATCCTGTCACCCATTCCCCGCTGCTGGCAAACAGAGGCTAGGGACACCTGTGATTGGACACGGAACGTCAGTTTGAACTGTAATATGTTATGTAAAATTGTTGAAAGGACAAATGAAGTCAAAGAAGTTGTGTTAATTTATAATCATAGAAGATTAGTGTTGGAAGAGGCCTCAGGAAGTCATCTAGTCCAACCCCCTCCTCAGAGCAGGACCAACCCCATCTAAATCATCCCATTGTCAAGACAGGCCTTAAAAATCCCTAAGGATGGAGCGTACACCACCTCCCTAGATTACCCATTCCAGTGCTTCACCACCCTCCTAGTGAAATAGTTTTTCCTTATATCCAACCTAGACCTCCCCCACTGCAACTTGAGACCATTGCTCCTTGTTCTGTCATCTGCCACCACTGAGAACAGCCGAGCTCCATCCTCTTTGGAACCCCCCTTCAGGTAGTTGAAGGCTGCTATCAAATCCCCCCTCATTCTTCTCTTCTGCAGACTAAACAATCGCAGTTCCCTCAGCCTCTCCTTATAAGTCATGTGCCCCAGCCCCCTGATCATTTTCGTTGCCCTCCGCTGGAATCTCTCCAATTTGTCCACCTCCTTTCTGTAGTGGGGGGGGGGGGCGCGCAAAACTGGATGTAATACTCCAGATGTGGCCTAATAGAGGGGAATAATCACTTCCCTCAATCTGCTGGCAATGCTCCTACTAATGCAGCCCAATATGCCATTAGCCTTCTTGGTAACAAGGGCGCACTGTTGACTCATATCCAGCTTCTCGTCCACTGTAATTCCCCAGGTCCTTTTCTGCAGAACTGCCGCTTAGCTAGCCAGTCCCCAGCCTGTAGCAGTGCATGGGATTCTTCCATCCTAAGTACAGGACTCTGCACTTGTCCCTGTTGAACCTCATCAGGTTTCTTTTCACCCAATCCTCCAATTTGTCTAGGTCAATCTTGGCCCTATCCCTACCCTCCAGCATATCTACTTCTCCCCCAAGCTTAGTGTCATCTGCGAACTTGCTAAGGGTGCTATCCATCCTATCATCCAGATCGTTAATGAAGATGGTGAACAAAACTGGCCCCAGGACCGACCCTTGGGGCACTCCGCTTGATACCAGCTGCCAACTAGACATCAAGCCATTGATCACTACCTGTTGAGTTTAGTATGAATTTAGTATGTTTGCACTCAAATGTGATGGTTAGATGACCTGCAAGCACTTGTATGAACTCACAGTTTAGCATGATGGACTAGGATACCTGAAATCATTTTGATGAGATACTTTGAGGCAGTGATGATTGATCATTCCTTCTAGATAATTTTGGGGCATTCCTCATCCAGTGCCCTTTGAGGAATTCTTTCAGGCCTCAGATGGACTCACTCAGAAGCCAGACAGAGATTAGTGTGAATGTCAGGTTACTAGAGGTAGGCAAAAAAATTTCAGGCAAAACTTGTTTTCACTGAATAATACAGACTTGGGTTAACTGAAACATTTTGTGAATTTGTGTCAATTTTGACGAACTGTTTTGGCCAAAAAATAACTTTTGGAAATGTCAAGATAGTCAATTTCAGCACTGTCAAAATTAAACTTTTTTTTTTAGGCAGCGTCCCAAGGGGATTTATATGCTATTCTCAGTACTAGGATCAGGGTAGTATTCCCCCCTAGCAGCCCAATAGTTGGGGCACACATCTGAGATGTAGGAGACTCAGGTTCAAATTCCCACTCTAGAGTAGGGACTTGAACCCAGGTTTCCATATCCCAGGTGAGTGCCCTAATCATCAGGCTTTGGGATATTCTGAGGAGGGGCTCTCTCAGTCTTTCCTGTTGAAGCTCTTCTGGTTTGTATAAATTAAATATTCATTGAGACAGCATCAGAGAGAATGACTCTATAGCCCAGTGACTAGGGCCCTCACCTTGGAGGGGAGAAACCAAAGATCCACTCCACCTGCTCCCAAGAATATTTAATTAGCTATAGAAAGTAGAACAGCTTCAACAGCAAAGCTTGAGAGCTATACTCTATATATAGCCCTGTGGCAAGGGCATTCAAGAGGGATATAGGAGATCTGGGTTCAAATTCCTGCTGCACAGTGGGGATTTGAACCTGGGTCTCCCCCCTTCATCTCTCTCTCAAGAATGGTGCCTATGTCCTTTGTGAATCTAGCCTTTTGTTTCCAAATTTCCTTCACCTTTTTTTTTTAAAGGTTAAAGATGCCCAAAATCAAAATGCTTCATTGGGGGCCAAAGCATTACATGTGACCCAAAAATCCATTATTTGCCCAGCTCTTGTCACCACTACCAGATCTGCTGTAGCTTAAACAACCTCTTGAAGGTACGATTTAAGATTCCTGCTACCTCTTTCCTAGTATATTACTTCATTCAGTCTAATTTTCCTACTTTTCTGTCCCCTTTTCTCCTGTCTACTTGACTCCAAGCTGGACCAGCTTAGGAGCTGACAACTCCTTTTTGCCATCATCAGTGTTGCCAATTCTCAAGGTTTGAGTTTGAGTCTCATGATAACTGGTGTTTTTCTTGGAGCCCCAGCTCCTGGAATCATGCAAATATGTGAGGTTCTCAGATTTCTTTCTTTCTTTCTTTCTTTCTTTAACAAAACTTCTAGCCCTTAGTCCTGGAGAAAAGAATGAAAATGTGACACCAGCGCACCCAAAAGGCTCAAAACCAAGAAGGCAGATAAAGAGAATGCAAAATGGATTGTTTAAATCTCATGGGTTTTTCAACCCCTCGCATGCTACTTTGGGGTCTGACTCAAGATCTTTAAAGGTTTGGGGGCAACAAACACAGTAATTAGTGTGAAAGGCTACAAAAGCCATTAGTGGCTTTGCCTTGGTATGAGACCTTGTCAGCCAGGTATCATCCCAGACCATAAAGGAACATAGGGTGCAGAAGTTAAAGCAATTTGTGTGTGTCCCTGACTCATATTGTACAATGGAGGATTGACAGGGGAAAAAGGAGAGCCTCAGACAGAAGATTCACTATTTTTTCCTTATCTTTTTTCTCTTGCGCATTTTTATTATGTTTGTTCTATAAGGTTGAAATTACAAACATGACTGTTACAAAATCCAACTTTTAACTAACTGTCCTTCCTTTATCCCCCTGAGACAGACACGTGGTATAATAAGCGTCTTTTTAAACAAAGGAGATTATTGATTGTAACAGGAAACAAAGGGAACCTTTCAAAAATGAATGATTGCTTAAGTTGTGTAAAGTTTCTGTTTTGTTTCTTTTTGTCACTTGTGGAGTGGTTGTGACAGTGGAGTCCAGAGTCCCTTACAAAAACTCACAAAGCAAAATTTATTATTTTAATGTTGTGACAGTAGAATGAGCAGTCCAGGAACACCTCCAAGCCCCAAAAGCTAATCAGCACTGAGCCAATGCCCAGCATGATGCTAGAAGACACTGAACTGTGGCAGCAGTGTAATGTTTCTATATCCACTCGGGACTTCATGGTCATTAAGTATGCTTCACCCCACTACTGTGGAGACTGTCAATTGGGACAGAGAACAGAAGCAGGCCTCCACCACTTGAATGAAAGGAGAAGATATAGTAGCTACAGCGGTAAGATTTATTTTCTTTATGTATTAAAGCTATTAGAGTTCAACATAATCCCATAAATGGGAGCAGGTATGTCATTCCATCCAGTAGCTAGCAGGAATAAATATACAGTAATTGCACTGGTTTGGGTTTATATTAGGGTCGCCACGTTGGCTGGTGCTTGTCCCTGGCAGAGAGGGACCCAGGTGCCACTGGGCAGGGGCAGCACATTCCCAGCTGCGATGTGCATGGACAGTAGTTAAGACAGCTGTGCATACTGCCACACTACACACAGCAAAAAAAAAAAAAAAAAAACGCCATACCACTTTTTCTGACCAGCAACTTGCAAGGCACTAGAAAAAAACACCCAGACTGGTCAAATGAGCCAGATGGTATAGGTCCAACTGTGTGGCCACACAGGGCCCACATGGTTTTTGTAAAGGGAAATCATGTCTCACCAATCTACTAGAATTATTTGAGGGCGTCAACAAGCATGTGGACAAGGGGGATCCAGTAGATATAGTGTACTTAGATTTTCAGAAAGCCTTTGACAAGGTCTCTCACCAAAGGCTCTTAAGCAAAGTAAGCTGTCATGGAATAAGAGGGAAGGCCCTCTCATGGATTAGTAACTAGCTAAAAGATAAGAAACAAAGGGTAGGAGTAAATGGTCAGGTTTCACAATGGAGAGCAGTAAATAGTGGTGTCCCCCAGAGGTCTGTACTGGGCCAACTCCTATTGAACATATTCATAAATGATCTGGATAAAGGGGTAAATAGTGAGGTGGCAAAATTTGCAGATGATACAAAACTACTCAATAGTTAAGTCCCAAGCAGACTGCGAAGAGCTACAAAAGGATCTCACAAAACTGGGTGACTGGGCAACAAAATGGCAGAAGAAATTCAATGTTGATAAATACAAAGTAATGCACATTGGAAAACATAATCCCAACTATACATATAAAATGATGCGGTCTAAATTAGCTGTTACCACTTAAGAAAGAGATCTTGGAGTCATTGTGGATAGTTCTCTGAAAACATCCACTCAATGTGCAGCGGCAGTCAAAAAGGCGATTAGAATGTTGGGAATCATTAAGAAAGGGATAAATAATAAGACAGAAAATATCATATTGCCTCTATATAAATCCATGGTACACCCACATCTTGAATACTGAGTGCAGATGCGGTCGCCCCATCTCAAAAAAGATATATTGGAATTGGAAAAGGTTCAGAAAAGGGCAACAAAAATGATTAGGGGTATGGAACAGCTGTCATATAAGGAGCGATTAATAAGACTGGGACTTTTCAGCTTGGAAAAGAGACGACTAAGGGGGGATATGATACAGGTCTATAAAATCATGACTGATGTGGAGAAAGTAAATAAGGAAGTGTTGTTTACTCTTCATAACAGAAGAACTAGGGGTCACCAAATGAAATGAATAGGCAGCAGATTTAAAACAAACAAAAGGAAGTATTTTTTCACACAATGCACAGTCAACCTATGGAACTCCTTGCTAGAGGATGTTGTGAAGGCCAAGATTATAACAGGGTTCAAAAAAGAACTAGATAAGTTCATGGAGGATAGGTCCATCAATGGCTATTAGCTGGGATAGGCAGGGATGATGTCCCTATCCCCTCCCAGAAACTGGGAATGGGCGACAGGGGATGAATCACTTGCTGATTACCTGTTCTGTTCATTCCCTCTGGGGCATTTGGCATTGGCCATTGTTGAAAGACAGGATACTGGGCTATATGGACCTTTGGTCTGACCCAATATGGCCGTTCTTATGTTCTTATGCCACAGCATTTGTGCAGGGACCAGTGTACTCTACTTTCCTCCCCAAAAAGAGGGCAAAGAGAAGGTGGGATCAAGGCCCTGTCCCTCCTTTTGCATTAGCCTCTGGAGCAGGGCCTTTGCATCAGAGGTGCAATCTTCTCCATCCTAATGGATGCAGCAGATAGACTGCACCTTTCAGTCTGCATATTCTTAGCACTGCTTCTTGTGCACGATCTCTCTAGTGCTCTTCCCAGGGCAGGGCAGTCCTGTACTCTAGGCTGTGCCTTAAAAGCAAAACTTCAGCATGTCATGTATGCAAGCAACTAATATAGAAAGACTTGAGGAGATTAATGGATGACTAGATCAAGGTCTGAGAAAAGATGGTCAATACTAGGGAGGTCTTTACTCTAGCAGACAAAGACTTAACAAGTTCCAGTAGTTGGAAGTTGAAGCAAGACAAATAAGGCAAAAAATTTTCAATAGTGAGGCTAATCCACCATTGGACAGTTTGACCAAGGATTCGCTATCACTTGGAGTTTTAAATCAAAACTGGATATCTTTGTAAAAGAGACTTTCTTTCTCAGCCACAAGTTTTGGGGCTTGATGCAGAAATCAATTAGTACAATTCCCTGGAGTAGGAGGACAGACTAGATGATCCAGCTTGAAATCTAGGGATGGTTTGCAAAGCATTTTGTGTTCCAGCTTGATGAAAGTTTCTATATAAACATAAGATCATTATTACTTAACTGCAAATTGTTTCCAGACTAAACGGTTTTATATGGAAATAAACACTGGTTTTGTGAATTCTTTATATGAGAAAAATGGTTGTGGGTTTAATGCGCATGTTTGTCAAACAAAGTTATCTATTGTATTTGTACTAGTGAGATTACTTGTGTATCTTGCAACAAGCATTCTTTAGTTGGGAAGGATAAAGTGAACTACAGCATAATACTGTTTATCCTTGAGGGAACCGATTCTGCCTTTCTTATGTATCCTGAACTTTGATTTAATGGATCCTCTAACTTCAAGATATGGAAATTTGCAGATGCACAAGGAATACAAGATTGGATCCAAGTCAGAAACTATTTTCCCCAAGTTTTCCTATTTAATGCAAGAGGAAAAGATTAAAACAATAGAAAGCGTCCTTAAAGCCAACCTGCACCCTTTTTCTTGAAACTTCTCCTGTGCTATATAAACTGAATTGTACTGGAAAATAAAGTTCACAATTAAATGTGGCATTTTGTTAGTTCTTTTGCAGTGCTAGATGCCATGTTCACACCCCCGTTTGGTTTTTAGGATGAATTACCAAGAGTGATGCATGGGGATATAATTGTGGATGAGGGAAAGCAGTGGACATGCTATTCCTTGACTTTAGCAAAGCTTTTGATATGGTCTCCCACAGTATTCTTGCCATCAAGTTAAAGAAGAATGGGCTGGATGAATGGACTATAAGATGGATAGAAAGCTGGCTAGATCATTGGGCTCAACGGGTAGTGATCAATGACTCCATGTCTAGTTGGCAGCCGGTATAAAGCGGAGTGCCCCAAGGGTTGGTCCTGGGGCCGGTTTTGTTCAATATCTTTATTAATGATCTGGAGGATGGCATGGACTGCACCCTCAGCAAGTTTGAAGATGACACTAAACTGGGAGGAGTGGTAGATACGCTGGAGGGTAGGGATAGGATACAGCGGGACTAGACAAATTACAGGATTGGGCCAAAAGAAATCTGATGAGGATCAATAAGGACAAGTGCAGAGTCCTGCACTTAGGAAGGAAGAATCCCATGCACTGCTACAGACTAGGGACCTAGTGGTTAGGCAGCAGTTCTGCAGAAAATGACGGGGTTACAGTGGACGAGAAGCTGGATATGAGTCAACAATGTGCCCTTGTTGCCAAGAAGGCTAATGGCATTTTGGGCTGTATAAGTAGGGGCATTGCCAGCAGATCGAGGGATGTGATCATTCCCCTCCAGTCGACATTGGTGAGGCCTCATCTGGAGTACTGTGTCCAGTTTTGGGCCCCACACTACAAGAAGGATGTGGAAAAATTGGAAAGAGTCCAGCGGAGGGCAACAAAAATGATTAGGGGCTGGAACACATGACTTATGAGGAGAGGCTGAGGGAACTGGGGTTATTTAGTCTGCAGAAGAGAAGAATGAGGGGGGAATTTGATAGCTGCTTTCAACTATCTGAAAGGGGGTCCCAAAGAGGATGGATCTAGACTGTTCTCAGTGGTGGCAGATGACAGAACAAAGAGTAATGGTCTCAACTTGCAGTGGGGGAGGTTTAGGTTGGATATTAGGAAATACTTTTTCACTAGGAGGGTGATGAAGCACTGGAATGGGTTACCTAGGGAGGTGGTAGAATCTCCTTCCTTAGAGATTGTTAAGGTCAGGCTTGACAAAGCCCTGGCTGGGATGATTTAGTTGGGGATTGGTCCTGCTTTGAGCAGGGGGTTGGACTAGATGACCTATTGAGGTCCCTTCCAACCCGATATTCTATGATTAAGGGGAAATTTAAACTGAATTTCACAATGTCTTCCTGACAGTGAGAGATATTCAACTGAGCAATAATCTCTTTTGGGAAGTGATTTAGAAGTCCCAAAATATGGGGATTTTAAATCTAGGAAAGACATCAACCACTAAAAAAGGCACTGAGAACAACCCTGCATTGACAGACGTAGACTGAATGATCTCTGAAGCTTTTTCTGTTGCTGAGCCTGAATCTGATCTCGCTCATGCCAGGGTTACACAGTGGATGTCACTGGAGTTTATTATTTATTAGCATGTCTAAGGGCCCCAACCAGCTTCACCAGCCATTGTGAAGTCCATAGTGACGGTCCCTGCCTCAAAGAGTTTACAAGCTAAAAGGAATTTGCCTGATTTATGCAGCCAACAGAGTCAGATCCTCTAACTTCTTTCTTTCTGTGACTTCCCCCATGCCGGGCCACAGAAGCTCCAGAAAGACAGACTCGGTGCTTCTAGAGCCTCCTGTACCACCTCAGAGGTATAGGAAGTGCCTTAGCACAGGCTGGGTAGGCTTTCTGTACTTCGTTTGAAGTCGGACACAGCAGGCTTTTCACCTACTCCAGTAAGTTAGCTCCGAGTAGTTCCCCTTGTTTGGTCAGTTTTGCCTGTTGATTTTCAGCTGTCACCAGCCTCTTTTCTACACATTAGGGCTGGGACTGTCAAACTGCCAAAGGCACCCAACACCCGTTTCAATTCTATTTAATTTAAACTCCTTTGAAACAGAGGTGCCAATTAGGGAGGGCAGGGGGGCACTTAACCACCCTACCCCACCCCCGAGTTTCATACCTGAGCCGGGCTCCAGCTCGCTCCTCATGGACGAGCATACGCATGCAGGAGCACTGGCCCTTTAAAACAGGCATGCAGAGCTCTCTGTGTGCAAGAGTCACACAACCCTTCCCCTGAGCTGTCAATCAGCCAGGCGGCTTCTTTGTTGGCCACAGCCCTTAGCTAGGGCTCCCCTGCATCACTCACCTGCACACCTACACTGCTCTGCTTGGGGCGCTCCGTGCTGTGCCTCTCCTGGCCAAAGCCTGGGGCTTGCACTACCACTGGCTGCTACTTCATTGAGCTTTCCAGGGGCTGTGGGGCGGGGACGGGGGTGGATTGCTCGTCCCTGGATCCTGCATCTCCTTCATCCTCCAGGCTGCCAATTGCAAGCCCCTCGTCTTCCCTCCCTTTCCCCCACCCCCAAAGGATTTGAGCTAATGTTCTCACCTTTGGTGAGTTCATCATATTTTTTAGAAGGTTTCTAACTTGTCACAATTGAAGTAACAGGGGCGTGCACAGGAATTTAAATTTCACTGCTTTTGGAGGGGCACATGCCATACATGGGGGGGCATGCGGGGTCAAGTCCCCCACCCCAGATTTCTGCTTGGCCTGCGGGGGTGGGGGAGCGAGAGGGACCCTGTCCTTCTCCCACTGCGCCTGCCCCCCAGCATGCTTAGCCCCTGTCTGGCAGCTGGGCCCAGGCAGGCAGCAGAGAGGGCAGGACCAGCCACTTCTCATGCCAGCTGCTCTGGGTCGCTGCTCTGTGCAGCACAGCAGTTGCCTGTGAAAGCTGAGCTGGGGGCCAAGTGAGCCAGGGTCCCCTCTCCCCCCGGCACATTTCAGGCTCACTCATCCCCTGTACCCAGCAGCTGGGCCCGGTTGGCGAGCAGGCCACTGCCACCAACTCCCCAGCGGCCATCTTCAGCTGGCAAGAGAAGTGACTTCCTCCCACTCCCCGCCCGGGCCCGCCTGCCAGGGACACGGGCCAAACGTGCCAGGGGGAGACGCAGTGGGAGAAGGACAGAGCCCCCTCTCCGCCTGCAGGTAATATGGAGTGGGGAGAGCGCGGTGGCCCCAGGGCTGGGCACCGGGTGGGGGGGATCGCTGGGCAGAGGAGACACGTGGGCAGGGCCGGCTCCAGGCACCAGCCCACCAAGCTTGTGTTTGGGGCAGCACCTGGTGGGGGGGTGGCGCGGTGTGGCGCTCCGGCTGCCGGGGAAAGCGGGGCCACGGCCAGGCTCGCCGCCCTCCCCCCGGTGCTCTGTCCGCCGGGAAGAGCGGAGCCCTGGCCGGGCACACCACCCTCCCCCTGGCGCTCTGGCCGCCGGGGAGAGCGGAGCCCCGACCAGGGCTCGCCACTCTCCCCCCGGCGCTCTGGTCACCGGGGAGAGCGGAGCCCCGGCCGGGCACTCCACCCTCCTCCCAGGGCTCCGGCGCCCTCCCCCCGGCCGCCGGGGAGAGCGGAGCCCCGCCTGGGGCTCCGGCCGCCCTCCCCTGCCGTGTTGGGGGGGGGCAGCCGGAGGCTTTTTTGCCTGGGGCGGCAAAAAAGCCAGAGCCGGCCCTGCACGTGGGGCAGTCGTATGTCCTCACCTTTAGGTTGTGCCCCACCAGTATCGGGAAGCAAAAGTCCAGGGCTGCCCAGGGGACTCAGGGGGTCTGGGGCAAAGCAATTTCAGGGGCCCCTTCCATAAAAAAAAGTTGCAATACTATAGAATACTATATCCTCGTGGGGCCCCTGCGGGGCCCGGGGCCTGGGGCAAATTGCCCTACTTGCCCCCCCCCGGGTGGCCCTGCAAAAGTCATCTATGCCAGGTTCTCTGCCCCCACCATGGCCCCAGGGGCACATTCTGTTGGAGTATATTGCTGTCTGCCATGCAATCATCGTGTCAGTAAAAACCAGTGCTTTTACTGACACGATGTAGCATTATTCCTAAAATGCCTAGGACAGTGCCCTAAAGAAATTAAAGGAAAAAGATCCGAGATGGTAAACGATGCTGAGCATCAAGACAGTGGTGTAGTTCTGAATTATCCAGAGGGGTTTCTTTTCAGATCTCCTCAGCTTCTAGTTTTAGCTCCAATGTTACAACAAAAAGAGCAAGAGCTACCTCCAGAATTCCCCTTCATTTACCTAAACACACGTATTGGATGATAACTTGTGATGTATGTGTTTAAGGAGCTAGCCCGCAGTTTAAATTTGTATCTATGTACCCCCTTGTAAAATGCCTTGCTTCTCCCCACACACACACACGCCCAGGAAAGGGTTCTGTTGTAGATGATCTCCATACAGATGGACTTTTTTCCATAGTTAATTCATTGCAGTTGGTCTTACTCAAGGGTCTAATGTTACTGGGAGGCAATGTTGGTTCCAATCTTTACAGAAATTTTACAAAGAAACATCATCAAGTAAATTCTAGTAATTACATGCACTTTAATACTTACAGTAAGTTGTGCTAAGTGAATTCTTCAATATAATGTGCCATTTAGGGGGTTTACAAGAGAGGCCCTATCTGTAGCATAGTTTCCAACCGAAATTGCAACTAACGAACACAAGGGGGCAAATTCTGCTCTCCTTAGCACTGCTCTAAATCGGGAGTAATTGCAAGGGCTTCAACCATTATTCTGAATTAGGAGTTGTGTAAATAAGAACAGAATATGGTCCAGCTTATTTCATTTTTAGTTTTGACTTTATTGATAAAGATTTTGAACAATATATTTTAACCTCCTTAATATAAACCTGAGGTTCACTGAAATTCTACTTAAATTTAGAATTTCAATCAATCATTTGTGCTTTGGAAAAGTAATGTGCAGGGGGGTCAGATTCGATGAGCTAACGGTCTCTTCTGGCCTTAAAGTCAACAAATCTATGAAAAACTGTGTGTGGTAGGTTGAGCAGTCACTGATATTTTCTTCATGTGTAGCCTGCTTGATCCCCAGAACAAACAATGAGTGATTGGGGTGATACAGGGGGAGCAGCTCAAACATCCAAAGGGGCTGACCAGAGCCAGGACATTAGCCCTGCAGGGCAGGCCTGGGTGTGGCAGTGACATCACAAGGGCCTTTTGCAGGACCTCAGCTTATTGGTCAAAGTAGCTCGGGATGCGGTGACCTCACAGTGAGCCTCTGATAATGGCCAGGTAGAAAAGGGCTGCAGGACAGAGGCAATCTCAGAGACCCCCATGGCTTTCTTGCAGCAAGGCGCCTTCTCGAGGTCTCTCCTGGAGAACAGAGAGAATTCAGGTTCACATACATGAGCATGAGGAGCTGTCTCTTTGAAGTTTTCTCCTTTCCCAGTACTGATATTGCTAGAAAACAGACATCCCTGTTGAGAAGGTAAGAGCACCCCCCCCACCCCACACACACACACACACCGTCCGCCCGCCCGCCCACCAAAATCTGAAATGGTGCCCCTGCTTTGAAATTCCCAGGTAGGAGCATATGTGCAGACAGATTAACAGCTGCAGAAACTGCACAAGCAGAGCAATACTGCAGCCTGCTGGCCTGCTGCTCTTCAGTAGCTGCAGAAGGACTGAGCACCATTAGCTAATGTACAACAGGAAAATAAAACAGACTGAGGGAGAAGGGAGTCTCTTGCTCACTAACCTATGAAAAGTTTGTGGCATACATAACCAATGCCTGGATGTAGCTAGGAAGAAGTGAGAGGGAGGGGTGGGAAACTGCCTAACATGTCTGGCACTTTCCTTATTTTCTGCTTATGCATTTTGGTCCTTTACAAAACTACCAAATCAGAGCAGGATTCGCTTCACATGATAACAAGAATCATCTCATTCCAAACTACTTGCAATTCTATATTTATCATAAAATCAAACACAACAACCCCGCCTTCCTGATAAAAGGGTGAGAAATCATTAGTGTAAATCTAATCCTCAGACAGTGGAGAGAGAGGGGAATTGGGGCAGCACAACTGGAAATTGTTTAATGGAAAGCAACATATTCCAAAGACCTACAAATGGCTTATGACCTACCTGATCAGCTCTTCCCCTGTTAGAACAACATGTTACATTTCTGTTCATTGAACTTGCTTTTAAATGTGAGTTAGCTAAACCACATTAGAAGCATAGAAGAGTCCAGGTCAGATTTAGGGTTAATGTATAACTTTACTGAAACCAAGGGAGTTACCCCCAATCACGTCACCTCTGATCTTGAGCCCTACACTTCCTTATCTTTACAGAAGAGTTAGCAAATAAACCACATGCTAAAAAGTAGTAAACAGCACTGGGAATAGTTCAGTAAGTATTCTACCATGAGTCTGGTGATGGATTGTAGCAAGGGAGTAGGAGGAGATCAATGAAAGTCTTTAGGCTCCTAGGAACATAAATATCTGTGTGGATCAGGGAGTAGTTCCTTAACATAACACTGCAAATTTTCAGACTTAACCTTCTAGTATCCAGCTCAGGATCCATCATATTCAGAAGGCTCAGGAGATATTCATTTATTTACAACTTCTCCAGTCATTCGAACTCCCAAAAGAGAGAATTTCCCATGCTAAGATTTGGCAGGTTGCTGGATTGTTACTTCTGCTGTCTTCTCCACAGGATGGGCTGGGCCCTTAAGGGGACCTAGGGCTCAAGCTCAAACCGAGCCTCCACCTATACCTGGTTTTCCTTCTGGATCATGAAAGTTGTCATTTCCAGTTGTCAGTTCTAGATTTGGCGACTCAGGAAGTCCCTGTGAACGAACAGTCTGTGGTATGGAACAAAGATCTATGGAAGAGGCCTGTGGCAGGGGCCTAGGGAACGCAGTGTGTCAGCTGAGCTCTTCAGAGACCAGGAGTCTGACATGAGACTGCCAATGAGTTCTTGAACAGAGGGAAGCAACAACAGAACCTGGGAGGGCCTTGATGGAGGACTGCTAGGGACAAGGCCTTAAAGAGAGACAAGCATTGTAAGAAGCATTCCCATGACTAGGGCTTCACAGAGGTTGCTGGGGCCCTGAAACTGAGCCCTCTGCCCTTCCAAACAATTGCCGGGGAGATAAGAAGCCCGGGGGGGGGAGGATGGAGAGTAAACCTGCACTGCACTCACCCCACAGTAGCGGCTCCCGTCCCAGGGGGCTGGGGTCAGCTCTTCGCTCCAGGTGTTGTGACCGGGCACGCTGGTTCACAGAGCCACTCAGGTAAATGAAGGGTTGTCCAGGCCAAATCTGTGTGGCACATGTGTAGCCCTGTGCACCAGGTTGCAATGCCATGCACTCAAATTCCATGGTTTTAGGAGCCCCTCAAATGAGGGCTTTGTGGCAAACTACCCCTTTTGCCCTCACTTCTTCCCCATCTCTGCCTGTGAAGCAAGACTGATAGTTTGAGAGGGACAGCTATAGGGTGGCAGGTATCTGGTTTTCAACACCCAAAAAGCACCACTGACTGTAAAAAGTCCAGTTGGATTGGAGCAGGCAGGCTCCCTACCCGGCTCCCGCAAGCAGCGACATGTCCCTCCGGCTCTTAGACAGAGGCACGGGCAGAGGGGCTCTGTGCACTGCCCCCACCCCAAGTGCTGGCTCTGCAGTTCCCTTTAGCCAGGAACCGCGGCCAATGGGAGCTGCAGGGGCAGCCCCTATGCCTCCGGACCCTGCGCCCCCGGCCGGGCACTTTCCCTCCTGGGCTCCAGCTGCTCTGCTCCTCCCCTGACTCTTCGGCTCTGTTTAAGAGCCAAGCTGCCCGAGCCAGCGCTACCGACTTCAGGAAGCCCCCTTGCCTCCGGACCTTGCGCCGCCGGAGCAGAGCAGCTGGAGCCCGGGAAGGGAAGTGCCCAGCCAGTGGCTCAGGGTCCGGAGGCAAGGGGGCTTTGTGCCAGAAGAGGAGGACTTCTGCTTCGTGTGAAGGGCCAACGCACAAGTCACCCTACTAGCCTACAGCAGCCATAGCAAGAGAACTGAGGCAGCCATTACATTCTCAACAAGCTACAGTGGAAATGCTCAGGGTGATGAATGGCTTGATGGAACCTTGCTGCTTGCATGCTTTAGCAGAGTCAACTTTATCTTGCCACAGTTTACTGTGGGGAATAAGATCACTCAGCCTTAGACTAGGCTTTCAGTGTGTCTGGGTCTTGCAGGAGACAAATGCGAGATCTTCTCTGTTTGAGTTTCGGCCTCCTTTTGTGCAGTGGAGTTTTGGAGAGGCTTGTGCAGCTTAGGATATGACATGCAAATTAGAGCCATGTTTAGGGTGACCAGATCACCCAAGACAAATATCGGGACGCGGGGGGGAGGGGGAGTGACGCGGGGGGGCCAAAAAAAAAAAAAAAAACCTTCCTCCGCAAGCGCTGGAGGGAGGCCCGGGAGACTCAGGGGAAGCGCGGGGCTGGGGTGAGTAACAGTCCGGCCTGGTCCCTTGCAGGCAGGACTCAGTTGGGTGGTAGGGCGAGGAGGGGGGCGGCCCACGGGGCCAGGCGGCGGCTGTTCTCACCCCCGGCCAGCGGGACTCGGGAGCAGCCGCTGCTGCAGCTCCCACTGCCGCAGGGGCAGGAAGCGGCCATGGCGCTCCGCGGCTGCAGCTCTGGCGCCCCCGAACCCCCCAAGCCGGGGCCTGCTGCGGGGACCCAGCAGCGCGTACGCTGGGCCCAGCCCCTGGCCAGTCGCGTCTGGGCTGCTGCCCAGCTGGTGCTATCCCGCGGCGGCCCCGGAGTGGGGGCAGCAGGCCCCAGCCCCCCCGTCCCGCAGGGGAACGAACGGGGCTGGGCGGCAGATGCCTCCACCGCGGGGCCGCCGCGGGATAGCACCAGCTGGGCAGCAGCCCAGACGCAACTGGCCAGGGGCTGGGCCCAGCGTACGCGCTGCTGGGTCCCCGCAGCAGGCCCCGGCTCGGGGGGTTCGGAGGCGCCGCAGCCGCGGAGCGCCATGGCCGCTTCCTCCCCCGCGGCAGTGGGAGCTGCAGCAGCGGCTGCTCCCGAGTCCCGCTGCCCGGGGGGACAACAACAGCCGCCGCCTGGCCCCGCGGGTCGCCCCCCTCCTTTCCCAACCACCCAACTGAGTCCTGCCTGCTCGGGGCCAGGCCGGACTGTTACTCACCCCGGCCCCGCGCTTCCTCTGTGTCTCCCGGGCCTCCCTCCAGCGCTTGTGGAGGGAGGGGGAATGGTGAGCCCGGGGAAGAGGCGGGGATTCGGGGAGGGAGCCAATCGGGGGAGGAGGGGGCAGAGTCGGGGCGGGGGGTGTGCGAGCACTTCCAGGCTCCAGGGCATTTCCTTGTTTGTCCAGTGTCCCGACCGCATGTCGGTCGGGACGCGGGACAAACAAGGAAATATCGGGACAGTCCCGATAAAATCGGGATGTCTGGTCACCCTAGCCATGTTCCACCTGGCTGATAAAATCTAGTGGAGATCATTCCCAGGTTTCATATAACTCTAACCCCACACTTCCTGCCCCCTGCTAGGCTCTTGGGTGAAAGAGGGTGTGACTGGGGTAGCCCCATGTCCCCCCAATACTATCAGCTGCAAGAATGGTCTCTTGAGGTAGCTAGCACTCTGGACCAGACCGTGCCCCAGGATTAGGGAGTAGATATAAAGCTGGCTTACCTAGCCTCTGACCCTAATTGCCTCTGGCCCTGCACTGAACACAGCTCAGCTGGACAGGCAGATCTAGCTCTAGGGGTCAGAAGGAGTTGTTGATTCTGCCCTTTGGGAAGCAATGGTTATGCCTTGAACAGCTATAGGGGGGGTTGATGTTGTAAATATCAACCTGCATAAAAAAGACAAACTCTGAAACAGCCCCAACTTTCGGCAGGATAGAAATTTCCCTTCTCAACTGTCCCAGAAGAAGAGACCTGACCTTCCCCACTGTTGTGGACAATAGCCCTTCTTTACTGTCCCCATAGGACGTACTTGATTCCACACCCTTTTCCCAATCTCAGCTGGGCTGCAGAAAAATTGTCACCTCAGCCCCCTCCAAACCAGGAGGAAATTTGGGAGAGTTCCTGACCACAGGCTTCACACCTCACTGTGGTATAGAAAAGCCTGGCCTTTTAGCCTATGCTCTCACCAATGTCTGGCTTGTCCCTAGGTAAATGATGAGAATATAGGGGTGCTGGAAAAGAGTGGGAGGGTCTCATTGTTGCCACACTTGTGATCTTTGTTCACCAAAAATCCCAGTATCTATCTATCTGTCTGGCCTCATCTTTTGAATTTGGCTGCAACCCTTGCTCCAAGTACAGGAAATAACAGTTCCTTCCCTTGCAGAGCCCCACCTTCTTAAACTGGAAACTTTTGCTTCTCCAAGTGCTTTTTTGGGTCCAGGCCAATATAAACACTGAGTGGCATTCAAAGACTCTCCTTCTGAGCTCAATATTACTAACCTTCAGCTGTAATGTTTAGAACGCACTCAGGAGTCAGATCACCTGAACAGAAGGCACAGCACTTTTTCTTAACACCACAAGTTCACAGAATCTACTTGAAGCTTCAGGAAGCACTTGATTCAAAGCCCATTGAAATCAATGAGGGTGTTTCCATTGACCTCAGTGGACTTTGGACTGAGTCCTTAGTTTATAATTGACATAAGCACAGTCACTCCCATGTTGACATTATACCATCTAGTCTGTATAATCACTCCCATGCTAGTAATGTGATACCTATTCTTACATCCCCGTGTTAGATATTTTAACTCCTCCAAGGCAGCACATCCAACTTTGAAATAACATGGATTTTGAAAAACTTTTAAAACTATTAGTCAATTGCTTTTTCTCTCAATCCTGTGCTTACCTGGCTTATTTTTCTCAAGACGCTGCCACTAACATGAAGGACTCTGGGGCTAGGCTGATTTGGTGGTGGCTCCAGCCAAGTGCTGCTTCTGATTGGCAGCTCTGATGATGCTGGTGTTTGTAACAGTTCTGAAGTTGATTTTAGCACTGACGGTGTCTGTAGCAGTCTTGTTGGTAACGGCACAGGTCCTTTCAGTCCCTTAGCTGCAGAGTCACACAGAGGTTTCTTGGGGGACCCGGGCAAAATCTGAAACTGACGCATCTCTGCCCTCAAGGGAGCCTCCCTCATCCCACTCCTTACTTTACTCCGCCTCCCTGCTGGCCTCACCTCGGGGATGAGTCCACATTGCTTCCTGGCTGGTCCCCAGTGCTGAGTTGCTGCCAGTTTTGGCAGCTGGCAGATGAGGGCCTGGCACACAGCCCGCTGCAGGCAGGGGTCTCTCAAGCTATAGTGGCACCATGACCCCATGCACCAAGTTGCAATGCCACTCGCTCAAATTTAGCCTGCCTTCCCCTCTATCATATTGTCCCATGAGTTTGGGGACCCTCTCAAACAGGGGTCCTGGAACAAATTGCTCCCTCCCCACTCCTTGGGCAGTCCCAACCACAGGATTGGGGTTATTCTTGAGGTATCCAGTTTTCACCTTTTTCTCCTGCATCTACTGGCATCTGGGATGTGTCGGGTTTTTCAAGTAAATCTCCAATTATCTGAGATTGTCAACTTCCACCACATAGGATCAGGACTGTTCTTTGAGGGTAACAAGTTTCAAGCTGCTGTTGCTCATTCTCAGCTTGACTATTTGCCCCGCTGTCAATCTGAATAGGGTTTTGTGTAATAAAATGTTTGTAGTTAATTTACCTTCCTTCCAGGCTGTATTTATAACTCAGGTGTTCACTTAGCGCTTGTCTACAAAGGGGTTTTAAACTTGATCAAATCAAGTTAATTCAGTTTGAAAACACTTGATGCAATCCATCACTGTGCCCTAATTTCACATTTAGCATGAACTCTGGAGCCCTCTTGCAAAGTGGACTAGGTTTGCTTCTAATTAAATTAGATTTGTATATTGTTTGTGTGGATGCAATTGCTGTACACCACTTTTTTGCATAATTCCAATGGCTATTCCACACAGTGCTTTGCAGGTCGGCCATTGCTAACCTGTGCATTTACCTGTGTGTCCTCCCATGCCCTTGTGTCAAATTCCCAGGATGACACCTTCCTCCTTTAAAAGGTAGCACAGAGCCAGCTTTTGCTCCTAGATCCCAGTTGTGACATTGCACTCCACATGTTTATGGAAATATGCTTATGAGTAGAATATAATGTAACTGGAATATGCTTTATGCAAAAGGTCTCTTGTAAGGTATCATTACAAAGCTTATAATCTACTGAGTGTGTTCATCCTATTTGTATGAATGTATCATTCGTGTATCTGAAGCTAGAAATATTAAGTATTACTCTGAAGTCCTATTGTAATTATGCAAAGTGTGGGCCATTAATGGTTGTTTAGGATCTTGATGGCTCCCGTTGACCAGAACAATTGGTTGTAAATGGCTCTGTTTACTTGTAAGCCTTCCTGTGTTCGTGTGAAACTTGGGGTCTCACAAGACGTGACCATGTCACCTGGTACTGGAATCCATCTTAAACCTGGTGCTTTTCCATTTAGAAGGAGGGGTGGGGACCCAGAGAGACAAAAGATTCCCACCTTGTGCCAAAGCCATAAAAGGGGGTGTAACAGAACAAAGGGGGCTGCAGTCATGAGAAATCCCCTAGTTACCACCTGAGCTAGAACTAACAAGAACAGTATCAGGGAAAGGATTGGACCCAGACTAGGAAGGAGTCTAGTCTGTGAAAGAAGCTTATTGGAACATCTCTGAGGGTGAGATTTACCTTTATTCAGTTTCTTAATGTATTGGGCTTAGACTTGCGTGTTTTATTTTATTTTGCTTGGTAACTTACTTTGTTCTGTCTGTTATTACTTGAAACCACTTGAATCCTACTTTTTATACTTAATAAAATCATTTTTGTTTATTAATTAACCCAGAGTAAGTGATTAATACTTCGAGGAGCAAACAGCTGTGCATAGCTCTCTATCAGTGTTATAAAGGGCAGACAATTTATGAGTTTACCCTGTATAAGCTTTATTTGGGGTTTGGATCCCACTGGGAGCTGGGTGTCTGAGTGCTGGAGAGAGGTGACCTGCTGAGCAGTTTTTGGTTAAAGTCTGCAGCTTTGGGGGCATGGACCAGACCTGGGTCTGTGTTGCAGCCGGCTAGCATGTCTAGCTCAACAAGGCAGGGTTCTGGAGTCCCAAGCTGGCAGGGAGGCTCAGTGGTAATCTCAGCACATCTGGTGACAGTCCCAAGGGGGTATCTGTGACCGAACCCGTCACACCAGCATATCATTATTCTGGCAACATAACCATGGTAGCTCCCCAGAAGCCCCACAGCATGTCTCTCCCAGCTGCTTAGAGCTGTACTGAGACCTTGGATCTCATTGCCATCAGGGGAGTGAAAAGTGTCCTTGCGTGAAGCTGCAGGGGCCAGCCACTGGAATAAAGACCTTTTTGTGGACACAGCAAAGCAGATGTCTGGGAGGAGTCATGACCAGGATGCTGAGCAGTACTAGACAAAGAGAAAGCAGCTCACAAGAAGGGGGACTCAACGAGGGACACAAGGAGACAATCTGGCAGCAGACATATGACCTGTCCATTTTTTGATGAAGGGGTCAGGATTTTGCACAATAATAGTACAACCCATCAAAGACACCATTCAAAGCCTGCTGCCTGTGCTCTCCCTGCCCCTGAGGATGAGCAGGAGGATGCTGGAGAGAAGCTGTCCTTGAGAGCCAGGATCTTTTTGAGACTTGGGACCCTGACACTGGCCAGCTGGTAAGCCAGCCGCAGTCCGGTCCTGCTGCAACAGATCATAAGTCCTGCCCTGCATCGGCTGAGCCTGGATCCCAGACAGAAACCCAGACTGGGATCAAAGAGACCGATCCATGGCGGGAACTTCGGCATGTAAGTATCTTTTCAATTTATTATTATTGTGCTATACTGTGGTTCTGGCTTCGGTTCTGGGTGCCCCATGGCTGGAGCCATTGTAGACAGATGTGAGCTAGGAGCCCTTCTGAGTATCCTTGCCCCTACCTTCCTCCTTCCCATGCTGTCCACTTGCTCCCCACCCATGTGTTTCCAAAATGGCGGCTGCCCACCAAAGAAATCAGCCTGTCTTTACCCCGTCCTCCCGCAGCAGATTTGAATAACTAAAGCATTCATGTATGCAAAATTTAACAGTTTATTGAGACAGCGCTTACAGGGAAAGAAATCTGGTTATTGTTCATAGTTTCCATGAAGAATAAATGGACATTGCAAGCCCAGAAAAGGCACAAACAATACTGCTCCCCCCGAGGTACAAATGCCCTGAAACATGCATTACACCTGATAATCACTGCAGGACCCGATCTATTTTTCTCTGCATTTTCTATATGTCTGCATGGGAAATATAGCAGAACTAAAGAGTGAGAAATTACTCAACTTTGCATTATTAGGGAACAGCTGCATGCCCGTGTCCCCCAGTATAGCTTGCAAGCCCTTTCCACTCCTGCAGCACTTTAAGGGGGACCAGCCTGATGAATAACTTCACAGCATAGCTTGCGGGTCTGCCCTTTAGAATAAGCTCATTCTCTGGTTACCTGCCTCAGTGTAACATCAAGAGTCAAAAGAGTCAGCTTAACTTCAGTATCTGGAAAGATAACGGAGCAAATAATTACGTAGAAGCAGTGTTAGGTTTATGTGGACTACACCTATAACGCACTGTGAGTGCAATCTGTTCTTCAGTCAATTTGCAAACATCTAGAAGATAATAAGGTGATAAGTAACAGTCAGCATGGATTTCTCAAGAACAAATTGTGTCAAACCAACCTGATAGCTCTCTTTGACAGGGTAACAAGCCTTGTGGATGCGTAGACATGGTATATCTTGACTTTAGTAATGCTTTTGATACTGTCTCGCATGACCGTCTCATAAACAAACGAGGGAAATACAACCTAGCATCATCGGCTTGGTGGTGTGACAGGTAAGGTCCAATGCCAAATTCATCCGACTTTGCCTGCTGTAATACAACCCAAGCAACCTCTACATATTGTCGGAGAAAAACTTGGCACCATGGAGCATTGTTGCTGTCCGGCTGGCAGACTGTAATTTGAATATGGCATGAGCCCACCCAGAAAGGAAGTATGCGGTGGAGACAGCAGAAACATGGGATTAAAAAAAAATGTGTTTGAACCCACCTGGCTGCCCACAATTCAGTGAAAACAATCTCAGGCTACACACAGCTCGAAAGCAAAGCAAAGGATCATGGGATACCCCCTGAGAATGCTATGCCCTCCATTCACAGCAAACTGCTTCATGTGTTCATGAAAATGGAACAGGCATTCCGTGTGCAAACTATAAGTGTGACGTGTACTACTGGGAGTTAGCTGAGGCATATCGAAGAGCTTCTGATTAAATCCCTGGTGTAGACACACCCATAGATTTGATTAAATCCCCTGATTTGATTTGATTAAACACACCCATTTCACTGAGCTCCTGTAGAAAGTAAATTTCTTGTTCCTCTGCTCATTAGCATTTTATCTTGGTGTATTTCTAAGGGCTTGTCTACACTGGCACTTTACGGCGCTGCAACTTTCTGGCCCAGGGGTGTGAACTCTCCCAGCGCTCTGCCGTGACTACACAAACCACATTTAAGCGCTTTAACGTTGCCAGTGTAGCCTAGCCCTAAGGTCTAAAATAGTGGAGGCAGGACCAAATGTGTTAGAGCCTAGCCAGGAGTAAGTGTCAGTGTTATGATTGGAGTGATGTATTTTGACCAGTCCACTTTGCACCCACTTTGTCTCGCCCCGATAATATCTCTGAACTTCCAAAGCAGTGGGCAATGTTGGAGTACTGGCCAAAACATGGAACACTCCCTCTTCTATGGACACAGTGTTTCAGTCCCTCTTTGCCGGGGTGTTAACCTCATATCTTAGCCAATTTTCAACTTGGGCAATAACATTCTAATTACCTCAAATCAACTCTGGTCATTGCAATTGAATAAGAGTCTGGACTATTACCTATCCTAACATTACTGTGTGCTGCTAAACAGTTCCCATATTTCTCTCAGAGGTGGTTGCATTTTAATGGTGGTTCAATGATATTTTAAGATAAAAGACTAGAATCGCTCTGCCTGGCATAAGTCGGTGCAAATTGATCCCCGCTGCTCTGATGAGGACCTAGGTACTGGAAGGGGAATTCCTTCCTGAGGGAAGGTAGATGGAACAGTTGGTGTTTTTTCTGCGAAGGATCACTTCAGTTTCTGCCATTGTGCTCCACAGAAACCTCCAACAGCAGAAGCTGCTACTGGGGTTGATACACTACATCAGCTTGTAATTTGGCCACCCAGCTCCCACTCCATCTCAGCGAGTCCTATCCATTCTTGCGGCTCTGCCACAGTACTGCAGGCCCCTTGATTGACCCACTGCAGCCTTCTCTTGGCAGACTTTCCCCCATGAGCAGGGCCGGCTCTAGGATTTTTGCCGCCCCAAGCAAAAACAATTTTGGCCGCCCCCCACCCCCCGTTTTTTTCTTACCCCCCCCCGGCCCCGCCTCAACTCCGCCCCTTCCCCAAATCCCCAGCCCTGCCCCCTCCCCCCAGGCTCTCAAGCCTAGGAGGGAGGGAGGGAGAGGGAGAAGCAGCGCGTGCGCCACAGTCACTTGGGGTCTCCCCCTCCCTCCCAGGCTGTAAAACCCGGGAGGGAGGGGGAGATCCCCAGCGGCCCACGGCGCGCGAAACAGCTGATTCGCGTGCCGCTGCTCGCCCTCCCTCCCAGGCTCTCAAACCCGGGAGGGAGGGGGAGATCCCCAGCGGCCCACGGCGCGCGAAACAGCTGATTCGCGTGCCGCTGCTCGCCCTCCCTCCCAGGCTCTCAAACCCGGGAGGGAGGGGGAGATCCCGAGCGGCCACGGCGCGCGAAACAGGGAGGGGGAGATCCCGAGTGGCCGCGGCGCGCGAAACAGCTGTTTCGCGCGCCGTGGCCGCTCGGGATCTCCCCCTCCCTCCCGGGTTTGAGAGCCTGGGAGGGAGGGCGAGCAGGGTGCACGAGCGGCAGCAGCGGAGGTGAGTTAGGGCGGCCGGGGCACATTTTTAGGGGCGGCATGGCCCGCGCCAGAATGCCGCCCCTAAAAATGTGCCACCCCAAGCACTAGCTTGTTTTGCTGGTGCCTAGAGACGGTCCTGCCCATGACGGCCTACCTGTGCCTCACTTTATGCTGGAAGAATCTGGTATGAATCTGGCCTAAAGGCTTATAAAGCTTGATTAAGCACTTTAGTGCCTTGCATTTAATCCAAGGCTATGTAAAGATCATCATTGCTGTTATTCTTGCAGAGTACAAAGAAGCCATAACCACAATATGAGATCCTTTGTGGCATGTTATTTTATAGGAACTAAATTATGACATAATTAGTCAGTATGGCATCATAACAGGTTTTGATAATTATTGTCACCCACTGTGTTGCCGTAAGTACTGATAGAATGGACTTAAGTATAAATATCAAATGGACTGTTACAGAAGTACTTATAAGTACAAGCGTACATATTTTCAGTACTATTTCCATGTATACGATGTAAAAATACAACTATAAGCGCAAGTGCTTTTAGCTCCCGTATTCCCTGCAAGTGTCTGGTCAATATATGGATAACTGCCGAAATAATAAGCTCACTGTGGAAGAGAAAGAAAGAGATGCAGCTACTGTGTTTGTTTGCTCAATCCAGGGCACTGAGAGGTATGTGTCTGCCTGCTCTGCCCTGGCGCAACTCACCCCTTCGCTGGGCCGGGCAGTCTCCCTGCTGCTGAGCTGGGCCAGGGAGCGACTCATGAGTCTCCCCACTACAGGCTGCGTGACCAATCAGGAATGAAGGGGGCAGGACTGCCACCCTCACTGGCTGGTGCAACTGTAGGGCCAACAGAAAAGAGCCCTGGCAGCCAGAACTCAGGGCCTGGAGCTCCCAAGCCAGGACAGTGGTTCCGGGGGACAACCAGAATCCAGGACAGTTGGGAGAGATGTGATGTGTTTTTGAAACAATTTTGGAAAAGCACTTACAGATTTAAAAAATTACTTGTGCCCTAAGTACCTTTAAAATGTAAATGCAAATACAGGTGTGTAGAGTACTTCAGAATACTTAAGTACAAATGGGAACCTTGCTTTCACCAAAACTCTAGATTTCCTTATCAAACCTGCCATAGAGATTATCTGCAAGTTCAGTCAGTATCTTGGTACAAGGCTTTGATAATCTCAGCCTTGAATCTTTTGGCATTGCTTTTAGCCACACTGCTGAGTCACCAGAAATACACATTTAAATAGGAATTTACAGGATTGGCCTAGAGCAAACATATACAAATGCCAAATGAATTCTCAGCAGAAATGATATTTTTATCAACTCCACACCTTTGAGATGAGCAGTGATTTGATTTAAAACAGAGTATTAGCTGGAGACAGAACTAGTATTTTACCTTTGGCAGCAGCACAGACTGATGAATTAGAATTCATCACAATGCTAAAGTGTCACTTATGTTGCTATAGTAACTACAGGTGCAGAACAATCACAGAACCAAGCAAATCTCAGTGTGGAATGGGTTAAACAGAGTTACATTTAAAGCTGTTTCTGCCTGAAGGCTTGTAAAGCATTAAACTACAAATCGTGTGGTACAGAAGTTCTGAGGCTATGGAAGAGCTAGATTTGGAAAAGTGGCAATTGTTGAAACTTACTATCTGAGGCCTGGTCTACCCTACAAAGTTAGGTTGACATATGTCGCCTTGCACCGACCTATTTGTGCATATGTCTGTACTCTCATTTGTCTCTGGCTAATGTAAGTGCCCAATTACAGCAATGCAATAAAACCATCTCCCCCAATGGCTTGGAGCCATGGTAGACCTACTGAGATCAATGCAGCGCAAGTGGAGACACTGCATGATCTACGTAGGGTTACCATACATCCGGATTTTCCCGGACATGTCTGGCTTTTTGGTCCTCAAATCCCTGTCCGGGAGGAAATTCCAAAAAGTCGGACATTTCCGGGAAAATAGGTGAGGGGTCGTGGGGCTTGGGTCCAGGATGGAGCCCTGGGACCGGAGCCGGAGCCGCTGGGGCCAGCGGTGCTTGGCTGCCGGCCGGCGCCGCTCAGCCAGGGCCGGGGCTGGGCCGGAGCTGCTCGGACGGAACCGGGACCCGAGCTGAGCTGGGCCGGAGTTGCTGGGACCAGGGCTGGGGGTGCTCGGCCGCCGGCTGGCACCACTCAGCCGGGGCCGGGGCCGGGGCCAGAGCCGCTGGGGCTCGAAACGCTTGGCCGGGGCTGGCGTGCTTGGCCAGAACCGGGGCTGGTGCCCCAGGGCCTGAGCCAAGTCCAGCCAGAGACGCCGGGGCCAGAGCCTCTTGGCCGGGGCTGGCCGCTGGAGGGAGCCACTCGGTCGGGGAGGCTGGACTGGGCTGCGCCTCCTCTCGCCCCCCCCGCCACCACCCCAGCTTACCTGCTGCCTGCCTGCCTGCCTGTTTCAGGCTTCCCGCGAACGTTTGAGTCGCAGGAAGCAGGGGAGGGGGAGGAGCAGGGGGGCAGAGCATTCAGGGGAGGGGGCGGAGTTGGGGCAGGGACTTTGGGAAGGGGCGGAGTTGGGGCGGGGTCAGGGCCCCGTGGAGTGTCCTCTTTTTGTTGTGTTAAAATATAGTAACCCTAGATCTATGTTGACCCTAACATGCCCCATTCCCTGTGACAGGGACTGCTCTGGTGACAGTTGTGAGTGCCGCTGCCCAGAGGTGATGGAGCCTGGAAGCCACTCCCACCCAGCATATTTTTTAAATGACTTTTCTTGATTGCCCACCTTGGTGATCACACCTAGCAACTCTCCCTTGTGTGTGACTGCCCAACCAATCACACCGGCTCCACCCAGTAGATGCCTGGAGCAGGCTCAGAAGATCCAATACCTCCTGTCTATGGAGAGAAGAGGCAGCCATAGAAACATGGACATCGACGAGCAGATTGCGCAGGGGATCCAGGCAAAGGGGCGTGACAGAGATCAGCAGCGGTGCTGCATGAAAGTGAAGAGACTGCGGCAGACATACTATAAGGCCAGGGAGGCCAACAATAGATCTTGTGCTGCCGCACAGTCTGCCGCTTTTACAATGAACTGCATGCCATACTTAGCAAAGACACCACCAGCACCCTGCAGACCATTGTGGATACCTCAGCAGACTCTAGGACAGAGACTCCTGCTGGGAATGGCTTGCGGGCGTGGGAGGGGAGACATGGCACAGGCTCATGAGCCAGGACCTGTTTGAGACTCCCCCACAGTCTAGCCAGTCCCACCAGGCAAGCACTGATGTGCCTGATGAGGAGGAAGGAAACACAGTGCATGCATTTTTCCTTATAGTGTTTAAATTTAAATATGGCACCCGGCCCATCCCCAAGTTAACAAAACAAAGGTATTGACTTTTCATTGTTTTACTCATACAAGAAGAGGTAGAGGTATATGTGACAGAATATACCCTGTGTTAACACCCAACACATTATTGTAATAGTTTTTGTACAAGGCATGTCTTGTGGGGTATCATTTAAAAACTCATAATTTTCTGATCAGTAATATCATGGCAAAATGCACCTAGCAGCATCATATGTGAAGTTATAAACAAACTGAAATCATGACTAAAAGTATATTTTACAGTCTGGGAAGTGGCTAAACCAGTTCCTTGGAGACAAAGGGAAAGCTGTCATCTCAGTCAGGTGTAAAAAAGGAGGGAATGCTTCTCAAAAGGAGGACAGGGCTATAGAAAGCAGGGGAAGACAACCCCTCTCGCTCTTCCTGCCCAACGCATTCACTGCACCCGAAGAGCAAAAGGAAGCTGCCGTTGGACTATTGGGGAGGGGTCCTGACCTAAAGAGTTTGCTCAGTAAGACTGCTGAAAGCATGGGGTGAGAAAACTTTGCTTTGAATCTAACATAATTTGTTAGGCACCAGTAAGCATTTTATCTTTATTTTTCTTGTAATCATTTCTGACCTTTCTGCCTCATTACTGGTACTCACTTAAAATCTCTCTTTGTAGTTAATAAACTTGTTTTATTGTTTTATCTAATACAATGTGTTCAAGCTGAAGTGTCTGGATAACTCCATTTGGGTTAACAAGGTATGTGCATATTATTCCCTTAAAGGAATAACGGACTCAGTATATTTGTACTGTCCAAGAGAGGGCTGGGTAGTACAGGACACATATTTCTGGGGGGAAATCTGGGACTGGGAGTGTATATGATAATCTTTAAGGCTGATAAGAGCCAAGGTGTGGTTGGTTGGCTGCAGCACACACAGACATAGTTGGGAGTGACTACATGCTGGAGGCTGTGAGCAGTCCAGGTTGGAGGCTACAGCAGCAAGGCCAGAGGCAAATTAGGGCTTTGTGGGGCCCTGGGCCAGAGCAAGTGGGGGCCCCTCCCCACACTTTCCACCTGAAGTCCCCCATGCCCCCCCCCCCGGCGCTCCTGCCTGGGAAATGGGGTTGGGAGGGGGGCTTCCCCCACTTTCCCAGTGCTCCTGCTGGAGAGTGGAAGGAGGAGAGAAAGCCCCCACGCCCTGACCCTGCTCCCCAGCAAGAGGGCTGGGCAGGCAGAACAAGTCAGGGTGCAAGGGTGCCCATTTTTCTGCAGGCCCAATTGGCTGGTTCATGCAGTGGCTGGTCAGAGAGCCTGCATGTAACTACAGCCGGGTGTGTCCCTGCCCGTGTGAATGCTGGTGGAAGTGTAGGACCAGGAGTGGGTCTGCAGCTTGTCACAGCAGCACAGTGTGAGAAGGAGCCCAGGCTGGTGAGTCAGAGGGCTCAGTTGTATCCCACTTCCAGGTGGCATCCTGGGGGCAAACCATCACATAGGGACCAAAATTTTATAGCTTCATGCAAGAGAAAAGCCTCCCCCATTATCACCCCCCAGCTGCCCATGGAGAGCTGCACTCACCATGGCTGGGAAATGCACCAGGACATAACAGGTCTTCTCAGGTGGGAGAACCAAATGCTGCAGACCCGGTTGATTACAGGTCCAAAAATCTTGGACTCTCCACCCTTTGTAGTCCTTGGAGAACTTCATGGTTGCTGCTCCCTAACCTCCCCCCGCCCCAGGGCATCATGGGCCACATCCTTACCCTTACCATTCCATGCCAAGGGACAGCAAGGAAAACCACAGCTTCACATAGACTGAACGGTGAGAACCATGGCTGGTGTATGTGTAGCCACAACAGACTACCTTTGTGCACTCAAATGTACAGAAATGTTTACTCCTTTTCCAATTTTAAAGTTCCACTGTTAATTTATGTTAAAAATGTGTATGATATTGAATTGACTGTGATTTTTTGCACATTGTTTTTCTGTCCTGTATTTCTGACTCAGTAAAGTTCTATTTTTGGAGAATCAAATTACCTTTATTAGTTCACAACAAATGTTGCAAAACGCATAGTTGTTGTCAAAGCAAACTGTACTTGTAAATGTACAGTGAGCACTACATAAATGTACTGAAAGCACTACACAATTTTTATCAGTGCTCAAAACCCCAGAGAACACTACGGTGGCTGACCCTTAAGGTACTCTATCAAAGCCTCCCTCAACCAATAGCTTCATGTTGTATCTTCCAAGGGCCCTTGTGTCTACTCTGGCTGTTCAAAGTCAGCAGACAGCAGCTCCGTTTCTGCCCTCCACACTGGCAGCAGCTTTCCTGCTTTTGCCTCACAGATTGTCAGGGACCATGAGTCTTAAACACTTGCCCACAGGGCACTTCAGAGCTAGTAAGTCCTAACCTGCCACCCAGTGACCTGCCAACCAGTGTCAGAATAGAAGCTGAACTCGGACCAAGGACTCCAGTCCTAGAATCCAATTGGCAGTCCTGATTGGTTCACGGCTTCTATATAAACCCATCACAGGAACAGGAAGTTGTCCATGCAACTGGATTTTCCTTGTTTTGGACTGCTTCCCCTGTGCGATCTGCTCCTACTGCCTGCTGCTGATCTCGTAACCTGACCCAGCTTGTCTCCTGACACCTGATTCTTAGTGTGCCTTCTGGCCTGGCTCAGACTCTGACCTCCCGGTATTAGACCTGGCCTGACTCCTGCTCTGACCACTAGGATCAGACCACCCACATTGTCCCCGTTGTGACAAAGATGTTATGCAGGACACAACAGGCAGCTATAACCACTGGTATATTTTTCTCACTGAGATCCAGTCTAGTGCGTAAACACTGGTACCCTCCCTCCAATCTAACAAAAGCACATTCAACTGTCAGGCTGACCCGCTGACCTGGTAGTTGAATATTTTCTTGGTGCTGTCCAGGTGGCCGGCGTACAGCCTCCTGATCCAGGGGAACAAAGGGTAGGCAGGTTCCCCCAGAATCACTATTGACATTTCAGTATCACCAGTGGTAATCCACTAGTTGGGAGAAAGTGTCCAACTCCAGAATGACTTCCTAGAGTGCGATCCCTACTCACTCCTCCATCGTCAGTGCAGCTCTCCCCTAGGTGCCCCTGCACTGGAGGGCTAGGGCAAGCTTGGCACACAGATCCAGGAATGTGGCCTTTCACCTCTGAAAGTCCTGCAGCCACTGCTTGTTTCTTGGACACAGAAGCTTTGCTCCGCCATCCACAGCTGTTCTGTGAATGCCACCGAGCTTTAAATTGTTTTTCTCTATGTCCCTTAGAAATCGTCATGTCCACCCACCCACCCCTTGTTGCGGCACTTCCAACCTTTTGGAGTCCCCAGTGGCTGGTGTGCTTCTCCCCCTGCAGCCACCAGCACACAGGAAGGGAGTGGTCAGAATACGTTCTCTGGCTAGCCCCAGTTGCAGATAGTCCCTGAAGGATGGTTGTCAGCTGGTGCAAGTTATAGTAACCCCAGGCTAGAGCAGGGAGCCAAAACTGGATGTTGGTTCTCTGCTTCTCTCTTGCCCCATCTTCTGGGCTGCTCTGGGTAACTCTGTCGGGCAGGCGAGACATCATGTGCTTGGTGCTCTCCTGGACACGGGTAGAGCTGACTGAGCCCCTGCCCTGCTTTCTGTGGCTTCCTCAGTTCAGTGGGGAAGCAGGCAATGGAGTAGCCACAGCCATTCTCCCCCTTTTCCTGTAATGCACCAGGTAGCCTGTGGGGGAGCCACTGAACAGCTGCAGCTGGGAAGCAACAGCAGGGGCTTGGAGTGATCCCTACTCAGACCTGGAGCTGGCTGGGTGGCAATGCATCCTGCCATCTCCCTGAAACAACAGGGCTGGTTCAAACACATTAGTTTAAATTTTTCAGGGGAAGGTTTCAGAAACACTTTCAATTAACAAACAAATACAAAGTTTCTTAACAAGGTTGGCCTGAAGAACCACAGGATGGACATCACGGAAATAGACCCTGCATACAAAGCATAGCAACACTACGTGTCAGTTTTATCTGCACAAGGGAGCATTCAGAACATTGCTTGTACAAAACCAAAAAAGTGCATGAAGACTATGAAATGGAGAGGGTTTCATTTGTATTAATAATGGGACGCTTTGTAAATAGTTACGCAAATGCTCTATGTCATGGGACCCTCTGATCTGACAGAACCAGGCTGACCTTCAAGGCATGCTACAAGTCTCGTCTGTTTGATCAGACTTTTTGCTGAAAGGGATAATTAGGCAGGGTCTGCAGTTTCCTTTTTGTGGGAGGGCATTTACCTTTCAATTGGGCAGTTTGTAAAGCTGTTATTTATAGTATGCGGGGGCTTATTGCACATGTCCTTGGAGAACTGCTGATCAGCAGAGTTTATGAACAAAATAAATGAAGGGTAATCCAAATGCCATTGTCAATTAGCAGAGAATATAATCTTGTTCACTAATAAAATGGTAACTCATTCTGGGCAAGATGCTGGAGTAAGGAGGGTCTGGAAGGTCTATGCTTGGCTGGAGCCTCTAGGAGGAATTCTGGCATGACTCCATACTCCCTGCTCTGCAACCAGCCAGTAGCTGTTGTTGGGTCATGCTTTTAGCCATTGCCATCCCTGTCCCATTTCAGATAGCTATCATCCTAGAGAGTGCTAGTGGGGAGTAGGTACTATGCTCCCTAATGTGATTCTTACCAGCCCGTTGGCAGGGAAGCAGAAGGGAGAGGGAGATCTTTGCACCCTAACGTCTTACTCCCGCATGTAAGAGTTGGCCAGAAACTGGCCCTGTACAATAAACTAATGTTGCCACTTTGCTGACTGGTAGCAGATTTTGGGAAGCAGGCAGTGTCACGTAATTTCTTCATGTAGCTCAGTTACAAAACGTGGACGTAGCCGTTAGGGTTGCCAGGTGTCTGTTTTTTTAACAAGAAAGTCCAGTCAAAAAGGCGACCTGGCAATGTCCGGTCAGATGTACTGAGCAGACACTAAAAGTCCAGTAACTGCAGGCGGGGGAGGGGGAGAGAGTGGCAGCCTGTTGCCTGGCCCTGAAGCCACGGCTCCCATGGCAGTACATATTGCACCGGCTCAGGTGACCCCTTTGAGGAGCATGGTTTGCAGCAGAGGACTAAGTGCAGGGGCCCATAGCGAGTGGCTAAGGGGTTCCCAGTGGGCATGGAACATTCCCCTGGAGGAAAGGGATGCGCTTCCCCTGGTAGCGCTCTCAGGCAGCTTTGGGGCATGGAGGGCTTGAGCAGGTGGGGAAGGGGGCTGCTGGGCAGGCAGCACAGAGGGAGGCCGGAGGCTGCCATGCAGGAGGCAGGACCCTACCTCTACAGCGGGGCTGCCTGGCTGTTCCCATGCAGCTGCAGCATTCTTCTGATTTGCACTCCCAGGTGACCTACTGATGCTGGGGTTTGCAAGTCCCTTGGGGCGGCTCACACTGGAGTTGAGAGGGAAGAGCAGCAAGTGATGTGGGAGAGAGGAAGGGACAGAGCCTGGGGAAAGAGGTGGGGCAGGGGGGAGTCCGGTTTTCAGAAATTAGAAAATTGGCAACTCTAATCCTGTTTTCTCAAACAGAGTTGGAGACAATTGGCACACAGGCAACAACTCCCTTTTGCAGAAACCACAGGTAAAACACTGCTGCCCTGTCCCAAGAAGCTGCTGGCTTGAGCTGCTTCTCACTAGGATTTAACACAAAACTAAAGGCTTGTCTACACTGCCAAATTTTTTCGATGAAACGAATGTCGCCAAGGAAAAATCGACAAAAGCAAAGTCGCCAAAACATGTCTACATTTGCTCCCTCTGTCGACAGATCATGTCCACATTTGGGGCACTTTGTCGACAGTGAGAGCAATGGACTGTGGGTATGTATCCCATAGTGCCTGGCGACAACATCCATTGCTAGATGTTGTGGGAATGCGGAAACGGAGCGCGGCACATCCTGGGATGTGCCAAATGTATCGTCATGTACCACTATGTGTCCCACCCCTCCAAAGGTCTATGGCTTCCTTTTGCGCTGTTTTTCCAACTGTCATTCTTTTGCAGTGCACGCCAGCATCTGCAGTGAGAGAGGATGGATCCCGCACTTTTCTCCTATGCTGTCAAGGCTGCTTCCCCACTTTGAACTTTAGGGTACAAATGTGGGGGCCTGCATGAAAACTTCTAAGCTTAACTACCAGCTTAGATCTGATCTGCTGCCACCATTCCCAAGTGGATTCCCTTCCCTGGGAAGCCTTGAGAAACTCTTCACCAATTCCCTGGTGAATACAGATCCAAACCCCTTGGATCTCAAAACAAGGAGAAATTAACCATTCCCCTCCTTCCTCCCACCAACTCCTGGTGAATGCAGTTCCAACCCCCCTGGGATCTTAAAACAAGGAGAAATTAACCATCCCCCCTCCTTCCTTTCACCAACTCCTGGTGAATACAGATCCAACCCCCTTGGATCTAAAAACAAGGAAAAATCAATCAGGTTCTTAAAAAGAAGGTTTTTAATTCAAGAAAAAGGTAAAAATCATCTCTGTAAAATCAGTATGGAAAATAACTTTACAGGGTAATCAAACTTAAAGAGCTCAGAGGACCTCCCTCTAGCCTCAGGTTCAAAGTATAGCAAACAAAGATAAACACTCTAGTAAAAGGTACTTTTACAAGTTGAGAAAACAAAGATAAAAACTAACACGCCTTGCCTGGCTATTTACTTACAAGTTTGAAATAGGAGAGACTTGTTTAGAAAGATGTGGAGAACCTGGATTGATGTCTGGTCCCTCTCAGTCCCAAGAGCGAACGAACTCCCAAACAAAGAGCACAAACAAAAACCTTCCCCCCACCAAGATTTGAAAGTATCTTGTCCCCTTATTGGTCCTTTGGGTCAGATGCCAGCCAGGTTACCTGAGCTTCTTAACCCTTTACAGGGAAAAGGATTTTGGAGTCTCTGGCCAGGAGGGATTTTATAGTACTGTACACAAGACAGCTGTTACCCTTCCCTTTATAGTTATGACATATGCGCTGTTAGCTGTCGTGAGGACACCATGCATAGCAGCACAATTACTCTCTGAGTTACTCGCAAAGTTAGCAGAGGATGAATTGCAGGCACCCAAGTGTGATATGGACAGCAGCAATTTATCAGTGCTTTGTGCATTCAGAGCAGCTGCATACGGTAGACCATCGCTTTTGGGCTAGGGAAACAAGCACTGATTGGTGGAATCACATTGTCATGCAGGTGTGGGATGACAACCAGTGGGTACAGAACTTTAGGATGCGTAAAGCAACCTTCACTGAGCTATGTGCTGAGCTGGCCCTCGACCTGCGGCGCAAGGACACCAGATTGAGAGCTACCCTTCCAGCAGAGAAGCATGTTGCTATTGCTGTGTTGAAGCTAGTGAATCCAGACCGCTACCAGTCATTTGCAAATCAATTTGGAGTAGGAAAATCCACTGTTGGGGCTGTATTACTCCACGTGTGCAGGGCAATCAATCGCATCCTGCTGCATAGGACCGTGACTCTGGGAAATGTGCATGAAATAGTGGATGGCTTTGCAAAGATGGGTTTCCCTAACTGTGGCTGGGCGATTGATAGCACACACATTCCAATTTTAGCACCAGAGCACCTTGCCTCCGAATACATCAATAGGAAGGGATACTTCTCCATGGTGTTGCAGGCACTTGTGGATCACCGTGGGCGTTTCATAGACATCAGTGCAGGCTGGTCTGGAAAGGTGCATGACGCATGCATCTTCAGGAACAGCGGCCTGTACAGAAAGCTGCAGGCGGGGACTTTCTTTCCAGACCGCAAGTTCACAGTGGGGGATGTGGAAATGCGCATAGTAATCCTGGGAGACCCGGCTTACCCCTTACAGCCCTGGCTCATGAAACCTTACACAGGGCACCTGGACAGCAGCAAAGAGCATTTTAACAACAGGCTGAGCAGGTGCCGCATGGTAGTCGAATGTGTCTTTGGCTGTTTGAAAGCTTGCTGGAGGTGTTTAAATGCAGGCTAGACCTTACCGAGGATAATATTCCTGTGGCCATAGCCGCGTGCTGCACTTTGCATAATCTGTGTGAATCTAAGGCCTGATCCACACTAACCCCCCATTTTGAACTAAGGTACGCAAATTCAGCTACGTTAATAACGTAGCTGAATTCGAAGTACCTTAGTTCGAACTTACCGCGGGTCCAGACGCGGCAGGCAGGCTCCCCCGTCGATGCCGCGTACTCCTCTTGCCGAGCTGGAGTACCGGCGTCGACGGCGAGCACTTCCAGGATCGATCCGGGATCGATTTATCGCGTCTAGACAGGTGCTAATGCGGAGAGTGGACTAGATGGCCCATCTGAGGGAAGGGAGCAGAAGGAGACTCCACCGATTGGAAGGAGAGAAGGCTTTGGATTCTTCGACCATGGGATGGTGTTCCAAGAAGAAGGAGTGCTAGGCAGAGACGGGCTCCACCTAACGAAGAGAGAGAAGAGCATCTTCGCCAGCAGGCTGGCTAACCTAGTGAGGAGGGCTTTAAACTAGGTTCACCGGGGGAAGGAGACCAAAGCCCTGAGGTAAGTGGGGAAATGGGATCCTGGGAGGAAGCACAAGCAGGAGAGCGCAAGAGGGGAGGACTCCTGTCTCATGCTGAGAAAGAGGGACGATCATTGAGTTATCTTAAGTGCCTATACACAAATGCAAGAAGCCTGGGAAACAAGCAGGGAGAACTGGAAGTCCTGGCACAGTCAGGGAACTATGATGTGATTGGAATAACAGAGACTTTGTGGGATAACTCACATGACTGGAGTACTGTCATGGATGGATATAAACTGTTCAGGAAGGACAGGCAGGGCAGAAAAGGTGGGGGAGTTGCGTTGTATGTAAGAGAGGAGTATGACTGCTCAGAGCTCCGGTATGATACTGCAGAAAAACCTGAGAGTCTCTGGATAAAGTTGAGAAGTGGGAGCAACAAGGGTGATGTCGTGGTTGGAGTCTGCTATAGACCACCAGACCAGGGGGATGAGGTGGACGAGGCTTTCTTCTGGCAACTAGCAGAAGTTGCTAGATCGCAGGCCCTGGTTCTCATGGGAGACTTTAATCACCCTGATATCTGCTGGGAGAGCAATACAGAGGTGCACAGGCAATCCAGGAAATTTTTGGAAAGCGTAGGGGACAATTTCCTGGTGCAAGTGCTGGAGGAACCAACTAGGGGCAAAGCTTTTCTTGACCTGCTGCTCACAAACAGGGAAGAACTAGTAGGGGAAGCAAAAGTGGATGGGAACCTGGGAGGCAGTGACCATGAGATGGTCGAGTTCAGGATCCTGACACAAGGAAGAAAGGAGAGCAGCAGAATATGGACCCTGGACTTCAGAAAAGCAGACTTTGACTCCCTCAGGGAACAGATGGGCAGGATCCCCTGGGAGAATAACATGAAGGGCAAAGGGGTCCAGGAGAGCTGGCTGTATTTTAAAGAATCCTTATTGAGGTTGCAGGAACAAACCATCCCGATGTGTAGAAAGAATAGTAAATATGGCAGGCGACCAGCTTGGCTAAACAGTGAAATCCTTGCTGATCTTAAACGCAAAAAAGAGGCTTATAAGAAGTGGAAGATTGGACAAATGACCAGGGAGGAGTATAAAAATATTGCTCAGGCGTGCAGGAGTGAAATCAGGAAGGCCAAATCACACTTGGAGTTGCAGTTAGCAAGAGATGTTAAGAGTAACAAGAAGGGTTTCTTCAGGTATGTTAGCAACAAGAAGAAAATCAAGGAAAGTGTGGGCCCCTTACTGAATGAGGGAGGCAACCTAGTGACCAAGGATATGGAAAAAGCTAATGTACTCAATGATTTTTTTGCCTCTGTCTTCACGCACAAGGTCAGCTCCCAGATTGCTGCACTGGGCAGTACAGCATGGGGAGAAGGTGACCAGCCCTCTGTGGAGAAAGAAGTGGTTCGGGACTATTTAGAAAAACTGGACGTGCACAAGTCCATGGGGCCGGATGCGCTGCATCCGAGGGTGCTAAAGGAGTTGGCGGGTGAGATTGCAGAGCCATTAGCCATTATTTTTGAAAACTCATGGTGATCGGGGGAGGTCCCAGATGACTGGAAAAAGGCTAATGTAGTGCCCATCTTTAAAAAAGGGAAGAAGGAGGATCCGGGGAACTACAGGCCAGTCAGCCTCACCTCAGTCCCTGGAAAAATTATGGAGCAGGTCCTCAAGGAATCAATTATGAAACATTTAGAGGAAAGGAAAGTGATCAGGAACAGTCAGCATGGATTCACGAAGGGGAAGTCGTGCCTGACTAACCTAATTGCCTTCTATGATGAGATAACTGGCTCTGTGGATGAGGGGAAAGCAGTGGATGTGTTATTTCTTGACTTTAGCAAAGCTTTTGATACTGTCTCCCACAGTATTCTTGCCACCAAGTTAAAGAAGTATGGGCTGGATGAATGGACTGTAAGGTGGATAGAAAGCTGGCTAGATCGTCGGGCTCAACGGGTAGTGATCAATGGCTCCATGTCTAGTTGGCAGCCGGTTTCAAGTGGAGTGCCCCAAGGGTCGGTCCTGGGGCCGGTTTTGTTTAATATCTTTATTAATGATCTGGAGGATGGTGTGGACTGCACTCTCAGCAAGTTTGCAGATGACACTAAACTAGGAGGCGTGGTAGATACACTAGAGGGTAGGGATTGGATACAGCGGGACCTAGACAAATTAGAGGATTGGGCAGAAAAAAACCTGATGAGGTTCAACAAGGACAAGTGCAGAGTCCTGCACTTAGGACGGAAGAATCCCATGCACTGCTACAGACTAGGGACCGAATGGCTAGGTAGCAGTTCTGCTGAAAAGGACCTAGGGGTCACAGTGGACGAGAAGCTGGATATGAGTCAACAGTGTGCTCTTGTTGCCAAGAAGGCTAACGGCATTTTGGGCTGTATAAGTAGGGGCATTGCCAGCAGATCGAGGAACGTGATCGTTCCCCTTTATTCGACATTGGTGAGGCCTCATCTGGAATACTGTGTCCAGTTTTGGGCCCCACACTACAAGAAGGATGTGGAAAAATTGGAAAGAGTCCAGCGGAGGGCAACAAAAATGATTAGGGGTCTGGAGCACATGACTTATGAGGAGAGGCTGAGAGAACTGGGATTGTTTAGTCTCCAGAAGAGAAGAATGAGGGGGGATTTGATAGCAGCCTTCAACTACCTGAAGGGGGGTTCCAAAGAGGATGGAGCTCGGCTGTTCTCAGTGGTGGCAGATGACAGAACAAGGAGCAATGGTCTCAAGTTGCGGTGGGGGAGGTCCAGGTTGGATATCAGGAAAAACTATTTCACTAGGAGGGTGGTGAAACACTGGAATGCGTTACCTAGGGAGGTGGTGGAGTCTCCTTCCTTGGAGGTTTTTAAGGCCCGGCTTGACAAAGCCCTGGCTGGGATGATTTAGCTGGGAATTGGTCCTGCTTTGAGCAGGGGGTTGGACTAGATGACCTCTTGAGGTCCCTTCCAACTCTGATATTCTATGATTCTATGATTCTATGACGCGATAAATCGATCCCAGAAGATCGATTGCTTACCGCCGGACCCAGAGGTAAGTGTAGACCTACCCTAAGAGTGAAATGTTTGCTCAGGTGTAGAGCACTGAGGCAGAGCACTTGGGTGCACAGTTTGAACAGCCAGATGCTAGGGCCAGGGCCGGCTCCAAGTTTTTTGCCGCCCCAAGCACAAAAATTTTCTCGCGTCCCCCCCCCCCCGGCCCACCCCAACTCCACCCCTTCCCCGCCCCATTCCAACCCCTTCCCCAAATCCCCGGCCCCGCCTCCTCCTCCGAGCATGCCACATTTCCCCTCCTACCCCTCCCTGGGAGGGAGGGGGGAGAAGCGGAGCAGCAGCGTGCTCAGGGGAGGAGGCAGAGGTGTGCTGGTGAGGGGAGTGGTTCCTCTGCCCCCCCCACAGGGTTACTTCCTGCGGCCCTCCCCGCGCCCCCCACCACCGCAGCTCACCTCCATTCAGGGCCAACTCCTGGCTTTTTGCGCCCCAAGCAAAAAAAAAAAAAAAAAAGGAGCTGGAGTGCCGTCCCTTGGAAAGTGCCGCCCCAGGCACATGCTTGGAGCACTGGTGCCTAGAGCCGGCCCTGGCTAGGGCTGTCACAGGAGCCCAGAGGGCTGCTATTAACATCAGAGAGGCTTTGAGGAACCACTTTGACAGTGAGGGGAAGTAACACGTCTTCTTTGGCGTTGCTTCCCTGTTGCATCCATGTACAATTTTGGGGCCCAAGATCTGTGCAACACAATGCTCTAGGTCAGGAACCTGTTCCTGAGAGTGAATTGATTGCTATACACTTTTGTAGAACACAGAATAAAAACGCTGTAATATTATTTATTTATTTATTGTTAAAAAGGGTAAAATCTCACAACTGTGTGTAGCTCCAGCTATCATTATGCAAGCTGTGAGAGGGGGTGGAGTGGTCGGGAAACTCAGGAGTGTTGTGAAGTGAAAAGGAATGTATGGGCATAGAGGGGGGTGAGGTTGGCAAAGAATTGTGCATCTGCTGCAGTGGCGCTCGAACTCGGATCTGCTCAGTCTGCAGCTGTATCAGAGACTTGAGTATCTCTGTCTGATCCTCCATAACTTTCAGCATCCGCTCTGTCGCTTGCCTAGCAAAAGCAGCATTCTCTTTTCTGTCCTGCCTTTCGGCTTCCCAGCACTCTTTCTGTTCCCCGGTATGTCTCTCATTGTGCTGTATAACCTCGCGGAACATGTCTTCTTTGCTGCGCCTAGGGTTTTTTCTTATCTGCTGCAGCCGGTCCGCGGGGGTGTGTGGTGTGTCCTTCAAGGTCTGTGCTGAACAGAAGAGGGATTGTTACATTCCAGCGAACAACTGAAACATTTTAGTAAAAAGGGCATTTTGCTAGTAGAAATCACTTTCTCTCTGAGACCCAAGGCAGGCACACAGCTCCGCGAGCACCCCAATCATGGTGAGTTTCGGAAGTGGGGGGAAGCCAGTTGTGCATACCGACAAAAAGGCCACAGCTTGCAGGGTACCTTTGCAGGGATCGCATTCTAAAATTATCCCACTTTTTCACAGGCGGGCAACCTGCTGGCTGACATCTCGCTGCTGAGGGTGGCCAGAGAAACCATGGGTCAGCTGCTGAATGCTTGCGACTTTCACCCCGGTCTATATGGAGCTCAGCTATGTGCTGCTTTGGTCCCAGCTCCAGTGATTGCTAATGGCCTGGGACAGTTTCCTACAATAGGGGAACTACAAGGCTGCCATCCCTTGGAATCTGCAGCAGAGGATTAACAAGTACCTGTTGGAAACTTTCCAGAGCCTCTCTCTCGAGGATTCCCTGCAGGTCTCGATGTCCATCGACACCCTGCTTGGCCATGCAGATTAGCTACACAGGGCAATGTCCAGCTCACAGTAAACACTACCTGCCTTCCACTTTTTGATTCCCTACACAAGCCACAGCAACTTACCCAGAGTCTCATCTGCTTCCTGCTCCCCACTGAGCACTTCTGAAGTGGAGAAAAGTCCTGGCTGCCTGCCCCACCAGGCAACCCTGCTGGGAGCACCACATCCTCTTCTAGCTCAACCTCTTCATCCACAATGTCAGCCTCCGGGTTACCCCCCTTTCAGCTGCATGCGAAGTATCCACAGGGCAATCAGCGATGGAGGAGGGGTCACCACCGAGGATAGCATTCAGCTCTTTATAGAAGCGGCAGGTCTTAGGTGCACCACCGGAGCTATGGTTCGCCTCCCGCGCCTTATGGTACGCCTGCCTCAGCTCCTTTATCTTTGCTCTGCACTGTTGCATGTCCTGATCATAGCCCTTTTTGCACAAGCCCTGAGAAATTTGCCCATATGTGTCCTGATTCCTATGGGTCACTTGCAGCTGCGACTGAACAGACTCCTCTCCCCATATACTGATCAGATCCAACAACTCAACGGTGGTCCAAGCAGGAGCACATTTGGTGCGATAGCCAGCCATGCGCACCTGGGAAGCCACCTGGGAAGCTCCTCTGAAAAGCCAGCAAACAGGAAATGAGATTTAAAATTCCCCGGGCTTGCAAGGGGGAGGGGCAGGTTGGCTGCAGGGCAGCGGAGTTCAAACCGCTGACCAGAGCGGCAGCATGGGAATTGTGGGATACTTTCTGGAGGCCAATAAAATAAAATAATAAAAAATAAAACTGTGGTGTCTACACTGGCTGTTTGTCAACAATAAAGGGAGGGGAAAAGACAAAAATCTCTCGCAGGAGTGGAAGCTTTTTGTCGCCAAATCTAGGCAGGGTTTTTTTTTTTCGAAAAAAGTGACCTTGCAGTGTGTACACTATCGCTGTTTTGTTGCCAAAAGCCAGTTTTTGGTGACTAAACTTGCAAATGTAGACAAGCCCTAAATTTGCTTAACAATTTTCTCTTCCTACCTCAGTCCCTGAGCCTGACACCTAGGAAAGTCTTGTAGCTCAAAGACCACATGGACTTTCAGGGTGGGTCTGGGTATCAACTCTCCTTTTGAGCAGCTGCTTTGCAATACAAAAGAGCCTCGCAGCTTTGACTTCCAGACAGAGTGCTTTAACTTACAAAATTTTCTTAACTAGGGTTTGGGTGTTTATCCATCAACAAACCCACTTCTTTTAAGCCCCAGGCTAGTGTCTTGTCCATCTTCCTCTCTAGCTGAGCTAGTGTAACTATGGTCTGCAGAATTGTTTACATACGCAGGAAACTTTGGTCTGCTACCTCAAGACTAAAATTTTAGCTACCATGCAAAAAGATGTGCTACAGGCTGAATGTCATGCTTTTCAAGATCTCCTTGTCCGTTCTGTCATGGCTATTTATGTTACTTTATGCAGTGTAATTGTACTCATGTTGGTGCTAGGATATTAGAGAGACAGGGTAGGTGAGGCAATATCTTTTATGGGACCAACTTCTACTGGTGAGAAAGAGAGAGAAGCTTTTGAGCCACACAGAGCTCTTCTTCAGGTCTGGGAATAGAACTCCCAGCATCACAGCAAAATGTAAGGTGGAACAGATTGTCTAGTATTAGTAGTTACCACATATTGTAAGGGACCATGCAAGGTAGAGTGGCTCGTTAACACCATTACAGACTAAGGACAAAAAGAGGGGGCTAGTGGGTTACAGATTGTTGTAATAAGCCACAAATCCAGTTTGTCTGTTCCGTCCAAACAGCTGTAGCAAGTTCTGGGAGGGAAGGGGAGGAGCAGGAACGTGGCACGCTCAGGGGAGGAGGCAGGGAAGAGGCGGGGCTGGGGTGGGGTTTGGGGAACAAGTTGAAGAAGGGCAAGGAGGGAGCGGATTTGGGGCAGGGACTTTGGGGAAGGGGTTGGAATGGGGGTGGGAGGGGGCAGGGCAGGGGCGGAGTCAGGGCAGGGCCGGGGGCAGAGGGGGGTCGAGTACCCACCGGCACCATTAGGAGTCGGCGCCTATGCATATAAGATGTATAGACACAAAATTTATGGCTAATCTCTTGGCACATCTCTCTATAGCAGTCTTTTGAAATTCCCATGCCTCCAAAGTCTCACATCTGTCATACCCCCCATTAGTTAAAACTTGGTTTATGTTCTGGTGCCCTCCTCTTGGTGGTTGGGGCCGCTCCCAAACCCTTCTACAGAAACTATTTTACTTATGGATATTTCTGATTATAGCAGATGCCTCCAATGCAGTTTATGAGAGAGCATTGGTGCACTGTGTTGTATCTTTGTATTTTTCATAGTTATCCACAAACTTATAATGAATGTTGAGCCAAGTAATCAAAAAGTCACTTCCTTTTGAGCACTAATTATAGACACCAGTGGCTAAGTTTGAATAATGGACAAAAGGTACCCTAAGCTTCCATGTTAAGACCAGTGATGTTTAATATTTTAATCGGTGATCTGGAAAAGTTGAGTGAACAGCGAGGTGGCAAAATTGGCAGGTTAGACAGAATTATTTAGGATAGTCAAGACTAGAGCACTCTGAAGAACTTCAGAGTAATCTAACAAAGCTAGAAGAATAGGTTGCATGAAAGCAGAGTAAGCCATTATTGACAAATATGTAGGGTAAGGTACATAGGAAGGAGTCATTTGAACTGCTCAGACACCTTACTTGGTCCTAAATTAATTGTAACTCCTCAGGAAAAAAGGCCTGGGTGTCACTGCGGATGCTCAATGAGAACCCAATAATAGTGGGGGATTCCAATTATCCCCATAATGACTGGGAACATTTCACTTCAGGACGAAATGCAGAGATAAAATTTCTCGATACTTTAAATGACTGCTTCATGGAGCAGCTGGTACGGGAACCCACAAGGGGAGAGGCAACTCTAGATTTAGTCCTGAGTGGAACGCAGGAGCTGGTCCAAGAGGTAACTATAACAGGACCGCTTAGAAATAGTGACCATAATACAATAGCATTCAACATCCCTGTGGTGGGAAGAACATCTCAACAGCCCAACACTGTGGCATTTAATTTTAAAAGGGGGAACTATGCAAAAATGAGGGGGTTAGTTAAACAGAAGTTAAAAAGTATAGTGACTAAAGTGAAATCCCTGCAAGCTGCATGGGCGCTTTTTAAAGACACCATAATAGAGGCCCAACTTCAATGTATACCCCAAATTAAGAAACATGCTAAAAGAACTAAAAAAGAGCCACCGTGGCTTAACAACCATGTAAAAGAAGCAGTGAGAGATAAAAAGACTTCCTCGAAAAAGTGGAAGTCAAATCCTAGTGAGGCAAATAGAAAGGCGCATAAACGCCGCCAAATTAAGTGCAAGAATGTAATAAGAAAAGCCAAAGAGGAGTTTTAAGAACGGCGAGCCAAAAACTCCAAAGGTAATATCAAAATGTTTTTTAAGAATATCAGAAGCAGGAAGCCTGCTAAACAACCAGTGGGGCCCCTTGATGATCAAGATACAAAAGGAGATCTTAAAGATGATAAAGTCAGTGCGGAAAAATTAAATGGATTTTTTGCTTCAGTCTTCAGTTGTCTGTGGGCGAGGACATAGCAGACAACCCGCCAACCTTAAGCATATTCTCACCAGCAACCATGCACTGCACCATAACAACTCTAACTCAGGAACCAATCCATGCAACAAACCTCGATGCCAACTCTGCCCACATATCTACACCAGCAACACCATCACAGGACCTAACCAGATCGGCTACAACATCACTGGTTCATTCACCTGCATGTCCACCAATGTTATATATGCCATCATGTGCCAGCAATGCCCCTCTGCTATGTACATTGGCCAAACTGGACAGTCACTACGCAAGAGGATAAATGGACACAAGTCAGATATCAGGAATGGCAATATACAAAAACCTGTAGGAGAACACTTCAACCTCCCTGGACACACAATAGCAGATGTAAAGGTAGCCATCTTACAGCAAAAAAACGTCAGGACCAGACTCCAAAGAGAAACTGCTGAGCTCCAGTTCATTTGCAAATTTGACACCATCAGATCAGGATTAAACAAAGACTGTGAATGGCTATCCAACTACAGAAGCAGTTTCTCCTCCCTTGGTATTCACACCTCAACTGCTAGCAGAGCACCTCACCCTCCCTGATTGAACTAACCTCGTTATCTCCATACTGATTTATACCTGCCTTTGGAAATTTCCATTACTTGCGTCTGATGAAGTGGGCATTCACCCACGAAAGCTTATGCTCCAATACTTCTGTTAGTCTTAAAGGTGCCACAGGATCCTCTGATGCTTTTTACAGATTGAAGTGTCACTAGAGGAGGTTTTGGAATTAATTGATAAACTTAACACTAACAAGTCACCGGGACCAGATGGCATTCACCCAAGAGTTCTGAAAGAACTTAAATGTGAAGTTGCGGAACTATTAACTAAGGTTTGTAACCTGTCCTTTAAATCGGCTTTTGTACCCAATGACTGGAAGTTAGCTAATGTAATGCCAATATTTAAAAAGGGCTCTAGAGGTGATCCCGGCAATTACAGACCGGTAAGTCTAACGTCGGTACCGGGCAAATTAGTCGAAACAATAGTTAACAATAAAATTGTCAGACACATAGAAAAACATAAACTGTTGAGCAATAGTCAACATGGTTTCTGTAAAGGGAAATCGTGTCTTACTAATCTATTAGAGTTCTTTGAAGGGGTCAACAAACATGTGGACAAGGGGGATCCAGTGGACATAGTGTACTTAGATTTCCAGAAAGCCTTTGACAAGGTCCATCACCAAAGGCTCTTAAGTAAAGTAAGTTGTCATGGGATAAAACGGAAGGTCCTTTCATGGATTGAGAACTGGTTAAAAGACCGGGAACAAAGAGTAGGAATTAATGGTAAATTCTCAGAATGGAGAGGGGTGGTGTTCTCCAAGGGTCAGTCCTCGGACCAATCCTATTCAACTTATTTATAAATGATTTGTAGAAAGGGGTAAACAGTGAGGTGGCAAAGTTTGCAGATGATACTAAACTGCTCAAGATAGTTAAGACCAAAGCAGACTGTGATGAACTTCAAAAAGATCTCATAAAACGAAGTGATTGGGCAACAAAATGGCAAATGAAATTTAATGTGGATAAATGTAAAGTAATGCACATTGGAAAAAATAACCCCAACTATACATACAATATGATGGGGGCTAATTTAGCTACAACAAGTCAGGAAAAAGATCTTGGAGTCATCGTGGATAGTTCTCTGAAGATGTCCGCGCAGTGTGCGGAGGCGGTCAAAAAAGCAAACAGGATGTTAGGGATCATTAAAAAGGGGATAGATAATAAGACTGAGAATATATTATTGCCCTTATATAAATCGATGGTTCGCCCACATCTTGAATACTGCGTACAGATGTGGTCTCCTCGTCTAAAAAAAGATATACTGGCACTAGAAAAGATTCAGAAAAGGGCAACTAAAATGATTAGGGGTTTGGAACGGGTCCCATATGAGGAGAGATTAAAGAGGCTAGGACTCTTCAGCTTGGAAAAGAGGAGACTAAGGGGGAATATGATAGAGGTATATAAAATCATGAGTGATGTGGAGAAAGTGGATAAGGAAAAGTTATTTACTTATTCCCATAATACAAGAACTAGGGGTCACCAAATGAAATTAATAGGCAGCAGGTTTAAAACAAATACAAGGAAGTTCTTCTTCACGCAGCGCACAGTCAACTTGTAGAACTCCTTACCTGAGGAGGTTGTGAAGGCTAGGACTATAACAGCGTTTAAAAGAGAACTGGATAAATTCATGGTGGTTAAGTCCATTAATGGCTATTAGCCAGGATGGGTAAGGAATGGTGTCCCTAGCCTCTGTTTGTCAGATGATGGAGATGGATGGCAGGAGAGAGATCACTTGATCATTGCCTGTTGGTCCACTCCCTCTGGGGCACCTGGCATCGGCCACTGTCGGTAGACAGGATACTGGGCTGGATGGACCTTTGGTCTGACCCAGTACGGCCGTTCTTATGTTCTTATGTTATGTAAAACTTCTGCTCAATGTGCAGCGGTGGTCAAAAAAGCAAACAGTGTTTGAATGATTAAGGAATGAAATGGAGAATAATATGGAAAAATATTATAATGCCATTATATAAACTAATGGTATTCCCTCACCTGGAGTGTTACGATTATTTTATCTCAGAGGATATACTAGAAACAGAGAAGGTTCAAATATGCATTTAGTTATCAGAAGCCCCTATGGGCTAGTCTACACTGGCAGCGCTTTAACGTGGCTTGTGTGGTTGCAGCAGAGCACTGGGAGAGAGCTCTCCCAGCACTTTAAAAAAACCCCACCTCCATGAGGGGCGAGGCTCCCAGCACTTGTGCACTGTCTACACTGGCGCTTTACCGTGCTGAAACTTGCTGCGCTCAAGGGGGGGTGTTTTTTCACACCCCTGAGTGAGACAGTTGCAGCGTTGTAAATTGCCAGTGTAGAAGGATTTCCAGGTGAAGAAACTGTAAAGATTGGAGCTAGTTAGGTTAGAGGAGGCACAAATAAGAAGGGACATGGCACAAGTATACAAAGTAATTAATTATACAGAGAAATACATACAGAAACTATACAGAGAAAGCAAACTGGGTGCTCCCTCTCATTCATTCTTATAGCAGAAGACTGAGGGGACCCTCAATGAAATTGAAAGGCAACACATTTCAGATTGATGAGTTTGATGTAAGGGGGAAAAACACCCTTAATTAACCCTGGAACTCACTGCCATAAAGTATAATTGAGACCAGGAGCTAAGCAGGATTCTAAATAGGACATCTGTAAGGATAAGAAAATTCTCGATTACATTAGATAGGATAAAATATTTTTAGAAGAGATATAAACCCTCATGCTTCAGGGTATAATCCATTGATGGATCACAGGAAGGAAATTCTCCTAATAACAGTTTATTCCATAATTGTCCGCTAAGCAATTTCTTCCACTTCCCTTTGAAACATCTGGTACTGGCTACGGTTGAAGATAGGATACTGCACTAGATGGACCACTGGTCTAATCCAGTCTGGCAACTCCTATGCTTTTGGGTCTCAGGCTGTCACATAAACTAAATTCCATTTAAGAGATTAGCAGGAACTCCTATCAAAAGAATAAGCACATTTCCTGGCCAAATAGTTGAGGTAAACTATATTCTGGATCAAAATACAGACAGCTCAGTCTATATTTTCTGATAAACAGTGTTGGATTAAGGCATGATGAGACAGATCATCTGATGCCAGCCTCATCATCCCCACCAGATAATGATCTGGTGGAGGGGCTTGTGTTCTTTATCTGTCTTTAACACATTTAGCCTTAATCCATCCTTGAATGAAGTGGCCCATGATGGCCAACATTTTCATAGCTGCAGAGGGGACAAACAGGATTGATCTAATTAAGCATCATGCTTTCAAATGGGTATTTTTCTATATTTGGAATATCAGAGCCAAGCAGGTCATTCAGCAGCTGGCAATGTCTTCTGTGGAAGATAGACTTCAGCCTGAGAGCAAGGGAAGCAAAATCGGTCTCCATGACAATAGGTGAATCAGACAAAGATTGGCACTGTTTGAGCTGAACACGGAGGAGGGAGAGGTAGAAATCCTAAGCCGGCAGCACCTGTTCTCATCTTCCCAGCATGCCCCCCTACACCAGGGCTTGCAAGTGGGCAATGTAGAACCCCCTAGAGCAGCCAAAAAGTGTCTGGACTAGAGAAAGTCTCCCAGAATCTTGCAGGCTGTTTGAGTGGGTGGACAGAATACCATCCCTGGTCGTCATGGAGCTGTAACACAATTCTCTACTTGCTGCTATGTTACTATGTGCTAGGTTTTTCACAAAAAAGTACGGCTAGGTGATTGGTACCAGACCTGTAACAAATAAAATCTAAATGATGGAACTCATCACCGTGGATCAGTGGAACTGACAGCCAGTGCCATATACCAGGAAAAGGGAGTGGAGGAAAAAGAACAAACCTTATAACAAGGTTTGCTCCTGGATATACAGGCAAGTCCAAATCATGTCCTGATACACGCAGGGCACTATTGTTATCAGATATACAAAGGGACTGCTTCAGGAGCTTGTGTAGATCCTTATTTGCTCAAGGTCACAAAACAAATCAGAGGAAAGAACAGGAGCAAATGCTGACAATAAGATGTGTCTGACTTGTCATGGGCAATTCCAGCTGAGTCATTTGTGTAGTAGAGGAAGCAATTCCCTGTCATTGCAAAAAACAATCCCAAAGTAGACACTTTAGAACTGTTTAAGGCTGCCTAGCACTGGAAAGGGATGCTATCTTGCCCATTTTGTTACACCAGCCTTCCAATTGTGAAGTCAGTGTTGTCTTCCAGTGGTGTACACTTGGAATTAAGCCTTAAGGTTTTTAGTTCATCCTTAAATTTTCCTCTCTTTGGGATTCTCATGGAAGGTTTTCTGATTGATTGTAGTATAGCATTGCAGGGAAACGATCCCTAAATCTCTGGGATAAATTAGAGCATTTCCAAGTCTCCGCACACAACTGTATTCCTACTAAGGTTTCTGCATTTATTTCCTTTGACTCCTCTTAATTCTACTGTTTTCTGAGTGCCCAGAAGAGACAATCTGAGAGCTAAATCCTCAACTGGTGTAAATCAGCATTGTTATATTGTAGTCTAATTTTACACTAGCTGAGGATCTAGCCCTACCTGTTATTGACTATAAATCTTTCCATAGTTTAGCTCTCCATTATCGCACTGATCTTATTAAATAATTTTTCTTGTTTACATTCTACTGGACCGCAGTTCTAATGGGAGGTCTTTCTAACTCAATTGTCTGTCAGAGGAGATTCATTTAGTAGTAGTACTCCTAATCTTGGAAACAGCCTCCCTACATAAATTAAATCTACCTGTATCCTAATGAAATTATAACAAATGGTGGCTTGAGTGGTTTCTCTCGTTTTCTTTTTAACATTAAATGCCACAGAACAGTCACAGTCGGGAAACTGCTTTTCCTCACAGTTAACTTCTCCCAGTGTAAAAGAGAAAAAAATTAGCTTAGTAATGACAAATTGTCATGACTCATTGGATTGATTTTTTTTGGTTAGTTTGAAAGCGATTCTCCTGTAATCCACTATAAAGATATCTAAAGTGAATTCTAGACCCTCCCTAAGTCAAATATTGCAAGACAGAAGTGAGATTTGAGAAGATATGGTTTGTGATATCTACATATAACCTTGTTAGGTTTTGTTTCCCTAAGAGCCTAATTAACAAATGCAATGTTCTTAGAATGTTATACCTGAGGCAGCAAAGACTAAGCTTCTACAAAGAAGGAAATAGAATTTAAATTCATTTTTGGCAATGCATAAATTTGTAGTTAATTATATATTAATGAAGTATGAAGTGTTCTTTGTGGCCAGCTACTCTAAATGTCATCTTTCCTCCCCTGAAGTTTTACATTTAAATTACGCTAAAAGGAATTTTTTTTAGTCTATGGAATAACCTGCAGAAGATGAGGGCAAGTGGGGAAGAGATGGAAGTGTAACTAACAAACTGAATTTGTTTCATGTGGTTTTCTACTCTCTTTCTATTCTGGGAATTTATTTCTAATAAATAATGTCTTGCATCCAAATGATCCTAAAACATTTTAAAAAAATCATGGGCTGAATTTTCAAAGGTAGGCATATGCAGCTGTACATCTACATCTGTGTGTACCTAACTAATGTATGCTGATAGTACACATGTAAATCAAGTATTTGTGTATGGTCTGTTAGATGCCTAACCAGAAATGTTCACTTGCAGTTACTTAACTAGTAAACCCACATTGGGTATTTATGTTGTAAAATGGTCCTCTAGGGCTTAACTGGGTTACTGAGAATATTATGGGTTGAAGCCATGCTCCACTCCTCTCTTACTGTTCAGTTTTTGCATGTTTTCACCCATTCCGTTATGCAGTTAAATAAAGCTGCATGTTCCCAGCCTGCGATACTGTAAGTAAAGTGTGTTTCTTGTGCACCCTTTACAAAACTGGTGATGAGGAAAAACATAAGAATGGCAACTTTGCATAAAATTAAGGAGTTAAATGCAGAAAATGAGGATTGTCAGCAATATATTGACATACTGGGCCACTGTTTTCTTGCAAATGAGATAAGGACAAACAGAAATCAATTTTCCTCAATGTCAGTGGCAGAGTGGTCTGCCACTGGGTCAGCGGGGACTCCCATGGAAACATGCTGACCTCACTTAGGTGGGAGGTACCACTCGCAATCCCTCCCTGGGTCACTTCCTACCACGTTTCCAGGCATTGTAGTCCATTGAGCATCGGGGCTCCTCAGCGCAGGTGACTCCCTGCGGCTCCGTCAGACACAGCCCTCGAGTCTGGTTCTCAGAGTTTCCAGTTTCCGCAGGCAAAGGCTGGGATGACTCTTCAGCTGGAGCCTCCACCCAAGGTCCTTTCCCCTCCAGCGGTCAGCCTAGAATGAACTGGGCTGCTCCTTTTTATACAGAAGCTGGGATTGGGTGACAGGGCATGGATCGCTTGATGATAATCTGTCTGTTCATTACCTTGGGGCACCTGCCATTGGCCACTGTCAAAGGACAGGATGCTGGGCCTGATGGACCTTTGGTCTGACCCAGTATGGCCGTTCTTATGTTCAGGTAGTTGGTGCATGCCCAGCACAGTCTGAGGGGCAGGACTTCTGCTGTCAATAGTGTGGAGTTAACTCCCTCTTGTCCAGTGCAGGGTATGCACACCCCATCACAAGGGGTTAGGGGCGAAGGGGGTGTAGGAGGGGTTAGGGGAGAAGGGGGCACAGGAGGGGTTAGGGGAGAAGGCTGGCCCTGCCAGGGTTGGTCTTAGGGAAAATGATGCCCTAGGTGAACCTGTATTTTGGCCCCCTGACCCCTGCTGCCTCCATCCCTCCCCATTCTCCCTGGTCCCTGCTCTTTAAGAGACAGTTCTTTAAGGTTTTGAAGGCGCCATTGCAAGCCTCTGTCCATTTAACCTTTCTGTAGGGTTACCATACGTCCTCTTTTTCCCCGGACATGTCCGGCTTTTCAGCAATCAAACCCCCGTCCGGGGGGAATTGCTGAAAAGCCACACATGTCCGGGAAAATGGCCGGCACTTCCTCTCCCCCTGTGGCTCTGCTCCACTCCTCTCTCAGATTTACAGAGCCAAGCTGCCCGAGCAAGCGCTACTGGCTTCAGGCAGCACCCCCCCCGCCTCCGGACCCCGAGCCCCCAGCCAGGCACTTCTCCTACCCGGCTCCAGCTGAGCTGCTCCCACGGTGCAGGGTCCGGAGGCGGGGGGGGGGGGCTGCCTGAAGCCGGTAACGCTGGCTCCTGCAGCTCTGCTCTGTAAGTCTGAGGGGGCGGAGCCGAGCAGCTCGGCTGGAGCTGGGGAAGGGACGTGTCCAGCCAGCTCTGGGTCCTGAGGTAGGGGAGGGCTGCCAGAAGCCAGCAGCTCGGCTCTTACAGTCTGAGCTGGCAGGAGCAGCTCAGCTGGAGCCCAGGTAGGAGAAGTGCCTGAAGCCGGTAGCACTAGGGCAGCTTGGCTCTTAAACAGAGCCAAAGAGTCAGGGAGCAGCAGCAGTCGCCAGAGCCTGCTCTAAGGTAAGCCAGGGATGCCAGCAAAGCTGGGAGTACCATGCGCCGCTGATTGCACAGGTGGGGGGCAGCGCTGGGGGAGCTGCTCCGGGGAGTCGCCAAAAAGCACTGACTGGTGGGGGAGGAGGGGAGGGCAGTGTGAAAAAGGCAGGAGTGTGCAGAGGGATCAGAACTCTGGCTGCGATGGGCATCGGGCTGCCTTGCCTGCAAGTGGATCAGAGCTCCTGGGGCTGGGGTGTGCTGTATGGCACTCAGCTCCCCATTTGTGATGAGACACAGCAGTGTGGTGGATCACTGCGAAATACCTGCCCAATCAGAGCTGTGGGGGCAGGACTTGCAGGGGCTGGCTCCGACAGCTCCCATTGGAGCTTTTCCCAGCCAATGGGAGCCACTGAGCTTGCCTTGTGGCGGGCCCAGCACGTGGAGACCCTGGCTGCCCCTGGTCCTAGGAGCAAACACAATGCCAAAACGAAAGTGTAAATTCACTGCAGAACTAAAGACAAAGTTCCCATGTTTTCGAAGTGGTAGAGATGAATGGGAAGCTGAGTGCATGGTATGTAGACCTGGTACTTACATCTCTGTGAAAAATAAAGGTGCTAATGATTTACAAACTCATGTGGACTCAGACAAGCACAAAAAAGCAGTTCAAGGAGAGAGCTCATCAACAAAATTGACAGATTATTTTGTAAAACCAGGCAGCGAATCAGAGGATGCTGTTACTGCAGCAGAGGGTGCGTTTGCATTTCACACTGTTAAGCATCATAATAGCTTTAAGTCAATGGATTGCACATCTGTCTTGTTGAAGAAGACATTCCCTGATTCTGAAGTGGCACGGAAATTTTCAAGTGCTAGAACCAAGACAGAAGCAATTGTTATCTCCGTGCTTGTACCACATTCTGTTGATGTTGTTCTGAAAACATTTGAAGAAAATGACATAGCTTACTGTGGAGTTGCTACAGATGGAAGCAATCACGGTTCAGTGAAAATATTTCCAGTAATTATTCAGTATTTCAACTGGAAGAATGGCGGTTTGCAGTCAAGTTTGATTGAGGTCCAGAACACACTTAATGAGACTGCCGACACAATTGCTCATTACGTAAAAGAAACGCTTGAAAAAAATGGTTTGTTCGAGAAGTGTATTGCATTTACAGGTGACAACTGCAATACAATGTTTGGAGGACTGCGGCGTGATGAAGATGGAAAGAACGTGTTTGCAAACTTAAAGAAGTTGTTGCAGAAGAGAACATTAATTGGTGTGGGTTGCCCAGCACACATTTTGAACAATTGTGTTCACCATGCAGCAGAAAGAATGAACATTGACATTGAGAACATTATTTTTAAAATTTACCAGTACTTTCATATCTACACTGTCCGAACTGAGCGACTGAAGGAGTACTGTGAGTTTGTTGATGTTGAATACAGAAAGCTGCTTTCTCATAGCAAGACACGATGGCTGTCATTATTTCCGGGCATTATAAGGCTGATACAGATGTTTCCAGCCTTGAAGTCATTCTTTCTGTCACAGGATAAACCACCCATAGTGCTTAAGACATTTTTTGAGTATGAATTAAGTGAGATTTACCTCTGGCACATGCATTCACTCATGAGTGTATTCCAAACTTACATCCAAGAAACCGAAAGGGAAAGCAATTCTGTTGTGGAAGTGCTGAACAGTTTGAACTCGGTTCAGACTATCCTTCTTGAACGCAAGACTCACAACTTTATGTCCCTGAAAGTTAAGGGACTACTGGCACAAAAGCGCATGGAAGGAATTGATGAAGAGTGTGACAAATTCTGTGCTGAAGTGAATAATATGTACAGCAGATGCTTAGAATATTTGGAGATGTGGCTTAGACCCCTTGAAGACTTCTCTTGTTTCAGGTGGATTACCCTGAGTGAGACACCGAATTGGAGTGATGTGGAACCTTGTATCAAGTACCTGACCGATAAGGGGATGCAAATTGATGACGTGAAGTGTTTTGATCAGTTCAGCAACCTGAAGAAGTTTACAGAAAGTTGCAACAGTGATGAAGAGTTCAGTAATTTGCTAGCACACCAGAAGTGGACCAAATATTTTGAGAAATCCAAAAACATTGAGTGTCATTCAGAACTGTTAAAGATTGCACAGTTTTTCTTTGCTATTCCTTCTCACAATGCAAATGTAGAGCGAATTTTTTCACTGATGCAAAGCCAGTGGACAAAGGAAAGGACCAACTTGAATGTTGAGTCGTTGAAAGGAATTCTACTTGTACAGTACAACTTCAGACAAACTTCTTGTAAAGACTTTCATGCCTTCTTAAAGAGCAATCAACCACTGCTGAGAAAAATGCGATCTGCAGAGAAGTATGCGTGGGCACATGAGGAGAAAGAAAACTGAAGAACTGGTGAAAGGAAAGGACTCACTACATATAAAGAATTACGTTTTAGAATTAAAGAATTAAATAGCTCAAAATGTCCGGGATTTTACCCGGCAGGGAGGAGAACTGGGTGCTCCAAGGCATCTGGGGAGCTGGGAAACAGAACAGTGTGAGCTGCGTGTCCTGACCGCTCCCAAAAACTGAGCGCTGGGGCAGATCCTCCACTGAGCAGCTTCATTAAAGTCATGGGAGTCTATACTAGTGGAGTGCCTGACTTTAGAATTGGTGCAGTTGTTTCGTGTGGCTGGGAGGGAGGAGGGGGAATGTGGGGTGCTCAGGGGAAGGGGCGGAGACTTTGGGGAAGGGGTTGGAATGGGGGCAGGGAAGGGGCGGAGTTGGGCGGGGCCGGGGAAAGGGGTGGGGCGGGGGAGGGGAAGGGGCGGAGTTGGGGCGGGGGCGGGGCCCCGTGGAGTGTCCTCTTTTTTCAATGTTCAAATATGGTAACCCTACCTTTCTGGGGCTAGTGTCCTTCACCTGTTCAGTAAGGGGGACTGTTTTCATAGCAATACATACTGCCTGTAATAGCCAGCCAAGCCTAGGAAGTGGTGTACCTGCCTTTTAGTCAATGGTATTGGGTACTCAACTAGTGCCTGGACTTGTCAATCAGTGGGTGCAGCTAGCCCTTCCTCACCCCGTACCTGAGATACTGCATCTCCCTCTTCCCAAGTGGACCCTTGGCCGGGTTTGCTGTAAGCCCCACCTTCCCAGTGGCCCAAACAACCGGGGTGACATGCTTCATGTGGTCCTCCCAGCTGCAGCAATAGATGACTACATCATAGAATCATAGGCAATGCATGACGGGGCAAGTGCTCCCGCTGAGCCCCACTAGGTGGCGCCCAGAGCAGGGAAGTGAGCCCGGCTGGCAGCACAGCTCTGTGCCAGAGGGGGCGCAGGGAAGCCTGATGGGTCCGTCCACCCCTTCACCGACAGCTGCAGTTACCGGTTGGGTACGTGTTTGGACTAGCCTGCCAGTGCCTGAAGTGCAGAAGGGAGCTCGGGGAGTGGAGGTAATGGTGGAGGAGGCAGTGTGGCCTGGGGGGAGCTGGGGGAGGGGAGGAGCCCAGGGAGGCAGCAAGGGCCAGGGGCGATGGGGAGGGATGGAAGTCCAGGGGAGGCAGTGTGGGGGTCAGGGGCGATGGGGAGGGGTGGAAGTCCAGGGGAGGCAGTGGGGGTCAGAGGGGATGGGGAGGGGTGGAAGTCCAGGGGAGGCAGTGGGGGTCAGGGGGGATGGGTGGGGGGACACGCTGCCTGGAGCAGACCTCAATACAGAGCTGCAGGCTGCTGCTGGAGAGACAGCAGAGCTCCTGCCTGTTAATGAGGGGGGAAATCTTAGGGACCATTTCAACTGAATATGTATTGCAAATCAATAGCCAGCCCCTGCTGGGTCTCTGGAGAGGCAGGAGGTGCAGTAGGAAGAACCCAGGGAGCAGGTTAGGTGATACCCTTGCCCAAGATGCACACTTGCACTGCCAGCCCCCGGGCCCTGGGTTGGAACCTGGTGGTGCAGGAGGTTCCCCTACTACCAACCCACAAACTTGAGCCACTAGGCGCTTCTGCTGATTGCGACCTCAAAACCCCTAGGTGCTGCTATTGCCTACCCACAGACTTGAGCCATAACGGGGGTATAGGGAGTAAGTGCTCTAGCCACTAGGAGACACCCCCCCCCAATCACATACCCAAGTAGTTAGCCAAATTTTGAGGTGCCGGAGGATGTTTCCATTTTGAGGATAAATTGATGATGGAGTTAGGTATTTTTGATGTAATCCAGTTTATTTACAAAGAAAATACAAAGTCCTGTTTCACTGAACACAAGAGGAATCAAACAGGAAATAGTTTCTTTACTCACAACTCCAAGCTTCTTTCAGCCAGAACTTGGCCCAGAAGCTCTCGCTTTTTCTCAGGGCCATGGTAGCAGTACTTCAGTGGCTGTGTCTGGTGCTTTTTTGTTGCATTCTCTCTCAGCTTCTCGAGTCTTTCTGCTATTTCTCTCACAAACACAGCTCCACCAATTAACACTCTGGGCCCTGTGTTTGCTAGATTGGTCATCAGGGAACCCTCTTGGGCCACACGATTCAGTTTAAAAAAATAGAGACTGTTTGGTTAGCTTGTTTTAGAATCAGCAGAAAACAGTCTAGTTAATAAGGACCAGATCGTCTTTACTCTCTTTGACTTATACCTTGCTCCCTGAGTAGTTAAGAAGACTACTTGCAGAGCAAGGTACTAACCTAACTAATGGTGGCAGAATCAGATCCTAAATAAATAGCAGCTATTATTTGTTTTCAGTTTCTCAGTGCAGGATTATTTTTAAAAGATTTAAATCCTGAAGGCAAGACTATATCAGATTATAAATTATTTTAAAGCAGCTTGGATATTGAACCTAAATTGTTCCTTTTGTTGACAATAATATTCAGTCCTTGCAATATTGCTCTGACAGTACAGTTTTTGTCTGTTTTTTCTGCTTGGTCATTTCCTCCTACATTTCGAATGACTCATAGTCAGTGGGCCTATTTCTCCTCAGACTGTTAAATTAATAAATCTGGACTAACTCCACTAAAATCAGTGGAATTACTCTAGTGTAAAACTAATATGAGGAGAGTTATGCCAGTGTTTTTCTCTGATCCATCACTTGAAGTATTTTTAGGTCAAGACTGAATTTTTTAAATTAGGCTCTTCATGGAGAAATTACTGGAGAATGTTCCATGGCTTCTATTATGCAGGAGTTCAGATTAGATGATCATAATGGTGACTTCTGGCTTTAAAATCTATGATAATAAAACTAGGTATCATGTCAGAACAAATATTTTTGTTTTGATCCTTTATATTTAGTTTTTTTGTTATCTAGAAAAATGTCAGAGAAAAATTTAGTTGAGCAATAGTGCCACAAGGGCTCCTTTCCAAAGTAGAAGAGAATGCAAATCCTCACAAAAGCAAAACCCTGAGGAATTGCATTAATATGCAGGGGAGATATTCAGTCTAACTGGTTTGCTATTGGTAGTAAGTGTCTAATCTGGAAATTCAGTAAATGATTACATTAAAAAAGATAATTGTTGAATTCCTGATACCTTTATATAAAAGGCAAAAAACGATATGCCCTCCTGAAAGCACTATCCTGATAAGATGTAGCTTTCCAAAGACTAATTTTCTTAGCTCTAATGGGAGAATATCAAAAATATTATCAGTTGCATAGTGAGTTGTGCAGCTGTCTGTTCCTGATAGTTCATATAATCAGTTAACATCTTTCATGCTTCCTGTACCAGCAAACCAAGTCAGATAAGGGATTTTTTGCCCCCCAAAGGCAGTGACTTACATTCAGAGCTGCTTCTGCTGTACTCACACAAAACAAACATTACTGTCAGGTATTACAAATAATAACGCCAATGAATATTACTCCTTGGGAAATTCTGCACCAAAAATTAAAAATTCTGTGCACAATATTTTAAAATTCTGCATATTTTATCTATCAAAATAACAAAATATATTCGCACTCCCCCAGCCACCCACGCCAGGTGGGGGCAGGACTGCTTGGGGCAAATCACAAATTCTGCTGAGAACATTAATTCTGTGCAAATTCTGCATTGCACAGTGGCGCAGAATTACAGCAGGAGCAGAAGGTAATGTCAATTAATTCAAGTGCTATACTGGTTCAACTAAAATAATTTGATCCAATGTGTAAAAATGTCCCCTTAATTTGTGCAACTCCTTGGTTTCCTTAATCCCCAGATCATGTATTTTGTTTTAGCTGGACTGACATGAAATTATAGTACAATTAAGCTAAACCACAACATAAATTCCTTATGACATTACACATACACTTTTTTGACTTTAAGGAAATAACTTTTTATTTCTAATAAATATTTAAGCTCTTCTAAACTGAATGTGGTTTTGGCTGGCAAGGTGTTTTATTAGCAAATGCTGAAATAATTTACCTCCAGTAATTCAAAGTGGTTTAAAAATGAAAAATCAGTTTCATATTCATAGTGTGGGGCTTCCTTAGCATGCTTTCATTTTGCCAACAGATATTCTGTGAAGCTAATTCCTACTGCTTTTCATGAGCAGTTGCTGGCAGATCTGCCACTATGTTAAAAATAGAACATTTCCCTTGCAAACATATTTCAAAGACTTTTTTAAAATATAAGATCTCACATAATTACAATCTTCCATCTAAATTATTGGGTCATATAAAACCTATTTAAACTTTTCTTGAAATATGAAGTATTATGCAACAATAAAACTTGACCCCTTTGATATGACCAAGAAAATATTAATAAACACATTTTGTAAAGGCATCCCCAACTTTAACATGTAATACTTAATCTGTGTACCCTTGTTTGAGCCAGATCCTCTACCTCAATATGGCCCTTTGTATTGCTGCAGAGGTGCCAATGGCCATAAGGGTGGCATAACCATTTTCCTAGGATTCCCCCACCTGGAGGGGAATTTATGGCTGGCGTAGGGTCAGCTATCACCCCCTTTTTGGGCCGCTAGCATAGAATGTAGCCACGATTAGAGAATGGGAGCACAGTTGCAATAGTCCACTGGTTCTCAGCTTCTGGAACAGCCCCTGACACTGCTCTGAGTTGCACTGTGGACCAGACCAGTTCTTAGTCAACCCAGGATTGGAGGGGCATAACGGGGATTCATTGCCACATTTACAACCTCTTCTCTCAGATGCACTTAAGTACAGCTCAGATGAAACTGAACTTCCTTCTGTCTCTAATCTATATTGCAAACTTCTTGAAATAGACAGCAGATCTTCTCTTATGTTTGTGCAGCGCCAAGGATGCTGTCAGCCTTCAATAAATAACTATTATAATAAAGGCCAGGTTTGCAGACATACATGGACTCTGGGTTTTTAGAGATGCAGTATTCTCCCATGGACATGGCATTAGCCTAGGATGAAGCAGACAGGGTTCTAGTGCTGGGTCTGCCACTTTCCTGCCCAAATCAGCGGGACCTGATGCTATTCACCCCAGGGTACTGAAGGAATTAGCTGAAAAAAATTCAGAGCCACTGGCAGTATTTGCAAACTCATGGATGACAAGAGTAGTTCTGGAAAACTGGAGAAGGGCTAACAGTGCCCATTTTTAAAAGGGGGGAAAGGAAGAGCCAGGGAACTATAGACCAGTCAGCCTGACTTTGATACTTGGGAAGCTACTAAAGCAATGTATAAAACATTCAGTTTGCAAATACCTGGAGAATGAAGGGGTAATCACTAGCAACCAGCATGGATTTACTAAGAACAAATCATGACAAACAAGCTTGATTTCCTTCTTTGACAGGACAATTGGTTTGGTGGATAGTGGGAACGTGGTGGACATAATATACCTGGACTTCAGCAAAGCTTTTGACACAGTCTCACATGACATTCTGATAAGAAAGCTGGAGAAATGCAGGCTTGGTGGAACTACCATTAAGTGGATACATATTTGGTTAAACAACTGCAAATAAAGAGTAACTATTAATGTAATGATGTCAGATGGGGTGGGGGGTGTCTCAAGTGGGATTCCACAAGGATCTGTTCTGGGTTTGGTGTTGTTTAACATCTTTATTAATGACCTGGATGTAGGAATAGAGAGCATAGTGATGAGATCTGCAGATGACACAAAGCTAGGGGGATTGCCAAAACTTTGGAGGATAGACCACTTGGTCCTGCTAGTGAAGGCAGGTAAGCTGAACTCGATGACCTTTCAAGGTCCCTTCCAGTTCTAGGAGATAGGATATCTCCATTAATTTATTTATATTTATAGAGCTAAAATTCAGAGAGATCTTGATAAATTGGAGAACTGGGCTACAGACAACAAAGTGAAATTCAACAAAGACAAATGTAAGGTGCTACATTTAAGGAAGAGGATGGGAGGGATAGCTCAGTGGTTTGAGCATTGGCCTGCTAAACCCAGGATTGTGAGTTCAATCCTTAAGAGGGCCACTTAGGAATCTAGGGCAAAATCAGTACTTGGTCCTGCTAGTGAAGGCAGGGGGCTGGACTCAATGACCTTTTGGGGTCCCTTCCGGCTCTATGAGATAGGTATATCTTCATATATTATTATTATATTATATAAGAAAAGCCAAATGCACAAATACAGAATGGGGGTAAATGGCTTGGCAGCAGCACTGCTAAGAAGAATCTGGGAGTTGTGGTGGATCACAACCTCAACAGGAGTCAGCAATGCAATGCTTTTGCAAAAAAAGCAAATGCAATTTTAGGTTGCATTAATAGAGGCATAGCATGCAAGTCACGAGAGGTGACAGTACCACTTTACTCAGCACTGGTTGGGCCTCAGCTGGAACAGTGTGTCCAGTTTCGGTCACCAATGTATAGAAAGGATGTAGAGCAGTGGTTCTCAACCCGCGGGCTGCATGTGGCCCAGTGCTAAAGGGTGGTGGGGTCCACGGCTGAGGCTGCCATGTGGTGGGGTCCAGGGTCAGGGCTGCCACCGGGCAGGGTCTAGGGTGGGGGTTGAGACTGCTTCCCGGCCCCCACAATAGGGTCTGGCGTTAGAGTTGCTGCCTGGCCCCACACAGCAGGGTTGGGGTTGGGGCTCCCGTCTGGCCCCACACAGCAGAGTCCAGAGTCGGGGCTGCTGCCTGGCCCCACACAGCAGGGTTGGGGTTGGGGCTCCCGTCTGGCCACACAGCAGAGTCCAGAGTCGGGGCTGCTGCCCGGCCCCACACAGCAGGGTCTGGGGTTGGGGCTGCCACCTCACCCAGCAAGATCCAGAGTCTGGGGTCGGGGCTGCTGCTTGGCCCCACACAATGGGGTCTGGCTTCGGGGCTGCCACCCAGCAACATACAGCAGGATCTGGGGTCAGGGCTGCCGCCTGGCATATGCAGCCCACAGTGATTAATAGGTTGAGAACCACTCATGTAGAGAAATTGGAAAGGATCCAGAGGCGAGTGACAAAGATGATCAAAGGGATGGAATGCAAGTCATTTGAGCACTGTCAACTCTTAGACATGCTCAGTATACCCATTTCAATCAAAGATTTAAACACACACATTAATGTGGTAAGTACACTTGTTTGTTATTTTCCTCTAAATGTTATAATAAAGCTTCTAAGATTCTGGAAACTAATTGCATTATTCATTGAACTAATTCAGATGCAGTTGATAACCTAAGGAAGGTGATTTGCTTTCAAGCTGCTGGGCTTTTTCTGCTCTTACTTTTCTTGTTTTGGCTTTATACTTTAGAGCTAAATTCATGAATGATTTTTCACAAGCAGCCAGCGCAGGACTTGGCAACGTCAGGGCTTCCAGCAGTGAGGTTAAGACCTACAATCATAAGAAGCCTTTTGTGGATAGTTGAAAGTAGGTTGATTTCAAGAAGGAACAAGAGACCACACACTTAGCTCAAATTATTAATGATAACATCCTACACTTGGAAATGACATATTTTGCTTAGAGGAATTATATCTCTTTCTCCAATTATTTACTTTTGCTGGTTCTGCTGTGCAAACAGCACAAGTAACTTCAGGATAGGGTGACCAGATAGCAAGTGTGAAAAATCAGAAGGGGGGTGAGGGGTAATAGGTTCCTATATAAGAAAAAGTCCCAAATATCGGGACCGTCCCTATAAAATCAGGACATCTGGTCACCCTACTTCAGGGCATTTATTATATACATTGTGACAGCCCAAGCCATTATGGGATAAATCATACTCCCATATTCACCACTGCATTGAACTTCAGCTACAGTCTCTTCATGGGGGAAGAAAGCAGGCACTGGGACTCCAGTGGTCCTAGAAAGGGAATCTGCTGCTTTTCCCTCCTCCCCTGAGAGTTCCCCATGAACTGGCTTATGTATTACACAGCATTAGATGTGATCACAAAGCATTCTCTTGTACTGAACAAAGAAGCTAAGAATCTCACAATATAAACAATCTCATGAGCAGAGTGATAATATAACTTCAAAAGGTTGGACTGATCTGCTGGGAACCACCCTTTCTTCTGAACTTGCTGCTGTTTCAAGGTGGGAGGCCTAGGAACTGGTGCAACTAAGGCCTAGGAAAATAGTACCTATAGACCAAGGGAGCCAGTAACTGCCACTGGGCCAATTCTAGCCTGTCCTCCGGCATGTGTATATAACTCCTACCAACTTCAATGGGAATTGTGCAAAAATAGCTAAAGTCAGAATTTGACCCTTAGGGCTAAATGATGTTGCAATGCTCAGTGAAATTCACATCCCTGAGTTAGGTGCCTAGCTCCCTGTACAAGGCATGGGGAGAGTTAGGTGCCTAAGCATGCAATTCACAAAGGCCAGCATTCTGAGCAGGGAGCCACCTAAGCTAGCCAGTAGGAAATGCTGAGAAGAAGGATCTCTCCTAAACCTCATCCCCCTCAGGGAGTTAGGTGCCTATGACAAGGCTGGAGGGAGGCTCCTGGCTCCACTCAGGATTCACAGCCATAAACCCTCTCATGCAGTTAGGCACCTACGCCTGGTCAGCTCTTTTTGGGCCGGGGCTGGTGCGCTCGGCTGGAACTGGGGCTGGCGTCCCAGGGAGGGGGCAGAGTTGGGGCGGGGACTTTAGGAAAGGGGCGGAGTTGGGGTGGGGCTGGGAAGGGGGCGGAGTTGGGGCAGGGCGGGGCCCCTTGGAGTGTCCTCTTTTTGTTATTTTAGAAAATGGTAACCCTAGCTTAGACATGAGTTAGGTGCCAAGCTACTGGGTCATGTCAGGACATTCATGGCTGTGCACAAGGTCAGTTATTGAAATTTAGGTGCCATGGTGTACAGGAAGACTTTGGCAAACCAGTAAAGTGCCTGAAACCACTACTGCTTATTGCTAAAAGTAGCCAAGTCAGCAGGCCGTAAATTGGCCATGTAGCGGCCTTAGCTTTACCAAGGCAGGAGGGGAGGGGTTTTTGGGTGCCACAGAAAGGGCAGCTTGACCCCGCGTCCTTCCTGCTAAGAATGTTGAAATTGCTGATATATGTATTTTAGAAAAACAGGAAGCTTGTCTATAATGTGCCCTTAGGAATGTGTCTGTTAGGGTCCCAAGGCATGTACACTCTGAAAAAAACATATCTGGTTAATTGACGATCATAAAAAAACCTCTTGCTTGACCTTACTTAGCAAGTTTTCTTTAAGTGATATGTCTTTGTATTACAAATGTATAAATAAGGAAAAAATTTTGAGGTAGGTGGACTCTTCGGGAGGCTTTCTTCAGGGACACGCCCTCTGGATGCATCTTGGGGTCTCCACTGGCAGACAGAAGTTTGGCCAACGGAAGCCTGTCGCTGTGCCACTCGAAAGCCACTCAGCTCTGGTAATTATCAAGGGTTGGGGGTGTTTTACTAACCTGTTGCGGACGTGTGTAAATGCTTGAGACTAATTAAAGTTTAGCTTTAAGTAAAAGCACTCTTGTGTTGTCCTGTTTGTGCCAGCCATCTATCGGTTGGACGGCCGTGTCTCCCTTGATTTATTTCCTGACACCACCTCACACAGAGTAAAAGTTACCAAGAGCTTTGGGCTAAAAAAAACCCGGGTAACAATGGGTACTTTAAGAGGGGAAACTTTAAGAGGGAAACATAGGTACCTAGAGAACTTTAGGCACCTATAGGGTTAGGTGGCAGCTGAGCAGGGACTTTATGAATAGCTGTGGTGCCTACATGTTGGACTTAGGCATCTAAAGTACAGCTAGGTGCCTAAGTCCGTTTGTGAATCCTATCCTTAGTGTGGACCCTCTTATATGTTCTTGTGCTTAATGACTACTGCTATTAGAATTGTAATAAATGTTCTTATCATACCCTGCACTTCTATAGCATTTTCCAATTGAAAGCATCTCATGTTACTTAATCTTTACAAAACCCTATGAAATGGTATGTATAACCATTTTTACAAAGGGGAAACTGAGGCACAAAGCAGTCACATAGTCATTGGCAGAGCCTCAACTTCCAGTGCTGTGCTTTAGACCAGATTCCCTATCCTAACACCACATTGAACAATTTTAGCACTTGCATTTTTATTGTAAACGTATCAAGGATAATCTATTTAAATAGCTGCTAGGCTTTTACTTTACCATGTAATCTTTACCCTCAATGAGTCACTGACTGTGACATCATCTTAAAGGTATCGTATCAAATCAACTTAAACCCTGACAGAGTCCATATGATACAGAGAGCAAGAGAGGCACTCGCATGGAACAATATACAAGACTCATGATGCGATCCTGTAAGCCATTGTTTACTTGCAATTGCTACTATTTGAAATGAAGCAAGACACATTCTCAGGAGCTCTTCAATCTGAAAGAGTTAGATTCACAAAACCAGTTGCAGAGTAACTGCCATTTGCCAATCACCACGTGGCTATAAGCGGCACCACATAAAGGATAGTTACCTGTTCCGTAACTGACGTTCTTCGAGATGTGTTGCTCAGGTGTATTCCACTATAGGTGTGCATGCTCGCCCCATGCACCAGTGCTGGAAGTTTTTCCCTTAGCAGTATCCGTACTGGGGGAGCACCACTGGGACCCCTGGAGTGGCGCCTCTATATCGCGCCATAAAGAGGGCTGCGTGCTCCCCCCCACCCTCAGTTCCTTTTTGCCAGACAACTCCGACAGAGAGGAAGGAGGGTGGAACGTGGAATACACCTGAGCAACACATCTGGAAGAACGCCAGTTACGGAACAGGTAACTGTCTTTTCTTCTTCGAGTGATTGCTCATGTGTATTCCACCATAGGTGACTCCAAGCTATACCTGATGGAGGCGGGTAGGAGTTTAAGTGTAAAGTTTTAAGGGTTACCCGGGCGGAGCACCGCCCTACCAAACCCGGCGTCATCCCTCGTTTGGGAGACGATTGCATAGTGCGATGAGAAGGTGTGGATAGAGGACCACATAGCAGCCCTACAGATGTCCTGAATAGGGACATGAGCCACATAGGCTGCTGAAGAGGCCTGAGCTCTCGTGGAATGCGCCTTCACAATAGGAGGCGGGGGAACCCTGCCAGGTCGTAACAGGTGCGAATGCACAAGGTGATCCAGCGGGAGATCCGCTGGGTGGAAACTGGTTGTCCCTCATGCGCTCGGCCGAAGCAATAAAAAGCTGGGGGGACTTCCTAAATGGCCTGGTTCTGTCCAGGTAAAAGGCCAGCGCTCTGCGCACATCTAACATGTGCAGGCGGCGCTCCTCATTGGAGGAGTGGGACTTAGGACAGAAGATCGGAAGGAAAAATATCCTGATCCATGTGAAAAGCCGAGACTACCTTCAGCAAAAAGGCGGGGTGAGGGCGGAGCTGAACTTTGTCCTTATGGAAGACCATATACGGTGGTTCAGAGGTCAGGGCCCTGAGCTCGGAGACCCGGCGGGCTGAGGTGATAGCCACTAAGAACGCCACCTTCCATGACAAGTGGGACCACAAACACGTGGCTAAGGGCTCGAAAGGAGGCCCTGTCAGGTGGGAGAGCACCAGGTTCAGGTCCCAGAGTGGGACCGGGAGGTCTGGCGTAAGGGAAGGCCCGATCTAAGCCTTTTAGAAACCGGGACATCATGTGATGTGAAAACACCGAAAGGCCCTGCACCGGGAGGTGGAAAACCGAAATGGTCGCCAGGTGCACCCTGATCGAGGAGGGTGCCAGCCCTTGGGTCCTAAGGGACAGGAGATAATCGAGGACAAGTTGGATAGACGTGGAAGAGGGAGAGGAACCTTTATCCCTTGCCCACACAGAGAACCTGTACCACTTAGACAGGTACGTTCGACGCGTCGAGGGTTTCCTACTTTCCAGCAGGACCTTTCTAACATCCTCAGAACACCTCCCCTCCTCCGCATTCAACCATGGAGCAGCCACGCTGTCAGGTGGAGCGGGGCGAGGTTGGGGTGGAGGAGACGACCTTCCTCCTGTGAGAGGAGGTCCGGGCGGAGCAGCAGCCTGCGAGGGGGGGCCGCTAAGAGTTGCAGTAGGGTCCCGTACCGATGTTAACGGGTCCAGTCCGGGGCTATGAGGATAACCCACGCCCCATCTGACTTCACCTTCTGTAGGACCCTGCCTGTTAGGGGGAAGGGCGGGAAGGCGTACAACAGGGGCACCGACCATGGGAACAGGAACGCATCCGATATCGCCCCGTCACCCTCTCCTGCTCTGGAGCAGAATCGGGGACACTGGCGATTCTGGGCGGTGGCGAACAAGTCTACCTGGGGAGTACCCCACTGTAGGAAGATCCACCTGGCCACTTCCTTGTGCAGGGACCACTCGTGCTGTTGGGAGAAAACCCTGCTCAGGCGGTCCGCGAGCGTGTTGCTCTTGCCGGGCAGGTAAGAGGCCCGCAGGAGTATGTTGTGGGCTATACAAAACTCCCACAGGAGCTGGGCTTCCCGGCATAAGGCCCAGGAATGTGTGTCCCCCTGCTTGTTGACATAATACAAGGCAGCTTTCCACGGGACCGGGGGCCCGACTGAGGTGGCGCTCCCAGCACCAGAAGGGCTAGGATGTCACGCGCGGCCTGAGCTGCCTTTGGCGTCGAAGGCATGCGTACTTCAGGCGAGGCTTGCGCAGACGGGACCAGACTACTCCGCTCAGCTCGAGTCAGAGGTCTCTGTCCCGATGGGGATCGCGGGCTGCCCAACTCGGGTCTGGCCTCACCCCTCTCCTTCTCTCGGCGCCGCTGAGTCTTCCCTTGCTTCTTACTGGGAGAGCAGTGCCGAGTCGACGACAGTGCCTCGCTGCGCACCGACGACGCGGTGCCAGGCGCGGAGTCGGGTCGACGCGCCGGTGCCAGTGCCAATGCCGACTCCATTAGTAAGGCGTGGAGTCGGATCTCATGCTCCCGCTTCGTCCGGGGTTTGAAAGAACGGCAAATCTTACAACGCTTACTAACATGAGCCTTGCCCAGAGAGCGAAGACACTGAGAGTGTGGATTGCTTCTGGGCATGGAGTTGCGACAAGAGTAGCACGACTTGAAGCCTGGGCCACGGGGCATGCCCCGAGCCAGGCACTGACGAAAGAAAAGTTCAGCAAAGGAAAAGTTCAGTGAACTAGATATCACTAAGGCTATAAACGCTGCAGCCAAGGCCTGAGCAAGTTCCGACTACCTTCACTGGCGGCAAGAAGGAACTGAGGGTGGGGGGGGAGCACGCAGCCCCCTTTATGGCACGATATACCTGCACCACTCCAGGGGTTGCAGCGGTGCTCCCCCAGTACGGATACTGCTAAGGGAAAAACTTCCAGCACCAGTGCACGTGGCGAGCACACACACCTATAGTGGAATACACCTGAGCAATCACTCGAAGAAGAATGTCAGGATGCCTGAGACTGCGCTGGGTCTCATCAACCCCTGCAGGGGAGTAAGAGGCCCTGTCTAAAGTAACAGGCACACTTAAATCCCTGAAGGAAGTCCAAGAAGACAAAATAATGCCAGCAGGAGCAACAGCATACATTTTATATGTTCAAATTGTCTGCACCTTAGAGAGGCATTCAGGGACTTGAGCTCCATATCATGCCTGTCACCATGACAGTGAAAAGTTATTGTCATAAAGAAACAGCCTCAAGAGCTATGAGTGTGTGGTGATACAGCACTATAAAGATCAATACAAACTATTGCAGTAGGCAATAAGCCACTGAAAGGCCCAATAGTCTGTTTATTTCATTTTAACTGAAAAGAGTTGGCCTTGTATGTTTATCTTCTGCTCTATTGTTAACTCTGTAAATAAACTTATCTCAGTTGCTCTGGAGTTCTGCACCTTTACTTAGTAAGAATGTACCTGTAGAAATGATGCACTCTGGGCCTTCAACTACGAACCTATAACAGACAGGCTGAATGTAACCTATAACAAATGTTTTAAATTTAGTTTACACTTATTTATCAGACTGAATCCCTCTCCCAGTGTGTTAAATTGGAGCATACAGCACATATATCTGATAATGGAATCTGTGTATATGTCTTAAGGGTTAATGTGAAGTCTAAATTTTTTGTTATATTCTTAACATTAAATTGATGTGGTGAATCCTTTGATTTCAGTGCACCACTAAAATCGGGTATTAAACAATGACTGCTACTGTTGAGTAGACTTACAATCTTATTTTCTCTATTTGTGAGACAAGACATTTGTGTCCAAGAGAATTGAACTGCATTTGGATGGTGTGTATAATATATTTGGAATAGCTTACATTTTAGGCATGGGGAAAAATAATTCCTATACATGTCAAAAAAATTAAACAAGAATCATGTGCACACTAGTGAGAAAGAAGTCAAAGCATATGTCATTATTCTACATGCAAACTAAAAATGGCTATGAAACTGACAGCCATATTGTAATATGTACAGTATGCAGTCCTCTGTGGAAAGAGTTTGTGTTTCAAATGTTCAAAGGAAAAAGTACACCGGGGGCGCCTGATGTCTCAAAGATCAAAACATTGCCTGGTGTAAAGCACTGCATTTTCTGCAGTACTATGTCATATTTCTAGTGCCAGCTACAGGTCAAAAAAGGATTACTGACAGGAGGGGGTTACAGTTGGGGATAATTCCTGAGCCTCATATGCCTTAGCCTCCACCTCATCACTGTATCATATTTTAGAGTCATTTCCATTTATTATTGGAAATTTTGATTCTCTGAGGCCTTGTCTTTTTCTTTTTTTTTAATTAAAAAGGTAGATTATTTGAAGCTCAAAAGTCTGACATTTGTAGGTAGTTTTAAAATGTCGGAGAGACGCAACAATACCTTAAAGATCTGTTAAAGGGAGAATTAAAAAGGAAACAAACTTTTAGTATGATTTAGCCTGGCAACTGTCCAAACTCTGGGCTTTGGCAGATTGCTGTTTGGTTATAACAGAAGCCACTTCCTTAGTAGCAACAGGCATATCAACACTATTGTGCATTTCCTGGGATGAGCTTTTGGGTATTTCAATCTTGTGGGTAAAAGTTTGACGCTGTGCAATGTTGCCTGTATAGATCTGCGTGATTTAAAAACAAAACACCACTGGCACACTAGGGAATTCTCCCATGAATATCTAACTCAGAAGAAATGAATCAGTGTATTTTTCTTCCTCCCCTGTCTCTGGGAACTCTGACAGCTCCATTCAGTTTCAAGGGAGAAGGCAAGCTTTAGTGGAAGTTTGCCTCTGAGGGTTCCTCTACAGCTGCAGATGACTCACTCTAGGAGAGCCCTTTCAATTAGCTTTAAAGAGACATGGTCACCGTTTTTTTTTTTTAAATAATTATTTTCAAAACATTTTAAGCTTTTGATATAATATCCTTTAAATAGCACAGCTTGTTCTTTCTTTCTTTCTTTCTTTCTTTCTACCCCATTTTTACAATATGGTAGGAGGAGCAGGCCAAGTAACACCAACAAATGTGTCAGGGCCTCTCTCCTACCGTTCCATCAAGATGATATTCCTGCCTCTTTGGTAGCAGCAGCACTCTTAAGGCAAAGCTTCTCAGATTCCAAATTCCTTCCTGAGACCTGTAGAGGAATCATGGGGGTGAACCCCTCTTTCTCTGCTGCCTTACTGCCCTGCTCCCATTGTTTCCCCACTCCATGGAGAGATATGAGGAGGGACGAAGGGGTGCTTTCTAGCTATTCTCCCCAAGCTCCCATTGCTGCCTGGTTCTGTACAGTTCTCTAAGGCAGTGTTTCCCAAATTTGGGACACCGCTTGTGTAGGGAAAGCCCCTGGAGGGGCAGGCCGGTTTGTTTACTTGGAGCTGCTGGAAGCGGCGGCCAGTACGTCCCTCGGCCCGCGCCGCTTCCACCAGCTCCCATTGGCCTGGAGCAGCGAACCGCGGCCAGTGGGAGCCGCGATCAGTCAAACCTGCGGACACGGCAGGTAAAGAAACCGGCCCACCTTCCCTACACAAGCGACGTTCCAAGTTTGGGAAACACTGCTCTAAGGGAAGCTAGTGGCTCCCTGCTCCAGGCTTCCATTGCTTCCTAGCTCTGTGCAGGGGTCTGGGGCTCCACGATCCTGCTTCAGTTTCCATTGCCCCACAGATCCATATAGGGACTGTGGAGTAACAAACAGGTTCCAGTTGCTCCTTGGCCTTGTGTAGGGATCCAAGGAGTGAGGGGGAGCTATTTGCTCTCCAGGCTTACGTAGGTTTGTGAATGAAAAAAGGCCCCTTACTCTTGCTGCTCCTTAGCTCTGTGCCTGAAAAAGAGCCTCTTTATGGACCCAAGACTCATACAGCAGGAAGCCTGCTGCTGGGATGGAGGTAAAGGCCTCTTGCCATGGTTTGGGATGAGCATAGCTGCCCCCGAGCAGTGCATGAGACAGGATGTGCAACCACACATCCACAAAACAGTGAAACTTACTACTCAAAGTGCTGTCAGACATACAAAATGAACACAAAAGAACGAGAACAAAATAACTTGCTTCACTTATGTCTTCCAGTTTAAGTAAACTCTGGAAAGACTCTTTTTAGAACTATGGTAGCAGGCTGTCTACAGTTTCAGGCAGACATCAATGCTTTGACTACACTTGGTTCATGTTTTCAAGGTTTTCTTTGTAACCATTTTGTTGTAATCTATCTTTTTTTAAATTAAAACTGTTATTCTCACATCACTCCAGGAGCTGTGACCCTAGATATTTGGCTATGCCTTGATCTGGCACTGAATATAAAAATGTACATGTTGAATGTCTAAACAAATTACATATGATTTTCTAAAAGAAAAGTTTCTTTACTGTAGGATTTTTTTTATAATGCATCATATGTATGTAACCCTTCTGTCAGGCCAAGTTGATAGCAGCAAGGGCCGGGTTCAGTACATAGGGGTCCCTTCCCAACAGCGTGACACAGAACCAGCTCGAGCCCCCACCCAGTGACCTGGGAAAATCTTACACACACCCCTAGGCGCCTCGAAGAGGCAATATTTCCCCTCTCGCAAGCACAGAGCCTCGGTGTAGCAGAAAATGTTTAATAACATGAGGTAAACGACATAGCATTAAATTGGGAAAACACCACAACTAGAGTTCATAGACCAAACCATGAGCGAAGACCCACCCCAGCAAATTGGGCCGTGTCCTCTCCTGTTGGTTCTTGAAACCAGCGACCCAAGAATCACCAAAGTCCCAAAAGTCCACCAATCCCAAAGTCTCTTGGGTCCAGTAACCCAAGAATCACAAAAGTCCCAAAAGCCCGACAACCCCCCAAAGTCTCTGTCCCTGATCCGTGCAGCCCCAGAGTTCAAGGGGGGGGGTGAGCAGGGTGTTAAGGGGCACCTTACGTGATCCGAGGCCAACCGGCTGCTTCTCCGTGGGGTTCCACCGCAGCCTTCACCACGAACTGCTCCACTCCACCCGCAGTCCCACTCCTGCCGCCCCACGAACTGCTCTGGCAGCTGCTCCGCTCCGCTCACCGACCTGTGAGCCGCTCCGCTCCACTCCGCTCCCCGACCTGTGAGCCGCGCCGCTCCGCTCCAGCCGTCCCTTGGGCCGCTCCCACAAGGCTCTGCTCTGCTAGCTGCTCCTCCAGCCGCTCCGCTTCAGGCTCCCCCACTAGTTAACACAGCCTCAGTGATCTCAGCTCTTAAATAGCTTTAGCTCTTTTGTGATTTCAGCTCTTAGTGATTTCAGCTAGTAGTAGGGGAGCCCCAGTGCTGGTGCACTATTGGCCCAAAGTGAACTCAGCTCAGCAGTCTGTAACTAGACTCCTAAGGGAATCAAAGTTAGCTCTTACATTCAACAGTGGAGAGAGGAGGAGGAGGAGGTGCAATTGGTGTTTCAGGCCCACAAAATAGACCCACACCACCAGGTACCAATACCTGCCCCCAACCTCTCTCAATTCACTGGGTTTTGTAACCCATGCCCCTTGACAAGCAAATGCTACTTAGGTAATGGTGAATGACTCACTCAGTCCTTCTGTCATACAACAGTTCCACTGGCCTTGATTCACAGAATCAGAGTAACAAAACTTTATTCTTCCTGCCCCAATAACAGAGAAACTGGGGATCCCACACCAGCCAAAGTAACCACTTTGAGTTGTTGTTGTCCCAGGCTAGGCGAGTGGGTGTGCCTATGCAAACAAGATCAGCCCCTGGAGTTCTTTTCCACACTCGCCATAATTCACCACCAGATGTCAGGGTAGAGCTCATCCTGACTCTGCTTACATGTAAATCAAATACAAACAAATAAAAATTAGGTAATAACATGCATTCAACTGTTGCTGTTATTAACTGCAACACACTCTCAATCTATTAATTTAATATCATGTCCTACCTAATGTTTGGAAAATGCAGCAATTACATTTATCTTGTAAAAATGCAAGTCATTATTTCCACTTCAAATTCAGCATAATAATCAGATATTTAAACCTCAAGGATGCTGAAAATTAAAAAACAAAACAAAATTAAACTATATTAAATGTAGGAAATCTGATACAGCAAGTATCTAATTTTTTTAAGTTCGGCTATGGGTGGAGTATGGTGAAAAGATATTTTAGGAAGCAAATATAATTAATTATGAATTCAGGGTGACGTTTTAAATAGCTTTTCATGTGAAATGAATTTTTGAATCAGTACCCTTCAAAACAGGCTTCAGCATCAAATGGCATGAAATAATCATAGATAATTTTATTTAATGTTCTGAAGCCCCAGTTAGAAGGTCTGGTTCTCCTTTCACTTACTGCTGATTTTTACAAACATAAGTGGGGGGAGATCAGACTCACTGAATGCGAAACTTGCTTAAAGATGACAATTATTCCTGATATATTAGCAATTACTGCTGGCCTGTACTATTGGCCAAGAATTGAGTTTTTGTAAGTTTCCTCCAAATTCTAAATTAAAACACACACACACTCAAATCTCCCAATCTACTGACCAAATGAAAATAACTTATCTTAGAACGTGAAGTAAACAATGCTGTGCTTCAGCTCTTGCAGAAGGTGCACGTTTAACTAATCAAGTCCAAACTCCCTTTGAGTTCAATGGGAGCTGGATTGGGCACCCTGTTCCCAGAGCTGTTCTTGTACCCTCATGGACACTGGTCCAGAAACAAAAAACATGATCTTGGCTTGTACTCCTGGGTAAACTTAATAAATACTTGGTACTTAGTGATATATATCTTCAAAGCATGGTAAAAACAAAGACTAATTAAAATTCGTGATAACACTTGTTGTTCTGAAGCACCTGTGAAGAGAAATAAATAAAATAACGTATAAGGCTGTATTGTGCTTAATGGCACTGGTCTGGATCCTATTCAGTGTAGTTTCTTATATCATGCTCATGACCTGAGTAGTACGTGAACTCCAGGAGACTGGTGGCCATCCACAAAGGGGACTCAACCAGGGCTGTAACAGTGTGTTTGTTTTCTCATCCTCTTCCCAGGAAGAGATGACTGTGCAAAGGAATATTTTGGTTTTGAATTTTTAATAATATATATTATATACATACATATGTTGCTATATGTTATAGTAGTTAAAGTAAAAGAAATACACCTTGCACTTAGAGCGGAAGGTATTGAGGTTTCCAACAGTCCCTAGTTCCTGAGAGAGTTAATTTCAATCTTGCCCCGCTGCATACTGCATTGCTTTAGTCCAGCCGAGCAGTGACAAAGGCTTGAATGACTAAGGCCAGGTCATTGGTTACCAAGATGGGATGAAGTATCCTAGTCAACCAGGGATAGTAGAAAGTGATACTTGTGAATGCTGCTATGTGACAGCTTATCATCAGTATGGAATCCAGGAGTACATCTAAGCTACAGATAGAATTGACAAATTGTGGGTATCTGCCTTCAGCCAAAGGAGATTGTACTGTGGCTGTAAACTTCAAAATGCCTTCCTTTGCCCATCAGCATCACCTGTGTCTTTACTCAGTTTCTGCTTCAACCAACTATTCTTCATCCATGAGCTGAACTTATCCAAGTTCTGGGCCATCTTGGTAGTAAAGATGTGGTCATATGTAAGGCTACGATTTGGTCACAGAGGTTGAGGAAGTCACGGAATCGTTGACTTCCGCAGACCTCCATGACTTCAGCCCACAGCAGGTGGGAGCTGCAGACTACCCCCTCTCCCATGGTGGCTGGGCACTTCGGGGTACCCCTGCCATCTTGAGTGGCGGGGGTCCCTGGCTGCTCCCCAGCCACCACGGGTTGTGGTGGGGGATCCCCTGCAGCTCCCCAGTCCCTGGGCAACAGGGGTCCCTCCCAGCCATGGAGCATGGGTCGCAGCTCCCAGCCACAGCAGGGCAGGGTGCTGGACCCTCCTCTCTCTCCCTTTTTGTCATGGACATTTTTAGTAAAAGTCACAGACATGTCACAGCTTCTGTTAATTTTTGTTAATTGGCCAAGAATTTTACTAAAAATGTCCATGATAAAATCGGAGCCTTAGTCATATGTAGTGAAAGATAAGCAGAGCTGTGTGTCATCTGCCTACTGCTGGCATTTGAGTCCATATTATCTGATCAGTTCACCTAGTTGCTGCATGTATATGTTGAATAGGACCACAGAGAGAAATGGTCCCTTTTGGATTCTACGAGTGAAAGGTCTGGTAGTGGAGATGCAGTTTCTCATCACTATTCATTTGGGGCATCTCTCCAAGGACAATATAAAACCATCTTACCCAAGGAGACACTCCAGAAGAGACTGTGCATCAGGTAAGCACAATGGAGTTCAGAATTTTCCTACACATGGGTTGTACTGGTGCTGTTGCAGCCTTTAAAAGGTGCAGTATATGCTCCTATCCATGAACAGCCATCTCTGCTGAGTAGTACAAGGGAGGAGCAGGGTTGTTTGAGGTAGCTAGTGTTGCTTGTCCCATGTAGTGTTTGAGCTCAGGTAAGCACTAGGAGTACAGTCCCTAGCCCCTGTGAAGAGGGTACCATGTACCCCCTTCCTCACTTCAGTACCTGTGCAGAAGTCAGCTACATTATGGCTTTTGATGTGTGTGTGTATTCATTTTCAAAACACTGACATGAGAAAGAACTTCTTACAGTAAAAGTTTGTGAAGGGTTATTATAGACATTAATGCTCTATATTCAGAGATGCTTAAAAGAAACAGCAACTTGGGCCAGCTGACGTATGGAAACTCATTTTGTTTAATACATTTTAAGGGGCCAGAAAGGGCCGCTATGGTCATCTAATCTGGCCACCTGCATAACACAGGTCATACACACACGAACTTCTGTATCAAACCCGTAACTTGTTTGAGCTACAGCAACTCATATAGACAGTCAATCTTCATTTAAACACTTGAAGTAATGGAGAATCCACCAAGTCCTCAGGTAAGTTGTTCCAATCATTAATTACCTTCACTGTTAAAAAATAAAATGCCTTATTTTGTTTCAATCTGTCTAGCTTTAAGCTTTGAACCATTGGCTCTTGTACCTTTTTCTGCTACATTAAAGAGCCTGAGCCTCACTATCAGATCTTAGCTATCTAAGTACTTGTAAATCATGATCAAATCATCTCTTAACCTTCCCTTAGGTAAACTAAATAGATTGAGTTTACTGAACCTCTCCCTCTGAGGCAGTTTTCCAGATCTTGAATAATTTTTGTAGCTCTTTGTGAATCCTTTCCAATTTTTTCAACATCCTTTTTGAAGTGTAGACACCAGACTTGGACACAGGACGTTTAGTTACAAAACTAAAAACGTAGTCCACATTAATTGAAAGGCTTGCTAAGGTTCACTCAAGTATCTGCCAAGCAAACCTGGGGTTAGTTTCCAGTAAACCTAGGCCAATATATAGTTTTCCATTTAAATTGCATAGAGCATGCAAATTGCAACATTTTTTAAAATAAAACCAGGTAAAACTCAGTGGGTATACATTTGTTTTTAGATTTTTGTTTGTTTGAGTGGGTTTGTTTAATTGCAAAACTGAAAGCAGAAGTTTGGGGGACAGCATTTTGTGCAAACTGATGGACTCAAACCAAAAACTATGAAACTATTTGCAGGAACCTCTGAAGTCCCTGGTTTTCACAAAGATCTGTCTAAAACATTGTTTTAAGCTAATTTTGTATGCAAAGAGGTGAGGGGGAAGAAGAAAAGGGATGTGAGTGAAGTAAGGTTACCATATTTCAACAATCAAAAAAGAGGACGGGAGGAGCCCTGCCCTAGCCCCTTCCACTCCCCCCCCACTTCCCACCCTCTCAGAACCCCCAACCCCCCCCACTCCTTGTCCCTGTGATTGCCCCCCTCCTGGGACCCCTGCCCCTAACTGCCCCCCAGGACTCCACCCCCTACCTAAGCCTTCCTGCTCCTTGTCCCCTGACTGCCCCCTCCTGAGATCTTCCCCACATCCTAACTGGCCCCCTAGGACCCTACCCACTACCTGTCCCCTGACTGCCCCAACCCTTATCCACACCCCCCCCCCTGACAGCCCCCCCCCCAGAATCTTGACCCATCTAAACCCCTCTGCTCCCTGTCCTCTGACTGCCCCCTCCTGGGACCCCTGCTCCTAACTGCCCTCCAGAACCCCACCCCCTACCTAAGCCTCCCTGTGCCTTGTCCCCTAACTGCCCCCTCCTGAGACCCCCCCACCTGTACTCTGACTGCCCAAAACCTTACACCCCCAACCCCCAGACAGCCCCCCCCCCGACTCCTGACCCATCCAACCCTCCCCCCTGCTCCCTGTCTCTTGACTACCCCCTCCAGAACCTCCCTGCCGCTTCTCTGGCCCCTGGCCCCCTTACTGTGCTGCAGAGCAGCACGCTTGACAGCGGGGGAGGGGAGCAGGGTCAGAGCTCCAGACTGCCAGAGGCCCGAGGTGAACGGCTGGCCGGCGATCTGCGAATGCAGGGAGGGGGAGGGAGGGAGAGAGAGAGAGAGGAGGGGACTGGTCTCAAGTTGCAGGGGAGAGGAGGGGGGAAGTGGAAGAAGGGCTCAGGCTGCCGGAGCCCCGTGTGAGTGGCACGATCCGGCCGGCTGCCCTGTAAGCCACGCATGCTCTGCATGGGGGGAAATCCGGACATTGACAAATTCCCCCCAGACGCTATTTTTAACTCAAAAAAGCCGGACATGTCCGGGGGAATCCGGCCGAATGGTAACCCTAGAGTGAAGCATTCAGTCAGAAACATACAGGAGTTCTAAATTATTTAAAAAGTAAATCTTATCTTGTTCACTTGAAGACCTGCCATCATATGTGCCCTGTAAGATACATGGTTGGACGGTCACCCAGGAGAGATTCAAGTGGCACACAGTTGACTAGCAGAGCCACACCCACCCACCCGGCTGAGTGTGTTCAGGTGCCCCTCCACCCCGCTGCTTTGCAGCCACGTTGCTCCTGCAGCTGCTCCCAGGACCGTCCTGGGGGCTGTGCAGAGTGGGGGGAGGAAGGAAGGTACTGATGTCAGCATGTCCCTCTGCCCCTGTACCCCATCTCCACAGAGCAAGGTAGAGGGGACAGGGCTCAGGACTCATAGCAGCTCTGAGGTCTGAACAAGCCTTCTGATGAGTGAGTGCCTTAAAGAGACAGAGACTTCCCCAGCAGCCAGCACACACAATCTGTCAGTCTGACACACACACTCTCTCTCGGTCTCTCCCACTCCACATGCACCCCCTCTCCATAAAGCAGGGGGGGGGGGGGGAACAAATGGTTCAGGAGGCAGGGCTGGCTCCAGCATTTCTGCCGCCCCAAGCAAAAAAAAAAAAAAAAAAAAAAAAAAAAAAAAAAAAAAAAAGCTGCGATTGGCAGTGGCAGTTCAGGGGCAGATCCTTCGCTCCCAGGGGGAGTGAGGGCCCTACCGCCCCCAAATTGCTGCAGGTGCTGCCCCTCTCCCTTGGCCGCCCCAAGCACCGGCTTGTTAAGCTGGTGCCTGGAGCCAGCCCTGTCAGGAGGAGCTTTCAGTGAGTGCCTTAAAGAGACAGCAAATGGGTGTCTCTCAGAAACTTCCCCAGCAGCCAGCGTGTGTGTACACACACTGTGTCACACACCTCTCAACACTGTTACTTCTTGGTACTTCCTGCAATGCACATATATTCTCTGTAATTTTATTCTTTCAAAGTGTGTCAGTTTAGTTTTTTGACTGGTCTATGCATTTCATAATTTTTATTTCTCTTACACTTTAATTCTTTGAGTAGTGAGTTCTAAAATGCCTAACTTGTCCTGGATGGAGTAATTATCCTTATTGGTAACTTTTAAAAATATATGTATCTAGGTTTTTTGTCTCCACTGGAGGCGCACATCCTCACAGTACCTTGGTGAACATAATTTTTTCCACCCATGTGTGGAATAAATTAAGAGGGAACATTGCTGCTATCTAATCCTATGTTATGTGCCATAAATTCTGGGATTGCTGAACTGGCAGGAGATTGGCACTAAAGGGTTAGTCCTTTCAGCTGATTGCTGGAAGAGAACACAGCTTAAAAATTCTTTCGGCAATCTTGAGCTCTCAATATGTTAAAACTGCCTGAATCACAGTTTGACCAACAAAGACAGACAAGTAAGCCAAGCAGGTAACAAACTGCACTATACACGTTGTGACTTTTTGTGTAAACCAGGGAAAACTGTGCTATTGATACTTCTTACCCTTACAAAAATTGCTGATTTTTCTTTTTTGGTTTTAACAGACAAAATTAAAAGCAACACCTCCTTCCTAAAAAGTATTGTCCAAAAAGACAAATAGGTGGGGGGGGGGGGGGGGGGGGAGAAAGGAAAAATTAACAAAAACGTGAATAATCTCATGGATATTACTGCTTGTATTGGGCTGGAGAACAACTTATTCTGAGAGTAGGCACATTAATTTCAATGGGACTGCTTACTGAGTAAGTTACCATTTGGCAGAATCAGATCCATTGATATCCAACTTAGTTTTACACAGTGCCTGATATTCTCTAGATTCCTGACCTGCTTTACACAGTAATAACGGAGCAGCAACAGTGCAGTAATTGGTAAAAGAACAGAAATTATATGCTTAAAAGCAATCTGAATTATTTTATTTTGGATTTTTGTGAATAAAAAGCTGTTTTCCCTATTGACACAGCTGCATACATGTAATTGTCTCACTAAGTGTATATACAGTTAACATCACTGCTGAATTACCAATAGTAACAAATATTCTAAGGTACTTTTACTGGAAGCACAGTTATGCTGTATTCTATTCAAAAGGCCCACTTCTGTGCTGTCCTGAGTTTCCTTCAACTTCCATGAACCTCCATAGGTTCAGCACCTTGCATGAGTGAGCATGATTTGAGCTGCTCAAGTTCCTTTGCATTAATATTTTCCATATTCCACACTTTCCCCTACTTAAGATCAGAGTGCATGCAGAAACCAAAACGAACAATGGACAGTCCTGTGAATTGCTTCTCTGTACAGGATGTAGGGTGGAGTCCTAAGGAGCTTGTGTAATCCATCTGGAAGTCCAAAACCACACTCTAAAAACAAACTTTTTCTTAATGAAGTCACACAATAAGGAGGCATTACGTTTGTTTAGTGAAATACGGCCTTATAAACTATCAGGAACAATGTATGCTCTAAAATATTTAAGATTTTAAATCATTAGACTGTACATGTTGTGCCCTAAATTACAGGAAATGAACTTTAATAGTAACGGAAAGGCTTTTTTCCCCTTTTTAAACCTCTAAGACCTGTGTTCAGTGTCTTTTTAATACATCCATTCCTCACACACCTAAAGCAGACCAGGGAGCTGCTATTCCTAATGTTGGTGTTGGGAGTTATTCCTTTTTTAGTTTAAAAACACTAAACCCCAATTATATATCCTTGCTGGTACAGTAAACAGGACATGGTTTTCAAACACCGTTTTAAGATGTACTTGTATGGTAATTTTAAAAGCAACCTAAATATTTTATTAGGGGCAAATCCTGCCCCCTGCTCTGAGAATGTGGAGGGCCCTCTTGCACCAGAACTAGTTTGGTTGGCAACCCTCCAGGATTGGCCTGGAGTCTCCCAGTGACTACTGAAAACAATCCAAGAGGTTTTAATAGACTATTTTAAGAAAATGACATTGTCACATAGGGAAAAAACATCTCCTGGAATAGATTCAGTCAGAGTTGGCAACCCTATTTGCAACAGGTGGAGCAAGACTTAGGGAGGCTATGAAAGGATGTAGAGTCCTGTGCAATGTGAATCCAGCATATGACCATTGCTCCCACTGAAGCAGAGGAGTGGACAATGCAGCACCTGCATAGGAGGCAGCATACAGCCCATTGCTCCATTTCACAGCATTCCACCCTCAGAAGTTGAAGCAGACTTTTGTTGTTTTATTTCAAAAACATTTCATTCATCTCTAAAAATGTTGTCTTTGTTGATGTGGAGGAAGGAGGAAGTTTTACGGAGCTTTGGAAAATAATGATCAAAAAGGCACACATTATATTTAGGGCTCTACCAAATTCTCAGTCATGAAAAACACATCAAGAACTGTGAGATCTAGTCTTGTGTGTGCTTTTACCCTGTACTATACAGATTTCACAGGGGAGACTAGTGTTTCTTAAACTGGGGGTCCTGACCCAAAAGGGAGTTGCAGGGGGCGTTGAAGATTGAAACACTTACCTCTGCACTACCTTCAGTGGAAGCAGGAGAGCGGCACCTGGTGGCCGGGCACCCAGCTCTGAAGGCAGGGCCCTGCCAGCAGCAGCACAGAAGTAAGAGTGGCAATACCATACCAAACCATCCCATCCTTACTTTTGCAGCTGCCGCTCTCTAGCTGCCCAACTGTGAAAGCAGTGCCACCACCACCGTAGAAGTAATAGTAGCAATACCACAACCCCCCCCCCCCCCTACAATGATCTTGCAACCCCCACAACTCCTTTTTGGGTCAGGACCCTTACAATTACACCACCATGAAATTTCAGATTTAAGTAGCTGAAATCATGAAATTTACTATTTTTAAAATCCTGTGACTGTGAAATTGACCAAAATGGACTATGAATTTGGTAGGGCATAATTATATTGTACAGGTAATGTTTCCAGGGCCTGAATCAAGTATAAATGAAGTTAATGGAAGCATTTTCATTCACATCAATCACACATTTTTCTTCTTCTTTTAAATGTTCAGTCTATTGCTAGCATTATTTGCATGAAAACATGGCCTTTAAGGAATTCACCTGCTTCTTCTGCATATTTTTATTGACATTTTAATTGCCTGTTTGTGTGATCACAATAGTTGCTGCAGAGAAGCTTCTGGTATTTAAGGACTTCTGTTACAATCTGTCCCTAGTGATTTGTGGTACAAGTACAAAATACAGAACTAATAAATACAGTTAAAATATAGTACTGTTACAGAAATTGTATTTTTTTAATTTAGAAGAAATAAAATCTTACAACAGTCAATAACAGCTCAGATTGTACTAAAGCACATTGTTAATTTTTAAATAGCCGCACCGATGGAATTTCTAGTATCAAATCACCAAAAGGATTGCTTTTGTAATGATAAGGCTTGTAATGCATTACCTTCACTATCATTTTCACTGGTAGGTGAGTTTAATGTTGAGGCTTTCATTATAATGGTATTTTCCATGCTCACAACTTTCTGAAGAAATCTGCTTTGGAGCTGAAAAAAAATTTTTTTTTTTTTTTTTTTTTTTTTTTAAAAGGTTGGAGAGGAAATCCCTTCAGCCATTGGGCAGGTGGGGGGGGGGGCGAGGGGGGAGAGACGGGGACGGACAAAAACACAAAAAACACTTTTCTAGCATGTTAAGGTCTATTCCCCTTCCCCCCCTACTAATAAAAACTTCTAAGATGGCTGAGGAACCTCTCAAAAGTTTATTTGTGATCCTTTCCAGTTTTGTATAATTGAGTTTGATTAGCATATGCTCTATTCCATTATCCAAGATATGAATTAAAGTACTCTAATATTAGAGGCAGAACAGAGCCCTGCTATATACTTCATTCAGCATCACCTCACAATCTGACAATTGGAAAGTATTACAAGACAAGCTAAACAATGTAGAATATATGTTTCAACTTAGTTATGAACTTGTCAGTAATCCTATGCTGTGCAGGGTTGGTACTTATGTGTATGGGAAAGCTGCAAGGAAAACCCAAAGGCCGAAGGAAGTGAAGTTTATGATTCAATAGGTGATATTCTTCCCTCAGAGATAGTATTGAACCAATGCATGAGCACACCATTAGCTACCTGAGATGCTGTCTTTCTGATGAGATGCAAAATCTGAGGCCCCATGCACAGGCAGGCAGAGGACAGACCACTGGATTGGGACTCAAGAAACCTGGGCTCTATTTCCAGCTCAGCCACTGACCTACTGGGTGACACTGGGCAAGTCACTGCATCTCCCCGTGCATCACTTCCTATTTTACAGATAGAGTGAGAATGATCCTTACCTCCTTCATAAAGGGCTTTGAAATCTACAGATGAAAAGCACTATAAAAAGAGAACTAGGTTTAATTCCATAAGCTAGTTAATACATAAAAATAAGTTGTCCTGGCCAAATTCCAACTTACAGTCTATCTACTAAGAAGTCTCCCTGCACTTTCATTTGGACATGATTCTTTTCTAAACTATGTGCTGTTAAACAGCTGCAATATTTCACCCCCAGAGGTGGCTGTACTGCAGTGACTGGTGAAATGATTCCTCTCTATGGACTGAGTCAGTTTGTGATCTTTACACATGAAAGGAGTATTGTTAACCCAAATCACTTTCAGACACATTCGCAGGAGTAAAGCGGTTAACAATAAAGCAGAACTTTTCAGTGTGCATATGTCTCCACCCAAGATTTATGGGAGTTACCTTGGCACACAGAGCAAAGACTGTACATAACAATGACTGGACTAGAACGAGATACAAACCAACTCCCAGCCAAAAGGAACAATGAAAAAGAGTTCAGTTGACATAAACCACAAGGAATTAATTCCATGCAGCTTACTTCTATTTTTGTTTGAATATGGTGTTCAAACTTCTCTAAAACTTCAGAATTTTTTAATTCTAAACAACCCCACTGCTAGCATTATTGATAACTTAAAAATACTGGAATTACAATAAAAATTTGCTATAAAAGTAAAGCTAACTCCATCAGTAAGTTCATTGTTTTAACTGATTAAACAAGATCATTCTGGAAAGCATTCATGGTGTATTGTGTTTAAAAAGTGTGTGTGTATGCAAAGTCAAGTTTTACTCATCTCTACATATATTACACTAAAAAAAATTATGTTAAGATTGCAAAGTCAAGCACTCAAAATGTTAGGAAGTACCAGAATTAATGTTGCCTGTATAACCTTAACACGGCCCCCTTGTACATACATGATCACCATACTATTTTTCCCTACAGGACCCAGACCTTATTCAGTGCACAAGATGGATGGTATTCACTTATTGAGCAGTGATTCAATATTTTTGTTTTATCCTCATTGAACAATGTATGGTCCTAGATCTTATTTACTGCACACTATTCTTATTCCTGCTCTGAGATGGAATTATTAATTTACTCAGTGTCTTTTCTATGCAGCTCATGCAGCTCATCATAACGGTATCCAAGTACATCACAAATATCTTCACAAAACCAGTGTGAGGTAAGACAGTATTATCCCTGTCTGACAGGATGGGGAGTTGAGGGTCAGAAAGATTAAGGTCAAAAGTATCCACTAATTTTGGGTGCCCAATTTGAGACACCCAGAACCTGGTCAGAGTACTTAACATATATAGCACTTCATCTATTCAAGCACAACTCCCACTGAAGTCAGTGGGAGCTGTGATTTTACAGTACTTCTGCAAATCCTGCCCCAGGGTCTCAAGTTGGGCACCAAGAAAATGAAGAACAGTTAGTGACCACGTGTGAAAATTTTGGTGTTTGTGTGACTTGCTTAACATTACACAGGAACTCTGTAGCAAAGGCAGGGATAAAATCCAGTTCTCCAAACCAGCATTCAAACACCTTAACCATGAGACCTTTTCTGTTCCTGCAATCCTTTGTCTCATTATTCTACATCTTCCAGGTTCTGCAACAAATGAGGCAGGGGCCTCCTTTACTGCACAACTCAGATTCATCCCCAATGTAAGTCTACCCTTGCCACCGAATGAGGCAGGGGCCTTAGGGAAAAAACAGTATGGCATCACACAATTAAAAATTAAGGGGGGAGGGAAGAAGAGAGACACTACCTGTAGAACCTTAATTTGTGTCAATCTTCATTCTGGCATTTCCAAACTTTTGAGTGCTTGACTCTGTAACCTTCCATGTTTTTATTTCACATAGTTTGGTGTGTGTAATATCCTAGTTTTTTTTTTAAAGCAGACTAAAATATAGAAATTCCATCATACGGCATTATATTGACACCTATATGGTTCACTGACAGAATTGGAACCTTAAGATCCACTGCACAGACCCCTGACTCTTGAGCTGAGTAACCAATAGCAGAAGGAGGTTGGCATCCTCCATGTGGACCAGCATTAGGGGGAGATGAGACATAAACCCACTAGTAAAGTGTTAGAGACAGTTGCTGACAGCAGGAGAATGGTGAAACTCAATACTAATGGAAAAAAAAAAAAGTGTTCCATAAGAGCTGCTTATGAGTAGATCTTAAAGTTCTTTACAAAGAAGATAGTCTGAAATGGAACTCAAGATTATCAAGGGGAGTATATTTTTGTGGTCACAACCTCTTCTCCTAGTTCCCCCAGGCTTGATCCCTTCTGCCCCATCCTCTCCAACTTGTCCCTGACACAGTCCTGTCTCCTTTTCAGTTGCGGTCTATAGTTAGGGCCCTACAAAAAAATGTATCATGGACCATGAAATAAGCCCTTCCCCATGAAATCTCATCTCCCCCCAGCAGGGGGGCCTCCCAGCTGCAAGTCCCCACTGGGCTGGAGGAAAAGAGAGAATAGGACTTGTCCCTCCCTTTCATGGCAGCTCCGGGGTGAGGGGAGAGATCGGACCCACCTCCGAGTGCCTCCCCCTGCTGTAGGAAGCTCCGGTGCTGGCAGCAGTCCTGAAGGTTCCTGCAGCTGGAGGAGGCTTGTGGATGTGGGTCCCATCTCCCCCTGCTGCTAGGAGCACCCCAGCCGGAGTCCCCACTGTCAGAAACGGTATACCGACGATAACATGTAAACATCTGAAAACGTGAAATTGACCAATTTTAAAATCCTCTGGCAGTGAACCTGATCAAAATGGACTGTGAATTTGGTAAGGCCAGATCTATAATCCTTAGGCTTCCCCTTCTAGTCCCAGTCTTCTTGTCCGGACATTCCTGGTACCCTCCTCTTGATGACTCATCCAATCTATGTCTCCCCTCTCCTTGCACTGCCTCCCAGTCTCTCTGTCTGGGCTCCTAATGTATGGAGTTGTGTCATACATTAGGTGAGGTAAATAGGGGCATTCCTAGTTTGAGAATCCTGCCAGGGCTTAGGCATGAGCAACTCAGTGGCTTCAGAAAAGACGGTTACCAACCTTCCATAACTGTTGTTCTTCAAGATGTGTTGCTCATGTCCATTCCGTGTCAGGTGCCACGTGCACCATTGCTGGAGATTTTTTCTCCCAGTGATATCTGTAGGGACAGCTCTATTGCCCTCTAAAGGCCCATGCTCATGCACCAGTATAAGAGGCGCTGCTGGCTCTGTGCCCCCATTCCTTCTTGCCATCAACTTTGGCAGCAGGGAAGGAGAGCTGGTCATGGAATAGACATGAGCAACACCCCATCTCTAAGAACAACAGTTATGGTAGGTTAGTAAAAAAGTCTTTTCTTCAAGTGCTTGCTCATGGCTATTCCATGTCAGGTGACTCCCAAGCAGTGCCCTTGGTGGTGGGCTAGGAGTTCACAGGCATGCTGATTACAATACAGCTCTCCCAAAACTGGTGTCATCCCTGGGTTGTGTGTATACAGGCCAGGGACCGCAATGTGGCTCTGGAGTCTTAAGAGCCTGCAGCTATGTGTCCGTCTGGTCCAAAAATAGCGAGGACCCTTCAAACAGAAGGTCCTGCACCTCCTGCGACAGCCCTGACAACTGCAGCCATGAGCCTCTCCTCATGGTGACCGCTGACGCCAATCGACCTAGCAGCTGAGTCTGCCACATCCAAGGCAGCTTGGAGGGAGGTTCTAGCCACCGTCTTTCCTTCCTCCACAATGGATGAGAATTCCTGCTGCACAACTTGGGGCAGTGAATCCTTAAAATCAAGCCATGGAGTCCCAGACACTGACATTTTATTGTCCCAGCAGCACATGCTGGTTTGCAATATGTAATTGGAGGCTTCCAGTAGAATAAACCAGTCTACCAAAAACGTTCAAGCATTTTGCCTCCTTGGTTTTTTGGGTAGCACTGGCTTGGTCCTGCCTATTGCGCTTGTTGGCTGTGGCGACCACTAATGAACCTGGGGGTGGGTGAGAGTACATGTATTCATACCCACTTGTGGGCATGTGATAGCTTCTAAACAGACAGAAAAGAAGTGAGGGCAGAGATGCGGGAGTTTGCCATCACGTCTTCACCATTTTGAGCACCCCTTGGTGCATACGCAGAGCCACCTTCACAGGAGCCACAGCTGCCAAAATATCAAAGATGGGGTCTGCAAGCTCTTTGGGCTCCTCCATATCAAGGCCCAGATTGGAGTGATGCTCTTGAGGCGCTCCTCGTGGGCTCCAAGATTATTGTGGGGTACAGGGTTAATGGGCCACACGAGTGTCTCATCTAGGGAAGACAAGGATGAAGCAACTGGTGGGGGAGTGGCTGGATCCACAGTCTTTTCCGGGGCCCCTTCAATTAGGAGTACCATGGGTTCTCAATGCCACACTCCAAGTCCAATGCAGGCTCCAGTACTGGCTGAGATAGGGCCACAGATACCCGCTCAGAGGTCACCACCACAGGAGGTTGCAAAAACCAAAACACTGTCTAGGTACCACTGGGAACCCCCCTCCCCACCCCATGTATTCCAGTACTGCTGATGCACTGGCCATTGTCCTGGGGCCCATGGATGAACCGGAACCAACATCCATCTGGTAAGCTGGGCAATGATGCCTCTTCCAAGGTGGTGCTGACTCTCTCTTGAAGTCTGACGAGGATTTCTTGTACAAGGGCCACGGCAGTACTGTTGCGCCTTCTAACCAGCTACAATGGGACTGCAGGGAGCAAGGCTTCAATACCAGGGAATGACTGTGGAGGCTCCAGTGAGTGGTGCCGGAGCTTGCATGAGCAGTGCCACGCAGCTGGAGAACAGAAACAGATCTCTGGCAATCAGTGCTGGAATCCAGTGAATGGCGTTGAGGGGATGGAGACCAGAGCTAGCCTTCTATGCCAGAAGAAGAGAGAAGACTGTTCCAGCAACTGTCATGGGTGGTAAGAAGGAATTGAGAGGGTACAGGGGTGGCAGTGCTCCTTATACTGGCACATGAGCATGGGCGTCCAGGACAATAGATCTGGTCCTACAGATACCACTGGGAGGAAAAGAAAACTCTGGCAATGGTGCACACAGCGTGCAAACACAACATGGAATGGATGTGAACAAGCACTTAAAGAACTTTAGTTGCTCTGTGTATGGTCAACCAGCAGGAACTTTGGTGTCTATAGTTAGGGAGTATAAATGGAGATTTAGAGGGTCTTAATGGTGAACTTAAGTGCCTAAAATGATAGTGAGGCACCCATGCCTGTGGATCTAGCTCTATGCCCCCTTTTAAGCTCTAAAAATTAGTAGCCTAGTTTAAAAAACCAAAAACCAACCAAAAACCAAACACACCACACAACATCCAGAAGCAAGCACTAACTCCAGTGTTGGATGCTCAACACTTTTGAAAATGTAGCCCTTCATTCAGGTGCCAAAATACAGGTTTGGGAGCCTAATTTAAAAACTCACTTGTTAAATCTTAGCCTATAAATGTAGTACACTTTTTTTGAGAGTGTACAGAAGTTCACTTATATACAGACAATACACAAGGATGAATATAAACAGCTTTAAAGATAATGGAGTACACATAAGACACTACATCTAATGAGAATGAAGATGCCACTAGCACTATTTCTGTGTAGTTGCAGAGACAGCTTTCTAGAAGGAACAGGCTAAGACAAGACCAATACTTGGCATCTTCAGCTCCACCCTTAGAGGCACTTCTGCATGCTAAAGCAAGTGTTTGTCTGCCTTTTGCTGTAGCAACTCCAAGGCCAACTCTGCACACACCTGCACTGCCAAGGCCTGTTCTTCACATACCTCACAATTCAGATTGTCACAGAGATTGGTAAATTAATACAAGAGATTATGTACTCCTGTGATACCTGAACAATGACTGAAGTGCAATGTGAAAGATAAATAGCTCACATAGTAGCCTTCTTTTAGAGACTTTTCTTATGGCTTTGGCATGCATATAGTATACTAACTAATGCAAGTTAGTTCATAGGAGAAGCATGCGATGATAAGACATGTTTTGCAGTAGAAATAATTAGAATCACTTGTGCCCCCCCATCACTTTATAAAACAAAAAACATTTGCCCCCGCCCCCCCCCCCCATCAAGCTATCAAATTACTTTTAAGTCAAAATTTAAATCGGTTAAAATCTGCTTCCAAACTCTGGTCACTCATGGACTACACCTAATTTTATTAATTTTCTGCTCCTAGTAACTGTTTTCCAGTTATAAATTAATTGTAGTTCCTTCAGAAGGTGCATTGGGATATGCTACTCTAGCTTTATAAAATGGGCAAGCACTAAAGTCTGCAAATATGAAGGGCATATGACTACTGTCAGTAAGAGGAAAGGAGCAGCTGATGTGAAGACAGCAAACGGCTATTACACATGCAGTCATTATAAACACGCTTCTATTCAGGTGAAGCTGGAGTAGAGAGTTTCATTATAATTTCTACTAGGAGCAATGCCTGTGACTAGCATCAGAACCAATCCCTGAAAACTGTCAATTTAAAATAGTTAGAAACTTGGCCAACTTTTAATGGGGATTTGTTTTAGAGGTTTCCATGGGTGCATGACTGAAATCAGAAGTAAAACGTTGCAATTTTAGTGGCCATTGTACATTCTTAGCTTCTCTTTGTATTATTTGAAACAAAAATTAATCATGCTGTGATTGTACTTGCTATGACTTATCCACAGAAAATGTCAGCATGATAGATACAAAAAGACAAACTTTGTTTTCTGAGGCAGGAACTATTTGTCAAGTTAGTCTCTTCCCCCCTCATAAATTAAACTATGTCCCAGCTCTTTGTGGGCAAAGATGATGTTGGGGTTACAGATAACCTGAAAAACAAAAAATTACTGGAGCATGTATGCAAAATGTATTGTAATTAATATGTTTCTTCTCCCCACACAAGTTTTTATATAGATAAAAACAGGCACTAAGTAGTATACAGTATTTTTCCCTAAATGCTATATAGGAGTGGTTATGCAATTTTCACTATAAACATTGTGACAAGAAAAAAAAAAAAAAAAAAGAAACCACTATAAAATGAAGGAAATCTAGCATAAAGATATCACTTAAAAAAAGTGAATCACTTTTCAAATGTAAAAGCATATGATTTAAATGTACTTTGAGTAATGAACAACAAAATGTAATACAGATGTTTCTACTCAGATTTGAAATCAAACTGAATAGGCAGCCTCTGTTACTCACTACAGAATTAGGGAACTGCTATGACTGACAAATAGGAGGCCTGGTTTTCCTCTCACATATACATATGTGTCTCACACCAGTGAGAATCTGTTGACTTCAGTGAAGTTATTCCTTATTTACACCAGAACAGGTGAGAAGGGAATGCAGTCCAGGGCATATTAGAATGAAAGGAATATATCCAATTAACTTAATTTTAAATCCCCTTTTAACTTTGGATTTGTTACTAATATGACTCTAAAATGTTAAAAAACCACACACGACTTCTGGGAAAAAGTAAATCAAAGCATTTCTATTTTGCAATTATTTCCCCCCTCATACATGTTGAATGGTTGCACATGTACAGCTTGACAGGTCTTGCATGCTAATATGTGATCATGCTCATGTGAATAGAAAATAATTTACATTTAGCTGTACCACTTATAACTATGGCAGCTAGGCTCCTAGTATAGATAATAAAGGGCCAGATTGTGCCTGAGATATAAATTTGCATTGATGATGGTGGTGCAGACCTGCCATACCCCATGGGACCTCCAGAAAGGATTGTCAGAGGCACAAACCCCAGAGCTCAATAGGGCACACAGAGCGTGCAAGCTGCACTAAGTGTGTTGTAGGGGGGAGGGGAGCATGCCCTCCCCCTTCTCCATGGCTTTAGGAGCATTAAGAGCACTTTCTTCACTGCTCTGAACACAGGACTGAAATACAGTGGGTGTACACAGATGGGAGGTGTACTTGCTAAATCTAGTCACAAAAGAGGAAGGATAGTCATGTGGTTAAGGCACTAGCATTGGAGTCAGGAAACCTAGGTACTGTTTGCAGCCTTGCCACTGTTGTCCAGTTTTAATGTTTGTGCCCCAATTTCCTCATCTGTAAGTTGGGGATAATACCACCTACCTCACCATAAGTTGTGTGGATAAATTCATTATGAAGGTCTAATAAAGTGGTTTGATATCCTTGAATAGGAGGTGCTATAGAAATTCAAAGTACCAGTGTAACTGAGAAGGGGTAAACAGCGGTTTTGTATTTAGACATAATGATGCATTATTATGTCACTATCACATCATCAGATTGGGTGGGAATGGAGAAGGGAGGGGGAAGAGAAACTAAAATGGCTGCCTTCCTACTTGTTTTCTCAAGGAGGGAGGGAGTGGAGTTTCCCACCCCACTGCATTGAACAGACCAGACCGCAAGGACCACTACCAAATACTAAGGCTCCCAAGGGATCAACAGGAGACCAAAAACCTTCTACATGGTTCTGCAGCCTGCTGTGGCTCCAGCCCTGTTCCTTGGCAGCATGGTTCAAATGGAACCACCCTGTCAGGAACTACTGTGGACATGACTTCCCTCAGAATCCCTCTTAAACAGGCCCATACTGTTATTTTTCATCCCTGAACTTCAGAGAAACAACAGGGGAGGCAATTTGTATGCCCCAGACCATCTATTTCCGCCCCGCACCGATCATTTTGACTGCCATTCACATCTGAGTAAAAGAAATGCTACTTCATCATCAGAGGGGGGAGGAAAACATCTGTGCACAAGAGTCCCTCCAATACAATGCTACTCCATTTTCATGCTTCCTAAATTTCTGCCTGCATTTACATCTGCCTTGTTTTCCATCTCAACCAAGCCTTTGCTTCCCTCCCAAACACCAGGACTTCAATTAAATGTCTAATCCCCCCCCCCCCCAGAAAGTTGTTCTAACTTGCAGCCCATCTTCCAACATTGATCCAAATTCTTGCAGAGTTCTACCCACACAAGTAACTCCACAATATCCTATTAACCTTCCTTCTTAATTGTGTCTCCACCCATTTGCCTATTAAATCCCTAGCAAACTAATCCTAAACCTTGTAGTTCTCCACCTTCTTCCCCTTCCTTTATACTTGGGCTTCTCTATATTGAGAAACTTCATTGTTATATGTTAACATGATAAACATTCAAACAAGTGTTGGCCATGACACAATTTTAAACACAACAGTCCTTCTTTACAGTGAGAGGCTGTTATATTATATTACACTGATATTTCCCAGTGCAGACAAACCACTGTTGCCACACACACACCCCTGCACCATTTTACCTCTTGGAGGGAGGGGCAAAGTGAGTTGCACTTAATCCATGAACTTCCCCAAGAACAGAAAACACCAGGGCTCAGCAAGAATGATCGTTGCAGCATGGTCTCTTCCCTGCATGCATGGACTTTGAACAGGTGGAAGTTTTGAAGCTTTTGATGACTTTGTGAAGAGTCATATTAATGTTACCAATTCCAACACTGTCTTGGCATACTTGTATAGGGAAAATACTCTGCCAAGGTAATTTATTTAGCCTCCCAGAAGGAGCAGAGCAGTACATTTTTTATTCCTCAGTAATATTCTGATAGATGAATAGCAATGCAGCCATGGGTAGGCCATGACCTTTGCAAGTTCATTTTTCCAATGCAGTAAAATATTTTAAGTGACTAGCAAATTTTTTTTTTACATCAGTCAACTTTGTAACTTGACAGTTGTTAGCTATTTGCATAATCAGACATTTTGTTTCAGTATTAGATAGAATGCATGATTTATGGTGCTATATAATTAGCATTGCAATCTGGGAAACTCTGCTAAGCTAAAAAGGAAGTCCACAGGTAAGCTTATCCAAGTTTTTCCTCTTTGGACAAACTGAAGTCATGCCACACAGCTACACTGCAACTGCGACTTGAATATATTATATAGGAATGTGACAGCTGCCAGGCAGACTTCTTGACTGCTGAGCAATTGGGCCCTATACCTTAGGTAGATGCACTTATTTTAGGGCAATACTTCCTTCTGTCTTTGACATCTCACTTGTGCATTCTGGGGTATCACTACAAAGCTGGCCAGCACTACCTTGAATAAATTAAATTCTTCACATCAGGGAAAATAATTTTTGGTGAGAGCTAGATTTTTCTAAAGAGCTCAGCTCACTTCAGACACCTATATAAAAGGCCAAATTTTCAAAACTGCTCAGCATCCACAAGCTCCTATTGACACTTACATGCAGGTTTTCAAGAACTTACTATGTTAGGCACAAATTATACTGAAAATCTATTTCTGATTATGAGAACTGATCCTTTTGAAAAATCTTCCCTTAAATCCTGACTCATTCTTGATATTTAGGACATTCAGTAATTAAATGGGTGAAGTTATTTTAGGGAGAGAAGTGTAAAATACACACTTTAATGGAAACACTTCCCTTAATATTAGGAATTAAATCCCCATCCCCACGAATTTGGGGGCCTAAAAAGTTGAAAGTGTTCCATCAACTCATGTGTTTTTTCCCCTTATTAAGCTGCCAAAAGCGGTTGTCAAGTGTCTCTTAAAAAAAAAACAAAAAAGTGTATACCACTCTGAAAACTAAATTGGTTAATAGTATCTGGAGTTCCTTTTATACAGGGAGCACTATGTCACAATATGCATTGGTGAGCAAAGTCTACACCTGATCAATTCAAGAACCACAGAGGCATAAATTACCAGGCTTGAGGCCCTGTGTCTTCACACCCAGCATCCTACCGCAGCACAAAGACTGTATGAGTAAGAGTTAGCTAGAAAAACATTAAACTACAAAAGTTTTGAGGGAGGGAAGGAAAATTATACTTTTTGCATCACTTCCCTTCATCTACACTTTATTTTAGCTTGGATCACAAAGGACTTTCTGCGGAGTAAGGTGTAACAGTGCTACTAAAAGGACTCCGGCCAAGTCTATACTAGGATGGGCAAAGCAGTCCTAGTGTGTACGCAGCTTGTAACAGCAAAACTGCACTTTATCCCAATCCCACTTCAGCAAAATAAGCTATACCAGAAAAACTGCATTTTGCCAGTATCACTATATCTGAACGAGGCATGTTTGCTGGCAGAGCTATGTAGGTCATCCCTGACCAAGGCAGCTAAAGTTTGTAGTGTAGATGTGGCCACAGCCTCCCCATCCTTACCCTTAGGGTCAGGATTCTCTGGCTAACTGTATCATGCACCCCAACAATGGATGGTACAAAGTAATTTTGTTAATGACTGACAGCATGCTTAACCCTGCCCTGAGGGGATTGCAATCAAATACTCAATTGTAATAAAATTAGTGACCTGCACAGCCAAAGAACTTCAGAGAGTTTTTGTTTAGAGAAGATTTTTCTATGAATGGTATGAGAGTATATAGACCCTAATGGTTTCTTTGAAGCCTTTCTGGTCTACGGGTATTTTTTAAAATACAGATGACTGACCCCCCCCCCCCGTAATAGCTACAATACGAGCACTAGTCTGTCATTCAAATCCTTTTTAGTGTGTAGCTCATTGATACAGAGAACAAGGTGGCCAAGAGGCCAAAAGTTAATACATATGAAGGCTAATAACTTGTCTAAATGAAATAGACTAATATTGTTGGAAAAGAACTTAAAAGATATCTACTACTTTTGTGTAAGAGATCAAGCACTGAGTTGTTTTGCTTTGGCCCTTCAGACATTGAGCCTGACTGCAGTCTTTACTCTGATAAAATTTCCATTGAGGCCAGGGTGAATTTTGCTGGAGCAAGGACTGCTGGACTAGACTCACAGGATTTGAGAAGAGCGCCCAAAAGGGACTGAACTAAAAGGAGAATCAGAAGTCTACTTCGATATAGGGACATATTTTGTGTTACCATGACCAATCCACAAGATTTGCAGTTTTTGTATAATCTGTTTTTTGGTTTTATTCTATTGTAGGTTAGTGTTGAATGCAGTATAACAAGTGTCACATCTAGAATTCCCTTCAGAGAACCATGTTTAAAGGGCACTCACATATTACTTGAAGGAATATTACCAAAGCACATCATTTCCAAGAAGGTCCTATTTCCCTCATGCCCATGTACAAACTGAAGGCTTTTAGTTGCAAGCTCCACCAAATTTTTACTGCTGTTGTGTAATCTTGCCATCCTTTAAAGGTTTCAGATTGTACAGTAAGGGCAAACACTGAACAGATGCGACATTAAAATATCTGAGAAGTTTTTAGAAATAGCTTGTTGCAAACATGTGGCAGATGTTCACTGAACAGGTTTAGATGTACATGCTATTGTAAACAGGATGCAAGTTTCCTTGCAGTAGCTATGTCTGCATAATTGGTGCTTAACATTTCACTATAGCAAAAAAAAAAAATACACACACACACACACACAAAGCCACATGCTTCCTGTTATTTAAGGAGATAGTAACCTACTAAAAATCCTTAACTTTATACATTGGAACATGTGATAGCAGGTCTGAAAAAGTGGACTTGTTAGCATCTTAAGTCTCTCTCCCTACTTTTTAGGTAACAGTTAAATATTTTAATACAGATTGCAATTTGAGAAAAAAAAGTTACTCTTGTAACCACTAACAGAAGCAATCCATTCAAAATTACAAAGTCATGAACATTTCTGCTTTGATGGTCTCCATTAGAGAAGTTAGATAGAAGACAAAGGAACTCATTCATAAAATGTTTGATTTTAAATATACTGTTTGCATAACCTACCACACTGATGGAGTTCAATGTACCTTGTCTATACTTTTAAAATTGACATTTATGAATTATCTAAAAGGCTTTATATATAGTCCATACAAATACTTTGATTTTCACCAAATCCCCTGCCCTCATTTTAGTTTGCCCAAAACAGCTACAGCAGGCCCAATAGCAAGTTTCCCTGCATAAGCACTAATATTTGGCTTACATGAGTTAGTTAGCAGCTGCTCATCTGTACCAGTAGCTAACATTACAGAGTTGTGCAATTGAAATGGAAGTAGAAGCAAGCTCTATGTTTGTACAGCACCTAGCATAAACAGGGCACTGTTCCATGACTAGGGCCTCTTCAGGACTATGGTAATACACCCTACACTGGAATAGCGCACATGTACAGCCTGGAGAATAGTCAGCCTCCCTTCAATTTTATGATTTATTTCCCTTATCACTACAGCAAACCCTGAGTTATGTCTTAGGTGTAGTTAAAGAATAAAAATCTTGATAAAAGAAAAGCTTCAAACCTGAATAAGGGGATGGATAGGTTCACTTGAGAATTGTCAGCATGTTCTTTTTATTTTATATATTTTAGTCATATCCAGCAGTTTCAGAATTACCTTATAAAAAGAACTTAAGCAGACCTGAACCACTTCACATTTAAGTGGCACAGGCTATCAATTAGGCTTCTATAAAGTGAGCAGAAAAAATAACTAACAGAAACCTCTTACCACAAACTCTCCAGAATACATTATCTAGAGATCTGACACCAACTCCCTTTGTGATGAGATTCAGTCAGATCTCAGCAGCTAGGCCTAGGGCAAGGTTGAACAGTACATCTGTAGAAGTCTTTCTACTTTGAGGTAATGGTGATAAAGGTTACATTGCATTACTCTAGGGTCCATATTCAGATTAGACACTAACCACCTGCATATGTAATATATAAAAATGCATAGAATATTTTTTTTAAAACCACAAAAAAGTTTAATCAGGACAGGAATGCGAAGGTATATTTACATTCTGTCCACTTAGCCTCCCACTAAAGTTTCAATTAGGTAGCCTTTATTAACAGTCTTCAGTTTGTTGCGTAATCATTCCATGCATTAATAGTTACTGCATTTTAAAATCAGGGTTAGGGAGCAAATGGAGTGCTTTAAGGTTCATTAGTATGAAAGGTACCATTTTTAATAAAGCTCAGATCCACAACACTAGTATTAGTGAATTATAAAAGACAAATGAACATGCATGCTAAACTGGTGACAGTGACACCAATGAAGGAATTCCCTTGCTTTTATAAAAAACAAAAACAACCACCACCTAGTTATGCCAAATCGCGCATTTAGGTATTCTGCACACAGCAGAGTTTGATGTGGGTTTAAGAATAAAGTTTTAGTCACTTGACAGGTAAGAGACTACACTTTCTATACTAGAAATCAACATAGCTCTTCTAATTGTGGTCTTTGAGGACAAAGATCAGTAATCCCAGCACTATAGTTTAAGGAAATGAAGCGGCTAGCTAGCTGAATCCAGACAGACACTGTGGCTCCTTCATGAAGTTTTTTTTTTTTTTTTAAATTCAACCAACAGGATTGTGGAATAGAACTTGTTAAACATTGCTCAACCTATTAGAACAAGTTTAAAAATAGAGTCTAAAAACAACTGTAGGCTATGCCTTTATATGCATGTGAATTTGTTCCAGCATGTCACCCTGGAATGGTAGTCACTGAGAAGTAGTTTTAAAGTTGAACTACAAATGCAAGCTGTACATATTAGTGAAACAAAATGATCTTTTGGAAGTGAGAAAACTTCACTAAAATAACTGCTATTTGAGATTTAATGAGATTGTAAAGTGGCAAATGCCACTATTTTAACTAGGTTTAAGTTACCACTCTAAGGCCTTGGCTACACTTGGGACTTCCCAGTGCTGCCATAAAGCGTGAGTGTAGTTGTGCCGCCAGCGCTGCGAGAGCTCTCTCACAGCGCTGTATGTACTCCACCTCTGAGGGGGAATAGCTTGCAGCGCTGCAAGTGAGCATGCAGCGCTGTAGGCTCTGATTACACAGGCGCTTTACAGTGCTGTACTCGCTGCGCTCGGGGGTGGGGGTGGTTGTTTTCACACCCAAGTGCAGCAAGTTGCAGCGCTGTACAGTGCCAGTGTAGCCAAGGCCTAAGGCTGTGTCTACACTATAGACCTTAAAGAAGCACAGCTGTACTGCTACAGCTGTGCCTCTGTAAGGTCTCCCCTGTAGCTGTGCTATGCTGACAGAGAGCTCTCCTGCTGGCATAATTAAGTCACCTCCAACAAGAAGTGGTAGCTGTCTCTTGCTGACATAGCGCTGTTCACACCGGCACTTGTGTCAGTGAAACTTGTGTTGATCAGGATTGGGTTTTTTCCACAACCCTACTGACAAGAGTGCTAGTGTAGACCAAGCCTAAGGCCCTGTCTACTGAAGGTATGAAGTTAATGCACATCCACTCAAGGGTTTAATGTATCTCTCGCTCAGGAATAAAGTAGTTTTAGTTCAGGACACTTTACTCCTGAGAGCATACACAGCTTTAACATCCTTTAATTTATGTGCTGACTTCACACTTTCAGGAAAGTTAAGGCAAATCAATTGAATGTCTCCCTACAGATAAACCTTAAGAGCCTGAACAGTTTTGTCTGGTAAAGTCCTAGTTACAGTGTGCTAGGAATTGTTTAGAACAGTGCTTATGTAGACACTGTGGTAAAATAGGTCTGGCTCAGAATACAAGTCGCATGGCTCCTATAGTTCAGTGTGTAATTATTTAAACCACTATAGTTCTCTAATTTAAGACAGGGCCTAGAAGATTGGTTCTTTGCCTTTAATAGATGAGTGAGTGTCTTGCCTAGACACCACTAGCTAAACAAAATGAAAGCTGCACAGCGGTCCTTAATTTGGGCCACAGCTCCTTTTTTGGGAATAGGCAACAGGCTGACTTGAGAGCTCAGAATTAGACTGCAGCCCTGTAACAAGGTGGAAGGGAAAACAAAATGGTCTCAAAGTGAGCTAGTTTTTTTGGGGGTGGGGGAGCGCTGAGGAAGAGGGATATCTACCAGTCAAATGAATGAGAGGCCATGTTTAGGATCAAAAATCCTTAATACCATAGCTACAAACTGACACAGGAATGCATCAGGATTTTGATCTACTGCTGGCTGCTCTGCCATCCTAGTTCAGAGACAGCATTCAGCACCCAGGGCTTGAGAATGCAAGTTTTCATTTAATACCTGAACAGCCAAAAAAATATCCTCAACACAAAAATATGAATCCAGGCCCCTTTCAACAGGTGATGCATTAGACCCACACAATTTGACAAATTTTATCCCGTTAAGTTAGACTAAGTTACTCTTTTACTGAAGTTTCTAAAATAAAATATTGAATATTCCTAAAACTCACCATAAATTACAGTATGTTCACATTATAACTTAAGCACTGACACCTGGCAAAATACTTCCAAACTGGGCAAATGTTTGGATTTTCTACCAATATTAGTTTTGGTCATGCAAATACTGTAAAGGAGAGGTGCAAACAGCTTTAGTAGGGCAGAGCAGCTCTGTCATTACCTTATGCAAGCCTCCCAAACTCAAAAATATAAATATACACACACACTGAACCCCCTGCACACCAGTGGCTGACTATCTCCTGCAGAGCACTAGAGCTAGCTGAGATCTGGGAGCAGTTTACAGCCTCTTGCTCAAGTCTCTCCTCACTTTTCCTATTTTTAGGAATAGGCTATGCCTTCAGAAGTATGTGGAGGGGTGTTTTCCAGTGTCACAGTTCACGGTGTCTCAATTTTGGAAGGGTCTCCCTCAGTTAAGTGCAGCATCATGGAAACAGGCACAAGAAATTCACTGAACTCCCTTTGTGGAAGAGTCAAAAAAAGGGGGAGGGGAAGACAAGTGTTAAGTAGAGATGCGCAAGAGCAGGAGGCAGCAATGTTTTGTTTTATGTAGCAAGCAAACAATAGGCAGATTTCTTACACAAACTTAATCACTATACATGGAACCCTGGTGTAAACTTATCAAACATTAAGAAATAAACCATGCTGAAGAAGGGTTATTTGATGTCAGACTGCTTAAAACTATGTAAGACAACAGATTAAGCTTTCCTAGTCTTCTGCAGCTAACAGGTTGAAGCTGCTAAACTGCATCACTTCTAAGATGTGATACACTGAAGATTTTTTGCTCTCAATAAACACAAGAAAAAAACCCCTATCTATTGCAATTAGATTAGGCTTGAGCATACTCCAAAAATCTTCCTGGGGGTCCAGTGTATCCCAGGTGTCAATCACATGAGTAAAAAGCCTTAACAGTAGGTCTTTAAACTCAGACAAAATGCTCATATCAACATAAGTGACATCTTTCTAACCCATCCCAAACAGCTCTAACGGAACATTCTAGTATCCTGCCTAATGGCAGAAACACAGAAGAGGAACAATTACAGTTAAGTGGTAGTCCAACTCTGGACAGAAGGTTCACAAATCCAGTTGTTATAGCTATTTGTGGAGCAGGTCATCTCTTTAAGACACCTGTGGGGGGAGGTAATAGACCTTAAGAGATCTGAGAAAACACAAAGTATCAGATTATTTTTCCCCTCTGGGTTTTTACTAGCCATTCTTCTTTCAGTTTTGAAGAGTTGAGCAGCTAGCTGCACCTCACTTCAGCAGGTGCAGGGAATCCCGAAGATTTTATTTTATTCACTACTGGCTTTCAGTGTAACTATCCAGTTTCAAACCAAGATACTACCACAGTTAACAACCCATTCCTCCATTAGCCCGTTTTTTTCATTTTTTGTTGGAAGGAGTTGTACTCTGTTTAGCCTACAGTTAAACAATCAACTGAAGGTTTCTCTAATACAGTGGGTCTCAAACTTTTGTTTACTGGTGACCCCTTTCACACAGCAAGCCTCTGTGACCCCCCCCTAATAAATTAAACACTTAATATACACCACTACCTCGATATAATGCAAGCCGATATAACACGAATTCGGATACAACACAGTAAAGCAGTGCTCCGCGGGGCTGTGCACTCCAGTGGATCAAAGCAAGTTCAATATAACATGGTTTCACCTATAATGCGGTAAGATTTTTGGCTTCTGAGGACAGCGTTATATCGAGGTAGAGGTGTACTTAACACCATTATAAATGCTGAAGGCAAGTGGGGTTTCGGGTGGAGGTTGACAGCTCGTGACTCCACCCCCCCGCCCCATGTAATAACCCCACAATCTTGAGGGGTCTAGACCCACAGTTTGAGAACCACTGCTATAATACGAAGTCACACTATACAATTGCTATTTTTAATAAGGCTACTATGTCCAAGCTATGACCTATATTAAACTAAAAATGTTAACAATGCTCAACTCCAGAAGAATATTTTGAGTTGAACATTTAAGGCTTCATTTTCTACTTTCTGCCCCCACTCCCCCTCTTAAGTTCTACAGACCACTCCACCCAAGTCACCATTACTCTAGAGGAGCTGTACCACTAAAGTTTCCCCAGCCAACAGTGCCCCCAGGACTCTTTATGCTATATAGCACAGAGAAGTTAGTGGACCCTTGTATCTGGCATACCCTCATCTTTCCCCACTACCCCTCTACAAGGGCTGGATGGAGAAAAGAAAGTAGTGCTGTGCAGGCAACACTGCCCATCATAAAGGATTGGGATAGGTCTACATGCAGTGGAACCCTCAGCTCCAGCATGAAATCCAAGGGGCACCATCTAGGCCTAAGTGCACCTCATTCACCAAAAAAAGTTTTCTTTAATGAAGTGACTGAATACATGAGGCACAATTTGAATTTAAGGGGACTGAGGGCAAGTCTACACCACACTGATGCAGCGCACCACATCTGGAAAGACAAGCTATGCTGACAGGAGAGTGCTCTCCTGTTGGCATACACTGTGGCAAGAAGTGGAAGCTGCAATAGCACTGGTGTGGACAGTGCAAAAGTCACATTTCTGAGGGTGGGAGGCAAAGAGCTTTTCACACTCCTGAGCAATGCAAGTTAGACTTAAGCAGTAGTGGAGGCATGCCCTGAGTTTAGTCTAAAGGGGATAGTCTACTGTGAAAGCGAGCAAGTTCCTTTATCTGGCCCTCTCTTCCTCTGTCCTGTTGCCCTTTTCATGAGGCTCTACTTGTGCCTTACTACTTTTCTGCTCCCCCCCCTCCTAGCTTGTGCCAAGGTTGCTCATATGGGCTCTACACAGCTCTAGTGACATACATACCAAAGCATCACAATCAAGTAGATGTAAGTATATTTGTTTTCACTGTGCTCCTATAACAATGTAAGATATGAACCATGGGTAAAAACAGCACAGGCATACTCTGCTATTGGTGGCAGGGACAGGGAGAGAGGAATAGTAAAGTTGCTGGGATTCTGGAACAAATCTTTGTAGAGCCAAATAGATCAACAACTCCACTAGCTTCAAGTATCTAAATCAAGCAAGTATGCTTTTGTAAATGTAATCACAAGTTTCTAGAACAAAATATTTTGGATATGTGTATATTAAATCATTTCCTTCAATCAGTGTCATTGCCAGACATTCAGCTGACATGCTCCTTAAAAAAAAAAAAAAAAAAAAAAGACACCACACACCTCGCAAACTTACTGTGTCTTTTCATAAAAGACCAAACAATACAGAAGTTAAAACAGCATCTCCGGGATTAACAATAAATTAAGTTTGACAGTCCAAATTCTTAAACCCTTGAGCCTCAAATCATTAAATTAGCCATCTATATTTCAGTGTCTAATCTCTGCATTTGTCTTAAATTTCCTACATGTAATTCAAGAAAAAAAAAAGTACGCTATTTGATGTTGGCTAGAAAGGAGGCCCTTCTCCCTTACTGAAGTTATTTGCAACTATGCAAAACTATTCAGAGTACCTCTCAAAGTGGCACAGATGCTAGTCACTCCAGGGCTACATGTCAGGCTAAGAGGCTGTAACTGGGACCACATTTAGTTATGTAACTAGACTCCAACTCACCCATGTGACTTACAGATCAGATAAGCATTGATTTGTGCAAGTTGGTAGCAAATATTTATTTGCAATACTATTTTTAATGAGACAGTACACAACCTCCAAGATAAGGTCAGACAATGCATTTTAAGCTCCCCCTTCCTCACTCACTATTTGTCTGGAAAGACAGGTAGAACAAACAGAATATAAATGAACAATTTAAGAGGGATAACATGTTAGTCTCTAAGGAGAAACCATGGACTCCTCTAAGTTTTAAAATTTCCTAATTCTTTGTTCAGTCTCATTTTAAGTATGGTATCTTTAAAAGACTACCAGGATTACATAACATTTCCAGGAAAGATTTATACTATTCATATATAAGCAAACCCAAGAGTTAATACATTTGAAGTATTTCAATACTTCAAATCATAGATTTGTTCTTTATATCTGTGGTCTGAACTACCAGTTATTTAACTGCGTCATGTTCTGAGTGAGAGGCTGTTTCACTGGAAAAAGTGGGTATCACCCAAAAAATATTAGTCAACTTTCATGACTGGTCAATCCTATGAAGCGCCTTCAGCATTTTCCTTAGTAAGCCACCTCTGCAAATGGTTCCAATGTTGAGAAGGAACACAAAAAATGAGCGTATTTGCAAACTGTGGACTAGGATAGTTAAGTGTCTCACTAAAATGGAGACTGCAAAAAGCACTACCACAGGAAACCTAACCAACAAAGAAGGAGTTGCTCTTACAAGTGAAATGAGGAGTCAAAGACATTTTAGTCATCCAAACTGGATCGCAAATGTGACCTAATTTATATAGCAGCAATCAGACACCTTACAACCTTGTCCGGGAGTTGTGGAAAACATTACTCTCCGCCCCCATACTCTCCCGGAAAGAGGGGGCTGGGGCAGGGAGAGGAAGAACGAGAACTTTCTTCTGAAGCAGCTAAGCTCAATGCAGAGAAGAGGGGGAGGAGGAATGAACTTTCCCCAGAAGGAGCTACCACATTCTGGGGGTGGGGAATAGGACGAGAAGCGAGAACCTTCCTCAGCAGTACCAGCTACACCCTTCTGCAGACGGGTAATAGGGAAGGGAAATAAAAAAAAAAATAAAAATCCACCCAGACTCTCCAGCCTGGGGCGGGGATGATAGGGCGGAGAAGGAAGCGCGGACTCTCCCCAGCAGCAGCCACCGTCTCCGCCAGCTTGGTCTGCAGCCAAACCCCACAAGAATGCAACGCGGTCACATGACCTCCGGCGGACGTGCAGCTCCCGTCCCTCTCCAGGGAGACCCTGCGCCATCTTGTACTGACGCAGTTACAAATACAGGCACAGGCTGGCCCGCTCCCCCCGTTTATCTTCTTTGTCTCGGCACCGCTTGGGTGATGGTTGTCAAGGCCTTCTCGTTCCCTTCCCATGAGCTTGCCTCACGCTCCGTGCCCTCACAGACTCCCCAGCGCCGGGATCATGGCGCCCGTTTTCTCCCTTTGCACCAGCCTCCCCCGACAGCTCCTCAGCCCTGCCCAGCTGCGGCTGCCCCTGCTGCAAGATGATGTCAGCAGCAGCCAATCCAGGCGCGCCTGGGCAGCCCAGCCAGCCTGGCGATTGGCTTCAATGCGGTCCGCTCCCCCCTCCTCTTCCTCCTGACTCAGTCCTCACCGCGGTTCGCTGCGGAGAAGTGGCCAAGGCAGAGGTGGGGGAGGGGAAAGAAGGGAAAAAAAAAAACTAAACAACAACAAAACCAAACCCACCAAGACAGCAGCCGCCATTTCGCGCAACAACAGGCAGAACCCGAGCGAGCAGCCCAACCAAGCGCCCTACAGAGAGAGAAAGAGAGAGACAGAGACACGCACACGAGTTAGACAGGAAAAAATACCCTCAGACTCCGCCATGGCCACAAGACGTTTAATCACTCCCTCCCCCCATACTCGATGCCTCGTTACAGCCGCCTCCTCTGCATCCAGATCCCTTCATCCCGACTCCTTCCTGCCGCAGCAGCGGTTCTTTACAGCCCCTCTGTGCCCAAGGTACGGGGAAGCCTAGGCTACGGCACCGCTGCTAGCGGCTTCTCCGGTGACCCGCTTGTGGCGGCTCCATCGAGGCAGAGTAAAGAGCTGCCAGCCCAGCTTTTATGTGGTGCCCCGAGTTTGCGCACTGAAGGAGGCTCGCTCAGCCCCTGGTGGGCGTCGAATGAAACCCCAGCCGCCGCCTCCCCTCCCTCACTCAGCCATCGCCTGAGGGGCTGAAGCCAGGCGGGGAATGCGGGGCGGTGATGTGGGCAGCGCACGCAGGGAGGACGTGTGGGGGAAGGGAAGGAGCGCAGCATAAACAGAGGGGCCGCGCCTGTCTCACACACACTTACCTCTCGCTCTGCCTGTGACTCGTCCAGATCAGGGCAGCCCCAGACCTTCCCCCCACAAGTGTCATTCGGTAAAGGGGAGCCTCGCAGGCAGAGCTGGCCCTAGTGCCTCAGTCTCGTTCCTTGGAAGAGGTTCCCCGAGGCAGGCCTGCGCTAAACCTCGGTCACTTGTGGAGAGACTTCCTCAGCCAGACCCGCCTCAGGTCTCCACTAAGTGGGGAGGGGGAGATCCCCTCAGCGAATAACCCTCCCTAGTTTACCGAACGGGCTTCAGTCTCTTATCCCCCGTCTCACTCTGCGTGGGGAGATTGCCTCGGTCTGGCAGCCCGTGTGTGTCGGTACGGCTGGCCCAGGCTCACAAGAGGTCAGGGGGCAGGCAAGCGCAGGGGCTCACTTGGGGGTAGGCTGAAAACAGGTTTCGGTGTCTGCGTCCCTGCGGAAGACAGGATCTCGCTGCGCGCTTTAGGTCATTCGCAGCATCATTTTGGGCCCGAGCCCCTCCCCACCCGCCTGTGGACTCAGCTGCACGATCGCCCCGAGTCTCCCCCCAGCCACAGTCCTCTCGCCCCTGCCGTTCCCTAGGCTGCCCCTCTTTAGCATTTTTCGATCGGGGGCCGCGCTCTCTGGCCCCGGCCCTCGAACAGTTTAATATCCTGAGGAAACCCCCTTTGTAAAACGGACATGGCACGAGGGAGGACTTAACGGACACAAACTGCGCTCCAGCCCACAAGCAAAATGGCGGCTGTTTGGCTTCGCCCTGGTAACCTTGCCCCTGCCGGGCGGGACGGGTGAGCCCCGTGTAGTAGGAGGGAGGGGACAGCGGAGGACGCCATTTTCCCAGAGAGAGGCAGTGACATAGAGGGAGCGTAGGAGTCTGAGAGGAGGGAGACGGGAGCAGCAGCGGCAGCGGGGTTTGTACACAGGTCCCAAGGCAAAGGCGCTTCCCAGCTGGTCCCTGCAGGGTTCTGAGCGCCGAGCCGGTCTGGGGGACCCCTCTGCTCACTCCTCTTTACCAGAGTCAGCTGAGGGCTGCGTCCTGCCCAGGCTAGGGACATCCGCAGTGGGGCCGTTGCATTGTTTTGGTTGGGATAGGAAAGGGGCTCAGCTAAGGGGGAGCTGCTGCCTGGCCTGTGATCATTACAGGTGAGTCTCCTGTTATGATTATTATTCCTGCCGAGGGGGAAGGGGGTTCTAGTAAGGGTTAAAACGTTAGGGAGGCATCCCTTTACATCTGGGAGGGGTGGGGTGTGAGGTCCCCTCCCCTCTAAACCGTGCATGATTCTGTATAAATTGCTTTGGATTGTGTTTCACGTTGTATGGGTTGGTTTGAAAATGAAAGGGAGTCGTTATATCTTGTGAATATGGCGGGTTACTGTAACTGGAGGCGCCGAGGGGATTTTTTTTGGCAGTTATGCCGGATTTATGCATTATGATTAAAACCAAACAAACCCAAGAGGGGATATTATGTGACCTACAACATAAATTTCTGTAGACCCAGAGGCTAAGAGCAGGGATGTGTAATAGTATGATTGCGTATTGGGTTGTATGTATGAAGCTTAGAAAATAGTCTCCCTTATCTTGTATATTTTTGTTTTGTGATACTAAAATGGCTCGTTATAGGCCTAATCTCTCTCCTTTCCACACCCCCACCTCCCTCTCTCCCTCCCTCCCTTTTAACATCTCTTCTGTGGTGTAACCTGGACAAACGGAAAACAGTTCTAAAGAGTTTCTGTGTCAATTTAAAAGGGGATGATTCTCCCCACCCCCTTTGTAGAGAATGTATGGAGCCTAAGGTATATTTAAAATACTCATCTTTGCCGCCCTGTTTTAGTTTTTATGTCTAGCATTCGTATTTCCTTATGTGGCACATCTAAAATTTTTTTTTTTTTATGGAAAGGCATTAGTGGAGTAGACCCTACTGCTGCAGACGTAGGGGAGGAGAAACAAACGGTCCACTGTGTAGTACTAAATAGGGGAGAAGAAATATAATGTAGTCTGATTATAAAGGTCCTGTATTCCCCTATGTTCAGTCATTTAGGAATGGGCGGTAGCTAAAAGTCCCGAGGTCCCTAAAATTGTATACACTACATTTGATTAAAGTCGGAACTTAAGAATGTTTAGCCTTAGTTTATTTACATCATCCTAAAGGGATTAGTAACGAAAAGGCTTTTTTGTTTTTTGAGACCTACCTCAGTGAACTGAAAGAGATGGCTATGACCATAGGTAGGATACGTAAATGCTTGACCATAAACATTGTACTTTTAAAGTTACTTATGGTAAATGTGGAGTAAAAATTGTAATTTCCCTCTTTTGTCCTTTAGAGATTCTAAAAATGGCGGCCCCAGGCTGATGTTGTGGTAATCTAATCAGCTCGGGTCCTCCACACCCCATGCAGTGCGTTTGTCTGCAGCACATTACTGGCTTGTTATGTTTAAATGAAAAGGCTGTTTTCTTCAAATCATGTACAAAACATGTCTTGACTTTACTATGAATAAAATGCTGTATCCCAGCTGATTAATTTTATTGGTTATGTGTGTGAAAGGCAAATGAACGAGACCACTCTTACTGGTGGGGGTGGGGGAGACGATAGACTCAAGTAGCTTCTTGGGGGGTGTGTTTGTATCTTTGTGTGATGTGATATGCATGCCATATTAATCTCTTCACTTTTGTTTTAATAATGTTTTGGAATAATTCCTACGTCTATGCTAGTTAACCTAGGTATGTTTCAAAATACATCTGTTACTAACACAAGGACCAGTAATACTTATAAAAAAAAAGACAAAAGATTAAAACAATACTAACTAAATTCTTAGATAGTCATTGCCTTTGTGAATGTCAGGTTAATCTTTGACAAAATACTTCCTTTACTGGAGATGTTAGTGTTAATCTAACATGAATAGTTTAGGAATACTAGTTTAATGTTTTGATGTTACTGTTTAAGGAAATATCCAGACAAAATTAAAACCTGTTACTTTGCTTCTTCAGATGTAAAGCTTTCTTGCCCATGTGTAATTTTTCAGCATGAGAATCTTTTTTTTGTTAAGTCATTAAATATATATTGTAAAGTGTAAAAACTGTCTGATAATGTACATAAACGTTTAAGTGAAACTACAGTACTTAGTCTTTCTTTCTTCCTGTCCCAAATGACATATGAACCTTTTAGTATCATCATAAAGAAGATGGTGTGAGGCTGTGTGGGATGGAGAAGCAATAAAGCATTCTTTTAGTAGTTGATATATTGAATGCAATTGAGAGCCACAAATCTCAGGAAACTTGTCATGTTTTTAGTATGTTAAACTAAAATTACAAAGGTAAATAGAAATTTGTAAATTCAAACTCCTGCTGTCCCTACTTTAATGAGATGCAAGTTCCCATTTTAGTATATTATTGGAACCTTCTGGATTTTAAGAGCCAAATATGAAATACTATTCCAGTAGCAAACCATTTTTCAGTGCCTGAATAATTTTAACTTTACGAATATTACCTTGCACTGCTATGGAAGAATAGATAATTTGTTCTTTATATCTGTATCAGCTAAGCAATAAGACTTTGAAGGTATGTATTAACAGCCCCTCAAGGCATACCTTGTGTGTGGTGAGGCCAAAGGCTTGAGTGACGACTTCAACCACACAAGTAGTGCATTAATAGGACAGGGCATGCATTACTCGACCAACATATTGCTATAATATGAATTTTTAAAATTTAAATCCATATATTATGTCCCTCAATTATATATTTTTAATAATTTGGGGATGGCTAAAGGGTCTGTGGTAAACTTATGGGGTTTTCTTGATTAGAATTCTGATAATTTCCATAGGTTTCTATTTGCGATTCTGTTGTCTAAGTTTCTAATGCTAATAGGATTTGTGTGCAAATATCAAGAAGCAAAGGGGTATATCTTGCCCCTTTAGGTGCTAGTTTTCAATATGACTAGAGTCACATAAGCAGAATCTGAGGTATACTCTGCAACACTTGGTTTAAAACAAACAATATCCTATACCTTAAAGGTGATCTGAAAAGCATCAGTAGTCTAAGTAACGCCTTTACCACTAGACTTCCTTGGGAATCGGAAGGTCTTTCTTGGTGACCTTGTGTGATCACTTTACCTCTCTCTGTTTCTCCATCTGTAAAATGGGGATAGTAATAGTTTACCTCACAAGGGTGTTTTAAGGCTAAATTCATTAATGTTTTTGAGGCGCTTGGATATTATGAGGATGAATACCACAGTAAAATCTATAAATAAATTAAATACAACAAATTTGAAATTTAAAAAAATAGATTACCAAAAAAACCCCAAACTGTCCTTGAGACTTGGTTTGAAATTTTAAAATTTCAAACCACTCTGTTTTAAGTTCCATATGTACCAGTGTATTTCCAAATGTCAGACTTAATATACGAGTAGTCCGTCAGCAATCTGGACTCCATGTACTAAGGCCATCTATATCTTTTTTGATCATCTGCGTTTGGAATGACTTTAGTGATCTGGGAAATACCTTAGGATATCAGAGAAAAATATTGGGGATGGTAAATACTTTTTAGCATATTTGCATGACAGTACTAAGACTCAGATTATTTCTTTGGATTAGATTTCTGTGGTTCAGTTTTCTTGTGTGTATAATTGGTTTAATATTTTGTTGAAGACTGATATTTATTAAGTACTTTGAGATCCTCTTATTTGTTAAACTAAACTTTCATTGGAATCTTACTGGCAATTTTTTTTATTTAAAGATACATTGTTTTTAGTTGGGACATTGAGAAACAGCAAGAATATAGAAATTGATTTCAAAATTTTAGATTCCTTAAAGGTCTGCAAGATTATCCTTAGTGCCCCATTCCCCAAGGATTTAAGCACATGCTTAACTTGGTCTAATATGATTTCAGTAGGATTAGTTGCAGAGCATAAAGCAATGGTGGGCAACCTGCGGCCCACAGCTGGTCAGGGTAATCCCCTGGCAGGCCGCGAGACAGTTTGTTTACATTGACCTTCCGCAGGCATAGCCGCCCGCAGTTCCCAGTAGCTGCGGTTCACCATTCCCGGCCAATGGGAGCTGCAGGAAGCGATGTGGGCCACAGGGCGCTGCGCGCAGTCGTCCTGCGGACGGTCAACATAAACTGTCTTGCGGCCCGCCAGCGGATTACCCTGACGGACTGCAGGTTGCCCACCACTCGCATAGACCTTTGGACAGGGTGTGGGGAAATCAGTTTGTTATTAAATTGGTTCCTGATATTTGTGACATCAACACATTTATTTACATTTGTTTATAAATCTCTCAAAAGCAAATTCTGTGAGACTGTGATCTGGGAACAGGTAGTGCATTTAAACAAACCACGATACAGATACAGTAAGTGAGAACTGATAGTAAGATTGAAAGTATATCTTCAGTTTTATAGGGATACCCTACCTATGTGGACTTCAGTTGAATTCTGAATACATCTCTTGAGAATCTGTATTTTAGCTTTCAAACTATGGAAAACATAAACTTTAACTTTATTGAAAAGCAGGTTTCTCTCTAAGTACAATTATTTATGTATTATTTTGTTTCTATTCTTATCGGCCACAAACTAAAAATTTAAACAGAAGTTAATCATGCTTCCTAAAATAACATCTGATTGTCTCTTGCACAAAATTTTGGATCCCCTTCACGCTACAAAGGAAGAAATTGTAATTTTGCTGTAATTTCCCAAGATGAAACTCTACTAATACTGTCTTCGTAGTCTTGTTAAAATGGAGTATAGCAACAATTTATAAAAAACATGTATATAAATGCTGCTGGGCTTTCATATGTTAGCCACTAGAAATTTGTGAGATCACTGAGATTTTTCTCTTTCAAATTTCATAAAGATTGTTGTGCTGGTAGACAATTACTTAGATACATTTATAAAACTGTCCCTTAACATTATATTATTATATAATAGTTAAAGTTCATCTTTATGATCACTGTGAGCCTTAAGTAGAGACATCATTTAGTAGAATAAACTGCAAACTTATTATTTGTCAGATACCTGGTTACTTTACTGTTTCACTTCCTTTAATTAAGCCTCACTGACAAAATATCAATGCCTTGGATCCCTCTATTCAAAGGACTCTGAGTATTTTAAATAGCTTAAGTTTGTAAGGTGTTCCAACATAATATTGATTTTTTTTTCCCTTAAATTTTTCTAACTTAACAAGTTTTAGAAATATTATGCTGGATATAATTGACGATTTAGTCAAGACATAATGAAAGTTAACAAGCCAGTGGAAGATTACTCCTCAACTAGAGGTGTGGTTATAATAGGGGAATGTTTAGAGCCATCTGGCTGTTACATCAGGCAACTGATATTCTATGCCTAGACAGCTGATCATGTCTTAACAGTTGGTTTGAGAGACTCTTTAAATGCTGTGAAAATACTTTTCACTGTAGATATATTTATTTTGAAGTTGAGGATCCAGAGGACTTACAGTAGAGAAGTGTTGCGAGGTTTTTCACGTATTTCAGTATTTTGGGGGGAAATGAAGTGGGATCACAATTTTTTTTTTTTTATCATGGCTATCTGTTTTCTCAGAATACAGTTTTAGAATTAGACTGTTGAATGTATCTGAAAATTCTTATCAACTTTTGACTTAAAAGTAAAATAATTTCAATATATGTTAGGGCAGAGTTCCATCTCTAATAGCAGAACATTTAGTTATCTGGGGTGAGTGTGTCAATTTTCAGTATAAACTTTAAGCAACTGATAAAACCCCACTTCTAACATTTTAATAATTATGCAGATTTTTAAAAAAAAAGTTTCCTCAAGGGATTTTTTTAAGTCATTCACTTCCTGTCCCTGCTGTTTGCTGTTATTCACTCCAAGTCGTGCACAACAGCTGCTTAGGAAGTTTTCTGCATGTTTATGTGTTTGCATCCAGCAAAGATACTGAGTGGTCAAAAGTCGCAACTCCTACCTGTGTCATTTGGAAATGAATGTTAAAACCATCGTGGGCTAATGATACAACAGATGCCAGCTCAGAATTAAGCTGTCACAATTTAAAAAAAAAAAAACAACAACAACCCTATAAAAATCTTTTTTTCTTCTCTAAGAAGAGAAAGCACCAAGCTACCAAAATAAATAGAAACTAGAATCCCTAAATATAACATAATTGCAAATCGAGTAATTTAGTTTTGGATGGACATTGCAACTGAAAATGTTAGTGATCAGTGCAATGTCTTGAAAATGGGAACTGTAGTTTGAACGGGATTGAAAATGCTTACGTTCTGTGTGCTGTGACTTTCTTGAACATAACTGAAAGAACTCTTGGGATTAAAATATGTAGGAATATATATAATTTATATTATAACCAAGAAATCTAGCCCAGATTGGGCTTGTGGTAAAACAGTATTTTTTGTATTTGATGTAGTTGCTCAATATAGAGAAGAAACTCCCAACACTGAAAAGAAATTAAAAATTCCTATTTATGTGAAGGATTAAAACTTCCAGTCTTCCTGGGTTTAGATTCCCAGACTGAAGCATAAGGAGATCAGACCTTCTTCCAAATCCTGCAGGTTTGCCCAAGACACGAGTGGAAGCTCTAATCCAGCATCCATTTAGACCAAATGCAACATATGGAAGTAGGGGAAAACTATATGTGTGGGAATCCTACATCAGTGAAAAAAATTAGAATAAAATAGAAGAGTTTAGCTGAAAGGTCAGTCTTTGACTCAAATTAAATAATTTATCCTCTTTGTATTACAAATACCAAGTGGAACAAAAACTGCACCAGAATCTCCCAGTACCAGAGTGTTTTTTCTATGCTGTTTATCAACTGATAGTTGTAATAGTATCTGGTGAACGCGGTAAAACATTTGGTATGCCTTTGTCACAGTTATAGGAAATACATGTTTAAAGTTTATTACTTTCTTCTGCCTGTAATAGAAAAATGCAAAAAAAAACCCCACCCCTGACTTAAATATTGTATTCAGAACAGAGATTCAGAATGTTTCTTGAAATATTTGTTATAATCAAGACTTTTCAGTGGATGAACCAGTGGTAAGTAAACTGTCTCACATTAAAGAAATAAATCCATACCTGGCTACCCCACTAGATGAGATGTAACCTATTGAACATGCTTATTGAATATTGATTACACATAAATGCAGAAATACTCTACTTATTTGAAATGCTCTTTGTGAATTTTGATGGTGTTGTATGCTAATGAACGTTGAGATCTATGGAAGTTTTGACTCTGTAGTACACTTTCATAGAGAATCGTTTCATGAACATCTTTAAAATATCCCACTGTAATCTACTACTCAATGAGTATGTCAGATCATATGTTTGGAAGGAAGCAACTGGTAGGAAGAATATTTTAGGTAAGATCTCATAGGACACACCAAGCTAACAGAATTAGTAAAGGAGTGACACAGTTGAACAGAACTTGTTTTCCTAAATCAATTTTGCATGTAACAGTAATAGTTATGATACAGAATTATTGTGAATGAGGTGACAGACACTTTAATACAAACCAACCAGTATTTCTTGTCAACTAACAACAAAATTTTGCAATGCCCATGCCAAAAGAATAAACTTTTCTACCATGCTTGTTCCTCCCATTTTACCTTCTTGTTCTTGACTCTTTCCAAATCCATGTGACATGGATATAGATAGGCCCTCCTCTGAGTAGCATTTTTCTCCTCCCTCAAGACAGGCAACAAATTATTTTCTTCCCATTTTGTGTGGCCTTAGTAGTTACAGCTGGAGACTAGGTATTCGAGCATCATGTTCCCTGTCTCCTCCCCCCCCCCCCCTTTTTTTTTTTGTTTATGTAGAATAAGCGACTGTCAGAGCTCTGTCTCATTCTTCAATCTGTTTACCCTTTTATTGATTCCCTCTCATTTAACTCACATTAATTCCAAAATCCACATTTGATTTTTATCTCCTCGCTACCATTCTTCACTCTCTTCCTCTTGTATCTTTTCTCTTCCTAGCCTCCATGCTCTCTTACTTCCACTCAGATAGAAGGAAAAAAAGGGGTGAGGAGGAGAAAAAAGGGGAAGCCCAGAAGGCTCTCTAGTGGACTTGCAGAAGTATCTGGGGAAAGGGGGACACTGATCCCCTTCTACCACTCCGATCCCCTCTAGAAGGAAGCCAGTGGGGCCTCTGGAGCACTCTCCATCTCTTCACCAGGAGGATGAGGCCCAGTGGAGAGTAGCTTCTTTTTGTGTCAGGACTTAAGTTAATAGACAAATGACTTGTGGATGGTACTGATACAGGAGTCTTTTTTTTCTCAACTACTTGGGTTGGCATAATCTACGTAATGAGCTCTTTGAGAGCTTCAGAGACCGTCTCCAGATTGGACATTTGAGAGATGGAGACCTTACTGTTAGTTTTCCTTGCACAAGAATTCTCTGAAGGTGCCATTGAAATTGTGGCTTGCTGGTCCTCCTTTCCAAACTTATTATTGCCAGCTGCTAGTGGATCAGTGGTTTTTCCAAGCCTGATGGAAACCCATCTCAAGTGTGGAGTTTTGTATTGTTAATATTACAACCTACTGATAATGTTGCTCTTGCATCTTCAAACCTCCATGTAAACAGTGGTGAAGTAGTTTCTGAATATAGGGACTCAGTTAATGGGGAAACCAAGAAGAGCAGCTTTTTTCTGGGGCAGTTTGACTTTGCTAATATGAACATAATTTTTATTTATTCTACTGCATGTGGAGGGTTTTGGAGGTGATGGAGGGTTTTTGGTTTAGTTTTGTTTTTCCCCTGTGAAATTCCTCATTCGGAGGTGTCCTGGCTCCTTTATCTTTTTCCTCCTTCTGTCCCTTATTTTCTCTTCCTCCTCCTTCCTTTTTTTATTCATCCTTTGTTCTCTTTAGCCTCAGAAATTTGGAATGATGGGTGCTAGTCAGTTTCTTAGCTTAGCATTGAGGGCTACCCCAAGAGAGCCAGTTGGGGTCTAAATCTGGACTAGTGGTAGTTCCTAAGTTTGCATTACTTGGACTTCGCTATGGTAAAGGATATTGTAGCACCTGGGAGTTGAATTTCCCCTTCTAAACTCTTAACAAAATCCTTACCATTTTGAAGGAAGAGAGCTTCCTTCAAGATCTGGCCAAAGGTAGTGTACTACTTTAGTAACATCCAGCATAAATATTCATTCAGAGTACCTCACTTAATTGTTCTACATATCACTGGAATATTCTACACGTGATCTAATCTCTATATTAATATTCCAAATAACCAGATTTGTGTTTCTGGAAAACGTTTTCCTAATACTGTATTTTGAACAATGATAAATGCTGTAGGGTAGCCAAACCTAAAATTGCTTCTAATGAAGTTTTTCCTTTAGCATATGCTTTTTTTTTTTAATACTTAACATATTTTAAAGTTCAGGAATGAGAGTTTATAATATGATGCTGCTGCCACTACTATGGCTTTGAAGGAGGCCATGATAAAAATTGTTTTTGCTAATGGATATGAAACTATTAAAATCCTTAATATGGAGGAAAAATAGGAAAATGTTTGTTCACATTATCTATGTTCTTGTATGTTTAAAAAGTTTACCCAAAGAGAGAATTTTTAAATATTTGTGCTTAAAGTATGGTTTCTTTCCCCTTTGTGTAGGTGCCCTGCTCTCTCTCCTCACTTTCATATTTTAGTATAAGGCACGGTTGGGTCTTTTTTTCAGTCTTTTTGTAATGATTTGTGGCTTTTGGCCAAGTTGTGTTACGCTGAGCACCAGCACTAACATGTAGTATAGAATGGATTTCTTTTTTGCTAAATTTCATACCAACCTATTGAAAATAATTATAAATAAATTTGTGGGGGAGTAACTTTCTGCCTTGGAAGCTTGTTTGTCCATGCTCAGGAGTGGGAGTAGGGACTGGATAACGTGGAAATACACATCTCTTCCAGTGAAATTCACCTTATTTCTTTTGATTTGTTCGCATTCCCTAAAAATGAGTGCATGTCCTTTTTTGTTTGTGCTCCTTGACAATTATACAAATAGTCTACCTCCAGGAAATTACCACTCTAGTTACCCTAAAATTAACATAACTTTGGCAGTAGTTTTACCCAGGGTTTCAGTTGTACATGTTAATTTCTTCTGAGCACATGTATAGAGGAAGAAGTATAACGTTCAAACATTCCATAAACAGTTTGCTTCTCCATAGTGATCACAAAATGCGTAATGTAGCATAACAAAATTTTAGGAGAGAATATTATTCTCAGCTGGAAAGACTTAAAATGTCTACTCAGCCTACCAAGTATGAGTAGATTAATTATAGTAAGCACATTAAATCTTATCTTATAAAATATTTTTCTTATAAAATGCTTATAGAAACTGCAGTCTAGCCTTTGCACCTATGAGGAAAGATAGTTGAAAGAGGTAGCTGGAGCTGAGAAAGGAGGGGTCCCTTCAATTTTCCCTATTTATTTTTTCAACTACTGCAATGTTTTGGATGGTATGCTCCTTTCTCTGTAAAAAGAACAGGAGTACTTGTGGCACTTTAGAGACTAACAAATTTATTAGAGCATAAGCTTTCGTGGACTACAGCCCACCCACGAAAGTTTATGCTCTAATAAATTTGTTAGTCTCTAAGGTGCCACAAGTACTCCTGTTCTTCTTTTTGCGGATACAGACTAACACGGCTGTTACTCTGAAACCTTTCTCTGTAAAGGTGCAGGTCAGACATGTGGAATAAGGATGGTAACTTGGTTTGTGTATCAGCAAATTCCTGTTCAGATGGTATTGATGCCAGGACTTAAATTAGGGAAGCAAAATTGCATTGTTGCTTCTGTATAAGAACTGGTGAATTTTCTACTTGCAGCCCACACCTTTTTCCTTCCCTTTCTCAAATCTGCAATTAGAAATATGACTTTTTCCCCCTCCCCCCAGATTTTCACTCTGTGCGCTCAGGGAATACCTTCCAGTGATAGTGTATTGTGATTCCCTCTACATATACAATGGAAACTGCAGACAGTCTTAATATGACTGGATCCCAAGTTTTAAAACACTTAAAATGTAATGGTCCTCTTTTTGCTGTATTTTATAGTCACTTTTATTTGGAGAAAGTGCGTTTTTTTGTGTGTGTGGTTGTTGTTGTTATTATTGATAGGCTCTATCAAAATTAGAGGCTCTTGCCTATCTTGCTATCCGCTTCATTTGCTTGTTGGATGCAAGTTAGATTTTATTCCTCAAGCTGTGGATTTATCAGTTATAGAATCATAGAAATATGGGGCTGAAAGGGACTTTAAGAGTTCATCCAGTCCATCCCTACACACTGAAATAGGGCCAAGTATATACCTAGACCATCCTGGAAAAGTGTTAGTCTAACCCAGGGGTCTCAAACTCAATTTACCTTAGGGCCAGGGCCAGTCCTCAAATCCTCCCAGCGGGCCAATAATGTCACTGAAGATGGTGTTCAGAAAGGAAAATGTTTATGTTGTGTTTTTTATTTTGAATTTCTTAGAAATAATAAAACTGTCATACAACTTTATACAATTCTTTGCCTGCCAGAGAGTTTTTAGTGTTTGCCAGACACCTGGCAATGCTCCAGTTTTGTCAGTTTGCTGATGTTTGGCCTCAGTGACTGAGCAGTTGAAACCTTCAGGATTGAGCAAGGTGTGCATCTGATAGTTGTTTGGTATTTTGACTTGTTTATATTAATATTAATTGTGGGAAAAAGTGATGCTGCCTCCATGGCTGACTCTGCCCGGCAACTAATGATGCTGCCTCCATGGCTGACTCTGCCCAGTGACTAGTGATGGTATCTCTCTCTCTCTCTCTCCCCCAGCCAATGGGAGCTGCGGGGGGCGGTGCCTGTAGCAGACAGAGCTGGCAGTGTGGCTGCATGGGTCTCTCCTCCGTGGGCCGCAGTGCGGAGATTCTCAGGCCGCAAATGGTCCACAGGCCGGGACTTTGAGCCCCCTGGTCTAGCCTATTCTTAAAAACCTCCAGTGATGGGGATTCCACAACCTCCTTTGGAAGCCTACTCCAGTACTTAACTATCCTTATAGTTATTTTTTCCTAATAGCTAACCTAAATCTCCCTTACTGCAGACTAACCCCATTACTTCCTCTCTTACTTTCAAGGGACCTGGAGAACAGTTTGCTCACCATCATCTTTATAACAGTCCTTACTATATTTGAAGTCTGTTATCAGGTTCCCCCTTACCTCCCTCAGTCTTTTTTCCTTAAGACTAAACATACCCTGTTTTTTTAGCTTTTCCTCATAGGCCAGGTTTTCTAACCCTTTTATCATTTTTATTGCTCTCCTGTGGATTCTCTCCAGTTTGTCTACATTGTTCTTAAAGTATGGTGTCCAAAACTTGATATATTACTCCAGGTCACAGCTCACTAGTGCTGAGTAGAGTGGGACGGTTACCTCCTGTGTCTTCCATGCCACACTGCTGTTAATACACCCCAGAATATTAGCCTTTTTCACAGCTACATCAGATTGTTGGATTCTTTTCAATTTTTGATCCACTATAACCCCGAGATCCTTTTCAGCAGTACTATCACCTAGCCAGTCATTCCCCTGTTTGTAGTTATGCTTTTGATTTTTTTCCTTCCTAAATGTAGTGCTTTGCACTTCTCTTTATCGAATTTCATCTTGTTGATTTCTGACCAGTTTTCAATTTGTCAAGGTTGTTTTGAATTCTAAACCTGTCCTCCAAGGTACTGGCAACCCCTCCCAGCTTGGTGTCATGCACAGATTTTATAAGCATGATCTCCACTGTGTTCTCCAGGTGATTAATGAATCTATTGAATAGTACCAGACCCAGGATAGACCCTGCAGGACTCCCTAGATACATCTCTCCAGTTTAACAGCAAACCATTGATTATAACTCTTTGAGTATGGCTTTTCAACCACTTATGCACGCACGTTATAATAATTTCAGCTGGGCGACATTTCTCTACTTTGTTTCTGAGCATGTCATGTGGGGTTGTGTTAAAAGCCTTACTGAAATCAAGATATATCACGTCTACTGATTCCCTCTCCATCCACTAGACTAGAAACCCTATCAAAGAAGAAATAAGGTTGGGTTGGCGTGATTTGTTGTTGACACATCCATGTTGGCTACTACTTATCACTCTGGTATTCTTTAGGGGCTTACAAACTGATTGGTTGATAAGTATTTTTTGTTCCAGTATTTTTCCAGGAATCAAAGTTAGGCTGACAGGTCTGTGGTTCCCCAGGTCCTTTTTGTTCTCCTTTTTAAGGACTGATGCTAAGTTTGCCCATCTCCAATCTGGTCCTCCATGAGTTCTCGAAGATAATCGCTAATAGTTCCAAGATTGCTTCGGCCAGTTCCTTAAGTACCCAACGGTGAATTTTTGTCCGTTCCTGCTGACTTGTATACGTCTAACTTATCTAAATGTTGTCTAGCCTGCTCTTGCTATATTATGTTGTGTGTTCCTTCCCCCTTGTTGTTAATATTAATTATGTTAAGCATCTGGTCACAACCTTTTAGAACCTTTTAATGTGACCTTTTTTTTTATTACATGTAGTTTCCACCATTTGGAACATAGCAGATGCAAGTCATAGATTTTTTTTTTTTTTATTATTATTGTGGCAAAATATCCTCAGATTTTTTTGGACATGGGTTACATAATCACAGTATCTATTTGTGGTGATTTACAAACAGTCTGGTAGCAGTTACATGTGATTTCAGTTAAGTTTGCCAAGAATGCAGTTTCTTCCAGCCCAAGGCCAACCACGTTGTTCTGCAACTCAAGTCTTTACTAGCTCTGAGTTTTAGAAGCCCAGTGTTGGAAGTCCAGTCTTCTACATGACAAAAAGTGCTACCAACTTGCTATTTACAATGACCTGCAAAGGAGAAAATAATTTGGCTTTTTCCCTCTTTTTTATGATGTATGAATAAGCAGAAGGTTTGAAAGCTTTTCTGTTTCTGCTTCGTTTTTACATTAGATATTCAGGTCTTGCAAACTATTTTTGAAAACTATGGTTGGATACAGAAGTACTAATTTTATGATATGCTAAAGATGTGAAACATGAATTTTATGTAGGCTATTTAAAGCTGTAAACTTCTATTTAATACACATGGTGCAAAACCCCTTTTTAAGGACTAAGTATTCCAGCCCCTTTAAGTATTAGAAGAATCAATAGCTGGAAGTTAAAACTGGGCAAATTGAAATGGCACTTTTTTTTAAGAGTGAAGGTGATTAACTAATGGAACAAACTACTAAGGGAAGGTGGTGCTTTCTCCATCTCTTGAAGCCTTCAGATCAAGACTGGATGTCTTTCTAGAAGATATGGTTTAGTCAGACACAAGTTATTGGGCTCAACATGGGAGTAAATGGTTGAAATTTGATGGCCTATGTTGTATGAGAAGTCAGGTTGGATCATCTAGTAGTCCCTTCTGGCCTTAAAATCTATGAAAAGAGAGAGTTGAAAAAGTTCCTAGTGTATATCTATGTCATTCAGAGTCCTCCAACAAAAACATGGAAGGAGAAGACTTAACATTCCTATTTTTAAGGTCTTGCTTACATGAGAAAATTGTAGTAATTTAGAAACTGATATAGTTAAATTAGTTCAACTTCCTTCTGTGGAAACTCTTATTTAGAGTTGAGTGCCTTACGTCATCTATAAATAGATAGGAAATACCTCATTGTACACTTAGAGGAACATCAACTTTAATCAACTTTTTTTAACAAAGAATAATAGTTTAAGGTATTGAATTCCCCTCTGAAGTATGACTTTGTTGGGGGCGGGGGGAAACAGTGAAACGGCCTATACAAAGTGCTGTTAAATGCACTAAGTAAAATGTAAAAACAGACTTAGTTAATTTTTTCAGTTATAGTCTTGTTTGTGTTTGAGGTGATTGTGCTGTTTACTTCTTTTTAAGGTCTCCATAAACTAGGCAATAAAATAAAATAAATCACTGGTACTACCAACACCTGTCACAGTCATCTCTAAAAAGCCTTATATTCCCATATACAAAAAGTTGGCTGTAGTCCACGAAAGCTTATGCTCTAATAAATTTGTTAGTCTCTAAGGTGCCACAAGTACTCCTGTTCTTTTTGCAACATATAGAGTGCACTAACTTGAGCAAGGTTTTACACTACTTGTACTGGTACATCCTACAGAGGTGAATTGGAAACCTCACAGGTTGCAATCTCACCAGTATAGCAGGTTCTCCTTGACTACTTTTGAAACACCATGCATAATACACCTCTACCCTGATATAACACTGTCCTAGGAGCCAAAAAATCTTACGCATTATAGGTGAAACCGCGTTATATTGAACTTGCTTTGATCCACTGGAGTGCGCAGCCCCACCCCTCCGGAGCGCTGCTTTACCACGTTATATCTGAATTCGTGTTATATCGGGTCGCGTTATATCAGGGTAGAGATGTAAATATGACCCAACGAAATAAAAATATTTTAATTTTTATTAGAAAAAGAATAACCATATAAATCTAGTGACCATCAAAACAGACCTGTCTTCTGCTACTATACAACAAAATCTAAATAAAGTTAGAACACTAACTACATTACCATTTAAAAAAACGTACATTGAAAATCTAAGATGACCGAGATGCATTTCCCATGCATTGGACACCTGAAAGATGGCTGGTGGGAGGGGAATTAAGGAACATTATTGAAATGCCATAAGAACACAAACCAGAAAATGCCCTCCCTCCACCCACCCCCAAAAAGAAAATCTTGTATCTCAGACTTACTTACCCCATAGATGTTCCTCCTACTACTTGCCTTCTGAGGGGCAGGAACATATCTCTTTTAATGGTCCTGAGAGGAACACGAGAGGAAGAAAAAAATATTAGCCCAACTGAAAAAGCAGGCCTGCAGCCCCCGCTCAGCCAAAGTCCCATCAAAGCAAATGGGACATTCGAATTGGGCCCTAAACAGTGGCAATTTTTAAAAGAAAAGTTAATGCAATTTCAGAAGATATGACCAGTTTGCTTGCTGCCTCAAGCACTTACAGTAGTGCCAGGTTAAAAGATAGTGGGAGAAGAGGGTTCAGATTACTTTTTGCTATCACTTCATTCCATCAATAATATAAGGACATAGCATCACACCATCTCCCCACACTTTTTTTTTTTTTAAACAATGCATAATGAATCTCTTATGGATAACTTATGGAACCTATTGTTCGAAGATGCTGAAGTTGAGATCCTACTAGGGTTCAAAGCAAATTAAACACCCAATAGATGAGAATATTCACAATGTTGAGAACAGTCACTGTGACTCTAGGTGACTTTATAAAAAAAAAAAAAAAGAATCTCAACCTTCTTACTTCAGGGAATAAGCCAGCTACTAACTGACAGGAGTTAGGAAAAAGCTTTCCCAAGGGGTAGGCTATTCATTATCCTCTGCATGTTTTTTTTTCTCCTTCATCTGAAACATCCACTGGACTACTGGCTTGATCCTGTATGTTAGTTCCTGTAGTCCAAGCATCTACTCTGGAGAGATGCATAAAGAATCATCAGGTGGGTATATCAGGAATATCACAGTGTAGCAGATGAAGGCATTTCAAATTCTGGATGTAGTGTAAATAATTTCTCCTTCTGCTTCTCCAGGATTCCCTTATTAGTCTGAAATGACTGTGTTTGACATGATGTGATGTTACAAAATGCAACCGTACCTGCACCAGTTTAGTTGCCTGGTATAGATGAGCGCCTACATTCCCCTCCCCCCTTCCCTCCCCCATGCTGAGTACCTACCCAGAGTAAGGGCAGAAATGTCCATCCGTGGCTGGTACAACATGAAGAATTCCTTGAGTATTGTTCACAAGTAACACAGGTTTTGCTCCTGAGCTAGCTGGGGATATGCAGGTGTTGCAATGGCAGTGCATTCAGCTCCTGGTGATGGAATGCCACACTTTTGGAAGAGTAGTTGAAAAACGTACCACCCTGAAATACTACTACAGCTTTCTTTGCTGAAGTAAGGAAGGTTGCTATGTCCTGTAATTTTAAGATGGCAGTGATAAATAATGATAATGAAGGAGTCTTGAAGAATCTCTCTTTGTGGAAAGTACAACTTAAGAATTTTAGATCAGTTATACAAAGTGGATAAGTAGATCTGTCTTCCTCTTAAAAGGAAAATTCTTTGGCTGTTATATAATCAGTGAAATTTATTGAAGTTAATCAGTTTTCTGGTTTTATTGAAAGTGGTTGAAATTGGGCCAAGAATCTAAATGACTAGTCTGCCACAGAAAGACCTACCTATAAGTGTGTGTGTGTGTGTGTGTGTGTGTGTGTGTAATGCCCCTGACCTGTTTCTCCCCCCACCCCATTACATCAATTTTGAACTTAATGGTGCTACTGCCTTTTCTGTTTACATCAGTGCTGAATATTCCCCCTGCGACCCTCCCAATTACTTTTCTGCACTATTTGGGCACCTCTTGAATTAATGCCACAATCACAGCAAAAATCAGCCTAGGTCATTAGACATTAACATGCTAGTAATCACATTTGTGACTTTGGGGGACACACTGGCAATAAATCCTGTAGGTTTGTATACCTTCAGAAAACGAATCTGTTATCTCCCTGCTTTATTGAAAGCTTTCTGGTTAGTAGTTTTTATTTTCTTAAGTCTCAGTTTGGCCAGTCACATCTTATACTTCCTCTTATAACCATTGTGCAGACCTGGGTCACTTAGTCCACCCCAAATATCTTGTGTACACAATGAGCTTATTGTTGGATAATCTTAGTTGCTTTGTGCAAGAAAATAGACATAATAGCACATGAGTCAGGTGGCATAGTTCTTCTCCACGTCCCTTGCACCCCCTCTTTTGTTTCAGCCTCTGCTGACATGTGGCTTTCCAAATCTTTACAGTGTATTTTTTGACTGGCTGGCTCAACAACACTGAAAATGACAGTCAAGGCAAAGTCACATCCAGACTATAATAACTCTAAAATGTTACCACTGAACCTCTCTGTCCCAAACTGTTTTTCAGGATAGGTTTTCCTAGTTACATTCTGGTGTTAATTTATCAGTATTGCTGCCTGGGGGCTGACTGGTTCAGGGCATAGGTAATGTGAAGCCTTTCATTTTGTAGCTGCTAGTTCAGATCAAGCTGAGATTGGCAGAGACCCAACCCAATGGTGTTACCGTTTGATGGCTGTCTAATTTAAATGAGCGGATCATCATCTCAGTCGAGTTTGGTATGAATTGGCACCCTTTTTGAGAGTCTCAGAAGGGAGGTAAGTAAGTGGAAATTGAACTTCACTCAATTGTAGAGGAGGTCCCTCCAGTTTAATGTTCTAGCATAAAAGTAGGATAGTGTGAGAATTTGTGCTGCTGCTGCCTGTTATCTGTCTATCTTACCTATTTGCAGTGCATCCATCACTGTAAAGTTTGATATACTTTTTCTTTGGCTTAGAGGACTTCATTTTCTTGGTCTCTCAGGAATAATAAATTCATTGTAATAAAGTAAAAATTCTTACTGTTCCGAAGATGTTGTCTCTGCATAAAATACAGTTTGGTGTCCATGGCATCTGACAAAACATAACCTACTATGCTTCTGTAAATACTGGGAATTATCTCCATGAAGTAGGTGACCTGACTTCTCTACAGTTAGTATATTTGGTAATTTGTCTAATGGGCTAAAAAAGACATCTACTCCAACAAGAACAAGAGAATTGGGAATGGTAAAATATCCAGAGGCCTTACTCATCTCATAAGGAAGTTTAATGTGATCCATTCTAGACTTTTTCTTCTAGTTTATTAAATGTGTCCTTCTAATGCTAAGCATGTGCACTTCTAAAAATACAAAATATTCTAATTTGATCAACATCAATGTGAAGTCCTTCCCAATCCACGTCAGGGAAATTCGTTGGAAACTATCCTTGTCAATAAATTAAGATTTCTGTTCTAAAGCTAGGATTCTGTTGAAAATGCCTGGTTACTAGTACACTCCCTTCAAATCGAAGGGCAGTTATCTTAAGTACCACAGTTGATCTTAACTGTTGTGGTATCCCATGAGGAGAAAAGTGGTTTTAAAAATAGTCAAGAGCCCAAAACTGTTATGATTTTATGGGTCAAAACCAACAACTAAAACCACTCTTTAACAAACTGGAAGCAAATGTAATTTACTGGGCACAGGAATTATATGCTTCATCCAGAAGCACTGCTCAGCAATCTGCATTCTGCACAGTCGAATGTTTGAGGCTGGTCTACAGGTGAATTGCAGTAGTTCAGTGTGGAAGTAAGGAAGACATGGATAGTTGTGCTGAAGTATATTGCTAAAAGTAAAGACAGATATACGGAGAAGTGCCATCAATTTGAGTTTAAGATCTCACCTCACTTGGCTAATCACTGCTGGATAAGTTACTGCTGACTCAGTACATCTTAATTTACTACTTTCGTTCTGTGGAGTAGGAACAGATTAGTGATATAATTCTGTTCACCCCTCCTTTTGCTTATACTCTGTACTTTATTATGGCACCCCTGCAGAGGGGAAGAAGAGAAGGTTCGAAGTGCAGTGTCATGGAGGTCAGACTTTGTTGAGTTATGTATGAGTCAAAATAGATTCTCACTCACTCTTGTTAGCCATATTGACTCTTCAATGCTTGCCAGAGTAAAATGTAGCAAACTTATTTTTTTAATCAGAACCCATAGGAAGATTTGTACAATATGTAATATTCAGAGTTGTACTTGAATAACAAGGAGACATTTTGTTAAATAGTCATAAACTCTTGTCTAACTCATCACCTGAAGAAACTGATCTTTGTTCCTTAAGCATGCATGAGTTACCTCACCTCCCTTCTTCCTCATTAAAATTGAGTGAATTCACTTTTTCAGTTTTGCATTATTTGCTTATAAACCAAGAGTACAATAGTAACATTGAGCCTAAAGGTCCAGCAGTCATTTTAATACATGTTAACATTTTATTATTCCATCTGAAATGTTACATAACTATGTCTATAATCAGACTACATGAAAGCTCTTCAATGAAAAAAATTAAAAATAACATTGTCCTGTTTTTAAGGATCTCTCTGAATTTTAAATTATCACATAGAATTTGGAAGAGTTAGGATACCTATCAGTTATCCATCACATAATAACATTCTTCTTCCTTAGTTTGGTTATTGGTTGAAAATTGAGTGGGTAAAATGAGAATTGTGGCCATATTAGGTTATCTGGTGATGTATTCAGTCTGTTCTAATAATGGCCAATCATGACTGAAGTGAGAATTTTGAGTGTTTGTGGGGTACGTATAACTGTATATATGAACAGAATGATTTTATTTTTAACAATAACAGTTATTCAAACAGGGTGGTGAAAGTTTTGTTCATATATATAATCTGTTTTGTATGCAGTCCTTTACTTTTTAATTCTAAAACTTTGAGGTTTGATCCTATACTCTGTGTTCATGTTTAGATTTTTGCCTCAGATTTTTTTGATTGAAAGCATGGGAAAAAAGCTTCCTTCAGAAGTATTTTAAGTTATGAGAGCTGTCCTACTGAAGATGTTTGTTTATTTATTTTAAAAAGCCCATGCTGATAGGGTAATATATTAAACTAAAGCAAATTTTAAAGCTTTATAATGTTTGCCATAATCTGAATATTTTTTGTCCTCATGCTGATAACAAAATGAAATTATTATAAGATGTTTTAGCGCAGGGTGCCATTTTAAAACGCAGTGTGGAACTGCCTGCTTAAAATGATTTGTCTTCATTGTTTTTTCTTATTTTTAAACAGGGTTTGTGGATGCACTTAGATGTTTGCAATGAGCACTGTGGCTGGCATGCCCCAGTGTTTTGGATACCAATGCACAGGACTCCATAGTAATCGAATTTATCAGAAACGAACGTCATGAGCATAGTGATCCCGTTTGGGGTTGACACAGCAGAAACTTCTTATTTGGAAATGGCTGCAGGCTCAGAGTAAGTATTTTTAACATAACTGCTAACTTTGTTATTTTTTCTTTTTGTGATGTGCATTTTCGAATAGAGACTTCCAAAATGTTTTTACTTAATTGTTTGAATTTTAATAGCTATTTTTATTCACCTACTTTAGCTTTATTTTTTCTTCGTCAGTACTCTCTTTTTTTTTAAGAAAGAAGCAGTATTTGTCAGCAGTTCAGTTTATCAAAGGGGATAGTTTTAAATAAAATATGCTTTACTGCTTCAAATGTTTTTCTCATGTTGATCATTTTGGCTTCCTTAAAGTATGCATCAAAACCTAGTTGGTTGTATTTAGAGTCACAAATGTATCCTTTGGTGCATGGAATTACGTACATGAAATACTGATAATCCGGAAGGGTGTTTTAAAAAATACATTTTCATAGTTAATATTTTTAATTTTGTTATAATGCATCCGATTACATTTATTTCTCTCCCAATATTTTAGTCTTCCTATTTGGTAATCCATTGTTTTTGCTTTTTATAGCTGAAGTGGCTAGCTTAAAGGTTTAGGCATATGTGTGAAATAACTAGACAGACGCCTAGGAATCACAGGTTCAGCTCGGCCCTTCATCTTTCTGAGGTAGATAAACTGCTCAAAAATCCATTTGCTTTATTGGGTGTCAATCAGATGATACCTAAAGTCTGGCCCAGTCTGTCTTTTGTAGACATCAAAAACCTCATTGCACTCCTCTTAAGAGTCCTATGATTCATGGGATTGGAAGGGACCTCGAGAGGTCATCTAGTCCAGTCCCCTGCACTGATGGCAGGACTAAGTATTATCTAGAGCAGTGGTTCTCAAACTTTTGTACTGGTGATCCCTTTCACATAGCAAGCCTCTGAGTGCGACCCCCCTTTATAAATTAAAAACATGTTTTAATATATTTAACACCATTATAAATGCTGGAGGCAAAGCGGGGTTTGGGGTGGAGGCTGACAGCTCACGACTCCCACCCCCGTATAACAACCTCGCGACCCCCTGAAGGGTCCCAACCCCCAGTTTGAGAACCCCTGATCTTGACTGTCCCTAACAGGTGTTCGTCTAACCTGCTCTTAAAAATCTCCAATGATGGAGATTCCTCAACCTCCCTAGGCAAGTTATTCCAGTGCTTAACCACTCTGACAGAAAGTTTTTCCTAATGTCCAACCTAAGCTCCCCTTGCTGCAATTTAAGCCCATTGCTTCTTGTCTTATCCTCAGAAGTTAAGGAGACAATTTTTTGTTTACAATTTCCTCCTTGTAACAACCTTGTATGTACTTGAAAAAAGTTATCATGTCCCTTCTTAGTCTTTTTTTCTCCATGCTAAACAAACCCAGTTTTTTCAATCTTCCCTCATAGGTCATGTTTTCTTGACCTTTAATAATTTTTGTTGCTCTCCTCTGGACTTTTTCCGATTGGTTCACATCTTTCCTGAAATGTGGCGCCCAGAACTGGACACACTACTTCAGTTAAGGACTAATCAGCATGGAGTAGAATGGAAGAATTACTTCTTGTGTTTGCTTGCAACACTCCTGCTAATACACCCCAGAATAGTGTTTGCCTTTTTTGCAACAGTGTTACACTGTTGACTCATATTTAGCTTGTGATCCAGTATGACCCCCAGATCCCTTTCCACAGTACTTGTTCCTTCCTAAGTAGAGTACTTTGCATTTGTCCTTACTGAATTTCATCCTATTTACTTGAGACCATTTCTTAAGTTTGTCCAGATCATTTTGAATTATAATCCTATCCTCCAAAGCACTTGCCACCCCTCCCACCTTGGTATCGTCTGCAAACTTTAGAAGTATACTCTCTATGCCAGTATCTAAATCATTGATGAAGATATTGAACAGAACCAGACCTAGAACTGATCCTTGTTGGACCCCTCTCAATATGCCCTTCCAACTTGACTGTGTACAACTGATGATTACTCTCTGGGAACATTTTTCCATACAGTTATGCGTCCGCCTTATAGTAGTTCTAGCTAGGTTGTATTTCCCTAGTTTGTTTGAGACAGTCATATGAGACCGTATGAAAAGCCTTACTAAAGTCAAGATATATCACATCCACTACTTCTCCCCTTATCCACAAGGCTTGTTACTCTGTCAAAGAAAGCTATTAGGTTGATTTTGACAGGATTTGTTCTTGACAAGTTCATGCTGACTGTCACTTTATTACCTTATCTTCTAGGTGCTTGCAAATTGATTGCTTAATTATTTGCTGTATTCTCTTTCGGGGTACTAAAGTTAAGCTGATCGGTCTGTAATTCCCCGGGTTGTCCTTTTCCCCCTTTTTATAGATTGACACTATATTTGACCCTTTTCCAGTCCTCTGGAATCTCTCCCATCTTCCATAACTTTTAGAAGATAATCGCTAATGGCTCAGATATCTCCACAGTCAGCTCCTTGAGTATTCTAGGGTGTGTTTCATCAGGCCCTGCTGACTTGAAGACATCTAACTTGTATTCTCGCCAGTCTGATTAAAAAGATGTCCCTGTTGTTGTGTGGTATGCTGACCACCTGGTTGCCACTCTCCACACCAAAGGTAGCTGCATATCCATGTTGTTTGTGGATTCTTTTGGGATGAAATACAGTACAAAATATTTTCCATGGAGTACAAATGACTGATTTTTTTTCCATTTACATAAAGTAGTAGTATCAGCACCATCCCAATAATCTCAGCATGTCTAAGAATAGCCTTTGTTAATTTTTGTCTTTCCTCTTTTTTTTTTTTTTTTTTTTTTTTGCATTAGTAGAGTATGTAGCAATGCAACGGGTCTTGGTTTTGGCAGGAGGTGAGAAAAGTAACCCAAAAAAATAAAATCTTGCCTGTATAGAGAGAGAAGGTCTCTGTAATGCACAGTATAATATATGTGCTTATAAATCTTAGCCATGATTATTTTTAAAAAATGAAGTCAATGGGAGATGCTAGTTATTCAGCATTTTTGATCATCCGACTGTTTATTTCAGAGCCGAACTTTAGTCACCTATTTTTGAAAAATATTAGATCATATGTAAATTATATTTAGAATCCAATAGGAAAGTCAAATTTGTAACTTACAAATTTATAAGTTATAATTTGTAAATTATAACTTGTTGTTTATCTTTCTAGTCTTTTGAAAGAACTTGCATTTTGAAACTTGCCAATAGACTGTCAGTCACAATGAATATAGATTAAATGTTCTTAATCTCTTTCCTTAGGAGTCTTGCCCCCACCCTCCTACACACACAGTTTTAATTTTGTCCTGTTGAAACCATACAGCTTTCATGGTTTTGCACAGTTTAAGAACATATTTGCATGGTTTAGGTGTTGGAAAAATTGACTAGAATTTGTTCTTACATATTTTCTTTCATGCTTCAGGTCTCCTGAAGAACTTCGAAAGTAATAAGATATTAAATAAAGGCAGTGGAGTTAGGTTTCATCAAGATGGATGAATTGCCATTGTAAACTTGAAAAATGGCTTGCATGCGTCCTTTAATATTAAAACCTGTTGAGTCAAGGGGGGAATTTTCCCTTAAACACGAGCGTTGGTCGTAATTTCTATGAAGAGTGAAATAAGTTTTCTAGCTTTCACCTGGAAAGCTTTTACAGATGGGGCCTAAGAAGAAATCTGTTAGTGTGTCTTTCTTGAAGGGTATCTCCTTATGTTTCATAATCTATACTTTTATACTTAAGACCATGTGAAGAGAATAAGTGGCAAGAGATGCACAAGCTTATGCAGTCAGTATTGTAGGCTGGTTGATATGCCACTGTTTGTCGGGAAAACCAAAGGATTCTATACCGATGTTTTAGTGACAGAGAATCCAAGGCTTGCTTCAGCCAGAGTTCAAAACAGAGAGGTTTCCAATAGCCAAAGCCTGGAAAAAGAGTGCTAGGTTTTCCTGGTTTTAAAAAAGGAAAGAGCCAAAGAAAACAGCTGTCTATATGTGTTTTTGTTTGTTTGGTTTTTGTGTTTGTGGTCTGCAAACTCTAGGGGTATTAGGTGTCTGTTTTTAGTTAGGCTGATGAGACTGCATGTGTTCATGAACTTAACTGCTATCATGACTGCAACGGCTTCTGAGGGTCAGGGACAAGATTTGCTGGGTGCTTTGTGGGGCATCTGAAATAACTTAAAATTTGCCATTCTTGAATTTAGTTTGTGGATTTGTCCAGGATCATGTACAAAATTATCAGTTTTTAAAATAAAATGTAGGAACAGTCCTCCCCATCACTGTCCAAAGAGGACTGCTGAGAAGCATGAGGCAGGTAACATTTTCTAGTGGATTTCCATCCTATAAGGGCAGTACGTATGCCCCTTATTGAAGGAAGCAAATGTAAAAACTGATTAGCTCTGACTTGCAATTGCTGAGCTCTTAAATAGGGTTCAACAGACGGAAAATGAGTAGCCAAGAAAGAATAAGCTATAGAATATATAGAAATATGAAGCAATTTTATTTAGTTTTCTTTGATCATACTGGGTGAAACCTTGTGCGCATCATAACTAATTTGTATTATGTCAACTTACAATCAAGGGGAAAAACTGAATATGTGATAGTTGGTATACAAGAACGGGTTTAACTGTTGACTATTCTAATACTGTAATAAGGACCACTGGGAAATTTTAGATTGACATAACCACCACCTTTTTTTCAAACACAGCTTTTTTCTAGAGACTGACACTTTAGATATTGATTGCATCAATAACAAAGAGAGATCCTCACTGAATATACCTTGGGCTTATTCCTAAGTGAAAGGAGTCAAACCAGTTCCCTGTAACTTGACAGGCTTGTTTCTGCTTCCTAATATACCGAAGCACGTGGGAAAACGGGGGGTGGCAAACTTGACTATGTAAGAGAATAATCTTCATTGAAAAAGGAGATCTGGAAATTTAATCATCCTTTCTCCTACTCTTCCAAATAGAGGGCTGAGGTCTGTAAAAAGAACACCATTGTAGTTAGTTACTAGAACAGTATGCATAAAGTTGAATATATAATTATTATACTATTCACTTTGAACCTATTAAATGTTAGGGTTGTGTTTTTTGTTTTTGTTTTTTAAATTAAGAGGGAATCACAGTTGATGGTGAAATAAACTGCATGTCCTCCTGTACTCTGAATTAGTTAAGCACTGTAAAGGTACTACCTCGTTAGACCATACTAATGGAGGATCTATATAACAAAAGGCATTATCTGTACTATGGGTATATACCTGAGTTCCTCTGGGTGCCTCTACAAAATCTGACACACAAAATTGTGCAAATACAAGACAACATGCTTTAATATCCGGAGTACAATAGACATTGTAAACCATATAAAAACAGTTTTCAATTTGATATGAAGACCACTAGATGGACTGAAAGTGAGTATTCAGGAGAAGAGAATTTTTAAAGTACACCTCTACCCCAATATAACGCGACCCGATATAACATGAATTCGGATATAACGTGGTAAAGCAGTGCTCTGGGAGGGCAGGGCTACGCACGCCGGTGGATCAAAGCAAGTTCGATATAATGCGGTTTCACCTATAACACAGTAAGGTTTTTTGGCTCCCGAGGACAGCATTATATCGGGGTAGAGGTGTATGTGCCTTTAGTGGAAAAGGATCTTGGGATAGTAAGACTCTAGCCTAATTTTTCTTGCTGTGAATGACAGAGAGCAGTAGACATTGCCTTGAATAGAGTGGCCTCATTAAGGGCCTGAAATGGTCTTGCTGACTTACAGGAAGTCAATGTAGTTCCAAGCATCAGTGTTGAATATTCATGGTCAAGTGCCTGGGAAGTCACTGCAATGTTCCACAGTCCGTAGATGACTTTCAGAGTTAATCCCAAATAAAAGGCTTTACTGTAGTTTAGCCTAATGATCACAGTACATGGGTCACTGTAGCAAGCTCTACGTCTAGAAGAAAAGGGAACTTTATGACGCTTTAGATGACTTTATTTTTTATTTTAAACTCATTCATAACTACTGTGGAAATCTGGTCTTTCAGGTGCAGGTCATGATAAAAAGTAGTATACCTACCTTGCAAACCATGTCAGAAATCAGTAAACAATTGCCAAAGATCAGGCAATGTTCTCTACCTAGTTTTGCCCATCCTGTACCAGCTGTCTTGTATTTTTTAACTAAAGTCTTGCAATACATTTTGTGTGAAACACAATACATTGTTATACATCATATTTTCTTATCTGGGTTGAATTTTAGCCAACCAATGTTCATATGAATTGTAGTGCAAAAAACAGTCAAATTTTGTTGTACATACTATAATAAAAACTTGTTTTTCCAGAAAATTTGCAAAGCTGCTGAGGCACACTAGGAACAAGTGGTTTTCAAATAATTTCCCCCCTTTTTCCCTTTAATAAGTAAATGCTGCTTTGGAGTTTAGAAGGCTGTGGTAAATGACCTTAAAAACTTTAGGCTGGGACTTTCAAAGGAGCCTAAAAGAGTGGAGATCCTAATTACCCTAGGCTCCTTTGAAAATCTATCTTAATGAGTGTCACAGTATTTTGACATCCACAATTTAAAAAAACCTGTTGAGCCTCCAGCTTTCATATAAACTTTATTTTTGGTGTTAACGGTGAGAACCACTCAGATTAACTTTTTATAATGAATAGTCAAAACAATTGTTGAAAGAAACTGTCCGTTCAACCCCCTTTTCAAACCTCTTAGAAGAAAACAATTATCTTTAGTTAAAACTTTTTAACCACGATTCATATTGTAGATAATTTGAGCCATAAGCCCATAAAACATAGTTTATGGAAATCTTGACTGATAACTTTAACAGCCTTGTGGTATGTTGGTTTATTTCTTATTCAGCATTATTTATTTAATTTCATTAGGGCCATCTGCTGATAGAATGGGGTAGTTTAAGGCTGTATAATAATTGTGTTAATTCTGAAGTGATCTAGTTCTAGATATGCAAGTTGTCTGACCCAAAACCAGAACGGAGATTCTTAAATGTGGCTTAAATTTTTTTTAGTGTAGCTGAGAAAATCTAGTACTGTTTTCTAATAGTAGAAAATCCTTTAACCCATTGGAAGATTGGGTTTTGGTGACAATGTTTTCTAGCCTGAACACTTCTGAATGTTTAACGGTTTCTAACCACTTAGCAGTCTGTCAACTGATTCAGTGGAGTCGCATCATAGGTGCATTTAACTTACACGATTTTAATGATACACGTTGGGCAAAACAAAACAAAAAAGAGAAAAATAGCAATTTAAATACTGTACCTGTAGTGTGGGCGATTCCGCCCGCCATTCCACTCAATGAGCGTTTGACTATACGCGATTTTTGCCTTACGCGCTGACTTCAGAACCTAACCCCTGCGTAAGATGCGACTCCCCTGTAGACCACTTACATGTACGTGACCTCACCCAAGGGGTTTTGTGTACATCATGGAGAAGAATAATTTGGTCAGAATCCCACTCAAATCATTAAAAAACCTGTGATTTAGGCCATAATATTGAGTGCTAATTTGTTGGAGTTTTTTGGTTTGTTTGATTGTTGTTATAGTCTGTGTAGGCTGCTGGCCTGTTTGAACATTACAGGAAGGTCACAATCTTTTCAAGCCCTTCCTTCAGGGTACAGTTTATTCAGCAAATACAATAAATCAGTTCAACATAGGGTTTCACATACAAACCCAACCTGCTGCAAGCCCCTTTTCCTTGCATCATTTCCCCTTGATCCAGGGCCTTCCCCAGGAGACCATTTGCTTTATCTAGCTCTCCTTTCCAGCTGAGCTACTTGACCATCTCAGTTGGGAGGTTGCTTATGAGAAACAGGCGAGGCTGAGCCCAACTCTCCTTAAAGGGCCAACCATCCTGTGACGTGTCTCATGCTATGCGGGTGTATAGACAAACAACATTACAAGAAATTTCAAGTTGGAAGTTTGAATGTCCCTAAGTACTAGGGGAGTAAACAGTAAAAATAAGATGATTTCTTTGTTTATAAACACCAAGAATGTGCTGGTTATTATTTTTTTAAGTATTGCCTTGGTGGGTCAGGACAGATGTATGGTACTGTGAAGCTACAGAATGGGGCCTGTTCAAAAGATTTCTAAATACAGTGCCTCAAGTGCATATCTTTGATATCAAGAACACAAATGAGGAATGCCAAATCATATATTCTTTTGACCCTTTTCCTCTTGTAATCTCAAATTTTTGCAAGACACCCACAATAAGAGTCCTTGAAATCCAGTATTTTTTAAAAAATTAACTGAACCTTCACAAAGTACATACTCCTTCCTTACTTCATTGATGTGATTCTTGACTTTGCACATTGCATCCACTCCCTACTACTATATCACCCTCTCTTGTTCTGTCCCATGTGAAACTTAGTCCCTTATCCTCCAGTCACTTTATATACACACTGAACTTTAAACCTGAGTTATCCAACTTAAATCCATAGGAATAGTCACAGCCTGAACCTGGGTTACTAGTATTAAAATAGGTAACAATAACGCTTGGATTTCTTTGTTTTCTTTGGTTTTTAACTTTCATGTTTTTGTTTTGGTAGTTGCTGCTTTCCACTGTTTTATGTGATTATATGGATGCTTGTTATCAGGACAGTCAAATTATGGGAGCCAAGTCCACCAATTATCCCCAAAGAACTACAATAAGTAGCCAACACTTACAGAAAGTGGGATTTATTATCTGAATTTAAAAAGAGCACTTCAAATCCCTTGCGAATCCCAGTTACTCTTTGGATTCCAGTTTGATTGTGTGGAATGCACAGACTGCCACCTTCAGGGTATATATTGTAAAGTAGAGCAGGAAATTTTGGTGATTAGGCTCTTAAGGACTTTTGAATTATCTCACATTTAAGAACTTGACATTTTTATTTTTGTGGCTCACAATAATGGTATCTAACTAAGAAAAGCTTCTGTAATGAACGTTAGCATTACTGAAATGTAGACTGCGTATTAAAATCTGTTTTTTCAGGGAGTTTTGGTATTCAGATTGCCTGTTAGACCAAATAGTTCTCCAGTTACTAGGGAAAACAAACAAGATCCAAATAATCCCTGGGAAAAATGCACTATTTAGTGGAAAACAGGATAGACATGCTACTTTCTTTCACTTTCAAAAAGTATTAAAAATATTCTGCTAGGAAACCTTAAAGCAGGGGAAGGCAACCTATGGCAAGCTGATTTTCAGTGGCACTCACACTGACTGGGGTCCTGGCCACCGGTTCAGGGGCCTCTGCATTTTAATTTAATTTTAAATGAAGCTTTTTAAACATTTAAAAAACCTTATTTACTTTACATACAGCAATAGTTTAGTTATATAGTATAGATTTATAGAAAGAGACCTTCTAAAAATGTTCAAATGTGTTACTGGCACGCAAAACCTTAAATCAGAGTGAATAAATGAAGACTCAGCACACCACTTCTGAAAGGTTGCCAACCCCTGCCTTAAAGGATGGACAGCAGTCTCTTGAATTGGGAGAGAAGGATATGAAAGTGACTAGAATCCTGGAAACTTAGCTGGACTGTACTGGGCAAATATCCACTCCTTGTGCATCAGAACTTTGAGTATACAGATCTTCAAGATTAGTATTATTTCCATTGCAGTAGGACCCCAACCAGAAAACATTGTACCGTCAACATGGCATTATGAGGGTAGTGGAGAATCTGACATACCTTTTCAAATTTGTTTTCTTTCTAGAACATGGGTTCATAAACCTAGGGAGGATGGGAGATTACAATTCCCCAGATGAGAGAGGGATGCCCCAAAATGTATCTGTTACATTGTATGGAAAAGGTTGAGGACCACTGCTGCCCCCCTCTGGTTTCTTTACTGAACAGCCTCTTTCATCACTCCCTTTCCAAAATGAAAAGGCAGTGAGTGACTAGAAAGTTATTATAATAGAAGGTATGTCAGAGAGTAAATATCTTCCGCCTAGGAAATGTTTGTATTCTTCCTTAACACATTTTTTCAATTCTCAGCATTTATTTAGTAGCAAGAGTCCATTATTCTGTGAAAAATATTCTGTTCCTCTACCAAAACTAACTTTGTAGAACTCTTCTTTTCATGGCACAGGGCAAATAGTGTGTGCATATATACACTATTATTTTCTGTTGATAATTTGTAATTACAGATTAAACCAGAGAAAAAAATATGCACAATATGAATGTTTGTTTAAAACAAAACAAAAACACAACCCCCTAAACTAGCTTTAAGTGCCCTGAATCCATAGAATCATAGAATATCAAGGTTGGAAGGGACCTCAGGAGGTCATCTAGTCCAACCCCCTGCTCAAAGCAGGACCAATCCCCAACTAAATCTTAAACACAAAAAAGCAGTTTACAAGAAGTGGCAGACTGGACAAATGACCAGGGAGAACTATAAAAATATTGCTCAGGCATGCAGGAGTGAAATCAGGAAGGCCAAATCACACTTGGAGTTGAGCCCCCCGCCCCTGGTGCTTGCAGAGTAGGGGAAGCTGCCGCTGTTGCTGCGCAATGTGCTTCTCCTAGCCTACAGCACCTTCAGCCTCCTTGCCTGCCTCATTGTCTCCAGTGCCAGTGGGCTGTGCCTGTGTGGGCTAAGGTGGGGGCACCTCCCAACTATTGTACTGTACTGTACTGTATGGCAAAAAAAATTTCCCTGGAACCTAAACCGCCCCCCCATTTACATTCATCCTTATGGGGAAATTGGATTCACTTAACATCGTTTCACTTAAAGTCGCATTTTTCAGGAACATAACTACAATGTTAAGAGAGGAGTTACTGTATGTGGTATTGCACAGACTTATCTAATGATAAACCAAGTTTTAAGCTCAGGGTGTCTGAACTGCTGCAGAATTTACTTGGGGCTAATGCCTATAACAAGATCTCACATGCAAAGATCCATTTGAGCTGTATATCTGATGTTCTAGAAACTTCTTTCTTGGTGATATGTATTTTATGCTTCCTTTGAGGCCACTTCTTATGAAAATGTGTTTTTTTTAACCTTCTAACAGGAACAAAATCTAAATACTTATAATTTATAAAATGATAAAATACAAGTAAAAGCAAATAAATATGAAATATTGTATGTAATGGTGTACATCTTGCTTTTCAGACCAGAATCTGTAGAAGCTAGCCCTGTGGTAGTCGAAAAATCAAACAGTTATCCACACCAGTTATATACCAGCAGTTCTCATCACTCTCACAGTTACATTGGTTTGCCTTATGCGGTAAGTATAAGAGTAAGAGTCTACAAAAAGACAAGCATAGTTTTTAGAGTTCTGTTTAATGCTCTTTTGCTGTTTGTAATCCTCAGAATCTTAAACTTTCCATTCCAGTTTTGTTCTTTTCTATTGAATAAACATTTGCTTTGCTCAAATGAGCTTCTGAGTGGATGTATATAGAGCCTGTATAGGCAATGTTCAATACTGCTGCTGATGGAGTAGTAGTAAAATCTAGCGTTTGCAACTAGTGCTTCCAGAATGATTTGATATTGGTACGTAAACAGACACTTATTTTTCAAGCTGCTTTTTATCTCAAGCTATTTATCTCCCTTTTCTTGTTTGTGTAAAGTTAAATGTGGATTTAGGTATCTAGGCACCTGCATAACTGGTCTTAGTTTAAAAAATTTGATGGGAGCTGCTGGAATCGCAGCTTTTTTGAAGCGTAGGGTATTATGTAGTGTTTAAATGTGAATTTAGGAGCATAATTTTGGGCTTCTGTTTTTGAATGTTTTCATTCTGGCTATGAATTTAGAAACCTGACTTCCAAACAAAAGTGGGTGTAGGAATCCTTCTGAGGAGTTTGAAAATGAATATTGGTCACTGTGCAGATCCATGTCAAGATAACTCTGGGTTTTTCAAAAAATCCTCCAGGACCATAACTATGGTGCTCGTCCTCCTCCAACGCCTCCAGCATCTCCTCCTCCATCAGTTCTTATCAGCAAGAATGAAGTAGGCATATTTACCACTCCCAATTTTGATGAAACTTCCAGTGCTACTACCATCAGCACATCAGAGGATGGAAGCTATGGAACTGATATTACCAGGTGTATTTGTGGTTTTACCCATGATGATGGATACATGATCTGTTGTGACAAATGCAGGTAAAATATTTTATATGAATAAAGATGTTAATACATATGTACATGTTTTTATTTTTTAATCAAACTGTAGTAGTAAGCAGTTTTGAAATAACTAATTACTTTAGATTATGTTCAATTTTAGGGTAGGGGAACCGCCATCAAAACAGAGGCTCGTCCAAGTCCATTATAGGCCATATAACTGTCTTTACCGGCAAAGTAGAAGTTCAAGGAGGGAAAGAGTTTCACACTTTGTTCCAATCTGCTATTTTGTGTCTGGTTGCTCCATTGTAAATATTTAGGAGTCTACTCTTCTGTCAGTAGTGGGGCTTTTTGCAGGCCATTTACATTATCCATTAAATTCAGTCTAGTCCAGCATTTCTCAAATGCGGCCACCGTGGCTGCATGCGGCCACCAGGGGCTTTTCGTGCAGCCACAGCCTCCTGGGCAGTGATGGGGGTGGGGCAAACAAACATACAAATACCACTTTTCACAGAAATGGATTTACTAGCTAGCAAGTCTTTAAAAAAAAACAAACAAAAAAAACCAAAAAAGCAAAAGAAACAACAACGGAAGACAAGAACATGAAAGCATGGTTTTGTTTTTTTTATTCTGTTTAGGTCCAGTAAAGAATAGAGACAGCTATATATTATTTTTGTTATAGAGTCTGCAATAAAAATCTACTTAAATTACAATTTGGACATGTATATGTGCATATTTATTTGTTTTTTCTAAAATTAATGAAGTAGTTAGGAAAAATTGTCAAAGCAGCCATCAGCAAGAGTGGGGGTCCGCTCTCTGAGGCCACCAAAATATTTCTTGAGACAATCCCGCCCCCCACCCCGGTCTAGTCCTTTGGAAGGCATACTTTCATGTTCTGGGTAATGCAAAATATTAGCACACTAGTTTTATTGTACAGTATTTAGGTTGATAAAATAAACATTTCTATTAGCGGTGAATATTACGTGTAACACTTCACAAGGAAATGTTTTAAGAACAATTTAAAAAAACGTGTTATGAGGACATTGCTATCAAGACCTGCTGAGATGCACTAATGAATTTACTAAAAACTGTTTTCTGCTGCAACATTCACTTAGTTTCAGTGCAATGTCTTACCCTCTGACGGTTCTAATAACGCTTACTCTTCTTATATTTTTAAAGTGCTGAAGGGGGAGCATTTTTAGAGGAGAAATGTGGCTGAGGGAGCAGTGAGAATCAAGAAACAACTATTGGAATGGAAATGCAGAGGGATCAGTGGAATGTAAAATAAGTAGTCAGGTAGTGGGATCAGGGGTTGGGTAGGGCGATAGTTAAGAGAAAGCAATTTGTGTGTTGCTTTAGGGATAGCACAAGCCATATTGAAAATAATGTTGGAAATATACTGCTTCTTTGAGTTGATGCAGCCGTATTCCACTTAGATGTGTGCATGCTCAGTGCAATGGAGCCGGATAACTTTGCCTAGCAGTACCCATAGAGGGGCAACACTTGCACATTGTGGCCATACCCCCTCCCCTGGCTATATGAGGAATTGCTGCCTGGCCCCCCCTCTGTTCCTTCTTACCACCCGTGGCTGAAGTCAGAGTTCCGTGTGGTTTTCATCCCACATCCCTCTATTTATTGACTTTTCTAGTTGTATATAGTTAATTAGTACCCTTCGTATAGTGTTAGTTAGATTGTGTGTGTTAGCTGTAATTTAAGTATTTCCCTGGTGTTGCCCTCACCAGGGTTTAAACATCATCTGTCGTGTGGGGGAGTGATCCTCAGCAGTGATCGCAATGTGGTGCTTGCTGTGCCTAAGTGAAGCCTACATCAAGGAGCGATGTTCGATTTGCAGACGATTCACAGAAAAGACTCAGTGAATGGTCGTTGTGATGGTGTATCTTAGGAAGAAAGGAATCCATATCTTCCTGTATCTGGATGACTTGTTACTGAGGGGCAAGTCCAGAGAGGAAGCTCTTTGTCATATTAACACTATACTGTGCTTGCTTGGCTATCTGGTTCTTACCCTAAACACTGGGAAGTCAACTTTGGTTCCCACTCAGAAAATAGAGTTCATTGGGCCCTAATAGACTTAACAAGTTCAAGAGCTTTTCTGCTGACTGACTGTTTTCAAGTGATTTGCCACTTTTTGCCTCAGTCTGCAGTCTCAGCCTTCCATGACAGATTGGATGTGCTTGGGGCTCTTGGGCCACATGTCTACTTGCATACAGGTGGGCCAGTTCACAAGGTTGCACCTTTTGCCCCCTCCAAATGTGGCTCAGGATTGTTTACCATCCAACTTTTCGCCCCTTGGTTAGATTGGTCTGCCTTCCTCAACTGTTCGTGGACTCCCTGCAGTGGTGGACATGGTCTAGAGATCATTTGCCAGTGTGTTCCCTTCATCTGGCCTTTGCCACTAGGTCTGCTGTCGCCGATTCCTCCCTAATGGGTTGGGAAGCACACCTGGGGTCACTAAAAGTTCAAGGTCTGTGGTTAGAGCAGAAGTCCTCACTGCATATCAACATGGTGGAGCTTCGGGCCATCTACAATTCATGTCATGCTTTCCTGGACTGTTTCACGGGCCCAGTGGTTCACATACTTACTGATAATATCACTTCAATCTATTATGTGAACTAGCAAGGGGGAGCACACTCCAGGATGCTCTGCCAAGAGGCAATCAGGTTGTGGCAGTTTTGCATTGAGGAGAGCATTACTGCCTGGATTCCAGAGTCATTTTGAAGACCATCTCAGCAGGAATTTCTTCCTGAGTCACAAGTGGTCTGAAGACAAGTGTCTTTTGGGTCATCTTTGCAAATTGGGGCATTCTGATGATCGACTCGTTTGCTGTGAGGGGCAACAGGAAATGTCACCTGTTCTGCTCTCAAGGGGGCCTTAGTCTGGACTCCTGTCCGACCCTTTCTATCTCAGCTGGCACTTGGCTCTCCTGTACATTTTCCCCCAATCCCAATCATCCGACTGGTCAGTCTCAAGCTGAAGGCAGATCAGGCCAAGCTCATTCTCGTTTCCCCAGTGTGACTGAGACAGTGCTGGTTCTCTGACTTGTGCTGTCAATTCAACCGCCCATGCCCTTTACTCTCCATCCCAAACTACTCACACAGAATCATGGTCACACATTGCATCCCATTCTCAGCTCCCTGCATCTCATGGTGTGGCTAATTCGTGGCTAAATGAGGAGGAAGAGCAGTGTTTGGTGGCTGTTTAACAGGTCCTACTCAAAACTAGAAAGATCTCTATCAGAATGGCCTAGTCAGTGAAATGGAAGCTGCTTTCGGTGTGGTCATTTGCCCCTGGAATTCAACTGACACTGGCTTCTATCCAGAATATCTTGGAGTACCTGCTATGCTTTCAAGTTGTCGGGACTTGTGCTTAACTCATTGAAAGCGTATCTGGCAGCGATATTTTTTCATTCTCCTCTTCAGGGAAGATTGGTCTTCTCCAATAATATGGTAGCAAGATTCTTAAAAGGACTACTTTTGTCTCCATTCTCCAATCTGAGAGCTGATTCTTCTGTGGGAAGTTAATGTGGTACTAACGGCTTTAATAGGACCTCCTTTCAAGCCCATGGCATTTTGTCTGTGTCCGCTTTTGTGGCTGAAAACTGCATTCCTGGTAGCAATAGCATCCAGAAGAAGATTGTGTGAGTTGCAGGCTCTGATGGCAGGGCCTCCTTATACACAGTTCTCTAAGGGCAAAGTGACTTTAGACAAAAATTTTGGGTGTGATTGTGAAGTGGTTTCTCAGTTTCATTTGAACCAGGCGGTATATTTACCTATATTTTCTCATAAGCGACATTCATCTCCGAAGCAACAGTGTCTCCATACGTTAGATTGTAGGCGACATCTAGCCTTCTGTCTGGACAAGACTAAACCATTTCGTGCTTTGCCTTGCCTCGCCTCTTTGTCATATGCAGATTGTATGAAGGGTCAAGCGGACCTTTCACAGACTGTCTCTAAATGAATAACATCCTGTATCAAAACTGTATATGAAATAGCTTCAGCTATGCCTCCTCAGCAGGTGCGAGCTCATTGTATAAGAGCTAAAACAACATCAGTAGTGTTCCTTAGTGACATCTCAGTACTGGACATTTTCAGGGCTGCTACATGGTCATCCATCCATACATTTATGAACCATTATTCCTTTACTGCATCTTTGGAGGCGGATGCAAGTTTTGGTAGGGCAGTCCTGCACTCGTTGTTTTGGTAGACTCCAAGCCCTGCTTCCCAGGGTGGGTACTGCTTGTGAGTCACCTAAGTGGAATACATGGCTGCATCTACTCGAAGGAGAAATGGTCACTTACTGTAACTGTGGTTCTTTGAGATGTGATGTAGACATGTATTCCATGACCCACTCTCCGTCCTCTTTGCATTGTAGTTTAGTTTTTGGGCATTTGGTGTGAAGGAACTCGTGGGGGGAAAGAGAAGGAAATTGGGGCAGCGCTGCCTTCTATAGCTAGGGAAGAGGCGATGGTCACGAGGTGCGAGTGTCGACCCTCTATGGGTATGTCTAGGCAAAATTATCTGGCTCCAGTGGGCTGGGCGTGCACACACCTAAGTGGAATACATGTCTACATCACATCTTGAAGAACCACAGTTACATTAAGTAACCATTTATTTTGACTGAACATGTCCAGTGTGCCATGGTCACTAAAAAAGTGTCAATCTTAAATGCATTAATTTCAGAAGGCTGTACACATGGAATCTTTATTTTTTTCAGTGTTTGGCAGCACATTGATTGCATGGGGATCGACAGGCAGCATATTCCTGATATATATCTGTGTGAACGTTGTCAACCTAGGTGAGTAGCATATGGCTAATAATGGTGTGTGCATGCGATTTTAAACTCTAACTAGAATATTTAGAGACTATAAAATGAATAAAAGTTGCCTTTTAAATATGTTGATTTTATTGAAAATTAGTCTATCACAAAGTAGCAAGCAGGTTCTGTGTTATAAAGAAGCATACCAAACATGTTAACAAATAAAATTCTTGAAGTGTTAAGCAGAAAACTTGAAAGAGAATTGCGTCTGTTGCTAGGTCATCTGGACGTAAAACGACAAATTAGACACCTCATCCACTGTTATTTCTTTGCTTCGGTCTTCACTACAGAGAGTGTAGTGGAAAAATACCTTCTCTTTTCAGGGAATAAAGATCAGACATTGTCAAACTGAGGTTTTAAGAGGAGATGCTGGAAAAGCTGTTAAATCAAAGGGCAACAAGTCACTAGGACTAAATGGCATAAACTTAACAATGGGTAACAAATATGAAATTGTATTAGTTAGTTGGAGGATAGCAAATGTTAGAACTACCTTTACTGAGGGTGATCCAGGAGTATAATAGGAGCCTACCTGATATGATTCTGGACCTGTTAGCTGTCGTGGTTCTCTCACCACAGTTTGGCTGCTAAGGTGATTTAGCTCTCCAGCCAAGTCATGAAAAGCCCACCCTTTCTAGGTATTGAGTGCAAACAACAGAAAGTGTCTTTTACCCCCATCTTAAGCTGAGCACTATGGCAAGTATTCATGGCACAGGTACAGCTGACCAACCTTCTTTAAGGGTCAACTCACCCTGTAACATAGGGATTAAAGTCCAAGTATGTTGGTTGATGGAATAATGAAAGAAATGTGCTATGATAGGTACAAACCTGCACAGCTTTGGTAAAAAGTAAACCATGTTACCCCAAAATGGTGGATGAGAGGAGGAGAAATGATTAATCTAATTTATTTGGAATTGCAAATAGTTTTTCAAAGTTCCTCACAAAAGGCTCTGAAGGGAGTGGGGGAAGAAATTAGGCTTCTTTTTTTCTTTGCTGTATTAAATAGTTCTGAGGGTTTTTTTTGTTTTTTAAAGGAGGGGATGGGGTTTGTGCCTGTAAATGGGATATGGGTTTTTGTTGTGTTTTTAATTTTTTTTTTTTTATTACGTTGGAAATTCAAATCCTTTCCAGGCTAGATTCACAAGGGGAATTTAGGTGCAGCAATGGTTAGCATTGGAGCACTGAACTTTTTGGTGACCTGCTGCCTAGTTGAATTCACAAACCCAAGTTACACACCCATATTCCCTATATAATGCCCAGGGAGAGGTAGGTGCCTAAGAAGGGGATTCACAAAAGCCATTATGCTGAGCAGAGAGCTGCCTAAGTTAGCAGTAGGAAATGCAGAGGAGACGGTTAAGTAGGGACTTGAACCCAGGTCTCTCGCTTCCAGATGAGTGCCCTAACCTCTGGGTTATGGGGTATTCTGGGTTGGGGGTCTCAGTCTCTCCTGTTGGAGCTGTTCCACTGTGAATAAATAATTAAATATTCATTGGGCCAGAGAGAAAATGAGTGACTCTATAGCTCAGTGATTAGGGCCCTAATGTGGGAGTTGGGAAACCCAGGTTCCAGTCCCCTTTCTCCAATGAGTGTTCAAGTATTTTCTATAAAAAGGAACAACTTCAGGCAGATTGAGAGATCTACCACAGAATACCCCTTAGCCAAGTGGTTAGGGCAGTTATCTAGGTTTCAAATCCCTGCTCCACATGAGGTAGAGTAGGGATTTGAACCTGGGTCTCATACATCCTGGGTGAGTACTGTAATCACTGGGCTATTGTGGGACACCAGCACCACCTCTGTCTTGTGTTTGGGTTAGGCTTGCTCTGTGTGCGTCTAGTGGATTGGGCCCCAAAGGTAAGATAGGCAAGGGAACACCAAGTTTGTGAATACCACTAGAGCATAGGCATGAATTAAGCATTGAGCTACTGGGTGGTGTGAGGACTTGGGCAGCTTTGTGCAGCCCCAGCTGCTGAAGTTTTGGCATCTTGAGGATTTTACTGTTGGTAACGTATCCACCTAGGACTTTAGGCTCCTACAGCAGGGGTGGGCAAACTTTTTGGCCTGAGGGCCACATCGGGTTTTGGAAATTGTATGGAGGGCCGGTTAGGGGAGGCTATGCCTCCCCAAACAACCAGGAGTAGCCTGGCCCTGCCCCCTATCCAACTCTCTCCCCTCCCCCCCCCTGCTTCTCGCCCCCTGACACTGCCAATTGAGATAGGGAGGAATTTTTTAGACCGTTCAAAACTGTGTTTTGTTGACACCTATTCAACTTTCATGCCTGACTAAACTTTTGAATAAAGTATGTCTTAAAAATTCAGCACCTCCACCCCATCAGATAAATGGTAAAGCTTATAATAAACATGCAGTTAGACCTTCAGCAAAACCATGGAAAACCAGATTTGGCATTTCTGAAATGTTTTAAGAATTTTTGCTTCCTTTTTATCTTGAACTCTTTTGACTCCCTTTACATCTTAATTTCTTAAAGTTTCTTTTGAGGGATCTTGTCAAAAGCCTTTTGAAAGTCTAAATAAATTATGTCAAGTGGTTCTGCTTTCTCCACTATTTTATTGACACGTTCAAAGAATTCTGGTTAGTGAGTCATGATTTTCCTTTGCCAAAACTGTGCTGATTGAACCCTATCACAGCATGATCTTCCAGGTGTTTTAGTTATTCCATTTTTAATTGTTGTTTTGACCAATTTCCTATTTAAAGATGCAAGGCTTATTGGTCTGTAATTCCATGGATCAACTTAAAAGAGGTTCTAAATATGGATACAACATTTGCTACCTGGTCAAGTGAGTTAGATGAGAATGGCACTTTTGGATACAAATTATGCACAGATCATATTGTTGCATAATGGAACAGTGAACCAACTAAATTTTTATGCATTACAGTGTCCACCTACTGACTGATTATTACAGAATAAATAAGTGTGTGTACTGATTACTGTAATTGTCTAAGTGTTTAATGTTTGGCTCCATTTCGTACCTAGGTTCAACCACTTAGAAATGTTCTGATGTGTTGACTAAACTGTTCTGAAAATTTTGTTTTTATGCAGAAGTTTAGATAAAGAAAGGGCAGTGCTGCTGCAGCGAAGAAAAAGGGAAAACATGTCAGGTGGGTACAAAGAAAATGTAATAAACTTACTAAAATGTCATATATACTATATTGAATGTTTCAATGAACTGTAAAGACCCGGAGAATATTTTTATAGTTCTCCAATTTGCAGCCTTGCAGGTGCTTTGTAACTAGCATTCTTGCGTATAAAATCTGGAATAGAATGAAATATTTTGACCATATTTTATCTTATCGAAGAAAGCTCATCTTGATTTTATATATGTACTAGTCAGTTATGAAACTCTGTAAGAAACGAGTTTCTTCTTTGAGGGATGATCTCCATGTATGTTCCACACGTGGGTCTGCATGCACACCATCCACCTGAGTTTGGAGATTTTTAGTAAGCGCTGTCCCTTGGCCTGCATGTGCACAGTTGTCCTCCTTGTGCTCCAAACTGAGAGTATAAGAGGCAGTGTGGACTGACACCTCTCCAGTTCCTTCTTACTAGTGCATGGTCTCATTCAGTCTTCTGTGTCCGCAGCTTCTTCTATTGTTGCTTCTAATTAGTATTTTTGAATTTCACTCTTAGATTTATAACTTTTAGTATTTAGTAAAGTGTAGCTTTAGTTCTCTCCCCGCTGTGGGGAAGCTCTCCCCTGAGGGCAAGGACTATGCCTACAGTCCCAGGGTTTAAGAATTGAATTTCTTGCCCCTGCTCCTTTCCAGTGAGTGACAAACACCAACACTGCCTTTAGTGCCTTGGTAAGGCTCACTTCTCCACTGAGTGCAGCATTTGCTACTCCTTCCCTCCCTGACTGTGTGAGGGTTGAGAGCTCAGACTCTGGGTGGGGTGGGGGGCAGTGAATGGAGAAAGCCATTAGCCCACAGTTGGATCACAACATCGGCCTCAGTCAAGAGGTAGCACCCCTGTGAGTGCAACCTCAGGAGCTGAGGCTGCAACTTCCAAGCTTAAAGAGTTCAAGGCTTCTCATGACCGTAAGTGACACTCTCACAAGCACAGAGACAGATCCTACTCTAAATCTATCCTGAAGAGAAAAGATCCCTTTCCAACCCTTCCCAAGACAGACAAGTCCTCACACATGGTCCTAAGGACTTGAGTCTTGGTAAACCTCCCCAGCAGGAAAATGCAACGTGCAGGAGTAAGGATCCATCAGTTCCAATCTTTGATCAAGCGTATAAATCAGAAAAAAGACCTCCACTGCCATTATCTTCAACATCCAGATGAGACTCTGCACTGGTACCAACACGGCCCCAGAGGGATTTGACATCTGCTCTGACCAGGGAAGTGTCTGATCCGACTGCTCTGACCACCAGTTCACCCTACATCACAGGGTGGTCTGAGACCTGCATCTTCCCAAAGGATGTTTTTGCTCTCCGTTACCGTCAATCCCCTCTTCTCTCAGATCCATTCTTATTTAAAGACCTTATACCAGAGCAGTGGTTCTCAACCTGTGGGCCGCATGCAGCCCAATTGGAACACAGCTGTGGCCTAGCTCAGCTGTGTGCTAAAGGCTGGCCCGCAAGGCGGGGTCCGGGTTCTTGGCTGCCCAGCATGGGGGGGCGGGTCCTAGGCTGCCCGGTCGGCCCCATAGGGTCTGGGGTCGGGGCAGCCGGCAGGCCCTGCGAGCTCCAGGGGGCTGCTGCCCTGCCACACAGCCCCTGTGGCCCAGGTAACACATTGTGGGCCGCATATTTAGCCCATGCTTATAAAAAAGTTGAGAACCACTGCACCAGAGTAAGATAATCTTCCATCTGCAGACCTGAGTACCCATACTTTGGTACCAATGGTTCCGCTGGTCAGTTGAGAACCCACCTTCTCATTGGATGAGTTGGAGGCCCCAGATGAGCCTCTACTCCTGCATGAGGAGCAAGCCTGGATGGAAGCTCCAGGAGATTGGGATTTTGTTGTCCACAGGTATGACTTTCCAAGGGACCGATGGTTCCCAAAGCAATGGGGTCTGCCCCAACCAGTTGAGCCCTTGTACTGGCATTAGTGGGATGCTTAATCTAGGCACCCCAGCTTCATGCATGAACCCTCCCATGGGGGGAGGGATAGCTCAGTGGTTTGAGCATTGGCCTGCTAAACCCAGTGTTGTGAGTTCAATCCTTGAGGGGGCCACTTGGGAATCTGGGGCAAAATCAGTACTTGGTCCTGCTAGTGAAGGCAGGGGGGCTGGACTTGATGACCTTTCAAGGTCCCTTCTAGTTCTAGGAGATGGGATATCTACATTTTTCTGCCCTCTCCTAGCTGACACCATCAGGTTCTATTGATTATGAGGAGGAGGAAGTGGAGCCACATCTGTCAGCTATTTTATCATCTTCCCCCAATCAGGCGGTCACCCCATCTTCACTGTCTCTGCCTGATGATCACAGGCAATATCAGGAACTCTTACAAAGAGTGGTGTCCGAGTTCTGGATCCAGCTTGAAGAGGTTCAAAAGATTCAACATAAACTGCTGAACATATTGGAACCCTTGTGTTCCAGTGGAGTGGCCTTCCTGGTCAATGAGGCCATTATAGACCCAGACAGAGTAGTGTGGCACACTTTTTCACCTCCTGTGGTCCCACCTCAAAGACGGCTGAGAAGCACTATTTCATTCTACCGACAGGAGTTTTTGTTCTGACATCCAGCACCAAACTCTCTGGTGGTACAAGCAATCACTGACAGGTCCAGACTGCAACACCCCCATGACACCTTTGGACAAGGGTGCCACAACCTTCTATGGAGGACAGCTTTCTCCTACACAAGTCTCCAATTCAGAATTGCTAATTATGAGGCCCTGTTAGCAAAATACAATTTCACCAATTATGTGAAGTTGTTAGAATTCAAAGACAAACTCCCTTAGGGTAGAATCCAATTCCAGAACTTAATTGATTAGGGTAAATCGCTAGCCAAAGCATCTCTTCAGGCTGTAGGTGCTGTTGATACTGCTTCCAGAGTGATGGCTATTGCGGCTATGAGGAGATGATCCTGATTGCAGTCCTCAATTTTTCTGGAGAGGTATAAAGTACCATTGAAGACCTGACCTCTGATTCAGTTAACTATTTTAATGAAAAGACTGATCGGTTTCTTCATTCTTGTAAAGGCTTGATAATATTTATCTTTGAGTATCTATACATCTGTCCCAAAGAGAGAGCATCACAAACAGGGGTACAGAAAAAGACCACCCCCTCAACTGTTTTGTCATCAGTGCTCTCAGAAACCACTGTGCAAATGACAGAGGGTACAGAGACCGATGTATGTAGCTTCCTCAACATCTATTGATACCTCACTCCAACCCACAGCTGAAGGTTTTCTTTTGACAGGACTTTTGAGATCCATGTTCCTGAATTGATACCTTAGAATCATAGAATATTAGGGTTGGAAGAGACCTCAGGAGATCATCTAGTCCAATCCCCTGATCAAAGCAGGACCAACACCAACTAAATCATCCCAGCCAGGGCTTTGTCAAGCCGAGCCTTAAAAACCTCTAAGGATGGAGATTCCACCATCTCCCTAGGTAACCCATTCCAGTGCTTCACGACTCTCCTAGTGAAATAGTGTTTCCTAGTATCCAACCTAAACCTCCCCAACTGCAACTTAAGACCATTGCTGCTTGTTCTGTCATCTGCCACCACTGAGAACATCCTAGCTCCATCCTCTTTGGAACCCCCCTTCAGGTAGTTGAAGGCTGCTATCAAATCCCCCCTCACTCTTCTCTTCTGCAGACTAAATAAGATCAGTTCCCTCAGCCTCTCCTCATAAGTCATGTGCCCCAGCCCCCTAATCATTTTAGTTGACCTCCGCTGGACTCTCTCCAATTTGTCCACATCCCTTCTGTAGTGAGGGGACCGAAATTGGACACAATACTCCTGCTGTGGCCTCACCAGTGCCACATAGAGGGGAATAATCACTTCCCTCGATCTACTGGGAATGTTCCTACTAATACAGCCCAATATGCCGTTAGCCTTCTTGGCAACAAGGGCACACTGCTGACTCATATCTAGCTTTTTGTCCTCTGTAATCCCCAGGTCCTTTTCTGCAGAACTACTGCTTAATCAGTCGGTCCCCAGCCTGCATGAGAGTCTTTCTTCCTAAGTGCAGAACTCTGCACTTGTCCTTGTTGAACCTCATCAGATTTCTTTTGGCCCAATCCTCCAATTTGTCTAGGTCACTCTGGACCCCATCCAGCTTATCTACCTCTCCCCTCCATCTTAGTGTCATCTGCGAACTTGCTGAGGGTGCAATTCATCCCATCATCCAGATCATTAATAAAGATGTTGAACAAAACCGGCCCCAGGACTGAGCCCTGGGGCACTCCGCTTGATATTTGCTGCCAACTAGACATCGAGCCGTTGATCACTACTCGTCGAGCCCGACGATCTAGCCAGCTTTCTCTCCACCTTATAGTCCATTCATCCAATCCATATTTCTTTAACTATCTGTCAAGAATACTGTGGAGACTGTATCAAAAGCTTTGCTAAAGTCAAGATAGATCACATCCACCGCTTTCCCCATATCCATAGAGCCAGTTACCTCATCATAGAAGGCAGTCATGTTGGTCAGGCATGACTTGCCCTTGCTGAATCCATGTTGACTGTTCCTGATCACCTTCCTCTCCTCCAAGTGCTTTAAAATGGATTCCGTGAGGCCCTGCTCCATGATTTTGCCAGGGACTGAAGTGAGGCTGACCGGTCTGTAGTTCCCCAGGTTCTCTTTCTTCCCTTTTTTGAATATGGGCACTATATTTGCCTTTTTCCAATCGTCCGGGACCTCCCCTGATCGCCACGAATTTTCAAAGATAATGGCCAATGGCTCTGCAATCACGTCAGCCAGCTCCCTCACACCCTTGCATGCACTAGGTCTGGACCCATGGACTTGTGCATGTCCAGCTTTTCTAAATAGTTCGTACCCTGTTCTTTCACCACTGAGGGCTGCTCACCTCCTCCCAGTGCAGCAGTCTGGGAACTGACCTTGTCTGTGAAGACCGAGGCAAAAAAAGCATTGCCTGCAATTGAGGGGCAATAACAGACAAGTGAGTGCTGAAAATTATTCACTCTGGCTATTTGATCGAGTTTCTGCTACCTCTTACCACAAACCCCATTCCCAGTCCCTTTTCACGGACTAATCTCATAAGGAAATCCTACATCAAGAGGTGCACCTCTTGCCACTTCAACATCAGGAGAAGGGATTCTTCTCCCCATATTTCCTAGTCCCCAGAAAGAACGAAGGGTGGAGACTGATTTTTGACCTATGCCAATTAAATGTATTAATCCAAAAATTAAAATTCTGTGTGGTCACACTGGGATCAAAAATTTCCCCTCTGGAAGAGGATATATAGTTTGTGGCTTTTGACATGAAAGACACTTAGTGTTACATAGACATGCACCCATCCTACAGAAGGTTCTTCAGGTTTTTCCTTTGGCAAGACCGTTATCAATTCAGAATCCTCCCATTCGAGCTAGCTATGACACCCAGGGTCTTTTACAGAAGTCCTTTTCAGTGGTTGCAGCTTGGATGAGAAGAAAAAGCTTTTACTGTTTTTCCGTACCTTGATGACTGGCTCCTGATGGGCAGATCCAGCAGGGAAGTCCAGTTGGCAACCATATTCCTACTCTGCCTATTGTCTTCCTTGGGAATCTGTGTCAGACACAAAAAAATCTGCTTTCACTCCCACAAGGACTAGAGATTTTATAGGTGTGACCTTGGATTTGACTGCAGCAAGAGCCTATCTCCCGATGGAGAGATTCTGCACCCCGAGTGATTTGATAAAACAGGTCACCCTCAGACTTCGGACTAGTCAGGGTTTCCTTTTCCCTTCTAGGCCATGGGGCCTCATGCATCTAGTTACACCATTTGCTAGGCTCCATCTCTGTTGCCTATAAGCCTGGCTTCAGTCTGTCTACTCATCAGACAAAGACAACATCAGTGCCAGAGTAACAGGTTACAGTCAAGGTTACAGTCTCTCTTGCAAACCCAGAAAAGATTCAGGTTGGAGTTTCTTCCCTCACACCGACACCCAAAGTGAGCATCATTACAGATGCTTCCCTCTTAGTTTGGGGAGCCCATATGGTTAAGCACACTGCACAAGGAACTTGGTCCCCTCTGGAGGCCAGAATTTACTGGAATTAAGAGCAGTGTATTGAGCATGCAATACATTCCTTCCACTCATCCAGTCCCAATATTTCCAGATAATGTTGAACAATATGATGACGATCTTCTCCATAAACAAACCGGGAATGAGATCCAGTTCCCTGTGTGTAGAGACAGTCAACCTCTGGAATTGGTGTAACAGTAACCATATAACTCTCCCAGCAGCATGCCTACCAAGTGCACAGAACTTCCTACGTGTGGTGTGGTGTGTTGGTTTTTTGTATTTTTTTTTTTTTTAAACGTGTAATTTCTTAGGTTTTTGGGCTCCTTGACCCAATCTCCTTTCCCTTTCAGTCTCCGGCAACTTCCTCCTTCTGGTGACTGCAGGGGGCAGGTCATTGGGAATACAAGAGAGAGAGTGTTCAGGTGCCCAGACCCCATATGGCCTGCAGCATCCCAGAGTTGCCCTTGGAGGGAAAGTCCTGCTCAGTTGTGGTGTGAAGCATGCTAATTTCAGCCAGAATCTTCAAGGACTCTAGCTGCTAAACTTTTAAGTCTCTACTGAGCATGTGTGAACTCAGATTTTTCGAAGTCTTTTAGCTTGGCTATACTGGGATAGATTTTTATGGGGACACCAATAAACTCATTCCTGTCACACCACCTTGCTGAATTCTGCATGTGGATACTTGCAGCAGCTTATAGGTTGGGACAGCACTTATTTTAATTTTGGAAACCCAGTATTATAGGTTAAACACTTACTGAATACCGGATTCTTTTTACAGTGTTTGTTTTATTTTGTTTTTATAGATGGGGATACAAGTGCAACAGAAAGTGGTGATGAAGTTCCTGTGGAACTGTATACTGCTTTTCAACACACGCCAACTACAATTACTCTAACTGCTACAAGGGTTACTAAGGTTAATGACAAGAAAAGGAAAAAAAGTGGGGAGAAAGAGCAGAACATTGCAAAATGTAAAAAGGTAAGTTAATTTAATTGCTCTTTACTTCTCATAGTTTTCATGTAATAGAATGAATTACTGGTATGTGACATTTTTAACATTTGCCTCGTGTTTGTGTGGAGGTTTTTACTTTCTGAATTTAGATTGGTATGCAGGACTGATCCATGGAAAGTGATGTATCAGACATTATATATTTTTTTCTGGTTATCCAGTATTCTTTACAATGGAATCCCTTTAGAAATGGATTGATAGTAACTTTTTAAACTTAACACATTTGCATACAATATGTACAGGCTTATATGGTGTCCTGTGAGGAGTCGTATTTATAAATAATAATTTGGACAGTTTTTGTCTAATGCTGTTATAGCTAGAATATTTCTCCCTCAATTTTTTTTCTTCCCACTGCTGCTAATAAAGGGCAAATCTTTTTATAGTGCTCTTTAGCTATTAAAATTCAGAAATGATTGATTTATGGTGTTGTCAGTTCTACCTGACATGACTTGGCATTCCATTCAGTTGAAGTGGCAGTTCTGTAGAAAACTGCTGTCAGAAAGTAACCTCTTCAACACAGTTTAGTAAGTGAAGTGTGATTATTCCAAAATCCTTTTTGAAAATACAATTTTTATCCAAGGAAATAACTATGTGTTGCATTTAGAAAATTAAAAAAAAAAACAGCTTAAAAGTGAGTGTATTGAGGAACCACTGCAATAGAATTAATACACTGACATTGTGAAATATGACACCTTGATTTTCTAGATTCATATAAAAATCAGACACTTACTGGATACTAGCAAAATGGAGAAATTAAATCATTCCAAGATTTAAAAAAAAATGCTCTGTTTGTGGTCATGTTAAAATAAAGAACTGTTGCAGTCAAGCAAAAATATTAAAAGAAACTGGAGCTGGAAACCAGAATTTCAATAGTTAGGCAGTGTTTTGGCATTTGAAACAAATGTTCAAGGTCATTAATTTATTTTTTTTAAAACCAGTTTCAAATGCAGTTGTAGAAATATCTGATCAGTTGTTAAAATATCACTTGAATGACAGTTCTTGATATAAAGTGCTGATACTCAGTGGTTACCTCCTAATATAGTGCAAGGGGATGCTTGAAAAGGCAAACTTAATGGAAAATACTGTGTTTTGAAAAAATTTCCATAATTTTACAGGATATTCAATGTACATCCATAGGCTGTCCAATGTGTGCACCATTGAATGGGTTTACTTTGTATGCCCACAGAGCACTCTAGGTTAATGTTGAATCACTGGCACAGTGAGTGAGGCATCAAGGTGAGGTTGCAATGCTGGAAAAAGGCAAATTTCATGCCACCAAGTGCCATTGGACTATTAGCTTTGAAACCTTGGATTTCATTTTATTGGCAACCTTTATATAATATTCTCAAGAATATGAAAATACAAGTGGCCTTCCTTTTTTTTTTATTGGTCTTTTAATGTCATTCTCTTCCCTTCCTGTTACTGCTTTTAATGAGAACAGTTGTATTAAGAATTTAACCTTTTTAAAAAAGCATAAGATCATTTTTCCTCTGAAAAACTTTGTTAATCTTAAATATTTTTAAATGGCAACTGCATTTTTTTTTCTAGGCTTTTCGTGAAGGATCTAGGAAATCTTCAAGAGTTAAGGTAAGTGTAAATATATGATAATTGTAGATAAATATAGGTGTTACTTCAGTTACATTCTGAACTTTCTGCTAACTAATCTTATTTTTGTTTATATGAGAACATGTTTGTATAATAGAATATCACCTTATATATTGGTGTTCATATTTATCCAGAATACACCTGCATAACATGTATGGGTGCTAAAATACCTTTTTTAGTAGAATAACTACTGCATAAATATTTTCTGGTGGTGTTTAAATAAAGCACATTAGAAAATGACCAATTTATCTTTCAATTGGCACTGACTCTGCAAGTGCAGGCAATACAGTTTGTCTAAAATTTTCTTTCCTTTGAGAAAACACGAAATTTCAAAAGATGAATGAGAATTTAGAAGAGGCAGCCTGAGGAAGAGTTTCCCATGTCTCTAGCAAGTCAAACAGTGATCTGGGATGTCAGCTGTAAGATTGTTTTGACAGTTTTATCTTAAAACCTAATTGGTCTTAGAGGATGTCAAAAGATCCATGTTGTGTAAATTAGAACTACAGAATTCTTCCCCTATTTTGTTCTTTAGTTATTTGATCCTAACTATTTGTCCTGTTCAGTATAAACATACAAAAAAGCATCACAGCCAACCTAAAAATCATTTGTCTGAAAGTGTTCTACTTACTATTGTGACAAGTAATATTGCAAATGAATAAAGTTGGAAAAGCAGTTTTACTGATGGTAAGTTTCACTTCCTAGTTCTATGCACTGCATTATGATATCACTTTTATGCGTGTCTTAGAAAGAGCTCACATGCATGATCTGTTAACACCTGTGTTAAAGCAGCATCATGGATAAACTCAACTACTGGGAATTCAGATGCTACTAATTTAGTAGCTTCCATCAGTTGCTGTGCCAGGTCAGGTAGAAGAGAGGAGCAACAGCACATGGAGCAACAAGGACCTCCAAGACTGTTTTGGGAGAAGGAAAAAGTCTTTCATGTAGGGATGGTGGGGGAGTGGCAGAAAACACCTGTTACCTCAGGCCCCTCTATGGAGTTGTGGTGTGGAGGTGGAGAGTGACACTGGGACTGTAAGGATCCTGAGGCATCCATGGTAGGGGGTAATAGAAGCCTATTTAAGAAAAAGACCCAAAAATCAGGACTGTCCCTAGCTGGGACTAAGAGGGAAGGGGGCAGGTGGGAACTCTCTGCATTTGACCCCTTTCACAAGAGTTTAAAATGAAGGTTGGATTAATTTCCAACACCTGCCCCCTTGGGGCCAGGATGCAACAGCAAGAGTTTCCTGCATTCTCAGTATATCTTCTCTAGAAGCCAACCGAGCTTGGGCCAGGAACTGTGTGTGTGTGTGTGTGTGTGAGACACCCCCTGCTCTGCATCTGCACTCTGGCTTGTTTGTATTGGTCACATATATTAGTAGTGAGAAAAACAAAATTGGAAAACTGGGGGTTTTTGTGTCTAAATAAGTCATTTTCAAAGCATTTTCAGAAGCAGATACACTTTTTAGCAAAAATGCTCTTGGTGCAGTATTCAGTAAAATCAGATAATTTTAAGTTAACTTATGCCCCTTTTAAAACAATAGCATAAATTCCTAGCTCTTCCTTAATGTGAATACAGTACTTATTTTTGTTTTGGCTTAATTTTTTTTAAACTTGTTGATAGTTTTATATTATTTTTTCCTCATGAATAATATCTATTTCTGAACTATACTGAGCTTGGTGATTTTTATGAAGTGGTATTATTTTGTAAGAGAATAAACAGTTTGATTAATCAAATGGTCTTAAAAGGTACTGCAGAATTTAAAAAGTGAATAGTCTGTAAGTAAATTGTTGAGTGGATTAATGTAAAATATATGAATGAGATACAATTGTGACAAGATCCAGAGGTGTTGGTTGCCTCTTCCACCTGCCCTCCCGCCACAACCCTCCTTTGTATGCTTTTCAACTGATTGTACTGAATTGGTAGAAAATGTTTGCCTTTCCTTTATCCTTTGCCAGCTATTTTATATTTGGCTTTTGAACTTACAACTTATTAAAGGTTACCCTATTAAAAATCATGTATCTTATTTGTAATTTCTGGTTATTGTGGTTTGTAGGGTTCAGCTCCAGAGATTGATCCTTCTGACAGTTCAAACTTTGGATGGGAAACTAAAATCAAGGCATGGATGGATCGTTATGAAGAAGCAAATAATAACCAGTACAGCGAGGGTGTTCAGAGAGAGGCACAAAGAATAGCTCTGAGACTAGGCAATGGAAATGACAAAAAAGAAATTAGCACCAGCAATCTGATCTTCAAACCTCCAGTAGAGGTAAATAAGTGAAGAGGGACCTGTGTAAAAAGGGAAAGAAATTCATAACTCATTAAAGTAGCACTAAAATTAGTATGCTTTTATGAGATACAGTTCCCAATGTTGTAGTCAGCATTCTTCTCTTCTCTTAGGTTTATTTTTTAATCTCTGGCTCATTCTACCAATTGGGAACATGTTAGCAGTAATAGTTTTAACAAATTATAACTTTCTTAAATAATGAATCACAGCTAATATTCATACATTTGTGTGCTTCATAACATTCCAATTTTCTTTATTTTTAAAAACTGCTAGGTGAATGTTAGTGTTCATAAAAATTGCCAGATTGACAGCATGGAGACTGAATTACTCTGTTTATCCACAAAATAGTTTCCACACAGGCTATAATAAAGTAAACTTCCCTATTCTGCCCTAGGGGAATACTTGTAGAAGTGAGAATAGATAATTCTTTAGCTCTGCTGGTTGTTTTTCTGCCAGGATTGTCAACGGGTCCAAATTAAGTGTTAAGCATTTCTCTTTTTTTTTTAATTCTTGAAGATAACATTCAGAATTTCCCAGTAATACACAGTATATCTTTCTGTAATTATAAATTTTTACAAATACACTGCTAGCAAACGGTGATATTGTCAGCCCTGGAAACATAATTCCTCTGCTTACAGAGGAAAAAGTTCAACACCCATATTTTTACCAAAAAGTGGTTGGCCTAACCCACTTCTGGAGGGAACACCTCTGCTGGTGAGAAAGTAGTTGCGTCTCTATCGCTAGTCTATTCTTGATCAACGAACTGAATGCTGGTTTATGGTTCCAGTTGACTTCAGTGGGATCTCTATGCATACATGCAAAGGCAGAATTTGTCCCAGTCACTAATGACTTTTGCCCAATTTTGAACTTGAAGTGAGAGGTAAATATTCTTCTACTTTATATCTGCTTTACCTCATATGCTACAATTTTAAATAGGCTTATAAAACAATTTTTTTCCACTAGAACTTCCATATTGCTGTGAGGGTTCGGGGTGGAAGGGAAAGCTAGAAAATGTATAGCTGTAAACTAAGGCAGATTACCTGTATACAGTTCAAGTTCTGTACTATTACAAAATTCATATAGTAAACTTTATCATAAAAGCATATTTAGAACACATTAAATCAAAATGGTTTCCTTAACTTTATATTTGGATAAGTGAGTCTCATTAATATTAACATACAGTACTCTCAAAATTACAATCCACAGCCTATTTTGTGTAACACAGCTTCAGGTTTCCTCCTGAGGACTGTTTTTGTTTGTCTTTCAATGAAACTTAGGTTTTCTAAGTGCCTAACGTCTCTGAAAATGGGACTTAGGCACTTCTGACATTTTTTTATCCATAATAATTCAAATGGGTAAGTTCAAGTATATTTAAAAAAAAAAAAAAAGTTTGAGCCCCCTAAACACCTCTCCCCCTCTCTTACAATAAGTAAAAGCTTTCAGACCTTTATATATCATAAGGAAGTCAAAAGAGATACAAAGCCCACCCTTTTGGGTTACATTTAAGAATTTTTAGTGAGACACCGATAGGACTACTAATCTTTAAGGTTCTCATTGATACTCGTATGAAATGTTTTAAAAATATTATGGTATATGTTGCATTCTAAAAGATTTTTAACTGTAGGAATTCTATTGATTGATTCATCAAATGGAATGTTGCTGAATGCATCACACTGATGGAAAGCTCTATATCGTATGGAATAGCATTCTACTGGGAACATTATTCTTTTTAATATTATCCGTGTATGTTCTGTCTTACTCTTTAGAAGAAATCAACTTAAGGCCCAGTCCCACAGTTCTTGCTCCAACACAACTCATAGAAAACAAAGGGTATTTTCAGTTTTATGTTAGCAAGTCCCAGAACCTAGGACTCAAACAAAAACACTTAGTTAAAAAAGACTCAAGATGGAAAATGTAGTCCACCTAATACCAGCGGAATCCAGCTAGCACTTAAATAAAATATATGTTGACAAAATTTTTGCACCTTTCATAAACACACATGTGAATGGCTAGTTCACCCTAGCTGTGTAATCCTGTATCCCCCACAAGACTTTCCCATTACTACATTAATATTTATTTAAGTTTATGAAAAAGATTTGGATGGTGTTACAGTATTTATTAATTTTTCAGTGGTTTCACTTGTATACTTGTGATTTCCTAATGTTTCTTCTTATGAACTGGTTACACAGTTTTCTCATTAACCCTCATACCAGGCCAAAGCATAAGGTCTGCAGTATCTTCACAGATGTCCTACAGTTTTTTCCCAAAATAAACTACCAGTGTCAGTCAAATTAGATAATACAAGTAATGTCATTATCACCTAAATTACAAAAGAGAAAACATATAGACAATACTGTATGATAAACATCAGCTGCCTTACATGAGATCTGTGGAAGGAATCTGCAAGCTATTGATAGGGAAAGGCTAATCTTAAGGAAAACATACCTTATTAGATTTTATAGTAGAAGCATCTTTGCCTCTCTCTCTAGCACCAGCATGGCACACATGACACATTCCTTGGAGGAAAGTCACTGCTTGCAGAGACCATTGCCTAGATATAGGCCAATTTAGTTTTGATCAGAGATGACATAATTACAAGAGGTGTGAGTTCTTTAGTTGTTGTGGCCGAGTACATATTAGATTTTGATTAACAGGCATCCTCCCATCTGAAGTTAGAGAAATACATAAAAAATTTACAATTTCCTTTTTCCTGTTCTCAAAAGTTTTGTTTTAAAATGCATCCTTTCAGTTTGTGTCTTTGTTTGATTAAGGACAGTGATACCTTGGAAATGTTCTATTGTGTAGATGAACCACTGTGGTCTTTGATCCTGGGGAGTTCATAGGCACAATGAATGGCATAGTTAATAGTTAAAACTTAAGAAAAGACTAACACTTCAGATGTCCATTATTAAACATAATACCTGAATTATAAGGGCATTGCTACATTGATTCTCAATCCTGTTTTAGGGAATTGTAGTTATAACTTCCTTATAATTTAAATCTGTAGATAAGTGCATTGATAGGAGGAAAAGCCTTATAAGATCAAATAGCTTATTTATTTATTTATTTATTTATTAATTGCAAGAAGGAAATGGCTTCAGTTACCAAGTTGCTGCTTGAAGGGTTGCAGTCATATAATCTGTTGTTTAATTACACTAATACAATGAGTTTAATTATGCTTCTTACATTCATTTTGTCTTTTGTAGAGCTATGTGCAAAAAAACAAGAAAATTCTAAAAGCTGCCAAAGACTTGCCTCCAGATGCGCTTATTATTGAATATAGAGGAAAGTTCATGCTGAGAGAACAATTTGAAGCTAATGGGTATTTCTTTAAAAGGTATATTTATTTTAAGAACTCTTTTTTTTTAATAAGTTAACTTTCTTAAATGCGCTATTTTACCAACAAATCTTTTCCTTTTCTGCAATTATCTTGTTGCTCTTTTTGTGCCAACTACTGGCATATGTTACTTCTAGTACACCAAAAAAAGAATACAACTACTTTTGAACTTGTATAACAGCTTCCACCTTGGGTGTCAATTAAATATTTATAAAGCACCTAGTAAGTGTAGGTAAATATTATTCCCATTTTACAAACTGAGACTCAGAGACTAAATGACTTGCTCAAGATTATATATAGAGCCAGGTATAGACACTTGACTTTCTGACTTCCAGTCTTGAGATTTAGCCACGAGACTATCAATCCTTTCCTACTCGTCTTCTTATTTACAAAACTCGGCCTCCATAACTGAGAAAAGTTTTGTGTTAGACGTGTTTATTGTCTGATAAATCTCAATAGATTTGGATTGAGAGTTCTTCATTGCTGACCTGCAAGAATTGCAATATAAAATCAATACTATGTTATGCAGCATAGTGATACAAAACCAGTAAATGTGAAAAAGAACTCCAAATGCTTTTAAAGGGGTAAAACATCCTGACTACCATATTAAAATTTTTTAAACTGGGGTTTTTCTTTCTAGGCCATACCCTTTTGTTTTGTTCTATTCCAAATTCCATGGGCTAGAAATGTGTGTTGATGCAAGAACCTTTGGAAATGAAGCTCGATTCATTAGACGGTCTTGTACACCCAATGCGGAGGTAAGCTTATAAATATAGGAAATAATTCCTTAGTTAACCTAGATATTTATTTATTTTGCTTGGCTTGCAGGATATGATGTACAGCCCATCTGTTCCCCTAGGTCTTGGACTGAGGGGATTTAATATGGAGGTGATATATAGTATAATGGTGGATTAATCTTTCAATATTGTTTCCGCTCAACAAGTTATATATGCTGTTTTTTTAAGTATTCTTTCTTTGTAAAGTGCCTAAACACTCAGGCTCAGTACTGTGTGAAGCGTTGAGCACCTTCACCTCTCATTGTCTCTAATGGATGAAAAAGATGGGATACGCTTTTGGAAATTAAAATAAAACAAACATGAATTTTCACATTTAGCATGTTACATACTAATAAAATATTTTCACCAGGACATTGAGTCTATGCAAATAATAAGGGGAAATATATATAAAGAATTAATAGTAGATCATGTTTTGGTATCATTTAAGGGCAGCATCAAGAAATATATATACATTTTGCTTATTACTAAAACCTTAATCATTTTTTTATACTGGTTTTATCAGTCTCTGCCAATTGATGGCATTGGTGGAGGGAACAACCTGTAGAAAGTGGTCAAGCATATCTGGGTTTTTAAGAATGAGTGTGCATTTTAATGCATTATAAACTAATGTATAGCTTTTCTCCTGGATTTAGGTGAGACATGTAATTGAAGATGGAACAATTCATCTTTATATTTACTCCATCCAAAACATTCCAAAGGGAACAGAAATTACTATCGCATTTGATTTTGATTATGGAAATTGGTAAGTATCTCTAAATTGTATGAAATATCCTGTATTTTAGGACAATATACTTATAAAATGTTAGTAATATATTAATTGGAGCTATCATGTTATCACAGATATTCCTATTTTCTTTTACTCTTTTCATACACTGTAATAGCATGGTGCCCTTAAATTCCTCAATGATAAGAGTGTATGCCATTGCAGGGTTTTTCTTTAAGTGATGTTTTATTATTGTTGTAATTAGTGATAGATCATTTCAATGTAAATTTAAGTGATTTTTATATCTCCACAATACTACGTATGTGGATTTACGGTGAAAATTCGTCAAACATACATTCATTTTGTGGATTGATGCTATTGAATATTTAGTGTAAACTAATGTAGAGCTATTCAGTAATCTATTTTTTTTTTTTTTAAATCCACTCTTCTTACAATTTTACATACCATAGTTAATAGTTGACATAATTTAGAAGGAATAAAATCAGACCTAAGGTAAATCTCTGTAGAAATTAAATAAATTATGTTCATGCTATAACCCATCATTAAAGAAGGATGTTCAACTCTATTGAGTCCTTCCTTAAAATAATGTCTTAAATTCTATAAGCTATCGATCCACATGTTCTCCTGGGTACAGCTTACTTTTCCTTTTGTGAACTGTGAAATACTCCGGTAGATAGATGCCATTGTTTTGAAATGGTAAAGTAATTAGGGTAAGTGCTGCTCCCAGATATGCATGAACAATTTCCATTGACTACAGAGCGCAAAATTTTGCCTTTAGGTGATATAGCTAATGCCTTCCTCAGTCATTACTCTTAAAATGAGGTTCCCCTGAAAATTGACTGTTCTTACTGTTCTTTTAAAACAAGCAGTAGTTGGATTCAGTGCTTCCAGTGATATAGTGAGTTCATATGAAACGTGCTCAATTTACCAGAAAACTTGTTCAATATATTCTACCTGTGACCTCTACAGACTCTACATCATCTCTGAAAGACATGAGGAGTACTTTCCTTTTGTCATGTCATTACTATAAATAAATATTCTGCCGACAAAACTAAGCTCTGTTAAATAGATTTCCCCGTTAGACATTAATCTAGTTTCACAAGTGTAATTTAGAGCTTAATTTGGAGGTAGGAATGTATTACAGCTTTAGTTGACAGCAGAATTTGACTTGGTGATTGCGCAAACCAGAAAGAAAACAGCTTGCTTTCCATATCCCAGGTTGAGTATAGAAGGCTGGTAATTAGGGAGGGAAATATTTTTTTACTGGGAAGTAAATATAAGCTGAAAATCTATGAAAGCTGATTAACGAACCACTCAGTACCATTCAAGACTCAGGGCAAACTCTCTGCTGGAGCAAATGGGCAAAACTCTATTGACAGATTGGTGCAAAAAAGCTGTCAGAGTACAATTCAATCTGGATATTCTGCTTATTTATAAATGCTACTAGAGAAAGTTTTATATTACTGAAACTTATATAACTTGCAAGATCTCTTTTATACATCAAGTAAAAGTAAATCAATTGAATTATAAATATCTGTTGGGTTGTGTTTCCCAATGTCCTATCCAGACAGACATAAGATTTTTACAAATTATTTTGTACAAAACCAAATTACTCTAATTTTTTCTGTTCAATTTTGCACCAGAGTACGTTTCTTTTTTTGCTTTTTATTTTATTTAGCTTTTTTTTATTATAATAGATTTTTATTTGTTTTAATGGAGTTCCAAACTGTAAACTGGGAAACAGGTTTAAGAACCTGTGGCTGAGAGTAATAAAATGTATCATTGCACAGCTTGGTAAAAGTTTAAATTAACCCTTTGCTACAATACTGAATCTTTATCATGGGAGATGTTCATTTCATTGTATATTAACAAGAGTGGTTTAACTTTCAAAAATCATATTGCTGTAGCATTCAGTTCAATATTTTTACATCATATTTTTTTGTATTGACTGTTTTAGTAAATACAAAGTGGACTGCGCTTGCCTCAAAGAAAATCCTGAATGTCCAGTTCTTAAACATGGTTCCGAACCTACAGAAAACATCAATACTGGATATGAGACTAGAAGGAAAAAGGGAAAGAAAGAGAAGGACATTTCAAGAGAAAAGGAAACACAAAATCAGAACATCACACTCGATTGTGAAGGAGCAGCCACCAAAATGAAGATTCCTGATAATAAGCAGAGGAGACTTTCTCCCCTCAGGCTATCCATTTCCAATAATCAGGTATTAAAGCAAAAAATCACTAGATGGTCAGATTTACAAACCAGAAGATTCCCTGCTTTAGAGTAATTCTTAAAAATCTTACAAGTTATTGGAAAGAGTTGTTTTTTGTGAATTTTAGTGTTGGATTAGCTACTTAAAGTATGTATACTATTTCTAGTTCTCTTGAAATGACTAGTTGTTTTTTAAAGATATTTTGGTTCTCTTTAACTAGCTGTTTTTCTCACTGAAATGTCTCAACAAAAACCAGAAATTCTGCCTCCTAAAATTCTTTGTAGATCTGTGGTGTAAAAACTGCATGCCATGCCCCAAGATCCCAAAACCATCCTGAAGCAGTGTTAGTCACACATATGTTGTCCCCACAGTTCTGATGTTTTTAGCCACAATTATAAATAGGCTTGCTTCCATAACAATTTCTGCTACCAAGATTTCAGTCCAAAAAAGATGTTCAGGTCTCAAACTAATAGCCTCCATGTACCTGTTGTATGTTTTTGTGTAGATTGAACACTGGCATAAAGATGGTAAATTGAGAGGGTAATGATAAACATGTATTTATTGAGTATGGGTGAGGATGGGGGTTCTAGTTAGGTACCAGAGGTCTTGGTTATAGGTTTGATCTTCTTAATTTATTGGCATAGAAGAGCAGGTAAATGAGACAGTAATGAATTTCATAGATCCTAATTTGGGAGGAGCCGCACACAGCAATTAGTAAAGAGAAATTATACAAAGAAATCAGAGAGATACTATAATGATGGATTGATTTTTTTGTTTGTTTGTTTTTTGAGGGAGGAGAGAATTGATTGTGTCTGAGGGTAAATACTTGATGGGATTATGAGGGTAGTTTGAAGGATGAAAGAGAGTTGTGTAAGGTGTGGGGTTACTTGGTGGGAGCCATTTTCAAAATTCTCTCCATCCTCCTAGACTGTTATAAAGGGAAACATCATGGAAGAAGGAATGAGAGATGGAGATCAGGGAATTGGTGATGAATATGCAATTGATTATGCAAAAATTTTTCATAACATTTACATTAAGTTTGTGATCTTTTTCATGGGGCATAGTAAACTGACCTACCCAAACAGCTAACTTGCTTTAGAATGCTTCTGGGTTCATAAGGGCTGGCAAGTGATTTCTACAGGAGTAGAGCTACAAAGGCAGTATATTCAAACTACATTTTTACAGGTAAGTTACTTCCCTTTTTCCAGCCAGGTTGCCACTAGCAATAACTGGTATTTGGAACCCGTTCCTGGGCATACAGAATCCTATGTAATTTTTATAAGAATTGTCACTGCCGAGCTAAAAGTTTTTCAACCTAGAAGAGGCTCAGTAAAATATAAGAACATCTGATCTTTAAAAAAGCAGTTCAGTCAGCCAAAATAACACCTATGTATGTACTTTGTCTAGTTGTTTTAGTGCCATGCTCAAGAATTGTACTGTTAATTTCCACTTTATAGCAGTTTTATGAAGGAACGAATGTAATAATTTAAACTTTTAAGAACAAATAATAGAACATTGGTAACAGATCAGTTATTATTGACTCTGCTGTAACTTTTTAAGTTTTTGAATGTTATCCTTCTATTGTAAGAGACCTGAAAAACCCAGAAGCATTCCCATACCAAGCATTTTTTAGTGTTTATTAATCAGATATCTTTTGTGTTCCCTATGGTAAGTCACTAATGTTAGATTATAGTGGAGATTTATACAGCATCAGTAGAAAGGGTTATGTTAACAGTTACATAGGTTTGAGTTGACTGCAAATTTATATAAATATGATAACCTATCTTGTTTGACATGACAATATACATTCCATTTTATGAAGAAATTAGAAAAATGGGTGTCTAAAGTTAGGGTCAAAATTCCTATTTAGCTGCATAAATAAGTGGCCTGATGTTCATAAGTGTTGAGTGCCCTGTAGCGCCCATTAGTTTGGAAGCTTAATTCTTATTATTTGGTTGAAAAAACTCGCGTGAGATTACAATTAAAGAAAATGATGTGGATGTTTCTGTCTGGATTGGAGAAGGTATTTGAGTCAGGCTATATTTCTAGAGTAATAAAAGAGTCCAAGCGGATGATATGTAGTTTTTACATGTTGCATTGGTTAATTGGCTGGTAGCTTTTGAAGTAGTGATTTGAGGATACTTTGTTCTGTGTAGCCTTTAGATTTCCCTAGTTTGAAAGAGTAGTAGTGGAGCTTCTGTAAAGCAGTCATTTCCATCTTTCAGGAGCCAGATTTTATTGATGATATAGAAGAAAAAACTCCTATTAGCAATGAAGTAGAAATGGAATCAGAGGAGCAGATTGCAGAAAGGAAAAGGAAGATGGTAAGTTGGGAAGCAAGTAGCTGCTTAAAGCTGTCACTAGGACTTAGTGATGGCTGCTCTTCCCATGCTAATTTGCTGCCTTTTTATAGGCTTTTAGAATCTGAGAATATATGAAGCCAGCACCTCATATACACTTTAACTTCAAATCCAAGGCTTGCTTGTTGTGTGAGAGCATTTCCATTCGGCTTGATCATCACCTCCTGACAAACATGCAAATCTGCTTTTGTTTTTAAATGTGTATAATTTTCTATTGCTTCTGTACAGGTGCCATCACTTGTAGAAAATGCGTAGCTGTGGCTTTAAGACTTCCTTTTTATTATTGTGCACCACAGTGGTTGGTTATTTGTAAGATTCAATCAGGGGCCAAGATTTTCATAACTGACTAGTGATTTTGGGTGCCAAACTTCAGAGACCTTTTAAAGAGGCCTAATTTTCAGAGTCTGGTTGCTCAACAATTTCTGAAAGGTAGGCCTTTTTTAGACATGCTGTCTGTTGGACACTCAAAAATTTAGGTGCCTAAAGTCACTACTGACTTTTGAAAATCTTAGCCAGGGAAATACTTAATCTATTTAAATACTAGTATGAAAAGTTCCTTATTTATCCTTGTTCTACATAAATCTTATTTTAAAGGCAAAAGTAACCTTCAAAACTTCGGCTGCTGTCCTTTACAGACAAGCTTGAGTGACCATTATCTAAGTTTTTGCGTGCACAAAAGCACTGATGTGTATCTAAAATGAATTTGCTAGATAGAGACTTAACCATTTGATTTTTGTATTGAAAATGTGTTGTACATATGCACAATTCTTATGCCTGCGAAAATTTGGTGGGTGGGAGATAAATGTTCACTCAAACATATGGTTAGTTGTCTACCAGATTTGTTCATATATACAGATGGTACGCATAAAGGCTTATTTATTGTTCAGGAACAATCTTAGTCATAAGACAATGTGCTACTAAAAATATGTACCTACTGTTTAATTGGTTGGGGACATTATGAAAATTTGACCCTTTAAGAAATGGAATTATATTGGTTGAATTTCAAATGCTAAGGACACAAATTTGTTTACAGAACTAGGTCGTCTTTGCTTTAAGATTAATAATCAAACATTTAATTTGAGATAATAGAATTGCCATAACATAAGCCTTCCAATTACACATTATAGTGAAGTGTACCTGTGGTGATATTTATTAGTTGTACAGCAGCAGAGGTCTAGGGTTTGTGTTTGACAGACGAATGTAACGGGCAGGTCCCTGCTCCAAGGAACTGACAGCCTAACTCAAATTTAATACTGCAGACCTCAACAATAAACAATGGGTTGTAAAGGGGATATTGCCAACCTCACCATTTGGAAACAACACAGACATTTTGGTGCAAATTTGTTACAGTAAAATAAAAGCAAAAACAAAATAAAGCTGGGATTGATACGAAAACTAGTACTGATAATAAAATAGAAAGGCACATATTCAAAATTCTTGTTTTTTTGAGTATTAATATACAGTTAAAATGTTAATGCATTGTTAAAGTTGAAAACGTCAATTAAAATAGTTCCTATTGCAATATTGACCCAGTTGCATTGCATATATGGTATATCTAGTACCTTTGGATTGCTATAAGAGTCTTAGCGTGTGTGTATAGAAACAAATACATAGATGTATAGTTTATCGTGCAATTTAGGTACACAATCACATGTTTAGTCTTCATTTCATGTTTTTAATGTTTGTGTCATAAAACCACTCAGCCTTGAGAGGAGGTAGGGACTGGCAGGCACATTGGAGAGATAATAGCGGCAGGAATCGGCAGGTTTGTCACTCAGGATATTTGTATGAATTTGCAATCATAATTTCACACCACTGGGAATATAAAACCCTAAAGGCAGGATTCCACACGTCACATCTCCCCTGAGCCAAAGTTGAATAGCCGATGGTGGCATGGTGTTAGGAGTGCTGCAGTTCTCCATAAAGGGGCATATTTTTGGAGTTTAATGTGCCCACCCTACACACCCCTATATAGTATATCTTTTGAAAGCTTATTTTATGTGCATTTAGATGAGGTATGCTGTGGATCTGTCAGGTGGTGCTATAAACCTGTAGGAGAGGTGAAAAAGCGGTACTACAAATGAGAATGTGTCGTTCTTCTTCAAGTGATTGCAAGGAGATGTGCGCACTGCATGCACGATCATCGGAAGGTTTTCCCTGGGTACCCATAGGGTTGGCTGTGGAGCCCCCTGGAGTTGTGCTTTCATGGCCGTGTATTTAGATCCCTGCTGACCCACCGCCTCTTCGGTTCCTTCTGACCACCAGTGATGGTCGGTGCAGCAGCTCCTCTCTTGCATTAGCAAGCAATTCCCTAGTGGCCTCTCCTTTTCTCCCTGTAAATAGTTTATAACTTTATCACTAACTAAAGCTTTCAGTTAGTTAAGTTTTAGTTGGGGGTTCTATCTCTCTCTCTCTTCCCCCACCCCTTTGTTCCTATCCCGGGGACCGACACGTGCCTTGGTTTCAGGGCTGCATCCTGCATTGGGACACCAGCCTGGGGTCTGCCTAGACATGTGCCACCGACTCCGACTTCTCGGGGAGGTCTGTTGAGGCCTGCCACAGTGAACCCCCTGGTGCGGGAAAAGTTTGGAGGCTACCTCCATGCCGGACACAATCGAGGTGGCCAAGGAGTTGATTGCCATGACGGTGCAGTTCCCTGCCTCAGGCTCCGGCACCGCAACATCATCAGCACCAATGCCTATCCGGCATAGGGGCAAGCCCACTGTGATAAGGCACCAATTGCCTTTGCCACGGCACCAGTCCCTGGCACCGTCTCGATCTGCACCGCTCTCATCAGATTCAGACTTCTTCTTGGAGTCGGAGGCGAACTCGTGTGCTTCCAGGTGGAGACGGCACCATTCCTGGGGTAGGGATGCACAAGCCCAGACTGACGAGGACGTCAGAAGCAGCTGCGGCACCGGATGCTACTGCCATTTCCTGCACCTCTCAAGCGGCGCAAGGAGATTTCCTCCCCCCCCCACCCCCCCACCCCCACCCCCCGAGCCTCCAAGGGCATCATCCTCCCCAAATGAGGCAGTAGCAGGGATCTCCACCACTCTGCCTGCTATGGACACCAGGACTCATCAAATTCTGCTCAGGAGGGTGGCCCAGAACCTGAACTTGCAGGCAGAGGAGGTTTCTGAGGATGTGGATATTCTGGCCCCTGACGGGCCTCGAGGTTGGCTCTGCCCCTCATCAGAACCATACAGAATGCCACCAAGGCATTGTGACACATGCTCGCTTCTATTCCGCTGACAGCGAAGGGTGTAGAGAGCAAATATTTTGTGCCTTCCAAGGGGTGCAAGCACCTCTTCACCCACGCCCAACCCGGGACTCTGGTGATGGAGGCGGCGAACCATAAAGAGCGCCAGGGGTAGGGTGACCAGATGTCCTGATTTTATAGGGACAGTCCCGATTTTGGGGTCTTTTTCTTGTATAGGCTCCTATTACCCCCCACCCCCTGTCCTGATTTTTCACACTTGCTGTCTGGTCACCCTAGCCAGGGGCAACCGGGGCCTACTCCCAAATCCAAGGATGCTAAGAAGCTGGACCTCTTCGGTCGGAAAGTCTACTCCACTGGGGGCTCCAACTTCGCATAGCGAACCAGCAAGCAGTCCTGGGACCGCTATGCTTTTAATTCCTGGAGTTCTCTGGCCAAATTCCAGAAATTGCTCTGACTCCCACTCGGAGTTTGGAGTGGTTCTGGAAGAGGGAAAGGTGGTCTCCAGGACCTCTCTTCAGGCTGCCCTGGACTCAGCTGACTCGGCCCCCTGCACTATGGGCACGGCCATAACTAAGAGATGCAGCTCTTGGCTACAGGTCTCAGGGCTTCTGCATGAGGTCCAGAACAGAATTCAGGACCTGCCCTTCGACTGCTCTGGCCTCTTTGCAGAACAGACAGATTCAAGGCTGCATAGCCTTAAGGACTTGTGGGTGACCCTCAAGTCTTTGGGGCTGCACACACCAGCTCCACAAAGAAAGGCATTTAAGCCCAAGGCCGCCCAACGATTCTACCCTGCCCCTTCCAGACAGGACTACAGTAAGAAGTGCAGAAGTAATAGGAGGTGCTCATCTCAGTCCTCCTCTTGACAAGGGAAGGGCTTGGCTAAGCAGCCCTCTGGCTCAAAGCCAAACTTTTGAAAGTGAGCCCGAGGACAGAGCACCAGTTCAGTACCTGGATCCTTCCCCTCTTGTGAACTGTCTATCCCATTTCTACCATGCCTGGGCTCAAATAACCACAGACCGGTGGGTCCTGAGCATAGTAGAATTGGGATATTCTCTCCAATTCTGTTCTCTCCTGCCCTCCCACCCACCCACCCTCGCCGTCCCTCTTCAAGGACACTTCTCACGAGCAACTTCTAGTACAGCAGGTGCAAATGCTCCTACAGCTGGGGGCGGTAGAGGAGGTTCCTCTGGAGTTCAGGGGCAGAGCATTCTACTCCCGTTACTTCTTAATCCCCAGGCCAAAGGTAGGCTCAGGTCCATTTTAGACTTGCAAAACCTCAACAAATTCATGAAGAAACTGACGTTCCACATGGTCATCCTGGCCTCCATCATTCCCTCTCTGGATCTGGGGGACTGGTATGCCACCCTCGATTTGAAGGAGGCATCCTTCCATGTCTCCATAATCCCTTCCCACAGACTGTTTCTGCAATTTGTGGTTAGTGGCACACATTGTCAGTTCACAGTCCTCCCCTTCAGCCTATCGGCGGCGCCTCAGGTGTTCATCAAGTGCATGGTGGTCATGGTGGCCTTCTTTCGAAAGCATCCAGTGCAGGTCTTCCTGACCTAGATGATTGGCTCATCAAGGGCCGGTTCTGAGCCCAGATGGAGGAACACGTGAACATGGTACATACAACGTTCCTCAATCTTGGTCTCATCCTCAACATGGCGAAGTTGACACTGGCTCCCACTCAAAGAATAGAAATCATCGGGGCCCTCCTGGATTCCACCCAGGCCAGGGCGTTCCTGCCAGAGTCTCATTTTCTAGCCATGAGCGCCATCATACAAGATCTCCACCGTTTCCCCACCACAATAGCCAGAAACTGCCTAAAATTACTCTGACATGTGGCAGCATGCACTTATGTGATGCAGCATGCAAGGCTGCGCTTCTATTCCCTCCAGGCGTGGCTGGTCCAAAAGTACAGACCAAACCGGGACCATCTGGACAATCTGGTCATTCTTTCTCCTCGGGCTCTTGAGTCCCTCCAGTGGTGGTTCAATCCACAGTCTTTACGGAAGTACATTTTCCCAAACCTCAGCTGTCGCTAGTCACAGATTTATTAGCGCTGGAGTGGGGAGCGCACCTGGGCAACCTCAGAACTCAAGGCCTATGGTCCCAAGCAGAATTATCACTACACATCAATGTCAGGGAGCTTGTCAGACATTTCATGCCCCATCTTCATGGCAAATGTGTATCGGTGTTGACAGACAACACCACAGCGATGTTACATAAACAAACAGGGTGGTACTTGCTCCTCTCCCCTATGCCAGGAAGCTGCATGTTGTGGGACTTTTGCATCACCCACTCGATACAGTTGGAGGTGTCGTATTTGCCAGGTGCACAAAACGAACTGGGCAGGTTGATCGCCTCAGCAGAACTTTCCAACGCCATGGATGGTCTCTCCGACCGGACATTGTCAGCAATATCTTCCTGAGGTGGGGATCTCCCCAGGTAGACCTGTTTGCAACATGAGGCAACAGGAAGTGCCAGCAGTTCTCCTTCCTGTATCACACTCCTGGTTTGATCATGGACACCTTTCTCCTCTTGTGGATATGACCTCTGCTGTATGTTCCCTCTCATCCACAAGGTCCTCCTCAAGGTCCAGCGGGACAAGGCTTCGCTGATTCTCATAGGGCCGGCATGGTTCAACACTGGTTCTCCACGCTGTTGAACCTTTTCGTGGACACGTTGATGACTTTGCCCATGATTCCAGACCTCATCACGCAGGACCACTGCCTTCAGCACCCCAACCCTGAGTCTCCACCTCACTGCTTGGAAAATTCATGGCTAAATCCATTAAAGCTCCAGTGCTCTGATTTGGTTAGGGAGGTTCTCCTTGGCAGTAGAAAGCCCTCCACTCGTGCCACTTATCTAGCCAAGTGGAAAAGGTTCTCTATTTGGTCCGCACAGAAGGGCACCCCTCCATTGCAGTCCTCTTTCTACTGGACTATGTACTCTATTTAAAGTGGCAAGGGCTGGGAGTATCATCAATCAAGGTGCACCTGCAGCTATTTTCACTTTCGACCCAGGCCCAGTGGGGCGGTTGGTATTTGCTAACCCCATGGTTGGACGCTTCCTTAAAGGGCTAGACAGACTATATCCCCAGGTGCAGCAATCGGTCCTCCCAAGCCTCATGGTGCCCTGCTTTACCTCTTGGAAAGTGGCATTTTTCGTGGCTATAACCTTAGCCAGAAGAGTGTCTGAGCTCAAAGCTTTAACGTCTGAGCCCCCTTATATAGTGTTTTATAAGGGCAAGGTACAATTGCGACCGCTCCCAGCTTTTCTCCCTAAGGTTGTTTCACAATTTCACGCAAATCAGGACATCTTTTTATCAGTGTTCTTCCCGAAGCCACATGCTAATGACCGGGAACACAGGCTTCATTACTTAGATGTTAGGCGCTGGCTTTTTACATTGAGCCGACAAAGCCGTTTAGGAAGTCAATGCCACTCTTCATCGCCATTGCTTAGAGAACAAAAGGACTGCCGGTCTCATCCCAACAATTTTCTTCTTGGATCACGGCCTTTATCAGGATGTGCTACGACCTGGCAAAGATACCAGCCCCAGCATTGACGGTGCAGTCCACGAGAGTGCAAGCTTTCATAGAATATCAGAGTTGGAAGGGACCTCGGGAGGTCAAAGAAGTACCAATCCCTAACTAAATCCCCAAATCCCTAAATGGCCTCCTCAAGGATAGAACTCACAACCCTGGGTTTAGCATGCCAATGCTCAAACCACTGAGCTATCCTTCTGCAGCGTTCCTGGCGCCAGGTCCCCATTCACGACATCTGCAGGGCGGTGACGTGGTCATCTATTCATATCTTTACGTCGCACTACGCCATCACACAGCAGGCTAGAGATGATGTCGCATATGGTAGAGTAGTGCTTCAGTCTGCAATTCGGTGAACTCCAACCCCTCCTCCTCCTCCGGGGAACTCCTTGGGAGTCACCTACTTGGAATTGATATGAGCAATCACTCGAAGAAGAAAAAACTGTTACCTACCTTTCGTAACTGTTGTTCTTTGAAATGTGTTGATCATGTCCATTCCAAGACTCATCCGTCTCCCCTCTGTTGGAGTATCCGGCAAGAAGGAACTGAAGAGGCAGCAGGTCGGCAGGGACCTGTATACACGGCCATGAAGGTGCCACTCCAGGAGGCTCCATAGCCGACCTGACAGGTACTGCTAGGGAAAAACCTTCCGAAGGCGTGCGCTCTGCGTGCACAATCGACTTGGAATGTACATGAGCAGCACATCTCGAAGAACAACAGTTATGAAAGGCAGGAAACTGTTTTTTTTTGTTTTGTTGTTGTTGCACAGTTCCAGAAATACTCTAACATGACTATGCCTACAGTTTTACTGTTCAAGTTAATTTCAGCACCTTAATATGGTGTTTATTGGTCAAAGCTAACAAACAACAATGTATTAAAATTAGGGCTGTCAAGCAATAAAAAAAAAAAATTAACCGCAAGATTAATCGTGTTGTTAAACTATAATAGAATACCATTTATTGAAATATTTTTGAATGTTTTCTACATTTTCAAATATATTGATTTCAATTACAACACAGAATACAAAGTGTACAGTGTTCACTTTATATTTATTATAAATATTTGCACTGTAAAAAATAAAAGAAATAGTATTTTTCAATTTACCTAATACAAGTGCAATCTCTTTATATCTTTATCATGAAAGTTGAACTTACAAATGTAGAATTATGTACAAAAAAAACCTGCATTCAAAACCAAAACAATGTAAAACTTTAGAGCCTACAAATCCACTCAGTCCTACTTCAGCCAATCGTTCAGACAAACAAGTTTGGTTACAATTTGCAGGAGATAATGTTGCCTGCTTCTTGTTTACAATGCAATGTAAAAGTGAGAACAGGCGTTCGCATGGCAGTGTTGTAGACAGCGTTGCAAGATATTTACAGACGGATACGCTAAAGATTCATGTCCCTTCATGCATCAACTGCCATTACAGAGGACATGCGTGCATGCTGATGATGGGTTCTGATTGATAACAATCCAAAGCAGAGCGGACTGATGCATGTTCATTTTCATCATCTGAGTTGGATGCCACCAGCAGAAAGTTGATTTTCTTTTTTGGTGGTTCAGGTTCTGTAGTTTCTGCATCAGAGTGTGTTACTCTTTTAAAACTTCCGAAAGCATGCTCTACACCTCGTCCCTCTCAGATTTTGGATGGCACTTCAGATTCTTAAACCTTGGGTCAAGTGCTGTAGCTATTTTTAGAAATCTCACATTGGTACCTTCTTTGCGTTTTGTCAAATCTGCTGTGAAAGTGTTCTTAAAATGAACATGTGCTGGGTCATCATCTGAGACTGCTATAACATGAAATATATGGCAGAATGCAGCTAAAACAGAAAAGGAGACATACAGTTCTCCCCCAAAGAGTTCAGTCGCACATTGAATTACCACTTTTTTTTTTTACGGGCATCATCAGCATGGAAGCATGTCCTCTGGAATGGTGGCCGAAGCATGAAGGGCATACAAGTCTTTAGCATATCTGGCACGTAAATACCTTGCAACGCTGGCTACAAAAGTGCCATGCGGACGCCTGTTCTCACTTTCAGGTGACGTAAATAAGAAGCTGGCAGCATTATCTCCCATAAATGTAAACAAACTTGTTTGTCTTAGCGATTGGCTGAACAGGAAGTAGGACTGAGTGGACTTGTAGGCTCTAAAGTTTTATATTGTTTTGTTTTTGAGTGCAGTTATGTAACACAAAATTTCTACATTTGTAAGTTACACTTTCACGATAAGATTGCACTACAGTACTTGTCTAATTAAAAATACTATTTTTTATCTTTTTTGTAATCAAAAATATAATATAAAGTGAGCACTGTACACTTTATATTCTGATTTGCAATAGAAATCAATATATTTGAAAATGTAGAAAAACATACAAAATATTTAATAAATTTTAATTGGTATTCTATTCCTTAACAGTGTAATTAATCACAATTAATTTTTTTAATCGCGATTCATTTTTTTAGTTAACTGTGATTAATCAACAGCCCTAATTAAAATATTTGTATTGGTTTTGCACGGGTAAGTATTTTTTTCAGAAACGATGAAGCTGTTTAGCCTGTGGCAAAAATGGCTAATATCAATTTTTTGCAGTATATTAACATAAAAATGTTTTCACATCTTATTCTCAATTTTTAGAGTATTTTACAATTGATTATAATAGTTTTCTATACTTTCTATTGAAGTTTGCTGACCAGATCAGTTTCACGCTAAGATTGTGCACCAGTAGTAGTAGATTATGTGCTCATACTTTGTACTGCATAGTGAGTAGATATAAATTTACGTGAAATCCTAATGTAATGCTTCTCCACTTGTAAGCATTTGTACATACAATGTAGCACCTCGTCTGACTGGTAGAAGGTTTTAATATGTAATTGCCTATGCATGCAGTACTAGCCTTTGAAATTTTCTAGAAACTAGTTTTTTAATTCAGTGACATTTACGCACAAGTCAGTAATAATGCTAGATGACAATACATAGCTTCATATTATGAATATGCAAAAGCTATAAAAGAAAGAAGTAGCCTACCAAGAAGTAGTGGAGACAAAGTCCACAAACAAGATCTTGCCTCTGTACTGAAGACGGATGGAGACCATGATACAGCTCTTATCAGCCATGTCATGAAAAGTACTACAAACCTACTTGGGTGCAAATCACATCCAGTGGATTTTTTTTCCAGCTACCTACTTGAGTGCATGTAACATCAGATGTACAAGAGTCTACTGAAAATAGCAGATGTTGGTGAAAAAGAAATGGGGACATTTGTGAGAGGTACACTTGATTCTGATGGGATGCATAGCTTCATCAGCCCAGTCAAGAAATCTGGCATCAGAACATTGCTGACATAGCCAAGACGACCAAATTTAAGACTGGAACGGGAGGGACAATCACAGCATCCATCAGTCCTGAAATTGTTTTCCACAGAGCACTGTCCTTAGCAAGATGCAGAGATGATGCTTCAGTGGCAGCTGTTCTTCACCCAATAAGACCTATGCCTGTGTTGTTCTTCCATGCTGATGGAACAATAAGAAGAACAGACACAGCTGAAATAGAGCATCAAGATGGAATATCAAGCTGAAAGATTCCATGAGCTAAGACCATGTAGTAAAGAAACCACAGCGTACTCCTGGGGGAATTCTGTGCACAAATTTTCTGGTCTTTATTCACCCTTCATTTTGAAGTAATAAGTTGATTACCGTTCTATCCTGAAGTGACTGTAAAAACAGCATTGTGAGGCTCTGTTTGTTTTGTTTCATTACTTTCTGAATTAAATTTGCTTGGTCTGCAAGGACTAAACAATTATTTTTAGCTGCCAGCACAGTAAATTCTGCCAAAGATCTAAAAGGAAGACTGTTTTTCTGGCTCATCTACTCAAGTAATATTGTATGTAGTAAAGATCTTTTGATTTGAATTCTGCCATCAGGTACACCTGTGCAACTCAGGATTTTTATAAGGCTATATGAGTAGGGCCCTACCAAATTCACGGCCATGAAAAACGTGTCACGGACTGTGAAATCTCGTCTCACCCTGTGAAATCTGGTCTTTTGTGTGCTTTTACCCTATACTTCTGCGTTGCCTTCAATGGAGCTATTGACCAGGTGCCCAGCTCTGAAGACAGCGCCCCGCCAGTAGCAGCACAGAAGTAAGAGTGGCAATACCATACCATGCCATCGTTACTTCTGCGCTGCTGATGGCAGCGGTTCTGCCTTCAGAGCTGGGCTCCTGGCCAGCAGCTGCCGCTCTCCAGTTGCCCAGCTCTGAAGACAGCACCACCGCCAGCAGCAGTGCAGAAGTAAGGGTAGCAGTACCACAACCCTACTACAATAACCTTGCAAATCTTCCCCCCATCCGTCCACCCACTCCTTTTTGGGTCAGGACCCCTTCAATTACAACACCATGAAATTTCAGATTTAAATAGCTGAAATCATGAAATTTACTATTTTTAAAAATCCTATAATCATGAAATTGACCAAAATGGACTGTTAATTTGGTAGGGCCCTACATATGAGTATAACTAAGATCAGAATTTGTCCCTACAATTAGAATCTTCTTAACTTCTGTGGATTTATGAGCAAGAATAGACTTCTGCTGTCACTCAAAGCTGTGTCTGCTCTTCAATGCTAATAAGTCAGTCTTGGTATTTAAACAGATTTTATCCTGAACATCTACAGGGAACAGATCTAATGTGTAAAGAGGTGCCATGTTTACATTCTCTCTGCTGGGAGCTAACAATGTGAAGTGGACTCCTCATCTCCGTAGTACTTTTAGTGTCATAGAATTGTGTGGCAGGATGCATTATCTCTTGACCTGCATAATCTCCTTTAACTATTCTGATGGGTTTATGATCCTTTCAAGTGTAATATAAGCTTTTGAATGCCAAATTGTTAAGAAACTATATTATAGTTTTGGCTTTAATTACGTTGAGCCTGAATGTATGTCTGCTTCAAAACTGAATATCTCGGTGCATTAATGCAGACACTATGGGCCTGAGTTTCTAACATGAGAGAGACTGAGCCCTCAAAGTTTAATATGTAGTTTAACTATATCTAGTCAGAGGGTCCTTTCTTAATTATTATTAGTAGCAGTGTTACTGTAGCACCTGTGAGCCTCAGTCATGGATCCAGGACCCCATTGTGCTAGGTGTGATACAAACACAGAACAAAGACTATCTCTGCTCCAGAGAACTTAGTCTAAATATAAGGTAGAGACCACAGATGAATGCAATACAAATGGCTGGGGAGTACAAGGAAACAGTGAAACATTATTGGTCATTCATGAAAGGCAATGATCTCAGCATGCCACAGCCTAATTGTTATCCAGTTTTTTGTAGGCATCACGGAAGAGGAGGATAATGAGGTAGCTTTGCAGATGTTTTACAGGGAGCTTCTCCCAAGCATGGGGGGAAGCATGGCAGAAAGCACCAAGGAGCATGTTTGAAAATGTAAGAAGTAGAGACAGGAGATGAGGTAGTTTAAAAATTAGTATTACACCTGGCAATTATAGTCAGTCTGTCTCTTGCCACTGACATCAGGAACTTGGGTTTATCTCCCACCTCAGTCACCTTAACTTCTCTACTGCTTGTGGACTAACTCTCCTTTTATTTAGCTAACGTGTCTTTGTGTATGGGCCCTTCACTAGGTTTTTTGCATCATTTTCTCCATATGAACTGCTTTCTTTTCACAGGTTCAGTTTTGGCACCTTCAGTGATATGAGACTGGTTGATCCCCTAAGGCCAATTTTTGTGGTTTTAAAATTAAATTTTGTTTTTATAATACTTTTTCTCTGCTATGTTGCTGTGCAGAAGACTCATGTAAATGGAACACAATGAAATGGACTGTATGCCAAGTATTATAAATGTACAAAGTAAACAATACCAGATTTTCTCTAATATTTAAAGAAACGTTAGCTTTAACGTATGACAGTAATAAGTAAACATTCAGATGAAAGTTGACCCTGTCTTTAACAACACTGACATTTAAAATTGTCTTTGTTAGGGGTCAGTCAGCACCCCACTAATGTTTTTGGAGGCCCTTCATACCTCTGAACTCTTTCAGGCTGTCTGTAGACAAAACTGTTAACCTTGAAAACATGATCAGAGTGTAATCTTCACCACCAAAGCAGCTAGAAACTTTTTTTTTTTTTTTTTTTTTAAATGAAGGCTTAGAAACTGGAACATAATTCTGCAGCAAGGAGTGGATGCCACAGAATTACAGAATACACACACAGTTGCTTATGAGAGACTGAATTAATTCATGCATTTATCTTAGTTAAATGCTGTGGGGTGACGTGGTGAAACAACTCTGTCCAAAATATTTTAATGAGAATACATAGGAGTACAAATATGAAAAGAAAAATATCCCAAACATCAGGAAATGCTTCCTAAAGATATCTATAAACATGAGCAGTAGGCTTCGAGGGAAAATTATGGTGGCCCATTGCTTTAAGGCATTTACCTACATTGAACAAAACACTAGAAAATGTACTATGGAGAGTAATTCTACATTAGCATGGGCATAGTGGACAAGTTGGTCAGATTGGTCTCTTTCTATCGCTAACTTCTGCCATTACCTGTTAGGGGTAAATTTGAAGAAATGGGGACTTTGTACCTCATCACTTCCCTCAGCCAGACTTTTTTTTTAAGTCCCTGAAAGCCAAATTTAAATGACTGATCCATCTCCCACAACTTGAAATACCTACTAAAATTGAATGTATTAGTATCCTACCAGATTTTTACTAACATAGCAATGCAAAGTTAGAATATGCATCTGAAAGTATTATATAATCTGTTAATTTTCAGTGTTGCATTATGACACTTATTAGTAGTTAGCCTTTTGATATCAGATATATTAAGAGAGGATGAGATCATCTCTCTTAAATCCTTTCAGATTAAAAGAAGGAAGAGATAAAAGGCAATTAAGTCAGTCTAACTCTAAATTAATGAGGAGAAGACTTGTGGTGGCCAGTTTACGGATTATGTTCTATACTGCCTAAATGTAACTTTGTGTTAACAAGTATTTATTGTGCTGCAAAACCACTTCCTTTAGGGTATGACCGAATAGGAATGGTTTAATGTTACATATCTTTGCCTTGCCCAGAAAACCTAAGTGATTATATAGTATTCATATTTGATCTATCATTTCTTTTTGAAAACATTAAATTTCTGTCAGTCTCAGATTTTAAAATGTGTATTCTTTTTCTAAAATATACATTATACCATCAGGTGCTCAATCTTTGCATGGTGAGTTTTATGCAAGGGAACACCATTTGACACTGAATTCTGTTTAAATAGCAACCAAAGCGCTATGTTTAGTGGTGTTTCAGGTTACAGCAGGATATGCTCCATCCTCCCATAATCTTAAACAAATTTTAAGATGGTAAAAGATTTTTGCATTTCTTTCCACCTTCATATTGCCTGCAAAGCTATGGATAAGGTACTACTACACTCCATTAGGTTTTCATTTCCATCCCCAATTGATATAAAAAAGCAATATGTAACCCAACTTTATTGAACTTGCATTTTAATGCAAAACTTTTAAGATCTCATATGCTTTATATCAACAGATCAGCACATATGACTGTCTCATATCCCCTGCATTTGGGAAGTTATTCTGCCTTAATGCTGCTGAGGCAACTGTTAAAGTTTTGTGTTAGAGTGCAAACTTGAAGTTGCAGTATACAGTGGTGTATGGTGAAGGATTTTTTTTTTTTTTTTTTTTTTTTTAATTTTTGTCAGGATTGATGTAGTGGCAGATTTGTCATCAAACGAAATATAGCAGATTTGCCTTAGCACACATTTTCCATTATGGCTAAAAAGTTCTGAAATATAGACAACCAAAAGGGGTTAATTTTGAACTGTATTCTATGTCAATTCATTATTCATCAAACCACCATGAAAAAATGCAAGTAGTAACCAAGTTTATATTTATTTTGGTTTTGCCATTTCAATTAGATTTGTACAGAATAAAAGTTTAAAGCTGAACTCTGTATAGCAACTTTAACTATGCTGCAGATAGTGCTGCATAATAATCCTGCACAATCAGAATAGAATTAAGTCTAACTACAACTTCATCACCATAATTGCAAATAATATAATAATAATTAATAAAAAATATATGGAGATATACCTATCCCCTAGAACTGGAAGGGACCCTGAAAGGTCATTGAGTCCAGCCCCCTGCCTTCACTAGCAGGACCAAGTACTGATTTTCCCCCAGATCCCTAGGTGGCCCCCTCAAGGATTGAACTCATAACCATGGGTTTAGCAGGCCAATGCTCAAACCACTGAGCTATCCCTCCCCCATAAAAATAATATATATAAAATGTAAAGCTTTACCTTCAGATACAGTAACTCCTCACTTAACATTTTCCCGGTTAACGCTGTTTCGTTGCTGATCAATTAGAGAACATGCGCATTTAAAGTTGTGCAATCCTCCCTTATAACATTGTTTGGCAGCTGCCTGCTTTGTCCACTGTTTGCAGAAAGAGCAGCCCGTTTGAGCTAGCTGGTGGGGACTTGGAACCAGGGTGGACCAGCAGCCCCCATATCAGCTCCCCACTCCCCTAAGTTCCCTGTGCGGCAGCCGCCCAGCAGGCTGTCAATTGCCGGTCAGTTCAGCTGTCCCTCCCCCCACTGCCCTGTACTGCTCCTGCCCTTTGCCTTGGAGCTGCTTCCGGGATCCTCCTGCTTGCTGTGGGGGGTGGGGAAGAGGTGCTAATGTCAGGGTGTCCCACTCCCCTCCGTTCCTTTACCCCATCTCCACAGAGCGGGGGGGACATGACAGGGCTCAGGAGGGAGCTTGCTGGCAGCAGCTGCTATCTCAACTTGTTGATCTACTTAAAAAGGCAGTGTACTTAAAAGGGCAATGCCTGTGTGTGTGTGTGTGTCTCTCTCTCTCTCTCACACACACACACACACACACACAGAGAGAGAGAGAGTCTGCCATGCTGTGTCTCCTCCCTCCATTCGTGCTGCCTTGTAGAGTGTGAGGCTACATTAACAATGTGTTAACCCTTCAGGGCTCAGCCGAGTGCTAGTTCATCATTTAGCAGGAAGGCATTTCCTGGGAAATATCCCACCCTCTGACTCCACCACCTCAACCAAGCTTCACAATCATAATTGCTGTGTACAGTATTAAATTGTTTGTTTAAAACGTATACTGTGGGAGGGTTAGCTCAGTGGTTTGAATATTGGCCTGGTAAACCCAGCGTTGTGAGTTTAATACTTGAGCGGGCCATTTAGGGATGAGGGGCAAAAATCTGTCAGGGACAGTACTTGGTTCTGCTGTGAAGGCAGGGGACTGGACTCAATCACCTTTTAAGGTCCCTTCCAGTTCTATGAGATAGGTATATCTCCATATAATGTGTGTGTGTGTGTGTGTGTGTGTGTGTGTGTATATATGTAGTCTTTTGTCTGGCAAAAAAAATTTCCCTGGATCCTAACCTAACCAACACACACACACACACACACACACACACCCCCCCCCCCACACACACATTTACATGAATTCTTATGGGGAAATTGGAATTGCTTAATATCGTTTTGTTTAAAGTAGCATTTTTTCAGGGGCATAACTACAACGTGAGGCGAGGAGTTACTGTCTTAGTAAAACAGGTGCAGAGCTGGAGCTTTATTTTGCCCCTTTGTTTCACTATTAGGAGCAGCATAGTTATTTGTAAGTGTCCCCTTTCTTTAACATAAAATGTATTTCTCTATTGTGCCCAGTTTTTACTGGAGCAAGATTAATGTTAGTAGTAATAAAAATACCTTGCCATAGGTATGTATGGCCCTTCACAGAAAACGAAAAGACAGGTCCCTGACTCAGAGCTTTTAATCGAAGCATCTGATCCTGTAACTTGTGCATTTACATAAATGGAGCTCTCTGTGGGTGCAAGAGGTCTGTCCATGCACAAGGATCAAGACCTGAATTACTCATGCATTCATACTGAAAATCTAGTTTCTCTGTAGGAAATGTTGGTATATTAACCTAAGGGAACCTATTTTGACATATATATTGTTTTAAATTAAAAATAAAAATAAAATACTGCTTTGGCATATGTAATGTTGAAAAACTTATTTGTATTGTTCCTGATAAGTAATGTTTATTTTCCTCTGGCCATCAGTTTTGCAGTATTTCCATTGTGAAATTGACATGGAGCAACATACAAATAACAGCCAGAGGGCTATTTTTTTACATTTCTAGTGTAACTGATTACTGGTAAATGCTTATTTTTAGTATGCTATTGGTTCTAGTCCAAAACCAGAAACCCTACTTTATGCGTGTGATGGGGCTGGTAAGAATTCTCATGATACTAACAGTCATTGTCTCTGAGCTTTGGCTGAATCTGACCTGCACATGAACACATTATGTATATCATTGTATGGGTTTTTTAAAGCACCTTTTAAAAATCAAAACGTGTGCATTTTGTATATGAAACTGATGTTTGATATCTGATAAATCCTTATTATATCCTTCAGACAAGAGAAGAACGAAAAATGGAAGCTATTCTGCAAGCTTTTGCCAGACTAGAAAAAAGAGAAAAAAGAAGAGAACAGGCTTTGGAAAGAATCAGCACAGCTAAAACGGAGGTTAAATCAGAATGCAAGGAAGCACAGATTATCAGTGACACAGAGTTTATTCAGGTAGCTATCTGTAACTTAAAACAAGTATTAAATATTACCTTCTTAAAAATTAAATTTGGAATTCAAAATACATTTTTAGTCTAAAACTTTTGAAATCTTAATTCCATATTTTGTTTTTTGGATTTGACTTCAAATTTTACTAAAATTTGAACAGAGTTTTGACATGACATGGTATATTTTTTAATCTTTCAAGAATAGATAAATTAGTATAACCGTAGTTGAAGAACAGCAGTTAAATTAAGAGAGTTTTATATACACACAAGGGTTACATGGAGACTGCATTGTCTAGTATTTAGAGTTCAAGACGGAGTCAGACTGCACTCTAATCCTAACTCCAAGAGTTTTGTATGGCTTAGTTTGTTATGTCTGATACATGTGGTGATCTTCAAAGAGAAAGTACTATAAATATATTAAATATTATGCATGCCATTGTAATTGCTTAGATTTTAAGTAATAACTTTTGTCAGGTATATGTAAAATAAAAATTCAATAAATTATAACTGTGCTGTTTGTAACAGCCATGATTAAAAGCATTAATCACCAGTGGGAAATACTTTCCTTGCTGGATAGTACTGCATTCTCTGTATTCAACATTTTGCCTTTCTTTACTATGCAGATACTGTAACAGAGACAAGGAAAAGTCCAAAATATTCACAGTTAACATATTTAAGAGCATTATTTATGTAGCACCAAGGGTGTGCTGGGGCATTGCAGACAAACAAGGGAACAAGGTCCTTGCCCTGAAAGAGATTTATGAGATAAATAGATTCACTATAGACCAATGTAGTTAGAAACTATCAAAGTTCAGCAGAGGAATTACCAAGTCAATTAGACCAGTTGTTTTTCCACTCCAGATTCCTGTTCGACAGTGCCTGATATTTCATATAAACATACAGGAATCCCCATGCACATGTTTGTGTCTTGAGAGGGTATTGGCATTAAATATTTCCATTTTAAAGCCAGAAACTGTGTTAGTCTTTTAAACCTCTAAGAATGAGGGAAATCAATCTTGTTTTATTTTTAGTCATGTATGTAACTACTTTAGCTGCTATATCTTGCACCAGGAATCAGCAAAAGAGGAAACTGCCACCAAGCCAACCCCTGCCAAAGTTAATAGAGCTAAACAAAGAAAAAGCTTCTCTCGGAGCAGAACACATATTGGACAGCAGCGTAGACGACACAGAACTGTCAGCACGTGTTCAGATATCCAGCCATCTTCTCCAGATGTGGAAGTTGCTTCACAACAGAATGAAGCTGAGAACACTGCACTTGCAGCTGAGCCTGAAACAGAAACTACTATTGCAGAAATAGTTACTGAAACAGAAGCTCCAGCACTTAATAAATGCCCTGCTAAGTATCCTAAAACAAAGAAGGTATGTCTGTCTATAAAAACATCTATAAAAAGAGGAACACTAAGGAAAAATAAAAAATAAAAAAACTTTCTATAAAGATACATACTATACCATGCTATTAACTCCTTGACTTCACTGACATGAACGTCATTATAGATTTTTGGCATGTCACTGTTGGTAATCTAAGGGACTAAAATAATTAATGGAATTCTACAACAATTTGCCTACAGCTGATAAAATACATTCTTCTTCGAATGCTTGCTCATGTCAATTCCGTTCTAGGAGTGCATGTGCCCACATGCACAGTCATCGGAGATTTTTGCCTTAGCAGTATCCATAGGGTCGGTAGTGCCACCCCCTCAAGTTCTGCACTCATGCGTCTGTATATCAGGTGACGCCGACGCTACACCCTCTTAATTCCTTCTTATTGCCTGTAGTGGTTAGTGGGAGCGCCTTCCCTTGCATTTCAAGGGATAGCAGTTTTCGTCTATTGTCTTGGAGCCATAGGGCCATGTAAATAGTTTTGTTCATAGTAGTTAGTGTTAAGTAGTTAAATGTAGTTAATAGTTAGCAGTTAAGGTCCCAGCGGGGACTTCACTCCAGGCGGGGTATGCCCCAGTCTCCCGGGTTTAAGCCCTGTGCGGACTGCCACAGGCCTATGCCTCTAAGTGACTCCCCATAGCAGCTGCCTCAAGTGCTTAGGGGAGTCACACATTAGAGACAAGTGCCGAATTTGTAAGAACTTTCGGCCCCACACACAGAAGGAGCGGGATGTTCGACTTCGGGCTCTCCTTATGGAGTCCATCTGGCCTCCGTGCAGCCCCACCAGGATTTGCTGAGTACGTTGGCCTCAGTGCGCAGTGCACTCTCAGCACCAGGCTCTGCCTGGCACCATTCCCAATTCCCCAAAAAGAAGTCTAAAACCCTGGCACTGAGTAAAAAGGACCATGGGCCATCAGACAAAGGACCTGCTTCAGGCTGCCCAGCCACTCTGGAGCCGCATGCTCACACCCCTCCAGCTGGGGCTCTTAGTCCCGTGAAATGTCCACCACCAACTCCCGGGAGTGGCCTGGGTAACAAAACCCTGGCAGCACTGACGCCTTCACAGGCTCTCCTGGCGCCAAGAGAACATAAGCCTATGCCGCCAACGCAGCATGTGCCCCAGGAACTGGCAAAGGCTCCCCACGAGGGCAAGCCAGCCGCTAAGACTCCTCGGGGCAGTGGAGTGCCGCCAATCCCCCGAGACGAAGCAGTGCTCTCCACCTCCATGCTGCAGGTCACCAGAACCACAGCCTGGACGCTGTGGGGCTCCTCAGTCACCAACGTGGATTGTCTAGAGCAAGATGCCGGTCGCTGTATTACCGATGCCACTCACCCTCCCGCAGATAATCTTATACGTGCAGGTCCTGGTCGTCCGAATTATGGAAGTTCTCCCCATTGTGTCTCCAGTTTCCCCAGCACCGGTCCCCTTGATACCAGCACCCATCATCTCGCTGCGGACACTGGTCCCTGTCAACAGTCCCACCGTGGTCACTGGAAGGGGATTCCTCTGGCACAGAAGCCCAGTTCAGCCCCTCACCTAGGCTGCACCAGCGCAAATGGGCACTTGAGGCTGCATCAACATTGACTGCACCAACTTAGCAGCATGGCCAGTGGCAGGTGGAGTGGCCTTATTGGGGCACATGGGGAATGCCGGTTATGGCGATGCCCCCTTCTACCACTCATTGGCCACCACCTCAGAGCAGCAGCTGGTGCCACTGATGGCACGCTCATTGGTTGGAGCAGAGGGAATAGTGCCCACCCCTAAGCCTCCTTCCCCCACGGGGGAAGATGACCCAGAACCTCCCCTGGCACTGCAGTCATCCTCCTGATCCTTGGATGAGGCGGTTGTGGACCCTTGAGGGCAAGCCCACCAGACGATTTCAAAGAACATCAGGCCCTGCTGCGTCGGGTGGCCAAGAACTTGGGCCTGGAGGCAGAGGAAACGGCTGAGCAAATGGACGCCTTGTTTAACGTCCTGTCAGCCTCCACCCCTACCCGTCTTGACCTACTGGTGCATGACGGTGTCCTTAAGATTGCCAAGGGTCTCTGGTAAACTCTGTCCTTCTTCCCTCCCACTTCAAAGAGGGCTGAAAAGCATTTTGTCCCAGCCAAGGGGTTCGAGTACCTCTGTACCCACCCTCCCTAGGCTCGCTGGTGGTCTCTGTGGCCAATGAAAGAGACAAACAGGGGCATACGAGTTTGACTCCCAAAAATAAAGAGGCCAAACAGTTGGATCTGTTTGGGGGAGAGATTTATTTGATGGCCAGTTTGCGGTTCTGGGTGGCGAACCATCAGGCCCTCTTGGGCTGTTACAAATTTAACTTCTGGGACTCCCTTCATAAGTTCAAAGAGTCCCTTCCACAGGAGTTGACCCAAGAATTTAGCACCCTGGTGGTGGAGGGCACTGCAGCTGCCAGGTGCTCCCTCGAGTTGGCGTGGGATGCGGTGGACTCGGCAGCCAGGGTGGTTGCGTTGGCAGTGGTGATTAGGCACATCTCCTGGCTTCAGACTGCAGGTCTCTTCCAGGAAATGCAAACCTCCATCCAAGACCTCCCGTTTGATGTGAACAGTCTCTTTTCAGATCAGATTGATGCAAGGCTGCATGCGCTGAAGGACACCAGGGCCACCTTTGCTTGCTGGGAATGCACACACCGCAGTCTGCGAGGAAGCAGTTCTGGCTACCCCTGTCGCCTAAGCCTTGGCAGCCTTGCCAGGGGCCTGGAAGAAGAAGGGACAGAGATGCTGGTTTCAGCCGCTGTCACCCCTCTTTCTCCCGCTCACCTGTGCAGCCTGGTCTGGCAAAACACTGCGGGGGCCGGATGTGCTCGTTTTGATGGTGTGGTCGAGAGCGATGCCCCAGTCACCATCCAGGATCCATCCCGCTCTTTCCTCAAGCGCCTGCATTCCTTCCGTTCGGCCTGGTCCCAAGTCACCTCGCACCGTTTGGTGCTGTACGTAGTGTCTCACGGTTACACCCTGCAATTTTCGGTGTAACTGTGAGACCTTCTGGAGCTGTGACACCTCAACAAGGCTTTCAAAAGTTGAGGTTTTGCAGGGTCTCCCTGGCCTCCATGATCCCCTCCCTGGAACTGGGAGACGGATACGCTGCCCTTGACTTGAAGGACATCTATTTCCACATCTCCATATTCCAAGGTCACGGGTGTTTCCTCCGGTTTATAGTGGGTGAACGCCATTTCCAATTTACAGTGCTCCCCTTTGGTGTCTCATTAGCCACAAGGGATTTTACCAAATATGTGGGGCTGTTGGCCGCTTACCTCAGACGTCGAGGGGTCCAGGTCTTCCCATATGTCGACAACTGGCTCATCATAGGCAGGTCCCGGAACCAAGTGCAGAGATGCCTCGAACTGGTGCGTTCAGTTGCCACGACCTGGGCCTGTTGATAAACGAGAAAAATCCACCTTAAGGCCGGTCCAATTCATAGAGTTCATTGGAGTGGTTCTTGACTCCATGGAAGCCCAGAACCTTCCTCCCGGAGGCGCGTTTTCAGGCCATGTCTGATCTGATATCCCATGTGAGGAGCTGCCCACTCACCACAGCTCACACCTGTCTGCAGTTGTTAGGCCACATGGCTGCTGGTATCTATGTGGTCAGTCTTGCTCGGCTCCACCTCCATCCTCTGCAAGCATGTCTGTTGTCAGTCTACACCCCTAACAGACACGATCTAGACTGGGTGGTCAGGGTGCCAGATCAAATCCTGTCGTCCCTGGATTGTTGCTTGGACGCTGGGTCGATGTTGCAGGGAGTCCCTTTTGTGACCCTGTCCCCGTTGTTGACCCAGGTCTCTGATGCTTCAGACCGGGGCTGGAGAGCCCACCTGGGTGAGCTGAGCACCCAGGGCTGATGGGTGTGGGACAATCTGGCCCTCCACATCGCCAGGGAGCTCAGAGCGGTTCGCCTAGCCTGCCAGGCCTTCTTGCCCCACCTGAGGGGCAAGGTCGTGCAAGTCCTCATGGACAGTACCGCCGTGATGTAGTACATCAACAGACAGGGCGGAGCCAGGTCAGCAGCCCTCTGCCAAAAAGCTCTCAACCTTTGGCACTTCTGTGTGCGGCATGCCATTCATCTGGTAGCCGCGCACCTGCCTGGCACCAAGAATGTGCTAGCATATCACCTTGGCAGAACCTTATCCTCTCGCTACAAGTGGTCACTCCATCTGGAGGCAGCCAGTGTGATCTTCTGAAAGTGGGGAACTCCCCAGGTGGATTTGTTCACCTCCTGCCAGAACAGAAAACACCATGTGTTCTGTTCGCTCAAGGGGGTGGTTCCCTGTCAGATGCTTTCCTACTTCTGTGGTCGGGGCCCTGATATACGCCTTCCCACCAGTGTCGTTGATCCACAGAGTCCTAGTGAAAATCAAGTGGGACAGGGCGAGGGTTATCCTGATAGCTCCTGAGTGGCGTCGCCAGCACTGGTTCGGCATGCTGCTAGACCTTTCAGTAGCTGAGCCGCTGCAACTCCCTCTGTGGCCGGACCTGCTGTCTTAGTATCACAGCAGTCTCCTGCACCAGAACCTGGAGGCGCTGTACTTGACAGTGTGGCTGCTGCGTGGCTAACTGCGGATGAGTGGGCATACTCGACCCAAATGCAACTGATCTTGTTAGGTAGCAGAAAGCCCTCCACCAGAGCGACCTATCAGGCAAAGTGGAAAAGGTTTATGTTCTGGGCCTTGGATCAGTGTGTCTGGGTCGAACAGGCCTTCCTGCAGGTGATCCTGGACTATCTCCTGCACCTCAAGCTCCAGTGCTTGTCACTGTTGTCAGTCAGGGTCCACCTGGTTGCTATTTCAGCTTTCCAGCTTCCATCCCAAGGCAGGTCAATCTTCGCTCATGACCAGAAGGCCCGATTTCTGAAAGGTCTGGACCGTCTTTACCTTCACGTCTGGGATCTGGTCCCTCCCTGGGATTTGAACCTTGTGCTGTCGAGGCTTATGGGACCTCCATTTGAGCCTCTGGCTTCCTGTTCTCTTCTCCTTCTCTCCTGAAAGGTGGCATTCCTGATGGCAATTACATCCACCCGCAGAGTGTCTGAACTCAGGGCGCTTATGTCAGAGCCGCTCTATATGGTGTTCTACAAGGATAAGGTCCAGTTGCAGCCGCAGCCAGCATTCCTGCTCAAGATAGTTTCCCGGTTTCATACCAGCAAGGACATTTTCTTATCGGTCTTCTTTCCGAAGCCCCATAGTTCTAAAGAGGAGTGCAGGTTATACGCCCTGGATGTCTGGAGGGCGCTGGCCTTTTATATCGACAGGACACGGTCTTTCCATAAGTCAACGCAACTGTTTGTTGCTGTGGCAGACAGGAAGAAAGGTCGTCCAGTGTCTGCTCAGAGGATTTAGTCCTGGATCACAGCCTACATCCGATACTAATACGAGTTCCCAAGTGTGCTTCCACTGATGATAGTCAAGGCGCACTCTACTAGAGCGCAAGAGTCATCAGTGGCCTTCTTGGCTCGGGTGCTGATCCAAGAGATCTGTAGAGCTGCTACCTGGTCGTCTGTCCACACGTTTACATCCCATTATGTGCTGACTCAGCAGACCTGGGATGATGCTGGCTTCAGCAGAACAGTGCTGCAAGCTGCCAAACTGTGAATTCCAAGCCCACCTCCATTGACACTGCTTGTGAGTCACTTAGAATGGAATTGACATGAGCAAGCACTCGAAGAGGAAAAAATGGTTACCTACCTTTTGTAATTGTTCTTCGAGATGTGTTGCTCATGTCCATTCCATTATCTGCCCTCTTGCCCCTCTGTTGGAGTCGCTGGTAAGAAGGAACCAAGAGGGTGTAGAGTCGGAGATGCCTGATATTCCAACGCATGAGCGCGGCACTCAAGGGGGCGCCACTGCTGACCCTGCGGATACCGCTAAGGCAAAAATCTCTGACTACTGTGCACGTGGGTGCATGCACACCTTGAATGGAATGGACATGAGCAACACATCATGAGAACACATCTTATGAAAGGTAGGTAACCATTTTTTCTTTGCATTTACAAAATTTCTGAAGTACATTTTCCAGAATAATTCTGGAGTTCATGTTTGCTAACCACATTTCTTTGCACATGCATCTAAATATTACATATAAGAAATCTGTTAAAAGAAAATTACTTAGATTGCAAAGTCAAGCAATCAAAGTTTAATAAATAAAAAGGAGACTTATTTTATGTTCTACTTTGTTATAAGATTTAACTTGTTTTTAACTTTAACTGTTTGTGCCAGGATGTTTTGATTTATTGGTTGTTTTTTTGTTGTTCTCTTTTGCTGAGAAGGCTGGCTTTCAAGTTGGCTAAATTTAAAAGATCTCAAGAAAAATTAAACACTTGAAAATATTAGGAATACTGTTCAAAGGAACTTCCATTTTTTATATAAGCATGTTGCGTATAACCTGTAAAGATATCCTACAGCACTAATTAAAATAGCTTTCAAAATATCTTGCACTGTGAAAGACAAGAATTCTCTAAACAACTTGTGCAGCATGTTCAAAATTTAAAGAAAATATTCTTTATAATTAAGCCCCTTCGTTTTCAGTTTAAACCAATCTTTACTGAAAAATTCCCGGGTTTTACAGAAAGTATTCAGTTTTTTTCGGATTTTCACCCTACTTTTGTATCATTCAAATATATAAAAATAACTTGTTTTATTAGGAAAATACAATACATTGCATGAGATATATGTATTACAGTAATACATTAGTCTGTGTGTATATATATGCAAAGCTGCCTGTTGAAATAAGGCTATCCATTAATCTAGAAGATACATACCATAAACAAACAGGCACGCACCCAAGCTCTGAAGTGCATGGGCCTCTGAATGTACTGATGAATTTCACACCCACCACATATACATTTCAAGCTGTTAGCAGATAACAGTTTAAAGATTTGACACACTAAAATGGAAAGAAAACGAAAATCTGAATCCGAATACATTTGAGAACAAGGAAGTATTCGAAAGTGTTTTGTTTTTTTTAAGGGAGAAAAGGATGAAGTTGAGTTTATGCGCTGCAAATGGTGTGGCCCAATTATTAAATGCAAATATTTATAGGCTAATAGTTGGAAGTCTACAACAGTAAACTGTTTATTCAAATGAAAAGTTTTATTTGAGGATTAGAGATGTATTGTTTTCTTAAACTCAGAGGTGGCATTATGTTTTGAGTTCTGTTTTAGTTTTGCAGCAGACCACATCAATGAACGAAATTCAAAGCATTAATCTACTGAATACTTTTTTCCCCCATGTCTTTCCGTCCACCAAAATAAACTCCAATATTTATGCAGAATAATTATTAATAGTTTTTGCACTGATTTTCACCGTTTTTTGTTGTTGTGGTAATAAAGACTGATAAATTCCTGTGAAAAATTAAATAAAATAAAAAACTGAAAACGAAGAGCTCTATTTATAATATAAATGTGGAAGAAAATAATGCTAGACTAGTTTCAGTATTTTGACACCATTAGTAAACGACTGCAAAAATTCAGTTAACTTGCATTATTTAATAAGGTATCTTTTTACCCTTCCACACATCACCAACCAAACCATAGCAATGAAGTGGTATATCCTAAACCCCTAGGAATATTTTTGCTCTGCTTACCTTAGATGCCTACCTTTTAAATCACTTTTTAGCTCCTATTGTGAGGGAAAGCTAGAAGCTATTTATCTTCTCTGTTTGTGACCCAAAGCTTAAAGGAGTAAAAAGACACCTGAGAAGTCTTAAGAAAATTCAATGACTGAAACTAGAGCCTCCATTTGCCACTCCATAATATTCTAGATGTCCTTTCTCAAACTCCTTTACTGTCTCATTATGGGAAGGGTGGATACAAATTTTGGATTTTTCTTATTTAAATTGTGTTTTTATTTAAATTAAATACTTACCTGTTTTAAAAAATAACTGTTTAAAATAAATTTAAAATAGACAACCTATGGTAAACCCTAAATGTAGTATAATTTGCTAAAATCCTTTAAATAAAAAATATGCCGCAAAAATGAGCCCTCCTCAAATTTTAGTGAGTTAAAGGGTACTTTTTAAAAATTATATAAATTAGGGAGAAAACACATCTTTAACTTTTGAGGTCAACTCAAGCATTATAAATATGTTGCCGTGTCCTGTAATGCATTAAGTACTTCTCTTTTCAGTCTTTATAATGGAGATAATGCTGGGTATTTACATTTTTCCAAATGTAAGTACTTCCAATTTCTGTTGTTCAAAGAAGGTTTTTGCCCTAATTACTTTTGGTTTCAGTTTAGCTAACAGATGAAGAACGAATATTTTCTTCATGTGGATGGAGTAGTTCATTCAAAGCTGAAAAAGCAGGAACGCTTATTTTCCTTTTCTAATAAGTGAATAAAAACCACGTGGGAGAAAATAAGATCTACTAATTCTAAAATTTGAAGAACTTGGGTCCAAATTTTCAAAGCTACTTAGGTGGCTAAAGATGCAGCAGATAGGTGCCATGTAGGATTTTCAAATGTGCCCCAGTGGGCACCCCAGTGGTGACCAGAGACAGTTAATGCTCCTGTGGTTTAATAAATCAGTTAATTCATCAAAACTTGTTTTGTAATTAGAATTTTTTTCTAATGTATTCAGTACATTTAAGTATCAGGGGGTAGTCCTGTTAATCTGTATCCACAAAAACAACGAGGAGTTCAGTGGTATCTTAAAGACCAATAGATTTATTTGGGCATAAGCTTTCATGGGTAAATAAATCTGTTAGTCTTTAAGGTGCACTGGACTTCTCATTGTTTTTTTAGTACATTTAAGGAATTTTCAACTAATAAAAACAATTTTTAAATGCTGTTTTGTACACTTTTAATTGAATTCCAGTTTCTGTCCGATGCAGTTTGACATAAATCCTGAGTAAAAGATTATCATCTAGTAAATAAGAAATGTGCCATTTTTCATGTTCTAATATAAAAATATGTAAATATTAAGAATCTGAATAATGCATGTTAAATTATGTAACTGATTATATAAACACATGTAGATATAGTATATCTTGGTTAGCAAAAAGGAATACCATATTTAGTGCAACATCTATATTTGTTTGCAAAGCAACATGTTTTAGTGGTTATCCCATCCGATGAGAAGGAACCTTTCTTTAGCAAAATAACAAATTACAAATGCAAAACAAGATTAAAATCAGTTATTTAAATTAAGGTTTTCTACTTGCTGATTTAAATCATGATTAAAATAGGTGAGTTGATTCTTGGGGGATCAGAGACTTGATTTTATTAAAAAAGGCATTTTTGTGTAGGTCTAAATGACATGATAGCTAAAATGCTGGTGGGTGGTCCACACCAGCATTTCACCCCATTTCAACAGTTCTGGTGTATAAGTAGCAGTAGAAAATTTTAGGTGAAAAAGTGTAGTTTAGGCATAGCCCACTGAGGGCTATAACAGTGACATATTGTACCTTAGGGTACGTCTATACTTACCCGCTGGTTCGACGGTAAGCAATCGATCTTCTGGGATCGATTTATCGCGCCTTGTCTAGACGCGATAAATCAATCCCGGAAGTGCTCGCTGTCGACGCTGGTAATCCTGCTCCGCGAGAGGAGTAGGCGGAGTCGACGGGGGAGCCTGCCTGCCACGTGTGGACCCGCGGTAAACACCTTTAAGTTTGAACTAAGATACTTCGACTTCAGCTACGTTATTCACGTAGCTGAAGTTGCGTATCTTAGTTCGAACTGGGGGCTTAGTGTGGACCAGCCCTTACTGGGGAGTGAGAACCAAAACTCCTACTTGACTGAACATAAGAATGGCCATACTAGGTCAGACCAAAGGTCCATCTAGCCCAGTATCTTGTCTTCTGATACTGGTGAATGCCACTTGCCCCAGAGGGAATGAACAGAACAGGTAATCATCATGTGATCCATCCCTGTCACCCATTCCCAGCTTCTGACAAACAGAGGCTTGGGACACCATCCCTACCCATCCTGGCTAATAACCATTGATGGACCTATCCTGTATGAATTTATCTAGTTCTTTTTTGAAAACAGCTTTTATTGCAAGCATATACTTAAGCATTCTGATTAGTTGTTGGGCCCCACCCAGTGATTAAAGTGAGTTGAAAATTTTGTCGATTTTTTTTTTTTTAATTTAAAAATGACCTTTCAATTAAATGGACATGTTTAAACATATTTTTTCAAGTATTGACTTTCTGACAAATTTTTTTTGGCAAAGTGAAAGTTTGGTTTTGTCAGGTTTTTGGGGGTGGGATAATTTTCCAACCAGCTCTATCAATACTTTTTCACTAATTCATTTCAAGCTTGGTGCAACAGCCTCTGCAGATACTGCTTTCAAGCAGTATTTTGAAGTAAAGAGATTTTGCCATATTTTTGCCATAGCTTTCTTTACTATGGTTTACCACTGTACAGACTTAGAGATACAGGTTGGAGTACAAAATGCAACTTTTGGAAGTTATTGAAAAGAGTGATGTATATATTGGAATTCAGCCTTCTTGCTTCCTGTTTCCTGTGATTGGAGCTAAATCCCCTTGTAGGACTTAGTGTCTTTTGCAGTTCTATATATGTGGAGAAGCCACTTTGGAGAAAGCGCCATTAGTGGTGTATTTTGACTTTTTGAGTATATTTTGTTGGGGGATGTATGTAATTGTGCTGATGTTGTAATTGAATACAAACTCAGTGTTGTTAGATGGGATGGGAGGATAATAGAGTAAATGAAGAACCAATTTCCAAATTTTGATGAAATGTAAATTGAACATTTGAAGTTACCATCAATAGATAGGTTTCAGAGTGGTAGCTGTGTTAGTCTGTATCAGCAAAAACAACGAGGAGTCCTTGTGGCACCTTAGAGACTAACAAGTTTATTTGGGCATAAGCTAAAACCCACTTCATCAGATGCATGGAGTGGAAAATAATGTAGGCAGGTATAAATACACAGCACATGAAAAGATGTGAGTTGCCTTACCATCAGTAGAAAGACAGCTTTATGGTTAGCCTAAAATAACAATGTGATTTAGTCTCACTCCAGGCTATCTGTTTGCTGGATGATAAATTAATGAAGCTTTATATACTATTAACATAATCTGCTGAAAAAGCAAACCACACCCAACACTTTAACATGTAAAAAAGACACTCCAACATGAACTGATAGTGTGGCTTATAAAAAAAAAGAACCATCTCAAGGATGGTAAGAAACATACAAGCTAGCTAGAATTTTAGGGGGCGTGAAGAAAATTATCAATGAGAAAATGCAAGCTGATCTATATGTTGGATGTTAAAGTTTTGTAAAAACAACAAGGAGTCTGGTGGCACCTTAAAGACTAACAGATTTATTTGGGCATAAGCTTTCGTGAGTTAAAACCTCACTTCTTCGGATGCAAGTTTTGTAAGTTTATAGTCCAGAAAACTAGATATCCATATATTGTATGAACCAAAAAGCATATATGATTTATCAAATGCAGAAGGGTTGAGATACTAAACCATTCTGTAAGCAGCATTTTGCAATTTCTTATGTATAACTTTATAAGCATTGACATTTTCCCCTTTTTCTCTAGCACTTGGTCAGTGAATGGTTAAGTGAGAAGAATGAGAAGACAGGAAAGCCTATAGACAGCATTTCAGAAAGGCCTCTGCGTATAACTACAGACCCTGAAGTTCTGGCTACGCAACTGAATTCTTTACCAGGTCTCACTTACAGTCCACATGTATATTCTACTCCTAAGCACTATATTCGTTTTACTTCACCATTCCTTTCAGAAAAAAGGAGGAGAAAAGAACCCATGGAAAACATTACTGGCTCTTGCAAGAAGGTAATGAATCCTTTGACTTAACCTGGCTTTAAAACGAAAGGCAAATTGCTTGTTTCTGTGGGTTTTCTTTTTTTCCCCAACTCCCTCTTATTTAATCTCAATTCTTGTTTGTAAGCATGAATCCTGTGTTGGAACTTGAAGTATTTGGAACTGCTCTACCATCTGTAGCATGTTCAGAACTAGTTTCAATTAGAAATGAAATTACATCTAATTTTTGAAAGTTCTTTCTTTTTATGACAGCGTTGGTTGAAGCAAGCTTTGGAAGAAGAAAACTCAACAGTGATAGACAGATTTAATTCTCCATCTCAAGAAAGATCTAGAAGTCCTGTGATCAATGGTGAAAATAAAAGTCCATTATTATTGAATGACAGCTGTTCCTTACCAGGTGAAGTTTTTAACAGCTAAATATTATCAAATTTCTTAATCTTTTGAAGTGGCTTAATATTTTTTAAATTACTGAGGAACATGGTTTTCAAACTATCAATGCCCCATATAAACAACAAATATTCTAGTGGACTGTGTAGGAAAATCCTCCTTAATATGGAGTATTATTCACTCTTCTTTGTTCTTGTCATATTAGAACACTTGAAATATGGGATGAAAATAATTGTGGTATACTATAGTTTGTTATTCCAGCTAGTGTAAATTGACACATATCTATGGATACCTTTTAATCTTTAGAATTTTAAGGGTTTCACTGAGAGAAAATATGGTTTAGAGGAAGTATTTCATATTGATCTGCTCAGACTTACTCTTCAGGTTATAGACCCATTCCTGCAGTCCTTGTATTATCCAAAATTCCAATTAATTTCAATGGGAGTTGCTTGCACAAAAAATTAACAGAAAAATTACCTAGTCTTAAAATTATTTATTTAATATAAAATGAGAAATGTGGTGAAACTAAGGAACGTTGGCATGTGAAGTCTGTGAAATGTTATAAACATGTTGATAGTTTTCATTTTTGAGCTGAAGAATTTTCATGATGTAATAACTGATGTGTTTTTGTATCTTTGGTAATTTATGTTTTTCCATCATTTCAGTTAACATTGAAAATTTCAGTTCTTAAAGTCTGTGCTGCCTTCAGTAATTTGTTAGGTTTGTAGTTGACTTTTCATGTTTAACACTTTTCATGAGAGGCATTTCTTTAATTTGACTGGCTGACTGATTTAATGTGTTATATTTATAGCTTTATTGCATTCCCAAGTCTTTACAAAATGAGGAAGAATGACTATCAAATCAGCAAAATATTGTTTCCTAGTCTTTCTTTTTTCTATTTAACATATAGATCTAACAACACCACTAAAAAAACGAAGATTCTATCAGTTGTTGGATTCTGCTTATTCAGAAACCTCCACACCTACTCCTTCTCCATATGCCACGCCAACTCATGCTGATACCACTGCCACAGACCCATCATTGTTTGCTACTCCTCCTAGGATAAAAGCAGAAGATGAAACTTGTAGGAATGGTTATAAACCCATATATTCACCAGTTACCCCCGTGACTCCATGTATACATGGAAATGCCATGCACTTTGAGGTGAGATTTTTCAGATGAACATGAATATTTACTCTCTCTCCCCCTTCCCCCAACATCTTTATAAATAAGACATTTTCTGATTACTGTCTTGTCTTGCATTTAAAACTCATTAGCCAGTTGCTTTAAGCACCAAGATTATCAGACTTGGTTTCTATTCGTGGAACATAAGGTCTTGTTTACATGCAACAGCAAAGTGCACCAGAGGGGTGTGATTTTGCTCTAACATGTTGTGCTCTGACTGCCCCACGTAGTTCCTGCTGGCATACTCTAAAAGGTACCTAGTTCGGGTTTTTAGAGTGTGCCAGCAGAGTCTACAAGGGGCAGTTAGAGTGCAACACATTACCTTTATAAGACCTTTATAAATCACATCCCTCTGGCATGATTTACCAGTGCCATGTAGATAAACCTCAGATTGCTCATGAAGACTACACTGTAAGTTACTATTAAAGGCCCTGGTTCAGCAATCAGAACCATCTGGGTGAATTCTTATGCCTGTATTGAGCCCCATTGACTTCAGTGGAACTTCTCTGGGCACATCCACTTGCACAAATCTTACTGCAAAATCAGGGCCTAAAAATTGTACTGTTACCAACAAGATCTAGAAGGCCTGCTAAACCCAGGGTTGTGAGTTCAATCCTTGAGGGGGCCACTTGGGGATCTGGGGCAAAATCAGTACTTGGTCCTGCTAGTGAAGGCAGGGGGCTGGACTCGATGATCTTTCAAGGTCCCTTCCAGTTCTAGGAGATGGGATATCTCCATTAATTTCTGTTTCTTAATTTCTATTTCTATTATTAGTGTACTTTCAAAATCTGAAAAGAATGAAGGGTCAACAGTATTGAAACAGAGATGTGCTTTTCTATATTTTTCATTGTAATATATAATTAATAGCCTGTTAACTTTCGTATGTTGTGGTTATTGTCAACAAGAGTTACTGAACAGTTGCTTTTATGCCATTAAATTGAAACAGAACCACTTCTTACATTAATTTGAAGAATGGAAACTTAAGTTGTTTCATTCTTATTTCTCATATTTCTTTGTCACCCTATGTTAAGATTGATCTTGAATCTTACTAATTTTCTTATTTGTGCAGAATATTTCCTCACCTGACAGTTCCCCAGAAATTAAGAGGCGAGCTTACAGTCAAGAGGTAAGAATCTTTGTGAGAAACTGTAGAAAAGGCTGCTGATTCATCTGTACATCTTCATTAGCAGAAAAATCTCATTTTGCAAGACTAATAGTAAACAAACCAAAATTAGTCAATTGGTGAAAATGTGGCAAGTAATTTTTTTTTAGCTCAGTTTGTCCACTTCTGCAGTACACATTCCCCATTTTTCTCTTTATGTATCCCTTCCCCTTTCTTGTTATCTGCTCCCCCTTCTTCATTTATTTTCCCACTTCCCTTCCATTTGCTCTTCCTTTCTTTGTCCCACTTAGAGCTTAGATTCTCTGTAGACTACAGGCACTAGAAGGCAACATGATCCATACATTTGAGAATACATAAATGAAATTTCTTCCAGAAGACAATCATAAACAGTGCATTATTCTGTAGATTACCAGCAACAAAATTTAAGAGTTAAAGTTGGTGAAATAATTAACTACAGTGTTACTATTAAAAAAAATTCCCAAACCCTAAGCACTGAAATGTCTAGAAATGATCAGTAAAAGTTATTTATACATACTTCTAATACTGTTATGTCTTACACATTCAGCTAAAGGCAGGCAGTTCTTGAGAAATTCACCTTGTGTATTCTATTGGGAGTCCTAAGAATGACTTAAAATATACCTCTGAATGTGTGGGGAAAATTATTCATTGATGCATGTTGTTGTTAAGTACAGCTTGTAGGTTAGAATTAACATGGTTGTCGAATTTTCATGTCAGTTGAATATATGAACTGTAAAGCTCATTTAAATGAGTACTTCATATTTTTAACTGATTATTTTTAGATACAGGGCTTGTATAGTTTTCACATAAGGTGGTATTATGTGTCTGACTTAAGGTTTAATTTACTAGCCTTCTATGATGCCTAGAAAGTCATTTCTCTCCTGAAAACGTTTAGAATGTCAGTGGTAGTAGGCAAGCCCACCAAAAGCAATTCCAGGCCCCAGGGCAGAACAATCGGTGGCCTCCCTAGAAAGGGATGGCTGGGGTTTATGACACTACTTTTTATCCTATTGATAACACATTAGAACCCACTATGCATAAGTTGTGGCGTTGCTTCAACATTTTTTTTCTTCCAGTTACAGCATCAGTATTAAACAAATTGTGAGCCTAAATATAAGATGTAAAATTTGTTATTTTGAATTATATATTTAAATTAAATAAATACATTATGGAATGAAATTAATTAATATATTAAACATTTAACGAAGCACAAAATAAGAAAACACCTAAAGTATCAAGCAGGGCTGGCTTTAGGCACCGCGGGGTCCGATTCGAAGGAGCTGCCGCCAAAGTCCCGCCACTATCTTCGGCAGCAGCTCAATCGGAGAATCGTCTGAATCGCCCTGAAGCCAGCCCTGGTATCAAGTAGGCTAATTAAACATCTAATTGTGATTCATGTGTAAAAGACGAAAAAAACTGATATACAAGATGTAACTGAATATGACCAACAAAGTTAAAATATACAATACAGTACTTGCGCTACTGGTGCTGTGGGACATCATCACCCAGAGCAATAAGGAGACAGCAGGCATGGTGTGCCAAATCTACCAGGAGATCTCCGAGGAGGCAACCAGGGGTGAAGACCGAGGGAAAACCTGCACCTTGTTCCCTGGCTGAGTGGTAGAGGTGGCCCCTCATCCTGCACTCGTGAGAGCAGTTCATGAGCCAGTGCTAGCAGCAGCGAAGGGGGAAACTTAGGATGGCTGAACTGGCTGGCTTGTGTTTTTGGCAAGGAGCTGCAGCTTTGGGGGAGGAAATCTGGTAGCACAGAGGGACCTTGTTCCTCTTCAGAGTCTCCCTGTCCAGATGAGCAGGGTGCAGCAACGCTCTGGCAAATTGTTAATGTCACAATGAGGGATGGCACTCTGTACAGAGTAGCAGCAGCAGAAAAACCAGATTTTTTTTTTTTAATCTTATGTATGTTTTTAATAAAAATTAACTATCCCATCTACTTGGGCCCTTTTAAATCACCAGGACCCAGCGCAGTTGACCCCCCCACCCCCACCTCCCTGTTGGCGGGCCTGGTAGTAGGGAACCCTCTTGCACTTGTTAGGTGAAGCACTATTTGGAAAGGAGAGTGCCATATGTGATTTAAGCTCTTTAGGACCAGGAACCCTGCTTCTGTTGAGATTTTTTTCTATCCTAAGAGCTGACATCTTAAAATTTTAAGACCAGTACACCTCTACCTCGATATAACGGTGTCCTCGGGAGTCAAAAAATCTTACTGCGTTATAGGTGAAACCGCGTTATATTGAACTTGCTTTGATCCACCAGAGTGCGCAGCCCCGCCCCCCCGGAGCACTTTACCATATTATATCCAAATTTGTGTTATATCAGGTCGCGTTATATCGAGGTAGCGGTGTATTTTAACATTGCAAACAAATTCAGAAATCTTTGATTAAAATGTTATATCTATCAACATATGTAGCAAAAGTAGAAACATGATAATGTTTTTTTTTTTAACTAGCCTGTCCATGAGATTGTTTCGTTCTCTTCCTAAATGTTCATGTGTTAAGGTGGCAGTAAGGAAGGCATTTAAAAAAAAAAGGGGGGGGGCATCATTTTGAACGTGTCTCTTAAATGTGCCCTCTGAGAGTAAATGGTCTAATTCTGATTTAAAACATTTGTTTCCATAACTAAAAGGGATTTAATTCTGCTTTAAGGATGTAGTCACTAGTGAAGCCTCAATTATATTACATGTAATAGCATAAGAAGAAAAGTTACCTTGTGGAAAAAATAGTCCAATATCTACTATATACTCTTTTTTTTTTTTTCCATGCAGGGATATGACAGATCATCCACAATTCTAGCACTAAATTCTTTCAGAAATTCCAGTCTGACAGAAATGGGCCTGCAAGAAATAAAGACTATTGGATATTCTAGTCCAAGGAATAGGACCGATGTCACCAGGCAGTGCACTGGAGAAAAGGAATCTGTATCAGACCTTCAGTTGGGACTCGAAGTTATTGAGCAAAGTACACTGCATAAAAACTTGGAAGCCCCCTCACATGATAGGACTGATTCTAACAGCCAACTAGAAACTGCTCAGTGTGGTCGGGGTACAATTTATTCTACATGGGTAAAAAGCCCAGACAGGACAGGTGTAAATTTTTCAATGAATTCTAATTTGAGGGACTTGACACCTTCACATCAGTTGGAAGTAGGAGGTGGATTCAGAATAAGTGAGTCAAAGTGCCTGATTCAAGATGATGCAAGAGGCATGTTTATGGAAGCATCTGTTTTTTGTACTTCAGAAGATGGAATTGCATCTGGCTTTGGAAGGACTGTCAATAACGACATCTTGATGGATGGAAATTGCACACCCCAGAATCCTCCACAAAAGAAAAAGGTTACAACTTTAAGCATCATTCATGATTTATTTTATATAGTTCAGTATATGCATAACTGTTATGAGAAAAATAATTAATAAAAACAAATTTATTATCGCTCACTTTTTACAGGCATTACAATCCAGATATTATTTTCATTATATGATTAACAGATTACCTTTTTAAAAAGGAACCTCTAATTTTCATACCTGAAAATCAATATACCTGCTTATATCCCAAAATATCACAATACTATAGTTGAAGGGATTCTGTCAGCTTAAAAATCATATGTTGCAAACAAACAGAAACTCACAGTATTAGTTTATTAAAACAGACTTTTAAAAATCCAGTTTACATTTCTCTACTTAATTTGTTGGTTCTCAGCTTGGACAATGAAAATCAGTTGACACCAATCAGTTTTACTTTAAGGCTTTTAGTGCTGCAGTTACTTCAGGGGAAACTAATTCATGGAAATCTTTCTGTTGGTTTTAGATTTTGTAAAAATCGTACATTTAGAAAATTCAGCTTTTGAGCTAAATTTTAAATTGACATTAACCAAAACTACTCCTTTTTAAATTATAAAGAATATTTAAATGAAATAGTTACAGTACATTTAGGGTATGTATGGCTATAGGCCCATTTATAACTGTCAGCCATTACCAGCACTAAAAGTTCTCCTGCGTAATGTCTTCGGTAGCTGTTACTGTGTTGAGTTATACTCCTCCTTTTTCCTTACAGAATGGGGAACAGGAACACTGGGGATGATGGTGTCTCTCACCTGGCAACCTGCCAGAAGTTCTGCCCCCATAGTCAGTAGCTATTCTAGATTTTCTCTTCCTTTTTTCAAACTTTTTGTGGCAGTAATTAACAGGGTTTTTCCTGCTTTTCTCTGTTCGTCTTCTTTTACCCCCTCCAACATGGCAGATTAGCTCAGGAAAAGGAAATGCGAGTCCAGGCTGTGCTCAGATTGCGAGATATATCTGCAGCTAGATATTGAAGGCGAGCTGTGTTACTGTGACATTGATAGGCATGGTTGTTCCCAGTCATGTCACTACAGCCCTTTTTCTTTCCAAGGCACCTTGAAGATGAAGGGAAGGAACCTGATCTCAGCTGAAGCCAAATAGCTATAAACTCTTGCAACTACTCTGCCATTCATCCTCATCTGATGCTTAAGTGAGCCTCATTGTCTTTAAATCCAGGCATAGCCAGCTATGCAACAAAAGGATTTCTCTACTCCATCCACAGTCCTAAAATCAGTGTTTACATCTTTAAAAAAGTATGCTGATTTCCTACCCCCTTCTCTCACTGATGAGGAATGTTCTCAGAAGCACTGTAGTGTAAGGTTTGTCTACCATACCAGTTACTCAACTTCTGATGAGAAATAAAATGTAGTTTCACACAAGAGAAATTTCCAAAAAAAGCAGACAAAATTGCAATCCCTGTCTCTCTCCCACCAAAGCTAAGAAATCAGAGGAGGACTAAAAAGTCCAAAGAGCACAAAATCAAAGAAACATCAGATTTCTTTATTCTTCCTTCTGTATCAAAAAAGAGAGAAATTCATAAAAACTGAGGTAGAGCATCCTGAGAGAAAATTGCAGGAAAATCTTTTCCTGTCATGAGGAGAAAAGTCATTACCAAACTGGAATCGAGGCATCTAAGACCATTTTGTAGAAGCATACTAATAAGGGTCAAGTTAAGTACCTTACTTCTAAGATCAAAGTAGTTATACGTGTGTACTTGTTCAATATTATTGTGGCAGCCTAAGAGTTTCCAGACATGGGCAAGAGACTTACTGTGCTGACTCCAAAATTTTACCAAATGCAGGAACCCAAGGATAGTACACACTGAGGTGGCATCAGCGAAAGACATGGTTTATCCCCTCTGTAGTGGAACTTTTTCCCAAAGGAAAATTTAAAAAAAACTAAGACAAGATGTCAAGTCTTAAAGCAGCCAATTTACAGTGGTTTTATCCATGTGTATTTCATGATACGGTACAATGACCTCCAGACCACAAGATTGCACCAGTCTAGAACAAGAAAATCCTTAGATGTTTATCTGGTATCATCTTTAACGGCCACTGTTTCTGTGAATACAGTGCATTTTGTTGCAAAACCTTTGGCCTTCAACACATTGCCAAATGCAATATTTAGCTATACCCTTGAACTGCAAATGATTATTCCAAATGTACAGGTTCGCTAATACCTACCTGGCTTATTGATTGCTGACATGAAGAGTAGAGGTTAGGAGAGATTCTGGCCAATCCAGGAAATGACTTCTACATGGATGATGGAGCTTCTCATCTATTAATTGGTATACAATTCTGCTGTCATGTTAGTCAACTGTATCACAACATGGGAGTTCAAGGCTTCCTTTTGAAAGGTCAAGAGAGCTAGATTGCCCTCAAATCTAGAAAAATGTATGCTTAATTTCAACTTCAACACCAGTTGAAAGAGAACTCTCAGACTAGAAGACTTGCATAAATTTTGAGGACTCTTCTCTAGAGAGGATGACTGATCAGACTTCACCTCTGACATCATAACTGATGGGATTACAGAATCTGTACTTTACTGCCCAAGGAATACAAGCATATCCCAATCTGTGAATAGTAATCTCTGAATCTTCCTCATGTGTAGATGAGACTACACCTAAACAAAACACTCAGTTCCAAATAATGGAAATAGAGCCTAATAATGATGTGTATATATAGAAGGAGATCTTGGTAAGTCTTTCCTTACTGGTATATCTCTCGCCTCCCAAGTTGTTATATGTACATCTCAGATCAGGGCTTGTCCATATGAGTTATTCTGGAGTAATTCCATATGTTGACACTTATTCCAAAATAAGTGTCCACATGTGGAGTTATTTCAGAACAACTATTCTGCTTTAAATTCAAACCATACCTTATTCCATAGTAAGGGTCATGTGTAGACAAGCTCTCAGATCTCTAAATTCACGAGCATCTTCAGAGTAGAGAACTGCTTTGCTGAACAAAGTCTGGATTAATATATTACCTAGGCAAGAGTACATGTATACTCGTACTGGCTACTATCATTAACAGAATGTTTGTGAAAGCTCTGGATGCAGATAGAAGACCCAGAGGCCATGTATTGATAGTGTTCATGACCATAGGTGAACCTGAAGAAACAGCTACCACATTCTGGGCTGATGTATTAAATTACACTTTTGTTAGACATATGGAGGGTTCAGTAGTTTGGGTGCTAGAGTGGGATTCACAAGGCCACACTTCAGTTCCCTGCTCCACCACAGACTTCCTGTATGACTGCGGGCAAGTCACTTAGTCTGTGCTTCAGTTCCCAGTCTGTAAACTGGGAATATGATTTTCCTACCACACAGGAGTGCTGTGAGGGGAAGCATGTTAAAGATTGAGACACTCATATACTATGGTAATAGAGATGCTGCAACATTATAATGAGTGGTAAGCATAGGGTCTCTGTCCAGAAAAGCAGTTTTCTTATACATGTTGCGATTCCATCAGCTCTAGAACATAACACATTTCTGACTTTTTCTTCCTGATGAAGAATATGGAGTATACCCTCAAGAACTGTTCTTGTTCTGGCACAAGTTATACTGCTCTTACATCAAGGAACTGGGATCTCGTCTGAAGAATCAAATATTTGTTAAATGAAGTATGAAAATGAGAGATGGTGAAAAATTACTTAGGAAAGCAGATCAACTTTGGGGAAGATCACTGGTGCACTACCTACAGGAACCCTGTGGCTGTGGTGGAATTGTGCCATATGGGGAGAAAATACTAAGCCCAGTTATGGATAGAGACCATTCCTTTTGTTATCATGCAGAGGACATTGATGACCTCAAGCTTCTCTACTGCATAATTAGATTCTTCAAAAGTTGAACCATGTCTGTTTAAAGGACTGCTTTAAGCAAAATGAGTATCTGGATTCCGTTTAGTTATTTTGTGTGGGGATTGGGAAGGGAGTTTTGCCCTGTCTCACTCCCTCCCCAGGTAGAATGCATCCTCAGTCTTCATATCCTTTCTAATAGAAAAAATACGAGGCCTTCACCATTGGAACTGTTTGCAAGTCAACTAAATGCTGAGACCATCCATCTTATTCAATATTGAGTGACCTTAATTTCCTTGGATGGGTCATATCACTGGTCAATCTTTTCTAATTTCCCACCATTTCTCTTAATTTACAAAACAGTAAACACATGAAGAAAGATAAGGCAACACTTACGCTATGTCTACCCTACAGTGTATGTCGCTTAAGGGTGTGAATAAACCACCCCACCGAGCAACATAAGTTACACCAACATAAGCGCCGGTATGGACAGCGCTATGTCAGCGGGAGAGCTTCTGCTGCCACCATAGCTGCCGCCGCTTGCGGAGGTGGTTTTATTATGCCGATGGGAGAGCGCTCTCCCGTTGGCATAGAGCGTCTTCACCAGACGCAGTGCAGCTGCAGCACTCTATGTGTAGACAAGCCCTAATTCTATTTGTTAGACTTAATGGAGATGTCCATAGTTCAACTCTTCTTCCTCTCTCACAATGACTTAACTGGGAGCTGTTGGTACTCAGTATTTTTGAAAATCAGTTGTGCCCAAATATGGATTCAGGATACTAATTTTAAGCTTTTTTTTTTTTTTTAATCTTGGCCATAGGGTGTGTGTATGTAGTTGGTCAGACTCTCAACAGTTGTAAATCTGTGTAGTTTCAGTAATTTTATCTTCTTTAGTGGCACTATGCCAATTTATACCAGCTGAGAATTTGCCCCAGTATCTCATGCATTTTCTGTTGTGGCACTTTTGTTCCCTGGGTTTGGGTTTTATGAAGATAAGGCTCAGCGCAGGTTGCCAGTAATAGACATGAAAGCATAAAGGGGTTAAACCTAACTTGCACAGAAGGCTGATTTCTTAATGAAAAAAAATACTGTCCAGGCCTTAATATTAGTATTTCAGCTTTTTTGTTTCAAGCCCAGAGGTGCACACTAAGAGCAGCTTTGCACAGATTGTCCTCCTGGAGAGGAGGAAGCATAAAAAGCACTGTCTGTTTAAAAATTAATTGGTTGCTATTATATTTTAAGGAGACTTTCGAAAGTTGCAAATACATATAAAAACTTAAAATTCTTAATGTACAGCATGTTCTTCAGTAATGAAATAATGTATGCTAAATCTTTACCTTTATTATATAATAAAGCGCTAATTGAAAACAAAATGCATGAATTGGAAATAATTCAGATTTCCATAAATTTTTCTTTTAAATAATGACAATCAAATATGGGTGTTACCAATCAAAGATTTGCAACACCTTTATATCAGAACAAACCATCAGCCTGCTGTTTTGTTTTAAATGCAAATGCATTGGGGTAAAACCAGAAAAATAAAATAGTTTAAAATGGCCACCACTATCACATGGTAGCTTGAAGTCCCAGTATTTACAATGCAGTCCACAACAGTACAGCTTCTGCATAGCGGGACCTTCCCACACTCACTGCCCCAGATCCATTTTCCTAGGGTAAGAAATACATGCTTCCTTTCCCTGTACTCCTGTTCTATTCACTAGAAACCAAAGTAAACCATTCTGTAAATCTCCAGAAAGGAGTATCATTAGCCCTACTAACTTACCTCTGCTTATATTTTAGAGACAATGCAAGTGATATATCCATTTGAAGTTATTTAAAGAGAACTGCTCTGTAGATTTTATTTTAATTTAATTTTATCAGCAATCAGAAGTTAACTGTTTGTAAAGAAAAATGAGTAAACTTTCCTCTTATGTTTTTTCCATAGGTGTCTTTATTAGAATACCGAAAGAGACAACGAGAAGCTAGAAAAAGTGGTTCCAAGACCGAGAGCTTTTCTCTGGTTACTGTATCTCCTCATGCTGCTGGTGGAGGAAGTATAAGCAGTAACAATGGTGCTAATGATGGGTATAACAGTGGTGAAAACGGGGAGCAAATTGATAACACTGCTAACCTACCTTTACCATTGCCAGCTACTGTTTATAATACAACTCCAGAAGAAACTGGCAACAACTGTCCAACTAAAGAAGCTTCTTCCAGTGAGAAGAATGAACCAGAAGTTCAATGGTAAGCCATTTAGCACAGGTTGCAAATTCAGAAAATGTGTTTGTGTTGCCAAATAGACAATTGGAGAAGCAATGTGCTACATTTTTCACTCTAAATTTGTAGTGTGTCTAGGAAATATTACATATGCATTATGTAAAATTGTAAGTGCCATGAATTCCTGATAGCAACAGTTTATTTTAGTAACAGATATGGGGGTATTTTATAGAATCAAATTTTGTCAAACCTGTATTTTGTATTTTATTAGTGTGCTGTGGTTGGATGACTTTGGAGCTAAGGCAATGGGATACCATTTATAAATACATAAATTATACATGTTTGAACAAAATATCTAATCTACATTTACTTCATAAAAAATAAGTTTTGGCCAGAAGCCTTGCTTTCAAATGACTGAACAAATATTTTAATTCCATTTTCCTTACAATCGCAGAGAATAGATTCCTCAGGGAAGTGATTGGAATATGTATACATATTCGGTCCTGTCATTGAAAGTTTGAACGTGGATTATTCAGCACTTAAATATTTTAAAATGCAGTATGGGGAGGAGGTGTATTAGTAAATAGTCATATTTAGCCGGGTGAAACAAATCAATATTTCTTGTTTCTGTGGATTATAAAAGCCTAGATAGGATGGCAGGAGGAAAGGTCAAGATTGTAACTTTCCACATAAAATAGAGTATTTTTTAACTACACTTTTTGGACAGAGCAGCATCCCATCTACAGTAGGGTTCCCAATGTTGCTAGCACAAGTAATAGTGATCTGGTGTTAGCAACAATGGAGAACTTTTGTCACATTTCCCTACTGTAGAGAAGTCCCCCCAAAGCTTCAGCTGACCATGGGCTGAGAAGCTGAGCAGGAAGATCCACCTCTGCTCAGAAGGTACTCAAGCTGCCTCGGTTGAGCAGCAGAATTCTCACAGCTGGACTTCACAAAACTTTAGGCAGGTTTTTAGAGGAGTAGTTAAAAATTAACTTTGCAATGGGGGATCATGCATCAGTTAGTGTATTAGGATGTAAAGGGATGCACCTGAAGAACCGTAAAGATAAAGCAGTCAACCAGCAAAAACTGAAGATACGGGGCGAATGGAAAATTTCTTACCAATAATTTCCTTTCTGCTTGTCCCACAATTCTGGGGTGCTCTCCTCTCTCTACATCTCATGGGGGTGGATTGATATTTTGACACCATCCGGTCAGGCAGCCCCCTCTGCTCCTGCTTGCTGCCAGATGAGTTATTCCCAAGCTATAAAACTTGCATAACACCATTAATAAATATTCCAGAGATAATGAAATAACTATATACATTAGACCAAGGAAGATGGTCCTATGGTAACAATTCCACTTAATATCTGACCCTTGACTCCTGAACCATCCAAGGTGGGTAAAATAATGGGAGATGCTGATAGCAGAAATTAAATTATTGGTAAGAAATTTTCCGTTCTGCAGCCTAGTATCTCCGACAATTCAGGACATCTGGGAAGTAGCAAGCAATGAAGAGATGTAGGGAGGGTTATGAAAAAAAAGTTTGGTAGGAAAGAAGTACCATCCTTTTTGAGAGTTCACTTGAAAGTCTCTGATTTCCGAGCCACTGCACGGAGCACCTTCCTGCTAAAGGAGGCCTCTGCATAAGATGATAGGTCCACCTTGTAGTGCTTGCTTAATGAAAGTGCTAGCTATAGACCATGTGGCTGCTTCATAGATTTCCAGTGGACATACTCACTTGTTCCAATCATGACGTTGCTAAGGCTCTCATGGAGCGTGCCATTATCCCGTCTGACACAGGAACCAATGATGATTTGTAGGCTTCCACAATACATTGTCTAAGCCACCTAGTGATGAAGGACTTGGAAGCTCTGAGTCCCTGGCATTTTGGGTGGAAGGGCACGAATAGGGAGTCTAAGCTTTGTGTGGAGTCTGTGTGCTTGAGAGATTTTCAACACTCTTCTGACATCTAAGGTGTGCCACATCTTTTCATTTGGATCTTGTGGTTTTGGACAGAACGAAGAAAGCGCCGAAGGAGGAATTTACTTAGGAGAAGAAGGGATTCTGGTGTCATGAACATCATCTTGCCCTCATGTAACATGCAGTAAGGTTCCTGTATAGATAAGGCTGGCAGCTCCGACATTCTCCTGGTGGATGTGACAGCTACTAAGAAACAAGTTGCAATGGATAAATAAAAGGCCGTCTCTAACATCAGACGCTCAAAAAGATGGCTTGTCAAGACGCTCAGAACTAGCGAAAGGTCCCATTTTGGAAAGAGTGGCCTGACCACACGTCTGGCTAACCGGACTGCTCAATCTTCCAGGGAGTCTGAGGCTCCTGCAAATAGCAGACACCTGAGGTACAATGGTACTGGGCTGAAGGCCTTGATCTATGCCTTCTTAGAGGAAATCCTGAATGGTTAGTATTCCTGGAGTTCTGGGATTTTGCACTTGGCTTTTGTTGAATCTGGACAAGATGGAGAAGTACACTTTTAGCATTTCTACTCTTCTAAATGAAGCAATGTCTTAATGCCTCTGGAGGACAGACCTCTCAGTACCCTGGCTGTTAGCTGAAGCTGTTTTGGGTCCAGGTGAAGAAGAGGACCTTGTGAGAAGATGTCCAATCTCTGCGGAAGCTGGAGTGGGGGCTCCAGTGTCAGTTCTATCAGGTCTGAGAACCCAGGTCTCCTTGGCCAAAAAGGAGTTATCAGTATTACCATTGTCTGTTCTCATTTTCTTTTCTGGACCACCCTCCCCAGTAGTGGAAAGGGTGGAAATGCATAGAGTAGGCCCTGGAGCCAGCTGTGCGATAAGGCATCTGTCCCCATGGTGAAGTATTTTGACCTCTTTGTGTTTGTATGATCCATGAACATTTTGGTTGAAGGGGGGCTGAACATCTGGTTCAGACACCAGTCGAACTTGTTGACCCTACACCTGCTGACCCAGTCTGCCTGCTGGTTCAGGTCCCCTTTAATGTGGAGTGCTCTGAGGAAAAGGAGGAACTGTTCCACCCATCTCATTATTTCCATTGATTCCATGTGTAGTTCTCTTGTGGTTGTTTAAATATGCGATTGTAGTAATGTTGCCTGATTGAACCAGGATGTGGTTCATTGTTAGGTTGAGCAGGAACCTTAGGAGAGCTAGCTTGACTGCTCTCAGCTCTAGGTTTATGCTATGAGCCATTACTTCCTTGCTCCGGGTTTCCTGGGGTGTCTGGGTCTCTAAATGAGCTCCCCAATCCTCCAGAGTGGTCTCAATTGCAAGGACTAAAGGATCTGGAAGGCAGATGGGCAGACATTGCTTTGTGCTGACCACCATTGTAAGGAATTGATCACCTATGTCAGAACGTGTACATGATCTCTCGTGTTCTGGGGAGTGGTCCTACACCTTTAATATGAAGACTTGAAGACTTCTGATGCATGATTTGACCATGGAATGATCCCTATCCAGGACACCAGGAGTCCTAGAAGTTGGAAATCTAGTATCTGCAGCTCTAGAGCAAGAAAATTAATTCCTGGATGGAACCAGAGAACTTTTCTTGGCACTGATGATGAAACCATGGGCCTTAAGGAGATTCATTGTCCGAGATGTGGCCCTGTGCACTGCTTACTGCACTGGAGCTCTGGTCGTCCAGGAAGGGGGAAAAGGGCAGTTCCCTTCAACCTGAGTCTCACTATTATCACCACCAACATTTTTGTAAAAACCCTGGGGTCTAAGGACAGGCCAAATGGGAGTGTACCCAAATGGGTACCAATGATGTTTCCTGCCATAGGCAAACCTCAGAAGACTGCAGTGACACTTTATGATGGGGGTATGGAGATATGCTTCTGCTAGAACTACTGAAGTTAAGAATTCCTCCTAGGACAGAAATAGGGTCTCCATCCAAAACTTATATTCTTATCCACTTGTTTTGAGCCTTTTGAAATGGAGAATAGCTCTGATTCCACCCCCTTTGCACTTCTTTACAATGACAAAGATGGAGTAAGAATCAAGAGCACCTTTCTTGTGAGGGAACACTTTCTATCACTTCCATATGCAGATGAGATATTTTCTTCTGGATCAGATTGTTTTATGTGGTCATTGAGCTGGGTGAGTGGAGGAAGAATGGATGTGGTAGAACTTAATATTTTTAGATTCTGATTAATTGTACATTTTAGTATGTTAGAAAATGGTGAATGATATTGGTTATTTACTAGATAATTAACTTTTTGCTCTTTATTTGTGTCAAGCTATATTTGGATTGTAACTGGAATTTAATTAAACACACAAAACAGCATATAAAATTTATTTTTATTAAACAAAACAACCTTAAATGGTTGAGGTACATCAACTTCATTGTTTTTCCATGAGCTGGAGAGCAAGTTTCCATGGTGTATGGAGTCATAAATATTCATAATTTGAGAACTAAGCCAATTTGCGCTCAGGTAAAAAATAGGAATATGAAACCATTCAGGTGAGCTCAGTGGATGATTTTGATGATATATATGATGGTGTGTCTGGGACTCAAGAGGTCGGGTCCCAACGCCTGTGATGACTTTGCTAGTCTCTTGCATCTAGTAGCACAGCCTCTGGGTCCCCCCCAGGGTCAAGTCCTTAATGCAGCACATGACCTTTTATGCCATATTTATAAAACTTGATCTCAAAAGGCAGGCTTTTCACCCCAGATTCATTCTTTATATAGAAAAAAGTTAAGTCAAAGTTTTTGATAGCCTCATGGAGTCATAATTTCTTAAAACATTTAAATAAAAATATACTAATAAGTTTAGGCCTTAACATATTTTGTATTGAACTCGTATTTCATTTATAACAGGTTTATTTTTAAAAAGAAAAAATTATAATTTAAATAATTTTAAAAAATCACTGATTTTTATCCACCCTGGTCAGAGCCATAGGTGGCACCTGGCTAATGAGCTGGAAGCCATGGCTTGGGTTGAGAACCTGAGTGAATCCATTGAGGCATCAGCTATAAAGGCTTTTGCTAGGGAGACTCTCTTTAAATTGGAGCCAAACTCGGAGTGATCTCTGTCCTTAAGGGCTTTGAGATCTTCCAGCCAGGAAGGAGATGCTCTTGCAAAGCAAGTAGCTGCCAGGGACACTCAGATGGTGACAGAAGAGGCTTCAAAGCCCATCTTTCTATCCATGGGTTCCTTAGGATAGAATTCCCCCACTAGGGAGGATGCTATAGTGCATCATGCTTTGGTATCTCAGCAATACAGCCCTCTGGTTCTTGAACATTATAGAGCCCGAGGTTGCTCTTGTTAACATGTTTGCCCTTATCAGGCTTGTTCCATTAATTCTTCATCACTTCCTTGAAGGAGGAGTGAACGGCTATTGAAGCCTTGGGAGGATTTTGAAAGGTGAGGTTTATTCTCAGGAGTCTGCTCAGGTTTCAGATCCAGACAGCTCACCTTCCTCAGTGGGGAAGGAGGAGGAGACAGAAGACATTATCTTGTGGATTTTTTGTGCTTTTTCTCTTTTTTTAATCTTTTTAGTGTCTTCTGGAAGCGTAAAAGCTCTGCTGCAGCTTTGGTGAGGCCTTTTGTAACTTGCCTTCCTTAGAGCTTGGAGCCCTCTCGAGAGGTCTGTCTCAGAATCCTCCCCTGCTGGGTCCCATTCCTCCTTGGAGGGAGGAATTTTTTGTCAGATTCCACCTGGTTGGCTCAGGAAGGAGTGTTCTGCACGATCCCCTGAGTCGAGTGGGCGGAGTTCTCTTTGCTTTTGGAGTTTCTTCCTGCTCTGCACTCTGGGGTTCCTGGTCCATTTTCCCCCTGGTTGGAGTCGCAGTTGCCTTGACGGGTAGAGGACCTCACTTGTCTGTCCAGCTTGTAGCCCTGGGACCTAACGCAGTTAGGGACAGAAGTCTGGGTGCAACTCACCATCTGCCTGGGAAGCCTACCTTACATATAGAGCACTACTTGGATTTTACCAAGTGCTTTCTTGGCTGCTGAGCCGGCAAGGAGAGACTGCAGTGGAGGCTCAGGGAGGGTTAACTGACCCAGGCAGCAGGACGAAGAATGACCAGGAGGGAAAACACTGCCTAAGAAAACTGGACAGAAAAGTTAATAGGCGAATGAGTGGGAGTAAAAGAAAGCGCTATTGTCTGCTGCTGTGGAGGCAGAGTCTGGCAGCAAGCAGGAACAGAGGGAGTGTTTACCAGATCATGTGATGCTAAAATACTAATCCACCTCCAAGAGCTGCAGAGATAGCAGAGCAGCCCAGACATGCAGAACTGGGGGAGGACGCTGGGGTGCAGAAATAGAGTGATGGGGGAAGAGAAAACAGGATAGAAAGAAGTACTAGTCTGAGCACTGGATGCTGCTTAATTTTCTCCCCATTAAGCATTATTAGAGACCTTAAAGTATATTTTCAGGACTACCAACCAGGCCTACGGGTTACCTTACAAACCTAGCAAAGCAGACAAATACTGCTTGGTGATGGCAGAAAAAACCACTGCTGACTCCAGACCCAAGGAACAGGTTTATTTCAGCATAGGTACAAAGTGCCACACCCTAGTGATCAGTTGAGCTATGTTTGGTCAATGATCTCGCTGAGTATATACAAACAAAGGCAATACACAAACAAAGGCAAAAACTTAAGTCTGCGTACACCCTTTTATACCCTGCTTTCTATCAACACCCCTCTTCTTTGATTCATTATATAATAATGATTAACAATATTTATGACCAAATGTAAGATTTCACAATACACATTAGGTTCTATAATCTATTTTATCAATAACAGAACTATCAATCTTAAATATTTGACAAGGACTTTCTTTGTTTATCCTGATTATATTTGGAGGGGACATTGTGACCCCTCATTGATAATTCATCCTTGTTCTGCACTCAAATATCAGGGATGTTTCAAGAAGAGAAATGGGGGATACTTAGTAAGCCAAAAATGGTGTTTTGCACTCCTTCTCAGAAAATGGTTATTCAAAAGTTTGATGAACCATACTAAACTAAGTTTAAATTTATATTGATTATGCATTTGCTTATATGTATTACTAACTAGTATGTGAGATATATAAAATATATGATCCATTAAATACACTTAGGCCCTTTCATGTGGTACCTAATGATTAACTCATCTCCTTACAAGACTTAAGAAACCAAATGTTTTTCAGAAGCCAACAAGACCACCATAGAGTAATGCCATATATTCATCACTGATAACTTATCAAAACATTTTAGAATGCAGAGGAAGAGTTCCAGTGTTGTCCACTGCCCCTACCAGTGCTTGGCACTGCTCTCAACTCTAGCCCATATGGCTTGGACGCTGCCAAAAAAAAAGACCTGTGCTCATGTAGCACCTTCCAGAACTGCTTTACAAATGACAATGAACCAGTCATTACATCACCCTGTGTGATATTATCTTCTCCATTTTACAAATGGAGAAACCGAATCACAGAGAACGAGGCCTAAATTTTCAGAAATGCCAAATTTATGTCAGTGGCAGAGCATCCTTCCCTTTCTCATCCATGTAGTTTCTATCGTAAGAAAAAAGATCCCAATCTCTATTCTCTTCATATTAACAGGAATTCTGTTAGAGCCAACTTTTTTTTTCTGTTAAGATGAACATGTTGCAGAAATTGTTGAACTTATTCCATATTTGAAGTGAGAGAATCTACTAAAACGAACAGCCTAATTAACTGATTACACTGATGTAGATAGGAACATCCTTTATCTTTTGTGTATACTGTCTATACAAGAACAAGTGAGTTTGCTACACAGTATTCTTGCCCAAACAGCTGTTCTCTTGCCCTATATTTGAGTTTAAATTATATACATTTGACATGTGAATTATGGAATTAAACCTCCTTAATGTAAAGAATATTTTGTTTTTTAAAGGACTGCTTCAACTTCAGTGGAACAAGTGAGGGAGCGAAGTTATCAAAGAGCTTTACTTCTCAGTGATCATAGGAAAGACAAGGACAGTGGTAAGTTGGCTTACTATCAGTCCAGAAAATGGATTCATTGAACTAATCCACATAATAGTTCTTAGCCATTTTAATATTATGTTTGGATCTGCTTCATCTGTAGGGTGAGAATCACCTTGTAGTCCATACTCACCATCTCATTCAAATATCATTCCTCAGTTGCAACTTAAGGTCCTTTATTTCACTGAACTAATGGAAGGTCAGTAAGCAGATGACCTCGTATCATGCTTGTAGTGTTGAATCGTTTCACTTAGAACTTGAAAAATAGTTCTTTAGAGTTGAACGTAAACTGTTTAGTAGTGTTTACAAAAGTCTTGTTTATCAAATTGCTACATTTTACTGTGTTTTTGTTTGTAGACCCTGATCCTGAAAATCCAGAGTCCACAACTGAATGTCCGTCCCCAGATACTTCTCAAAAGACTTGCAAGAGTCCTTCAAAAGCAAGCAAGGTAATACAGAGAGAGAGAGAGAGAATGTGTGTGTGCGCACAAATAAGATGCACGCAGCACTGATGTGTAGTTTGATTAGATTAGTATGTATAGGTATGTAGTATATTTGGGAATGCCTTTCTTGATTGTTCGAAGTACTTTTCACTTAGGTAGTTGTCAAGAACTTCTTTCTTTTACCTAATATACATCTGTGTTGAATATGAGCGGCAATAACTCTAGCCAAATCTCAACCATGTAATATGCCACATAAGACATTTTTCATCTAATCCAAGTAAAAAGTTGCCATTGCTTTCATTCATGATAGGAATTCTCAATTGCAAAGGACTTGCCAACACCAACAAGCACATTTAAGATCCTTATACCTTAGTATAGCACAAGTGGTATTGTTTGGAATTATCGGAAAATCTTGATAAAGAATAACCAGACTGATTCATCTGTTTTTTATCCTAATTCTCTGGAGTATGAACAGATAAAATCTATTCAATTATTATAGATCACAGGCTCACTGGAATATTTTGGCTACGTCTCAGTTCAATTAAAATTTGGTATGTGTTATGTTGAATGGTAGTGACCAAAGTCACAATTGCAGTGATTTTTTTGGGGAGACAAATTGTTTCAGTGGTTTTGCATTTTGATTTAAAAAACAAAATAGATCACTATATAATTTTACAAGGAATCTGAACTCTAATCTACATGCTCAAATTCATACTGAAAATAAAGTGTCAAATTTTTAATAGTGAGGGTAATTAACACTGATAGGAAGAAAGCTGTGTAGTAGCTACTGGCATAATATTAAATGGAGGAATTCAGGTTGTAATGTTCAGTCTGTTTGTTCACATTATCCCAGTTTTAAGATTTGAAGTTTGATGTGAAACCTGTAAATTATTCTGTATAGAACTTGAAGTCCAGGGCTTTTATAAATAACGTAGATTGTAAGATATTTCAAGTAGTGACATCTTCTCGGGTGTTTTTTTTTTTTTTTAACCTGGGACACTTTGTTATGCTGTATAAATAATAAGCTTCAATGCATTTTGGTAATACTTCATCATGAGGATAATGCTACCATTAAGAAAGCTTAGACTTCCACCTGTATCTATCTATCTTTTTTAAATAATGAACATACATCCTGTGCACCTGCCAAAGGAAAACATCTTTTTGATTTCTAAAACACTTACTTGGTGAAAGTTATTTTTAAGAAACCGTGGTTTTAATATTTTAAAATGTTTTGAAGTAAAGTTACACTGACTTTGTTCTTTCTCTTCATCTATCTAGCCTTCTTCACCTGGTCCTGTAGTTTCAGCGCAGTCAATTGGGAGAACACCCACAAAACCAGATTCTCACTGGGAAACTGCAGGTAATACTCCAGAGGCTGAGAATGTGAATCATCCAAAATCTGAGCTGCAACAAAAACAACTGACAAATAATGTCCAAGTACTTTCAAAAACTCACCCATCTCAGTCGCATTTGCGTAGTTCAACAGAGCAACTTTCTCATTCACAAAAGCTGCCTTCTGCACCTTTGAAACTGCACTGTCCCCCTTCACCTCATGTAGAAAATCCTTCAAAATCATCTACTCCTCACACACCTGTACAGCATGGTTATCTTTCACCAAAGCCTCACTCACAACAGTTAGGATCTCCGTACAGACCTCATCATCCACAGTCACCTCAAGTTGGAACACCTCAGAGAGAAACACACAGAAGTTTTTATCCAGCAGCACAGAACCTTCAGCCTGGTAGTCAGCAGCAGGCTAGTGGACAGTTGTTCACCCAGGCACCTTCAGGACAATCTTCAGCAACTTATAGTCAGTTTAACCAACAAAATTTGAACAGCAGTGCACCACCCCCACCTCCTCCCCCACCCCCTTCTTCTTCTACTTACTATCAAAACCAGCAGCCCTCCGGAAACTTTCAGAGTTATAGTCAGTTAAAGGGTAGCATACCCCAACAAACTGTTTTCTCTTCTGGACCAAATCAAGCAGTTCCTGGCACTACGGGCCAGCAAGCAGTTCCAGGACACCATGTAACTGCAGGGCATTTTTTGCCATCTCAGAACCCCAGTATTCATCACCAGGCTTCAGCATCTGCTGTTCCTCCTCCTCCTCCACCACCACCTGCTCCAGGACCTCATCTTGTACAGCAGCAAAGTTCCCATCAGCAGCATTCTGTAGCACACGTAGTAGGTCCAGTTCATGCCGTGGCAGTAGCCCCTGGATCACACATTCATTCTCAAGCTGCTGGTCACCATTTGCCACCACCACCTCCACCCCCAGGTCCTCTACCCCATCATCAACCTCCTCATTCCACAACAGGACATCAAGGTCTGCAAGCACAACACCAGCATGTAGTAAATTCAGCTCCTCCACCCCCGCCGCCTCCACCTTCCAATGTTTTAGGCTCTGGGCATCACCCAGCATCAGCACAAGGGTTACACCATCCATCACATCAAGGACCCCCACATTTTCCTTCAAGTGCTCATTCAAGTGTATCTTCCTATTCATCACAAGCCCCACATCATACAACCTTGGGACCTGGACCTCAACATCAGCCTGCTGGAACAGGACCTCACTGTCAAGGTCCTCATATCCAACCTCAAGGACCAAACAGTATTCCAACACCTACAGCTTCAGGGTTCTGTCCTCATCCTGGCTCTGTAACCCTTCCTCATGGGGTGCAAGGACCTCAGCAGGCATCTCCAGTGCCTGGACAAATTCCTATTCACAGAGCACAGGTGCCACCAACTTTTCAAAATAATTACCATGGTTCAGGGTGGCATTAAAATGGGATCCTTGCTCCTAAACATTTTAAAAATGTTTCTGTAAGATAAACTGTGTATATTTCATATGTACCTGTTCAAGGTACTTTTTAAAGCTTGTACATGATACTTTGTATAAAAGCAAACACCAGTGCTCTTTCATTGTATTCTTTCCATTTTTTTGCTTTTTTTAAAATTCCTGAAAATGTGCTGTTCAGCCAGTATTAGGTATTTCTTTTTATTTTGTAAGTGAACATTCCACCAGTTTTTTCTGGCAGTAGATTTGATGCTGCATAATCTTTAAATTTTATTGTTGCAGTTAAATTCATTTAGTGAATGTTTTCTATATTACTTTTTATACATATGTAATTAAATAAGTACACTGATAGAAATGGCACGAATAGGTTTTTCATTTTCTTCTGTCAACAGTTCTTTGTGTGCATATAGCTAGAAAACAATGCAATACAGATTTTTATAGTTTGGCGTGGACATGACTTTTGTTTCATCAGTTATTTGCAGAAATGTAATTTAATGTATAGATTGTTTCTAATATCTCTGACAACTGCTGTAAATACTATTTCTTTTGCGTGTAAAATTGCTTAAGGCTTCTTTCATTTGATATAGTACTGTACATAATGACAAGTCTCTTTTGCAAAAATGTGTGATCTTTGTGGAAGTAGTACAGTATATGATCTTTAATTTTTTAATATACTGTCACATTGCAGCACTGGTTGGGCATTTTAATTCATGTTAATAAATCACAATTATGTCAGTTTTAACACACTGTCCTGAGAGTTGTGTATTTAAGGAAAAATAAGGTTATAAGTGACTATGTGTCCAGCTATTTAAAAATCTGCCAGGCTTGTGCGTGCTATAATTAGAAGTGATGGCAGTAATTTATTTCCTCTTCAAAAATAATCTGTGTTCCCATTTTGTGGATACTTTATTCCTCCTGCATGAAAAACTGATTGAGGAAAGCTGACCAATTGCCTATTCCATCTGTGAAGCTGTCCATTAAAGCAGAGGTTCTCAAACTGGGGGGGACGTGAGAAGCTTTACAGGGTGGGTGGGGAACTTACTGTGCATATTCAGAGCTGAGAGCAGCAGCTGCTGGTTGGGCACGCAGGAACACTGCCAGCAGCAGTGCAGAAGTAAGGGTGACAATACATGCCACTCTTAATTCTGTGCTGCCTTCACAGCTACCAGGTGCCAGCCAGCAACTGCTCTCTGGCTGCCCAGCTCTGAAGGTGGGAGATGTAAACTACTACAGACACAAAGAAGAGGGGGCAATGATGAAATAAGTTTGAGAACCACTGCATTAAAGGTTAGTGTGTTCTTTTCCTGCTAATCTTAGTGATTAGAGATGAGGAAAAGCTACTTGGAATATCAGTGTAGTGTCAGTTTACTGAAACATGTTACATTATACAAAACTAATCCACACAGCTTATGTACATGATAAATATTCATACATTGGTACAGTTACAGACTAGATCCATACCATTCAAATATTGGTTATTCTGATCTTGAAGATACACTACAGTAACATTTGCACATATTTTAGTACCTATCTAGGTATGTTTCCTATTCATACATGTTGGAATTCTATTTTGAACTTTTAGGTTTGTCAGATTTTGTAAAATAATTCCTGAAATGCACTAAGACATTGTTATAGTGCAGTACTTACAATAAATGACCCACCTACATTGTGAAGAGAAGACATTTCAACATAAAAATGAAAGATTTATGAACTTTATTACCAAAAGAGAGGAGATGGGTATGTCTTTGTGGCTCAAGAGTAACATGGGGGTAATGGACTTAACAAAAAATGAATAAATACAGTCAGAAAACTTGTTAAAATGCAAGTTGTGTTTTAATTTGACGATATATCTAGGATAAGATATCTGTATGGTAGCTAAGATATGGCCACTATGCTTGAGTACAGAATAAATGTGTGCCCCAATTTTTATGCTATAGAACATAAAGACAAGCCTTTAATCGTCTTATTAAATACCAGTCTGGTAGTAGGACTAATTATTTTAGATCTTAAAACTAATTCAGTTGGCTGCATGTAATTTTAAAGAAACAGTAAAAGTTTAATTAGCCCTGTGAAACTAACTGATGGCATGTGGATGTAAATTTTTTTTAAGGATCAAGAACATCCACCAGTTTATAAAAAGCTAGTATATCAGACTGAGTAAAGAGGAACTGTTGCTTTGTCTTTATGTGCAACTACTACTGGTGAAAGAAGGCATTGGACTGGTAACAGCATTAGAAATTGATTTTTTCTTACTACTCCAGGAAAGATAATTCAGTTCCATTACTATTCACATCCTTGTTTTTTCTCCTGAGTCTAGCACCCAAAGTCTACTAGGAATTGGCCAAGACTGTCAACTAATTAAACGATCAGATAGCTTACAGTCAACACCACTGACCAGAGTTTTGTACAAATAACCTCCTTATCCCAACCCTATAGATCCACAATTTATTACCTTACTGTGGTGTTCAAAGCCATTGCATTCATAAAATAAGTGAGTGGATCATTAGCTAGCTTGGAAGCAAGAACTTATATTTTGTACGAGACAAAGTCAAACATTTTGTCAGTTTAAATTGAGTAGCTACAGCTTTTCAAAGAAATGGGTAAAAGATATCATAGTAAATGTCGGAAATGGTACTATTTAAGTTACCACCATTAACTGAATGTTAGGACACCAGTAACTTTTATAAAAATAGCTACAGTAGTGCAAAGAGCTGTACTATATTGGAATATCTGGTTTGGTGCCTAGAAAGTGACATATGTTTTAACTAATATTTCAGTTCGTAAGTTTTTCTTTCCTTCCTGTATTGAAAATTTTTCACTTGTTGCAGCACGGTGAACCTAAAGGCAACTCCAGAGTGAAGCAGAAAATTTTACCTCTGTCTTCTCTTGCTTTCAGTGCAGCATTTTGTCTTCACACTAGCAATATTATCCTTGCTGCCTTTAATAAGGACTTCGTATTGGAAAGCTGCTTTTTTTAAGTAGATGGCTGCCAGTGCTCTCTGCCCTGAAACCCAAATGTTAGCAGTGACAGATGTGGCTGAAAGTCTCTTGAATAGCATAGTGTGTTGTACTCTAGCAAGAGCTTTTAAATAATCTGCATTTTTAATTATTGGAGGTATACACAGAAGGGCAAAAAGCAAGCAAAGGTTACTTTAACTTAGAAATGGCATTCCACAGAACTTGTTTGAGTCTGAACAAGCAATGAGTTAACTGTTGCAGGTGCAGTTTTAGCTCTAATGTATTAAGTAAAATATTTTCAGCACGTATACAGAAATTTTACAAAGGAATTGTCAACTGGCATTTCCAGTATGCTAGGCTGAAAAACCTACTGAGAAATGTGACTATCAAAACAGTTGGATTTACCATTATCAAGCATTTGAATGACCAGTACAATGTCTGAAAAAAACAAAACACTTTAATTAGACAACTGCAAGCACCTCAAACAATTGGTTATTGTTACAACACAGAGCTATCTTCTCACAATCTAGTTATTGCAAAGGCATGTGAATAAATTTAAAATGGACAGTCAAAAAAGTGGCACCATAATTATGTAAAACCAGAAATAAACTTACATTCATCCCACTGACTTCTAAAAGAGGGCAAAATACACCTCCATATTTTACATTCTAAAATCTGTATTGCCTATGACTTTGAGTCTATTTAGCTTTTTTCACCCCCTCAAAACATTTACAATTTTGCGCGCAATTTACAAAGGGCAAACTAATTGCTATATATGACAATTCATGGGGGAAAAAAGCTAGTGCAATTTGTTTTAGGAGCATGTAAAGCTATGAATGGAATGAACATGAGCTGTTTCAAAAGTTTAATTATTTTGTCCTCTAAATTATATTTGCTTTTTGGTCAATCCTTTTCGTATCCCAAGCACATATTATCAGTAATTCTAGACAGAATATTTCCCATGCTCACTTTCAATCTTTTGGGTATAGTACAAATTACAGTGCTTATAAAAAGGCAACACCATATGGTACCATATCTTCACTATCACATTGTAAGGGAAATTGCTATATTCTCCTTAAAAGCACTTAAAATAGGCAAAAATTCAAAAAGGGAGTGCTAAATGATAATGCATACTTTATCATTAGAAAGAAGTCTAGCCTTCCTTTAAAGTGCCATTTGTGGAATGAAGTCTTGTAAACCAGAGCCACTTTGTTTATAATCTAATGTACAGGAACTTCTACAAAATGGAAAGTTTACACAAATCCTTAAAGCAGCTTGAAGTCCGCTACATGCAATTTGTATGCTACAAAGCTCTTTAAACTTAGTAGCTTTACTCTGAAATCCGAGTCCCCATCCCATATTTAAATGGAAATAAACATTTACAGGGTGCATTTACATACACTATAATACAAGAATGATGTCCCTTTGTCAGAAAATAAAATTGTACAATTCCTTGCCATTTCTCAGTTCTGACTTGATAATGTCAAACTTGTAAATTATATAATACTCAGCTAAAATATTTCATCATAAATAGTTACAAACCTGCCAAAACACAGAGGGATGGGGGGGGGGGGAAGGGGGAATAGTTTGTTCAAAAGTTTGACATTTGAATGCCACACAACACAAGAAATGATGCTTAAAGACACGTTAAGTGTTTTCTGAAGAGAGTGGGTCAGTAAACTACCAGCTGAAGACAAGACTACCCTTCCCCAAGAATACAGTGCACAAAAAGCAAAATGTCAAACAGTACCTCAAAGCAAAATAAAGGTCTGAGGATGAAGCCAGCTCACTTGTGATCCTGTTAAAGAATTTGTGACAGTCACCATTTAGGTCCGATGCACTGGAAGTGGTTGCTGGTTCAATGTTACGTTTGAAGATTCTGCTAAGAATTCAACCATGGATGCCTAAGGCATTCTCCAGCTGAAGCTCGTTTTTCTGGAACCATTTCTAGCATGGGGATCAGGAAATCTGTGAACTGTGCAGCATCTTCATGAGGCCAACCATATTTTTCCACAAGCACATCGAAGAGGCTCCAAGGTTTTAGCTTGGTAATGTGCCGGAGTTCTCCTGCATATAAAAATGTTCTGTCAGAAAGTTCTCATTATCCTTAATTATTACTTGTTCAGTCTCTCTTCCCACTGCATGCCTAAACTATTTAGGCAGGCTAGTGTAGTATGTTACTACAGTTCTCCCTGAAAATAACCCATCCAGTGTTTTATTCAGTTGACAAAAATGAAAAACCTTTCTTAAAGTGCATTCTGAAGGCATTATTTCCTTTGAAATTAGTATCCTAGACCTGAAAACCACTGTAAACATACTTCTATTATGTTTCTACCTTCATGTATTCTGCCTTTCTTTTATAAGAAAGCATGTACTTACAATATACTTAGTGATACTGGCTTTAAAAAAAAAACTAACCTCAAAGAAAAGCTAAATAAAATTAGAGTGAATACTAATAAAATCATCTGCAACAGTGGAGGTTTCTAGTATCAAACACAATGAAATGCACTTTAGTTTGGTATCAATAGGTACAGCATGTCCTATTGCTAACACTGTATGCAAAAACTATCTGAAAGTGTCATTTATCTTTCATGACACTAAAGCAAATTAAGACAACACTTTTCCAGTTTATACTGGTGAGTTCCAGGAGTATTGCTATGAATATTACTATTTACAAAAGGAGAATACCTTGTCTTTACACAAAATAGAGTTTTCATTGACTCTATTTTGTCAAACTGACAATTATATATCATCAAAAAACAAAGAAAATGAAAAACCATTAGAAAGCCCAAATTAAGAACTGACTTCACACACACATTTTTTTGGAACATTAGCAATTGCAGATGTGGTCATGCAAACAACTTTAGCTTTGTCCCTTCTCATACTATCCCAATACAGCTTATTCTTCTTATCTATCCATTACTCAGATACATCACCAGTGACAAAATACACAAAATTTCTCTCAATAAATTCGTGTGCTGGCAGGATAAGGTTTAAGGTTTCTGATTGTTCCCATGGTGTCACTATGGAGGCTGAGCAAAGGCTATTTGCATACTCCCAACATTTGGATGTTTTTGTAAAATGGAGCCTGAATTTGACATGACAAGCCTCAGGGTTAGTGCATTCTGAGGAAACTTTAACATTCTCTAAGAGTCTTTGGCTGAGGGGTAGATACTTCGATCACTAACTCTAGGTAAACGTTTTCTGCAAGAAATTCCAGTAGGACTTTTTAAGTGTTTAAGAATTGCTCAGTGACAGGTATCCATCCCTTCTGCCGTTCCAAGCTCTGACATGACTGGCAGAGCTTGCAAGCTAATCAGGAATGGACCCCATTCTTTCCTAAAGTGTCTTGCTTCCTCATTTCTATTCTCCATACTAACTCCTTTTCCCTTCCCTGCTCCTTCCAGAAAAAACCTACCTGCACCCCGTAGGGTTTCCTGCCAACTGCGTTCAGATGTGGTCACCCCATCTCAAAAAAGATATACTGTATTGGAATCGGAAAAGGTTCAGAAAAGGGCAACAAAAATTATTAGGGGTAAGGAATGGCTTCCGTATGAGGAGAGATTAATAAGACTTTTTCAGCTTGGAAAAGAAACAACTAAGGGGGGATATGACAGAGGTCTATAAAATCATAATTGGTGTGGAGAAAGTAAATAAGGAAATATTATTTACTCCTCATAATACAATAACTAGGGATCATTAAATGAAATTAATAGACAGCAGGTTTAAAACAAACAAAAGGAAGTATTTCTTCACACAACGCATGGTCAATCTGTGGAACTCCCTGCCAGAGGACGTTGTGAATGCCAAGACTATAAGAGGGTTCAAAAAAGAACTAGATAAGTTCATGGAGGATAGATCCATCAATGGCTATTAGCCAGGATGTACAGGGATGGTGTCCCTAGCTTCTGTTTGCCAGAAGCTGGGAATGGGCAACAGGGGATGGCTCACTTGATGATTACCTGTTCTGTTCATTCCCTCTGAGGCATCTGACATTGGCCACTGTCAGAAAACTGGATACTTGGCTAGATGGACCATTGGTCTGACCCAGTATGGCCGTTCTTATGTTTGAGACCCATTTGGAGAATCTTTGGGCCGATATTGCTGCGCCTTTTGACCTTTCCACAATGAACAGAAAAAGATTAGGAGATTTCCTAAAGGCCTTTTTCCTGTCCAGATAAAAGGGTAAGGCTCTCCTAATGTCTAGTGTAGACAGTATAGCTGCCCGGGTATCATGATGAAGCTCTGGATAACAGGTTAGGAGATGAATCAGCTGGTTTATGTGAAAAGACAAGGTCACCTTGGGGATGAACTTCAGATCTGGCCTAAGAGTAGCCTCATCTTTAAAGAATTCTGTGGAGGGGTGGGGGTGATGCCATTAGTGCTGCTATCTCCCCTATTCTCCTCGTCAAGGTGAGGGCCACCAGAAATGCCGTCTTCATTGATGGGTATGTAAGTGAAGAAGTGACCATAGGTTCAAAGGGCAGTCTAGTCAGGCTCTTAAAAACTAGATTTAGGTCCCATGTTGGAGTGGGTTGTCCGGGTTGGGGATAGAGGTTCACTATGCCATTGAGGAATCTCTTTGTAGTTTGATGGGCAAAAACCAAGTATCCCTCTATTTGCTGATGGAAAGCTATTATAGTTGCAAGGTGTACCTTTACGGAACTGGGGGATAGCCCTGACCTCTTGAGATCCAGTATATAGTCCAATACCACAGGGAGGGTGCAGAGTTGCATCTGAAGAAGTGAGGTTCTTACCCACGAAAGCTTATGCTCCCAATACTTCTGTTAGTCTCAAAGGTGCCACAGGACCCTCTGTTGCTTTTTACAGATTCAGACTAACACGGCTACCCCTCTGATACCTGATGTAGACGATATTCTGATGTGTACTGCTGACAGGGAAAGCCATTTAAAAGCACTGTAAACCCTGTTTGCAGGTGGTTTCCTTTCTGGGACTAACCCTATAACCTGGCCAGCAAGCTCCAGACAAATAAAAAGTTAAGTGATTTTTGGAGCTGTCCATCTGTACCTCAGAAACAGCGCTGCTATCCCCTGCTGGGCATGACAAGGTTTTGTCAAGACTTCATGTCTGACTACAAAGCAATCACTGCACCCTGTACTAGCTCCTGAAAAGGGAGGTGGGAACTGACACATCCCAGCAAACCCAAGCAGTGTAAAGAGGTTTTAACACAAACTCCAGTTCTTCACACCAGATCATACAAAACCTTTTGCATTGTTTGTAGCAACCAGGGACACAACCATTTCAGCTGTGTTAACTCAGAACTATCATGACAGGAAAAACAACAATGTATTGCTTATGTCTACAAGGTACTGAATTGAGTTGAAAATTAAGATACTGCCCTGTGAAAAACATGTTTTGACACATTTTAGATATCTGATAGAGTTAGGAGACACAAAACTGTTCACTGTTCATACTCCCTTAAAGTATCTTTTTGTCTGGTAAAATCAAAGAAGGTACAGCGTCTAGTCCTAGATTGACACAGTGGTCCTTGCCACTGGAAGAGCACCAAATTGAAGTCTGTCCTATGACACAACCCTCACCTTTGCCTGCAGGACTGTTAATTGTGGTACTCCACATGAGTGTCCTGGAAAAGTGGCCCTCACCCCTATTACAACGTGCAGTGTGGCACAGCGACTGTTTATGGTAACACATAAAACAAGTTTATTAACTACAGAAAGATAGATTTTTAAGAGATTATAACTGATAGCAAACAGATCAAAGCAGATTACCTAGCAAATAAACAAACTAAGCCTAACATACTAGATAGATTGGACATGAATTAGCAATTTCTCACCCTGACTGATGACACAAGCAGTCCACGAAGTTCCCATACACAGGCTAGAAATCCCCCCAGTTCAGTCTTTATTCCTCAGGAGTTTCCAGGAGTTTTCTTGTGTGGGAAGTGAGGCCTGCCCAGCTAGGGGGGCTATAGGGCACAGCAGTTCCCACGGCTCCCAGACTACGCCCCGGGGGTACAACCCATCACATGCAGTGCTTAATTTAAATTCTGAAGGGCTGCACCTTGAGGTTCTGACAATATATGTTGATGGGTCATCTGAAAAAGGGACCCCAGTCACAGAATTTGCAATTTGGGCTCCCTCGGTTTAGGCTGAACCTGTGCAGTGCAGATGCAGTACACGCTCAGCGCTGTATGTGGAATTGGCTGCTGGCGCGGAGGCATTATCACTCTGTAAAAAGGAACAAGTACTGGCTGGTGTAATATGCTCAGACTCTAAAAGGATCTGTAATGCCTTAATAACATTCCTCCCTTGGTGGAGTATGAATTTGTTTTGCAGTGCAGATCACAAGCCTTTACGCTATCAAGCCCTTTCGTGCTATGTATGAAAACAAGTAACTAAACTGGGTAATTCAGCGGTATCTGTGGTTAAAGTAAAAGCTTATTCCAGACATGAGGAAGCGAGCAAGAAAAACAGCAGAGTCATGGAGCATTTAATCCCAGAAAAAAACATGTTTCCAGCATCATGATGGGAAGGCCCTTACTACGTAATACAAATCGCCAGTGCTGCAATTGATCTAGCACGAATAGAATCAGGACCTAAAAGCAAGGATCAATGGCTACATGCTACTCAGTTAAAACTGTTCAGGGGTTCCCACTAAGAGAGCATCAGAACTTGTGTTTTGTTTTTCAGGCTGTTGATAGTGTACAGAGACGGGTGTGATTGTGCATGGAGAACGTGACTCAATAAAATGCAGAAACAACAATCCCAATCTGAGTATATATTGAAATGACAGTTGAAAGTCCAATTCAGTTATGGTGTGAAATAAACAATGCTACTGGATATCACATATAATTCTGCAAGGACAAGCAAAAACAGGGTGATTGTGTAAGAACTGACAATCACAGCATCAATCCCTATTTAGGGATTGGTACCTTGAACTTTCCATATGTGTATACAAGGTATAATACATGTTTTGTGTTTCCTGTAAAATTTAATCAAACAAGGGCTTATTGATAAATACCCTTTTAAGAATCAGGGAAGGTAGAACTAAGGGTGGCACAAACACCATCCATTGAAAAGAAATAAACCCAGAATGCCCCAAGATGGAGGCAGGATGCAGTGATGAATTGATATTAAGGCTCCTTAAAGAAGTGCTGTACAATGATGTTCATTTTATACATATAACCGTGTTTAATTTGATTTCACTGCATTTGCCAAAAGGAATATGCCCGCAACAGTTTGGCCAATTTTATGGCAAAATGATGAAGGATTATGGGAAAGATCTTGTTAATAAAAATGCAGAGGTAAAGGCACCTGAATCAATTCAAAGATGAAGCCAGTGGGGCCTAGCCGCCAGTGATGTACCAGGGTCGTTTGAAGCCAGAGCATCAATCTGAAACCAGGCAGACCCAGAGACCTGGTGGGAACACGACTGAGCATTCCAGCACAAGCTGGCTGCAGCTGTATTGAGCTCAAAGAATGAGCAAAGCAAAGAACTCATTAATTAAGAACTTTTTAATGTATATGCTATGCATATATACGTAGTTAATTTGCTTGCGGAAGTACAGCATAAAGTAGAAGAAATAGTTAACCAAACCAATGAATATCATCAAAACAACACAGTAGCCAGGCCCATAACATGGTCGGTGCATGGAGGGTAGGCACTGCACCAAACCAAGGCACCCTCACAGATCGAGAGAAAGGTAAATTTCCCACTTTTATCACCACAGGTATGACAGAGATCATACTGATTGGTGTAAAACAAAACGTCACAAAGGTCCAATACTATCATGTTAATTGTTGAAAAGACACACAGGTCCTTATGCCACTTATGCTATCCATCTCAGTAAACTGCAGAACACCAGGTCACTGAAACCATTGTTAAGAGTAATACCAGTAGGGGTACTGTTTCTCCTCCTCAAATACTGTTGCAAGATAATGACAGTATGGAAAGCTCCAGACTTGTCCTGTTGCTTGCACTTGAGGGACACCTAAATCAATCTCCAAACAGCACAGTACAGATACTGGGGAACTGGTGAAGTCAAAACTGCTTATGCTGGCAAAGATAAATGTTGTGGCTGGAAGTAACCACTTTTGATATGGACCCAAAAACTCTTATTTTCACTGGCCAAAATTCATTGCGGTGATAAATGGAAAGACCTTACTTCCCAAACCCATTGTTCATAATATAACTAGTTTACAGGAGTATGCTTTAAAAGCAGTATCCAAGTCTTGGCATTGTATTCCTCCTTTGAGCCTGGATTTTAAAAGCTTAATAGCCAAGAACAGGGAATTCAGGAGTTAACTAACTTCTCCTGATGGGAAGAAGCACACAAAGTGGTTACACCCATGGTGAGGACTGTCATTCAAAGCTTTGTTAGTCCTCTATGTGATTGTGGTAATTGTAATTTTGATTTTGTATTTGATGTTGCAAAATCGTAGAAGAATGTTTGAAATGCTTAATGTAAAACCCATATAGTATGTAGGGTTTTAAGGTGGAGAATGTAGAGATGGCTATGAAATTAAAAGAATTAACATTATTCTAAGCTTGGTTAAGAAAATAATGTCTGCTTTATGGTTTGTGGCTAGTAAGGAAAAGACCCCAATCAGCAAGTAAAAGAAGGCCGTGAGAATAATAAGCAGTATTACTATTACTTGCAGTGTGGGAAAGATGTATGGTTAGAGCTGCAGCAACAAGACTAAGAAAATAATAAACGAGTAATGGCAATGGGGGATTCAATCATTAGAAGCTACACAGATAGCTGGATTTGTGATGACCAGGAGAACCACATGGTGACTTGCCTGACAGGTGCTAAGATGCGGATCTCTCAAGACATCTACAAAGATTTCTGTGTAATGCTGGGGAGGAGCCAGTAGTCATGGTACATGTAGGTACAAATGACAAAGGGAAGATAGGAGAGAGAGCCTGGAGGCCAAATTTAGACGGCTAGGTAAGAGATTAAGTCCAGGACCTCCATGGTAGCATTCTCTGAAATGCTTCTAGTTCCATCTGCAGGGCCAGTTAGACAGGCAGAACTGCAGAGTCTCAGTGCATGGATGAGACAATGGTGTACAGAGGAGGGGTTAAGATTTATTAGGAACTGAGGAACCTTTTGGGAAAGGTGGAGCCTAAGCAGTTGGAGTGCAGCCATAGCTTGGGGTGGAGTGGGGCTGCGGACAGGAGTAAGGGGGCTGATGGCTAGGGCCGCAGCTGGGGACAGGAGCGGAGCCGGAGCCACAGCCAGGTGCAGCTCTGCTCCCGGCATTGCTCCCAGCTTCGGGAATGGAGCCAAGGCCAGCAACCATGGGGGCTGACCCAAGCACCGCCGCATCCCCCCTCTGGAGGTTCCTCCATGCCCCCCTAGGAGACACGCAATACGCTTTGGGGACCTCTGCTATACAGGAAGGATGGGCTCCAACTAAACCAAAATGGAACTGGATTGCGGTCAAGTAAAATTAAAAAGGTCATAGAGCAGTTTTTAAACTAAGGGCTGGGGGAAAGCCAATGGGTGCAGAGTAGCACGTGGTTCTGACAGAGACATCCCTTAGGGGAGTATCTATTAATGGACTTTCTCTATATCCTAGTGAGGAGGAGAGGATGGCAGATGATAAAATATGGGTAGGATCTGACAAGAAATAGTCAAATGAAAAAGAGACCCATTCAATTACATCACATAATGGCAGACAACTAAAAAGTGATTATTTTTTAAGTGCTTATACACAAATGCTAGAAGTCTAAATACTAAGATGGGTAAACTTAAGTGCCTCAAATTAAATGAGGATATTGATATAATAGGCATCACAGAAACTTGGTGGAATGAGGATAATGAATGGGACACAATAATACCAGGGTACAAAATAGGTCATACTGGTGGGGGAGTAGCAATATATGTGAAGGAAAGGGTAGAGTCAAATGAAGTAAAAATGTTAAATGAACCAAACTGTGCCACAGAATCTCTATGGACATAATGCTATGCTTGAATAGTAAGAATAGAACAGTAGGACATACTACTGACCAGGATGGCGATAGTGACTGTGAAATGCTCTGGGAGATTAGAGAGGCTATAAAAAAAGAAAAGAAAATCAAATAATAAAGAGGGATTTCAACTATCCCCATATTGACTGGGTACATGTCACCTCAGAACAGGATGCAGAGAAAAACTTTCTTGACACCTTAAATCAGGGGTTCTCAAACTTAATTGCACCGCGACCCCCTTCTGACAACAAAAATTACTACATGACATCAGGAGGGGGACCGAAGCCTGAGCCCGCCCGAGCTCCACTGCCCTGGGTGGGGGGGGGCAAAAGCCCGAGCCCCACTCCCCAGGGGAGGGGGAACAAAGCAGAAGCCCAAGGGCTTCAGTCCCAAACAGGGAGCCTGTAACCTGAGCCCCGTCATCCCAGGCTGAAGCCCCTGGGCTTCGGCACCAGGTGGTGGGTCTCAGGCTTTGGCCTCAGGCCACAGCAAGTCTAAGCCAGCCCTGGTGACCCCATTAAAATGGGGTCACGACCCACAGTCTGAGAACCGCTGCCTTAAATGACTGCTTCTTGGAGCAGCTAGTCTTGGAACCCACAAGAGGAGAGGCAATTCTTGATTTAGTCCTAAGTGGAGCACAGGATCTGTTCCAAGAGGTGAATATAGCTGAACCCCTTCGTAATAGTGACCAATAATAAAATTTTACCTCCCTGTGGAGAGCAGAGGGAAACACCAAAGCAGCCCAACATGGTAGCATTTAATTTCAGAAAGGGGAACTACACAAAAATGAGGAAGTTAGTTAAATAGAAATTAAAAGGTACAGCACCAAAAGTAAAATCCCTGCAAGCTGCATGGAAATTTTTTAAAGACACCACAATAGAGGCTCAATTTAAATGTATTAAAAAAACATAGTAAGAGGACCAAAAAAGTGCCACTTTAGCTGAACAAAGTAAAAGAAGCAGTTAGAGGCAAAAAGGCATCCTTTAAAACGTGGAAGTTAAATCCTAGTAAGGAAAATAGAAAGGAGCATAAACTCTGGCAAGTGAAGTGTAAAAATATAATTAGGAAGGCCAAAAAAGAATTTGAAGAACAACTAGCCAAAGACTCAAAAAGTAACAGCAATTATTTTTTAAGTACATCAAAAGCAGGAAGCCTACTAAAAAACCAGTGGGGTCACTGGACGATTGAGATGTTTAAAGGCGTACTCAAGGAAGATAAGGCCACTGTGGAGAAACTAAATGAATTCTTTGCACCAGTCTTCATGGCTGAGAATATGAGGGAGATTCCCAAACCTGAGTCATTCATGCTAGGGGACAAATGTGAGGAATTGTCCCAGATTGAGGTATCAGAGTAGGTTTTGGAACAAATTGATGAATTAAACAGTAATAAGTCACCAGGAACAGATGGTATTCACCCAAGAGTTATGAAGGAACTCAAAATGTGAAATTGCAGAACTACTAACTGTGGTATGCAATATATCATTTAAATCAGCTTCTGTACCATGACTGGAGGATAGCTAATCTGACACCTATTTTTAAAAAAGACTCCAGAGGTGATCCCGGCAATTACAGGCCAGTAAGCCTAACTTCAGTACCAGGCAAACTGGTTGAAACTACAGTAAAGAACAGAATTATCAGACACATAGATGAACATGATTTGTGCGGGAAGAATCAATGGGTTTTTTGTAAACGGAAATCATGCCTCACCAATCTACTAGAATTCTTTGAGGGGGACAACAAGCATGTGGACAAGTGGGATCCAGTGGATATAGTGTCCTTAGATTTTCAGAAAGCCTTTGACAAGGTCCCTCACCAAAGGCTCTTAAGCCACATAAGCTGTCCTGGGATAAGAGGGAAGGTCCGCTCATGGATCAGTAACTGGTTAAAAGAGAGGAAACAAAGGGTAGGAATAAATGGTCAGTTTTCAGAATGGAGAGAAGTAAATGGTGTCCACCAGGGACCTGTACTGGGAGCAGTGCTGTTCAACATATTCATAAATTATCTGGAAAAATGGGTAAACAGTGAGGTAACAAAATTTGCAGATGATACAAAACTACTCAACACAGTTAAGTCCAAAGCAGACTGCAAAGAGTTACAAAGGGACCTTACAAAACTGGGTAACTGGGCAACAAAATGGCAGATGAAATTCAATGTTGATAAATGCAAAGTAATGCACACTGGAAAACATAATCCCAACTATACATATAAAATGATGAGGTCTAAATTAGCTGTTACCACTCAAGAAAGAGATTTTGGAGTCACTGTGGATAGTTATCTGAAAATATCCACTTAATGTACAGCGGCAGTCAAAAAAGCTAACAGAATGTTGGGAACCATTATGAAAGGGATAGATAAGGAGACAGAAAATATCATATTGCCTCTATATAAATCTATAGTGTGCCCACATGTTGAATACTGCGTGTAGATGTGGTCACCCCATCTCAAAAAAGATATATTGGAACTGGAAAAGATACAGAAAAGAACAACAAAGATGATTGGGGTATGGAACAGCTTCCATATGAGGAGAGATTAATAAGACTAGGACTTTGCAGCTAGGAAAGAGAAGACTAAGGGGGGATAAGATAAAGGTCTATAAAATCATGACTGGTATGGAGAAAATAAATAAGGAAGTGTTATTTACTCCTTCTCATAACACAATAACTAGGGGTACCAAATGAAATTAATAGGCAGCAGGTTTAAAACAAACAAAAGGAAGTATTTCTTCACACAACGTACAGTCAACCTGTGGAACTCTTTACCAGACTGGAGCCAACCAATATGGGTCTAAGCACCCCTCGTTTAGCCCGGTTTGTAAGTATCTTGATCAAATGCTTTAAAATGTTTTGTTCCTGTTTGGTTGTAGTAAATTACTTATTATATAGGCTTTTTAAGCATGTTTATGGCAATTATATAAGTACCATTTGGCCTCTGGCTTTAATAACATAATTTATGGTTAATTAATGTTTGGTGGTTTCCTATATGAATAATTTCAAATATTATTAAAAATTCCAACCCTCTAGCTCCTCTGATGCTTTCTGGCCAGTGACAGACAATTTGTAAGCATGTTTTCTCTTCTTCAGTCTAGCTGACAGTTGAAACAAAAGACCCCTTTAAACTCAATCCTTAAATGCAGCTCTTCTCCCCCAACCTTCTTCATAGCCTTCTACTGTGAATGACTTTCCAACCAGTGTGTGCTTCAACAGTGCCCTCTGATCTAATTGACTGGCTAGACTTATTCACAGCATTTAGATGTGAAGCAGTCCCAGTCTAGGGGGATCAGTTCTACCACAGTATTTGACATGCAGAAGGCAACAAACATTCTGGGCTTTCAATGCCTCTTCCATAACAAGCAGCTTGGGCCTTCCTTGAGTGGTAAAGAACACAAATGGCACTCGAGGGAGTCAGTTTACAGATTGGGGCCACAGCTGCAGGGGAGAGTGATTTAAATCATTGCTTTACATCACTTGATTTTTGTTAATCGATTTAAATCCAGTTGAGGCTTTGTAAACCTAAATTTGATCTGGGCTATTGGGACTTCAACTGACAATGAACCAAATTATAAATGCTGGGGTTTTAGGATTTTTTTTTTTTAATTCCAATAATGCAAAGCTCTCGTCTGAATTTTACAAAACCATAAAAAATCGAAATATTGAAAATTAAGGCCTTGAGCCTGAAAACACAAAGTAATAAACTTTACTCATATGAACAGTGCCATTGACTTCAATGAGACTACTCCAGTGCTTAAAGTTAAATATGTGCATAATTATTTGTAACAGAGGCTACAGTTGTATTTTTTGGTACACAGAGGATATTTTTAAAAACAGGAGGCTAAAATTGGATTTCTAAGCCCACATTTAGATAAGTGTGAAATTTTCACAAGCATCCAAGTGATTCAGGTGCACAAGCCCCACTGACTGCTCATCCATCATAATTTGCCGTTTCTATGGTCTGGCTATTTATCAGTCTTGTATATGGGTTCATGTTATTTTCACAGTAAGGATGTTAATGAAGCCTGGGACTTGTATTTTTCAGCCTGAGCATTTTAAGCGTGAAAACTTCTTAGTGGAAAAAAAAAATCTATATAAAATCCAAAATTCTTATTTGAAAACTAATTCAAGTAACAAGTGCATACATCCAGTCTAGCACTGGGAAGAATGTAAAGACTTAACATGTAAATAAAAATTCTGATTTAAACTTAAATGGATTTAAATTAAAAAAATAAAAGTAAATCATTACTTTTATCTACCTTACACAGCCGGAGCAGTGTTTGAAGCCCAGTTTCCTGCCAGGATCAGCCATGACCATGAACAATACTAATTGATATAATCAGAATAATCAATTGGTAATGAGCAGCTTATTTAATAGAGAAGAACAAATCACAATTAAATGGTTCCTACAAAATGGCCACCAGAACACTCCTTTATAGGACTAAGGGTTCTTTTTAGTTTTAACATCAATTAAAAAAAAAAGTAACAAGCCAATTAACTATTAGAAAGGAGAATGAGTTAGAAAGAATTTTAACACAGCTGACTGTGCTGGGAAAGGAAGTGATGGCTGATTCCTTATCTACCCCTGCACTAAAAGTTCAGATCCACCAGGCATTGTGCATGGCCCCACTGAGGACAGCCCTGCCAGAAGTGGAAATCTTCAGAGGGTACTATCAAAGGAGAATGAGATAATCATTAGAAGTAAATGAATTCCTTTTTCCACTTTATATTACTTTTACAAACTGCCCAAAAGGATTAAAATGTCCTCAATAGTAAAGTTTCCTCTTCTGTACAGCACAGACAACTGAAATTAATTACTTAATTTCTAGGTAATTTTAAGGTTTTAATTCCTTCGTAACAAAAAGCTGGTCAATCTGTGCTAAACTGGTATTTCAGCCAACTTCATCACAATCCTTATGAAGAGAGCAATAACTGAAATGGCATTTTATGTGTGCATTAAACTCATCACCAGAATGAATTAGTGCTGGATTTGGGACTAGAACTCAGCAGTCCCTATTGCTGCTTAACCACCAAACATCACCACTTTCCACCATGAATTTAATTATGAGGTCTTTTTTTAATTTTTTAATTAAATTTTTTTAAGCTCTGCCATTATAAGTGCTATTCTAAGACGGTGTTTTCCATGGCCTGCTGAAGAGAGCTTCTGAAAATATCTATTAGTATTAACTTAATTTTAGACAACTAGAAGATTATCCATTATTTTTTTCATAAATAATTAAAAGAATATGGTCAACTGAATGAGAAGAGAAACGAGCAAGGGACACAGGAGATACTGCAGCTTGACAACAGAATGATTCACCCACATTACCACAAATTTTAAAAAAGTAACTTACATTAGTTTAATTCTACTAACCTAATCAAAGACGAAAAGGCAATGGAATCAAGGGAGTGACATATTACATTAAAAACATTTTTTGCCCTGTGCCACACCACACACAGGGCAAAAATTTGTTTTAAATGTACTGTGATACTTAACATGAAACAGCGCTATCCAGACAGAGGAAGGAAGCTGTACCCACCCTTGTGTCACACAACTAGCTTTTCTGCACTCAGTCTAAACACAAATGGTAAGATAATGGCAGGATACATGATCTCTGTGTTGAGTGCTCACTTATCCCATCCCTCAGTCTGACCCACATAAAGAGGGTTTGCTTGAACACTAAATAAGATGAAAACTAGATAACTGATATTTTCCAGAAAGTATTTTAACTCCTTTCAATGGTACCAGAAAGTGCATATTCCCTGACAGTTATTTCATATAAAACATCAACTGAAATGGATTGAACATTAGGATGTATTTGATACACTGCACATATTTAAGCAGTTCACTAGGGTTTCATAGATATTTTACTTAATATCCATAACTTTGTTGAGTACACCATTTAATATAAATGATACAGGGAAACGGTTTTTATTCTGTAACTTCCTGCTCTTCAAAGAATGGTGATTTCACATTTATCAGGACTCTTCTTTAACATGGTGTCCTCACTTAAATTGATATATTTCTTCAGTAATCATAAATGAACGTACAATTTCTCCTTTTGGATAGTACTATGCTTTAATTAGTGTTGCATAAATACCGTTACCTTTTTTGGTGAAAAACTCCTTGGAATATTTCCCCAACATAGCGTATTTTCGAGGGATTTTTCCCAGCAGTTCAATGATCAATGCTATGTGATCTGCATTGGAGAACATTGCCAGCAAAACAGAAACATACAACAGTTTAATCAGTACATTGCATGCACACACTAACACTGGCCCGGTACAGACAGAAATAGATTGATCCTGGTCAAAAAATGTAAGAAAACTAATGTGTGTGTGGACAAAACACTTTTAATGGCTAATTTGGAAAGGCACTTCCAGCAAAACTTCTTCATCCAAAATCACTGAAGCGCAGCCTTTAAAGATAAGATTTTACCAATAAAGTGATTTAAAAGATGTCAGCGATTGTTCCCTTTAAATTAGTGCAACTAAAAAAAAGGAGGTCTTCAGAGCTTTTTGTTTTTAATTTGTTAATGTTTATATAGCAGGGATAGATTTTTGTTATATGACTTGAGAAAATGTTCCTTATTGGTATGCGTTACAACCAGCAACTGCTATTCCACTTCTGTCTGCATCACGGCGCCTTTCAAAAAGAAGAGGTACTACCTCTGCGATTGAAGAATTCCCGAGAATATTTTCCAGATAGAGCAAAGTGCCTTGGGATATTGCCTAGCAGCTCTATGATGTGTGCTATGTGGTCTATGAAGGAGAGAAAAAAAGGGCACAGGAGTGGGAAGGGCAGGGAAAGATGGGATAAAAAGAAGAGGAAAGAAACTGGAATTAGTAAAAAATCAGAAATAGTTTCAAATCAACAATGTTTGCAGCAAACCCATGCACAGGTTTCCAGGATCAGCAGAACTCTGGCATCATTAGTAGCATTTAGGAACAATGAATGATGCCCATGTTACCGCTGCAAGGGGCATTACAAGCACACAAGCATGGAAATGGACAGGTATATAGATGGAAGCAGGAGTTAATTCTGTTTTTTTTTTAAATTAGTAACCAGCTACTTCAAACAATATATACACAAATGTAAATATCTATTCTAATAAACAGAAGATACATTAAAACTCAATTGTGTTGCTTTTTGTAACTAAAATGCTCTGTTATTTCTCAATCAGGTTTTCACACATATGCAAATCTTACAAGAAAGTAGTCTAATTCCTTCACGCTGCTGTTAAGCAAGATGAATGTGTCTGCTGAAGGGCGTTTGCCCACCTAATGCTACCGACGGGACTTAAAATTAAAAAGAAAAAATCTGAATTTACAATCTGATACCAAAACACAATGTTTATCAACAGTTTACTCAAGTACACAGATAAACACTACTCTAAGCTGTTCAAACATCTCAGAAGATACATACCCTCATCCCTGGAATAGTCTTCACCAGAATGTGGTTCAAACAAATAATCTCCAGTTGCAAGCTCAAATGCCTAGGAAATAACAGACACATTTATAGGTATTTCAGAAATAATTATTTTAATCTTAGAATTTTGACAATGAAATGTCAAATGTTAAAACAGAGAGAATTACTTTCAAAGCAAGTGTTTCCAAAGGACGTATAACTAAACTTAAATCTCATAAAGGTTACTTACCTAGTAACAGCAGTTCCTTGAGTACAGTCTTGGGAGAAAGTGCATGTGCTCTTGGCAGGGCCGGCTCCAGGCACCAGCTCAGCAAGCAGGTGCTTGGGGCAGCCAACAGAAAGGGGCAGCACGTCCGACTCTTCGGCGCCAATTCGGCAGCGGGTCCCTCAGTCCCTCTCGGAGGGAAGGACCTGCTGCAAATTGCCGCAGAAGAATGAAGTGGCGCGGTAGAGCTGCCGCCGATGTGCCGCCGATCCTTGGGGCAGCAAAAACTCTGGAGCCGGCCCTGGCTCTTGGTGTCATGGTCAGAACTCTCTAGAGCAGGGGTTCTCAATCTTTTTCTTTCTGAGGCCCCCTATAAAAATTCCACAGCCCACCTCTGCCACAACAACAGTTTTTCTGTATATCCAGTAGATTAAAAGCCAAGGCCAGCGTTACAGGTTAGCAAGCAGGGCAATTGCCCAGGGCCCCAAACCACAGGGGGCTCTGCAAAGCTAAGTTGCTTGGGCTTCGGCTTTCAGCCCTCGGCCCCAGTGAGTCTAACGCCAGCCCTGCTTTCTCATTTATTTTGGCGGACCCTCTGAAATCTGTCCGTGGCCCCCAGGGGGCTCCAGACCTCAGTTCCCTCTAAGCTGTGCGGCTGTGCTGCCACCTAGTAAGCCCCGCGCAGGGGCTCAGGGCTGCAGCGGGGAGAGGTGCTCTTCCCCACTGGCTCCAGCGTGGACCTGCCTCAGCCAGGGGAGGAGCCTCTCCCTCAGCCCGGCCCAGCCCTGCTGGAGCTGCTGCGGCTGGGGAGAGGTACCTCTGCCCCAGCCCTGAGCTGCTGTAGCAAGAGAGGGCTGGGGGGAGCCATCTCTCCCCACCTCAGTCCTGGGACAGCCTGCATCCCAAACCCCTTATCCCAGGCCCCACCTCAGAGCCCACACACCCCTGCACCCCAACCCTCTGCTCCAGCCCTGAGCCCCCCGCATCCCAAACCCCTCATTCCCAGTCTCACCCCAGAGCCCGCACCCCCAGCCAGAGCCCTCATCACCCCCACATCCCAACCCTCTGCCCCAGCCCTGAGCCCCTTCCCACACGCCGAACCCCTTGGCCCCACCCCCACCACATGAATTTCATTATGTGCACCAATATGAAGGTGATGTGTCACACATCACCTCCATATTGGTGCACATAACAAAATTAATTCCGCACATGGACACAAAAAATTATCGGGAACACTGCCCCAGACCCCTGGTTGAGAACTGCTGCTCTAGAGAGAATGCTCCCTTGCAACACTGACGATTCATATCCAAGGCTTCAAAAGGAGCAGCAAGTCTTAACCCCAGTCCATTTTTTTGTACTTAATCAGAATCTATGCCTTAGATTGAAGAACTGGAGAAAACAGATAGGGAGTGTGGATTTATGCTATCAATCTATCTGGTAATTCCTGGAGTTTGAATTTACTAGGTAAGAAATCTGTCATCTTTGAGTATCATCAACACAGAACCCTTCTGTTGGGAAGTTAATTAACAGCATCAACCCTTAAGGGGGGGTTAATTCTGAAGAAAACCAGTTAAATAAAGATTGCTGAGTGCTTGCCTTAAATTGGACACAAGATTCTGAAGCCAAACCAAGACAGTAATGCTGTCAAAGTGTGTATCAAACTGCAATTAGCAGATTTATGCTTCTCAGAGACAATCACTTCTGAGACACACGGTTTCATCTGGAGGACCATAGCTTTCCAAGATCCAGTGGCTGAAAGCTGAACTCAGTAAAGTTCAAACTGGAAATAAGATGCACATTTTGAACAAGATAGTAATTCACCACTTGAACAAATTATCCAGGGATGTGATAAATTCTTCATCATTTGGGATCTCTAAATCCAGTTGCATGTGTTTCTACAAATATGCTCTAGTTCAATTACAAGTTATTCATCTAGATACAGGAATCACTGAGTGAAATTCTATGTCTTATGCTACAAATGAAGGAGGTCAGACTAGAATCAGGGGTTCTCAAACTGGGGGTTGTGATCTCTCAGAGGGTTGCGAGGTTATTCCGTGGGCGTTGTGAGCTGTCAGCCTCCACCCAAAATCCCACTTTGCCTCCAGCATTCATCATAGTGTTAAATATAAAAAATGTGTTTTTAATTTATAAGGGGGGGGGGGGTGTCGCACTCAGATGCTTGCTGTGTGAGAGGAGTCACCAATACAAAAGTTTGAGAACTACTGGACTAGATGATCGTAATAGTCCCTCAAGGCCTTAAAATCTATGGATAAAGGACCCCCTCTTGAAGTCAGTGGCAAAATTCCTCATAATATCTACAAGGACAAGATTTCATGCCATGAATCTATAATATAATGTATCCTAAAACTTTCAAGGCACAGAAACACCTGCAAGGGCATACATGTTTGTATACAAAGTTGGATCCATTTAGACAATCCCTGGGCAAAAACTGTGTCTCCCCCCTGAATTTATTCTGACAGTCTACAAGTTAGCTATGCGATTTACAGAAAAATTTAATTCTTTCTAAGTAGGGAAACACTGTCAGCCACATTTTACTGATAGGAAAATGGAGGCAATAAAAAAATTAAACTGAATTGTACAAGATCAGTAAACTGAATTGTACAGTAGGTCAGTGATTCACACATGTCCAGCAACATGCTGCATTCCAAGCCACAAAATTCAGAGGTTTCAGATCTGGATAAATAATCTGGCCCTGAGTTTGTGAAGGGAGATCCAGAAGAGCTGTAAAATGAACTGGAAGTTCCAAAGTTAAGGTAGGAACTCTGAGAACCAGAAATGGCAAGCTCAAGTTGGAGCTATATCACCTCAACTCTGCCATGCCTGATTGTCCTGAAGACTCTTGGTAACAGATATAAAGAGGCATACACGAATTCTTGACTCCAGCCTAAGAAGTCAACTGCTTGAATCCTCATCCTCAGGGAGGGAAACTGTGGGTATGTCATATTTTCCCTTATTGAAAGCAGGTCTATTTAAAGAGAACCCAAACTTCTGAATACTAAAATTACTTGAATGATCACTTGTGCTGAGCACTGTATCTCCAATTTAAGTTATCTTCCAAGACGTTGCTTTTCCTGGGTAGATGAAGGGCAAGAAGAGGGATACAGCAAGAGCCTGACAACTTTTTGATATAGTTCTGAGAGCGAGATCCACTCTGTCAGTTCACTTTACTCCATGGTCGCGATGGTGTCTGCAAAATACTGTTCTGTCTCTAATTCACAGATTCAAAGGCGGGAATGTGATCATTGAGTCTCACCTCCTGTATAATACACGCCATACATTCAGAACTTCCCCAAAATAATTCATGGAATGTAAGATTTGAATATAGATGAATTACCTGTAACTCTAACCTATTTATAGGTCCTTGACTTCCACAGGCCTTGAACTGCATGGTGATCTATAGAGCCCTTCAAATCCACGGACCATTTTTGCAGATCGTGGATCAGATGCGGATACAAATTCTGTATCTGTACTGGGCTCTAGTGATCCAAATGAGCCCATACCAGAATAATTTGTCCCTTCCAGACATTTTTGTTCATCATGCCAGGGAAATAGTGATTTTCAAAGGCATGGTCACTAATGGCTGAAAATGGTCTCAAATGGTTCCAGTGTCTATTAAACTGGACTGCTACCCAGCCCTACTGAAGGAACTCTAAGAAGTGAAACCACTGTGATTCACAGATTTGCGGATTTATACACAGACCCTGGAAAGTTCAAGATATAGAGCTCCCATCATATATGCAAATAAATCTCGGCAGCTCCAGAAGTTATGTGGTGGTAAAATCAAAGAGAATACCACTCTGGCACCATAGGGAAAATATAATGGGTTGAGACTCCTCCTTACTAGGATCCTTCAGAAAATCATTATCCAAATCAGATGAGAGTGAGAAGCCATCAATGGCCACCTGGACCCGAGGAGATGTCTTCACTGATGCAATAGCTGGGGCCAGATTTCTTAAGAGAATGGGTGTGAAAGGTAGCTGGTCTTTGTGGATTTCAAAAGAATAATATCTTTTAAAAACTGATTCTCAGATAGAGTCCATATAGGAAGGGATTATGTGGTTTGCTAAAATTAATCTCTTGGAGCAGAATTAACCCGGGTGGGATTAAAAAACTGACTTGCAGAAACTCTATTATCAGAAGTGTGGGGACAGAGACCTAAGATATTGAAGCGTCAGGCAGAGGGGTTCTGGACCTGGGAATACTCAGTATGAGCCTCAAGTCTCATCAGATCCATGGTACCTGTTCTACTTTAGTGCTGAGCAGAAACTTGATGACACCTCAGAACTGATTCAGCTTCTCCCTTTGTCTTCTTGTGTAGCTTTGACTCCATGCTTTGAACCGTGCAGGTTTCTATTTGTTTGTAGAGTATACTGACTGGATAACACAAAGTGAATGGCATTGACCAGGCCACACTGTGGTGCTGAGCCTAACACTAAAATACGTTTTTAAACATCCAACAAGAAACAACCAGAATAACAATTAAAAACAAGCTAACTATATTAGCAAGGAAAAAAGTGGTCACAAAAAAGGAGGGTTCAAAGTTTTTGGTCTGTAGCAGTCAGAAGGCTCTGGAGTTGGGTCACACTTACTTCTCCTTATATAACTTCACATCCAAATGGTTGGTGTCCCAGAAACCATGTGCAGAGCCACAATAGCTCAGTGCCAAGACAGCATGCGCTCCCAAGTGTGGGGAACTGTGCTATCAATACTTAAAATAAGGCAATGTCTACTCTACAAGCTAGGGGGTAATTCCCCTACTTGCATACACATACTCACATTAACCTGAAACTGGTGGATCCATAGGGCTTGGCTACACTTGCTAGTTACAGCGCATTAAAGGAGCCCCGGGCGCACTAGCTCACTACCCGTCCACACTGGCAAGGCACATAGAGCGCTCCGATTCCACCTCGGCAAGTAGAATAACGTTTGATACGCCCCCGCTGGAGCACCCCAGAGTCAGTGTGAACGAGGTGTTGCATTACTGCGCTCTGATCAGCATCTGGAAACATCCCATAATCCCCTTAAGTCAAGTGGCCACTCTTGTCATTGTTTTGGATATGCCCTTTGAAAGCTCCGTTTGACAGCCGGCATGCTTATCTGCTCCAAGACAAAGCAACCATTACTGTGGAATGCTGGGGGGTGGGAGAGGGAGGTCTGCTGCTGTCTGAACTTACAAGACAGCATGCTGACACGCTGTCAGCCCCTAAAAACCCACTTTCTCTCCCCCCCACATACACACAACACACTCCCTGTCACACTCCACTCCACCCCACCCCACCCATTTGAAAAGCACGTTGCGGCCACTTTCATGCTGAAATAGCTACCACAATGCACTGCTCTCTGTGGCCATTGCAAGAGCTGCTAATATGACCATGCCAGTGCGCTGTCAGTGTGGACAGACTGCAGCGCTTTCCCTACTGAACTCTACGAAGGCTGGTTTAACTCAAAGCGTTCTTCATCTGCAAGTGTAGCCATGCCCATAGTCAGCACAGCCAAGTTGTGCCTCCACTGCTTGTACCCATGCTACTGTGGCTGCACAGCTATTTACACCTGTGCTAGCTTGAGGAGAGTTAGCACAAGTATATGTATACAAGCTGGGGAATCACACCCTTAGTTCATAGCGTAGAGAGAGCCTGTGATAGGGCGTCTGCTCCACACTGGCCCATAAGGGGTTAATAGAGCCCTAGGGAGGCTGTGCAGGAGACAGCCAATTAAGAGAGGGGTTGCAAGTAGCAGTCAATCAGGGTCAGGCTGGCCCATATAAGAAGGGCTGCAGAGCAGAGCAGCTTGGTTACTCCCTGGAGTTTGAGGAGGGAGGAAGGCTGGCTGCCTTGCAGGCTGAAGGCAGCAAGCACCCTGGACAGAGCAGTGCTGCGGGCAGAGACCCGGGGAGCTAAAGGCAGCTCCTGGCAGGCTGCAGGGATCTGCAGGCTGAGGCCCTGAGACAAGGGCAAAGAGAGTGCTGGGGCCACAGGGAAGTGGCCCAGGGAAATCTACTGAAGAGTCAGAGGGGATGCAGCAAGTAGCGGCCATCTACAGGGTCCCTGGGCCAGGACCCAGAGTAGTGGGCGGGCCTAGATTTCACACATTCCCACTCGCCAGTGAGGAAATAGCCAGACATTGGGCTGCATTTGCTACTGAGGGAAGTGGATGGACAGTGGACTGCAATTCCCCTGGAAGGGGGGAGGACCGAGTGTGGCACAGCTGAGTGCTGTGTCCTGAAGAGGACGCTGCGGTCCTTGGAGCAGATGTGACGACAGATGAGACACCACCAGGAGTCAGCATACTGACCTGTGGAGCCGATCTGCAAGATGATCAGCAGGGGGTGCTAGCATGGTGAGTCCCACCCCATCACAGAGCCTAAGATTACATTGTTCCTTTAAAAAAGCGACAAAGAGTCCCATGGCACCTTATAGACTAACAGACATATTGGAGCATAAGCTTTCGTGGGTGAATACCCACTTCGTCAGACGCATGAATAATGTTTAAATCATGTTGTTCCTTGAAGTAAATATTGACCTTGAGTTTACCTTGATCGATGTTTATCTCTTGGATCAATACATCTTGATGTTCACTTTAGTAGAAATTAATGTCTATTTATGTCTAGTTAATGTCATTTTACACAAGTGAGCTGAAACACAGGAAAGTTCAGTGAGTTCCCAAAGGCTAGTTATCTTCACTGACTTTTTAGATGGAATTATCTGTTGGCAATTTCCCAAAGGTATCACAAGAGAAGTCAGTCTAGTTGTAAGGGTTTGAAGGAGCTAGCAGTTTTAGTAGCAGGACTTGCTTAGAGAAGGCATTCCATGTGTGGGGGGAGGCATGGAAGAAAGGGCAAAATGGCTTATGACAGAAGTGCACTATGGCAGTTTGTTCCCTCTAAAACTCTCTCTACAAAGTCAGGCAATAAAAAGGACAAACACACAAAAGATATTTTGCCTTATCTCAGCTTGATAAGTAAGTCTGATACACAAAACACAGGCAATCAGAGAGGAAACTAGGGTTCTATTATTCCCTACAGCCTACTCTCAAACCCATGCTAATACCACGAGTGGTTGTTCATTAGGCATCTTTTTCTGTTCTGCTCTATTTTGGTTCTTATACTGTATCTACCATTATGATACCTTTGGAAGGTAATTTTCTTTAGTATATTTCAGCATGTGTACTGCATTCTTCAAAGCAAAGCAGCAGTTAGTTAATAAAAGCAATGAATACTGTCCATCCCTGCTGATGGAAAAATGTGCACATGGGTATTTTAATTTGTGAAAAGCATCTCTTACTGGAATCTAAATAGCGTCTTCACTTAATTGCTTTCTAAACGGTTTACTAAAATGTGCCTTGGTTCCGTGACATTAAGCTTGCAGCTTCTTTCCTCCACTTCAAAATGCAAGGCAAGCTGCTTTCTCTGATCCTAGTATCCTTCTATATCTGCCCTCTTCCTACAGAACAATATTAACTCTGCCATTTTTATATTTGTTAAATATATTTTTCCCCTTAGTGATGTTACTACCACTACCTGAGAAACCATGAGGGTCACACATTTATTTTCCAACCAGACTTGTAATTCTCCAGAGTTTTTAAGATGCTAATTCCTGTGCAGAGTAAGATGATTTGTTACACATCCTGGTATGTGCCTCTTACATGCACCAGCACAATGGTATCGTGTTCATACAGTGCCTTCGGAGACACATTCACTCTCTCTAAAGCACTGGGCAGGAAGAATATGAGAGGAGAACTACTACTGCAATCTGTTAGAGGAGAGAATGTGAGTAAATATATTCGGCCCCGAACCTGCATACACTTACACATGTTTAACTTTAGGAATGTGAGTAATCCCATTAATTTCAATGGGACTGCTTGCAGCAGAAAGTTAATCACCCGTATAAGTGTTTGCAGAATTGGTACCTTAGACTGTAATACCACTATTTATGTAATAGAATTCTCTCCTCATTTTAGAAGGGTGTCCACTCCACAAAAACACTCTCACTCCCCACCCAGGTTCTCTCTGGAGAAGCAAAAATCCAAGTACAAGTTTTCTCTTCTCTAATTCCTCCTGCCGTTCTATAGTTATGTTTTGCTTTCTATGCTTACTTTTAAAAGTTGTTGTTTATAAATGCAATGGTGCTGTTTTTCTTGAGTGATCCAAATCTCCCTGAAAGCCATTTTACTGAGTGCCAAAATAGATCCACACAAACATAACAGAAAAAGATCCTCCTATGACCGGGCTCCCCTGGCACTTTAACCACCTGGATTCAAAGTGCAACAACACAAGTTAGACAGTAAGGGTGTTATCATTTCAGACACTTGCCCTTGCTCCAATCCAAGGAGCATAAACAAAGACAAGGAGAAAGAAGTTGCCAGCGGCTTGAATGGAGGTCCCATATGAGCCACCAAAACAGTATTAAAAACCCACAAAGGAACCGTCTCTTTAACCAGTGGGTGGAGTTGAGTGACTCCTTTGAAGAACCTCATTTCCACTGAGTTTGAAAACACTGACTTCCCACGGATAGGTGGATGAAATGCCAAAATCGCTGCCAGGTGGACTTGCAATGAACTAAGTGCAAGACCAGAAGACTGAAGGTGTAACAGGTACTCCAAGATGTCCTGGATACAAGCCAGTGTTGGCTGAACTCCCCGGGCCAATGACCATACTAAGAGCAGCTTCTAGTTGGCCGAGTAGGGCACCCTGGTTGAGGGCTTCCAACTATTAAGCAAGAGCTGCCGGATCGCCACCGAACATCGTTCCTTTTCCTCATCTAATCATGCAGCACCCACAAAGAGATGCAGAGAGATGAGTGTTGGATGCAAAACTTGACTGTAATGCTGAGTCAGGAGGTCAGGATGAAGAGGCAGGAATATCGGAGGCTGAAACGATAATATGAGGAGGTTGGAGAATCAGCATTGTTTTGGCCACTCTGGAGCAATAAGAATGAGCTTGGCATGGTCCAATTTCAGCTTGAAAATGACCTGTGGGATGTCCGGAATTAGAGGAAAGGCACATAGGAGTGCCGATTCCCAGCTCAGGTGAAAAGCATTGGTCAAGGAGTCCAGACTGAGGCGACTTCAGGAACAGAATAGATGTCATTTCTTGTTTGGCACAAGAGAAAACAAGTTGATCGTCAGAATACCCCACAGACAGACTGCAGGATGATGGGCTTCAGAGACAGCTTGTGAATCAACGAGAAATTCCTGCTGAGGTTATTCACCAATTGATTCTGGAACCCAGGTAAGTGATCAGCCATGGGGGATGTTTTGCCAGATGAAAAATGCCAGACACTGATTGCCTCCTGACAAAGCATTTTGGAATGTGCTCCCCTCACCTGTTCACGTAATACATCATGGTGGTATTGCCAGAGAGTATGAGAAATGCTGCACCCTTGATATGAACCTGACAGGTCTGACAGGCATTGTAGATGGGATGAAGCTCTAGAACATTAATATACAGAGAAGCTTCTCACTCTGACCACAGATCTTGAACTTTCAATGAGTCCAAATGTGCTCCCCAAACTATTAAGGAGGCATCGGGTGATTACAGTCCTGGTCAATGGTGGCCAAGTGAGAGGAACACCCTGGCACACCGTGTCAAGAACTGTCCACCACTGTAGAAACCCAGGATTGGTGGGAGGAGTCAGATCAGAGTACCCAAGGGATAGCGATTTGGACGATAGATCAACTTCAGCGACATCTGAAGAGGACACAGGTGCAGCCTGGCATATTGGACTACCTGGGTAAATATGGCCATACGGCCTAGCAACCTCAGGCATACTTGGGCTGTGGTTGAGGGTTGAGACTGCAGCTTAAGACATACGTGATAGATCACCTGGAACTGCTCAGTCAGTAGAAATGCTCCTGACCTTGTCGAGTCTATCTGGGCCCCAATGAACTTGATTCTTCGAGTTGGAAGCAATACTGCCTTTCTGCTGTTTAGGATCAGACCTAGATGATTGAGTAGGCGTAGCGTGAAGTGAACATAAGAGAGGACTTCTTTGCTGGACTTGCCCCTCAGTAACCAATCATTCAGATACAGGAAGGTATGAATTCCCTTCTTCCTGAGATATGCTGTTACCACAATCACACACTTGATGAAAAGCAGAGAAACGGAAGAGATGCTGAACCCCAGTGGAGAGTCTGGAATCGAGAGGCAAAGCAGGTATGATGTCACCTGGTATGCTGCTGGCATGGAGATGGTCGGTAATGTTGCCATGTTGTTGGTACTGGACTCAACAGATGCCCCATGACCAGAACCGGAGTCGACGGGACAGGCCCTTGCTGTTCTCAGCATGGTACTGGTTAGCAGTTGGACAGACCTGCTCCATCCCACCTGCCAGAGTGAGTACAGTGCTGGTCAGCATTCCTCCTAGAAGGAGGAGTTGTTCCCCTGAGACCGGTAATTATCCCAACTCATTTTATGGGACCTCTTCCTTGCTGCACCAGAGGAGGGTAAACAATCTTTTCCTCTTGAGAGAAACACTAAAGCCCAAGCGTGGGGTGGCATCGCTTGTCACATCCGAAGGCGGCCGCTGATCAGATGAAGGTCTTGGTGCCAAAGGGGGCCTCCTGGCCTGCTTCAAAAGGTGCTGCTTCAACCACAAGTCTCTTGCCACCTGAGTCCTCTTTGTGAACGACTTGCAGATGGAGCACCTCTCTCTGTGTTCCTCACCAAGAAACAACAAGCACCTTGTGTGTGGGGAGTCTCAGCTGGGGATGGCCCCGCTACATAATGGACAATGCTTAAACCCTTGTTAGGACATCAAACGGCGTTAGCCAACTAATCTACTAACAATAAACTAATACTTAAACTAAGCCTATACAAGAAAAGTTCTCAGAAAACTGAAAGCGAAAGTGTGAGGTGAAGACAACACACAGAGCTCCGACTCTAGCCATGGGCAGTGACAAGAAACTGAGGGTGTCAGGGTAGCTCCACCTTTATATAACATGAGGAGGGGCTATGGCCACAGAACATTAGTGCCGCCCCTACGGATACTGCTAGGCTAAGTTCTCTGTTCCAGTATGCGAGGCGCACACACCAGCATAGAATACACAGCTGCATCTACTCGAACAAGAATTAAACTTTCCCCAAAACATTTCTCTGTGCCAAAAGACCATGCATGGACAATTACTGGAGGCTACTTCTTTGAGAATGATAGAAAAGTTGAGGTGGGAAAAAATATCAAACTTATAGTGAAAATATGTTTATTATCTCAGCTATAGCGTTGCTCCTGTGATTACATAATTTATAATAAGAACCATTATAGCCAGGTCCCCACTGTAAATAAGCACTTGTTCTCAATGGATTTTATTTAGTAAAATAAAGTTTGACTGACATAATAAAATAACAGCATATTCTGGTTCTTACCATACAGGCTGTACTCCAGATATCAGCAGGTGTACTGTAACCTGCTCCTATTAAAACCTCTATGGATCTATACTGTCTTGTCTGGATGTCTTCAGTGAAGTGTTTATGCTAAAATGGAAAGAATGGCATTAATGAAAAAAAAACTAACAATAAAAAGGTTTGTTCTCAACAATGAAGGCTAAATACTTAAAATAAGATTTTTATACTTACCACCCAGCAAGCATTTCCCAGATCAGCAATTTTAACTCTAATTTTATCTGCATTTCTTGGATCCAGGGGATTCACCAATAAGTCCGCAGCACGGGTTTTTGCTAGTACAAACAAGAAGTAGAACAGTTAGTACCCACGGCATGTTTTTTATTGTCTTTAAACAATATTGGTTTGACACTTCATCCAGTTTCTTAAAAACTTGGAGGCATCAAAATCATTAGCTGACAGTTATGAGAATTTAAAGTGACACTCAGATTTCCTTACCTTACCTTAGATTATTAAAACGTCTTACAGCCTGCATAATTTTGGAAGTTGAAAATTCACCCATTCCCATCCTGTACCACCAGTGAAACATTTTACTTATGATTTTAATCTTTCCCTAATATTTCACTCAAGATAGAAGATATCTAATATGTAACAGATACTTTATTAAGATACTGCTAACTTAAGCGTCCATTCACAACTCTCTTTCCACAATAATAGTTTTGCTTTTTGCAGATTAAAAAAATAGTTTGCTTTGGAAGATGTAAAATTTACAAGAAAGATTCTCATACAGATTATAAATGGCTAGGTTCTATGTGCTAAGAACAAAATTATTAACTCTGTGGTCTATCAGTAGCTCAGATGTACTAGCATGTGGGGATTAGAGTTTGGAATTCATGTTTGGTGTTGCATTCTGGACCAACAAGAACTGAGATTCCTGTGAAGGAATTGTGCTTAGCCTTGGAAGGAACTGAGGAAAAAGTGCCTCACATCTTTGCAGTCAATCATTTGTTCAAATCATTAGCACTAGCAGGTTCCAGCAGGAGCCTCAAGCCGCCCTCCTGAGAAGACAGTCAGCACCCAGATTTTTGAGGGTGAGAAGGTAAAGACAATTACAGGAATCTTCTTTGAGAGGGAAAAATGACAAATCATAACTTGTAACTGTCATGGAAAAAATCAAAATGTGTATATGGTTTTCATCTACTGCAAACAAATTACAACCCTGCAGGGGTCAGGAAGTGATTCCCCTCTCCCCCCACGTATTCTGTAAGGGTGGTGGTTTTGGGGTTTTTTTAAATCTCCCTCCTCTGAACCATCAGGGATGGCCACACCTGGAGATGGGATATTGGACAGGGAGGGCCAGAGCTCTGAGCATTCTCTCTTTCAGGCTGGCTGGCTCTTGCTTACATGCTCAGGGTCTAACTGATCACCATATATGAATACTGACTGAAGAGATCTGTGAGCTAGCCATTAGCGATTATCTTTGAGAACTTGTAGAGGATGGGACAGATCCTTGAGGACTGGAAAAGGGCAAATACGGTACCTAGCTATAAAAGGGGGAATAGGGACAACCCAGGGAATTTTAGACCAGTCAGCTTAACTTCAATATCCGGAAAGATAATGGAGAAAATAATCAATTTGTAACACCTAAAAGACAATAAGGTGATAAGTAACAGTCAACATGGATTTGTCAAGAACAAATCATGTCAAATGAACCTAATATCCTTCTTGGAAAGGGTGACAAGCCTTGTGGATGGGGGGAAGCAGTAGATATGATGTATCTCAATTTTAGTAAGGTTTGTGACACTGTATCACATGACCTCATAAACTAACGAGAGCAATATAGCCTAGAAGAAGCTACTATAAGTTGGGTGCACAACTGGCTGTAAAAGCATACCAGGAGATTAGTTATCAGTGGTTCACAATCAAGCTGATAGGGCATAGCAAGTGGGGTCCTGCAGGGATATATCCTGAGTCCAGTTCTATTCAATATCTTCATAAATGATTTGGATAATGGCATAGAGTACACTTATAAAGTTTGTGGATGATACCCAACTGGGAGGGGCTGGAAGCATTTTGGAGGATGGAATTAGAATTCAAAATGATCTTGACAAACTGGAGAAATGGTCTAGAATAAATAGGATGAAATTCAATAAGGACAAATGCAAATTATTATACTTAGGAAGGAATAATCAACTGCATAAATACAAAATGGGAAATGACTGCCTAGGAAGGAGTATTCCAAAAAGGGACCTGGGGATTATAGCTGATCACAAACTAAATATGAGTCAACAATTAAGACATTCGCAAAAAAAGCAAACATTATTTGGGAATATATTAACAGGAGTTTTGTCAGCAAGACACCAGAAGTAAATCTTCCACTCTACTCAGCACTGATAAGGCCTCATTCGGAAAGATGTGGACAAACTGGTGAAAGTCCAGAAGACAGCAATTAAAATGATGAAAGGTCAGAAAACATGACCTATGAGGAAAGACTGGAAAAATTGGGTTTGTGTAGTCTGGAGAAGAGAAGACGGGGGTGGGGGTTGCGAGTGGGGGGGGGGGTATGATAAGTCTTCAAGTATTTACAAGGTTTTTATAATGATACAGGTGATAGATTGTTCTCCTTAACCACTGAGGACAGGACAAGAAGTAATAGACTTAAATTGTAGCAAGGGAGATTTAGGTTAGACATTAGGAGAAACTTCCTAACTGTAAGGGTGGTTAAGCACTGGAACAAATTACTTAGGGAGGTTGTAGAATCTCTGTCATTGGAGATTTTTAAGAACAGGTTAGCCAAACACCTATCAGAGATGGTCTAGCTAATACTTAATCCTGACTCTGTACAAAGGACTGGACTAGATGACATATCAAGGTCCCTTCAGTCCTACATTTCTATGATTATCTTTACAATTCCTAACAGGTGTTTAACTAACCTGTTCAGTTTATTACACCCTTCATTCTGAATCCATTTTGTAGTATACAGAATGAATTATGGCCGTCAAGCGATTAAAAAAATTAATCGCGATTAATCGCACTGTTAAACAATAATAGAATATCATTTATTTAAATATTTTTGGATATTTTCTACATTTTCAAATATATTGATTTCAATTAGAACATAAAATATAAAGTGTACAGTGCTCACTTTACATTATTTTTTATTACAAATATTTGCACTGTAAAAATCAAAAGAAATAGTATTTTTCAATTCCCTTAATACAAGTACTGAAGTGCAATATCTTTATCATGAAAGTTGAACTTACAAATGTAGAATTATGTACAAAAAATAACTGCACTCAAAAATAAAAAAAAATGTAAAACTTTAGAGCCTACAAGTCCATTCAGTCCTACTTCTTGTTCAGTAAATTGCTCAAACAAGTTTGTTTACATTTGCAGGAGATAATGCTGCCCGCTTCTTTCTTTACACTGTCACCTGAAAGTAAGAACAGGCGTTCGCATGGCACTGTTGTAGCCGGCATCGCAAGATATTTATGTGCCAGATGCACTAAAGATTGATATTTCCCTTCATGCTTCAAACACCATTCCAGAGGACATGCGTTCCTACCGATGACTGGTTCTGCTCAATAACAATCCAAAGCGATGCAGACCAACACATGTTCATTTTCATTATCTGAATCAGATGCCACCAGCAGAAGGTTGATTTTCTTTTTTGATGGTTTGGGTTGTGTAGTTTCTGCATCAGAGTGTTGCTCTTAAGACTTCTGAAAGTGTGTTCCACACCTCCTCCTCCTCAGATTTTGGAAGGCACTTCATATTCTTAAACCTTGGGTCGAGTGCTGTAGCTATTTTTAGAAATCTCACATTGGTACCTTCTTTGTGTTTTGTCAAATCTGCTGTGAAAGTGTTCTTAAAATGAACAACGTGTGCTAGGTCATCATCCGAGACTGCTATAACATGAAATATATGGCAGAATGCGGGTAAAACAGAGCATGAGACATGCATTTCTCCCCCCAAGGAATGCAGTCACAAATTTCATTAACGCTTTTTTTTTTTTCCAAAAAGGAGCATCATCAGCATGGAAGCATGTCCTCTGGAATGGTGGCCGAAGCATGAATGGACATACAAATGTTAAGCATATCTGGCACATAAATACCTTGCAATGCCGGCTACAAAAGTGCCATGTGAATGCCCGTTCTCACTTTCAGGTGACACTGTAAATAAGTAGAGGGTAGCATTATCTCCTGTAAATGTAAACAAACTTGTTTGTCTTAGCGATTGGCTGAACAAGAAATAGGACTGAGTGGGCTTGTAGCGGGGTGGACACCGCTCCTGCCCTGATGGCTTTGGAACAGCCCTGCAGAAGGCTGTTGCAGGGAGAAGCAGCTACTGGCCTGATTGGGGGAAGTGGCTGCAGCTGGGCCACGCCCCAATCAGGCCTCAGCTGGCCTGTACAAAGAGGCTGGGAGCCAAGAGCTCAGCAGTCTCTCTCTGCCTTCAGAGAAGGGCCTGGTTGCAGGGAGCTAGACAAAGAGCACCTGAGTGGAGCAGGGCTGGGGAAAGGCTGAGGAGCTGGGGAGCTCCAGCCTGGAAAGCCCCAGGCTGCGGCCTAGTATTAGGCCAAGGGGTACTGGGGGGGTTGCAGAGGGCAGCCCAGGGCTAGGCCAAGGCATCAGGTCCAAACCCCCCTTGCCAGTGATGAGTGGCCTATACTGCATTCTGCCCCAGGGAGCGGGGGCTAGTTGGTGACTGGCAGTGGCCTAGTGCTGAGGCAAGGTGGGGATAGTGGGTGGGGGTTCCCCTGGGAGGGGAGACCCAGCGTGTGTGGGTACTGCCAGGGGCAGCACCCAGAGCAAGGGGCACCGGGGTCCTGGGAGGGACACGGGAGCCAGCTGAGGACAAGGTGGATCACCGGCCTGCAGAGGACGCTCCAGAGGTTGGTGAGCTAATTCCCTGGATGACCAGCAGGAGGCGCCGCAGGGGTGAGTCCAGACCTTTACAAGGCTCTAAGCAGTGGTTCTTAACATGGGTGCGAGCTGCCCTTTCTGGGGGTCTGAGACATGCCAGATTTTTTTAGAAGGTAAATCATTGAAAACACAAATTAAGCACAGGCACGTAAGTACAACTACTTTATTTCATCAAACCTGAGTATTTATTAACATTATACATTTTTTTAACGATTACTGTAATGTACAAACAAAAAATATATCTAGGTTTAAAGAACTGACCTATTTCAACAATTTTTGATATGGTGTGCGAGAACATATTTTGAGAACCAAAAGGGTGCAGGCTGCAGTAAAGGTTAAGAACCACTGCTCTAAAGGTTTACATTGTTTTGTTTTTGAGTGCAGCTATGTAACAAACAAACAAAATCTACATTTGCAAGTTGCACTTTCACGATAAAGAGATTGCACTACAGTACTTGTATGAGGTGAATTGAAAAAATACTATTTCTTTTGTTTATCATTTTTACAGTGCAAATATTTGTAATCAAAATAATAATATAAAGTGAGCACTGTTCACTTTGTATTCTGTGTTCTAACTGAAATCAATATATTTGAAAATGTAGAAAAACATCCAAAAATATTTAATAAATTTCAATTGGTATTCTATTGTTTAACAGTGCGATTAATCGCAATTAATTTTTTTGAGTTAATTGCATGAGTTAACTGTGATAAATCGACTGCCCTAGAATGAACGTATTCATACAGAGAGAAAAGAAAGCTAAAAAGTCCACAAAATATCTACAGATAAAGTGCTCCCAAAGGGCCATCTTCTTTCACTTTTCTAATAGATATCAGGGTAGTATTCTTAAAAAGCCCACATCAGGATACACACATAGGCACTCATAGTATCCAGGTCACAATTTTCAAAACTATTTAATCTATGTGCCAAACTTGTGATACCATCAAGTGGCACGATACTTAAAAGTCCAGAGAACGCCCCTTTTGTCCCAAGAGCACCCAAATAACGAAGCCCCCAAAATCACAAGTTACTTCAGAAATCCTTGGCAGAAGCGTTTAATTTTAAACTTCCAATATAAGGGCCAAAAATTCAACAGAGCCTTTATCCATCTTTCAGTTTGGTAGAAATCCTCATATTTCAAACTGGGGCTTGGATACCATAGGAAGCTTCCAATTAACCTCACTCTAAGGCATTTTCTGACAAATTAAGGCTCAAGTATTGACTGCTGTACCACACTTTAGCAATGTGCCTTTTGCTGTCTCAGTGAAAAAGCACCAAAACCTGGCCAATTCATAACCCTCTGAAAAATCTTAGTTCACATCTCCTCAGTACAGGGTTTACTTTGGTAGCTAAATTTTTTGACAACTTTCCATTTGCAATAAGCATGATACCTCCCAGGAATGCAGAAGCTGAGCAGAAGCTTATCATGCAATTGCTCCTCCTAGTTACTGTAGCACCAGAACAGAGGACAGGGAGATTATATCTTCTGTGTCTTAATGCATGCCCCCCACCTCCCAGCTCCTGGACAGTGTAGAAAAAAATTGCAGCATGACTCCAGAGCAGAGGGAATAAGAATCCAACGTGGGGGTCATGGAAGACAGAAATTATTGGGACAAGCAGGCAGTGGGGGGTCGGGGGAGATTGGGAATGAACGAGTGGGAGAACAATGGGGCAACAATGACTAGGAGCCAGGTCAGATGAGGAGCTGGGGTGGGGGGAGAGGGATTACACTTGGACTGGCTAAGCATTGAGGAATAAGGAACCTGGGTGGGAGGACTGAAAGCAGTGGGATGGGGAGACTGAGATCAGAGAAGGATACTAGGAGAAGGAGACTGGAATTCCCAGACAGGGTGCCTGGGAAGGAAAGTGGGATGAGGGCCCTGGAAACTAGAGAGAGGAGACTGGGACTCACCAGGTAGCTCTCAGGAGGAAATTAGGACTGGCTGAGCAAGGAGACTGGGACTGGGGGAGAGACATGACTGGCAGAAGGACACACTGAAAGGGATGGGTAGAAGGGTCACTGACAACCACAGAACATTCCCCTCCAGAATCTGGAATAGAATCCAAGATTCCTGAGTCATAAGAACATAAGAATGGCCATACTGAGTCAGACCAAAGGTCTATCTAGCCCAGTATCCTGTCTCTCACCATGAGCCAGATGCTTCAGACGGAACGAACACAACAGGGCAATTTCAAGTGATCCATCTCCTCTAAGATGTTCTGGACCTCCCTGGGAAACCCCAAAGAGTGAAGCCATGATTCACGGCACATCACAAAGGCTGCTGCCATTGACCTTGAAGATGTATCTGCTGCATCAACCACTGATTGAAAGGTGGTCCTGGCAATCAACTTGCCATCCTCAATGAGAACCTGGAATTGTGCTCTATCTTAGTGCAGAAGCTTGTCAATGAAGTCCAGGAATTTGGAATAGTTCAAATAATCATATTTAGCCAACAGTGCTTGGTAGTTAGCTAATCTGAACTAAAGGCTAGGAACATAAGAAGGGCCATATTGGGTCAGATCAGTGGTCCATCTAGCCCAGTATCCTGCCTCGTGCCAGTGGCTGGTGCCATATGCTTCAGAGGGAATTAACAGAACAGGGCAATATATTGAGTGATCCATCCCCGGTTGTCCAATTCCAGCTTCTGGAAATCACAGGCTTACAGTCAGTCTTGAGTGGTAACAGCTAATTTAGAAGCCTTTATTTTGTATGTATAGTTGGGATTATTTTTTCTCAATGTGCATTACTTTGCCTATAACAATACTGAATTTCATCTGCCATTTTATTGCCCAGGCAGTGTAGTTGTAGCCATGTCAGTCCCAGGATATTAGAGAGGCAAGGTGGGTGAGGTAATATCTTTTATTGGATCAACTATTTTGGAGAGAGAAACAAGCTTTCGAGCCACACAGAGCTCTTCAGGTCTGGGAAAGGAACTTCCAGCATCACAACAAAATGCAAGGTGGAACAGATTGTTTAGCTGCAGCACAAGTACTTAGCACATATTGTACGGGACCATTCAAGATAGAGAGGCCTGTTAACACCTCTGAAGTCATAGGACAAAATGAGGATATTAGTGAGTTACAGTTTGTTGTCCTCTCCATGGATCACCACCTTGTAGTGGTGGAGAGACTTGCGTGTCTCAATGACCCAAGAGCGATGCTACCTGGAGTCATGTACTCCCTTAGGGTCACCCATGGCAGAACAGTTAAGGGCTTTACACATGTCTTGGTCTCACTCTTAATATCAAGAAGACTAAAGTGCTCTATCAGCCCTCTCCAAATGAGGTATTACATGCCCCATCTATCAAAATCAATGGAGTGGCACTGGAGAATGTCAATCATTTCCTCTACCTTGGAAGTCATCTTTCATCCAAGGCAGATATTGATGCAGAAATTCAACATCGCCTGACCTGTGCCAGTGTAGCTTTTTCTCGTTTACAGCACAGGGTCTTTGAAGATCACCACATTCAAACAGACACCAAGCTTCTTGTTTATCAAGCCATTCTCCCAACACTGTTGTATGGGTCCAAAACTTGGACAACCTATAGATACCACTTGAAAGTCCTTGAGAGACACAATCAACGCTGCCTTTGTAAGATTCTGAAGATCAAATGGGAAGATATTAGCATTCTGGAAGAGGCAAAGACCACCAGTATCGAGGCAATGATCATCCGTCAGCAATTCCGCTGGACTGGTCACGTTGTCCGGATGCCAGACCATCGCCTCCCAAAACAGGTCCTGTTCTCTTAGCTGAAAGAAGGGTACCGTAACATGGGTGGACAACGGAAGCGTTATAAGGACTTGCTGAAGGACAACCTAAAAAATGTAATATTGACATTAATACCTGGGAGACACTTGCCCAGGATCGCTTAAAATGGAGTGAAGTCCTACGTGATGGTCCCCTGCATTTTGATCTTGCTCGCCAACAAGCCAAAGAGGACAAGAGGTGCAGGAGGAAGGAGAGACTGTTCTCCAGTCATGGTCAACAGCCTCCTGCTGAGCCTGAAAACATCTGCCCTCATTGTAACAGAACTTGTGGTTCAAGGATTGGCCTTATTAGCCACCTGAGGACCCATAACTCCCAAGGAAGATCATACTCGGTAACAAGTGATTGCCCATCGCAGTTTGTTGTAATAAGACAAACAGTATCTCTGTTCAGTTCATGATTTTTAGCATCCAGCAGAGTAATGAATTTAAATTCCCAGGCTCGTCTTTTGAAAGTGCTGTGCAGGTTTCCTTTGAGGATGACTGATAGGACAGATATAGAGTGATTGTTTTGTGAAAAGTGTTCACTCATGGGTGATGTGGTGTTTTTGTCTTTTATCATTTTTCCATCAGAGTTCATTTGGGAGCTGGTTTCACCCACATAGTTGTTATTGGGGCATTTAGTGTGCTGGATGAGGTATTCCACATGTTATAGTCATGTGTAGAATCCATGGAGCTTGTTTGGTGTGTTGTGGGGGGTGTTGAACATTGTAGTAGTGGAGATAATGTTGCAGGTTTTGAATCTGTTGTTCTGGCAACGCTTTGAGTTGGTGTGTCCTGGTCTGTAGGGAGCTTGCTTCTGATGATGATGAGCTTGGAGAGACCTGCTCCCTGTATCTTCTACTTCATACATCTGATGAAGTGGGTTCTAGCCTACGGAAGCTTATGCCCAAATAAATTTGTTTGTCTCTAAGGTGCCACAAGGACTCCTCAGTTTTTTTGCTGATACAGAGTAACACAGCTACCACTGAAACTTATTGGAGAAGGGCACTCCAACATTAGTTGGGTGAAGAAATACAAACAAGGAAAAGGGGAGAAATCCCTACTGAATTACGCATAGTGGTGTTAGCACAATAAATTATAAAAGTTGTATCCTCGCCTGTGAGAGATTTGGGAGATACCAGTATGACAACCACTGGTGACAGTGATCAGCAAGATAATGACTAAAATTTCAGGTTGTTCTGCAAGGGATGGATCTATTGATGGTTCCGCTGAAGGGAAACCATGATTGGACGATGGAATTGGGACAGACTCCTGCCTTAAATTGCATCTCCTGATGGTCGGGTTGCCAACATTCTAATTGCACAAAACCAAACACCTTACCCCGCCCCCTGTCCCACCCCTTCCCCAAGGCCACGCCCCGTTCCACCCCTTCTCAGAGGCCCCATCCCCACTCACTCCATCCCCTCACTCTTCACCACCCTCCCTCAATAGCTCATTTTCACCAGGGTGGGGCAATGGGTTGGGGTGCAGGAAGGGGTGAGGGCTTCAGCTGGTGGTGTGGGCTCTGGGTTGGGGCCAGGGATGAGAGTTTGGTGTGAAGGAGGGGGCTTGGGACTGGGACCGAGGGGTTTGGTGTGCACGAGGGAGCTGGAGGGTAGGGCCAAGGGGTTCGGCGTGTAGGAGGGGGCTCCAGCCTGAGGCAGGGGGTTGGAGGTGGGATGGGGTATGGGCTCTGGGCTGGGGATGCGGATGAGGGGTTTGGGCACAAGAGGAGGCTCTCAGCTGGGGACAAGAGGTTCAGCGTGTGGGAGGGGACGCCGGTTGAGGCAGGGGATTAGGGTGTGGGAGGGGCTCTGGGCTGCGGATGTGGGCTCTGGGCTGGGGCCAAGGGACAAGGGGTTTGAAGTGCGGGAGGGGGTTCCGAGGTAGGGTAGAGGGTTGGGGCACAGAAAGAGGCTCAGGGCTGGGGTACAGGAGGGGGTGAAGGGTGTGGGCTCTGGGCGGCACTCACCTCGGGCGGCTTCCTGCAAGCAGCAACATGTCCCTTGGCTCCTAGGTGGCGGCACGGACAGGCGGCTCTGCGTGCTGCCACAGCATGCAAGAGCCACCGTCTCAGCTCCCATTGGCTGTGATTCCCAGCCAATGTGAGCTGCAGAGCCAGCACAAAGGGCAGGAGCAGCGCACAGAGCCACCATAGCCATTCCTCCGCCTCGGAGCCGAGGGACATGTCGCCACTTCCGGGGAGCCGCACAGAGCCAGGTAGGGAGCCTGCCAGTTCTGCCAACCAGACTTTTAGTGGCCCACTGCCAGGATCCCTTTTCGACCAGGCATTCCAGTCAAAAACTGGACACCTGGCAACCCTACCTGGTGGAGTTAGGACCTTCCTTCATGAGGAAAAGCCCTGACAGTGATAGAGATTGGGGATCAGGGAGATAAAAATATCATCACGTGTAGCCTAAGTCTCTGCTTTCCCTGGTCCTGTCCCCCATGCCCCCCAAACTGACAGAGCCACAGCAGTTACAGTTTGCACCACAGCCAGAAGAGGCAGAGCCTACCATAGGTGGTTGAGGCTCCCTATGGATGCTTTTTGTCAGTGCTGCGGTTCCCAGTGTTTAGGCTTAGTTGGAACTGTAGGTGTCATTGCCACAAGAACATGGTCTGGTACCGATGGAGTCCTGGATTTGGGGGCATTCTTGTCATGACCCCGAGACTTAGAATATTCTAACTCCTTATGGACTGAGAAGGAAGACTTGTTCAACATAGGCAGAGTTGCACCCAACTTCTCTGAAGTGGACTTAGAGGAGAATTTGCTTACTCAGGCCTTGGCTACACTCGTGGATTTACAGCGCTGCCGCGGTAGCGCTGTGAAGCGCGAGTGTAGTCGCCTCTCTGAGGGGAATAGCTTGCAGCGCTGCGCTTTACAGTGGCGCTTTACAGCGCTGCACTCGCTGCGCTCAGGGGGAGTGTTTTTTCACACCCCTGAGCGCAGCAAGTGCAGCGTTGTGAATTGCCAGTGTAGCCAAGGTCATATTTATGAGAGCACTCTCTGCCTTCCTGGCAAGACCCAAATGAGGGATCTATAGAATCCCTTGCCCCTAAGTAGGACCATGTGGTAGGAGGTGCACTCCTTCTGAATCAGGCTGATGAACGAGGGGCACGAGGGACGAATCTCCCAGTCTGGATCTGACTGCAGACTCATGGCTTTCTATGTTAGGTGCTCCTTGAGGTAAAGTTCCTGCCCCTCAGAGGTACAACTGGAGAAAGAGCAGCAGATACTGCACCATGTTGTGATTTAAGCTTCCCCGAGGCAGTATAGACAAGGATGATGGTCATCACTGACTGAGAAGGAGAATGGACAAGAACACAGATTTTGGAGCCTGGAGTCCTGGGCATAGTCCAGTACTCATAAAAGGATGGGGGGGGGGGAGAGAGAAGAGGAGAGGTTTTCCCCGGGATGGGGACTAACTATAAAACTTAGCTAAAACTACAGAGTAAAATTACACACACACACACACCCACACACACACTTACAGAGATCGAAGAATAAATCAAGGCAAAGCTCTGGACACTGGGGGTTCTGAATCAAGCCATACGGCAATAAGAAGGAACTGGAGAGGCGGTAGGTCCTCTCTTCCCTTTATTTCCTCAGTTGGAGGCGCAAGGAGTGTGAGGGCTTATGCACGGACCAACAGACACTGTTTTCAAGAATTCTCTGACTCCAGGCGCATGGAGCACAGTGCAGTACACGTAGGGATCAGCACTCGAAAAATTTCTGCTTTTTCAGTTGACTTTTTTAAAAACATAAGAAATTACACACACACACAACTATATTACAAGAATGTTAAGGTTAAGAGGCTTCTAAGGTACTAGTATCATGTAACAGTTCCCTGGTGCAACTTATGTTAAACTAGGTAAAATGGGAGTGCTTATTAATTAAGGCCTTGGACTTCTTTCTAGGCATGTTGTCTTATTTGACTGTAATTTTGCTTAGTTTTCTTTTAATCTTCTCACAGACCTTTGAATTAATTTATTAAGGTGAAGTTCTGTGTCAGTTACCTTACTTAAATCTTGAATTAATATCTACCATACTATAGTCTCTTAATCCACTAATTTTTAAATTGAGTACCTATGCCTGGGATGATGCTCATGCAAACCTAATGCTCGTGCCCAATGAACCTTCATATTTTCCCTTACCTGGTTACAGATTTCTTTTCTTACTATCTCTTCCACTGTTTTTTTAGGATTGAAATTACCAGTAGATTTACCATTAGGTAACTGACACAGATCAAAACATCCACAGGTAAAATCCTGGTGTCATTGAAGTCAGTGGCAAAACTCCCAATGAATGGAATGGGGCCACGATTTTACCTGAAGTCTTCCTCCTATGCACCTTCTATACAAGGGATCTGTAGAGACTTTCTGGTTTGGGGTCTGGATTAGAAGCCAAGCAAAGTCTCTCCTTTGCTTTTAATTTCCTGCAACCTTATCCAAAATGTTTTGCTGTTATAGTCGCTGAATTATAAAATTGTGCCTCACCTTTTTGTAAAAAAATTTTTGTCATCCACTTCACTGCAGAGGACATCAAGGAGATTCCCAAACCTGAGCCATTCTTTTTAGGTGACAAATCTGAGGAACTGTCCCAGATTGAGGTGTCATTAAAGAGGAGTTTTTAGAACAAACGGATAGATTAAACAGTAATAACTCACCAGGATCAGATGGTATTCATCAAGAGTCTGAAGGAACTCAAATATGAAATTGCAGAATTACTAACTGCAGTATGTAACCTATCAATTAAATCAAACTCTGTACCAGATGACTGGAGGATAGCTAATGTAATGCTCCTATCTATAAAAAAGGTTTCAAAGGCGATACTGGCAATTACAGGCGGACCTTCAGTACCAGGCAAATTGGTTAAAACTATAGTAAAGAACAAAATTGTCACATAAATATATAAAAATAAATAAACACAATATGTTGGGGAAGAGTCAAATGGCTTTTGTAAAGTGAAATCATGCCTTGCTAATCTATTACCATTCTCTGAGTCAACAAGCATGCAGACAAAGATGATCCAGTGGATACAGTGTACTTGGAGTTTCAAAAGTCTTTGGCAAGGTCCCTCACCAAAGGCTCTTACACAAATTAACCAGTCATGCGATAAGAGGGAAGATGCTTTCATGGATCCGTAACTAGTTAAAAGTTAGGAAACAAAAGGTAAGAATAAATGGTCAGTTTTCACAATGGAAAGAGGTAAATAGTGGGGTTCCCCAGAGAGGTATACTGGAGCCAGTGCTGTTCAACATATTTATAAATGACCTGGAAAAAGGTGTGTAAACAGTGATGTGGCAAAATTTGCAACCAATATTAATTACTCAAGATAATACAGTCCAAAGCTGACTGTGAAGAATTACAAAGAGATCTCAAAAAACTGGGTGACTAGGCAACAAACTGGCAGACAAAATTCAGTGTTGATAAATGCAAAATAATACACAGTGGAAAAAATAATCCCAGCTATACATACAAAATGATGGGGTCTAAATTAGTTGCTTACCACTCAAGAAAGAGATCTTGGCGTCATCGTTGATAGTTCTCTGAAAACATCTGCTCAATGTGCTGCAGCAGTCAAAAAAGCTAACGGAATCTGGAAGGGACCTTGAGATTCCCCTTAGTCCAGTCCCCTGCACTCATGGCAGGACTAAGTATTGTCTAGACTATCCCTGACAGGTGTTTATTTAGCCTCCTCTTGAAAATCTCCAATAATGGAGATTCCACTACCTCCCCAGGCAATTTATTCCAGTGCTTAACCACCCGAACAGTTAGGAAGTTTTTCCTAATGTCCAACCTAAACTAACCTTGTTACAATTTAAACCCATTGCTTCTTGTCCTATCCTCAGAAGTTAAGGAGAACAATCTTTCTCTCTCTCCTTGTAACAATCTTTTATGAACTTGAAAGCTTTTATCATGTACCTTCTCAGTCTTTTCTTCTTCAGACTAAACAAACCCAATTTTTTTCAATCTTCCCTCACAGGTCATGCTTTCTAGACCAGTAGTTCTCGAACTTTTGTCCTGGTGACCCCTTTCACATAGCAAGCCTCTGACTGTGACCCCCCTTATAAATTAAAAACACTTTTTTATATATTTAACACCATTATAAATGCTGGATGCAAAGCAGGGTTTGGGGTGGAGGCTGACAGCTCGCAACCCCCATGTAATAACTTCGAGACCCCCTGAGGGGTCCCAACCCCCAGTTTGAGAACCCCCGTTCTAGACCTTAATCATTTTTGTTGCTCTTCTCTGGATTGACTCCAATTTGTCCACATCCTTCCTGAAATGTGGCACCCAAAACTGGACACCATACTCCAGTTGAGGTCTAATCAGCATAGAATAGAGCAGAAGAATTACTTTTCATGTCTTGCTTACAACACTTCTGCTAATACATCCCAGAATGATGTTTGGGTTTATTTTGTAACAATGTTACACTGTTGACTCCTATTTAGCTTGTGATCCACTATGACCCCCAGATTCCTTTCTAGAGTACTCCCTAGGCAATCATTTCCCATTTTGTATGTATGCAACTGATTGTTCCTTTCTAAGTGGAGTACTTTGTATTTGTCCTTATTGAATTCCATCCTATTTACTGCAAACCATTTCTCCAGTTTGTCCAGATCATTTTGAATTTTAATCTTATCCCCCAAAACACTTGCAACCCCTCCCAACTTGGAATCCTCCGCAAACTTTATAAGTGTACTCTCTGTGCCTTTATCTAAATCATTGGTGAAGATATTGAACAGAACCGGACCCTGCAGGACCCCACTTGATATACCCTGATAATTTTGTTCTTTACTATAGTTCAGGGGTAGGCAACCTATGGCACGCGTGCCAAAGGTGGCACACGAGCTGATTTTCAGTGGCACTCAAACTGCCTGAGTCCTGGCCACCGGTCCAGGGGGCTCTGCATTTTAATTTAACTTTAAATGAAGCTTCTTAAATATTTTAAAACCCTTATTTACTTTACATACAACAATAGTTTAGTTATATATTATAGACTTATAGAAAGAGACCTTGTAAAAATGTTAAAATTATTACTGGCACGCGAAACGTTAAATTAGAGTGAATAAATGAAGACTCGGCACACCACTTCTGAAAGGTTGCCAAGCCCTGCTACAGTTTCACCCAATTTGCCTGGTATATTAGAATTGGAAAAGGTATAGAGAAGGGATACAAAATGATCAAGAGTATGGAACAACTTCTCTGAGGAGAGATTAAAAAGACTGGGACTGTTCAGCTTAGAAAAGAGACGTCTAAGGGTGGGGGCAATATAATCATGAATGGTGTGAAGAAAGTGAATAAGGAAGTGTTTATTTACCCCTTCACATAACACAAGAAGCCAGGGTCACACAATGAAATTATTAGGCAGCAGCTTTAAAACAAACATAAGGAAGTACTACTTCACACAATACAAATTCAACGTATGGAACTCGTTGCCAGGGGATGTTGTGAAGGCCAAAAGGATAACTCGGTTCAAAAAAGAATTAGATAAGTTCATGGAGGATAGGTCCATCAATGGCTATTAGCCAAAATAGTTAAGGATGCAACCCCATGCGCCAGGGGTCCCTAAATTTCTGACCACCAGAAGCTAAGACTTGAGAACTGGGAATGGATTATTTGATAATTGCCCTGTTCTGTTCATTCTCTCAAACATCTGGCACCGGCCACTGTCATAAAGAATAGTCATACAGAGTGATCTGGATCGCTTGGTAGGCTGGGCACATTCAAACAGAATGATTTTAAAACAGCCAAATGCAATGTTATACATCTAAGAGCAAAGAATGCAGGCCATACCTATTGAATGGGTAACTGTATCCTGAAAATCAATGACTCTGAAAAAGATTTAGAGAGCATAACGGACAAGTAACTCAACATCGTCTCCCAGTGCAATTTTGAGTTCCTTTACGTTACAGACATCTCTCTTTCTTTCTTTCGTCTCTCTTTTTTTTTTTTTTAATTACTCAAACTGGAAGTATATGCCAGATTTTTTAAATTTTGCAAAAAGTTCTCCTGTACTCTGTTCCAAATTATAGTTTAAAGCCCTTTCAGTTTTGAACCAAGAAAACTGGTTCCTCCTTTACTTAAGTAAAGACCATATAATCTAAGTCTCTGCCTCTTAGCAGAAGGCATTTCAAAGCACTGTCAAACCAAAGCTTTCTTTTCTGTATTATCACCTCATTCGTCCATTTGTCAATGTGGTCTTTTTTTCTCGGCAATAGACCACTGACAAGAAACCTTCATCAATAGGCTGCAGTTTTCTCTTCTCCGCTCCCTAAAGTCATCTGAGCCTATCAAATCTTTTTTTCTTGTGTCGGTTTCCAAATATTTGTATTAAGTGGAAATTCACCAGCATTCTCTAGGAGCATAGATTCTAAAGAGGGAAAAGACCTTTTAAAAGTTATCTAGTCCATCTCTTTGCCAGTAGGGGATCTCTTTTGTCCTTATACTTTCCTTGTCCTGGCACCTGGGAGGCAGTGTATCATCCCGTTCTCTCTATCTGAATCAAATGATCTATGATTCTTTTATAGTGCCCATCACTGTAGTATCTAAGCATCAATTCCGAGCCATGATTTCATTATTAAATCACGTATCAAAACCACTTCTCTCTCCTTCCCGTTGACTGGTCATCTTTCAATGCTTACTTTTCCTTCACTAGTTAAGACTAGTATTCTCTGCCTCTTCCCAGTCTCATTATCCTCTAACTCAGCAAGTGCAGAATATTCTCAGGAACTCATTTATTTGCTATTCACTATGCTCAAAGACTGCTATGCCTGGCTCTGTTCCACACCCATATTTGTAACCATTCACAAATGGTTAGAGAACACTCCTGGTGTTCTCTAACCTCCCACACAGTTTTTAAATGAAGCCTGCTAAACAGAACACAACTAGCTCTAAAAAAACCTCACCAAACCAGCACTTTTTGTGTCAGCCATTCATACAGAAAATACAGACACTATACTTGTTTTTCCGAAGTCTCATAAGCACATCTGAGGTCATCTGCTCAATGTTACCTAAGCTAACTGTCTGACCTTTATTGTATTGTTTTTAATTCATATGTTTATTAGTCACTAACCAGTGCTCACACTTAGTTCCTGCCTCTAACTCGGATCAAAATGTCCCCCCCCAAATCCCATTCAGGTTTTACTACTATTGCTGAGTGCCATGTGCAGGAGCCACAGTGCAAGTGTGATTCTTCTGCAAGGGAATTTCAAATGTGATGAAAAAGAGAGGAGAGGGCATGCTGGGTTGAATAACTGCACACCCACCCCAGATGTACAGCTGATATGATATTCTGTATTATAACAAGGCAAAACCATGAAATCAACAGAGCCATTCTTTAGCAAATAGCTGTTAACAATCACTTCTAAAGAATGGCTTACTACCTATGAGCACCTGTAAAGCACCTATACTTTATGATGTACTACCAAACTTTTAATAAGGAGCTCTATGCATGTGTCTGCTTAATTTACATGGCACATCTATTTAGGAACTTATATGATTCCCCATCCTGTATGTCTGAGCACCTATACAACAGTTTATTCTTAAAATACAATAAATATGCAGGAGTTAAAGTGAAAAGAGTTTCCTATTCTGGCTTCTGGCTTTATAATTAAGATATAACTGACAACTTAAACCAGCCAAATGGATGAAATATTAAATTTAAAATAATTATAATTGAGATTTACTATTAACATAATATATGGAGTAAATAAGCAAAAGAGGCTAGTTTAAAATAATTTCATCAGTATCTAAATAAAAAATAAGCTCTCAATGCACACATCACTGAATAGAGTTATGGCACACATACAACATTTAAACTCATCATTCCATTCCAAAGTAGGATTTCATCTACAATTCTGAGAAACACAGGAGCATTTACAAGAGGAGGCAAGTACTTACTTTTTGGCAAATCTCCAGTACTAGACGCTGAAACTGTTCTGCTCCTATCCTGAGATGGGCTGCTCTCGTCTCTTTCAGTTACAGATGATCCCTCAGAAACAGCTGAACTACAAGCTACAGATTCTAAAGCTCCAGAGAACATTGAAGCTGAAAATTCAGAGAACTGTGACTCAGGAATTTTATGAGGTCCATTTGGCAATTCACCATTAAATTGTTCATAGGAGCTACTATAAGAATAATCACTTTTTGCATTTGGCTCATTGAAGTTATACTCCTCAGGGTTTGGGCAGTCTTCCTCATCCTCATCTTCATCTTCAATCTGTTGTTCCAGTAAGAATGGCCCATTTACAATATGGCCATTTGTTTTGGGGGATTCTATCCACGTAGGGTCTGTGTTGACAAGTTCCTGTTCAACATCATCATCTTTCTCAGTGTTTTCTTTTTCTGTGTCTTCTTTTTCCTCCTGATCTTCTGCTTCACCTTAAGAATGTAATGAACAACATATTAGATAATACATCAATATACCTTTTTGAAATTATGATTTTTCATGATCTTTAACTCCTCAATAACTACTGGACTTCAGTGTAAAGAAACAATGAATATTACTTGAATCCACAAAGATTTCCAACTTTAACTTAAATTCTTTTAATTTATTAGGCATCTCATTTCACTTTTTATTTGGAAATGCTTGTGTTTTACAACTCTGATTATTTTCCAATTTCATCTTCATGTTATAAAATAAATATTTTTCAGCTAAGCTAACAAGTTGTTATTATTATTCACAATTTGTATTACGGTAATGCCCAAAGGTCACAATATGCTAGGTGCTGCACTAACACTCAGGAGAGATGGTCCACCTCCAAAGAGCTCACAGTCTGCAGCCCCAATCCTGCAGGCTGTTACATATGTGTGGACAGCTATATCGGTGTGGAGCCCCATTGAATTCAAAGGGACTCTGCATGGGCATAATTAGAGCCCTATCAAATTCATGGTCCATTTTGGTCAATTTCATGGTCACAGGTTTTTAAAAATTGTAAATTTTGGGTCAGGACCCCCAATTTGAGAAACGCTAGTCTCCCCCGTGAAATCTGTATAGTGTAGGGTAAAAGCACGCAAAAGACCAGATTTCATGGGGGGAGACCAGATTTCATGGTCTGTAATGCATTTTTCATGGCTGTGAATTTAGTAGGAGGTCTGCCCACTCAGGACAGCTTGCAGGATCAGAGTCTACACTGAAACAAGACACGTGGACATACCAAACAGCAGGAGAGAATGAGGGAGGAAGGACAAGGATAATCATAAATAAGATCATAAAGTTATATAGTTGTGTACAACTTAATGGCTCCTAATCTCTATTTGTTGATATAAACAAATAAAGCATCATATAAAGACCAGCACAAATATGTCTCATGAAGGGATCTGAAGAAGAGGGCAATGGCCTTACTGATTAGTTCAAGGGGAACATTCTATGTATAGGGGGCAAGGGAAGAGAAAGCACTAGTAAAGCTGAAGGAGAAGAGGCCAAATAGGCATTCAAGGCTAGCATCACTGCCAGAATGAAGGGAGTGGTGGCAATGAGTAAAGAGTGGATAAGCAGGGAAGGGCAGAGTTATGGAGGTCCTTGAAGATAAGAACAAGAACCCTGAATCTCATACAGTGGCCAACAGGGAGCCAGTAGAGAGACTCAAAGAAATGCAAGATATGGCCAGAGCAAGGGACAAGAAAGGTGATCCTAGAAGCAGCATTTTATCTAGAATGGAGAGGGGCAATGTGAAGGTTGGGGAGACCAGAGAGAAGTTGGTTACAGGAGTGATTTTCAACCTTTTTTTATTTGAGGACCCTTGTAGAAATGTAGGTGGGGACCCCTTTAGAAATCTTAAACAAAATCTGTGAACCCCCATATGTCCACAGACCGCAGGTTGAAAACCACTGGATTACAGTAATCAAGACATAATGAGGGTCTGAAAGAGTTTTTAGTAACATGGGAAGAAAAACAAAAGGCTTATCTTAGAAATGTTATGGAAGAAGCAGCAGGATTTGCAGATAACTATAATAGTAATAAATTACTTAGATGTGCACAGAAAGGGAGAGGTGGAATAAGAGATGACTCTATAGCTACATTAATTTTATGGAATAAAGATGCAACTTGTTGTCCTGTTACTTCCTCAGGATGCTTAGTTATGTCAGCACCTGTAGTAATAATAGATTTTCAGGACCTAAGTCAAATGATTTATTAATATTTAATTAAAGTATCTTTAATTAAGGTTGTTTTTACCTCATTGCCATTTGATCAGAGAAAACTAGGGCGGCCAAGTGATTAAAAAAATTGTGATTAATCGTGCTGTTAAACAATAACAGAATACCATTTATTTAAAGCAACAGAGGGTCCTGTGGCACCTTTAAGACTAACAGAAGTATTGGAACATAAGCTTTCGTGGGTGAATGCCCACTTCATCAGACGCAATATTTTTGGATGTTTTCTACATTTTCAAATATATTGATTTCAATTACAATACAGAATACAAAGTGTACAGTGCTCACTTTATATTATTTTGTATTACAAATATTTGCACAGTAAAAAAAAAGAAATAGTATTTTTCAATTCATCTAATACAAGTACTATAGTGCATTATCTTTTGTCATTAAAGTTGAACTTACAAATGTAGAATTATGTACAAAAAATAACTGCACTCAAAAATAAAACAATATAAAACTTTAGTGCCTACAAGTCCATTCAGTCCTACTTCTTGTCCAGCCAATCGCTCAGACTAACAAGTTTGTTTACATTTGCAGAAGGTAATGAGAGTCACATGCCACCAGCAGAAGGTTGATTTTCTTTTTCTGTGGTTCCGATTCTGTAGTTTCCACCTCAGAGTGTTGATCTTTTAAGACTTCTGAAGACATGCTCCACACCTTGTCCCTCTCAGATTTTGGAAGGAACTTCAGATTCTTAAACCTTGGGACAAGTGCTGTTGCTGTTTTTAGAAATCTCACATTGGTACCACCTTTGCGTTTTGTCAAATCTGCAGTGTAAGTGTTCTTGAAACGAACAACATGTGTTGGGTCATCATCTGAGACTGCTATAACATGAAATAGATGGCAGAATGCGGGTAAACCAGAGCCGGAGACATACAATTCTCCCCCAAGGAGTTCATTCACAAATGATTTTTTTAACGAGCGTCATCAGCATGGAACATGTCCTCTGGAATGGGTGGTTGAAGCATGAAGGGGCATATGAATATTTAGCATATCTGTCATGTAAATACCTTACAATGCCTGCTACAAAAGTGCCATGTGAACGCCTGTTCTCACTTTCAGGTGACACTGTAAATAAGCGGGCAGCATTATTTCCCGTAAATGTAAACAAACTTGTTTGTCTTAGCGACTGGTTGCACAAGAAGTAGGACTGAGGGACTTGTAGGCTCTAAAGTTTTACATTGTTTTGTTTTTGAGTGCAGTTATGTAACAAAAAGAAAATCTATATTTGGAAGGTACACTTTCACAATAAAGAGATCGCACTACAGTACTTGTATTAGGTGAATTAAAAAATATTTACCATATATACTCGATTATAATCCGGTTCGTGTACAAGCTGACACCCCCTCACCCCCCCAAGATGGATAAGTAAAAATGGAAAATTTTTTATGACCTGTTCATAAGCTGACCCTATAATTCAGGGATCAGCAAACTTTGGCTCCCGGGCCATCAGGATAAGCCGCTGGTGGGTCGAGATGGTGTGTTTACTTCGAGTGTCTGCAGGCACGGAGGTAAACCTAAGTAAACAAAGTGTCCCAGCACACCAGCTGCTTACCCTGATGGGCCGGGACAGCAACTGGTGGAAAATTTTTTTTAGGGGGGAGAAGCTGGGGCTCAGGGGAGTAACCACTAGTAGACACAAAAAAACTAGATATAATATATATATTTTTAATAAGTTAGGATAGGGATAATTACTCCAGCCAGGACATGTTAGGTCTTTTAGAAATTTCAAATTTAATTCAAAGAATTCAATTTAAGCATAAGAGAGAAATAAAAATTATTAAATGCATAGACCAGTCAAAAAACTCCAATAACAGCACTTTGAAAGAATAAAATTACAAAGAATATATGTGCATTGCAGGAAGTATCAAGATGTAACAACAACAATAATACAAGTATGTGTTGGGAGGTGAGTGTGAAAGAGAGAGAGAGAGAGAGAGAGAGAGAGAGTGTGTGTGTGTGTGTGTGTGTGTGTGTGTGTGTGTGTGTGTGTGTGTGTGTGTGTGTGTGTGTGTGAGAAAGACCCGAACTGTCCCTTTAAGTAGATCAGCACTCACCAATCTGAAGCCTGCTTCAGACACAGCAGCAGCCACCACCAGCACATTCCACTCCTGAGCCCTATCATTCCACTCCTGAGCCCTATCGTGGTCCCTGCCCAGAGATGGAGTACAGGAGTGGGGGGGGGGGGGGAGCGCGACATCCTGACATCAGCAACCCCCGCCCCCATCCCCACTCCATGCTGCACAGCAAGGAGGAGACTCCTGGAAGCAGCTGGCCAGGGGCTCCAAGGCAGAGGGAAGTAGTAGCGCAGCAGTGGAGATGGGGCACCTGAAGTGCGTGGCACTTGATAGACTGCTGGCCAGCCGTGCGGCTGGACAGCTTAGAAGGAATTTAGATGTGCAGCTACAGCTGAATACACATATGGACAAGCACCTGAAGAACAGCAAAGTAAAAATGTTAAATTTCTCTCTCTCACCAACAGAAGTTCGTCCAGTAAAAGATATTATCTCACCCACCTTGTGTCTTTAATACCCTGGGACTGACATGGTTACAACTATACTGCGTATAATAGAAAACCTATTCGTTTTAGAGATTTTGTGGGATTAATTCATAATTAAGATAAACCAGTCTCAGAAAGTACAATTCAAGTTCCATCTCAGACTACAAATTAGTTTCAGTATCAATAAAATAGAAGTTACTAACCATCATCATTCCCAGGATCTTCATCTGCTACCTCTTCTAAATCAGCTGTTTTTAGCTTGACCTCTGGATGATACTCATCTTCTTGCTCATTTGATGGTACAGCTGAGGTTACATTTTCTTCTATTTTTTTCCTTTCAGCTTCTCGCTCCAGTTCTTCTATTTCCTGCAGGCGTTTCTCTAGTAGTTCAGCTTGCCTCTTCTGTTTTTTTTTCAGTTTTTTCTTTTTGTTTTTAGATATTTTCCCAACCTACATTTAACGAAGATAAATAATGTCAACTGATTATTCTTCCAAGCATCTCACATCAAAGTTTAAATAATTTTTGATAGCTTTCTATTTGCAAATTCTGGATATTATGTACCATATTAAAGTATTTATGTTCTCCATTTAATCTTCATCTCAAAAAGCACTTCAGGTTATGTAAAGCAAAAAAAAATTACATAACCTCAAGCCACGAGTACTCTGCTAATTAAACTAAAAAGCAATTATATGGAAAATGGTACAGTAAACTTGACTTGATTCATTTAATCTTACTCAACAGCAACATCCTTAACCTTTAGACTACTATTGATCATGTTCATGCATATGGAAGGTACTCCGCTAACAACGTACAAATGTTTTAATTATTCTGGTATTTCAACTCAGTGAAAAAACAGCTGCTAACAATCAGAAAATGGATGTAAAAAGGTGAAGAAATACCGTATGTACTTGTTCATAAGCTGAATATTTTTAGTAAAAAAGGGAAGCACCAGAGAAGGGGGTTGGCTTATGAACGGGTATAGAGAGGGAGAGGTGGGACACAGCCCCTCCCCCCCAACAGAGGGAGCAAGGAGAGGCAGCACAGCCAGCAGAGCTTGAAAGGAAGAGGCGGGGACAAAGTCTCTCCACTTCTGGCCACGCTGCTCTCCCCCCAGCCTCTGAAGCAGCTGCAGCTCCGGAGTTGGCAGGCTGCAGCCGTGCCGCTCGGCCCCGCCCCCCAGAGCAGGCTGCGGACGTGCCTACCTGGCCCAGCCCGCTGGAACATGCTGTGGCCGCGCCGCCTGGTCTGGCCCGCCGGAGCAGGCTGCGGCCGTGCTGCCCAGCCTGTCAGTGCAGCTCCAGCCAGGCCAGAGACATCCTCCACTGGCCCTCCCCAGATAATTTGGGAAGGGATGGGATAGGGAGAGTGTGGGGGTCCCGGCCTAGGGGTGGGGTCATGTGGGGGTGGTCACAGGGATTACTCGCCTGACCCCCAGCTTCTCCCCCATACCAAAATTTCCTCACCGGTTGCTGTCCTGGCCCGTCAGGGTAAGCAGCTGGCGCTCCGGGACACTTTGTCTACTTAGGTTTACCTCCCTGCCTGCAGATGTTCGAGATAAACAAACCATCTCGGCCCACCAGCAGCTTATCCTGATGACCCAGGAGCCAAAGTTTGCTAACCCCTGAATTATAGGGTCGGCTTATGAACAGGTCATAAACATTTTCCATTTTTACTTATCCATCTTGGAGGGGTCAGCTTATAAATGAACCGGCTTATGATCGAGTATACACGGTATTTTAAATCATTTACGTGCTGTTTAGTTACAATTCCATAAATATGAAAAGCAGTTTTATTACCCACTTCATGTCAAAAACATATGCATCACTAATGGCAGAAGGAAGTGATAAAAGCTCTAATTTTATATACCATAAGGAATGAAAAAAGAAACTTCCAGGTATAGTAACAACAAGCAGAAGAAAAAATAACAGGTTAGAGATAGCAGACTGATGTAGTTTTACTGTAACATTTTGAATTTTAATGCGGCATCTTTTGTATTTTGAGTTTTCTAATATATATATGGAAGTTTTCTTCTTAGCATTGGCCTACTAAACCCAGGGTTGTGAGTTCAATCCTTGAGGGTGCCACTAAGGGATCTGGGGCAAAATCAGTACTTGGTCCTGCTAGTGAAGGCAGGGGGCTGGACTCGATGACCTTTCAAGGTCCTTTCCAGTTCTAGGAGATAGGACATCTCCATTATGGTCATTCAAACTAATTGATTTAAGTGTAGGAAATGAAGGGCAAATTTCTGCTCTGAAAGGTTCATGAATAGACGGCATAATCTTCAAGCAACTGTGCAACACAGTCAGAAATAGATCACTGAAGTCAATCGGACTGCTCACAGTGCATAACGGTAAGAATGCAGGATCAGGATTATTCCATAAGAAATATGGAAAATGGCAATTCCTCAACTTCATTCCACGTGAAGCTACAATTATAGCTTTGGAGACTGCTCAAAAATGCATCAACAGTCATGATAGGGTAAATATTGTGCTTTAAAATTGCAATTATGTATTTTTGCCTATAATTCATATTTCTTTTTTGAAATAAATGTATCAGTACTATGAAAGAAAAAATGTATCTTAAAAAAGAACTCCTTAAAAAAGACCACTCTTGATATAACTTGCTACAAAATCATGAAAAATTAACAAAGACTGCAGAACCGCACAAAAAGTGCTCATTTAAGGACAAAAGCTATAGTCAGAGGAGCTTATGTATAGAATGTAAAATGTCAGTAGTCTAACAGTTAATAATAACTAAAGGACAGCAAGATGCTTTAGATATGAGTTATACAGATATACTTACAGGCTTTTGTTGTGGAGCAGTACTCACTAAAAAAGAAAAAATAAAGTCAAACTCACAGGAGGATGTAAGTACATTTTTACAAAACGATTCTGAAATAAAATATAAATAGAATATATTGTACGTTAGTATTTTGTCTCCTTAAAAAGATCCACAAACCTAAAACAAATAGTTGTCTTCATTGGAACAGAGATGATATGCGGTGGATTCTCTATTACAGGCAATTTTAAAAGCAAGATTGGATGTTTTTCTAAAAGATCTGCTGTAGTTCAAACAGGAATTAATTCCGAGAAATCCTGTGGCCTATACAGGCAGTCAGACAAGATGAACACAGTGGTTCTTTCTGGTCTTATCCATGAATCTATGAACCTACAAACAATTCCCCACCTCATATTGTCTTACTGTTAACAGCCTGCTCATTTTCCTACTTTAAAAACAATTAGTTTTAAAATGTGCCCTCTAAATATAGTGATCAATATACTATGAGAATAAAGCAAAAATCTCTTATTCAGAATAACACAGTTTAAACAAAATTATTCCACTAGCTGAGTTAGGTCAGGACTCTTTAGCAAGTCCTGTCTAGCCTCCCTGCTGCCAGAAACTTGCATGGATCCCAGCTACTCCTATGCAACTCAACTCCCCATGACCAGTTCCTGCCTTTCCACCAGGCTGGGAACCAGCAGTTGGGAGGAGGGGGCAGTGAACTGGCAGAAATGTGTGTTCACTGGGGCTTTGAAGGAAAGTGGACTAAAGCCAGAATGCAAAGAGTGACCCATCAGCAGTAGGGTGGGCAGTACAGAGAAAAAGAGAACTAGCCATGGAAAGTGCCACTGCTCATTTCCAAAAAGATATGACAAATCTGTAGTAGTTCAGAGAAGAGCAACAAAATTGATTAAGGTGTTGGACTGAACAGAATAAAAAATCAATTCCTGCTTCGGAGTAGGCTTCCACAGAGTCAAGGTATGAGGCCCCCTTGAAGTCAATGAAGTGGGGCTCACAGCTAGGGCCAGCCTTCAGCCCAGCACCGGGCTCAATTTCACAGCAGGGAGCCTACCAGCAGTGTAATTGACATTCTAGTCAGTTTCACAGCTGCTATTATTTCACATTTCAATCTTGGGCTCTGGCTGTCAGCCCCAGGGCAGGGGGCTCAGCTGGGAGCCCCCATTCAGCTATCAGTACCCCACTTCAGATGGTGCAAGCGCTCCTGGTGAGGACACACACCGCGGGCAGAAGGAGGGCAGTGTAGACACAGCAGCCGATTTAATTGCTGTGGTGGCTGTAGGTTGACTTGACTGAAGTTGACCTAATTTTGTGGTGTAGGCATCTGGGAAGGCCTGTGGTGTAAAGGGTCCAACTATTAGTAGAGGGAATGAGCTTCCCCAAGACAAATTAATCTACGTGAACATCTGACTCTATGAACACAGAGAGGGCACAAAACATATCACAAACTCTTCCCAGGGGTCTTTGAGAACCAGATTAGCCACATGTAGGGCCCTACCAAATTCACGGCTATGAAAAACACATCACAGACCGTGAAATCTGGTCTTTTGTGTGCTTTTACCCTATACTACACAGAGTTCATGGGGGGAGACCACCATTTCTCAAATTGGGGGTCCTGACCTAAAAGGGAGTTGCAGGGGGAGTTGTCAAGTTATTTTAGGGAGGGTTGCAGTACTGCCACCCTTACTTCTGCACGGCCTTCAGAGCTGATCGGCCAGAGTGGTGGCAGATGATTACAGGTCCAGCTCTGCAGTCAGCAGCACAGAAGTAACGGTGGCAATACCGTACTAGGCCATCCTTACTTCTGTGCTGCTGGTGGTGGCTCTGCCTTCAGAGCTGGGCTTCCAGCCAGCAGTCACCGCTCTCCAGCTGCCCAGCTCTGAAGACAGAGCCACCGCCAGCAGCAACGCAGAAGGGTAGCAGTACCGCAATCCCCACCCCCACTACAATAACCTTGCAACCATCCCACAACTCCTTTTTGGGTCAGGATCCCTACAATTACACCACCATGACATTTCAGATTTAAATACCTGAAATCATTAAATGTATTATTTTAAAAATCCTATGATCATGATATTGACCAAAATGGACTCTGAAGTTGGTAGGGCCCTAGCCATATGCTAGGTCCACTTTGAGCCTGGAAGTAACTATGCAATGGCACATAAGAAAAAGAAAAGTCTAAAAACTCCTGAAAACACAAAGTAACTATTGGGAGAAAATGGAAAAAACTAAGAAAAGCTCTCTGGACATGAGCAAAGATCCCAATATTGCAGCTAACTAGGCAAAGAAAAGAACTGATGCAGATGGAGACTGCAAAGCCCTTTTACAGCTTCAGTTCTGAACAGCTGGTTAAGTCAGAGCATAGGCGCCGACTCCGTGGGTGCTCTGACGCTGGAGCACCCACGGGGAAAAATTGGTAGATGCGGAGCACCCACTGGCAGCTCCCCGACCTGCCCCCCCGCCCCAGCTCACCTCCGCCTCCTCACCTGAGCAGGCTGCCGCATCCTGCTTCTCCCCCCCTCCCTCCCAGCACTTGCGCAGCGAAACAGCTGTTTCGCGCAAGCCTGGGAGGGTGGGGGGAGGAGGAGGAATGCAGCGCGCTTGGGGAAGAGGCGGGGCCAGGGCGGGGATTTGGGGAGGGATCCAATGGGGCAGGGAGGGGCAGAGTCGGGAGGGACCGGGGTGTGTGGGGCCAGGGTGGGGATTTGGGGAGGGATCCAATGGGGTAGGGAGTGGGCGGAGTCGGGGTGGAGCCGGGGGTGGAGTCGGGGCCGGGGAGCGTGAGCTGCCACCGGCGCCAACAAAAGTTGGCGCCTGTGAGTCAGAGTGCTCCTCTAGATCTAACAGGAGTACTGGTTTTTAGCAGGTTCTCAAAATTCAACACCATCATACCATGTAGCTCAGAAGTGGAACTATGCAAAGAGCTAAATACTACACTCATCTTCAGTTAGTTCTGAGGAAGTGTTATAAGTAACAATTACCATTGGCTAAGAACAAACTATATAAATAATTCGATCAAATATCTTCATTGAAGAGAATATTAAGGTTGCACAGTGAGTCACTCAAAAGTCAGGAAACAACATCAAAGTTGCGAGCACAATCTTAACTGCCTCCCTATGCAATTACTATACAGCCTTTAGTTACATGATCACACATTATTTCAAAACCAACACTTTTTTTAAAAAAACTTTACGCATGTCTAAAATCAAGCATATAATATTCCAGATGGCTGACCCACTCTTGCTCAAACTTTTAAAAAAATCATCTGCAGGCAAAGACTAAGCCTGAAAAGTTTCAGTCTAAATGGTGAATGTTTTGGAAAATTGTGAAGACCTGAAAACAACGTGCTTGATTGTGGAAACATTTATGGAACCTTAACCGCAAAGATTGCCAGATTCCTGCTGTAACGACTACATTTATTAAAATACAACTCAACTATTGTTCCCTATACATTTTTCCATACTGCTATATAATAACTGTCTTAAATATTATCTTTTCCCCATTCCTGTGGCTGATACGGTGGATTGATAAATGACCAGGAGCCACAAGACTGATGACCATTAGAAAGCCACATTTCCTCTAAGTATCCCTTTACTGTTTCATTGTGAACTCTTCTAGCCATCCACACTGTGCAAATCCTTATCAGGAAAAGACGGTATAGTCCAATCTGAACCCTAGGCAAATTTCACAAGCTATTTTATATGTGAGTGGGAAGTATGCCTAAAAGAGGACACTGATGTATGTACAATACATTCACTTTTCAAAGGTCAAAGATCAGGGATTCCAAGACTTTTGTGACATCACTAGATCCAACTATAATGCCTAGATTAGAAGTCATACAAATTGAAATTTAAGGTAATGAACTTGGGACAGAATTGGAAAACAATTTAAAGTTACTAACTATTTTGACTATTGCAATATGGCAGGGCTCCAGTTCAGCTAAAAGTTGTCATTTGAGTTCCCAACTTGAAAAACATGAAAGATTGTTTAGGCACATCATTTCCCTATATTACAGTACTCTGAATACTGGGAGCATACCAACGTGAGAAACAGAAAACATCCCTCAGATGGCTTTCCTGTGGTCTAAATTAATACTTACATTCAACTAGGAATACATTAAAGTAATTAACATTCACATATTTAATTCAGTCTTTTAAAATATATAATATTCATTAACTAGAACAAGTTAAATATGATTATCATCTGTTTTCCAAAGCAGTTTTACTTACAGCAAGCTTAACTCTATTACTGTACCTGCTGAGCCAGAAGGAGGAGGAGCACCAGCTTTCTGCCACTCTGTGGCTTCAGCAGCCATTCTACGCACATAGGCATCATCCACGCACATCAAGATATTTTCTGGTTTTATATCTGTATGGATGATCTTGCATTTGCTATGTAGATAATCTAAACCCTGAAGGACCTGTATACAACAAAATCAGTTTAATAATAATTAAATAATAATAATTTCATAGTCTGACCAAGATAAATACATACATTGTCTTACTGTTTAAATAATTATTCTAATTCAAATGCAGTAAAATATGAAAACTTGACTTCAATGTAGTATATAAGTATTTTATAAGATGTTAATATTCTGAATGTTCAAGCGGTCAAATATATTTTATGCATTGTTTTAAACTAAAGGTAATTTTCCTTAGATTTACAATATTATCTCAGCTTCCAATGTGACCAAGATGTTATGATGATTTGTCCACTTTTATCTATTACACCTTTGGCATTCCAAGTTTATTTGTTATAAAATCTTGGCCGTCACAGATTATCTAGCCCAGGGCACATTTTGTACATTATATGCAGGAAGCACCCTGTAAATTATCACACAAATCTACATAAATGCTGGTGTAAAATTGGTAACAAGGAAAAAATGACACCCTCATAATATTAATCGGCACTTTTACAGCACTGTCCATCAGAAAACCTTAAAGCACTTTACAATCACAAATGAACTAGGCCTCACAACACCATTAAGAACAGACAGGTTAAGTGAATTATCTGATGTTGCTGAAGAAACCTATGGCAGTGTGGAAAGTAGAATCCCTGTGCTTTATCTACAAGAACCCTGTGCCCCTCTAAACATTTTATCAAGACATTACACAGCACATTCTTAATCCAACCCTTCTCAGAATCATTCAAGATATGATGAATTTTAAAAGTTAAATGTGTGGGTTCAAAAACCTAATACTCAAATCGCTAATCTGGATTTGTGCGTGCAAGTCTGGTCCACTAAATTCCAAAACTTGCTTGTTTATTTGAAAAACCAACTGAAAGAGCAGGGATTTTTCTCTTAAAGGATAGAAACCCCAGTTTATCCTCAAAAGATATATGATGACAAGAAGTCCAAGTTTTAGAGAAAGGACACTAAAAGTAACATCCACATCAAGAAAGTGCTCATGATTAGAGCTTGTTGAGAAATGGTTTTCCCATCTTGAAAAATTTTTGAGATTTAAAAAACTCTCCTGCTCTGCACTGGAATGAAACTGAGAACTTTCAAAAAATTTTCACAAAAAACAGGGGAGAGATTCTCCACCCCAGAACTGTCAATAGCCTTGTCATTCAGGCACTCACCTAGGATGTGAGAGACCCCCAGATCTGAGTCTCTGTTCCACATCAGGCAGAGCAGGGACTTGAACCTATCTATCCCATATCCCAGGTATGCTCTAACCACTTGGCTATAGAGTCAATCCTCTCTCTTTCTCTCCCACACCATTCTAGTTTTCACCAGAAATTCTATCCTTGACCTGACAAACTTTCCCAATGAAAAGTTTTAGTTTTGACTAATCAGCATTTTCCAGTTAAAAACATTTAAATGAAAAATTCCTGACCAGCTTTACTCACGATTCCTCTACTCCATCTACCACAGCAGCTCCTCATTTTAACAATGTCTATATGACACAGAGACCAAGGCAAAGATTCTGAGAATACATTAAAGGCCCTAATTTTTCCCCCCCAAAAAACCTCTGCTTTAATGCTAGAAAGATAAGGAATTCAGTGAAGCTTAAGTAACTGATTCTCAGACATGGGGCTAAAATTTGCGATTGATAAAGTTAAGGATTTTTGCCCAGTTTTGGAAGTAGAGGATAAAACCAAAAAGCTCAATTTTTTATTGGACCTCTGTATTGTTAAGATTTAATTTTGGTTGGGGTTTCTTTTAAAAGAAATACATATTTTGAATCACATCTTTTGATAATTATTAAACTATTATCATTATTTTATTTATTTGGTTCCTGTTCTCCACTAATCCAGCTAAGAAATATTTTTGATGAGGAATTTGAAACTCTCAAGTGATAGAAAATTATTATAGAATATTTGATGGTAAAAAACCAATAACAACACAAAAATTTTATCTTGTTGCATTAGCAGGGTATATACATTAGACGGAAAATAGTTCTCACACACCCGCAAAGAGTCCTAAAAGCTTTAATTAAATCAAATGTATTTAAGAGGCTTGCTGGCACAATGATCCTTTCTATTATTGTGACATAATTTCAAATTATTATTTATGATATAAGTAACAGTGAATTTCATGATCTATGACAAAGAATTATACTAATGTTAGGATTTATACATAAGAATGTTCTTAGCCCCAACTTTAATCAGATAGCTATAATCTAAATATAGAAGGTATGATGCTTCACTAAACCTGTGTGAGAAAAATATCAAATTCTATAAATATCTGTGAGGGACTGAGACCAAGACTGGGCATAATCCCTAGTTTTTATTTACATCATCTGGCAAGGGAAAGATTGAAATGGATAAGAAAAGCTACTTTTTCCTGGGTGTCAAAAAAATGCAGACAGGAAATATTCTGTTAATATTCCTATAAATGTAATTTAGGGTGATCAAACTGTGGTATATTTTCTCACCTGGAAAGGTCATATATATAAGAATTTAACTGTTCCACATCAAGAGATACTTTGCCAACACTTATCAGATTCTCTCTCATTGATAGCTAACCTTCCCTCCATCTACAGGGCCAGGATTGCAGACCATTATGCCTCTGAGAGTTGATTACTTACTACACATGGTTCATTTAAATAAAAATCAAGAATGTTCACAGATAGAAAACAAGATGCTAATTTTGGATCATTTCAATTTCAGAGCACGTTCCCTATCAGATAGGCTAGTGCAGGGATCGGGAACCTTTGGCACACGGTTCGCCAGGGTAAGCCCCCTGGCAGGCCGGGCCAGTTTGTTTACCTACCACGTCCGCAAGTTCGGCCAACTGTGGCTCCCACTGGCCGTGCGCTGTCCCAGGCCAACGAGGGCTGCGGGAACAATTATAACTGATTGTTCACTGACTCTTTTTATTTTTTCTTAATGAAGTGTGTGTGGATTGTTTCAGCTTCTTTGTCGGAGCTTAGCTTTAAACTGTATATTTTTAGTAGGGGCTCATTTAATTTATTTGTATTATTTCTGAATTTAATTTTTAGTAACTTCAATTTGGAAGTATTTTGGCTTTTGACTTTTTTGCTCATACTTTGTCATATTTCAAAGTCTAGGGATTTGCCTTCTTTCCTGACAAAATTTGGATTAAACTAGTTTTAGACCTATTTATTATTGAAAGACTGTTCTCAAAAGTTACTTGGATCTATATTACCAGAACCAGTTCAATCATCCCTAGATAACCTATTAAGGAAATCAAGATTAACAATGATCATGCACAAAAATATATGTGTTGATTCATCAATTTATGCAAGCAAGGCCAATGGGAAATTATCCTAGGAAAAAATACACATTGATCTCATCTGGTTGAGCTTATAGATGGACATCCTAAAACAAGAACATGTCAATTAACTGAAATGGATACAATACAATTAGCTATATCCAGTATGTTCCATGCAAAGTGTGCAGGCCATCTGTTTTGGGAATGCCTTACTCTGAAAAAGATATTGGGAATATATGCTAGAGAAAACTGACCATAACACTAATCATACACTGCCAGTTATTTCTGAATTATGTCTATTACATAATAGGGATAAAAAGCAAAACTCAACAAAAGAATGTCTAAAATGGATCAAAGTAAGTAATCCACATCTGTACAAATCCGACTCAAAACTAGATGTAAAGGATAGATCACATCACTATCTGAAACAACTTTGTATGAGAGTATAAAATAAAGTTTACATGGTAAAGAAGAAATATTTAATTCCCTATGGAGATTATTCCTATAATGTTAATAAGGAAAGGATACGTACCTTCATTCTGCTTTTCTGAATCTTAAAAATTTTTCACTCCTGGATCTCAGCTTCCTAGTGAGACACAGGTGGAAAACCACAAGCTCTGGAAGTTTTTGGCCCCAAAGAGCAGCAGTTGTGGCAAAGTGCATCTGTCAACTGCCTCCCATCTTGGTGGTCCCAAACTCCCCAGAACCACGACCAATTACAACCAATTTCACTTTAACATTTCAGTCCGATACTAATTCAGCAGGAAATCAAGGTTCCCCAAAAAGCCAAGCTGATCACACACACACAAAATTTCTTCCAAGGCAGAAAAAAACACATAGATGTAAATACATCACGACTGGTTAAAGAAAACTCCTCTGAACTCCCAGGGCAAAGGGATGTGTGTGTAAGAATCCTGCAAGATGATATCTTCAGAGAAGAATTGCACACAAGTAATTTTCCCTTCTCTAAAAAGACCATCTTTGAAGGAATCTGGGTAATAAGCAGGGCCAGCTCTAGGATTTTTGCCGCCCAAAGCAAAAATAATTTTGGCCAACCCCCTCCCCCGTTCTTTAATTACCCCACCCCCGGCCCCGCCTCAACTCCGCACCTTCCCCAAATCCCCAGCTCTGCCTCCTCCCCCAGGCTCTCAAGCCTAGGAGGGAGGGAGGGAGGGGGAGAAGCGGCGCCCGTGCCGCGGCTGCTCAGGATCTCCCCCTCCGTCCCAGGTTTGAGAGCCTGGGAGGTGGGGGAGACTCCGAGTGGCTGCGGCGCGGGCGCCGCTTCTCCCCCTCCCTCCCAGGCTCTCAAGCCTGGGACGGAGGGGGAGCAGCGGCGCGCGAAACGGCCGCTCGGGATCTCCCCCTCCCTCCCAGGTTTGAGAGCCTGGGAGGGAGGGGGAGACCCCGAGCCGCCGCGGTACGCGCCACTGCTCACCCTCCCTCCCAGACTTGAGAGCCTGGGAGAGAGGGCGAGTAACGGCGCGCGAATCAGCTGTTTCACACGCCGTGGCAGCAGCAGCGGAGGTGAGCTAGGGCGGCCGGGGCACATTTTTAGGGGCGGCATTCTGGCGCCGGCCATGCCGCCCCTAAAAATGTGCCGCCCCAAGCACCAGCTTGTTTTGCTGGTGCCTAGAGCCGGCCCTGGTAATAAGAATCTTGTCACATCTTGTTACAAACCCAGATTCTGAGCTCTCAGGAACAGGGATTGTTTTCATGTTATTTGTTAGTACTATGGGGCCCTGAATAGTGATTGGGCCTCCTAAACTCTACTGTAATACCAATAAGAAAAAAAAAAAAGCAGCAGCAGCAGCAGGAAGATATCCCAATGGAAAAGGCAATTTTAACTAACAAGGGCAGACAGAACAAAGGCAACATAGTGCAAGGGACAGGTTTTTCCTGTTTTTGTTTTAAACAAACAACAAAAAAGGAGAAAAAAAATTACCTCCCTGGTAATTACCACATCAGGCCTCCTACTCAAGGACTGGTAGGGTGTGTTCCATCAAACAAAAGAACAAAATTCAACCAATTCCAAGGAGAGACATCCAGAGGAAACAAAACTGTAGAACATAGAAGAGTCTGGGCTCCCCAGCCTTGGAGCAGAACCACAGAACCGTGATACTGAAGCAAAAACACTCCTGAAAAACTGAATACAAACGTCAGTATTCAGTGAACATACCACCTACAGCCTATGTAGATATATACATATATACCTATAATTGAACAATTCTTTGTCGACCTCTAGTGGCTATATAAGCCTGGCATGACCCTCTAGGTTCAGGGTTGCCTGATCATACAAAATATAATATGCAGACAGCCATATAGGTGTGGGCCAACATTTTCAACATTTGGGTGCCTAAGCTGTATGTAAGGAATATTCATCACTTGGCACTCATGTTAAACAAAGTCTTAAACTCTTAAAAAGTTTTATCAGAGGCTGACTTTCAACAGAAAAAGACCCAAATAATTGCATTTGGTATAGCTGAAGACAAATTACTTGGGACTCAACCCACCAAGTAAACCAAATTTTACTTTTATTATTAAAAGCAAGAAATCAAAAACGCAGGTAAGTCACATCACAACATAATGCAATTCCACAACTACCTTACTTTGTACCTGGGACTACAGCTGAACAGAGCATAAGAATTACCCCCATACTCTTAAGTATTAATAGCCTAGTTGAAATAACATCTAAGACCTTCCATTTAAAATATCCAGATAAGAATCCTTCAGATACATTTTTGGAATTTATTTATTTTAAAGCCCCTGCAGCCTGCAGGAGAAAAGACAAGTAACCTATACATTTTTAACATCTTACTTAAATAATACAATAAACGTTTTCATAACTGGAGCCTTTGTTTCTGTAACTAACAATGAATGCTGCTAAGGCCTTGGCTACACTCGGGAATTCACAGCGCTGCCGCGGCAGCGCTGTGAAGCACACAAGTGTAGTCGCGCAGCCAACTCTCTCCGAGGGGAATAGCGTGCAGCGCTGCAGGCTCTGATCACACTAGCGCTTTACAGCGCTGCACTCGCTGCGCTCGGGGGGTAATGGGGGGGGCGTTTTCACACCCCTGAGCGCCGCAAGTTGCAGCGCTGTACAGCGCCAGTGTAGCCAAGGCCTAAATGAGTGAAATTTGAAATAATCTTAATACACATCTTGGTTGGTTTTGCAGAACAATGTAGAACTACAGAATGTAGAATCACATGTACTGTGCTGTTACATGACCTGTCTATTTTATTTTATTCTTGCTCTTAATACATAATAATTAAGTAGAATTTAGTTTGCTTCATGAGTGGAGTTCTGAGTTCTCAGTCAAGGGTTATATCAACTGCTAATTAATTAATTAATTTAGGCTTTTCGGTAGGAAAAAGTCAGCCTTTCTAAAAAAAAGTAAAACTTTATGTAACAGTCATAAATACCCCCTACAGAATCAGTCTCCTAAATCCCTATTTAGGCTTCCAATAAAAGTGCCTTAATTTCAGAGGTCCTGAGCACCTGCAGCTTTGAAATCAAATGTTAGGCACCTAGCTTTGAAAACTGTGGTCATGATCCCCGAGCAACAACACAGCCACCTGCCAAGTGCACTGATACCAAATGAAACAAGAAAGCTGGGTGGGCTGGCATGACAATATGTCCACTAAGCTAAGTACTTATCACGACCTTGGAAAGGGATTTTAGAACTTTCTTTAACACCACTGCAGTCTAGAAAATGTGGAGGCTACAGCTGTATAAAACACACTGCTGAATAATCCTACACCATTGGAACCTATACCACTATTGAGAAGTGACTTGCCATGTAAGAAGAATAGCCTTTATTAGTTTGTGAAGGACTCCACTAAGACCCCACAACTCAGGGGCTTCGGTGCAGATTTTGGTAAGCATCAAGTCTCAGCTGATCATTGACTTCTGATGTTAGCTCTCATTCCAAAGCCAGTTACCCCAAGGATGCTATCACTGTTGCAGACTAATTGGCCTTAAAGGCAACAGGGGCTAAATGATCTGTCAAAAATACCTCTGTTTTGCCTGAATCTCTTTCACGCGCCTATGGTTATGTCTCCAAATTCCTCCACTCCATCCATAAAACTCCAAAACCTATTCTACGCCAAGAAGATTCTATGTAGAAAATGACAGCTATGGGTTGGTAACCCCATCCTCGGAATGAGAGTCAGGCCTGGGCTACACTACAAAGTTAGGTCAACATAAGCCGCATTAGGTCGAGTTAATAAAGTACATGTCTACGCTACCGAGTCCCTTCCGCCGACCTAAAGGGCTTGTAAAGTCGACTTTTGTACACTACCTCCAAGAGAGGCATAGCACTTGAGTCGACATCCACGCATCAACATGGGAATAGTGTAGACATTGTGTTGTGTAATTTGAATGAATTGGCCTCCAGGAGGTATCCCACAGTGCTCTGCAGTGACCACTTTAGAGAGGACATTCAACGCCACTGCACTTCAGCCAGGTACACAGGAAACAGCTGCCCCCCTGTTAAAGCCCCGGGAACTTTTGAATTTTCATTTCCTGTTTGATCAACGTGGAGAGCTCGCCAACACAGCTGATCATGGATGCTCAAGGCTGCAAACGTGCTCCAGCACGGAGTACACAGGAGGTGATGGATCTTATTGCTGTGTGGGGAGAAGAGTCTGTGCAGGCACAGCTCCAATCCAGCAGAAGAAACACTAACATCTATGCCAAAATCACACAGGGCAAGGGGGAGAAGGGCTACACCAGGGACACATAGCAGTGCCGCGTGAAAATAAAGGAGCTTCAGCAAGTGTACCAGAAAACAAGGGAGGCAAACAGTCGCTCTGGTTCTGAGACACAGACATGCCGCTTCTCTGAGGAGCTGCATGCGATTCTTGGTGGCAACCCCACCACTACCCCAAAACACTTCGTGGATACCTCCCAGGAGCCCCGGACGACCTCGAACAATGATGAAGAGGACATTGTTGACGAGGAAGAGGAGGAGGAGGAGGAGAATGCAAGGCAGGCAAGCAGAGGATCCATTCTCCGTGACAGCCAAGAACTTTTTTAAACGCTGGAGCCCATCCCCTCATAGGATCAATTGTTGGCGGAGCACGATACCAGGGAAGACACCTCTGGTGAGTACACATTTCCAATCGAACTGTAGGGGTTACATGCTATTATTTTTAATGTTGAATCTGAACAAAAAATAGGTATAGTGGTTATCGGTGGCCACTCCAGCTATGCAGAGGGTGCTCTCCAAAAAAGACTGTTTATGTGCACAGGGATGGCCCTGGAATCCTTCATGGAGATCTCTACGAAGCTTTCATGGAGGTACTCTGCAATCCTTTACAGAAGGTTTCTGGAAAAGGCTGCCTTATTTCGTCCACCACAGTAGGACACTTTCCCACACCACTCCAGTATTAACTCTTCTGGCATCATTGTGGTACACAGCACAGCAGCATAAGGACCAGGTGTGTACCCAGATGCTTGCAGCATCTGCTCCCTTTCCGCCTCTGTTACCCTCAGGAGAGTGATACTGCATATGGTCACCTAGGGGAAACGGGGGAAGTTTTAAATGCTAGCTCTTAAGCTGCAAACAATTCAACAAGTAATCCACCCATTTGGTTAATTCTGGGTCACACAACCACGCTTTTCTGAGTGTGCCCTGGTTGTGGTTGGAAGGGATCACTGCGTATTGCAACCAGCATTTAAAAGGGCGGGGTGGAGGGGTGATGCTTCCTGTTTGTCTCCATTCCACCCCAACCCGGTGCCGCTTTGTAACAATCAAACTATTTGCAGGACTTTACACTGGTGCCTGTCCTCAAGGACCATCCAGGTTGCTAGGAAAAGGGGGCTTTTCTGAGGTTGGAACCATTGATCCCAAGGATATCTTCACAAAAGCTGCAGCACAAGACCTCTCGCCCATGCTTCATGGCCTTACTCACTGTGGCTGGAGCAGCAAACCAACTCTTGCAGTAGCCAGCGGTTGTAATTATGTTGTGGTTTGCAGGGGAGTGAATTGAGGGGTGTTTCTTTTATAAAAAGAATTAACCTTGCACCAGAAACAATGTATGCACTGTCAATGCTAACCTTTGTATTCTTTGCAGCTGAAAACTTGTCCATTGGTGCATCCTCCACATCGGGACAGAGACTTTCCCAGATTAGAAGGCGGAAAAAGAAGACTCAGGAGGACATGTTCAATGAGTTAATGCATGCCTCTGAGAGTGACAAGATGGAGCTCAGCACGTGGAGGATTGCACTGTCCAAAAGCCTGCACAAAGACTGCAAGGACAGGAGAACATGCAGGGAACATGAGTGTGACATGCAGGAAGAGATGGTATGCATGAAGAGGGAGCAAACAGACATGTTGAGGTTCAAGGAAAGTCCCTCTGCAGCCTATGCTGAACCTGCTGCCATTGCCACCAAGTTCCACATCCTCCTCTCCCAGAAATCCTAGGATGCGGTGGTGGGAGGAGTCCAGTATCCCTTGCACTCAACTCCAGGGGAGGGTACAAGGACCAGAAGGCACCCATTCCCACACCTTTGATTGTTACTGCAGTGCAATTTTAAGAAAGCTGTCCTTGTTTCCCACTCCCACCCCCCAGTGCTATCAGCTCTTTTGCCCCAGGTTATCTTACTCTTCTTTGCTGTCTCTCAGTGTTTGTGAGCATAATAAAACTTAATGGATTGAGCACAGTAGTTAGTGGGGGTGGGAGTTTACAGGGGAGTATATGAAATGAAGGGGACAGGATTGGTAAGGAACAACACACATAAGTGTCACATTACTGTGGTCATGCTGAAACGAGTTTTCAAAGCCTCACGAAGATGCAGTGCCCCTCAATGTGCTCTTCTGATTACCCTGGTGTCTGGCTGCTCAAAATTGGCTGTCAGGTGATCTGCCTCAACCCCCCATTCCACCAGAAACTTTTCTCCCTTTGTTTCACAGATATTGTGGAATAAAGGGAGCAACAACAATGGGGATATTGCTTTCACTGAGGTTTAACCTAGCAAGCAAACAACGCCAGCAGGCTTTTAAACATCTAAAGGCACATTCCACCAAGCATTATGCGCTTGCTCAGCTTATGGTTCAACCGGTCCTTACTGCTGTCCAGGCTGCCTATGTACGGCTTCATGAGCAAGGGGTAGGCTGGGTCTCCCAGGATCATGATTGGCATTTCAACATCACCAACGGTTATTCTGCAGTCTGTAAAGAAAGTTCCTGCTTGCAGCTTTCTGAACAGACCGGAGTTCCTAAAGATGCACGCATCATGCACCTTTCCCGACCATCCCATGTTGATGTCGGTGAAATGGCCCCTGTGATCCACCAACGCTTGCAACACCATTGAGAAGTACCCCTTTTGGTTTATGTACTCGTTGGCAAGGTGTTCTGGTGCCAAGATAGGGCTATACATTCCGTCTATGGCCCCACCCCAGTTAGGAAACCCCATCGCCGCAAAACCATACACTATGTCCTGCACGTTTCTCAGAGTCACTACCCTTCTTAGCAGAAGTCTATTTATTACCCTGGCACCTTCAATTACAACAGACCACACAGTAGATTTACCCACTCTGAATTGATTCCCCACTGACTGGAAGCAGTCTGGTGTTGCAAGCTTCCACAGAGCTATCACCACTTGCTTCTCAACTGTCAGAGCAGCTCTCATTTTAGTACTGCTGTGCTTCAGGGCTGGGGAAAGCTCTTCACACAGTTCCATGAAAGTGGCCTTACACATCTGAAAGTTCTGCAGCCACCGCTCGTCATCCCATACCTGCGTAACTATGTGGTCCCACCAGTCATTGCTTGTTTCCCAGGCCGAGAATCGGCGCTCCACCTTGCCAAGGTGATGCACGACTGTCGCCAGCATCTGTGAATTACTCCACTCCAAGGCTTCCAGCAGGGCTGCTTGCATGGCATCACATTGTTCCACACGGCAGCTCCTGCTTCAGCTGAATAAATACTGCAGGATAAGGCACGAGGCATCTGTAATGCTCATAACAACAGTGTACACCAGAGCAGGATCCATGCTTGCCATGCTATGGCGTCTGCACGGGTGACCCAGGCTTAGAAAAAAAGGCGCGAAAAAGACTTGGTTTCTTTGCTGTTGATTTCAGGGAGGGAGGGAGGAAGGTAAGTGCATCATGGGATGCTAACACCTTCCCATAACCACTCACACAACTCTTTTGGTCCTATGAGGCATTGCAAGTCCAACCCAACATTCCACTCGACTCCATGCACTGTGGAATAGCTATCCACAGTGTAGCACTCCATGCGTCGATACAAGCCCTGCTAGTGAGGATGCACTCCGCCAACACAACGAGCATACTGGGAACATTCAAGATTGACAAGCTTAAATCGGAGGCTCAATGTCAATCAACCTAAATTTGTAGTGTAGACATACCCTCAGTGTCAAAGCTCAGGTCTCTAGAGCACAGCACCGTGCAGGTGACCTCTCTCCTTCAGATAAGGCATCACAATGTGAGGGTAAAGAAGAGCCTTACAACATCCTTGATTTCACACAGAAAGTGACTAACTAGTGGGCACATGTAGTGTCACAGAAATCTGATGGCTGCTCTGTGACTAAGTAGAAGCCATCAACGTATGAACACAGCCTTCAAGTCTTGCAGTGAAAATCCGCTGAGACCTCCTGAAGGTAAAAAGAGCTGAAACCTTTTGAGGCTAAAAGGAGGCAAAGCACTGTGAAGAAATCAAGGACTCACAAGCCGAAGTTCCAAAGCTAAAAGATCAAGCTAAAAAGAGCAGAACTTGTGAGTGCAGAGGATGGAGCCTGGCTCATGTTCCTGAACACAGAGAGTCATGAACCACTAGTTTGAAATAAACAATCACACATGACTGGAAGGCAAGGACATTCTTTAAAGGTTACCTAAAGCACTGCAAAACTGCAATGGGATACAGAGCTGGAGAGGCATCTGACATGGTAGAGCTCACATAAGGAGCTACTTTGCTGTCTGTGGTCAAGAAAGAACTGAGTAGAAAGTTCAAAGCCAAAACACCTTGAGAAGCTTGGAGAATATATGCATCATTTTAAGAAACTGAGAGCAAGTAGTGAGAATCCTGCACAGGTGGTATCCTTGCAGAAAGCATTTTTATACAGATTCCTACATCTCCCCTTGTATTCAGTTTCCTTTTGTTTTGTTCTTCACTTCTTTTCCCTTCATATTCAATTATAATTTAATTATATTTTGTATTGTTTATATGTACAATACCTTATTGTATTACACTTGTCTTAATTGAAATTTCATGTATCTTTTCCTTATTCAAATCATATAAGGATAAAAGTTATAAAAAAGCTTTGTGATATTTGAATCACTGGATTTAATTTATTTTAGAAATATGTATCTATCAAATACTGCATTACTGATTTTAAAAAAATTAAAGCGGATCACTCCTTACACTGACCCATCTTAGGCTGCTGTTTAGCAAATAATTTTGGCTCTCACTCTACAACTGACTATATGAGCATAAGGTTTCACCCCTATACTAGAAGATGCAGCATCAGGGCCTCTGTTTCACTCAGGCTGTTTAATTAAATGTTGAGACATGTCAGTTCAAATATGGCAAGAAATTTGGGGAAAACAATTTGGAAGAATTATTTCAAAAGATTGATTATTTAAAAATAATACAATAAAAAACAGTGTTGATATTAGCAATTTACATAAGTGCAAAACTGCAAAAAACTACTTGGCATCACAGACTTTGGTCATCCTGGAAATCATCCAGATCTGGACCATCACTAATTTTGATATAATGATCTACCAAAAAAAACACAATGAATGTGTTACCAAATACACGGCCATGAAAAACATGCCACAGACTGTGAAAACTAGTCTTATGTACTTTTATCCTATACTATACAGATTTCACAGGGGAGACCAAAGTTTCTCAAATTGCAGGTCCTGTCCCAAAAGGGAGTTGCGGGGGGGGGGGGGTCACAAAGTTGTTTTAGGGGGGTCGCAGTATTGCCACCCTACTATGCTGCCTTCAGAGCTGGGCAGCTGAAGAGCGGCGGCTGTTGGCCCGGCACCCAGCTCTGAAGGCACTGCCCTGCCAGCAGCAGTGCAGAAGTAAGGATGGCAATAGTATACCATGTCATGCCATGCCATCCTTTTTTCTGCTCTGCTGCCTTCAGAGCTGGGAAGCTGGAGCGTGGCAGCTGCTGATGGAGGGCCCAGCTCTGCAAGCAGCAGCAGCAGCGCAGAAGTATGGGTGGCAATACCATACCATGACATCTGCTTTCAGAGCTGGGATCCTGGCCAGCAGCCACCGCTCTCCAACTGTCCAGCTCTGAAGGCAGTGCCGCTGCCAGCAGCAGCACAGAAGGGTAGCAGTACCGCAACTCCCCCTACAAAAACACTGTGACCACCCACAACTCCTTTTTGGGTCAGGACCCCTATAATTACAACACCGTGAAATTTCAGATTTAAAGAGCTGAAATCATGAAATTTATGATTTTTTTAAATCCCATGACCATGAAATTTACCAAAATGGATCATGAATTTGGTAGGGCTGTAACAATAAGATAATATGTCTGATCTTTTCCCTCTCTGGCACATCACTTCTGTAAGATCATCTCCCCAGCAATTTGGTTTGTATGGTGCAATGTAGGAATGCACATATGAGAGAGAACTCTAATAGTGGGAATTTCAAAAGTGCCTAATCATCTTTAGATCTATGCTCCTAAATCATTTGGATACTTTTGAAAATCCTGTCCTTGGCTTTTTAATGTATATCTCCTGAGGATCTGTTTTTCAGACAGAGATGCAATCGGTATTAATTTTTTAAAAATTATGTTTATATTATTTTCCATTGATCTTGTGTTGTATATTCTGAAGGTGGCTCAATATGAAAGATGAAATTGTGGTCGATTTATTAATCAAGAAAACTGATTTCCTTATTTTCAAATACTCTTAAATTTGTAAGAAACAGATTGACTTAAAAATTTAAGCATATGTTTTGTGAAAGAGCTCAGTAGCCAATGGAGTATCTACACAAACAAATGCATGTTATAGGAAAAGATACTCTCAACAGCTACCTATGGGAACACCCATGAAATTAATACCTACTGTATATTTCCTAGTATGATCTGCAGTTGAAGTATCAACACATTAACATTAAAGTAAAGCAACACTGTAGAAAAAAATTAAAACATTAGCAAATCTTACCTGTCGAATTATACTTTTTACGCAACGGATAGGAAGTCCTTGATAGTTGGATTTGATTATCCATTTTAAGAGATGATGTCCAAGAACTTCAAAGACCATACAGACATCTGGGATTTAAATAAGGATAATTACAAAGTAACTTCTTATTTAGCTCAACCATAATACTTTTTTGCACTTTAGCTAAAGTGCCCATTGTCCCTCTAAAAAAATAGTCCTCATGAACAGAATGAAAATCATAGCATCATAGAAATGCAGGGCTGGCAGTGACCTTGAAAAGTCATCTAGTCTGTCCACCCAAGCTGAGGCAGGATTATATATACTTAGATCATCTCTGACAGGTGTCTAACTTGTTCTTAAAAACTCCAGTGACAGGGATTCCACAACCTCCCTCGGTAACTATTCCAGTACTTAACTATCCTTATAGAAAGAAAGTTTTCCTAATATCTAACCTAAATCTTCCTTGCTGCTGTTTAAGTCCATTACTTCTTGTCCTATCCTCATGGGCACGGGGAACAACTGATCACCATCTCTTTATAACAGCCCTTAACATATTTGAAGACTTATCAGGTTCCTGCTCAGATTTCTTTTCTTAAGACTAAACATGACCATTTTTAACATTTCATCATAGATTAAGTTTTCTAAACCTTTTATTATTTTTATTGCTCCACTCTGGACTCTCTCCAGTTTGTCCACATCTTTCTTAAAGTGTGGTCCTCAAAACTGGGCACAATTCTCCAGATGAGGCCTCACCAGTTCCACTCTACTATGCACAATTACCTCCTATGTCTGACATATGACATTTTTGTTAATATACCCCAGAATTTTATCAGTCTTTTGCAACTGTGTCATATTGCTGGCTCATATTCAGTTTGTGAAACCCCCAGATCCCATTCTGCAGTACTACCATCTAGCCAGGTATTCCCCATTTTCTAGTTGTGCATCTGATTTTCCTTTCTATGTGTAGTCTTTGTTCTTGTCATTATTGAATTTCATCTAATTGATTTCAGACAATTCTCCAATTTATCAAGGTCATTTTCAATTCTATTCTTGTCCTCTAAAGTCCTCCCAGCTTGGCATCATTTGCAAATGTTATAAGTGAACTCTCCACTACATCATTCAAGCTACTATATTTGAATAGTACTGGATCCAGGACCCACTAGATATGTCCTCCCAGTTTGACTGCAAACCATCAATAACTACTCTTGGAATATGGTTTTTCAACTACAGTAATTGTGCACCCTTCTTCTAGTAATTGCAGCTAGACCACATTTGCCTAGTTTGCTTATGAGAATGTCATGTGGGACTGTCAAAAGTCTTGCTAAAATCAAGATTTATTGTGTTGATTATTTCCCCCCATCCACTAGGCCAGAAACCCTGTCAAAGAAGGGAATCAGGTTGGTTTAGCATGATTATTTGTTGACAAATCCATGTTGGCTACTACTTATCACTCTATGATCCTCTATGATACCACTTAGCAAGGGTACAGGTCCCTTGGGACCTGAATCTTGTGCTGTCCAGGCTCATGGGTCCTCCCTTCGAACCCTTGGCTTCCTGTTCTCTCCTGGAAAGTTTATTTCTTGGTCTCCATAGCATCAACCTGCAGGATGTCTGAGATCAGAGCGCTCACCTCGGAGCCACCCTATACAGCCTTTTACAAGAACAAGGTCCAGCTGAGCCTGCACCGGCTTTTTTGCCCAAAGTAGTTTCCCAGTTTCATATTGGTCAGGGAATATACTTACCAGTTTTCTGTCCCAAGCGTCATGCAACAGATGAGGAACGCAGGCTGCAGTCCCTAGACGTCAGATGGGTGCTGGCCTTCTACACAGATAGAACAAAGCCGTTCCATAAGTCAATGCAGTTGTTTGTTGCTGTCGCAGACAGGATGAAAGGTCGCCCTGTGTCTGCCCAGAAAATCTTGTCCTGGATCACAGCCTGCAGCCACTATTGCTATGAGCTGGCAAAGGTGCCTCTGCCGGCAATTGTGACAGCACACTCGACGAGGGCACAGGTGTAATCGCAGCCTTCCTGGAACAGGTACCAATCCAAGAGATCTATTGGGCTGCTACTTGGGCATCTGGCCACACATTCGCGTCTCATTATGCACTGACTCAGCAAGCTTGCGCAACCTGGGCTGGGGTAGAGGCCAAGAGGACATTGAAGAGGGTGTCCTCCTGTTCTGCCATTTTCTGCACCTCCAAGGTCAAATTCTCAGCCACCCGCCGAAGTAGAGCCTGATGTTCCTTAAAATCGTCCGGCGGGCTGGCCCTCGAGGGTCCCGCAACCGCCTCGTCCAGTGACAAGGATGACTGAGCAGCACCCAGGGTTTCATCCACCACCGGAGAAGGAGGCTTAGGGATGGGAGTAGTTTCCTCTGCCCCAACCTCTCTGGGGAGACCTGAGCCAAGATGGGAAGCACTCCCGTGGCACAGGTGATTGGGACCAGCACTGAGAGGACAACCGAAAGGAGGATTTGCGCCAACAGCAGTATGCGAGTCGCGTCGAGATCTCGATCTTGGTCTCGATGACCAAAGACAAGTTCCAGACCTGGACTGTGACTCCTGGAATCCAGGATGTGGCAGAGAGGATCGCTGCTTTGTTTCAGGCCATCAGCGGCGGCCCACTGCCCCTTGAGGGGTCTTAGAGGCTGGCTTACCCTCTTGGGGAGCCTTAGGTGAGTCCTGTGGCACCTGTGTCATCAGCAGCATGGGCGGAGACCTGTGCTCTCTCAGCGTCAGGGGAGGCTGGGAGGACGACGGTTCTGGCAGGAGTTTGAATCCCATACCACTCTCGAGAGTCAAAGGCGGATCTTTTAAGAGGCTAGTGGCTCCAACCGGAGAGGCATGAACACGTGGCTCAGGAGTGGCCTGGCCCAGGTCCCTTACTAGATGACCCCGGGCCTTCTTCCTCGGTGCCGGGGAGTTGTGCTTTTTCGTTTTCTTCTTAAACACCGGTGATGGGGAGTGGTGCTGGGTACAACCCAGTGCCAGTGGCACAGTGCGTCTAGAGGCCAAGGTGCTCGGTGCAACCTGGCAGGACGGCTCAGAAGCCGGGCGAAGGGCGTGCTCCATCAGGAGAGCTGTCATATGAATGTCACGCTCCCTCTGGGTTCTGGGATGAAAGTTCTTACAGATCCGGCACCAATCCATGACGTGCAATTCCCACAAGCACTTAAGACAGCTGCTATGGGGGTCACTCACAGGAATAGACCTGTTGCAGTCCACACAGGGCTTAAACCCGGGAGACCGGGGCATGACCCGCCTGGGGTAAAGTCCCCACTAACTTCTAACTATCAACTATACTTAACAACTACATAATTAATTACTATAAACGAACTATTTACAAAGGCCCTAAGACTTGAAGTCAGTAAGACAAGAAAAACCGCTAGCCCTTGATAAGCAAGGAAAGGCGCTCTGACTAACCACACCGGGTGGTAAGAAGGAACTCAGGGTATGTCTATACCCAGCCGCTAGTTCGGCGGCTGGCAATCGAACTTCTGGGTTCGACTTATCGCGTCTTGTCTGGACGCGATAAGTCGAACCCGGAAGTGCTCGCCGTCGACTGCGGTACTCCAGCTCGGCGAGAGGAGTACCGCGGAGTCGACTGGGGAGCCTGCCTGCCGCGTGTGGACCGAGGTAAGTTCGAACTAAGGTACTTCGAACTTCAGCTACGTTATTCATGTAGATGAAGTTGCGTACCTTAGTTCGATTTGGGGGTTTAGTGTAGACCAAGCCTGAGAGAGCATAGGGCTGGCAGTGCCTGATACACCGCCACATGAGTGCAGCACTCCAGAGGGCGCCACAGCTGACCCTACGGATACTGCTAAGGCAAAAATCTCCAACGACCGTGCACGTGGGTGCACACGCATCTAGCATGGAATGGACATGAGCAACACATCGCTCAGTGGTTTAAGCATTGGTCTGCTAAACCCAGGGTTATGAGTTCAATCCTTGAGGGGGCCATTTAGGAATCTGGGGCAAAAAAAATAGTTGGGGATTGGTCCTGCTTTGAGCAGGGGGTTGGACTAGATGACCTCCTGAGATCCCTTCCAACCCTGATATTCTATCTATACCAACAGTTACAAAAGGTAGGTAACCATTTTTTGGCTACTACTTATCACCCTATTATCCTCTAAGTGCTTTCAAATTGATTCTTTAACTGATAAAAATATAATGCAAGCCTCAGTCTTGTAAACACAACTTTTATGCTCAATGTTAAGCACATGAGTAGTCTGATTTCAATGGGACTACTCAGATGCTTAAAGTTAACATGTACATAAATATTTGCAAATCAGGCCCTAGATGATGAACCGAATAATCAATATTTTAATGATGCAATTTTTGTCAATAACCTTTAAAGTAACTATAATACCACCATTCCATTGGAAATGGTATGTTCTACCAGTAAAAGATTAACTAGTAGCTATATATTAAAAAACTAGTAGCTATATTTAAAAAAAGAAAATGAAAGAGATTCTTTTTTGTTTTCATTTTCACTGTAGAACAGTAAAAATAAAATTTCTAAAAGTATCCCTTATTTCTAGTGTATTTTAAATTATTTAGAATCATAGATTCATAGGGTTAGATGGGACCACAAGGGTAATCTGTTCTAACCCCCTGCCAAGATGCAGGATTTGTTGTGTCTAAACCATCCAAGACAGATGGCTATCTAGCCTCCTCTTGAAAACCTCCCTAGGCAATCTGCTCCAAGGTTCTTATAGTTAGGAAGTTTTTCCTGAAATTTAATCTAAATCTGCTATGTTGTAGTTTGAACCCACTGCCTCTTGTCATGTCCTCCATGACAAGAGAACTTTTCTCGATCTTTTTTATGGCAGCCTGTCAAATATTTGAAGACCGCTATCATGTCCCCGCTTAATCTCCTCTTTTCCAAACTAAACACACTCAGTTCTTTCAGCCTTTGCTCATATCGCTTGCATTCCATCCCTTTGATCATCTTTGTCACTTGCCTCTGAATCCTCTCTAGTTTCTCTACATCCTTTCTATACATTGTTGACCAATGAAGCAACAGGAGAAACTCCATGTACTTACACCTCTCAGTAGGAGACACATACCACCTTCTTCAGGAGCCAACTCGGGATCTCCCCACTGGCCTCCATCAGACAGGAGGAACATAAACTCACTACCGCTCTGGGCTGGATTTCAACGAATGATTTAGAGGTAAAAGGCTCCAGACCCTATTACCAATTCTCTAATCTATCCAGTCTTCCACATTTATTATTTCCTATCCTTACTATATTTTACTATATGGCTTTTCATCAGAATCATTACAGATTATAATTCTAGAAAGCATCATAAAGATACAGTTACCAAGTGTTTTTTATTTGTCACTCAGAATCCCTCCTATAGACAGTTACAGGAATTAAAGAACACTCCAGACAATTACATAGCCACATTTTATATTAATAAACAATTTAAAGGATGGAAACAAAATAACTGATTAGTTGATGATTCTTCCTTATCTAAAACGAGTGATTACCCCTTCTTTTTTAAGTTTCTATATATATATTACAACAGTAACACACATTGGAATCTAATAATGTTTCAACATAAATTGCTTGTTTGTTTTTAGAAAAAAATCTTTTTCTACCTACACTAATTGGATGTACTGCAGTATCTATAATAATAATAATGAAGTACAGTACACTAACTAATGCACAACATGTTTCTTAACTATGTTATTTGGAAAGGTTAGAAGAACCACAAACATTGTCCACTGTAAATAAAATTTCAACTTTTTAAAAAATATTCCTGTCTTCTGATGGTCTAGTGGGCAAGCCTGTTCATCAAGGAACAAATTTAAAATGTTTATTTATCTTTGATTCTTCATTACATTTAGAACTATTAAGCTATAGGGAAACTAGGGAAAGCAAATTACACATTGTAATACAGTGCATGACTAAATGTCACTGTGATGGTCTTAAATTTTACTTTAAAAAAAAATTAAAGAAAGCAGCTTATTTTGAAAAATGACTTCACTCTGCATACACTAAGACATGAATGTATAAAAATTAAATACTCATTTATCCCCTTCATTTTAATCTTAATTAGGAAGAATAGCCAAAAAAGGATACGTATTCCATTCATCCCTGAAATTTTGAAGTCATCAATTAACTGTACAACCATGTCTTTGTTTGGATCGTTAGGATCACTTTCACGAACCTAAGCAAAGAAAGAAGATACTGGAAACAATTCATCTTTTTAGAAGGGTAATACATTTTTTCTACTAATTTAAACAAGATTATAGAGCCTTACAAATAATGACAACGAAGTAATATCATATATTTAGAAAACAGATTTAGGGAAAATAATGATGTTCGAAAGCATTTACTTCCATTATACCTATACATAATTTACCATTATTAGTACTGAGGACTCAATATAATACTCACACATCTGAGCAACTTAATTTCATCCAAGGCTGTCTCTGTATAATGCTGGGCACTTTTTACAACTTTCATTGCAACAAACCTCTTCCCCCTTGAAAATAATAAAAACTTATTCAACAAATGACCAGAGCTGAAAGATGTTATGAAGCATACTTCAAAGGATTATATCTGGAAAATTTTGGTAATTTTACCTTAAAATTAAGGGGAAAATGCCTAAATTCTCAATAATATAGTAGTTAAAATATTTCACATAATTTAGTGCACTCTGACAGAGAATAACAATACCTTTAGAACTGTATTTTATGCATTGTTTCTACAATATTGAAATTACAGAATTATTAATATTTTAAATGGTAATGGCTTTAAAAGAGGAATTTCAATTCTATTTTACCATTTAATCGGTTTACTATTAAGGATACAGGAGGAATAAAAACATTAGCTTGCTCTCCAGCTCAAGAAAACGTGAATTCAATAAGCACTGAGAATTTGTTAAGCAAAATAAAACTTAGACTTCAACTTCTGACAAGTTTTATAAAATACATCCTTATCCAAAAGGAGAAAAACACTGTGGACAGCTCTATATACAGTTGTTTACCAAACAACAACAAAGACACAACAAAACATGTGGATAGCTTCAGCCTGTATCTAAAACAAAAGTTACTGCACCTATAACAAATCAGCATTTACTTGATTAGAAATGGAAAAAAGAAGTTTAAAGACAAATATATATATGTAGATCTCTTACTGCATATCCCAGCATAGCCAAACTGTAGAGAAGTGTCCCCATCCTAGCTTCCTAATTACATGATACCGGCCATTGAAAAGATCTCCAATTTTCACTGGATGATAGCCACCTTTCAAAAAAAAAAAAAAGAAGAAGAAGTACATTCAGAAAAATAAGCAGATACTTCTACTTACCTGTTTATTCCTTTAATACCAAACACCTTTTAAAGATGTCCTAAACTATAAATCAGGAAATTGCAATAAGTTTTTTCTACAATTACAATATTTTGCCTCAAAAATGTTCTACATCTACATTCTTTACACCCTCCCTTGTGGAAAATGTGGAGATTTCTGTATTTCTATGAAAATTATATGCCTCAGTTTACCAGCTTGATATTATTCTATATGACTGCCCAGAGTTAAATCAAAGGAAGCTGCTGGGGGAAAACAAGTAGGAGACAAAACCTCCCAAGAGATTACCAAGAGTACTCAAGAGAACTATGGGGCCATTATTATTGGAAAATGCCCTCCTGCAAGACTTGCCATTTTATTTTTCCCAGCCCCATACCTAACACCAAAGGGAACTAAACTGTTAAAGATTCCAGCCTAGAAAGGAAGGCGGGTGAGCAGGCAGCACTGGCTGGAGGGGAGTATCTGACAGAGTGGCACTGAGGCTATGTCTATACTACAAGTGTTGCAGCTATGCCGTTATAGCACGGCAGTGCAGGTGCTTCCTACATCGACAGAAAGGGGTTTCCCATCAATTCAGGCAATCCACTTCCCTGAATGCTGGTAATTCTTCCATTGACTTAGTTGTGTCTACACCAGGGGTTAGGTTGGCTTAACTATGGCATTCAGAAAGATAGCTAGGTCAATCTAAATTGTAAGTGTAGACCAGGCCGGAGAGAATGCTGCAGTGGCTGGCTGTCCAAGGCCAGGAGTAGGGGTGTCTAGGCTGAGTGGAACTTACCCAAAACTTGTAAGGAAAGAATAAAGTTAAGGTAATACTCATGTGTGTAGGCCTTATTCATTATTTTAATACAAGACTCTGACTAGTTCGTTCCTGTTGACTATTAAACAATACTTTGTTTTTAAAAGGCTGCAGTGTGTCACTGATATATTTTCTGGTCACAAAGCTCCCAAGATAGAAGACTCCTGCAGGGACCCAATTCAAATTGGATCTGCTAAAGTAGCCACAGTGAGAAAGAAGGGTTCTGAAGCCTAGTGGTTCAATCTAAGAATGGTAGAATCTTGGGACTCCCCTTAAAGTGAGGTAGAGGCCCAGGGCCTATCACTAGGAGAGCTCACCCTGTGGTTCATGACATCCCATAACTGGGAACACAATGTCTTGATTTTAAAAATGCACTGTGGTAACTAATAAAAGATGTGTCTCATTCCCAAACCTTAGATTCTTAACTCTCAAGCAACAACAGATTTTTTTTTTTTTTACAGTAGCACTCCAAATCTGGATCAGAGCAGATTTCTTCAAGAGAAAACCTAGAGCATATTTACTCAAAGGAAATACTGAAACTTTGCTATCTACTTCATATTCAAAGGTAGCAGATATCTTAGACTTCTTAAGATGGGAAGCCCTGATCCTGCACATGTCCATGCACAGTCCAAAGGCTTTGTCTATAGCAGTCACCTAATATTATTCATTTCATCATAAACATTTGGTCAACACACACACACAAATCCACTGCAAGACCAAACACCAATGGAGAAATCATCTTACAAACAAAACCAAAGAACTAGCTTGACCATTTAACTAACAGACCTAACTGTATAGCTGGAAGGCTAGAAACTGAAGATCTGGATAAATATTAACTTGCTTCCTAACAACTACAGAACTGGATTACAATCAAAGGATTCATACCAATTCTCCATAAATCTAGGTTTAAACTACTAGTTAGATGAAATAAAGAAAGACAGATCTCAAGAGACATATGCAGGATAGTGGAAAAGGGAGGAAAGAGCAATACCACTTCCTATTCCTAAAAGGGTTTGCATTTCTGAGAAGAATTAAATCTGTTGACCTGACAGCCAAGATTACGTACATCTCTAACACACAACTTACTAAATCATTTCTTTTCTTATGCACACTTCATCTGTTGCATGCAAAATTTGAGAAGTATGAAATATTATTCCCTGCGCAATCATTCTCTTGGCAAAAGATACAATTTTCCTCACTGAAGTTTTAGAAGCTGAAAATATTTAAGACTCAGTTTTAGCACCTTTAAGTTACACAGCAAATCTTTGTAATTAAACAGGACAAAATGAAAAATGTCTGAAATATCTTACACCTTCCCTAATAGTCATCAAACATACCAAGGAACACAAATGGGTGCCCATTTTAACGTTTCTTTACACTACTAAAGTGGTATAAATGGGTCCTACTGTGATTATATGACTCAAAATCATTCTTCTCCCTAAATAAGATATGTGGTACACAGTATTTTGGACCTTATGAGGCACCAACAGATGTGTCTCATGGACAGATAAACTGCCAGAGTCTCATTCAATTCAGGACTGTTCTCTTTTAGTAAAGGATCACATTATTAGAATACTGCCAGTTTCATATAAAAATTTATTTATATTACCACTACATCACCCCCAAAACTACTGCTGTAATAGAATTCCAAATGCTCTGTTTCTCTGGGTGCATTTTTCACAGCACCTTTTTCTGTTGCCCTAGGCCCCAATCCTGCAGACTTGCACAGGGGTAACTTTACTCATGAGAGTAGTCAATGACACCACCCACATATGCAAAGTTATTCCTGTTCATGCTTGAAGCAGTGGGGTGCTAATTTGCAGTTCTGAAGCACCAGGTAACACCAGTACTAGGAAAAAGGCATTTTAAATATTGGTGTCTACTCCTTTGCTGTGATTAGTGGGATGTATTTCAATGCTTCATAGCACAAAAAAAGGTTATTTAGAAAGCAATAGGCAAGTGAGTTATAAACAAACATTCATACAGAATTAGGAGGTATGATTGGGGTGTTCACCCCACGCTCGCCCAGAAGGGGTTAATGGAGGCCAGATGGCCAAATAACCTATTAGGCTGAAGTCTGAGAGGAAAGCCCTAATTAGAGGAAGCTCCTCTGTGTGGGTACAGATGGGGCTTCCATAAAGCCAGGGAGCTGAGAGCAGGAAGGTAGTCTGCAGTCACTTCCTGGGAGAAGGGGGTGTGTTTGGGGGCTACAGAGACAAGTAGCCCACATTTGCTCCCTGGGAAGAGGCAGTAGAGAGGCTGACTTCCTGGAGGATAGGAAGCAGCCCAGGGTATAAGCAGCAAGGTTGGCAACTGAACAGACCTTGGCTGCATGTTGTAGGGTTCCTGGGCTGGAACCCTGGAGTAGAGAGTTGGCCCGGATTCCCCTTCCTGCCACTGGGAAAGTGGCACCAGCAGGACAGTGAACTGCCCGGGTCACTGCAGGAGTGACAGAGACTCTGAAAGCCTATACTCTGGAAGGGGGTAATGCTGAGTGACCTGGCCAGAGGGCCGAGTCACAAAAAGGATACTGCAGTTCCTGGAGTGAGAGAGGGCTACAGACCAGAGGGAAAGACAGAGTGACAGCGTGTGACCCCGGGAAAGGGCGTCGATCTCGTGAGCTAATCCCAAGAGCGGCCAGAAGGAGGTACAAGCATAGCAGTGAATGGGGCACCCCATCACGGGGGGGGGGGGGGTGTTAATGAAATTGTGTACTTTTGGGTGATACAAACACCAGGATTTGTAAATATTCAGTGTATAAGTAGTACTGCTCAGATCATAACAAAAGCTGTGTTGTGCTTTTCAGTTCTCCACAGAAAATAATGATGTTTCTGATGCAACTGCTGAACGCATGAGAGAGAGAGAGAGAGAAAATAAGAGAGATCATTATTCCTTAATGTATTCCTTAATGCTCTTGAATGTATTGGTAATCGTAGCTGATGAATTCCACTGCTGTGTAGGGAATTATCCCCTTTGTGAACCGAATGAATGGGAGACATCTCTGGAGAAGAAACTAGAAAATCAGAGAGGCAAAGTATTCCAACTGATGATGGTCTCTTGAGAGTAATCTCCAAATGTTTAAGGTTTTTCAGAAATAGGAGAATAATAGCATCATGGTTCATATATGCCTTCACAAATCAGGCAGTTGGAATTTTGAGATTTAATTACATTTCTAGACAAGTGGATATTTAAACAGACCTGATCTAAAACCCACTGAAGTCAAGGAGAGTCTTTCCACTGATTTCACTGGGCTTTGAATCAAGTCTTCAGGGAACAGTGACTGATCTAATTAAATCAATTTCTTGCACACAAAAGAAGTTCCCCCCTTTAATGATATCACATCAACTAATGACCATGACCTCATAGAAAAATGTAAGAGGCCTAACTTAACTATACATATATATTAGGAACAAGTAGGCTAGTCATGGTATTCTATGAACTTTGTGCGCGCTATTACTTTCATTTTTTTTGTCTACTTCTTTAATTTCCATCAGTAGATACTTTTAGAAATGCTTTTCTGCCTCTTAGGTTATTTAATCAGAGAAGATAATGAGCTCCAATTCTATACTGATGGCCTAGGAGTACAGTAAGGCTCGTCAGGTTGATAACTGCACTCTTACACTTTAGGTTGCTAGTTCAAATCAATCCTAGCCTAGAGACTGAAAAAATCATTACCACCTGAGAGATGTTTGCTGGCCAATGTGAAATGAGCTAGAGACCCAAGTGAAGTTCTTAGTAGAAGCATTAACAATAAAATCAGTTAGGTACTGACTACGCACATTTGTTGGCACAGTTAATAGAGGTTCAAGTGTTTAATGTGTATGGAAGTCGAATTACCTGCTCAGTCCTCAAAGCAGCCCCACCTTGGGATTTCAGATCAAGGTTGATTTACTGGCAAAGTATGGTAATGTTTCACTGAAAAATTAATGAGGAGTCTCAGATGGTTTTGAGGATGGAGTTAAGAGAAGAAGAGACACACTAATGGAACATGGTAAGTTCCAATTTTTATATTCCTCCCCCTTAATGTAAGGTACGGGAAGATTAACAGAAACAGAAAAGGTAGCAAAAGGTGAATATGTGATGCTTGCAGACCAGGTCATGTCAGAGACTATTCTCACTTGTGTATTAGTATAGATCAAAGCGATTAGTGTTTTGGGTGTTTAAACTTCATAAAACTAATGGGATGTTACAGGCATTGTTTTCACTTATCTGTTCCCGTTATAATGTAATAGCAAACATTTAGATTACGTATATCCCTGTAACTAAATAACTCATCAGACATCAAAGAAGCCTTGGGGAATGCTAATGAAGAACTATCAGAAAAGGTGCTAATTCCAAAGCAAATGGCCACTGTGGTGATGACTGAGGTCAGAGATTCAAAGTGCATTCCTCACCCATTGTCATCAAAGGAAAAGCCCACGCGGGTAGAGACACTGTCAGCTGGTCTTCTGACAGAAGAAGATATAAGAATGGATTCCAAGAAAGATCCTTCATCTCTGAACTGTTTGGACTTTTACAGGGAAGTGTGCCAGATGCAAACTGGAGATCCAAAAGACAATCTGGGTACCTTGAAAGACTTTTGGGGAACTGGCAGTTTATTACATCACTGCCACCATTTGGAGTTACAAACGGTGACTCACCTGTGCACATATTTTACCTGCTTTAATCTCTCAATAACTCTCATTCTTTTTTCTTAGCTAATAAACCCTTAGTTAGTTTATTATAGAATTGGCTGCCAGCATTGTCTTTGGTGTAAGATCCAGAGTACCAATTGATCTGGGGTAAGTGACTGGTCTCTTGGGATTGAGAGAAACCTGATGTGTGATTTTTGCTTTAAGTGACTATTATCGCAAAATAGGCTAGAGAGTCTAAGGGGACTGTCTGTGACTCCATGGTAAGACTGGTATAGTGATCCAGGAGTTCACATTTGTTACTGGCGTGGTAAAATCTAATTATAAAATAAACCACTAGTTAGGGATGTCTGCCCTTGTTTTCTGACAGTCTGCCTTAAGGTAGGCACTCACAGTTGTGAGCCACTCCAGACAGCATGACAGAATACATATTCTCAAACTAATACAATTACTTACAAACAAGCTAGGAATCAATATAAGCAAAAGCAGACTTTGAGGTTCCTCAGCAAAATTACCTCCTCCAGGCTCGATTCCCTGTGCAGAGACATATTCTTCTCAATCTCCAAACACAGAGTGAGTGGAGAACAAAAGAGAAATGTATTTTTATAGGGCTCCATGTCACACCACACAGTCCATTCAGTCAGGTTCTTATACATAAGATGTTATAAAGGTGTTGTTCCTTGCAATTCAGTCCCAACACACTAAAAGAAAAGTTACTTGTAACTAAAGCTACGATTTAATCACAGGTATTTTTAGTAAAAGGCATGGACAGGTCACAGGCAAGAAACAAAAAATCATGGCCCATGACCTTTCCATGACTTATACTATAAATACCCCTGATTGAAGCTTGGGGAGAGGGGGTGAGCCCGGGGGCCCATGGCATCAACTGCGAGGGGGGAGCCCCAGGGGCCCTGCCGCCGCTCCAGCTGCCTTGGGACTGCTGCCGGGAGCCACCAAGCTGTGGCTGCTCCCGCTGCCCCCGACTGCTACTCAGTCGGCCAGCTGCACCAGCCACTGCTTGGGTGATCCTCAGGGCCAGCTGCTTTGGGCGGTTCTGGAGTCAGCCACTCCGGCCGCTGCAGAAATCAGGAAGGTCGCAGGAGGAAGTCACAGAATCCGTGACTTCCACAACCTCCCCATGACAAACACGGAGCCCTACTTATAACTAATACTTCAAAGATATTGGTGTGACTGAGCCACACTGTCAGGGTGCTGGCACTCAGTCAGCTGGTCCAAAACTTTTGGGAAATCTGGATCTCTTGGAGCCAGGTAAGCACCATCATCACTGAACCAAACATTTGGGACCAAAGCCCTTGCCACCCTCAATGTCATTCCACAAAATCAGAGTTCCAAAACTAAGTAGACCATGGAAGCTGCCTTAAGGATGTGGAAAGAGCCTTTAATCTTTCAGGTTTCAGAGTAGCAGCCGTGTTAGTCTGTATCCGCAAAAAGAACAGGAGTACTTGTGGCACCTTAGAGACTAACAAATTTATTAGAGCATAAGCTTTCGTGGACTACAGCCCACTTCTTCGGATGCATATAGAGTGGAATAAATATTGAGGAGGTATATATACACACATACAGAGAGCATAAACAGGTGGGAGTTGTCTTACCAACTCTGAGAGGCCAATTAAGTAAGAGAAAAAAAACTTTTGAAGTGATAATCAAGATAGCCCAGTACAGACAGTTTGATAAGAAGTGTGAGAATACTTACAAGGGGAGATAGATTCAATGTTTGTAATTCAGGATTGAATAAGGACTGGGAATGGCTGAGCCATTACAAACATTGAATCTATCTCCCCTTGTAAGTATTCTCACACTTCTTATCAAACTGTCTGTACTGGGCTATCTTGATTATCACTTTAAAAGGTTTTTTTTTTTCTTTTCTTTTTCCCTCTTACTTAATTGGTCTCTCAGAGTTGGTAAGACAACTCCCACCTGTTTATGCTCTCTGTATGTGTGGATATATATCTCCTCAATATTTATTCCACTCTATATGCATCCGAAGAAGTGGGCTGTAGTCCACGAAAGCTTATGCTCTAATAAATTTGTTAGTCTCTAAGGTGCCACAAGTACTCCTGTTCTTTTAATCTTTCAGGAACACCTGTAAGAAGTTTTAATACAATGTCTAATCCATTTTAAATGTCTGGCTGAGACAAACAACCCTATTGATTTATTACCATAGGTCACAAAATATCAACTGATAGCTGACTTCTGGAAGACTTTTGACTTAACTAGATATTTAGGAACTTATGTGATCTAGTGTCCCCACATAGATTATGACATTTTGGAAAGAAAACTGGAAACAGAGACTAATACAATGTTTCCGATTAAACAGAGTTACTATGTCAGGAAGGAATTTTGGGCCAGGACACAAGATCACTTTGTTTCTATGAAATACTGTTAAAAAAATTAAAACTACAAAACCTGGAACTCATTCACTTATGTCTGGTATTATGGAAAAAGTCATCTCCGGGGACAGATATGATAATTTTGCAAGATATGTAATTTTCAATAACAAACAGTGTTTTGATTATTCAATTTTCTTTTCCCTGCACTTCAGATATGACCTGATTTTAATGGTTGCTTCCACAGTATCTGAACTAGGCTCAAGATTTTAAGCCATCTGAAGGTTTAGAATCCCATAGATTAGTATAATTTTTGATACCTATAAATACTAGTTTGTATAATAGCTAAGAAATCAAACTTTTTCCATGCTAGGAAATAGGAACTTTAAAATTATAGTCCACCAAGGTACATGCTTGCATGAAAAATTATGAACCACAATGACATATTAGCCTAGATCTACGACTCTTGGATATGGAATGACAGGTTTAGTCAATTTTTATAATGCTTTTTTGTTGTGGCATCTGATGATTGTTAGCCATTTCTCCAAAAATACAGTGTAATTTTTGTATTTCTATTTGTTCTCAAAGGTCAAGTTCCTTTACTACTTTTGAGCAGTCTGAACTCTCTTACTGGATAAATTTAAAGTCTAAGTGAATATTCAGAAATGGAGATATCAAATCTCTTACAAATTTAAGTTATGGGACTTTTTTGAAAAACAGGATGCTGAGGCAGTTAACTGAACAACTGAGTTAAATACACTCATCTTCTAGGAATGAGATAGTTCACTTATGCTATCTAGAAAGAAATCTGGTATTCTTTTTCCTTCCTGTCTATTTGTGAAAATCTATGTACCCAAAATGTGATCCCAAAGGAAGCCAAATGCAGCTCAACAGAGGTAAAATTAGCATTCTCCAGGACTAACATTTATATCAAATCATCCAACCAAAGGAAACTTTCTTTGTAAGTACAGTTATTCTGATAAGAAAACATTTATTTTTCCAGCAGATACAGATAAAACTAAACTCCCAACAAGAAAATGGAAAGGATCCCAATTACTTCAGTAGGAATAGGATCAAGCCCTAAAGATATTAGATATGTTTTGGAACCACTCTATTTGATACACAGATGAATATTTAGAATGAGCTTTTACTTTTTATATAATTTATTTATGGCCAAACTGGTTTAATTACATTCTCTTTACCATTTAACTCTCCCTCTCCCTTTTTTGGAATTAATGAAGAACTTATTTCCATCATGGTGAATTCAGAATAACACCAATATTAGTTATTTAGATTATTTCCCACATCTTGCAATACTGCTTTAACTTAGTCAGAGTAGGTTCTTAACTGTTATGAACTGTATTAGCACAGGATCAAATGTTGTATGATGTATATGTATTGACATGGCTGCATTGTCATGATATGCTGTTAAAACATACTTTTTTATTATAAAACAAAAATCAATAAAATGCTAGCTAAAATATGAGGTTACCTGAAAAAGAAAGCTAATAACATGGAAGGGCGACATTAAAAATGAGAACTCAATCTAAGGCAGCATGTGAAAAGATGCATTTTTTTTTAGCCAAAAGTTAAAATAGCAAGCAAAGATTTGCACATTCATATGCCATTGTGAATAGATAACGGGACAAATAAGTGGGTCATCGATAGGTTTATAGTTATCAGGCTATACCATTACGAAGTAAGCAAACATTGTGGAAGTTAAATATCCTTAAAAAGCATTTTAAGTACAGCACATTTAAGCTAGGTACATTTAAATTATATTAAGTGCTTGAATACAATTGCTAGAAGTCTAAATACTAAGATGGGTGAACGGGGAGTGCCTAGTATTCAATGAAGATATTGAATATAATAGTGATCACAGAAACTCAGTGGAACAATGATAATCAATGGGGCACGGTAATACCAAGGTACAAACTATATAGGAATGATCGAATAGGTCATGCTGGTGAGGGAGTGGCAGAGCATGTGAAAGAAAGCATAACGTCAAATATAGTACAAATCTTAAATTAATCAAACTGTACCACAAAATCTCTATGGATAGAAAGTCCATGCTTGAATAATGAGGATAACAGTAGGAATATGCTACTGACCACTTGACCAGGATGGTGATGGTGATTATGAAATGTTCAGGGAGATTAGAGAGGCTACAAAAACAGAAAACCTAATAATAATGGGGGATTTCAACTATCCCCATATTGACTGGGTACATATCACCTCAAGATTGGATGCAGATATAAAATGTATAGATACCATTAATGACTGCTTCATGGAGCAGCTAGTCCTTGAACCCACAAAAAGCAAGTTTTGATAAAGTCCTAAGTGGCGCACAAGATCTGATCCAAGAGGTGAATATATCTGAACTGCCCAGTAATAGCAACCATAATGTAATTAAATTTAACTCCCGGGGGTGGGGGTGGGGGTAAAAATACCACAGAAACCCAACAAAGTAGCATTTAACTTCAAAAAGGGGAACTATACAAAAATGAGGAAGCTAGTTAAACAGGAATTAAGACAAACAGTCACAAGAGTGAAATGCCTGCAAAATGCATGGAAAATTAACCATAATAGATGTTCAAACTAAATTATAACCCAAGAAAGAAAAAACAGCAAGAGGTCCAGAAAACTGCCACCATTGCTAAACAACAATGTAAAAGAGGTGGTTAGAGACAATAAGACATCCTTTAAAAACTGGAAGTTGAATCCTTCTGAGGAAAGTAGAAGGGAGCATAAACTCTGGCAAGACAAGTGTAAAAATAAAATCAGGCAAGCCAAAAAAGAATGTGAAGAGCAACTAGTAAAAGACACAAAAACTAAACAGCAAAAAAAATTTTTTTAAGTACATAAGAAGTAGGAAGCCTGCCAAACAATCAGTGGGGCCACTGGATGATCTAGATGCTAAAAGGGCACTCAAGGAAGACAAGGCCGTTGTGGAGAAGCTAAATTAAGTCTTTGCATTGGTCTTCACTGCAGAGGATGTGACGGAGATTCCCAAACCTCAGCCATTTTTTTTAGGTGACAAATCTGAGGAACTTTCCCTGGCTGATTTGGAGATAGTAGTCACAGTTTCAGAGGGAATAGCATCTAGTTCTTCTAAAAAGGAATGGTGGTCATCAAGATATAGAGCATTAAGGTTTGAAGTGAAATAAAGTTGGTTAAAAAAAATGGAGGGTCCTGTGGCACCTTTAAGACTAACAGAAGTATTGGAGCATAAGCTTTTGTGGGTGAATGCCCACTTCATCAGACACAAGTAATGGAAATTTCCAGAGGCAGGTATAATTCAGTATGGAGATAACGAGGTTAGTTCAATCAGGGAGGGTGAGGTGCTCTGCTAGCACTTGAGGTGTGAACACCACGGGAGGAGAAACTGCTTCTGTAGTTGGATAGCCATTCACAGTCTTTGTTTAATCCTGATCTGATGGTGTCAAATTTGCAAATGAACTGGAGTTCAGCAGTTTCTCTTTGGAGTCTGGTTCTGAAGTTTTTTTGCTGTAAGATGGCTACCTTAACATCTGCTATTGTGTGGCCAGGGAGGTTGAAGTGTTCTCCTACAGGTTTTTGTATATTGCCATTCCTGATATCTGACTTGTGTCCATTTATCCTCTTGCGTAGTGACTGTCCAGTTTGGCCAATGTACATAGCAGAGGGGCATTGCTGGCACATGATGGCATATATAACATAAAATAAGACAGGAGATCTATGTTACACACTTGATGGCATATATAACAAAATAAGACAGGAGATCTACATTACACACTTCACCTCTCTACAGAGGAAAAAGGGCCGTAAGCTGTCTAAAATCCTACCTGCCACATGGGGCCACAACAGGGGTACCCCTAACTCACCCAGCAATATCGTCAATTTATCCAGCTACACACTCAACCCAGCAGAAGAGTCTGTCCTATCTCGGGGATCTCTTTTTGCCCCAGCATCCCCACGAACATGATACAGTTCTGTGGTGATCTGGAAGTCTACTTTCGCCGCCTCCGACTCAAAGAATACTTCCAAGATAACACTGAACAGCGCACTGATACACAGATACCCTCCCACCAACAACACAGGAAGAAGAACTCCACATGGACTCCTCCTGAGGTTCGAAATGACAGTCTGGACCTATACATAGAATGCTTCCGCCGACATGCACAGGCAGAAATTGTGGAAAAACAACATCGCTTGTCTCATAACCTAAGTCGTGCAGAACGCAATGCCATCCACAGCCTCAGAAACCACCCTGACATTATCATCAAAGAGGCTGATAAAGGAGGTGGTGTTGTCATCATGAACAGGTCTGACTACCAGAAGGAGGCTGCCAGACAACTCTCCAATACCAAATTCTACAGGCCACTTTCCTCAGATCCCACTGAGGAATACACTAAGAAACTGCACCATCTACTCAGGACACTCCCTACACTAACACAGGAACAAATCAACATACCCTTAGAGCCCCGACCGGGGTTATTCTATCTACTACCCAAGATCCACAAACCTGGAAATCCTGGACGCCCCATCATCTCGGGCATTGGCACTCTCACTGAAGGACTGTCTGGATATGTGGACTCCCTACTCAGACCCTACGCCACCAGCACTCCCAGCTATCTCCGTGACACCACTGATTTCCTGAGAAAACTACAATGCATTGGTGACCTCCCAGAAAACACCATCCTAGCCACCATGGATGTAGAGGCTCTCTACACAAACATCCCACATACAGATGGAATACGTTATCTCCATACTGATTTATACCTGCCTCTGGAAATTTCCATTACTTGCGTCTGATGAAGTGGGCATTCACCCACGAAAGCTTATGCTCCAATACTTCCTTTAGTCTTAAAGGTGCCACAGGACCCTCTGTTGCTTTTTACAGATTCAGACTAACACAGCTACCCCTCTGATACTTAAAAAAAAATGGTATCTTTGGAGCTTAAAGAACCCCTCCATCCCATGAAAAGCCTGGTATTTGGAATATTTTTGTAAGAGTAATTAGTGTGGCATTTACTAAACTACACAAAAACTGGATTGGGTTTTTAAATAAAACTGCATAATTTTACTGTACAACTGGTAGAATTAGAGCAAGATTGACAGCAACCAAAACACACCTTCAACAATTACAAGACTTTACTCTGGCCTTATCCAAATTTAAAGAATATTTTTTAGAAATTCTTTAGTGTATGGAATGCTCTGACAAAATTATGCGCCTATGTGATGTAACATGCATAACACTAAGAACAGGCGTTCTCATGGGGCAACAGATCTGCACTTTTTTGATTGCTCCTGGTTCACATTAACGTTTTTTGCTCAACATTTACTTGTCTTTCACTTGTCTTGAGTTTATCTGCATTCTCCACTAAAATAATGTTTCGTACTTTACCAGATTCCCAGTGATGCCCCAAGATATGGTTCCAAGACTCCCTGCAGAAGTTGGGGCAATTGGACTAGCTGATGATCTAATTAGCCCATGCACATCGTAAATCAGGCAGAATAGCAGAATAAGAAAGGTATGAATAAAGTTTCCATATAATGTACAAGGACAGGATCAGAAGATTTCCAGTGAGTGAATGTGAGTCTCAATGGTGCAGAGAAGTTAGAGGGAAGAATCAGAGAAATAAATTCTATTCTAAGTATAGGTTATTATATCATTATATCATCCCAGTTACCAAACTATTTAAAAACCTCGCAGAGTTAAAAAATAATGTGTCTAATGTTGGTCCAAAAATGTTCTCTCCATTCCTTTGCCTAGGGGAAAGTAAAATAAATAAAAGTGATAAGCATTGCATAGACAGAAAATGGTGACTTTTGTGGCCATTCTTAGGCTTGGTCTACACTTAAAAATTAGATCAACATAATTACGTTGCTCAGGTGTGTGGGGAAAAAAAGCACTCCCTGAGCGACACAGTTATGCCAAACTAATCCCCTGTATAGATGAAGCTAAGTCAACAGAAGAATGTTTCCATCGACTTAGAGCTACCATCAATCAGGGAGGTGGTGCTCCCACACCAACATATAGGCAGCATCTATACTACAGGGTTATGCCAACATAGCTACGGTGACATAGCAATGCCTGTATAGTCTCTCTAGTGTAGACATACCCTTGGTTCTTGCAGGAGTGAATTCCATAATCTAGGACCAGCACTAAGAAAACTCTGTCTCTACCACACAAAAGCATAAGCTTCACTCTAAAAGAAGACCATTCAAGTGGCTCTTGAGGACCAAAGTTGTCAAGGGCTATATAGATGTTTACTATTTAACATTCAACTTTTTATATAGTGCTTAATTACACAAACCTTTGCAATAATCTGCAGGGTCTTCTTGCTCCTCATCATCAGATCCCAGAATCTCCTCCTCTGGTTCTGGTGGTGCTGGCTCTGGCAGGGGCGGAGGTGGGGGCGGAGGTGGAGGTGGTGGTGCAGATGGAGCTTTCTGTTGAGGCTCTGGCCTGAAAATGAAAAGAAAGTACATTAACTGAGAAGCTTGGTCAGGATGCTAATTGAGGGTTTAGCCACAAAATCCATCTTTCAAATTTTAGTGAAATACATCTCATTTATTTTCCCACAGTTATTCTTTATATTATCTGGTAATGCCCCAGGTATTTACAAAAATGTATGTAGGTAAAGCTGGCAAGACGAGATATAGCTTTCACATGAAGGTAAACCATTACACTGAAACATCTCATAAAAGGTTTATAGTATCAGGAATAATTAGACATATAAAAATATTACAAATTCCTAACCAATACATGAAATACTGCACATATGCTTTTAGAGTCTGAAGTACTTGGAATCAAGAAAGAATATTCCTCAAAGATGACCAACGTGGACAAGTTATACCAAGTCTCCTCTGTGACAGCAAACAAAGAAGTTTCAAGAACATATTGCAGGGAGCAATCCTCCAACGGCTATTGAAATAAACTAGATGACTCAATAGGCTTTTTTCATATCTAATTTCTATCAGTAATGTAGAAAATCACCTCAATATGGAAGGAGCGAGTAGTAGTAAATAGGAAGAAAAGTCTAAGCTTTTTAGCTAGCCTTTGCTCAAAATATGCAATGGAATCGATCAATGGAAACACACAGATTTTTACCAAATATGTTTTTGAAATAGTGAATTGTTAAAGACATTTTGTACTCTGATAAATATTCTGGCTTCTGAAGATAAGAGATATCCTATAAGTGAGATGTCTTCTTGGTTTAGCTATTTAGAATACATTTCATATACGATAATTAGAATAATTACAATTAGTATTTTGAAGCTCAGAGTTTTGTCAGATTTTCACATTTTGGTTTTCACCAGTTATACACGTAAGAAAAAGAGGACATTTAGGTACCTATCTGCTAAACATTTTTTTCTTTTCTCTCAAATAGGTTGATGTTGTGGGGGCGGAGGGGGGGTTGTATTCATACTTACAAGTATACAGAAAATCTTATTTGCAGGAAAAGAGATCAGTAATATATCGTAGTGCTGTAGGCAAGGTTGATCTCAGCCTTACATCATCAGCATAACTATCTATGCTTATTTTCACATCTACTGCAAATCCCAGCTCTCTGAAAGATCTCATTTAAATTACCAGTATCTCTCCATTAAAACCACAACAATTGAGGACAGGAAAATACATTGGTGTAACATGTTAACTTTTCAACTCTGGAAATCTAAATTCAAATACTGCTCCTTGATCATGACAAAAAATTATTTAGGTGGATTTACCTCAGTCCTACATATATCCATATAACAACACATACCCTTCCACTTTTTTGCACAACATACAGTCTGTTTGGGAAAATACAGCAAGGTACAGTTGGTCAGAAATAAGTTTCCTTGGCAATATGGGGCAGCCTGCACACCAGCTGCTATGCCTTTGCTCTAAGCAATATTAGAACTTGCATGAGTATCAAATTTATCCCTCCTCCACCTCCTCCAGAAACAAATGGAAGAAGTGTAATTACATTCTGAGTAAATTCTGAGATTTAGAAAGACAATTTTGAATATCTTTCATCATCTTTTTTGCTAAGCTATAGACAGGAATAAACAATTATAAAAAATTAAAGATTTGAATGGGAGAGAATAGAAACAGGGGAAGGAAAAACGCATGCATAAGTCATATAGCTAGAGTCCTGCGTGAATATAAAATTTGTATCTGCATCCAATCGATGATCTTCAAACATGGTCTGCGGATATAAAGCAGATATCCGCAGATTTGCAAGGCTCTACATATAGCAATTGTGTTTCTAAATATTTCTTTCAAGGAATTGGATTAATTTTTATTCCTTTTATTCTTCCTTTTTTGTTAGTGTCATTCATCTCTGTACTGCCATTTTTGACTGAAAGAAAACTGAATTTGGTCTCACAAAAACAGCCTCAGCCCAATCACCATCAATCTTACTACAAGATCAATTAATGGACCTGAAATCTACCATCTCCAAAAGCTTGGATTTATTACATAAATGAACAGATAGCATTCAAGCCCAGCTGGATGTTGACAAAAAGCTCTAATCCATTTTTAAAAAGAATTCACAGTGTAAAGCTCCATGTCACAAACCTTGAAACTTCATCTTCTGGACATGAGGCCATTTTGGATACCGTGGTCAAGGACTGTAAACAGTTCAACATTAAGACTGATGAGCTAGAAAACAAATGCACAATCATGAACTTGCACTTGGTTGGCATACCTGAAAACAGTGAGTCAGGTAACAAGGGTATATTTCTGAATGTTTGGAATCATCATATTGGATTATATGACTTTAGAAACTACAGTAACTAACTTCAACCATGAGATTCTACATTGGATAATGTTTCAGAGAGTGTGGCAATAATAGCCAGCTAGAATATATTCCATCACCCCTTACTCCCCTCACTACCACCACCAAAGAATATTTTCACCAGACACCTATGCCAAGGGGCAAGTAGAGCAGAGTGTTGGGTGCAGAGGGAAAGTGTGTTTGGGGAAGGCGATAGGTGAGAGAAGGAGGAGAGAAAGGGTGGGGGGGCAGGTATGAAGTGGGCAGTAGAGTGGAGAGGGTGGTGGGGGAGAAGGATCGGAGCAGCTGTGAGGTCAGGAGTGGAGGACAGGGTTCTGGCACTATAAAATTTAGCAATACATTATTCACTAAACCCTCTCTCTGAAGGAGAGAACTGTGCAAGATGCTAAAGCTACCATGAATCTACAGTGATTTAGTAGCAAGGAGCTACTGTTCTGTTTCTGCACCAGATATTGACAGTACTTAAGGGAGAACTGGGAGTTATCTCAGAAATAGGACTCTAACTTTTCATTACCCATCTTGAAGTAAACAACAAGGGATATCAATAACCTCTCTCCAAAGGCCCAAAGTAGTCCACACTTTTAGAATTTGAAAAAGCAGATATTTCTGGAGAAATAGTCTAACAAAATGAAGCTTCATTTGAGACTTTTCCAACTTACTATATTTGATTTGTTTAAAGAAGAGATTTTTTTTTCTGTTGCAATCCTTGTTATATTTGCTAGCTGGGAATTCAGGGATAGGTTGTTCTTACTGACCTTTGTGTATGTTATATTAGCAATCGTTGGAACAAGGAAGGATGGAAGGAGGATTCTTGAAATAGTTTCTTATCTGGCTATTTAGCATTTTACTTACAAGGTATAAAGTGTTGATTTAAAATTAGAGAGTTCTGTTTTGTCCATGGAGCCTGTAAGACTGACATCTCTGGAAAGGTTAAATTTATTTGCTGCCTGAGAAGAGGATGGGGAAAGACAACACCTGGGTGATTAGCTATGAAAGTACTTCTCCACTTTCGTGGGGGGTTTTTAAACTGAATACATGCTATAGATCACATAAAACTGGTGACTATATCTAACACTTCATTTGGCTGCTTGAATTTTCATCAAATAGTTTAATAAAAACTAGTTATGATACTTTACCAATGTTAAATTTTGTTCTCCCTCTACTACAATATTTCACAGTACTCAGCTGTGCCAGTGCTTATGAAGGAGCACTAACAGGGTTACTTTAGATGTCCTCTTATTGAACAATCAGATACTATGACAGCTACTCTTGTATCCTTCTTTGAGATGTATGAAATAAATATAAAATTAGTTATTGTTGTGATTTTATTTATAACTATAAAGACTACCAAAATGCTAATTTTTAAAAATGTTGTATTTACATTTGTTAAGTGGACTTTAACACACCTTTGGCATTAGAGTCAAAATGCTAAAGTTTTAAATTATAGCAAAAAGCACATATACCAACTTCAATTAATATTTTTTAAAGCAGCATTATCAAACTTCCTATGTAATGCAGTAAGATTTCTAACTAAAGATTATTTACATTATTGCACTTTTATAACATCCCAAATATTAATCTAACACACACATGCTAAAACATACTCACTCATTGTAATTTTTTCTTTCTACATGGGACACCCTGCGCTCTGTGATCCATTATAACTGGATTATTTCTCCTCAACTTTCAAAGCCTGGAGGCTCCTCTTTTTAAAAAATAAAACAAAAAAATTGTCTATCTTTAGAATGTTCTGCCAGCAGGTGGAGCTCTTCAGAGAAATGACTCCCTTTCACTCCCCTGTCAATTGCCCAAGCTAAGATGACAAAACTATCATTCTAATTAATATCATTACAACAGATTAGATATCTCCAGGCAGGATACTTTATCTTATTTGTTTATTATACAAAAAATGGAAATGAAGAATTACAGCAAAGTCAGATCCCAAGCTCTCAATCTCTCTGTAGGAATGCTCCAAAAGAGAAAAAGGAAGGATTGAAGTATTTCCCCTGCAGCTTGAATATAATGCAAAATTTGGTGATAGCCTGCATGTGGTCTTGTAGAGCACGAGGTGCGCACTTCAGAGAAAGAAAAATTATGGATGGGTAAGTAAATTTTTCTGTCCTCTCTTGTGGGCAACTGGTGCTCCAAGATCCCTTACAACTGTGAAGTAGCCAGCAGGAAAACCAATCTTCACAAATGAGAGAGAAATTTAAAACACCAGGAAATTTTAACCAAAAGAATAAACAGCTTTTGTTTGAGAGGCTTTTTTTGTTTGCTAATTTTTTGCTTTTCTTCTTTCTTCCCACACCACATGAAGAGTTTTAATAAAGGAAAAGCAAGAAAGACGTCAGAACCCTTTGTCCAAAAGTCAGACAAAGACAACACAGCTACTTTAAAGTGATGGATAAGAATACACTGAACACCAGGTAGCCATACAGCGAAGTTATTTGAACGAAACATTGTTCTGCATGGGGAATGGCCACGTGTCTGAATGAGTGAGCCCTCACAGAGCGAGGGCAATCTTGTATGAACAATTTGTAGATCTGACAAGTTACTGAATGTATCCATCTGAAAATAGTGGACATGGATGCCTTTGTGCCCCTTATGTCCCTCAACTAATCCTGAAATTGCATCCAATTTTTTTTAGCTTTCTGTAAACAAAATTTGAATGACCTGATCACATCTAAAGTACGCATCTGATTCTCCTAGTTGTGAAAGGTCTTGGTACACACAGAATGAAAACAGACTGGCTGAAGTAAAAAGAATTTTGGGGGACAGAAAATTCTGGTGCAGGCCTGAGAATCACCACTTCTGGGAACAACTGCATATAAGGATTCCAGATGAATAAATCCCCTGAATTTACTAACTCTCCTGGCCAATGTAACTGCTAACGGGAAAAACATTGAATAGAAAGTTACAGGAATACTCCTCCATACATTTAATAAAAGAAAGTTCAGGGATTATTTGAAGTATATGATTCTACTAGTCTCTTGACAGCATCTCTGTAGACCCACATCTTTAAGGAATGAAATATGAGGCTGCTGCAAAAGAAGGACTACAAGTAGAAATACATTTTATGTTTAAAAATGTAGGTCTGAATCTCTTCCATGCAGAAGGATAGGAGGAATAATACACCAACTGATCACAGTACAGTATTTGCATTTCTTGCAGTACTTCATAATGTTGCCATGGCAACTGGCTATGATTTCTACTGCCATCACCAGCTGCCAGTATACATTGTATGTAAGTGGAAAAATCATTTAAATAATAACATAAGAACGGCCATAATGGGTCAGACCAAGGGTCTATCTAGCCCAGTATCCTGTCTTCCAACAGTGGCCAATGCCAGGTGCTTCAGAGGGAATGAACAGAATAGGTAATCATCAAGTGATCCATCCTGTCACCCATCCCCAGCTTCTGGAAAACAGAGACTAGAGACATTTATATAATATGTAATAGAAGAAACTTACAAGGTTTATGATTGTTAAATTTATTGGAGACCTGAGGCCTCATTAAACTTGCTCAAAGATTTTTCAGCTTGTTTCTGTCAAACCTCTAAATTAGCTTAACATTATTAACCTCAAAAACCATAGCATTGGAAATATACATATTTGTGGACCTTATTATAATCTTGTCTGTTTTATTTTGAGTCACAGAGATGAACAAGCCTGGCGCTCCACTAGGGCAAAATTGAACTATTTTATCATTAGAGAGTGAGACTACCTCTAAGCTTTATCTCAGATAAAAGCCACAATTAGAAGCTAAAGATATTCTTGGAATAGGAAATATCTCCCACCCCAACACACTGCACTTGCCTTATCTGAAATCTCAGTGAATTAACTGGATGATATCTTATTTTTTATTTTGTTCTTTTTCTCTCTCTCTTTTTAAATGAATTGATTGCAGAAATCACTGCAATTAAAACAAACAAAAATGTACCTGTAATTCTTGTTCTCTGAATATACTGTGAATAATGGATTGGTGCACCTAGGCTTCAGTCTCAGGACTGAGGGCTAGAAGCAAAATTAACTCAAGCTTCCAAAAAGTAATTCACCCCTGGGATAAGACCACGCACAGACATTTTCAACTCGAAACAGGGCCGGCTCCAGGCACCAGCGCAGGAAGCAGGTGCTTGGGGCGGCCAATTCAAAGCGGCGGCACTCCTTACGGTATCGGGGCGGCACGTCCAGGTCTTCAGCGGCGGGTCCCTCATTTCCTCTCTTCCTCTTTGAGCTGCCACCGAATTACCGCCGAAGAGGAAGAGAGGGAGGACCCGCCGCCAAACTGCCGCAGAAGAAGTGGCGCGACTCAGCTGTCGCCGAAGTGCCGCTGCTCTTTTCTTTTCTTTTTTTTTTTTTTGCCACTTGGAGCGGCAGAAAAGCTGGAGCCGGCCTGGACTCCAAAGAAACTATTTAAGTTAAAAGACAACTGAAAAAGGAGGGTTAGAATGGTGTTTTTCATCATTGTCTAAAGCACTTGTGGACAGTGAATGCTGTTGTAAGAGACTTTATATATATAGATACATAGATGTCATCTTGTCTCTATCAAATCTAACCATTAGAGCTCGTGACAACATTTTAGTCAACGCTGAAACATCTCATGGACATATACTGGTTTAAAAAACATTTGCTTTGTGAAGTTTTGTTGAGAAAGACTCATATTCTGATAGCCTAGTGCCTAGGTCAATGCCCTGGGAGACTCAGGTTCAAGTCCCTGCTCTGCCTGATTCAGAGTGATGTGGGATGAAGTATTCTACACTGAATCAAGAAGAGAAGAGACTGGAATCTGCATTCCAAGCCAGTGCCCTAATTACCAGGCTATGGAGTGCAAAAGTCTCAGTCTCTTCCTCTCACCCAAATCGAAAATGTTTGAAGGTTGCTATGACGCAGCAGAGGAGGTTACTTACTAGGGATGTAAAATGTTAACCACATAACTGGTACCTATTAGTCTTGCCGTTTACGTATTAGTCTAACCGGTACATATTAGTCTAACCCACCTTAACTGTTAACCCCTGGGCACTCCAGCCGGCCTGCAGTGGCCCCAGCCACGCCGCCCGGAGTGACTCCAGCCGCAACAGCTCCAGCCCCGCCGGCCCGAGCAGCTCCAGTTCCAGTGGCACTGGCTGGATTGGCTCCAGCCATGCCGGCTGGCCAGCCCTTTAATCGGTTAACTGTTTAAATGAAATATTTTTAATCGTTTAAACAGTTAAATTTTTAAACAGTATTTATATCCCTATTACTTACCTGTAACTGGAGATTCTTTAAGATGTATGATCCTTGTTTATATTCCAAAAGTGGGTGCGCATACATGCCATGCGCTGGAGTCTGAAGTTTTCAGCAGCAGTGTCTGTTGACCCGCATATGTGTCTTTTGTTGCCTTGTGCTCAGTCACCATCCTACCGCTGAATAGACTGTCTGCAGCAGAGGGGACAATGAGCAGGTACTGGAATATAGATAGGGACCACATATTTTGAAGAACCTCCAGTTACAGGAAAGTAACCTCCTGTTATTCTTCGAATGATGGTCACTGTATGTATTCCAAATACAGATGAGTACAAAGCAGTGATCAGCTCAGAGGCGGGCAAAAGGACAAGAAAGTTATCGCCTGCTGCAGGACAGCACGTCCCATGATCGCATCTTTGGCTGCCCACTTGTCCATGGCGTAGTGCGCTGAAGGTATGGACAGAGTGCCAGGTCACTGCACGGCAGATATTGTGCATGGGGACTTCTGCCAGAGAGGCGGAGGTAGTCACATGCGCCCTTGTGGAGTGAGCCATAATTCTGCTGGCCGGTGCGGCACTGGAACATGCATAGCATTCCATGCTGCATGAAAAGATCCACTTGGATATGTGCTGTGAGGAGAGGGCCTGCCCCCTTGACCATTCCGCAATAGCCACAGAGAAGTGTGGGGAGGTGCAGAAGGTGCATGTCCAAGTAGAATGCTAGTGCACGTCAGATGTCGAGGGAGTGCAGCATCCTGTCCATAGAAGTGGCATGCGGGTTAGGATGGAAGACCGGGAGATGGTTGAGGTGGAAGTCAGAGATGACTTTTCGGAGGAACTTAGGGAGACTTTGTCCTTATGGAAGATCATATAGGGGATCAGCCACGATGGCCGCAAATACACTGGCCAGCAAGTGGAATTGATGACAACAAGAGGACCTTCATGGATATGTGTGAGAGGGAGCACACGCTGACCGCCAAAGCGGGGGAAGGGGAAGCAGAAAGCAGAGCAGGGGACTCCCGTTGAGGTGGAGAAGCATGCCTCAGAAGGCTGTCATGCTGCACAGCCAGCATGGGAGCCAACTGTACCAGTGCCTCTTTCTTCCTCTTTGCCTTCTTTCCCGCCACATGTGTAGTCATAGGGAGTGACATAGTGGGTTCTGCACGCAGCATCTCACCCAACCGGGCACAGCTTGGGTAGGAAACGCTGTGCATCACAGCAGTCCACGATGGGGAGCTTGCAGCTCTCCTTCTTGGCCTTCTCATGCTTTGGGCAGGAGTGATGAAGAGGGTGGGGCACTCACCACCGGTTCCACCAGTCCAGAATTGGGACACTGCACGGGGCTGGAGTGCTTCCTCCATAAGAAATCTGCAGAGACGCAGGAGACAAGCCTTGCAGATCCGCAATAGAAAGGACCTGCAGATGTCGCAACGTGCTGTGAGATGCGCTCCCTCCAGGAAATAGAGGCAGCAGTTCTTAAATCCCAGGACGTGAGGGCATATTAATCCGACGACGTCAGGCTCTCTCCATTGTCAGGGTATGGACAAAATAAACTAATTAGACTTTTCTTTCTTTAATTTCTATGATCACTACATGTATGTATTCATATATCATGAAAGAAGTGGGTTGAACACATGACTGAAAGTGAACTTATGACAGGTTATGATAAGAAAAGTAATACTATTCAGCATAGAATCGTACTTTAAATGGCCACACCTAACAAACTGCCAGGGTGAATTAACAAAAACTAATTTCTGCAGTGAATCCATGGACTGCATACAATTATGTATATGGAGCAGCCTTCAATCTCTTGAACTAATATAGCACATGTTGCTCAGGACTTAAAACTGACATTTGCTGATTCAACAAATTACTTTTAAACCAGTAGCAATCATTCTATAATACATGGTGTGTACAGTGAATATGAATTTTAAAATGTGACTGCAAGGCCAATGTAAAATATTTTAATATATTTATTAAATTCCATAATCCAACATGCTTCGGTTTCATTTCTTATGACTATGTGGAAAACATGACTTTTGTCATTTTTTACTTTTGTATTTTTTATTTTTCCACTGGTAACGATTTATGCAAGTAAGGACGCCAGTAAAACAGCAACAGGGTGAAACTATCCACTGATTTAAAAAACATGCCTTTATAAGTTTCTGTATGGAGAAGAGACTGTTCTCAAAATAGTATATAGTTTACAAATGAATTCAGTTAGGGGAATAAATAATATATCTTGATGAAATGTGGATGCCTGGAAAATGTGTACTGAAATAATTCAAATTTTGAAAATAGATCAGTTTAGTAACAAGTTGGAGCTTTACATACTATGTTAATTGTTCTATCTAGTTCTCTACAAAGATATTGTAATATTCATAAAGAAATGCACAAAAAGGCATCTTTATATAATAGATTGACAAAATATGTATTTTTCCAGTCATAATGAAGATTTTAGGATCCTCTGGTAAAGCACCAAGACTGCTGCAATGATTACGCACAACATAGCAACTCGAACAGGTCATGGCATGTTAAATGAAAACTGAATGTTGCTTTTATGACTTTATAACTCAAATTTAAAATGTTGGTTTGCATTTAAATTTCCTTACAAAGTTTAGACAGGATAACTTGCACTGACTTTGCTTTGCAGTCATCCCCTCATCCCCAGCCCCACACCAGAGCCCACACCCCCAGCCAGAGCCTTCACCCCCTCCCGCACCCCAACTCCCTGCCCCAGCCCAAAGCCCCCTCCCACACCCTGAACCCATTTTTGGCCCCACCCCCAGTTAGAGCCATCACCCCCTCCCACACCCCAACCCCCTGCCCCAGCCCAGTGAAAGTGAGTGATAGTGGGGGAGAGCAAGCCATCGAGGGAGGGGGAATGTAGTGATCGGCGGGCAGGGCCTCAGGGAAAGGGCAGGGCGGTGCCTTGGGGAAGGGACAAGGCTAGGACGTTCGGTTTTGTGCGATTAGAAAGTTGGCAATCCTAGCTGTACCATCTTATCAACTGACTTACATTGATTCCATCTTATCATCACAACAAACTCTAATTGTGTTAGAAGATGGTAAGACTGAAGGAAAGATAGTGATGTCCAATTTCAAGCCTTTGTTTATTCTGATGATTTCACTGTCTCCACCAGCCTGGCAGGGATCTCTCTAGGTCAGAGCACAAGCATATTGATGTGGCAGTGTTGGGAAGCATAATTATACAATGACAACATGATTCATTTTCTAACATTATCTGGAGTGAAAGTTATTAAACTTTTAAAATAGGGACTTCCTTCATTAATATGACTATTTATTTGTACTGTGGTCGCACACAAAGGTCACAAATCAAAGTGGGAGCCCATAGTGCTAGAGGCTGCACAAATACAATAGCATTATTGAGCAGTTAACCTTTGGAATAATATTTTTGAGGAACCACAAAAGTAGAGTAACTTCTAAAAAGCAAACCATGTTCTTTCGTGTCCTGAACAGTTTCTGACTCTGCTAACAAACAGGAAAGTATTTAGGGCAGTTAATAAAAAAAAAAAAAAAAAAAAAAAAGACGCACTGGAAATTAAATTTAACCCATTTTTTTTCTTGCCATGTTTAGGATTATAATTAGCAATCATAGCTTTCATCATCTCCACCCAAGTTTTTGGACCAAAAAAGAATGAGTTAATAATGAATCAGAAGAGCTTGGCTCAGTTATTAGTTATTTCAGACACGTGAAAGCTGTCTAGAAAATCTTTTTCTCCCCTTGAAGTACTTGTTCAATAAGAATAATTTTAATTTTTTAGGCTTTTTTCCTCCACTTCTTATTTCCTGCATTTCCCACCCAAAGTTTTTTAATATTTGGCCATACAATTAGTACTATTGAGAATCATGGGAAACTTTCTGTGGCAGTGTTAAAGTTATACTTGCACAAAAAGCAATGTAGAAGTTAGCCATGTTAAAGAACTTTAGTAGGAATGCCGAAAATTTAAATTGCATGTAAGTTACTATTTTTTCAGTATATGAATTAATATTTAATTCACTGCCCCATCTACATGTCCTGGTCACTCATCTAGAATTCAATGTCTCTGCCATTACAAATATATCTGGATTGTGAATGGGAGCAGATTGGAGCTTACGGTTAAACTCATGATGATGAGAGCTGCGAGAAAGCACAGGTGATATTGTTCACCAAGTTTCAATCAACAGAAGCACTGTCCTCAAAAAGCAATGCTTTGCTCTGTCACATCCAAAGAGCCTGCATTCCAGCCATGGTATGGAAGCAGGCAAACTGCAATAATCCCACATTACCCTCACCAGAGAATATGGGTCGGACCAAACACAATGGAGAACTGGTACCCAAGCTAATGTCACTGTAGCCAATCCCTAGAAGCTGTGCAGAAATGTGTTACCTGTGGATATGTCAAAGGGATCATATCACAATAATGTAGCTGCAGAAATGCCACTGCAGCATGCACTGGGGCCTGTAAATGCAAGGGATGTGTCGGCACATAAAAACATAAGAATGGCCATACTGGGTCAGACCAAAGGTCCATCTAGCCCAGTATCCTGTCTTTCGACAGTGGCCAATGCCACGTGCCTCAGAGGGAATGAACAGAACAGGTAATCATCAAGTGATCCATCCCCCGTCGCCCATTCTCAGCTTCTGACAAACAGAGGCTAGGGACACCATCCCTGCCCATCCTGGCTAATAGCCATGGATAGACCTATCCTCCATGAATTTATCTAGTTCTTTTTTGAACCCTGTCATAGTCTTGGCCTTCACAACATCCTCTGGCAAGGAGTTCCACAGGTTGACTGTGCATTGTGTGAAAAAATACTTCCTTTTGTTTATTTTAAATCTGCTGCCTATTTAATTTGGTGGCCCCTAGTTCTTGTATTATGAGAAGGAGTAAATAACACTTCCTTATTTACTTTCTCCACACAGTCATGATTTTGTAGACCTCTATCATATTCCCCCTTAGTCGTCCCTTTTCCAAGCTGAAAAGTCCCAGTCTTATTAATTTCTCCTCATACGGCAGCCATTCCATACCCCTAATCATTTTCGTTGCCCTTTTCTAAACCTTTTTTCAATTCCAATATATCTTTTTTTGAGATGGGGCGACCACAACTGCAGGCAGTATTAACTGTATTAACCACTGCTATCATGGGCGCATGGTGTTACTTCCATCCATAATCTGCACACATTTGATGAGGCTGGTTTTCATCTCTGTTGCCTTCCTCAAGAATGTGGGCGTACCTTGGATTTATACAGGGGCAATATGATATTTTCTGTCTTAACTATCCCTTTCTTAAGGATTCTCAACATTCTGTTCACTGTGTGGAACTGTTAAATTATTCCTGTCTAAACAATGTGCACAACATACAGTAACTGTCTGCAGTGGAATAAAAATCATAGAAATTTACTAATTTTTCACATTTTATTTACATTTTGAACTCCAATTTAGAAGGTGAAATATTCAAAATTCAGCTTGGTAAACTATTTTTTCATTCAAATTATGAAAGATAACTTGTTTAACTACTTTTCTCCAAAAATGCCTCTGACATTTTATTTTATAGAAAATGTGCCCAGTCAATAAAAGAAAAAAATCTGACTCATCCTTGGTTACTATTACAGGTTGAAATTTTTCTTTAATGTTCCACAGTGCCACATGTTCTCTCTACATATCTTTATTATGTTGATGGATCTTTGAATTCCCCCCAAGACTTCTAAAGGTCTCTCCGCTTTGGGGCAACCAATTTTAATAACAATATTATTACAGTGTTCCACAGTATCACTTTTCTTTGTGCAGTGGGACTGACATATCCTGAGTTTAGAAGATATATTATCAGTAATACCCTAGTGCATTTGTATTATAACATACACATCAACAGGAGTTAAAAAAATAACACCTGCATCTTATGTAGATTCAAACTGATGGAACTGAAAACAGATGACATCTTTAGTTAAAAATTGCACAAGTACAACACTGTTCGCAGGGAACCATGAATGCTCTCAAAGTCAATTTATTCACTTAGTTACATTTAGAAAGAACACAGCAACAGTCTACAGTAAGAATGAAGTGCAAAAATGTGGTTCTTAAAAATAATTATCAAGAGTATGTAAAAGATTTATAGTAGTGTTATAGGGTAAAACCGTAATAAAAAAGAAATGCCAAAATATACCACCACACAATAGTGAAATATACACACAAATACTAATACTAACACTTCAAAGGGTATGATGTTGGTTTTTTTAATACTTTTTTCCCCATAACCCACAGAAGCAATATATAGACTTTGCAGAACTTTTAGACTTGAGAGCAATTTTAGCATTGCTCTCTGTCATTCAGCTACATTGAACCCATGGCAAGATAAATCAAACTTTAGCTTGTTGATGCCAAGATCATCTTTTTGCCCCTCAGATCATATCCATCAAGCAGCAACAGACTTTTGCTGTGTTTCAGAAACTTTTAAGGCCTGAGACCCAAATAAGCAATACTTCACCTAGCAGTTTATCAAGAACGTGGCAGCAGGCTACTTGTCACAAAAGCCTGAAGAATCTGCTACTTACATTTACTAACTATGGAAGCAGACTTCAAGACATCCATCAATTATGTGCTGAATAATTCTATTCTTAAGTGATATTTTTTCTCTTTTTTAATATCCTTTCGTTAGATATTTTAGACCTATATTCAAGATATATGATGCTGTTGTGGAACACTGTCAAACTGTGTTGATTTCTGAAGCTACTTTGTAAGTCTTCCTTTTGATAAAGGAAAGCTCAGCTGGATATTGTGAAAGATATTGGATCACTGATGGTTGATTAAGTTTTCTTCATTTGGTATAAAATTCAAATATTGTGTTCTATATTGTACTAGGAAATACAAAATATTATGCTCTTGAAAATGGCAGATTATGTATGACTAATTATTTGGAGGTTAATGATTTTGGAAGGGTACAATGCCATTCCCAATTAAATCTCAAGGAATAGTTTTCTCTCGTGTCTACTATTTAGATTTTTCACTATTAAAATGTTGTTTTCATACCTACAGTATACAGAATAATTTTTATATGGGATAATTGTGGTTGATATTTAGTTCTACTATGTGTTAATTTTCTCTCTTCTTCCTAATATGAATACTGAAACTATTTATATTACTCTTCTGAGAAAACCTTCAGTATTACTAGTATTGCTTTGATGACCAAGGAAAACAGGGCAGAGTGCAGAGGTGGCATAAAATTGTTGATGATACTATTCAGCTATAAAGTAACTGGGAACATAACTGAATATTTTAAATGGAATTCTTGTATTTGTATCAAATTGCTAACATGTACTGCATATATTTAAAAAAATACACCAAAGTAAAAGGTAAGTTAGAAAAGAATATCTGAGAGGATTATAACTAAGGGTCTCTTTATACAGTGATTTTTTAAATTTCCCTTTTATTAATTTTTTTCAATTCACTTTTCTGACTGTCGGTTGCTGCTATATTCATCTTCTACTCCTTGTCTTCAAATACCTGCATAAATCTCCCCCAGCCTACATCTCACATCTCCTTTTCACTTTATCACCAATGGAAGTTTTGATGCCCCTTCGTGTCCTTTTCCTCCCAACTTTATGACTTTTTCCCCCTTGCCCCTATGCATTTCTCTTGCAAGACTCCCTGGGGGTGTCTCACCTTCTTTCAGGTTTAAGACCTGTGAGGCACGGATTGCCTTTATAAATCTAAAGGCAACACGAAAGCAGTGGACTTATTCCTTGACTTAAGCAAAGCTTTTGATACTGTCTCCCACAGTACTCTTGCCATCAAGTTAAAGAAGTATGGGCTGGATGAATGGACTATAAGGTAGATAGAAAGCTGGCTAGATCGTCGGGCTCAACGGGTAGTGATCAATGGCCCCATGTCTAGTTGGCAGTCGGTATCAAGCGGAGTGCCCCAAGGGTTGCACCTGGGGCCGGTTTTGTTCATTAATGATCTGGAGGATGGCATGGACTGCACCCTCAGCAAGTTTGCAGATGACACTAAACTGGGAGGAGTGGTAGATATGCTGGAGGGTAGGGATAGGGTACAAGGGGACCTAGACAAAATTAGAGGATTGGGCCAAAAGAAATCTGATGAGGTTCAACAAGGACAAATGTAGAGTCCTGCGCTTAGGACCGAAGAATCTCATGCACTGCTACATACTAGGGACCGAATGGCTAGGTAGCAGTTCTGCAGAAAAGGACCTAGGGGTTACAGTGGATGAGAAGCTGGATATGAGTCGACAGTTTGCCCTTGTTGCCAAGAAGGCTAATGGCTGTATAAGTAGGGGTATTGCCAGCAGATCGAGGAACGTGATCATTCCCCTCTATTCAACATTTGTGAGTCCTCATCTGGAGTACTGTGTACAGTTTTGGGCCCCACACTACAAGAAGGATGTGGAGAAATTGGAAAGAATCCAGCAGAGGGCAACGAAAATGATTAGGGGGCTGGAGCACATGACTTATGAGGAGAGGCTGAGGGAACTGGGATTGTTTAGTCTGCAGAAGAGAAGAATGAGGGAGGATTTGATAGCTGCTTTCAACTACCTGAAAGGGGTTCCAAAGAGAATGGATCTATACCGTTCTCAGTGGTAGCAGATGACAGAACAAGGAGTAATGGTCTCAAGTTGCAGTGGGGGAGGTTTAGGTTGGATATTAGGAAAAACTTTTTCACTAGGAGAGTGGTGAAGCACTGGAATGGGTTACCTAGGGAGGTGATGGAATCTCCTTCCTTAGAGGTTTTTAAGATCAGGCTTGACAAAGCCCTGGCTGTGATGATTTAGTTGGGGATTGATCCTGCTTTGAACAGGGGGTTGGACTAGATGACCTCCTGAGGTCCCTTCCAACCCTGATATTCTAATTCTATGATCTATTTTGTACTACACACCACATTATCTGTTCTTAATAATAATTTGAAATACACAAGTGATTTTCATGCATATTAGAATAGACTACTTTACAGTTTTGTTCACTTTTTTTTAATGTAGACTCAAAAGGCAATCCACATGCCTTCAACCTAAGAAAACCGATATAAAGATGGACCTTAAAACTAATATTCCATGCTATGATGATGAAGTTGCCCCAGAGGAAAAGCACATCCTGATGGTTTTAGAAATTTTTGTTTTGCAACATATACTTGAAAAGAAGGGAAGTTATTTAAGTCATGTTTTCCCATTTATACCCTTAGAGACCTCGAGATGTCAAATTAACTATAACATTCATAAATGAGCCGATGCCAGGAAGCTCTAGGCAGCGTAACTCTTTAGAGCCTACCTAGTTTTCCAGAGCTGGAGGATACTGGAAAGGATACTTCCATATATTCCTGGCTGGTTTCATATGGCCCTCCCTATTTGAGTATTTATGCCTTCTGTCCTGAGCACGTAAGTCCTCCTGTCAATAAATGGAATAACCAATGCAGAGGCTATGAGAAGAAAGAAGCCTCAATACCAAGGACTGTGGGTTTGAGATATAGCATTTAAAAACTCTATATAGATTTTATTAAGAAAACTTAACATAGTTTAAAAGCTAGAATACAAAAAGGAAATCAACTATCATTACCTTTGTATATGAAACCAATGCATGTTTTTGAGCAGATAACTAAAGCAATTCTACCTGAAGAATACACAAAAAAATAACTTTTATAGATAAGATCTGTAGTTTCTACATAATCGAGCATATGTTCATTTTATTCGATTATTCGTTCGATTTATGAGCTTTTCTCCATTGTTTCATTCTCTAGACAGATTTTTTTTTAAAAGAATTAAATATATGGTCAAACTGAAAAGTAACGTGAAATTTCAAAACCCTGGCATCCCTAGCAAATAATTAGGCTGGAATAAATCACATTATGAAAATATACAAGCAAACAACTAGCTGTATGAGGTAATGCAACACGCATTAAAATGAAGCCTGCAGCTAAATCAAGCCAATGGAGAACACTAAGCACTGGAAGGTATGGTGTAGGCCAGGGGTGGCCAACCTGAGACTGAGAAGGAGCCAGAATTTACCAATGTACATTGCCAAAGAGCCACAGTAATACGTCAGCAGCCCCTCATCAGCTCCCCGCCCCCAGCACCTCTCGGCCACCGGCAGCCCCGCCGATCAGCGCCTCCCCTTCCCTCCCCATCAGTTCTGGGGGGGGGGAGCGAGGGCACGGCAGGCTCAGGGGAGGGGGCAGGAAGGGGTGAAGTTGGGGCAGAGCCTGTGGCAGAGCCAGGGGTTGAGCAGTGAGCATCCCCAGCACATTGGAAAGTTGGCGCCTGTGGCTCCAGCCCCAGAGTCAGTGCCTATAGAAGGAGCCACATATTAACTTCTGAAAAGCCGCATGTGGCTCCAGAGCCACAGGTTGGCCACCCCTGGTGTAGGCCAAGGCCTTTCTGCAGTAAGACGCAGCAGAAATAGTAGGACAGCAGCAGCCATGAGCTAAGAAGCGGGGAGTCACAATACAATATTGGGTAGTTAAGAAGCATTTCTGCCCTAATAGCACCAACAGTGACCAATCAAACAGAAAAATCTTGAGATGTGTAAAGAGCACTTGGCAAGATAACATTATCTAGCAAAACCACTTATCAGCAATTTCGGTTGAAAAGACACCATTGATTGCTTTTGTCTGTTTTTTAATTTGTAATACTTCATTTGTTTTCCTATAGTTATCACTGTATTCTTTAATTTATTTTTGTCAAAATTTAACTCAACTACGGTGGTGGGGTATGATTGCTTAAAGAATTGTTACGTAATGGGCTAAGATTGGTGAACAATTGGTGTAATGTTTTCGTTTAAAATGATTGGTTACGTTTTAACTAAGTAAAATACAAGTTTTAACTATATGAACTGGGGTCCAAAAGGAAGTTCTTTGGAACCTAACTCCAGGACACGGCCCAAGATCAGAGCTGCCAGACCTCAAAACCCTGCAAACCATACTGTGCAGAAGCCGGAGTCCCCAGATGATCTAATCTTGACTAGCCATCAAGAAAAGTTTGTCTGCCTTATTGGGAGTGTCGAACATTGTATGCTTAGCATGTGTATTCTGATGATCAATTATTAATAAATATAGGTCAAGATGTTACTGTGTAAGACTCTTTCACTGGGAAAAGGTCCTGCAAACCCACAAGGTTACGCCCTGAGGCCAGGATGAGTAAGGGTGGGTATTTAAATTGACCAGGTTTTGCATCAAGTCCAGCACAAATTAACTGGGTTACACCTTGAGCCCACGGTATGGTACAAGTGGGGTGCCCTACATTGTGTGCGGGTCCCAGAAAAATAACTTGAGGCAGAAGATTTTCAAAAGCAGAATAGTGGTATGCAAAACAACAGTTATTTACTAAATACTTCTACTTCTGGCCAATACCTAACAGAGAGAAACAGCCTAGCAGGCAAGCATGCTCCTTATAGCTGGTTGTCAACTTTCCTTATGGGTTGCACCTTCCTTGCTATGACAACTAGAATCACAAAATCTTTATTTGGAATGTGGAATTAACTGGTTTTAGAAAACTTGAGATTCAGGAAATCAGAAAGCACATACCGTATTTTCCGGCGTATAAGACGACTGGGCGTATAAGACGACCCCCAACTTTTCCAGTTAAAATATAGAGTTTGGGATATACTCGCCGTATAAGACTACCCCTCTTCCAACGCACACCAAAAAAAAATTTAAAAAACATCAGATTTGATTTCAATATGGTAATTTTAATTCAAATGCTTATGACATGCAGGTACTTAGCAGGAAAACTGTCACTTATAAACATAAGGCTGTTTGTCATCAAACATGTAAACATAAAACAGTGCAAGTGGATTAAACTTTTCCTAATTCACTCTAAAGCTGAAAGGAAGGATAAGACAATGAACCCATGGGAGCTGCCATGCTGTTTGTTTTCTAAGCTGTCAACCAAACTGGAACTGATGATGATAGGAGGAAGATAACAAACAAGAGAGAGAGAGCAAGTGCCGGGCAAGTCCCTGGCGAGTTAGCAACGCCCATCATAACTGCAAGCTACGGTATTTTTACAGGTTTTGCTGGCGTGACAGTTTCCCTTTAAAAGCCTTCAAAATCCTCCTGTTCGTCATCTGATATCATAAGTACATCAATGACATCTTGTGATACATTTGTAAGGCAGTCATCGTATGGATCGAATTCCGTATCAGATGGTGTGGTCTCAGCTTCGGCTTCCTCTTCATCTTGCCACAAGTAGTCGTCCTCCATACCATCTAATGAATTTGATATGCCACACTTCTTGAAAGACTTGATTACTGTTTCTGCATCAATATCATTCCAGGCTTTTATGACAAACTTGCACAAAACATCCAACTGTGGAGCACGCATGTTTCCTCCTTTTGTGAATGACTTTTTGCCGCTAACCATCCATTCATTCCACTGTTCTTGAAAGCGATCTTTAAATGGCTTGTTTAGGCACACATCCAGTGGCTGTACCAACGATGTCAATCCTGCAGGAATAACTGCCGCATCTGTGTTTAGTCTTGCAAGCATTTGCTTGGTGCTGGGAGTTAAATGAGCCCTGAACATATCCCACACCAGTAGACTACATTTTTGAATAAGTCCACCTGGTCGCCTGCTCCATACATTATCAAGCCATAGCTTTACCCCTTCTTCATCCATCCAGCCTTTTTCATTCACATGTACAAAACAACCAACAGGGAACTTGAATTTCGGCATTGTTTTTCTTTTAAAAATAATCATTGGTCTCAGTTTGGCGCCATCAGCTGTGCATCCTAGTACCACTGTAAAACTGGACTTCTCATGTCCTGTTGTTTTAATTAAAATTGTTTTTTCACCTTTTTGATGGACAGTTTTATTTCCAACCATATCAAAATTCATTGGAGTTTCATCCATATTTCCAATACTACTTAACGCATAGCCATGTTTAGTGCGCTGTTGTATTACGTATCGATGGAAACTATTTACTTTGCTATCAAGATGTGCAGGTAATTTTGGGGCAATTTTCATCTTTTGCCTCAGTACCATATTATGCCTTCCCATGAATCTAGTACACCAGGATACAGTGGCCTTAAATCTGTTGCTGTGATCTGGGTTAGATTTGGCCCACTGAAGTGCAAACAAATGTATTTTATTTCGTGTCACTACATAAGCGTTTTGGCGATGCTCATTCACCATGTCTGCTACATGTTTTTCGAGTTCTGGCCAATGTGGAGTGCCTCTTCTTAATGCACACTTACCCCTTGGCATACTCTTTAATGCTTTTTCATTTGCTTTCCAGTCCCGAACCATCTTTTCTGTTACTCCATATTGTCTTGCAGCAGCGCAGTTATTATGTTCCATGGCAAAGTTTACAACTTTAAGTTTGAAACTGGCTTCATATTTCTTTCTTCTTGCTGTTGGAGCCATGATGGGGTTTTGACTGTTGGACATTTGTATACTGTACTGTATGTACTGGTGCTATACTGTATGAACAGGTACAGATACTGGTGCTGTACTGTATGTGGTACCCAATATACAACAACCAGCCAATCACGGCAAGCGATGTACCTTACCGGCGATTGGCTGGTTGTTGTATACAAAGCCTGCTTGGATTGGTCAGCTCTCCCTGCCTGCCCAGCCCTCCCTGTCTCCAAGACTATCAGAGCGGTAGCGCAAACACGCCTCTTTCACCCGTCTGGCCCGCCCTTGTATCCTATTACCTCCTTCTCTGCCTCTCAGATCTCGCACATGCGCGCCTGCGCCGCTTCACTGCAGTCCTCAGGAGCGAGATCTGAGAGGCAGAGAAGGAGGTACGGTAATAGGATACAAGGGCGGGCCAGACGGGTGAAAGAGGCGTGTTTTTCTGGGCACAGCGCCGCTCTATCTCTTTTTTCCATACCCCGGGCGTCCCGGACGCCTGCAGCTTGCTCCGCCCTTCACTTACACCTTCCCGGTGAGGCGCCCCCTCACCTCGTCATCGGGCGGGGATGCGGCCGCAGCCGTTTTTGAGCTCCCCCCACCATATGCGGCGACCGCAGATTCTCCAGTCCGGCTCGGAAGTTTCAGCACCCGCCCTATAAGACGACACCCGGCGTATAAGACGACCCCCGACTTTTGAGAAGATTTTCCTGGGTTAAAAAGTAGTCTTATACGCCAGAAAATACAGTATTTTCCCTGAACACTAAGTTCACTGTGTGGCCTTAGACTTCCAAGGAACTGAAAAAATAGATCACACTGATCAATATGTGGTAACTAAATGCACAATAATCAACACTGAATCAGCCAATTAACATGTAACACACTCATTAAGTACATCTCAGATAGAAACATGGTACTAACTGAAACATAGAGCCACACAATGCTGGGGAGGGAGGCTTTACCACCCTTGTTCCCCATCTTTCTCTCTCACACCCACCCACACCCCTGAAAAAAGTTACATTGGCCAAAAGAAAGCCAAAGTAAGACAAAGCTTTCAAATTTTTCAACCTGTTTGTCACTCATGCGAATGCATCCTGGCCTCATGAATGCAATTATTATTATTAATTAAAACTAGCACATAATGTTCTTGCAGTGTATTGGATTGTATATAAATAGATCTCTTGTGAGCCCTGTAAAACTGTGTCTAGAGGCTTTAGATAGTATTTCCACTTTACAGGCTGTAATTATTGTAATTTTGCAAACTACCATTCATCAACTCACCTGAGATGACTGAAAATTGGCCCTTTGATCTCACAACATTGTGACTGTCACATGGAACCACCTCCGACTGCAGACAGCTCTGTCTCTTTAGAGACCAGGAGGTGACCTTCTACTGCTCTTTCACTATCATCAGGGATGTAGAGGGCAGGATGGAAAGTTGCAAGCCCTGCCAATTTCCCAAAGCCAGCAGACACACATTTCTCCTCCCCCCCACCTCCCCAAACCAAAAAAATTAGCAGCATATGCAAGAGAAGTGTCTAGATTTTTTTTTCCAAAGCTGGTAAAACTTGTGACACTTTTGTAAGGCTGAATTACTGAACCTATGATTCCATGACTGAAAGCATGGATTGAAGATCTTACTTTTTTCAAATTTGCCAAAAAATAGATTTATGGGCACAGATTTTAAAATCTGAAATAATCAGATGTTTGTCTATCTAGACAATCTCTTGGTCAGTCTCTCAAGAAATTATTTCAGTTAAATTACAGTAACTCCTCACTTAAAAGTCGTCCTGGTTAATGTTGTTTCGTTGTTACGTTGCTGATCAATTAGGGAATGTGCTCGTTTAAAGTTGCGCAATGCTAGGGTTACCATATTTAGCAAATAAAAAAAAAAGAGGACCCTCCACGGGCCCTGGCCCCGCCCATTTCCCCACCCCCAGCCCCGCCCCAACCCCGCCCCCTCCTCCCTCCCACTCCCAACCACGCGAAAAGGGCTGCCCGAGCGCTACCGGCTTCATGGTTTGCCGGGCAGCCCCCAGACCCTGCGTCCCCGGCCGGCGCTTCCCCAGCGCAGCTGGAGCCCGGGAGGGGAAGCGCCCAGCCGGGGGCGCAGGGTCTGGAGGCTGCCCGGCAAACCGTGAAGCCGGTAGCGCTTGGGCTTCGGGCAGCCCCTATGCCTCTGGACCCTGCGCCCCCGGCCGGGCACTTCCCCTCCCGGGCTCCGGTGGCGCAGGGTCTGGAGGCATGGGGACTGCCCGAAGCCCGTAGCGCTCGGCTCTTAAACAGAGCCGAAGAGTCAGGGGAGGAGCAGAGCCGCCGCGGCCGGAAGCTCTGCTCCTCCCCTGACTCTTCGGCTCTGTTTAAGAGCCGAGCTGCCTGAGCGCTACCGGCTTCGGGCAGCCCCCATGCCTCCGGACCCTGCGCCGCCGGAGCCCGGGAGGGGAAGTGCCCGGCCGGTGGCTGGGGTCCGGAGGCAAGGGGGCTGCCTGAAGCCCATAGCGCTCGGGCAGCTCGGCTCTTAAACAGAGCCGAAGAGTCCGGGGAGGAACACAGCCGCCGCGGGAGGGGAAGTGCCCGGCCGGCATTTTCCCGGACATGTTCGGCTTTTTGGCAATTCCCCCCAGACGGGGGTTTGATTGCCGAAAAGCCGGACATGTCCAGGAAAAAACGGACGTATGGTAACCCTATGCAATGCTCCCTTCTAAAGTCATTTGGCAGCCGCCTGCTTTGTCCACTGCTTGCAGGAAGAGCAGCCTGTTGCAGCTAGCTGGGGGGGCTGGAACCAGGGTGGACCGGCAGCCCCCCATCAGCTCCCCCCTCCCCTAATTTCCCTATGCTGCAGCCGCCAGCAGGCTATCAATCGGCAGTTCAGCCGTCCCTCCCCCCACTGCCATGTGCTGCTCATGGCCTCTGCCTTGGAGCTGCTCCTAGAGACTCCTGCTTGCTGTGCAGGGGGGCAGGAGAGGAGCTAATGTCAAGGTGTCCCCCTCCCCCCCGCTTACCCCTTTTCCATATAGAGCAAGGAGGGGACAGGGACGGAGAAAGACAGAGAGCGCTTGGGGCAGCAGCTGATGTCTCAACTTCCTGATCCACTTAAAAAGACAATGCACTTAAGAGTGGGTCAGCTTACTTAAAGGGGCAGTGTGCATCTCTCTCTCTCTCTCTCCCACACAGACAAGGTGTGTGTCTGTCTCTGTCTGCTATGCTGTCTCCCCTCCCTCGGGTTCGTGCTGCCTTGTGTGAGAGGCTACGTTAAAAACAATGTGTTAACCCTTGAGGGCTCAGCCGAGTGCTAGTTCGTCATTTAGCAGCAAGGCATTCCCTGGGAAATATCCCTCCCTCGTCCACCTTCTAACTTCACCACCTCAACCACGCTTCACAATCATCATAGCTGTGAACAGTATTAAATTATTTGTTTAAAATGTATACTGTGTGTATATCTATATAATATATAGTTTTTTGTCTGGTGAAAAAAATTTCCCTGGAACCTAACTCCCCGCTATTTACATTAATTCTTATGGGGAAATTGGATTTGCTTAACATCGTTTCGCTTAAAGTCACATTTTTCAGGAACATAACTACAACATTAAGCGAGGAGTTACTGTATTTTCAATCTTTTTCAGGATAATTAATGAGATGGAAAATCTTCCTCTTTTCTCTCATGGGAAGGATCATCTCTATAAACATGGATATACTGTCTAAGCTGTCGTAAGTCTTACAAATGGTCAAATGTGATTTCCCATCTAGACTATTCAAAAAGCTTGCGTGCAAGAAGAACATTAATCCTAGACTAAGGTTGCAAATAGAGTTACAGAAAGGAACTCATGCTCTTGTATCAAAACAATCCAGTACCCCAACTTAAAGATTGAGAGTTATAGCTAGATCACTCAAGGAGACCAAGAAAAGTTTATGAAGGCTTCATAAAGATTTTATTGCATATCATTTATTTTACTCTTTACAGAAGCTCCCCGACTTACGCAAGCGTCCCGTTCCAGAATGCCTTGCGTAAGTCGAGTTTTGCATAAGTCGGGAATGTATCTCCGACAATTACGCAAAAAAAAAATTTAAAAAACTGTGAAACTGAACCACTGCTGATCTGGAACCTTCTGGAAAAGTGACCACTGGGTGTGGATGAGTGCTCCCTTATGGAGCTGAACGTTTGGGGTCAAAGATATAGAATGTATCATTGACCAAAGCAATTCCAATTCCTTTCCCTCTAATTTAAAATGTTAATAAGGATTCATAAGAAGTAGGGAAAGGTGGGGTTGGGAGAGTAGAGTGTAGATCTATGGAGATGATATACTTGAAAATACAGAGAATGACAAATCTTTCTTTTTACAAGACCTGCCCCTGCAGATCCCATTTTGACAAATTAATCAGCTGTCAAACTCACAAAAAGAATACATTTTGCATAATGGCTCTCCCAAAACAATCATTAAAATGGAATGCCAGATAAAAAAAATATACTGCTGCAGGAACTTATGATTAGAACATTAGTGACAGATTTGCAAGTCTGCTTTCAATCAAGTAGAATGTGTCCTCAATCCTTCCTGAATAAGGACAGTAGTCAAATCATAACATGTGAATGCAGTCTAGTTCACTTAGCCCAGGCATAGGCAACCTACGGCATGGGTGCCAAAGGCAGCACATGAGCTGATTTTCAGTGGCACTCACACTGCCCGGGTCCTGGCCACCGGTCCGGGGGGGAGCGGGGGGCTCTACATTTTAATTTAATTTTAAATGAAGCTTCTTAAACATTTTAAAAACCTTATTTACTTTACATACAACAATAGTTTAGTTATATATTATAGACTTATAGAAAAAGACCTTCTAAAAACATTAAAATGTATTACTGGCACGCGAAACCTTAAATTAGAGTGAATAAATGAAGACTCGGCACTTCTGAAAGGTTGCCGACCCCTGACTTAGCCTTTAGATACACTCCCCTACTGACTTACTTCAAAAGGCCAGAGAAAAGTCGATTTTTCAAAATGATTTTTTCCTAACTCAAATGGCTCGTCTTATCTATATAACTGAACACTCCCAGCTAATTTATGAAAATTTTGAAAGGTGACAGGTAATTGATTGATTTAAATGACAGTCCACGACAACCTCACTGCTAGGTAGAAATTTTGGGTGATGATGGAAGAACCACTTGATGAAAAATTGTAAATGGAGGACCTGCTCTCATAATGTGTAGCTGAGTCTCCGAGCAGATGTTATGGCAGCTAGAAATGCAGTCTTTAATGACAGATACATGGTATATAGTTCAATAAATGAATGATGCACAATATGGCTACCAGATGCACTTTCAGTGAAAATGACTAAAGCCCATCTTGACTAAGAAACAGCACACACATTTGATCAAGATGATCAAGTAAAGGAATTTCTGCTATTGTTATTGAATGACAGAATAAAAAGCTCCTTCATATTAGTACATGAATCTTTGTTGTTGAAGGCTGACATTATTGCAAATTAACTTCTTGTACTTCAGAACATACCCTTGTAAGTCCTAACAGATTCTGTTGTCCATGCAAACAAATGTAAAAATTCTGGTTCAAAATGAGTATCTAGCCATGATCCTAAAATAAAAAGTCTTGTCCTACCAGTAAGTAAAATGGAAATTCCCACATCAGAGCTGGGATATCTGAGAACAAAAACTGATTAAATTAAAATGGAGCTTTCTGAAATATATGGATTCTTTTCCTTCTTAACTTGCTTAAGCTGGAAGGCATCCGGAAAATTGACTCAAATTCAACATGGAGGCATCCAATAAAGAGGTTAGATCTCTTCTTGTACACTGTTTTCTTTTGTGGAAAACAGATAGATCTATTTTCTGAATATGGATTGAGCCACTGAATATATCAGAAAGCACTCATGCTGATCCTGAAGACTGAAACTCAAGTTATATGCCCAATAAGTTCTACTTCTCACCAGTGTCAAGAACTGTTGGAAAAAGCATGCCTCGTTCACACAGTCTAACTGATTCCTGGCAAAATCTTTGAGGTGTATGCTCCTCCTTACCTATTCATAAAATACATTGCTGTGCTGCTTTCTGTAAAAAGAAAGTAAGAAAAAGAAAAAAAAACTTTGGATAAATAGCTAAAATATGAGCTAAAATACCCTTGAGTTTTGTCAGAAAGGATTTTAATACCAGACACCACTGAATTGTAGTATATTCATTTGGAGATTTTTTTCCCCTTTGGGTGAGCACAATCCATGTATAGTTAGACAATTCGTGTGAGCCCCTAACCCCAGACTTAAGTCATCTGTCACCTCCTCTCCAGATGGGGATAGTTGAGTATCAGAACATCCTTTAGCATATTCTCTGAAAGAGCTTGCCAGAGAAGAGACTTAGAATGTTTTTCAAGACTGATACTTCTGAGTAGATGGCCGTACAAAAAGAAGTGCACGTTACACTTAAGAATTAGTCCTCTTCACCACTACCTAATGGAGTAAAAGGAATCACAAATATGAAGAACACCGCAAAACCCGAAGAACTGAGGAAAAATAGAAATGATCCGCTCGGATTTTGATCCAGTAGACATCTACCAACTCTTAGGTCTGGAAATCTCCCTCATGAAAAAGAGAGCTACTGTGAGTCAAAGATTGCACCAACTAATATTCATTTCTAATTTCAAATAGATTTTTGTGCATTTTTTCAAAATCCAAAATTTCCAAACTAGAAAGCACATATCTGAAGTGAATTTGAGACCTCTTCGGCAGATTGATTTTCTATTTGCCTGTTATCCAAGTTTGGCTACCAGTGAATATCCAACCTAATGAACATGTGCAGCTACCACAAGCAGGTATTTGTAGAATCCTAGGAGTCATGTGAAGGCCAAACAGCAGAATTCTGCATTGCTGCTTGTTTTCCACATAGACCAGAAATTACTTTCTCTGAGATGGCTTGATTAAAATGTGAAAATATACATCGTTTAAGTCAAAAGTCAAAAATAAATCCTGGGTTCAAAGACTTTTATTCTAGTTATGGAATTTGAAACTCCTGATGTAGTGGTTTAGCTTTCACAGATCCCAAATGGGAGGTATTCCTACTATATTTTTTGGAATAAGGAAGTAAAAAAAAGTAGAAACTCTTCCTTCTATACTGAAAAGGGACCTCTTCTATCACCTTCAATTCTACAGTATCAGATCCATTTTGTAGCAAGTTTACATTAAATGGGTAAAAGGGTGAGTGGAAATGGACTGTAAAAACTTTAATGGCGTATGGAATTAGATTGCCACTGACATCAGTGGGGCCAGGATTTCACCCATGATATTGCCGAAGTGCCTCACCACAACCCTCTCAATCTTGCTCCGAAAAAGCGAGATGCATAACGCCCACATTTAAAAAAATAATTGTTTTCAGTATTGTAAAAGATTGTTTGGCTCTGACAGAGAGGTCTTATAAAGTAAAAACACTTAAGCTCCTAGCACTCAAAAAGAACAGGAGTACTTGTGGCACCTTAGAGACTAACAAATTTATTAGAGCATAAGCTTTCGTGGGCTACAACCCACTTCTTCGGATGCAAGTGCTCCTAGCACTATTTATCCAAAGTATTTTTCTTTTTCTTACTTTCTTTTTGTTTTTACTTCCTAATATGGTATTTTACATTTGTAAACAAGCATAGTGCAAAAACTTGATACAAAAACAAGAAAATTGTGCCTCATTTAAAAATCTAATTTAAAAGGTTCTTACAGTGAGAATATACAGTGTCAGAATAAACCCAGACCTGTAGCAAACAAAATGAATTTGAGATAGAATCATAGACCCAGACGGTTAGAAGGGACCACAAGGGTCATCTAGTCTAACCCCCTTCCAAGATGCAGGATTTGTTGTGTCTAAACTATCCAAGACAGATGGCCGTCTAGCCTCCTTTTAAAAACCTCAATGAACAAGCTTCCACGACATCTCTAGGCAGCCTATTCCATTGTCCTGCTGTTCTTACAGTTAGGAAGTTTTTCCTGAGATTTAATCTAAATCGGCTATGTTGTAGTTTGAACCCACTGACTCTTGTCCTATCCTCCATGGCAAGAGAAAATGACTTTTTTCCATCTTTTTTATGTAAGCCTTTGAAGGGTCTGAAGACCACTATCATGTGCCCCCCTTAATCTCCTCTTTTCTAAACTAAACATATCCAGTTCCTTCAGCCTTTGCTCATATGGCTTAAATTCCATCCCTTTGTTCATCCTTGTCACTCGCCTCTGGAACCTTTCCACTTTCTCTACAACCTTTCTATACAATTGGTGACCAAAATTGGACACAGTGCTCCAGCTGAAGCGTAACCATCACCGAGTAGATCAGTACTATTACCTCCCATGACTTGCATTCTATCCCTCTGTTAATGAAACCCAAAATTGCATTTGCTTTTTTTGCATCAGTATTGCATTGTTGACTCATGTTGAGGTTGTGATCCATCACAACTCCCAGATCCATCTCAGCCATGCTGCTGCCAAGCCAGTTATCTCCCATTCTGTATTTCTGCATTTGGTTTTTCTTCCCTAAGGTAGAACCTTACATTTGTCTTTGTTGAATTTCATTTTGTCTATAGCCCAGTTCTCCAATTTATCAAGATCTCTCTGAATTTTAGCTCTATCCTCCATAGGTTTGGCAATCCCCCCTAGCTTTATGTCATCTGCAAATTTCATCAGTATGCTCTCTATTCCTACATCCAGGTCATTAATGAAGATGTTAAACACCAGACCCAGAACAGATCCCTGTGGAACCCCACTTGTCCACTGCATTAATACCAGATCCACCAAATCAGTTACCCCGTCAAAGAAGGAAATCAGGCTAGTTTGGCATGATTTCTTTTTAGTAAATTCATGCTGGACGCTAGTGATCACTGCTTCGTCCTCCAGGTATTTGCAAATTGAATGTTTTATATACTGCTCTAGTAGCTTCACTGGTATGGAAGTCAGGCTAACTGGTCTATAGCTCGCCGGCTCCTCCTTTTCCCCCTTTATAAAGATGGGCACAACATTAGCTCTTCTCCAGTCTTCCCGGACCTCTCCTGTCATCCATGAGTTTGCAATTATTATTGCCAGTTGCTCTGAAATTTCTTCATCTAATTCCTACACCACCCTGGGGTGAACAGCATCTGGGCCCGCTGACTTGACTTCATTCCAATTAGTCAGAGCTCTGTGTGAGAGCCCTGGGGCTGAAGACAAAGACCTGCCATGACTAAACCCTGCCTTTATGCGTGGCCCTAGAGGAGAGAGAGGGTACCAGGGCAGCAAAAGGCAGGAGAGGGAGAAGTTGGGGAAATGGTCCTGCTGGGCCTTGGGCAGAGAAGATCATCCTGGGCAGCAGGAGGCAAGGAACTGCTGCTGCTGGGCCAAGACAGAAACAAAAAATGGATAGCAGTTCCCCTATGTTACGGGGTGAGGAGAGGGGAAGTGAAGTCTTCATCGGAGTGAGAGAGAGGCACGCATTTTTGTATGCATTAAAAGGCTGACTTTTCAACCTGAAATTATCATATACACACATTTGCAGAGAAATAGAAAGTAGGGCTGTTGATTAATCGCAGTTAACTCAAGAAAATTAATCGCGATTAAAAATAAATTGCAATTAATCGTCATTTTAATTGCACTGTTAAACAATAGAATACTAATTATATTTATTAAATATTTTGGAAGTTTTTCTACATTTTCATATATATTGTATTTTGTGCTGTAACGGAAATCAAAGTGCATATTATTTTTGATTATCATTTTTATAGTGCAAATATTTGTAATTAAAAGAAATAGTATTTTTCAATTAATCTCATACAAATGTAGATTTTTTGTTGTTACATTACTGCACTCAAAAACAAAACAATGTAAAACTTCAGAGCCTACAAGTACACTCAATCCTACTTCTTGTTCAGCCAATCGCTAGACAAACAAGTTTGTTTACATTTACAGGACATAATGCTGCCCTCTTCTTATTTATGATGTCACCAGAAAGTGAGAACAGGCATTTGCATGGCACTTTTGTAGCCAGCATTGCAAGGCATTTACGTGCCAAATATGCTAAACATTCATATGCCTCTGCATGCTTCGGCCACCATTCCAGAGGACATGCTTCCATGCTGATGATACTCGTTAAAAAAATAAGGCGTTAATTAAATTTCTGACTGAATGCCTTGGGGGAGAATTGTATGTCCCCTGCTCTGTTTTACCCACATTCTGCCATATAGTTCATGTTATAGCAGTCTCGGATTATGACCAAGCACACGTTCTTCATTTTAAGAACACTGTCACTGCAGATTTCACAAAACACAAAGAAGGTACCAAAGTGAGATTTCTAAAGATAACTACAGCACTTGACCCAAGGTTTAAGAATATGAAGTGCCTTCCAAAATCTGAAAAGGATGTGGTGTGGAGCATGCTTTCAGAAGTCTTAAAAGAGCAACACTCCGCTACAGAAACTACAGAATCTGAACCACCAAAAAAGAAAATCAACCTTCTGCTGGTGGTATGTGACTCTCATAATGAAAATTAACATAGATTCATAGATTCTAGGACTGGAAGGGACCTCGAGAGGTCATCGAGTCCAGTCCCCTGCCCACATGGCAGGACCAAATACTGTCTAGACCATCCCTGACAGACATTTATCTAACCTACTCTTAAATATCTCCAGAGATGGAGATTCCACAACCTCCCTAGGCAATTTATTCCAGTGTTTAACCACCCTGACAGTTAGGAACTTTTTCCTAATGTCCAATCTAGACCTCCCTTGCTGCAGTTTAAACCCATTGCTCCTTGTTCTATCCTTAGAGGCTAAGGTGAACAAGTTTTCTCCCTCCTCCTTATGACACCCTTTTAAATACCTGAAAACTGCTATCATGTCCCCTCTCAGTCTTCTCTTTTCCAAACTAAACAAACCCAGTTCTTTCAGCGTTCCTTCATAGGTCATGTTCTGAAGACCTTTAATCATTCTTGTTGCTCTTCTCTGGACCCTTTCCAATTTCTCCACATCTTTTTTAAAATGCGGTGCCCAGAACTGGACACAATACTCCAGCTGAGGCCTAACCAGAGCAGAGTAGAGCGGAAGAATGACTTCTCGTGTCTTGCTCACAACACACCTGTTAATACATCCCAGAATCATGTTTGCTTTTTTTGCAACAGCATCACACTGTTGACTCATATTTAGCTTGTGGTCCACTATAACCCCTAGATCCCTTTCTGCCGTACTCCTTCCTAGACAGTCTCTTCCCATTCTGTATGTGTGAAACTGATTTTTTCTTCCTAAGTGGAGCACTTTGCATTTGTCTTTGTTAAACTTCATCCTGTTTAACTCAGACCATTTCTCCAATTTGTCCAAATCATTTTGAATTATGACCATGTGCTCCAAAGCAGTTGCAATCCCTCCCAGTTTGGTATCATCCGCAAACTTAATAAGCGTACTTTCTATGCCAATATCTAAGTTGTTGATGAAGATATTGAACAGAGCCGGTCCCAAAACAGACCCCTGCGGTACCCCACTCGTTATGCCTTTCCAGCAGGATTGGGACCCATTAATAACAACTCTCTGAGTACGGTTATCCAGCCAGTTATGCACCCACCTTATAGTAGCCCCATCTAAATTGTATTTGCCTAGTTTATCGATAAGAATATCATGCGAGACCGTATCAAATGCCTTACTAAAGTCTAGGTATACCACATCCACAGCTTCACCCTTATCCACAAGGCTCGTTATCCTATCAAAGAAAGCTATCAGATTGGTTTGACATGATTTGTTCTTCACAAATCCATGCTGGCTGTTCCCTATCACCTTACCACCTTCCAAGTGTTTGCAGATGATTTCCTTAATTACTTGCTCCATTATCTTCCCTGGCACAGAAGTTAAACTAACGGATCTGTAGTTTCCTGGGTTGTTTTTATTTCCCTTTTTATAGATGGGCACTATATTTGCCCTTTTCCAGTCTTCTGGAACCTCTCCCCGTCTCCCATGATTTTCCAAAGATAATAGCTAGAGGCTCAGATACCTCCTCTATTAGCTCCTTGAGTATTCTAGGATGCATTTCATCAGGCCCTGGTGACTTGCAGGCATCTAACTTTTCTAAGTGATTTTTAACTTGTTCTTTTTTTATTTTATCTGCTAAACCTACCCCCTTCCCATTAGCATTCACTATGTTAGGCATTCCTTCAGACTTCTCGGTGAAGACCGAAACAAAGAAGTCATTAAGCATCTCTGCCATTTCCAAGTTTCCTGTTACTGTTTCTCCCTCTTCACTAAGCAGTGGGCCTACCCTGTCTTTGGTCTTCCTCTTGCTTCTAATGTATTGATAAAAAGTCTTCTTGTTTCCCTTTATTCCCCTAGCTAGTTTGAGCTCATTTTGTGCCTTTGCCTTTCTAATCTTGCCCCTGCATTCCTGTGTTGTTTGCCTATATTCATCCTTTGTAATCTGTCCTAGTTTCCATTTGTAGGTGCTTCGGTCCGCACTTCTTTGGACTGTTATCAAGCAGAACCGGTCATGAGCATGGACGCATGTCCTCTGGAATGGTGGCTGAAGCATGAAGGGACATACAAACTTTAGCGCATCTGGCATGTAAATATCTTGCGACGCCGGCTACAACAGTGCCATGAGAACACCTGTTCTCACTTCAGGTGACATTGTAAACAAAAATGGGCAACATTATCTCCTGCAAATGTAAACAAACTTGTTTGTCTGAGCGACTGGCTGAACAAGTAGGACTGAGTGGACTTGCAGGCTCTACAATTTTACATTTTTTTATTTTCTACAATAAATTCTACATTTGTAAGTTCAACTTTCATGATAAAGAGATTGCACTACAGTACCTCAATTAGGTTAATTGAAAAATACCATTTATTTTGTTTTTTTTTACAGTGTAAATATTTATAATCAAAAATAAATATAAAGTTTGCACTATACACTTTGTATTCTGTGTTGTAATTGAAATCAATATATTTGATAACGTAGAAAACATCCAAACATATTTAAATAAATGGTATTCTATTATTAACAGTGCAATTAATCGTGATTTTTTTTAATTGCACAATTAATCACAATTATTTTTTTGATCGCTTGACAGTTCTAATAGAAAGCAGTTAAAAAGTCCAAAGACAAATGGTGGAAACATATCTTAGCAATAAGTATGTAATTGGTACAATGATAATAGCGAGACTGGTGAAATGTGGCTTGGTATTAAGTAAGCTTGACACAGATTTCAAAACAGACGTGTCAGATACTCAAGGATTCAAGCATATGTCTGCCACAAAATGAAAGTGGTTATATGCTTTCAACATTAATAAAATGTATGGTTCAACATTTTGTGAAAATATGAAGAAATATCCTAAGTAATTTAACAAACAACTGGGGAGGGGGCATTTTTGAGATAGGTGATATGAGTCAAAATTGTCACATGCAATTTGACAATTTTGTTTTGCATTTATATTTTTTCTATGTTTGTTGCCTAATATTTTCGTCCAGCAATCACTATCACTTCAAAAGACTTTATGAAATACACTCACACAATAGTACAGGCTTGTGGTTAGTAACACAATAAAATGGAAGTAACTGGCGGTCTCAGAAATGTGTGGCCCCTATCTGTATTCCACTGTCAGCGGCACTCCATGCACATTCAGACCAGAGAATTCTACTAAGTAGTGTTCCCACCGGTCACACCTGCACCTTTGCTCTCCTCATGCTCCCATGCTGAGGGGCAGAGCAGACTGACACCTCTCCAGTTCCCCCTCTTTCTGTGAATCAGAGATGATCTGAAGCAGAAAGGAAGGAGGGCAGGTAGTGGAATAAAAGTAACATCCCTTTTTCCTTCAAATGTTGGTCCCAATGTATATTTCACTGGTGGTGACAAGTAACCAGTTCTCAAAAGGAAGGTGTGAGAATGCAGGTAGTATAGCTGCTTGTAGAGCTTCTGTCCCAAAGGATGTGTTAATGGAGGAAACTTGGACCAAAAAGTGTAACGTCTTGTGAATGTATGGATGGAACTCCATGTTGCTGCCTTGCAAGTATCAAGCAGAGATACTTCTTGAAATGATGCTACTGAGGCTGCCTTTGCTCTCATACAGTGAGCCCAAAACCAGTGTAGAGGAGGAAAACATGCTACTTCATAAAGTAGGATACAGAGATCCTCTGGGAGGAAATAACTTGACTTTGGACCCATTCTGCTATGACAACACACAGCCTACACTTTCTGATCTATTTTGTTCTCTGTAACTAAAATGCCAAAGCTCATCTCACATCAAGGAATGAAGTCTCTTCTCTATACTGGAAGCTTGGGGCTTCTGGACGAACACAGGTAAGTGGATAGCCTGGTATTTATGTGGAATTCCAAACTATTTTAACATAAGAATGGCCATACTAGATCAGACCAAAGGTATCCCTAGCTCGGTGTCTTGTCTTTTGACAGTGGCCAATGCCAGGCGCCCCAGAAGGAATGAACAGAACAGATAATCATCAAGTGATCTACCCCCCCCCCCATTGCCCATTCCCAGCTTCTGGCAAACAGAGGCTAGGGACACCATCCCTGTCCATCCTGGCAAATGGCCATTGATGGACCTCTCCTCCATGAACTTATCTAGTTCTTTTTTGAACCCTCTTATAGTCTTGGCCTTCACAACATCCTCTGGCAAAGAGTTTCACAGGTTGACTGTGCACTGTGTGAAAAAAATATACTTCCATTTGTTTGTTTTAAATCTGCTGCCTATTAATTTCATTTGGTGACCCCCTAGTTCTTGTGTTATGAGAAGGAGTAAATAACACTTTCTTATTTACTTTCTCCACACCAGACATGATTTTATAGACCTCTATTATATCCCCTCTTAGTCGTCCCTTTTCCAAGCTGAAAAGTTCCAGTCTTATTAATCTCTCCTCATATGACAGCCATTCCACACCCCTAATCATTGTCGCCTTTTTCTGAACCTTTTCCAATTCCAATAAAAAAATTTTGAGATGGCACGATCACATCTGCATGCAGTATTCAAGATGAATTTATATAGAGGCAATATGATATTTTCTGTCTTATTATCTACTACTCCTTTCTTAACGATTCCCAACATTTTTTTCGCTTTTTTGACTGCTGCTGCACACTGAGTGGATGTTGTCAGAGAACTATCCACAATGACTCAAAGATCTCTGTGTCTCCTGACCTGACTCAGATGCTGGTTGATGTAAGCGTCCATCATTAACTGTGTGAACTTAATCTCCCTGTTCTTCCTTGCCCTAGATTTGAGGGCTTCGCAGAAATTGCACTTCTGCGAGATGTGAGACTCCACCAAACACGAGACACATTTAGAGTGGTTGTCGTTCACAGGTATAGCCTCTCGGCAGGAGAAGCAGCATTTGAAGCTGGCGAGGCAGGCATCCCCTGCCAGGAAGACAGGGCTCCCCAGGGCCGGCCCACAACATTTTGGCACCTCAGATGGGGAGCTCAAATGACGCCCCTATGCTCCCTGGCTTGGGCCAAAACTTTGAAAGGTCTCAGTTCTGCCTTCTTCCTGTTCTACTCCTCTCATGATACTGCTCTGCTACCTACCCCAATAAAGGAGAACTATCAACTTAAAATGCCTTGTTCAAAAATTTTAAGTAACACTTAACTTTCAAATGCCTGAACAGCAAATCTAACTTTTCTTGTCTGCATAGTAAACACTGGCATTTTTAGCTGTTTGAATAATCAAAGTGGTGCTTTCTGCTTTCCATGCCTTCTTGGTTGCAAAGATTTGAACTGCTTCCTGAAGGTCCACAGTCTGGGCCAGCTCATGCTCTACTGAGATGGCTGCAAGGCCGACCAGCCTCTCCTGTGTCACTGTGGAGCGTAGATGAGTTTTTATTAACTTCAGCTTGGAGAAGCTGCGTTCTCCACTAGCAACTCTTACAGGAAGTGTTAGAAGTATGCCCAGAGCAACAAAAGCATTTGGAAAGAGGGTGGTCATCTTATTTGTGCACAGATACTTCAGAACAGCCTTTGGAGTTGATCCTGCTGAAATGTATCTTGAAAGGGCTTTCAGTTTATCACCTAAATCACTCGCATCAATATCTCGCATGTCATCATGTGTCAACACTGTCTCTAGTGCCCTGCATTGCTGGTGTAGGTCTTCTTCAGGTATAGTGAGGAGTTTGGGAATATCTTACAACATCCCAAATATACTGTGTTCCTTGAACTGCATGAAACATTCTTCAACTGACTGTACTGCACAATCTAGCACCTGGTTAAAGAATTCAACTTTGAATTGTTGTTTGGGGTCTCTTATGGGATTATCCCGTGCCTCGTAATCAAAATGTCGTCTTCTTCAGTGACTCTTGTATTCTTGAATGAGTGGGGAAAATAGCTTCAGTGTGAAGTTCCTCTGCCAACTTCTGTGCACTCTTCACAACGTTTTGAAATCCCTCATCTGACCAGTAAGACTGTAGGTATGACTTTGCTTTGTCCAGTTGTTCCATTGCTCCAGATATATTAAAGGTCAACACCTTGGAATCTCTTGCTTACAACATTTATTTCAAACAGTATGTCATGCCACAACACTAAGCCACACAGAAATGTGAAGTTATGTGTTTCTGGTGATTCCAATTCCCTCTGCCACTGTTCTCCCATGAACAGTTCCTGTCATAGCATTATCCTCCATAATGGCAACATCTATCTTCCCAATTTGGTGTTTGATAGGCTTTATCGCTTGACTTTCCCATGGTGTGGCACTTAGTGGTTTCCCAGATGTTGCTTCAAAATTTGCCATTGATCAGTTGATGCAGAGAAAAATACATAGATACTGCATCACTGACCCCCAAGTTCAATGAATGAGAACTGCGTGGGACAAAAAAAGCTTGAGGGTTGAACTCTCGGATCCGTGTCTGCACGCCTCTGTTCTTTCCTCTCATGTTGGCACCATTATCGTAGCCCTGACCTCTCATGTCAGCTATCACAATTCCTGTATCATCCAGCTTTTTAAGAAGCACATTTGTCATACGAGTTCCTGTAGTATCATCAATGTCAATACATTCTAGAAAATGCTCTCTGACAGTCACCATTGCAGGGACATTTTCACTAAGTTCTGTTGTTACAAAACGCACCATTAAAGTCATTTGTGCTGCATGGCTGATGTCAGGTGTGCAGTCCAGAATAACAGAGTAATATCTTGCTGACTTCAGATCTGCCACAATCTTCTGTTTAACTTTTGTTGCCAGTAACTGTATGATCTCATTTTGAATGGTTTTTCCAAGGTAGTCATGTGTATACATTTTTTGGGTGGTGACTCTTCTTAGATGCTCCTGGAGTACAGCATCAAACTCAGCCATCAGCTCCACAATTTTAAGGAAGTTTCCATTGTTTGGCACATACAGCTGATCTGAAGTGCCATGCAGTGCTATGTTTTGGGTAGCAAGCATTCTCACAATGGCAACGAGCCTTTTCAGAACATTTTGCAAGTAGAGACTCGGATGCAATCTTCTCTTGATGCTGATCATCTATGGTGGCCTTTAACCTTAGTCTCATCTCAAGCTCTTTCCACCTATCGAATGCTCTCTGGTGATTTGCTGCCTTCTCATGGCATGCCAGATTTCTAGCCAGATTTTTCCAGTCCTTTGTTCCTGTAGAACCCAATGTGGCTGGAACATTAGACTGGAAGAGTTTGCAACAAAAACAGTATGCAGCATTCTGGGGTTTTGAGTACATAAGCCATGGCCTCTCCACTTTGTCACCATTGGGGATTTCACGCCAGTAATGTGTTGGATGGAAACTTCTATTTTCATTGTCTTTGGGGAACATGAAGTTTTTCACTTGCTGTGGCCCATGCAGTACAAGGAAGTCCCTCAGGCTACTGCTCAAGTGGGTCCACAGTCCTGGATCATCTAGACTTAAGGAACTAAACTCAGCAGCAGCTATTTCTTGTGACTCCACCACACACTTCTCTGATCTACACTTTTCTTCTGGAATGTGCATGGTTACATCCATTTGAGATGGAGATATGGATGCTGCAGTAGCTGCCAGGTCACCTGCACTCTAAGTACTGGAAGATCAGGCATCTCCTCACCATTCACATCCTCACTGGGTCCGGAAGGCTCACTGTGAACATTTGTGTCTAGGTATCTCAGGAGAGCTCATTCATGCTTAGATAGAAAAGCTTCCTTTGCTTTCTTTCTTTTTCTGAATGCTGCCCGAGGGGCATTTTCTTCTTTCACTCATGACTGCTGTTCTGTGCCAGCTTTAGTGCCTCTCAACACTCAATTGAAGGGGACAAATAAGCAGACTGGTAGCAGGGCCTGAGTGAGGGAAGATATCAGCATCTTACAGGCCTAACTGGCTCCTGCTACTTCAGTTGACTGCCTGTTCTCCTGAAGTGGGTTCAGGGAAGCAGCAGGAAACAGGAAGCTCCCTGAGAAGCTGGTGTTAATCACTCCAGGCTCCTGGGGGTGCTAGGGAGATACATAATAGGTCCCCCCTCCTCTCTCTCCCTGCAGCTCCTGCTGCTTTCTGTTATTCCCTCTCACCTTTTCTCCTGCCTGCCTGTTATGTCTCTTGTGCTCTCCTTCCTCCAGCACAGCACTCCACCATCTCTGTGCATCTAGAGCAGAGAGAACACATATGCACCAGCAGCAGACACAATTTTCTACACTCTGGGTCCTAGTGGTGCCCCCCCCCCCCCCCCCCAGTCTGGCACCTGAGGTGGCCGCCTCAGTTTGCCTCATAATAAGGCCAGCCCTGAGGCTCCCCAAGGGTAAAGAGAGGCGGAAAAACTACTAACAACTAACTATACTAACTAATCTTAACAAACAACTATAAAAATAATATCAAACAACCAAGGCATGCTCAAGGCCAGTACAGCAGAGAAGAAACGTAGGGTGGTTTGTTGAGGACCTGTTGCTACAAGTGTTTAAGAGAAAATAACTGAAGAACTACTAGCAAAGAAAATTTATGGTCCATGCTAGAGTTTGGACTAAATTGCCAAGGAGGTCTCTGTCAGCCCTATTATTTATTATTCAATGATTAAATATGTTCAGTAAGTGACAGGATTTAGAAGTGCATATACAATTAAACAAGCATTAACCAAAGATACTAATTAACACATTCCTTTTTTGCCAATTATTTTCTGCTATGTGCTAAAATTTGATTAACAAGATTAGCTCAGAGAAAATGTTTTAATGTTTGCAAACAGTAATCATAACAACAATGGGGGAGTATAATAATAAAAGCCCACAAAACAATGATACAGTATTATTAAGTTTGAGGTAAACAAATGCAAGGGAATTCTTAAGTTTTAAAAAAAATCCAAACTATCCAAATGCTATTGCCAATAAAAAAAAGAAAAGGAACTGGATAACTCACGGAATATGGATTAGCAACCTAATGTTATTGTCTGAGAGCCTGTTGATCCCTTATGCAATCTAAACTGGTAGTCTCGGTCAACTTTCTAGAGGAAACACATCCTCCTCAGAAAAGGCACCTACATAACTGGCACCCTTAACACAGAGGAACAAGCAACTGAATGGACATGGAAACTGAGCTACTTGTTTATCCCTTCATGTTAGATGGGAGGCACATGGATAGAGTGGTTTAGATCAGGGATTCTAAATCTTTTTCTTTCTCAGGACCCCCAACACGCTATAAAAACTCCACGGCCCACCTGTGCCACAACAACTGGTTTTCTAAATATAAAAGCCAGGTCCAGTATCACAGGGTAGCAAGAAGGGCAACTGCCTGTGGCTCCACACCACAGGGGGCCCCGCAAAGCTAAACTGCTCCAGCTTAAGTTTGCCCCAGAGGGGCTCAGGCTTCAGCCCCGCCAGGATGGGGCTCCAGCTTCAGCTTTCTGCCCTGGACCTCAGTGAGTCTAACACCGGCCCTGCTTCGCAACCCCCCTGAAACCTGCTGGTTTGAGAACCATTGGTTTAGATAAGCTTGCAATGCCACTACCCCAGATGTACTGCTCCTGTACTCAGGGGATTTTAATTTCTATCTAGTGCAGTCATTCAGCACTTTTCAACAGCACCAAAATTCACTTATAAAAATTTACCAATTTAAAAACATCATAGGTAAGAGGAAAGATGTAGTTGTGGCACTGGGCTGGAACTCAGGAAACATGAGTTCAGTCCCTAGCTTTGCCACAGACTCCCAGTATGACTTCGAGCAAATCATTTAATCTCGTTTACTTTTTATCTCGCACCTTTTGTCTTGACTATTTAAACTGTAACATCTTCATGGCAGGGATCTTTTGCTAAGTTTTTATTCAGGACTTGGCATAATGTCTCAGCTGGGGCCTCTGGGGCACGACTATAACAGAATTCTGTTTTTAAATCCACACACACAGAAGACTGAAAGTATGTATGGAATATAACCTTACTCCTAAAACCTCCTTAGTTTTGCGCATTTTATTCAATTTCTGTGCTTTTAAGTAATTAACTCTAACAGAGGTTGTGACACTATCCCCTATATGCTTCATATTGATATTATTATGATATGATTATGGCATGATGCATTTTGTATAAGACGGGTCATGTAAGGTGTCATTAGAAAAGTTATGATTTGCTGAATATGATTATCCTATTTGTATGCATGTATCATTTTTGTATCTGAAGTTATGAATATTTCACATGTAGTCACACCTTGTTGACACCCACTAGGCAAAATGCTTCCAGTTTAGATAGCTGGCTGTGAAGGGCCTACTGATGGTAATGGGTCATTAGGGAAAACAATAGGCCTCAGGAGAAGCTTATCCCCCACCAGGTGAGCCTTCCTGAGAATGCTCCATCAAGGTATGAAAAGGCATGTGACCAGGCCACATGACAGAACTCCATCTTGGATACCAGTGTTTTTCCACAAATTGAGTTTGGGATAACGGGTTCCCGCCATATGCTAAAGCTATATAAGGCAGGGAGTGACATCCAGGGCCGGTGCAAGGAAGTTTCACACCCTAGGCGAAACTTCAACCTTGCCCCCCCCCCCGCCCCCAGCTAATCCCGCCCCCCTGCGGCAGCTAACCCAGCCCCCCACCCGGGGAGCCCCCCCTCCACAGCAGCTACCCCCCCCTCCACTGCAGCTAACCCTGCCTGGGGAGCCCACCCCAGCTCACCTCAGCTCCGCCTCCTCCGCTGAGCACACTGGCGCCGCTCTAATTCTCCTCCCCTCGCAGGCTTGCGGCGCCGATTGGAGGATACTTAGAGTGGGGGCTGTGTGCTCAGCGGAGGAGGCAGAGTGGAGGTGATCTGGGGCGGGGAGCGGTTCCCTTGTGCACCCCCCTCCCCCCCCGTTACTGCGGGCGGCCCTCCCCGCGTCCCCGTTCCCCCCCGCCCCAGCTCACCGGGTGGAAGGCCGAGATGGCGACCACGTGCACTTTTATAGATGATATTGCCAGCCCTTGTTGCTTCAGATCCAGTACATAGTCCAAAAGTAGGGGAAATGGCACTTGCTGCGGTGAGATACCCTTCTGCAGGGACCAATTAGAAAACCGCTTCTACTTTGCCAGATACGTGGCTCGGGTGGAAGATTTCCTACTTCCCAGGAGAACTTCTCTTACTAAGTCTGAACACTGGAACTCCAACGGGTTCAACCATAAAGTTTCCATGCTATGATGTGGAGGGACTCCAGGTTGGGGTGCTGGAGCTTGCCGTTTTCTGAGTGATGAGGTCCAGGCATAAGGGAAGGTTACGGGTCTGTCAACCGATAGGCTGAACCAGTGGTGAACCAGTACTGGTGGGGCCACGCTGGCACTATGAGGATCAATGAAGCCCTGTCCTGGCAGACCTTGAGGAGGACTCTGTGTATGAGACGGAAGGGCGGGAATGCACAGAGCATGTGACTCGTCCACATGAGGTGAAAAGCATCTGTGATGAAACCCGCGCTGTGGTTCAGAAAGGAGTGGAACTGTTGGCACTACCTGTTGCTCCATGTCGCGAACAGGTTTATGTGGGGAAAGCCCCACTTCTGGAAAATTGAAAGGGTGATGTCTGGCCTGAGGGACCATTTGTGACTGAGGAACGAGCAGCTGAGTTGGTCGGCTAGCTCATTCTGCGCCCCTGGGACATAGGACACTTGTCTGTGTATCGAGCTGGTGATGCAAAATTCCCAGAGCTCTAGGGCTTCCTGGCACAGGGAGGAGAAGAGAGCACAGGGGAGAGAAGAGAGCACCACCCTGTTTGCTTATATAAAATGTCGCCGTGGTGTTGTCTATGAACACTGATACACATCTGCCTCGAAGGTGGTTCTGGAACACTTGGCATGCCAGACGGACCGCCTTCAACACCCACATGTTGATGTGCAGTGATAGTTCTGCCTGCAACCATAGGCCTTGAGTTCTGATACTGCCTAGGTGCGCTCCCCATGCCAGTGCCAAGGCTTCCGTGACCAGCAACATGGTAGGTTGCAGTTTGGCAAAGGGAACTCTCGCACAGACCACTTGCAGCCATAGCCACCAGCATAGAGGCTTGAGAATGGGAGGGGGAAGGGTAACTATCCTGACTAGTGGGTCTCAGCTGGGTCTATACACTTGACCAACCATGCCTAGAGGGGTCTGAGACGTAGTCCAGTGTGCTGGACCACGTATGGGCAGGCCGCCATAAGCCCCAGCAGCTTCATACAGTTTCTGGCCATTGTTGTGGGGAACTGGCAGAGGTTCTCGATAATGTCCCTAAGGGTTTAGAAGCACGACTCAGACAGGGATACCCTAGCTTGCACAGAGTCCAAGAGAGCCCCTATGAACTCTATTATCAATGTAGGGACCAGCATAGATTTGGGCACGTTTAGTATGAGGCCCAACCTGAGGAACGTGGTATGGGCCAGGGCCACATGCACCTCCACTTGTGCTTGCGACTTGGCCTTGCTAAGCCAGTCATCTAGGTACGGGAACACTTACCTGGCATTTGTGGAGGAAGGCTGCCATGACTGTCATGCACGACTGTCATGAACACCCTGGGGGCCGTCAAGAGCCCAAACGGGAGCACCGTGAACTGGTACTGCTGGCCGCTGGCCACAAAGCAAAAAAACTGTCTGTGGGCTGGGATAACGAGATATGGAAGTAAGCGTCCTGTATGTCGAGGGTGGCGTACTAGTCCCCCAGATCCAGGGAAGGAATGACAGCAGCTATGGAGAACATGCAAATCCTGGCTTTCTTGATGAATGTATTGAGGTCTCACAGATCCAAATAGGTCGCAGTCCACCCTTAGCCTTGGGGATAAGGAAATATCAAGAGTAAAATCCCTTGCCCCTGATCTCCTGAGGAATCTCCTCTATTGCCCCCAGAGCAAGGAGTGATTCACCTCCTGGAGAAGGAGCTGCTCATGAATAGGGTCCCTGAAGAATGATGGGAAGGTGGGTGGGAAGGCAGGAGGGAACAGAACTGGATAGACTATCCCACCCCTATTTTGTTCAGAACCCAGCCTATCTGTTGTGATCTGGGACCAAGCACGGTAGAGTGGAATAGCCAGTTCACAAAGGGAGGGTAAGAATCCGGATTGAGTCTTGGTACGCCATCCTCAGGCGTACCTTCAAACGTTAGGTTTCGGCCCCATGGGCTGTTTGGATGAGCCCTGGTCTTGGCCTGTGGAGGACTGTGACTGGCACCACCTATTATTCCTGCCCCTTTGCCTGGCGGAGTCCTGCCTCGGGGATCAGGAGTAGAAGCAGGAGGTGGGCTGGGGTTTGAAGGACTTCCTCTGGGGTGCAGGAGTGTGGATCCCCAGGGACTTCAACGTCGCCCTCAAGTCTTTCAGAATGTGCAAGTGGGAATCCATGTTCTCGGCAAACCACCCCACATGGTCAAAGGGCAGGTCCTGAATGGTGTGCTGGACCTCCAAGGGCATGCCCGAAACCTGTAACCAGGCGCTCCGTCTCACGGCGATTGCTGTGGCCATGGTCCAAGCCACAGAGTCAGCTGAGTCTAGGGCGGACTGGAGGGAGGTCCTTGACACTACCTTGCCCTCCTCAAGAAGCGCCGTGAACGTTGGGCGTGAGTCTGATGGGAGCAATTCCTGGAACTTAGCTAGCGCTCTCCAGGAATTGAAGGCATAGCGGCTGAGCACCGCTTGCTGATTAACAACGCGAAGCTGGAGCCCCCTAGTCAAGTAGACTTTACGGCTGAAAAGGTCCAGCTTCTTAGCATCCCGTGGGTTTGGGGTAAGACCCAGTTGACCTTACCACTCTTTGTGGTTCGCCACATCACCACTAATGTTCCACGCTGAGGGTGGGTAAAAAGGTGTTCGTACCCCTTCTGCAGAATAGAATACCTCCTTTCCACCCCTTTAGCCGTGGGAGGTATGGAGGCCGGGGTCTGCCATAGCACCTTTGTGGTGTTTTGTATGGTCTTTATAAGGAGCGAGGCTACCCTAGAAGGACCCTCTGGGGAAAGAATGTCCACCATTGTGTCCGAGTCTTCTGGCACTTCCTCAGCCTGGAGGTGTAAGTTTTGGGCCACCTTCCTAAGAAGGTCCTGGTGAGCCCGACTGTCCATCGCAGGGCGTGTAGTGGTGGAGGTGCCAGCCACCGTCTCATCCAGTGAAAAGGATGATGAGACCCATGGGAACTGGTACTCCTGACCCTCAGACTTCCTGGAGACTAGCTCAGGTACGTCTGCCCTATTTGGGGCGGACTGTGGCACTGATACCACATGGGATGCTGGCTCGAGAGTTGCTCCCGCTTGCAAAGACCCAGGGTCCTTGTCATGTGGGGGATTTTCAGGTGCTGTGGGAGTATGGCACAGCACCGATGTGGCTAAAGGAGGAGCATAGGGTGCAGTCACAATGGACGCAGCCCTGGAGCCCTGCCTTTGAACCTGATGGTAGGCCCAAGGAGTCCAAAAGGGCCACTGTACCAGCCTCTGCCACTGTGGGGGCCAGGATACCACCGGCGCTGGCACATCACACGATCTGCGGTGCCGGGACCAGTACCAACTATGTCATTATCGGAGTCTGAATAGTCTCAGCCAGACCATGGAGGGGCAGAGCCTGACGGTGCCAGGCAATGGTACTGCAGTGACAGGGAGCGGCGCCATAACATCGTTGGCTTGCCCCATCGGTGCCACAAAAGGTGCCGTCGCCTTGCGCCGCTGCTTGGACCAGTGCCACTGGTCACATCTGCAGGGCCGGGGACTGTGCCATCATGGCAATAAGGTCCCACGCAGCCTAGAAGGTATCGGGCGTGGAGGGGAGATCAATCTCGTCCTCCAACTCCTCTAGAGTCAGGGAGTCCACAAGCAATGGGCTCGATGGAGCCCTGGCAGGGCCAGAGTTTACAGTGCTGGGATCTGAGGGCCAGGCCGCGAGTGCCCTGACGTAGGACGCATCCCATTGGGATCCTTGTGCTGTTTCCTGATGGGGACGACCCCTGACCGCCGCCTTCTTCTTATGCAGCACTGGGACTGAGAGCAGTGCCGCATGCTCGAACCCCCTTTGTGAGCAGGGGAGTGGTGTTGATGCTCCCTGAAGGAGTCTTTTTTCGGTGCCAAGGCATCCCGCACTGAAGCTGCACTGCGCACCGATGTCACCGGTGCCGCTTCCAGTCCCAGCTGAGGGCGAAGAGCTGCCTCCATTAAAAAGGAGCTTGAGGCAATAGTCCCACTCCCTCTTCGTCCTGGGTCTAAAGCTCCTGCAAATGGAGCACTTATCTGTTTGATGGCCCTCACCCAGGCACTTAAGGCACGACGCGTGTGGATCACCCTTGGGCAAGGGTTTCCTGCAGCATTCGCTGGATTTAAACCCCTGAGACCGAGGCATAACCCGGTCAGGGGAGTTAGGGGGGTGACCACTAGGTAGGTACTTGTGAAGCAAGAGACTGAAGGAAGCTCCAACAACCATCACTGGAGGTAAGAAGGAACTGAGTAGGCAGCAGGTCGGCAGTGTCCTTTATACACTGCCATGAGGATACCATGCCAGGGGATCCACAGCCGACCCGATGGGTACCGCTACGGGAAAAACCTTCCGACGATCGTGCATGTGGCACATGCACCTATTGGAATGGACATGAGCAAGCACTTGAAGAACCTGTGGATACCAAGCTGCAAGGCAAGTCTGCAAGCCTGGATGAGAATTTGCTAATTCATACCCTATCTTTCTAGTATCTTAGGCTTAGTTTGCGTTTTTATTGATTTACTAGGTAATCTGCTTTGATCTGTTTGCTATCACTTTTTTTAAAAGTCTAGCTTTTTGTAATTAAGAAACTTATTTTATGTTTTAATCTACACCAGTAAGTTTGGAGTGAAGTGCTTGAGAATCTTAGCTCTTCTTTTCTTCTCCACATTGAGGGAGGGGCGAACTCTATGAACTTATACTGTACAGTTCTCTGTGCAGTGCAAGACAGTACAATTTTGGGTTTATACTCAAGTGGGGGTGCATGCCTGGGGAGCTGGGGGTTATCTTGGCTGTAGCCTCTCTATTGTTGGTTCATGCAGTGGCTGGCCAGAGAGCTTGCATGTAACTGCAGCTGGGTGTGTCCCTAACTGTGTGAATGCTGGTGGAAGTGTAGGACCAGGAGTGGATCTCCGCAGCTTGTCACAGCAGCACAGTGTGAGAGGGAGCCCAGGCTGGTACCCCAGTTCCACATGGCGCCGCACGGGGAACCCGCCACACAGGTAACACTTTAGACATCTTTGTTTTGGGAATGTCAGGGGCTATGAACATTTCAGAGACAGCACAATCAGGCCCTGAGGGAAGGTGATGTCTTGTGTTGTTCTGCAGAATGCCCTCAGGACAATTCAAATAAAGCACTGATGAGTTCTAGAGAGAGCTACATCATGCTTTCCTTGGTTAGATATTATCATGATCCAGTACCTTGAGGGTGAGGGTAGTAACATGGAAATACATATCTTAATCTGGCACTTTTGCTTCAAACAAAGGTAGTAAACTAATGCACCTTGTTTAATTCAGAACATTACACATCTTATTATCCAGGTCTTAATAAGAAATATTCAACAGCTAAATTTGAAATTAATGCATTACACTCACATAATCCATTATATTTGCATTTTATAAAGAGGGAAAAGGGTGCATTTTCCTTAAAACTTATATTATTCTTCAAACATTCTTTTAATACAGAAAGACTGAAAATGTAAAAGACTCTTCTCTTTAGAAATTACATATGCAATATATCTTTTCACTAATCATATGAAAAAACACAAGGTATACTGTATGTTCCACATGGAAAAAAACATTAAAAACAACCTGTCCTTAAGAAAAGCTAAATCTTTAGAAAATCTTTTAACAAAACAACATTAGCATCTCTTGTGTGTAGTATATTACCCTCTCCATGTTTACATTATTACTGAACCTAATTACATCATAACATCACAACATCTTAATTATTTATTTACAAATTCCATTTAAAACATTACATTCATGTACATTATGTCCTTAAATATACCAATATATCAACATCCAGTTGAGTACAATTTTAAAAATGCACAACAAAAATTGCAGTAGAAATTTCACATTGATTTCCAATATTTATAAGTCAACTTAAATTAATTTCAAAATAAAAACCTGCTTACAAACTCAAATTAATAGAGGATACATAGTGTGGTAATTACATAATATTTATATGTGCATATTGTATATCTCTATATGTGCGCACAGAAGAAAAAAGTAAACAAAAGGGAAAATTTGGTTTCTCCTAGAGTCATGTAAAGGATGCAGATCTTACTGTTTTAGGCCCCAATGGAAAGGCACAAGGGCATCCAACACTGAGGTCTTAAATGTGAACTGAAAGGCTTGTTAAGTACAAAGTACAACTAGGTGCCATCTTTACATTGCCTTTCTGGGCCCACCAGTAGCTAAGTCTATGAGTTTAAACCTTAAATATTAGTTTTGTTTGGGTTATGAGTTTGTCTTGGCCTCAGGCCATTTTTCATTTTGTTTTCCTTTTTAGTTTTGTTTTAAACATTGTTTGTTATGTACAATTAATATAAAAATGTACTTTTTTTTTTTAATTTCACTTTCTCAATCTGCAGACTGGAAAATCATCCCAGATAAGCATGACAATTTTAAATACAAACTTGACTATTTAGCTTTTTTGTTAAAATTAACTATATCTGCCAGATATATCAGAGCAGCAGTAACCAAAATCTAGTTTAAAGCTACATTTGCATCAACTTTATAGGCATAATGTCCATAATCACCAAGGGAAAAGAGTCAGTTACAAAGATATTTATCACTGTTATTATTTCTTTTTAAAACCTAACACATACACACACTCTCTCTCACTTAATGGCAACATTCTTTGTAATAGTTAGAAAAATGGTATATTGAGTAATATCTATGATGTCTACTAAAAGTTGTACCACTTGCATCTTTGCTTAGGGCATGTCTACACTACAAAATTGGATTATAGCCCAGGAAAGCTTATGCCCAAATAAATTGGTTAGTCTCTAAGGTGCCACAAGGACTTCTCGTTGTTTTAGTTTTGACAATTGCTTTTATCTAATTATGAAAAAGACTCTCTGTTACACTTTGCCTGTTACCTCACAACAGCAGTTTCTATAGAAATCAACACTACAGAATTATTTAAAACCAACACTTACCAGCGAACAAAGATGGAGAATGCCTAGAAAAGGCATAAATTCTGTTTAGCTTGGCTGTAATATGCTAGGTAATAGAATCATGGGGCTAGGAGAGGCTACATCACCACAATCTAATAGTTTTATAATTTTGCAAAAAAGTCTTCCTGTAACAATTAAAGACATGGATTTACAACAGGAAGGAAAGGAAAAAATATTTTTTTAAAAATCAGTGAGCAAAGCTGCTGAACCTACGACAGATGAAGAACAGAAACCACTAGGGAGATCTCTATTTTTCTTAACTGTTCTTTATGGTACATTCATGGTGAATGTCATTGAAATACCAAGGTAGATGATAATAATCTAGTGCCCTTTTCTTAAATTGATTTGATAAAGACCTCCTAGTGTTCTGATGGCAATGCTCAAGTTAGTTGAAAAACTAAAGCACTAGGTCCTTTCAATTGCCTAAGAAATTAGAATATAAACCATACTTTAATAAGCTTACATAGTTACTGTGTTTTTAAATTTGAGAAGAAGGGTAGTGGTATAGACAGAGCATAGGCCTGAGAATCAGAAGACCCAAGGTCTATTCCCAGCTCTTCCATACATGTACTAGGTGATCTTAGATAAATCACGTCTCTGAATCTGTTTTCCCATACATAAAATGACAATACTACTACTTAGCTACATCACAAGGGTGGTATAGAGATAAACACGTTAATGTTTATGGGACACTGAAATGTCTGCATAGAAAGATGCACTAGAATGTATGCACATATACTCTCTCACACACACACACACACACACACACATATATATAAAACAAGATAGTGAAATGTACTGTGATATAAAGGTTTTATAAGCAAATATTTGAGATGACCATTTTAATCATGAGCAGCAAAGCCCATTCCAAAAGCTGGGTTTCCTACTACAGTTTAGGACATATGACCAGAACTCTCAGTAACAGCAAATTGGCTTGGCTCTGCCCAGCTGGGAAAACCTCCACATGAGACTGCTTCCAGAGCTGAAATATACAATACTTCAAAAACTTAATATGTTACATAAATTGGTTCCCAAAACACAATCCCCAAGATATATTTCTACAGGGCAGAAGAAGCCCAAAAAAGCCTGATTAAGAAATTAATTGATTCTCACCAAAGGAGCAACAGAATGGCAAACCTGGCCATTCAGAGCACAGAAATCATTAAGTAGAAAGAGAAACCTCAAAGGTTGCAAGTCTATTTAGAAAATTAGATTTATTTATTTTGACTGCATCCACTGAGGCCTGAACATCTAACACAGTGTCTGGAGACTGTGTGTAGGAATGTCCACGTCGCCACTTTACAAATTTTTTCAAAGAAAGAAAAGGATTTTTGTATTCATAGAATAAAGATGACTCTAGTTTAATGAGCTGTGACTGACTTAGCGTAAAGCCCTTGGCTTTGCAAGCCTCTTTAATGTACAATTCAGACACCTAGAGATCAAGGATTTTGATACTTTGTTTGCCCTTAGTGCTGGATAGTACAAAATAAAGAGAGCTTTCTAATGTTTCTTTCATGATTAAGTATTTTTAATCACTCTGTACACATTGAATAAATACCATTCTTCTTCCCTGAGATATAGTGGCTTGAGACAGGAGAAGGGAAGAACTGTTACTTGCAAATGAAAGAACATAGTTTTTATGTTGGGGATAATGGCTTTCCACCGTCACAAAATGGAAAGTGCAAAACTGGGATTCCATGTCAGAGCTCCCAGTTTGGAGATTTTTTGGTTTTATCTTGCTCCTAAAAATGGAATTCCTAATGAAAAGGTAGTAGGAGGATACTGATGAAAGGGTTCCCAAACTGAGATTTTGTTAGCACATCTAAAACATAGTGGAGCTTCCACTGTCCTGTTTCATAAGCTTCTTTGAGACTTAGCAGAAAAAATACTTTTAATTTGAGGGTTAAAAGAAATGTGTGATTGTTTACTTTTATAATAATGGAGATGGCCAAGACACTCTTACATTAGATGTTATTTTGAGCATGACACAAAAATCCTTCAAGAAATCTAAAATATATGGAATTTTAGCTGATCTGGGTGCATCAAGCACCTAATTTACACAATCTTTACTACATTAGAATCATAGAAATGTAGTACTGGAAGGAACCTCAATAGGTCATCTAGTCCAGTCCCCTGCACTGAGGCAGGACTAAGTATTATTGGCATCAACCTTCTGAGCCACTAATTTTTCCCCACGTTAGTATATGAATATACTGTTTCTGAATCAGAATAAACTCTCTCTGCCAACTGTCTCCTTCTAACATCCTGGCTGCTAGTCAGAGATTCCCTGGATCTGAATGAATCAGTGGTCCTTATGATCAGTAGCAGTCAGGCGTTGAAAGCTTCCACAGGGCTATCACCACTCGCTTCTCAACAGTCAGGGCAGCTCTCATCTTGGTATTCCTGTGCTTCATGGCAGGGGAAAGCAACTCACAAAGTTCAAGGAAAGTGGCCTTACACATGCAAAAGTTTCGCAGCCACTGGGAATCATCCCATACCTGCAACACTATGCGGTCCCACCAGTCTGTGCTTGTTTGCCAGGCCCAGAATCGGCATTCCACTGTATCAACCACCCCCACTGCCACCATGCTGTCCCAATTGCCACAGCCCGTGCTTTCAGGAACGTCTGTGTCCATGTCCTCCTCACAATCGTCCTCATGCTGGCATCTCTTAGCCAGGTTCTGCACATACTGCAGGATAATGCGCGAGGTGTTTACAATGCTCACAACAGCAGTGGTGAGCTGACCAGGCTCCATGCTTGCCATGCTATGGTGTCTGCACGGGTAACCCAGGAAAAAAGGCACGAAACGATTGTCTGCCGTTGCTTTCATGGAGGGAGGGAGGGGGCGAGGGGAGACTGACAACATGTACCCAAAACTACCCGCAACATTTTTGCCCCATCAGGCATTGGGAGCTTAACCCAGAATTCCAATGGGCAGCATTTTATTTAATCTATTTATTACTGACCTCGGAACCGACTGTAGGAGTGGGCTGATAAAATTTGCGGATGACACAAAGCTGGGAGGCATTGCCAATTCGGAGGAGGATAGGGATATTCTGCCGGGAGACTTGAATGAGCTTGTGAATTGGAGTATCAGAAATAGGATGAAATTTAATAGTGAAAAGTGTAAGGTGATGCATTTAGGGATGACTAACAGCAATTTTAGTTACAAGCTGGGGACGCATCGGTTAGAAGTGACAGAGGAGGAGAAAGATCTCGGGGTCTTGGTAGACCGTAGGATGACTATGAGTCGACAATGTGACGTGGCAGTGAAAAAAGCCAATGCGGTCTTGGGTTGCATTAGGCGAGGAATATCTAGTAGGAACAGGGAGGTGCTGCTTCGTTGTATAAGGCGCTGGTGAGACCACATTTAGAGTACTGTGTGCAGTTCTGGTCTCCCATGTTTAAAAAAGATGAACTCAAACTGGAACGGGTACAGAGAAGGGCCACTAGAATGATCAGAGGAATGGAAAACCTGTCGTATGAAAGGAGACTAGAGGAGCTCGGGTTGTTTAGTCTGTCCAAACGAAGGCTGAGGAGGGATATGATTGCCCTCTTTAAATATATCAGAGGGATAAATACCAGGGAGGCAGAGGAACTGTTCCAGCTCAGTACTAATGTGGACACGAGAACGAACGGATATAAACTGGCTGTGGGGAAATTTAGGCTTGAAATAAGACGAAGATTTCTGACGGTCAGAGGGGTGAAATATTGGAACAGCCTTCCGAGGGAAACGGTGGGGGCGAAGGACCTGTCTGGTTTCAAGATTAAGTTAGATAAGTTTATGGAGGGAATGGTTTAATGGAAAAACATGATTTTAGTCAAATGAATACTGTGCCTTGGTAGGTAAATAGTATAATGGCCAATGAGGGTCAGGCTGGAGACTCTTGCCTACATGCTCGGGGTTTTACTGATCGCCATATTTGGGGTTGGGAAGGAATTTTCCTCCAGGGTAGATTGGCAGAGGCCCTAGAGGTTTTTCGCCTTCCTCTGCAGCATGGGGCAGGGATCACTAGCAGGAGGGTTCTCTGCCAATTGAAGTCACTAAGCCACAGGATTTGGGGACTTCAACAGCAGAGTCAAGGGAAAGGGTAGGGACGGCTTTGTGGCCTGCAACATGCAGGGGGTCAGACCAGATGATCATAATGGTCCCATCTGACCTTAAAGTCTATGAGTCTATGAGACTGCGGGAACTGTGGGATAGCTACCCACAGTGCACTGCTCCGTGAATCTATGCTAGCCACGGTATTGAGAATGCACTCTGCCGACTTAATGCACTTAGTGGGGACGTACACAATCGACTGTATAAAATCGATTTCTAAAGATCGACTTCTATAAAATCGACCTAATTTCGTAGTGTAGACATACCCTCAGTCTGTTACCCCTTCACAGAAATGGAGTGCTACAGTCCACCTGATTTAGGCCTCAAGGACCAGCGCTGATCCCGAATAGATCAACTCCTGACCTTTATAACCTTCTAATCCCTCTGTCTGATGATTCCTGGATCAGTCTCTTACTAGATGACTTTGTTGTTAGGTGACCTACCCAGGAGAACTAGTTTATCAGGAGAGATGAGCCTGCCTATTTAAAGAAATCACATTTCATTGGAAGATGACTTAAGTCAATGTTCTTCTATTGCCAGCCCTGTATCACTACTCCTTGGAATTTCAGTCCAACCTGGAGGTTAACAGGATCACAGAAAAAGTAAAGGCCACCATGTCTAAAATAGAATCTTCAGTCTGACAGTTATATACAGAGTCCAAAATCTCACATAAAATTCTTAAGTCATACAGATTCCCAAATTGTCACACATTCCCCCTCCTCTCAGCCTTCTCTTCCCCCTTCTCTATCACCTCCTTCTCCCATCATAGACACAAAAGTTTCTCATCTGCTCTCCTCCTTTAATTCCTCCATTTGCTCCAATAACCCCATCCCATCCTGATTTCCCTCATGCAGACTCTCATCCTCTCCCTTACTCTTCTTAACCTCACTCGCCTCTGACTCTTTCCTCTCACAATACATGTATGCTGTAGTGTCTCCCATCTTAAAAAAACCCATCTTAACCCCACTTGCCTCTGCAACTATCACTTCATCTCCCCCTTTCATCCCTAAGATCACTGAACACACGTTTGACAATAACTGTCTGGAGTTCCTCTCCTCCAATTCCATCCTAGTTCCTCTCCACTCCAGCTTCCACTCCTGGAATTTCAATGAAACTGCTTTTGCCAAAGTCTCAATTGACCTCAGCCTAGTTAAGCTTGTAGCCCTTGCATGAGCAATGCAAGAAGAAGGAAGGAAGAGAAGTAAGGAAACAAAGCTCACAATAGACAAAGCATAAAGTCAGATGTGGCCTTGTAAATAATATGTAGTTAGTAGATTAAGAAATAGTAAAAAGAGCAACGTGTGATAAACTTGCAGATGCAGCTTTACTTACTAGCATACCTTGCAATTTATGGGCAGTTCATCATCTGTACAGGGATTGGTTACAAAAATTAGTAGACCAATCTAAGTGTGTGATATGATGTATCAACCAACGGTATTAAGTGTAAGTGTATACATTAGATGATTCATGATTATGTCCTGCTCAACTCAAGTGTAGTTTGATTTTATGCCAATAAAGAAACCTCAGTGATAAGTCTGGAGTTGAACTGATTCCTTGGATTCCAGAGAAGTGGATAAAGTGTTCTCCCAGAACTGGACAAGGTGTTCTGGATGAGATGAGTGGAAAACGTCTTGAAGCAAAGCTCAGAAACAGTAGTACACCCAACATTCTCCTTGACCTGTTAGCTGCCTTTTGACACAGTTGATCATACGCCTCTTCTTGAAATCTTGCCCTCCCTTGGCTTCATTTCGTGGTTCTTCTCCTATCTCCCTAATCACTCCTTCAGCATGTACTTTGGAGGACCCTCCTCAACCCCCTTACAACTTTCTGTGGGGATTCCACAGGGCTCTGTCCTTGGTCCCTCTCTCTTCTCCCTCTACACCTTATCTCTGGGTAATCTCATCCACAAACACATAGTTAGATAACTATCACCTCTATGGTGACAACTCACAGATCTACCTCTCTATTCCAGACTTGTCCCCTTCTGTCCAAACTAAAATCTCAGCATGTCTCCTCATGGATGTCTAGCTGTCAGCTCAAGCTCAACATGGTTAAAACAGAACTCTTAATCATCTGCCCCAAGCCATCTCTACTACCTCCTTTCTCGATCACTGTGGAAAACATCATCCTGCCTGTCATTCAGGCCCATAACCTGGGCTTTATCTTCAACTTGGACTTCTCCCTAGGGTCCCTCACATCCATACTATGTCTAAGGGTACGTCTATACTTACCTGCTGGTTCGGCGGCAAGCAATCGATCTTCTGGGATCGATTTATCGCATCTTGTCTAGACGCAATAAATCAATCCCGGAAGTGCTCGCCGTCGACGCCGGTAATCCTGCTCCGCGAGAGGAGTAGGTGGAGTCGACGGGGGAGCCTGCCTGCCGCGTGTGGACCCGCAGTAAGTACCTTTAAGTTCGAACTAAGATACTTTGACTTCAGCTACGTTATTCACGTAGCTGAAGTTGCGTATCTTAGTTCAAACTGGGGGCTTAGTGTGGACCAGCCCTAAGTATTGCAGATTCTTTCTGCATAATATCTCTAAGATACAGCCTTTCTTATCCATCCACACAGCTAAATTTTTTGTCCAAGTGCTCATCATCTCAATTATTGTGACATCCTTCTCTCTGACCCATTTGTTAAATTTTCAAACTCGCACCTCCATGCTTTTTCCCAGGCTGTCCCTCGCACTTGGGAAATGCTTCCCATGAACATCCACAAAGCTACCTGATTACTCAGCTTCAAATCCCTCCTCAAAGCTCATTTTTGTTAGGATGGAAAAAAAAACCCAAAAAACTATTCAATGCTAGTGTACAGACACCGCTGCCTATTATGCTGACTAATTCTGTCTCGTTGTTTACTCGTACTCCCCTGTTTGTCTCCATCTGTTGTATGTAGTCTATACTTAGATTGCAAGCTGCATGAGGAGAAACTGTTTTTGTTGTGTGTCTGTACAGCACCCAGCACAATGGGGTGCTGGTCCATGACTAGGGCTCCAAAGCAATACAATAATACAAAAAAATAATAATAGAGTGACATGGCCCATGTACCTAGTTGCCTAGTCCCAGGTGATGATTTGGATTTATGCTAAATAGGAGGAACAATTACATGCCTCTCTATGCAGTAGTGATAGCTGGAAACAATAGGAAGCCACTGCCCCAGGTAACAGGCCACATGGCAAGTCAGCTTTGTGTGGGCAGAGGAATTTTAGTAGGACTGACTGTAAAACACAGAAGCTAAGGGACTTGTTGATTGCATCTGTGTGTGTGAGAGGCAGAAAGTTGAAGAAAGCAAGAGAGACAGCCATGTGTCTGGCCCTGGGAAGAAGACGAGAGACAGAGCTTATTTTTAGCAGAGGCCTTGCTGAAAAACCAGACTTGGAAATTGTGAGACAGGACACTACATGCTACTGTTTATACTGCGTTCCGAGAAACAGGACTTTGGGAACATTCTTTCCAAATAAACAGGACTGCATCAAAGAAATTCCTACTATACAGTTAGTTTCTGTTTCCTTTAGAAAGAATCTGGCAAGGATGTGAATATTGGCTAACCAGCTGGGCCAAAAAAAAGGAACATTCTTTTTACAAACCAGACCACAGAAAGGGGTGCTTGACTTACACAGGTGTCACAGGGCAGTTTTTGAGAACTCCAACAAGGGGAAACTGAGGCAGCACCACATTCTAATGCTGTATTGGGTAAGCCCCAACAATACCTTTTAACAGCCCTAGAAAAGAGCATTCTTGGTAGAAATGAATACAGCAATCTTGGCTAGGGTTGATAATCTGCATCCAGGGCAACTGCTCCTTGTTTCTGGTGTCTAGAGAAAAATTCAACAGCTTTAAGTTTATCTTATATGCTTTTTGCATTCATTCATCAACTCAGTACACTTTGCATGCAAGGCTGTACTGACTAAATACAGTCCTTGTAAAACTTTTGCCTTGATCTGCTATTTCTTTGCCTTGTGATTACTTAAGAAAGTACCAGAGATACCATATTCTCCATGGCTACCCAGGGATTCTTATTCTTTAAAATCTCAACAGCACTTAGTGGACTGCCACCACGCTGAGCTAAAAATTCCACCACCCCAGTATTTACCACACCAACCACTTCTCTTTATGTTACTGTGTTTCCCTTTAATTTGAAAACCCTACAGAGGACCAAGTTACCTCTTTGGTAACTATCTTGTATGTTTCCAAGAATTCAGAGCAACTGAAATTAGTATCTGTGGGGTCCCTTCATGGTCACCATTCTGTTGGAATTATTACTCATGAATATTAAAAACATAGGCATCACCAGACATTAACTAATCAGAAATTCCTTTCTTTAATCCGAAAGCCAAATGATACCTATACAATTGCTATACACATGTCTAAAGTCTAAATAATAAGCATTACTACATCCAATACAATAATAAAATATTTATAAGTATCTGATCAGTTTCATACTTACAAATGGATCAGACCAGAGAAGAGTCATTTCATAATGGCCCCAGCATGACTGGACCCAACCTGATAAAAACCCTCAGATTCATGGCTCTCTTTATACATTTTAAATACCAGCATTTCTGATCTTCATTGAAACTTCAGTTTATAGTCTGGATGGCGCGGGGCTGGCAGGCTCCCTACTTGGCTCCACATGGCTCCCCGAAAGCGGCGATATGTCCCTGCTGCTCCTAGGCAGAGGAATGGCCACCGGGGCTCTGTGTACTGTTCCCGCCCCACCCCAAGCACTGGCTCCGCAGCTCCCATTGGCTGGGAACTGTGGCCAATGGGAGCTGTGGGGATGGCGCCTGTGGGCAGAGGCAGTGTGCAGAGCCACCTAGCCGCACCTCTGCCTAGGAGCAGCAGGGACATGTCGCCGCTTGTGGGGAGCTACCCAAAGTGAGCACCGCCCAGATCCAGCACCCCAAAACTCCTCCCACCCCCAAACTCCCTCCCAGAGCCCATGCCCCCCACGCTTCCCATGCTCCAACCCCCAGCCCTGAGCCCCCTCCCACACCGAAACTTCCTCCCTCTTAGTTAACCGGAATTTTTTACTTACCAGCACCCCCCATGTCCCCAACATGCCAGATAACAAAGCTGTTACAGTATATTATTTTCGTAACCAAACTTAAACTAACTTTAATTCTATAATTTCATAACTATCCTACAGTTCCCCTATGAAATTAAGAGATCCATTCCTGGAACTCCAAATATAAATGTCAGTAGCTGAACACTGACTGGTGCATTCTTTGGATCTGCTTTTTGCCTGCTTAGCCACTTTGTCATGGAGCTGAGTTTTCCCTTGACAATCAAAGTTCAGACTGATGTCGGGCTCTTTCAGTCCAGCTTAGCAAAGACATTGCTTTCTTTCAAAGAAGGGATATTTGATATCCTGTTGCTTCTTTACATAGGCCAGATCCATTCTATTGACTGTCATTACCAAGACATCCTGGTTTTTCCCCCACTTTTATCTATGGGGTTTGAAGGACTAAACTGATCGTCTTTAACTCCAGCCAATTTATGCTCCAGGATGCCTGCCATACATATCAATGTCTCTTTACTGTATGTTGAGTTGAATGGGTTTTGCATCAGAAGTGTGTGACATCTGTTACTTTGACATCTGATTCCAGGATGGGGTATTCTAGCTTGAATCAAACCTTGGAAGAAACTACTCTAGAAATAAGATCACCTCTTGGTAAACAGAAATTTTGTGACAAGTGCAGGAGCAGGTGTTTGGGGAACTAGATAGCAGTAATGGCTATGGGCGCTGTGTATTGAGCCTTGTCCAAGACAGTAAATATAAATGTGAGATGAACATCCGCAACAGGCTTGAGGGTGTCTGGAATGTGGAGGACGGTCAAGTATGCAGAGGGTGGATTAGTGAAAGAATCTTGAGTCTTCCTTTCCAAAGACACATCTCTCTATAAATTGAGTTGGGGTAATGATTAAATCAAATTGTACAACACTTCAAAATAAACTGGCTCTTCTTGGAGTTTATAAGGAGACTATAAACTTGGAATAAGAGATTCATGGACTTTGTATCCTGAGTTAATTGTAGATCTTTAGAAGTTCAAATCAGGACATTGTCAAGAAAGGAACTGATGTGAATCCTCTTCTGACAGCTGCTGCTGTCATTAACACATTGGCAAAGATCATTGGGAATGTGACAAGGCAGAAAAACAGAAAAATGTCTATATTAATAATGGTCTTGGAAAAAGGAAAAGATTTCTTCTGGTCAGAAACTTCCAGGATCTGATACACATATATCTTCCAATCACTATTTTTGTTGCTATTTGCCTGGAGGCAAAGCAGAGGGAGCTAGGTAGGAGTATTTTGTCCAGAGCTGTCTTTAGCAACTTACTTCTATTAGAGGGAGGGCTTTAAACAGCACTAACATAACATAAGCAATGCATTTGTAGCTGTGTTGGTCCCAGGTTATTAGAGAGACATGGTGGGTGAGGTAATATCTTTTACTGGACCAACTTCCATTGGTGAGAGTCACAAGCTTTCAAGCCACACAGAGCTCTTCTTCAGGTCTGGGAAAGAAGCTCCCAGCATCACAGCAAAATGCAAGGTGGAACAGCTACAAATGCATTGCTCATGTAAGTAGTTAGCATATACTATAAGGGATCATGCAAGGTAGAGTAGCCCATTAAATGCATTACTCTGCTAGACACTAAAAATCACAGACTGAATAAAGACACTGGATTTATGGTTTATTACAATAATCTGTAACCCACTAACCCCTTCTTTTTATCCTATGACTACAGAGGTATTAACGGGCCACACAATCTTGAACGGTCCCTTACAATATGTGCTAAGAACTTATCCCAAACAATCTTTTCCACCTTGCATTTTGCTGTGATGCTGCAAGTTCCTTTCCCAGGCCTGAAGAAGAGCTCTGTGGGTATGTCTACACAGAAAAGAAAAACCCGCAGCTGGCGCATGCCAGCCGAGTTGGGCTCATGAGGCTCAGGCTGCGGGGCTGTTTGACTGCTGTGTAGACTTCCAGAGTTGGGCTGGAGCTCAGGCTCTAGCACCCTGCGGGATAGTAGGGTCTCAGAGCTCGGGCTCCAGCCGAGCCCGGAAGTCTACATAGCAATTAAATGGCCCCACAGCCATAGGCGCAGACTCCGTAGGTTCTCTGGAGCTGGAGCACCCACGGGGAAAAATTGGTGGGTGCTCTGCACCCACCAGCAGCTCCCCGCCCTGCCCGCCTCAGCTCATCTCTGCTCCGCCTCCTCCCCTGAGCACACCACGTCCCTGCTTCTCCCCCTAGCTCCCAACGCTTGCCGCCACAAGACAGCTGTTTCGCGGCGGAAAGAGCTGGAAGGGAGGGGGGAGGAGGGGGAAAGTGGGAAGAGGTGGGGCCGGGGCAGGGATTTGGGGAAGGAGTCCAATGGGGCAGGGAGGGGGCGGAGTTGGGGCAGTGGTGGAGTTGGAGCGGGGCCAGGGGCAAGCACCCACTGGTGCCAAGAAAAGTTGGTGCCTATGCCCACAGCCTGAGCTTCGCAAGCCCAAGTCGGCTAGCACAAGCCTGTCACGGGTTTCTCTTTGCTGTGTAGTCATTCTTTTTGTGGCTCAAAAGCTTGTGTCTCTCACCAACAGAAGTTGGTTCAATAAAAGATATTACCTCGCCCACCTTGTCTCTCTAACAACACCGGCAAAGCAGGAGAAGGCCATGCTTGAGAGCAGTAGATGCTGCTTCATCCTTCTCTCTATCAGCCCTTGAGGAAAGAATTTTCCTTCCAAACACAAAATCACAATTAACCAGATTCACTGTATTCTTCACGGCCACTACCTCACATTTTGGAAGCGTCAGTCTGCTTTCTGTTTGGATACATTATAAAATTTATTTCCTCTTTGAGCCATTTGTGTTTGCAGGAACACTCTCACCAGACCAGAATTACATTCTCAAAGACAGAATGTAAAAGAGTGCTAAGCCTTTTTTGGTGATGATACAGAACACCATAAGTTTGTCTTACCCTCGTCTCTTGCTTTGAGTCTATGTCTTCAGCAAATTTGACCAGATGTCAAGGGCTTTTAAGTTTAGTGTCATACACATTTGGAGAGGAATTTTTTCTGGATCTTTTCTATGTTCTCCTCGACTTTGGAATTCTAATGATAAAGAGAAAGACAAGGATTTGCTTCTTGCGCATAGAGGATTTCTTTCTGTGGGACTTTCATTTCTTTTACTTCTGGAAGAAACCAGAGTAATCCGAGAATAATGACAGATTCCTTTTCTTTGACATGGTTTTCTAGACCACTAAGGCCCTGTAATAATCCTTACGTGAAAAGCAGTTAGATAAAATTTGAGACTAACCATATGGGGACAGCGTTTGGACTCTCTTTCTCATATTGGAATGTGAAATATTTTAATGTACTAAAATCCCAGAAGGCAGGGGTGGAGGTGTGTGAGGGGAGGAGGAAATGTTTACCTTAGAGGCACCAGGGGATGGATGAAGTCCTGAGTGATTAAAGTCCTTGTTGCTTGTGACCTAAGGAACTGAATAGGTAAGTAGGAATCAAGAGATGGATCTGCTGTGGTTAGTCACAAGGAAGATAGTAGAGTACTTACTCTGAATAAAGGGCCCTGAGTGAAAAAAATGTGTTTTTGTAGAAGAGCCACATTTGAGAATAAAGACACTTCCAGGAATTTTTCTGAATTTTATCCCTGAGAGAAACTGGGTGCTGGGCTAGAATAAATGAAGGCTGTTTTACCTCTGCAGTGTTGGCAGCAACTGGGGCTCCCTGTGCTGAATGTCTATCATGGATGAGGCAGGGCCAAGAAGAATGTGAAGGGTTGTCATTGGATGGTGACTATTGAAACAGGCTAATAAAAAATTACTTATAGAAAAGGTTCCAGAGAAATGTTTCAATATTTTGTTGGGTTTTACTTTTTAATGCTCTGCAGGTTAAGGTGTCAAGAAGTTTGGATATCATGCATGCAGCTGCCAGGAGGCAGAACAAATTTAGGAAGAGAGGACCTGCGAAAAATGTTGTTTTTTCTTACCTCTCAAAATTACACTATTTCAAGCCATAGGTTGGAATATTCAGTCCTGAACTAGTTACAGGTTTCACAATCTGGATATCTTACCAGCTTTCAGAATTAGCAATACTAGAAAGTGGCTATCTCCAACTTTCCAATGGCTTACTTTTAAACCTTGGAAGACTGCAAGATAAAAGGATTTTAAGACAGACATTTATATGCATAGAAATGTTACTTTAAGTCCTTTTTAGAAGCCCTTTAAACATACTGTGATGTCCAGAAAGTTTTTAATTCATGGGTAGAACACCTTATCTATAAATTACTATTTTTTACCATGCAAACATGCAATTTCCACTGCTTTTTCACATCAGCACAATTGCGAATTACAACAGAACTCCTCATGCCTGTACTCCTTTCATATTTTGCTTAAAATAAACATTAAAAATCTGGCACATTAACGGTATCACAGGCTGATTGTTTTAACATGAAAATTACACTACATATCAAGCAACCCAACATGAAGTGGTATTAAAAGCAATGTCAGTTCACTATTTTTAAAAAGGAAAAGTGAAATATAATGTATAATCACAGTGGACACAAAATGCCAACATCATATATTGGGCATAAAGCGGAATGACTTTATTTGTAATGCAGATGTTTACGGCCGCACCGGCCTACGGACTACTGGGGCCATTGTCTGCAAATGGCATCTTAAACTTTTCAGACATGTCACGAGAATGCTACAATACGTTCCAGCGAACGCCATTCTCCCGGTGGCTTGTAACATCCGAGATAAAATTCCACCAACCGAGGAAGGGAGGTGGCCCACAGGCAGATGCTCTATTAAAATGGGTTCATCAAGTCTGTGCCAATGTTGGACTCTCGGGCCGTCAAGCCCTTGTGGCTGCACAGGAATGGACCAAAGGGTGAACAATCGCTAAAGCAGACATCTCCCAAGTTATCTTTAATAAAAACTGAAAGTTAAAAGCAGCACAGCAAAGAGCGAAGTGCTCTTAAAACACATTGGGATTGTTCTGAATTAGAAACTAAACCAATTAGAAACTTACTTTTGTTTATTACTCTAGTTAAAAAAATGGAACAACCACCATGGAAGAAGTATAAAGACAAAAAGATAAAGGGGTTAAGAGGAAAAGTGAATGCTGCCTATTTAATATCTTTATAGCACATTAAATAAAATTAGAGAAAGTCAAAATAAAGCAAACACATAACTCCAGGAAAATGATATATCATTCTGGCTTCAATCTTATTATGATGTCACAAAACCCCAATATAGTTATAACCATGAAATGCACCATTATCTAGCACTTATTCCAAAACATATTTATATCACATTAACACTGATGCCATGTCATATTAAAGATAGTAAGCTGAATATTGTTTGAAATTGACTTATCCACTTGTGAGAATGTCATAGCCCTACTATTTGTTATCAGCAAATGACACTACTCTACATCAATACTGTATAAGGGGGGGAAATGTGTACATACATACAACACACAACTCACTTTATGGACCCTTAAAAACCTTGGCTGCTATTCCTGAAAGAACGCTACAATCTCCCCACCCCCTTTCACAACATGATCTTGCAACAACTAGCATAAGTTATTTTCTTAAGTAAGGAGACTAGAGACAGTCCTAGGCCTCCACCTTCTTTTTCATTAATTTAGATTTCCTTTTCACTTCTCTTTCTTCCTGACAGAATTCTTGGAGATGGACCAATCTAGGGAGAATGTAAATGCATCAAGAGCATACATTTCATTTGCTCTGAATAGATCAATTACAAAAAGAGAGAGTAGTGAAAAAGGCTCAAGGCTACAAAATGAATGGAAATAAAATACAAGAAAGAACCAGTTGCTGTCCCTACACAATCCCCATCAATAATACTGCACATTTGGATTTAAAAAAAAAAAGACATTGTCAAGATATTTTTATGATCTGAAAATATTTTCCTCTTGCTGCTATTTATAAAACACCTTAGTACCTGAACACAATTTTTTACATTATACGTATACACTGGTTTGCTATTGTAAGACTGCTCATGAATGCAGGAATAATATTGATCTTTAAAAATATAATAATAATAAATAAGAGCATTGAAGTGTGAGTTCATTTTAAAGTAAAATACACATATAGGGTCTGCAAAAGATATAAGGGTTAGGTTAAATATTTTAGAACTATTAACCTTGTCAGTGACCTTTAGCTACACAACAACACCTTTTGTCAAACTACATCAATGAGAAGACAGATCACAAATTCCAGATCCAGAAATCACAGCGGTAAACATAGTTTACTGAGCACTTTGTTCTAATTTACGAGAAAGATTAATATACTGTGTGTTAAATTTATTAGGGAATGTTCAGTGATTGTAAAGTGACACAGGTGAATGAAGTGACTTTTCTATCTTTAAAATGCAAAGTCCGCAGGCATCCTCTGAAAGGAGTTCTACAAAATAGGTTCATATACAGATATACAGGCACACACAAGCATGCGCACGTCCACACTTCTAAAGGTGCAGCTGTAGCTTAAAGTGCTGAATGCACCAAATAAATACAAAAGGGGGACAGGAATTTGCGATGTAAATATGATGTTTTTCCTTCTTTTACAGGTTCTTGAAAAGCAGACTCCCTCCCCATGACTGCTGGTCCCAGCTCTCTAATGGCTGCAGTAAGAACTCTGCTGGCAACTTCATGTATCCACTACTGAATAGCCAAAGAAAATGCAGGCTTAGGCTACCTGCAGAGAGGGATACGGCAAGAGGTACAGTAAGTGAGCATATTCCCAATATTATATGATTTTGTAATATGTTTTCTCATTAATGTTATCTTCTCTTAAAGGAGGACTGTCCTTCAAAATCATGCAAAATAAAAACTTAGGTTAACACAGAGGATATGCTGAAACTTCCCTTTATTTGGGGCAGTTATCACCCTACTCTACATTTCTAAATTTATATCTAAGTGAGTCTACTAAATGAAATGTTTAATAAGATCATACAGAAAAAAAATATTTTAATGCTGATCTAGTAGCCCCCGAATCCCAACTAAGTAATTCCAATCATAGGGAAAAAGTGTCTCATATTTGTATTACTTTCCTTTTTGAGGTTGTTGCCCTTCTAATCAACTTGAGGCTTCCTTGTCCTAAAGCCTCCATCATCACACTTCCTTGTTAGTTTCACTTCATATCAGGGCCTCTTAAAAAGAAGGAAACCTGAGAGATAGTAACTAACCCAGGATCATAAAACAGGATTTTAAGAATTTGAGCCTTCTTAAAACACAGCAATTTTTTTTTCATTTTTATTCCCACCTTCTTCCTACTAAGGATTACTCCTGCCTGACAGGACAGTATATTGATCTTAAAAAAAGAACATGCCTTTTCCTCAGGTAGAATCTGCAAACACCAAAGCACCTTTTTCAAAGAGAAGAGAGGCAGAGGGTCAATCTTTCCCTCATCCCTTCCACTCGCACTGGGTACAGTTTGTGTCAATGCATAAATCTTAACCTCTCCTCCCCCTCATCGTCCCTCCCCCCCCCCACCCCTGAGGGTGCAAGCATCCTCTATTAACCCCTCCTGGCCTGGAAAACATGGGACCAAACCAGAGACTCTCATTTAGATCTTCCACTGGGCAGCTCAAAGTACCAGAGGAGTCCTATATTCATAAGTGAAAATGGAAACAAAATACAACGTAAGACTGAATGTGTGCCCAAACAGTAACTTTACATATAAACATTATGTATATACCATATCCAGACTCAATACCTGTGCACAACAGGTTAAGGACAGAGTTTCACAAACACTATCAGTGGTTCTCAAACTTTTTTACTGGTGACCCCTTTCACATAGCAAGCTTTTGAGTGCGACCCCCCCCCTTAGAAATTTAAAACACTTTTTTATATATATTAACACCATTATAAATGCTGAAGGCAAAGAGGGGTTCGGGTGGATGTTGACAGCTCGTGACCCCCCATATAATAAACCTCGCACCCTTTGAGGGGTTCCGACCCCCAGTTTGAGAACCCCTGCTTTAAATGCTCTTACTTTTATTGTTTAATGTCACCCACTTGTTAGTATAGATTTCTTTTACCAAACAGCTTTTTTATACTGTAATTTTTAAAGGTCATAGAACAGGGGCGGTCAAACTTTTTGGCCTGAGGGCCACATCGAGTTTCCAAAATTGTATGACGGGTCAGTTAGGGGAGGCTGTGCCTCCCCAAACAGCGAGGCGTGGCCCAGCCCCCGCCCCCTATCCGACCCCCACTGCTTCTCACCCCCTGACAGCCCCCAGGACTCCTGCCCCATCCAACCCCCCCATTCCCTAACGGCCCCCCTGGGACTCCTACCCCATCCACACACACCCCACTCTGTGTCCCGACCGCCCCTGGATCCTCCACCCCTGACTGCCCCCCGCCGCCCATCCAACTCCTCCTCTCATTCCTGACTGCCCCCCCTGAGACTCCTCCCCCATCCAACCACCCCTTCTCCCTGTCCCCTGACTGCCCCCCCGCCACCCCATCCAACCCCCCCCTCTCCTTCCTGACTGCCCCCCCACAGGACCCCTACCCCCATTCAACCCCCGTTCCCTGCCCTGACTGCCCCGACCCCTATTCACACCCCCACCCCGATCACCACCCCGAACTGCCCTCTATCCATCCCCCCCTGCTCCCTGCCCCCTTACCGTGCTGCCTGGAGCACCGGTGGCTGGCGACCCGACAGCTGCGCCACCCAGAGCACCAGGACAGGCAGCCGTGCCGCCTGGCTGGAGCCAGCCACGCCACCGCGCAGCACAGAGCACCAGATCAGCCCACAGCTCTGCAGCTGCGCTGCCACCCAGAGCATTGCGCCGGCGGCGCAGTGAGCTGAGGCTGCGGGGGAGGGGGAACAGCAGGGGAGGGGCCAGGGGTTAGCCTCCCCAGCCAGGAGCTCAGGGGCTGGGCACGAGGGTCCCGCGGGCCGGACGTAGCCCGCGGGCCGTAGTTTGCCCACCTCTGTCATAGAAGGAAAGTTAATAGGATAGATAATATTAGATGGATAGATAATATTGTTTCCTACTGTGTAGCGAATAAATTCAGTATATTGTATCTGACAGACTGTGTGAAAGTCTTTATTTGCTGATTTCTGACCCCATAAACTGCGTAACTAATGAATGTCAACTCAAATCACTAAAATAGTAGTATCTCACAATGCTCAAAAATCTCTGAATATTGTAGAAAGTTTATTCTGCATGCACAATATCCAATTTTTAATCTTTATCTTGACCTTTTCAGATTTACCTTTTTCCTTAAAATACTTAAAACCATGAAGCAACTTATGAACTATGCATTTGCCAAATTTATTTATTTTTTAAATCAATGGCATTTTTAATGGCTCATGAGCATAAAATGCATCTTTAAAACCCTTTCCTCTTTTTCTAATTATGTATAACAATACTTTAGAGACATAGGTTCATGTTGGTAAGCCATCAGTTTCTTCCCAGAGTTCATACTGTATTTTGACACACATTTTGAGCAACAATATATTTTGATCAGTCACCAGTTTTGTCATAGCATTCGAGCTGCTAAAAATATATTCTAATTGGATTCACCACTTCATCGCCGTACCCTTCACAGAAGCTCTAAAAATCACAGTTAACACCTGTTTCCTGTACTACTTTCACCCCATCATCCTCTCTCCTATCACCACCACCATTTATTTGGCCTAACATTTACAATTTATATGATATCGAGGTGCAGGGGGATGGATAAACAAAACATTTTATACATCTTAGGCCTTTTCTTCATGACTTTCAATTTATACTCACAAGAATACCCCAAGGCTTTTCTTACATTTCTCCATTTTGGAAAGGTGACTTAACAACCCACTCCCCCCACCATTTTCTGTATCTCTCATTGCTCTGATATTTTGTCATGCTAGAGCTAGTGAAAAGCAATATCATGGTTTAGTTCACGTCTTCCCTCACTAGTCTCATAAATCCAATTAAACTGCTCATACTGTTTTTAAAGCCATGCTTGCCCCATAGCACTTTCTCATTTTTAATTATTTGTCTTTTATCCTATGTTCCCTTAACTTAGATTTCCAGTGCACTGCCATTATGTTTTATTATGTTTAACCATTCATTCAAATACATTTTAGATAACATCATTTCAGCTAAACACACCTGCTTAGGTGTACTAAATTACTAATTACAATTCTGGCAACTCATTTCCAAAATATATAATACTCAGCTGCACACAGATTAAATGATTTAATTCAAATAATATTTTGATTTGAATTGATCTTATGTTGTCCTCAGTTGAAATAATTTTATTAACACAAGTTTCTGTTAAAATTAAATCTCAAGCAAAACAGGACTGAACAGGTTTGGTTATTAAAAGCACCAAAATAGTCACTAAGAGGACATTGCATGTCAAAAATCTGAATGTCAAAAATACAAAATAATATATTTTAAAATATCTATGTAAAATGAAACAGCTACTTATAATTATAATAATCTGATTGACAGATAAAATAATTGCTTTAAAAACACTTGAGTCATTTTGTCCTTACCTGCAGGCATGAACCATTATTACTGCATGCAGTGACTGTTCCATTTCCTAGCACAGACTTGAAGAAGCACCACATCTATCTTACAGAATGTGACTAATTTGTGTGTTTGCAATTCCTAAGCTATTTGCAAAGGACACTCCCTTTCAACATAACAGGATATTTAATGGTTAACCAAATTATATTTTCTACTAACCTAAATTTAACAGCAACCTTGGTAACTGTAAAATGATTTCCTCCAATACAAAACAAAAAAAATCAAATTTTGAAACTGAATTTAGAAATCAAGATGCTTTTTGGGTGAAAACAAAAAAATAGTACAGACTGACTGCAACAACAGTATATATAAACCAGTAGTCTGCTGTATTATGATTTGCATGCTGCTGCTGATTAGACTTCATTAAAAACAAAAATCAATAACCCTTTGCAAAAAGACACAAAGCTTAACCAAAAACACAAATTCAATCAATACATTACAATAACCCGCATGCAATACATCAACAATATTAGCAAACTGACAACAAAAAAATGCCCTATGCTGCTTCTTTGCAATGCTACACCATTAATTGTTCATGCAAGAGATGTAGCTGTACCTTTCTGAAGAGGACGACTTCTCAGAGTTAACTGACATCAGCAGCTCAATCTTCTGCTTGATTTCTGGAAAAATCAGAAAATATTCACAACCAAGATTGCCTGCCCTTGCTTTCCAAAGTCTTATTATCAAATGATTTTTTCCTAATCCCTTTTGTTCAGAATGAGGCCACAAGATTCACAGTACTTCTGTAAGGACTGATTCAATGGTGCTCAAAACGAAAAAGCTCCAGAGGCATCAGGCCTTGCTAAACTATGCACATGACTGTTTATGAAAGCAGGAAGTACCATTTCTTTTAAGCAGAGGGGTGGTTACTCTTTTGAGGTTGAGCTAACATATTTACTAGATGATTCTTATCATAACAAATTACAAACAGCTGCACAAATTCCAGCTTCTACAAAAAAAAATCAAACAAATAGTTTGGGAAGTAAATTATTCTGCAGCTTTGCTACCTAAACATATTTACTACCCTTCTGAATCTTCATTCCAAAAGCCCTGAAAAATATGGCTCTTTGAATTATTTTTGTCACAAAGAATGAAGTATTTAATCACTACTTTAATATATAGATCAGAAATCATAAACAGCATATTCTAATATCTGAATTTCTTAAGTTAAGATTACAGGGTGCTCTTTCAAATACACTTTGAAGGCCAAATTTAAATTTACCTTCAATTTTTTATTCCTAATACCTTAATTGCCCCTCCTAATGCTCACAACCAATGAACAGCAACACCCATTAGCCGAGCGGGGCTGATACATAATACTTGTTCTAAAAGAAATGGCCTGACAATGCCATTTAGAACAGAAATATTGAGAGCCAGATCAATTTTACTAACAGACTACGGGGGGAGGGGAAAAATAACCCCATACCATCTGTGATTTCTATTTCATGAGATCTCAAAACCAAATACACATGGATGGTTTTAAAAATAATTTAAGATGATTATGTAGCCAGAAGGTCTATTATTTAAATGTTTCAGATGAAAACCAAAGGGTACTATCATAAAATAAAGTTGATTGATTATAATCTTAAAATCCTATTATAGCAGAGCTGGAAGCACTACGTATATTTAATGTTGTTTGACACTTCCCATTCTAAGACCCTGTTTTCAATTGCTTATAACTTTTCTAAAACTTTAACTATTCAGGCTGAAATTTTCCATGTCAGGGATTTGCCTCAGGGTACTGCATTTATGTTTCAGCTGAAAAAAAGTTCAGCCATTTCTGAGCAAGAGATTAAGAAAAAGCATGTTTTTCCCATGTTAAAATAAAAACTTACAACCAATTCATTAAGAAGCTCTAGCATTACCATGCTTTGGACCAAGGGCTTGAAATTAAGCAAGAAATAGGATGGAGGTCACCTTGCTGTCTGGGATGTGTCTTTTGCTTTCCCCAAACTGCACAAATTTGGCTAAGTTATAAGCCTCCAAAAAGTCTCAGTTTACACATGCTCAGTAGAGGATTATTAGAATTTGGTAGCTAAATTTTCCAAAGTCCCTGTCTGCATTGAGCATACTCCATCATGGGCATTCAGGGACCGAGCATGATTTTCCCTGCTATTGCCTCTCCCAGCCATTAGGGGCCATTCAGGGAGCAAAGATAAGAAACGAGATGTACTTGCATGTGCCCCTGATGTCTCCAGGCAGGAAGAAGGAGGAAGCAATTTGATTCAAATGCAAAGGGGTGAGCAGCAAAGGGGAGGGAGCTGCAGAAACCAGACGGGAGAAACGAATTGAGAGGGGCAGGAGCCACATGCAACAGAAGAGGCGGAGGAACTGAAGCATAAGGTTGGACAGAAGTGATGAAGGGGGTGGTAGGAGCAGGCAGTGTGGGAAGGGAAGCAGGAGCTGGGATACACAGGAGCAGAGAAGGACAAGAACTGGGACCTGTGCAGGAGATAGAAAGGAGCAGAGATGAAGGAGGGCAGAAATCAAGATGTGGGAGTATGGATAGGAGCAGAGGGAGGAGGGACAGGATCCAATGGGGACAGGGACAGGAGTGTTGGGATGGGACATATTGGAGCAGAGACAGGCTGAGAAGGGGAAGAGGGAAAGCAGGGGCACAAGGATCTAGAACCATTAGAGAACCCTTCCAGACAGAACCTGGATTGAACCCAGGAGTCCTAAATCGCTACACCCCTCTGCTGTCAGCAAACAGAAGCGAAATCCACTGGCAAGGCATGTGTCTCAATCCCCTCTACTGGCTGGTCCACATAGAGGACAGGACAACAGCCAACTACTTCTACCACTCTGTTAGCTCAAGTGGTAGAGGTCTCTCTACACTGTGGATCTGAAGGTCCAAAATCTGCTGATGACTCAAGCTGGTAATCAGTATGGTTCCATATTGCAGAATTTCTGTTTTTCCAGTTTGTTTAAAAACAAAATAAAAATACACACTTGAGGATATGACAGCCAAAAGTCTATGTTAAAAGAACATCAGATTACAAACTCAGGCACTCAAGCTAGAAAATGCCAGAATTCAGGTTGCCTGTGCAATCTTAATTTGGTCCCCATTCATTATATGCATATTCATTATGATACAGATTCATGTCACATACTTTGCCACCCCCCCCCCCACCCCGAATGGATAGTGCTCTGGGAATGAATCATGGTGGTGTAATGAAGTAGGCGGTTATCGTAGTGACTGAGGCAGGGGACCGCAGGAAGAGAAAGGATGGTCTTATGGTTAAGGAAGTTGAATGACACCCTGGATAATTAGATTTTACTCCTGCCTCTGCCACACAGTCCCTATGTGATGCTGAATAATTCTCAAACTCAAATGTTCACAGCTGTCTACTAATTGTGTGTTCCCCATTTTGTGGGTGCCCAACGTGACACCCCTGGGGTCAGATTTGCAGAAATGCCAATTACTACAACTGAAGTCAACTGGAGCTGTGCTTTGAATATGTAAAGTTCTATAAAAAAAAGGATAAATATTTTGAAAAAATAGACTATAAGTATTTCAAGTTGGACACCCAAATTTAGTGGACATGGGTCAATTTTGCCCCTACTATCTCTGTGGCTCAGTTCCCCAGCTGTAAAATGGGGATAATACTATTGTTTAATCTTACAGAGGTGTTGTTAAGATAAATTAATTAGTATTTTCTAAATCACTCAGACAGGAGGATGAGAGCACCATAAAACACCCAATCAAAAGTAACACCTGGGGCCACAAACTGAATGAGGAAGACAAAAAGAAATATTGAATAACTACCCATTAACTGAATGAGGCAGGAGTCCTGCAAGGGAAACAAATAGTAAATGATCAAGTAATTAAAGACTATACAGTAACTCCTCACTTAACATCGTCCCAGTTAACGTTGTTTCGTTGCTGATCAATTAGAGAACATGCTTGTTTAAAGTTGCGCAATGCTCCCTTATAATGTTGTTTGGCAGCTGCCTGCTTTCTCCACTGCTTGCAGAAAGAGCAGTCTGCTGGAGCTAGTTGGGGGGCTTGGAACCAGGGTGAACCGGCAGCTCCCCTATCAACTCCCCTAAGTTCCCTGTGGGCAGCCTCCCCCCACGGCCATGTGCTGCTCCTGCCCTCTTCCTTGGAGCTGCTTGTGGGAGCCTCCTGCTTGCTTTGTGGAGGGGTGCTAATGTCAGGGTGTCCCGCTCCTGCGGCCCTCCGCTCCTTTACCCCTTCTCCACAGAGCTGGGGTGAGGGAGGAGAGAGAGACAGGGCTCAGAACTGAGGGAGCTTGCTGGCAGCAGCTGCTGTCTCAACTTGCTGATCTACTTAAAAAGGCAGTGTATTTAGAGTGGGGTCAGCGTATTTAAAGGGGCAATGCACATCTCTTGCTCTCTCTCTCACACACACACACACACACACACACACCGTGTGTGTCTCAGTCTCTCCCTCGCTCCCCCCCGCCCCGGTGTGTGTGTCTGGCTCTCTCACACACACGGTGTGTGTCTCTGGCTTTCTCTACCATGCTGTGTCTCCTCCCTCCATTCGTGCTGCCTTGTAGAGTGTGAGGCTACATTAATAACAATGTGTTAACCCTTGAGGGCTCAGCCGAGTGCTAGTTCATCATTTAGCAGTAAGGCATTCCCTGGAAAATATCCCACCTTCTGACTCCACCACCTCAACCAAGCTTCATAATCATAATTGCTGTGTACAATATGAAACTGTTACACTGTGTATATATTTTATTTATATATAGTCTTTTGTCTGGCGAAAAAAAATTCCCTGGAACCTAACCCCCACTATTTACATTAATTCTTATGGGGAAATTGGATTCGCTTAATATCACTTAGCTTAAAGTAGCATTTTTCAGGAACATAACTACAACGGTAAGCAAGGAGTTACAGCAAGTCAATATAATTTGGGGTTTACACCTGAAAGGAGGTGTGCTCATGAGTGCTGAGTAAATTCCCGAGCTGAGTCCTCCCACACAGACTGATTTCAGTCTGTGTCTGCAGCTGGGTGTGGCCTTACCTGTGTGTGTGCTAGAGAAGTCTAGTGGAATGGACGGGCTCAGTGGGACCCCAGTATATCAGGTGGCATCCTGGACGGGGGTCCAACCCATCACACTCTTTATGACAGACCTTAACATATTTGAAGACTGATATCAAGTCTGACTTCTTTTCTCAAGATTAAATATTCCCAGTTTTTTAACCTTTCCTCATAGGCCAGGTTTTCTAAACCTTTTATCACTTTTGTTGCTCTCCTCCGGATTCTCTCCAATTTGCTCACATTTGTCTTAAACTGTGACACCTAAAATTGGACACAGTACTCCAGCTTTGTCCTCACTAGTACCGAACACAGCGGAACAGTTCCCTCCAGTGTCTTACAATGTCACACTCCTGGTCATACACCCCAAAATTATATTAGCCTTTTTCCTAACTGCACCACATTGTTGACTCATATGCAATTTGTGATCTACTATAACCCCCAGATCCCTTTCTGCTGTACTACAAACTAGCCAGTTATACCCCATTTTGCATTTGTGCATTTGATTTTTTTCCCCCTAACTGGTCATGCTTTGCAGTTGTCTTTACTGAATTTCATCTTGTTGATTTTGATCCAGTCTCCTATTTATCAAGGCTATTTTGAATTCTATTCCCATTCTCCAAAGTGCTAGCTACCCCTCCCAGGTTGGTGTCATCCACAAATTTCATAAATATATGCTCTACTCCATTATCCAAGTGATTAATGAAAATATTGAAAAGTCCTGGACCCAGGACACCCCACTAGATACAGCCTCACAGTTTGACAGGAAACCATTGAAAACTACTCTTTGAACATGGTTTTTCAACCAGTTGTGCCTCAACCTTATAATAATTTAATTTAGTACACATTTTCCTCATTTAATTTGGATATCAAATTAAATTTATTTTATGCTGTCTGTATTGAAAATTAATAACCATTGTAAAAATTATTGGGAGGAGGAGAAGGAAGCTGGAGATTTTGACAGCTGAGTAGGAGACAGTTGGGGCTTTAGCAGCAAGTAAGAACGAGCAGTGATTTTTGTATGCAGAAGACAGTGGAGTCTTAGGGCTAGTCTGCACTGAAAAGTTATATCAACATAACTACATCTCTCAGGGTTGTGAAAATTCTACTACCCGATAGACACAGTTAAGTCAGCCTAACTCCCCGTATAAACATCACTAAGTTGACAGAAGAATTCTTCCATTAACCTAGCTACCACCTCCTGGGGAGGTGGATTACCTACAGCAATGGGAGAATCCCTCCCACCATTGTAGTAAGTGTCTACACTGAAGCGCTACAACAACACAGATGCAATGCTGAAGCTATGTCACTGTAGCGATTCAACTATAGACATAGCCTTACTGGGGAAGAACATATAAACTCCCCCTTTTAGATAAAGGTGAAAGTGACAAATCTGGAAGAGGAGGCAGAATTAACATACAACCCTCAAACCTCTGACAACTAAGTATCTCAATATCTGCCATCGGGTGCAATGACATGTAAGCAGAAATCGCATTTTGTTCCTGCTAACATGGTTAAATAATTCATTACTGATTAAGTTAAAACTTAAATTAATATCATTGAGTTTCAGAGTCAACTCTCTTTGGGATAAATGAAAGCAGTTCATGCTTCTCTCACAGCTATTGTCTCAAGCTGTCTCCAGATTTAGGCACACATCACTGTGTTGTTTCACATGTGGTTCACATTCTGAAGATTAACACTGCGGAAGAATTTTCTTTTTAAATGAAAGCTTAGATTCTAGACCACAGTGATGCCACCAATTTTTAAACAGCCATTATGCACATCTGCTATGCTATCAAACCTTCTGAAACCAGAACTCTCCCACCACTTTCTTAGCCATCATTCTAAGATAAACCTTAGGAGAACAAACGAGCTTTCCAATGCAAGTCAGAGGACAAAAAATTAGAGAGACAATTAAACACAGCAGCCAACATAAATATAGTACTAACTGGTAAGCCAGTTTACCGAGCTGTCAAATAATGTCAAATCAACTGATCGCCTATTCTTTAACCAGTCAAATATTGTCAAATATTCCAGCAAGAATGCCCTGGTGTAGGTGGCAGCCTACCTTATGATCGTATCATGGTGCTATCTGTTAGCAAGCCTACTTAAATGTCTTGATCACTCATTTTACTACCATCTGTTGGGAAAGAGGCAAACTAATTGAAAGCTGTGCATCTTGACTGGCAGGAGTATTCTAGAACAAAGTGTGTATATATATATATATATATATATATATATATATATATATCTTTATTTGTATGCTAGACCATCAATGTAAATGGCAGTTTACAAAACAAATTAAACGACATGGCTCCTGTCATGAAGATTTTACAATCTAAACTGTAACTGGAAGAAATTAACTCAGAAGTGCGTGGGGGGGAGGGGGGAGATGCACAGCCACTAAGGCCTGGTCTACACTAGGAGGTTATGTTGAATTTAGCAGAGTTAAATCGAATTAACCCTGCACCCGTCCACACAACGAAGCTATTTAGTTCGACATAGAACTATTTAAGACATCTCTTAAATTCGATTTCTGTACTCCTCCCCAACGAGGGGATTAGCGCTAAATTCGACATGGCCATGTCGAATTAGGGTAGGTGTGGATGGAAATCGACGCTAATAGCTCCGGGAGCTATCCCACAGTGCACCACTCTGTTGACGCTCTGGACAGCAGTCCGAGCTCGGATGCTCTGACCAGCCACACAGGAAAAGCCCCAGGAAAATTTGAATTCCTTTTCCTGTCTGGGCAGTTTGAATCTCATTTCCTGTTTGGACATCGTGGCGAGCTCAGCAGCACTGGCAACGATGCAGAGTTCTCCAGCAGAGGTGACCATGCAATCTCAGAATAGAAAGAGGGCCCCAGCATGGACTGATCGGGAAGTCTTGGATCTGATCGCTGTGTGGGGCGATGAGTCTGTGCTTTCGGAGCTACGATCGAAAAGATGGAATGCAAAGATCTACGAGAAGATCTCAAAAGCCATGACAGAGAGAGGATACAGCCGGGATGCAACGCAGTGCCGCGTGAAAATCAAGGAGCTGAGACAAGCGTACCAGAAGACCAAAGAGTCAAACGGACGCTCCGGATCCCAGCCCCAGACATGCCGTTTCTACGAGGCACTGCATTCCATTCTAGGTGCGGCCGCCACCACTACCCCACCACTGACCGTGGACTCTGAGGATGGGATATTGTTGACGCCCGCTTCCTTGGAGATGTTAGCGGATGGGGAAGATGAGGAAGGTGAGGAGGAGGAGGAGGCAGTCAACAGCACTTACAACGCTAATTTCCCAGACAACCAGGATCTCTTCATTACCCTCACAGAGATCCCCTACCAACCGTCCCCAGGCGTTAACCCGGACCCTGAATCAGGGGAAGGATCAGTCGGTAAGTGTTTTAAACATGTAAACATTTATTTTGAACAGAACAGGAGTATTATCAATGGGTTTTTCATGATTTGTTTGCCCTAGGCGCTTATCATTTTAGTCCTTGGCAGTGCAATTACTGCAAAAGAATCTAACCATGTCCGGTTTATCATGATTAGTTTGCCCTAGGCACTCTACTTTTTAGTCCTTGCCAGTGCAGCTACTGGAAAAGAAGGTCTATATGTCCGGCGATAGAGCTGAAATCCCCATGGGACATCTCCACGAAGCTCTCCTGGAGGTAATTGGAAAGCCTTTGCATGAGGTTCCTGGGGAGAGTGGCCTTATTGTGTTCTCCATAGTAGAAAACTTTTCCTCGCCAGGCTATCATCAAGTACTCTGGGATCATTGCCTTGCAGAGCATGGCGGCATACGGCCCTGGTTTTTGCTGGCTTTCACGCAGCATGCGTTCTTTCTCGGTCTCAGAAATTCTCAGCAGAGTGATGTCGCTCATGGTGACCTGCTTAGAATTAAGGGAATGTTACTATTGGGACTGCTTGCCTGTTCCTTTACAGAACTCTCACCGGCGGTTTACAGCCACGCGGTGGAGGCGGGAGAGGGGCAGCATACAGGAATCTTTCCCGGGGACAGCCGTGAGGGGGTGGGAAAGGGGCAGAGTTCATGCTTGCTGGATTGCCGGCAGCAGGAACTGGCCAACGACAGGAGCATTGCTTTGAACGTGAAAGGAGGGCACAGCTATAATTTAAGTTTTAAGCAGCCAAAAGTCTACGGCTTACCATGTCAGCCTGCTATCCGAATTCCGCTGTCCTGCCCCGCTTGTCTGATCTCCACTGCAAGACCCCAGGCACTGAATGCGAAGGCCGAAAATTCGACCTTGTCCTGAGTGCACATGTGATAGGTGCTGTGCATGGTCTTGTTCACAGAGAAAGACTATGTTCATTGTTCACAAAAAATTATCTTGTGAGGAATTTACTCCCTTTTTCCCATCCCACAGCTGCGAATGTCTCCTGACCTACTCTCGCATCCCCCTCGCAGAGGCTGGCGCAGATTAGGCGGAGAAAGAAAAGGACACGGGACGACATGTTCTCAGAACTTATGGGCTGCCCCCGAGCCAAGGCGGCACAGCAGACCCAGTGGAGGGAGAACATGTCGCAATACCAGCGAGCACACAGCGAACGGGAGGAGAGGTGGCGGCAGGAAGACCAGCAGGCGACTCAAACGCTGCTTGGACTAATGAGGAAGCAAACGGACACGCTCCGGTGCCTTGTGGATGTTCTGCAGGACCGGAGGCAGGAGGACAGAGTCCCGCTGCAGTCTCTCTCTAACCGTCATCCCCCGCCACAAAGTCCCATACCCCCCTCACCCAAAGTCCCAAGAAGGAGGGGCGGCAGGGACCGTGAAAACTGTCACTCCACCCCTGCAGACTGCTCAAGTACCAGAAGGCTCTCATTCCCAAAAATTTGATAAGTCCTTTCCTTCCCGCTTCACCCAAGCCCCCATCCCAGTTTCATCCCCTAAGTGTGTAGTTGATAATAAAAGATACGTTTCTGTTAATTACTGTATCCATCACGTTCTTTTAGGGGAGACTGTGTTTGAAGGGGGGGAAGGGGGTTGGTAATTGGAGAGGACAGTCACCTTTACCAGGGTACAGACACGGGGGCAGGTTCAGCAGAAGGTCACACACACATTGCAGTCACTAGGCACCCTGGTCAGTCTGGGAGGTGGTTTTCATGTTCTGTGGGGGGGGGGCCATGTGACTTTGTGGCGGGGGAGGGCGGATAGAGATCTTATGCAGCGGTCCTTGTCCTGGATCACAGAGCCACGCAGCAGGGGATCTGTAACCGTCCTCCCCGGCCACAAAGTCACATAGCCCCCACACACAGAGTCCCAAAAAGGAGGGGAGGCAGGCTCCGTTGAAACAACCAGTCCACCACTGTGGACCACTCTATTGGCAGGAGCCTGTCATTCCTTGAGTTTAGAAGCGTTCTTTCCATCAGTATGCCCGCTACCCACCACAGTCTGTGTCCCACTTTCAACACTTTACCGCGAAATGCGTACTAAAGAAAACGGTGTTCATTAACAAAGTTCCATGTCTTTTATTTTTAAACGTGTGTTGGAAGGGGGGGGGGGACGGGGTGAACGGGGTATGTAGCTGGAGAGGATAGTCAACAGTAAGTGGGTAAAAAAACGGAGGCAGGTTCAGCTTCTCTTTAAACAAACTTAATAGTCACAGGTTACCCTGCTCACTGAGGAACCTAGCTTTCAAAGCCTCCCGGATGCACAGCGCGTCCCGCTGGGCTCTTCTAATCGCACGGCTGTCTGGTTGGGCGTAATCAGCAGCCAGGCTATTCGCCTCAACCTCCCACCCCGCCATAAAGGTCTCCCCCTTGCTCTCACACAGATTGTGGAGCACACAGCAAGCTGCAATAACAATGGGGATATTGGTTTCGCTGAGATCAGAGCGAGTCAGTAAGCTTCTCCATTTCCCCTTGAGACATCCAAAAGCACACTCCACCACCATTCTGCACTTGCTCAGCCGGTAGTTGAAGAGTTCTTTTTCACTGTCCAGGGCGCCTGTATAGGGCTTCATGAGCCAGGGCATTAGCGGGTAGGCTGGGTCCCCGAGGATCACTATAGGCATCTCCACATCCCCAGCAGTTATTTTCTGGTCCGGGAAGTAAATACCTTCCTGCAGCCGTCTAAACAGACCAGAGTTCCTGAAAACACGAGCGTCATGAACCTTGCCCGGCCATCCTACGTCGATGTTGGTAAAACGTCCCCTATGGTCCACCAGTGCTTGCAGCACCATTGAAAAGTAGCCCTTTCGGTTAATGTACTGGCTGGCCTGGTGGTCCGGTCCCAGGATAGGGATGCGAGTTCCATCTATAGCCCCACCGCAGTTTGGGAATCCCATCGCGGCGAAGCCATCTATGATGACCTGGACGTTTCCAAGGGTCACTATCTTTGACAGCAGTAGCTCAACGATTGCGTTGGCTACTTGCATCACAGCAACCCCCACGGTAGATTTCCCGACGCCAAAGTGATTCGCGACTGACCGGTAGCTGTCTGGCGTTGCAAGCTTCCAGAGGGCTATGGCCACTCGCTTCTGGACAGTCAGGGCTGCTCACATCCGGGTGTCCTTGCGCTTCAGGGCAGGGGACAGCAACTCACAAAGTTCCAGGAAAGTTCCCTTCCGCATACGAAAGTTTCGCAGCCACTGTGATTCATCCCAGACCTGCAGCACTATGCGGTCCCACCAGTCCGTGCTTGTTTCCCGGGCCCAGAATCTCCGTTCCACAGCATCAACATGACCCATTGTGACCATGATGTTCACTGCGCGGGGTCCCGTGCTTTGCGAGAGGTCTGTGCCACTCTCAGACTTCATGTCCTCACCGCGCTGCCGTAGCCTCCTCTCCCGATTTCTCAGCATCTGCCTCTGGAAAAGGTGGATGATAAGCTGCGAGGTGTTGACAACGGCCATAACTGCAGCGATGGTCGCAGCGGGCTCCATGCTGTCACTCACCAGAAAAGTGCACGAACTGATTGCCCACCAGCGTTTCAGGGAGGGAGGGCGGGAGTGACGGTTGGATGACGACAGTTACCCAAAACCACCCTCGACACATTTTTTTCCCCAGCAGGCACTGGGGGCTCGACCCAGAATTCCGGTGGGCAGAGGGGACTGCGGGAACTGTGGGATAGCTGCCCACAGTGCACCGCTTCCAATGTCGACGCTTGCCCCATTAGTGTGGACTCACAAAGTCGAATTACTGTCCTTAGTGTGGATACACACGTTCGACTTTGTAATATCGATTCCACATATTCGATTTAAGTACAATCAAAATACTCTCGTAGTGTAGACATACCCTAAGTCTTTCCCTTAACAAACAGAAGTTTCACAGTTATTAAACTCCCTCTAACAACTCCCCAACTCTCCACAGAGCAAACAACGCACATTAAATGCCCATGTAAATAAACCCCCAGTCCTCCCCTCTCAACAAAAATCCCGTTCACACTACACACACAGAGCCAAACCTTGCTGAGAATATAAAAAGTTCCATGCTAATGATGGGGTGTGACATAACATTTTTATTGAGGCCCCTCCCTTCCTGATGCTGCTTATGTTTGCTGCAAAGAGGAAGGGGCATCTGCTGCCTGCCCCATGCCCCTCCACATGATCAAATAGTCTGTAATAGTCCTGGGAGGGAGAGGGCAGCATACCCAAAAACATTTTGACTGGCTGGAATCTTCTGGAACAGCAGCACTTAAAAACAGAACTGAATTTCTACTGACTGGCTGAAATACAAGAGATACTTCATAATATCTTTTTATTTTTATAATGCTCTCTAGATTAACGACATAATAAATTAGGTAGAGACAGGGAAAACAAAAATAATTTATATGAATTTTTTTTGCTAGATATGAACATGGAAAAACTGTTAAGCTAAGTACAAGCTCTGTTCTTCCACATACATAACATACTTAGAAAGAATGGAGAAGCACTTGTTGAATTCTTGTGACATATGTCTACCGCTGTCAAATTTAGATTATTGCAGTCAAACAATAAGAAAGGGAAAACTGGAGGGTGGCTTGGCAGTCACACTGGGCGGTTGCCCACATCGCCCACCCTTAAGGCCGGCCCTGCGGAGCAGCGAGTGGCTGGCAGGGCAGCTGATGCCAGAGCAAGCGCATGGATAGCAGAACGAGCAAGGTGCCTTTCCCCCCCGCCAAGGTGGGAGGTGAAATCAAGCAGATGCACCTCTGAACTCTGGGTCTTTACTGACCCACGACAACAACTGTGAGTGGAGTATGATGGAGGGAGAAGGGAGGTGCGCATTAAAAGAACTTTTGGTTGTTGGACTCAAAAACCTGAGGCAATGTACTTTGGGATGAATGTTTTGCTGATGGTTTTATGTTTATGAATCCTACTTGCAATGTTTTCCCAAATTAATGCCAGGTTATTTTCCTCCTCCTATTTAAAGTTTCTTTTCTACACTCAGGCTCTTAGCTTGTGAGAGGAGAAGTATTGCCTCTTAGAGGTACCCAGGCCATGGTGTGTAATTTTCCCAGATTACTGAGTGGGGGCTCAATCTGGTTCTGTATTGTATTATTAAGATGGACCCCTGAATATTGAACCCATCTCTTGTTGCTGCTGATGCCACCTGGCAGAAGGGTTACAGTCGCATTTGAAAAGTTTTAGATTTAAGTGTTAACCCTACATTAATTTCATGGATGACAATGACATCTTTAAAATGTAAGAAATGCAAGTATGAAGAAGAAAACCAAAGTTTTAAACCAGAACGGGAGGAAGATTTTGCATTCACTATTAAAGGTGGCAAACCCTATGCCTTACCTGCAATGCATCGCTCACTCACTACAAAGCGAGCAACTTGAAACATCACTATGAAACGAATCACAATAACTTTTTGTCTAAATAGCCTCCTGAATAAGAATTAAGGAAAAACAAGCTAACTGCATTAAAATTACACCTAAACAGTCAACAGACACTATTTTTGGTGTTCAGTAAGGAAGACGACACAATAACCAGAGCTAGTTTTATGTCATCGAATATTGCTCATGCTAAATTGCCACACTGTGATGGAGAATTTGTTAAGAAGAATATTGCAAAAGTGGTTGCAATTTTAGATCCAAGTAACACAAAACTTCAACGACTACTCAAGTAAATTCCAATTTCTCACCACACTACAGAGAGGTATATCTCCCAAATCAGTGCTGATGTTGCAAACAAGATGCAAAACAATCTAAAGAATTCTCTAGCATTCAGCCTAGTTGTCAACAAGTCCACAGATATACAAGATAAACCATAACTAGCGATATTTGTTTGCTATGTTTCCGCTATTGAATGGACATGAGCAACACATATCGAAGAACACCAGTTATGGAAAAAGGTAACTGTCTTTTCTTCTTCGAGTGCTTGCTCATGTCCATTCAACTTAGGTGACTCCCAAGCAGTACCCCTCAGAGGTGGGTAGGAGTTCACGGACATGTAAATTGCAACACAGCTCTGCTGAACCCAGTGTCATCCCTGGCCTGCTGAGTGATGGCATAGTGGGTCATGAACATGTGCGCCGAGGACCAAGTCGTGGCTCAAGAGATATCCTGGATTGGGAAGTGTGCCAGGAAGGCCGCCGAAGATGCCTGAGCTCTGGTCGAGTGGGCTCTGATGATCGGCAGCGGAGGGACTCCCGCCAGCTCATAGCAGGTCCAAACGCAAGAGGTGATCCAGTTAGAAATCCTCTGAGTGGACACTGGGAGACCCTTCATCCTATCAGCTATAGAGATGAAAAGCTGAGTCGACTTATGGAAAAGCTTTGTCCAATCTAGGTAGAAAGCCAGGGCCCTTCTTATGTCCAAAGCATGAAGGCGTCTCTCTTCACCAGTTTCAGGCACCTTGGGGCAGAAGACTGGAATGAAGATGTCCTGGCTCATGTGGAAAGTAGACACCACCTTGGGAAGGAAGGCCAGAGGAGTCAGAGCTGAACTTTGTTCTTACAGAAGACCGTCTACGGCGGCTCTGAGGTCAAGACTTGCAGCTCGGAGACTCGCCTCCCCCCCCCAACGTCACTGCCACCAGGAAAGCTATCTTCCACAATAAGTGAGACAGGGAGCATGAAGCCAAAGGCTCAAAGGGCAGGGGACCAAACTTGTGGGAAAAGTCTCTCAAGACCTCTGAGGAACCTGACCATCATGAAAGGCGGAAATGGCCGCCAGATGCACTCTGACAGAAGAATATGGCAGGCCTTGGTTCCTCAAATGAAACAGGTAGTCTAAAATCAACTAAACCAAAGAATGCGAAGAAGAGATGCCCCATTCGGCCGCCCAGCAGGAGAACCTCGTCCACTTTGCCAGGTAAGTCTGTCTAGTCGAGGGCTTTCTACTCTCGAGGAGGACCTTCTGGACCCCTTCCAAACAGGCCTGTTCCTCAGAGTTCAGCCATGCAACATCCACACCGTGAAGTGGAGGGACGCAAGGTTGGGGTGCAAGAGTTGACCGTGATCCTGTGACAGCAAGTCCGGTTGGTTCGGCGGGCTCTCTGCCAGCCTCAATAACATCCCAAACCAGTGCTGGTGAAGCCACGCCAGGACGATCATGATCACCTGAGCCTTGTCTCTCCTGATTTTCGCTAGGACCTTGCTGATGAGTGGAATCAGAGGGAACGCGTACATCAGGCTTCCTGCCCACAGCAGGAGGAAGGTGTCGGGGAGGGAGCCCTTGCCCAGACCCCATGTGGAGCAGAACCTGTGGCACCTCCTGTTCTGCCTGGTGGCGAACAAATCCACTTGGGGAGTTCCCCATCTCTGGACGATCATGCCTGCTACCTCTGGGTGGAGCATCCACTTGTGGTGAGAGGATAAGTCCCTGCTTATGTGATCCACTAGCATGTTCTTTGCACCTGGGAGGTGACACATTTCTAGGTGAATTCCATGGTCAATGCAGAAGTCCCAGAGACTGAGTGCCTCATGGCAGAGTCTCACACTCCCCCTTGTCTGCTGATATAGAACATTGAGGCTGTGTTATCCATCAAGACTCTGACCACTCTGCCTGACAAGTGAGTGAGGAAGACTTTGCATGCCCTGTGTACCATCCTGAGCTCTTTGATGTTTATGTATAGCATCATTTCCTCTGCGCCCCCCAGCCAAGGTCCAAGGCATCCAAAACCAACTTGACTGAATGAGGGGTGCTGTCGAAGGGAACTCCTTCCAGGACTTTCCTGGGGATGGTCCATCATCACAGCGAGGGAAGTATCATTGCAGGGATGGTAATGACCTTTTCCAGGTGGTCTCTGGACTGGGAGTAGACCATTGCCAGCCATTGCTGCTGGGGTCGCATCCGGAGCCTGGTGTGGTGTACCATATATGTGCATGCTGCCATGTGACCTAGGAGGCACAGGCAAACCCAGGCAGTGGTCAGGAAATGCAAAGACTTCCGCGATGAGGTCCGTCAATGCCCTGAATTTCTCCAGTGGCAGGAAAGCCCTGTCGCAGGTAGAGTCGAGCACCGCTCCGATGAACTCTATCCTCTGTACCAGAACTAATGTGGATTTTTTGTAGTTTACCAACAAGCTGAGGCGACAGCAAATGGCTAACAGCATCGTGACATCCCTTTGGACCTGAGACCTGGAGCTGCCATTGACTAGCCTGTCGTCGAGATACGGGTAGATCTGGATACCCCGACATCTGAGATGAGCGTCACTAGGCCAAACAGGAGGACCACAAACTGATAGTGGTTGGGACCTACCGTAAATCGAAGGAAGCGTCTGTGTCCCTCAAATATGGCGATGTGAAAGTAGGCATCTTTTAGATTGAGGGCGGCGTACCAGTCTCCCGGATCCAGGGAGGGGATGATGGAGGCCAGGGAGACCATGCGGAACTTCAGCTTCGCTAGGAAGCGGTTCAAGTCTCGCAGGTCCAGGATAAGTCACAGACCGCCTTTGGGATTAAAAAGTAATGGGAACAGAAACCCTTATTCCTGTACTCTGGAGGTACGACCTCCACTACACCTAGCTGCAGTAACTCCTCTACCTCCTGCGCGAGGAGACTCTCGTGAGAAGGGTCCCTGAAGAGGGACGGGGAGGGGGGGTAAGAAGGAGGGGTAGAAAGCAACTGAAGGGTGTAACCCCGCACCACCGTACTGAGGACCCATTGGTCTGATGTTACAGATGCCCATGCAGGAAGGGAAGGAGAAAGGCAGTTGGCAAAAATAGGGGAAGAAGGATCCTGGGAGCAGTCTGGTAGGTTGCCCTTGGGCATACCTTCAAAACGGGCGCTTGGCTGCCTGATTATTGCGGGTTGAGCTCAGCTGCGAAGCCTGCGAAGGCTGGTGGTTAGGATGCCGCTTGTAGCCTCTGGATTTCTTATGGAGAGGCTCCTGTTGAGGGTGGCTCCCCTGGCCCTGAGGCTGCTGTGGCTTGAACTGCTTGCGGGCAGGGCTAGGCATATACAGGCCCAACGTTTTAAGAGTCATGTGGGAGTTCTTGAGGCCAGGGAGCTTATTGTCCGTCTGTTCTGCAAACAGGGCTTGCCCATCGGGGCCAGTTTCAGTGCCGACAATGTAGTTGGTACCACTGGTACCGAAGCTTGTCCTGCCATCATAGAACCTCGCTCCAAACCAGGGCTGGATCCTGAGCGGTTGCTCCCAGGTGACCAGGACAGAGCGGAACAGTGGCTCTGCCCCGACCGATGCAGTCACTCCGCCTGGAGTCCGATCTGGAATGGGGTCTTGGGGACCGGTGGCATTCGACGAATCCGCAACAGCCCAGAGCCGGCGATCTATGTCTTGCAGTTGACGAATGGTACCGGGATGAGGAGCGGGACCAGGAGTCGGAATGGGCCTGGTACCAGGAAGCGCCTGCACACGGTAATGCCCTCCTAGGAGATTGGTGACAGTCTGAGGAATGGTAGCATCAATCCCTCAATAGGTCCCTGGAGCGGTACCGTGGTCTCTGAGATACCAGGTGCTGGGACTGGTACTCCTGCTGGGGGGGCACATGCCTCCAGAGCTCTGTGCCCGGTGGCCGGCGAGCTGTGCCTCAAGCCTCTCTGCCCATGCCCAAGGCGCGGGGACTAAATGGGGCTGCGCTGCATCTGCCTTTCACGGTCAGAGGCATGGCGGCCACGGGAGGGCAAGCGCTGGTGGGACGTCCCCCGCGACGGGGAACGGTGCCACTGAGGTGGGGACCATGGCGGTCAGAACATAGGTTTACCCCATGACTGAGGAACCGCAGGAGGTGTGGGCACATCGGGGGGGACATGATCTTCTGCACCACCTGCAGGGCCTCCGGCGTGGACAGTACCGAGCTGACAGAGGCTTCAGCCACTATCCAAGGTGGCCGGCAGGGAGCGGGCTGGGCTACACCTCTTGGGCCCGAGATCCCAACGGGGGTGAAGAGTTCCCCGGCCTGAGACCTTGCTTGCATCCAGTCTTATCCTTTCCCTTGCGGGAGGTTGGAGACCGACCTTGCACCTTTTCCTTGGGCTTCTTGGTCAGAGCCATGGATGGGGACCGGTGCCAGCCAGTGGACTGTCCCGGTGGGGCCCTGTGTACTGAGGTCATGGTGCTCGGCACCGAGTCGGAGCCTTGCTGGGGTGAGGGCCGACTCCATAAGGAGCACTCATAAACTAATATCACGCTCCTTCTTAGTCCTTGGCTTGAAGGACTTGCAAATTTTGCACTTTTCACTAATGTGCCCTTCACCCAAGCAACACAGACAGCTGTGTGGATCACTAAGCCTCTTGCAGCAATCACAGGGCTTAAAGCCTGGGGACCGGGGCATGCCCCCTCCCAAGGCAAAGTCCCATTCGGGACCTACAAAGTCTCTAACTATAGCTATGGGATTTACTAACACTAACAGAAAACTATATACACTATAATACAAGAATTACGAGTTCGTACGAATGAGAAAGTAATGGTGCTAGCTGAAGCAGCAACAGTTCCAGCACCGTCACTGGCGGCAAGAAGGAACTTAGGGTGAGGGGAGCCAGCGGTTCCCTATATATTGCAGCATATGCACGTCATTCCAGGGTGCGCCAGAGCCGGTCCCCTACAGATATTGCTGAGGGGAAAACTTCCAGCACCAGTGCATGTGGCGAGCACACACACCTAAGTTGAATGGACATAAGCAAGCACTTGAAGAAGAATCACAGTTACTGTAGGGTAAGTAGCCGTTCTTTCTTCTATGACTATGTGTCAGGGTGGATCCCACTGCAGGTAACTGGCAAGCAGTATCCTCCTTGGACCATGGAAGTAAGGAGTTCCAGCTGTATCGGTCAGTCAAAAGATATTGAAGTACTGCTCTCCCGAACTCGGCATCCAACCTAGTGCCATATCAAGGGCAAAATGTTTAACAACATTCAGTGGATTGCCCTATGTTGACAACTTGCAGATCCCAGAGACTGGCACAGCCCTGAAGCAGATGGAAGTGGCTGCTTGTGCCCTGGTGGACTATGCCTTGACATTGAGATAGGGTAAGTCTCACCAGCCAGGTGGAAATGCACTGTGTGATCCACTTGGAGATTCTCTGTGATGAGATGTGTTGGTCTTTCAATGAGCCAGATACGGCCACAACAAGGCAGAGAGTCATGCTGCAAGGTTTGGTCCTGTTAAGGTAACAGAGCAAAGCTCTGGATATATCCAAAGTGTGCAGTTTCTTTTCTCCCAGCACTGAATGTGGCTTCGAGAAGAAGACTGGAAGGCAACTGATTGATTTAGATGGAATTTCAAGATCACCTTAGGGATGAACTTGGGACTCTCCGTGTACCTTATTTTGAAGATTAACTGTTTGTAAAACAGATAGAAGAGGAAAAGCACTGTATATTTCCAAATATCACCACGGTTCTGTTTTTTCGTTCCTGCTAGGACAGCAACTTCTATTAGAGTGCAAAGTTGTTTTTCTTAAATGTCTTGTAACTGCTAAGTGATAGAATTTATATGTGAAAGTTTATTCCTACTTTCTCTTTCTACTTCTCAAAAAAAGTGAAGGAGATATGGCTATGGAGATAAGGAGATATGCCAAAATGAATTACAATTGCCTCACAAAGTTTACATGATTATCCCTCAGTCCTCCACATTGTCCTGACTGTAACCAGTTGCCTTTATTACTAACAAAAGTCATTTTACATGGCCTTTACTTTTGGGGCCTACAGATTTAATCGTTGGCTAAAGAAGATCATAAGATTTGAGGAAGGGGTTGGAATAGGGTCAGGGAGGGGGCAGAGTTGGGGTGGGGACTTTGGGGAAGGGGTTGGAATGGGGGCGGGGAAGGGGTGGGAAGAGGTGGAGCTTGGGCGGGGCCTCATGGAAGGGGTGGAGTGGAGGTGGGGCCAAGGGCGGGTGCTTTTGTACCTTTATATGAAAAGGTGTCAGTGATGCGGCCCTCGGGCCAATGTACTAGTCCTCATGTGGCCCTCGTGGTGATTCGAGTTTGAGATCCCTGCCGTAGAATGACAAATTTAATCACAGCTTTTGAAAAAAAATGTAGATTTGATTCAGTCAAACTAACTCAGCCAGACACATGTTAACTCCAAGGATTAACAGACTGGCTATGAAAAAAAAACTTGTATATGCTCTGATTCTGTCTCTCCCAGTAGATGATGCTACTTGATTAACCCCAAAAGACTAAACTGGGGCAAGGTTTCTTAGATAAATGTTATAACTCCAAACCTCAAGAGATCAGAATTCCCCTTTAATCAATTTTTTCACAAATAATTTCTTTTAAAAAATCATGAGATTAAAAATTCTCATAGTAAAACATTTTATTTTAGACTTTTTCCCCTCTTAGATTCATCACAGACTGCTATCTAATCTGTCCTATTCAGATTTTTTTTTATTGTGCCCATCATCATAGTATCTATATGCCTGCCTTTGATAAATGAATCTATGTTAGGCTTCTATATTGCATCTACCACAGTAATATTTTTATGTTGCACAAAATTAAGGGATATAAAAGCCTAGAACAAAAAGTTGCTTTTCATTCTCCCTTTCTCGAAGGCAGAGGAGCATGACTAGATTTGTCAATTTTTTGTTTTGTTTTGAAGGGGGATCAAATCTGGGAAAAGACTTTATCAAAAAGGTATTTTATAGCTCAGTCTGAACACAGCCAGACTTTGATTCAGTCTGTATATTTTGGCAAGGAGTTCATAGCAAGCGTTACCACTGAAAATTCTTTGTTCACAGTGCCAATAGTAGGAACCTGGGTCTATCCAGCTGCAACATCTTTTGTGAAATGTAGTTGTGCTGGGAGACCATGAAGGAGGTTAAGAGCATCTCTGAGGTAACTAAATCTCAATAAGCCCCCCCTATATACAATCTGCGCCTAAACACCTATACTGCTATTTTTTGCCCCACGGTGTGAGCCCAAGTCAGCTAACCAGGGCTCTGAGACTCACTGCCACGGGTCTTTTTTTGCTGCATAGATGTACTTTTTGTGGCAGCTGCATCCAACCCTAGATTCTGCCATCTGTTCTATATAAATTCTCATACCATACTCATCACTCTAGTAGTTGAGCACTGGTACACTACTCTTTGTTAGATCCGAATTGTTTTATTTCCTTTCCTAAAAAAAAATTACTGATCAATAAGCAGAATATTTTTAAACTATAAGAAGCTGATTTTTATAGTAAAAAGTATATTAGTGCAAGATAGTTAAAAAGTGAAAATTACTAATTGCCCCAGTAGCAAATTTTAAATAATGCAAGAAACTAGCAATTTTCTAGCCAAGTTTCTTGGTGTTTACAGCTTTTAAGATGTAAGAGTCTTGGTTTTACATACCATATCAGAAATCACTACAGGCGTTTTTCTGCATGCTAAGCTAATCTGTACATTGACATTGGAAGTTATGGTGTAAAATGAGGCAAGATTTTCATACTTTACTGTATCAAAGAATTTGGCTAAATGCCTTCCTCACATTAAAAATGGCATTTAGCCAAAAATCTTTGTCCACAGAATTTCTTTTCTTTCATTCTAATTTTAACTGAATATTTAGAAGTGAAGTTATTTCTATTTCTCATGGAAATAGAAAAGTACTGTGTAGTATCATTAAAAGGAATACATTGTGAAAGGAACTTACTATACTGGAGTCAATGAAAATAGAAAATATAAATATGATGAAATGCTTCAAATTAGTTAAGAGGATAGAATAAAGCTTTCAGGTCTACAATGAGAGCCATAGATCATATTCTGAATTGCAGGCATACACAAGCATGTGATACAAACAGGCAAGCACATGTCAGAACACCCCTCGGTTACCTCTACTCTGTTCTTTTGAATAAACAGGAACTTGACTTCTGAGAAAAGATATGTATAGGTTGGCTAAGAGATAGGGTGGAGGTGCATCTGAGACAATCTATAAATTTGCTGACCATAAAATATCAGTTTGTGGAATAATCTCCTGGAGTGGCATGATAGAAACAATAACAATTGGGACATTTACAAATAGTCTGGACAAAGCATGGGAAGACATACTGTGAGGATCGTGCTTGCAATAACAAGGAGATGGACTTCTATATCTCTAATTTTTATAATATATTTCTATGACTTAGCTGACACATAATATAACTAACTTTTACCTATGAACATTTCACAGTGTATTTTGCTGTCTTGCGAGTGTTGCATTCTGAGATTCATGACTGCTCCCATGTCTCTCGTCCATGTCCATGCGTCTCCTTATCCCCAACCCTTCCTTCTCTCTTTCTCCCCCTCTCCATCTATCTTCCCACTGACTTGTTCAGCAACTGTATGAGCAGCTCCTTATTGCACCTGTCTGAACAGTTGCCTACAAACAGCTTCTTGTTCAGTGTAAACATTGTGACATGAGAGGTAAGTAATCACCCCTCCTTCTCGTATTGTGCAGTGGCGGCAGTGTGACTTGGGTAGTAAACCACTCCTCTTCTTCACCTCGTTTCTTCTACTACTTTACAAGTATTTTGTTGAGGCTTCGTCTACACTTAAAAGTTAGATTGACTTAGCTATGTTGCTCAGGGCTATGAAAAATTTCACACTCTGAGCTCTGTAGTTATGTCAACCTAACCCAAGTGTAGAAATGGCTAGGCCAGGACTGCCCAGAGGGGAGGGCAAGTGGGGCAATTTGCCCCAGGCCCCGGGCCCCACAGGGGCCCCCATGAGAATATAGTATTCTATGGTATTGCAACTTTTTTTTTATGGAAGGGGCCCCCAAAATTGCTTTGCCCCAGGCCCCCTAAATCCTCTGGGCGGCCCTGGGCTAGGCTGTTGGAAGAATTCTTCCACAGACCTAACTACTGCCTCTCAGAGAGGTGGACTAACTGTATAGACAGAAAAATCACTTCTGTTGATGCTGGAAGCATCCAATCGCTACAGCAACATAACTGCAGCACCATAGCTATGCCACTGTACTAGCCGTAGTGAGACATGGCCTGAGCGATAGTACTGAGACACACACGTCCTTTGCTCCGCTCACCCAGCCCCCACTGCTCTACTCCATTTCCACCTTGTGATCTTCCTCAATTCATAACACTGTTAAACAGAAGTGAGTCAATAAATTATGTCAAATATGCATGTCTGTACACCTATATCCCTTCTTCTCTAAACAGACCAAAGGATATTTAGCACCTAGAATTTTTTTTTTTTGGCAGGATGTCTCAAAAAAATAAATAAAGGTTTTTAACAATGTTACAGTCATGGTTTTGGAAGCTGGTAAGATTTATTAAGATCCAGGGTTTTTCTTAGAAACTTGTTTAAAACAATATGAAAGGTTGTATAGACTGTCAACAGTTACAACTGAAGAAGGAATTATTAAAAACTTAAATGTTTTTTTTTGTTCTGGTTTGTTTAATATTAAAACAAAGATATTCCAACAGACATCAAAAGCAAGAAAATACAAAGTTACAGCTGCTTCCCCTTGGTATTTCAAGGGTCTCAGTGCAATAAATGATCTTTCATGCTATATCTACAGTATGTCATTTTATAAGTGTAGCAGACTTTCATTTACAGAAACAAATTTAAGTAAAATCAAACACTGTAACAAATAAAAATGCCATCTTCTGAACTATTCCCAGCTAGTCCCACTATCTTCAACCCATAACACGTATCTGCATTTTCAGTCACAAATGCTGTGTTGGCAATCAGTTATCTCAAGTTACAACAGCACTAGAAAGTCTTGTCTAGGCAAGGCCTAAGGGTAGTTCCCCTGGTTCCTGCTACTCTGAAGGTTGCATGCTCCAAAGGCAGTCACATAAAACAGTATTCACATGTGGTTTTTTAATACTGCTACTTTTATTTTAACTAAGTCAGCTTCCTCTAAGGAGGGTAGACATATAAATAAAATTAACTATCTACAGCATTTAGCACCAGTAATGGATTATACGTATATGTTACCAAAAAAGGGAAAGAAGAAATGAAGAAGGAATATTGGAATAATCAATATTTACATACATACAAGAATAACAAGGTAATATTATTTGGAATTACAAACATTACCCATATAGCCAGACAAGTACCCAGAAACCACCTCCTACAAGACAGACCCAACAAAGAAAATAACAGAACACTACTAGCTGTCACCTTCAGCCCCCAACTAAAATCTCTCCAGCGCATCATCAAAGATCTACAAACTATCCTGAAAGATGATGCCTCACTCTCACAGATCTTGGGAGACAGACCTGTCCTCGCTTACAGACAACCCCCCAACCTGAAGCAAATACTCACCAGCAACCACATAACCCAGGAACCTATCCTTGCAACAAAGCCTGATGCCAACTCTGTCCACATATCTATTCAAGTGACATCATCATAGGACCTAATCACATCAGCCATACCATCAGGAGCTCGTTCACCTGCACATCTACCAACGTGATATATGCCATCGTGTGCCAGCAATGCCCCTCTGCCATGTACATTGGCCAAACCGGACAGTCTCTATACAAAAGAATTAATGGACACAAATCTGACATTAGGAATCATAACACTCAAAAACCAGTAGGAGAACACTTTAACCTGTCTGGTCATTCAATGACAGACCTGCGGGTGGCAATTTTGCAACAGAAAAGCTTCAAAAACAGACTCCAACAAGAAACTGCTGAGCTGGAATTGATATGCAAACTAGATACAATCAACTTAGGCTTGAATAGGGACTGGGAATGGCTGAAACATTACGAACATTGAATCTATCTCCCCTTGTAAGTATTCTCACACTTCTCATCAAACTGTCTGTACTGGGCTATCTTGATTATCACTTCAAAAGGTTTTTTTCTCTTACTTAATTGGCCTCTCAGAGTTTGTAAGACAACTCCTACCTTTTCATGCTCTCTGTATGTGTATATATATCTCCTCAATATATGTTCCATTCTATGCATCCGAAGAAGTGGGCTGTAGCCCACGAAAGCTTATGCTCAAATAAATTTGTTAGTCTCTAAGGTGCCACAAGTACTCCTGTTCTTTTTTCGGATACAGACTAACACAGCTGCTACTCTGAAAGGTAGAGAGTGTGGGGTATTGAGAAAGGGGGACTAGGATAGGAAGATAAAAGATAGAAACTTTTAAGGAAAGAAGCAAAAGCATGGGATGTTTGTTGAGGACTGGTAATAGAGATCAGCAAGCAAGTTGGGTTAAGAGGGCAGGAAAGAAAGGGGCCTTTGAAAAGTCTTTCGAAAGTTAAGGTGGCCCCTCTCTCTCATCATGTCTCCCAAATCCTCATGTTCTAGAGCAGTGACTCTCAACCTTTCAGGAGTCTCATTTGTCTTGCATACCCCCAAGTTTTACCTCACTTAAAAACTACTTGCTGACACAATCAGACACAAAAGTGTCACAGCACTCTATTACTGAAAAACTGCTGACTTTCTCATTTTACCACATAATTATAAACTAAATCAACTGAAATATAAATATTGTACTTTCATTTCAGAGTATAATATATAGAGCAGTATCAACAAGTCATTGTCCGTATGACTTTTTGTTTGTATTGACTTAGTTGGTGCTTTTTATGTAGCCTGTTGTAAAACTAGGCAAATATCTAACTGAGCTGATTTATTCCCTGGAAGACCTCTGCGTACCCTCAGGGGTACACATACCCCTAGTTAAGAACCACTGTTCTAGAGGTCTTAAAAAAGCATACAAAAGAATTCAAGCTTTGAGCTCTTTTGTGCATCCTGACCATGTAAAATAGGCTTTAAAGTGTTCTCTCCCCCCCCCCCAAAAAAATCTGATTACTTTATTACATCTGAAATTTAGATTTTTGTCTACCCTGGAATATTCTATAGAAGACTAGCAAATAGAGCAGTAGAATGACATCATAAATACCAAGCAAGCAAAACCTTAGGGATTTTTATTCTGACTGTTTAAAACCTTGTTTGGTAGTTGTTGTTTTGCTAATACCTATTTAAATATAATACTTGGAAGAAAAACTTGCTTTGTTTGTTAAGGATTCAACACTTCCACCCCTTCAATTAACGGCTGGAAAAGCTCCCAATGCATATCTGAGTCATCAAACCAGTCCTCCAACAACAAGAAAAGGAAGATAAGACTTGACAGTCCTGATATTTCTAAGTGGGGAAAAGCAACAGAGAAATAGCTGAGAGTGAATAAACCTTCAAGCTTCCTTTATACCCAGGGCTTCTGATTTTCTGTTGTACCTGATAAACACAATAAAACACCTTCAATACAAAAAAAAATGAAATTCATGTTTATCTAATACTGGAAAAACACCAGAAATAGTTATTTGTATCTAAGGGCTTGTCTATCCAGAGCAGAAATACAGATTATGGCATACTGGGGAACATTACAAAGACATTGCTTATTACAGTATGTATTACTGTAATGAGTAATGTATATAATATATAATATACATTACTCATTACAGTATATTCAAAGAACAAGCCCCCAACCCCCCAGATTTTTGGACATCTACATACAACTCAAAAATTGCTAAAAATAATCCCCCCAAAAATTATATTAATAACCTCCCCCCCAAAAATAAATCCTATTAATACCTCAAAGAAGCAAAAAGAAAAATAATGGCCCCAAAGAAACAGTAGCAGAATTATTATAGAAAAATTTAATAGAAGAAAAACAAACAAATTTTTCAAAAAAGGATTAGAAATGTATATAAGTAAAGAAAAGTGAATGGAAGAAAGAGAAAAGGAAAGGAGAAAAAAAGCACAAGGATGCAAGTGTAAATTATTTTAAAAATATTTAAAATATAAGGAAAAATTTTATGCTAAAATACACATAGCTGATTTTGCTTAACAGCATGGGACAAATTCATTACTGGTGTAACTTCAATAAATGTGTGAAACCACACAGGGTAAGTTTGGCCTAAGAGATTGTTTAATAAAATATGGAAGCACATACACACAGAGAGAGCGAGAGAGAGAGAGAAAAAAACCCTGATTAACTGACCTCTTAATAAACAGAAACTCCAGATTAATGATACATCAATTAGGTCCCCTGTGATTGCACAGACTTCAGCTCTGAGTAACTTTGACAGCCACACATCAGCTCTGAAGCTCTAAGCATCTGAAATTTCTGGGTATCCAAACCGCTAATTATTCCAAGATTTGAGATGCACTGGAGACCTTAGCAAAACATTAGTTCATGTTCCCTACCCTCAAGAGCTTACATTTTCAACAAGGATAATCCTGTTGCTATAATCAACATAACAGGAGGTCTACAAATGCAGTCACTGTGCTGTTCTATTCTTAAATAGCGACCATTTCAGGGCAGGTACTGCGTCTACATTTCTGCACAGCACCTAGCATAGTGGGACCCTGATTTTGACTGGAGGATCTGGGCACTACCACAATACAAATAAATATTAGTAACAGTTCCTAACTCATTATTTTGAAATTATTTGTTTTGAATTTTGAAGCAAATGCTATATGCAGAGCAGGCAATTGTGACCCCATCTCATGTCATATAAATACCTTCCTTTTAGGTAGAATTAGTGTATGTTAGAAAGCATCTTAACTTTGCATCCCTAAAAGAGGATGAAGAAATGGAGCCTGAGATGGCTGGAGTATGCCACTACGGTAAATGCACTTATGTCCTTCATTTGGCAGCAATCTGACATAATAAGGAAAATGACAGAACAGAATAGTTATTTTTATTGAGGGCCAAAGTGTAAAGAATAGAACAGCCTGTGATGCAAACATTCACTGATGAAACAAGGCTTGAATTAGCAAATTTAATCAGGAGGTGATTGTTTGACAGAAGAGATCATTTTAAATGAATCTACCACTGGAGACTGCCCAAATGACAGGCGGAGGAGAAATAACCTGATGAATATGGATTGGTGTGTTGCACTGAAACAAAAACTTTTTTCCCAAACTACTGACACTGAGCTTCCTTCAATTTTGATTCCTCTCTTTTGTATACCACTATAAATATTCATAATGAAGTAAAATATGCATATAATGTAAAATACATGCAACATACACGTTTTTTAAATCGGGGCCAAATTTATGCTTGCTGAATTTGTTAAAAAGATCATAAGAATATAAGAATGGCCGTACTGGGTCAGACCAAAGGTCCATCCAGCCCAGTATCCTGTCTACCAACAGTGGCCAATGTCAGGTGCCCCAGAGGGAGTGAACCTAACAGGTAATGATCAAGTCATTTCTCTCCTGCCATCCATCACCACCCTCTGACAAACAGAGGCTAAGGACACCATTCCTTAACCATCTTGGCTAATAGCCATTAATGGACTTAACCTCAGTGAATTTATCCACGTCTCTTTTAAACCCTGTTATAGTCCTAGCCTTCACAACCTCCTCAGGCAAGGAGTTCCACAAGTTGACTGTGCACTGTGTGAAGAAGAACTTCCTTTTATTTGTTTTAAACCTGCTGCCCATTAATTTCATTTGGCAGCCCCTAGTTCTTATATTATGGGAACAAGTAAATAACTTTTCCTTATTCACTTTCTCCACATCACCCATAATTTTATATACCTCTATCATATCCCCCCTTAGTCTCCTCTTTTCCAAGCAGATAAGTCCCAGCCTCTTTAATCTCTCCTCATATGGGACCCGTTCCAAACCCCTACTCATTTTAGTTACCCTTCTCTGAACCTTTTCTAATGCCAATATATCTTTTTTGAGATGAGGAGACCACATCTGTATGCAGTATTCAAGAAGTGGGCGTACCATGGATTTACATAAGGGCAATAAGATATTCTCCGTCTTATTCTCTATTCCCTTTTTAATGATACCTAACATCCTGTTTGCTTTTTTGACTGCAGTTGCACACTGCGTGGACATCTTCAGAGAACTATCCACGATGACTCCAAGAGCTTTTTCCTGATTAGTTGGAGCTAAATTAGCCCCCATCATATTGTATGTATAGTTGGGGTTATTTTTCCCAATGTGCATTACTCAACATTTATCCATATTACATTTCAGTTGTAATTTTGTTGCCCAATCACTTAGTTTTGTGAGAGCTTTTTGAAGTTCTTCACAGTCTGCTTTGGTCTTAACTATCTCGAGTAGTTTAGTATCATCTGCAAACTTTGCCACCTCACTGTTTACCCCTTTCTCCAGATCATTTATGAATAAGTTGAATAGGATTGGTCCTAGGACTGACCCTTGGGGAACACCACTAGTTACCCCTCTCCATTCTGAAAATGTACCATTTATTCCTACCCTTTGCTCTCCGTCTTTTAACCAGTTCTCAACCCATGAAAGGATCTTCCCTCTTATCCCATGACAACTTAATTTACGTAAGAGCCTTTGTCAAAGGCTTTCTGGAAATCAATTTTTCGCTCCTAGTCAGCAAGCATCATTAAACAGCATCACAAGTGTGACAAATGGAAGTCTAAGCAAACACAGTTCTACATGCTAATAAGTATAATACTTGAAATGCCAACGTCATACTATTTACCACTCTGACTTTTTTTATTAAAACCATAGAGTCTGCAAGACCTACCTGTCCTCACATACAGTCTGTGTCGTGGTATCTTTCCAGCCCACAGATATTAGGATTTCTGCCCCTTCCCCAATATAATTTGTGCTTTTTTTAACAATAGGGTCATATTAATAAGTGAACAGAAACTGATTTTTCCTCCTAGCAACCATCTCTCCAGCTTATAAATAATCTTTTCATTTTGAAAGGGCTACATGTTTGGAGGTCCTGGCAAGACCCAGGCCCAAATGACTGTGTTAAATACAGTTCCTGGATTAACGGGCCTCATTACAGAAGATGATCCAATAAATCTAAAATCTGCTCTCAGACTCAGAGCACTACCAACTCCTAAACACCCCAACTTAGGAACCCTTATCAGGTTCAAATGTTAGAAATAAAAAACATACTCTGAAATCCACCAGAGTCTGCTAGAGTTACTCATGCCTAGAGCTACGATTTTGGCACAGAGGTCAGTGTTCATGGTAATCATGAATTTGAATGAAGTCCATGACGCCCACAATAGAGCCCCTTTCCCCTCCGGATGTTGCGGCCTAGCCCCACATGGCCACTCAGGTATGTCCATCTCTCCCTCCATAGATGGAGGCAGAGGGTCATGCACCAAATTTGATTGGCATTGCAACCTGATCCACGTGGTCACAGTGTAACTCAGGTCTGGCACATCCACTCCTCTGTAGACAGAGATAGAGGGGCAGAGAGTCAAATTTGATCAGTACTGGGACCGTGGTGTACTAGGTCACAATGCAAATCAAATATGGCCCTCAACCCCTCCATCTCCATTTAAAGTATTTTGTATACTATTTAAATTACATACAATGTTTTAAGATATATATTAGCCTCTTATGAAATCCTGACTTTCAGATTACAATCCCAGTTCCCAGAATAAAATGTGTTTTAGACTACTGTCTCAACATTAAATATATTGTCTTGGTATTACATTGATAAAAGCTGGTATAAATCAGAGATGGCCTCAGCCAAAATCCCAGATTCAAAAATCACAGATGAAGCTCAGGCCTACTCATAATACCATTACAGGACAATCTTCAAGGATAATCCAAAATTATGATGTAGGCAAAACAAGCCTTTATTTTTTTATGCCCAAGATTCATATTCTCAGAGTGGGCTTGTTTCTCAATTACCTTTGTTGCCATTGCAAGCACAAAGACGCAACTGTTTAAACAAATGATGACCCTCACCTGGATATTGAAAAATAAATTTAAAAACTGAAGGGCTAGAACAGCTAAATAAACATATAAATAAGATTCACATTCCCATTTTTAAAAGCAAAGCTACCTATACCCCATGTTTACTCATTAAGAAAGGTACTGGCTGAAAGCACTTGCCACTTCAAATCAATTTCTCTGAATCCTACTGGTCAGTTCTGTGTCCTCCAAACTTAAAGATTTGACAAAAAGTATCAGCATAAAGATATTTCAGTAAATTGAGACATAACACATTAAGTTTTCCTATCTGGATTTGTTCTCTGAGTAGGAAGATGTCATGCTGAAATGCTGACGTGACAGCTCTGGTCTATATACATATATTTCTAATATGTATTTGCTTTTCAATGAAAACCTTCAGTTCTATACCGAGGAAAACCACTCTCTTACTCCACATCTCCTAAACTACTCTCATGCTGTGTTCTGACACATCCCTTTTTCCTGTCCAGAATGACGACTTGCAGCTGCACCTTCCTAGTTTCCATACAGCCTGAGTGCAGCTGAGCCTCACCAGGGCCAGCTGATTGACCAGTGCGCCTGATAGGCCGAGGAAGTCAGCAAGTCTGCTGTTAAGCCCAACAGCAACAACTGATCTCTGGCTGCTCAAAGCACATGCCTGCAGCTGTGATCTCTCCTGTGCCTGCCTTGCGCCTGTGCTGTCCCGTCTGCTCCAGCCCTGCTTGGCTTCTGGTCTCTGGCTCTAACCTTTGCTGCTGTTTGTGGCCACTGCCTCCGGTTGGCCCCCCAGGCCTGACTGCCCACGTACCAGGTTCATGACATTTCCATTCATTCACTTTCTTTACTATGCTTTTCTATCCCTGTTCTCTCTTCACTTATCCTGTTTTCTGATTTCTATTTTTTAATCAAACCCATAAGAAAATAAGAAACTTATAAGAAAAGATATACAGGCAGGCAAGCAGGGTAGCCTTAAACATATCTCATGTACCTGTTACGTACGTCAGTTCGTTGCCAGGACACTTCTGTGTTGAATTATTTACCTGAGGTCATAACTTCCTCTTAAACTCTATTTTCAGCTCCCCAAATACTTGAGGTTTTCTGCTGGGCCATTTATCTGTGCAAAGTTTATCTGTTCAAAGGTCTCAAGCCTTATGCTAACTTGCTGAAGCTAATGTCTTACAAGATACAGGCTTGTAGGTTTCTTGCATTACTGCTGAATATAACGCAAAGCAGAATATAATGCAAAGCAGCAAATATAATAAAGGCAAGCTAGCCCATTGGGCTACAGGCCCCCCTTTGATACGGTGATTGTATGCCACCCTCCGCATACAAACCTATTGCTTGGTTAGCCTGGCAGGTTACCGACAACGATGACGACGGATTCTTTGGGTACCTTCCTTCTGGCCATATCACGGCGTGTTTACCTCAAACATATTGTATCCACCAATGTACTGATACCCCTTTTTAGAGCAACAGGGTATTGGTGGAATTTTTCCATTTGGGTGATACCAGAGACAGTACATTGCTGCGTTTATTGTAGACGTTGTTTTAAAGGTGACCTATTGAGTGGATAATTGCCAAGTGACCGAACACATTTTCACCTGGATTGAACACAGGCAAAGAGGCTGTGAACAGGACACACAAGGTTTTGCCATGATAATCCGGAGGTCCCGGATGACTGGAAAAAGGGTAATGTAGTGCCCATCTTTAAAAAAGGGAAGAAGGAGGAGCCGGGGAACTACAGGCCAGTCAGCCTCACCTCAGTTCCTGGAAAAATCATGGAGCAGGTCCTCAAGGAATCAATTATGAAACACTTAGAGGAGGGGAAAGTGATCAGGAACGGTCAGCATGGATTCACCAAGGGCAAGTCGTGCCTGACTAACCTAATTGCCTTCTATGATGAGATAACTGGCTCTGTGGATGAGGGGAAAGCAGTGGATGTGTTCTTCCTTGAATTTAGCTAAGCTTTTGATATGGTCTCCCACAGTATTCTTGCCACCAAGTTAAAGAAGTATGGGCTGAATGAATGGACTGTAAGGTGGATAGAAAGCTGGCTAGATCGTCGGGCTCAACGCGTAGTGATCAAAGGCTCCATGTCTAGTTGGCAGTCGGTTTCAAGCGGAGTGCCCCAAGGGTTGGTCCTGGGGCCGGTTTTGTTTAATATCTTTATTAATGATCTGGAGGATGGTGTGGACTGCACTCTCAGCAAGTTTGCAGATGACACTAAACTGGGAGGCATGGTAGATACACTGGAGGGTAGGGATCAGATTCAGAGGGACCTAGACAAATTAGAGGATTGGGCCAAAAAAAACCTGATGAGGTTCAACAAGGACAAGTGCAGAGTCCTGCACTTAGGACGGAAGAATCCTATGCACTGCTACAGACTAGGGACCGAATGGCTAGGTAGCAGTTCTGCAAAAAAGGACCTAGGGGTCACAGTGGACGAGAAGCTGGATATGAGTCAAGAGTGTGCTCTTGTTGCCAAGAAGGCTAACAGCATTTTGGGCTGTATAAGTAGGGGCACTGCCAGCAGATCAAGGAACGTGATCGTTCCCCTTTATTCGACATTGGGAGGCCTCATCTGGAGTACTGTGTCCAGTTTTGGGCCCCACACTACAAGAAGGATGTGGAAAAATTGGAAAGAGTCCAGCGGAGGGCAACAAAAATGATTAGGGGGCTGGAGCACATGACTAATGAGGAGAGGCTGAGGGAACTGGGATTGTTTAGTCTCCAGAAGAGGAGGAGGAGGGGGGATTTGATAGCTGCTTTCAACTACCTAAAGGGGGGTTCCAAAGAGGATAGAGCTCGGCTGTTCTCAGTGGTGGCAGATGACAGAACAAGGAGCAATGGTCTCAAGTTGCAGTGGGGGAGGTCTAGGTTGGATATTAGGAAACACTATTTCACTAGGAGGATGGTGAAGCACTGGAATGCGTTACCTAGGGAGGCGGTGGAATCTCCTTCCTTGGAGGTTTTTAAGGCCCAGCTTGACAAAGCCCTGGCTGGGATGATTTAGTTGGGAATTGGTCCTGCTTTGAGCAAGGGGTTGGACTAGATGACCTCCTGAGTTCCCTTCCAACCCTGATATTCTATGATTCATAGTTAAATAAGAGTTTCAATTAGGTGCAGTGTTACAGACCCCATATCTGAATTGCTTGGCCTGATGTGGCTGGGGTGGGTGGGCCGGGGCTCCTCTCCAGTCGCGGGAGCCCCTCGGGGCGTCTCCTTTTACAAGGGGATGGGGGAGGTTTGGCGAGCGGGCAGGGCCGGGACTGGCGGGCTAGCCTCCTCAAAGCGGGGGTTCACCCGCCGCCCATGCATGTCCTGCTCCCAGTGCTGCGCAGAGAACCAGCCCCTGGTCGGAGCACTTAGCTCAACAGCAGCCTGGCCGGCAGGCTCCTTCCTTCCCCCACTGCCTCCGGCTGCGCTGGCGCCCTGGGAAAGCACAAGGCCCTCCGGCCCCAGGGCACTGGCCAGGAGGAGCCAAGCCCTGCATATGCCAAAGCCTCGCACAGCACTGGCATGGGGAAGCCTCTCCACCAAGTTCTGGAGTGGGCAGCGATTTCCAGCCTGTTCATGCCCCGAACCTGCAGGCTCCACAGCTGCCCCCCTTACCACCATCTTCACCCCTTACCCACGCCCTGGGTCCTGCCTCCAGGGAGTACAGGACTGCTCCATCCCCTAGTCCCCCTCCCCTGCTGAGCCACGTGGCCGGGTTCGCTGAAGCCCCTGCAGTCAGGTTCCCTGGGACCAGCGGCGTATTATTGCCTAGGCCAACAAGGCCTAGGCCTAAGGCGGCAAATTTGCAGGGGCGGCAAATTTATAATAGCAGCATTTTTGTAATCATGGCATCAATGACGCCGCGATTCTACCAACCATAGCATGTATTGAAACCACCAATGACGGCACGACGCCATTTAGTAAACATACTCGCGAGAATCCTAAGCATTAATAATATGACCAGAAGGAAGAAATTAAGCGTTTCTCAGTTTTGGATCTATGCGCGGTCTCGCACTATCAGCGAAATCGCGCTATACAGACGCGCGTTCAAGTGAGGGTCCGCTGTACTTGTACTTTTATTTCTAATAAAACTTGTAAACGTTCAAGAGAGGGGGAGAGACAGGAGGTGACTGTGTTATGTCTGTGACCAGCAGCAGCCTGGAGGTGTTAACTGACTTTCAACAATGTGTGGCCAGGAAGGGACAAGCTGCTTCCAGCTACTGGGGGAGGGGCCACGCAGGGAGAAGAAGAGATGCCAAAGGACTGCTGGACATTTACTTATTACATCTTACATATGTTCATAACACATAATTATCTATAATTCTTACTCTGAAGATATTCCTCACAAAAAATATGCACCTTTGGATTTGTGCTTCAAGTGTGTTCCCAGGTAGGAAAAACTAGAGCTCAAAGTTCAGAACCACAGTTCCTTAAGAGAGGTTTCATAAGCCAGTCCTGAAGAAAAAACATAGTGACCCTGTAGTGCCTCCAATAATCAGTTATCTTTTAAGAAAAGGCAAATGATAGAATATAAAAGCTACTGAAAGTATGTAATTTAAGATGTTACAGGGTCTTCTACTCTGTGGGGAGACTGGTAAGCAAGTGGTGACCTGTTATGATGTAAAGTACTATCTTCAGAGAAAAACAATTACAGACCAATTTTCTCTTGTCTGTAAGATATTAATCACATCAGATTTCTCCTATTAGAAAAAGCACCAGAGCAGTATCTCTGAAAAAGGGGGGGGAAAACAACAGTAAAAGAGATATTATCCTAGACACTAGGGAAGAAATAATATCTGGAAAACAAAGCTAATTCTTTTTGCTTAAAATACCTAACAGGTTACATGTTTATTTGTTGGATGTTACAAGAACACACTGACCCCCTCTTAGAGATAAGGTTGGGATGACAGTGTGATGGCTAGAGATGTTTTGATCAAACCAACATGTACAAGGTAATGGGTGGTAACAAATCACGTCGGGGGGGCTGGATAACCGTACTCAGAGAGTTGTTATTAATGGTTCCCAATCCTGCTGGAAAGGCATAACGAGTGGGGTTCCGCGGGGGTCTGTTTTGGGACCAGCTCTGTTCAATATCTTCATTAACGACTTAGATATTGGCATAGAAAGTACGCTTATTAAGTTTGCGGATGATACCAAACTGGGAGGGATTGCAACTGCTTTGGACAGGGTCATAATTCAAAATGATTTGGACAAATTGGAGAAATGGTCTGAGTTAAACAGGATGACATTTAACAAAGACAAATGCAAAGTGCTGCACTTAGGAAGAAAAAATCAGTTTCACACATACAGAATGGGAAGAGACTGTCTAGGAAGGAGTACGGCAGAAAGGGATCTTGGGGGTTATAGTGGACCACAAGCTAAATATGAGTCAACAGTGTGATGCTGTTGCAAAAAAAGCAAACATGATTCTGGGATGTATTAACAGGTGTGTTGTGAGCAAGACACGAGAAGTCATTCTTCCGCTCTACTCTGCTCTGGTTAGGCCTCAGCTGGAGTATTGTGTCCAGTTCTGGGCACCGCATTTCAAGAAAGATGTGGAGAAATTGGAAAGGGTCCAGAGAAGAGCAACAAGAATGATTAAAGGTCTTGAGAACATGACCTATGAAGGAAGGCTGAAGGAATTGGGTTTGTTTAGTTTGGAAAAGAGAAGACTGAGAGGGGACATGATAGCAGTTTTCAGGTATCTAAAAGGGTGTCATAAGGAGGAGAGAGAAAACTTGTTCACCTTAGCCTCTAAGGATAGAACAAGAAGCAATGGGCTTAAACTGCAGCAAATGTCTAGGTTGGACATTAGGAAAAAGTTCCTAACTGTCAGGGTGGTTAAACACTGGAATAAATTGCCTAGGGAGGTTGTGGAATCTCCATCTCTGGAGATATTTAAGAATAGGTTAGATAAATGTCTATCAGGGATGGTCTAGACAGTATTTGGTCCTGCCATGCGGGCAGGGGACTGGACTCTATGATCTCTCGAAGTCCCTTCCAGTCCTAGAATCTATGAAACTAACTATGTCAAAGGGGAAATATGTAACTTGTTTATATCAGGGTATAAGAAAGAGCCTCAGAGGGAGTCTCTCTGGCCAGCCTAGCAGAGAATGGAAAGTCCCACCATTCACTGAGCTGAGTCCACTATCACAGGTATATATGTATTAGTGTACCTGTAACCGCTAAGCCAGGGCATTTGGACCGTGCTTCGTTGACAATAAACCTAGCTGGGTGCCTTCACTACTGAACTAAGTCTTGTGGTCTTATTGAGCAGCTCGATTGGAGCCTGCTGTATGGGCTAACTGCCCAGAGCCAGTGCAGCACGCGGAGAGAACACATATGCAGCCAACATCTGACAACAACGGCTATCCTACCTGATTCTTTATCGGATATAATGGTGATTAGAAAAGGAGCCTTGGAAAGCAGCAATAACTTAATCAATTAAATATTGTTCTTAACTACAGAGATAATACAATTAGTATACATATAGTTATAAGTGTGGATTCCAGCACAGGTTGAGATACTGGGCAATGAAAGGGCAGAGAAAGCAGCAAAAAATACCTTAAAAATTTGAGATTAACATAAAGGTCCCTCTTAAGAAACAGGACTTCACACATTTAGTTAAGAGGACTTAAGAAGGAATGGCAAGAACTATGGACATAAGAGAAAAAAGGACGAAGATTCTATTAAACATGTCCTAAACTTGAGGATAATGGTATACTTAATAGCTATGACAAAAGAAGTGAAGCCACTATATTTAGAGTGCTAAAAGGTCACTGTGACCTGATGTGAGGCAAACCCGCAGACAAACCAGGGCTGCTCGCTTAGCTGACCTTCCAACAGTGACTCAGCCTTCAGGCACAGGGCAGCAGCTTTTCCCTAAGCAGAGCCTGGGTCAGGTGACCATCAGGCTGAGGTATTTCCCCAACTCTCCCTCCCCTCTCCTCCCCGCCCCCAAACTGCATAACTGCAGTACCTGGCCACGACTGGGGGGGCACAATCTAAAGGAGAGGACATGTGACCACCCCACGCCTCCCCTGCCCAGTGAACCTCCTGCCCTCCACCCAGCCCTGGGCCACCACACTTTCCCCATCCCACAGCCCGCTCCGTGCCTGGACTCCGGCTCACTCAGCCCTTGTCCCCAGCAGCAGGGCCCGAGTGGGGCCCCATCCCCTGCAGGCCAATCTGGAGGGGGGTGTCACTTGACCCTCCATGCCCCTCCCCCCACCCATGAAGCACCTTACGGTTTACCAAACTCTCCGGACTATCAGCCTGCTCTTGATCCTGTTTCTGCCTCAACCTTACCCGAGCCCTATTCCAGTCTTGTCTTTGCCCTAACCTGATCTTGCTCCAGCCCTGTTACTGACCCATTTCAGCCTTGCCCCTGCTTCCTGACTTTTCTTGGATCCTCAGACTCTGACTACCCAGCTTCAACCTTTGGCCTGTATCTGGACCCTGGATACAATACTGACTTGGCTTGTTGCCAGACTCCTGACCACCTGGCTTTGACCCCTGGCTTTCACCTGGACTGCAACTAAGGTATGGATTTGGCTTGTCCCTGGACTGACCACTTGGACTTTGGCTACAGCACTTATTCTGACTTGACTAAGGACTCTGATCTCAGTTCTGACCCAAGCCTGTCCACAGATCTCAATTCCAGTGCCATCCTTGTCCTAGTCCTGACCCGACAACTGGCTTCAACTTCCATTCCAATCAGTATGCCTGAATACCAGGAAGCAGCCCTAACACCTGAATAGTAATTTATATTTACTAAACAAAAATGCAAAGTCCAAAAAATAGTTGAGCATCTTCTGTGGCAATGCCGGGAGAATTACACAGAAAGAAAGATTATTTATGAAGAATTGAAAGACTACAGTCTGAAAGGATTGGTGAGAGTACCAGGAAAGAGGGTAGCAGAGTACTTTGCTTTTTTAAGGATACAAGACTGGATGAAAGAATATAGATTTTTGCTTACAAGAAAACTGCTGTAGGTGGTGGTCATAGCCTCATGCTTAGACTGCTGTGCCATAGAACAACAAGAAAAGAAAAGAAAAGAAAAGAAAAGAAAAGAAAAGAAAAGAAAAGAAAAGAAAAGAAAAGAAAAGGCTACAGGGAGGAACTCTGCAATCATTCCCTAGAGAGGAGGGGAAGTGGCAACAGACCAGGAGGAGTTTTGGGGGGATTAAGCTCTGAGATCCTGCCTTGGAATACAGACTCTGGCAAAAACCCGAGGGGGTGAAATAGCCCCAGGGAGTAGAGGATGCTCCAAGAATAACCCAGAGTAGGGCCAGAAGATAGGAAGGAAAGGTAGGAAGGAGCCCAGGGAAACAGCAACCAGGTCAGAGCTTGAGCAGACCATGGTTACTGGGCATAGGGTCCCTGGACTGGAACCTGGAGTAGTAGGCATGCCCGTGTTCTCCTACCACTGTGGGGAAGTGCCACAGACTGGGCAGAAGACTGCCTGCGACAGTTTGTCCAGCAGGATTTTGATACCCCAGAAGGGGAGGACTACAGTGACCCGGCCGGAGGGCCAAGCCATGAAGACAGAACACCATGAATGATGAAGAGGGAATAACCTGACTCCAGAGAGAGAGCATGAGACCAGGGAGTGAGAAACCAAGGGAGGGGGGTGTCAAACTGGTCATGAGCTAATTCCCCAGATGGGCCACAAACAGGCACCACAGCAGTGAGTAGTGAATCCTGTGACAGTGCCTCACACAGAAAATTAATCCTGACTACAGAGCAACAGAACACAGATCTGTCTCATGTCTGAGAAAGATCTGACCCACCATTTTCCAATCTAAGGCATCCTCACAAGAATCTTTTGTATATCAGCTTGGCTTGTCCAGTCATGTGTTCCTTTCCTGACGAGTAATAACTAGAAACGTCTGCTGGACACTGATCACTGCCACTTATGCAGGGTTTCATGACTCAAGAACTGAGAGACTTTTTCACTTCTTTATGAAGGTTGTTTTGCTTTTATCTCCAAAAAGTTATTTGCAATAGGGTTTTAAAAAGATTTTTAAAAAATCAGGATCATCAAGCCTTTTGTCTTCCCCGACAAATGAGATTCTGCTAGGGATCATACTGTATAGCAACTTCAACTGTACAAGAGGGCATCCTAGGATACATTTTACACCTTTGCCAAATTTCACAAATGGGACGTGTAAATGTAAGAAAAAATACTTTATTTTTCTATGAGAGCCCTACTAGCTTATGTTTGTGTTAGACTGATACAGAAATGTATATTTTGTTCCTGAGAGTTGGTTTTCTGCTGGTGACCTTTGGCATGTCACTTAACCACTCTGCACATTAGTTTCCTACCTGCTAAATGGAAATTATGACACTTACTGACCTTTCTAAAGGATTTTGAGATCTACAGATGAACACGTGCTATATAAAATGCAAACGGTACTATATAAATTCTAGATATTAATATAGATTACTTATTACAGGCAACAAAAAATAAACAATTTAAAGTGTCTGAATTAAAATTAAATGTAGATGTCACACAATTAAACACTGTCTCGATTGAAACGTTAAGGAGAAAAAGTATAACCATTCAAACCCAAAGTCAAATAAATTTGCTAGCTATAGTACCTCAAAATTAGTACAATAACATCCAGATTATAAAACACAATCTAATCATATCGGTTATCATGAACTGAATCTGCTAGGTTATTAGAACCAAAATCAAGGCTTCTATCTTAGCAATACCTCAAGCAAATAATGAAATAGCTAAACCAGAACTAGGCTTGTGCTGGAATAATCCATTGTGATTTCACATTTTAGACATACATGCAATGTTTTAGCTGCTTGTAAACTGCCGATAAGAGTTTTTCTTTATAAATATAGACAACCCAGGACTTGGTTTTTCTGATCACTGCCACAATGGTGAAAAATTAGGAGTTCTTAGTCCCTTCATTTTATGTCCCCATTTCCAAAAGTGACAAGTGTTAGAAATCAGAGCTCACATTCAAATTATGTACTGTTTTAAAACTTCCTTTCCTAATCTGACCAAGAAAAATTTAATATGCCATTTTCTATCATTAACTTGATGGACAATATTTTAAATAATCCCCAAGTAAGCCCTTCAGTAATCTAATTTATTGCAATTAAAATTAGTTTCCTCTCATTGTTCTTCTGTTATTAAAATTAAACCGTGTCCTATTGTACCATTTGGAGCTGTCATACTATATTGTAAACCTGTCACTTTGAATGCTCTAAGAGAGACTCTATGTTGAATGGAGTCCACTTTCAGACGATGGCTTTTTCAAAATTACATTAAAAAATGTGAAAGTTTGAATAATGAACTGACAAATTTCTATGTCCAACCCTATAGTAATACCATTTCATAACATTCATTTCTATAAACCCTATCACATAGTTATACCACCCAAAATAAAGAACTATGGAAAATTAGTAATTACTGCAATCCCTGACTGAAGAGTAAAATTAACCCAGTAAAACAAAAATAGCAAAATCAGCCCTGGGATACCAATCCAACAAAGCCAGAGCCAGCCATGCTGGCTAGCCAGCACAACTGAGATACCCAACACAGAAAACTCAAATCTCTAAAACTCAAGAACCAAAATTATTCAATATTAAATTAGTAGTCAAATAACAGTTTATATGATCAGATCCAATGCTTGCTTTAAGTTCTAGATATAAAAATAGAGCAATGACAGTTTCTATAGATTTTTTGTTTTCCTAGCCACAGCCCTGGAATGATCTCCACAGCAACGCCATTCCCTCTCATACACAAGTTCTAGATACAAAGATAGTGTAATGAAAGTTCTATAGATTTTTTTATTTTCCCAGGCAGCACATCTCAACTATAGCCCTAGGGTAATCTCCACAACAATCAAATGTAAGGCAAGGGTTGGCTCAAAGCCCTGATGCAGCCAGACAGCAAACTCCAGGTCATAAATTGCTGAACACGTGCTCTTACAAAAGCTTCACCTTTACTCATCAAAGGCAACTAATTTTCCAGTTACTGTATTAAAAGCCAAAATCAAATTCCATTTAACAAAACTACAAACTAAGATAACCGTGCTACTAAGATTTTTTCAACAATACAGTAAAATAATAAAGGTGAAACCAGTACGTTCCTGCTATCCCGCATATCTGCAGGTGACATCTGATAAATCTGCACTTGAATCTCAGCAAAAGTCAAACAGCCAAATATAGTCCTCAATTCTCTTCATACTGAGGGCTCAAAAATAAAGTCTGAGATTTTTTCCAACTGATATCCCCTATTATTCAAATAATATTTAAGCAAAAACAATCTTTACAAACAAAATCCCAATGCAATCCTGTCCCCTGCTTTCCATAGAAAATGAAACCAATTAGAATATATAGCAATTTCAGGCAAACATACATAGTACTGAAGCTACTGCAGCATTTCATAATTTACTAGATTCCCAATTTTATCAATAAAATGTGAAAACTTAAGAATAAAAAGAAAACACAGTAAAAGGAAGCACTTACTCTTGAGATAAAAGGCCATTCCAATATTTTCATCATCTTCTCAGGAGTAAAAGGTAGCCTGCACAATGCACACTTTCAGTATGAAATGTGATGACAACTTCAGCCATGGTTTTTTTTAGTCTGTTTCTATACAGTATAGGGGGTTAAAACGTGTTTTTTGCTCAACTGTGAAAGTGCTTTTTAATCACTTGTACTTTTTGTCCAGCTTTCACCTTATTTGGCAGTGAATTTATTCATACAAATAGTGAACAAGGAACAATATCTCTGCATGTCTTTCCTTCATGAAAGTCAGACAAAATATTACATGGGAAGATTTCCCTTGAAGACAATTCTATTTGCCTACTACCAGTCCTGGGGTTAGGTCCCCCATCTACTTCGGATTTCATCATGCCCACCAGGGCTGAAGTGCTCATCTTCTTTCACCTTACCAGATCATTTCTCATAATTAAGTTTTAATTTAGTATTTTTAATTTAGTTTTTAAAATATTAGCATAACATAATATTAGCCTTTCAAAAATGTGACCAAAACATATACTTACATGAAGATTAGGACAAAGGAAAAAAACAATTTAAATTAGAATTATCATAGTTATTTGGTTCACCAAAAACAGAGGGGAAAAAATACTGGCAACAGAATTCCAATTGCAAAATATAAACTTGAGCCATGTAATCAATATACACAAATCTTTCTACTGACATATAGGAAGGTAAGAGGTTTTCAGTCTGATCTAAGTAGTCCTGAAACTCTTCTGATGCTGAAGCATTTGGAATCTTGGATCACAAATAGTTACACACCTCATCAAACTCAGTAACAACCTACTTCCTGTCTACAAGGACTGTATGTAATCCAGGGATCGGCAACCTTTGGCCCGCGGCCCGCCAGGATAAACCTCCTGGCGGGCCGAGCCAGTTTGTTTACCTGCCGCATCTGCAGGTTCGGCCGATTGCGGCTCCCACTGGCTGCGGTTCACCACTCCAGGCCAATGGGGGCTGCGGGTAGCAACGTGGGCCGAGGGATGTGCTGGCCTCCTAAGTTTGGGCCTACTCAATTTTCCTTTACAGGTGCTTACCCTGGCGGGCCACGTGCCAATGGTTGCCGATCCCTGATGTAATCTAACAAGAAAAATTAAAGCAAAAGTAGCTCCAAACTGAATGAATTCTCCTCTCTGAGAAATCCAGAAAGTGTTCGAGATACCATAGTGCTGAGTGTTGTGTAAGAACCTAAATAGAGTGGAACATCTTAGTCCCTGACCTTGCAAAAAATTATGCACATGAAAGCCAATGTGATTACTCTCATGCTTCAAATTAAGCACATACACAAATCTTTGTAGGATCAGGATCTTAGTCTGTAGCTTGTTTTTAGCAGCGTAAACATGGAAGGCACTGTTTGGGCATGTGGAGTGCCATACAGGGTATATAACCTAAGGGTCTGGCGTATCTGTTCTCTACTCACCTAAGTAGTACCACACTGTCTCCACTGCTATTTATAACCATGTAATTGGGCGTGCAGTGTCTGTACTCTCCATGTCATCACAAGTGTAGACATACCTTATGATTTTAATCAGTTTATATAGATTATGAAATTAGACTCCTTCCTCCAAAACATTTGAATTAAATGCAACTGGAAGACTAGATCTTCATGAGGTGCTAAGAATGACACAGACTAAACTTGATTCTATAGAAACACCATGTTGCTAGTGGCATGTCTAATAAACTGTTCTATTTACCCCCCTCACATCGACTTCTCAGATGACCTCTTCTTCCTAGGTCTGAGTATAAGAAATCAAATGGCAAAAAACTTCATTAACACAGAGTTAACGTAGCCTGCTGTGTCCTTCCAGAACGTCAAGTTCAGCAAAACTCAAACTTACAAAACCCAGGAAATACAGAGTTATGGTAAAACCTTAACTCTGCCCCTCAGAGCTAGCAATAGCTACTGGGAATTATCTGCATGCACTCCAGCTGCATTTAATGTTATTTGCAGCTGTACTGATTTGTGGAGAAATAAGTTGGAGCAGCTTGGAAGAGCTGTGATTATGATATGAGGAGACTGGGTCGGAGTTCCACCTCGTGTATTATCAAAGGAAAGAAGTACATGTGTACTTTGAGGTTCCAGTCTGCATCATTTCAATACAGAATCGTGTAGGTTGTGTCTGTAGCAGGGCACTGTGGTATTCTTGACATGTGAAGGGTTAGCGGTGACGTGGGATATGAGAGCAGACTGTGGATTTGATTATAAGTAGGGGAAAGTATAGTTTTAGATGGTATCCTGTGTCCAAGTGTGAAAGGGCTGTAAAAGGATGGGAAGTGGTTGGTAAATTTTCCAAATGTGTTATCCTGTTGGAGGAGCAGGCTCAAAGTTTGAGCACAGGGCATGTGTTGTCCATTACATTGAAAAGGTAGAGTGGGAACGTGTGTTCTAGATGTATTGGGGTATCACTCAAACAGGGCAGCCGTAAGGTTGCATGGGCATTTACTTTAACTCTTATATTTCCTGGTTTTCAAAAGTTTGAGTTTTGCTGAACTCGACCTTCTGGAAGGGCACTAGCTATCGCCAGGCAATGTTAACTCTATGTTAAAGTTTTGTGACATTTAAAGTCCTAGTTTCTTTGAACAGCAATATTTGTTGGTAGGAGGTGGTGGTTATTTAAGCAGTTGTAATTCTCACCTAGGTTTGCAGTAAATATGCTGCTGTGGCTAGGTAATAAGTAAAAGACCTACTGACCGCTATACGTACCTACGTGCCTCCAGCTTCCATCCAAGACACATCACAGGATCGATTGTCTACAGCCAAGCCTTAAGATACAACCTAATTTGCTCCAACTCCTCAGACAGAGACAAACACCTACAAGATCTTTATCAAGCATTCGTAAAACTACAATACCCACCTGGGGAAGTGAGGAAACAGATTGACAGAGCAAGACGGGTACCCAGAAATCACCTACTACAGGACAGGCCCAACAAGGACAACAACAGAACACCAGTGGCCATCACATACAGCCCCCAGCTAAGACCTCTCCAGCGCATTATCCACGATCTACAACCTATCCTGGAAAATGATCCCTCATTCTCACAGACCTTGGGAGGCAGGCCAGTCCTCGCTTACAGACAACCCCCCAACCTGAAACAAATACTCACCAGCAACTGCACACCACACCACAGAAACACCAACCCAGGAACCAATCCCTGTAGCAAACCTCGTTGCCTACTCTGTCCCCATATCTACTCTGGCGACACCATCGGAGGACCCAACCACATCAGCCACACCATCAAGGGCTCATTCACCTGCACGTCCACTAATGTTATATATGCCACCATGTGCCAGCAATGCCCCTCTGCCATGTACACTGGCCAAACCGGACAGTCCCTCCGCAAAGGAGTAAATGGACACATCGAACATCAGGAATGGTAACATACATAAGCCAGTAAGTGAACACTTCAATCTCCCTGGTCATTCTATTACAGATTTAAAAGTCACTATCTTTGAACAAAAAAACTTCAGAAACAGACTTCAAAGAGAAACAGCAGAACTAAAATTCATTTGAAAATTTAACACCATTAATCTGGGCTTGAATAGGGACTGGGAGTGGCTGGCTCATTACAGAAGCAGTTTTGCATCTCCTGGAATTGACACCTCCTCATCTATTATTGGGAGTGGACTACATCCACCCTGATTGAATTGGCCCTGTCAACACTGGTTCTCCACTTGCGAAGTAACTCCCTGCTCTCCATGTGTCAGTATATAATGCCTGCATCTGTAACTTTCACTCTATACATCTGAAGAAGTGAGGTTTTTACCCACGAAAGCTTATGCCCAAATAAATCTGTTAGTCTTTAAGGTGACACCAGACTCCTTGTTATTTTTGTAGATACAGACTAACACGGCTACCCCCCGATACTTTCCTCCCCATTTTGTTATAGCGGACTGGGGATCATGGTTGTCCTTTGAAATGTTTGCAATGTGTAGCTGCTAACAGGGTCAGTGAGAGAAGGTCCCAAAATGTTGACAGCTTTATTACATGGTGATTACAGTAACTTTGTGTGTGAGAGAAGACTTGTATGTCTCCCCTGCCTCACCATCCCATTAAGCCATTAACTGGCACTGTAGAAGCCATTACCATGTAAGGAATTTCTCCTTGATGTCTCCTTTCCTATGCTGCTGTACACAGGTCAGAAGCAACAGCTATATGGCCCGAGGTGCACACTGAGCTGGGGCCCTCATTCCCACTACCAACCCCTAGCTAGGACTCCTAACCCTGCTTCAGTCAGCCTTCCCCAGACATAACCCAGGTATACCCAAGTCCATCCTTCCTCAAACCCAGGCCAGTCCCCCACACACTCTGGCCAGCCCACACCCCACACCCAGGGGTGATGTGTTCCCTATTCATTTTCTGGATTTCAGATGTTTAAATATGTGTTATCTTCAGTCCCCTGACCCTAGATCCCAGCTCACATGGAGGGGTAGAGAGAGGAGCTCACACACTCTAAGAGGAGCAGGGTTCCTCAGATCTCAAAACACACAGCAGGCAGGAAGTGGGATTGAGACCCTCGCAGAGGGGTAGGACCCGCCCCCCCCCAGATCACAGTACACACACACGGGGAGAATTCCAGGCTGACAAGGCCCCCCACCCCTGAATACCCAACTTCCTCTGCTACTCCTCCCACTCCCCCAGCCTCTCCCTTCCCTCTCCCCCAGCCTCTCCCCCTTATCTCAACCCCTAACCCCTCTTCCCACTGCTACTACACATTCCCATGTATCCCCTTTGCCATAAGACCCCTATTTGTTGCTGCAAACTCAAACCCTTCTCCTGCACCCAATCACTCTACTCCTCCCAAGGAACATTCACATGTGTAATTTTCCTTTTTAAAAACAGTTTCAGCACCTTCTGAATATTCTGCAGCACTCAGATTATGTTTCTCCAATTAACACACACACACACACACACACACACACACCCGTGACAAAGTCAGATTTTTCCCAAATGTTCAGTTTATTCTCAAATTTTTGCCAGAATGTGCCAACTTCATGAAATGCTCTTGTTTCGGGGGGCTGTATCTCAGGAATACATTACTCAGTAACCCCACATTTGGATCACTAACCGTATCACATACAATCCATGAGGCATACATTTCAAGACAATCTGTTTAAGCACATGGAAATAAACTAAGTGCCCTATAATTCTTCAAAAATCTAAAGATGCCACAATATAATGTAGGCTTTAATGAGGTGACTACATACTGTTTCTCAAATACAAAATCCTCTAAAGTTGTAGAAAATTGTAACTTGTTATTCTTTTCTGCTCATGTTCATTGTCCTATGAACCCTGTATATCTTTATTTACATTTTATATAATATACTCACTCTGTTATTTTAATAGTCTTGCAGTATATAAATACCATACATTTTCTTTTCAACTATCAGCCTGTAGCGGGGTGGTTACCTCGCTGCTGCCTGAGGGGTTTAAAACAGCCCTGGCAGAGGGCTGGGGCAAAGGGAAAAGCTACTGGGCTGATTGGGGAAGTAGCCACAGCTGGGCCACGCCCCAATGAGGCCCCAGCTGGGCCTATATAAGAGGCAGGGAGCCAGGCACTCAAGAGTCTCTCTCTGTGTTCAGGAAGAGAAGGGCCTGGCTGCAGAGAGCTTGACACAGGGTACCTGAGTGGCGCAGGGCTGGGGAGCTCCAGCCTGGATAGCCCCAGGCTGTGGCCTAGTAGGAGGCCAAGGGGTACTGGGGGTTGCAGAGGGCAGCCCATGGGTAGGCCAAGGCAGCAGGTCCAAACCCAACCTTGCCTGTGATGAGTGGCCTATCTGCCCCAGGAAATGGGGACTAGTTGGAGACTGGCAGTGGCCTTATTCTGAGGTGAGGTAGGGATAGTGGGTGGGGGTTCCCCAGGGAGAGGAGACCCTAGTACAGAGGGGTGTACTGCCAGGGGGCAGCACCCCAGATACAAGGGCACCAGAGTCTGGGAGGGACATGGGGCCAGAGGACAGGTGGATCACCAGCCTGCAGGGGGTGCTCCAGGATGCTGGAAGAGCTAATTCCCTGGATGACCAGTAGGAGGTGCCACAGGGGTGAGTCCACTCCTCTACACAGCCTTTTCAGCACAGCATTCTTAGATATAATTCAAAAAATGAGGCAATAAAGTATAAGACTAGTTTATTTTGGGTATACATATGTTGGCATATATAGGTCATGTACATTTGCAACAAATTAGCTTAATAGTTAATGTCCCATCACCTGAAGTACCTATCACACTATAGCCCATTTATAGTTCAAATATTCTTCCAAAGATTCCTGGTTTATTTTTTTATTTTCCTAATGACAATCATATGCCTGATCTATTATAACGGGGTTTTCAAGCCACAGTTTACCCTATGATGGTAGCAACATGAAAAGGCATAGATATAGTAGATTTACGATTTCTGCTCCATCATAGCCCGTAGAAGGTATCTTTATCTAGGTATCAAAGTATCCAAGTATCTTATAAAATAAGTTTAGCTTTTGTTCTATTAAGAAGGCTGCAAGAAGAGGTTGAGTCCTGGAAGTATATATAATCTGCATGCTTGCAGGGTGAGGAAGATTGGCCCAAATACTGTAGCTTATGCTCTGACGTGCACTGCATGAGGCGGTCAGATATTTTAAACTTAAAATCTGTACTAATTGAGGACAAATGACAGATTCAGATATGTTTAAAGGTCTGTACTAAGAGGGATCGGAAGGAAGTTTATAGAAAATTACTATGATGAGAACAGGAGGTGGTAAGTACTATAAATAAAAGGGCAATAGTCTAGCAAAATAGCATGAAAAGGGTTCAAATACTGTTCATTTAATGTCTGTTCTTACAACATTATTCATTCATTATTCAAGGTATCACTAAAAGATGACTACCTGTTTTGCATCATCTGGCCTAGAAGACAGGTGGAGAGATTCTAATGTTCTAGATTCTGGATTAAACTTTTTCCTAATTATTGCCATCTTGGTTTCAACAGTAATGATGTAAGAATGTATAAGTGATTCTACACATTTTATCAGATGCCAGCATTTTCCTTGTCTTTTTCATTACTCTTGCAACTTCACATATTAGGACCAAATGCAGAAACAACAACAAAAATCAAAAGCAACTATTGGAAATTAAGAGGAAACAGAGATAAAGGCATTAATGCCTCGTCTATAATTAAAAATTGGAGTTGCCTAGCTACATCATTCAGATGTATGAAAAATTCAAATCCCAGAGCGCTGTAGTTAACTTGACCTAACCCCACTACAGACACTAGAGAAAGCCTCTATATGGCCTTAGGCCACGTCTGCACTATAGCCACTGTAGTTCAGTCACTGTAGTTAATCTGTCTCTCCGAGTGGCGGTAGCCAGATCAAATTCTTCCAGATTAGGGTGGTTTAACTATCACACTCAGTGTGAATAGTGGGTTGCAACACACTTGTATTTTTATGTCTGATTTTGTAAGCAAGTAGTTTTTAAGTGAAGTGAAACTTGTGGGTATGCAAGACAAATCAGACTCCTGAAAGGGGTACAATAGTTTGGACAGGCTGAGAGCCACTGGGTTAAACTACTTGTCAATGTCCTTATTTAAAAAAAAAAAATCTGAACTAAAACACGTGCAACAGAAACGTTCAGTACAGAAAAAAATTACTCTTGTTCATATTCAATATGAGCTAAAGGAGTCATGATTCCCTGCATCCAAACTGTATCTTCTGTTCATTGCCTGAGAAAAACAAAAATATAGCACACAAAGGAATGTCTTGTCATTGCAGTCACCAAACAGAGAATCTGACTTTCCTGATCTTGCTTCTCAGCTGTGCTGTATATTAAGTAAGCTGCCAATGATAGGTAAGGCCTCATCCTGCCACAACCACCATGGGGGAGCACTTACTACTTGAGCAGTCCCACAGACTTCAATGACAGAACACATGGTAGTAAGCATTACTTTCCATAATAAGTATCTGTAGCATCAGCCACATGTTCCTAAATAGTTATGGATAACTTACTTAGATATTTAAATACAATGTTTTTACGTTACCTGGTTCTTCAAACATCTATTATAAAGTGTTTACATTTTCATTAACATTTACATTTCCTGTTATAAAAAGTTTGTCTTTAAGCCATTGCTTCCCTGTGTGTTGTTTAACCCTTTCCTAATTGGAATGCTAAAACAAATACCATCATACAAGAAAGCGATGTTAAAACCCATTAAAGGTTTGCACACATATTTCAGAGCATAAATCAAAATACTCTTGTCCATTCAATGAGTAGAAATACATATAGCGAGTTTGACATTTCCCCTACACCACTTTTTAGAGAGCCTGCTTCCTCGATCACAATAAAAAAAAAACGGATGCAAAGTGTTTGTTTCTGTTTTCTTCAAAACTTTGTTCTACTGTCACATTTTATTCAATAGAGCTTTAGTTCCTTTTGAAAGAATTTTTAAAAATTGATATGTTGCCACCTGGTGGTTTATTTCAATATTATTAAGCATTCTAATAACCAAAAATGCTAACATCATTGACTTTACAGAGGAGCATCTTAAAGGAGGCAAACATTTTTTGTAATGTTCTTTTCTGATCTGAACAACATAACTAACAAAGGTACTTTAGCAGGAAATGCTGAAGTATTTAAACCTAAAGAAGTACGCTCCACTTCAAGTAAAAAAACTTCTTCCTGTGGGCAAGCAGAATAAGGACATAATTTGATAAAATTATTGAAAAAAATCATTAAGGCTAGGCAGTAACCTAGTCTTGAATGGGTTTCCAGAACTACAGTATGTTCAACACATTACCAGACATAACAACTCTCACAAATTTATTGCAAGAGATGTAATTTCTAAGTAAAATTAAGCCTCACTCGTGATCTTGTGCTACAACTCAAAAAAACCCCAAAACCCTTACATTTAAGAGTTCTCTCGCGAGAATTTTACTTTTCATTTTACTTAGATATCACTGGCCGCCCCAGGTGGCCGGGGCTCCCACTGTCAGCCTCCCCTGTCCCCGCTGCTGGGGACTGAGAGCCAGAGCCCTGCCACCCGGGGCTCTGGCTAACAGCCCTAACCAGCTGCTCTCCCACCAGCCTAGGAAGTGGGAGAGGGACCCCACTGCAGCCCCCTCCTGCAGGCCTTGGGAGAGTGAAGAACCCTAAGAGGAGCAGAGGTGAGGCTGGGGGGCTGAAGTGGGTGGAGTGAGTGCAGGGAGGATGAACTGAGGGCAGTGGGGGTTGATGGAGTAGGGAGGCTGAACTGATGGGGTAGTGATGATATGGGCTAGCGGACTGAACTGAGGGGAGGGGCTGAATTGAGGGGGGTTGGGTGGGGATAGAACTGATGGGGGACTGGAAGACAGGCTTAATTGCTGGCCAGGAGATGGACTGATGTGGGGGTGAGAGCTCCTGCAACAAGGGCCAATATTACCTTATATAGTACATATGGGAGGGTGGCCAACACTAATTGTAACATGCACATACCTTGGGGATGGGCAAAGGGAGTTCAAATATCAAGAGACTGACCTAAAAGTTGGCAATACTACAGTAACTCCTCACTTAAAGTTGTCCCGGTTAAAGTTGTTTCGTTGTTACGTTGCTGATCAATTACGGAACATGCTCGTTTAAAGTTGTGCAATGCTCCCTTCTAACATCGTTTGGCAGCCGTCTGCTTTGTCCACTGCTTGCAGGAAGAGCAGCCTGTTGCAGCTAGCTGGTGGGGACTTGGAACCAGGGTGAACCCTATCAGTTCCCCGCTCCCCTAAGTTTCCTGCGCAGCAGCTGCCAGCAGGCTACCAATTGCAGCTATCCCTCCCCCCGCTGCCATGTGCTGCTCCTGCCCTCTGCCTTGGAGCTGCTCCCCGAGCCTCCTGCTTGCTGTGCGGGGTGGAGAGGGGGAATAATGTCAGGGTGTCCCCCTCCCCCCTGCTCCTACATCCCACTTACCCCTTCTTCTCATATAGAGCAGCGTGGGGACAGTGAGGGAGAGAGAGCCTGAGGCAGCAGCTGCTCTCTCAACTTCCTGATCCACTTAAAAAGACAATGCACTTAAGAGTGGATCAGCTTACTAAAAGGGGCAGGGTGCATTTCTCTCTCTCTCCCACACACAAGGTGTATATCTGTCTCTGTCTGCTCTATCTCCCTCCCCTGAATTCCTGCTGCCTTATAGAATGTGAGGCTACATTAACAACAATGTATTAACCCTTGAGGGCTCAGCTGAGTGCTAGTTCATCATTTAGCAAAGTTTCAGAGTAACAGCCGTGTTAGTCTGTATCCGCAAAAAGAAGAACAGGAGTACTTGTGGCACCTTAGAGACTAACAAATTTATTAGAGCATAAGCTTTCGTGGACTACAGCCCACTTCTTCGGATGCATCCGAAGAAGTGGGCTGTAGTCCACGAAAGCTTATGCTCTAATAAATTTGTTAGTCTCTAAGGTGCCATAAGTACTCCTGTTCTTCATTTAGCAAAGGGTTCTCAAACTGGGAGTCGGGACCCCTCAGGGGGTCATGAGGTTATTACATGGGGGGTCGCGAGCTGTCAGCCTCCATCCCAAACCCTGCTTTGCCTCCAGCATTTATAATGGTGTTAAATATATAAAAAAGTATTTTTAATTTCAATGGGGGGGGGGGGTCGCAGTCAGAGGCTTGCTATGTGAAAGGGATCACCAGTACAAAAGTTTGAGAACCACTGATTTAGCAGCAAGGCATTCCCTGGGAAATATCCCACCCTCTTACTTCACCACCTCAACCAAGCTTCACAATCATAGCTGTGAACAGTATTAAATTGTTTGTTTAAAACGGAGTGAGTGTGAGTGTGTGTGTGTGTGTGTGTGTGTGTGATAGTTTTTTGTCTGGTGAAAAACATTTTCCTGGAACCTAACCCCCCCACCCTCCATTTACATTAATTCTTATGGGGAAATTGGATTTGCTTAACATCGTTTAGCTTAAAGTTGCATTTTTCAGGAACATAACTACAACTTTAAGTGAGGAGTTACTGTACCTTACCCTCTGACCAGGCTGGGGGCAAAAATTGTATTGGGTGAAAAAGTTATTAAAATTTTATTTATTTTATTTCTTAGAACAGCCTTTCTTGTAGTGTAGGCAGGGCATGTGTGCATCTGAGGAGTCTACTTTTTGTCTTCAGTTTGTCCAAACAACCACCAATTACACAGCTGTACTCAACAGCAAACCTTGCAAGGCTGGTTCTGTAGTGGACTCCTTAGCAGCCTAGGGCCAAAATCCATAGATAATCCACCTTGACCAATCCCTGCCCTGAAAAATTTACACTCCTCTCCAAAAAAACAAGATAGAATATGGAGCTATATATCTTATGCAATGCAAAAGAGGAACAAATGTAAAGATAGTTTTGCTAGCAATTTTGGTTACATAACTGAAGAGTAAAAATAAATCAGAAAATGATTTCTTAATATTTATGAGGTTTTAAAATTGCCTTGTGGCTGCTCCTACAAACAGTCCTTTTCATTCTGATCCACATCACACACAATTATAGCTAAAGAGTATTGTTTCTGTTGACTTCATTGTTTACTCTCTAGTTGAAGTTACCTCTGCTTTTGGTATCTCTTGGTAACCAAGAAAATTATGTGGTATTTAAAAGGTACACAGCTGATTGCATAGACTGGGTGGCGCACTCCATTACCTTTATCCCTTTTTAATGTCCCTTTGTGTAGGGATTGGTTGACAGAACAGATATTTTAGTTACATTTTGTTCATCAAAAAATAAGAAATCTTGTTTTCCATGTTTGTTTCCACAAAGAAATAAACAATTTACAGGTTCCATCACTACCACACTTAAATAAAATCATGCAAGTAGAAAACCAGATACAAATAAATCCACAATAAACAAACCCACAGCCAGCATATTTCATCCAGTAGTTCTGGTATTAAACAGTGTTTCTTCTAGTGCTCAAATATAATTTTCATAATTTTTGAATATTTTGGGATTTACAGTATCTTGTAATTTGTGCATTATTTATTCTTATCTCTTTGGCATTGTCATAGCAGGTTTCTTATCTAGTAAGTGTGTTCTAGGGAATTCAACATACATTATGCAAAATGTACAAATTGGTAATACCACAAACCAGGTGAGTGACTGAATAAGTTATACACAAAGGTAGAAGAAATATTGCTATAAATATTTAAATCAGAATATTCTAAATAATCCATCACATGCTTGTTATCTTTAAAAATGAATGCTATACTGAGACCTAACTGGATATGAATAATCAAAAAAAACATTTTTCACTGTTCTGTAAACAGATGTATGGATCATACTGTCTATAGTTTAAGCAATCTTTGTATAAAATGCCTGAAAGTAGTGTTATAAAAGATATAACCAACTTTACAGAATTTATTTCTAGAATGAAAATAAAGTATTTTAAACCATACAGTTAACTTGCTATTTAAATACAATTTCAATTCTCTTCTAGAGAAAGATTACTATTCAGTATGCAATGCAACATAGCTTTGTCCACTCTGAATATAAACGCGTCTCGTGCTTTGTATACCAATACAGATTCAAACAAAGAATGTTTTCTTATGAGAATGAACACAAATTTTCTAATCAAGTTCTATATAACTACTTTATATGTGAAAATAAATCCAAAAGCCATTGCACAGACTATCAGCACTTTAACAAAGACTTTCAATCTATAAAGGACTTGACAAGACTAATTTACATCATATCTGAATGTCTTGTATTTTCCTACTCTATAGCATTGTAGGTGCCATCTGTGAACTAATTTTTTAAAAGTGAATATCAAAGTTAAGATCAAGTTGTTTTGTTTATCTTTTAAAATTTTTATATTTTCACATGAACTCATAAGTTGGCCTCCTGAAATTTCTTCTTTCCTTTCTAGTTGCAGAAAGAAATTCCATTCCCCTTGGCACCATTTCTGATTATGCTGTCATCCACTAGGCAGAAACAGCATTTACTATGGAGGAAAGTTCGGTCTGCAGTTAGATCAGCAAAGCTGTGTCATTCAAAATTATACCGATGGCATAGGCTTAGATAGTTGGAGTCTTGCGGGGGAGGAGGGGAGTGTTCAATCTCTTCCCCCATCCCCCCAAAAAGTGTAGACACTGTATTAATAAAGAAAACACTGAGTTTGGAATAGAAGCTTGTTTATCTCACTTTATTAAAAGCGCTCAAGTTTAGTCATGGTAAAACTACTCATTAAAGCAATATTCAACAACTATTATATTATTTTTAAGTCTAGCCCCCACCCCAAATAAAAAAAAGTTATCTATATCTCTGCTACAGTCAGCCTACTGGAAACTGGAAATCAGCTCCCTGTGGTCCCCAGAGGAAATCAGACCGTAGTCAGGGCCAGGAGCAAGCTCTTCTGCGCCACTTAAGGGAATCCAATCCAGTTGGCTGGAGGGGAAAAGCAGCCTGCTTTAAGCTCCCAAGTGCTTATGTCCCTGCTTGCTGGTGTTTTATAACAGAAAAAGATGCATTAAAGGAGCTGGCAGATAAGGACTGGAGGCACTAACAAGAATGCTCTCTTCATCTCACCAATTCCTACAGGCTTCTCAGGGCTAGTCTACACTATCGTGCTACATCAGCACAGCTGCACCAATGCAGATGAGCTGGTGTAGTATATCTGGTGAAGATGCACTATGCCAACAGGAGCGCGCTCTCCCATCGGCATAATTACTCCACCTCAACAAGAGGCAGAAGCTATGTCAATGGGAGAACATCTCCCACCAACATTGCATGGTGTAGACACCGCTTTTAGTCAATGTAACTTATGTTGTTCAGGGTGGTGGCTTTTTCATACTCCTGAGCGACATAACTTACATTGACTTAAGCGGTACTGTAGACAAGCCCAAGATTCTCTTGGAAGTGCCAGGGGTCTGGTTCACACCTAGCACCCCAGCAGCAGACTGGCTGGCTGATTTTTTTTTATTTATTTATTGTTGCATGGAGCTAGAAGGAAAGCTTGTTTACACTATGCACATCCCTCTTATAGGGAGCAAAAAGTCCCATATATACCAGTCTTTCTGGTCTTCTAACTGTAGAAGACTTTTACAGCAAGTGCTGCCTCCCCTTGCTGCTAATACAAGTTGAAATTTACAAAAAATTATACCTGTCATCAGCAGAAGAGAACAGGATGGTGGGAAAGGAAAGTTGTTTTTTCTCAAATACTGACTGAACGGTTCCCAACAACCTTTACATTTTTTAAAAAGGAGGTTTCTCCATCACATCATCATCCACCTTCATAACTGGATCAACCTGTCTGTTTATCTGTGCACCCTCTACCACTCTGGGGTCATGCTGACCAGATGTCACCTCCCCCATTTAAATGCTGATCCAAAGTCAAGTGCACCCCATTTGTGAGTATTCACTCCTGGAGTCACATACCCTTCTCAGCATTATAGCAGCCAAGCCTCGTGTTTCTGCATCGATCCACACAGTGATCATGGATTTCCTTAAGACCTGGTGAGAGAAGCCTATTCAGTCCTGCCTTAAAAGTTGCCACTAGAATGCATATAAGAGCATATATCAAACAAAAAAACAACAGAAAAGAGTCACTCCTGGGACAAGTTCCAGTACTGCAACAAACAAAAGGAACTCAAGCAGAATTTTACAAAAAACACCAACAAGAGCTCCAGTAATGCCCCCAGTGCCTGCCCCTACTCTCACAAGCTGGACTGGATTTCTGTAAAAGAGAAACCCTGGTATTTTGTGGACAGCACCAAAGGTACCCAAGAGACTGAGTAACCCAACCTCCAACAAGGAGGAAATTTCCTTGGAAAGCCAGGATCTCACCCCTCACCAAGAGCCCAATGCAGACCCAAAGACAGAGACCGCATCAGATATCGTTCCCAAAACCCACATAGACACTTAGCAGGACAGTGTTGGGGACAGCATCTCTTCCAATAAATATTATGTGCTATAATACAACTGTATCGGAGGGTTAAACAGCTTTTCTTCTGAGTATTTGATGGCCACTATTATCTTGGGAGGATGTGTCAGGAGACTGGGTCATGGGTGGTCATGCCTAGTGGTCAAAGTCCAAATGCCAGAGCCAAGGGTCGAGGTACACTCTGAACCGAGGCCAAGGATCAGACCCGTAGTCAGTCCAGATGCCAGAGCCAAGGGTCAAGACAGAGTCAGAGCCTAGAGTCAGACTCAGATTACCTAGAGTCAGGGAAGGCAGAAAGCAGGACTGATCCCAAGACACAAGCAAGTCTGGGTGCGGGGCAGGGTCTCAGCTTGAGCAAGGCTGGGTGCAAGGCTTGGAGTAAAGTGAGCATAGGGAAGCAGAAAATCCATAGACATATGCATTGAGCAGCTGCTATCAACTGCAGCTGCTGGACTTAATAGCAAGCCACCTGACAGCCTTACCCAATCAGGTGGTTTTGCTGTGTTCCAGCAGTGCTCATTGGCTGTCTGACAACTGGACAGGCACAGCTGCAGGCCCTCATTCTTGACAGCATGTGAACTGTTATTCCACTCACCCCTCCCCCATGCTCAAAATGGCATCCATGCCAGGGAGAATTTAAGATCTACCATGTTTATTTCTCTGATATATCAAATCCCCAACCATTGGCAAATCTGGCACCTTCCCCGCCCCATGTTCCTCTCCCTCTTGCTTGACTGCCACTCCACTCTTTCCCTCTCATTCAAACTGGAAGCATGACAGGAGTTAAAAATCAAACACACTGGCATGCAGGCATGTTTACTGAAATGGAAAATGCTTTTTCTCTTACTGTATATAAAAAAGTACTTTGCTTTAGTTTGAGCAATGTCCTGAGTCTTTAGCTACCGTATCATTTTATGAGGTATAATAAATTTGTTAGTCTTTAAGGTGCCACAAGATTCCTCATTGTTTTTCCCAACACAGAGTTTACAAGGCATTCATAGCTATTTTTAATCAGACTCTCATCACTGTTACCCACTGGATTCAGAACAAGTACTGCAGAAGTCTGTATTTTGCACTGCATTTTTGGCTGAGCAAAAAATTACAGAATAGAATTTAAGTTAAAGATAGTGCTCTATTTTGGCACAAACATTGAAAGGCAATGTAGCCCACTCGAGGCCACCTATATAGGTAGTGTTGCCCTTCCACTTCTGAACCGGTTCCAGGAGGGAGGGGAAGACAACATCCTGATGGACAACTTCATTACACATCTTGCTGGTTTGCCCATTAGCCTTTTGAACGAGACCCTTCTCTAAATCTTGGTAACATGCCTCAAGGTAACATCCTTTAAAGTAAAGACAGTATGCACATGCAATTACTAACTTGTCCCCACCACCACCCCCCTCCCAGATTCCAAACCCTCCAGTCCAGTCGACCAGTGACCCACAGAGCTGCACACTTAGTTATTAACCAGCCCTCTCCTTCCCCCCTCAAATGCCACAGTGCACCACCAAACCAGGATCAGTACAGGGGCCCTATCCCTGTGCAGATACAAAATTTGTATCCACATCCAATCCGCAAAAATGGTCTGCGGATATAAAGCAGATATCCACAAATTTGCAGGGCTCTATCTGTAAAAGGGAGAACCAAGGTGGAAAACGTCTCAACTTCACGCTCACCCCAGATTAGAAAGAGACTATGGGCTTGGTATTTCAAAACTCAGGAAGAAGCAAAATGTCATCATTGCTGCCAGGGAGACTATGATTAGTACAATGACTACCCATGCTGCTTCTCAGCTCCTACACCTGAAGTGCCACAGACTCCATGGACAGGTGTGTTATCCTCTGAATGCCTGACAAATGTCCAGGGAAGAAAAAAAGAAGAAATGTCTGGGGAGTTCATGTCTGCACCCCAAAAGATGGATTTGAAGACAGAAGGTTGGAGAAAAGGTTTTCCTACAAAAAGAGAAAAGGACAGAGAATTGACAACAAAGAGCATGGAAAAAGATATGGACATGCAGAAAAAGCTTCTGGAATTGATAGAGAAGCAGACAGTCCTGCTGAAGAACTTTTTGGTGCAATGTTCCCACCCACCCACCTACTCCAACCCAGTCATATCCTGCAGTCCTTTGAGACCAATGCATACTAGTCTTCCCCAATTACCATGCCCCAGGCACTTCCCTCCCCGTTTCACCCCACAAGACAATGAGAACAGTCAATTAAAAAATAAACACTAGTTAAAGGATTTTAAAAAAAATACAACAATCTGTGGAACTCTCTGCTACAACATATCATTGAGTTCAAGATCATAGCAGGATTCAAAAAGGATTAGACATCTATGTGGATAATGAGAATTAGTTACAATAGATAGAATAAAATAAATGTTAGTAAGGGATATAAATAAATATTCTTTAGGTCATGAGTTAATCATTAACCTGATTTCTTCATGCAAAACACATCCATCTACTCACAAACAAGCAAGAAAGCAAATTCTTATAATTCACTCAAGCTATTTCTCCTAGAAGCTGAGAAAAAAAACTGGTATTGCTATTTATATTTTAAAATATTTAGGAAGTGCTGAGATACTGTGGTGACAGAGACCATACAAGTATAGCTAGCTATAACTGATGGAAAGTAGGGAAAAACTTTCCCATAGATTGGTTATTTCATAATTGTTAACTACAGGATTTCTTGCATCTTGCAGTAAAGCATCTGGTATTGGCCATTATCAGAGACAGGATCCAGGACTACATGGACCAATGGTATGAACTGGAATGTAATGCCTATGTTCCTATGTATAAATTATGAGTGACTGACATTTCAAGCTTGAGCTGAAATGTGTACTGCAAGAACTTTAACCATAATTTAATAGAATACCCAGTTACATCATTTAAGAAAGAACATTAATTACCACATTGATTATCCACACACAAAAAATATACTTGGTAGGCATGAAAAAAATCATTACATCAGCTATCTGGTTATGAAGGTAATTGTATCTAAGAAAAACTGAAAAAAAACCAGCACATAAATAATGTATCTCTATTTGTTCCACAAGTGTCCCACAGTTAAAGAGAAACCATCAGGCTAAACAATGCATGCTAAAAATTTAGTTTTGTTATTTTTCAAAACCATAACTGTAATAATTTCATAATTTTTAATGCTAATATAAGGAGTTTATTTGGATTCAAAAGGACGTTGTAAACTTGAATGGACTAATTTTTAAAAAAATCCACTTCCTAATTAAGCAAGATAGTTTGCCCTATTATTTTTAAAGGAACTTCTTCTGGAAAAAGGTTCAAGGTTTTTCTTCCTCCCACCTTAATGTTAAGGGAGAAACTGACCGACTATACACAACATGTTTAAGTGCATAGATCAGGGGCGGGCAAACTTTTTGGCCTGAGGACCGCATCAGGTTTCGGAAATTGTATGGAAGGCCGGTTAGGGGAGGCTGTGCCTCCCCAAACAGGCAGGCATGGCCCAGCCCCCGCCTATACCTCCCCCCCGCTTCTCACCCCCTAACTCCTGCCCCCCATCCAACGCCCCCTATTCTCTGATGGCCCCCCCAGGATCCCTGCCCCATCCACACACACCCACGCTCCCTGTCCCCTGACCGCCCCCGAAACCCTTTCCCCGACTGCCCCCCGCTGCCCCATCAACCCCCCTCCTTCCTGACTGCCCCCCGGGATCCCTGCACCCATTCAAGCCCCCCATTCCCCACCCTCTGACCGCCCCGACCCCTATCCACACCACCACCCCCTGATCACCACCCCGAACTCCCCTGCCCTCTATCCAACCCCACCTGCTCCCTGCCCCCTTACCGCGCTGCCTAGAGCACCAGTGGCTGGCGGCGCTACAGCCGCGCCGCCCGGCTAAAGCCAGCCACATTACCACGCAGCACAGAGCACCAGGTCAGACCGTGGCTCTGCAGCTGTGCTGCCCAGCTGCCCAGAGCATTGCACCAGTGGCACAGCGCGCTGAGGCTGCGGGGGAGGGGGAACAGCAGGGGAGGAGCCAGGGGCTAGCCTCCGAGCCAGGAGCTTAGGGGACGGGCAGGAGGGTCCTGTGGGCCGGATGTGGCCTGCGGGCCGTAGTTTGCCCACCTCTGGCATAGACAAACTGACAAAAAAGGAACATAATTTTTGCTAACTTTTGTCAATCACGTTAGGTGCTACTGACGTTATCATCAGATACAACTTTTTTCATACAAAAATTTGATGTTTTCAAGTTGACTGAGTGCCTAAATAATATTTTGCTGTGTTTGCAACACAAACGTGGCAACATTTTTATGTCCACGTGAGCCAGAAGGTGATACTAAGGCAAATATTTGAAATTTCACCAAGGAAGGTGGGTTTTGGTTAAAATATAGGGCGTGTGTAATCCCGGCATTCCCAAATACTTCCTGCGTGACCTCAGTCAAGTTACTTAACCTCTCTGTGCCTCAAGTTCCTCACTGGTACTATGAGAATGATAATACTTACTCTACCTCATAAAAGATGTTGAGAGGCTTAATGTATTAATATTTCTAAAAAAAAAGAAGAACAGGAGTACTTGTGGCACCTTAGAGACTAACAAATTTATTGCATATGCATCCGAAGAAGTGGGCTGTAGTCCACGAAAGCTTATGCTCTAATAAATTTGTTAGTCTCTAAGGTGCCACAAGTACTCCTGTTCTTCTTTTTGCGGATACAGACTAACACGGCTGCTACTCTGAAACCTAATATTTCTAAACCATTTCAACATCCTCACATGAAGGCTATATAAACACAAAGTAATATTAGTTTAATTTAATCCAAAATGACTGAAATGCAAGAAGTAAATAGTCAGCAGTAAAGGTGAAAAATAAATTAGATTTGTAAAATGTTCAGTTTTCTATGGTGTTTTAGGGACCTCAGATATAGCTGCTGTAGAAGTTCAAGTTATTACAGTTAAATAATTCTAAAATAAAATTTTCGCAAAAACCACAATCTATAATCATGCCATTTTGGATTCATAGCAGCTTGATTTGGAATTCGAATAGTATCAGAAAATTAAGTTAAGATTCTCATAGTAACATGAATAATTCTCTTACAGATCATCACAATAGTGGTTTACCAAAGAAAAACAACTTGTTCATTTCCTGACCACACATTTAAATTCACAACCTAAAAACTGCATTAGTGTAGGTTTATTTAATTTCCTTGATTTTTATTTTCAGGAAGAAAATAGCCTCACTTAATTTTAGCAATTAAGCATCCCAAATAGAATTCGTTTAGGTTAGGAAAAGCAGCTGAGGTTAGGTCAGGGTTAGGTAATGCACTGCTAACCCACCCCAAATTTTTCCCTAATGTTAACACTTTTTAACCTAGATTTAGCAGTTGAGGTCCACCCTAGGGTCAAATTCAGCCAGCTACATTGAGGTTAAATACATTAATATGTCAATACTAGGGGAAAAGTTCATGTAGGAGTTTAGGACCAGTCTCCTTTTGTCCATTGTCAGTTCAAGTACCTTGGGTGACTAAATACAGAGATCAGAGGGGTAGCCGTGTTAGTCTGAATCTGTAAAAAGCAACAGAGGGTCCTGTGGCACCTTTAAGACTAACAGAAGTATTGGGAGCATAAGCTTTCATGGGTAAGAACCTCACTTCTTCAGATGCAAGACATCTGATGAAGGCTTGCGTCTGAAGAAGTGAGGTTCTTACCCACGAAAGCTTATGCTGCCAATACTTCTGTTAGTCTTAAAGGTGCCACAGGACCCTCTGTTGCTAAATACAGAGAGCTGTTGTATGGAAAACTCCACTTCAGGAATATCATTTCCCAAGCCCCCCTACTCTGAGAGGCATTATGGAACATTGCAGGCAGGGGAGGGGGTCGAATCTAGACCTAGGATGCCAATGCTTTATTGATGGGAACTATAGCCAAGATGTTCTTTTTTTCCCCTGAACTAAGATTCTCATTTTCTCTCAGATGAACCCTTCAGAAAGATGGAACTCTCCGCATTGAGATGGATTTCTTGAGTGACAAACGTATTCCCTGCACAAAATAAGGGAGCAATAGCCAAGTCTCATGGCAATATTTAGGGAGCCAACACAATGTCCGTAGGGAGAGGTGGTCAGGTATCAAGTTTTTTCCCAAGATTCCATGATGCTCTCCAGTATATCAACAATGACAGAAAGAGAGCCCTGGCTTATCTCTGGATTTGAGATGGTACTACATGGTGGTAGCTTCACAAAAACATAAGGAAGACCATACTGGATCAGACCAATGGTCCATCTAGCCCTGTATCCTGTCTTCCAAAAGTGGCCAGTGCCAGATCCTTCAGAGGTAACTAACAGATAGGACAATTTATCAAGTGTTCCATCCCTTGTCATAAAGGCCCACCTTCTGGCAGTCAGAGATTTAGGGACACCTGCAACGTGGTGTTGAGTCCCTGACCATATTAGCTAATAGCCATTGATGGAACTATCCTGCATGAACATATCTAATCTTTTAACCCAGTTTTAGCCTTCACAACATCTGCTAGCAATGAGTTCCACAAGTTGATATGCACTGTGTGAAGCAGTACTTCCTTATGTTTGTTTTAAACCTATCGCCTATTAATTTAATTGAGTAACCCTGGTTCTTGTGCTATGTGAAGGAGTAAATATCACTTCCTTATTCACTTTCTCCACACCATTCATGATTTTATAGACCTCTGTCATATCCCCCTCAGTCATCCCTTTTCCAAGCTGAAAAGTCCCAGTCTTTTTAATCTCTCCTCATACACCTAATCATTTTTGTTGCCCTTCTCTGTACTTTTTCCATTTCTAATATATCTTTCTTGAGATGAGACAACTGGAATTGCACACAGTAGTCAAGGTATGGGCATACCATGGATTTATATAGTGTTGCTATGATATTTTGTGTCTTATTATTTATCCCTCTCATAATGGTTCCTAACATTGTTAGTTTTTTTGACTGTGGCTGCATATTAAGCAGATGTTTTCAGAGAACTATCCACCACAACTCCAAGATCTCTTTCTCAAGTGTTAACAGCAAATTTAGACCCCATCCTTTTGTATGTATAGTTGGGATTATGTTTATTTTGCATTTATAAATATTGAATTTCATCTGCCATTTTCTTTCCCAGTCAGCCAATTTTGTGAGATTCCTTTGTAACTCTTCACAGTCAGCTTTGGACCTAACTATCTTGAATAATTTTGAATCATTTGCAAACTGTCATCTCACGGTTTACCCACTTCTCAAGATCATTTATGGATACGTTGAACTGCACCAGTCCCAACACAGATCTGTGAGGGACCCCGCTATTTATCTCTCTCCACTGTAAAAACTGTGTTCCTCGTGTCTGATAAGTCTGTTCTTTACTACGGTTTCAACCAATTTGCCTGGTACTGAAGTCAGGTTTACCAGCGGTTATTGTCAGGATCACTTGTGGAACCTTTTTAATGATCAGAATTACATGGTACAGAGGCTGATTTAAGTGATAAATTACAGACCATAGTTAGTATTTCTGCAGTTCATATTTGAGTTGCTTATTTAGGGACTTATTCCTGTTTAATTTATCAATTTGTTCCAAACCCTCCTCTACTGACACCTCTATCTTGGACAGTTCCTCACATTTGTCAACTAAAAGGAATGACTCAGGTGTGGAAATTGCCCTCACATCCTCTTCAGTGAAGACCGATGCAAAGAATTCATTTAGATTCTCCATGTTGGCCTTATCTTCCTTGTATGCTCCTTTAGCACCTTGATCATCCAGTGGCCCCATTGATTGTTTGGCAGGCTTCCTGCTTCTGATATACTTTAAAAAATTGCTGTTAGTTTTTGTGTCTTTTGCTAGTGGTTCTTTAAATTATTTTTTGGCCTGCCTCTTTCAACTTCTCCACTCAACTTTTGTTTTTAAAGAGACTGATGGCAGAGAATATGCATCAATCAAGGCTTTGAAGTCCTTTGATGTGAATTGTCTTGCTACTTATCTCTTTAGTATTTCAAATGCACCTCTTGCCATAGTATCTAAGTGCCATCTGGTTGACAGGCCGCTCCCTCTGAGGAGTATTCTTCTTCAGAAGAGCAGGGGGAAAAGACTAGTTCTGTACACATATCCTTCAGGACTAATGAGAGAGCCAGGGCATAGCAGTAAGGAAGACATGCCCAGATATCTTAGGTGGAATAATGCAATTTTTAAATTAGAGCCAGAATGGGCAGAGGGACTGGAACAGAACCACTGCAGACTGTGAAGACAAGAGAGAAGGAGACCATGAGATCGAGTGGCTATTTGAAGCAGCAGCAACTTGGAAAGGGAGAGAGGAGGAACTACTTTCTTGTAGCAGGCCTACAGGAAGGCTGAATTAAAAAGGTACACCAAGGAAGCAGCTCCGGAAAAGGGATTCTGACTCCTCTTTACCATTACATGGTGCCTGTGTGTAGTTTCAGTCACAAGTCTCCATGCAACACCTGCCCAGTAACCACTCAGGCTATGGCTCCACTGGCGCTTTACAGCACTGCAACTTTCTCGCTCAGGGGTGTGAAAAAACACCCCCCTGAGCACAGCAAGTTACAGCGCTGTAAAGCGCCAGTGTAAACAGTGCCCCAGCGCTGGAAGCCGCCCTCCCAGCACTGTAAGCTGATCCCTTCGTGGAGGTGGAGTACCTGCAGCGCGCAACCACACTCGCACTTCAAAGCGCTGCTGTAGGAGTGCTCCCGCGGCAGCGCTTTGAAGTTTCGAGTTTAGCCACGGGTTCAGTGAAGAGGTATGTTGCAGACTTTGCTTCCCAGGCACTAGTTCAGAAAGCAGAAGGAGTGGAAGCAGACAGCCAACTGAGATCACTCCTGTTCCATAAATAGGACATCCCACACTTAGGAACAGTTGCCATCTTGACAACAGTAACTTGCTTAGGGCATATATACGCTATGCCCACCACAGTGGCAGAGTTGAAGCACTGCAACTATGCAAGTGTAATGCCATAGTATAGATCCGGGTGGGCAAACTTTCTGGGCCAAGGGCCACATCGGGGTTGCGAAACGGTACGGAGGGCCAGGTAGGGAAGGCTGTGCCCCCGCAAACAGCCTGCCCCCCGACCCCTCCCACTTCCCGCCCCCCTCAGAACCACCAACCCATCCAACCGCCCCTTGTCCCCTGACCGCCCCCCAGGACCCCACCCCCTATCCAACCCCCTCCCACTCCCTGCCCCTAACCGCCCCCCCTGGAATCCCATCCTCTATCCACACAACCCCCAGCCCCTTTCAGAATGTGACCCTGTGAACATGGGCAGAGGACACAGGAGGAGCAGAGGCAGCCGCGCAGCCAGAGTGAAGCGGCGGTTTCCCCTTCAAAGCGCCGCTTCTCTCCAGCCGGCTGTGCGGCCAGCTGTGCTTCTCCTGAATCCTCTGGCCGCGTTCCCTGCGCTCCCACCACCCGCCCCGCCTGCCCACTCTCTTGCTCCCGCAGTGCAACCCCTCCCCCACGTGGGGGGTGCGCCGGTGCTGAGCTGCCCGAGTGCCCGGCCCTGGGTCCCCCTGTTGTTGAGGGGCCCATGCCAGGGCACCCTGTGTTCACTTATAAATCAGCCCGAGCCGTGCCGCCCAGCCGGAGCCGGCCACCGCGTTGCCGGCATGGCGAGCTGAGGCTGCGGGGGAGAAGCTGGGGACAGCCGGGAGCTCAGGGGCCGGGCAGAACGGCCCTGCAGGCCAGATGTGGTCTGTGGGCCGTAGTTTGCCCACCTCTGGTATAGATGCTTCTTACCTCAATGGAAGGGATTTTCCTATCAGTGTAGATCCACCTCCCTGAGCTGAATTCTTCTGTTGACCTAGACGTATCAACACCAGGCGTTAGGTCTGCTTAACTATGGTGCTACAGGGTGTGAATTTTTTCATACCTCTGCACAATGTACCAAGGTCAATATAAATTTTAAGTGTCAGCCAGAGCTCTGTTTTCTGGTTCTGTAGAAGAGAATAGATTTGTGAGCCAGAGGGAGAGATGCTGCTGAAGGAGGGAGGTAACAAAATATTCTTCATCCTGATTGGAGCTTTATCTAAGGCCAAAAGGAGGAAGGGCAGTCTATAAATCCATCCTATGGGAGCCCTGGAAAGCAGAATCTCCAAGTCTGTTAGGTATCAGTTGCGGAACCTTGAGGTGCATTTCTGTACGAAGTTGCACATGACAGAAAGATGAAGCTACGGTGAAGCCTTTCAAACCATTTACCAAACTGCCTGCATTCCTACTTTATAGGGTGATAACATTGTTGAGCATTTCCTTGAATAAAATATTACCAGAAAATAAATGTAGACCCACTGACCTTTTCCAAATCTAGTTTTCAAATCATGTTCTCATTTTACCACCAGTGGTCTAAGAGATATAAAATTTGCACATTAAGCATTGATATATACACCTCTACCCCGATATAACGCGGTCCTTGGGAGCCAAAAAATCTCACCGTGTTATAGGTGAGACCGCATTATATCGGGGTAGGGAGAGGAACTGCTCCCTGCCCCAGCTCACCTCCGCTCTGCCTCCGCCTCCTCCCTGAGCGCGTTGCCACCGCTCCGCTTCTCCCTCCCTCCCTCCCTTCCAGGCTTGCCGCACCAATCAGCTGTTTGGCCCGGCAAACCTGGAGGGGGTGGGGGGAGAGAAGCGGAGCGGCGACAGCATGCTCAGGGGAGGAGGCGGAGATGAGCTGGAGCGGGGAGCGGTTCCTCTGTGCCCCCATTACTTGCTGCAGCCCTCCCCAGGCCCCCCCATTCTGCCGCCTCCCACGAGCGTGCCGCAGCTCCGCTTCTCCGCCCTCCATCCCAGGCTTGCCGCGCCAATCAGCTGTTTGGCGCAGCAAGCCTTGGAGGGAGGAGAAGCGGAGCTGAGCGGCGTGCTCGTGGGAAGAGGAGGCGGCGGAGCGGAGGTGAGCTGGGGCAGGGAGCGGTTCCTCTGTGCCCCCCCCTTACTTGCTGCAGCCCCCCTGCCTCAGCTCGCCTCCGCCTCCTTCCATGAGTGCGCCGCAGCTCCACTTCTCCTCCCTCCCAGGCTTGCCGAGCCAAACAGCTGATTGGCGCAGCAATCCTGGGAGGGAGGAGAAGCGGAGCTGCGGCACGCTCATGGGAGGACGCGGAGGTGAGCTGGGGCGGGGGCCCTGGGGAGGGCCGCAGCAAGTAATGGGTGGGCGGAGAGGAACCGCTTGCGGTAACACGAATTCATATATAACAAGGTAAAGCAGCCCCATCCCCCGGAGCGCTGCTTTACCCAGTTATATCCGAATTCGCGTTACATAGGACCACATTATATCGGGTAGAGGTGTACAAGAGATTATGATGAGAGTAGAATTAAGATCTCAGAATGAGTCTAAAAATATATTCTTCCTCTGATAAAATTAATTGTATTTATATGCATTAAGTTTTCTGGATTTAGAGGAAAATATAACCCAAACAGTTTTACTGCCAATTCTGACAAATATTGGATCTATATGACCAATTTGCAGAAAGTACACGCACTCCAGCCTATACCTACATTTTAAATATGTCCACATCACACAAGAAAACTGACTCTTATTTTTCTATATATTGAAAAAATAAAACATAAAAAGGAAATACATTAACTATTTTATTTCTCACTATTAGTACACTGAGCGATATCATTTGACTTTCTGCATCATCGTGTTCTTGTGACATCACAATGGTCTTCGGTCTCCAATTCAGCATTCTCAATTACTGTACTGTAGTCACCTCTCAATAATACTTATGCACCCTTACTATTAGAAAATAGGAAAAAAGAGGATGAGACTCCCAAATAGATAACTTTACCCTACTTTCTAGATCAGAGGTGGCCAAACTGTGGCTTGTGAGCCACATGCGGCTCTTTTGCAGTTAAAGTGTTGTTGACGTCACTAGGCATAGCTACCAGGTAACTCGGGGAAGTGGAAGGCCATAAGTGCCGATGAAACTCCCCTGCTCTGGGCCTAAGCGAGCCACAGTAACTCCATCTTGTGAACTTTAACCTACCTACATGCTCACAGCTTAATGCTGAAGCAGAATATGTAATGGTCAGCTTTTTCTAGCAGACAGCTGCAGTTTTGCTCACACTAACAGAAAAAAGTAACAAAGGCTTGGTCTACACTACCCCCCCTAATTCGAACTAAGGTACGCAACTTCAGCTACGTGAATAACGTAGCTGAAGTTCGAAGTACCTTATTTCGAATTAGTTGAAACTTACCTTGGTCCACACTCGGCAGGCAGGCTCCCCCGTCGACTCCGCGGTACTCCTCTCGGCGAGCTGGAGTACCGCAGTCGACGGCGAGCACTTCCGGGTTCGACTTATCGCGTCCAGACTAGACGCGATAAGTCGAACCCAGAAGTTCGATTTCCAGCCGTCGAACTTGCCGGTAAGTGTAGCCAAGGCCAGAGGGTCCTGTGGCACCTTTGAGACTAACAGAAGTACTGGGAGCATAAGCTTTTGTGGGTAAGAACCTCACTTCTTCAGATGCAAGTGGTCTTCTTGCATCTGAAGAAGTGAGGTTCTTACCCACGAAAGCTTATGCTCCCAGTACTTCTGTTAGTCTCAAAGGTGCCACAGGAGCCTCTGTTGTTTTTTACAGATTCAGACTAACACGGCTACCCCTCTGATAACTAACAGAAAAAGTAGTGATAATGCGGGGGAAAGAGGGGAGGGAAAGGCCTAGTGCGTAGAGCTTGCAAGGTCGAAGATAAGCATGCGAACGGGAACTGTTCTAATGTACTGCCTGCTGTAACTGTTGTCGGGGAGGGAGGGGTAGGAAGAAACCAGAACAAAAGGCTACTGAAAACAGCTTGGAATATAAAAGGGAAAACTTGCTTGTATTTGCTGCGCTTATGATTTGAGACATGCTGGTCTACCGAGTGCCTTTTCGAGATCTCGAATAAACTTCGTTTGCTTCTCCACCCTGGTGTGTCTATTGGTGCGGCGCACACCGGGCAACGAACCCTGTTGCCCCCTGGGGACCCTCTGGGCCGGCAACAGTGTGGCTCGCAGAGCCTACACACATACACTCCACCTACCAGACTTGGTCGGGGAGCTCGGGACCTTATGCCCAGCAGGGACGGGGGACTAGATGCTTCACCCCCGCGGGGGACTCCTGCTGGGGCTCAGGGCTTCAGCAGGAGCAGGGCTGAAACCCCAAGCCCCGGCAGGCGACTCCCAGGGTGCTGAAGCCCCGATTCCCAGCAGATGTGCCCTGGCTCTCGAACTTCTGAAGATTGTGGTATGAGGCTCGGCAGGTCAGTAAGTTTGGCCACCCCGGTTCATGACAGTCTTATTGAAGACCGCATAGCTGAAGAGACTGGGAATGGGAATGGAGTATTTTACTTCTGGGTCACTGATCCAGACTGGCGAGCCAAAAGTAATTCTTTAATAGATGTTTGGTAGACTAGATGAAACTAACTGATGCTCTCAACTTACCCTAGTAGACGGGTGTCCATATCACAATTATCACCAGCAAAATTGGCACTCTTGTAGTGGCTAAATAGAAAGGCTAAGGAGTGAATGGATGTGGAAGAGACTGAACTCCTCTCTCCTAACACTGGTGGTCATTCCACATCAGCAGTGAATCAAACCAGTGGATCAATGCACAGCATCTTACAGTATTATGGCCTGTGCTATGCTAGTCTTGTGGAAAGCAGAGTACTTTCATGGGTGTTAAGTCCAAATATAACATGAGCAGTCAATTCATTTCAAATTTAAAATAATTTTGTCTTTCTTCACTAATGGAGGAGTTTTAAAACAATGTGATGCTTTATGGAATATGTGGGACACTTTATGATATTATTGATACCAATAATATAAAATTATTTTAAAATTGCAAGGAATCTGTCCCGATATGCCGTGTGAGGTATCTATGAAAATATTATAATTTGCCAAGTATGATGATCTTGTTTATATGTTTCACCTTTGTATTATGAATTATAGATATGTATGATATCTGTATTTCCAAACTTGTGCTGTGTTTCTGGGTGACACCCCCAGATTGGCATCAGCACGAGGCCTGCTTGATGGGACATCAGCTGTACAATGAACCCATTGAAAGGAGAAGGAGCCAAGGACTGCACCTTATGACTCAACAAGCCATGCACGGGCATGCCTATGAACAGAACTCTAAGGCCTTTCAATGCCATGTGCTGTGAAGTTTGTGTTTGGGACACAGGAAGCACAAGCCATATGGCAAAAAGGAATATAAAGGGCAGCTGCATCATCTCCATTTTGTCCTTATTCCTGCTTCTTACAACTTTTCTACAAATGAAGCTCTGAACAAATGACTGAATGACCCATCCAAGCTGTGCATGTGTTCCAGAGGGACTTTCAAGCCAGCAAAGTTACCAATACTGCTAAGAACCTGATATATGGATTTTGAAGACTCTATATGTGTCTGATTGCTTTACCATTTAATAACTCTCTTCCTGTTCTTTCTTTTTTCTTTATAATAAACCTTTAGTTTAAAGGATTGGCTCGCAGCATGGTATTTTGAGTAAGATCCAAACTAATATTGACCTGGCAACATGGCTGACCCTTTGGGGTCAGAAGAACATTTTGGTATAGTGGGCAGAGTTTTTAAACAACTTCTCACTGTACTGGACCTAGGAGCTGATTGAGAGCCAGAGAATTGGAATGCAATAAAGAGGGCTGTGTGGTTTAATTTTTTAGCTTCTTGATAACCAGTGTGGGGGATCAGAAGCACAGTTTGTGACTGGCTGCAGAGTTTAACTTCAGTGTTACCCACCAGTCTTGGGAGTATCTGCTCTCCATTTGAAAAAAAGCATACTGATGAGCCATTGATATACTGGTCTAAAGAAAGAGGATAGGACCTTATTATATTTATGATCTGAAACTGCGTAACTTAACACACTATTCTGGTGAAAGTTTCATAACAAAACTCTCGCAGGATTAGTCCGTTCTGAAGGTTTACAAAGATGTTTACTTCATACTATAAGATTTATTCCCGGATTAATATTTTTCTACAGATTTTACCTTTAAGAATTTACCAGTCTGCTGCTGTATTATGAAGTACATAGTTAGTAATGGGGATAATGAAAGCATTCGTAAGTGCATAGTGTGGCTCATAGGTCAGTCTATTTTTGAAATGTGCCAGCTAAAATTTTACATCAGTATTTTAACTCTCTGATGTATAAATTGTGTGGACTATTCATACCTCATCTTAAAGGTTTTCAGTTAATTATGTAGTTTATGTCTCCGGGTTAAATCACCTAAGCCAATTTAAATATAATTTTTTTGTGCCAGAATAAAGTAAGTTATATACAAAGACTATGTTAAAGCAATAATTAGGTTGAGATTTTAATGAAGGAAAAGTCAGGAAATTCAGAATTAAGGATCCCACAGCAACTTTAACTCTGCTCCACTATGTAAATGCATACAATAAGGCATTGTTTCCCGACTTGAACAGTCTGGAAGAGGAAGAGCCAGTGCAGAGAAAAGAAGGAATAGAGGAAAAATACATCACACTGGATTTGTCCTATAAACTCCTCTGTTAATATGCTTCCAGCACTTGTAGCAACCTTTAAGGGAGGCACAGCACAAAACAGGCGCACCTCAAGCATATAGGGCTGCAAGCTCAGCTCACAGCCTAACGTTCTCTTCTCTACTCCTGTTGCACTTTGCCACAAAAATATACAGCCCACAAGGGGCCACTAGTAGCGTCCCCATGTAGCACGTCACCTTCAGGTGAGTGACAGGGGGAAACAAAGAAGTAAAGATGACAAACGGGGGGGAAAAATATATGAACAAAAGATGAGACGAGAAGGCAGAAAAGGAAAATAGGACTGAAAAGAACCTCCCAGGTAATCAAGTCCAGTTCCCTGCTATCGCAGTCATATAATCCCGTTTATAAATTCATCAAATTCTATTGTAAAACTGGTTAGGTCAAGGCCAAGGGAGAAAGAGAAAAGCGAAAATGGCAACTGTTTCAAGAAATGGCACAAGGGAGACGCAGCTCTTTTGAACAATTAACAAAATATACTGACAATATGGTACAATTTTTACTAAGGTTTGTGTTTGCTAGTTTTCATATAAGTGATTCCAATATTACAAATTAACATGCAGATTTTGTAAATGTACAAATTCTGGCTTTTATCACTGCAGCAACGACAACAGAAAGATTACAAAAAACAAACAAAAACAAAACCAAGGACTTAAACATCCCTGGGCTACAGTCAATGCATGGTTTGCCTACTATTTGCCAGAATTCTAAAATGATCACGAGACACTCAATGCCATAGTTTAAAGTCAATGTTATTTTCCTATCTCTGAGGACAAAGAAAAACTCAGTCTCCCGTAACTTAGAAAAGTTAGTGTTTTTACTGATAGCTTTTTGGATGAGAAAAACTGTGAAACAACTACACCGTCAATAAGCAGTTTTATTTCTCAAGAGTTAGAGATTTCTTCAAGATTGCTTTTTTACAGGCACCCTCCAAATAAGATCATCTCAGAAGTGACACTAAACATGACATTTTAGTGAAACACATTTGGTATAGAAATTCTGGATAAAGAACAAATCAAAAGTTGCCAAATTATTTGCTGAAAAGGGACAAGCATGACATGAGCAAAACCTAGGGGTACATTTCTAATGAACACACTGAGTTTCAGCAACCTGACTCCCCATTATTATCAAGAACAGCTATTGGCTAAAAGTCTATGAAACATTTAGAAAATATGCAATGCAGTAAGAAGATACTATTTGTATAGAGTACCTTTTACTAACCTTAAGTACACATTTAGTCTGAAAATCTCAGTCTTCCCAAACACTGCTAAACAAAAATTTGTCAGATTGCAATTTTGCCATGTTACAGTACATATAGATTGTTGTAATGTAATAATGTTACAATAAGGTATGTAATATGTTAGCCCATTCTTGCCCTTCTACCTTACCTTCCATACACCATCTGGACAGTAACTCCCAAGGATGGGGCTCAGACGCCGTGGGCACCTTCGCAGTTTAGACAGCGACAAGCACAATTGTTCACAACTCCAGTGCTCCAGAAACATTAACAAAGGCACTCCTCTTTGAACTTTTTAGAGAGATGATGGTTCGCAGAGCCATGAGGAGGAACCAGAGAGTGAAGTTAGGGATTGTGTGGAAAAATAACAGGGGAGAACAGGAGGCTGGGTAAGTCAGTTGAAATGGACAGAAGGTGATGTCAATTGTAAAATAAAGAATTAAATTTAGGAATGGATAGAACACTGAGTACAAGACTAAAGTTAGGGGGAGAGAAATGTATACATTTTTTAAAATTGTTTAGCACAGTGGTGCCCCAATCCTGAGTGTGGCCTCTAGAGACTACTGCAATACAAATAATTGTTGAAATGATAGTATAGGGAGGAAAAAGTAAAAGATGAGAGCTAGGCAGGATTAGAAGGGATAAAGGGATGCAAAAATAAGTGATACATCTTTTTTGCCAATCCTTCATTTACATTTGGTTATTTTTGTGAGGTCCTCTGAGCTGTCCTGCCTTACTTTATGTCTTTGAAGATCTCAGCACACTTTTGAGTGTTGTTATGATAGAGATGTGTATAAAGAGGAAACGAATGCTGAGTTAATTTCTATTTTCCATGAAACCAGGCTGGCTGGTATTATGTTTCCATCTTTTAACAACAAAGTCCCACAACAGCTGTCCCATTCTTTTGCACGAGATCAGTGTTTGGCTGACCAACCTATAATTATCCTGATCATCCCATAAGTCCTTTTTAAATATTGACATAACATTAGCTTCCTTTTCCCCAGTTTTTCACAATATATTAAAAATTAACATTAGCGTTCCAGAGAGCGCCTCAGCCAATTTCTATAAGACTAAAACAGCTAAACTGCTCCTTCTGATAGACCAGGGCTACTTTACTTTATGCTGAACCCATTGTCTGTAGCTTTTTAGATGACAAGCCCTTCAGAACAAGAAATATCCCTTCTTTTATATTTGCACAGTATCTAGTACACAGCAGGCAGTCCAGGAGATTAAAATAATAGTGGAAGTAGGGCAATTTTTCTTGGACACCTCTTATCTCCAGAACCTCTCTATTTGATCTGACAGATCATGAAAGATCATCTTTGGAGCATGGTGTAAGGACCATCTCTTCTGGCTGAAGGGAAGATAGGGGGAACCTTATTTGACATTGGTCAGTATGATGTGGTATTTTTCAGTACATATGGGTTCAGAAAACTTGGTATTATCCATTCTTCCATTGTGCTGATCTGTTTACTTTATGTCAGGGGTAGGCAACCTATGGCACGTGTGCCAAAGGCAGCACACGAGCTGATTTTCAGTGGCACTCACACTGCCTGGGTCCTGGCCACCGGTCCGGGGGGCTCTGCATTTTAATTTAATTTTAAATGAAGCTTCTTAAACATTTTAAAAACCTTATTTACTTCACATACAACAATAGTTTAGTTATATATTATAGACTTATAGAAAGAGACCTTCTAAAAACATTAAAATGTATTACTGCAAGCAAAACCTTAAATTACAGTGAATAAATGAAGACTCGGCATACCACTTCTGAAAGGTTGCCGACCCCTGCTTTATGTGTTTCTCCAGTGTGGATCAGCTGAGAGTATAGGATCTGTTGCATGAGGCATGAAACATCCACTGCTGTGCTGGGGAACATTAGTTGAGGGTAAAATAAATCAATCCATTCTGTGCGCCATTGACTGCCTCAGCCAATGTAGACCAAACTCAAAAATAGTAGTCATGCAAAAAGTTAAGGATATTTTTAACTAAGATAAATAGGTTTTTAAACCAATGCAAAAAGCCAGCTCTGTTTACAAACAGACCAGACAACAATGGTCTCAAGTTTATTGCTCCTCAATTGGAGAAGCAGGTTGCCACTGGGAGGAGAAAATGGAGACAGTCATTAGCATAAAAAGTTATCATGGATCTTTTCCTTCAACCCAATAGTAACAGAATGGTGAAACAATTCACTTCTCTAGCTATGCCTCTGACTTAACTAGGCAGACTAAACTTTGTGGCTAACAGCCTCTCTACCACACCAGAATATCAGCAGACACAACATGTCTGAAATTTGGACTGAAACTTTTATCTGAGACAAGCTTAATCATGCAGAAGAGCAACTAACATGCAGAGTATGGAGCATTTATCATTGGAAGTGGGAGACCCTTCAGAATCCAGTATTCACACTTTGTCTTGATAATCTATGTAAGGCCATAGACAGTTCTGCTCCCCATCCAACCTACAATCCAAGGCAAATTTTACTGAAGTGATCAAAAAGTATATTTTCATATTGTAATAAGCAAACTGGCATGTGGACAGATATAAAGGTCTTATCTATTAGAAAATTTAAGAATTCATGAAAGATACATTGTCAGAGGACTGGACTGACCACCTTATTTTATCTACTGCACATTCCATAGCTTGTAGTTCTTGAGTGTCCAATGGTTAAAACTTGCCATTGCTATCTACCCAATTTATTTTGTTTGAACAGAGATTGTGAGATACTCTCCCCCATTCCATGATACTTTGCTGTAGCTGAAAAAAATAAATAAATGAGAAGGGAAATAGCTTCCACTCCAGCTGTCCTCTTCTGGAGAGGAAAGCCAGTGGAAGATGGATGGGAGAAACCCCTTTCAAAATCCACGGTCAGACAGACCCTGGCCATGCAGTTTACATTATTCTATAGACTTTTTTAGAAAACAGCATAGGAAAATAAAATAGAAAAATCAGAACAAAATATGGGACACTCCACTGCAGCACACTAATGCCTCCTGCCCTTCACCATGATGGATTCACCCTCCAATCCAACTGCATGTGAAAAGGAGTGCCTCTGCCTGAAAAGGCAAATTGAAATAATGCATTTTTAGTGGACCTATGCTGAACCAGCCTATAGTTATAAAAGCAACTGTCCTACTGAAGACAATGTAGAGTTTTACATAAATGTAATACAATTACTTCAGATTTAACCTTCTGCATGGCATATCTCTTTACTAATTTAACTATTTAGTGCCTGATGAGCAGGTTCTCACAATTCATCACAGAAGCACTGGATGTTGGCAAATTCTGAGTTCATCAAGGAATTCAGAGATTGATGTCTCGATATCTAAATCAACATATTTAGTTCCAACACACCTACCTCATAGTGGCCCTATATGAAATGTTACAGCTTCTGGAGCATTTCCTATTTCAGAAAGCCAATGGTTGCATCCTAGAATGATTTCCTAGGATGAGATATTGCAACAAGAAGAAAGTCAAGGAAAGTGTGGGCCCCTTACTGAATGAGGGAGGCAACCTAGCGATAGAGGATGTGGAAAAAGCTAATGTACTTAATGATTTTTTTGTCTCTGTCTTCACAAACAAGGTCAGCTCCCAGACTGCTGCACTGGGCAGCACAATATGGGGAGGAGATGACAAGCCCTCTGTGGAGAAAGAAGTGGTTCAGGACTATTTAGAAAAGGTGGACGAGCACAAGTCCATGGGGCCGGATGCGCTGCATCCAAGGGTGCTAAAGGAGTTGGTGGATATGATTGCAGAGCCATTGGCTATTATCTTTGAAAACTCATGGTGATCCAGGGAGGTCCTGGATGACTGGAAAAAGGCTAATGTAGTGCCCATCTTTAAAAAAGGGAAGGAGGAGGAGCCGGGGAACTACAGGCCAGTCAGCCTCACCTCAGTCCCTGGAAAAATCATGGAGCAGGTCCTCAAGGAATCAATTCTGAAGCACTTAGAGGAGAGGAAAGTGATCAGGAACAGTCAGCATGGATTCACGAAGGACAAGTCATGCCTGACTAACCTAATTGCCATCTATGACGAGATAACTGGCTCTGTGGATGAGGGGAAAGCAGTGGACGTGTTATTCCTTGACTTTAGCAAAGCTTTTGATACAGTCTCCCACAGTATTCTTGCCGGCAAGTTAAAGAAGTATGGGCTGGATGAATGGACTATAAGGTGGATAGAAAGCTGGCTAGATTGTCGGGCTCAATGGGTAGTGATCAAAGGCTCCATGTCTAGTTGGCAGCTGGTATCAAGCGGAGTGCCCCAAGGGTCGGTCCTGGGGCCGATTTTGTTCAAGATCTTCATTAATGACCTGGAGGATGGCGTGAACTGCACCCTCATCAAGTTTGCAGATGACACTAAACTGGGAGGAGTGGTAGATACGCTGGAGGGTAGGGATAGGATACAGAGGGACCTAGACAAATGAGAGGATTGGGCCAAAAGAAATTTAATGAGGTTCAACAAGGACAAGTGCAGAGTCCTGAACTTAGGACCGAAGAATCCCATGCACTGCTACAGACTAGGGACCAAATGGCTAGGCAGCAGTTCTGCAGAAAAGGACCTAGGGGTGACAGTGGACGAGAAGCTGGATATGAGTCAACAGTGTGCCCTTGTTGCCAAGAAGGCTAACGGCATTTTGGGCCATATAAGTAGGAACACTGCCAGCAGATCGAGAGACGTGATAATTCCCCTCTATTCGACATTGGTGAGGCCTCATCTGGAGTACTGTGTCCAGTTTTGGGCCCCACACTACTGGAAGAATGTGGAGAAATTGGAAAGAGTCCAGCGGAGGGCAACAAAAATGATTGCAGGGCTGGAGCACATGACTTATGAGGAGAGGCTGAGGGAATTGGGATGGTTTAGTCTGCAGAAGAGAAGAATGAGGGGGGATTTGATAGCTGCTTTCAACTACCTGAAAGGGGGTTCCAAAGAGAATGGATCTAGACTGTTCTCAGTGGTACCAGATGACAGAACAAGGAGTAATGGTCTCATGTTGCAGGGGGGGAGGTTTAGGTTGGATATTAGGAAAAACTTTTTCACTAGGAGGGTGGTGAAGCACTGGAATGGGTTACATAGGGAGGTGGTGGAATCTCCTTCCTTCGAGGTTTTTAAGGTCAGGCTTGACAAAGCCCTGGCTGGGATGATTTGGTTGGGGATTGGTCCTGATTTGAGCAGGGGGTTGGACTAGATGACCTCCTGAGGTCCCTTCCAATCCTGATATTCTATGATTCTAAGTCTCAGCAAACAGAACAATGCACTGCAACAGACACGTGCTGCTTTTTACTATGTTTACTGTACATTGCATGGATTCCACAAACAACTTTTGTATCCATGTGCTAAATTTAAATACCCAAGTTTGAAAATATTGTCCTTAGTATATTGCAGGACTACAGCAGGATTACAAGGCCTTACAATTCAGTTGAATTTGAGAGACGAACAGAACCCAGCTATCTCTCCCACAGTTATGCTGTCTCTGTAATGCTGAGAAATAAAGAACACTAAACAAGTATGTTTACTACAAATCATACAGGGAGAAGATCTGTTGAATTTATCATTTCACAGTCTCTTTGCAAAGTAAGACCTGCAGTTCAACACAAACTGTTTCACACAAAGTTCTATCTACAGCTTTGATGACTCCCTTGCCTCACACACTGGGATTTATAAATGCAATTTGTATGTTGTGCATACCAAATCCACGCATTATTCTGAGATCCCAATTCTCTAGTGTTTGGTTTAAAAACAAGCCAAGGGAATGTGAAGATCCACACAATGTATTATTATTATTATTTCCCGAAATCAAGCTGAATATTAGTTTTAACAAAATTTTGGGACGAAACTACACAATAATGTTCAAAGCGCTACACATCTTTCAGAATTTTACGTTAAGAGGTTATATCGTTACCCGAAAGAGTAAGCCAGAGAAAAAGGACTAGATAACGTAAAAGGGTTAAGGGACAAGAAATTATACACAATAGAAAAGAAATGAAAACTGTTTGCTATAGCAAAGCCACTGTTTCCCAAGGCAACAGAATAGATGGGGCACTGCATCTGGAAATGCCAACTCGGTATGGCAAGTGGCCAGGAACAGACTGTGCCATCAACTGACTGGACACTCATACCTACCAGCACCCAGTTTGCCCCGTGATTTAACATTAAAAAAAAATTCTAGTTATGTGCTCAGTAAAAGTATGTTTTAACATAATGTCATTTAATTAATTCATTCACCAAAACAAAGTCACAAGGCAGCACTCACCAAAAGCACACTAACCATTGTAATTTTTTACTGAAGCATCAGTTAAAGTTATCCACTTTGTAGTTATCACATCTAAACAGATATTGACTCATGAAAATTGTAAAAAACAAAATACAAAATCTAGAAGTAACAAAGTTTCTACACTTCAAATCATTCCTGAGAAATATGCGTTTCTGAAGTGATAAACAAAAGCATACAAACTCTGTATAAGATGATCACAAACTTTCCTCCCAAAATGTTTTTTGGAAATAATGGAACCAACCACATAGGACAACTGTGCCACAAAACCTTGTTTCTTGCATTAAAAAATGTTTAATATGACTGAAAGCAAAATGCTTTTTTCACACAGCATTGGAAACATACAGCAGAAGCAGAACAGGATAAGGATGCACAGCTACTATCCACATCTAAAGAACAACACAGCAAAAGTTTTAAACCTCTGCTGCTTTTACCCATCCCTGAAGGGGCAGGAAAAGACTGCACCAGAATGATTGAATCTGTTTCTTTATAAATTTCTACATAAATCCAGAAGAAAAAATGGGGATGAGAGGGACGTCCTAGGAGGAGACCCATGGGAATATGGCACACCGGGAGGAGGATGGGGGGCAGATAAAGAACATGGCAAAAAGTAATCTAATAAAGACATATGAAGTCTGATGGGATTTTATGTAGAAGCCCATGGGGCCGTGGGTTATATGAGGGTGATATGAAGAGCTGGATGGGGGATGACCATAAGCATGGAAGAGCATATATTCTAGTGGGTCCCAAGGGTAAAAGGGGCTATTGGGAGAGTAGGTATCCCAGTTGGTCCGGTCCTCTGGGAAGGTATAGGGAAGTATGGGGCGGGCTGGTATCCCAGTGGGAGTATTATGGCTGGCGCTGGGAGGGGTCATCTCTCCTTGTGTCCCCTAGAGGGAATTGGGAGGGGCAGGGGGTCATGTCTATCCAGGAAGATCTCAGAGGTATGGGAGGGATGTGTCCTGCAAAGATGAAAGAGTGTCCAAGGGTGTCCTGTCCCAGCAGGATGAGGGATAGGTGCACGGGAAGAGATACCCTGTCCCAATGGGCTATGTAGGCAGGGTACCCCCTGTTCCAGCTGGATGAGGCAAAGGAGAGGATCTCTCTCAGTAGACTATTAAGGGTACTGTGGGGTGCCCCAGCAGGGGTATGTTCTGGTGGGAAGGGTGGTCCCCAAGTCAGGAGGGATTCCCCTACGGGATATGGGAGGGGAGAAGTGTGCCCAGCGGGGATATGGGAGGGCCCTGGAGTGGCTGTTCTGGAGAAATATGGAGGAGAGGGGGAATCTTGGGAGAACTCTCCTCACAGAATACTAGGAGTTCCTGGGAGGCTGTCCCAGAAAGACAGAGGTCTGTCCCAGCAGGATATGGAAGAGCCCGCCCCAGTAGGATATGGGGGGGTTCCAGGGTCCCTTGGGGGGGGGGCTATCCTGGAAGGATATGGGGGGAACAAGAGAGGTTATCATAGAGGAATATGGGGTGGCTCGGAGGCGGCTGTCTGGAGGGAGATGGGGGTCCCATGGGAGGTCCATCCAAGCAGGATATGGGGAGTCCTGTGGGGAGGGAGGCTGTCCCAGACTGATGTTGAGGTTTCCCGGGGGACCCAATGCCCGCGAGATATGAGGAGTCCCATGGGGGTGAGGGTTTCTGGGGGACCCGATGACAGCAGAATGGGGGGGTTCTGGGAGGGGAAGGCTGTCCCAAAGGGATGTCAACGGTCCTGGGGGAGCCCCATGCTGGAAGAATATGGGGAGTCCCAGGGGGGAGGCTGCACCAGAGAAATATGGGGGGTTCCATGAGGGGGCTGTACCCAAAGGATATAGAGAGTCCGGATGTCCCAACCCGGTGGGATATGGGGAGTGCCATGGGATGGCATCGCGGCAAAATAGGGGGGTCCCGCGAGGGGAGGCTGTCCCGAAGGGATGGGGGGATCCCATGGGAGGCTGTCCGGGAGAAATAGGGGGGCTCCGTGAGGGGACTGTCCCGGACGGATGGTGGGGGTCCGGATGTCCCGTCGGGATATGGGGAGTCCCGCGGGGGGGGCCGTCCTAGAGGAATGGGGGGCCCGGCGGGTTATGGGGGAGGCGAGGCTCCGCACTCACTTTTTGTGCTTGTCCCTCCTGCCGGCCGCCGCGGGCTGCTTGGGCCGCCGCCTCCGGGCCTGCAGGGCCAGCACTGGGGAGAGACGGGCACAGGTTAGTGGGCGCGCGCGGGTACTTTCCTCAGCCCCCCTCGGAGGAGCCGGTACCGCTGCCGGGCTCCCGCAGCCGCCCGGGATGGTACCTTTCCGGGAGCTCATCGCTCTGCCCCGCCACCGGCCCCTCACCCGCCGCCCGCCAGCCGGGTCCGAGCGCCGGGCACGGAGCAGCAGCAGCCCCTCCAGCGAACGCGCAGGCGCAGCCCCCCGGCAGGGCCGGCGAGGGACAGAAGGGGCGGGACGGTGAGAGGGCGGGCAGGTACCGCCCAGGCCGCGGGTCTGCAGCGCCCTCCCTTCCCTACTGGCTTCGTTAGTGCCTCCCAGCCTTCCCCAGGGTCCCAAGAGCAGCACCTCGCGTCCCCAGTGGAGACCGGGCGCCTTTACGCTAGGCACTGTACACACAGTACTAAGAGGCAGGTCCTGTCCCACGGACCTTACAAACAAGCCAGAGGAAAGAAGACCAGGCTGCTGGGGGGAAACTACTTGCCCCACCTGGCCAATGGGCTCACAGCCAGAAAGAGAACCCAGCTCTCCCACCCCGTACCCTGATAGTCTTGCTGCTGGACCCCTCTGTTTCCCTCTCTTCACCACTCTCTCTTTCATATTAGAAAAAGGTTTTAAGCAGTGTTCTCATATTCATGTTTCCTAACACCTTCCAATATATATTCCTGCAACCTTTTTTGTTTTGTTTTGAGAACCTCTAACAACTCCATTGCTCCTGGCAGGACTTGGATTTTGGCAGGGGAACAGGCCTGAGGTCAGAGAGATGCCTTTTGCTACGGAGATAAAATTCCATTCAAAGTTAGCCTAGTTATAAACTGTTGAAAATTACCCTTTTTCTCTATGTGGTTTGTGTAGTATGGCTTGATTTAGTAGTATACCCCAAACCCTGAGCAATGTGAAGGCTCTCAGTTCAGCATTACACACACACAGCACAAACACTGCATGAGTCACATATACATTGCACTGGGAACTCCTAGGAGTAGAGTTGTTACCAGTTTAGCTGTGGTAATAGGACAGGGAGAGAAAGACACTGCCCATTTCCTTCTTTGGATATCACATGAAGAAAGAACTGGATAAGAACCCCAAAAGAGGAGACCGTGGTGCATAATGGAAGTTGTAGTCTGATGAAAAACAACACAGCCTATAGAGGAGACTGAGAACATGAGGCACCTGGACTACCACTCCCATAAGGCACTGTGGTGGCATTTCTGAATTTAAATATTTTGGTTTTCTATTTTTTGTCAACAAGTCAAAATTTTCCCCGGGGGGATATTTGTCAACCAACTCTTCTATTCATGCATAGGTCACCCATTGTTTCAAAGTGTTATTCAACCTCCTCTAATGGCAGATTCATGTAGGAAAACACATCTCCTCTGTTACAATTCCATGTAGTTAGTCTGGTGGATCAAGTGGTGGAACTCTGTACTATACTACTGAACTTTCAGTATTCAGATACTGCTGATACATGATGGGGGACAGCTCTGTATAACTAAAGCTGATGCTGATTGATGCAAGATCTGCCACTACCAACAATACATGACTTAATCAGTGATGAAGTACCTGATATAATGTTCATCAATGAGACCTGTCTGGATGACACTGCAGTCCCTGTGCTCGCCCACTCCCCAGGATATTCAGTACACCACATACCTAGACAGGATAAGAAAGCAGGTGAGAACTGCATTCATCATCTCTGCAAATATCAAAAGCAAGAGAGGCGCTTCAGGTGAGGTAAGACAACTTCATTTAAATTCATTCATCTGACAATAGAAACCAAAGCCAACATAGATGTTATGCTTATTTAGAGACCACCACAGACAAAAAGATTCATAAAAGTGGTGAAATACCCCACATTTGCCATCCTGGGAGATTTCAGCACTCACACTGACAAGGCTGCAGATGCGAAACCCGCAACATTCAATCTCACTTGTCCCACTAGGACTTTCACAAGTCATTTCTATTCCAACCCACTCAGCTAGTCATATCCTGGACATGATCTCCAGCCTAGCTATCATGATAGAAGACATTACAACCCGGCCAGTGTCTTGGCCACACCATCACCCCATTAAGGGAGTGGGAAGAGACCATCCAGCACTCTAGCAACAAGAAAGACCAATGATCCTGATTTAACCTTAAGGACTCCAACAAATTCTAAAACCTGCTTAAAGGACAACAAGTCAAAGACTTGGAGAATCATTACCATTCTACAGTGCTCTCAGCCATTGACAAACCGGCCTTACAAATGGCCCCTTCTTTGCCATCACTCACACAGATCTCCTTGGTTTTCAGATATCCTGTGTGGGTGAAGAGTGAGGGGCAGAAACTCAAGCACTGATGGCTGAAAACAAAGGCTGATTCAGACAGTATGAAACAACAAATTCCTCAAAGCCTATGCTAAGCCTGTATTACTGTCCAAGAGAATTTTCCTATTGGCCTCTACTGAGGCTGCCAAATCCTGCCACAAGGAGCTATCTAGGGTGGTAAATTGTTCAATTAATCCTGAATGCCTACAGTCTGCATCAGAGCTAAGCACCAAGCAATGTAAATAACTATCATCCTACTTTGCTGAAAAGATCACGCACATTCAGGAAGCGCTGTCGAACAGGATAGGTCCTCTCTGTCTGCACCCACCCACCAATAGCCCATCTGCATTCTCAGAGTTTAATACATCCACTCATCAAGAAGTTCTGGATACTTCTGTTACCCTAACAGCATCACAATGCAACAGCAAGCTAATAACATTCTGATCATTAATATTATTGTGTGGTATATGTATGGAGGATAATTACAAACATGCAAAATTATGTTATCAAACTGTGTCTGCCAGGAAAGGCTAAAGTTACCACACTCTAGACAAAGAAATGTGGTTCTGCCACGTGGAAGGTATTTCCAAGGTACATGAACAGACAATGGGATGCAATTTATATAGAAGATAAATAGGACCATCAAGCTGATAATTTGAGGAGATTTCCCTCTGCTGTGATGCTCAGAGGTTGAGTTTTCAGGGAACAGATCAATTTGCATTTTAGCAAGCACCAGCAGGGGAAGAAACCAGCATGGAACTTCCTTCGCCCCCAAACTCCATGTTGCCTTCCTCACAGTTTGAATGAACTTTACTTTGGGGGTTAATCTTTGGAAGAATCCATTTCAAAGTTGCACAGAACCTCAGGTTATCTGTCAACAAAGACGACAAAGAAACCAAACACCTTGGACTTTGTGGGAGATTCTGAGCAAATGGGTGGTCAGCCCTCTTGCTGGAAGGTAGATTGGTAAGGAAACTACCTTGAATGAAGGCTGTACCTAGTTTTGTTAAGTCTTAGCCTCTAAAAAGCATTTGTCACTTTTATTTGCTTTTAACCATTTCTAGCTCTATCCTTTACACTCAGTTAAAATACTATCTTCTTTTGTTAATAAATTTGTTTTGCTTTTAATCTAAACAAACCCAGTGCTGTGTTTGACTTAAAGTGAATGTTAACTCCAGTAAATGTGGCAAGCTGGTGGGTATTGTATCTTCAAAGGAACAAACAAACCTTAATATCTTTCTGCGTGGTTCAGGAGAGGGATAAACACTGCACAGTGCATGGTTTGGGGAAAATTTGGGACTGGGGATTGTTGGGGTCACTCTGCCAGGTGCAGGGCTGGCTCTAGCTTTTTTGCTGCCCCAGGCAAAAAAAAAAAAAAAAGGTGGCTGGACTGCCAAACAAAAAAACCCAAAAAACGGCAGCCACAGGAAGCGTGTGGAGGGCGGTCAAGGCGGCTTGCAGGGGGGTGAAGGGCGGCACCCGCCCGCTCCCTCCACCCATGGGCAGCCCTCCGGCCTTGGGGTGCCTCTCCTGGCCGGGCAGGCAGAGCCCCCAGGGGCTGCAGGAGGTGCTGGCTCAGCCGCTCCTTTAAAGGCGGCTCGGCCGGGCTGGGTTCAGAGCGGCGCGGGAGGCAGAGGCCGGTGCAGGCGGGAGGCAGAGGCGCATCCTGGGGAGCCTGGCGGCACGGTGAGCGGCGGGGATCGCTAGTTCGTGCCCCTGCAGGGCTGGGCTGGCCGCCCCAAAATTGGCCAGAATGCCGCCCCTTACAATGTGCCACCCCAGGCACGTGCTTTCTCATCTGGTGCCTGGAGCCGGCCCTGGCCAGGTGTAACCAAGGCTGGTGGAGGCCAGAGTGTGGCAGTGGTGTAACAACGGGTTACTGGAATCAGAAGTCCTGAGTCAGAGCTCCTTAACACAGAGACACAGAGTGCATGCTTGTATGCTGTCTGAAAGCATCCACGCAAGAGAGTTACAGCAGCAGAGCATTTTGGGCACTCAGGGTTACAGGGCAGGCAGTGACAACTCCTCACAGGTCTGGATTGCATTCCAGAATATGACAACCTGTCACAGAGCAGCCCCTCCTGGAGCACCCTCCTGCAGCAGGCAAAAGAAAGGCAGGTGTGCCTGCTTCAGTTTCATTCCTTTAGACACTCGAGAAATAATCCAAACCAGCTTCCCAAGTATATATATATATATATATATATATATATATATATAGCCCTTGTGGAGCTTATTTATTATAAAAGTCCAGTGCGCATAAATCATAACAAAAGTCCCAAAACCATAGTCCAGAATTCTCCTGCATCATCTAAACAGTACATGCAAAATACAGCCCCAGCATCTCTCATCATACCCTGGTTCTTCAACACAGCCCTCTCCTGTCCTTGTAACAGGACAGCTATCCTAGCCCTTCCAACTAGAGGGCAACCCCACTCTTGCCAGCAGGGCCCTTCTACTATCCTCTCTGCTGGGAGCATCCTTGCCAGGGGAGCATCCCTCATATGCCCTGGGCCTCTCATGGTTTCTCTGGCCCTGCAGATGTCAGCTGGTAAGCTCCTGCACTGGTCCTCTGCCTTCAGCCCTCTCCAGCTCTTGGCTCTGTCTCTCTATCTTAGAGCTAGCAGGCAACTCCCTCTGCTGCTCCTCCTGGCTTGAGCCTTCTCCAGCCCTGGCTCTCTGGCTTGGGGATGCCAGCCAGCAAACCCCTCCTGCTGGTCTCCTGCCTTCAGTCTTCTCCCACTTCCCAAACATACAGCCTCCTAACCAATTCCTTCCTCTTTCCAGGGGGGGCCTGCTGAGAGCTTCCTGCTGTCTGCAGCTTTCCCCAGTGACCTCCTCCAGGTTCCTGGCTTTTCTTGACTGACTTTCACTGGGACTCCCCCCGACCTTTTATAGCTCCCATGTGGTGCCCTACCCTCTTAACTGGACAAATGGGAGCACTTGATCTCCATAGGAGTGCTCGACCTAGTTCATTCACATAGCCAGCCTCCCTGTGACAACACCCTAAAATGCATGCAAGTACCAGCAATATGCAGATGAGACACAGTTCTAGCTATCTTTCACCACATACAACTACATCACTATCACCAAGATGTCCAAATGCTTGGATGAGATCAGCTCATGGGTTAAGAACAGCTGGCTGAAACTGAACCTGAGCAAAATAGAAATGATGCTGGTGGGCAGAGAATAATATTTTGAGGATTTTGCAGCCATGGTGCAGTCTCTTTTGACTGAAGGTTCACATCTACAATTGGTCAATTCAGTTAATAGTTTAGGAATCCTCTTGGATTCCTCGCTATCTCTGAGCTCTCACATGACACCAGACACAGGTAATGCTTTCTATCATCTCCAGGTGGTTAGGAGACTCTGTCCCACCTGGCAGATGAAGACCTGGCCTTAGTTGTTCATGCCTATATCACCTCTCAGATGGACTACAGCAATGCGTTATACCTTGTCATGAAACCGTCAGCATTTCAGAAACTCCAACTAGTACAAACACTGCAACACCTCCCCTGAGAAACACAGGCTACTGTGAGCACATGACACCTGTCCTCCATGGACTTCCCATAGAATTTTGAATCAAGTTCGAGGTCTCTGTCCTTATCTTCAAAGTGCTCGATGGCCTGGTCCCAGGATACCTAAAAGATCATTTAACAGTTCTTGGACAAAGATCATGGTCAACAGCTTCTCTCCTGTGGCTCAGTGGAATTCTCAACAATAGGAGTAGAGCCCATCTGTGTGGGAGACAGAACCTTTGCAGGTGGTCTGAGAGTGTAGAATGAACTCCCTTAGGAACTAAGGGCTATCACAAACCTCGCTACTTTCCACTCCAAGTGCAAGGCATTTTTTGACCTTGCCTTCTCTAATATAAACACATAGCAACTAGTATATTTAACAAAAACAAAAAACCAAACTACCAAAGCAAGACACTGCACCTCACATGCTTCTCCCTCTGGAGAATGGATGAGAGAACAAATACCACATGACATATGTATGGTCACATTGCTTAAGGCATTGCTTGAAGGCTTTCATATACTATGGTGATAAGCGCAGTATTCAAATCTATATAGAATAGAATTTACTTTAAAAAACACCTAGGAAATTTCATATAAGAAACTATGTTAAAAGAATGTCATTAAGGTTGCAAAGTCAAACATTCAAAAGCTAGGATATGCTAGTTTTAATGTTCCCTGTGCTCCAATACTCTTCTTTATATATCATATTAAATGAAGTAAAGCCCTTTCAGAGTTCTGCCTCATTCCATATACACCTTTTGTAGCATTGGTCAATGATCTTCTAGCAATGGAGAAATATCAGGTGTATTCACTGATTCTTTCAGATCAGCTTCCTTTAATAGTACTGACCATGAGGTGTTGCTGACACATTTGCCAATGCCAGCAGACTTTAATGGGGTCACTCTGGAGTCATCCTTTCTTCTGGAGAGGTCCCAAAGAGTGACATTGGGCACTTATTCATCCACACCAAGTGTCAATCATACCGTGTTACACAAGATTCCATCTTGCCATATTTCCTGTTGAATATCCATATGGTTGCAAGGAGTAGTGAGGAAGTATGGCATGCAGCATCTTCAGTATCCTGGTGATAATTAGTTCTAGATAACACAGCATTGTCAACTCCTGTGAATTCATTGTAAGTCTCATGATATTTGGTATTTTCCTTAAAACCCAGCTTCTGGATTCATGTGAGTACATTAGAATCTAAGCTTTAACTTTAAAAAAGTACATTTTTAAAAGGTTGAATAGAAAAGTTTGAAAATGGTAACCCTAAAGGCTCCAAGGCAAGAGGGTGAATAAAAAAAGACCACAAAGGTATTCTTTTTGGGGAGGCTGACTCATTATTTTGTAATGCTTGGGGTTGGCAATATTGTAACTAAAAGTCAATGGGGCTCCATGCAGGGACTGGTAAATTGTAGAAGCTTTAGGGTAGAAATGAGGTCAGGGGCCCACATCATCCTTTCAGCCGCTCATGTGCAGTTCCCATTTACTTCAATGGGAGCTGACCATGTGGAAGTGATGGGACAATCGGGTCTTAGTGTGACAGTTTTCAGGATACCCAAGATTGGGGGTCACTTTGTTACCCACCTGCCTCCACCATGAGGGAGACATACTTGTGCTCAACTGGGTGTCAACTCCCTGACAGCACCAGACTGTTAGCTATCCATGCACTCTCCTCTGAGGTATGCCAGGCCTTGCTTGATAACAATCGGTATATCCGAGTCCCCAAGTCTCTTTGAACCATTCCCATGTAGTGTCCAGCCCTTCTCCTCTGAACACACACAGAAATACCAAGTTAGCTGTTGCCAAAGGAACAGTGTATACAGAAGCTTGTATGAATTAAATTGGGATAAGCTCTTTGCTTAATGCCACAGGACAGAGATATATTTACAGTGAAAACAACAATACATTTATCAAAAATTCAAGAGATAGCGAGTAAGTATAATGGAAACAAAAGGGTTACAGATAAAACAAAATCATAAAACACTTTCTAAAAACTAAACTTAACAGGCTAACCTCCTATTTTAAGGATTTCATCTCACCCCATATGTCCTCTGCAGTGATTCAACCAAGTCTGGTTGAGATCCTGTTTTCATTAATGTAAACCAGTGGCTCTCAAACTTTTGTACTGGCGATCCCTTTCACATAGCAAGCCTCTGAGTGCAACCCCCCCTTTATAAATTAAAAACACTTTTTTATATATTTAACACCATTATAAATGCTGGAGGCAAAGCGGGGTTTGAGGTGGAAGTTGACAGCTCACGACCCCCCATGTAATAACCTCATAACCCCCTGAGGGGTCCCAACCCCCAGTTTGAGAACCCCTGATGTAAACACACTCCCCTCTGCAACTGACCTACAGCTGCCGCTGACTCTCCACCACCACTGGCCACTTCTGCTGCCACACTCTCTCTGCCACTGGCTACCATCCTGCTGCTACTGCTATCTGTTACCACTATGTCTCTGCCACATCACATTCCAAGGTTCCACCATTTACCCTAGCTCCCAATGATTTCAGCAGATAGGAGGGGACTCTACTGCTAATACAACTTCTGTGTTACTTTTCACTGTTCCCACACCACATCTAAAATTTAGTCCCTAGACTTACTCAATAATGAGAACAGCACTAGGAATCATCAACTGAAAAACAAGAACTCTTAACTGAGCCTAATCAGCTCTATCATCAGGTTGAAAAAGAAAAAATAACAATACCTAGGAATCTTTGGGTAGATACCATACCTACCCACCCATCTTTGATTAGAGTTGGCATCTCTTCCCCTGCTCAGCAAGTGAGGTTCAGTTTAGGGTGACCCTCACTATCAGGGCATGCTAAGCACAGTTCTGCTGTCCTTTACTCATACAATAAGGGTAACATCATTTCATTACCCCTGCATTCAAAGTGATTTGTAACCCAAAACCAGCCAGAATTGACCATTTTGGCAAAGCAGATCCATCATGCTGCACACCTAAGCAGAGTAGGCATGTCTATGCAAACAAGGTCTGCTCCTGAAGTCTTTTCCCCCAGTGTGTCACTAGACATCAGGGGAGAGCTCATTCAGACCCAGATTAAATGTTCAGAAAAAAGAGAGAAGGGGTACACCTTGATACCAGAAAAACAAGGTAGAAAGCTGATTGGTTAAATCTACTTTCAGGTGATATAAACAATATATTTTATTTGTAAAGGTGAATATAATAACATTGCACAAGACAGCTTCCTGGAGACCGGTATTCTAGAGAACCTTTTACCTGTACTATATTATTATTGGCTTATAGCAATAAACCTGATTGACATTGGTTATTTGGTCTCTTGAGTATATCATACAGTTTATACAATTTATCAACACAAAGGATGGGTATAATATACTCACACACAAATATTACTAAATAAATGGGAGAACTGGAAATGTATGCATGCATGTGCACAGAGGAGTATGATGTGGACTGAACTAAATTAGTAGGTAAATTAATGGTAATAGTGGGTAAATATGGAAGGATAATCATATGGACTTCACTGCAAACACTTAAGCTTGTGTAAAACTTTACTCATGTAAGTAGTGCCCCTGAAGTCAAAGAAACCACTCACATGAGTAAAATTATGATGGCCCAGATCCATAAAGGGACTTAGGCGTTGCAATGCTCAGCAACGCAACACTTAACTTTTAGGCACCTAGAAAATCACAAGAATAACACAGCAATCCACAATGTCTGAGTTAGGAGCCTAGACACCTTTGCAATGAATGGGAAGAGACAGGTGCCTTAAAATGTGATTCACACAGCCAACATGCTAGGTGAGAAGCCACCTAAAGTAGTCAATGGGATATGCTAGTAAGAAGGGTGTGTGCTAAGCCCTGCCCCTTTCTTAGAGTTTGGCCCCTTAGTTCAAGCTTCAGGGAGGCACCGATTCTCTGCTAGTGATTCATGAACTGGGGAAAAATTGGTGTATGGGTGCCTAAATCTCATGCAGGCCCAGGCCCAAACCCATAAACATGCTCAGAAGCTGCCTAACTTCACACAAAACAGCCAGGGGTGAGGAAGGAGGAGGACTTCCCCTGTGCTTTAACCACTGGAATATAGAATAATTCAAACACTTTTTCTGGCCCAATTAATATTTAATTATTCAATTATTCAAATAAAGTGAAACAAGTTTAATAGGACAGCTTGCAGGAGCCCCACATCAGAATATCCCATAGCCTAGTGTACTCACCTGAGAGGTGACAGAGCTCTATTCACATCCCTTCACCTCAGGCAGAGGGAGAACTTGAAGCAGTGTCTCCCATCTCCCACTGGGCTAAATGCTATAATATCCTCTCCCCTGCCCCTAGGCTGTTATGTATGGAGTTAGCCTCTGAGCTCACCTACCCAGTTAGGAGAGTCAACACTTAGTAACAGTTATCCTTAGAGACCCATGTATTTTGCAAATGTGAAATAAAACAAAAAAATCTTGCCTTGCAGCAGCAGCTCCTGCGGCTTCTGTCCCCCCACCTCTGGACCTTTCCTCAGGGGCAGGACCTAAGCCCCTCTAGACCCTCCCATTGCTGAGGACCAGGACCTGACCTCCCCCCCCCCCCCCACCCCTGGGGCTTCCTGTAATACAATGCAATAAAATTAAATTCCCCCAAAATAAAACAAACAAACAAAAAATAAAAAAATTAAAAAAAATCATGGGGCTCTAGTTATTTTTCAGTTTGTATGGATATGGGAGGGGGAGGAGATAGAAATAAGCTGTGTGATGCATTTTTACCTGTTTGTTATACTCAATAGTACAGTTTGAACAAGAAGTCTGAATCCATAATGTCTGGGTTTTCTTTTCATCTAACCTTGACACATCTGACTTATATCGGGACATTTCAGTTATTTGGATATACCCTGGGATAAATTTTTTATGGAAGGAACAAATCTAGCAGTAGTTTCGTTAATGTGGTCTGTCTACTTCTGTTCTGAGGATATTACAAGACCCATACTTTAGCAAGGGGATGTTAAAAGCCTTTTGCCCCAGAATTCTACTTTATTTACCAATTAATTTCAGTGCTGTTTTTCTGTGTGCAGTAGCATTGTCTATGAAAATAACTGACATCTTGGTGTGTGAACCACACTCAAAGTCATGGATCTCTGTATCAACTTCCTCTTGGCACTGGCCATTGACCATACCGAGAGGAAGCAACTAGATGGAGGTGTGCTATCTCATAGAACTAGAAGGGACCCTGAAAGGTCATCGAGTCCAGCCCCCTGCCTTCACTAGCAGGACCAAGTACTGATTTTTGTCCCAGATCCCTAAGTGGTCCCCACAACCCTGGGTTTAGCAGGCCAATGCTCAAACCACCGAGCGATCCCTCCCCGCAGATTATTTAAATGTAGACCACTGCCACCTGAGATAAAGTAGCTCATTAACTGCTGGCTATAGTAGACTTATTTTATGTGCATCAGTCACCGCATGGGGACAAAGATCCCATGTTCCCAGTGTGGATTTTGTAGAAAGGAAGTATAATAGAATATCAGGGTTGGAAGGGACCTCAGGAGGTCATCTAGTCCAACTACCTGCTCAAAGCAGGACCTATCCCCCAGACAGATTTTTACCCCAGTTCCCTAAATAGCCCCCTTAAGGATTGAACTCACAACCCTGGGTTTAGCAGGTTAATACTCAAGCCACTGAGCTATCCTTTTGCCCCCAAAAGCTGACTGCTCTGTGCCTGTGGGGCCTATTTCCATTCCCTTCTGAAGTCATGCCTCTGAACAGAGTTCCTCTGGGTGGCATCTGCTAGCCTCCTTCGAGGAGCAGTGGGCGCTGTCCGGGGTTCTCTGCTCGGTGTCCCCATCCGGTTCCCTGATTTTGAACCTTTGACCGTCACCTCGCTCCCTGTTTTTTTATTAGTTGTCCCAAGTAATCATTTGGTACTGGGTCCAGTGGTCCCTCCCGCTAGGCTGGGGGAGGGGCCTTTAGTAGTGGGCGGGTGAGCCCGCCCACTTCCCGGTTCACCAATACCGACAGAGGGGGAGTCGAGCACCTCCCTGGTACAGAGGAAGTTGGTGCCTATGACTCATTTTCTTTATCTGTAAAATAGGGATAATAAATTGTATCCACAGGAGTGTTGTAAGGATTGTTAATGTTTGTTAAGAGCTCTTACATTGCAACTCACCATGTAAATACCAATAATAATGGCAGAGAAAGATCTACAAAGTACTAAATAGTATGATAATTATTAGTGAAAAGAAACAAAGAAAAATAGAAATAGTTTTTTAAATGACCGTGAAGGCAAGTATCGAGTAGTAAATATCACAAAAGGTAGATCAAAGTACAGAGTTTAAACCATAAATCCCCATGCAGTGAGGCTAGAATCCATCCTTCATTGTGGACAAAGACTACTAGATGAATAAGACAGGGCAAAAGGTATCCCACGTTTTATAAAAAAATCACTGAAATTCACTGTACAAACCTAGAGTGTAGATGCATTGCACAAGTGTAACACAGGGCTTGCATTGGCATGATTTACCCCATCTTCCACATTAGGGATTTGCATTGGTGTTAGATAAACTGGTGCAAAAATCCCAAATGTATACAAGCCCTAATCAGCCAGACTTTCAGAATATCTCAGCACATTGGATACTGAGTTCTTTTGAAAATCTGTCCATAATTGTGACAATGAGTGTTGATAGATGCTGAACAGTTTGGAAAATCTAACCTTTATTTAGGTACCTGAAGGAGTGGGAGCTAAACCACCTTTGAAAATCTGGCCCCATATGTCTGCCCAGAGTAAAAACTGAACAATTACTATCTGTGTTCTGTACTCAATTAGCCCCAAGGTGTGTCAATCTAAAATGAGCCAGATGGCACATGGGAAGTCTCTGAATACCTCCACCTGTTCTCCAGCCAGCCTCTATCTCTACCTCAATTGTGTCAGCAGCAGTGGCTGTCCAGAAGAGAAACAGCTGGAAGTAATGGTCCCAGGCAGGCAGATAGAATTCCTGCCATTATTTAAGATTTTGGTGTCTGCTGCATGCACATGGATTATTCAACAGAAGTACAAATTCCCCAAAACTCAGTATCAGTGTATCCCTGCAAGATTTGGCATAGACTTTAATGGAAACAAACTATGGGAAGCACAAACTATTTAAAAACAAATCCTAGACCAATTTTGTGAAGAAGTTGTGGGTTTGAAGCGGCTGCATGTGTGTGTATATGCACAGGTACATGCTTGCAGTGGGTCTCTCTGGCTTATTCATGAAAGAACAAAACGCTTGTTCCCCACTGTGATATCTTCAGGGGATATTTCCCACTGGCAGGATTGGAGCTGTAGATAATCTTTCTCACTGATGAACATACATAACTCTTGTTAACATTAACTGGAGTTACATGAACATACCAAAGAAGGGAAGAAGCCACATAATGTGTATTTTTACCCAAATGTAAATGAATGATTGCATTATATACATATACATGCACACTTTATGTATATTATACACAAAACTATATTGCAACATTAAAAATGTTCTTTTAAAGCCAAGCACTCAAAACTTAGGAAATGCCAGAATTAAGGTTGCCTGTGCAATTTAATTCAGCCCCTTCATGCATATGCATTATGATACAGTATTTGATTACAGGATCACATGCTGTTTTTTTCCATAGGACACCTGCCTTATTCAGTGAACAGGCCAAGCCTGCTCTGGGGATGAATCAGGGCTGTGCAGTAAAGAAGGATGTTGTCTGCAGGAATTCTGCTCCATTTGTTTCAGAAGCTAGATGGTGTGAAGTGAATGAGTCAGCGGACTGCAGGAAGAGAAAGGAGGGTCTTATGTTTAAGGCAGCTGAATGCAGCCCTGGAGAATTGAATTCTATCACTGCATCTAACACAGAGTTCCTATATAATGTTCATCAAGTTACTTTAACAAATTTTTTCAGAGGGGGTCATTAACTGTGTATTTCTCATTTTCTGGGGGCCCCACCTGAGACTATTGAGCCTGATTTGCAAATGTGCCAGGCTTTCACAGCTGCAGCTGATGTCATTGGGAGCTGCCCTTGAATATATAAAGTGCTATATAATGCTAAATAGTCATATCCTTGGTGTTTTAGCTTGGGCACCCAGTATCAGCAGATATTTTTTACTTTAATCTCTCTGTACCTCACTTCCCGTAAAGTGGGGATAATACCCCATCACCTCACAGGAGCTTTGTGAAGATAAATTAATTAACACTTGTGAAGCACTCCTTTCCAACTCCCAATTCCAGACTTTTCTTCTCACTTGGTTCCTAATCTCCTTTCCCAAGCAGTCCCTGCCTTCTTTCCCACCCCAGGTATCAGTCTTCTTGCCCAGCCAGTCCCAGTTTCTATCCCCCCCCACCTCCAATACCAGTATTACCAGCCTCCCTGTCCCAATCTATTCCTATCCCTCATTTCAGTCTGGCTTTTGTGCTCTTTGTGTTCAGATCAGAGCTTCCTCCTCCAGGCTGCCTGGGTGCCAGCAGGGGAAGGTCAATAAGGACACAGAAGAGATGGACTTCCTGCTCTCAGCTCTAATACTCAATACCTCCCTGGCCCAGAGCAGCCATTACAGGGAATTTCAGGGAAAGTCCTCTTGAACCTCCCTAGTTCTGGGCTGGAGCATGCTCAGTTGCTGTGTGGGGATGGTGCATGTGGTCTGGTCAGTACTAGGAGATGGAGCACGCTCAGTGAGGATGGCATCTTCTGACATTTTATCTGTTATCCTTTATATCTCTATTGAGCATGTGAGAATTGTGATTTTTCAAAGGCTTATAATTTGGCCACATTTGGGCAGATTTTCACAGGGACTGCAAAAGGCACATCCCTGACCCAACGACCACCCCTCTGCCAAATTTCAAGTCCCCACACTACAGCATAGGGTAGGGTTACCATACGTCCTCTTTTTCCCGGACATGTCCGGCTTTTCGGCAGTCAAACCCCCGTCCGGGGGGAATTGCCAAAAAGCCGAACATGTCCGGGAAAATGGTGGCTCTGCTCCTCCCCGACTCTTCGGCTCTGTTTAAGAGCCAGGCTGCCCAAGCGCTACCGGCTTCGGGCAGCCCCCGTGCCTCCAGACCCTGCGCCCCCAGCCGGGCACTTCCCCTCCCGGGCTCCGGCGGCGCAGGGTCCGGAGGCACGGGGGCTGCCCGAAGCCGGTAGCGCTCGGGCAGCCCCGCTCTTAAACAGAGCCGAAGAGTCGGGGAGGAGCAGAGCCGCCGCGGCTGGAGGTTCTGCTCCTCTTCGGCTCTGTTTAAGAGCCGGGCTGCCCGAGAGCTACCGGCTTTGGGCAGCCCCCGTGCCTCCGGACCCTGCGCCGCCGGAGCCCGGGAGGGGAAGTGCCCGGCTGGGGGCGCAGGGTCCGGAGGCATAGGGGCTGCCCAAAGCCCGAGCGCTACCGGGTTCACGGTTTGCCAGGCAGCCTCCAGACCCTGCGCCCCCGGCTGGGCGCTTCCCCTCCCGGGGAGGGCGGAGTTAGGGTGGGGAAGGGGCGGAGCTAAGGGTGGGGAAATGGGCGGGGCCAGGGCCCGTGGAGGGTCCTCTTTTTTTATTTATGAGATATGGTAACCCTAGCATAGGGGCACTTGAGTGCTTTTAAAAAAAGGCTCACTAATTTTTGAACATGCTCAAAACAACATATTTTTCCCTAGCCTGGCTCTCAGAAATGGCTGAACCATTTTGCCAGAAATTTTCCCAAAAATTCAGCATGAGGCAGACATCAATCTTGGAAAATTTTCTCTCCAAGCGATTACAGTTACGTCAAGTTATGAGCAATTGAAAACACAGTCTTATAATGGAAAGAGTAGGACAACCTTAATAACAAGCAGTGCTAGCAGCCCTACCCATAATATGCATGAGAACCCATTTAAATTTAATTCTATGCATACTATAGCTATGAAAGATAAAACCATTATTTTGCAATAAAATGAACTTTTATAGAAGCAAACAATTGTCATATGACCTCAGAGCTAGTTTTTAGTGTAGAAATAGAACTGCTTGGCTTGTTAGCCAGCCAGTATTAACAGCTCTTTGCGGCCTTTATAGAGAGCATTTATTAACTCAGTCAATGTCACAGAACTGCATAAAGATCAATTATCCACCTCCAGGCATTTAACATTCTCTTTACACCTACTGTAAGTTTCACAACATCAAATAACACTGAAAACATTTTAAACATAGTCAGTTGTATTTTAATCATGTCCAGAAGCACAGAGGAGTGAACCATTCCATTTTGTGTTTGTACAGCTGTTTCTTACAGATAATATAGTGGGTTTTATTCTTCCATTTTGATGTAGTAATGTTTTACATCCACTTTGCTTTACTTTGTACTTGTGTAGATGACTAAATAAGGTGCAGGACAGCAAAGGTAAGGAAATATGTGTATACTCTTGTCTTCATAACTGAAAACTCCTAATATTAACACTGTGTATTAAGAGTGTAAATATTAAAACTATGACTTCACTGCAGAGTTTACCCAGATCCAGGAACCAGGTGTAGTCACCTGGGTTAGCCAAGGCCAACTGTTCACATGCTTTGCTACAGAGACCCCTAGCCTTCAAGTAGAACCAGAGAATTCCTTCTCCTCTCTTCCCCCGCCCCGCTCTTAAAGCAATAGTTTGCAATTCCAATACAGTCCTCACTAAACCACACCCACAACAAGGAGTACATAAATAGACCAATGGAAAGGATACTACAAAATCATTATATAGGCCTTGGTCAACCATAAAGGCAGGTTCATGAACACCAGTGTGGAATGTACCAGCAGGATGCATAAAGCCAGGGTATTCAGGGGATCTGGCATTTACCTGTTTGACCAAGAAGGGATCTTATTCCCTCCAGATAATATGGTTATCAACAGGATGTCAGTTCCCATTGCTATTTTAGGGGACCCAGGTAATCTTCTACTGCCCTGGCTCATGAAGCCATACCCTGATTTCAGAGCACCTGGAAGAAAATGGGGTAACTACACCCCAACCAGTTGCAGGATGGTGGTAGAATGGGCATTTGGCTAACTGAAGGTGAGATGGCGCTGACTACAGACCCATTTGGATGCCAATATGCCCAATGTCGTTCATATTATTGGGATGTTCTGTGTGCTGCACAACATTTGTCAGGAAAAGTGCTTTCACCACAAATGGGCTCAAGAAATTGCTGGTTTACAGGCCCACTACAGGAACCGGAAAGTGCACCTCTGATCACTGTGGCTGGATCCAGGGGAGCAAGGGGTGCCTTGTGTGCCCACATCCTTGTGTTGCAGGAGGAGATGCTTAGGGAATTGTGATGGTGTATATGTTTTAGTACACATACTAATTTATCAATTTGTTATTGCTTTTATGTGATTTTGTGTGACCTATTGAAGTTTGGATAAGACTCCCTGCCTCTTCCATGTTTTCCAAGCACTCATGGGCCAATATAATGCAAAACCAAAAACTTTATTAAAAATAAAAATTATTAAAGTAATAAAAATACTGTAAATACTTACATAGGCAGCTCAGCTGCACATAAGTAAAGCGCGTAAACTACCACACAATTGAAAAGTGTTATGGGCAGTGATGACTAACAGTGAAGCCAACCAGTGCAATCTCCATGGTAACTGAATTTCACATCACTGTTCTCCTTACCCTATAGTAACATGGGGGTCAAGTGAATAGCATACAACTGCTCATGCACACTTCCATTCCAGGAGTGCACTGACTAACTCAAAGCCTACTGCCACATTTTGGGGTGCAACCCAGATCAGTGAGAAAGTTTGTTCTGTAACCCTGAGTGCCTTAAAATGCTCTGCTGCTGTAGCTCCTTTCTGGACACTCCCTGCCAGCATATAAGCATGTACTGGACCTGGTCTACACTACAAACTTAGTAGGAACTTCGATGGAAGCTGCCTTACATCAATCTAATAATGTATGCGTCTACACTACCAGGTCCCTTCTGCCAACCTAACTCACCTGCAACATCAACATAATTATTCCACCTCCATGAGACGTGTAGTGCTTAATTCAATGTTGATAGGTCGACAGAGAGGCAGTGTAGATGCAGCTGTGATGTTGCACTCCATATGTTTTATGGAAATATGCTTATGACTGTGAATATGATGTAACTGGAATATGCTTTATGCAAAAGGTCTCTTGTAAGGCATCATTACAAAAGTTATAACCTACTGAATATATTCCTCCTATTAGTATGTATGTATCGTTCTTGTATCTGAAGCTAGAAATATGAAGTATAACTCTGAAGTCCTATTGTAATTTTTGGGGATATGTAAGGGTTAAGTAAAGACCTCGGAAACCGCTGGTGTGCTGGCATGGTAATAGGGAGTAAAGGCACAGGCATGCTCTATTTCTCCGCTTGATAGATAAGTGCTACCTCTCTCCCTTCCCTTCTCCTTGTTAAGGATTGATAAGCGTTGCCGCTGCATAAGGAATGTCGGGATCTAAAGGATACTTTTGTGTAAAGCAGTGTTATCTCCCTCTTCCCTTCCTTTCCCAGCTATATACATGAGCTCGGGGTCATGGCCCCTCCCTCCCTTCCCTGCAAACTGCTGATTAAGGGAATTAGTGGTTGCAATTATTGCAAAGAAATGTATCTTCAAAGTAAAAATTATCTGTAGAATATGCTAATCAAGGGCGGGGATAATTATATTCAGTATATAGCTATTAATATTTATTGTATGGGCGTTCATATTACTCAATAAGAGTTTTGGGGGTGTTGTAGTAAATGTAGATATTTACACCCTAACTTAGATAAAAAGAGTGTGCTGTAAGTAATTCAGTGCTTACTCGACAAATGGGTCGAGGGGAACAAGTACCTCAATAAAGAAGCCCATTTACTCAATTCGCCTCTGGGTCAGCATGCTCATTCTCTAACATAATTATTCAATGTGTGGGCCATTAATGGTGGTTTAGAATCTTAATGGCTCCCATTGACTAGGACAATTGGTTGTAAATGGTTCTGTTTACTTACAAACCTTCCTGTGTACTCATGGGCCAGCCCAGGAAGAATGGAGGCTGGGGTCTCACAGGACATGTGATCATGTCACTTGATACTGGAATCCATCTTAAATCTGGTACTTTTCCATTTAAAAGGGGGGTAGGGACCCAGAGAGACAAAAGATTCCTGCCTTGTGCCAAAGCTATAAAAGGGGGTGGAACAGAACAAAGGAGGCAGCCAGTCATGAGAACACCCCTGCTTTCCACCTAAGATGTCTGCTGGAACTAACAAGGACTGTACTAGGGGAAAGGATTGGGCCCAGACTAGGAAGAAATCTAGTCTGGGAAAGAAGCTTATTGGAACATTTTTGAGGGTGAGATATTACCTGTATTCAGTTTCTTAATGTATTAGGCTTAGACTTGCGTGTTTTTGCTTTATTTTGCTTGGTGACTTACTTTGTTCTGTCTGTTATTATTTGAAACCACTTAAATCCTATTTTTTTATACTTAATAAAATTACTTTTGTTTATTTATGAACCCAGAGTAAGTGATTAATACCTGGGGGAGCAAACAGCTGTGCATCTCTCTCTATCAGTGTTATAGAGGGTAGACAATTTATGAGTTTACCCTGTATAAGCTTTATACAGAGTAAAACGGTTTTATTTGGGGTTTGGATCCCATTGGGAGCTGGGTGTCTAGGCGCTGGGACAGGTAAACCTGCTGAGCTGTTTTCAGTTTAGTCTGCAGTTTTGGGGGTGTGGCCCAGACCCTGGGTCTGTGTTGCAGCAGGCTAGTGTGTCTGGCTCAACAAAACAGGGTTCTGGAGTCCCAAGATTGCAGGGAAAACAGGCTCAGAGGTAATCTCAGCATGTCAGGTGACAGTCCCAAGGGGGTCTCTCTGACCAAACCTGTCACAGCAGCATTGTGTAAGTTGACTGAATTGGCCTCCAGGAGATATCCCACAATGCTCTGCTGTGACTGCTCTGGAGATAATTTTCAACTCCGCTGCACAGCAGCCAGGTACAGGAAACAGCCCCTCCCCTGTTAAAGCCCTGGGAAGTTTTGAATTCCCGTTTCATGTTTGATCAGCATGGAGAGTTCGCCAGCCCAGCTGATCATGGCAACTGAATGCCCCAAACACGCTCCAGCCTGGAGTACACAGGAGGTGGTGGATCTTATTGGTCTGTGGGAAGAAGAGTATGTGCAGGCACACTCTGATCCAGCTGAAGAAATTTAGACATCTCCCCACGCGCAGGGCATGGGGGAGAAGGGCTACACCAGGAACATGCAGCAGTGCTGCATGAAAATCAAAGGACTTCAGCAGATGTACCACAAGACAAGGGAGGCGAACAGTTGTTCCGGTTCTGCCCCACAGACATGCTACTTCTACAGTGAGGTGCATGCAGTTCTCAGCAGCGATCCCACCACTACCCCCAAACACAGCGTGGATACCTCCCAGGAGTCTGAGTCCCGGGCCACCTCAGACAACAACAAGGAGGACATTCTGCATAAGGAAGAGGAGAAGCAGGAGAATAGGAGAATGGGAGACAGGTGAGCAGGGGGATCCATTCTCCCTGAGAGCCATGAGCTATTTTTAACCCTGGAGCAGTCCAGCCAGTTGCAGGACAGCATAGTGGCCGAGCATGATGCAGAGCAGGCACCTCCAGTGAGAATGCAATTCCAATCAAACTGTATGGGTTACATGCTCTTATATTTTATGTTCAATCTGAAGATAGAGTAAAGTGCAGTGGGTATCTGCTTCCCAGTGGCCTCTCCAGTTATGCAGAGGGTGGCCCCTGGAATAGTCTGTTTACGTGCATGGGGATGGCCTGCGAATCCTCCAGATCCTTTACAGAAGGTTTCTGGGGAGGGCTGCCTTATTTCTGCCACCATTCTAGGACACTTTCCCACATCACTCCAGTATTAACTCTGCTGGCATCATTGCAGTACACAGCATAGTAGCATAAGGACCAGGTCCGTACCCAGACATTTGCAGCATCTGCTCCCTTGCCACCTCTGTTACCCTCAGGAGACAGATATCACTTAAGATCATCTAGGGGAGATGGTGGAAGTTTTCATTTCAAGTGCTCATACCACAAACAATAGAGCTTGTGATCTCCACCCATGGTGATTTCTGGGTCCCTCAACCACGATTTCCCTAACATGCCGGTGGTTTGTTGGCAGGGATCAGCACTGTATTCAGATTCTGCAAGCCCAGGGCGACTACTACCAGCAGCGTTAAAGGAAGTGGGGTGGTGGTTTTCCTGTGTTCTCTTGTGGCCACAAACTCCCTCCCCCCCACCCCCACTCCCTGCCTTGGACAAAGACTGAAATTTGGGAGGCTTAATACTGGTCACTGGTCTCAAAGTATTATCCATGTTGCTAAGGGGAGAGGGCATTGTCCACCTGACCACATGTGCTCCAATGCGGGTTCCTCACAAGTTGTAGCACAAGGCTCATCACCTATGCCGCTGGGCCATACTCACCATGGCTGGAACAGCAAACTGGTTAATTGAATAGCTAGGGACTCTAATTATATTCTGGCTTGCACTAGAGTATAATAAGGGGAGTGATTTTTAAATAGCAACCTTGTACTGGATCCAGGGCATGCACTGACAATGGTTGCCTTGTGCTTTGCATATCTTACAGTGGAAAGCTTTGCCTTCAGCACATCCTCCACACCGACAGAGAGGCTTTTGCAGATTAGAAGGCAGAAAAGGAGAGTGAGTGATTACATGTTCAACCAGATTATGAACGCATCTGGAATAGCTGACACCAAGCTCAGAGCCTGGAGGCTTTCATTGAAAAACTGGACATGGACATGGAGAGCAGGAGAGTAGCACAGGTGCATGAGTATGCCATGCAGGATGAGATGCTGCAGATTATGAAGGACCAATCAGGCATGTTGAGGCATCTGGTTGAACTTCAAGAAAAACAGCTTGAGGCTAGACGGCCTCTGCAACCCCTGCAGAACAGCCTGCAAACATTGTCCTGTTCCCAATCCCCTTCCCCCAAACGTCCCAGGATGCAGGGTGTGTGTGTGTGTGTGTGTGAGGTTCAGTATCCCTTCCACTCAACACCAGGGGAGAGTACTAAGAACAAAAGGCAGCCATTCGAAGACAATCGATGGGCAAGACTTCTGTGCTTTCACAGACAAGCTAAGTTCCTTTCTCCCCTCACAATTTTATCACACCATTTGCCCAAGGTTAAATTATTTTCCTGTTTTTCCAGTTTCTTTATGTTTGTATAGTAAAAGTCAAGGTTGCAAGAATGAAATACTCTTTATGTATTCCAAGCATGGGAGTTTGGTGGCGGAAGGGAGGCAGGGAAGGTACAGGGAAATTGATGCTATGGAGGGTATGGCATGGTAAGGCACAAAGCAGATAAGCAGCTCACATTACTGTGGCTCATTACTGAAATGGGTTTTCAAAGCCTCCTGGAGACTCAGAGCTCCTTGCTGGGCTCTGCTTATTGACCTGATATCTGGTTGCTCAGAATTAGCTGCCATCCTATCTGCATCCACACCCCACCCCTGTGGAAACTTCTCTCCCTTTGCCTCACAGATATTATGGATCACACAGCAGGCAGTGATAACTGTGAGGATATTGCTTTCACTGAGGTCTAACCTAGTAAGCAAATTGCGCCAGTGACCGTTTAAATGTCCAAAGGCACATTCCACCACCATTCTGCACTTGCTCAGCCTATTGCTGAACTGGTCCTTACTGGTGTCCAGGTGGCTGGTGTACAGCTTCATGAGCCATGGGAGCAAGGGATAGGCTGGGTCTCCCAGGATCACTATTGGCATTTCAACATCATCAATGGTTATTTTGTGATCTGGAAAGAAAGTCCAATTGCAGCTTTCTGAACAGACCTGTGTTCCTAAAGATTCACATGTAATGCACCTTTCTTGACCACCCCACGTTGATGTTACCCTGTGATCCACCAGCGCTTGCAACACCATTCAGAAGTATCCCTTTCAGTTTATGTACTCTTTGGCAAGGTGGGCTGGTGCCAAGATAGGGATATGTGTGCCATCTATTGCCCCACTGCAGTTAGGGAACCCCATCATGGCAAAACCATCCACTATATCCTGCACATTGCCCAGAGTCACTACACTTCTTAGCAGAAGTCGATTAATGGCCCTGCACACTGGGATCACAACAGCTCTCAAAGTGGATTTACCAACTCTGAATTGATTTCCCCACTGACCGGTAGTAGTCTGGCATTGCAAGCTTCCACTCAGTGATTGTCACTTGCTTCTCCACTGTCAGAACAGGTCTCATTTTAATGTAGCTGCGCTTCAGGGCTGGGGAAAGCTCTACACAAAGTTCCTGGAAAGTGGCCTTCCACATTCAAAAGTTCTGCAGCCACTGCTCATCATCCCATACCTGCATAACAATGCAATCCCATCAGTCAGTGCTTGTTTCCCGGAACCAGAAACAATGCTCCACTGTGTTCAGTGGCAGTGCGCAACTGACAGCACCAACCAGGAACTGTTTAGTTCTATGGCTTGCAGCAGGGCTACTTGAATGATATCACAATGTTCTGTGCAGAAGTTCCTGTCACAGCTCTGGAAACACTTCAGGATAAGGTGTGAGTTTGTAATGCTCACAACAAGAGTGCACAGCTAAGTGGGGTCCATGCTTTTCGGGCTATGGTGTATGCACGGCTAAACCAGGCTTTCAAAAAAAGGCACGAACAAGTATGGGTTGTTTGCTGTTGATATTGGGGAGGAAAGGAGGGAGGAAACTGCATCATGGGAGGTCGAAGCCATGTTCCCATTCCCCCTTGCGACAATGTTTTGGTCCCATGAGGCATTGCAAGCCCTTCCCAAAACCCCTTGCGGCTAGTTGCACTGTGGGATAGCTACCCACGGTGCACTGCTCTGTGCATCCATGCAAGCGCTGCTAGTGAGGACACACTCCACTGACAATAAGCATGATATGGACATGCCCAGCAAACTTATTACTGCAGAGGCTGGATGTCAACTTAAATTAAGTCGACTTAACTTTGTAATGTAGACATGTCCTGAGTGTCTGTGCATTAAGCAGCCCTGGATCAGCAACTCTGATTCCACCACAGCCACACTCTGATCTTCACCAGGCTTGGTTACCACTAGCCAAGTGACCCGAGCACACCCCCAGTCCCAAATTTTCCCAGAACTGTCTGCCCTGAAATGTCCAGCCTTGTTCTGGAACATTTAGGGAAGTCATCAGGTCTGTTGCTCCTTTAAAGATACAAAAAAAAAAAAAAAACCCACAGCAGTTTGTTGCTCTAACTGGAATTCACAATTGCTTCAATTCTAACACAGCACTGGGTTGGTTGAAATTAAAAGTTAAATGAACAAAAAAGAGAAGATGGTGTTCCAAGAAGGAGAAGTGCTAGGCAAAGACGGACTTCACCTAACGAAGAGAGGGAAGAGCATCTTTGCAAGCAGGCTGGCTAACCTAGCGAGGAGGGCTTTAAACTAGGTTCACCGGGGGAAGGAGACCAAAGCCCTGAGGTAAGTGGGGAAATGGGATCCTGGGAGGAATCACGAGCAGGAGAGCGCAAGAGGGGAGGACTCCTGTCTCATACTGAGAAAGAGGGACGATCGATGAGTTATCTTAAGTGCCTATACACAAATGCAAGAAGCCTGGGAAACAAGCAGGGAGAACTGTAAGTCCTGGCACAGTCAGGGAACTATGATGCAATTGGAATAACAGAGACTTGGTGGATAACTCACATGACTGGAGTACTGTCATGGATGGATATAAACTGTTCAGGAAGGACAGGCAGGGCAGAAAAGGTGGGGGAGTTGCGTTGTATGTAAGAGAGGAGTATGACTGCTCAGAGCTCCGGTATGAAACTGCAGAAAAACCTGAGAGTCTCTGGATAAAGTTGAGAAGTGTGAGCAACAAGGGTGATGTCGTGGTCGGAGTCTGCTATAGACCACCAGACCAGGGGGATGAGGTGGACGAGGCTTTCTTCTGGCAACTAACAGAAGTTGCTAGATCGCAGGCCCTGGTTCTCATGGGAGACTTTAATCACCCTGATATCTGCTGGGAGAGCAATACAGCGGTGCACAGACAATCCAGAAAGTTTTTGGAAAGCGTAGGGGACAATTTCCTGGTGCAAGTGCTGGAGGAACCAACTAGGGGCAGAGCTTTTCTTGACCTGCTGCTCACAAACAGGGAAGAATGAGTAGGGGAAGCAAAAGTGGATGGGAACCTGGGAGGCAGTGACCATGAGATGGTCGAGTTCAGGATCCTGACACAAGGAAGAAAGGAGAGCAGCAGAATACGGACCCTGGACTTCAGAAAAGCAGACTTTGACTCCCTCAGGGAACAGATGGGCAGGATCCCCTGGGAGAATAACATGAAGGGCAAAGGGGTCCAGGACAGCTGGCTGTATTTTAAAGAATCCTTATTGCGGTTGCAGGAATAAACCATCGCGATGTGTAGAAAGAATAGTAAATATGGCAGGCGACCAGCTTGGCTAAACAGTGAAATCCTTGCTGATCTTAAACGCAAAAAAGAAGCTTACAAGAAGTGGAAGATTGGACAAATGACCAGGGAGGAGTATAAAAATATTGCTCAGGCATGCAGGAGTGAAATCAGGAAGGCCAAATCACACTTGGAGTTGTAGCTAACAAGAGATGTTAAGAGTAACAAGAAGGGTTTCTTAAGGTATGTTAGCAACAAGAAGAAAGTCAAGGAAAGTGTGGGCCCCTTACTGAATGAGGGAGGCAACCTAGTGACCGAGGATGTGGAAAAAGCTAATGTACTCAATGATTTTTTTGCCTCTATCTTCACGAACAAGGTCAGCTCCCAGACTGCTGCACTGGGCAGCACAGTATGGGGAGAAGGTGACCAGCCCTCTGTGGAGAAAGAAGTGGTTCGGGACTATTTAGAAAAACTGGACGTGCACAAGTGCATGGGGCCGGATGCGCTGCATCCGAGGGTGCTAAAGGAGTTGGAGGATGAGATTGCGGAGCCATTATTTTTGAAAACTCATGGGGATCGGGGGAGGTCCCAGATGACTGGAAAAAGGCTAATGTAGTGCTCATCTTTAAAAAAGGGAAGAAGGAGGAGCCGGGGAACTACAGGCCAGTCAGCCTCACCTCATGGAAAAATCATGGAGCAGGTCCTCAAGGAATCAATTCTGAAACACTTAGAGGAGAGGAAAGTGATCAGGAACAGTCAGCATGGATTCACCAAGGGGAAGTCGTGCCTGACTAACCTAATTGCCTTCTATGATGAGATAACTGGCTCTGTGGATGAGGGGGAAAGAAGTGGATGTGTTATTCCTTGACTTTAGCAAAGCTTTTGATACGGTCTCCCACAGTATTCTTGCCAGCAAGTTAAAGAAGTATGGGCTGGATGAATGGACTGTAAAGTGGATAGAAAGCTGGCTAGATCGTCGGGCTCAACGCGTAGTGATCAATGGCTCCATGTCTAGTTGGCAACCGGTTTCAAGCAGAGTGCCCCAAGGGTCGGTCCTGTGGCCGGTTTTGTTTAATATCTTTATTAATGATCTGGAGGATGGTGTGGACTGCACTCTCAGCAAGTTTGCAGATGACACTAAACTGGAAGCCGTGGTAGATACACTGGAGGGTAGGGATCGGATACAGAGGGACCTAGAAAATTAGAGGATTGGGCCAAAAACCTGATGAGGTTCAACAAGGACAAGTGCAGAGTCCTGCACTTAGGACGGAAGAATCCTATGCACTGCTACAGACTAGGGACTGAATGGCTAGGTAGCAGTTCTGCAGAAAAGGACCTAGGGGGTCACAGTGGACGAGAAGCTGGATATGAGTCAACAGTGTGCTCTTGTTGCCAAGAAAGCTAACGGCATTTTGGGCTGTATAAGTAGGGGCATTGCCAGCAGATCGAGGAACGTGATCGTTCCCCTTTATTTGACATTGGTGAGGCCTCATCTGGAGTACTGTGTCCAGTTTTGGGCCCCACACTACAAGAAGGATGTGGAAAAATTGGAAAGAGTCCAGCAGAGGGCAACAAAAATGATTAGGGGTCTGGAGTACATGACTTATGAGGAGAGGCTGAGGGAACTGGGATTGTTTGGTCTCCAGAAGAGAAGAATGAGGGGGAACTTGATAGCTGCTTTCAACTATCTGAAGGGGGGTTCCAAAGAGGATGGAGCTCGGCTGTTCTCAGTGGTGGCAGATGACAGAACAAGGAGCAATGGTCTCAAGTTGCAGTGGGGGAGGTCTAGGTTGGATATTAGGAAATACTATTTCACTAGGAGGGTGGTAAAGCATTGGAATGCGTTACCTAGGGAGGTAGTAGAATCTCCTTCCTGGGAGGTTTTTAAAGCCTGGCTTGACAAAGCCCTGGCTGGGATGATTTAGTTGGGAATTGGTCCTGCTTTGAGCAGGGGGTTGGACTAGATGACCTCCTGAGGTCCCTTCCAACCCTGATATTCTATGATTCTATGATTTTAAGTGAGTTCAAGTGTAAGAAATAAAGTCAGAAATGGTTACAAGCAAATAAAAGTGAAAACCTCTTTCTAGTGTCTAAGACTTAACAAAATTACAGTCTTGATTCAAGTTAAGATTCTTACCACACTTTCTTCCTGCAAGTTGGCTGACCATCCCCTTGGTCAGGAACTCCCACAAAGTCCAAAGTGCTCAGTACCTTTGTCTTCTTATGTGAAAGATAATTTCTTGTTTTTAGCTCCTCTCTTTTATAGTCCAGTGAAATTTTGGAATATATCCTTCTTAACGTTCAGTGCCCCTGTTGTGGGGAAAGGTGCCACGGAGTCTGACGGAGAAGGTTCCATGCTGGTTTCTTCCCTGATGGTGTTTTTTTACAATGCACATTGATATGTCCCTTCAGCTTCTGATATGCCAATGAATGGCCACTTGACTGTGATTGCCAATTGTCTGTGCTTGTACCTGAATGGAGGTGTTAGCCTTTCTTTTGAAAAAAAACCTGTTTACCCACTCTTCAGACTTGTCTGGTTCAAACACATTTTAGTCCCATATTTTCTTCACATTTGTACAGTCCTTTGGGTATTTACCATACAGACACCCCACAAGAACATTAATGATCAGTGTGTTATTGGTTTTCCAGGGATACCTCACACAACACTTATCAGATACAGATTACGACATAAGCGAATTGGGGTATATTGAACTGATCAGTCCAGCTGAAACCCACTACTTGAAACCAGTGAGCTCCTTGAGCTCTGGCATTGGGATATTGTTAGGGTCACACCCTCACCATTCCAGAATTGCTGCAGGACAGGCTAGCATGGAAGAGAATCCACTGGCATTGGTGCATTCGGTGTTGGACATTAAGGACAGCACCCACTCAAACAGCTTCCTTGGCTTCTGTTGCTCCTGCTACTTCATCCTTCCATTGTGCACCTCCCCACCTCCTTGCCCGGACCTGAACCAAAAGCACCAGAAGGCCAAGCATTGCTAACACACCAAGGGATTTTCCACTTAATGCATCCTGAATTATAAATCCCACTAGCTATTTGGGACACTGTTTTAATGCTGATGTAAGCAGAGTCTGAATGACATCTAGTGATGAGCTTTGGAAGAGGACTTCAGGAGCTGATCTCATTTGCATGGGCACACCCATCCTGTCTAGGTACTCAGCATGATGGGATTCCTTGCCCAAATGATCACTTTTGGCTGGTGTTGGAACCCCAGCCTCCTTCTTATTGGGGCAGGACCAATAAAGCATTGTTATCCTTGTTGTGTTAATTGAGGACAGCAGAACTGTACCTGGCATACCCTGATGGAGGGACTCACCCTCAACTAATGGCACTCACTGGGCAGGGGGCATGGGTTCCAAAGACCAGTGAGTTGAGAGAGGATGGGTACAGGCATTTGTGCTAGGTAGGAGGTGTGTGTCCTGTCAATGGGTTGTAGAAACCATTTGATCCTTCTTCTTTCCACTGTGTAATAAAAGAACTAATTTAGACTCAAATCAGAATCTTGTTACATAATGCAAAGCTGAAGTTGCTGATACCTAGGTCTAAGTATTAGAGTGCTTTGGATCAGTGTTTCTGATGCAAGAGACTGCCCAGTGTACATCAGCAGTTAGGCTCTCCCACTGAAAGCTGTGTTAGGGGGTGGGTTCTGAAGATATTTCTGTGAGCAGGTAGTTAGCAGGATGGCTGGTGGAGAGGGATGGCAAGCAAGTGCCCAAGCAACAGCATGAGTAAGGTACCTCCTTTCCCTCTCCACCCAGGGTGGGAGGTGAACCCTGCAGATGCACCTCTGAACTCTGGGTCTGTACTGCCCAAGGAAAGCAACTGTGAGTGGGGTGTAGAGAAAGGATGGGCACATTAAAGGGACTTTGGGTTGCTGAACTTAAAAACCTGAGGGGAAAAGGACACTGCCCAACTTACTTGGGGGTAGGTCTATTGCTCACAGTTTATGTTTATGAACCCTGTTTGCGGTGTTTACCCAAATTAATGCAGCATTACTTCCCTCCTTTTATTAATTTTTTTTTTGCTAGACTCAGACGCTTGCGAGCAGGAGGGGACGTATTGCCTCTCAGAGGTGCCCAGGGGGTGGTGTGTAATTGTCCCAGGTCACTGGGTGGGGGCTTGTTCCGGTTTTGTGTTGTAGTGTTGAAAAGGAACCCCTAGATACTGAACCTGGCCCTTATTGCTGCCAATTCTGACTGGCAGAAGGGTTACACTAGTACCAATATAACATAGTTACAAAGAGAGTTCATTACATAGATATGGACTTATTCTTGCTAAGCTTGTCATCCCAGCTTTGAATAAGATTGTCAGCAGCTACTAGGTAAATCCTAGCTAGAATAAATCACTAGCTCAAAGCATGTATAAACTAGGGTAAAAGTTTTGTAAGTGTGGACGGTATGAGAGTTTGGGTTAAAACCTGGGAAAGAGCCTGAGTTTAGTCTGCAGTGAAGATATACTTTCAACAAGGGACAGAAACTTTCAAAGATTTCATAACATGCCTTCTTCTAGGGAAAAGAGACAGTGTAAGTCATGTGTCCTCCGCTGCTCCTCCTCCCTATATCAAAGGCCCTGTGCAACAATGACCTTCCCTTCTCTGAAAAGGTTGGTTCAGGCTCCCATTAGAGATCATCAGTACTACTCTTTATATGAAAAATTCCCTCCTCAGGGTTTATATATCTGTGTCTGCAGAGCTACTAGTCCTTGCTGGTCTAGGACCTTAACTCTGATCCTCCATGGGGCAGCATATTGCAGTGGCTCTAGACCACCTAGGTCACTGTGAGAGCTTGGATTTGTTAGAATAGCAATAGATTTGTTGGATATTGTGTATATTAAAATTCAACAATTTGTTTTCTAAAGTGATCAAATTATTCAATTGCTTCTCCTCTGCAGACAGTAAAACTCAACATAGCTATTTCAGATCCCCCCCCCTCATATTCTAAAGAGGATTATATTTAATTCCCCCTTTCTCTAGTGATTCCTTTGTGTGGGCTTTTTAAGCCTGTTCTCCAGTTAAAGGAATAATGACTGTTTGTATGTCAGCGATTCACCACATATATTTAAACACTCAGAAGTTGAAGGTAGTTCCATCCTTATAGTTCCTCTTTTAATTATAGCTCCTCTTCCTATAAGAAGGAGGATTGTGATAGTACCTTCATTTTACGATCCTGTTTTCAGTGTCTTGCTACTTTACAAGACAATTATCCCTTGGCCTACAAGTTTTGTGCTTGGTATCAGTCCAGAAATAGTTTTTTTAGGTGCAACTTCATCTCTGCATCCTTATGCTTATTCATTCTCCCTCTGCCTAAATACCTTTGAAGATCTGTTCCATAACTCTTTAACTTCCTAGGGGGAAAAAATCTCTGCCTGAAATTTCTCATGTTTGGTGTATTCTCAGAGGATTTTTTTTAAAGTTTCAGAATATTTGTCCAAGAGCTTTGGAGAGATGAGAGTTTGAAAAATCAGAAGTTTCTCATTTCTGAAATATTTTGGGAACATCTATCACAGCCAAGTTGTGGGCAGCCAGACCTAGTGGTCAGAGCCAGATCCCCACTCATGTGACAGGAATCAAGATTCAGCTGGGTCAGGATAATGGGAGATCAGAAACTGGTGACAAACTGGAGATCAGAACCACATGTCAGGAACCAGAGTCAGGCCAGGTCAGGATACCAGGAGTCTGATGCGGGAGACAAACTGGAGAGCAGAACCACAAATCAGATATCAGGAGTCAAACCAGGTCAGGATGACAGGAAATAAAGCCAAGGGGGGTGGGGTGTACAATGCAGGAAGGAGCCCAGTTATTCAGACAGGTCCCTCTTCCTGCTGGTGGCTTAAGTAGGGCCAGCCAATCAACTGCTTTGGGACTCCACCAATAGAACCTCAGGGGCACAGCCTCAAACTGGGGCTAGGTTTCAAGGGTCCTGGGTAAGCAGCTGTCAACAGCCTGCTGGGTGGATGGTTGGAGCATGGCTGCTGCTGCTGCAGACTTGGGCTTAAGACTTCATCTCTCAGAAATGACTTGGTCTATTAACGTCTTATTTGTTTAATTAATCCATCATCTATGAAAACTATTGCCTTTCATGATCACTTTGGAAAGCTGCATGGTTAATTTTGGAACTATTTGCTACAGACTTTGGAACCTTCTTCTTTAAATTATTTAACCTATTCATTAAATTCTCTGGCTCTAAAAGTAATAGGATTCCTATGATGCTGTACTTTTAGGACTTACACATGGTGTGCTAGTCTGCACCACAGGGGTATAAATTCCAGTGCGCACTGGTGTGTCATGCACTGATTGGCCATTTTAGTGCACACCAGCAGGGTCCACACAGGCCAGTAACATGTTGGTGTGCACTAGAATTTACACCCCTCTGGTGCCGACTAATGCATTGTGTAGATAAACCTCTAGATTTTGAAAAGTAATGAATCACCATTTCTGCTTTTTTCTCCAGACAGGATTAAGTAAAGTGTTAGGAATGCAAAAAGTAATAGAACAGCATATGTATGAGAATTACATTAGGCTTTTAATCTTTTTTCACTTTTAATTCTTTGGGGTATTATTGTTACCCAGGGTTTTCTGAACCCAAAGCAATGGTAACTTAACTGTTTCTCTCCAGGCAGTGTCAGGAATAAATCAATGGGGACACAACTCCTCCATCTGATAAATGATTGATACAATCCAGAGTGCTTTTACCTGAAACTACTTTTTTTATTAGGTCAGGCTTCCAAGGGTTCTCCTTCGGTCCAGCTGCTGGGGAGCTTAGCTGTCAGCTCCTTGCCTGAAGAAAAGCTTCCTCGGACTGCTCCAAAGTGTTTACTTTTACTTAATCTTATATAGCTAACTCTCACAAAACACATAACTCATAGTAATCCCTAGTGGGTCACCATAGTAACCCCTAGTGGGTCACCAGTTCTTCTAGCTTCAGTAAATTGCTCATGATCTCTTATCAACAAAACATTCCTAGTATTTCTAGCCATAATAAACTTGTATGACTGAAGCACCCAAATCCAAGGTCACCATCCACTTACTCTCTTCCATTCTCATGGTCTGTTAACTCTTTTCCCCTCCTCCCGTTCTGATTCGCAAAACTGCAAACTACAGCTGTTTGGCCTTGCCTCTCAGGGTCCTAAGAATTATTCCTAGCTATGTGGTATTTGGTTTTCAGCTACTGGTGGCTGGACACACAAAATGGCTGACTGCAGTAATGTCAAATTGTGGGGTTACATTATTAGTTATATAAGTAAAAAATATCAAGCCAATTGATAGCAGCTGATGCAAAGAGGTGTAAATTACACTTCATCAACCTAGTTCTCTATGCCCCAGGGGGTTTCACACTGAGGGATGGCAGGTGATGTTACTGCTGCTCTCCTCCCTTGGGGTTTTCCAATTTATGCAGACAGCTTTAGCTCGTGCTTAGGGCTCCGCAGAAGCATCACTAGAAGAGCAGGTTCAGAACATTCCCTGTGTATGTTGCCTTCCCAGAAAAGCTGTATATTCCCACTACCACTGTACCCCCTCCCGATGTAATCAGTGGATTTTCTGTTCCTGGAGCCCTGTGTCTGGGAAGCCTGTGTAAATCTGAGATGACTCTGGGGTATGACTGGAGATGGTTGAAATTTTCCAACAGAACAGATTTCCATCAGAAAACTGTTGATGGGGCTAGGAGGAACCATGTCTATTTTTGTGTCTGTATAATGCCTAGCATGACATGTCCCTGATCTTGACTGGGGCCTCTGAGCACTTCAGAATGTAAGTAATAGATCATAAAAATAATACTGAAGATTTTTGGGGTCCATGGCTGTGCTTGGCATTATAATCCCCACTGGAAAAGAAATAAAGAGAGCCTCCAACACTCTGGTTCTTCCCTATTACTGGGCAGAGAGTGGGCCTCTGGGAGCTCATTTACTCAACCATACTCCCTTGATGGAACTGAGAGAAACTGGGCTGAGGCATCCTCTCGTTGCCCAGTTTCTACAAACCCTCATCTACTGAAATAAAGTCCTGGAAGCGAAGCCTCTTGTTTCTGTCCACTACAATAAATGGACCTGTATTTACCACATAACTAAAAGCCTCATTTGAAATTAAAATAAAAATAAATTGAGATGATTAAGAAAGTTTTTATTCTTATTTTGTGTTGTTCTACATTCAGGGTTTGAATAATAGTAAAAGCTTCATGACTTTGGGAAGAGCATTTCCCCCTTGGTCCCCGATGGGGCTGCCCTGCACCCAGACACTTGTCCTGGACTGGCTACTGAATCCCTGGAATTGGGCCTTAACGAATACTAGAAAAATAAGTATGACAGCAGAAATAGTAACATGTGAAAAGGAAAACAAACATCAAAACTCCGAGACATGGAATTTGAAAAGAGAGAGATTAAAACTGAAGAGACACTCATTTTAAGACAGACAAAAAGCTTTTTGTCATTTCGAAGGACAGCCCAAATTTCAGATGCATCAAGACATGGAACTGATCTAACAGAAAATGATATTTATATTATAGAAATTAATCCAGCAGAACTTTAAATATGATGGACTGATAATTTTCTTGTGATTCTCAATTGAGATCTTCCACATCATGTCTCATATTGGGTACCTGACAGGAGGTCTATGAAGATTGGTAGCAATTCATGTTCTGTAATATACTTAGAAATGTAAAAAAAAAAAAAACAAAAAAAAAAAAACACACCTCTTTCCTGCACAGTTCTTAAAGTTATTTTGCTAAAGTAAATTATGACAGATGGCTGGAATTGGAAAAAGATTATTAACAATGACTTCCTCATAGTATAGCTCACTGATCACTTTTGCACCGTGAGTGCATTTTCTTAAGTCTGTTCTATACACATTAAGCCAGATTCTCAGCCCTGTTACAGCTACTCTGTTCCACTCCAGTGATGCAAAGCAGCTGTAAAACCACCTTAACAGTCCCTTGAAGATTTCCCTTGTGTAAGGGGAATACCTGAGTGGTGTGGAACCAGTGTAGTGGTTCCTAGATGCCTCTTTCCATTCTGTGATGCAGGAGGCATGTCAGGGGAAAAGAGGAATGGTCATGGCATTCCTATGCCCCGGTGTTCCCTAGCTGCCAGAACAGCTCCTTAGGAGCCTCTGGCAGCCAATTAAACTTAGAGCAGCTGCTCCTAGTTGAGTCTCAGGACCAACCCAGCCTTCCAGCAACCTCAGGATCAGGGATCCTCCACCACTGAGCTATACAAAGTATGGAAAGTCCAGTCTCAAGGATCTGGCCTATTGAGTCTTGGCATGCACCAGGTCATTCCTTTATAATCTAATTTTACAGAAAACACATTAATAATAGAAGGGGAGCTCTAAACTCCCTTTCCCGAGTTTATTAGAAAACTGATATTAGTTATTTGTATTGTGGTAGCCTCTAGAGCCCTCAATCAGGTATTGGGCTCCGTACACACATATAACAAGGACAGCCCCTGCTCCAGATGGCTTACATCTAAGTAAATGGTAATGGACAACAGGTAAACATAACCGAGAGTCAGGGGAGCATGTTAACAGTGAGATACAGCAGAACCCTTCTTTTATGAACTAACTGGGGATTGGGAAGTTAATATAATGGAAAAGTTCATAAAATTTAACATCTCAAAATTACAGTAGGTCCTTAAGTTGCTGTATGGTGCATTGCTTCTTTCTTGTCTTCCAAACCACTGCAAAGTGATTTCCAATGCATTAAAGGCATCGAAATGTGAAGGGATATCAACTTGCTCTTCATCAACATCATTTTGTTATGCAATTTTTTTTCTTTTCCATTGGGAAAAATGGTTTGTCTAACTGATCATTGGCAAGATTGGTGTTTGTAAAATCGAGGTTCTACTGTAATTGTGATTAGTGTAATAAGCAGAGGTCACAGCACACAAGCTGCCTAGCCATTGCCAAGAGTTTTGTAGGCATCATGACAGAGAGGAATTTTAAGGAGGAATCTGAAGGAGGACAAGGTAGCAGCTTTGTGGATTTTTATGTGAAGCTTCTTCCATGCATAGAGGGTGGCAGAGGAGAAAACAGGAAAGTGGCTGAAGGAAAACTGGACAGATGGCTGAAGAAGGCCTTTCTGCTGCATTCAACATTGTTGACTATAAGATACTGGGGTCTTAGAGAGGTAGCCAGGACCATACACTAAAATGGTTTGAGTTCTTCTTGGAGAGATGAACCCAACAAATAGTGATAGGAAACTGCACCTAGACCCCTCCCTTGTAGAATGCTACAAGGATCAATTCTCTGGTCCTATTCAACATCTACATGAAGCCACTAGGTGAAAACTGATCAGATGACATGGATTCAGGTGACAGCAATATGTAGCTGACACACCACTCTACCTATCCTTCACCGCATACAACTATACCACTACCACCCAGGTGGCCCTGTGCTTGGATGAGAGCAGCTCATAGATGAAGAATTGATGATTGAAGCTGAGCCCAAGGAAAACCGAGGTGATACTAGTGGGGAGAGAAAAATAGTTTGAGGAGTTAGTAGTCACATCTCTTTTGAGACCTCATTTGGGGCCTTTGGTTGAAGATACATACCCAAAATTGGTCAAGTCAGTTAGCAGCTTAGGAGCACTCCTTCATTCCTCACAGATGCTAAGCTCTCACAAAGCAGTATCTGTGAGTAACGCTTTGTACCATCTCGGGTTGTCTAGGAGACTCTGTCCCACCATGGCAAACAATGACCTGGCCTCATTCACGCCTTTTGTCACCTTTGGCTGCTAGACTACAGCAATGTAATATGCCTGGGCATGAGACCTTCAGTTGCTTAGGAAACTCCAACTGGTGCAGAACACTGCAGCATGTCTCTGCAGCAACACTGGCCATCACAAACACCAGATGCAGATTAAGATTTATTGGGGCCCTGCGCACAAAGAACATGTGGGCCCACACCCTGGGGGTCCAGGAGCACCAGAATTGAGAGGTCCAGGACCATCCCCCGCCCACTTTTTAACATGGGCATAGTAGCCTTGGGCAGGGGCTGCGCTTTGCAGCGACAGAGCTGATAAAGTGATCAGCTCCCCTGCCACAAGGCCCAGCCCCTGCTAGCGGCTCCACCAGCCTTTTCCCGGAGGGGGGCTGAGGTGGGCCTTAGCTCCCCATCACCACCAAGCCCCTCCACTTCTCCCCAAGACCCCGCCCCTTGGGCAGGCCAGAAGCCGGAGCTGGGCAGTGGTAAGAGCCACCCAGGGAGCCCAGACCGCTGTGGGGGGCCCCAGACCCTCCACTTGCCCTGGGCAGCACACCTTGTGGGGTTGGGACATGGGCATGGGGCTGCTCTCAGGCACCCTGGCCCCCACCCAGGGCAGGTGGAGGGTACAGAGCGTCCCACTGCAGACCGGACTCCCTGGGCAGCTCTTACCGTTGCCTGCCTTGGCCAGGGGAGCTGGGCGCTGGGGTGAAGAGGAGAAACAGGGGGCAGGGCCACAGTTCCAGTGTCCCCCCCACTTCTACCCAAGTTCCAGTGCTCCTGTGGGAGTCCCCAAATTGGCCCGGGGTCCTGGGCATGTGGCCCACAGGTCCCTGTGTGAATCCACCAGTGCAAACACATCAAACTTGTCTTCTGCTCCCTACACTGGCTTCCCATGGAATATCAAATGAAGTTCAAGGTCTCAGTCCTTATCTTCAATGCATTCAATGGCCTAGAGGCCCAGGGTCTCTAACGTATCAGCTAAAGCTCTGGGATGAAGACTGTGATTGACAACTCTACTCCTCTGACACCATGAAACTTTCTACAACAAGGGTAAAGCTTGTCTGTGCAGGAGGCAGAGCTTTTTCAGGGGGATGGCCCACAATTGTAGAATGAATTGCACCAGGAACTAAGGACCATAACAAACCTCCCTACTTTCTGCTCTAAGTGCAAGGCATATGTCTTTGACCTTGCCTTCTCTAACCTACATAAAAGACCATTTGTATAAATATTATGAAACAAATAAATATATACAAATTTTAAAAAATTGTAACAAAAAATTCTACTGCACACAATTCTGTGCATGGGAAGAGTATGAGAGAACAAACATGTGACAGATATCAGTCATGTTGCTTAATGCACTACTGGAAAATACTTGGATACTATTGTGATGAACATACATAAGAACCTATACAGAATAGAAGGCTGGCATCATGGGCAAAGTGCAGACAGAGATCAATGGCTTGATAACAAATAAAAGGTGATAGGGTGAAGGTATGCTATGAAGGGCCTTAAAAGTGAAGATAAATACAGTAGTTTGTGTCTGATGCAGTGAAAAGGGGAACAAGTGGAGAAAGGCAAAGAGAGGAGTAATGTAGTTGGCTTGACAAGCCATGAAGATGATCTTAGCAGTCGTGTTTGAAATGGGGTGGGGGCAGGGGCAAGATGACATTTACCAAGGCCAGAAAAGAGGATGTATTTAGTCCTGTCCACACTCTGAGTTAACACAACTTAAAAGTAAGTAGCATAGTTTGCTTCCACATGATGCAAGTTTTTGAAATGGTGTTCAAATCTTTGTAATTTAAACATGGTTTATTTCCCAGATCCCTAAATGGCTCCCTTAAGAATTGAACTTACAACCCTGTTTAGCAGGCCAATGCTCAAACCACTGAGCTATCCCTCTCCCTTCCAGTAAATGTTAGATGGATCTGATATGATTCACAGGGTCACTGTGGACAGTGTAACTGATGCATGGCCACCCATGACTGACTGACCATCCATTTCTCATATATTTCTATTGTGGCCCTCACCATAGTATCTCTGTGCTGAACAAGTTAAATTAGATCTGCCTGCTGTCTGTCTGTATAGGGCTAGCTAGTGGAGTCTGGACATTATTTCTTCTGGGTTCTGGAAAGCTCTACTTTTTTATTATTATTATTTTCTTGACTGGTTATACTGAGAAAGCTTTAGCAAGGGAGTTGGATTGTGCAGTGTATTCTACCATCAGTCAGACTTTGGCTCAGTTTCATCTCCTCCATTAAATCGTTCCACAGCCAGCCAATCAGGATGCTTTGTCCCTGACTAGCATCTCTACACTGCACACTAAGCCCTGGCTCTGACCCAGGTTTGAGCCCAAATCCTCCTTCCAGTCACACACAAATCAGGTCAGCAAGCACTCAGGACCTGGGTCAGTGCCAGAGTCCCACTGTGACTAAGCTCTGTAGTTCTGCAGTGTGGATGCTGCTCAAGCCGCAGACCTGAGTCAGAAAGTCTGTATAGTACAGTAAGCATGAGTTAGCACAGCTACGGGCAGGGCCGTCCCTACCCACATACAAAGTACACAGCTGTGTAGGGCACCAGGAAATTTGGGGCACCAAATTTCCTGGTGCCCTACACAGCTGGGTGCTGCTCCAGCCCCTGCGCCGCCTCTTCCCCATGGCCCTCACCTCTGCTCTGCCCCTGCCCCGCCCCCACTTCACCCCTTCCCCAAAGCCCCTGCCCTGCCCCACCCCGCCTCTTCCCACCCCCGCCTCCACTCTCCTGAGGACTGCAGCAGGGGTAGGATGCCCTGCACTCACTGGCGGCGATAAGTGGAACAACCTGGCCCCAAACCCACTCCATGCCGCCAGCTCCCACCCGTGCCACCGGTGAGAGCTGGGGGGTGGTTTTCCCTCTGCCCCCCAAGCCTGCTCCTGCCCCCCCCAGAGGCCTGGGGCCAGCCTCCCCCCCACAGAGGCCTGGGGCTCCACACATCCCCAGCGGGGGGGCTGCATAGGGCATCAAAATGGCTAGGGATGGCCCTGGCTACAGGTACATCTATATAGAAAGCAAGATGCCGTGGCAGTGAGTCTCAGAGCCTGGGTCTACAGACTGGGGCTCATGCTACAGCGCTAAGAATAGCTGTATAGACATTTGGGCTCTGAAGACCACCACCCCAGGCCTCAGAGCCCAAACTACACAGGCTTTGTCTTGGGAGCTTGCTCGTTGTACCCCAGGTCCAGCAATTTTAAGCCCAGGCTTATAATGCAATGTGGCCACTCAAGTTCAGGCTTGGAAACACTGAGTCCACAAGCTCATGTCCCACAGACCTAGGTTTTCAATGCACTGGAGACATATACCCCTAATGGGGACAGAACTCAGGTGCTGCTGCTCTGAATGCAGGTGTTTTTATTCCTTTTAAAGGCAGCCTGAGGGTTTGTGCCTGTTTTATATGCTGGGCTAGAGAGGGCAGTGGTGCACAGACAAAAACGCTAGATTGTATGCAGTGTTGTTCTATCCCTGTTGGTCCCAGGATATTAGAGACAAAGTGGGTGAGGTGATATCTTTTATTGGACCAGCTTCTACTGGTGAGAGAGACAAGCTTTCAAGCTTACATAGAGCTCTTCTTCAGGCCTGGGAAAGGCACTTAGAGTGTCACTGCTAAGTACAAGTTGGAACAGCTTGTTTAGCATAAGTAGTTTACACATGTGTTAACTCCTTATGCCAATCTGTTCCACCTTGTATTTAGCAGTGACACTTTGAGTACCTTTCCCAGACTGAAGAAGAGCTCTGTGTAAGCTTGAAAGCTTGTCTCTCTCACCAGTAGAAGCTGGTCCAATAAAAGGTATCACCTCACCCACCTCCTCTGGACTGACAGTTTTCTTACTGACTTTACTGGGAACTGGACTAGCCCTTTAGCCAACACCGTAACGTGCTCATACTGCTTCATCGACGGGGTTAAATTGTTCAAAGTCCACTTGCTAATTCTCGCTCATGCTAGTGAGACATTCGAAATCTTTCATGCTGTTTGTTTTAACAACCTCCCCTCCCCGCACTGCGCGACAGCTAAATTGTGCTGGCTAAACCATTCCCACAAAGCGCCAAGGAAGGGTAAGGCTTTGACTGAATCCGATTGGCAAAAGTCAATACTGGAAACGGGTCTTACAGAAACACAGGCCCGCTGCAGCACTGACAAGGCCGCCAGGATGTTCCCTGCTCCCCGCGCCGCCTGAACTGGTAACAAATAAATTGCACGTGGGAGCATCTGGGGATTATTTGCTTTTGTCCCAGAACTGACGCGCGCGCGCGTGGGGGCGTTTTTAACCAAGCTGGAAGAGGAGGGAGAAGGAGATTGTAAATGTCTCAGGGAAACACGCAGCAAAACCCTTCCTCCGGGGCGGAGCTGCTCTGCTACCTCGAAATGGCTGCAGCAGGAACGGAGGCTGGGCCACGCTGCGCCTTGTTTACCCTGGCCCACCCGGCTCATTGCAGCAGCGGCATCCGAAGGGCAGGAGGCCGGGCTCGGTGGGAGGAGGGCGGGGTGGGTGTCTGCAGGAGGCTGGGCTGATGACACTGAGAAGGGGGCTGTCTCCTGCCTGCGCCCTCCCCCGGCTCCGGACAGGAGCAGCAGTCACAGACGCGCGCTCCGGCCCAGGCCAGCCGCGGCAGCAGCGCCTTGACTGAGGCCGCCCGCTGCAGAGGCCGAGCCCAGGGCGGACACGTGCGCCAGCCCCGCACCTCCGGCCGGGGACCCGCTCCATGTTGTTGACTCCTTGCGGCCGCCGCCTCCTGCCGCTCGTTCTCCTTTGCTACCGGCAGTGTCAAGCTCCGGGTAAGCGTCCCCCGCCGCCGCCTCGCCCGGCCTCGGGGCTGCCTGCCCCGCCGCCCGCGTGGGAGCTGACGCGGCCCGGAGGGCAACGCTCGCCCCGCAGGACTGTTTGCCCTAAGCGGGAGGAGCCTCTCCCCACGTAGGCGCGCAGCCTCCTGCCTTGGTACGCTCCATGTGGATCCCAGACTCCTCTCGTGGGGCTGTGGGGAAGTTTGTGCCCGGTTTCTTCATCAGTGTTGGGCGGGCCCATAGTTACCCCCTTGCCCCTCTCCCTTTGCCAGCTGCGCGGGGGTGAACAAAAATGTGGCCCACTGAGTTCTAACCGCACCCCCATGGCTGCCCTTACCTTCAGTGCGGAGCCATGGCCCACAGAGTACAGACAGATCCTGCCTTGCGCTCCTCCGTGGCCAGGGCTAGATTAAAACAACTCTCCTACTCCGAAATGAAACTTCCTCTCCAAAAAAACACTTCCTTCCACCCTCATTAAGCCTTGCTGTAACCCAACTTCTCTAGTGTAAATTGCCTATACAGCGCTAGGGCCCGAGGCCTCAATTTAGATCCCATCCCCTCTGGAATCATCCCTTCTTACCTTGTTTTCCTCCCTCCCTTCCTTCAGTCCCCCACCTGCCCCCCCTTGGAAATCTGTCTGTAGGTAATCAGCTGCCTGCTGCCCTTTCTCACTGAATGAGGGGCTCAGATCCCTCCCAATGATCATCCTGGCTCTATTTTTGATCCAAGTGGTTTCCAGAGCATGGAGTATTGCATGCTGGGATCTTTAGCCACTTGCATCTCTTTAGAAAAGATTAACACAACTGAACTCATGTCTGTTTTATAAAATATACAGGCCCGCCAACAGCAATTCCAAACAGTCAAAGGGCCCCCATGCATGCACAAACCACTCCTGCACGGATGCAGTCCGCCTGACATTTGGGTAGTGCTGGTGCCCAACGGGCTGCTAGACGTGCTCTTCCGGCACGGCTAGGGCTTCCATATGCCCAGCCAGTAGGGTTGCCAACTGTCTAATCATGCAAACCCAAGACCTTTGCCCTGCCCCACCCCATCCCTGGGACCATGCTCCTGTCCCACCCCTTCTCTGAGGCCCTGCCTCCTGCTCACTCCCTCCGCCTTCCTCTGTGGCTCACTCTTCCCCCACCCTCACTCACTTCACCAGGCTGGGGCAGGGAATTGGGGTGTGGGTTTTGGGAGGAAGTAGAGGGTGTGGGCTCTAGGCTGGGGCAGGGGGTTGGGGTGAGGAGGGAGTCAGGGGGTTGGCGCTTACCTCAGGTGGCTTTCAAAAGCAATCTGCACACCCCTCTGGCAGTGGCTTCTAGGTGGGGACCCAGGGGGTCGCCACTCACTGCTGACTGCAGGCATCGCCAACATAGCTCCCATTGGCCGCTGTTCTCGGCCAATGGGAGCTGCAGAGTTGGGGCGAGGGGAGCGCACGGAGACCCCCTCCCCAGGGGCCACCGGGGCATCAGTCACTTCCGGGAGTGGTTCAGAGTGAGGGCGGGCGGGCAACCTGCCTTAGCCCTGCTGAGCTGCCAGCGGTGGCCCTTTTAAATCGCCCGGCCCCCTGGGCAGTTGCGCCCGTTGCCCCCTCCATCAGCGGGCCTGAAAATATAGGAGTAGCAATTGTACACCTGGCAGCTTGCCATGGTCCCCTTAGTTGGGCAATATTTGGGCCATCCTTGCTAAGTATAATGTTTAAATTATATGGATGCCACACTGTTTCCTGCAGTTGACTGAGGCATCTGCTTCCTAGATCCTCCTGTATCATTCTACCATTTACTATCTTTTCTAATTTCCTGCTTCATTTGACGGAGAGTCTGCTCTGTGCTTTACATATGAATGTTAACATTCTTCATTTTATCTTTTTAAAGTGCAAAGTGCCTGATTGAATTTCCCTGTGTATCTACAGAACAGATACAGCGCAAGCACAGCAGCATAAGTTTACTCATTGGCAAGGAATAAAAGAGCCCCATACTTTTAATGATGAAGGGATAGTTCAGTCTCCATAAAACCTTGGCCTTTACTGAAATTGCCAACAAGGGTGCAGGCTCTGTGATGTGAACACCAGTCCACTGGTACCTGGACTAAGACAATCAAACAGCTGTCAAATAGTAACAACCTTTTCTCACTAGTGACCTGTACAAGTGAAAGACTGTCTTTCTCTTAATCAGTTTTGAGCCATCTAGTCCCTCAAGTAATTAATTTTTCAAATATTTTCTCATATGGTGAACAGCATTTTCCAATTGGTATTTGTTTGTCCCCTGTTCTTAGACTAGGCAATCTATGATAACAGTCTAATCTGTAGGGGGTCGGGGGTGTATGTGTGTTTTAGAGTGTTAGAAACACCTAACAGATACTTAACAGACTAATAGGTCAACATCCTTTGGCAGGCTTCCCAGAGGATTGTAGCCCTGCAAGGTTTCAGTGCATTGTAAGTGGTGAGCACTGCCCCCTCTCCCCCCCTCAGGAGGGGGGAATCTGAGGGCAGGTCTTCACTACGGGGTGGGGGTCAATTTAAGATACGCAAATTCAGCTACGCGAATAGCGTAGCTGAATTCGACGTATCGGAGCCGACTTACCCCGCTGTGAGGACGGCGGCAAAATCGACCTCCGCGGCTCCCCATCGACGGCGCTTACTCCTACCTCTGCTGGTGGAGTAAGCGCATCGATTCGGGGATCGATTGTCGCGTCCCGACGAGACGAGATAATTCGATCCCCGAGAGATCGATTTCTATTCCCCCCCCCCCCCCCCCCCCCCCCGATTCAGGTGGGTAGTGTAGACCTAGCCACAGTTAACAGATACACTCTTATCTCCTACAGATATTAGCAAAAGCCCGGCCATGTAAATGCTTGGTAGCTGGAGGGGTTTGGGATGAAAGGGGAAAGGGAGCAGCTTTTCTGTGGTAATCAACTAAAGCTAAATCAATATCAGCCTCTCTTAAACCTATTTAAGAAGACCTATACAAGGAGTTCGCACCAATTTAACTACATAAATTTAGAAACCAGTTTCTTAAATGGGTGTAATTTCAGTTTGTAGCCTAGATATTAGCATTTCAATGTTACAGAAAACTTGATTTTAAAATAGTTTTAATAAGAATTTTTAAAAAGTAGAATCACTTCTATTGGTTATGATTTTATAAAAGCTTTTTATAAAGTTTAAATTTTGGGCCAGATTGAAGTTGATGTTATCCACTGAAAGGTATGAAGAAATACATGGTTTGATACCTCTATTTTGCTTGCTTTCTTCCACTCTTTCCGTTAGTGGTCTTTAGTCCTTTGTTATTATTTGTTGTTATTATTTATAGTTTTATAATAATAATAATAAACAATCCCTTTCTTGTTTCACTTTTGTTGTTTCTTCAATCTTTGTTTTATTTATTGGTTCTTCATTTGAGTTGATTATTTTAAATGTTTGTGAAGCAGCTTTCTCTCTGATTTATTTGTAACTTAATACAATCCTTTTGGTTGTTTATTTTTACAGGTATATTTACATTTGGAGCTAAAGAAAATGTTAAAATCTAAATAGGGAGAAACAAGTAGTGGCTGGAAAAGTGATTGTAATGTCTAAATTTCTGAGAGTACTTGTATTATGCATGGCTAGTTATGGTCAGTTTCAGGACAGCTGACCATTCAATAGGTGACAAAATTACTAACCTGTAATGTTAGTCTTCCTTAAAGTATAGATTTTTAAAATTTTCAAGTGGGAGATGTTATCTAATGTTTGAAGAAGTTTCTAGAAGATTGGTTTGTGACCTGACTGAACTCTTTACTGGCAACAAATGATTTTTGTTCTCTCTTCAAAAATCTGTGTGTATATTGGTGGGGTGATATATGGAACCAGGTATTGTATCTGTTCTGTGTACAGTTATGGGGATTTTGATCTCCAGGGCTATTAATCTGGCACCTTTCACAAGCACTAAACTCACATACAAATCCCTTAAAAGAAATAACTACTACAAACAATCAATCAAAAACCCTGAGCTAGCCTTGCATCTGAGCTAGCCTTGCATCTGGTTACCTGTTGCAGATTCTGCAGTACTTGAGTAAGTTAATTTATTATAGGCTAGCACTGAGGTTAATAAAGGTCCACATTGATGTGTCCACCTAACTCGCTAGTATTTATTCTGCGTGGTGTGTCTTTTCTGTTTTCTGTGCCTTTCTTAACTTCTGTCTGGCTGTTTCTTAGTTTCTGTGGTGATTCTCTTACAGTTTCATGGCATCCAACTTCTGTAGGCATCCCAGTTATGAGTGTGTTTTTTGTTTTTATCTTATTAGTAATACAAAACTATTTTTTCAGCTTCTTTGTATATCTAAGCATCAGTGCTCTTTTTTAATCTTAACTGTTATCCAGTTACATAATATCCTTTCTATAATATGATGCACAGAACTAGGAAGTCCTTTGTAAAGTACCTTATTTACCTCTATTTGTGTTCTATTTATGGTGATAATTTACATTCAGGAGTGTGGAAAGAGCTTTTATAGGCATCATAAACACTGAGCCACAAGTTCAGGGTCAGCTTGCTGCTTCCATGGGGGAAAATTGCACAGAAGGGCTAGGAATATCTGTGTATTTCAGCTTGTGGAGTTTTTATAGAATCAGTGGGGGTATGTGATTTTTCCCCCCCCCATACTCCCATTCCTCTGGAATGAGTAAGGAGCACAATATTCCAGATCTGTGGGGGTTTCCCAAGTACTTTGAGGCAATCCCATAGATCTTGGGATCTGTAGAGAACTTTTGACCCATTTAACATCCTAGGTGTTGTAATAATTTTTTAATTATAATTTCAAACAGTTATCCCTTTCTTCTCTAGCCCCCAAAGTTCTGTTCCTGCTGGCCCACAAGTGGACACTGAAGCAGTCAGTGAAGAGAATCAAGCGCTCAGTTCCACAAGAGTGAGTAGATACAGCCCTCCAGGGTTTATTTCATTCACTCCCTGCTCACTCCCTCCCCACTCAGGGTTTCCTTTACCTCACCCCTGGAGACTCATTGGTCAGAACTGTGTGAGTTAAGGAAGAAGAATAGGAGCTCTTTCTGGGAAAAGAAGAGATGAAATAATATACAGATGGGAGAGCGTCGGGGGAGGGAGCAGCGCATTGAACCATTATGTCTGAATTATTGATGCATACAGGATGAAATCTTTTTGGAAGGGGAAATAATACAAAGTAGTCAGATTTAGCTGTAGTGAGATACGGATTAGAAGCTTCTTAGGCCCCAAATTGACAGCAGCAAAGCCCATGTGGACAGCTGTATGATAGTTGAGCACTGGCACTATCATAGCAGTTGAAAATAATGAAGAAAGGAGAGCTGGCAAGAGAAGAGGCCAGATTTGCTGGAGGTGTTGCATCATTCTTCTCCAGTGCCAGCTGGGAGAGATTCCAGGAGTACCCATTCTGGAAAACTTTGGAAAACTGATGCTACCTAAAAATGTGACCACCTTCCTTCCCCTGTCTTTCATAAAGACAAACATAAAACGCTTTTTCTCCCCTTGGTGGGGTACAGTGTATCTTCCCTGATCCTTTCACTCTAATTTCCTTATATAACCCCAAAGTCTTTTCTGGAAGTTGTCCTTTCCTGTCTGAGGCCTTGTCAACACTAGAAAATGTCTGCCAGTAGAAATATACCAAGATAGCAATACAGGAAAGCCCCCTGACTGGAGGAGCATTTTATACCAGCAAATTAGTTCTTTTGCTGGTATATCCTGTACTAGTTCTCTAAATAAAATGATCTATCCTGGCAAAAGGACTTTTTTGCAAGTATAACTGCATCTATGCCAGGGCCAGCCCACAACATTTTGGCACCTGAGGTGGGGGAGCTCAAATGATGCCCCCATGCCCCCTCGCTTGGGCCAAAACTTTGAAAGGTCTCAATTCTGCCTTCTTCCTGCTCTACTCCTCTCATGGTACTGCTCTGCTACCTAACCCAATAAAAGAGAACTATCAACTTAAAATGCCTTGTTCAAAAATTTTAAGTAACACTTAACTGTCAAACCCCTGAACAGCAAATGTAACTTTTCTTGTCTGCATAGTAAACACTGGCATTTTTATCTGTTTGAATAATCAAAGTGGTGCTTTCTATGCCTTCTTGGTTGCAAAGATTTGAACTGCTTCCTGCTGAAGGTCCACAGTCTGGGCCAGCTCATGCTCTCCTGAGATGGTTGCAAGGCCGGCCAGCCTCTCCTGTGTCATTGTGGAGCGTAGATGTGTGTTTATTAACTTCAGCTTGGAGAAGCTGCGTTCTCCACTGGCAACTCTTACAGGAAGTGTTAGAAGTAAGCCCAGAGCAACAAAAGCATTTGGAAAGAGGGTGGTCATCTTATTTGTGCACAGATATTCCAGAACAGCCTTTGGAGTTGATCCTGCTGAAATGTATCTTGAAAGGGCTTTCAGTTCATCACCTAAATCACTCGCATCAATATCGCGCATGTCATCATGTGTCAACACTGTCTCTAGTGCCCTGCATTGCTGGTGTAGGTCTTCTTCAGGTATAGTGAGGAGTTTGGGAATATCATACAACATCCCAAATATACTGCTGTGTTCCTTGAGCTGCAAGAAACGTTCTTCAATTGACGGTATTGCACAATCTAGCACCTGGTTAGAGAATTCAACTTTGAATTGTTGTTTGGGGTCTCTTATGGGATTATCCCGTGCCTCATAATCAAAATGTCGTCTTCCTCGGTGACTCCTGTATTCTTGAATGAGTGGGAAAATAGCTTCAGTGTAAAGTTCCTCTGGCAACTTCTGTGCACTCTTCACAACGTTTTGAAATCCCTCATCTGACCAGTTAGACTGTAGGTATGACCTTGCATTGTCTAGTTGTTCCATTGCTCCAGATATATCAAGGTCAACACCTTGGAGTCTCCTGCTTACAACATTTATTTCTATTTCTATTGTCATGCCACAATACTAAGCCACACAGAAATGTGAAGTTATGTATGTTTCTGGTGATTCCATTTCCCTCTGCCACTGTTCTCCCATGAACAGTTCCTGTCATAGCATTATCCTCCATAATGGCAACTATGGTATCCTCTATCTTCCCAATTTGGTGTTTGATAGGCTTTATCGCCCCCGCTTGACTTTCCCATCATGTGGCACTCAATGCTTTCAGTGTCAGAGAGGATGTTCCCAGATGTTGCTTCAAAATTTGCCGTTGATGTAGAGAAAAATACATAGATGCTTTGAATTACATTAAAAAATTCAGCAGCCTCACTAGAAGCTGATGCTGCGTCACTGAGCACCAAGTTCAATGAATGAGAACTGCATGGGACAAAAAAAGCTCAAGGGTTTAACTCTTGCATCTGTGTCTGCACTCCTCTATTTTTTCCTCTTATGTTGGCACCATTATCGTAGCCCTGACATCTCATGTCAGCTATTGCAAATCCCGTATCTTCCAGCTTTTTAAGAAGCACATTTATCAGTATCATCAATGTCAATAAATTCTAGAAAATGCTCTCTGACAGTCACCATTGCAGGGACATTGTCACTAGGTTCTGTTGTTGTTACAAAATGCACCATTAAAGTCATTTGTTCTGTATGGCTGATGTCAGGTGTGCAGTCCAGAATAACAGAGTAATATCTTGCTGACTTCAGATCTGCCACAATCTTCTGTTTGACTTTTGTTGCCAGTAACTGTATGATCTCATTTTGAATTGTTTTTCCAAGGTAGTCGTGTGTGTACATTTCTTGGGTGGTGACTCTTCTTAGATGCTCCTGGAATACAGCATCAAACTCAGCCATCAGCTCCACAATTTTAAGGAAGTTTCCATTGTTTGGCACATACAGCTAATCTGAAGTGCCACGCAGTGCTAGGTTTTGGGTAGCAAGCATTCTCACAATGGGAATGAGCCTTTTCAGAACATTTTGCCAGTAAAGAGACTCTGATGCAATCTTCTCTTGATGCTGATCATCTATGATAGCCTTTAACCTTAGACTCATCTCAAGCTCTTTCCACCTATCGAATGCTCTCTGGTGATTTGCTGTCTTCTCATGGCATGCCAGATTTCTAGCCAGATTTTTCCAGTCCTTTATTCCTGTAGAACCCAGTGTAGCTGGAACATTAGACTGGAAGAGTTTGCAACAAGAACAGTATGCAGCATTCTGGGTTTTTGAGTACATAAGCCCTGGCCTCTCCACTTTGTCACCATTGGGGATTTTACACCAGTAATGTGTTGGATGGAAACTTCTATTTTCATTGTCTTTGGGGAAGTTTTTCACTTGCTGTGGCCCATGCCCTACAAGGAAGTCCCTCAGGCTATTGCTCAAGTGGGTCCACAGTCCTGGATCATCTAGACGTAAGGAACTAAACTCAGCAGCAGCTGTTTCTTGTGACTCCATCACACTCTTCTCTGATCTACACTTTTCTTCAGGAATGTGCATGGTTACATCCATTTGAAATGGAGATATGTATGCTGCAGTAGCTGCCGGGTCACCTGCACTCTAAGTACTGGAAGATCAGGCATCTCCTCACCACTCACATCCTCGGTGGGGCCGGAATGCTCACCGTGAACATTTGTGTCTAGTTATCTCAGGAATGCTCCTTCCTGCTTAGACAGAAAAGCTTCCTTTGCTTTCTTTCTTTTTCGGAATGCTGCCCCAGAGGGGCGTTTTCTTCTTTCACTCATGACTGCTGTTCTGTGCCAGCTATAGTGCCTCTCAACACTCAATTGAAGGGGACAAATAAGCAGGGCCTGAGTGAGGGAAGATATCAGCGTCTTACAAGCCTAACTGGCTCCTGCTACTTCAGTTGACTGCCTGTTCTCCTGAAGTGGGTTCAGGGAAGCAGCAGGAAACAGAAAGCTCCCTGAGAAGCTGATGTTAATTACTTCAGGCTCCTGGGGGTGCTAGGGAGATACATAATAGGTCCCCCCTCCTCTCTCTCCCTGCAGCTCCTGCTGCTTTCTGTTATTCCCTCTCACCTTTTCTCCTGCCTGCCTGTTATGTCTCTTGTGCTCTCCTTCCTCCAGCACAGCACTTCACCATCTCTGTGCATCTAGAGCAGAGAGAATACATATGCACCAGCAGCAGACACAATTTTCTACACTCTGGGTCCTAGTGGCACTCCCCCACAGTCTGGCACATGAGGCGGCCGCCTCAGGTCACCTCATGGTAAGGCCAGCCCTAGCTTTTGCCGGAACAACCATGTTGGTTAGGGGTGTGATTCCCCCCTCCCCCTGACCCTCTATATCAACGTAGCTATGCAGCAAAACTTTTAAGTATAGACCAGGCCTGAGCCTGACACAATGTATTGTTTGTCAGGAACGCTTTTTCTGTCTTTCTCAGTCAGGATCTCTAATCCTAATCCTTTACTCCCCCTTCCCTGCATTGTTCCTCTACTGAGTCTACTGAGTTTGCCGAGTCTATCTTCTTGGTAGCTGTATCTTTGCATGTAGTTTAACTTACACCTGTGCAAATCCATTGAATCTGGGATGCCCAGGTATAAGTTGATGCAGAATTTGCTGCTTTTTGTTTGGTTTGTGTGTGTTGCATGTTTAAAAATATAATTTTTGTAAAAAGCAAAAAGATTTGGAAATACACCATTTTAAATAGTCCTTTCCCTCCTCCCCAGGACTTTGTACCGCTCTGTGCCTTTCGACATGGAAGCTGTAGAAATGACCTCCTTTAAACGACCTCATTCTGAGGATGATGTGGCTAATGTGGATGAAATTAAAAGGCAAAAGATCTCAGAAGAGTCTAAGACAGGAAGCAAATCTGAGCAAAGCATTGACATTGTAACTGAACAACCTGGGAAACCTTTGCTTGAGGACAAGAAAGATGATATAATCCTGAATGAAGAAGGTGAGGAAGAAGATAATGAACTTGAGGAAAGTGATGAAGAAGGGGACCCAGAGAGCTTTGCAGACATGATGAAGCATGGACTAATAGAACTTGATGTTGGCATTACAAAGTTTGTTAGCTCTCACAAAGGGTTTTCTGGAATCTTAAAAGAGAGGTAACTTTTCATCTTGCAATCCGCTGTATTTTAATTCCTTAGCAATTATTCCCCATTTTCCTTCTCTGTTTAGCCGAGGCGTCAGATACCATCATCTCTGGTATAACACCAACACGTATCAACATACAGTAGGATTATCTGCAGGTGTGCTTCACTGCTTTCTTTTCTTAAAACTAGGGCTCTGAGAAAGCTTCAATTTGTACATGGTTGGTGCCTTTCTAAAGTGTTTGTGTTCTGCTGAATAAAACTGAGAAAAGGTACTCTAAATGATAGGAAGATAATCTTATATTAATTTGCAATTTGACTTACTTTCGGCCAACTGTTTACAAAATATACAATCTAGTTACAATACGTACTATGCACACTAAAAGTACCGCTAATCTATGTAAAAGACGTGACAAAATATTTATGATCCCAAAGTCAAAAAACTTTTGAAAAAACAAGTTAAAGTTGCTATGTGATAATCTGATAGTCTCTTCTGGTGCTAAAATTTATAAATCTTGACAGTTATAACATTATGTACAAAACTAAAGAACTTGAAAATAATTGAGGATATCACAAATCACACTGCCTACATAATAAACTCCTTATTCTTATTTCATTATAACACAGCATTCTTAACTCTTACTTAAAATAAATACTGTCTTTCACCAGAAATCTCAAAATATAAATTCAGAACCTTTCTGAAGAAACAGTGCACAAATTATTGCACCAATTCAGCAAATCACTTAAACATATTTTTGCCTAATCAGTTTCAAATTAAAGTCATCCTGTATGTACATAGTTTTACCATAAATAGACGTTGTTATGCACTTTTTCTCTGAAACTGCAGATACAACATAATCTTCAAAAAAAAGACACTCTGTTATCCCTATTTATTGGTGGCTATTCCTTATCCATATGAAAGATGTTTCTTTTGAGAGATCTGGCAAGATAACGACAGCCTCACTTACTTGCATTCAGTTTTGGGTGAATACCAGTAAGAAGTGTTTGATAGTTTTGTTCAAATTAAAAAATGTGGATTCATCACATCTCTACGTTTAAACTCAGTTGGCAAAACATGACCTTGATACTGTCTTGACAGAGATGTTTGCAGTCTCATTATGGTCCTTCCACCCCCCCATTTTGACCCTTATGACTTTTATAAGCATATCTAACTGAGGCATTTGTAATGTGTCCTTCACCATAGTGTCTATGGGAAAATAATAAAGAAGGTATTTTGCCAAACTGACGTGACTTTATAGAGGTGTGATACGTTCATGTGTGGATTTTGGATGTAATGCAATAGAAACATCTCACAGTGAAGCCTCATTTTCCCATCTTACTTTCAGCATTTCACAATCAGTTGACAGCTTTTTCTCTCAGCTGTTCTAAAATTCTTATTTTAGAAAATACAACTTATCCTGGCTTTACTAATGTAGAAAGAAAGTCCTTTATGTTCCCTCTATTGGCACCAATTCACTGTCTCTCTTTTTCTATTTTTTTTTCTTTTTTTCTTTTTTAAAAGACTGGATCAGAATCTGCTTTGCTACTATAGTGAATATCCAGAAGAACTCTTACTTCAGTGGAGTTCTCTGTATTTCCACCCGCAGAGCTGTGAACAGAAATCTGACTCATTCTCCCTGGGAAAAGAATGAGTTGAGCCATAATGTACTGCTAGCACTGAAGAATGTTGGTTGAAGTGACAGAGTTAATGTACTAATTCATGAAATAACAGTACAGTAGAATCTTTGAAATTCTTATTAACAGCTAGGGGTGAGAGAGTAAATTTCTGAGCTCTGCAACTTAGCAAGTAATCAACCAATTCAAATAATACATTATATAAAGTACTTTGTTCATCTACGTGAGGAGCCTAGTTAGCTACTTATTAGACTAATAAATGTTATAGTATATTTGATTAAATAAGGAGGCCTCAGTAGCATGAAGATTCACAACAGTGATCTGCTCTTACCTTTGTTGGGAAGTAGGGAGAGGCTGCTTGCTTCTTTGTGTGAATGACAGATAGAGATCAAATTATCTCGTTACTGTTGTTTATAAAAATTCTTGGGTAAATAGATGAAAGTCAGGATATAGTTTAAAATGGTGATCTGTAAAGGAAGGCTCAAGAATTGACCCACACCCTCTTTTTTTTTTTAATGTCCACTTGCACCGTTCCTGTAATTTCAAATAACTTTTTTTTACATTCCCTGTCTTTCCTAATTTATATATACTCTTTCTCTTCTCTGATACCTTTGTAGATGAACCTACTATAAGGTGGGTGCACTAGTGACTGGTAAACTGTACTCAGAGTAGTTATCAGTGGTTCACGATCAAGCTGGAAAGGCATGTCAAGTGGGGTCCTATAGGGATCTGTCTTAAGTCTGGTTCTATTCAATTTCTTCATAAATTATTTGGATAATGGGATAGAGAGTACAGTTATAAAGTTTCCGGATGATACCGAGATTACAAGCGCTTTGGAGGGCAGAATTAGAATTCAAAATGATCTTGATAAAGTGGAGAAGTGTTCTGAATTAAGTAGGATGAAATTCAATAAGGATAAATTTAAAGTACTACGCTTAGGAAGGAATAATCAATTGCACCAATACAAAATGGGAAATGATTGCCTAGGAAAGAGTACTGCAGAAAAGGACCTGGGGGGTTACAGTGGATCACAAACTAAGTAACTAAATACATTGAGTCAACAGTGTAATACTGTTGCCAAAAAAAAAAAAAAAAAAGTGAACATCATTCTGGGGTGTATTAGCAGGGGTATTGTAAGCAAGAAGTAAGTAATTCTTCTACTCTACTCAACACAGATAAGGCCTCACCGGGAGTATTGTGTGGGAAAAATGTGGACAAATTGGAAACAGTACAGCGGAGAATAACAAAAATGATTAAAGGTCTAGAAAACATGACCTGTAAGGAAAGATGGAAAAAATTGGGTTTGTGTAGTTTGGAGAATTGAAGATTTGAGTGGGGGACATGATATCTGTCTTCAAGTTCATAAAATGTTGTTACAAAAAGGAGGGTGCTGAATTGTTCTCCTTAACCACTGAACAGAAGAACATAACGGTCATATCGAGTCAGACCAAAGGGCCATATAGCCCAGTATTCTGTCTTCCAACAGTGGCCAATGCCAGGTGCTTCAGAGGGAATGAACAGATAATCAAGTGATCCATCCCCTGTCGCCCATTCCCAGCTTCTGGCAAACAGAACACCATCCCTGCCTGTCCTGGCTAATAGCCATTGATGGACCTATCCTCCATGAACATATCTAGTTCTTTTTTGAACCAAAGGACAGGACAAGAAGTAATGGGATTAAATTGTAGCAAGGGAGCTTTAGGTTCGACATTAGGAAAAACTTCCTAACGGTATTTAAGCACTGGAACAAATTACTTCTGTCATTGGAGGTGTTTAAGAACAAGTTAGACAAACACCTGTCAGGGATGGTCTATCGATAATACAGTAACTCCTCACTTAAAGTCGTCCCGGTTAATGGTGTTTTGTTGTTACGTTGCTGATCAATTAGAGAACATGCTCATTTAAAATTGTGCAATGCTCCCTTATAATGTTGTTTGGCAGCTGCCTGCTAGAAAGAGCAGCCCATTGGAGCTAGCTGGTGGGGGCTTGGAACCAGGGTGGACTGGCAGCCCCCCTATCAGCTCCCCATTCCCCTAAGTTCCCTGTGCTGCAGCCACCCAGCAGGCTATCAATTACCGGCAGTTCAGCTGTCCCTCCCTGCACTACCATGTGTTGCTCCTGCCCTCTGCCTTGGAGCTGCTCCCAGGAGCCTCCTAGCCTCCTGCTTGCTGTGGGGGGAGGGGGGAGGGGAGGAGGGGTGGTGAGGGGGGCTAATATCAGGGTGTCCTCCCCCCTGCTCCTGCCCCCTCCTTCCCCATCTCCATAGAGTGGGGGAGGGGGAACGGGATGGACACAACAGGGCTCAGGACAGAGGGAGTTTGCTCGCAGCAGCTGCTGTCTCAACTTGCTGATCTACTTAAAAAGGCAATGTACTTCAAGTGTGGTCAGTGTACTTAAAGGGGCAATGCGCATCGCACGCTCTCTCTCTCTCTCTCTCACACACAAGGTGTGTGTCTCTGTCTGCCATGCTGTCTCCCCTCCCTCCATTTATGCTGCCTTGTAGAGTGTGAGGCTACATTAACAACAATGTGTTAACCCTTGAGGGCTCAGCTGAGTGCTAGTTCATCATTTAGCGGTAAGGCATTCCCTGGGAAATAGCCCACCCTCTGACTTCACCACCTCAACCAAGCATCACAGTCATCATTGCTGTGTACAGTATTAAATTGTTTGTTTAAAGCTTATAGTGTGTGTGTGTGTGTGTGTGTGTATATATATATATATATATATATATATATATATATATATATATATATATACACACACACACACACAGTATATATAGTCTTTTGTCTGGTGAAAAAAATTTCCCTGGAACGTAGCACCCCCATTTACATTAATTCTTATGGGGAAATTGGATTCGCTTAACATCGTTTTGCTTAAAGTAGCATTTTTCAGGAACATAACTACAACGTGAAGTGAGGAGTTACTGTACTTAGTCCTTTCTCAGTGTAGGGGATTGGACTGTGTGATCTATTGAGGTCCCTTCCAGTCCTACATTTCTATGATTCTTTTTAAATGCTAGTGACTTTAATATTCATGAATAACTCTACAGTAACAAACCAATATTTGTGCTTCTACTATGGAGGGGAAAAATAGGTATATTTTCATATTGAGTTTTCAAGTGATGATTGAAGATGATTCTGGAAAGTATCTAGTGTGTCTTTTGGGTAATTTTCTGTGGAGGGGAGAAAGCCTTTTAGTAGATGGCTGAAATTTTAATCTAGAAACTGAATAAAGTCTATTGGAAAATAGCAGAAAATAGCATTCTGTTCACAGAAGCCTTTAGTCTTCACTGTCTGTTTTTTAACCCTTTGTGTTTCTTTCTGTTAGATACTCAGACTTTGTCGTTCATGAAATAGGAAAAGATGGGTGCATAAGCCATTTAGATGACTTTTCTGTTCCAGTGGATGATGAGGTAAATTCTGAGTAGCTTTCAGAAATGGCTAGAAGATTTTTTTTTTTTTTTTAATTAAATCACTAATGAAAACTTATTCTGACTGTGTGAGAGTTACTGTTATTTTATATATATATATTAGGATCCTTCAGAAGAAATATTTACAGTTTTGTCAAATGAAGACAAGCAGCATTTAGAAGAGCTCCAACTTTTTAAGAACAAAGAAACCAGTGTTGCCATAGAGGTAAAATGGTAAAACGATACAAAGGACTTGGCTAACATATCCTTTTTGGGGAAGGAGATGGGTGTGTGCATGAAAACTAAATGCTAGGTATACAAGTGGTTTGTTGAGCTTTACATCAGAATAGGTGATGCTGAAAACTTGTAAATTTAGGACTTGATCCTGCAAAGACTTACAAGTGTACTGAACTATGCATGTGAGTACTAACCGTGGTTTCACTGGGACTATTCACTTGCATAAAATTAAGCACATGCCTAAGTGTTCGCAGGATTAGGGCTAATGCAGTATTTGGGTTTTCAGTGTATGAGTATTTTATAGAATGATTATATACAAGGGATTAAACAAACATGCACTTTGATGAAAGAATGTTTCCAAGGATAGCATGTGCTGATTTAATAGAAGACAGTGAATTTGATCTTCCACAATAAGAAGAAAAAAGGTACAAGAGGAAGAAGAGTTTTGTGGCTATTTTTAAATAACACAAATATGAATAACTGCTGAGCTGATTTAGGGGCAAAAATTTGGTTTAGGATTAATAAGCGTTCCTACATTAAAAAAAAATTTCTTCTCATCTAGTTGTATAGCTTCTATACAGATGTGCACTAAAGACACACAGTTTGGATATACTCACCATTCAGGCAGTGAAATTTGGCTAAGAATTAAACTGGTAAATTAAAAAATGTCATTGTGGTTTTTATTTTTGAAACATCAGATTCAAGGTTTGTAGTGGAGTTATGTATATATCTCTTTATGAATTAATTATAGCAAGTAGAATGTGTCCTTTAAAGCATAGTCAGACAATGTTTTCTTAAGGTTGGTTTTTGAACAGAAAAAATATTTGTTTTTGTGTTTAAAAACAAACAAAAAGATATGTACACAAGACCAAAAAAAGGACCATTTTTGTGAGACAATTTTCTTTGTTAAATGTAGGTTATTGAAGACACTAAAGAAAAAAGAACTATTATTCACCACGCTGTGAAATCCTTGTTTCCTGGATTAGAGACGAAAACAGAGGACCGAGATGGGAAAAAATACATCGTTGCTTACCATGCTGCTGGAAAGAAAGCGCTGGCAAGTGAGTTTGTTACTGTCACCATCATTTCATATTGCAAAGTTGAACTACAATTTAAAAACAAAATGTTTAACTAAAATTATGTAATACTTAAGACAAGGGAGTATGTTATAATTTGGATTTGGAGGCTGTTGCATACCTCTGTACCGATTCATCCAGTATGTTACTTCTAAATGGCACAGGGCATGAGGCTTACCTGTTGGGTATGCTAAAAGATATTAGTGTGGGTTTTTTTGTTTGTTTTTTTTCTTCAAACCACTAATCAAGTAAATTGAGTAGCAAATGTAAAGTTGTTTTACTGGGTTTATAGTAAGTGAGAGGTATTAGTACCTGAAGAAGACGTGTGTGTGTGTGTGTGCGCGCGGGGGGGGGGGGGGGGGGGGAACGACTATAACAGTTTTCAAATATGTTAAGGACTATTATAAAGGGTGATTGATTGATTGTTTTCCATGTCCACTAAAGGTAGGACAAAAAGTACCGTATATACTCATTCATAAGCCAAATATTTTTGGTAAAAAAGTGATGCATCAAAGAGCGGGGGTTGGCTTATAAACGGGTCTACACCAAAATTTGATGATTTTAAACTCTATAGCAGGGGTCGGCAATCTGTGGCACGCGTGCCAAAGGTGGCATGCGAGCTGATTTACTGTGGCACGCTGCTGCCAGCCTGGTGTCCCTGCCTCCGGCCCTGCTCAGCCCGCTGCCGGCCTGGATGGATGGAACCCCAGGCCGGCAGTGGGCTGAGCCGCTCAGCCCACTGCCGGCCTGGGGTCCCAACCACCGGCCCCTGTAAATGTAAAATGTATTACTGGCACGCAAAACCTTAAATTACCACGAATAAATGAAGACTTGGCACCCCACTTCTGAAAGGTTGCCGACCCTTGCTCTATGGAATCATTTAATTGAATATCTAATACATTGTCGTTTTGTTTACCTGGAGCGTCTGCAGGCATGGAGCCCCTCAGCTCCCTCTGGCCGCGGTTCGCCGTTCCCAGCCAACAGGCCGGGTGCCAAAGTTTTCCAACTCTGAAATATATGGTCGGCTTCTGAAAGGGTCATACAATTTTTGCTATTTTTACCTCTCCATTTTGGGGGGTTGGCTTATAAACGAACGGGCTAATGAACGAGTATATACGGTAATAGGCTTAATCTGCAGCAAGGGAGACTTAGGTTAGATCAGAGGTCGGCAACCTTTCAGAAGTGGTGTGCCGAGTCTTCATTCATTCACTCTAATTGAAGGTCTCGCGTGCCAGTAATACATTTTAACGTTCTTAGAAGGTCTCTTTCTATAAGTCTATAATATATAACTAAACTATTGTTGTATGTAAAGTAAATAAGGTTTTTAAAATCTTTAAGAAGCTTCATTTAAAATTAAATAAAATGCAGAGCCCCCCTGACCAGTGGCCAGGACCCAGGCAATGTGAGTGCCACTGAAAATCAGCTTGCGTGTCGCCTTCGGCACCTGTGCCATAGGTTGCCTACCCCTGGGTTAGATATTAGGGTAAAATTCTAAGTATAAGGGTAGTTAAGCTCTAGAACAGGCTTCCAAAGTAGGTTGTGGAATCCCCAGTATTGGATGTTTTTAAGAACGGGTTGGACAAACACCTGTCAGGGATGGTCTAGGTTGGTCCTGGCACAGAGGGCTGGCTCTTCCAGCCTACATTTCTATGATTCTCACTGAGTGCCAAATAGACAACATAGGAGTGTGTGTTTGTTTTCTTTTATTGTATAGTTACTGTAGTCACATGTAGACCATGTGAACCTAATTGGATCCAAATTAAATTGTCACAATCATACAATTTAGGAATTCCAAATTTCCTCTGTGTTTATACAATGCTTAGCACAGTGGGGTCCTGGTCTGTGACTACTGTAATACAAATAATAATAAAATCAATGGGTGAAATCCTGGCCTCACTAGAGTCAGTGGCAACCCCCTTTGATTTCAGTGGGGTCAGAATTTATCCCAATCTGTTTACTACCTTTCAGAATTACATTTTTTATATAAATAATATATGAATATATTTCCAGTAGCAACTCTTCTCAAAGATAGGATCTTTTTAAAATAGCTGAACCTGCTTCTGCTTTCCAGTTAATGGCAATCCTATGCTTTGCCAAAATTAAAGTTATAAGCAGAAAACTGTCTGTATCCATCATCAGTTATAGGAATTGCTTTTGTGTAGCAAGAATAATGATGGACTTGGTAGTATCAAGGTAAATAACTTAATATGTTCCAAAGTATTTTGGTAGTCTAATTATTTTGGGGCACATCAGTATTGGTATACAAATATGTAAAACATTGTTGCCTATTATCTGATGCTTTTGACACATTGGCAAATTGATTTTAAATCTAAAGCTTTGCCTAAACACAGAATTTCACCAGTTTAACTCAAGGTGTGAGGCTTTTATAAACTGATTTAGTTAAAATTAGTGTGATATGCTGTATAGATGCTCTTATTTTGGTTTAAATTAGGCTTATTTCAGTTTACCTGAAGTCAGTTAGGAACTGGTTTAAGATCAAATATATCTCATTGCCAGTAGATGGGCTCAAAAATTTTGTAATGCAAATTAGATAGGGACTACATATTTATTTTAGATAAAATTATATTTTATTTTAACTTTTTCTTAAGCAAATGTAAATGTCTGTTGCTATGTGGTACAGTATTTAAAGTATCAAAAACTTGGAATAAATTATTATTACATGTGTATGTTTATCACATTAACTGTGTCAAGTTAATCCTATGGTTGCATGCTTTGTGCATGGAGTATGCATACTTAGAAGTACAAAAAGTAATCTCCAAACAAATCTTGTTCTCCTTTGGGTTATAATGGTCTTCCTCAGTTTGCCCTGCTGATGTTTATGTTCCTTAACCGTTGTTACAACAAGGTACATGTATTAAGTTGAACAAGTATAACTAAAAGGTACCTTACAAATAGGATTGGTAGATTTTAACTGGCGTCCATTTAAAAAAAAAAAAAAAGTATTTCTTTAGAGGAAAAATCTTTTCTGGATAACTTCATACGATGCAGTAGGACTTAATGTGTATTAAACTTAGTTTCTTAGGCCCTGATCCCACAAACATACTTACATATGTAAGTTCAGTGACTACCCATGTGCAAAATATTACTCAACATGCATAAATGCTTGCAGAATGGGGATACTGGACTATAGGCTCTTTGGGACATGGACTATATCTAAATCTTGCATATGTGCAGTGACTAACACATGGGGGACTTAATCCTGAATGTGGTCAGTGGGCAAGAAACACTTGAAATATTTAATAATCTATTCTTACATGAGAAACATGATGAGGTATGCTTGTGGGGATAAGGGTTACAAGAATGTTTTCTAACTCACTAAATTGCAAGTGCTTTTGTATGTGTGGTATTTAGAGGACTTCAGGCATGGACTTATTACCTCAGTAACTTGTTGGCAGTGCTGTCCATCATTGTCCATGGTGAAGTTTGTTGTACCTCTGATTGAAACTTTCCGTATATTTACTGTTTGCCTCTGCACGATTCCATCGCATAACCATCTAAATCACTGTCACCAACCACATAATTGTTGGATGCTATAGAAGTCTACAGCATAAACAATCATAACCATAAACCTGCATGTTCACCTCTAAAACCCTTCAATAGTCTAAAAATTAAACACTGCTCTTTTGTGCTCTTTATGCTATACATTGGGACAGAGGTCAGAACTGCAACAGGTAAGATATGTTGGTATTTCATGGTGGTAAAATGAAATGCCAACCATTCAGACACACTAAATAGTGAAGGCATTGGCCAAACTAACAAGAATTAAATATAAAATCTATGTATAAGCAACGTTAAGTTTTGACAGAAAGTGACGAGGCTGGCGCTGCACCCTTCACACATGCAGTTATAGGCTTCTGTCTTGCAAGTCAGTTGGTGTGGACCCAGTAGTCCACCCACATGGAATGGCTTGCAAGGTCAGGACCAGGGCTGGATTAAGGCATAGGGATGATGGGTGAGATCCTGGCCTCATTGAAATCAATGGTGAAACTCTCCTTGGCGTCAGTAAGGCAGGATTTCACTTCATAGTTCTATGTTTAGAATCCCAATTCCCAGAGTCATGTGAGTTTTACATCAGGATCTAAGATTCATGGGTTTTAGCCCTTGTGGTTGCAATAAAAAGCTTGAAAACATAAATCAAGAATAAGTGATGCAGCAATGTCTGCCTGAATGTGCAGATAGCCTGAAGCAATACCTCTGAGAGGTATGAATTGTCTTATTCATCTCAATGGGGCGTTGACTCCAAGACCCATTGATCTGGGAGGCTGTGACAACACCACCCCAGCAGAGGACTGTATGTGTAGCAGGAGAAAGAGAGTGGAGGCAGCTCCACCCACCTATCAAAGTAGAGAGACACTGGCTGTGGGGGTAAGTATTGTGGGCTCTGGTACCATCCCTGCTTCTCTGGCAGGGGAAAGAGGGACTCCAGCCACCACCTCTCTTAAGTGGGATGGATGGGACCATGGCACGGACATGGGGTTGTAGTAGCAGATGGCATGGTGTGTGCCTAGGTTCCTGGGTTGCCTTACTTTAGTTTTGATCAGAGCTGGTGTTTTTGAAAGAAATCCAAATGAAAGTGTAAAATTGAGCAATCGATGCATTGTGAAGAAACTTTCAACTTGGAAATGATTCTCCCTGTGAATCACTTTATTTGTTTTTTCCCCTTGCCCTATTTTAATGACAGAAATTTTTGTGCAAGCTTTGTTCTTTAAACCTAATTTGCTACTTTAAAGTTATAATTTGTACAAGAGTAAATTGAGATCACAGTTGATGGATGACTTCAGAAGGAGAATAAGTAGGAGCCAGTGAACTCCTAACAAAAAGACTGTGGACCATATCGTTAATATTATGAACAATTTTTTGGTTTCAGTGGAGACTTCGCTTAAACATTGATGGCCAGTACAGTCCATGGTTTGCATACAAATGTTCCTGGTATTTTTTTTTCCCAAGGGAGATAGAGACAACTCTGCTTGTGTTCTCTCTGAATATTGTAGTACTCCATATGAGGAGTTATTTTTCAGTGAGGAGTTAGGGCTGATGATATTGCTTCCTTAAAAAGAAACACCAACTCTTCTTTCTGGCTTTAGTAATTTTTTATCAAAAAAAAAAAAAATCCATATTTTAAACTGAGGCCTTCCCTACAGGAGATAAGTATATTTCAGTATAACCTAAAATGTTAATTTAAACAAAGATTATTATTATTATTATTTATTATCTTCCTCCCCACATGTGGACACCCTTATACTGGAATAAGAGTACTTTTTTAATTTAGCTTTTGTTGCCTGGGAAGGGGTTTAAGATCAAATGAAAAAGACACTTTTATACGAGAGTGTCCACATGGTGGTTTTATATGTGTAAAACTTTCTCATTTAGACAAGCTGTTAGTTTTTAGTATTTAATTTCCTTATGTGCCTTTATTAAAAAAACAACCTCAAAGGGCCTGTTCCTACTCCCACTGAAGTCAATTGCCATACTCTTGTTGGCCTCTCTAGGAGAAGGATTGGGCCTACAATGATAGATGATTATGCAATGCATATTTATCTTCGAAAATGTTACTGTGCAGTAATGACTTTTTAATATTTTGACAGTCTTGTTTCCCTTTCTATGAAACCAAAAGTGATTAAACAATATAATGAACCATATTTTAGACTAGAGACACATTACATAACTTGAAAATACCCAAGGTGAGCTTGACTTATTCATTAATTTAGAAAATTGTCCCAAATTTAACTCCCTTGTGAGACTTTGTTACCAAACTTCATCTCAAAGTGAATTCTTACCAATTATAAAGCCCTTAAAATTTGTATATGTTATAACCCAAGCTCTAGTGTTGCATGCACAATGCTGTAGAAATAAATAATACATTATTAATGCAATCCTTAAAATAACATAGTTTGCTTTTTTGTGAAGAATATAAAGGGCTTGCTTGATCCAATGACCAGTGGAGTCTTCCCATTTGGTTCAGCAAGCATTGCATCAAACCCAAAATGCTGGATGTTGTTCAAAGTGAAGTCACGGGTAAAACTTGGATTTACTTCAGTCGGAATGAGATTGGGGCTGTGGCAACAAATAAACCACTGGGAAAATATTCCAACAGGAGGACACTTTCTTTTGTCATGCAACTCCTGGTAATGTTTGTGTAAGTCACATGGCTAAAATCTTTTATTGCAGTATAAATTTACACCACAGTGGATCTGCAGAAAGTGCATTTTTTCATACTTCATAACTGCCAGAGAAAAAAGGTGGGTGAGGTAATCTTTTACTGGACCAACTTTTTCCATTCAGTACTTTTATTTTCTTAAGAAAGAAGCAGATGGAAGCTAATTGAAGTCATTGAGAGTCACATGTTTGTTTGAAAATGGAAACTACTGTGGCAAGTAAATGAACCCTGTTTGCAAAAGAGAATAACAACTGATAACATAGTTTACAAATTGTCCTTTTGTATGTCTTAACTCTTTGTTTTAAAGATCCAAGAAAACATTCATGGCCAAAATCTAGGGGAAGCTACTGCCACTTTGTATTATACAAGGAAAACAAGGATACAATGGATGCTATTAATGTACTATCAAAATTTTTAAGGTAAGAATATTACTTGGTTGCTTTCAGACACAATAAAAACAACTAAATATTTAATGTAAACATTCTGCTTTAAAATCCTTATGCCAAAACCACACAGGAAATGTATTATCACAATATATTTAGTAACTGCAAAATATTTTTGTTTTAGAAGGTCAAATTTGAAATGCTTCTCTATGTTAAGAAAATAGTTCTAAATAATCAAAAATGGCATACTTTCAGGCATGCTTTCAGGCCTGGTCTTCACTGAGGGAAAGATGTGTGTTTGACCTCCTAACTTGTGTGAAGACTACAAACTGTCTTGTATTCACTAGGATTTCAACTTGAGTTGGTGTATTCTTAACTGAAGTTAAGTATGCACTTTTATTCTCAGGACTTGTTTATACTTGAAACAGTACAGCGGCCCAGTTGCAGTGCTGCAGCTGCATTGCTGTGGCACTTGAGTGTAGACGCTACCTAGCCCAATGGGAGAGGTTCTCCCATTGGTGTAGGTAATCCACCTTCCTGAGCGGCAGTAGCTAGGTCGATGGAACAATTCTTCGGTTGATTTAGCACTGTCCACGCCAGGGTTAGATCGGCTTAACTATTTTTCACACTCCTGAGTGATGTAGCTGGGTCTACCTAACTTTTTAGTGTAGACCAAGCCCCAGTGAAGACCAGGCCATGCAGCATATCTTTTACTTTAAGGATTTTAAATGTGCAGTTGTCCAAACATACAGTGGATGTACTTAAAAATATTGTTGTGGTCATTCATATGCAAATCAGTTCTTATAGCCACTGCATTTGGTGCAGTTAGTTCAGATTAAGGTAGGGTGTAAACTTTAAAACACAATAGCTCCATGTGTAGACAAGCTGTAACTGATCTTCCTTTCTTTGTCCTGTCCTAATCATTGTAACTCCTTTTTCTCTGAAAGGTAGGTGGTGACAAGTCTCCCTTTGCTTGCTGTGAGGGATTCGCCAGTCACATAAGCCTTGGCTTTCTGCCTTTCTTTGTGGCCAAGCAAGTCTTTGTGTTTTTTGTCCTCCCACCCCCATCAGTGATACTATTCACTAGTTGTTTTATAAGTGTGAGTTCACAATCTAAGTTTATGAATGTTTGGCTCTGAGAAATCAGTACCACTGTGGTGAAGGTGGTACTTGTATTTGAAAAACAGGATGCCTGGGAACATACTACTCTAGCGGTTCATGCAGAGCTTGATAAAGAATATGCATGTAAAGGCAATAGTGCTACCACCTGGTACGCACAAGTGGGATAGCAGGGAATCTACTGACAGCAGCATTTCTCTTATTCTGCATGGAGTGCAAAGGAAAATGATAATGTTGAGAGGGAAAGAAACAGTTACGGAAACGGAACAATATTGAAGTGCACCGACTACATCTTACATGAGTATGTGTTCAGTATACAGATAGCTGCACATAGAGATAAATGCACTATTTGAATTTCACACAGAAAAATAGGCATGCACTGAGGGTTTTTTTAAATAGCGATTGATTGTTGTGCATTATTCCATTGAATTTTTTTACTTTATACACCCCCCCCCCCAATTATTCAAAGTAAAAGTGACAATAACAGTCATAAAGGAGTCCACTTGCGTATAGGCAGTAAAGTAGAATCTTAGCGTTACGAACACTAGAGTTTCAAACTGACAGGTCAATCAGACAGCAGGCAGACCCACACCCACATCCCCCAAATACTGTACAGTACTGTGTTAAATGTAAACGACAAAAAAAAAAAAAAAGGGAAAGTTTAAGAAAAGATTTGACAAGGCAAGGAAACTGTTTCTGTGCTTGTTTAATTTAAATTAAGATGGTTAAAAGCAGCAGCAAAGCTGTATTAAGTCAATGTTAAGTTGTAAACTTTTGAAAGAACAACCTTAACGTTTTGTTCAGAGTTACAAACATTTCAGAGTTATGAACAACCTCCATTCCCGAGTGTTCGTGACTCTGAGATTCTACCGTATTTGCTAACAAAATTATATGGTAACTTTCCTTCAGTATAAAATCTAAAATTTTCATAACTGTTTTTGTTTTTTTTAAGAGTTAAGCCAAATATATTTTCCTACATGGGGACCAAAGATAAAAGAGCTATTACAGTTCAAGAGATTGCTGTTCTTAGGTAAGTGAAAATATGTTGCAAGTAAATTCTTATAACAAGGTAACTTGGCTGTCTTAATAAACATTTAAGAATCTTGTAGCACACGTAAAACATGTTGGTTTATTAAATATCGTATGTGCACTCTTTATTTTGTTCATCAATAGCATGGACTTTGTTTAAGGTAGATTAGCTTTACAAGGAGAAAACACTATTGCATGTTAAACAGAAGTTGCAGAGTCAGGTCCTGATTCAGCAATGCACTTAACCATGTGCTCTAGTCACTTTACCGAATCAGGACCACAGTCACTAAACGTTAATGTTGTTGATACTATGGAACCCTTTTATTTCACGAAGAGTTATACAGTAACTGTTTATCTTGTAAAACCGGTGGTACTCAGGCTACAGCTTTTGAGTGATATGTAGGTTGCATGGGGTCCATTGGTCTGACTGGAGCTGCACCTGATCGGAGACACAGTGAACAGAGAGTTGATCACAGGACTGCTCCCATGCTATATTACCCTTGCAAGATATCAGAAGGATGCTGAGTGGTGGTGTGGGACCCACCTATCTGTTGTTAATGTGATCCACCCTGTCACTGGGATCCCATCTTCTTCCCTCCCCATCCAATTCCCTCTGAGCATTCAGGAAGGAGAACCAGAACTGCTCCTTGCTCCAAGGTGAAGAAAGAATGAGGAGGAACAGCTCCTTCCTTGATTAAATGGTAAAAACTTTAACACCGAGGTAAGGTTGCTGGTAACCGCTTGTGCCCTTCCAGAACATTAAGTTTGGCAAAACTCCTGAAAACCAGGAAATACAGTGTTGGGGTAAATGCCACATAACCTTAACTGTGCCCCACGCTGGAGCTGGCAATAGCTACTGGGAATTACTGTGTTAGTCGTAGCCATAGCTGTACTGAATGGTGGAGGAGGTAGGTGGGACAGTTTGGTCTCTGATATCAGAAGATCTGGGTCTGAGCCCCTCCCTCTTTCCACAGTGTATTATCAAAGGAAAGAGGCTCATGTGTACCTGAGGCTCTAGTCCGCATCATTTCGATACAGAATTGCGTAGGTGGTGTCAGTAGCAGGGCACTACAGCCTGCTTGCTATGGGTATTGCTAGTAATGAGGTGGGAGATGAGAGCAGTCTATCATTAAATTCACAGGTAGGGGAAAGTCTAGGTTTAGGTGATATGCTGCGCAGAGGACAGAGTTAAGGTTACATGGGCATTTACCTTAACTCCGTGTGTGCTGGGTTTTCAGAAGTTAGAGCTTGACTGGATTCACGTTCTGGGAGGGCATGAGTTATCTCCGGCAACCTTATCTCTGCATTAACAAAGTGTTTTGGTTGTTTAATTATTATTATTATTTTTTTTACCATTTAATTTGCCCCTCTCTCCCCCACTCCCCCCCCCCCTTTTTTCTTTTGGAACAGAAGAGAAGTGTTAGTAGTTAATGATTGTTTAGATAGTTGTAGCGTAGACATAGTAGTGAGAACTACATCATTTTCAGTGGCACAGCTACACTGCTGTAGTGCTTTTGGTGAAGATGCTCTATGCTGACAGGAGAGAACTCTTCTGACAGCTTAATAACCCCTGCCTCCGTGAGAGGTGGTAGCTATGTTGGTGGGAGAAACTATCTATACTGGCACTTAGGTCAGTATAACTTACTATCTCTGCAGATTTTAGAGCACTTAGAATCTAGTTTTAAACAGGAAGCTGGTCTTAACCTTCACTATAGCCGAGCTGGTGTTCTGCTGTAATGTACTCCCAGAAGTAACCTAGGAGGGAGAGATGCAATTGGATGGAGTCTCCGAAAATCACAAAACAATGGTGCGGTTCTTTGGCATTGCATTGTAATATTGCATCAAAAAATGAAGATGTACCACAATATAGCAGCCTTGTGTGGATACATTTATTACAATGCAACATTTGGAGACCATGTCATGACTGTTTTGTGGCTTTTTGCAACCCCATTCAATAACTGTGGGACTCTTAAATTTAAACTAGAGGTTCCCAAACTGATCTCTGTAGAGAAGACCAATTATGTTATTCAGCTGTTACAATTTGGTATGTATACACGTGTTCATATATATACACACACACACAACTGAACAGAGTACACCATACAATCTGGTTAAATGAGATTACCTGCTTGAGGGTGCAGATAAATAATTTGTGGGTCCATCTGATGAACCCCACACTTTAAAGAACAAGTGCATGAACTGATGATCATACATATTCTAGATTGAGTCCTGAGAGATCCCTAGAGCCTGTTGATCCTGCACTGAAGTGAGATGGTGTTTCTTTGGGACCAATTGTTAAATGTTCTAGTAAATTACCTTTGACAAGTTATTTTGTGTGCAATGGTGAAAGGTGGCGATAACTTGCACATTGAGGGCTGTTGATGAATAAGCACCCAGGATGAAACTCCCCATAGAAAGAATTAAAGGGCTTATCTTTATACTACATTAGTTCTGCTGGTATAGCTGTACCAGCAAAGCCCCCTAGTGGAGATGCATCTTATAATGACTTTTTGCCAGTATAAGACGTGTCTCCCTAGGGGGCTTTTTGCCAGAATAGCTATGTTGTTTACAAGTCTGATTAGTTCTGTCGGAGAGACTATTCTTGTACTTTAAGGGTGTGTTCGACCGCTTAGCTCAGAACGACATGCAGCGTCCAGGGTGCCTTCATCCTCTACCCCTCATTGACTGAGCAGGGGACCTGGAACAAGACTTCACATCACAGGAAGTAATGACCAGACTTACAAAGACCAAAACCACAGCCCCTGGAAAAGATGGCATTCGCTATAACATCCTGAAAAAACGAGACCCCAATTCTGCCGTACCCCAAGCTTCTGGGAGAAATCTATGATGTTGCTCGTTTACAAGAAAGGTGAGTGAGACGAGCCCAGCAACTGGAGACCCATCTCTCTCTATTTCACCATGTACAAACTGTATGCCAGCTGCCTCGTGGCTAGGATCATAGACTGGTTTGTGAATGGAGGAGACATCAGCTCCATCCAGAAAGGCTTCATGTTGTGCGAAGGTTGTTACGAACACAACTTTGTCCTTCAGACTCTCATCCACACAGCCAGGAGGGCACGGAAGCAATGTGCCATAGTGTGGCTTGACCTGGCTAATGCTTTTGGATTGATGCCTCACCAGCACATTTTTGCCATGCTGCAAGAGTTCGGGATGCCTGAAAACTTTCTCCAGCTGATCTGAGAACTTTCTGAAGGCTGCACCACCACCACCCGCTCCATGGAAGGAGAGACATCTGAAATTCCTATCCATAGTGTCGTGAAGCAAGGTTGTCCCATCAGCCCCATCGTTTTCAACTTAGCCATGCAGCTGCTCATTCGAGCCATCTCCAGCAGTTTAGCCAGTTTCGACCTGTATGGCAACAGCGTGAATATCCTGGCCTACGCAGACAATCTGGTCCTGATCGCAGACAACCTGGAGTGTCTCCAACAAATGCTCAACATCACCAGCCAGGCTGTCAACTCGATGGGACTCCGCTTCAATGCTAGGAAGTGTGCAACCCTGCATATCGATGGCAGTAGAAGGGACTCGGTCCAGATGATGCCTTTTCAGATCAAGGATGAACCTATGATCTTCCTCAAGGATGGGCAAGCATACCAACATCTCGGCATGCCCACGGGTTTCCATATCCAGCAGACACCTGAGGATACTATTGCGGAGATCCTATGAGATGTGGCCAGGATCAACTCCTCCCTACTGGCACCATGGCAGAAGATCAACGCCTTGAACACCTTCCTGATCCCCTGTATCTCATTCGTCCTGAGGGAATCTGCTGTGGTGAAGGTACCTCTGAACAAGGCAGACAGCATCACCAGGCAGCTAGTGAAGAAGTGGATGTTTCTTCCCCAGAGAGCCAGCAATGAACTGGTGTACATCTCGCACAGGCAGGGCAGCGCCAACGTTCCTGGTATGGTGATCTGTGCGACATTGAAGTGATCACTTCTGATGTGCCCGGACGTCTTGGTGAGGAACATTGCAGAAACTGCCATGCTGGATGTCATCAAGAAGCGAATCGTCAGGACCCCCTTCAATCAAGATGTCGCCACCTACCTGAGCAGCTCATTGGAAGGCAAATTTGAAAGAGTCCGGGGAGATTTTGCTTCGCTCTGGACTCGTGCCCACAATGCTATGCGACAACTGGAGAAGCGTATCTGCTGCTGCTGGACGTGGTGCAAGGAATGCCAGGAGCTGGGAGTCCTTGTGCCACAGGTGAAGAATGCAGAGCACGCAATCCTCACTCCGAAAGCTAGAACCACGCTGGAGAGGACCCTGAAGGATCCCATCTGCAGCCAATACGTGGAAAACCTGAAACATAAGCCAAACCTTTGAAAAAGGCTTTGAAAATTCATGGCGATCATGGGAGGTCCCGGATGACTGGAAAAAGGCTAATGTAGTGCCCATCTTTAAAAAAAAAGGAAGGAGGAGGATCCGGGGAACTATAGGCCAGTCAGCCTCACCTCAGTCCCTGGAAAAATCATGGAGCAGGTCCTCAAGGAATCAATTCTGAAGCACTTAGAGGAGAGGAAAGTGATCAGGAACAGTCAGCATGGATTCACCAAGGGCAAGTCATGCCTGACTAACCTAATTGCCTTCTAAGACGAGATAACTGGGTCTTTGGATGAGGGGAAAGCAGTGGATGTGTTATACCTTGACTTTAGCAAAGCTTTTGATTTATTCTTGCCGGCAAGTTAAAGAAGTATGGGCTGGATGAATGGACTATAAGGTGGATAGAAAGCTGGCTAAATCGTCAGGCTCAACAGGTAGTGATCAATGGCTCCATGACTAGTTGGCAGCCGGTATCAAGCGGAGTGCCCCAAGGGTTGGCCCTGGGACTGGTTTTGTTCAATATCTTCATTAATGAGCTGGAGGATGGCGTGGATTGCACCCTCAGCAAGTTTGCAGATGACACTAAACTGCGAGGAGTGGTAGATACACTGGAGGGTAGGGATAGGATACAGAGGGACCTAGACAAATTAGAGCAGTGGTCCCCAATCTTTTCCATTTGGCAGGCGCCGGACGACGAGCCACTGAGGACTGTGGCTGGCGGACAAGCATCCGCCGAAATGCCACTGAGAAGCGGCAACGTCAAGAGGCGCTGCTGCCAAAATGCCTCTGAGAAGCAGTGTCATCAAGAGGCATCGCCGCTGAAATGCCGCCGAAAATGCCTTTTAATGACACTGCTTCTCGGCGGCATTTTGGCGGCGATGCCTCTTGACATTGCCGCTTCTCGGCGGCATTTCGGCGGATGCTAGTCTTCCAGCCAGTATGCGGGCGCACATAGATGCCCTGGCGGGCGCCATGGTGCCCACAGGCACCGCGTTGTGGACCACTGAATTAGAGGATTGGGCCAAAAGAAATCTGATGAGGTTCAACAAGGACAAGTGCAGAGTCCTGCACTTAGGACGGAAGAATCCCATGCACTGCTACAGACTAGGGGCCGAATGGCTAGGCAGCAGTTCTGTAGAAAAGGACCTCGGGGTTACAGTGGACGAGAAGCTGGATATGAGTCGACAGTGTGCCCTTGTTGCCAAGAAGGCTAACGGAATTTTGGGCTGTATAAGTAGGGGCATTGCCAGCAGATCGAGGGACGTGATCATTCCCCTCTATTCGACATTGGTGAGGCCTCATCTGGAGTACTGTGTTCTGAGGGCAACAAAAATGATTAGGGGGTTGGAGCACATGACTTATGAGGAGAGGCTGAGGGAACTGGGATTGTTTTGTCTGCAGAAGAGAAGAATGAGGGGGGATTTGATAGCTGCTTTCAACTACCTGAAAGGGGGTTCCAAAGAGGATGGATCTAGACTGTTCTCAGTGGTACCAGATGACAGAACAAGGAGTAATGGTCTCAAGTTGCAGTGTGGGAGGTTTAGGTTGGATATTAGGAAAAACTTTTTCACTAGGAGGGTGGTGAAGCACTGGAATGAGTTACCTAGGGAGGTGGTGTAATCTCCTTCCTTCGAGGTTTTTAAGGTCAGGCTTGACAAAGCCCTGGCTGGGATGATTTAGTTGGGGATTGGTCCTGCTTTGAGCTGGGGGTGGGGGGAGGTGTTGGACTAGGTGACCTCCTGAGATCCCTTCCAACCCTGATATTCTATGATTCCAAGGCATTCATGGTGATGTGCAACTGGGACGCCAGCAACCACTTCCTCACCAGGGGCAGCTTCACCTGATTTGCCGACTGGAGGTTCATCTACAGGACCCGGCTCAACTGCGTTCCACTGAACAGTGCTGTCGGCCACGGGAATCGGGACAAGTGATGCAGGAAGTGTAGCTATGCCAATGAGACAGTACTCCATGTCTTGTGTAGCTGCAAGCCCCATTCCAGAGCCTGGCAGCTGCGACATAACGCCATCCAAGATCAGCTAGTCAGAGGCATCCCGCCACCCGTAGGGAAAGTGGCTGTGAGCTGTGCCATCCCTGGAATGGACAGTCAACTGCGACCGGACATGGTCATCACCAACGCGGACCAGAAGAAGATCATGATAGTGGATGTCACAGTGCCTTTAGGGAACAGAACCCTGGCCTTCCGTGACCCCCAAGCTTGAAAGGTGGAGAAATATGCCCCCTCTGTCCAAAACCTTGAGAGCCAAGGGTTACCAGGTTCAGACACACGCACTGATCGTTGGAGCTCTGGGCTCATGGGACCCCGGTAACAACTGGGTGTTGAGAGAATGCGGAATTGGTCAGCGCTACACTCAGCTGATGTGGCAACTCATGGCTATCAGGTGGTCAAGGGACATCTACATAGAACACATCACCGGACATTGGCAATACTGGGAGAGATGAGCTGGAGTGCCAATGAGAAGCACAGTCAGGAAAGTATCTGAAATACTTTCCTCATGGATTGTATTTTTTTAAATGGACACCCTACCCTAAATTCTCAATTACTGAGGGACAATCTTCACTCATTGCTATATTTGCTTTCTACAACCAACTCTCTATATAACTTGTCATGAGTAATGTACCGGACTACTTGGATGCTAATATCTAAACTGTATTATTAAATTTATTTATCTAAATTTGGGTTATTGCTGATTATGCATTATATGTATCTTATGACTTTTAAAACAAAATTTGTATCTATGGATAATCTAAGCACTATACCCAGATGTACAGACACTCCTTTCTTAACCTGTGTACTATATAATTTTTTTAACATTAGCTTTAATAAATTTTTTAATTCCTCCACCCCCACTCCTAACCAACATAGTTATGCCAGCAAAACTCTGTAGTGTAGACCTGGCCAAAGATGCACTCACATTTGTCTGCACTTAAAGCTTGGAGGTTCCTTTTGTTGCAGAGCATCTGCACAAAAGGAGGGTGGGTGTCCAGCCCCGGGTTGCCGTTCCAGGGTATGTGCGATTTTGGGCAAGGGATTTCTCAGGTGTAAAACTTGGGAGGAAAAGGGGCACATAGTTTGTTGAGCAGTCAGACTGGAATGGAAGCTTTGAGAGAGACAGAAACACTAGACCAGGCGTGGGCAAACTTTTTGGCCCAAGGGCCACATCTGGGTATGGAAATTTTATGGCGGGCCATGAATGCTCACAAAATTGGGGGTTGAGGTGCGAGAGGGGTGAGGGCTCCGGCTGGGGGTGTAGGCTCTGGGATGGGGCCAGAAATGAGGAGTTCAGGGTATGGGAGGGAGCTCTGGGCTGGGGCAGAGGGTTGGGGTGCGGGCTCGGGGGGGGGGGAGGGGGCTGGGGATAAAGGGTTTGGGGTGCAGGAGGATGCTCCGGGCTGGGACTGAGGGGTTTGGAGGGATGGAGGGGGATTAGGGCTGGGGTAGGGGGTTGGGGTGCAGGCTCCGAGTGGCACTTGGAAGCAGCAGCATGTCCCCCCTCTGGCTCCTACGCGGAGGTGTGGCCAGACAGCTCTGCGTGCTGCCCTATCCGCAGGCGTCGTCCCTGCAGCTCCCATTGGCTGCAGTTCCTGGCCAATGGAAGCTGCGGGAGCGGCACTTGGGGTGGGGGCAGCATGTGTAGCTCCCTGGCTGCTGCTGCGCATAGGAGCCGGAGGGGGGACATGCCGCTGCTTCCGGGAGCCGCGTGGAACCATGGCAAACAAGCCCCGGACCCTGCTCCTCGGCGGGAGATCGAGGGCCGCATTAAAACGTCTGAAGGGCCAGATGTGGTCCCTGGGCCGTAGTTTGACCACCCCTGCACTAGACAGTTGCTTCTGTAGCAGGGCAGAAGAGCTAGATTTTAAAAAGCAGAGTACAGAAATATGATTAATTGATGTCTTCCTTCTAGGATTCTTTGTTTTCTTGCTTCTGTCTTGTAACCACAAATTATTCACTTCTCCAGTTAGACTGAACATTTCTCAATACCAGTTAAATTTCTTGTAAAGAGACAAGTAAAAGGTGGGATTGACATCCGGGGGTGGGGGATGTGCTTAGCTTGCTGCTCAAGTAAAGGCATATACAATGCCTGTAACCATTAGTGGGATCGGCATGCTTGATTCTCAGTTCAGTACACTGAAATCTCTAAGGATTCCTAGATCCACCCACTCCGTCATGCTTTCTGTAAGTGTTTGAAAACAGTTTTGTCCCATCTGTACTAGCAGCTTAATCATTTTCAAACACAGGTTCAGGGGGATAGCATTTTTATTCACAGCATTTTTCCGCAGTGGTCAGATCCCTTGTGACCTAAACCTGAGTTCTGCCTTAGAAGGTGTAAAACTTTGTCCTATAGTGCTTATGTGCTCTGTTCACAAAGCATTCTGTAGCATCTGTAAGGGTTTGTCTTCACTGCAGAGCTAAGTTTGGTGTCATCCTGAACCCCACTTCCATCCACACACACAGCTCCCTCATTCAAGTTTAGTGGTGTTTTCAGTCCCCGACTACCTGGCTTGTTGTGGGCTGTGGGTCAGCGGTTCCCAAACTGGATAATGACCCCAGATGGAGTCTTGGCAATCCCTAGTGTGCGGAGGATGCCATTTTTCTCTGCATAGCATGACCTTGCATGTTACAGTGCATGTGAGGTCACGATGCATGGAGGGACGCCATTTTGCTCTATAAAATGGCATCCTTTGCACAGTATGACCTTGCATGCACCATAAGTATGAGGTCATGCAGTGCAGAGGACAAAATGGTGTCCTCCATGCTAGGATGCTTGAAGGAAATAATTAATCAAAATGGGGTCATGCTTGCAAAAATTTTGGGAACTCCGGCTGTAGCCTCAGGCTTTCAAGCTGGTAACAAGCTGACTTTGCTGTGAGGATTTAGGCTAAATCATTCATGCTGATAATACCTTCCCACATTTCCCCTGCCCCCTTGTGTACTTAGAAGAACAGACAAGTTCTCCCACAATTCCATGGGAAAGGGAAGGGCATGAATGAGCATGGGGCAACCATAACTTTGTATTAACATTTTTTGCCAATCAATCTTCCAACATAGAACCCAGGAAACTTGTTGTTGATATAGATTTGTCAGTAATGGATTAGTTTTCTTGTGAGGATGGGGCTTGAGAATAATGTGCCCTATCCTTTTAGATGATTCATGTAGAATATTTTTGGAGCCAATATACAAAAAGCAGAGAAACTAAGGGAATTATACTCTCTTTCTTATAATAGTGTTTTAGCTTGAAACTCTGGCCTCTCCATAAATACTTATCTATGAGCTTTTCTGAGAGTAGCTTGGTCACTTTTTTTCCCCTTTCTTTTTAGAATCACTGCACAAAGACTTGCTCATTTGAACAAATGTTTGATGAACTTTAAGTTGGGAAATTTTAGTTACAAGAACCATCCGCTGAAATTGGGAGAACTGCAAGGGAACCATTTCACAGTTGTTCTCAGGTAAAATGCTGCTATATGCCAGGACTTTGCCATTGATGGGCTTCTTAATCAAGTCAGAGTTTTTCAGCTATAAAGTAGGGAGAATACCAGGGGATCTGAGACTATTTTTCTACTACTCTGAAACTTTTCTCAATTAAGCTGTGGGGGAGGGAACTTGCTGGATTTAGAAATGCAGTATACAATGTATGTTGACTTTTAACACTGATAATGACTGCTTTCAGGAGCACAAGAGTACAAGTTCGAACTGATCTGATGGCTGTAATTTGAGATGGTTTTACTGTTGAGTGGATTTTTAAAAATAATTTTGTATGTTATTAGAAATATAACAGGAACTGATGATCAAGTACAGCAAGCAATGCACTCTCTCAGGGAAATTGGATTTATTAATTATTATGGAATGCAAAGATTTGGAACCACGGCTGTTCCTACATATCAAGTTGGAAGGTATGGGTTTTTTTAATAATTGATGATTTTATTGTGTATACTAAAGAATCATATTTTGAAATTTGTATTTTAGCATGTTACATCTGCGTATGTTTTTTTAATTTTATTTTTTTCTCTCTGTAAAGTTTGTCATGATATTGTGTGTCAAATTTAACATTAGCATCAGGAACAGAATCTATGTAAGCAGCAGTAGCAGTTGTCTTGCACAATATTGGCTGTAGATGAAATGTAACATTTACAGAATATTTTGGTTTTCGGGGAACTTAAATATATCCCTAAAACCTGTTCCTGTTTTAATAATAGCTAATACATTTTTCTGTTTCATTTTAGAGCTATTCTACAAAACAACTGGAATGAAGTAATGGATTTAATATTAAAACCACGGCCTGGAGGTAGGTTCTAAGAAACACTTTACACATAATTGAACAGAACAGTATTTATGGAGAGAAGTTGAACTTTTTTAAATTGAAGTACATATGGATATTCACATTTTTGCATACGGTAAACGTTGTCAGTAGTGGAACTGTCCTTTCTGTTTAAAATCTTTCAGCGAGCTCTTAACAACAAACCATTGTTCATTGCCTGGATCACCCCCTCCTGTAGTAAAAAAGCAACCGGAAGGGGACTTGTTGTCTGAGTATCTTGGTGGGGATTTCTTTGTAGAGATTCCCTGAATATCTTGTTGTGAGTTGTGCAGGATTACCTTTCCCATGGAAAAACTACCCCACAACCTGAACCTCTGCATCAGCTCTGCCTTTAGCAGTCTCCCATCTGCCACTCCCTGGCAGCACAACTCCGCTTGGGCTGAAAAGAGCTGCAAAAAAGTTAACTCAGCCTGGGGCGGCTATATCTTGACTTTAGTGACTTGACTTTTTGATACTGTCTCGCATGACCTTCTCATAAACAAACTAGGGAAATGCAACCTAGATGGAGCTACTATAAGGTGGGTGCATAATTGGTTGGAAAATCGTTCCCAGAGAGTAGTTATCAGTGGTTTACAGTCATGCTGGAAGGGAGGTTTAGGTTGGATATTAGGAAAAACTTCCTAACTGTCAGGGTGGTTAAGCACTGGAATAAATTGCCTAGGGAGGTTGTGGAATCTCCATCATTGGAGATTTTTAAGAGCAGGTTAGACAAACACCTGTCAGGGATGGTCTAGATAATACTTAGTCCTGCCATGAGTGCAGGGGACTGGACTAGATGACCTCTCGAGTCCTATGATTCTGTGCTCAAAAGGGCATCTTCCATTTTAGCCACAGAATGCATATTAGAAGGTATCAAGTATCAGGGGGTAGCCGTGTTAGTCTGTATCTACAAAAACAACGAGGAGTCTGGTGGCACCTTAAAGACTAACAGATTTATTTGGGCATAAGCTTTTGCAGGTAAAAACCTCACTTCTTCATCTTTTTGCATCTGAAGAAGTGAGTTTTTTACACACAAAAGCTTATGCCCAAATAAATCTGTTAGTCTTTAAGGTGCCACCAGACTCCTTTGTTGTTTTATTAGAAGGGAGTAAACATTAGGTTGTATAGGTGGATTTATGTACCAACAACCCTATTGAACAGGAATATATTTTAAATGTACTTTAACCCTTTATATTTACATGTTTGTACGTTTGCTTTAAATTAGCCATGTCATGAGTCCTGTACTCCTACTACATTTTAAAGACAGGTTAACAAATGAGTCAGCTGTTCCAGTAGAGAATCTAGAAGACTTTGGCTCTTTTTTTTTTTTTTAAATAACTTTCACTAAGACATAAGCACACTAGTTGCACTGAGATTTTCAGCTACATTAATATTTTAAATCAACTTGAATTTTTTGTTTTGCAGTTAAACTGTTAATCTTAAATTACTGTTACAGCTGAGAAAGGATATTTAGTTAAATGCAGAGAAGAGTGGGCAAAGACTAAAGATCCAGCTGCAGCCCTCAAAAAACTGCCTGTAAAAAGGTGTGTGGAAGGACAACTTCTACGTGGACTTTCAAAGTATGGACTGAAGAATATAGTCTCTGCATTTGGCATAGTGAGTGTAAAAAGGTTGAGTTTTTTTGTCTGTGTGTGTTTTGTTTTTGTGGTGTCAGTACATTTTAAATGGACTATGTATAAACCTCTTAAATCCATCCATTCCTCTCCTCTGTGTTCCCTTGAAGTACTGTCCACATTGTTTACTGAGGGGTCCAGACTCAAAATGATGTGTAATGAATGACTTGGGTGTTTCCTATTAATGCACATTGATGGAAGAACAGAATTCTAAATGTAGTTGCATGCTAATATGGAAGCTGTATGGTTATTAAACTCATCTGAATTATATAGGTATCTGTGACTTGTGTGTAAGATTTAAGATCAGCTTTTCTTTGTTCCTTTAGAGAATCAAATCAAATTAACAGTGAGGGTAATTAGCCGTTGGAATAGGTTGACAAGGTATATGATAGAATTGCCATCACTTTGAAGTCTTGATTTAAAAAGATAAAATTGGATCTTTTCCGAAAATAGTTTTATTTCAGCCTCGGATTACTGGGCTTGACACAGGAATTACTTAGTGAAATTTCATGGTTTGTGTTATGCAGGATGTCAGACTGAATGGTCTTATCAGTGCCTTAAGACCTACACATCTATGAAAAATAATTAAGTACTGCTTTAGAATTGAAAATGGGACTCGTTTCTACATCAACAAAACACTTGGCAAACTGTTACACAAAATGAAAATATGAGCTTTTTGTATTGAGTGGATAATGCATACTTTTTTTTTCTCTTTCTTTCCAAGTAAATTCCTCTCAAAATAAGACCAGGAGTGTAGCATACAAACCAAACATCTGCATGTTAACTCTGTGACTGGAAAAATGACTTGTTTCAGTGTTTATCCATTAAGTGTGGCTGAGTGGTGAAAGTAACTAAAGACACCTATTATTCAGTTAAACATTTTTCACCTACAGATACCAAGGAATAATCGTTTGATGTATATTCATAGCTATCAGAGTTATATATGGAATAACATGGTGAGCAAGAGAATAGAAGAATATGGACTTAAAGCTGTATCGGGAGACCTTGTACTTAAAGGAGGTAAAATAAACTTCAAATTCTCTTTGCATGATTTCTTTTTAAACTTTAAAGATTGTTACACCTTTCTTTAGGTAAATTGTGTCAGTAAATGAAGATACAACACAACATTTGCTTCATTCATCTATAGTCAGATATGTTTAAATCAAGAACTTTATTTTTAAATTCAGTTAACAGTAGATGCCTGTGACAGAAAAATGTCATTTACCTATGTATTTTAAATAGAAATCTGTTTGAATTGTAGGGACAGCTGTTCATATTGAAGAAGCAGATGTTGATGATTATACTATCCATGATATAGTGATGCCATTACCTGGGTTTGATGTTATATATCCAAAGCATAAAAGTAAGTCTTTTTTTAATTTGCACAGTCACTTAAAACTTAATCTGAACTAAGATTTTAAGTAGCTTTAATTTTTTTTAAATATTTCCTTTTCTTGTAGTCGGTGATGCCTACAAGGAAATGTTAGCTGCTGACAACCTTGATATCAGCAACATGAGACATAAAATTCGAGATTATTCATTATCTGGAGCATATAGAAAAATCATAATTCGCCCCCAGAATGTCAGATGGTAAGTAATAGTATACAGCTAAATTCCCTGTAAGCTGTGCAGCAGCCTATTTAGTACCGCGCAGGCGCTCAGGGAACCCGCCCCGGGACCAGCTGGGAGAGGGGTGCCCCTCCCCCAGCCCCAAGCTAGCCCGGCCTGCGGTGGCTGGGGTGGCCCAGACCTGCTGTGGCCAGGGCACCCCAGCCTGGACTGGAGAGGGCTGGGGGAGGGGCACCTATCCTGCAGCCCCAGCCCTGGAGCTGCTGCAGCAGGGAGAGGCACCTCTCCCCCCCACAGCCCAGGTGCTACTGAGGGGAGAGCAAGCTGGGGGGAGTTCTCTCTCCCCACAGGAGCACCCCCCTGCACCCCAAACGCCACCTCAGAGCCCACACCCCCAGCCGGAGCCCTCACACCCCTGCACCCCAACTCTCTTCCTCAGCCCTGAGCCTCTCCTCCCTTGCCCCACCCCAGAGCCTGCACCCGCAGCCAGGGCCCTCCCCCCATCCCCCCCCAACCCTCTACCTGAGCCCCCTCCCACACTCCAAACCCGTTGGCCCCATGCTCGCAACATGTAATTTGTTATGGGCACCAATATGAAGGTCGTGTGTCACGCATCACCTCCATATTGGTGCACATAAAATTTATTCTGCAGATGGGTGGGAAAAATTACAGGGAACACTGGATACAGTGAAATTTATTTGGAAATAATAGGATGTCTCCAGAATACATACAGGAGAGCTGGCGAGCAGTGGTCTCATGTGTAGCTAGGCCATGATCGATACTAGTTTGTAGGCATGAGCAGTAAATACAGATCTTTGTACCAAACACACTATGCACAGACCAGTAAGGCATAGGCCTCACTGCTTCACTGGTCCCCTGGCTCTGATCTGCTGTGGAGCACTGTGTACTAACACTCGAGATACTGTGGATTCTTCTTTGAGTGATGGTCCCCACTGTATTCCACTGAGGGTTATGCGCATCCCCCTACACACAGCATAAATGCAGAGGTGAAAGTAAGCCGGTCCAGTCCAGTGTACCGGTAAGAGCCAGTACGCTGTGCCGGACTGGACCAGCTTCTGCGGCGGTGATTTCAAGGGCCCGGTGCTCCGTCCGCAGCAGCGGGAGCTCTGGGCCCTTTAAATCCCCGCCCGAGCCCAGCTGCCGGAGCTCCGGCGGGGATTTAAAGGCCCTGGGGCTCCCAGCCACAGTCGGAGCCCCAGGGTCTTTAAATCTTGAGAGGCCCCGCCTCTTCCGGTTGAGGCCACGCCCCTGCTCAGGACTCCGGCCGTACCGTTAAGTCCTTTAAGTTACTTTCACCCCTGCATAAATGTGACATTTCCCACTGTACTTCAAGCCTAGGATGCCCACAGGAAGGTAGACAAGCAGGATTTGGTCCTGATACATTTTAGCAAGCGACTCTTTTTGCATCTTCAGTCAAGCAATTAAAATAAAATACAATGTTCTGAATATGAGAAAAGTAAAATTATTGACCAGGAATGTGACTATTTTAGACTTGCCCTAGATAATCTGTAGACAGTAAATCATGTAGATTAATATTTGCAACCAAAAAAACCTGGTGTGTGTGTGGGGGGTGGGGGTGAGGGGGCGATTTTTGTTTTTTAATCTGAGCAATTTATTTTGAGGAAAAGTTAGTCTCAACCTCTTTCTTAGATTGGCATATGAACAAAAAGTATATGAAAGGTTCAGTTGTTTACACATTATTATTAATTATGGTTTATCTATTAAATCCCTATTATTGTAGCATGTGCAGACCAGAACCAGGATCAGTGCCCTCTTATGCTAGGTACTATACAAAACAGGCAGACATGATCTCTGAAGAGCTTCTGGTCTAAGAGGATGAGAACTATAAGCAGGGTTTGGGATGGGGGCAATTAAAAGATTGTTTTTCAGTGTAGCCATTATACACGACTTCCTATGATGTGCTGGAGAGGAAAAATGGAGTATGTACTTAAACCAGCCATGAAGAAGTTCAGATACTTCTGATTGTTGTAGAATTCTATTTTTCTTTTAGTTGGCATAGTTCTTTCCATCCACTAATAACCATGTTTATTGTGTAATTAGAAATCTTGACAAAACCTACAAAGAAAAAACCTGTGATGTGGAGAGAAACTTCACCAACTAGCATATGTGTTTGCATTAAATCTTTTGTCTGTGTCCATCAGTGGTAGGTTTTATTCACAAAAACCAACTTGTGTTTTATCAGAAAATCCACCTCTCTCATGTGGTATCTCTCTTTAATCTAGATATAAAAAACTTGTAATTGTTGAGTATGACATTCTGGGGTCCAATCTAGACCAGTGAGCGACTGTCACCTTAGCCCTGCAACCTGGGGTGCCTCACAATGCTTTGCTGCTGTAGCTCCCAATCTGGGCCACTTACAAACAGCCAAACAGCATGCAGATCACAGTCTGAGTCTCTCTGTGTAGCTGCAGCCTGCCCGCACACTCCAGTCTCACACTAGTTACCACCAGCCTTGGTTACCACTCGCAGGGTGACCCCAACACACTCCCAGTCCCAAATTCCCCCCCCCACCCCCCAATTGGTGTCCTGCACTGTTCAGCCCTCTCCTAGACAGTTTTAGGTCCGTTGCCCCTCTAAGGGGATCAAGATCAAACTCCAATATTAAATGGAGTTACCCACACAATTTAGTTTAAATACAACACTGGATTCGTTTTGATTTAAAGAATACAAAATTTATTTAACTACAAAGAGAAAGTTTTAAGTGAGTACAAATATAAGGCATTAGAGTCAGAAATGGTTACAAGAGAAATAAGCATATAATGTTTTCTAGTAACTAAAACGTAACAAACTAGACTTGGTTCAAGGTGAAATCCCTTACCACATGTTCCCAGTAACATTGCTGACCAAATTCTCAGGCCAAGATCTGCTCCCAGTGTCAAAAAGCTGTTTCTTTTGTCATCTTAGGTGAAAGTGGGAGAGATACCTTGGGCTGTTTTTTTGCCCATCAGTTTTTTAGGCCTTGGCTACACGGCAATTCACAGCGCTGCACTTGCTGCGCTCAGGGGTGTGAAAAAACACCCCCCCGAGCGCAGCGAGTGCAGCGCTGTAAAGCGCCAGTGTAATCAGCGCCTGCAGCGCTGTATGCTCGCTCGCAGCGCTGCAAGCTATTCCCATCGGAGAGGTGGAGTACTTGCAGCGCTGTGAATCCGCGAGTGTAGCCAAGGCCATAGTCTAGTTCCCCTTTGAAATGCATTGTCTTGAGGAAAGTTCATTCATGCTGTGAGGACAAAGACAAGGAGTCTCATGGTGAAAGAGGTTCCATGCTATTGTTTGCTAAAATGCAGATCAGTTTGTTGCTCTCCCACTTTCCAAAGTATAGCCACTTGACAGGTGATTGCCCATCAACTTTGATGACACCTGGTTTGAGGTGTCAGCTTGTCTTTTGTCTTTGAAAAAAGAAGAACAGGAGTACTTGTGGCACCTTAGAGACTAACAAATTTATTAGAGCATAAGCTCCAAGTGGGCTGTAGTCCACAAAAGCTTATGCTCTAATAAATTTGTTAGTCTCTAAGGTGCCACAAGTACTCCTGTTCTTCTTTTTGCGGATACAGACTAACACGGCTGTTACTCTGAATTTTGTCTTTGAGAAACTGGTTCACTCTGACTTGTCTGGTAAACATATTTCAGACCTAATTTCAATTTGTTTATAACTTTACATATAATGTTGCTATGCACATTTCATCATGATATTATTGACCAGTGAGTTATTAGTTTTCAAATACCACCTCATAATATTTTGTACAAAGATTATTACAATAGTGTATAGGTTGTGAATAAGGGGTGCATTCGGTCACACTGAGTATTTTAAAAAACTTCATCCTGTGTTTCATAAAGGGAGGTGGTTGCATATGATGATCCTAGAATTCCATTATTTAATACGGATTTGGATAAGCTGGAAGGAAAACCACCACCTATTCTTGCTACAGGTAAGAGTAAAAAATTTTCTGCAGGTGTTTATACACTGTAAACAATAAAGTTTGACCTAACTACTGCTTTGATGTTGTAACTGCTACACATCACACATATTGAATGTAAAAATAAATAAAAAGGTTACATTTGACAAAACATCAAGCTAAAATGTTCAAAAGGATGTGCTTAAAATTAGGCTCCTATATAAGAAGTGGGCTGTAGTCCACGAAAGCTTATGCTCTAATAAATTTGTTAGTCTCTAAGGTGCCACAAGTACTCCTGTTCTTCTTTTTGCTCCTATATAAGTAACCTGATTTTTCAAAAGTGCAAGCTTTTGCTCAGCAGATCATATTGACTACATTATACTCTGTGTCTAGCTGTCTACAGAATCAAATGAGCATATTTAAGTGCTTCACTGAAGAGGGACAGACATAGGCCATAATTCAGCAAAGCACTTGACCATGTGCTTGACTTCAAGCATGTGAATATTCACCTTCAACTTCATTGGGACTACTTATGTGTTTAATTGAAGTTCAGTGGGAGACTGATGTTTTAAGTGCATGCTTTAGTGTTTTGCTTAACTGGGGCTAAAATTACAACTGAGAAAATATTTAAAATAGGATTGATGACATGTTAGCAGAACAGCATCAGAAATATTATTTGTTAAAACTGGTATTAGTAAGTGTAATATTTGTTTCTAGGAGAATTAGTATAGCTTAAAATTTTAAGAACTTTTAACATGTCAGGATTGTGTGATGGAAACTTTTGAATAAAGTACACAGCCAACTATAACATATAGGCCTTACTACTTTACAATCCAGGGTTGTAGGAGGAGAGGAAGGCAGTCTTAAAATATCGAATTTTTGTGTGACTAAAAGGTTTTTTTTTTTTTAAATAAAATTTGCTACATAAATAGTGAAACTTTACTTTTCCCATTATGGGCAAACTCCATATCTCACATCTGACACATATGTGAAAGTTGTAGCATGAATTGACATTTCACATTTCCATGGTTGATAAATTAATTTTTGATTTCTTTAATTGTGTGAGCCCTTCAGCCCAATTTAAATAATGCCCAGAGGAGGTATACTACATGTACCAATTAATCTTTTTCTTTATGTAATAGAAGGTAAATTCAAGGCCTTGAAGATGGAATTCTCTCTTCCTCCATCCACTTATGCTACCATGGCAATTAGAGAAGTGCTAAAAATGGACACAAGCATAAAAAAACAGACACAACTGAATACTATATGGCTACGCTGAACAAATGGTCTAAAGTCATGTAAAGATTTTAAGATGTAAAAGTGTTTTCATATTTACTTGTTCTGTGCAAACCCTAGTTTTGATTTTGAAGATTTGTAGTAAAAGATTTGTATTTTTTTAAGTTGTTTTTATTAGCTTCAATGATTATATGCAAAATGGTGTTAGTAAAAATAATAAAAATATTTGATTGGGTTTTTTTAAATGATCTTAGTAAATAAGGTGGAAAACCACATCTTAAGAAAAAATGGGCTTAGGACAGCAATTCCAGATCTTCAGTAATTGCCTTTCCAGAAGTACAGTGAGTATTCAACATGCTTTCATGAATTCAGCACAGGATAAAATTTCTTGCAAGTGTGCTCACATTACAGATCAGGAATGCTAATTAGAGTAAGTTAGGCGATGAATATTTATATTAAAGGAGTACATTTATGTCGCCTTAGAAGGCCAATAGCTTTTGCACTGATGTGGTAGAGGATTCTATTGGCAGAATTTTTCATGCCTTTTATGTGATATAAACATGTACATCTGTTTTTATTAGTTGAACTGTACATTTTATTATGAAAATGTTTATGTGCATTTTCCCCATCTTTACTATTGCCTGTACCAAAGAACAGGTAATGAAAACAAGTTAACCAAAAAGCCCAGATGAGAGCTTGTATCAACAACTAACTCCTTTGCACCAGCATATTTAGTGTTTCCATTGCTGGCAATGGATGAGCAAGGTCAATCTGTATCATGGCATGAAAGGATTAAAAAGCCATTCGAAAACAATTGACAGCAGTTAGGTTGCATTTTGACTTTATAATTTCTAAAACCAAACAAATAAGAAACCTGTTTGTGCTGCTTGTGTTAATAAATTATGTTAAATATGAGACACTTTGCACTGTCATTTTTATAAAAAATTGAATAGGGTTTTGCATACCAACAATATGAAAATTTCAGTATCTCACTTTTAGAAAATAGGCAGTGTTGCCACCCACATATCCCAAACGAACCTGCTTCAATACAGAAATAAAAACCCCTCTGATCACAAACCTCTAGTTATCACCTACCACCTGCCACTGGAATCCATATGGGGTATCATTAAAGAAATATTTCCTGAACTGCCTCTTCTGGCCTTCAAATAACCCCCTAACCTCTCCAAGCTCATCATCAGAAACAAGCTCCCCACAAATCAGGATACACCAACTCAAAAGCACTAGACCCTAACAGAGCAACAGATTCAAACCCTGCAGACATATCTCCACTGCTACAATGGTCAACATCCTCCACAACACACCTTTCAAGATCTATGGGTCCTACATATGCCTGTCACAACATGGGGTGTACCTCATCCTTTGCACTAAATGCCCTAATAGAAATATGTAGGTCAGTGGGTTTCAACCGATTGGGTGACATATGCAGCCGTTTTATGTGGGCCCCATCCATGCCATCAATATGCTACCTGTATGGCCCTGAGGATGTCACATGGGCTGCAGCTGTGTGCTGATTGGGCCACAAGCAGCCCATGGGCCTTGGGTTGAGAACCACTGATGTAGGTGAAATGAGAAAATCACTACGCTCTTGAATGAAGTCAAACAAGAAAATGATAAAGACAAAAACACCACATCACCTGTAGGTGAACACTTTTCACAAAAAAATCACTCTATATCTCACCTATCAGTCCTCACCTCAAAGGAAACCTGCACAAGACACTCAAAAGATAAGCCTGAGAGCTTAAAGTCATAATTTTGCTAGACAGTAAAAATCATGGACTGAATAGAGACACGAGTTAGGAATAGAATCAACTAAGTCTCTGTCCTCTGATGCTATGCAATATTTCAATTGCTTTCAATTGGCCATTCTTGTATGTAGGGGGAGTACTTTACCTTAATGCTGTTTTCCAGTTTTGTTGAGTTATACAGTTACAGGTTTACAATGCAAACACTCAATATACATTTATACCCTGGGTTATAGAGATTATAAATTAGATTAATATATGCAGCATCCTACAAGCATTTTATAAAGTCTAAACAGCATCTGAGGATGGTAACACATGAGTAAACAAGCCTGTTTCCAGCTATGCAATTGTAACTGTTCAGTGAGGCCTGGGGCCTTGGCATGAGCTGGTACCTGATCTGCCAGCATGTCAGTACCTGTAAAAATTAATATAAACATTTTTTTTCTTCCTCTTAGGGGTGTAAGGAGCATTGACTCTGCTCATATATCTCAGCCTGTCTTGAAATATGTTTTTTATTGATGCAGAAATTTAGGTAATGCATTTGATTCATATTTATATGCCAGTTTAGGCTTTATACCAGGGGTAGGCAACCTATGGCACAGGTGCCGAAGGCGGCACGTGAGCTGATTTTCAGTGGCACTCACACTGCCCGGGTCCTGGCCACTGGTCCGGGGGGCTCTGCATTTTAATTTAATTTTAAATGAAGCTTCTTAAACATTTTGAAATCTTATTTACTTTACATACAACAATAGTTTAGTTCTATATTATAGACTTATAGAAAGAGACCTTCTAAAAAGGTTAAAATGTATGACTGGCACGCGAAACCTTAAATTAGAGTGAATGAATGAAGACCCGGCACACTACTTCTGAAAGGTTCCGGACCACTGCTTTATACCATCAGTGTGTAGATGTGTTATGACAAATATTCTTGACCTAAATTGGTCACTGGAAAATTAACTGTCAGCTTTATATTGATACTTTTTTTCTCTCTCTCTCAGGAAAGACCATTTTGTTTCTTCAATTTTTTTCAGATCAGGAGATCATTAAAATAATAAATGCATTTTTAAAATGTGATAGCTTATGAGTTTATTTCATTATCTTCAGTCATATTTATCCCATTCTGCTACTTTACATATATTAATGACAACATTTAAAAGTATGGTTGTCTAAAGTTAAGCATCCTAAGTAGCCTGATTTCTCAGTTGCTGGTTACCCAGAATTGCCTTTGTAGACAATGGGAAATGAGGTAACTCTGCCACTATTGATCCAGCCAAACTGAAAATAGATCTATTATGCTAGTCCTGTACAAATAATAGTAAACAAATCTAAATCCGAAATAAGTATTTAAAATATAGGGCATTAATCTGTCCTAGACTAAATTATTAGAGGGCAGATTCTCCACCCTGCCCATTTTTTTCATTGTGTCGTGGACAGGCTCCAGAAGACTCTTGCAGCTCTCTTAACCTCAGCAGTGGAGCAGTTTAATTTACAACTGTGGTGAAACAGGCATATTGGGGCTCCACTTCACGCACCCCCTTCCTTCACTTGTTAAGCTGACTCTGCCCTCTGCATGAGAACCATCTGCTAGCATTCTCCATATACTCCCTCCAGCCATTCTGAGGCCACTTTGTGACACTTCCACCATGCACAGTGGCCGCAATGAACTGGAGAAACTGAGTCTTAAAACTTTCAGCTATTTTCTGCTTGTAAAGGGCCCATATACCATGGTCTCTTGCTGTTTTACCTCTTTCTGGAACCTGTTTTTTCCCTCCTCCCCCACCTATTGTTGCATTTTGATGTGCTGGATCTGGAGGTGGTGCAGATCCTTTTAGATGCCAGCTGAGTTCCTTGGGTCTTATTTTTGGCTCCTCTGTGTGCCAAGTCCCCTGTGGTAAATATAGAGAACCCAGCTGTGCCTCAGTTTCCTGCATCTGTAATAATAGTGCTCTGCCCTTGCACGGAGAATTGCACCCACCCTTTTCTGAAAACATAAGAATGGCTATACTGGGTCCATCTAGCTCAGTGTCCTGTCTTCCAACAAGGCCTGTGCCTGATCCTTCAAAGGGAATGACCAGAACAGGGCAATTTATTGAGTGATCCAGCCCATCATTTAGTCCCAACTTTTGGCACTCAGAGGTTTATAGGTTTCAGAGTAGCAGCCGTGGTAGTCTGTATCTGCAAAAAAACCAGGAGTACTTGTAGCACCTTAGAGACTAACAAATTTATTAGAGCATAAGCTTTCGCGGGCTACAGCCCACTTCTTCGGATGCAGAGGTTTATAGACACCCAGAGCATGGGGATGTGCCCCTGACCATCTTGGCTAATAGCCACTGATGTACCTATCCTGCATAAACTTACCTATTGTTTGTGGTGAGCTGGAGCCGGGAACCGGTTGTTAAATGTAGAAGCCCTTTTAGAACCGGTTGTCCCGATTCTAAAAGGGCTTTTAAATTTAACAAAATGTCTGGCAGCTCCCTGCCCCCAGCCCCAGCCCCAGCTCACCTAGCTCCGCCTCCTCCCCCTCCCCTGCTTCGGGGCTTCCTGCAGGTGGGCGGGGTTGGGGCGCGAGGAGGGCTCTAGGCACCGCACGGCGCTCCCCGACTCCAGCCGCGCAGAAACAACCTTTAGCCGCGCGCATGCGCTTTCTTCTGTGGTAGGGATGGCATCACGTGATCCTGATGGGTGGGACAGAGCCGAGGGTACGTTACAGTCTCCCTCTTTCCTCCCACTTCTCGCGGGACTCGGAGCAACTTCGGGATTTTCCGCTGCGCTGGGCTGGCAGGTGGCGGAGCTGAGGGGGCGGGGCAGAGCCCCCGGCGCTCGGCCGTGGGTGAATAATTCGTGTCCGTTCCTGCGGTAACGGTAAGCGGCCTCGTTCAGCCCAGGCCGGCGTGTGAGGAGCCTCAGCTCGCGGCAGGCGAAGCGAGGTGCGGGGGCCTACCAAGGAGAGGGGCTGGCTGCTAGGTGCCATGGCAACGCTAACAGCGTGTGGGGCCTAGGCGACTGCGGCAGGGCAGGCTGAGGAGACCAGCCTGCTGCTGGCCGCGGAGATCTGTTCCCCCATCTGCCCCGCTCTGTGGTGGGGGCTGAGGGGTGAGCAACCGCCTCGCCTGCTGCAGGGGGAGGAGCAGCTCCCCCCCAGGTGAGCAGTAGGTGGGGAGATAGTGGTCCCCACGGATGCTGTGGGCTGTCTTGGGTAGCCAACTGTCTAATTGCATAAACCCAAACATCCTGCCCCTCCCCAAGGCCACATCCCTGCCCTACCCCCACCCACTCCAGCGTCCCACCTTCTTCCTCACCTTCACTGGGCTGGGGCTGGGGCTGGGGTGTGGAAGGAGGCTGGGGCGGAGTGTTGGGGGGGTGCAGACTGTGGGAAGGAGTTTGGGTACAGGAGGGGGCTCAGGGCTGGGGTGCGGGCTGTGAGAGGGAGTTTGGGTGTAGGAGGGTGCTGGGGCAGGGGGTTGCGGTGCGGGAGGGGTACAGGCTCTGGCTGGGCGGCGTTTACCTCCTGGAAGCGCCAGCCTGTCCGGCAGTGGCTCCTAGGCTCACGGGTGGCCAGGCGGCTCTGTGGGCTGCTCCTACGTGCAAGCACCGCCCCTGTAGTTCCCATTGGTCGCGGTCCCCCATTCCTGGCAATGGGTGCTGCGGAGTCAGTGCTGGGGAGGGGGAGGGGGAGACCCCCGTGGCCGCACCTCCTTCTAGGAGCCGCTGCTGGACATGTTGCTGCTTCTGGGAGTGGCTTTAGCCCTGCTGCAACGCTGGACTTTAGCTGCCTAAAATCTCCCGAATTGGCTTCAGTAGCCTCGGAGATTGAGCCCATTTCTGGGAGACTCCCAGCCAAACAGGGAGGGTTGGCAACCCTACAGGTGGCATGGCACATCCTGATTGTGCTTGAACTTCTCTGCTAGCAATAGGTTGTTATGACTTGCTAAGGGCTTGTCTAAGTTGGGTTGCTCAAGGGTGTAAAAAAAACGCCTCTCCCTCCGAGCAACGTAACTTACATTGACTTAAAGCAGTGTCAGCAATGCCCTATGTTGACAGGAGAGTATCTCCAGTAGACATAGCTTCTGCCTCTCATTGAAGTGGAGTAATTAAGTTGACAGCTGATTTAGCACGTCTTCACCACACATGCTAAATCGACTGCAGTGGTGGCCAGTTTAGCGTGGTAGTGAAGACAAGCCCTGAGACTGGCCTATGTTGCTTAGCTCAACATCATACATTGTACACTAGGACAGTGCTTCTCAACCAGGGGTCTGGAGCCCACTGGGGGCTGCAAGTAGGTTTCAGGGGGTCCGCCAAGCAGGGCTGGCATTAGACCTGCTGGGGCCCAGTGCAGAAAGCCAAAGCCCTACCACTTGGGGCGGAAGCCCAGGGCTCCAAATCTCGCCACCCGGGGCTGAAGCCTGAGCAACTTAGCTTCGCAAGGCCCTTGTGGCATGGAGTGCTGGGCAGTTGCACTGCTTGTTATCCCTTAATGCTGGCCCTGGCTTTTATATGCAGAAAAACAGTTGTGGCACAGGTGGGCTGTGGAGTTTTTCTAGCATTGGGGGGAGGGATTGGGGGCTCAGAAAGAAAAAGGTTGAGAACCTCTGCACTAGGGGAGTGTAAATACCCTAGGCCTCATAGTCCTGAGTCCAGAAGACAGTGCTTTCTTTGGCCTGGTCCAAGATGGTGACATTTTGTTTTGAGTGAAAGGTGCACTTCTTCGACTTACTTTTACTATTATGCCCATAGCACAGGGTGGTGGTGGTGTTGTAGTTTTATATGTATTATTTAATGTCTACTAGCCCTAGTCATGGACCTGGCTGCTATTATGCTAGGTGTTACACAAATGCAGAATAAAAAGATAGACCCATGGCTTTTGGGGGAAGGGATTTTAAGTATAAGATAAACAGTAGATGGACAGGGGACTGCAAGGAAACATTGAGACAGTATTGGTCAGCATGATAGGCATTGGTCTCAACAGACCAGCAGCCTAACAGTGGTCAATTTTTTTATAGTCCTCATAGCAGGTGAGAGTTTGAAGGAGAATAAATAGTTTTGCAGATGTTTGTCTATGTACAATAAAATATTTTTAAAAAACACAATTTCTCCTTGGAGGCCCACCACATATGACAGATGTTAGTCATGACAGACATTAGTCATGGTGCTCAGTGCACTTCTGAAAGATGCTCAGATAGTTTGGTGATAAGGGCCATATGAGAGCATGAATAGAATATTTACTGTAACTCAGTTTCTTAAGCCAGTAGTTTATTAATAATCCTTCCCTAAAGAAAAAAATCCTGTCTCTTGGAGAGTCTTTATGTGTAGCATAGAACCCCTTTCATTTTTGATGTGGGCAACAAGCAATGAAGGTGCAAATCTCTTAATAAATTACTAATAGATTCATAAAAAGGGGATACTACCTTGAAATGTAGTTCATTGGAAAAAAATGTAAGGAATGTCAGTTCCTACACCTTCCTTTGATTTACCTGCCAATTTTTATGGTGTTACAAGTACATTTTCCTACTTTTAAAAGGTTTTTCTCTTTTGCCTGTTGCTGTGTGCGGGACCCACACATAAAAGGAAACAAGAAATAATTGAATACACAGAACACTGTCAACTACACAAGGTAAACTGGAAAGAGATATTTCGTTAATCTCTTTCATGTGTTTGTTATAAAAAGAGTAAAAATTTTCAAACTGAAATAATTTCTTAAATTGGTAGTGTTCCTTTAACTGCTTGTTCATATAGTTTTAAATCTCCTTTTTGATGTTGGAATGATAACTTGCTTCAGAGTTCAGATAAAGTTTTAAAAGCATGTTAATGCATTTAAAACTTTATTTTAATTTTTGAAGATGGTTGGATCGGGGAGTTGGATCTTAATCTGATCAAACACTTAACTAATTTGATTTTATTTTCTTCACATATCTATATCCTCCCAGTTCCTGACTTTCCTGGCCACTGACAAAGCTGTAGGCCAGGAGGTGCTGCTTCCAAAGCAAAGATTTAAGATGATCAGCTCATTTCAGCACATTTGATAATTTATGGGAATTTTCTTCTTTTGTATGTCTCTGAAATGCTGTCTGTCAACACATCATGTGCTGCTTTGTGTGCAGTTTGCCACTGTATACTTTGCTAGTGATGGCATACCTGCCATTTAAAAGTGCTGGAGCCTTTTTGCTACCTGTAGGGCTGAGGCAAGTCCTCTCTACATTTTCAAGTATTTTTATATATACCATCTAGCACAGACATAAAAACATTGAATTAGTTTTAGAAAAATGTATGGTAGTGGAAATGAAAGCCGACTGACTTCTCTGGGTAGCAGACATGTTTCAGTTCTGTTGAGTGATGGGCACGATGTCCCCAGCAGAGTGTATAATAGCGTGTCATACTTTGCATAAGTAGGCCTTGGTTCTCCAAAGGCTTATGCATGTGGCTATCTTTATGCATGTGAGTAGTTGAATGGAACATAGTATTTTCAGTTGCCCCATTCCACATGAAGGTCCATGGTAGTTGATAGTGCTGTGTGGGTCGTGGCTAACTACAGACTCTTTAACTCAGTTCTGCAGGTGATGAAAACATGGCAGCCATTAATGTTGGAAGGGAACAAGTCACTAGAGACCCAGATCGCTGTGACATCCCTTACTATGTAGCTGAATTTGTTGAAAGAGAAGTTGGAACTGACCTTAATTGTCTAAGAAAACTTGGCAAACTTATAGAGGAGCTATCAGAAAATAAAAAGCAATTAGAGGAACAGGTAAGCATTCTGTTAGTTATTTCTCAACTCCTTGAAATATTAAAAATGTACCACCAATTGCATGCATCTAATTACATCAGCACATTTTGATAACATCCTACACAATGTTTTAAGCAAAGCTGTCATTTTCTGATTTTCTGTTATGCTTTACTATGCACGGAGATCTGTAAAAGATCACATTTGTTTAATCATTGAAAGAGGGGTCTTAGTACTTGTATGTCAGATGTATAACTCCTCCCTAAATACAGGTACTTACAGTTTCATCAGAAGTCCCCAAAAGAATTCAGAATGCCTTAAAGAATGCGGAGGATTCTAAGAAGTCTCTTAGTCAGCTCCTGGAGGAAGAAACTGTTTTATTTGATTCAATTAATAGCCACCTATTGACAGCCCAGCCATGGATGGAGGATCTTGGTGTACTGATTAGTCAAATAGAAGAAGTTGAACGACACCTTGCTTATCTAAAATGGATTTCACAAATAGAAGAGTTAAGGTAAAATAGGCCCACCTGGACTCTAAGTATCTTTTTCCTGCAGTCTAGTTTAGGGCTTAGGTGGTAATAAACAAAATTGAGACATTTTTGGAGTTGTAAATCTATATTTTTAAATGCAAACAGTTATAACCCTTGTTAATTCACCTACTGACTAAAAATTCATACCTAATTTTGATCTGCCATTGCTTTCATTTGCAACTAAATTTGGTGATTACTATATTTTGGATATGGGGATAAAAGGGATCGTAGCTTACCATGTAATCTGAAAGATGCACCTCTAATAGCGTTTGTCAGCATTAGATAGCGAAGATACAGGAATATTTTTGACACATAACTGTACAGAGTCTAATACTGAAAGAAAGTGTTCAAGCAGAAAAAGATGCATTTGCATTATGTAGGTTGACATCTCTTTATTTTTATCGTTTTGGTGAGAATAAAATATTTATCTAAAACGTTATTTAAATGAGTTGCACTGCAGATTTGAAAACACTTAATTTCTCATCAAGAGCTATCCTCTTGTTCTTCAGTAATGCACCCTCAACATAGGTAGCAAGAGGCATGGACCAGAAATCTAGGTATCTCAGGTAGCAGTGCACAGCACTAACTGCAAGGTCACCTAGCTGCCGACCTGGAAAATATTTTATATTAGCCCCCCCCCCCAATTGCTTTATTCACTTTCATTATACAGTAAGACAGGTAAATAATGAACTATTCTCAGTGTTGCTAAAAATTGCCTCAGTGCATTCTAGTCATGATTTTGCTTTATATATTTTATAGTAATAATATTCAGCAGTATCTCATGACCAACAATGTGCCAGAGGCAGCTACTACTCTGGCATCCATGGCAGAATTGGATATTAAGCTTCAGGAGTCGTCTTGTTCTCATCTTCTTACTTTTGTGAGGTCTACTGTTAAGTTCTGGCATAAAATTCTTAAGGACAAACTGTCAAGGTAGGAAATGCACCATAGTTATTTCATCTTTGCATTGTATCGTTGATTCATGTTGATGTATATGTTTTCTATTACAGTGATTTTGAGGAAATATTAACTCACCTTCATTGGCCATTTGTTGGGCCACCACAGTCTCAGGTTTTTGGCCTTGCTGCACCGGCTAATGTTCCAGAAATATATAATAATTTGGAGACTCTGTTTTCTCAGCTTCTGAAATTGCAAACATCGTATCCTTTTTGAATTCATGTCTTATATTCACAGGGAATTTCAGTAAGAATAATGAACAAACTTAAGAGATGCACACTCCAAAGAAGAAATGTGTGATAGTCATCCAGTGTACTGATTATTTTAAATCATTGTTAAGCTGGACATTTCTCACTAAGCGTGAAGTAGGTTTGCGGGTTTAGTATTTCTAGGTTACTTGTTTTATTAAAAGAAAAAAATTAAGTGCCCAGTTAACAATACTAGAAATTGTTTGCCAATGGAAAAAGTGTAGCTTTGGCAGCAGCAATGCTGTGCCAACCACGATTCTAGTGGACTCACATCTGGGGAAGTGAGGAAGATAGTTTAACCTTCATGCTATTCAGTCCTTGGGCCCTCTGGCAAGATTACCCACAAAAGTGAAAATTGTGGTGGTACATTTGCCTGTTCCCTGGAACTGGACTGAGACCACTAATATTTTTCACATAAGCCATTGAGCAGTCCTCAGATGGTGGTAACAGCTTTTGATCTCTGCCAGTTTGGGTCACATATAAATCAGAGACTAAGAAGCTCTTGTTTTGCATTACTAATAATCTGAGTTTCTGCTTCTCCATTTCAGTATAGTAATGACAAGTAAGTATGTGTGTGTGTGTGTGTGTCTATGGGAGGATAGGACAACCCACATTTGTCTTGGCAGTCCTGACTAGAGGTGATTTTTTTTTTTTTTTTTTTTTTTTTGTAAACCAAATTGACTGACTGCTGCTATCACAAATCAGTCGTAATTAGCCTGTTATATTAAACACAAGTTTAATGTTGAAGTATTCTACATATAGAAATAGTTTTCATTGCAGGTTTTTGATCATTTTATAGTATGTGTAGTGACTGCAGTAAAGAAAGGGGACTATAGAAATGGAATGTAACATTTCTTAGCTGTCTCAAGTTATGATGTTGAGAATTCAGTACTTCTATAACAATGATCTGCCAATAAAATATTTTACCTTTGACTCTTAAACCTTAGAGATGAATTACTAACTAAACCAAAACAACTGCCAGAGAAGTATTCTCTGCCTCCCTCACCACCTATTATCCTTCCAATGCAAATCATGCTGAACTCTCTTCAGAAAAGATTCAAGTATCATTTTACTGGGAATAGACAAACTAATGTTTTAAGCAAGGTATGGGGAAAACATTTCTTGATTTACTTTTAATTGCAGTACTTAAAAAAAACCAACCCTTTTTATATAAAACATACAGTGCTGTAGTAAAGTTGTGGCCCAAATATTGCTCTCCGCATGGAGGACCTTGGGCTTGTATGTGTATGGAGGTGGAAAAAACACTTGAAGACCCTCCACAAGTCCTACCCCCTGCTTGGCAAAGTGCTGCACTGCAGAGATTCCCTGGCAATGGGATATTCCTCCATTGCACCTGCCAAATCCCTTTGTTGGGGGGGGCGGGGGGCACTGAAGCCGGTCCTATTGCAGCCTTGGGTAGACTCCACAGCCTGAGAAGGATGGATTCATTTCTCTTTGTCCCTATGGAAAATCCCTTTTACCAGTCCTGGCTACTTAAGTTTGTGTGTAAAAGGGAGTGAATTTGGTCATGTGATAGCATTTTTATTATTCCTATATTTACAGGTGTTAGACTCTGCATTAAAATAGGCTCTTGGTTTAAAATCTAACTGACAATGGCTTGGGACTATAATTAGTTTTTGGCTTTAATTTAATTTAAATAAAAAAAAAACCAAAAAACTTACATTAAATTGCAGATGTCTAATCCTCCCCTCCCCCCAAATGTGGAAATGTGTGTGTGTGTGTGCGCGCGCACATTAAATGCCCTCAAAGTTTGGTGGCTTTCATCGGGGGTTAAAATACAGGTGCATTTTTATAAGAATGTTTCCTTTCTTTTTGTTCCAATACAACTGCGTCAGAGTCCGAAAAGTTGATATTTAGCATGTATATAAACTGCTTGTAGTAACAAAGTTTTTTTAAGGTTAATCTGTGTGGTCGCATGTAACATTTTTGGGTAAACTAAATACATTTCACCTTGGCATTAGTTCCCAAACTATTTCACTGGTGGTCTGTGAAGGGCTAGTTGCATTTTTTAATTACTTCTACGGGGTTTTCATTACTTCTACTGGAAACTAGGAGGAGCCACCAGCATAGCTATTTCCAGTAGGGGAGGATGCTACGTAAAAGGATGATGAGGGCATCTGGCCTCTCAATCAGCTTCATTCTCAGTGGTGTGTCCTTTCCCTATCAGCCAGAAGAGGCATATGCAGTGGAGAGGGAGAGGAGACAGTGGGTGTGGTGACAGAGCAGTATGTGTAGGAAAGAGAATAATAGAGCAAATGGAAGGAGAGATAAATGAAGAACAAAAGTAGGCAGCTTCTTTCCTTTTTTCAAAAAAGAGAGAACACTTATTGCATTAAAGATAGTACAAGAACACAAATGGTTCTCTGATGTTAATTTGCCAAGTAAATAATTGCTTAGTTGCCATAGGGATGTTATGTGATCACAAATACAGAGAAGGTCCACGATTTAAAAAAATAATAAAATTCTTTTTTTGAGGGCTTTTGACCTACTGGGACAGAAAAGACAATGCTTTAAATTGAAAGCAATATATGTCCTCCATTTTTCCTCCCTTCCCACCCGAAGCCAACCCCCCAACCCAGGTTTTAAATGTTGCTGTTGTTGTAAAATAAACTGCTCTAAATTGCAAAATCCAATTTAAAGTTGGCATTCGTTAACTCCCCCCCCCCCCCAATGCTTTTTCTGGTCATGCTTTGTATTCTTGCTACACTTATAAATAGCTTATAAAGAGTTAACAGTGTTGAATAGATGTTAGAAGCATGTTACAGGAATGAGTAGAATGTGTTATGGATGGTTATAACAGTTGATTAACCATTTATTGAGACATCTAGTAACTTAACTCTTTATCACACTTTATTTTTAAAACGTACCCTTAATATAATCTTTCTGACTTGTCAGTAGTTATGTCCTTTTATGTTTCATATTTGTTTGTAGTGGGTATTGTAGGTGAAATCTATACTCCTGTTCATATATCAGTTGTTTTTTGGGTGGAGTTAACTTTAATGTTCTGGGTGTTTTTTGCTTTTTTCTTTATTTTGTACAAGCCTGAGTGGTACCTAACCCAGGTACTCATGTGGATTGGAAATCACGCAAAATTCCTCGATGATAAAATCCAGCCAATATTGGACAAGGCAGGCTCTTCAGTCAATGCAAGGGTAAGCAAATATGTTACAATAACTCCTCCCTTAAACAACGTTAACTGGGTTCACATTGTTTTGTTATGTTGCTGATCTATTAGAGAACATGTTTGTTTAAAGTTGCGCAATATTCCCTTATGTTGTTTGGCAGCCGCCTGCTTTGTCCACTGCTTGCAGGAAGAGCAGCTGTTGGAGCTAGCTGGTGGGAGCTTGGAACCAGGGTGGGCTGGCAGCCCTCCTATCAGTTCCCTAAGTTCCCTGTGTGGCAATTGCAGGGCAGTTCAGGTGTACCTCCTCCCAATGCCACGTGCTGCTCCTGCCCTCTGCCTTAGAGCTGCTCCCAGGAGCCTCCTGCTTGCTGTGCAGGGGTCAGGGGGAAGAGGGATGCTGATGTCAGGGTTCCTCCCCCTGCTTCTGTACCCCATTTCCACAGAGCCGGAGGGACATGACAGGATGAGGGAGCATGCTGGCAGCAGCTGCTCTCTCAACTTGCTGATCGACTAAAAAGGCAGTGTACTTGGAGAGGGGTCAGCACACTTAAAGGGGCAATGCACCTGTCTGTCTCGCTCTCTGTGTGATACACACACAGGCCCCCGGCACTTTGGAAAGTGGAGGGAGTGATGCGCTCCAGTGGGATAGCGTGGGTTCATCATCACGTTCAGTTTCCGCAGGGAATGTTTGCAGCCACTGCCATGCGTCTATCATGTCTCCTCCCTCCATTCGTGCTGCCTTGTATAATGTGAGGCTACATTAACAACAGAGTGTTAACCCTTGAGGACTCAGCTGAGTGCTAGTTCATCATTTAGCAGCAAGGCATTCCCTGGGAAATATTCCACCCTCTTCCACTCTCTGATTCCACCACCGCAACCAAGTTTCACAATCATAATTGCTGTGTACAATATTAAATTGTTTGTTTAAAACTTATGTCTTTTGTCTGGTGAAAAACATTTCCCTGGAACCTAACCCCTCTTATTAACATTAATTCTTATGGAGAAATTGGATTCACTTAACATCGTTTTGCTTAAAGTAACATTTTTTAGGAACATAACTACAACGCTAAGCGAGGAGTTACTGTATGTGCAATTATATATACAGCCAAATTCTAGCTGTGGTGTAAGTAAGCACAACTTCATTAACCTTACTGAATTTGTGATGGGGCTGAAGTTAGTTCAGAAAGAGTTTTAAAAATGCATAAATATTAACAAATTTAACTTGCAGTTTTTATCTACTTTGGTGACTTCTGTTTTTTTCTTGAAGCTTGAATTTTCCCGTGCTCTAGTAATGCTGATTTTGGAGAAGTTGGCTGCTGATATCCCTTGCCTATTGTATGACGATAATCTCTTTTGTCATCTCGTGGATGAGGTGCTTCTATTTGAAAGAGAGCTATACGCTACTCATGGATATCTCAGCAGCTTTCCCAGTTGCATGCATATTCTGTCAGAAGAAACCTGTTTTCAAAGGTGGCTAACTGTGGAAAGAAAATGTAAGATTTAATATGATTGGTTTTGTTTAAAGAAAAATATATGAAGGCCTAATCATGTAATACTTACTCTACAAATAGTTCCATTAAGTTAGGATATCACATGAATAAGGGATATTGGATCAGGCCCCTGATTTTTATACAAGACTGTCCTGTTTAGTTTTAAAACAACACTTGCTAATGCCACCATAATTGGTATGCTTGCTGCCCCTGGATTGTGGGGATTTATTCCTCAGATAAATGTCCATATTCTGTGTGTGTGCCTGGGTGAAGGTGGGTTTTTAAATTGATGGGATAAATTAGGAAAGAAAAATATAGTAGAAAGAAAAAGAGGTTACTAATTTTTACGGGGAAGAGTAACAGGGAAAATAGACAGAAGTACAGGGGAGCAAGTAAAGGACACTATAGGGAGAAAGAGACACACCAAGATCTATTATAGGGGAAGAGAGAGTGGAATGAGTGAAAGAAGCTATAAGAAAAGCAAGAGAGATGCAGGCTTGAATGCAGAAAAGGAGTTGGGTCCCCGGGAAAATCACTACAATACACAAAGCCTGAGTTGGCACATATATAGTGAATAGGGAGAGAGAGATGCTGTAGTCTGTATGGTAGGCAGGGATTGTCTAAACTAGAAAGGGAGAAACTGACCAGAGCTTGTTTGTGCTCAGCCCTGCCCCTTTTGCAGAGATAGGAGCCTAAGTTTGGGCTACAGGGAGTCTTCTGTTTCTGCTTGCGATTCACAACCAGGAAATCTCTTTGGAGTTTCGTATCTTAGGCTGTTTTAGCAAGAAACTAGGAAGGGAGGACCACCTCCCTTATAACTTTTAGCCCTGTGATAAGGGTACTCACCTGGGATGTGGTAGACTCCTGGTTCAAGCCCTCCTTATGGGCTATGGGATATTCTAATGTTGAGAATCTCTCAATTTCCTGATGAAGCTGTTGCACTGTGGCTAAATATTTAAAGAGTCATGGCAAGGGGCAGTAGATCCTGGATCTCCCACATCCTCAGTGGATGTGCTAACCATGAGTCTATAGAGTCACTCTATGCTTACACAGATGTTTGTGTGTGCGTGCATGCATGCATGCTCTCCCCCTGCTCCAATGACTCTTTAAATATTCCACAGTGCACCAGCTTCAATAGGAGAGATTGACGAATTCCCCAAATCAGAATATCTTATAACCCAATGGTTAGAGCCCTCACCTGAGAATAGGCAGATTCCAGTTCAGATCTGTTCTTCCCTGCGGGTAGAGGGGGACTTGTACTCATCTGGGAGACCCCCAGTTCCCTAACCAGTGGGCTAAAAGCTATTTTGGAGGCCTGTCTCGTTCTACTTTCCCCCCATTCTCTTGTGTAAACTTTTGAGGTCCCAATCCAATAAGTATGCTCAGAAGTTGCCTACCAGATTGGACCACTCAGGCAAGTTAGACAGGAGAACACCTCTTTTCCCCTGGTTTATGAATTGCTCTAAGGCTAATGTGGGAGATTAGCAGCAGCACACATGCACAGAAGCAGAACTTTTACTGAAAAAACATAGGCGTCCAGTGAGTTTGGGTGCTTACAGAGTTTCAATGGGAGTCTTGTGGATCCCATTGGTCCCAAAAGTGGGACTTAGGCATCTAACTCCTGTTGTGTGTTCAGGCCGTAGTAAATAAAGCTGATTGAATAGTGTTCAGTGAATATATTATTTGACTTCAAGAGTATTAGTCAAATATCTGTTGTTGCAAAAGAATATTTGTACAACTTTAGCTGTATAAAGGGCTATTATATTATTTGACAGACAGGTGAAATTCATTGGCAGATATATTTGTGTAGTAGGCTACATTTAAAAAGATAATTGAGTGAAAATGTTAAATGCAGTACCTAAAGGTTTTTTCCATTAAATTGCAGAGGTTTGGCTTTGGAGTACATGACAGCACAATGCTTTTCAGCTTGTTTTGAAGATTTAATCCTCAGGATAGTAGATGTTGGTAAATTTTCAAGCAGTGATGATGATAATAGTGTCTAAGTGTTGTATTGTAAAGAATAAGAACAGCTGTAGTAGGCCATGAATTTTCTGACCCTCTTTTGGGTAAAGGAAAAATACAGCTGTACAGAGTTGATGAGTACTTTAAAAATTATGATTAGTGATGATTTTCAATAAGCTAATTTTATATTGCTCTAACATACTTCATCTTAACTGAAGCAATTGATGTTTTAATTTGCAAATTTAAGAACTGTATTTTAGTCAGTGTTACTTTTTATTAAATCTTATATTTTAGGATTCTTAGTCTTTTTATTTAAAAATGATAGTTTATTAGAATAAATTTTAAATATATAAACCCGAAAGCAAGTTTAAGAAATATATGAATATTTAAATTATTAAACATTTTTGTGTGCCTGTCAGTTGCTCTTCAAAAGATGGACTCTATACTTTCATCTGAAGCTGCCTGGGTATCGCAATATAAAGATATCACTGATGTAGATGAAATGAAAGTCCCAGACTGTGCTGAAACTTTTACGACTCTGTTACAGGTTATCACAGGTAATGATAAAATTTGAAACACTTCTTAAGATGAATTCTCCTGAATACTTCAAGAACTATAATTCAATAAGAAAATATACATTAAAGTCAGTGGTTATGGAGTCATCAAAGGAGTAAGAAGTAGTAGTATTGTTTGGTTTGCATTTTAACAAATAAATGGAATTCTTGTTGCCTTTTCCTTTGAACTTTAATGAATAATTCTAGAGATAATGATCAAACTTTTATATTTGTACTAATTTCTACAGTGATACACCTGATGATTACCATTAGAAATTTGTTTAAATTTGAAAGAAGATAAATTAAATTCATATTTGTTATTTATGTGTAAAAATTAAATAAAACAAGTCCTGTTATCTCTTTTGAGGGATTCAGCCCAGGGAATGGCTGTGTGACCAAAAATGAATTCCTGAAAAAGTAGATACTAACTAGCTTTAGCCTTTCTACACTGTGAGTAAGAGCAGATGAACATCAAAGTGATTTTTATTTGAGTACTAAATGTGTATCTGTCAGATCTTGTGGGAAGATTTCTGAGGTCCACCTAGTGTTAAGTGTTTTTCAAGTTTGCTTTCAGTTAAAAAGTAAATAAATAAATAAAAAATAAAAATTAAATGCTATAGTGAAATCAGTAAAACAACCATTTATTTAGGCCCCAGTCCTGCAGAGATTTACATATGTGCTTAACTTTATGCACTGTAAGTAGTCCCATTGACTTCAGTGGGACTACTTTTAGGGTGTAAAATTAGGCATGAATGGAAGTCTTTGCAGGAGTGTGGCCTTAGTCGTGAAGCAACAAAATACTTTTTTTTTTTTTTTTTAAAAGTTCCTGTTTTTATTTACTCTGGAAAATAAAATTTTTACAATTGTCTCTCCAGACAGGTATAAGAATCTTCCTACAGCATCTAGAAAACTACAGTTCTTGGAGTTACAAAAAGACTTAGTTGATGACTTCAGAATCCGGTTAACTCAAGTTATGAAGGAAGAGACTAGAGCTTCTTTAGCCTTCCGTTATTGTGCCATTCTTAATGCTGTTAACTATATAGCAACAGTATTAGCAGACTGGGCTGACAATGTTGTGAGTAATTATTGTTTTACATAAAGAAATAAACTAGCTTTGTCATGTGGTGCTCAACTAAAACCACTTCATTCATCTCAATATCTTAAAATGCAGAATTAATGATGAGTCCTGAAAAACAGAACCAGATGTAAATTCTAATTCAGTGAAAGATGCTTAATTTAAGGATAAATTACTACCTATCATTTAAACAGTGCTTAAATACTGCCATTTTTGTGCACTGTATCAAAACACCTAAAGCAGACTAGTTTCCTGTAAACTGGCACTGCACCAGGGCCATTCTGCAGCATCTTGTTACATGGGAGACCACCTATGGATCCTATTCTGTTAACCCTTACGTGAGTAGTCTGGTAGAAGTCAATGAGACTGCTCATGTGTAAGATTTATAGGAGTGGTCACTTTCCCAGGAAACAGGGTGAATCTAGTAGGGGAAGGATTATTTTACCCATTATGTTTAGAGCTATACTTCACTCTTACAGCCAACAGTCCTCCTCCCACTGCTACTTGTAGCCTACCACCTGCAGAATGCTCCATTACCTGTAAAAAGAAAGCACCATTGTGTCACACTAACCTTAGCTAATTTTCTTGCCTCAGTCAGCCCAGGAAGCAAGAATCCCAGACTATGCTATATTCGACAAACTAAAATGTATCTAAAACTTATAGTCAATATGCTAAATTTCCAGGTCAACCTATCTTTCTGGCTAATGATCCATTGCTTCTAAATATGAGGATTTTAATTTTTAGGATTTTTTTTTCTGCTGAAGCATATTTGCTTGGTTTTTTAATTCTTGCTCTTAAGTATCTTTACCTAATGCCATAAGATATTACTTTCAGCACACATCTATGCACCTATAGTTGATAGTGAGTTGCTGATCCTTCATGTAAAATTGAGAAGCCAGACACATCTGACAGCCAAGTCTGTGTGGATTTGGCTAGCCATGAGAGTATGCTTTGTTTTACCTACCTACAAACCCTGATTTGATATTGGGGTCTGCTAGTGGAGACCTGTGCGGATCTCTATTAACCTCAGTGGGGCTCTCCATGGCCTTGGAGGTTTGCGGTAGTGTGTCCTAATTCGGAATCCAAGCTTGTTTCTGTATATTTAAGTATGCAACTTAATTAATGAATACCTGTTAAAATCAACGATTAACTAAAAAACTGGAAATGTTGAAATTCAGTGCTTAATATGCTAGATCTAACATATGTAGCCACTATCACCATAATATGAACACTTCCATTTAATTTTCTTTATAGAATTAAATTCAGAAACTTTTTTTTTAGTTAAGGAAACATTTATTACAATTTAAATGCTATCCAAGTCTTGTAGTTTTTTCTTAGTATGTTAAAAATAGAATGTCTGTCAGACTTTGCAGAAATCAGAGAATTGAGATTTTTGGGTAAAATTTTCAAAGCACCTAAGTCTCATTTTCAAAAGTGACTCAGGTAGTTAAAAGCCCAAAATTACATTGAACTTCTGAAAATGGAATTTAGGAGCCTATGTCACTTAGGCCAGAAGAAAATTTGACCCTTCAGCTTGTGTTTACTAAATTATTTGTTAGTACTATTGTGAAGTCAGATGGGATACAACAGCTTTCTATTTCCATCACTGGGTTTAAAACACTATACTCATTTAGGGACAATAGAATTACCAGATTTTTTTTTTAATCGCTTCTCTTTGAAAACAAATTTTTAGTTTATAAAAACCTTAGGGAAACACATTATCAGATGAAGCTATGCATATTAAAGTACAAATAAAAAGTTAACATGGTAGAAACCTTTTTGCTCTAGTATTTATATCCAAATCTGTTTGTTTCTGTAGTTCTTCTTGGAGCTTCAGCAGGCTGCGCTGGAGGTTTGTGCAGACAGTAATGCTCTCAGTAAGCTACAGCTAGGACAGTTAGCTTGTATGGAAAGCTCTGTCTTTGATGACATGATTAACCTCCTAGAACGCCTAAAACATGATATGTTGACCCGCCAAGTAGACCATGTCTTCAGGGAGGTCAAAGATGCTGCAAAACTGTACAAAAAGGAGAGGTGAGTCTTTGTGTTAATGTCTTCTAATAATTTGTTATAAAATGTTAGGACTTGGCAAAAAACTATCTAATGTAAAAATCCATTTCTATGAATGAAATGAGAGAGATGTAAAATGTTTGGAAAGTGTCTGTGGTATTTCTTCACAATTCTTAAAAAAAAAAAAAATGTTTTTAACTAGATTTTGCTTTTCTAAAGCACAGTCCTGCAAATAGTGGAGGCACACTGCAGCAGGACTCCCAGAAGAAATTCTTCTTCTTCGAGTGATTGCTCATGTGTATTCCACAGTAGGTGTGCGTGCTCACCACGTGCACCGGTGCCGGAAGTTTTTCCCTTAGCAGTACCCGTAGTGGGGGAGCCCCGCAGCGACCCCTGGAGTGGCGCCTCTATATCGCGCCATAAAGGGGGCTGCGCGCTCCCCCCACCCTCAGTTCCTTCTTGCCACCAGTGAAGGTAGTCGTAACTTGTACTCCAGCATTGCTGTAGCTTCTATCCTTGGTAGTACCTCGACTGTTACTAGTTTCTGCAGTTAGTAGCCTGGCCCAGGGCATGCCATGGCTTCAAGTCGACGCTTCCTGTCCCGGTGCCCGCGGCCCCTGTGGGTCGAGGAAGACTCCGGCGACTCACTCCCAGGCGACCCTGACAACGAATTGCAGGTCTGTCGCGGGCTACGGGAAGGCCTGGCGGATCGAGTAGAGACATCGACCGCCGACCTGGCCGGTGAGGGCTGGTGAGCGCCCAACGGCGTCTTCCCTCGGGACCGGGGCCCCAGCTCGGGCGGCCCGCTCGGTACCGGCATGACGAGGATGTCGCGCGCTGCCTGGGCTGCCTCCGGTGTTGACAGAACCCTCATCGTCGGGGAGGCATGTGCAGACGGGGCTGGACTACTCTGTTCCGCACGAGTCGGAGGTCTGGGTCCCGAGGGGGATCGTGGGCTGCCCAACTCGGGTCCGGCCTCACCCCTGTCCTTGTCTCGGCGCCGCTGGGTCTTGCCTTGCTTCTTGGCAGGGGAGCGTGCCGACTGGTGGATGGGGCTTTGCTCCGCACCGAGGACATGGTGCCTGGCGCCCGGGCCAATGTCAACTCCTTAAGTAGGGCCCGGAGTCGGATTTCGCATTCGTGCTTAGTCTGGGGCTTGAAGGACTTACAGATTTTACACCACTCACTTATGTGAGCCTTGCCCAGACAGCGAAGACACTCGGAGTGTGGATCGCTTCTGGGCATGGAATTGCCACAGGAGTCGCACGACTTGAAGCCTGGGGCTCGGGGCATGCCCCGAGCCAGGCTACTAACTGCAGAAACTAGTAACAGTCGAGGTACTACCAAGGATAGAAGCTACAGCAATGCTGGAGTACAAGTTCCAACTACCTTCACTGGTGACAAGAAGGAACTGAGGGTGGGGGGAGCGCGCAGCCCCCTTTATGGCGCGATATAGAGGCGCCACTCCAGGGGTCGCTGCGGGGCTCCCCCACTACGGGTACTGCTAAGGGAAAAACTTCCGGCACCGGTGCATGTGGCAAGCACACACACCTACTGTGGAATACATCTGAGCAACACATCTCGAAGAACGCCAGTTACGGAACAGGTAACTGTCCTTTGCTGACTCTTGTTATCTGACAATAATTGTTTCTTTGGGAATATTAAGGCTCAACTGTGATAGGGCTTTAAGGGCTACCTCCATTTTCAAGAAGTCCTAATAATAGAATATCAGGGTTGGAAGGGACCTCAGGAGGTCATCTAGTCCAACCCCCTGCTCAAAGCAGGACCAATCCCCAACTAAATCATCCCAGCCAGGGCTTTGTCAAGCCTGACCTTAAAAATCTCTAAGGCAGGAGATTCCACCACCTCCCTAGGTAACGCATTCCAGTGTTTCACCACCCTCCTAGTGAAATAGTTTTTCTTGATATCCAACCTGGACCTCCCCCACTGCAACTTGAGACCATTGCTCCTTGTTCTGTCATCTGCCACCACTGAGAACAGCCGAGCTCCATCCTCTTTGGAACCCCCCTTCAGGTAGTTGAAGGCTGCTATCAAATCCCCCCTCATTCTTCTCTTCTGGAGACTAAACAATCCCAGTCCCCTCTCCTCATAAGTCATGTGCTCCAGTCCCCTTCCTATTGGTTGCCCTCCGCTGGAATGTAATGGGTGGGGTTGACGGCTGGTCACCTAAGGCAGTAGAGTTCAAACCGATGACCAGAGAGGTGAGAACAGGCATTGTGGGACACCTCCCGGAGGCCAATCGCTGTACTGTAATTGCCACTGTCTACACTGGCACTGCAAGACTGTAGCCCCGGCGAAAGCTCTACGTCTCTCGTTGGTTTTTTTTTTAATAGCGCTGCAACTGCACAGTTCTTGCGCACTACGTGGTTTGGCAGTGTGTACACCTCAAAGCTGCTTTAGTAGTCAGAAACTTGCCAGAGTAGATGGGCACGTCCCAGTTTTTCCAATAGTTCATCTGTGCATAGCATTGGATAGTTCTCTGGGCTAGTTACAGCATTTAGCTTATGGTAGTCCATGCAAAAGTGGATTTCCCCATCTGGTTTGGGAACCAGAACTACTGGAGAGGCCCATGCACTCTCAGAGGGGCAGATTACACCCATCTATAACACATCCTTGATCTTCCTTTCTATCGCGGTTTTCGCTTGAGGACCCATCTGGTAGGGCTGGGCTCTAATTGGGTGAGCATCTGCTGTGTCAATGGGGTGGTACACCTGTTCTATCCATCCTGGGGTGGCTGAAAACATTGGCACAAAGCTGGTGCACAGCTCCTAGATTTGCTGTCGCTGCTTACTCCCAAGGGTTATGGAAGGCTCACCTCTTCTATGCCACCGTGCCTTTTTCCTTCATAACAGACTCCTTCAGGCCACTCAGCGTTGTCTCTCTCTTGGGCTATAAGCTGGAGAACCTTGATTTCTGGGGAATAAAAGGGCTTTAGAGAGTTAACTTTAAGTTTTAGGGTAGGGTCCAGGAATGCGATGAGGTAATTAACAGCTCCCAGATGTTCTCGGACCATAAATGGCCCCTCCCACAACGCTTCCATCTTATTGGCCTTGAGTGCTTTCAGGACGATGATTTGGTCACCTACACTGAAGGAACACTCTCTGGCATGTTTATCATACCAGGCGTTTTGCTCTTGTTGAGCATCCTGTAGGTTTTCTCAAGCAAGGGCTAGAGAGTCTTTGAGGGTGTTTTGCAGATTGGTTACAAAGTCCAAAATGTTAGTTCCTGGAGAAGATGTAACTCAGCGCCCCCCCCCCCCCCCCCCCCCCCCCCCGCATTGCTGCTTCACCAACTGTAATGGCCCCTTAACTTTGTAGCCATCAACGAGTTCAAAGGGTGAAAACCTTAAACTGGGACACGGTACAGCTCTGTAGGCAAAAAGCAACTGCTGCAACACTAGGTCCCAATCATTGGCGTGCTTATTCATGAATTTACATATCAAAAATGTAACTATGAATACTTGCTTCTGGGTAAAATTGGAAGGCTGCTTTCTAAAATAAATGCTCTTTTCTGATTTGTTTCTACGCATTTGGAGTCGTGTCCCCCCCCCTCTCCCCCCTCCCGATTTCTGGTGTCCTATCTTGCATTCCTTTAATTAAAATATAGCCTTGATATTATTAGAAGGATACTTGCTGTACAGCAGGGCTTCTCAAACTGGAGGTTGGGACTCCTCAGGGGGTCACTAGGTTGTTGTATGGGGGGGTCGTGAGCTCTCAGCCTGCACCCCAAACCCTGCTTTGCATCCAGCATTTATAATGGTGTTAAATATATAAAAAAGTGTTTTTAATTAATAAGGGGGGGGGGTCGCACTCAGAGGCTTGCTACATGAATGGGGTCACCATTACAAAAGTTTGAGAACCACTGGTGTAGAGTATTAATCCATAATGCGGACTGATCTTTTTTTGGATATTTGAGAAAGTGGAGGGGTAGCCGAAACCTAAGAAAATTTAAAAATGGATGAGATTGTGGACTTTTGAAAAAGATGAGCTTCATTGCTACTGCTTTTCTGTGAATAAATTTACTGTAACATCGTGTTGTACATCTGTTTCTTCAGGTGGTTATCTTTGCCATCCCAGGCAGAGCAGGCAGTAATGTCCTTATCCAGTACAGCTTGCCCACTGTTGTTGACATTAAGAGATCGTTTGCTGCAGTTAGAACAGCAGCTCTGTTACTCGCTGTTTAAAATCTTCTGGCAAATGCTTGCAGAGAAAGTGGATATGTTCATCTATCAAGAGGTAAGCATCTGCAGTTGTGATATGTGCTGTGACAACGAAAGTGCAATTGACTTATTGCATCTGTTTGCATACATATGTAGGTAATTCTGGCTAATCACTTCAATGAAGGAGGAGCAGCACAACTTCAGTTTGATATGACTAGGAATCTTTTCCCTTTATTTTCCCACTATTGCAAAAGGCCAGAAAATTATTTCAAACAGTAAGTAAGCCAATTTCTAAAGTATTAGTATTTCAGTAGCGAGTATCCAACTGATCATACCAAGTTCTTACATTGTGTATAAATCAGCATCTTTCATGGTTGTAGCTTGGATTAATTGGGTGAGAAATCTGTTAAAATTATGGTGTTGAAAGTGGAGAGAATCTGTACCACTACATCAGGTATGATCCTGCAGTTCATACTTAAGCAAAGCTCCCATTGTCTCTGTGGTTCTTACAGGTTAGCAGTGGATTGTTTGTTACACACAGACTTGCACTTTTAGGGAAAATTGGATGGTAAAGCATGTAAACAGCACAAGAAGCCGTAGCAGGACAAACCATCAAGAAACAAGGACTAAGGGTGCAGTGCTGTGATTCCTACTAAGGTTAATTGCCCTACAAAGCTAAATAGGATTTCAGCCTGAATAAAGAGTGCAGGAGTGGGTCCAGAAATGTTTAAGGATGCAGGTGACACATTGGTACTACAATAATACTTAAATGGAAGATGCTTTATTTGTTGAGGCTTTTTAAGTACTTCTCCAACATTAAGCTTCACACTCCCTTCATGTGTATTATCCCCATTTATAATGGGAAAGTGTAGGCACAGAAAAGTACAGTTACAGGGCATCTTATTGCTTTTTGATGACTTCTGACAAGGAATGTGTTCAAATTTCAGCAGTTGTTACCTATATATTATACTGTGTTCTTTTCTAAGTATACTGAATGAGAAGGTTGTTCATCTTGCTTTCCTGCTTAACTTTTTACCAGTATTAAAATGTGAAAAAGTATTGGCTTTTATTACTTTACTCCATGGGGAAACTAGAGTTTAAAAAAACAAATGCAAGGACCTGGGTAATTGGAAGCACTATATGTCACAAATGGTGGTTATACTCATATTTGTCTCACTGAAAACAATGAAGACATGAAGGTGGATGTCTACTCTATATCTTGAAAGCTGCGGCTGCATTATCTTTTCAGTTCAGGTTTTGTCTTTTCAGCTATCCAGAAAGGGGAGGTGGTTATTAGTATTTTATTAATGGGATAAACAAAAAAAAAACCACAGACTGAATATACTGTGTCCTGGCATGAAGTTGAAATGGGCACTTTTCATTTCAGGCAGTAAAATGTGTGTATTTTTTCCTCTTATAGTATAAAAGAAGCCTGCATTATCTTGAATCTAAATGTTGGCTCTGCCCTCCTTTTGAAAGATGCACTACATTCAGCCTCAGAAAATGGAACCATCTTGGATCCGAACCAGCCCTCTGCTACCGCAGTGTTAAATGAACTTGGAGTTTACAAATTAGCTCAACAGGATGTTGAGATTTTACTTAATTTGAGAACAAACTGGCCTAATATAGGAAAATAAGTAAAGATCTTCAAGGAAAATGGTTAGAAGTAAAATATCTGTTCTAGGTTATTTATCTGAATAAAAGTGAAGTCAAGCTATTACATTAGTATACTTTTGTATATTTGTTTAAAAAAAAACACCCCAAACAAACCACTAGTACATCTTTGTAAAATGCTGACTTGATCTAGCCTTATGCCTTAATCTTCTTATAATTCAGATTATATGTTGTACATAGCCATTTTAAAACAGTTGAGATACTGAACTGGTTTCTAAGCTGGTATAGTTTAGTCAGATCTGTTTTAATCACATTTAACTTTGCCTGTTTTGTAACTACCCCAGCCTAGAGGCCTGTAGAGCACAACAGGCTCAGATCTAGAGTGGAGAATGTGTTCCTTGTTGAATAGTGAGTGATCTGTTTAGTTGATGGCTGTAAGGCGATAATGGTTATGCTGAAGAAACTTTTATGGTTTAGAGTAATATGGAGTAAACTCTGGGTATATATGCTACTCATTCAGTGGTAAACATTCCATTCAAATTGGTGCTTTCTAATTTTGGTATATGGACAGTTATGTACATAAATTCCCACACATGGACATTACATACTTGAATGTGTGTGCAGGGGGTGTGGAATGAGGTAAAAGCATGTGTCCATGTTCTATTTTCTCTGCTCATGCTAACTTTTAAAACTAAGTCCTGTTATGGAAACTTCAGAATTGTCTCTTCCTTGAATGTCCAAATCCTTTGTCCTCTTTAAAATGTTCTGAACAGGCCTTGCATACTTTGACTAGTAAACTTGTTTAAAAATGCCATCACAACTGATTCAGTTATTGAAATATTATGTATTTCAAATTGCTTACGTTTGGAAATAATGGGTTTGTTGGAATTTGGGTATCTTCTCCAGGTTGTTTAAAACTTGTTCTCTCCCCCCCCCCCCCCCCCCGAGTGTTAAAGAAATATCTGACTTTAAAATAAACTTTCAATGCCATAATGGCTGCTGTTCGTTGCATACTAGAACCACATTTTGTTGATTCAAATATAAAGCTATTTCTGTACAAGTGTCAAAGTATTGCCTTGAGCTACTCTGATTTAAGTCATTTTTTATCACTGTATGGCCCCAAACCATTCTTGCTAGGGAAGATGTTGATACACAGCATCTTTTTAATGTTATACTGTTTTGAATTTTTTTTCTAAAGGAAGTCCTCAAAAGATGTTCCTCGGGTGTAATGAGTAGTTTCTGATTTGATTTAAACTAGTACCATATAATTCAACTTTTTACATACTATGCTGATGCTACTCAGTTTATTTTTGGATAAGTGAAACTATCGGTTGCCAAAAGGCAATTAAAATAAAAACAAACTCAAAGATAAGACTTCAGAAAAATTTTTATTTTTAGCAGACAGCTGCTTAAGATTGATATATTGCCCAGCTCTCCTGCAACTTCTTCTTTCTATCGAAGAAAAGAAATCTAGTTAGATGTTCTGTAAACAATTTCAGAGTAGCAGCCGTGTTAGTCTGTATCCGCAAACATTGAATCTATCTCCCCTTGTAAGTATTCACACTTCTTATCAAACTGTCTGTACTGGGCTAGCTTGATTATCACTTCAAGTTTTTTTTTTTTTTTCACTTACTTAACTGGCCTCTCAGAGTTGGTAAGACAACTCCCACCTGTTCATGCTCTCTGTATGTGTGTGTGTATATATCTCCTCAATATATGTTCCATTCTATGCATCCGAAAAAGTGGGCTGTAGCCCATGAAAGCTTATGCTCTAATAAATTTGTTAGTCTCTAAGGTGCCACAAGTATTCCTGTTCTTTTTGTAAACAATTTGTTCATTACACATGAGATTTCAATATAGAATTTTCTTCAGTACATAGTGTTCTTATCCCTTCCCAAACCACCATAGTTATTCTCCATCATATGTGGGAAGTAAAGATGGACTTGTGTGCTAGACTTTGTTATTTGTAAAGGAGAACTGGGTAACTATCTAGTTTTCCAGTTCTGTACCCCTCCTCCCAAACAAACATGCCAAACTGAAGCTGAAGATTACATTTGAGGGGGTTTTTGGTATGCTCTCCCCTTCCCAAATGTGTGCTTGGGATATGGGGAACTTCTACAGGCTCAAAACAGGCATTAGGCTTTACACAATTGTCCAGGCTGCCTTGCTTGCCAGTCCTCCACCCCATGGCTTCTCCTGATCCTTGGCTGTAAACTGAACTCCAGCTCTGGCATCCTAATTTCCTGCTGCCTACATCTATGGAACAAGGCAGAGACTGCACTGTAACTCAACTTGCCTTTGTAGAGAAAGAGAGCAAGAGGCACTACAGGCAGGTTTTACAGGACAGAGATGGGGAAACAAAATGCTGGTCATCTGCATGCAGCAAAATGCCAAATTCAGTGCAGAAATGCTCAATTCTTTGGTCTCTTTGGAAAAATGCCAATTTGCATAGCCTTGATAGCAAGAGTCCATAGGGTTTTGAAATGAATTCCTCTAATTGTATGAGGTGCTAAGCAGGCGACACTGCATGGGTTATGCTTAGTTCATGTTTTCAAGGTTCTCTCTTTGCTCATAATTTAAATGCTGTGATTCGAGAGCACAACTCCAGAATCTCAGCATCCAGCTCCACAGCCAGTGAATTTGCTGCATTGAATAGACAGAGCCCTGATTAAAATGTTGCTCCAAACCACACACATTTTATTGGCTCAGTTGCTGGTGTATTGGTTGTTCTAATTAAAAAAAAAAAAAAAAAAAAAAGTTACCAGGCTGCCTATAAAATACAGTAGTAGTTTTAACTAGATAATACTGAGGCTTTATGTATATCTATTGACCGAGTATCCCACCCCTTATGGTTAATTATAACTGAAAGGTTTATCACTGTAGTCAAACACGGATGCTCCTGTGTATAGGAGGAGATTACCAGCACTACTCTGTATCCCCAGAATATTCATCCAAGCTGCAGATATTTATTCTGATCAATTCCCTGCGGTATTGATTTCTGATATTTGGGATATTTTCCCAAGTAGCAATGTCAGTTTGGTAAAAAATTTTAATGCAAGTGTCATTTCCACATACAGCTTTCAAGGAAACTGCCTTCAGAGATGACAAGAAAATCACTGCTGCTGTGCAGTCGGTACAAATACTCTTTAGAGCGAACAGTGGCACCAATAGCAAAATATCTGACCTACTCATGGAAATATTATCATTTTCACAACTGTGAACTTTTTTGCTAGTTCTCCCTAGGGTACTCCATAAATTAGAACATTATATTTTTAAACTATCACTACTCATTTATTATGATCCACCTCACAGGGAAAACCAAATGTAATCCAATCACTTCTAGTTTAAATTTGACTTTATAGTGACATTTTTATTCTTTAACATAATTAAAGGGTAGGAACATAAGGTGACAAGTGCCTGATATTCAAACTGAAGTCAAGCAGCTGTGACTATTGAGTACTTTGTAGATTTAAGACCTGATTAAAAAAGTAATATTAAAAACCATAATGATATTTTTAGAAACCGCTTAATACAAGAATTCATGCAATTAAAATTGGCTACAAATCTTTCTCTTCCACATAACGCCAAAGAGTACAAATGTCACTTTACTTACACTTCTTTCTTGAATATTTCCAGTGTGATAGTTGCATCTTCTTCATAAGGTAAATCCTGAGTACTCAGCCCCAAGCTTTTAAGAGCTACAAAGGTTGTTTAAAAAGAGAATCCTTTTAAACCTTGCAATGTAAGCCCACAGAAGTCTAATTTTACATCCAAAAATTCTGAGCCGGCGCCGCTGCCACCCCAGAGCCGCTCCAGGTAAGCGGCCCGAGGCTGGAGCCCATACCTCAAACCCCTCCTGCCGCAGCCCAACCCCCTGCCGCACCCTGCACCTCTCCTGCACCCCAACAACCTGCCCTGAGCCTCTGCTGCACTCCAACTCCCTTCCCTGAACCCCCTTGTACACCCAACACCCCTCTGCCCCAACTCCCTGCCCCCCCCTTACATTCATGGCTCTGCATATGCAATTTCCCCACCCAGATGTGGCCCTCGGGCCAAAATGTTTGCCCACCCTGATCTAGCTGGTAAACAGAATATAACTTTTTGAAGTTGCTAACTCTACTGTAGATTATTTTTAGAACTTCTTGGTCAAATATTGTGTACAAGGGTGGGAGGAAGGTCTCTCTCTTGTTTTGCTTAATAAAAAGTTTTGCAACAAGTAAATTGTTTTTCTATCACTGCTAAATTCTGATGGGTTGAGAAATTTCTTTAAAGAAACTATCTCACATTCTTTTGAGCAACAACCTTGCATATTATAGCTTAAATGTTCTGTGCTGTATTAAATAAAAATCCATATTAATTAAAAAATGCTAAGCAAGGAAGACAAACCTCCTTTGTACTGCACTAAGGTTATATAGCCTTGACTTGTTGTGTCCAGCATTTCAAACATAGCATTCAAATTTGATTCATCCACAAGGTAAGGATATTCCACATCACTTAGTTTTGCAAGCTTCACTCTTTCCAGTGCATGTATCAAAAACTCTCTTGGTCTTTCTGTAAAAGAATAAAGTTAACAAATCTTGTTGATAGTATACATTTTTTAAACTAGGTTTACTAATCTTACCATTAAATGCAAAAACAGTGAACTACAGTACAGTAGGATTTATTTTATTTTTACCTATAGTGCACTAGCAGTGTAACTTCACTGAGTATACACTAGTGTAAAAATAAATGTAATCTAGTTATCAATTAATTCTTCAGCCCTATAATTAATGCAAATTTTTCTATAAATATTAAGTTTCTGACAATCTCAAGGAAATACAAGTTATGGCAAAACCATTTGTTCTGTGTGCACCATCGTGCAAGTTCAAGTCTCATATCAGATTCAATGCTAACAACAGAATAGGAAGGGGCTGCTGTACTATTTGGATGCTGTGTTAAAAAGTGCAGTCTCTCCAGGTTATAATTTAAGGTGCTGTAGCAGTTAATGAAATGGGTGCTGCTCCCGGAAGCGGCTGGCACCACCTCCCTGTAGCCCCTGGGGGTTACAGAGGGCTCCATGTAGTGCCCTCACCCCCCACAGCTCCCATTGGCTGGGAACGGGGAACCGTGGCCAATGGGAGCTTTAGGGGAGATACCCGCAGGTGAGAGCAGTGCGTGAAGCCCTCTGCCCCCACTCCCCTATCCCCAGGGGCCGCAGGGACATGGTGCTGGCCACTTCTGGGAGAGGCATGGTGTGGGGTCAGGGCAGGCAGGGAGCCTGTCTTAGCCCTGTTGCATGCTGCTGCCACCCTGGAGCCCCTCCAGGTAAGCAGTGCCAGGCTGGAACCTGCACCCTGAACCCCTCCTGCACCTGCACCCCTCCCATGCCCCTGCCGCACCCCTCCTGCACCTCAACCCCCTGCCTTGAGTCCCCTGCCACCCCCCTCCCCTGAGCCCCTTTGTACACCCTGCACCCCTTCTGTGCCCCAAGCCCCTTCCTGCACACTGCACCCCCAACCCCCCCAGCCCTACATTCATGGCCCTGCATGCAATTTGCCCACCTAGATGTGGCCCTCGGGCCAAAAAGTTTGCCCACCCCTGCCCTAAAGCCTTGCAAAGGGGCAGTGGGGCAAACTGCTAGCTTATTACCAAGGCCTTATATATGATTTATGGCACATTAGACCTAAGTTATATGCCAAAGCCCTCAGAATTATTTAGCAGCGCTGCACTGAATTCTGCAGCAAAGTGAATGATTTTATAAGCACTTAACCTTCAATTTTAATGAAGTAATTCTAAAAAATAATTGAAATGTGAAAATGTATCACTACTGTCTATAATAAAATTTGAAACATAGCAGAACTTAGGCAGCATGTTTTTTGGAAAAATTATAACGTACACATAAAAAGCTCTTCTATCAATAAAATGATATCTTAAATTGCCCATTAATGATTCTTGTTAAATTTACAGCTAAGGTACTGGTATCTTACAGTCATAGGAAGTAATGCAATTAAAAAAAATCATTTACAATATTTTAATAGAAGTTGTGTGGAACCTTACGTTTGCTAATGGTATGGCTACACTTCACACCACTTCTGGCAGCATGTAGACCGGGGGTCTGCAACCTTTCAGAAGTGGTGTGCCGAATCTTCATTTATTCACTGTAATTTAAGGGTTCGTGTGCCAGTAATACATTTTAACATTTTTAGAAGGTCTCTTTCTATAAGTCTATAATATATAGCTAAATTATTGTATGTACAGTAAATAAGGTTTTTAAAATGTTTAAGAAGCTTCATTAAAATTAAATTATAATGCAGAACTCCCCAGAGTGGTGGCCAGGACCCAGGCAGTGTTAGTGCCACTGAAAATCAGTTTGCCTACCCGATGGAGCCACATGCCACAAGAAAAAGCAAGCTGCATCCAAACTGCAGAGTGTAGCTACATGCAGCGGTGAAAGGTTCGTGCAGAGGGGAGGCAATGGGAAAGGCCTTAGCTTAGTACTTGGGTATTTAGACAGGTTTAGCACAATTGTATAAATGTGCTAAACCTGTCTAATTACCCAAGTACTAAGCTAAGGTTATTCAGCCTTTGGGTTGAAGAATGGAATTTATGGTTAATTACTGTCTGGTGATTACCTGCATCAACAATTGATAAACACCCACTAGGCTGGATGCAGTTTCAATGCAGTACAACAAATCACCTTGTCTATATGCAAGTAGTTGCTCCAGCAGGGGCTAGTCATTTCCACGTTTCATTACAGTGCTGCCTGGGGGCCCCACCCAAGGCCCCCACAGTGCTAGGTGCTGTACAACTGAATACTACAAAGTCACTGTGCCCAGCAAGCGTGTAATCTATGTGTACGACAAGCTGCAACAGGTGCATTAAACAGGGTGGGGCAAAACCTGATGCGGGAATATTAAAACACGTGACGTTTTTACACACGCATCAGGCTCATCTGCTCGAGCAGAGATGGCAGCGTCCTGGCGGCATCGGGAGGGGCACGAGCGCTCCGCCACGCTGGCTTTTCCCAGCTGCACGGGATGCGCCAGGAAGGCAGGAGGGGCCCGTTGTGCAGCTCACGCCTCGGCGGCCCTTACGGGCCATAGATCAGGGCTTGGCGTTAATGCACTGACCGGGGGGACACACCCCAGATAGGCGAGCAAAGCCCCAAGCCTGCGCGTGGCGCTTGAGGCCGGGGGCGTTTCTGCCGCGCTGCAGCCGGGTGTGCATGCTTCTAGCTGGCCCGGGTCTGAGCCCAGTCACGTGTTCTCGCCGGACCCGGGTCCCTGCTGGGAGCCCTGCACCCGGAGCAGCGGGGGCGGGGGCTGTTATGGCGCCCCGCTCTCCTGCCAGGGGCTCAGCGCTCCGTCAGCCTCCCGCGGACTCCGAGCCCCGCCCCTTGGCCGAAGCCCGGCGGGGCTGGTGCCGCCGCCGTACCGGGCCGGTGGTAGAGCAGCAGCGCGCTCAGGTTGTGCAGCAGCTCCGGGATCTTGTAGCGCTCCAGGTACTCGCGGCCCTGCTGCTCGCCGGCCGCCATCCCGCGTTGCTAGGCGACCGATCACGCGGCCACACCTCCACCACGTGACCCGCCCGGGGTGGGGCTCGCAGACGAGCGCAGGCCCCGCCCCCGCGGCAGCAGTCGGGGCGTCCCGTCCCTAAGACCCAACCAAACGCAGCCTGGCGGCAGGTGCCGCTGTCACCCCGGCCCTGCCGGGAGGGAAGTGGCTGCGCGAGGGCCCCGGCTGCTGCTGCGCCGTCAGGGACAGGGCTGAGGGTGCCCGTCTAGTGCGCGCACCTGTTAGCTATAGGAATTTGCTACTTAGGGTGCACTGAGCATGCTCAGTAACACCTGAATCACTGCCCTTCACCTTGCCCTTACTTGACATCCAGTTCCGCAGCCTGTGCTTTACAGGGGACAGAAAGGGGCAAAGGGGGCAAATCGGAGCAGGGGGTGGCGGGCATGGTCAGCAGATGGGGCAGAAAGTGACTTAGAACAGTTTCTCACACTACACCTGACAGGAGCGGCACCAGCCCGTGTCAGCAGGAACCAGCGCACCCAACACCCCCCACCCAACTACTGCCATGGGGGTAGCGGACTGGTGCGGGTGGAGGCTCCTGGGTAGCCGGCGCCAGGCACCCTGTGGTGGGGAGCGCTGCAGTGGGACAGCTCCAGTCAGACCTGGTGGCATGGTAAAAGTGCCAAGAAGAGCATGTGCGAGCAACACTGCTGGGGCGATTGGCGAGCTGAGAGGGGACGAGGGGCAGAGGCCCAGCCCTGTAGTGAAGGACAGAGGCTGGGCTGAGACACTGAGGGTGGCACACAGTGCAAGGGGCAGTGTGGATGGGTGGCACATCATGGGGGCCTCAGACCACAGGGGGAGGGAGGGCTGTGGCAGAGTTGGGGCCCCAGAAAATTTTTTAGAACAGAGTGTTATACTCCTGGGGGAATTCACTAACAATGGTAACAATTCACTAAGCGGGTAGGTTGCTACATTCTGCTCTGCTTGAGGGGACAGAGTCTGCTCCACCTCTCCCTCCCCAGAAACACACCACAAACCTGCCCCTCCACGCCAAGCATGCTGCAAGAGCGAGTGAGAGGGAGGGACAGTTTCTCTCGCTCTCTGACTGCCCAGCCCTCCTGTCCGGCAGTGATTTATCTCTCTACTGGCTGCTCCGGGCACCCAAGCTGACCTGTCTGCACTGCCAACAAGGGGCGCATGACCTCTTTTGCGGCTTCCCTTTGCTTCTCCATCAGAAGTCATTTTTCTGTGGGGAAGCAAAGAAAGCTGGTGGGGAGGAGCATGAATTCTGCACAGCAATACAGAATTCCCCCAAGAGCAAAGACTTCCCCCACCCCATTTTTGTAGCTGCGCATTCCTCGTACATCAGGTTTTCTAAACCTCTGCTGTGTTGTTGCTCTTTTCTGGACTCTAGTTTAGCCAAATATTTTCTAAAGTACTCCAGCTCAGGCCTGCCCCATGCTGAGTAGCAGAAGACAGTTACTTCCCCTCTCTTACACACTCCTGTTGTTATAGCCCCAGATACTACTAGCCTTTTTCACAAATGCATTAATTTGTTGTCTTACATTCAATTTGTGATCCATTGTAATGACCAGATCCTTTTCCACAGTACTACCACCTCTCTGGTAAAGAGGATGATTAAACCCTATTTGAGTGGATGAGGCCATTCAAACAGGAGTAGCAAGGGATACGGAAATAGGAACAAGAACTTGAGCCTGGAGGGCTCCAGTGGAGTTGTGTGGAAGAGACGTCAAAGGTAACACAGAGTGGCTGGAGAAGTAAGGAGAACCCAAAGAGGACAAGTTTCAGAGTAACAGCCGTGTTAGTCTGTATCCGCAAAAAGAAGAACAGGAGTACTTGTGGCACCTTAGAGACTAACAAATGTATTAGAGCATAAGCTTTCGTGGACTACAGCCCACTTCTTCGGATGCATCCGAAGAAGTGGGCTGTAGTCCACGAAAGCTTATGCTCTAATACATTTGTTAGTCTCTAAGGTGCCACAAGTACTCCTGTTCTTCTTTTTCCAAAGAGGACAGTGTCTCAGAACCCAAGAAAAGAGAGGCCAGCAGGGGGAAGGGAGTACAGGGTTTGCAGCAGACTGGCCAAGTTGGCTGAGGCTGGCATGTAAGGTTTAAGATTTAACCAGTAAAAGATCATCTCAGATCTTGGTGAGAGCTATTTCTGATGAGTGGAAAGGATGGAAGCCAGACTGAGTGGATCTAGTGCTTAGATTATATAGAGCCACTATGTGAATCTATGGAATTCCCACACCTTGAATATTACATGCAGTTCTGGTCATCCCCATCTCAAAAAAATTATAATAGGAAAAAGTACAGAGAAGGGCAATAAAAATTATTAGGGGTACGGAACAGCTTCCATCTGAGAGATGAAAAAGATTGGGACTGTTCAGCTTGGAAAAGCACTGACTGAGCAGGGATATGATAGAGGACTATAAAATCATGAGTGGTGTGCAGAAAGTGAATAAAGAAGTGTTATTTACTCCTGTCACATAACACAAGAACCAGGGGTCACCTAATGAAATTAATATGCATCAGGTATAAAACAAACAAGGAAGTAATTCTTCACACAATACACAGTCATGTGGAATTTGGTGCCAAGGATGTTGTGAAGGCCAAAAATATAACTGGTTTAAAAAAAGAATTAGATAAGTTCATGCAGGATAGGTCCGTCAGTGGCTGTTGGATGCTCAGAGATGCAACCCCATGCTCTGGCTCACCCTAAACCTGTGTTAGAAGCTGGGACTGGGATGGATCATTTGATAAACAGCCCTATTCTGTTTGCTCCTTCTGACGCATCTACCACGGGTTGGTGGCAGAAAACAAGATATTGGGCTAGATGGACCATTGGTCTGACTCACTATAGTCATAAGTTCTTAGTGTGATGGAAAGAAGTCAATACAGTTGGTGTAAAAAGCCTGCTCCCTGATTCTAGATGTCCCTTCAGGGGAAGAGGGAGTGGGGAGTGCTGCTCTGCAGAGACAAAAGGATCAAAGGTGGTTTGTACACAGGAAAAGGAGGCAGAGGAGATTGTGAGGAAGGAAGTGGGAAATAGATAGCTGTCAGGACAGGATAGGGACAAGGAAACAGAGGGACTGAAAGAGGAGAGCAGACAGTCAGTGACTGTCAGAATATCCTCTTCAAGAAATCAACCCTGAGTGATACCAAATTAGAAGTCAGCTTACAACACTGGGAAGTGCTACCCCCATAATAAGTGGTTTAGCAGTGTGAGATTTTATTGTGTACTGTATGTGCTTTAAGTGGGAGGCTGAAAGTTCAGCCACCTAGACTCCACTACACTAGCATTGTAACTGAAAAATTTAAGCTTTCCTGAAGTGCTCACTTTGTAGCACAGTTGCATTTAGTTAATATCCAGGAAAGCAAATTATACTCTGTTGATCTTAACATTTTCTTAAAGTACTGTGAACATCAGCCACATTTATTTCCGTTTGTGGCAATGTGATGTAGTCCTTTAATAGTCTCTCAAGTCTCCTTCCCTCTGGACTGGCTTAATGAGGTAAATGTTTTACTTAGCCCCTTACTAAGAGCTATTTGGTCTCTCTACGTCAGTCGAGTGTCCGGCAGAATACTTAGTCAGAGGATAACAAAATGTCCACGTGCCATCTGGTAGAGCCTTATTAAATGGATGGCTCAAACTTATTAGTGCTATGTTGACAGCTTCTCCCTGTTACATCCTGGGGTCTTTAATCATGCAAAACTCCCACTGAAGGGATTTGGTCAGCTACAGATTGTGAAATTTGGCATTGAGAGATTTTTAAAAAGATGATTGCTGCTCTCCCTCTGCTGCACAATCTAGAGAGATGCTTCAGCTCCATATTTCAGTTTAGTCTGATCTTTGCTATGCCTAAACAAATGTGTGAAATGTGGATGACTCAAGGAAACCTCTCTCCGCATACAGAATCAATGATCACAACCAGGAATAAGAACCAGGATGTTCCAGTCACACTGGAAATCTAGGAATGAATGACTTTGTAAACAGTGTGACAGGGAAGATCACAACTGAAACAGTCTTTCTAGTCCCCCAAAATATGAAATAGGAAAAAGATGCTTAAGAGTAAGATTAAAAAAACAAAAGAAACTGAGTATAGCTCTGGAAGGAATAAGCAAGATTGGAAAGATGCAACAGCGGGCCACCAAATCAGAAACAGACAATAATGATTACTGGGCATGTGGGATAAAAGCCTATTATTACTCTATTCTAGACCTTTCTGTATTTAATCCTTTGCCAACATTAGTATATCATGTTATAGCACTAAAGGTCTCTGAATTAGTCTGATAAAGGAATATAGTCAGAAAGGAGGCTTCAGAAACTATTGAACCAACCCACCTTCTTCATGACTGTATTCTGCAGTATTCTCTACCTATCATCATCCCTGCCAGCAGTCTCTATAGGTTTTTAACACCTGTACCCAGTGGCCGGTGTCCTGGCATGTATGGGTATGTCTACACTGCAATTAAAAATCCATGGCTGGCCTGTGCCAGCTGACTCAGGCTTGTGGGACTGTTTAATTGCAGTATAGACGTTTGAGCTCGAGCTGGTGCCCAGGCTCTAGGACCCTGCAAGGTGACAGTGTCCCAGAGCCCAGGCTGCATCCTGAGCCCAAATGTCTACACCACAATTAAACAGCCCCTTAGCCCGGCCAGCTGCAGGTGTCTAAGTGCAGTGTAGACATACCCTCTGAGAGCCGCCTCTTCCTCCCAGAAGCAACTAAGGGATACTAGGGCCACTTTCATCCTTGACGTCCCTTCTCCTTCCAGTAAAATTAGCAGTTCAGCCTTTGCAGAGAAGCTGCACATTGTTTTCCGGGAGGAGGGGAGGAAACCTGGGAACAAAGCAGCTCCGGAGGGGCAGGGAAATACACATAACTACAGTAATAACAGGAGAACAAGGAGGAACAGAGGGCTGGAGAATATGGGGGCAGAGGGAAACTTCAGAGAGGGTAATATGGAAGGGCAGAGAGGGAAACCATGAGGAGCAAGAAGCCAGAGGGAAAAGGGAACATGTATATAAGGGACAGCAGCAGGAAGGGAGGCCAATGTTTGGCGAGGAGATGGAGAAGGGGGAAAAAAAAGAAACGAAAGTTCCCTCAGCCCAGCAATTAGGAGAAAGCCAGAGGAGACAGTCATTTTTGTTGGTACAGTTAAGGCAGAATTTTAAATCTAAATTATCACAAACAAATTGGGGGGGGGGGGGCACTTTTATGGGGAAAACCTAAATGCTCCAAAATGACAAAGCAGAGGAAACCCAAAGGTGATTTATTATTTTAATTTGTAATTTTTAATTATGATTTTTGGGGAGTAGAGTTTATAATTTGGAATGCTTAAGGTTGGCAATGCCTTATACAGGGGGTTTATTATCCCTGTTCATCACCATGGGATTTGATGTGTATGAGCCATGGAAGTTTGATCGTTGAGGGAGGTTTGCGAGAAGCTTGTACAGCAAACTATTATGAGAGAAACCAAACATTGGGTGAGTTGGGAAAAAAGGATTTAACAACGTTTCATGGCTGCATAACGTGTGGAATATAAGATGCTTGTTAGCTAATCTTTTGTCAGCCGCTCCAGGATAAAGTGTATTTTCAGGGATTTAGAGTGTCTTTCTGTTGGAAACTGAATTTGGCTGAAAGTTAGTATACAACCTGTCAATGAAGCTGAACTTTGTCACTTCACATGTTTTAATCTCTTAGTGATGCATGAGCCCAAACTGCCCAGGGACTTAAAAGGTGTAATTGAAAAGGATAGTGGCTGAGGCTGGACACACTGCAGGTGCTGGCTTGATTCGGAAGTAGATTCATGAAATAGCATTTCCTAAATCAAGGTGCAGGAGCCAGACTAGTCCCAGGAGACATGGGGAAGAAGAAAGGAGCAATTGTGTTGGGAAAGTTGCACGTCTCCAAATCTGTCTTGCCCTCACCAGGGGACTCCTTTTAATACTGACTTCTTTTTGTCTCTGCTTCTGCTGAGTGTCTTGCTAGCTCTTAGGCCAGGTCTACAATACAGACATATATCAGTAAAACTACATCGCTCAGGGCTGTGAAAAATTCACACCCTGGAGCAACGTAGTTATGCTGATCTAGTTTCCAGTGTAGATGGTGCTATGTCAGTGCGAGTGCTTCTCCTGTCGACATAGCTACCATCTCTTGCAGATGTGGATTAACTATGATGACAGGAGAATCTCACCTGTTGGCACAGAGTGTCTTCAATTAAATGCTACAGTGGCAGAGAAGCACTGATGCAGCGTTTTAGGCCTAGACCTACCCTTAGAGAGAGAAGCTGGGTGAGGAAATATCTTTTGTTGGTGAAAGAGAGAAACTTTTGAGTTTACACAGCGTTCTTCAGCTCTGGGAAAGTAGTCAGTGTCACAGCTAAATACAAGGTGAAACAGATTGTTTAGTATACGTAGTTAACACATATGTGAACTCCTCTGGGAATTCTGCACCAAAAAATGTAAAAATTCTGTGCACAATATTTTAAAATTCTGTATACACCTCTACCTCGATATAATGCTGTCCTTGGGAGCCAATAAATCTTACCGCGTTATAGGTGAAACCGCGGTATATCAAACTTGCTTTGATCCGCTGGAGCGTGCAGCCCTGCCTCCCTGGAGTGCTGCTTTACCGCGTTATATCCGAATTCGTGTTATATTGGGTCACGTTATATTGGGGTAGAGGTGTATTTTATTTGTCAAAATAACACAATATAATCACTCCTGTTTCCATTATTTTGGTAATTTATTTCAAAATACCTATCAGGAAATATGTCTGTAACAATACAGACAAAAGAAAAAGATGCAGGAAATTTTTTTTTGACAAATTGATTACTTACTGGGCATATTAATACAGAGTTTTGAGTAATTCATTTAAACTGCAATACAGAAACATATTTCTAGCACCCCTCAGAAGTGGTGCAAAGACTTGGGGGAGTCAGGAGTAATGGAGGAGCTGAGGGAGAGGGAAGGAGCCTGGGAGTGAACCTGGAGGGTTGTTGGGTGTGGGTGGGAGAAATATGGAACAGGATAGCCTCCCCCATCAGGGCCGGCTCTGGCTTTTTTGCTGCCCCAGGCAAAAAAGCCTCCGGCCGCCGCCGCCCCCCCCCCGCATGGCGGGGGAGGGTGGCCGGAGCCCCGGGGGGAGGGCGGCGAGCCCCAGCTGGGGCTCCGCTCTCCCCAGCGGCCAGAGCGCCAGGGGGTGGGTGGCGAGCCCCGGCTGGGGCTCCGCTTTCCCCGGAGGCCAGAGCACCGGGGGGAGGGCGGAGTGCCCGGCCGGGGCTCCGCTTTCCCCGGCGGCCAGAGTACTGGGGGGAGGGCGGAGTGCCTGGCCGGGGCTCCGCTCTCCCCAGCGGCCAGAGCGCCGGGGGGAGGGCGGCGAGCCCCGGCCGTGGCCCCGCTCTCCCTGGCTGCCGGAGCCGGAGCGCCACAACGTGCCGCCCCCCTCCAGGTGCCGTCCCAAGCACAAGCTTGGTGGGCTGGTGCCTGGAGCCGGCCCTGTCCCCCATGCAGATCCTGGCTGACCTCTAGCCTCTATCATTCAGTCAGGCACATCAGGCCCTATCCCTGTGTGTCCCTGCAGCATACCTCCCACCTTCCATGAGTCCCCACACCGCCCTCCTACCTGTGTCCCTGCAGCCTCCCCTCCCCCATTCCCATGTGGCCCTGCAGCCTACCTAGGGTGACCAGATGTCCCGATTTTATAGGGACAGTCCCGATTTTTGTTTTTTTTCTTATATAGGCTCCTATTACCCCCCCACCCCTGTCCCGATTTTTCACACCTGTTGTCTGGTCACCCTAAGCCTACCTACCCCCATCCCCATGTGTCTCTGCAGCCCTGTCCCCATGTGGCCATGCAGCCCCCCTCCCATTCAACCACTGGCTCAATGCTGTCACCCCACTAGCTTCTGAGCCCCCGCCCCAGTCTGTCCCCACCACACTAGTCCTTCTGAACCCCACTCTGTGATCCCCCCCAATAGCCACGCTCTGTCCGTTCTGTGCCTCCTCACCTGGCCCCGCTGTGAGGAATGCAGTCTCTCCCCATCCCTCTCTGCTGGCTTGTTGCTCTCTCTAGCAGGAGGGTTCTCTGCCAATTGAAGTCACTAAGACACAGGATTTGGGGACTTCATCAGCAGAGTCAGGGAAAGGGTGGGGACGGTTTTGTGGCCTGCAGCATGCAGGGGGTCAGACCAGATGATCATAATGGTCCCTTCTGACCTTAAAGTCTATGAGTCTATGAGTCTCTTCTGGAGCCACAGCAGCCCCTGGAGGGCGAAAAGTGTAACTGCAGTGCCTCTTCAGCAGAATCTATATTCTGCAGAGAAAAAAAAATCTGGGGGGAACATGAATACTTCGTGTGCGCAGTGGTGCATAATTCCCCCAGGAGTAACATATTGTAAGAGACCATTTAAGGTAAAGTAGCCAGTTAACACTGCAGTCATAAGACAAAAAAGGGGGTCAGTGTGTTACAGATTAGTGTCTTTATTAAATCCATTATTTTTACTGTCGAGTAAAGTTATGAATTTAAGCTCCCAGGCTCATCTTTTGTAGATGTTGTGATGGTTTCCTTTAAAGATGAGGACAGAGGTCAGATATGGAACAATCACTTTGTGAAAAGTGTTAGCATTTGGTTAATTATTAAGTATCAGATATTATGCCAATATTTTATTTACTGTTTTGGGGCAAGAGGAAAACACAGGCAACAGGATGTGTTACTTCCTGCCCCAAAACTCAGTCTCTCAAACTGGCCAGTTCCCTGTTGGACAAAAACCCGATAATTTCCAGTTCCCTGTTGGGTAAAAATCCTGGCTAATTTCCAGTGTCTAGCTGAGACTGTCAGGGGTTGCTTTGCTGAGGGCAAGGGAGGATTTGATTGCCATGAGGAGAAGGGCTGGAGAGGGATTATGATTAGCAGGCAAAGACTGTAGCTTGCTAACGTTATGTTTTAGTCACTAGAAAATGTGTTATTTTTGTTTTGTTTGTAACCATCCTTGTCTCTCTTTTTCTCTTGCTTGGTATCACAAATCTATGTTGTTTATTAATAAACTTATTTTTGTTTTATTATAAATTCGTCCCAGTGCTGTTACACTAAAATAAGGCATTCATCCTCAGTTGAACCAGCAGGCTGGTGTGTATTCTGTCTTCTTGGAGACTAGTGGACCTACTAATTTCTGAGTGTGTCCAGTCAAAGGGACTGGGCACTGCAGAGAGATATTTCTGGGGAACTCGGAAATTGGGGTTCACTGCATGTTACCTGGCAAATTCTTGAGGAGTTTGTTGATGAGGCCGACCGACTGGTGTGGCAGGGAGCTGTCACAGTTTAAGCTCTGCCAAAGCTCTCACCTGCTGAGGCAGAGGGGTACCAGGGGCTTACGGTTCTGGGCACCTTGAGAAAGGGTCACAGAACCCCGTTTAGTCCAACTGGCTGGTTCTCTGCACAGGAGTTAATCTTCCCCTGTGAAATGAAGAAAAGTACAATTTTAAAATATATACACATTTCTTTTTAAAGTTAAATAATGACACTGCACATTTTTTCTTACAAACATATAAATTATTTTATTTACAAAGCCATGTTACAAAAAAAAAAAAATAATAAAGCAAAAAACAAAAAATACAATCGCTCACTAGAGAATATCTCCAGGCCCGGTGTTGAACCATGGCAGTATCAATCAGATACATGTTTGTTCTGTTTTTCCTTTTTTTAAACTGTAAGCCATAGAATTTACTATTTACACCTACTTTAGACATTTATTCTGCTTACAATTATCACAAGCATGGAATGAATTCTATTTGATACTGCTAACACAGAAAGGTGCAGGACAAAGAATGAAAATACTTAGTGTTACAAAATATGGACTGTAGAAAAGAAATTGACTGTACAAGTATGGCATTATTTTTTTAGAATGATTGGACATGCTTTCTTCAAAAGTTTTCTGGAAAAATTTCTAAAATCTGAAGTAGGAAAGCACAATATAGCAGGTGCAAATTCATTTCTGTGCAACAACAGTTATTTAATATACCCCATGACTGACCAGCTATGCAAAACCCACAGAGTTTTGTTAAAGTGCCATGGGTCAACAGCATAACAAAATATAAGGTGTAAATAGAAAAATTTCATTTTTTTTCTTTTTTTAAAACAATAGTTCACTGAGAATCAGCAATAATAGAATATGCCGTATAAACTATTCTCTACAAAGGTCGATCAGCACTATTTACAATTGTTACATCAATACAAAAGAAGGCATACAAGTTATCCAAGTTGCTTTTTTTATTTTTTTTATGGCTGACGGGCCTATGCATTGCGTATGTGTAACAACCAAAGCTTCTGAGCCTATATTGCTGGAAACAAATCACAAGATCTTCAGGCAAATGAGGGAGAAAAAGAACCGCTGAGTGAATGCTACACTAATAATGCATTATAGGCTGGTCCAGTTTATATCCATTTTTAAAAAGGTTTATTTCCATTTCACTTTTCAGGCTGAAGTTTTTAATACATATAAAATCAAATAATGCTTCTTTAATGAAGGGAGAAATACCATGGGTTTTCACTTGATACTTAGCTTTCACCAAATGCTGTCAGGCCTAAGCCAGTTGAAAACAAATTTAAGCAGCATTCAAAGGTTAGTCTCCATGTTCCAGCTTTCCAATTAAAAGATGCATGTAAAGAGCTAAAAATTCTTAAAACTAATGAATTACTCCTTCAGTCACTGACAAGCATTATTTCTCAGAAGCAGCCACTGAATCCCAAAAGCACTGTTTTTCCTCTGGAAGCAGAGGGACACTTCATCAATTACAGAGGGTAACTTTGTTACTAAGATTTTTAAATTCCTGCAGTTTTACAACCAAAATAAATTAAAAAACAAACAGTTCTGCTTCTAAAACTGAACAAGACAAAAATTGTGCAAAAATAACAAAGATATGTACACATTTTTCAGTCTGAAGAAATGTTCAATAAAAACAATTCAAAGAACATGTTAAAAATATAAACATTGCTTAAACTTTCCTACATTTCATACTGTTTCTGAAACTATTCCGGTCAGCTAGCTCCGAAATATAGTAAAACATAAATTATTACAAAATTAACACTATAAAAATTTACTTTAAGAATATCTTCTAAACTTTTTTCAAAGGATCTAGCCTCGTTTATAATTCCTTAAACATTTTATAATTCTTAAAATCTGCCTTAAGCCTTCTTTTTTAAAAAAAGAAAAAAGTAATCTCCTTACTATCTGCAGTCTCTCCTTTCCCCAAGATGTAAATAAACCAGCATATAAGTGCACTTTTAACACTGTAGAAATAAAAATTAATTCCTCTGTACTAATGTTCCAGTACCTGGTATCAATTTTCTGATTATAAAATCTACATTTTATATAAAAAAAATCAGTAATCCTATAAGAAACACTGTCAGTGCAATTCTATTGATGCAAACCAATCTGTTCAACTCCTGTCCTTGCAAACCCAAATTGTTTAATGAAGCAAACCAATAGTATGATATTAGGGGTCACAACTCCCACCACGATATGGGGAATTTTCACGTTGCGTTCCTACTAACTTTAGCAGGAGTTAGATGTGTAAATCCTCCATGCGTTGATTGGAGTACAGACTCCTTAAGAGCCTGATCCTGAGAGACGCTGAGCACTCAGAACTCCCAATGAAGTCAATGGGAGTTATGGGAGCTGAGCACCCATCAAAATTAGTTCTTAAAGTTGCAATGCCCCAATTGTTACAAACTGCTGAGAAATGCACTAGGTAATATTTTTTATCCATAAAACAAGCATAAATCCAGAGATTAATGTAGTTTGTAATTAATGACAACAATTTTGGGGGACAATTTAAAATCCAAGCCATGAATTAGATTATTTTGGAATGTCCACTGTTACTGTTGTAAGAAACAAAGGGAGCAAAGCAACATTAACAGCTTGAGAAGGCATGAAACAGAACAAAGCAGAATGCACAGATCAGTGGCAAATACAAGCGAGAAACTAAACAATCCACTATTATAGCAGTTTTCTGTAAATTTAATTTAGAACCACAAACTGATAAAAGGTTAAATCCACCTGCAGGACACAGAAAATAAAAACTCTGTGGTGTAGGGTTGCTGAGAGCTAGAGATTATAGGCTGGTTCCTTTTCCTTGCTATGGAAGAGTCCTTATCCTACCAGTCCGATTTGATGTTTTCTAAAAGAGAAACCAGAGCCAGTTTCAAAACCATGAAACATTTCCCAGTACATGTGCTTGTTCATTCAATACTGTAACAACTTTAATAATGCACCTGCTGCAAAGCCTAAAAAAGGAATTTGTTTTTCTTAAATCTCATAACAAATAAAGTATAATCCCTTTTGAGAAATAAATTCTCTTTTTCTAAGAAATAAATAAACTCATTACAATGAAAAGAAGCTGCATCAAATATGCTGTTTGTTTCTTGTTGAGAGTGTGTGTAGGGTTTAAAAAAAAAGAGATTCAGTGATACACTGACTTAATGAACACAAGAATCAGGGCAAATGTGAAATAACAAACAGGAGGCAGTTCTAAAGAATCTTTTCCTTATACATCACATCTCTACTAGCCTTAGACAGAAAAGCTATTGTAATCCCAAATGACATACAATGCACTGTCACCTCTTACTACAGTGATCTGGTTATACATATTTAAAAACCATAATACAATGAGGGCTTGAAATATTAAAACAGTCAGGTACCTAAAAATATTACAAAGACAAAAAAATGATTAGTTATAAATCTAATGCAGGGATGGATGTTATGGCCAGTAATTCTGGGGAAGTCTGCTTTTAGTTCACAGCTGACATCAACAGGTAGAAGACATTTTCATGTAAAGTCATCATTTTACCAACTCCATTATGGTTTATTAAAAACCACACAGCGCAGGCTACTGTGACAATATCCCGATTGCAGCAACTTTCAGATATCAGATCAGTTTATGAAATTGACAAAAATCTTACAAAAAGAGACATTGTCATGTAGCGTAAGCCTAATATTTGACTTCCAGAGCACTCTGTTGCCAATTCATATGATCAGTATTAACCCCAATCATTCAAAAACCCTGAGTCAGGCCCCACTAAATCATGAGATTTAAAAACAGCAATATATTTTGGTTTATTTGCGTTTAGGGTTCATGTTTTCAAGCTTTAACTGCCACTGTGAGGGCTAGAACCTTACTTTTTTTAAAATGAAAGCTCAGATTTTCTCTTAATGACTCTAACAGCTGGGGCTTTAGAAAAAAATCACCAAATATTGCAATGCTTGATAAAACTGCAAGAGCTGGCAACAGTGTAATAGCTTCTGTTTATGTACGATTGCCACAAAATCAATGTTTTGTACTCTTGGGTTCTCACTGGTGGATCCAGTACAGCAGTTAACTAACAAGCCTTATTCCCGGGGTTGTGTATAGATGGTGCAGCTGAAAGAACAAAACAGGAATTACCCCTTAAATCAACCAAAAATCTGTATTATGCCTTATAACAGCTTTCGCCCCGACTGCTGTTGGCATTTGGATGTCATTCTCTCAAAACAAAAAGCCAGTGTGCAAGGAGAGATTTTCCAATGCATTTGTTTATTAATAGTAGTTCTTCCTCCATGTACTTCCTCCTTTAAATCAGCAAGCAAGGGGGAATACATTATTTTATTTTAGGTCATATTTTAGCAGTTCATCTCTAAACGATGGTGATTCAGATTATTGTCAATGGGGGAAAATGATGCAAGCTATCAGCATTAGGACTATCACTATTCCTGCTGTTTGTTTCTCTCCTCTCTTGTCTACATGGGGAAAATTGACCAGCATTGACTGCTTTGTGAGTGGCGTACTTATTCCTGAAAAAGTCACTTCTATTCTGAAGTAGACTGTCCATATGGGGAATACTTATGGGGGAATATCTTATCCTTCTCTGGGGACTTGATACAGTGGGAAGGCTTTTGTGTTCCAATGACCCTGAGAGCTAGCCTGGTGGGAGTTTAACTCCTGGTAGAGCTGTCCAAGCTGGACATGTCAAAGAGTAGAGACTAAATGAAAAGTAGTCCACAAGTCCTCCAGGTTTAGCAACAGGCCAACAACCTGCCCTCTCAAACAAGCTCCGTTATAGAAACACAACAAGGTAGTCATTGCAGCAAACAGTAGGACAGACAGACAGGGATGGCAGAGTATTGTTCATGCCCTCAGTGATGTCTGATGCTGTGGGAAGGAGTCAGATTCAGAGTACCATATATACTCATTCATAAGCTGAATATTTTTGGTAAAAAAGAGCGGGGGGTTGGCTTATAACACCAAAATTTGATGATTTTAAACTTTATGGAATCACTGAATTGAATATCTAATACATTGTCGTTTTGTTTACCTGGAGTGTCTGCAGGCATGTAGCCCCTCAGCTCCCTGTGGCCGCAGTTCGCCGTTCTCAGCCACAATGCTGGGAGCTGAGGGGCTTCGTGCCTGTGAATGCTCCAGGGAAACAAAATGTCCAGGCCCGCTAGCGGCTTACCCTAATGGGCCAGGAGCCAAAGTTTGCCAACCCCTGAAGTATAGGGCCATACAGTTTTTGCTATCTTTACCTAACCATCTTGGGGGGTCGGCTTATAAACGAACGGGCTAATGAACGAGTATTTACGGCGTTTGTATGACTGTGCCAGTCAATTTCCTTGTGTAGACAAGCCCTTGTCTCCTCCTCTCAAATACTTCTCTGCCCTTCTTCTCTCTTCTGATTGCAACTGCATGAGCCTAGTCAATTTCCTTTTGCAGTGAGTTTTATGTGTAAAGCACTGTTTCAGCGGCTGCTGGCTGGTGTTCCATCACATCAGAGACAGATGGCCAGGCAAACGACAAACTGATTGGGCAGTGGTGTGGGTGACCAACAATATGCAGGAAACTCACCATTCATACACTCTTTGGGAGCAATAAACAGCTGGAAAAGAATCTTAATGGGGGGGGGAGAATCTAATATTAATTTATAAAAAGATTAAATCTACAGAGGACAAAGCTTAAAAATATAATTTAATACATAAAACAATTCAGACATTTCTTGACAGAGTATCTGCTATTTTACTACTGAAGTGACTTTCGCTTAAAAAACAACCACCCCAAAACTTACTTGTCTGTTGTGTACTGGGTTTGATGTACTTGAAGGACTGGATTGTGACAAAGCTACACTGCTATTTTTTCCAATCTGAAAGACATTAATTGAATAGTATTGAAAGGCACATTGTTGTCAGATGCATGGGAAGCCTGTATTGGCTTTGTTTTCTTTCATGTTGAAAGCATGTTGTACATTTATTTAGAAAACAGAGGTAACTGCTACTGTCTATTGAAAAACAAATTTCCTTAGATATAATCCTAGTGATCTCACAGACCCTGTTAAAGGCAGGCAAATGTAGTTACATTTCACAAAGCACATAGGAAACACTAACTGGAACAGTATGGGATGGAAAAACAACAAATCAGATAGACCCTCTGTCTAGCTTTGTAGTAACCCGACTTTGACTTGTGGGCTACAGACTGATTTCAGACTGATGCACTGGGCTACAGCTAATCTATTGCAGCACCTCAAGCTAGTGGACAATTGCAAAGGCCTCAAGCTGCTGAGTCTTGAGCAGTCCTTTGGATTTCTGACCTCAAACTTTATTACATTTTGCTGTGTGTCATGGTCAACTTCCAGTACCTGTCCCTGTGAATCTACAGCCCTAACAGCTGCAAATGGGAAGTGCTGTATTATACTCAGTTACCTCTAACTGTCGTGCAGGGGGACTTTGATTACACTGTTGAATATTAGAATGGAGTAACCTACATTGCATTCCCCTAGTTTAATGTTTATACCCTTAAACACCCTTTTGTTAGGCGTTGTCTAACAAAATCCTTTTAAAGTATAGTCGAGGTTGCAGCTTTTACTGCTGTCTTTTGTATAGTTTATTCTACATATTAATCACCCTCTGAGTAAAGCAAGGTTTCCCAATGCCTCTTAAGGTCCTGTCCTTGTTTTTAGCTTCAGTTTGCATCCTGAGTCTGTTACTTTCATAAATAGGTCTGTTGCATCCATTCCTTTATATTGTACCTTTCAGCATTTTAGACACTTTATGGACCCTTGCAATTGCTTCTTTTCTAGCTATTTCTCATAGATATATATGTTGTCTCAACTGCACAGAGACCCTCTCGATCATGTTTGTAGTTTCCTTTGACATGTTTATTTCCCTGTACTGAGGCTACATCTACACTACAGGGGGGAGTCGATTTAAGATACGCAAATTCAGCTACGTGAATAGCGTAGCTGAATTTGACGTATCGCAGCCGACTTACCCCGCTGTGAGGACGGCGGCAAAATCGACTTCTGCGGCTTTCTGTCGACGGCGCTTACTCCCACCTCCGCTGGTGGAGTAAGAGCGTCGATTCGGGGATCGATTGTTGCGTTCCGACGGGATGCGATAAATCGATCCCCGAGAGGTCGATTTCTACCCGCCGATTCAGGCGGGTAGTGTAGACCTAGCCTGAGTCTCAAAGCCATAACACACATGTTGATTCAGAGCAAATCCTTCCCTCTGCTATTTGGTCAGAGGAAAAAGGGAAGAGAGCATTTTTCAATCAGATTGACATGGTCCTTCTATAGTACACAAGAAGCCAGATCAATTTATTAGCCCAGTGGGCAGGGAGTTTACATTGCATTTGAGGAGAGGGACACTTACATGCTTTCTTCTTCCCATGGAATATATAAGTTGTATTAGCCTCCCCACCTACCCAATGCTTCCTTCTGCCTCCATCTCGTGGGGCAGGATTTTGCACAGACTATGTTAGAATGTCTGATTACAAAAAGTGCGACAGAAGAGGTATTAAATCTCTTCTCCATGTGCCCCATAACTGGGGATTCTGATCCATATTATACCATGCCTTACAATACCTAGATTCAGTGGGCTGAGCTATGGACACTGCTTCACTATTCTATCCATAGCATGCTTTCTGTTTAACTGACCCGACTAGTGATTTTCAAATGGTTTGAAAATGGTTTCAAATGTGGGGAAGTTGATCCTTGTGTCCAAATGAGCTGTGTTTGGTGCAGGATGCAGGGGGAGGATAGGGTAGGGCAGAAAGGTACCCTCAAGCCACCTTTCTGTTCCCTCATATCCTGCGGCTGGCTGGGTCCTGGTTTGGATGCTGGCATAACAGCACAGGTGTTTGGGGATTGCTAGAGCCCTGCCTGGCCCTGCCACACCCTGATATATTGGTGCTCCAATGACTGTCTGGAGATGAGGTTAAATCCAGGTCACCTGGACAGAGCTAAATGATTAAGCCATGTGATCAACCACAACTGAAAAGCAATGCCATTATTCCATGCAAAGAAACAAAATTATCCATTTTCAAAAGCCAAAATAAATCATCTCTCTGTGTGTTATGTAATTATTGTATCTCTATTGGTAGCAGGAGAGAGAAAATACATAATGGTGCCCTCCCTTGGGGCTCTCTACTCTGTCCATTTCACCAGTCTGAGAGCCCTATTTGTCCTCTTTTCCCATTTCTGTGCTGCTCCTATGTATGGAATGTCCTTTCCAAACCATCCTTTCTTCAGTCACGTTCCCTTCAAAAACTCACTTCTGCACTGTCCACATGGAGGGAGAGTTTTCGTTTAAAACAAAACAAAAAGCCACACACAAAGCTATCCCCACCTCTGGGTTTTGCAGCGTGTCCTGTCTTCTACAGCTTTCTCTCCTTTCTAGACCAGTGGTTTTCAACCTGTTTTCATTTGCAGACCTCTAAATGATTTCAAATGGAGGCGTGGACCCTTTGGAAATCTTAGGCATAGGGGTCCGTAGACCACAGATTGAAAACCACGGTTCTAGACTGAAACCCCTCAGGGCAGGGACTAGCTTTGTTTGTGTGCATTGCATATCAATAATAAATCATAATAAAGGTTTTATCGGTATGCATTTTGGCCACAATTTATTTATTCTCACACCTTACACTTTTGCCCGCATATGGCGCCATTTTCTCCCAGGATTTCAAAGCTCTATAATTAGTGGCAATTCTCCATCCTAGATTTAGGTGGTGCATCGTAACAACCTTTATTTGATTCTATTTATTTAGATATTTAAAAACTGCACTGAATTCAGAGCTCTGAGCACATGCACATTAAAACGATAACCAACTGCTCAATAAAGGTGGTTTGGAAATTGCCTCATACACCTCTGCTTTGGCCACCAGAACGTTCAATGAAATGCCCTCCTTGGAAGCTCTGCTGCTTTGGAGCCCTCTGGTGGAATCTGTACTACATACAGTCTGTGGCAACAAAGCAAGTTCAAGGGGGAAACTGTGCTGTTAAACAGCCATGAATGGTGCACAGAACTGGGATTAAGATGAATTTATTTTACTTTGACTTAAGTTTTCCTACTTCTGATTGGGAAACAGCATCGGGGATCCAGAGGTGGCTGTACCATTGTTTCAATATAAGCAAAAAAGAAAAAAGCTTCTGACCACACCCTTCCTCCCCACTGAAAAATGTAAATACTATCATTTAACAGATGGTGAAGACACAGGCAGTTCACAGATCAGGCACAGAAGTTTGATGATTTGCCTAAGGTCACAAAGCAAATCAGTGACCGATCTGGGAGGGAAAAGAGCCCAGCAACAGAACTTAGAGGGACTGACAATCAGCTATTTGCTCTAACAGACAAACTGTTCAGAATTTGTCACCCAATTAAAGTGGAAAGGGAAAACCCCTTAACATTGCTATTTATAAAAGCAATTAAAATCAAATGAAGATACAGGTTATTGTGGAAATACATGCTAACTTCACAAATACCAGCTCTATGTATTAAACTAGCTATCATAATTAACTAGTGCATCACAACTTTTTCAATACCATGACCCCATGTTACAACAGAAATAGCGCTGGGTTCCCACACTGCCATCTATCCATAAAGAAAGAGGATGGCCATAACTCCTCCCTCTCTCCCACAGCCTTGTTTGTGACCCCCTACGGTGAGAACCCATGAACTAGTCCATACAACATGGGGCTCAAATAAGTTTCTTTTAAGCCCTTTTACTACTTGGTTTTCTGTAATAAGTGCACTGTGGATTGTTCCAATAGTCACAGTATTCTGTGAAAACTACTCTTTTGATCTGAATTATCCAGTCATGATGTTTAAAGCAGTCACTATGCTTTGTGTGTAACACATGCTATTTAAAAATTATTTGAATGTTAATAAAAACAAACAAAAGTGTTTTTAAAACAAATCCACATGTGAAGCGAACTTCCATTCTCCTGGTTCCAACTATGAAATAAGTCTATTTTATTAGCTTTATTGAGTTCATCAATCCAAAAGTTACTGTACTCCAGAATAAGGACTGATGTCTAATAAAGGGGATCCTAATTCACAGAACTGAGGTTATCACCAGTCTTTGAACAATTCATTTAGGAGCCAAACCCCTAAAAAGGGAGTGAACGAGTAGTACTGCTCAAAGGGGAAAACAAGTTTGGTTTAGGTCTGGAATCAGAAAGATGCTGAGAACACAAAACAGCCACTGAATCCATGGGAGTGACTGGTACTCTCCACCTTTCAGGAGCAGGCATTTATTTTGCATGTGTTTATGAAAAAAAAATAGCACTCCAAAAGCAAAACATCTGTATATAAAGAAACCAAATCTGATGAGCTGTGCAGAGATGAGCTAGATTACATATTGAATTTGCATGCACTGTACCAAGCCATGAACAAAGAGCAGGAATTAACTTCTGAAAGTCCTTCCCCATCCTTCCCCCGCAATTTGATTTCTAAAACATAAATGGCTAGTTGTATAGTTGCATTAAGACTGTTATAACTTGTAAAACAAAAATATTTGAATTAAGTATCACAAAGGTGTTGGGAACACTTGAACCTCCCTTCCACACCGGATTCAAAACAAATGCAAAAACATTTTTGCATCAGCCTAAACAGTAAGTCAGAAGATGAAAAACAGAGTCTGAGACAATTGTAAAACCGGTTCCCTCACAATTCAATACATTTCAAATAAGGCAAACAAGACCTGCAGAGAAGTAACTGGAAGAATCCCTTACCTGCCGAGAGAGAGAGCTGTTTGGAGGATCTGGCACCGTAGAAATAAGGTTGGCAGTGCTCTTTTTGTGAACACTAATCATACCAGGCATTTTAGTGATTTTACAGGCTTTGCTACTAGTACTAGAGTTTTTACGTTTTTTTCCTTCTGATTTGTCAAAAGAAAGGGGTAGAGAAGACACTGCATTATGTACTGCCAGGGAATGGTCCCCTGAATGGTGCACAAAGGAGGATGCAGACAAATTAGAGGAATCAATACTGCTTACTACCATGCTCATGTGTTTTACTGAGTCAGTTGAGCTACTTGCTAATGAAGTCCGTCCTGAGGGCTCCGATTTGGCACTGAGTGGGCTTGTTCCATTGTTTGTATTGTGTACAGACATACTGTTATAGGAAGATGTAGCCTGATAGGAGTTCAAAGTTGAACTAGAGTTCAGGACACAGTTCTTTTTGTGGGACCCTGAAAATGAAGACGAGGAGGATGTTTGCAAAGATAATGAAGAGGAAGAAGACTGTGACTTTTTCTTTTTGTTACTTGAAGACTCATCGTTACGAGACGATAGGTCTTTGACTTTTGAGGATTTGCTGGTTTTTGTTTTGGATGGCTTGTGGGATGGGGAAGGGATGACTGCTGGCACTGGTGACACAGCTGATGGTGCCTTAAAAGTTGAGTCCATGATACTTAAACTTGCAGCCACATGAGGAAAAGCTGTGGTGTGTGACACAATGGAATTCGTATCTGACGCTGTCACAAAGGCTGCGTTCGATAACATGGCTGATGTCATTATGTAAGAAGAAGTGATTCTTGAGCTGATGGGTGTTGAAGGAATATACACTGCATTGGGGTTGCTGAAAGGCTGTAAAACCGATGCCGGCAAAGGGGTGGTGATATGTGCTGCTGGAGAAGGCATAGGGCTATCTGCCGCAGGAGGGATTTTCCTAAATATGAAAAAGAAAAACATTGAGGTTCAGATTTTTTATTTTTCATTCAATCTGATAGGTTCAATTTGAGCAATGCAGATAGGAAGAGTTTTCCTGGACAGACCAAACTCTGGAAAAAAAAGCAAACCAAAGACATTCTAATTCTGAATATTATCCCTAGTGACCATGTAAATTTTAACTCCAATACCACAGACTATATTGTGCATTTTGTGTCAGTTTAAATGTCTATCTTTTTTAAACTCATAGTTCTAATGTTAGGTGCTTTGTGATTCAACCTAAAATAAATATGCACACACATTTTATTACTATAATAATTTCCTAAACATGGATCTTAAATTATATTTTCCCAAAGCGTAGTTTCAAATCTGGAGTATTGATTTGATGCTGAAGAAAGTGAGGGAGTAATACACAGGCCTGAGCAGAGAATTATGCTGTGTAATCTTCCCCATCAACACTGCCAATGCCTCTTAATCCTGCCTGCCACACACCTGCTAATCTAGATCCAGGCTTCACTTCAGCAAAAAGTGCTAAGTGAAAATTCTGAGTTCAATGTTTCAGTTAAATAATTGTATTCCAAATTTAATTTCCTGTTTCCTTCCCCACCTTACAAAATAACCCAGAAATACAAAAAAGCTCAATCACATGACTCGCAACCTCTAACCATAATGTTTAAAAATATTACATTTGTTTTTCTTGAAAGTATTCAAAGGCTGGATTACTGGGACAATTCAACATTAACCTGAACCAGGTCAGATCAACGAGGGTGGGAAGCTGTTGAACTTGGCCAGTTTCTGAGTTGTGAATCACAGGATCAGCGCAGTTAGAAAAGCACAGTCCATCACTCTGTCAGTGCAGGATTGTTCCCTATAGCCCGTTTTAGGGCTGGCTAGATAGGATTAGTCAAATACCTATCTGATGAATTTCACTGATTTTTGTTGAATAACTTGTCATTTTTTGTGGTATTTAATCAGCTCTATAGGTGGCTGAAAACTATTTGGAGAATATATTATTCAATAATTACCAGTGAAATTAGTTATCTATATTGAATATTGTTTTCTATTCAGCCAACTCTAGCATATATTTTATTGCTTTATCTAGTCTTACCTTAAGTATCCCAAGAAATTGGGCTTCTGTCATTTCTTCTGGGAAACTATTACATGGCCTTTTCCTGCCATTCAGCCTAAAGTTTAGCTTTCTTAATCTCATTCAATTTCTCCTAGTTACACTCTTTGTATCAGCCTCTCTAATACAACTTTTTCGAGTCATGTTTACACCCTTCAGGGATTAATAGACTCAGATCCCCCTGGCCCCAGAATGGTCAGACAAGTATACATAAAACCCCTCAATGGAGTATTTCCTTATAAAGTAGTTCCGATTCCCTAACTCTCTCATTGATCTTCTCTGAACTACCTCCTATTTGCAGTATCTATCTAGAATTGAAGGGCCTAGCACTGAACACAATGCTTATGTTAGAGAGGGGGATGGAATTATGCAGGGGCCTGGGAACTAGGAATTAATAAGAGCTAGTCTCAACTCTGCCAATGACTTGCTGTGTGACTGTGGGCAAGTTGCTTAGCTTCTGTGTGCCTGGCTTTCTTCATCTTCATCTCACCCCTCATCTCTGCTGCATGATCCATGGCTATGGGACTGCAATAGCATCAGTTGTAGAGTAGTGCTTTACAGATGCCCCTGCTTAGAGGGACTGTAATGCAGTCAGTTGGGGAAGATGAGAAAAGCTCAGTCTGGAAGAAGGAGAGGATAAGAAAGGGATACAATTAGGGACCCAGTATCATGAACTTTCTAGGTTATATGGCAAAGTGCTGACAGAATTAACTGAAAAAAGAAATATTAAACATACGTAGAGATTTCATAAAGAGGCTGAGCTAGTAGTTGGGTAAAACATTTAAGGTTAGATCCTGCTCTCATTGAAATCCAAGGTAAAACTCTCACTGACTTCAATGGGACCAGGATGGTGCCTTTTAACATGTTTCACAGTACTGACAGAGGTAGTGATTTTTTATACTTTTCATGGTAGTCGCGATGCCAGTGACACACTCTCTCAGCCACCTGAGTGCTGAATCTCTGGATGAACAAAACTAGTAGCTCACAAATCTGAGCTTCTATTCTGGGGATCCACAGCTTTACCTTTGGGTGGCAAAAGTAATGGAACTATAGCTCTGAGCAGAAGGTTGGTCTAACGAACAGCCTCCTCTTTACCTGATAGTAAACTGCTACAGCTACTACGGAAAGATGAGAAACACTTGTGCAGCAAACACGTGCTATCTCCCAGCTATGCAGGAAACTAACCCCTAGGGCAACAAGCCCACTGTTTCCAAACTCTGTCTCCCAGCACAGCAGCCTTATTTTTTGTAGGCTACAAGGTTAGTCAGAGAAGCCAAACTTTAGTATTTCAACAGCAATATATTTAAATAAAATTAAAACTGGTTTATCTAATAACTGCTATATAAGGCCTATAACAGCTCTGATCTATGGAGTGACATGAAACATTACAGAGTAATGTAGTTATATTGGATGGAGTATGCACATTGTGCAGTACAATTCCCACAATCATATCTTCAAGCCCCAAGTGCAGTTTTTACATTGTTTTCTAAATTTTTAAATGTTAGTAATGTCGGCTATTTTTAATGCATCAGTGCAACTCATGCCCATATGCAGTGCTTAGGACACTGTTGCAAAATATAATGGTGAAATATGTTTAATATTGCATTGCAAATGGACATGTTAAGACCTCAATGCCAATGAGCTTCATGAAACCTGTGTGTTGCCAGGAATACCTCATGTTATGAAATCTTGACACACTGTATCAAGTGCTCACTGTATGGTACTGACACCATTCCCCTTTATTCCAAACACCTTCAGTCTCCTTCGGGGTTGTCACAGATATATAGTTTTCCTTCCAGTTTTGAGGGGAAAGAATGAACAGCATGCAAAGTTGACACCAATGATGCTCTGCAGATTGGTCAACAAAGTGTGCTGCTAGCCAAGCAGCATGAGAGAGAAGGACTGGGCTGTAATCGATATTTTTGTTCAGTATAAGAATGGACATACTGGGTCAGACCAAAGGTCCATCTTGCCCAGTATCCTGTCTTCTGACAGTGGCCAATGCCAGGTGCCCCAGAGGGAATGAACAGAACAGGTAATCATCAAGTGATCCATGTCCCGTAGCCCATTCCCAGTTTCTGGCAAACAGAGGCTAGGGACACGGATGAGGTTCAACAAGGACAAGTGGAGAGAACTGCACTTAGGATGGAAGAATCCCATGCACTGCTACAGGCTGGGGACCGACTGGCTAAGCGGCAGTTCTGCAGAAAAGGATCTGGGGATTACAGTGGACGAGAAGTTGGCTATGAGTCACCAGTGCGCCCTTTTTGCCAAGAAGGCTAACGGCATATTGGGCTACATTAGTAGGAGCATTGCCAGCAGATCGGGGGAAGTGATTATTCCCCTCTATTTGGCACTGGTGAAGCCACATCTGGAGTATTGCACCCAGTTTCGGGCCCCCCACTACAGAAAGGATGTGGACAAATTGGAGAGAGTCCAGTGGAGGGCAACGAAAATTATTAAGGGGCTTGGGCACATGATTTATGAGGAGACGCTGAGGGAAATGGGGTTATTTAGTCTGCAGAAGAGAAGAGTGAGCAGGGATTTGATAGCAGTCTTCAACTACCTGAAGGGGGGTTCCAAAGAGGATGGAGCTCGTCTGTTCTCAGTGGTGGCAGATGGCAGAAGAAGGAGCAGTGGTCTCAAGTTGCAGTGGGGGAGGTCTAGGTTGGATATTAGGAAAAACTATTTCACTAGGAGAGTGGTGAAGCACTGGAATGGGTTACCTAGGGAGGTGGTGGAATCTCTATCCTTAGAGGTTTTTAAGGCCTGGCTTGACAAAGCCCTGGCTGGGATGATTTAGTTGGGGTTGGTCCTGATTTGAGCAGGGGGTTGGATTAGATAACCTCCTGAGGTCTCTTCCAACCCATATCTTCTATGATTCTGACATCATCCCTGCCCATTCTGGCTAACAGCCATTGATGGACCTATCCTCCATTAATTTATCTAATTCATTTTTGAATCCTGTTATAGTCTTGGCCTTCACAACTTCCTCTGGCAAAGAGTTCCACAGGTTGACTGTGCATTGTGTGAAAAAATACTTCCTTTTGTTTGTTTGAAACCTGCTTCCTATTAATTTCATTTCGTGACCCCTAGTTCTTGTGTTATGAGAAGGAGTAAATAACACTGCCGAATTTACTTTCTCCATACCAGTCATGATTTTTTAGATCTCAATCATATCCCCCCCTTAGTTGTCTCTTTTCCAAGCTGAAAAGTCCCAGTCTTATTAATCTTTCCTCATATGGAAACAGTTCCAAACCCCTAATAATTTTGTTGCCCTTCTCTGAATCTTTTTTGAGATGGGGCGACCACATCTGCACGCAGTATTCAAGATATGGCGTACCATGGATTTATATAGAGGCAATATGATATTTTCTGTCTTCTTATCGATCACTTTCCTAATGATTCCCAACATTCTGTTAGCTTTTTTGACTGCCACTGCACATTGAGTGAATGTTTTCAGAGAACTAACCACAATGACTCCAAGATCTTTCTTGAGTGGTAACACCTAATTTAGACCCCATCATTTTATATGTATAGTTGGGATTACATTTTCCAATGTACATTACTTTGCATTTATCAACACTGAATTTCATCTGCCATTTTGTTGCCCAGTCACCCAGTTTTGAGAGATCCTTTTGTATCTCTTTGCAGTCTGCCTGGGACTTAACTATCTTGAATACTTTTGTATCATCTGCAAATTTTGCCACCTCACTGTTTACCCCTTTTTCCAGATCATTTATGAATATGTTGAATAGGACTGGGCCCAATACAGACCCCTTGGGGACATCACTATTTACCTCACTCCATTCTGAAAACTGACCATTTATTCCTATCCTTTGTTTCTGACCTTTTAACAACTTACCAATCCATGAGAAGACCGTTTCTCTTATCCCATGACAGCTTACTTTGCTTAAGAGCCTTTGGTGAGGGACCTTGTCAAAGGCTTTCTGAACATCTAAGTACACCATATCCACTGGATCCCCCTTATCCACATGCTTGTTGACCTCACTCAAAGAATTCTAGTAGATTGGTGAGGCATGATTTCCCTTTACAAAAACCATGCTGACTCTTCCCCAACAAATTTCCATGGGTCTGACAATTTTGTTCTTTACTATAGTTTCAATCAGTTTGCCCGGTACTGAAGTCAGGCTTACCGTCTTGTAATTGCTGGATCACCTCTGGAGCCCTTTTTAAAAATTGGCATCACATTAGCTATCCTCCAGTCATTTGGTACAGACGCGGATTTAAATTATAGGTTACAGACTAGAGTTAGTAGTTCTTCAATTTCACATCTGAGTTCCTTCAGAACTCTTGGGTGAATACCATTTGGTCCTGGTGACTTATTACTGTTTAATTTATCACTTTGTTCCAAAACCTCCTCTAAATGACACCTCAATCTGGGACAGTTCCTCAGATCTGTCACCTAAAGAAGAATGGCTCAGGTTTGGGAATCTTGCTCACATCCTCAGCCATGAAGACCAATGCAAATAATTCATTTAGTTTCTCTGCAATGACCTTATCGTCCTTGAGTGCGCCTTTACCATCTCCATCGTCCAGTGACCCCACTGGTTGTTTAGCAGGCTTCCTGCTTCTGATGTACTTAAATTTTTTTTTGCTATTACTTTTTGAGTCTTTGGCTAGCTGTTCTTCAAATTCTTTTTTGGCTTTCCTAATTATATTTTTACACTTCATTTGCCCGAGTTTATGCTCCTTTCTATTTTCCTCACTAGGATTTAACTTCCACTTTTTAAAGGATGCATTTTTGCCTCTCACTGCTTCTTTTACTTTGTTGTTTAGCCGTGGTAGTATTTTTTTTGGTTCTCTTACTATGTTTTTTAATTTGGGATATGCATTTAAGTTGAGCCTCTATTATGGTGTAGTTACAAAGTTTCGATGCATCTTGCAGGGATTTCACTTTTGGCACTTTTAATTTCTGTTTCACTAACCTCATTTTTGTGTAGGTCCCCTTTCTGAAATTAAATACTACAATGTTGGGCTGCTGTGGTGTTTGCCCCGCCACAGGGATGTTAAATTTAATTATATTATGGTCACTATGACCAAGTGGTCCAACTATATTAACCTCTTGGACCAGATCCTGTGCTCCGCTTAGGACTAAATCAAGAATTGCCTCTCCTCTTGTGGGTTCCAGGACTAGCTGCTCCAAGAAGCAGTCATTTAAGGTGTCAAGAAACTTCATCTCTGCATCCCGTCCTGAGGTGACATGTACCCAGTCAATATGGGGATAGTTGAAATCCCCCATTATTATTGAACTTTTTATTTTAATAGCCTCTCTAATCTCCTTGAGCATTTCACAGTCTCTATCACCATCCTGGTCAGGTGGTTGGTAATATATCCCTACCGCTATATTTTTATGATCAGAGCATGGAATTATTATCCATGGAGATTCTATGGTACAGTTTGGTTCATTTAAGATTTTTACTTTATTTGATTCGATGCTTTCTTTCACATATAGTGCCACTCCCCCACCAGGAAGACCTGATCTGTCTTTCCAATATATTTTGTACTCTGTATTACTGTGTCCTATTGATTATCCTTATTCCACCAAGTTTCTGTGATGTCTATTATATCAAGATCCTCATTTAATACGAGGCACTCTAGTTCACCCATCTTATTATTTAGACTTCTAGCATTGGTATATAAGCACTTAAAAACTTGTCAATTTTTGGCTGTCTGCCATTACATGATGTAATCAAATGGGACTTTTTTCATTTGACTGTTTCTCACACTATCTCTCTCTCTCTCTCTCTATATATATATACACACACACATGCACTTGCACAACACAAATATATACATATATTTTTAAAAGTCAGCTCTAGACAGAGAAAAATATCACCAGTTCCTTTCCTGCATGATATATGAAATATGTTTAACATTTCAGCTTGTTGTCAGAGCTATTTTAGTCAGTATGAGAAAACTACTGTGGGTTTTCAAGCAATGAGCATTCAACCCATCAATACATTGCTGTAGTGTATCTCTGAACCACCACCACCTCAATGATAGCCAAAGAAAAAAATCTTTTGTACATAGGCCTCTCTGTGAAGTCAGGGCAAAATAATGGGTAAAGAAAACCATGTCTGTAGATAATAAATCTATACAATTGCACGAAGCAGACACAAATATTTTGGAAAAATGGGCTGCACAACAGAATGACACATAAGCAGTTAGAAGGCTAATGGAACTACCCTACCCTAGAGGTACAGAGGGACAAGTGACCTAGATGTGGTACACGTCTGTTAAGATCAGCAGCAGCCACCAAGTAGAAATCTGCTTCGGAACTCTGACTAAAAAATTATTCTGTTGTGCTGCAAGCTCCTAAAGGCTAGCTGTATTTCTTGAGTACAAAGAATAAAATTGTATTCATGTAACTGACACTACCTAATGCGCCAGGTAACTTTAAAAAAAAAGCATTTCATGGAAGTGCTTAATTTAGAAGACTGTAAGCATTAACTATTATAAAAGAATAAAACATCCACATAGTGCAAAATTCTCACTTACTTCCACATCTGTGAATTCAAGTGTTTTTCTACCATGGAGTTTAGTGCGAATCGAAAACGGTCCCATCTTCTGTCAAATACATAGTATCCTCTTCCCATTAAGCGACTGCCATATGAACAAAACTGAAAGAAAAGACATTTCAATGTTGCTAATAGACTAATAAATTAGTACAAAATGTAGAGAGAAAATAATTAAAAAAAAACACACACACACACATCCATACACACACATACTTGCACCACACAAACATATATATTTTTAAAAGTCAGCTATAGACAGAAGAAAATATCACCAGTTACTTTCCTGCATGATATATGAAATATGTTTAACATTTCAGCTTGTTGTCAGGGGTATTTTATACATCCGCTAAAAACTCACCTGTGAGCGTTAAGGGCTTGATTCTAATATCAGAGTCATACTTTCTCTTTCAAACATCATGTAAGTCCTGACCTGAAATGTTAGAGACGTAATTCCTGCTAATACTGTAATTGCCTCAATCGGCTATACCATTCAATGCATGTTAAATACCATGGTTCATTAAGCAAGAATAAAAATCTTTTTAAAGAAACGAAACGAAAAGCACTGTACCAGTGTCCTTAATAAACCACTTCACAAATGCCTGAATAGATGACACTTCAGGAAGAGGAGAAAAAGCGTTGCCGTCAGTACATCTTGTACAGAAGAGTGCACAACACTCCATTCTCCTGGCTGCACATGCATTGACTAGTGGGTACCATCTCCCTGTGGGAATTCTACAGAAGACTCCGAAAGGGTGTATTTGCACCACAACCTCTAGAGACTTTTGGGGATGAATTTAAAAACCACTGAGAGGGCATCACTGAAAGCTTTCCATGCTTTTGGGTTGTCTACTTTCTTTTTGGTCACCATTACCGATCCTTAACGTGGCAAGGGGTTGGGGCGACAGATCTCTGTGGAGTAGATTCCTCTTAGAAGTCAAGAAAACATCAGAAAACAATGGAACCACTTTTCTAGCCTCTTGATACACTTATCTCTGTAGTCATCTTTATTTAACTTAGCCCTCATTCCTGCTCCTAATGCCAACAGCCAATATCCTAGGAACACTATTACTACATAGAATTATCTTGTTTTTCTGTCTTTCTGTTTCAGCACACTCCAAACTGGTTCAGTAGCATGGTATGGCCCCAGTGATATATATGTTCAGGACACTCTTGTAACTCACTCTCTGCCAGTGCAGCCCCAATGCACCATAGCAATTACACATCTGTAAGAAGATGGAAGACACACAACTCTCAGACTGCAGATGGCCAGCAGCTGGCCATCCTACAAAAAGTAATATTTTGTACTGGTTGCCAAAGAGAGGGTAAAAAGAACACAAAAGTGGTGGAGTAAAACCAGATTACACCGCCACTCAGAGCATAGCTGTTATGACTACATGGATTGAGGTGACTGCATCAAATCCCAGAATCAATGACCAGGTCACTGTGTGAGCAAACAGAGTTTATTTCACATGAAATAACACATTATATTTATTAAGCATATGTGGAATGGAAGAGAGGAGGGAGGTTACTGTGCGTCCCTGATGAATCCTGAACATTCCCTCACTTCTCCAGTTATACTTAACCCCTTACCCTCAAGATTGAATACTGCAGCTACTGTTATTCTGGATGAAGATGGCTGTATTGAAATACACTGACATAATTACAACACTAGCTGCACCTCTCTTCCTTTTCTGATCTCTCTCACAGTATCCACTCAAGGTGCTAGGCCCTGGGCTTTTACCTACCCTGGGGTTGAATTTTGCAATTTGCCCACTCCTAGACCAGGTCCATGCTACAGTAACCAGTGTATCAACTCAGCAGGTCTTACTGAGTTCAGGCACCTGTGGTTTTTCCCTTTGGGAGTCTGTGGCCAGGGGTATAGAAGATAAAATCAAAGTTCTGCTTATTTAGCAGAAGGAACAAAGCTTTTAGATAAAAAAGATTTTAAATCAACAATCTACACATGTCTATCTTACCAAAGGTCTCACCATCCCCTAAGATGGTTAGAGTTAGGCAGGCTTATCTTCTTCAGATACTCCAGGAGATCCCTGTCTCTCATACTGGTTCCCCCAAATGCCCATTACCTCTCTCTTGAGAAAGGGTTCCTTTTAAGCCGTTACAGTTCTTTTGTTATTCCAAATTTGTGTGCGACACTGCACCCCATATTCGTCACAGTGATATTATGATGATATAATTACGGCATAATTATGATGCATTTTGTACAAGACGGGTCATGTGAGGCGTCATTGGAAAGTTATGCTTTGCTCAATATGATTATCTATTTGTATGCATGTATCATTTTTGTATCTGAAGTTATGAATGTTGACTATGTATCTGTATTTCAAATGTAGTTACACCTGGGTGACGCCCACTAGGCAAGATGCTTTCAGTCTAGATAGCTGGCTGGGAAGGGTCTATTCAGGGTAATGAGTCATTAGGGAAAACAATAGGCTTTAGGAGAAACTTATCTCCCACCTGGTGAGCCTTCCTGAGAACACTCCAGAAACATGTAAGTAATGGCTGCTATGACTCTCCAAGGCATGTAAGGGCCTTGTCTCTGGACTCCATCTTGGATACCGGTGTTTTTCCACAAACTGAGGTTTGGAACAAAGGGTCCCCACCACATGCTAAAGCTATATAAGGCAGGGAGTGACATCATCAGGTTTTCTTCACTCTCCACACAAGAAGACTCCTGGAAACACTGGAGGAACAAAGACTGAACTGGAGGAAGTGCTGGATTTCTAGCCTGTGTATGAAAACCTGGGGATTCCAAGCTGTAAAAGCAAGTGCAGCTTGGGCCTTGAGAATCTGCATGCCTGCCTGTATCATCAGCCTGGGTGAGAATTTGCTAATTCATATCCTATCTTTCTAGTATCTTAGACTTAATTTGCGTTTTTGTTTACTAGGTGATCTGCTTTGATCTGTTTGTTCTCACTTATAATCACTTAAAATCTATCTTTTGTGGTTAATAAACCTGTTTTTGCTTTATCTAAACCAGTATGTTGGAATGAAGTGTATGGGAAATTGTATCTCAAGGCTGTTGCATATTCCTCTCCACAGTGTGTGTGTGTGTGTGTGTGTGTGTGTGTGAACTCTGAGCTTACGCTGTACAGTTCCCTGTGCGGTGCAAGACGATATAATTCTGGGTTTATACGCCAGTGGGGGGGTCCTAGGCTGGGAAGCCGGTGGTTATTTTGGCTGTAGGCTCTCTATTGTTGGTTTATGCAGTCGCTGGTTGGAGAACCTGCATGTAACTGCAGCTGGGTGTGTCCCTACCTGTGTGAATGCTGGTGGAAGTGTAAGACCGGGAGCAGGTCTGCAGCTTGTCACAGCAGCATAGTGTGAGAGGGAACCCAGGCTAGTGAGTTAGAGGGCTCAGTGGTACTCCAGTTCCAGGTAGCACCTGGGGGGGGGAGCGGAAGAGGGGAGAACCCATCACATTGTGGTCCTTGACCCTTCTGATCAAAAACAGTCCTGTAGGTTCTGCAGGAGATTGAGCCGGAGTTTTCAGAGCTGATGGTTCTGCCACTATCTCTTAACAACAAGTATTTCCTGAGCAATGGCTTATATTGAGCCAGTCTTTTCTTTCTACCTGTTTTCCTAGTCAGACAAACCCAACAGATTTATTCCTAGGTTGAGCTAAACCAATATATCCATACACTATACATCCAATTAACCAGGCCAACATTCATTATTACAGAGTCACTGTCTCTTCACACTCATGAACGCTGTTCTTTTGACACTCAGTGGGGCGGCTGTTTGGTAACAATGCATTCTGTATCTAGTGGTTCTTTCATACTTCTTTCACTGCATCCAAGCCCACACCAATCCTCTACAAAAAGGCTTTGAAAACAGTCCAACATGGGTCTGCTGGTGACGCTGCAGAGAATACTAGACAGATACCCAATGTTTTATGGAGATTTCTTTATTGTACAATTCTACTGGTGACAAGAGCTTTCCTATAGTTGTCTTATGTGTTGTTTCGCGCAACATGAAAAGGATAATACTCAATGAAATGAGACATACTATCTACCCATCTGGGCTCCTATATAAACACCCATCAACTGCAGTATTCGAGTGCCAGTACCCAGACAACGGGTATAATTTAACATGAATTCCTTAGCATAAGTTCAAATACAATGATTGTGAGGAAGGGAAGCACATGCTGGATGGAGAGAGGAGAAATTTTTTCACAAGTTAGGGATACCATCTTCACTTATGTAGCTCCACTTCATTTTGCCTCTGGGTTAGGAGACCATCCAAAATTAATACACATTTTGGAGAGTTTATGCTACATTACATAGCTTGTTTATAGGACAACTAATTATGTAGATTTTTTTTTAATTTTAAAAGAATTTTAGCTTTTCTTTACTGTTCAGTGACTCTGAAATCAAATCTATGCAATCCGTCTGAGAAAGTGCCACCTGCAACTTTGTATAATTGACTGACACATAGTAGGATGCACCAAACAAGCCGTTGTAGTTTCGGGACATGATCATTACAGCAGGATAAATTCTAATGCTGGCTATCCTTTAAAACATGGGGAAAATAAACATATAGATGGAGCGATATTTAAATTTAATTTGAAAATCAGTGTAAACATATGTTAAAATTTGGGCATCTATGTGCCTAGTCCAGGAGTAACAACACAGGTAAAATTCTCCATTTCTTCAATGGGAATTATGTACATTTAAGTCTGAGGACTAGACTACGTTGCAGTCGTCATACTGTTTCAGTGTATTACTGTGGTGTGATATAGAAGCAGAGTCTTTTAATTGCGCAAATTGTATAGAAAATAAATTGATGAAAACTTCTAGTTGTCATTAATTTCCTTAGCTCGATTTTTATGACAGCTGTCTGCTCAAGAGTTCAAGAATTATCTGATTACTGCTTTCACTGTACTAGATAAACAAATACACTCTTAAGTTCTGGTGCCATATGGCTGCACTTATGAGTAACAATAAAACTTAAAACTAGCAGAGGAGAAAGACAACAGGAGCAGCCAGACCGGCACACACTTGAGCCAGAGTACTTCTAGAGCAGATGGATTAAGCCTCACTCAGGAGAGGACACTCCATTTTTAGATGAATAAGGCAATGTGTGATTGCTCCAAGGTAGTCTACACATACTCAAGAATATAAAGCAGTTTAATCACTTGGTAGCTTTTTTGTTGCTATAAGATTTTCAATGACATTTAGATGTTGTCATTTAACCTAAGATGTTAGCTCTTCCTAAGATATAAAGGCTAATTGTCTCTCATGCCAGTTTTACACAAATGTAACTATTCATTATCAGAATTACTTTTGGTTTATACTGATGTCAGTGAGAGGGAAATCTAGCCCTAAAACTTTTTTTTTCTACAGCTGACCTTTTATTGTGCCCATAACCTTGTACTATTAATGTCATGTGCACTAACCTGTTTCTCCCCTCCTCCCCTACCCATCATTGTCTTCTATCAGAATCAGATCTATTTGTCTTATTTAGACTGAAAGCTTTAGAATGCAGAGTCCTTATTTCTTACATGTCTGTAGAATGCCATACACACCAATGGCATAGTCTAAACAACAACAGCAGCAATGCTGTAAAAAGACAGACATACCCCAAGAGGCCTCGGGTGGTGTCCAGAAAAATGACAGTCTAATTTCTCGGATTCTTCAGCTCCATCCACTTCTCCTTCATCACTGGACAGTCTACTAGCTAAATCTCCTCCCATGGAAGGTAGTGGCAGTTCTGGTACATAGCCACTGTGGTTTGAAGAACTGTTGCTGTTTACACTATTTGCAGATGATGGTCTAAGAGGAGAAAAAAGATTTCCAGTCTCAATGTTTTGAAGAAGCTCCATAACCAACTTGCTAAAACCGCATTGCACGGCACAACATCTGTTCAAGCTCCAAAGTAAATGGCACAAGAAATGACAGTGTAAGCAGCACAAAAATGATGTGGGGTAATTAAGAAGATTTTTTAAAAATTACATCACTTTCATCGTTCAGCCTTTCACGATTACATTTGTGTTGGATGAAGTTACATTTGGGGCTCACAGAAGGGTCAGTTTAAGAGGTATGAAAGGCAAAGAAAGTATATTTGAATAAAAACAAAAAATAAATGGGAAAGAAACTGGAAGGCTGACACATCGAACCATTACTCGGTTACTTCCCAAAAAACGAGGTGTCCAGTTCTGTAATTTTATTTGCTATGAAATTCCTACCAGAAGAAGGTCAACTAGCTTAGTAAATGTAATAAAATGCCTGGCTTAGTTTATTTCCAGCTAGTTAAGTAAACCCAGATAGCTCTATATTGTAGGATTTTCCCAGTAGACAACTTTATCTGGCCTTTCTCTAAAACCCTATAAAAAAGTCAAAGCGGGACATCCAGAATAGTGCAGGCTTTGTGCTAGACACTCCCCGCCCACCCCCCAAAACAATCCCTGCCCCCAGTGCACAACAGTGCCTTCTTTAGCAACAAATGTATATGCTTCAAAAGCAGCCTAGAAACAATTATTGGGGGAATTCAGTTATAGTCAGTGAAGACTTGCACCCTATGTGGCCAAGTGTGCATGTGTGCTAGTCTGAAGGTAGAGGGAAACAAATGGTCTGTAACTGGTAGCCTGATTTTGTCACTTCTCTAGTCAAGTGAATTTACTGCTAAATTGTTTCTCCCTCAGTTTTGTACTCTCTGATTCTGAGAAGTCACATGTACAACAATCTAGAGTCCAAAATGTAGATTTCATAGACTATCAGGGTTGGAAGGGACCTCAGGAGGCCATCTAGTCCAATCCCCTGCTCAAAGCAGGACCAATCCCCAGATGGATTTTTGCCCCAGATCCCTAAATGGCCCCCTCAAGGATTGAACTCACAGCCCTGAGTTTAGCAGGCTAATGCTCAAACCACTGAGCTATCCATCTCCCTGATTTAGAGAAACACCCATTCCAGTACATTTGTTGAGTGCTTACAATAAAAACATGCTGCTGCTAATATAGGCATGTTTTCAGTGCCTAACAGGTTTTTCTCTAAAATTACCTTGGAGTTGATGAGAAGCTTAACATAATAGGATGCAGCCCCCCTAAAATGTCACTAGTTGTAGCCAATCTGCCTCTGTTTTGTGGACACTGCAGAGTTGCTTATACCTCTAACTGCACTGAGGTTTACAATCTCAAACCAGTTATACACGTTACTGTACCGAGATCTAGGGAGACTAATATTCACTATGATGGTAAATGCAGGCACTGCAGCAGAAATGAGTACTTAATGGGTAGAATTACAAAGTGTAACCGGTAAGCTCATCTTCCTTGCCTGTTGTTCTGACCGCTTCACCCTTCTCTTTGAAGCCCTCCACTGGCTTTCACCACAGTAAGTGCAAACCTTTAAGTCTCTTCTCAACTTTGCCATTCCCTGCCTCTCTGCCCATCTCTTTGTATAGTCTCCCCTCTCCACCAGTGATGCCAGCCTCATCTGCCAGTTTGTCAGTCTCACCCAAACATCTACACACATTCTTCCATGCTCCTTGGGGCTCACAGGAGCACCTGGCAATTACTTTATTCAGAGTAATTTCTAAAGTGGCAAGTGCAGATATGCATATAAAAACTGCATATCCTTGTTTGTACCTCTCTTCCTGCACCCTTTCTATGTCACTTGGTTATTTTAGATATGTTCTTTGAGGCACAAACAGTATCTTTGAATGTGTTTGTACAATACCAAGCACACTAGGGACCCAATCCCAACTGGGACCTCTCAGAAGAAGTGAATTATGAAATAATAAAAGAAGCATGGATCAATCGGACTTGACTGACCCCATCAACCCTATCCAAAACTGGTGCTCCAGTTCAAAAGATATACAAGTGACTGTCACTTGGCCTGCTGAACTATATGCTAGAAACTAGACCACATGGGGTGTTTACCAGATCATTACTGGGGTTCAGCTGACACAGTATACTATGCCAGAACTTCTGTGGAGGGGTTTCATCAGTTTCTTTAGAAGTTGGGCTTCCATTCTAAGAAGTGTTGTTAGCCCTTGTGGTTGCAAAGAAAACCTGAATAAGAAATGATGAGCTACAGAGAGATAGCCTGAAAGAACAGTGCTAAGGGCCAGCTGCTGATCACTTTGTTTACACTGAAGTGCACCTTCCTGTACAAGTAGTCCCATTAAAGTGAACCGGAATTATTAAGTGGCACCTTCCTTCACAAACTTTAACCGAGAGGCATGAATTGCCCTGATTCACTTAAATGAAATGACTCTAAAACCTATTCATGATATTTTGAATATTAACTTTGCTAACTGCTACTGACCATTTTAGCTGAAACATTCAGCTACTCTGCGACTGACAGCAGAGCTTATGGAATAACCACTCTCCCCCATCCCAATCAGAGCCCTGACTATTATACAGTGATTTAAGTACTGCTATTAGTGTTATCTATTTCCAGCTCCTGAGAAGAACCCTATATTAATAGTTTATTATGGAATACTCCATATAAATATATGACACAAATATAACTTTATCTGTACACAAGACAGAGAGAGAATTTGCTATAGAAGTTTCAGAATATCGCATTCATGCATTTGAGAAGGTTGCTCACCTAGCAAGTACAGAATTGGGTGGTCTAGATTTTGCAGGAAATGTTACTTTGGGTTCTTGCCCAGAGTTCAGTGAAGATCCTGGCAAAGAATCCTGTGCTGGTGTAGGATGGCTCGGATGGGTTTCCCTTATAGACTGTGGATGCTCCTTGTCTTTTGCAACTTCTTTTTCCCTGGATCGAGCTTTGTGTTCAGCTAGAAGGATGTCAAACTGTTTTTTGCGACCTGGAACTGCTCGTCGATGGTTAAGTGAATGAGTCTAAAAATAGGGTGGTTAAAAAGAATTTGTGTATAAAACGTTTGTGAAAGCTCTAAATTTCTGAAACACAATTCTAAGAAAAAAACTCCACTTAAAACAACTTTAGATTTAGTCATGGTAATAAAAAGTTGCTATTCCACATAGCCCTGGATACATTCAAAAAATTATTCTCAGGATGTGTCCAATTTATCTTAAAATTATCTTTAGGGACAATTTTCATAATGGAAACGATCCATTTACCATTTCCAAGACAAATAGAATCCCAATAGTATTACTAATATTCTATCTAGAGCATTGTAATTGCAGCCCTTAATCTACAATAAATAATTAGATTTGGTTGGACTGGCAAATGTATAAATATAAATAAGGGTAGATATTCAAGTACATTGCCCTGTTCCCCTCTACAGACCAACAGCAGTAGATATATGTGTGTCCTACACTGTTGTTTCAGTAATGTGAGTCTTTTAGCCATATAAGCAGATCTCAAATTATTTATAAGAAAATGAATTTCATCTTTACTACAAGGAGACTGTGTAACACTGCGGCTGCATATATTAACCAAAAATCAGTGTTTAAAGCAATGCTATTGAGTGCATGTAAATAAATTGTAATGCCCTTTGCATCACAAATGATAAGGAAAACCTTCTTTGTCAAAAATGTCAGTGGAATGATGTAGATGCTCTGATTCATCAAAGAAACAGAATAGAATGACTTTAGCAAGAATTACCTGTGGATAGTGTCTGAATACCATACCCATTGTCTGTAAGACAGGAGCAGGTTTGACCTCTCAAATTACCGTGGTGGGATTTTAAACTACAACAAAGCATCTGATATTTTATCTTCTGAGAAAAGTACCTTGCAGGTGAGTGATCTTGTGCAAGGTTTCTTTGTTTCAGGATCCAGTACTCCACAGTGTTTATTTGGGTCAAATTCTCTTTCTGTTTGGGAAAAAAAAGAAAAGAAAAGATTGTCTCAAAAATACATGTTTTTAAATGGATGTGTCAATTAAGACTACTTTCTAGAAAATACATATTTTTTAAGGGGCTGCAGTAAGCTGTCCCTGGTTATTCACCCAAGCCCAATTTGAACCATCCTGACCTATACCAGCAAAGCATCTCTTGTACCACATGCATGGCTGAGACAATTCTGTTCTCTCCTTTCCCTGCACATGGCGCCCATCAGTAAAAGCAGGATTTCACTTACAGAATTCAGAGAACTTGCTATTACACTAGGGAACGCTTCACTTGACAAAAAGTCTTTTGGGAGTAGTAATTAAGGAGGTTGTAGTACGTCTACACGACCAGCCGGATCGGCGGGTAGTGATCGAACTGTCAGGGATCGATCTATTGTGACTACACTAGACACGATAAATCGATCCCTGATCGCTCTGCCATCCACTCCTGTACTCCACTGTGGCAAGAGGCGGAAGCGGAGTCGACAGGGGAGCGACGGCAGTCGACCTCGCGCTGTGAGGACGCGAGGTAAGTCGACCTAAGATACATCAATTTCAGCTACGCTATTCTCGTAGCTAATGTTGCGTATCTTAGGTCGACACCCCCTCTTCCCCCACCACCAGTGTAGACTAGGCCTGTGTCATTACTGCATTCAGAAATATGGGCTAAAGAATAGGGCTTGATAGAAGCGTCCAAGTACCAGACTAAGCCAAGTATTTGAGTTAAATTTCAACTACAGTAGAACCTCAGAGTTATGAACACCTCGGGAATGGATGTTGTTCCTAACTCTGAACAAAATGTTATGGTTATTCTTTCAAAAGTTTACAACTGAACATTGATTTAATACAGCTTTGAAACTTTACTATGCAGAAGAAAAATGCTACTTTCCCTTTATTTTTGTAGTAGTTTACATTTAACGCAGTATTGTACTATGTATGCCTTTTTTTTCCCCCCGTCTTTGCTGCCGCCTGATTGTGTATTTCTGGTTCCAAATGAGGTGTGTGGTTGACTGGTCAGTTCATAACTCTGAGGTTCTACTGTATGACTACCGCTGTGGCCAGTAAGACCAAAATTTTCCATATATGGCCATTGATTTTGGGTGTCTCAAATCTTTGGGTGCCCACCTTAAGACACCTACTGACTGTTTGCCGCAGCTCCCAGTTACTTCAACTGGGCGTAGCAGGTGAGCAGAACCTCTGAAGAAGCAGGCCATAGATATCTCAAGCTTTACACTAAAAATTTGAATCAGTCAAAATTACCAGCTACATTTGAAAGTTTTGGCCTAAATCTGTCTCCTTTTCACCAATTGTAAAAATGGGTATAATAATTCTTATTTTCCTATTTCACAGGGGCATTGAGAAACTTACTTAAAGTTTGCAATGCATTTTGAAAAGAGAAAGAACTTACTGAGTTCTAAATATTATTAGCAATAGTAAACATCCATTGAGATTCGTTTTAGTATATTTAATGCTAACTGTACCTGATTTACATATTTTACTACCATTTTTAATTTTGTATGTCTCACCCACAATTTATGTACAACATAGGTTTTAGTTTTATACTATAGCACTGTAGCAGAAACATGAACACGTACTTAGTTTATACCTCCCTCCCCACTGTTTTGATAGCCTTGACAGGAATACAAATAGCTATGCATATATCTGATTCCCCACTCTGGCACTTTGAGTGCAGAAGGTGGGGGCCTGCAAGGATTCTAAAAAATAATACTGGCCACTCCAGGCTTGTATTAAATTCCCAAGGTTACAGCTTTTCTCTAACCTTGGATGGGTAGATGCTGCCACCAACAAGTGCAAAAACCCCTTTGAGAACCCAGGAAGGTACACTTGGGAATTCCTTCCTGTGGGGTACCCCTCAAGCCCTTTCACACACCCCTCCAGGGAAGAGCTGAGAAAGAAAACAAAGGAAATCAGCTGTTGCCACCAGCTAATTAAACAACATGCACAAACATCTTTGGGACACAAAAATCCAATCCTGTCCTTAAAAAAGGTAAATTTTATTAAAAACTAAAAGAAAGAAAATACACCTGAAATTAGGCTTTTTGCTAAGTTTTTAAAGAAAACAATTACAAGGATTAAGCATCAAGATAGCTTCTTGTGGTCCAGCTTAAAGGTTACAAGCAAAACAAAAGCACCTGGAGTTAGCACAGAGGAGTCCACAACTCAAAGAAATAAAAGAGATAAACCTAATCACGTCTTCCTAGATATTCCTGACCTACTTACATATCTGGGGTTTCAAATGAGTAGTTTCTACTCATTTTTTTCATACCTGGCCCAAAGCTTTTTACAGCATCGCTGCTCTGTCCCCCACTCTCCGGAGAACAAGACAGACAGACAAAGGGGGAGTTTTTTCCCCAATTTTAAAAAGTTCTAGCCTTCCCATTGGCTCTTTTGGTCAGGTGCCCATTCCCTTCCTTTTACCTATGCAGGGAGACTTTTTAACCCTTTACAGGTAAAGCAAGTAGAGAACAGCTACTAAGAGGGATTTTTATAGCTAACTGGCTGGCTGGGTCCATAAAAGGGAGCTACTACCATCCGTTCATTTATCAGAATTCCATTGTCACATACATAATGGAAAAAATAGCTCTGTCATTTAACAACTCCCTCAACTCTATGTTTGTACAATTGTGCAGTTTTCTGAATGCCACTAGTAAATACTTTCAATCTATATAGAACCTTTAATTTAAGATCCAAAAACGCTTTACAAACAGTAAATCTCAACATCCCTGCTGAAATAGGGTATGAATTATTATCCCCATTTTACAGATGGGTAAACCAATGCACACAATGAAGTTAGGGGACTTGCTTGAGGTCATACAGCAAGTCAGTGGCAGAGCTGGGAGTAGAATCTGATTTCTGACTCCCACTACTTGCAATAGGTAGACAACCCTTGCTTCCTAGATGTACTAGTGACTGACAGATCTGAGTACTGAGTTATACATATTTTTTAGAACTTAATAGTAAACAAAATGTTAAATAAGTGTGTTGTTGACCCCTGGACAAAGAGACATGGCAGAAAGAGGGGATAACAAGGCATTCCAGAGCAGGTGCATACCCCTGAAATGGTGGTCAGCGCCATGACTATTGGAAAACTACAATGGCAATGAAATCTGAGTAGTAGACGCTGCTGTGGCCTTTGAAGCATAGCCAACACTAAAGGGCTTGTACAGTAAATAAGATGAAACTACAGAAATATTTAATACATCCAAATGTATGTTCACAGGCCAATTGTATGAGTCAATTATTTAAGTTATGCTGTTAAATGTATATAATGTGTTGTTCTAGGCTCATTTACCTAATCTCCTCCTTTGCCCCCCCAAAATAAAACAAACTATACTGACAAGATTGTTACTAAAAAGAATCACAAGAAAAAGCTGGAGTGAATGGACAAGCCTTGCTATATGCCCTGAACACCCATACGCTCAAACTGTAGGACTAACATGGAAGCAAATTCAACAACCAAGAGTGCTCCACTGAAAACATTAGCCCTCCAGCCTCAGGAACACACAAAACTGGGAACTGTGAAAAAATCCTGACTGGTCAAAAACTACTAGGATGGAGTATGCGGAAAAAGGCAGTTCCTAAGACAGCCAGGTCCAAAACTATGCAGGGCTTTAGAGATGTAAGCCAACATCCTGATTTGCAGCCAGAAAAACTGGAAGCCTGTATGATCTACAGAGCAATGACATAATATACTCCGTACAAGGCACACTGCTAAGTAAGCAGGTGTAGCGAGGCGGTGGGATACCCCACAGCCCCGCTGAGGGCCGAACCTCCCCTAATACCAACATGGGCGGAGCCACCGGGTCCGGCGCCCGCCCCTCCGAGGTGACGGCCCCGACCCGGAAGTATAAAAGACCGCCTGTAGAGCTCAGTGGAGCCCAGGCCGGCGAAGAGAGCAGACGTCCACAGGCGAGCTCCCGCTTGGGAAACAGCCGCAGGCCGTGACCGGCCTGCTGACTCACCGGGCCGGTCGAGCCTACCTCTTGCCCAGTACCCTGAGGAGGACTGGCCGAGCCTGCCCCGTGCCAGGTACCCCGAGGAGGAGCCGAGCCTGCCCTTCGCTACCTACCCAGAGGAGCCAATGCTGGTGGAGAGCACCGACGACACTAAGACGGCCCAGGTACCGTACGAGGGGGAGTGTGGAAGTAGCCCGGGGGCAGCCAACCCCACTCTGGCTGCTGCACTGCCAGAGCCGATGTCAGTGGGTTGCGGCCAGGATCCCCACTGACAGCAGCGAGTTTCCGTCACTGCTAGGGCCCTGGGCTGGGACGCAGTGGAGTGGGAGGGCCTGCATCCCCCCTGCCACCCACTCCTTGGGTGGCAGACTCCCTCCTTTTTCCCTGGCCTAGAGAGGCTGGGGGCTGCTACAAACCCCGACCCAGCCCCTGCTTAAGGGCCTGGGCCTCTGACTGACTATTTGATTAGTGCCACGCCCTGACTTAGGGCCTGGGCTGCTATAGACTTTGCCTCAGCCCTTGCTAAAGGCCTGCGTCCTGACCTCTTGGCTCAGCCCCGCTTACGGGTCTGAGCCCTTAACTGTGGGTCTGCGGTCCCAGACTGCTGCCGGACCAGAGCGAGGTGGTGGAATACCCCACAGCCCCGCTGAGGGCCGAACCTCAGCCCAAAAACTACTACAGCAGGTAAACCACATTTTCTTCTAGTTGAGCAATCTTTCCAAGAGTAGCCATGTACATGCTCCATGGTGAAGAGGAAAGATCACCACCTTCTTGCTAAGCAATGATAAAAACAGATCTCTTGGATTCCCAGGGAGGAACAGTATCCATTCTGGCAGGTCAGAGTGCCAGTTGTAAATGTTACCTTGGACTGTCACAGATCTGCACTGGCATAGCCCAGGCATGCTGCAGGGTTGACACACTGATCCTCCAAAATGGGAGAGTGCAAGCATTTCTCTGGAGCAGCTGCAGTGGGTGGCTTAGAGCAACATTATAGTCTCGGCAGAATGAAGAGGAGGGAGTAAACTCTACAACCTACAGCCACAGCTTGCAAATTAGCAGACAGTCCTATTTAGATGGGGCTTCCAGTTCTTTAGCTTTGTCCATAAATGGGATTTGGAACTGAAAAAAGTCTTTTTTTTCCAGATTCAGTTCTTCCAGTTTGTCACTAGGGGACATTGATCCCCGAGACTGCCTCTCGCAGCTCTTCAGGCTGGCTACCTCTCTCTGCTCAAACTTTGCCACAGGGAGGAGGGCAGCATCCCTGACCACCCCCAACAAGAACCAGCCTTCAGGCACAGAAAGAGCTTCAGCCTCACTCGAGGATGTAGGGTAAAGAGAGAGGGCAGGGCTCTGAGAAGGAAGTAAAACTGATGTAAACCAGTTTAAGCCCATTGCCAGGACTGAAAACCACAAGCAGTTGGCTCCACTTCTGCAGCAAGAGACTGAGATGACCCTAAAAATTCCCCTGCCCACTTAGTGTGTAAAACAAGTATATTAAGTCCTGGGTATATTCCAAAGAATCATTTACTAACCCTCAGATCTTTAGCTCAGCCTGTGCTGAATTGTGTATAATAGTGGTCAGAAACCAACTGTGTTGATGGACAACCGGTATAAAACATTTACACGTTCTTACAATGTACTTTACTTGCATCATTGTGATGAACAATCACAAACGGTATCATGGTGCTGCATCAATAAGTGGGGCAGAGAAGGCAGGATTTAGTGGATTCTAGGTCTGGTAACAGAACAGATCTTTAAAGAACAACCTGAAAAAAAACTATCAGTTTTGTGGCCCTGGCAATCAAGATATTCATGTGAAAAAATAGCTTAACATTCACCAGAATGACCACAAGGTACTACGACAGAGTCCTAGCCTATTTGGAGATTTCCCCCAAGCAAATTTTCATATATTGGCAGATATGGTGAATTGGCAACATTTGCTGAGTCAGTGCCAGTGCGGACCTGCCCTAGCACTACATAGCCCTAGTTAAGCAATATGAAAGAAGACCCCGTACTGTGATGACCTCTTCAGAATAATTATTCACTCTAGTGACGGTTGCATATACAGTAAATATTTATAAATACAACCTCAGCGTATACAACACCTACAGTCGTCTGTGGAGCAAGGCTGGTAGCTTGAAGACTGGGCCCATCAGCTAGTGCTCGTCTGCACTGCAAGAGTTAGCTTGAATTAGCGCACTCGAGTTACTCTACTGGAGCTAGCCTAGGTCAAGTGAAAGTGGAGTGAGAGCAACCACACTGCAAAACACCACTCGAGCAACACAGAGTGATCAGATTAGCAGATGAGTTGTGAGCTGCTGCATCCCCATTGCATTACTTGCTTGAGCATCAGCAGCACCTGAGCTTCAATCCAGCCCCCTTACAGGCCAGCTAGCTCGAGCTTAAAGCACCACTTAACTTGAGCTAGAGATGCGTGTGTCTGTCCTGTTGTCTACTTAGGGGAAAAACCTGAGTTACAGCCGGAACGAACAATGCAGTGAAGACAAGCTCCCATTGTCCAGGGAAGAGAGATCTAAGCTGAATTTTGAACTTAAGCTGCTCAAAATGTTCATGTTTTCTTAAACCACTCTTTCCATTGGTATCTTAAACTGTTTTCTGGTAGAACACAATGCCCTGTATTTGTTCACTGGAATCATAAATTAGATCCTAGTAAATGAAACGTTAGGTTAAAAAAGATAAATGAGTCATTTATGCTAAATACTTTCAGTTCTGTTGAATTTTGGTATGGTCAACTGCAAAAACTTAGGACAAAAGTTTTCCTGTGTGCCACCTTTAACTAGTTAAGAAAGAAGACACCACACTAAATGCTTTAGCGCGATGGCACTGTTCCATACCTACCCTCCCTCCCCCGTCTTAGAAAACACACCTTGCACTGTTTTGGAGTCAAGCCATTCTAACAGAACCATAATACTAACTGCCAAATGTGAGAAAAATAAAAAAAAATAAACCAATATTCAGTCTACAAAAACCTGGGTTATACTTTAAACTCAATTACAAATAATAGCATTCATCTTTATAAGTTATTGTATAACTAATCAGTGGTGTCACAACATGCATTTGGGAAACAGAATCAATTAACTTTCTATCAAGCGCACAGCCTAATCTGGATAGCACTGCCAATAGCAAAATTAGACTTTCAATTCACACAAGAAATTTTCTGCCCAAATCTCAGCATGCTGCCAATGGATGAATAGGCCCTGTGCAGCTTCTGATGCAGTAAACCTGATTCAGTTACTTTTGCTGGAAAATCTAACTCAGACATTTTGTTTTCCTTCATTCAGAACAAAAATGTATTCTGCTTTTGGCAGCAAATTCTCTGCCCAGAGTCCTGCAACTGGCTTGGCTCAACTCTGGGGAAAAATCCCCCTCCCCTCCCCCCCCCCCCCCCCCCCGCTGTAAAGCAGTGGACACTTCGTAATTGCTACTGCATCCTTGAGCTACAGTTTCTTCCATGATGCTTATCCTCTTGCTCCATTGGTGGATCTGCAAAGTGACAGATTAACAGGCCCACATTCTGCCTTCATAACCACAGATCCAAGGCTGTGCAGGTCACGACCACAGCTTGTGCAGCTTCCCCAAATCCTACCTCCTCCTCCCCATTAAGAGAAACCAGACCCCAGTTTTGCTCTCTGTGTGTATGTGCACATGTGCAGCCCTCTTCATTCCTCTTCACTTGTTGCGGAAGAGGAAATGAGAGACAAGATTTACCTAGCATCAGTGTCTCTCCCCCTAAATCTGTGTAGTATTTCCTGATATTTAAGAAAAAATAAAAGCTTAAAAATTATTTTACAATTTGATAGGGTGAAGTCCCATCAGATTAGGGTGATGTTTGTATCATACTGCCTTCTTACCAAAATTAAAAACAGAATGTTGTACAGCGCACATACTCTATGTTTTTGTCCCTTTTAAAGGTATAACAATGCAAAATTGTAACCGTTTCCAGAGAGTAAGATTAGCCACTGCATTGCACAGCTACACAACTAACACACTGGATCCACATAACAATACCCCTGAAAAGCCCATTCATTAGTACAGGCATGATGTTTAACATGAAAGACACTTACTGATGGCACATCCAATGGACATCTTGCAAGTGGCAGAAGTTATGTTTCTCAGTTGAACTAACCACATGTATATAATAAGAGTCCAGCAATGTCACCGTGAGTCATTCTGAAGCCTAAAACGTCTGTTGAGTCAGTGCAAAGCGATGGAAGCAGCTAGAAACATGACTGAGAGCTCCTTTTGTTCAGATTATCACCAGGGTGAATTATCACTGGGTTTTGCAGTCTGTTACTGTCCAGTTTTTAAGTTCTCAGCCATTCTGACTTTACAAATTATACCCGTGCAGCATATAACTAGAGAAGGCATGTATCTATGCCATGTCAAGAGTCCCAGACCATTGTGATACCAGAAATAACTCACCAATTACCACTCTTACTCTATAGCTAATTTGCATGCACATTTTCATTGGCTGAATGAGGGAGACTGCATAGATTATGTGGCCCAACTGCCACACCAATGCGCCCAACTGCCACTTGCACAAATCAACACCACTCACACAACACAACCAGCACACACAACTATCTCAAACTCACACAGCCTCTTGCCAGAGCATACACCCATTTTCCACCCACTCAAATCCACACACCTCTCCCAGCAAAACACAACCCCCACATAAATTAACACAATCACTCACACAATGACAAAACCAGCACACACAATAACCCCACTCTGAAGGCCTACAATGTCTGTTGAGTCAGTGTGAAGTGATGGAAACAGCTACAAGCAAGATAGAGAGCTTTTTCTGTTTAGAATATCGCCAGGTTCAATCATCACTGTGATTCACAGTATGTTACTGTCCAATATTTAAGTTCTCAGACATTTTTGGCCTTTTTACACATAACTTTATGAATTATAGCCATGTGGCAGCATGGGCCTTCAACTACAAGATATACATTAATGCCTCAAATCTCAAGTATTCAATTGGAGTGAGTTGAGAACAATACTAAATCTTGGTAAGTTGATCATTGCTACACTGGTCTGCAGCAAATTTGTTCAATATGACTAAAAATAAATTAAAAAGGGAGATCCTGTTGCCCTTTTATTTTACTGCAGTTATTCACTAGATAATCTACACTTTATCTGCTGGCCAATTGACAAATAGTTAACCACCCAGATTAATTCTAAGCCAAAATGAACTTGTATTTTGTAAAGGAAATATTTTATCCATATGGCAAGGGCTTGCAGGCTAACTATTCATATTAAAAACAGCATCTTACAGTAAAACATAGCTACAGCATATTACAATATATTACTCCTCAGCTACAAAAATTATTAATGAAGAATGATGGACTATCTCAAAAGGCGCACTACAACATCACTCACCTGAAAGTCTTTTGTAAGGCTTGTTACTGCTTTTAGTGCCGTTTTGGTGTTTCTTGTCTATTGAAGGAGCTAGAATTCCTTTGCCGTTCAGAATCTTTTCTGGTGATGGTGGCACTGACTTAGATGTCAAAGAAGATTTAACCAAAGTTGGAGCAGGTATGGTGGATGAAGAGGCTGAGGAGGAGGTGATGGTGGTAGTGGTTGTAGAATTCATTTTAACATTGGCACCATCTGCCTTCACTAGGTTAGGAATTTTCTCTAGACTGACTACAGGAACAGGAACACTGCAAAACCAAAGAAAGAGTCTTCAAGTTGTATTTTCTGTACCACAGGATTTACAGTTTGATTTACTTCTACATTTTATTATGAATTAGACACAGTTATATAAGAACTTCTGAATTAAGTCACATAATATCCTGGGACCAGACTAAAAATGAGATACTTTGCAAACATGTAATATTTCGTTCAATCAGGTATTTACATAAAACGGCCATTTTTCAAAGCATGGAAGTTTTGAGAACCAATTATATGGGTCAAGGTATGTATTTTTCCTTTTTACGATCCATTTTCCCCACTATTTATAATTCCTCTTTGGAATCTTGAAATTTAAAATTAGTCTTTTTATATAAAGATTTTATTCCTCCAATAATAGGCACACACTTTTTTTTTCTGTACAGTGTTCATCATGATTGTGCGCTTTGCTATTGGCAATATTAACATTAATTAATAAATATCCATAAAACATTCTCTTGCTTAGAAGAGCCCCAAAAGGTTATATGCATTTTGGGGATTAGAGGAAAAGTAGTCACATTTTGAACTTGGCAACTTTGACAGTCTCCCTTTAAATATACTACAAACCCTAATGAGTTTAGCAGACCCTAAAATATATTTTAATACAATTTTAAGAATTAATAAACAATTTGCTTAATTTTTCCTTTCTAGAATAAGTTCAGCAATAATGAGCGCTATATAATTTGACTTTTTTAATAGTATATTTATGGCATTAACAAATTAACATTCTCAATTCAATAGCAAGAGGTGAGCAAGATTGGATTTATTTTAGTTTGATAAAGAAATTTATTTTAATCCTAAAATACTTTGACTTTACTGGCTGACATGTAAATGAGCAGACATGTTGTGAAGACGCACACTTCTTTGTCCATCCAACATCGACCCTCATATTGCCTGCCAGTTTCCTGCCTCCGGCTCAGGCCCTCCAAGGAAAACCAATCCTGATAGATAACATTCATGATAAAGAGGCACAGAGCTTTAAGCCCAGGTCTTGTTAAAAGGCCATAATGAAAACATCTCCATTATTCCACTCCTTCTCCCACCCTCTTTGAGGCATTGCTCTTGTCAGACAGGGTGTGATCAACTACTTTTTCAGCAAATACATATCCAGATGGCACGCAAATTCTCTGGTGATGCTCTCGGGGCATTATTCCAGACTGAGGTCTGGTCTATACTACCCGCCTGAATCGGCGGGTAGAAATCGACCTCTCGGGGATCGATTTATCGCGTCCCGTTGGGACGCGACAATCGATCCCCGAATCGGCGCTCTAACTCCACCAGCGGAGGTGGTAGTAAGCGCCGCCGACAAAAAGCGGCAGAAGTCGATTTTGCCGCCGTCCTCACAACGGGGTAAGTCGGCTGCAATACGTCGAATTCAGCTACGCTATTCACGTAGCTGAATTTGCGTATCTTAAATCGATTCCCCGCTGTAGTGTAGATGTACCCTGAGGAAACAGACAGACTGTCCTTGAAATTCAAAAGCTGTTCCTAAATATGAATAGAAGGGGATATTTGTGTAGCAGACCAAATCTTCACCAGTAAGTACAAGCGTCACCTCTGCTGCTTTCTCAGCTTTTGCTTGCTTGGCTAAGAACATAAGAATGGCCATACAGGGTCAGACCAACGGTCCACCTAGCCCAGTACCCTCTCTTTCAACAGTGGCTGGTTCCAGAAGAGAACAGGACAATTTATTGAGTGATCCATACCCTGTCATCCACTCCCACCTTCCGGCAGTCAGAGGTGTAGGGACAGCCAGAGTATGGGGTTGCGTATCTGACCATCTTTGGCTAATAGCTATTGATGGACCTGTCCTACATGATCTTATCTAATTCTTTTTTGAACCCTGTTATACTTTTGGCCTTCACAACATCCCCTGGCAACAAGTTTCACAGGTTGACTGTGCATTGTGTAAAGAATTACTTTCTTATGTTTGTTTTAAACCGGCTGCCTATTAATTTCATTGGATGACTCTTGGTTTGTGTGTTATGTGAAGGGGTAAATAACATTTATTCACTTTCTCTACACCATTCACATCTGTATCATATCCCCCTCAGTTGTCTCTTTCCCAAGATGAACAGCCCCAGCTTTTTAAGCTCTCCTCACATGGAAGCTGTTCCATACCCCTAATCTTTTTTGCTGCCCTTCTCTGTATTGTCTCCAATTCTAATGCAACTTTTCTGAGAAGTGGCAACCAGAACTGCACGCACTATTCAAGGCATGGTCATACCATGGATTTATATAGTGGCATTATGGTATTTTCTGTCTTATTATCTATCCTTTTCCTAATAGTTCCTAACGTTTTGTTAGCTTTTTTGACTGCTGCTGCACATTGAGCTGATGTTTTCTGAGAACTAACTTGATACCACTCAAGAAAAAGATCTTGGAGTCAACAGCTAATTTAGACCCCATCATTTTGTATGTATAGTTGGGATTATATTTTCCAATGTGCATTAATTTGCCTTTATCAACACTGAATTTCATCTGCCATTTTCTTGCCCAGTCACCCAGTTTTGTGAACTCCTTTTGTTAACTCTTTGCAGTCAGTTTTGGACTTAACTATCTTGAATAATTTTGTATCATCTGCAAACTTTGCCACTTCACTGTTTGCCTCTTTTTCTGGATCATTTATGAATATGTTCAACAGCACTGGTCCCACTGCAGATCCTTGGGGAACCCTGCTATTTATCTCTCTCCACTGTGAAAACTGACTGTCTATTCCTACCCTTTGTTTTCTACCTTGTAAACATTAGAGGACCTTCTCTCCTATACCATGACTGCTTACTTTGCTTAAGAGCCAGGGATGTGGGGACCTTGTCAAAGGCTTTCTGAAAATCAAAGTACATTATATCCACTGGATCACCCATGTCCATATACTTTTTGACCCCCTCAACGAATGCTAATAGATTGGTGAGGCATGATTTCCCTTTAGAAAAGCCATGTTGACTCTTCCACAAGATGCTGTGTTCATCTATACGTCTGATAATTCTGTTCTTTGCTGTGGTTTCAACCAATTTGCCTGATATTGAAGTTAGGCTTACTGGCCTCTAATTGCCAGGATTGCCTCTGGAGACTTAAAAAAAAAAAAAAAAAACAGCATCACATTAGTTATCCACTAATGGGTGCTAAAGACTGAGCTAGCCTCTAATTTTAACCCCCAGGATAACCTAGAGCACTAGGCCATCCTGGACACAGATACTTCTGATGAGTCAGAGTATAAGAAGTTGTTTAGTCTAATCATTGGCTTACAGACCTTTAAACTGTGTGCATACTATAGATAAAAAGAAAATGCATTAACTGGATGGGTACAGCACAAAGTTTCCCTTTATCACAATTTTATTAAATGTTTCTTTTGAAGCACCAATCAAGTTTATTAACTAAGGACATTATCACTGCAAACATTTTGAGAGCGCAGAGAATGTTTACAATTGTGCTGATTCTCAAAAATTTTATATTGTTAACCATGCATCTCCTACTGAATCAAGATAGAAACTGAAATATGCTAACATAATATGTCTTTAAGTGGAGGGTTTTTTTTGCCAGGAGCATAAGTTGCCAGTGCTCTGAGATGTGCAATGGCTACCTCCTGACTTTGAGTGGAGTTCAAGATATTGGATTTTTTATACAAAGCACCAAGTGACTTAGAACTTATCTGTTTGAGAAACTGCCTCTTCCCATGCTGCATTGCTGCAGCTGGCAGAGGTGCCAGGGCTGGAGTTCCCTTAGTTTGAAAGAGAAGGAGCTGCTGACAGGTATTCTGTGAGGGGCCCTGAACTTTGGAACCTTGGTCCAAAATAGCCCAAAAGTCTATTGATCTTCAGGGAATGCTGCAAAACCTCTCTTTCTCCAGGCTTTTGAGGAAAACTGGAATGTGTTACTGAAAGGCTGGGATCTGTGGCTGGAGCACATCCACCTTCCCTCTCCCTGGTTTTGAAGAGTTAGGAATTTTTGTATTATCAGTGTGATTGTACGTTTTAACATGGTAAAAGTACCCAGAGGAGATTTGTATAAATCATACACATATTAAACCAAAAAAGAATTGTGTAGCATAGCAATATCCAGATCTGGTATTAATTAGATGCAACGGTCAAAGAGGGCCAAATTCTGTGGTGGAAAAAATGGTTTTGTAAGTTGGTCGGAAAATGGGCAAAACTGTAGCTTAACTTGTACCCACTCTGCATTCAACAGGTATACGAAACCAGTATAAGTTACAAGGTGGTTGCACCCAAAGCAACAGAAGGGTGTAAAATAAAGCATATCCCTTATACCTGCGTTTCCTACTATAGTGTCACTTCTACATTGACATAGAATTTGGCCCTCTGTGTGTATTCCCTTCCCCGACCCCCTGAATTCATTCAGTTAAAAGATAAGACACCATTTATATAAAAATGACTTCTTGGAGAAAAGCTATAGTCTTCTAACACATGATTGAACTACAGTAATTTATGAACAGAGGAAATCATGGCCAATTCAGCTCAGAGTCAAGTACTTTTTATTATGTAAAAATAAAGCTGGGTAAGTTTTCAAGACACATTTTTATTTTTATACAGATAAATTTAAAAACACTGATAAGCAATAAAAAGGGGCAAAAGTGTCCCCCAAAATAGATTCTCTATTTTAGTATTAAAGATAATGGATTAAATAGGCTAAAACAAGAATAATGGCAGAGAACTTACTTGTTTTATATTTACTGCTAACTCCGAATTACAGAGTCTTGAATGCATATGGACCAATGAGCTAACTGACAAAGCCCAGGAGGGGTTACTGGCTTGGGTCAGTTTCAGACCACCAAATCAAATCAGAGAATAGGATGAGTTACTCCTTCAACACCTGTTGTCTGTAATGTGTGGAAAGAAAACTTGTGATGTTATGGGGGACTTTAATTTTGGAGACATGCTGGAGGTCTCATATAGCCAGAAGTAAAACATCATTAGAGTTTCTAAAAATTATACATAATTTTCTAACACTAAAGGTATTGCATTCAACACAATGCAATTATTTGGACCTCATTATGACAGATAATGATTAATCAATAACAGAGCGGGAAGCTGTTGGTTGCTTAGGGACCAGAAAACTTTAGTTTTTCTCCAAGAGATCACTGATATAAATGGTGTCTTATCTTTTCACTGAATGAATTGGGGTGGGGGGGAAAGGGGGAAAGAAATACAACCATGACCCTGATTACATTCAGTATGGACAAACAAAGGAAAAATCCCAACCAGTAATGTATACACTTGGTGCTTCAAAAAGGCTAATTTTCCAAAGCTGAGGAAAAATATGAATTAAATTGTTTGGGAGGAAAATTGTGAGTTCTTTAAGAAGAGTTTATTAGATGGCCAAAAAAGCCATTATTCCACAATCAAGGAAGAGGACAACTTTAGCTAAAAGTACATTCCTGGTTCAGTGGTAAAGTAAAAGCAGCAAATAGAAAAAAACAGCACCTCCCCCCCTCCAAAAAAAAAACAACAACAACAGAACAAATTTTAAAAAGTGATTGATATAAATTCAAAGTTATGAAGTACAGAAAATCAATAAGGGAAACTAAAGACGTCAGGAAAAATCCATAGTTGGCAGGACTAAAGACAATAATAAGTTTTTGAAGTGTATTAATAATAAAAGAAATCCCAACAAGGGTATAGACCCATTACTAGAATTGTTAATAATGATGCAGAAAAGAGAAGTATTTAATAAATATTTCTGTTCTGTATTTGGAAAGAAGCAGGATTATGTACTCTTATGACTGAGGATGAAGTACTAAGGAAGATATAAAACAACATCTACTGGGAATAAATATTTTTAAATCAGCATGCCCAGATACCAAGCATTCAAGAGTCCTAAAAGAGTTGGCTGAGGAGATCTCTGGCCCTTCTCATGTTAATTTTTAACACATCTTGAGATACTGGGGAAATGCCAGAAGATTGAAAGAGTGTTAATGTTGTGACAATGTTCAAAAAGGGTTAATATAGGTTGGCTAGCCCGAGCAAAATAATGGAAGAGCTGATATTGGACTCACCTGATAAAGAATTAAAGGATAGGAATATGATTAATGCCAGTCAACATAGTTTCATGGAAAAAAAAATAATTACCTGTACTCTAACTGTTGTTTGAGATGTGGGTGCAGATGTGTAGTATTCCAGTCAAAGTGTGCGTGTGCCCAGTGCATCACAATCTGAGAACTTTGCTTAGCAGTACCTGTCGGGGCGGCACTCATGTCTTTCAGTCCTTAGCTCCTCCCCTGCTATAAGGGCAACGCTGCCCTGACTCCCTTCAGTTCCTTCGCACCAGAATCCAAAGCTAACAATTCTGATGAGGAGGGGATGTTGGGTGGGTCGTAGAATCTATATCTGCACCCATATCTCAAAGGAAAACAGTTACAGTTCAGGTAAGTTACTGTTGTTTTTTTTCTTCGAGTAGTTGCAGACATGTATTCCACACTAAGGCCACTCACAAGCAGTAACTGAAGGAGGTGGGGCTAAAGAACAATTGCAAAACTGCCTTCCCAAGGTTTGCATCTGACCTTGATGCAGTCATCCTAACATAATGCTTGGTAAAAATATGTACTGAAGACCAGGAAGCTGTTCTGCAAATGTCTAATATAGAACATCACCAGGAAGCTGTTTGGGCCCTTGTTGAATGAGCCACTCGTCTTGGAGGAGGTGTAGACTGAGCCACTCCATATGCTGCCATAATGCAGGAAGTAATCCATCTGGGAACTGTCTGCTTGGAAACCACCTAACCCTTCACACGATCCACATAAGAGACAAAGTCGAGACAACTGATGACTTGGAGGCAGACAATCCCTTTAAAAAAAAATCTACATTTCAGCTAGTTAGAAAAAATTATCTTCCCTTAAAACAGTGGAATGTCGATATCCTCGTTAAGCGGACCCTCAAGCAGCTGAGAGACAGACCTGATGACTTAAGAAGCAACAGATAATCCAAAACATCTTGAATGCATGCTTGCTTTGGCTGGATTCCCAGAGCTAGCAACCAAACAGAAAAACGCTTCCACTTGATGAACTACGTAGTTCTAGTAGAAAGCTTTCTGCTGTCAAGCAAGACTCAGTGCACCGCTTCCAAGCAATGTCCCTCCCCCTCATCTAACCATGTAGCATCCACGTCAAGAGATGCAGACTGCTCAGTGTGTCAGAAGGGAGGGGAAAATATTTGAGATGTCAGAAAGGTCAAGAAGATCAGAGAACCAAGCTTGTCTTGGCCAAGCTGGTGATATGAGTATCAGTTTGGTATGATCCAACTTCAGTTTCAGGATAACCTGAAGAATTAAAGCATACATCAGCTCTGATCCCCAATTCAAATGGAAGGCACTGATTAAAGAGCCTAGACTGGGCCCCACTCAAGATCACAACTGACTGCATTTCCAGTTGTCTTTTGTTGCAAACAAGTCGATCGCTGCAATACTCCAGTCTCTGAAGATGGATTTCAATATGTTGTTCTTCAAGGACCAATCATGATTCTAGTAGAAAACTCTGTTGAGGTGGTCGGCTAACTGATTCTGAACACTGGGTAAAGTGAGCCGCTGTGGGGGTAATCTCCTCCTTGATGCACAGATGCCAAAATTGTATCACTTCCTGGCAAGGTGGGTTGGAATTAGCCCCTCCCTGCTTGTTCACATAATATATTTCAATACTATTGTCATTAAGGATATGAACCACTATACCCCTGATGTGAGACTGAAAGGCCAGGCATGCATTGTAAATAGTTCAAAGCTCCAGAAAACTGATACAAAGGAAAACTTCCAGTTTTGCCCACAGAACCAGAACTTGCAATGACCTAGATGTGCTCCCCAGCCCATTTTGGATATACCGGTAACTATAGTCCTGGATGGAGAAGGGCGGACAAAGGGAACACCTTATAAACATTGAACTGATCTGTCCTCCACTGTAGGGAGTCCAGGATGTTTGGTGGTACTCACACTAAGCTGTCCTTCAACTGACAATCTGGGAGGTAGACTAGTTTCATCCAGCTTTGATGAGAACACAAATGCAATCTTGCGTGTTGGACTACCTAAATGCATGTTGCCACATGCCTTAGTGACCTCAGGGACACAAGGATTGTAGCTGATGGGTGATCATGAGACTGGAGGGATAGACATAGTCGGTGAATTGCCTGAAATTTCTCAATCAGCAGGAAAGCCCTCAAACTTGTATTGTCTAGTAGGGCCCCAATGAACTCTATTTTTTGAGTTGGTATTAGGTGTGACTTCCCTTTGTTCTAAATTAGACCCAGCTGATCAAAAAGAGAGAAGTGTGAACTGGCTGTGGCAGAGAACCTGGTCTTTGGACTTGCCCCTCAGTAACCAATCATCCAGATAAGGAAAGCTGCAGAATCTCCGTATTGGATGAATTTGTTGAGACCATGGAGATCAAGGTTACCTCTCACCCCTCCTTTGGACTTGGGGGATCAGGAAGTAGCAGAAGCAGAATTCCTTTCCCCGATGATGAACTCCCTCACTAAAAGCCCCCAGAGCACACAGAATTTCGACCTGCTGAAGGAGGTAGGAGGGGAGAATGGACAGAAATAGGATGGTATAACCTGATCCCACAGTGCTTAGGATCACCTTGTCCATAGTTATTGTTTCCCAACTACTTTAGAAGCCTGTCCTTGAACCGTGGAGATGTGATCAATAAGTTCACCATTAGTATGCTGCTCTCGATACAAAAGTCGAATAGGCTGCTTGCCCGAAGGTAGTGGAGAAAGGGCTGGTTAATCAAATCTGGACCCAGACGGTCTTCTCTTCTGGTGATTTATGCCGCTTTCTAGTTTTGCCACCTAGCAGGCTAACACGACTGTCACAAATATTGCGGTGGATGATATTGCTAGTGTTGTTGACTCTCATAACGATGTCTCTTTGTGGCCTGGTATAAACCCACAGTGACTGCAAAATAACATAAGAATCCTTAAAAGGATGCAATGTCTTGTCAGTTTTCTCAGAAAACAAAAACCAATCATCGAAAGGTACGTCCTCTGTGCTCTATTGGACCTCAGGAGCTATCAGAGTTCTGTAATCACTAGGTCCTTCTCTTTATTACAGAGGCAGCCATAAATCTGGATGAAGGATGTGCTGTTCAGTGCCAATTGCAACAACATTTTGGCCACCAAACGGCCTTCTGCAATGAATGCCTTAAACCAGGGGTCTCAAACTCAATTTACCTTAGGGTCAGTGCCAGTCCTCAAATCCTCCTAGCAGGCCAATAGTGTCACTGAAGATGGTGTTCAGAAAAGAAAACGTTTATATTGTATTTTTTATTTTGAATTTCTTAGAAATAATAAAACTGTCATACAACTTTATACAATTCTTCGCCTGCCAGAGAGTTTTTAGTGTTTGCCAGACACCTGGCAACGCTTCAGTTCTGTCAGTTTGTTGATGTTTGGCCTCAGTGACTGAGCAGTTGAAACCTTCAGGATTGCAGCAAGGTGTGCATCAGATAGTTGTGTTCAGTATTTTGACTTGTTTATATTCATTGTGGAAAAACGTGATGCTGCCTCCATGGCTGATTCTGTCTGGCAATTAATGATGCTGGGGGGGGGAGGGTGGCGGGGCGGCGCACCTTCAGCAGACATTGCCTGCAGCATATCTGCATGCGTCTCTCCTCCGCGGGCTGCAGTGGGGAGGTTCTTGGGCAGCAGATGGCCCGCGGGCCGGGACTTTGAGACCCCTGCCTTAAACTCTTCCTTGGAGGATTCTCGCAACTTATCCATAAACTTGGGCATAGCATCCTAATTCACAAAATCATACTTAAATGATAATACCTGGTGTTTCTCAATGCACATTTGTAAATAAGAGGTTGAATAAACTTTTCTCCCCATCAAGACTAACCTCTTAGACTTTCTCTTTAGGTGTGGATTTTTATCTCCTGTGTCATAATCTCTTGTTTGCCGCCATCACAACAAGAGAATTAGGAGCTGGTTGCTCAAATGCTCAAAACCCTGCCTGTGGACATAATACCTCTTATCACTATGCTTTGCTTTTAAAGACACTGGGATATTTCAGAGATTTGCCAGACTCTATCATCACTTCATTTATAGGGAGAGTGACTCTGACAGGAGCAGAGGACTGAAGAATATTCACTAATGTATGGGTGTTCTCCTGAACAAACTCAGCTTGAATACCCAAGGTGGACATTATTTGTCTCAGGAGATCTTGATGTGATTTTAAAATCCTCTGGCACCACAGAAGAATGATCTGGCACTGTAGTCTCATTTGGTGATGAGGAAGAAGAGGGAAGCGAGATCAATGGAATCTCCTGTGGCAATGCATGACTAATATAGGATCAATCTGCACCAACTCATAGGGAGTCACCTCAGTCTGTGGCTGCAGCACAGGTGGATCAGGAGGGACACTACCAGAGGAATGTGTGACCTCACCCTGGAACGAGTCGAAAACTGGGACCTCGTCGAATGAGGAACCTCCCAGGGATTTCCAAGGAGGCCACTGTCAATAGGGATACGGCACTGGTGGCCAGTAGGAGCTAGGCCAGGAACCTTTATCCCTGCAAGAGCAGTACCAATCTCTGTACCCAGGGTGATTCCCAGGAAGTCTCAATGACCTTCAAGAATGGTATGGTGAAAGAAAAGTCTCCAAACTCAATCCTGAAGACCCTTCCAAGTAGGTCTGATGGTAATAGAGGAACTGCTCCAGGTGGAGCCAGTAAACACCGCGTGTCATCCACAGCCCTATACGCAGGTCTCATCGGCACCAACGATGGTACAATAGTTGGCACTGAGTACTGACAAAGGCATTGCACTCACTTTCGTTACTGAAGCTGGTACTTGTACAGAGGATGAAATTGATACCAGACCCGCAGATGTAGACTACTGCAATCACTATGCTGTCAATGCTCTTAGTACCAAGCAGGAAGCTGACTGCAACCCTGCCCCTTAGATATAAGGCTGTATGGACGACAGTACCACAAGTCTAGATCCAGTCCAGGCAGTGCTGAGGACACCAAAGAATCCGCCACCACAGTCAAATGTTCCTGGGTAAGTGGCGAATCAGGAACAGAAAAGCACAGCAAGTCCATTGATGCCTGATATGCTGCCAGTGCAGAAACCATTGGTGCCATCACCATTGTCATTGGTACCAGACTCCATGGACGCCCTCTGGACAGTACTGGGGTTGACGGTATGGCATCTATCTGATCTTGCCTCAGTATTGGAGAGCATGTGGGTTGTCCAGCTCTATCCTGAGAACTGAAGACTCACATTGGTGGTCTGCACTCCTCCGAGACAGGGAGGAGGAATCTTGCTGAGCTCTGGAACAGCCTCAGTCCATTTTGTGGGTTCTTTTTCCTTAGAGGAACAGAGGCAGGGAACGATCTCCCTTCTTCGTGGGTGAGGAATCCAAATCTGGTTGTGAAGCCTCGGCCCGTAGCAGCTCAGACGGTCTCTGGGGGCCTGATGATCTGTGGCAGTCCCCAGAGAGCCTAAGTGCACCTCATGGCCTGCTCCATAAGGTGCTTCTTCAAGCACAAGTCTATAGCCACCTGAGTTCTCTTCGGTATGTCTAAACTGTGATTAAAAAAAATTCATAGCACTGAGCCTCAGACCTCAGACTAGCTGACTTGGGCTCACTGGAGTTGGGCTGAATGGCTATAAAATTGAAGTGTAGGGCTTTGAGACCCTCCTGCTTCGTGGGGTCTCAGAGCCTGAGCTGCAGCCCAACCCTGAACATCTGCACTGCAATTTTATAGCCCCATAACATAAGTCCTGTGAACCCGAGTCAGCTGACCTGGGCCAGCAGCAGCTGTGCCGCAGGTCTTTTATTGAACAACCTGCAGATGGAGCACCTTTCCATAATGTGCCCTTCCACAAGGCACAATAAACATTGAGTGTGGGAGTCACCAGTAGGGGCAGCTACCCAACATGTCCAACAATGCTTAAAACCTGGTGAAGGCATCACATCAGGCAAAAACTCTACTTACTACATTAAATAAAATCTTAAGGTACTACTAAACTAACTATTTACATAAGAAAATCACAGAAACATTGTGATAGAGCAAGGGTCGGCAAGGTTCGGCATGCGGCTCGCCAGGGTAAGCACCCTGGCGGGCCGGGCCAGTTTTATTTACCTGCTGACGTGGCAGGTTCGGCCGATCGCGGCCCCCACTGGCCGCGGATCGCCGTCCCGGGCCAATGGGGGCGGCGAGAAACAGCGCGGGCGAGCAATGTGCTGGCTACGGCTTCTCGCCGCCCCCATTGGCCCGTGATGGCGAACCGCGGCCAGTGGGGGCCGCGATCGGCCGAACCTGCCGCGTCAGCAGGTAAATAAAACTGGCCCGGCCCGCCAGGGTGCTTACCCTGGTGAGCCGCATGCCGAATGTTGCCGACCCCTGTGATAGAGGAAAGTGAGGCGAAACACCACATTGAATGTGCCAACTCAACCTGCGGGCAGTGAGAAGGAATTAAGCAGATAGCCATGGGAGGGGCTACAGGGCCTAAGGGTACAAGCGCCACCCGAGGGGTATTGCTAAGGAAAGTTCTCCAACTGATGCGCTGAGCACATGCATACCCAAGTGGAATACATACCTGCAACCACTTGAAGAAGAAATAGGTCTTGTCAAACAACCTGATTTCATTCTTTGATTGAAACTTGTAATCAAAGTTTGGTTGATAATGGTAACTGTGTAGATGTAATATACTTATTTAAGGCATTGAGTTAGTACTGAACAACATTAATTAAAAAATAGCACTACAAACTATCAATAAAACACATTAAATGATTAAGAACTGGCTAACTGATACTATTCAACATTTTCATCAACAATCTGGAAGTAAATATAACGGCTGATAGAATTTGCAAATGGCACAATGATAAATGATGACAGGGCGGCCACACAGAATTATCTGATCATGTAGTAAGCTGGGCCCATTGAAACAAAATGCATTTTAATACAGCCACATGCAACTAAGAACAAGGAATGCAGGCTATATCTACAGAATGAGGAAATGTATCCCAGAAAGCAGAGATCCTGAAATGAATTTAGGGGTCAAAATGGACGAGCAACTCAACATGAGCTCCCAGTGCAATGCTGTGGCAGAAAAGGCTAATGCGATCCTTGGATAAACAAAGGAATAGTGAGTAGGAGCAGGGAGGTTATTTTACCTCTGTATATGACAGTGGTGAGACCAATACTAGAGTACAGCGTCCGCTTGTAGTGTCCACATTTTAAAAAGGATATTGGAAAACTGGAGAGGGTGCAGAAGAGAACCACAAAAATGCTTTGAGGCTGGAGAAAATGCCTTACAGTGAGAGATTAAAAGGGCTCAGTATGTTTAGTTTATTAAAAAGAAGTCTGAAAGGTGATCTTATTATAGCGCAAAACTACAGTACCTACACAGGCAGAAAATACTCAGTACTAAATAGCTCTTTAAGCTAGTGGAGAAAGGAGTAACAAGAGCCAATGGCTGGAAGCTGAAGACAGACAAATTAAAAATTAGGCACACATTCTTAATAGTGAGAGTGAATATCCATTGGAACAAACTTCCAAGGGAAATGGTGGAGACATCTTTTCATGTCTTCAAATCAAGACTGGATGCCTATCTGGAAGATATGCTTAAGCCAAATACAAATTATGCTTTAGTTAAACACAGATTATTGGGCTCAATACAGGGGTAATGGAGTGAAATGTAATGGCCTGTGATATACCGGAGGTCAGACTAGATGAATTAATGGCCCCCTATCTGGCCTTAAACTCTAAGATTTATTTAAAAAAATCAATACCTTATATATATATATGTATATATATATAAAATGGATTACTCCTGTGGGGCTCTGAAATACAGGGCCTAGTATTTGTTTCAAGTAATGCTGCTTCCTTTATGTAGACTTTTGAAGATGAAGTTTCTCCTACCACTAAGCAAAGACTTGTGCTAGAACACCTGTAATTTTCATGCTTTCCCTTGTTTCAGTTAGTGCACATCTGCTTTCAAGCCTTTTATGGCCCCTGAATCAGTTTACTGTGCTTTTAGTACATTACCCATAAGAACTGCATAGACAAGAACCTACTGGGTCTTCTAGCATCCTGATGCATGAAGCAAAGGATTTCCCATTTACGCTATTTTCTCATGTTATGTAATCTACGCCTAAACATCAACCGTTGGCACTCCTTAAATAGATTATTCCCATGACAAACTGCTTTAACAGTTAAGAAATTTCTCTTCCAATATTATCTTAGGTTAATTGTCATTTAGTTCCAAGCCATTGTTCCTTGTCATGCCATTCTCAAACACAAATAATCCCTCTACTTTAATACTTCTCAGATATTTGTAGACTATTATATTCACATCATACCGCTGGTCTCCTTCTCTTCAGGTTTTACCATTAAATCATTTTTGCCTGATACAGTCTCAAAATTTTATTATTTTTGTCAGCCATCGCTGGTTTCATTCTCAAGTCTCAGCCTCATCTCAAACCCTTTTAATCTCATTTTTTAAAATTAATACAAAAACTTTATTTTTCAAACCTCTTAAAATACCTAAAAGTAATCTTTAAAAACCCAAATATTTCTTGTTTATTCTGCACTTTTCAGTTTGTCTATAGCCTTCCTATTATATAACTAACAAAAGAGCACACAAAATGTGCTCTAGTGGTTAATATAGGAATCTGTACTGCTGAACTGTACTCCCAATTCTGCTACAGACTCTCTGTGTTAATTTAGGTAAATCATTAAATCTTGTTTAGCCTGTTTCCCCATCCTGAAACTGGCGATAATGATGTTTACATGTCACTAACAGACAAGTGATATGAAAACCCTTTAAAACAACTTTATAAATTCAAATGATTATATATTATTATACCATAGGTATGGTTTTTATCAGCTCTAGGGATCTCTGTGAGCTCTTCTGATTTGTATTCTGTTCTTCAATTGATAGGAAGGCTGCCGGCTTCCCTGATTTTGACTAGGCTATCCCTTTATCTTCATTTTCAGCTCACCCTGCCAGGCACTGGAGCCTCTCCTTAATTATGCCAGGGTGTGGGAGAGCTATTTGTGCTGTTTTCATATTCTCAGTTTGCTTCAGTATTATCTCCGTTTGCTCCACACTGCTCATACATGTGATGGGGGAAGAGGAACGTCATTCAGAGGTGCTGTGGGAGCGAACTGGTGCAAATCCATCATGAGCGGGGTCCCCAGACTGCTGGCAGAACTGGGAGGAGATACTAGTAAACTATTCAGAAAGCTGTGAGGGAGAAGAGAAGTCAGACCCAGGCCATAATGGTGGATATGATTCCAGTGACAACCAGGAGAGGACAGCAGAGAGAGGTGAATACCCAACAGCTCTTCAGGTGCAGAGGAACAAAAAGACGACTGCCCAGTACATGCCCTTGTATGTACCACCTACACTACACCACACCTATTCCTTCCTTCAAATTAAACAGGGCTCCCTGCTCCCATCTGGAAGTATCAAAAGTAACCTGTTTCCCCTCGCTCTGTATCTTTTCACTGGGAACAGAGATTGAGGAAGAAGGGTGGTGGATCCTATCTTACCTGCTGGCTTTATAATGCTGCTTTTTATTCACTTGGAACAAACTCTTACAAGAGCCCTGGGCAGCAGTTTGCTTCCCTGCTGCGTGTAATATATTGGGAGTAGTTATCACACCTTGTATCTTTGTACCTTTGCAATGCTGTCATGGAGAGTGTAGTAAGGGATAATCCTTCCTCAGCACTGCTACAGAAAACTGGGTTCCCCACAATAAAAACTGCTTTGTCAGAGTGAAAGATTATCTTCCATTAGTTCCTTTTGTGCTTCTCTATTAGCCATACATCTTTCTTGCAACATGTCTGAAATATTAATCTCTGTTACTAGCATAAAAAGTTGTCTTGCTTTATGGAATATAATTATTCTGGTATTCACAAGTCATACACTGCTCTGCAAACAGCCTACAGTGTTATTTAATATTCTGCTTCAGGAAGGCTTTCTTTCTGGTTCACACCTAGATTTCGTCTACCCAAGGATTAGCTATAGTTGACAAAAAGCAGTTAATGTCTTTCCAATGAAATCCAATTTTTGTTCTTTTCTTCTGGGCTAAATTTCCCTTCCTTTTCAGAAATACCCAGTAGCTGGGCATAGGGTTGAGAAAGTGGAACAATCAATTGTTTTTATGCTACACTGTGTCCCAGAAAACTGGAAACATTCCTGTCTTCAGGGCCCAACTGGGTGTCCCTGTTAGTTTTTACAATCAATCAAATTAAAAAACATGCTGCTTTGTCCCAGTTTTGTGGCCCCTGCAGACACCAACTGAAAGAGCTATCAGGCAGCTGACCCGATGAAACTGATACCTGCTAAATGGGTGCACTTCAGACAATATCGTTCATAAGACCAGTCAACTATTTCTGCCCTCCCCTTTGCCCCCCCACACCAGCAAGCAAGGTGACCAGATGTTCCAGAAACCCAAGAACACCCCAGGCTTTGAGGGAATTTCCATTCTCCCAGTTCAGTTTACAAAAATCCCTGTGTTTTTGTAATCCTGTCATAGTTGCCAGAAGCCTTGCTGTGTTGCGGCAGGATGGAGGAGACGGGGCAGTAAACCTTTCCACCTCTCTGCCCAAACTCTCCCACCTTTCTGATCCCCACCCTTCTCCCATGTCCTTTCCTGTTAACAGAACATAACGTAAAAAACAACATTTGTTTTCATGCAAAACACAGCCAAACACACTTTAACACTAATATATTTAGGGCTAACAAGGAATAACTGTGCTTGGAATCACAGTTTAGTAATTATTGTGCAGTATATTTCTAAACTAAGAACAATTATAAGAAACACGGAAGCAATAATAATTCATACTACATGATTTAGGGGCTGTGGTGCTTTACTAAAGAAAAAATCTGGTTAAAATATACAACCCTCCCCCCACACACACACTTTGATTTTTTTTTTGAGAAAGGACAAAGTGAATATAATGTACTAAATTCAATCATTCTGAAAAAAAAAAAGTGCATCTTGAGCCACCATTCCAGTTACTTGTCAGAGACAAAGGAACAATGGCTCTTTTCTAACAGCATTGATGGGGCAGTTATAGGCCTACTCTACACATAAAGTTGTGCTTGTTAACTAAGGGTACATCTACACTACAGCGGGGAGTCGATTTAAGATACGCAAATTCAGCTACGTGAATAGCGTAGCTGAATTCGACGTATTGCAGCCGACTTACCCCGTTGTGAGGACGGCGGCAAAATCGACTTCTGCCGCTTTTTGTCGGCGGCGCTTACTACCACCTCCGCTGGTGGAGTTAGAGCGCCGAGAGGTCGATTTCTACCCGCCGATTCAGGCGGGTAGTACAGACCAGACCTAAAGAGATAAAGTTAAACCAGCTTAGCTAAACCTCTGCAACTCTGTGTGTGGACACATTCTCACATTGGTTTAAACCTGGCTTCCACTGGTTTAGCTTGCCCATGTTAAACCAAGCAGAGTGTTCACATACTAAGGTCATGTCTACATTACAGACACTACAGCAGCTCCGCTTCAGTGCTGGATGCTTACTATAGCAAAAGAGGGGAGGTTTCTGTTGTGGAGGTTAATCCACCACTATAAGAGGTGGTAGCTAGGTCAATGGAAGAACTCTTCAGTTGATCTAGCCGTTTCTACACTGCAGGTTAGGCCAGCATAACTCTGTTACTCACAAGTGTGAATTTTTCACATCTCTGAGTGATCTAGGTAGGTCAATCTAATTTTTAAGTGTAGAGCAGGCCAAAATTGCACTAGTTTAGCTAAACTGATTTTACTCCACGTTTAGTTAAATGAATGCAAATTTTGTGTGTAGACAAGTCCACTGTGACCGGTTTTTATGAGAAGAAAAGAGCAAAAAATGTTATTGTCCTTAATCATCAAATGTTGTCATGTAGAAAGATGGAATTAACATTATTTTTAGTACTGAACTCCATACATAAGATTCAGCTTCATTGTGCCAGAGAAATAAATGCAGCTATGTAACACATTTCTGCCTGAAAAAGGAATCACCTCCCTATTCAAATTGATGGCTGTGGAGGTAGGTTACAAAGGCCTGGTCTACACTATAAAGAGAGGCTGATGCAAGCCGCCTTGCGTCAACCTAGCTGTGCATGTGTCGACACTTAAATTTGTCTCCCACTGATGTGTCTTGTTATTGTGATGCAGTAACATGACCTCCCTGAGCAGCGCTGAGCCATGGTTGATGTACTGAGGTCTACACAGCATGAGTGCGGACACTGTGCTACTTATGCTGACCCTAACAGTCCTCCAAGTAGCTGTCCCACAATGCCCAACACTGGCCACTCTGGTCACAACTGTGAACTCAAGTGCGCAGGTGTCACAGGGACCTGAAGCCCTCCTCCCCCTTAAAATCTTGCAAATTTTTGAAATGCCTTTTCCTAATAGTCCAGCGTGGCGAGACACCTAGCAGCTTGCAACTGTTGTGGGCAATTGCCCAGCTGAACATGTCAGCTACATGCTCCAGACATACCCCCAGCTTGGAGTAGATAAGAGATACTGATTGAATCTTCTGGACCTGTGGAGAGAAGAGGATGTGCAGACAGAGCCACAGACCAGTCATAGAAACATTGGCATCTACGAGCTGATGCCACGGGGTATGCAGGAGAAGGGGTATGACAGGGGTCAGCGGCAGTGCCGTCTGAAAGTGAAGGCACTGCAGCAGGCATACCGTAAGGCCAGGGAGGCCAACAGTTGATCTGGTGACGAGCCACAGATCTGCTGCTTTTACAAAGAGCTGCGTGCCATAATTGGCAGAGACCCCACCAGCACCCCACACAACACTGTTGATACCTCTGAGAAGCCCGACTCTCACACTCCTGTCGTGAACAGTAAGGACAAGGAGGAAGAGCAGAAAGAGAAGGAGGACGGGGAACAGGGATGGGGTCCAGCTATGCCATGAGCCAGGACCTGTTTGAGACTCTAATGCAGTCCAGTCAGTCCCAGGAGTCGAGCATAGGTGAGCCCAATGCAGGGGAAGGAACCTCCAGTAAGTGTGTAAATGTATTTCCCATTTGTCCCAAATGCTTTTCATTCCCCTGTACAGTTCGGTGGTTGGGGCATGTGGAGCAGTTTGTTTATGTACACTGGGATGTCCCAAGAGATTTCAATAAAACTTTCATGGAGGTTCTTTGCAATTTGCTGCCAAAGGTTTCTAAGGATGGCAGCCTTATTTCTTCCTCCCTGGTGGGACACTTTCCCATACCACTCAGAGATAACTTCGGCAGGTACCATTGCAGTAAACAGGCTAGCATCATATGGGCCCAGGCAGCTTCAGGATGCCAGCAGCAGCTGTGCTCTCGGTTCACCCTCGGGAGTGAGATATCAGCTAAAATCACTACTGTCTGTGGAAAATGGTGCCAGTACTCAGTGCCATTTACCTGTTCTCATGCAACTGGTTTCATGCAACTGAGCAATTCCCACCTCATTTCCCTTGCCCTGGTGGGCCATACTCACCAGGGCAGGAGCGGTGAGTGGTACAGTGCACAAGCAATCCCAAGCAGAAGTGTCAATAAGCGAGCCTTGTTTAAAACAAATGGGAAGCAAGGGAAGGGAGTTCTGAATCTTAACTTCCGCTTTCCATTGTGACTATATTGACAGTGTTACCTCTGTGTGTTTTATCTGTAGCTGCTGCTGTTGCGGCCTTGAGGGGGCTCCCCTTCCACACTCGCAGAATGCCTGAACCAGATAAGGAGGAGAGAGAAGAGGACTTGGGATGACATGTTCAGAGAGATCCTGCAAGCCAGAGCTGCCTCAGACAAGAGTAGAGGGCCTGGAGGGTGAATGTTGCAAACTGTATGAAGAAGGAAAGAGCAGACAGAGAAAGGCCCAGGAGTCACACCAGCAAAAGGAGAGGGAGATGCACCAGGACACAATGGGGTTTTTCTCCAGCAGCAAACGCAGATTCTGCACACTCTTGTGGACCTACAGGTTCAACAACCACAGGTTTACCTCCCTTTTCTGTCCATGGAGAACACCATTATAGCACCTCCCTTCACCCCTCCTCAACATTCCACGTCGCATCAGGGGTCACATCCCTACCCCGACTACTCCACACCTGAGGACATTAAGGACAACCACAGCTTCACATACACTGACCTGAAAGAGCCACAGTTGCTATACATGTAGCAAAAATGGCCATAAATATTCTCTCTCTTTCTTAAGCTCTATTCCATAAATTTATTAAGTTTTAAATGTATTTACTTTTAACTAGGACAGAATTTTTTGCAGGGTTTTCATTACTCAAAATTTTATTGTTTGGAAAACAGTTCATCTTTATTAGTTCACAACATATGCTGCAGAATGCCTAGCAGTACTGAAAGCACCTACTTACTTGTTATTGTACAACGTGACAGCTCAGGATCAGTGAAAAAAACAACATAATAATCATAAATGTACAGCATGCACCACAAAATTAATAGGAGCATTGACTGCATTATATTCATAGGTGTATACCAAGCACCACACAATTTCTAGTGGGCCCCAAAACACCACTATGCACTATTCTGGCTCACTGTTAAAGTGCTCTTTCAAAGTCTCCCTGAGCCCTATAGCTCCACACTGAGCTCTTCTAATAGTCATCTGGTCTGGCAGTTCAAACTCAGCAGACAGCTGCTCCCACTCCACTCCAGTGGCAATTTTTCCCCTTTTGCTTCACAGACATTATGCAGGACACAGCAGGCAGCTATAACCATTGGGATGACTTTTTCACTGAGATCCAATCTTGTGAGTAAACACCACCAGCATCCCTTCAACCTAGCAAGAGCACATTCAACCGTCATTCTGCACCTGCTGAGCCAGTAGCTGAATATTTCCTTGCTACTATCCAAGTGGCCGATGTATGTCTTCATAACCCAGGGGAGCAAGTGGTAGGCTGGTTCCCCAGGATCACTATTGGCATTTCAACATCACCAATGGTAATCTGCCGGTTGGGAAAGAAAGTCCCTGCTTGTAGCCTTCTGAACAGTCCTGTGTTCTTAAAGATGTGAGCATCATGCACCTTACCTGAGCAGATAACAATAATGTCGGTGAAGTGTCCTGGTGATCTACCAATGCTTGAATAACCAGAGAAAAGTAGCCCTTTCTATTGATGTACTCTGTGGCAAGGTGGGCAGGTGCCAAAATAGTGATATGAGTGCTATCGCCCAACCACTGTTCGGGAACCCCACTGCTGCAAATCCATCCACAATGTCCTGCACGTTGCCAAGAGTCACAGTCATGCACAGCAGGAGACAGTTAATAGCCCTGCACACTTGTATGACAACGGTCCCCATAGTGGATTTTCCAACTCCAAAATGATTTCCCACTTATCAGCAGCAATCTGGTGTGGCAAGCTTCCGAAGTGCGATCGCCACTTACTTCTCCACAGTCAGTGCAGCTCTCATTCTGGTGTCCCTGCACTGGCGGGCTGGGGCGAGCTCGGCATACAAATCCAGGAATGTAGCCTTATGCATCCGAAAGTTCTGCAGCCACTGCTCATCATCCCAAGCCTGCATTATGATGTGATGCCACCAGTCAGTGCTCATTTCTCGGGCCCAGAAGCAGAACTCCACCATCTGCAGCTGCTCCATGAATACCACCTCCAACCTTGAATTAGATCTCACTATGTCCCACAGCAATCAGTCCTTAACAAATTCATTATGTTCCCCACTGATTTGGTTCTTTCTTGTGGCTCTGCAAATAAGGGAGGATCATGTATCCCTGTGCCTGCAATGCTCATGACAATAGTGCAGAGCACTGCAGGCTCAATGCTCCTGTCAGAGATGGCAGACAGCGAGGTGGGCTGCACGGGTTCATCGGATTTTTTAAAATGCTGCAAAAATTATGGGCTATAGATATTATGGGATGGAGAGTTGCATGCTGGGAAGTTGAGTTCTGGGGCTCTCAGTCGCCACTGTGTGAATTGTTTCTGCCCTAACATGCATTGCCAAAACTTCCCAAAGAGCGTGCAGGATGGTGGTAACCTACCCATGGCGCACCGCACTGTGCATTGACACAAGCACGTGTGGTGAGCATGGGCAGCGCCGACGCAAAGAGCCAAACACGCACGCACACAAGCAACATGCTAACTGTGGCAGCTTTATGCTGATGTAATATGCATTGGCAAAAGTTTGCAGTGTAGACACATCCTAACTCTCTATCACAAGGATTGAATCTACAACTGTGCCATGATTTTTGTGCAGGTACCATGCAGACATATTGGTGTGTAGAAGCAGAGAAAAAAAAATCAATGACTATGTAACACATCTCAGGTACTTTTTGCTACTTTACTTAGGATAGTATTTTTTCTAATGTGGAAAGCAGAAGTGGAAATAAATAAAACCTCTATCCTCAAAGACTTTAGGACTATTTTGACAGTAATTAGAAGATCAAGTTTCTTGCCCGGTGTTGTGTAAGAGGTCAGGCTAGATATTATAGTGGTTCCTTCTGGACTTAAAATCTTTATGTCTATGTTTAAAAAAAAATTATTTCCTATCTTTCAGAAACACTTTTCACCAGGAGACCTTCCACATCTATGTCAGAGGACTATTTCCCCAGCCTTTCACACACCATTTTGTAGCCCAACATTGCAGAACTTTAAGCAAGATAAGGCACCAATCACTTTATTTCTGGGCCCTGTTAGGCCCTAGGACCAAGAATCCAGCCAAAGTTTCTGCAAAGCAGCACAGAACCCAATTTCCTATGCTAGAGAGCTTTACATTTTAATTGTTAACGTTCCTGAAACTTAGCAAAAGAAAACATCTGGCACCCGGCTGAAGCATACATTCTAAAAAGCAGGTGGATAAAGTCTCCCCTTGCAATATTTTTTTTTGAAGATGCTTTTTGAAAATATATTTTAAGTATTTGGATGGGAGAGCCATTACTCTTGTCCTCCCACAAATTTCTTCTTAAGACCCATCTGTACCCAGCTTACAATAAAGTGCTTAATAATGATGGCTAGACTGACAGATGATTAGCGATTCATTAAAGATCTCTTGTTCACTTATTTAAAAGAAAACTGCAATGTCAGAAAATTATACAACTAGCTAATATATACAACTCTGGCTTTCTATTACTGCCACACTTGTTTCCCCACACTCACTTGCATTGCGATCTTTATCCACATGTTACAACCTGTCCCAGTCTAGATTGTAAGCTTTTGGGGACATTATCTGTCATTTATTTTAGATTTGTTCAGCACAACGAGGCTCCAATCTTGGTGGGAGCTCTGGGCCTTACTGCACTAATACTCTTTGAAACAGTGCTAGATCAAAGCACATTAATTAAATGTTAATGAGTGTCAGCGGAGTCCATATGGACAGGTAGTCCGTGGCAGGGTAGTACGGGGTAGATTCACATCCCCTTGTGCTACCCAGTAATTGTTCATATAGACAAGACCTTACAATACTACAAGAAAAGAACAGTAAAATTGTCAACAATAATGCAAAAATATTGTCAATAATTCAGAAAAGGCAAAAGTAACGAATATTCTATTCTGTATTTGGAAAGAAGCTGAATGACGTATTCACATCCTACAGTGATCATCAAATAGAATACTTTCTATTCCAACAGTAACTACCAGAGGATATTAAACAGCAGCTACTAAAGTTAAATATTTTAAAATCTCTTGGAGCAGACAACTTTCACTCAAGAGTTAAAAGAGTTGGCTGAAGAGCTCTTTGAACTACTGAAGCTCATCTTCAGCAAATCTTAGGATACTGGAGAAGTTCTAGAGGACTGGAAAAAAGCTCACGCTGTGCCAGTATTTAAGAGGATAAATAGGATGACCCTGGAAGTATAGACTGGTCAATGTGACACTGATTCTGGGTAAATCACTAAAGAATTAAAAGACAAGTCAACATATTTTTATGGAAAATAGAGGCCTTGAAAACAACTTTGATAGTGTTCAATGATGAGATTATAAACTGGGTTGACAAAGGTTATTGCTTAACGTAATATAATCTGATTTAGTACTGTACAACACTCTGATTAAGCAATTATTACTATACAAAATCTTTGTAGCCCATATTAAATGGATTAAAAATGGCTAACTGATGGTTCTCCAAATGTCACTGGAAATGGAAAATCATTATCCATCAGGGGTTTCTTGTGGGGTCCTGCAAGTTATGTTATTGGTGAAATACTAATCTACAGATTTATCAGTTTGGAAGAAAATATAAAATCACGGCTAGTAAAGTTTGCAGCCAACACAAAAATTGGAGTAGTAAACAATGACAGGTAAGTTTTACAGTGAGATTGCACAGTAAGCTAGGCTGATTTAGACATGTGTTTTAATGCAGCCAAATGCAAGGTCATGAATTTAAGAACAAAGAACGTAGGCCATACTTGTTTGACAGGGGACTGAATCTTGGAAGCCTGCAGCTCCAAAAAGGACTTAGGGATAACCAAAAAAACATGGAGTTCCCAGAGTGATTCAATGGCTAAGAACATAAGAATGGTCATACTAGGTCAGACCAATAGTCCATCTAGCCCAGTATCCTGTCTCCTAACAGTGACCAGTGCTGGATGCTCCAGAAGGAATGATTAGAACAGAGCAATCAATTTACTGAGTGATCCATCCTCCGTCGTCCCGGCCCAGCTGCTAGCAGCCAGAGGTATAGGGACATGCAGAACATGGGGCTGTGCATCTGACCATCCTAATAGCCATTGATAGACCTAACCTATATGAATTTATCTAATGCTTTTTTGAGCTCAGTTATACTTTTGGCCTTCCTAACATCCCCAGGTAACGAGTTCCACAGGTTGACTGTGCATTCTGTAAAGAAATACTTCCTTATGTTTGGTTTAAACCTGCTGCCTATTAATTTGATTAGGTGATCCCTCGTTCTTGTGTTATGTGAAGTAGTAAATAACACTTCCTTAATCATTTTCTCCACACCCTTCATGATTTTACAAACCTCCCCTTAGCTGTGTCTTTTCTAAATTAAACAGGCCCAGCCTTTTTAATCTCTCCTCTTATGGAAATTATTCCATACCCTAGTAATTTTTGTTGTCCTTGTACTGTCTCCAATTCTAATGTATCTTTTTTGAGTTAGGGCGCCCAGAACTGCATGCAGTATTCAAGGTGTGGGCATACCATGGACTTGTATTGAGGCATTATGGTATTTTTTGTCTTATTATCTATCCCTTTCCTAATAGTTCCTAACATTGTTAACTTTTGTGAGTGCCGCTGCACACTGAGCAGATTTTTTCAGAGAACTATTCATGATGACTCAAGCTCTTTCTTGAGTATTAACAGTTAATTTAGACCCATCATTTTGTACGTATAATTGGAGTTACATTTTCCAATGCGCATTACTTCGCATTTATCAACACTGAATTGCATCTCCCGGTTTGTTGCTCAGTCAGCCAGTTTAGTGAGATCCCTAATTCTTCATAGTCAGTTTTGGACTTAACTATTTTTAGTGATTTTGTATCATCTACAAACTTTGCCACCTCACTCTTTACTCCTTTTTCCAGATCATTTATGAATATGTTGAACAGCTCTGGTCCCAGTACAGGTCCTTTTGGGGACCTTATTTACTTCACTCCACTGTGAAAACTGACCATTTATTCCTACCATGTGTCCTATCTTTTAACCAGTTACTGATCCATGAGAGGACCTTCCCTCTTATCCCATGACTGCTTACTTTGCTTAAGAGCCTTTGGTGTGGGGACCCTGTCAAAGGCTTTCTGAAAGTCAAGGTATATTATATCCACTGGATCACCCTTGTCCACATGCTTTTTGACGCCCTCAAAGAATTCTAATAGATTGGCGAGGCATGATTTCCCTTTACAAAAAGCATGTTGACTCTTTCCCAATATATGGTGTTTATCTATGTGTCCAATAAGTCTGTCCTTTACCATAATTTCAACAATTTGCCTGGTATTGAAATTAGGATTACCAGCCTGTAATTGGCAGGATCACCTCAGCAAACTTAAAAAAAAAAAAAAAGTGTCAGTGTTACATTACCTATCCTCCAGTCATCTGGTTCTGAGACAGATTTAAGTGATAGGTTACATTGCACAGTTAGTAGTTCTGCAATTCTGTAACTTCGTGCCTTCAGAACTCCTGAGTGAATACCATTTGGTCCTGGGGACTTACTACTGTTTAATTTAACAATTTGTTCCAAAACCTCCTCTACTGACACCTCAGTCTGGGTCAGGTGTGGGAATTTCCTTTACAACCTTCGCAGTGAAGACTGATGCAAAGAATGCATTTAGATCAGGGGTAGGCAACCTATGGCAAGCGTGCCGAAGACGGCACGCGAGCTGATTTTCAGCGGCACTCACACTGCCCGGGTCCTGCCCACCGGTCCGGGGGACTCTGCATTTTAATTTAATTTTAAATGAAGCTTCTTAAACATTTTAAAAACCTTATTTATTTTACATACAACTATAGTTTAGTTATATATTACAGACTTATAGAAAGAGAGCTTCTAAAAACATTAAAATGTATTACTGGCACGCGAAACCTTATATCAGAGTGAATTGATAGGTTGCCGATCCCTGATTTAGATTCTCCACAATGGCCTTGTCTTCCTTGAGTGCTCATTTAGCACCTCAATTGTCCAATGGCCCCACAGATTGTTTGGTAGGCTTCTTGTTTCTGATGCAGCTCAATTTTTTTTTTTTTTTTTTTTTTGCTGTTAGTTTTCGTGTCCTTAGCTAGTTGCTCTTCAACTTCTTTCTTGGCCTGCCTTATATTATACTTTTACACTTGATTTGCTGTAGTTTACATTCATTTCTATTTTCCTCACTAAGGCCTGACAAAACAGGGGAGGTGTACACACTACAAAGCTACTTCTGGAGGCAAAACTCTGCTGTTTTGATGACAAAATAAAACCTCAACTAGAGGCATAAAGTCTTTTGCGGCAAAGTTAAAGCGACAAAACATCAGTGCAGACACTGCTGTTTGTTTTGTCGACAGAACTGGCTTCCGCCAGTATCCCACAATGCCTGCCGTGACCGCTGTGCTCTTTGTTTTGATCTCTGCTGCCCTTTCAAAGCTCCGGGAAGTATCTGACAGCTGAGCGTGCTGCTCCATTTCGGGAACAAAGAGAAAATCTTTGGAATGCTCCTGTTCTACTCTGCACTAGAAACACAGAGGCAGGCAGACTGCGGCTGCAGGGAGCCAAGGGCGGAGGGGGAGTGGAGAGAGAGAGAGGAGGACAACGACACACACGGAACTGCTGTGCTGCTTTGACATTCCTCAGTGTGGAGAGCTCACAGAGCTGCTGAGAATGCCATTCCCGACAGCTGAAGAGGCTGTGGAAGAACTCAGAAGGAATCACAGAACCATAGGCAGGCAGGCAGAGTGGGCTACTTCGGGAGAGACTGCTGTGCAGAGCAGAGCTGGGGGCTGACGTGGGGGGAGGTGTCCCCCTCCTCCTGCCTCAGGATAGGTCGGTCAGCCTGCTGTCTCCCCAGCTCCAGACAACCACTCACCTCTCCTCCCCGCCCACCTGCTTCTGTTGAAAAAGCAGCTGACAACCTATTAGGATGCCCTTGGTAGGATGGGATTGAGAAACTTGCATCATGTGATGCTATACCTGCCCCATAAGGCATTGCAAACCCTTCCCAAAGCATCCTGTGGGCCAGTTGCATAATGGGATACCTACCACAGTGCACTACTCTGTGTCGATGTAAGAGCTCTCAGTGTGAAAGTACTCTGCTGACACAAGGAGCTAGTGTGGACATGCAACAGTGGTTTTAATTAAAGCAGCATAACTTTTGCCGACAAAACTTTGTAGTGTAGACAAGGCCTAAGACTATGCCTACACTAGAGAACTTACAGCAGCACAACTGTACCAATGCAGTTGCGCTGCTGTAAGATCTTTCATGTAGCTGTTTTATGCTGACAGGAGAGAGCTCTCCCATTGACATAATTAAATCACTCCCAACAAGCAGTGGTAGCTATATTGATGGGAGAAGTTCTCCCGCTGATATAGCGAGTGCTGTGCACACTACCACTTATACCGGTGAAATTTATGTTGCTCAGGGATGTGTTTTTTCACACCCCTGAGAGACATAAGTTTTGCCAACATAAGTAGCAGTGTAGACATGGCCTTTGATTTGACTTCCAATTTTTAAAGGATGTCTTTTTGCCTAGAATGGCCTCTCTTACTCTGCAAAGTCATGGAGGCATTTTTTTGGGTCCTCTTACTCTTTTTGTTTTATTTGTGGAATACATTTAGTTTAAAAACACCATAATAGAGGCCCCAACAGTTTCCATGCATCTTGCAGGCATTTCACTCTTGTGACAGTTCAAGGATGACCAGACAGCAAGTATGAAAAATCCAGAACAAGGGGTGGAGGGTAATAGGCACCTATATAAGACAAAACCCCAAATATCAGGACTGCCCCTATAAAATCAGGACATCTGGTCACCCACTGTTCCTTTTAATGAGCTTCCTCATTTTTGCATAGTTCTCCTTTTTAAAGTTATATGCTACTGTGGTGGGTTACTTTGGTATTTTCCCCCTACAAGGATGTTAAATTTAATTACATTATGATTGCTGTTACTCAGCAGTTCATCTATACTGACCTCTTGGACCAGATCCTGTGCTCCACGTAGGACTGAATCAAGAACTGCCTCTACTGTGATCCTAGGGGAATGTGGAGTAGCAGCTGGGAGGTGGTATTACCTCTGTATACAGCATTAGTGAGACTGTGAATGAATGGGATAAGTCTAAATTATGAACTGCATTTTGTATTATATATTGAACAGATGTCTGATCTTGCCTGACAGTAGCATATTATACCACATTACAAATACCGCCCCTATCCAGGAAAGATTCTTGATACCTTGTTGAAGGAGTATCACAAATAAACTATCAACATGGGCAATCTAGGGCCCTGACTTAGATTGTCTCTCAACTGCTGACCCGCCCCTCTGGAATAATGATTTCCCTATACAGGGGGTCTGTAGATGGGGCAAGCATGACAAGGTGGATGTGGGGCTGGGCGTCTCAGTTGGACACATAGCACAGAGGAGAGATCATCCTACTTAAGAATAAGTTCTGCTCTGTGCAAGGCAGTCGACCATTGCCACACATAAGGAGAACTTGCAGGAAAGAGTGAGCAGGATGGACTCATCTCAGCCTAACAAACCTCAGACTCACAAGAAGAGTGAGATCAGAATAGGGGAGGATGCGTCTCAGAACTTCTGCTGTTTTCAAAGATCTGTAACTCTCAGGCACTCAAAGACTTAAGTCTCCGCTTCAGAGTTTCTTCTGTTAAGCTTGTGTTCCTGCTTTCCTGCCACATGGTCACAGAAGGGGTTTAACTAGACACCCAGAGTGTCCATATTGTAGGTGGAGCTCTGAGGGAATATGTGTAAGTGACTGGGGGATTCTGGAGGTCTCAGACATCCAGACATCTACTGCAGCTGTGCAATGGTGTCCCATATCCCAAGAAAGGGTCAGATAAGAGGTCAGAGCCTAGGAGCATGTATTATAGATCCTGAGCTATCAACAGTGAATAGATTCGGCCCAGACCCAGGTGATTAGAAAGCTTATGGGACCAAGCAATTGGGTTGACTTAGAAGAGACTGGTGACTGTCTTTACAATTATTAAAAGTTATTATTTAAAACTATTTTACTATTTTTTCTTGATTGGATATTTTTTTCTATAAGATATCTTTTGTTCAATCACAAGTTATTGGCCTGATCCAGGATTGGTTGAAATTCTATGGCCTTGCATCTGAAGAAGTGAGGTTCTTACCCACGAAAGCTTATGCTCCCAATACTTCTGCTAGTCTTAAAGGTGCCACAGGACCCTCTGTTGCTTTTTACAGATTCAGACTAACACGGCTACCCCTCTGATACATATCTATGGCCTATGTTATGCAGGAGGTGAGATTAGAATACTGTAAATGGTCCCGTCGAACCTTAAAATCTGTATGAATATTTTCTCCTTAAAAAAATCAAAACCATCTACTGAATAGTCAGTATCTTCTAATACTTTATAATCAGACCTTCTTTTCGTGAGTTCCAAGTGAAAAGAAAAATCAGTCCTCACTTTCCTGAAGCTTGCAACTTTGCCATGGAAGAGGCTGGAACCTGCACAGGAAGACCAGTGTTAAAACGTGGAGTGGGCATGGGTTTTTGGGGGCGGGGAGAGGGGGGTTGTTATTGTGGTTGTTTTTTTGTTTTTTGGAGAAGTAGTGTGATCTTGCATGCTACACACAAGACTGGGAGAAAAAAATCTCATCAGTTCCTGACTTGCTTTGTGATACTGGGCAAATCCTTTAATCTCAATATTTCTCAGTTTTTCCATCTGTAAAATGAGATTACACAAGACTTCCTTACCACCACACAGGAATGTTGTGAGGACTAGTCAATAAACACGTCAGCTGCTTTTTAGATAGAAACACTAAGTGTTATCAAATGCTACACACTAGTTCATTAAATGAACTGATTTATCTTCTCTATCTTCAATAAATGTTTCCTATTCTGCTTTGGTGGAAATGTTTATTTTGCTTTCGAACTTTTTGAATAAAGCCAGCCAGGTGAACATGCACTGGGTATGCTGTTCTGCACTGGGCTTTGGTTGATTTATGGAAGGCCATCTGCTGGCACTGTGAAGGACATGAATTATGGCTAACAAATATTTTGTCATAAGGCCTATACACTTCTCCTGGTTTGACACCCAAAAAGTTAACGAAGTAATTGCCTGTCTGCTCAGCCAGAAGTGACTGGCAGCCCCACAATAGCTCTGAAGATAGGAAGGCTGCAAGGGAGGAAGGCAGGTCACCTGCCAGAGGGGCACAGGCATTGCAGAGAGAGGCTCCCTCCTGCAGACTGGTGAGAAGCTGCAGGAGGGAGACAAACCAACACTCCAAAGAGGGGGAAGCAGGACAAGACTGGGGAAACCTAGAGCCGAGGAGAGGTAGGAAGAAGCTCAGGGAGCAGCAAGGGACTGAGGAGGACTGGTTTTGGCTGTTCCAAACAAGGTCCCTGAGCTGAAACCCAATGGAGTGGGAGGACCTGGGTTCCACTACTAACTCCAGCCAGGGGCTTTTGGAGAAAAAAAGTCTTAAATCCAGGAAACCTAGGGTTGATCAGCCCCCACTACAGCCACGAAACCTCTGATTCCCCATAATCCTGAAAGGGGCAGAGACTACTGAGGACCCCTCCAGGAGGTCTTGGGTCATAACAAACACAGATTTGGGCATGATGACATAAAATGGATGGAGCCAGATTAAAGTAACTCCACATCTCACCATGGGTGAGTGTGTGTGTGTGTGTGTGTGGGTACTAACAAAAGCCCCCATATTACATGCTTGCACAAGACGAGCCAATGAGATGAAATCTTTCTGTGTAGGTTACTATTTTGTAACAGCAGAACTAGGAACATTTCAGTGGTCTGTAATGTGAACATTTTGAAGCCATTTGTATTTTGTTGCTTACAAGAGTTTTTTTTTTTTAATCTCAAACAATATTTAAAAAGTCTTATTCTTGTGTAAGGATACTAAAAATGTCAGCATGAGATCAGTAGTAGTATATTGTCACAGTATTGGAAAGCAGTTACATTCGATCTGGGATAACCTGTACCTCATCTCTTTTATATGTAGTTTAAAAGGTCAAGTTTACTATTTTCAGTCAATGTTAGCACCATAATTGCTTGGGACACTCACCACTTTTAACCGTTAAAAAAAGTCAAAACTGAACCAAGTTTGTTAAAAATAATTGCAATACGCTAAACTCTGAAGATATATGGAAGCAGCTCCCTTTGAATTCAATGTGAATCGCTCACAATATATCAGAGAGAAAAATGTGACCTGGTATTTTTTAAAGTGATTTGGATGAGTTGATATTTTCTGTCTCACTGCACAAATGGTTTGTAGAACATAGCAAGAAAAACTGCATTTGATTATTAATTATTATTTGTGTAACAACAGCACCCAGAGACCCCAACCTAGATCAGGACACTATTATGCTAGGTACTATATCTGAACATAATAAGAAAGGCTCCTGTCTCAAAGAACTTAAAACAGAAGTAGGCAGGACAAAGAGAAAGAAAGTACTACTATGTCAGTTTTACAGATGGAGAACTGAGGCACAGACAGATTAAGTGACTTGCTCAGGGTCACACACACAAAAAACCACAACTGTGTAAGGTAATGTCTACACAGCAACTAGGAGGGTGCTTCCCATGTGGAGGACAGACACACTAGCTCTGCTTGAGCAAACATGTTAAAAATAGCAGCACGGCTGGATGGCACGGGTGGTGGCTCAGGCTAGCTGTCCGAGTACAATCCTGCCTAACCCCCAGGTATGAACTCAGGAGGCTAACCCTAGCTGCTGCAGCCATACTGCTACTTGTAATCATGCTAGCTCAAGCAGAGCTAGATGTGTCTGTATCTACACTGGAAAGCACCTTTCCAGCTGCTGTGCTGACATATCCTAAGAGCCAGAAACTAAATCCAGATGTCTTTGGTCTGAGGCCTTAATCACAAAAGCATCCTTCTTCCATATAACTGAAGACAAGTTAGTTTCTTAAGATTTAAAATACAAATTTAGCCTTTATTTACATTGTCACAACACCACTGTGCTCAATTAGTTTGTTAAACACGGACGGTGTAACATTAAGACGTAAGAGGACTGTCTCAAAGATCTCACAGCCTAAATGCATATACAATACCATCCACGCTGAAAGACCTAGAGAACAGCGATTTTTACAAATTGTACTTTGCTCTATGCAGTCTCACAGAGCATGAATCATACTGTCAGCACTTAAACAATGAGGTTCAGTGGTAGCTGGTGCCCAAAACGAGTGGTAGGGCTGTAGAAGACAAGCCCTCATTGACTTTAGCGAAGCCAATGCTGAGCACTACTGAAAATCTTGTTTTTACTATTTAAGCATATTAATTTTAAGGTCAGCCTAAGTGATGTCAGATGGTCCACGGGCTCTATGGATCTAAGTTACCAAACTTAAAAGACATCTCCCTTGCTCTATATCTCAGAGAAGTGAACATTTTATAGTATATTAGGAAGGTGAACCTTCAATCTTCCTCTTTCCTCCTAGAGTTTTTATCTATCGCCACACACCTGGGGTCAGGTTTTATAGAAATATGTATAGAAACAACACAACACTTATTCCCCATTTCCCCCCATAGGAAATCCCTGGGCTCAGGTTATGCATTCAGAAGAGAAGAAAACGTATATTCTTTAGAGGACCATGAGCTACACAAACAGGTTTTAAAATAAACATACAAATAAACACACGTAGACAAATCAGCTATCCACTGTAATGGTACTTACCATGGTTTATCCCTTGATACTTTTGAAGGAAAGACTGTGTGCTGTTTGCTAGTGGAGGTAAGTAGATTGTCTTTGGGAGTTTTGAATGGCTTTGAGTTGCTGCTGACAGGGTTATGGCCGCTGATACAGGATTTCTGTTTAATTTGTACTAGTGATGTCCTGGAATTGGAGGGTGGAGAAGCTGGAGATGGGGAAGGTTTACACATTGAATTGTGTCTTCGTTCTGTAATGGACAAAAGAATACATTTTAAAGCATTTCACAGGCAAAAAAGTTAAATAAAAGCAGTTAGAAAAGATGAAGTTATACCATTCAGTGTTGAAATCATGAGGCTTTCCGCACACAACATTACACTAGTTAATTATTGTTGAAATCAGTCATAATGCCAATGGGTAAATATGAAACAAAAACAACCGTGTACAAAATAAAATAAAAAAATTAATGGAGATATCCTATCTCCTAGAAGGAACCTTGAAAGGTCATCAAGTCCAGCCCCCTGCCTTCAATAGCAGGACCAAGTACTGATTTTGCCACAGATCCCTAAGTGGCCCCCTCAAGGATTGAACTCACAACCCTGGGTTTAGCAGGCCAATGCTCAAACCACTGAGCTATCCCTCCCCCTGTTGTTTCCCCATCCTTCCCCACACTCACTCTGCCCGTAAAGGCCCGATCCTGCTCTCACTGACGTAATGGGAATTTTACCACTGATTTTAGTTGGAAGCAAGACAAATTCCTAAATGTCGCCAGTACTGCTAATTTCCAATAACCAATGGCACTGCCCTCCACTGAAGAAGCAAAGAATAAAATAATATCTATGGTAGACAGACATCTATGCAGTGCTTGGGAACTATACACTGAATACTTAGAGGTGGTGTGCAAAGGGGGACAAAAGTGGAGGTGTACTCCTTTTTGCTTCTTTATCATGTATAAAAGTGGCTAGAAAAGATTCTTTTCCATCCACCCCAGTTTTTTCCTTGCATGTTTTTTTACAGTGGCCATTCAGGTTCTGTCTAGCTTAGAAAACTGTGATGCCTGGAAAACCAGTGCAATGGTGATATTACAAAAGCTCAAAGAAATGGAAGTGAGTTTTAGTCAGAAGGTTTTAAACTTTTTTGTTTTTGTTAGAAACCTATTTAACATCAATGACTAAACAACACTTTGAATAAAGGAAGCCTCTCAAAGATTCAACACCCCACCCCCCACCCTTCAAGTAAGTTGTCAGACTCATGATAAACATGCCTTGAGACCTCCCAGGTAGGGTGATCAGATGTCCCGATTTTATAGGGACAGTCCCAATATTTGGGTTTTTTTTTTTTATATGGGCTCCTATTACTCCCCACCTCCGTCCTGATTTTTCACACTTGCTATCTGGTCACCCTATTCCCAGGGGTCCTCCAACAGTTCAAGGAACACCAAACTTGACATTCCAATTTTTTAAAGTTAATAAAAAGTAGTAAAAGAATAAACTTACAAACATCAATAAGTAAAAAGAAGGCACAAGTTCAATTTTTCAAAAATATTCTTGTCAGATCACCTTTTATTATTCTTCTGATTTTATATTTCAGATTTCTGACAACAGTTGTACTTGCAATAAGTCATTTTTGAAAGGTACTGTTACTTTTCTTATTTAGTTAAACCATATTAATTATTTTATGCAATTTGGTTGTGGACCAGTGTAACATCTTGGAATTCCTTTACTGCAAATGTTTTAATTTAATCTACCTTGTCCCGCCAAACAAAACAAGTTTGAATTATAGTCTAAATTTTACCACTACCCTATTGAGATTCTGATGACAAGGTGCTGTTATGTAACCAACCAAGAACCTCTACAATGACAGACTCCCTGTGAATTAAAACTGTTGGTAAAACCTTTTCCTCCTTAAATATTCAACATGGACTGCTCAGACTATCACTTCAGCTAATAGTCTTGTCAAGACTGACTGCCTTCTAGAAAATGATACCTTAAGCACTATACCTATGGATGTAGTAGTTGAGGGTGATATATCCCATTTATAGATAATTAAAATAAATCTTCTGGAAAGAAAGACACTCCGGTTAATTTACAGACACAGATATTGACCATTTAAGATGATGAGTATTTTAGAGTCATCTAAAGAATCACATACATGAGCAGCTTCCGATTTTTTTTATATAGTCCTCATTATATGTAATTTTCAATCAAGCAAGTTTGATTTGTTCCATCAAAAACTTTCCCAATCGATTAATTCCCAAGAGCAAAGCAATACATTCACAATGGCACTTGTAACTTATGTGAAATGACAGAAATAAGGAGCACTATGTTCATATATAATAGTTTATCCCTCCATTTTTAAAATGTGTATGTGTTTGGGGGAAGGGAAGAAAGGTTACCAGGACAATTTTTAATATTTTACCTAAAGCATAAGAGAATGGCCGACTTTCTTGTGATCTGTACTGACAGCTATATCTGGCATTTCCTTCCATATCTTTGAATACCTACAAACAAAACATGGCTATAAATAACCTTCCACATTTTCAGCAGGTACTTTGAGAATTACCAGAAATATTACTTGGCCTCAGCTGAAAATACCTTAAGGACTGCTGGAAATAAATGGAAAAATATTACCTCCCTATACATATGAAAAAGAAAATATCACATCCATTGTCATACTCAGTTGCCTAAATAGAATGGCTGCATTCTTCCCTTTGCAAGTTCCTGGAAATTAAACTTGCTTGTTTAAGCTTGTTTTATTTTTCAGATTACATTTCTATTGATTTGCCAATACATAGCCTATAAAAAGAACGGAAAAAAGAAAAACCACAACTGCACACACAAAAATGCACATACAATGTGTACTCTCCCATTAGATATTTGCACACACAAATATCCAATAAGGATGTAACTGGCAATTTGTCCATGTAAAAATGGGATTTCTACATGCACCTGTGGTAACTGTGCATGCAAATTAGGCACAGAAGTGCAAGCGAATTTATCTGCGTACAACCTGTTGAAAATGAGGTCCTACATGTTCACGTTAAATAGCATAATCACTGTACATGCATCAAATAACCTAGTCATCCTAGCAAGCACACTTCTGTTTTTATTTAAAAAGTCCTATAAAAGTAACTAATGCTAGATATGTGCCTCTGATAAATCAATACAAGTAATTATAATGCTAAACTGAATTCCACACCTGTTGCAATTTCAGCAGATATCTTGCAATGCTATAAATACATTTGTTCACCTGAGTAGGTATAAAATTTGGGAGACAACATCATGTATTTACTGGAGTGTTTGTAAATTGATATGTTCGCATTACCCATAAATAACTAAGTATAGTTCAATTATTTTATAAAAGAACTACTGTCAAATCCACAAGCATTTGTAATCTGTCAGATAGAACACAAGCAGATCTGCGATCCTTTACAGCATTAATCCTTTTGTGCTTGCCTGTGGGTTTCTGCTCATCCACTGCGGAAACTGACTTCACAGCAACAAAGTTTGGCTTCTGCTGCCAAGGAGTTAACATCTTAGCAGCGTTAATCTTTGAGAACAGCGTTCAACTTTCCCCCACTAGATTAACGTACATGCATTTTAAGAAAGAAAAATATAATAAACAACTTGAAGCTTGTTTTATTTAAAATTTTATTACAAGATCCTAAAGTTCATTTTATTGCTATACAATTAAGTTTCCCTTTTCGGAATAGCACTGCAAATGATCATTAAACTGTTCCAGCAAACTCTCCATGTCCCATGGAAACATGGATGTAATCCAATTGTCCCAGCCAAATTAGATTTTTGTGCACACCAGATGTGATGTCTTTATGCTGTTTGGGGAGCAAGACTGGATGATCCCTGAATCTCCAGCACTGCTCTCAGTTTCCAGCCCTCTTTCATGCACCACCACACGATGCAATCCTCTACTTTTCCCAAACCCTCTGCTGCAACAGCTCAAATCCTCCAGCTCTGGTCTCTGAACCACTTTACTAATTCCCCTGGAAATTCATTGGCTGGTCTTTGGGAAACAACAACAACTATTCTGCAGGAAGAGCAACATCTCAACTTCCTGGTCAGAGTGAATGAGTTTCAATTACCTAGTGACATGAGAGGCTATTTATTTTTAACAATAGCACGTGCTCAACCTATGTGCTTATACAGATCCATAATTTTAAAAATATACTAATAATCACTTTGACACAATGACAATCAATAAGAACGTTCAAATGCACAAAACCTGAAGATTAAAATCCTTCCTCCTCAATTCCATCCCCTCAAAAAAACATAAGAAAATGGAAATGCAGCGTGCTCTGAAGGTCAGCAAACTCAGATTCTGTCCAACCAGTGTCAGTGAGAAAGAGGGGACAAAAATGCAGCAAGTTCCAAAGTTGAAAACCTGCCTTTGAGAAGGTCTCGTTCCTATCTCTCTGATGACTACATTCATAAGATCAAGCATCCCTGCTGATCTCCACTCCTGGGATAAAATATGAGGTAGTCTCTGAAGTACAGAGGAGATAAACCCAAATGTACTCAGTCCATGCTTATTAATTCTAATGAGTTGTGTCAACTGTTCATATTTTACTAGATTAAAAAGTTGGATCCTACAGTTGTTTTAGTGTACGCTAAACAGATCGTATTTTGATGTTAAAACCTCAGTTTTTTAACTGAGGGAGACTGAAAACAAGTATGTGACAGTAAACCCCTCTTTCATCCACAATGCTTATCTCCATTAACACAAACAATTCTAGGAAAAAGACAAAAGATTCAGTTTTCAAAACAGTCTCTTGTGCATCAATGGGAGATACAAAATCACAAAGTGTTGTAAATGGTAGAAGGGGAAGGCTCAGACCAGGACAGTTCTGGCCGGGGTGGGAGAGAAGAGCAAACACCATTACCAAATGAAAAACCTCAGTCTCTCTTGGTATTGCCTGGAAGTAGTTCTCAGGCCAAAAAAATCTCTGTGCACAAAGTCAGAGAAAACATGCTAGAACCTTATTTATGAAGCAACTGTCATGTTCAAACACATTTGAAGTTTACCATGATTTGATTTCCTGTGTAGACAGAGCCTAAAGCAAAAACTTAGTTTTTTTTTTTAAAACTTTCCAGTCTCAAGATTATAATCCTCAAAAAGTCAAATAAAAAGGCAATCTACCAAAGAGGGTGAAAATGGTATATTCATTTTCAATTTAATTCATGAATAATTCAGTAAACTCAGCACTTTGGTTCATAGTTCTGTATTACATTCCATTAGAATAAGCAGAACTGAATTGCTGAAAAAAATGTATTAAAAATATTCTGCTGGCAGTAAACAGTTACAATACAGTAAGACTCACCTTAGTGTCCACATTTATCACTATAGAAATGTCCTTTTTTTCGTTGTCTTTCTTGAGCTGTACAAGATTTGTGGTCAAATTATTTACATCAGGTCAGACTGAACAATCAGATGACCTTCAGTATAGTATAAATGCTATTTATCGATCTTTGTTTAAAATATTTAACCAATGGTTCAATGAAGTGTAGTATCTCATTTACAATGTGATTCTGGTCTATTAAACTGTTATACCATAAGTGTTATACAGATTAATGTGCTACTTACTCATGATAATTCCGTACAGTGTGCACACACAAAATATTGTTTCTCTGAGTTCTATACTCTGAATTTTAATTACACAGCTATTCACTGTGCAAAGTTGAGCAATTTATTAACTACTATTTCAGTAAATATTGTATGAAATTTTCTACAGTGTATTAATTCCAGGTCAAAGTTTGAAAATGTGCTTGGCATTAGTTCTAATTAAAAACAACGACGACAACAACAACAACGAACTCCCCCTCCCCGAAACAATTCTAGTTAGGAGCCAGAAAACTGAACAACTGAAGTATTGGCAGAGAGTGTCATCTTGCAATAACTGGCAGTTGCTTCATAACCAGAGCTCATAATCACCTTGTAAGCACTTTCATTTTGTAGCAACAATCTAAAAAAACCCTACAAAACCAAATATGTGAGGCTAGATAAAAATAAACTCAGATTTGATGCCAACAAACCACAGCAGAGTGTTGCACGATCCAAGGATAACTTTACCAGTGAGAGTTTGACAAAATAACTGTTCCAAGTCCAGTTGAAACGTTTGGAAACAATATCCGCAAACTGTATCCACCCTTACACTGTGCGCAGTAAAGGAAATGGCACAGTCAGTTTCATTTTGATCCTTCTTGTAAACTGACAAAGGAAATAAACAGCCAATTCAAAGAAAAGTACTGTTGTTCTGATAAAAAGCACTGCAAGTAGTATACACTCCAGACTAGGTCAAATGACATCATTTGGAAATTAATTATCCAGTGCTAAAACAACCTCTGAGCTGCACGTTTCTTTATTTGCAACAGATACAAGTACCACTTCCTAAAATTAAACAGCTAAAACGACTCCCCGTTTCTAAAAAGGTCTATAAATAAAGTAGGATCAGCAAAATTATGCAAATACCCTACTAGAAGACGAAATGTAAACTGAAACCACTTACAGAGAAGAACGCGCTGCCAACGTAATCTGATTCTACGATGACTGTAAACATGCTGTACTTTTGGAACGTGAAATGATTCACATTACCACGGCCTCCGTCAGAGAAATACAGCAACGTGATTAGGTATTGTGCATGGGTTAGAAATCAGGCAGATGACCTACTGCAACAAATACCAGATCAGTTGTTGCATACACCAACTGTTTTGACTACAGGCACTTATTAAACAACAAGTTTCAGGTCCTACCAGTTGGACACCAGAACTGATCCTGTGCCAAGAACAACAAGCACTTTGAAAAGTGCTGCTTTTTAAAAAACTATTTATACAAGTCAAGTAACTAAGTAATATTGAAACAAAGTACAAAATTAAAAGCAGCAGGAGTAACAGATATACATATTTGTAGATAAAGATTTTATTTATTTATTTATTCATTCTTTCTTTCTTGAGGCAGGGGTAAGGTGACCAGATGTCCTGATTTTATAGGAACAGTCCTGATATTCGGGGCTTTTTCTTATATAGGTGCCTATTACCCTTCAACCCGTCCCGATTTTTCACACTTGCTATATGGTCGGGGAGGGGCAGGGTGCTGTGTGAGATGTTTCGCAGTAGTTAACAGGAGAAACCGGAGCTCCCTTGGAGCATCTTTTATTTATGTAACGATGTAGATGTTTTGCCAGGATAACTGCACAAGAGACAGTAGATAAAATGTCTAGAACCTCACTATTAAATTACTGGAAAGAGCCAAATTCTCCCCCCCCCCAAAAATAAAGATATGAAGAACATGTGCTCAGCATACATTTTCCAGGATTGGCTGGTGGATCTTCAGTGACTGGTGTAGAAGGATATCTACAAGGAAAAAGTCAGGTGACTAAAGTAGGCTATACTTCCCAAGGAGTCAGTCAGGGACATTCCCTTCTTTGGAAAGCAGCTAACACATCAAGGTCACTAATGGAAATAAATAAATAAAGTATGTCTCAGCATAGTGCTAGGAAGCACTGCACTTCTTGTTATCTTTTTATTAAATATAAGAATGAAGTTGTAACCAGCAGGGGTCAGTTAAAAATCATGCAGCATTTACTGCAAGACCCCTGCTGGCCAAGTGACAGTTTGGGTAACTGCAATCTGCTGAACTAAATGTTCCTATAGTTTCAACTGGATAAGGTGGTATTCAATTATAGTCCAAACTGTGATGATGCACCTGTTAAAAACAGTTATACTTCCTCCCAGAGGTGGGTGCATTTCAGTGGTATGTGAGATGGTTCTTAAATAGTAAATGGAAAAGCTATGGTAATATTTATTATGCAGATTACACAGGACTATTGCAGACATTCATAGAAGCTTCTATTAATTAAAAGTAGACAGGTAATTAGAGCCTGATTGGTCTGAAGGTTGTGGACAACCTAGTCCCTTTTCCTTCCCATTTTACTATGTTAACAGTAGCATACCATGATTAATCAAACCTTACTCTTGCACAAGGTCAAGTTTAATTACAAGTTTTTCTTGCAGGGCTTTATTGGCAGGAATCAGGGAACTTGCATACATTTTCCTCCTGGAATTCTGGGGGGTGTTTTTATTGGCAAACTGTTGTTTACTCAGAGGCAATAACATTAGTGATGTACCTCTACGTACAAGGGAAGGGTAGCTTTTGATAACTTGAAATGCAAAATCTTCTGTTGGGTCAACCAGGTGCAATTCATGTAAGGTATTTTATATGATGCTATATAGTCAATCTAAAAAGACCACAGATGACAGAAGTACAACAGTAATAATACTCAACAAATGTGTCAACAACAAAATGAAAAGAAAGATAAGGACAGCTACTGTAATGACAGAAAAATCGCTTCAAATCAATGTGCTTAATTATGCTGTCTGTAAAATGGGACTGCTCATGCTTGCTTACCCCTTTTGGCAAGTGCTTTGATCTCTAAAGATGAAAGTGCAAAGCATTTTTAACAAGCTCATTTGAGAGACAGGCAAACAAACAAACACAGAAAAGGTGAATGACTTGCATGAGTGGCGATGGAAGGCACTCGGCTGGTGAGCCAGAAGACCTAGCTTTGGTGTGATGGATACAGTATTATGATGGTGGGGCAGTCACTTAACCCTTGTTTTCTCATCTGTGATATGGGGATACTAACACTTATTTACCTCCCCAGAAAGGGGAATGTGAGGTTTAATTAGGAAGAGGAGATTACTTACCTGTAACTGCAGGTTTGTCAAGATGCATCCCTGTTCAGGTCATAGGGGATTATGGAACTTTTAACTCACAGGTTATGCCCACAATGCAATTGAAGGTGCGAGAGCAACATGAGTTGGTGTACCCACACTACCTAACTTTAGCTAGTACAGCTAAATATGGTGAAGATACCATGGTGAAGTATGGTGAAGATACCATGGTGCGGGCTTCAACATGGGCTGTACAAACACTCTGAGGACTGTGAGTACATACTTGCATTGCCAGCCTGTGCTGAAGCCTGTGCCACCATGTCTTTTCTGCTATTTTTAACCTGCTAGCTAGATGAAAGCTAGCACAGGTATACCAACCCACGGTCGCAATCACACCTTTGATTGCAGCACAGACATACCCTTGGACCTTACAGGAGCTCCTGGAAGGAGGAGGAGAGGATTATTGCTCTTTTTTACTATGTTTTTTGGGGCAGGGACTATTTCTTCTTTGTATTTAGAGTCTAGCACATTTTAAATGCTTCTGCAAACAGAATAATAAAATATAAAAGGAATCAAACTGTTTCTTTTGTTTGTTTTTCTTGTAACACTACGGATGACTAGAGAACTAGTAGGATTATGATATTACAAGTACTAAAAAAGTGAAATTTGAGAATATAAAAGGGAAAATTTTAATTTTAACATCTTAACTTAATTTTAACACCTGCTGAACAATTCAGATGAAAGATCTCTGTTAAACATTCAACAAACTCCATCAGTATAGCGTTGAAAAAGTTCCCAGTTCTCAGGTTCTCCAACGAGACCTCCAGCAGAAACAGGGAAGGTACACTATCAGGGAAAGTGATAAAATGTTTCCTCCTCCTCTTGTGACAACTATATCTCTAACTCAAATTTATGGTAGCAGGCAGGAAACAAGGAGAAAATAGCTATATTATAGCTAGAATAACAGTGTCTGCAATAGTCAAGAACTGAAACCATTAAGCAAACTTAGGATTCTACCCAAGATTCAACTTTTCTAAAGTTTGACCAAATACAGTCCAAGACACTTTCCTCAGTGTGGATTGTTGCTATACTAAATTTCAATGTTGTTCTTGTTCTTTGCCTTTGCCTTGTCCTGCTAGTTGGGGTTGGCAGCTCTTGTTCTTTGTCTCCAAGCATTGCTGTCGAGTGTATCTTCCAAGCAGACACAAGCCTTCTTTCTGTCCTCCTTCAGCAACTCAAACCACCTTTTTCTGGGCCTTCCTTGTGGTCTTTGTCCTGTGGCCACTAGATCACATACTCTTAGACCAACATATCCTGCACCTCATCGTCTCATGTGACCCAACCACCTTAGTTGATACTCCCTCAGCTTTTCCATAAGGACTACCTGCATCATGGCTCACACTATTTCACTGAATAGCCTGCCAGCTCTCATCTTACCCAGCATCCACTTGAGCATTATTATTTCAGCAGTATAAAGCAATGGTTCTCTCTTACTTTTTGGCCAGCATTCCAACCCATACATCATAGCTGCCCTAATCATGGTGTTATACGCTTTGTTCTTTAGTTTACTTGGCATATTCTTATTGAAGAGAATTCCTGTCAATTCCCTCCATTTGCACCAAGTGCTCTTCATATGACTCCTAACATCCACATCCCTATCACAGCTTAACACTGAACTGAAATATTTAAACTGTACAGACTTTAACTCTATACCATCTAGTTTTATTGGCTTCTCATTGTCTGTCTCAATGAAGCATCACATGTATTCTGTCTTTTGTCGTCCGAGTCATAAATTTCAACCTTCCTTCCCCAGCTTGTGCTTTTTTTCAACTTCTAGCCATTGGATCTTGTTATATCTTTGTCTGCTTGATTGAAGAAAACAAACTACATTGAAGTGCACTATGGAACTTTTAGCGTGTGCCAGCAGGGACCACACAGGCCAGGCAATGTCCGACATGCTGGTGAACATCGGAATTTACATCCTTGCCAGTGCAGACTACGGCACTGTGCAGACAAGCCCTAAGGTGGTAGGAAAAAAGTATATTATAGTATTTGAGCAATAATATGATCACCTAGCTAAAGACAATTAGAGTGCAGACACACAAGGGGTCAAAGTTCAGTTAAACATGCAATATCACCTGGGGCATTTCCCGATTTGAGATTGTAACTAATCTCATTTTTGAAAAAGGAATTAAATATATTATTTTCACAGCCAATTTTGTATAAAGCAATGGACCACTGATCTGCTGTCTTCTCTGGAATTCTATGTCATATACAAAGTAATCTGTTTTGCATTAGTTCACTCACAACATTATCCAATACTGAGCTACTGAGACCAGTTTTAAGAAAGGATTGCAACCTTCATGAAAATTGTTACCCCAGGAAAATAATGATGGTGAGATTCTATGGTGTGCACCCTTAAGGATATGTCTTCTTTGCAACGAGAAGGTCTGTTTGTTTCTGCATCTCCATGCTAGCTTTAATCTAGTTTGTGCAGGTAACAGTAGTAGTGAAGATATTGTGGCACAGGCTTGTTCTTGGGGTAACAGCCTGAGTACAAGCCTGATGATAGGGTTACCATATTTCAGCAAGCAAAAAAGAGGACGGGAGGAGCCCCGCCCCTGCCCCTCCCACTTCCCGCCCCCCCAGAACCCCCAACCCTCCCCCCGTTCCTTGTCCCCTGACTGCCCCCTCCTGGGACCCCTGCCCCTAACTGCCCCCCAGGACTCCACTCCCTATCTAAGCCTCCCTGCCTCTTGTCCCCTGACTGCCCCAACCCTTATACACACCCCCACCCCCAGACAGACCCCTGGGACTCCCACGCCCCATCCAACCACTCCCCACCTCCTGACAGCCCCCCCCAGAACTCCCAACCCATCTAAACCCCTCTGCTCCCTGTCCCCTGACTGCTCCGATCCCTCTCCCCACTCCTGCCCCCTGACAGCTCCCCCCCAGAACTCCCAGCCCCCCACCCCCCGCTCCTTGTCCCCTGACTGCCCCCTCCTGGGACCCCTGCTCCTAACTGCCCTCCAGAACCCCACCCCCTACCTAAGACTCCCTGTTCCTTGTCCCCTAACTGCCCCCTCCTAAGACCCCCCCCAACTGCCCCCCAGGACCCTACCCCCTACCTGTACCCTGACTGCCCAAAACTTTCTCCACTCCCCCCAAAAAGCCCCCCCGCCCCGTTTCTTGACTGCCCCCTCCAGAACCTCCCTGCCCCTTCTCCTGCCCCCTGGCCCCCTTACCCTGCTGCTCAGAACAGGGTGTTGGGCTCTGTGCGAGCCGAGCCGGACACGTGGCTAAGCTCCCCAGCACAACAAAACCCGGTCCCTGGCCCTGCACAGTGCTGCCGGACCGGGCTGCAGGGGAGAGCTGCCCTTGTATCAGCACAAAGTGCTCTCGCTCCCGTTTTGCTACGCTGCATGGCAGAAACCGCTCCCAGTTGCAAAAGGGGAGGGCTGCACTTTGTGCTGATACACTTGCTCAGAATGCAGGGTGGAGCTCCTCTACAGCTGCTCTGGAGTCCAGCCCGGGACTTTCCTGCAGCCCTCCCAGCCGCTCGCTCTGCTCTGCCGGGGGAGGGGGGAAATCCCGGACATTGTGAGTGCTTTACAAATTCCCCCGGACGCTATTTTTAGCACAAAAAGGAGGACATGTCGGGGTAAATCCGGACGAATGGTAACCCTACCTGATGAAGACTCTAGGTGTCTACTCGGGTTGCTAGCCCATACTCTCATGTCTACATACTGTTACCTATGCTAGCTAAATTAAAGCTATTATGGATATGTCTTTCCATGCTACAAACATACCTTCACTTGCAGTGAAGACATACTCTAAGAGGCACAGCACAAATTCACAACTAGAGGGAAGAGAGGAATAAGTAGCTTTAAGCCACTTTCGCACCCTCCTGATTCTAGGCAGTTCTGGCGACTGAAGCAGTACCCAGCACACCTTAGATAGCCCAAGAGAGTCTAAGTTTGAGGTCCTCAACCTATTTACTATTGCGGGCCTCATATGTGTTATGTGGGCCACATCCACATTACATACTACCTGTAAGGCCCTTAGAGTGTCACATGGGCTACTACAGCTGTGTGATGATTGGGCCACAAGCAGCCCTCAGGCTGCAGGTTGAGAACACCGGTCTAAGTTATGGAAGTCTCTCCCCAGATGCAGCACTGCTCAGAATCTCCAAGGTGCTATGCTCTGTGGTCTTGCATGGCCCCTACACCAGGACTGGGGAGGGGGTCCTAAAAAGATAGCCTACATCTGTATTCCTCAGTTTTTGCTCTGTAGGAATTCCCCCTGGTTATATCAATGGTTATATCAGTGGCTTACCTGGCATAAAGGAACCTAGAAAGATCCTAGATCTTTCCTCAAGAGGTCCTACTATTATGGTACTGACTCTTTCAAAGGCATTTTTTTGATTTTCACAGCACAGAGTATGGCGTTTGTATGAATCCTTACTGAAAGGACAGTTTTTTCATACACATGGATTGCATGTGAGGATCTGTTGTCCTCATTGCGTTCCACTTAGACACTGCAGATTTCTATAGCCCTAGAGATCTTTGTCTTTACACATGTATACACATACCAACATCATTCTCCATTCAATAAGCGGTTGTTTTAACTGTTACACTGAGCAAAAGAGCCAAAGCTAACAGGATTCAAGAACATGTGCACAACTGAAACATTCCAGACCTCTTCATTCTAATGCCACTCTTTCTAGTCAGCAGAGGGCAAACAGAAAAGAGATTCACAGACAATTTAGGCCCAAATTTAGATCCGATTTTAAAATATTCTGCGACCGTCTCCTGTTCATCTGTGGGCAGGATTTCCCCATTAATGACAATGAGAATCATGTGCCCAGAGGAGAGTATGTGTCCCCTCCAACCTGTGGCAAAATACTCTTCAGGTTCTAGATTTTTTAAAAATCTAGTTCAATTACCTATGAAAGAGAGACATTTTAAAGCTGACAAAACAATGCTGTGAGCTCCCCCTACTGGATCTAGATAAGCAATGAAGCTAAAATTACTATACCCTGAGCTATTCTGACAACACTGAGTACAAAGATGGAAGTAAACAAGAGACATGTTATATGATGCACATTCCCATACTGTTTTTAACCCATTCTTTTCCACCTCACCAAGTAATATATTAGGGTCTTAATCCTGAGGTCCTTGCTCAGGTTTTCACTCAGTTATTATTCAGGCAAGCCCACAATGCCTTCAATGGGAGTTTGCTTGCGTCAGAACAGAAAACTGAACAAGCACGTCAGTATTTGCCTCAAAGCAAAACAGCAAATATAAAACAAATGTTAACCATATATTGGGGTGATTTCAAAGAAGCTAATGTGCAGAGTTTCTATATCCCTATAAAAGATCAATTGTTACATTTGATTAACTTCTTGGAGTAGTGCGAGACATATCTGGTGGCTCAAACGTTAAGTTCTGGGGATTTTGTTATTTTCATATTACACAATAGCATCAGACGCCCCAGTCAGGATCAGGGCCCCATTATTCCAGGTGCTCTACGAACACATAGGCCAACACTGTTCTGCTATTAAATTTGTTTGTGTTTTTTTGTCCCCTCGTAAGTGTTCAGATGCCACAGTGATGGTGTCACTGCTAAAAATCAATCAAAAGATACAAGTCAGCCAGCTTCTGCTGCAACAGAGCTCTTTGTGGGGAGGTAGCAATGGTCAGGTCCCCATATTGGACCACTACTGGAGACCGTACAGTTCCCTTCTGACCAGCAGAAGAAGGAAGCATTGCACAACAGATATTTTTCATCCACTAAACCTCATTTTGAGCAGGTAAATCCAAAACTTATTTTACATATATAGATATACATATCTCCTAGAACTGGAAGGGATCCTGAAAGGTCATTGAGTCCAGCCCCCTGCCTTCACTAGCAGGACCAAGTACTGATTTTGCCCCAGATCCTTAAGTGGACCCTGGGTTTAGCAGGCCAACGCTCAAACCACTGAGCTATCCCTCCCCCCGGTTCCTCAATTGATAGGAAGTCTGGGAGTGGATTAAGTGACCCAGAACTGCACCTCAAGCAACTTGCCGACATTATGCCCATTTTATGATGGGTTTGACTGGGTGCTGGACACTGCACCAAGCACAGAGCCAACAGAGGTGTATGATGACCTAGTCAGCCAGGAAGGTGACCTGCTGGTCCCAGAACCCAGCATGGGGACTGATGGGAGCCAGCAGCAGGCGCTGAGTGAGGACAGTGAAGTGAGACTGTTGCTGAAACCAGCCTCAGAGAAGGCTTTGGAGCAGGAACAGGAGCAGCAGTAGCACATCCAGGGGCAGTACTTGAAGGAGCTGTTTGATGCCCTTCCCCGAGGAACAGCCTGCCACAGAGCCTGTAGCACACATGAAAGGGACAGAAGCTGGTAAGTTTCTGGCTCCATTTTAAAGTCTACTAATATAATAATGGGAGGGATTTCTGTTTTATGAACCAATTAAAAAGTTGTTAGAAGCCCTAGCTAGCAGCATGTATTTCCTAGTGGAGTATTGTATACTACCAGTGGCTTGGCTCCCCTCATCACGTGTAGTTCAAAATGGTGACTGGGAAACACAAACAATAAAAATGCCTTGAAAGTGAATCCTTACTTGAGAAGATACAGATTTTTGTTAGGGCATTCCTGTTTCTTAAAAACAATAACCTTACATTGCCATGCCTGGAAATAGGCAGCTCTGTAACCACTCAATGGTGTAACCAGCTGCCTAGAAAGAGTAAACGGGAGGGGGAATGAAAGTGAAAATGTTTTCCATTTACAAATCTAATCCATTTCAGTTAGAAGTAGTCCATGCAGGTGACAAAATCATTTGTGCCAAATTTGACCGAGATTAGAATTTTTTCCCACAAATATAGCAGAGGGAGAGGGGGAGTAAGGGGATAGCTGTGGAGTTCTGTGTGTTTGCATGCAGCCATAACAAGACAGGCCACACGAAAGCTAACATATCATCCTGTTGATTCCCTCATGAATTCTAACCCAAACTTGGGGGCTGATAGCTGCAAACTATTCCTGAAGCAGGAACTCCAGATAGGTAGCGACATTTGTAGTACAATGAGGCCCTGAAACATAAACTCTTGTATCAAAAGCGCAGTCTGAGGCCTGAAGCCTGAACCAAAGTACTTCCAGGCATTGCTAAGCAAAAGTTGGGCTGTGAGCCAGAGGCAGGCCCCACTCATAGAAGTTGGCAAGAAGAGGGCTGCTAGAAGCAGGTGCATCGACACACAAGTGCTAATAAGAGGGACGTGTGCCAAGATAGCATCAGAACACTCCACAAAGATAATGAGGAACAGGCAGGTGCATATTAAAGACAGGGTCAAAAAGAGAGCATGATGGATAGATTTGTTTGAACTGACATGATCAAAGCGGGAGATAGCCCCCAATGAATCAAGGGGCTGTACCTCAATACGTCAGTAGGGATGAGTAATCTGTCCTGTAACTGTATAAAAGTAGGTCCTGGAGTGCACATCTTTGTCTGGCCTAGGGGGCAGTAGAAAGTCCCGCCACTGACTGAGCCGGTCCATTGCCAGGGGGCACAAATTCGTAGTATGTCTTGTAGAGTTTACGGGAAACTATTACTGTGCTTCGTTTGACAATAAACCTGGCTCGGGTTCCTTAGTACCTTACCAGAGTCTGTGGTCTTTGGGGGTTCTCTCGGGGTCTGCTGTGTCAGTTTTCTGTGCAGAACTGGGGCAGCACACAGAGGGAACATGCACGCAGTCGACTGTTATCAAACAAGAGCAGAGCACCACACCGATAGCTACTGACAACATCATTTCAGGGGACAGTAGCTGACCAGCCCACTCCACTCAGATGTACTGTTCAGTCACTATACATTTGAATACTTTGCTTGCATACACTGCAGGTTTCCCACCAGCAGCTTGGAATAACATCTCCCTTTGCCAGTTGGGCACCACAACAACTGTTATGTCCTCCAAAATGTCCCCCAACCCAAGTAGTGCTGCAATTTCTAGAAAACACAAAACAACTTTAAAATTTTAACTTAGTATGGTCTCTGGACTTCTTTTGCTGCGATTAACCCAGCCACGTCCAGGGAGCTTCTGTGATCTGAAACATCCCTCTCTTAATATACTGAGGTTCAGTTTGGAAAAGTAATATTTTATGTCCTTGAAATTCCACAAGGATTTTTTCTGTGCTTCTGCAGTGAGCTATTGAGACAATAACCCCCTGTGTCTTGTTCTATTACGGGCCCCTGGACCTCTACTGGCTGCTGTACATCCACAGCTTGCCCACACTACAGCAGAACTGGGTCACTGTATCTTCACGGACCTTTCCAAGAGGAATTGTTTCTGTGATGAATTTATGGTTGAAGTTCTGAACAGGGCCAACAAGTAGTCCCAGTCACAAAGACAGAGAGACTTACGGCTAGAGGAAAGGCATGGCAAGAGGCCAGCAGGAAGGCTCAGGCTGGCTGAACAGCTTGAGGACAGGGTTTCAGTGTGGGAGTAGGCACTTGCTTCTCAGTTCCTGGAACAGGAATGGCAGCTAAAGGAGAAAGTCAGAGCTCAGCAGAGAGAACTGTGGCTGATATCACTAATGGCTCCTGCTGCATCATCCACACCACAGCCTGAGTCCCCCGTGTAGTACCATGTGATACAGTCCAGAAACAGCTTGGAAAACTCCATGGCTGGGAGGCCCATGCAATCAGGCCCCCATGAGTGGCTTGGTAGGGCAGCTTTGCTTCATGCTGCCCTCCATATTGACCACCTCCGCTATGGATGCCTCTATCCCTCTCCCCTGGCACCAAATGAACAGCAAATGGGGAAAGAAGGGAAAGGAGAACCGGGGGCGTGGCAGGAATATGCAACAGTAGGGGTTTCTGTCTCATACATGGTTCCACTGTTTGCACTTGTTCATAGACTGTTTTTTTCTTTTTTAAGGTTCTAGTGTTACTGGTGTTTTGGTGAGGTAATGGCAGCTGGCCTGGTAATGGGCTAATGTTGTACTTCCCTAATACAAGTTTATTAATAAAGCTTTTTATTTTATCAAGAAAGTGTATTGCTATCACTGCATCACATCATAGTGTCTATTTGAAATAATAAAGGTAAATAAATGAGAAGGGAAAATTAGGAATTAGTATGCAAACACTATTCATAGATACAGTTGTCTACATACAGTTGTCTACAGTTGTCTACTTCAATCACTTCCTTACATCAATCCATACTGTGACTCAAAGAGGGTGGGCTAAGTAGTCATGTCATTCATAAAATCACACCCCTCCCAAGCACTGAAAACACCCTCACAATGAGGCCCATTCACCACCCCTACCCCAGCACACTCAAAGGTACAAGTCTCCCTCTTCCATTGGACCATCACTCACTCACTCACTCATGCCTGTCACCCTAATCGGGGTATGGGCCGCCAACCACAGATCTCCAGAGTCCTCTATCCTGGGCCATTTGCTCTAGTTGGTTCCAGGTATAGCCATTTTTATGCTATCAGCCTGAAGGTCGCATCGCCAGGTGTTTCTTGGACGGCCTCTTTCCCGCTCCTCATCTCTGCTGCGACCTGCGCCATCTTTCTTAACTCGTACATGGTCCTCACGTTCCATGTACCGATGGTAATCCTCCTGGTTGCAAGAAGGGTAATCGGCTTAGTGGCTTCCTCGCGCCTTTCACCACCCAGTATCATGTGTCTTCGAGTTGAAGACCCTTCTTTTTCCAGGCTAAAAGTCTCTGTTATCTCTATTGTTGGCGTTTCTGTAGCAGGTTAATTTTTTACGGGGTGGAGTTGCTAGCCCCACGCCCAACCCTCCTCCTTTATCCTAACTTGGGACAGGCAGATGGCCCCAAAGGACCTCTCTGGTGGAGTTCATTGGACCATGCAAGTCCATAATGCGGGAACACAAAGCATTCTTGACTTCTGTTGTCTGGGTGTGCATCCAGCTCCAGTTGTGGTAGGTGCTCTTTCTGGCTGAGTGTACTGATTCAGCGGACCCGATCCATTCAGAAGGAAATGGCTCACCTCTGGTTTCATAAAGATTGTGAAGAGCACTGCAAGGCACAGTAGTGCAGACAGTCTTGATGACACTGGCATGCAAATGGGTCTGTAGACATCTCCAACACGATTTCAATCGGCCTAAGGTATGTTCAACAACCATTCTACATCTGCTCAGAGTGTAATTAAAACATCTTTTGTCAGGGCCTCTGAAATTAGGGTACAGTTTCATAAGCCAAGGCAAAAGGGGGGTATGCAGGGTCTCCCAGAATAATGGTGGGGACAGTAACTCCATTTATGATAATGTCATTTGGTGGGAATAGTGTCCCAGCCTGGAAACAGAACTCCCAAACAATGAAAAACTCTAGTATCATGAACTTCCCCAGTGCAAGCCATGGTGACATTCACAAATTTACCTCTGGGGTCCACAAAGGCCTGCAGAACAATGGAGCAGTACCCTTTTCGGTTTATGCATCCAAGTGCTCCTTGAGGGCAGCAAAATATGGGCACACGAGTCTCATAAATAGCCCAGGTGCAGTGGGCTTTTCTCCAAGCCAGCAGTTACTTTAGGAATATCTTTGATGCCTGGCACCTTGGGGTAAGCCACATGCCTGACTGTCTCAGAAACTTCCATCATCACATTGCCTACAGTCGACTTTCCAACACCAAACTGGTTGGCAGTGGATCTGTAGCAGCTTGGGTTAGCCAGCTTCCAGATGGTTATGGCAATCTGCTTTTGGACCGAGATGGCTGCCCTCATATGTGTATCTTTACGCTGGAGGGTTGGGGTAAGCTGCTCACAAAGTTCCAGAAATGTAGCTTTCTTCATGCAAAAGCTCTGGACCCACTGCTGGTCATCCCAGGTCTGCATGATGATGTGATCCCATCAGTCTGTGCTCGTGGCCCTGCTTCAGAAGTGCCAGGCTAGGTAGGGGGCATCAACAGCTGTGCCAAGTGTCATGAGCATCAGCCACTTCAAGTCTGCCATGTTTGTGTCTTCCTCCATCATAAACTGTCAGGTGCCTTTGGTGGGTCAGAAAACACCGCTGACATGTCCACCAGTGTCTCACAGAAGCTCTGCCTGTTTCCTGACACAGGAGTGGAAGTCCAAGCAAGAGAAGGTCTTCAAAGGGCTCCTCCTCCACATTGCTGGCTCTGATAGGTGGGAGCACACAGAGCAAAATGACTGCTCAGCAGGACGTGTTGGCAGGCTATTCAAATTTCCTATAACGTGCAGTTGGATGGTCAAGTTTTCTCAAAGTGCACCATGATCAAAGGGCTAGCGCGGCCACGTTTCAAGAGGATGCAATGGGAGTCTGGGATATGGTTGGTTTGACTTGGATCTACGTTCTGCTATGTGGAAACCAGAGCCCCAGGTTTGAGCCTGGGTTAGAAAATTCTTAATGTAGGGTTAACAATCAATGTAGATGCTCAAGCCCTGGCTAACCCAGAGTCAGCCGAACCTGGACGTACATTGCAGCGTAGACATACCAAAAAAGGTATGTCTACACAGCAATTAAATACCTGCGGCTGGCCTGGGTCAGCTGACTTGGGCTTGTGTGGCTTGGGCTGAGGGGCTGCCCGAGTCCGAACATCTACACAGCAATTTTACAGCCCCTCAGCCCAAGCCCTGAGAGCCCAAGTCAGCTGACATGGGCCAGCCATGGATCTTTTATTCCAGCATAGATGTATCCAAAGAGGCCTAACCTGGGCATACTCCCTTTAAATAATACATACTGCCAGACCGAGTCCTAAGTGAGAGACCAGTGTTTTTGACAGATCAGTCTCTGCCCTTGATCAAAGGAAGTCTTGTAGGCTAGAAAAAGAGTTTTCAACTGCAGAACCCTAATGTGGGATCAATCAGGGCCCAATCTGATTGGAACCAAGAACTTCAGTGCTAAGACAATGTGGTCCCAGAAGCGGCTGCAAAAAGTACTTATTTATTTATTATTGTTCCCTGTTATCTTGAAGGATATCACTGTGCAATTGATTTCACATAAGAAATAGTCTGCAGATCCACTGATCTATCACTGGCAGATGACAGTAGAGCAGAAGCTCTTTATGACCTGATGTGAAGGTGTTCACTCACTGCAGATGTGTCTCCTTGTGACTAGGTCTGGGAATTAGCTCTTGTCCTGTCTGGCACCCCCTCCTGTTGGTTGCTCGTCCAATGGCCACTCTCTTTGGGACATGGGGTGCTCCCTCTTTGTAACTCTGCCGTCTGGTCAGGTCACTATATAGTTCTCCCCTTCCAGAGTAAAGTCCCACCGGATTATCTGTCTGCATGTCTTTTCAGGTAGTCTTCCCTTCTGACTCTAGGTCCTGTGACACTTACCTGTCACACATGACTTCAGAAATAAAGTACTGATGCCCATGTTTAGACCCCTGATGCCTTATCATAGACTTGGACATTTTTAAAACTGGGGTATTAGCTTTAGACTAGACGTTTTAGCCATTTGCAGAGCCAACAAGTAGTGAGGCTCTGAATGTGAATCAGTAGAGACTGGAGTTCTCTCAATCTGGGCCTGAGAACAGGTTTATGAGAATTTAGTACCAATGCTGTTTAGCACTCAAGGGCTGCTGGGTTAGGGAACCCAGATGAAGGTTTTCAAAGCCCACTGAGGTTATTCTAGGTCCTAGACAGAACTTTTGGAAAACCTGAACTATACTACTGATTTTATCTGGAGGGACTCCCAGAAAGGGAATGTCTACAGCTTCAGGCTCTTGGAGTAAACCATTGGTAGATAACACTTCGCAGTAGTATTTAAATGAGAGTAGGATAGTAGACCCAGATTTTTTAGGGTTGCTGATTTAGCAAATCCCAAAGGATCAGGGAACTATAGTGACACCGACAATAGAAAATAGGCTGTGGATCTATGTTCTCAGAACCACACTCAGACAATATAGCAAATGAGCCAGTTATGCTAGACATAAAGTATCACAATGTGAGATTCTCTTGAATCTGTGACAAATCAGGGAACTGTGGTGAAAATAACGTAGGTATAGATCTCCTTTAGCAAGTGGTAGTATAGAGACTATGGACCATGCCAGCACTGGATCCATTTGTTCTGAGCAAATCTGGGGATTTCAGTATTGTTGATACTGAGCACGAAGAAACTTTTCCAAATGGTTTACTCAAGTTAACAGTTCTGGATCTTGCCACTGAACTACATTGGTTCAGATGGATCATAGGATCCTATTGCCACTTGAGCTGGGTGTGGAGTTACTTCAGCTAAGGCTGACTTTAATGGCACTTTTAAGTAAGTGGCTCATCAGAGTCAATTGTCCTGAACCCTCGGCACTATTTCCTTTGACGCAAAAACAATTTTTTTCAGTTTGTTGGAAAATTCAATTTTTGTTTTGGGTTGACCCGAAACAAAAGTTTTTTTAATTTTTTGGTTTAGTCATCAAACTGAAACATTGGTTATTTGCACAGCTCTAGTTAAGGCATCTTGGCTGAGCCTTTCCTTGGGACACAGGACTCTGCAATCCAGCCACCATACACCTTAAAACTAGTACTTTTGCTTTCCCGAATGCCCTCAGTCACTTACATACACTACCATAGAGATCCACCTAGCTGTGGGCACTCTGGGATTCTAGTTAAAGCCCTCTGGTAACAAGGTGGCAGGAAAGCCAGGATTGTAGGCTTAGCAAAGGAATTTCTTAACCACAGAAACTTTATTCTTATAAAGTACTTGAGAGATACAGATCTTTATAAAATATTAGTCATGAGATGCCTCCTTCACGCAGACTGAACAGAGACACTGGATTTATGGCTTATTACAACAATCTATAACCCACTAACAACCCCCCCAGCTCCTTTCCTCCCCCTTTCCTCCATATGAATGGAAGGGTGTTAATGGGCCACTTCACTTTGAATGGCCCCTTGAAATATGTGTTAACTACTTATGCTACACAATCTGTTCCATCATGTATTTAGCTGTGACACGTAAGTTTCCCAGACCTGATGAAGAGCTCTGTGTAAGCTCCAAATCTTGACTCAGGCTGCGCAGAATCCCTCCTGCCCTTTCTCTCCATTCAGTCCTGCTTACATGTGGTGATGATCTGCCCACCCCTACTCAGAACAGCACGCTTCTTAAAAACAGTCTACTTCTGCCATATGTCCAGGCTAAGAAACTGCAGATCCACCAGCTATGCTAGTAATCTAAAATCCCTTGCCCCATGGGGCTGGGCCAGCATTTGAGGGACAATCAAAGTTAATGGCTCCAGACTACTCTGTGATAGCTTCTCAGTTAATGCTCCTTAAACACGGTATCAAACATCTTTTCTGGGCAGGCCACCTCTCTGGAATGCATTACAACAGGGGTTCCGAAACTCAGTTCGCAGCTTGTTCAAGGTAAGCCCCTGGAGGGCCACGAGACGCTTTGTTTACCTGAGCGCCCGCAGGTACAGACACTCGCAGCGCCCAGTCGCCGTGGTTCGCCATTCCCGGCCACTGGGAGCTGCGAGCAGCTGTACCTGCGGACGCTCAGGTAAACAAAGTGTCTCGCGGCCTGCCAGGGGCTTACCCTGAACAAGCCATGAACCAAGTTTGGGAACCCCTGCATTACAACAACCTTGTCTTGGGCAAAGTTAGACATGAGAGTTCAGATCATAATACAAAATGTAGATTATAATCTGATACAGACATATCTCACTATCACATCTTCAATTAACACTGCTGGCTAGAAAAACTCCACTCGACGCAAGGGGGAATATGCAGAGGTTACTCGAAGAACTAATTATAACATTAAATAAAACTAATTTTCATAACAAGTGACATTTTATCTGCTTTACCTAGAAAGTACAAAGGATGACAAACTCTAGTCTAATTTTTCTCCCATTTCTAGGCTGAGGGAAGATACTATCTCTTTTTAATATGTATTTATACAGATGTCTAACACAATGAGGCTCTGCTCCTTGATAGGGATCCTTAGGTAGCTCCCTTAATACAGATAAATCCTTTCTTTTAACAAGAGAAACTCTTCTATAGCATTTTTCAAAATAAAAGTATATAAAAAAAGACTTTTTAGAAAAGGAGATTTTTGAGCAATTTAAATTGAGCATGAAGTTTCTTACTCTAAAAAAAGTTTCAACTTTATTTGCACTTCAATAGGTTTGGCTGATAGGAGGCTGGTCAAATTTTCTTCCCAGACCCATTATTATTATGTAGTATTTATATTACAACAGCACCAATCAGGATCATTGTAATAGGTACGATACAAACACATATCAAGAACACTACCACTGTTCTGAACAGCTTATGAATGAGGGTGCCAATCCTGCAAACACTTAGGCACACAAATAACTTTATGGCAATGGCAATATCACTAAACTTAGTCATACTACTTTTATGCTTAAGTGCTTCCAGGATCAGATTCTAAATTGAGGAGTGGTTGAGGTTTCTTCTGTGATATTGAAGCAACAGATCATTTCATGCTAAAGAAACTCAACAATCTCCTTTCTGAAGGGATTCTGAAACATTTTTAAAGGAAATTTAAATTCAAATTCACATGAATTATACATTAATTCTTAATGTACAAGTCAAAAATTGGAAGAAGTAAATTTTCCTCAGCAAAATAGCTCTGCCACACATAGCATTGTCTATTCTTAGGTTTGCTAATGTGTACCTCAAAAATGCATATTACTTTTTAATTTACTACATGTGTGTTAAATATAGTGACAATACATGCACAACAAAGCAGAGTTTAAATTGCTATAGGAACCTCATCTTTTTAATTTCCCAAATGTTATGCTTAATTTCCCAGCCTCAGAACCAGATTCTACAATCTCTAGTAACATGAGTATTGCCATGGATTGAAGTGGAACTATTAATCTGAGGGTTGTTGAATTAGGCTCTTAATCTTGCATTACAATTAATTTTTTTTTATTTAGAATTATTTTATATATAGGGCTGTGTCCACACAAACCACGTGTATACGTATAAAAGCATTACTTACACTGTTGAGAAAAATATTAAATGGGGTTTAGTATTCAGTTGCTCTTTAACCAGCAGGCATGCGCATTAATATCTAACTAGGAAAAACAGTTGAGAGTTTATTTCAATGTACATCTATCACAACCTCTAAGCAAATATAGAAAAAATAATTTTTAAGTCACTTGCATTCATCAAATTGAAGATTAACTATCTCCTATACACTTGCTTTCTGAATCCTATACACCAATCTCTTCCTATCATTTTCTCTAGCATTGTAGGCACTACATCTGTGCTGCAGAAAATATATATTTTCTCACTGCAGAACTCAGAGGGAGCTAGAATTGATGAAGACATTAATGCTCAGGAAGTCTGACAAACTGTGTAACTGTTTTAAATCCAGATATGTTAAGAACTGACATCAAACCCAAACAACTCAATTCTTGTTTTTAGCCCCCAGTAAAGGCCTGTTCTTATCTCTACTTTGAAAAGTTATATTATAATATCACCAGCAAGGTCTCAGCAGATATATTTGTTCATTGACTGTACCAAGGCGATATCTAAATTTTGAAAGAAACTTCTCTGCACACCTGTTAGTGTCACTGTCTTCCTTTTCACATTCAACTCTGCAAATCTTAATGTTCTGGTTGTGTCGCTGATTTTCCATTCTTTTTAGCTGTCCTTGTCAATCTTTTGACTAAAAATCTCAGTTCCACCCTTATTCCTCTCATTTACATCTTTCCTCATTTTCTGCATTTGATTCAGCCAAATCCAAGGGCTTCTAGATTCTTTGCATCTTGTTTACTCTGGTCACTGAAGCATCATGCTTGTTTTCACAAGAGGCCATTAATAATTGCAGTCTGTCTACTTGAAGGATTTTAAGAGCTGTTTCAGAACTCTCTACTGCTGGTAAAGGAAGATGTCCTGAATTCTGTGTGGCCTTTACTCAAGAGATGAATAGGGTAAAGAAATCCACTTTGTCACTTACTCTGTGGCATCTCCAGCAATCTGCAGAGGTTCTAGTATCAATTCTGATTTCGACCAGCAAGAAAGTATCCAAATCTGAATCAATACAGAACAACAGAATATTGCTCTTAGATCAGGAATAGTCACACTCACACCCAGCTCTTTCATCGGAGAGGTCAACTGTCCTCCTAAAAAATATTCTTTATAACCTGGTTCTAGTAAAGAACGTACTTGTAAAAAGGGACACCAGCCTGGATACTAGGCCAAAACCCCAGATGGGTGATGAGGTCTTAAAGCTACTGAAAGCTTTATGTTGGAAATAGATTTACTTACCTATTTTACAATCACATGACTGTCACTGCAGTGTGATGAGTACACACTGGAAAAGCACAACAAGCTGGTAATGACTACAGTGTAAGTGCCTCTCAGACAGCTGAACAGACAGCAAGATACGCATGATAAAAAAATTCTCAACCTATGGAAATGCACTGGCAAGACCAAAATAATCTTTCCACATGAGCACAATTGAAACTAGTCCTTTGATCTGTGGTAACATTATTTTAAAATGTATCAACTACAAACATAAATAATCTAACATCAATCAGCAGATACCTTGTATCATAAACACTGATAATAATGAAAATAAGCTAGAGGTCCTTATTAACTAAAACCTTCACATAGTAAACATGGTGCGATAAAATTAAAAGAATGACCAACTTTCTGTATAGCTAATTTCAACATTTAGAACACAATCAGACTTAAGAATATTGATTTAAAGATTTCTGAAAGGAAATAAGAGCAAAACTTTCATCCCACTATCTGAATTCCCACCAAGAATTGGCTTCATTTTAAAGAAATGAAGGCTGAGACACAGAATGAACAAATCAAGGCTGCCAAAGCACTCCATTATGGCTGGTTATTTCAGCATGTCTAAGGAGGATCATCCATTATTCTGAGATATCACAGTGGAGAAATGTGCTGTAATATATGTAGACACAATGGATCTTCTATGACCGCATATTCAGAAACTCCTAACTTTGTTTGCCACTTCTCAATGCTACCTTAAATTATGATGTTACTTGCAAGGCCCAGCATATTTCCCAACAGAATCCACCACTTGCCACAGAACTGTGCTCCAGAATCTAAGCTTTCAAGTTAAAAAAAGTTACTAGTTATGGTTACAAAAAAACCCGGTGGAAACCTCAATCAATTGTAAATCATTGTATTCCTGAGTATGTAGACAGCCAAAACAGGGGTGGGCAAACTACGGCCCTGGGGCTGCATCTGGCCCTCCAGACATTTTAATCTGGCCCTCGAGCTCCCACCGGGGAGTGGGGTCCAGGTACAGTATGGCTAGGGTTACCATACGTCCGGATTTCCCCGGACTTGTCTGGCTTTTTGGTACTCAGATCCCCGTCCAGGGGGAATTGCCAAAAAGCCGAACATGTCCGGGGAAATAGGGAAGCAGCATAAGCCAGGGTCCGCCTGGCTCCAGCACGACCCGCAGGGTCCGCAGCACAGCACAGCCGCCCGGCTACGTTGTAGCGAGCTCGGACAGGGGAAGGGGGGGGGACGCAGCCGCAGAAGGCGGCGAAGGGGCCGCTGCTGCCCCCGGAGGTCGGGCGGACCGCACACCCCAGCCGAGCTCACAGGACCACAGGAGGTTGGGCCCCAGTCAGCGGCTCAGGCTTCCCTCGCGGGCAGGGACTCCCCGGCCACAGACGGACCCTTCCTGCGGCCCCGTCACCCCGCGCAGCAGGAAGGAAGCCGCGGGGGAGTGCGGCGTGTGCCGGGGCTGCAGGGACCCGAGCTGCCCCGGTCGCTGCTGAGCGTCTGAAGCCCCCACCAGGCAGAGGCTGCCGGGTGAGCGGGGGAGCAGGGCAGGTGGGGGGGTGCAGAGGCTGCAGGGCGAGGAGGAGCAGGGCAGGCAGGGGCATAGAGGCTGCAGGGGCAGAGGGGCGCAGGGGCAGGGCAGACAGGGGGCGCAGAGGCTGCAGGGGCGGAGGGGTACAGGGGCTGCAGGGCGAGGAGGAGCAGGGCAGGCGGAGGGGTGCAGAGGCTGCAGGGGCAGGGCAGGCAGGGGGGCACAGAGGCTGCAGGGGTGGGGGGGTGCAGAGGCTGAAGGGCGAGGAGGAGCAGGGCAGGCAGGGGCATAGAGGCTGCAGGGGCAGGGGGCACAGGGGCAGGGCAGGCGGGGGGGTGCAGAGGCTGCAGGGTGAGGAGGAGTAGGGCAGGCAGGGGCATAGAGGCTGCAGGGGCAGGAGGAGTGCAGGGGCTGCAGGGCAAGTGGGGAGCAGGGGGCACAGACGCTGCAGGGGCGGGGGGGTGCAGGGGCTTCAGGGCAAGTGGGGAGCAGGGAAGCACTTAGCAACCCCCAACCAAGATCAGAGCGGGAGGGAGGAGGGGGAATGCGGGGTGCTCAGAGGAGGAGGCAGAGTTGGGGCAGGGACTTTGGGGAAGGGGTTGGAATGGGGGTGGGGAAGGGGTGGGGTTGGGCCGGGGCCAGGGAAGGGGCGGAGTTGGGGCAGGGGCGGGGACGGGTCCCTGTGGAGTGTCCTCTTTTTTAAATGTTTGAATATGGTAACCCTAAGTATGGCAACACAATGTCATGTAGAAGCAGAAATCAGGAAACCTTTACAAAGTAAAAAACATTACATGCAGCTACAGCCAAAACTGTATTGCACACTAAAAAGACTCTGTATAATACTCAAGAGCATAATACTGTATTACTATGGTAATCAATTCATCTGTTCACACGTATATTACCAACTCAGGGCTTGTCTACACTGCCCCACAGTTTGGACTAAGGGGGTATGAATTGCAGTGTGCAAAGTGCTGCACTGTAACTCCCCTGTGTGGACGCAGTGGGTGCAAACTAAAGGTTCCTAGTTTGTGTTAATATAGTCCTGTTTGAAGAGGATTATGTCAACATGAAGGAACCTTTTAGTTTGTGCCTGCAATGTCCACATGGGGGAGTTACAGCGCAGCACTTTGGTCTGAAGTGCGGGGCAGCACAGAGCTAGCCTCAGACTAACATGAGGCACTGTATGCGTCTTTAAAATAATGTGAATTACATTTATCATCATTTTGTCTTTTGGCCTTCAATGCAATCTGTTAAAATCATTTTAATGGATTTAAGCTATTTTTTGTTAGGAAAACAACTGCAACCAGTGCTGAATATTAACTCAAAGTTCCAGAATCATTTGAGTAACTATAGCTAAGGGTTCAGAATATGATTTCTAGGGTTTATCTAACATGGAAAAGGACTCAATCTCAGTGCACTGGGTTTTGCAAAGCCTTAAAAAAATAGTTGAACAATTTTCTCATTAGATTTAAGGAAATAAACAGGGTTTTATTTCTGAGGCTTTTTAAAATTCCATATGAAAAGTCACTTGTTTCATAACCTGGACTCTGGCAAATACTTAGCGAAGGTACTAATGCAGTGAAACACAATGAAACAAAAATCTTAAAGAATTAACTACTATATGATTATTAAAAAAAACAGTTACTTCCGGGTACTTCAACTATTCAGCACTAGACAACAATGACGACTTAGGCTGTGTCTACACTGCCACTTTCAGCCCTAAAACTTTAGTCGTTCAGGGCTGTGAAAACTTTAATCATTCGGGGTGGTTATATTTTATCGTCAGGAGAGCTCTCCCCCAGCGATAAAGCGTGACTACACTGCCCATCTCACAGCGCTGCTGCGGCCACGCTGTAACATGGGCAGTGTAGACATACCCTAAAAGGAAGGGGACATTGCCTGACAATTTATAACCAGCTGGAGAGCTGAGTGCCGAAAGTGAAGTGAAGAGCCCTTACCTGCCAGGTAAATTCTGCCCTTGTAGTCACTATTGCTATAAACAGATAAAGGCACAAATAAAAATAATTACACTGTCATATGGTGACAAATTGAACTGTTTCTAAGAATAAAGTATTATTCAGAGTGTTAGTCTTTCCCCAGCAAATAAAGATCAGTACAGGTACCAAGAGGAAGGCAGGACTTCAGTATTAACATTTTATTTGTTTTATAATTTTCTATTTCACCGGATCAGCATTTGCTTAAAACTGAGTTAGTTCAAGACTTTAAGTGCCTTAAATCAAATCTGTTGCAACTCAGTGGCAATTGTGAGATCGGGGAGAAAGGGGGCATAGAAATTGAGGTTAACAACCATGTACATTAGAACCTACACTTAAGCTGAATGTACATTTCTCGAATACCCAATGACAGCTGCCAAATGTCATCTCGAAAAGGGTTTTACTCCTATAAAACAGATGAGAATAAAGCAGTTAAAGAAACATTAACCTCTACATTTTCAAACACCTGTATAGCGTTTTAGCAATATGATCCCCTTTCACTTTAATTGGAGGTGCACAAAGTCTTGCACAGTGACTGGAACTTATAGCACTAGGTTTAACCTGAGCTCATGAAATCAAAGAAGTGCTATTTCCATCATAAATCTGGACAATTTTTATATTGTTGTTTATAGCACATATGGTGCATACAGTATGACCCTCCATTACCCTCCATTGTTCTGAGACACACATTACTTGTAGCTAAGGGATGGAGTGATGGTATTTTACTTTATAATACCTCAAGGGTCAATTTTCTATTAGTGTATTAGTCCAAGGAATAGTGTAAATCTCCCAGGAGCAAACAGAATACACAACAGTTTGACCAATGTGGCTAGAGCAGTCACAGTGAATCAAGGATTTAAGAATAAGTGGGATTATGCATATTCGGTTTCCTTTAGGATTTCAATTACACAACTGCTAATCCACTTCCCTCCTAATATGGATTCATAAGGCACTCTTCTTTCTAGGGTTTCTGGAAGTGCAGTAGTCTACACAGTAAAGTTTAATGATTCAAGTTAGTTTTGTTCTGGTTAATGTTCGCAGTACAGTATTTTACTAAAAAGCGTGGGTGATGGAAGGATAAAAAAAGACAACAAGGGAAAAGGAAGAGAGAGAGAATGAATGAACAAAGAGCATACAAATGAGGGGAGAAGAGACAACAGATCAAGAGGAAAGAAATACAGCCCCAACCTTGAAAAAGCAAGCATATAATTTGAATAGTGCTTTAATTTTCCACTGCACTTTGAAAATGCATTTAATTCTTTAAATCCCCATAGAGGCAGAGGCAAGTATTCCCATGCTGCAGAAGGGCAGAAAGATTTTAAATGACTTGCCCAAGGACACACAATAGGCAATGGTACAGGTGGGATTAAAACTAAGAACTTTGTCTCTCAAAGAAGACAAGAACATAAAATAAATGGGATGGGGAATCAGTAAATTCGAGAGGGGGGAAAGTGGGTGCTAGAAGCAGAAGCAACTGCTGTGGTTAAATGTGCATAACAGTTTCCATTCCATTCCTGTTTGCAGTTTCTCATAACTTTCTGAAATTTTGGGCCAAGTCCTGGCCCTTGCTGTTTTTTGCTACTCTGGCAGCTGGAAAGCCCATATAACCAGCAACCCGAGGAATCCCATAGCGTAGGGGAATCCCCAGAGGGCACAGGACCATTGTAGCGGCTCGTAAACTGCTCCCACACTGATTCTCACCTGGCCAAAGGGGTGAGGAAGGGAGTGTGCATATTAATCAGGGAACCAATATAGCCAATTCCCAGCTACCTTAACAGCTGCTTGAAAACCATGAACATTTTCTCTAGTTAATTACAAGCTAGACTGATTTTTCTTTGCAAGAGAAATAAATATGACTTCTGTTAGAGTTTGTAGATGGGATTCAATAGGATAACTTTGGCAATAGCGTATTCTTGACTGATTATATCACCTTTGATTCTGGGAAGGGGAAACTCTGCGTGAATTTTACCCTGCACTTGATCCTCAAGCAGACCGAATTACATAAAATTTAAGATATACTGCCCCCTCTTGCTCATTTCTCCCAGAGATTAATACTGATCTGAGTTAATTGTGATACTGGACATAAACAGTAAGTACAATATCATAACTACACTGTTGGAAACTCAAACTGTTCTACATCTTCACAAATTCAGGAATAAATTTACCTTGATAATCCCACCATTAATGATCAAAATTAAGCGTGTGAAGTCTGACTAGACGGTCAACAGGGAGCAGAGTATGCCAGACACACTGGGCCTCTTTCCCCAATACAAGAGGCAGATGATTCTTATGGCTAGTGAGGAAATATGGCTTTCAAAGCATCTCCATTCTTTTACTGTCTCAAAGGCCTTATGAGTAGTATTGGCCTTGTTGACACAGGAGTAATGATGACCTCATGAGACCATCAAATCTGATGGTCCCCGATGTGAGACCATATCTTATGGAGACTGATGACTGAAAGCAGATACAATAATTGTCAGAAGGAGTTCTTTCCTGGCTGGTTAACTGGCTACAAACAGTATGAAAATTGATCTGGCTTTCAAAAGGGTTGGTTCTCGAATTTTTATCACAATTGTATATATTTAGTGATCTTCAAGAGATGCAACTGAAATGGGACAGTATGAATGAAAAACTACCTATGACCATCCTGGATCCCTCAGTTTCCTCTTCTGCAGGGAACTCTTACTTTAACTTTGCTTGGGGAATTGTCTTTGCCAAGTAATGGCCAGAATACACTTTAAGCAAAGACAGGCATCCATGATTGTTGACAACTAACTTAAGGAAATCCTAGGAGATTTCTCTGATAACATTTATAAGGCAAATAGGTTACTTGGTAATCTGACATTCTTTTGGAAGTCACATACAAAAATTCTTATTAGAATACATTATGTCATCCATGCATTCAATACTGGACTTCAAGATATGAGTGACATGGTATTCCTACCAGTGGTGTGGTCAACTCAAGTTTTCTGTATCAGACACATTCCATTTTCCTATCTGGTGTGCATCTGGGAGAGATGCATCTCCCCATGGAAAAGAAGAACAGGGCAGGAAGACACTACTGGATCTACTATAGAAACTTCCAGGCAACATACTTTGGTCATTTTATGCTGTTTGTTTAAATTCTTAGGATAATTGTATCAGGAGAATGCCAGCTGTTTTCCTCTGAAGTATGAAAGGCAGATGAACCTGCATAAATTCTGATTTTACCTTTATCTAGGAACAAAGCAAGACCTTTCCTTACAGAGAATGCAGGTCTCCAGGGTTCCTGAAGACATGTTTGTGTAATGTTCTTAGTTCAATCCTCTTGAGTAACTTTACAGAAGGACTTATGGGCCTCTTTTTTGGCTCCAAATAACTGATTCACCTTCCCTCTCCAAAACTTCAAATGGGGAAAGGGTGTGTGTGTGTCTCCTACCTTTGCAGGCAAATAGCCCCCCTGAAATTACTAGACAAATTCTTGGTAGAATTCTTAGTATATCGCCTATCTCTACTGGACCTTCTGGCAAAGACTTTTGGGAATCTTCAAAATCTCCAGCTAAGTACTGATGACAGGTTTAAGAGTCAAATCTACCCTCCATGTGTTTGAGAAACTAGTCCTGCCAGTCTCTCCTCTTCTAAATTTCTGGGATTAGTTTGGGCTGAGGAACTCAAACATAGGTTGAGATGGTATGGTGAAGAAACGTGCTATCTGCACAGTGGCCTCTGAGGCTTGTCTTCACTAAAAAACTACACCTTGAAGAATTGTGTTAACAGGTTGACCACAACAGTGTAGGGAGTAACCACGTCAGTTCAACATTGTATCAGCTGATGGTGAGTAAACCCTACAATCAGACATGGGTATTCCTAACAGAAATTTCTCAAGTTGATGTTCTAAATTGTGATTTCTACTAAATACAAGCCTTGATTCTTGTTGTAGTAACTGGCAGACTGTAATTGCAAAAGGTGTTCCTTTAGCTTCTTGGCCTCCATAAACAGAGGTGGCTGGGTTTTTTTAAGAGGCCAGAGGAAGTAAGCCAAACAAGATCCCAATATATGGGGGACCTTTCATGCATTGCAACCAACCACCACAAGAGCTTCAAAGCAAAAGCATTACAAAGAAGTAAACTGCTAAATCACTACAACTAGCTCTACACGACCTTCAGACACAACAGGTATGTGTACACTGCAGCTGGATTTGCAGTGTGATTCGCAGTGCAGGTAGACAGACTCATGCTACCTCAGCTAGCATGCCAAAAATAGCAGTGTGGACACTGTGGTATGGGCAGCAGCTTGGGTCAGCTGCCCGAGTCTAAGTGCACCCGACCCTCTGGGTGCAAGCTCGGGCAACTAGCTCAAACTGCCACGGACACTGCAACAGTCACATTGCAATTTTTAATGCACTAGTTTGAGTCTATCTACCCATGCTGGGAATCACACTACCCAGCTGCAGTGCAGACATACCCAATGTCATCCAAAGGTAGTAATTCTCCTGGGAATGCAGTAAGAAATGAATCCTTGGATGAAAAAAAAATTATTTCATTATTGGTACTATTTGATTGACTGACATGAGAGAACACTAACCTTACAAGGCAACACCAATGGCAATACAGTCACTGAACTACTGGTTCTTTCTTTAAATTAGGCAAAGTTCTAAATTTCTTCCTGTTTCACAATCATCCATTGTTACTTAAAATGTTTACTGCTGACAGTAAGAAACGAAAACCAATTCCATAAACATTAAATTTATTCAAATGTACTCGACTGCAGTATAGTTAATAAGAAACAATGAAAATTGATGTGAACCTTCTTATTGGAAATTATACTGAAATGTGACACTATTTCAATATAGATACAAGACATACTTTTGAATAAAAAAAGTACCGCAAGATCTTTTTTGTGTTGATTTTGCAAGAGGAGAGAAAGTTGCTTGCAATTGAGTATCATTTACCCCTTATTTTACTCTTAGCTTAAGACTGTTTTCTGCTGAGATGATTGCTGTACAGCCACATTAGAAGATACAATTCCTACCCCAAAAGTTTACAATCTGAAAAGAAAACACACAAATGAAGACAAGGGGAACATAAACATATGCACGAAGTCAGATAAACAAACACCTTACTAGTTCCATACTCTTTTTTTAATCCTTCTCCTCCTGCCCCCAAGAGAAACAACATACGAAGGGTATATAAATTCATGGAAATGTTCATGGATTCATTTGTTTCAGTGACACAGAATACACACTGGCCCAGATTCTCAGCTAAGTGACTATGCAGATACACATTATTTGAGGGCCCAGACCAGTATGTTCATCAAAGCCAATTCACTATTTTTTAAAATTGATTTCTGACTTTGTTATGCTTCAACTGGCTCTTGGGTACACTTTGATCATTTTTGTTTAGGAACAACGGTCTTTGCAAAATACATATAGCCAGAAGAAATAGCTTGAGTAGCCTAATCATAAGGTTTGGAATACTTCCTTGCCACGGCAGATCCAAATCCTGGCAAAACTGACTCAGTACTTCATCCTTCTGACACAGCTAAAATAAGTACTATTACATTTATCGTGTAAGTTTCTCTTTGAAGACCTTTACTAACAACACCCAACTGTTACACAGTGGTTTTCAACAGTAGATAAAGGTTTTGTCCACTCTGCCTATGCCTTTCAAAAAGACAGAGGTTTCCCCAGGTTTTAAGAAAGGATTTGAAGAAAGATAAGGAGGTGGGCTTTTTGTTTTTGTTTTAAACAGGGAGTTCCTCCCAAACATAAAGAGCAGCCTGGGAGAAAGCATGAAGGCGCCTCAGGGAAAAATGGATGAAGGGAAAATCTTTGGCAGAGCAGGCAAACAGACAGTACGCTAGGGTTGGTAGGCGTGAGTCAAGTCATGCAGGGCCTCAGAGGTGAACAAAGTACAGGTCTGTCACATCTGCTGGGGTTACGATCCGCAGTCAGCACGTAAAGCGAAAATCGCGTATAGTCAAAATTACATTGAGTGTAATGGCGGGCGGAATCGCCCGCACTACAGGTACAGTATTAAAATTGTTATTTTTCTCTTTATTTTGTTTTTGCCGACCGCGTAAAGCTGAAATCGCGCATGTTAAATGCGCGTAAGATGCGAACGACCTGTAGCTGGTGTTCCATGTAGCAGAAAAATGGGAGCAAGTGGAGGGATGCAAAGGGAAATGACATAGAGTAACAAGCCAAGAAGATGACCCCAGCAGTGGTGTTTTGAATTAACTTGAGTGGGACAAGTTTGCTTTTGTCATGGCTAGAAAGGAGAAGGTTGTAGCAGTCAAGACATGACATGACGAGTGGGCCTGGATGATAGCTTTGGTGGATCACACACAAGTAGAGGGGAACAATTATTTAATTTGTTTTACCTGTGTTTCTATTAACTTTGCACAGACAAAACTACTTAATATATTAATACCAGTTTTTACATACTACCCCCATTAACCAAGATTCTCTAATAAGTGATAAACTCTAAATGAACTTGCTAAAATGTGCAGTTTTTTCCAAACTCTTTAGTGGCGAAATCCAAATAGTTTTCTAACCTTATCATGTCGTTGTTTCACATACAGCAGCTGTTTCACTAACAAAACCATTCTGCTAAAATGAAATGAAATTAAAATCAGTTTCAGTTTAAAAAACTGAAAACCTGTTTCCGTTTTGTGCAATAATTGACTTTAACTGTCTGGCTGGAACCAACTATTTTGTTGAAGTGAAACTAAGTGAAATATCTATATTAAATTAATAAATAGTTTAGTTTTATGCAAGAACTTGCATTAAGCAAGATGATTTCAGATGGGTTCGACTGTACACCATTTGCCATTTTTTATATGTGAGAGTCACATGGTGGACCCATTTAATGTATTGTTTACTTTAACCTTTGTTCCAGCTCAATACTACTGGCTAGGTAGTATGGTTATCAGGTATTTGTGCATTTAACTAATCCTTCCTACTTGAAATATTTTACATTTGTTTTTACTGAAACTCAATTTATTATGCTGCTGTTGTTTAGTGACTCCACAATTCTCCCATATAACTTTTTTTAGTAAAATGTTTATTTCCTTTTGCTGAGATAACATTTAAAAATTCTTCCACTCTGTGAAATTCTGCTCTGAACATCTCACTTTTTGGGGTTCCTCCAGCTAAACAAATGCAGTCACCACAAACTCCAAACTTCACACCTACATATTTTCTTTTAACATCTGAGACACAGGCCATATTTGAAATTTAACAATTAAACAACATCAGTTCCCCTTATTTGGCATAACTGAATTGATCTGTGCCAAGAGTAGATGACCGCTGTCAAGTTCTGTCAACTAATTCCATTTCTGTACACTGCCAGCCCCATCTCCCTGACTCGCTGCTCTATTTCTCAGAGACCAGGAGAAGCTAGGGAGGTAGACAGTCTGGGATCTCCTAGGCTGAGAAATTGTGCTGTGGGATTTACGCTTGAGCAACCTTAACTCTAAATTTTGCTTTTAGGGACTGATAAATTCAATGTACAAACACTTAACTTGTGTATATGTGCATATAACTAGGTTCTGTAGCTATTTCAGAATTATGAATGTCTGTGTTAGAGTGGAGTATTAACAGACTCAGTGTATGCAACCCACAGGCCTACACACCTAAGGAGTTCATTGGATGGTAGTTCAGAAATGATGATGAGACATGACTTAGGGGAAACTTTGTGAATATATAGAATAGTTGACTCGGTATCACCCAACTTAACACTGCTGGGTGTTGTCTGGAGCATTCTAGCTGCTCTCAAAAACCCAAGAAGAAATTCTTTTACATGAGAATATCTTAACAGCTATTGCTGGTCTGATAAAGAGAGGGGTTAATATATATACAGCAGTTATCAAGTAATGTGACAGATTTTAAAGCCAAATCCTTCCCTTTGCACCAAGCCAGAGTATCTGATCTTAGCACAGGAGCAGCAGTGGCACTGTTCCCTGGCAACTCCTGCTCTCCCAATTCACGGGGTACCATGGATTCACACTAGCTGATCAATCCACTGCCCCTCTGCTCCTCTCCCAGCCCCCACATTCAGGGAGTCCTCATGGAGCTGAACTCCACGACATGCAGTATGGACCACTGAGTTGGTGCCACACATCTTACCCCTTCCCACTCACTCCATGTATATAGAGTTGAACACCACCAGTTACTGAGATTTAGGGCACTCCTCCAGTTGGGGACAGGATATGGCACTTAGATTGAGAGTAGAAAGTCAAAAGAACTTTACAGAAGCTGAAGGGAAACAAGTTGATCAAAGGAGAGACATTGGAGTCAAGACAATGAACCCTGAGTATTCTCAATCTTCATAGAAAAATAGTGTCTTGACCTAGGCCCCATGAACATGCCCCAGAATTGTGCTCCAAAATTAAAACTTTAGGTTTTTTTTTTAAATGTTTTTAGGCTTAGACTGAAAATTGAAAATGTGAAATGAACATAAACTGATGCAGTGTTCCAAGTCTGCCAGACATGGCTGAAACAACAGCTCTAAGACAGGTACGAACAGTTCCCAGTTCACCCTATTAACATTATTGTTATATGTTGAGTCAGGAAAGCTCAGGATCACAGAAATCTATCGTGGAACAGCCTAAGGGTAGCCTGGGTAACAGAAATGGAACAAGTCAAAGAGTATTTTTAACCCCATGATAATTTATTTCTATACTTTATTAATTATGTTGTTATAACAGTTATCTGCCAAAGTATCAGTGATCCCCCACAGCTTTACATTACCTGCATATTTGAGCTGTGTACTGAACTCCTCTCTCCAACTCAACCAAGCTAGTTAATGGACCACAAAAGACCCCTTCTTACACTACTTTTCTGTACCATGCTGTTCCTCACATCTCTAAGCAACAGTCTCTGTGCCTTTTTTGTCCACCTGAACATTTTAACTCTGTTTTCAACATTGCAGCTAAATGCACTAGGTAGTGACATAAAAATCTATTAAAAACTGTGATGGGCTAACCTCTTCTGTTGCCCTAGGCAGAGACCGAAAACACGGTCTTTCCTCCCTGCCCCTCAATCTGTCTCTATCTAAGGGCAGCAACTGAGCCCAGTAGTAATTCCAGTAGTATACTAGGGTACCACTGCCAAATATGGAAATCTGCAAGTATATATTAGCGTATGAGCGATCCGACCACAGTCTCCTGCCTGCAGAAACCAGCCTTTGGGTGTCCAGTCAGTAGATCTGACTGGACACCCTCAGGTCCCCATTTTCCGGTCGAAATCTGGACACTTGGCCACCCTAACTGGGGATGGGGGAGGAAGTAGGATTAAAGGTGGAGCTGGGCCGGGGCGGAGAGGCAGTGAGGGCAGAGCCAGGCTGGGGGCAGAGCAGGGGGCAGAGTGGAGCTGGGGGCGGATCTGGCCTGGAGGTGGAGCAGGACTGGCCTGGAGGCTGAATGAGGTTGGTGGCAGAGCGGGGCTGGAAGCATGGTGTTCCCTTCCTGCCTACCCATGGGGGCTGGCCCGAGCCCTGCCGCGCAACGCCCCCCTCCCCCCGAATGTTCCTCTGCTGTTTTACACACTGTTCCCACTGTTTTACACACACACACACACACACACACACACACACACACACACTCTGCTTGTTCCACATCAGAGCACAACTAGAAATACCCTAGTAGATACAGTGACATTTCATACACTATGCTTTAGAAGCAAATAAGCCTCCCAGAAATCTCTGTTAATTCCACAGAACACTACGTAGTAAACAAATATTCCTGGTTGACAGTATCACCAGTCACACAAATTCAAACAATCATTGAGGAAGATTTTCTAAATTCAATTGAGACAGCTTTAAAAATAGAGCTGGTTTTGGTTGTGTGAACCTGAATGCTCAAAAATACATACCAGTCAGGGCAATATCTTCAACATCTTTTAAATAGCTCTCTCATTATATATTATGTAATTAATTATGTTTTACTTCATTTAGATAAATGCAGCAATTTTATTTAAAAACACTGGCCTGCAGTATTTTCTAGCTTGTCTCTAATAAATATATTTTAGAACAAAAGTCCTAATTCAATATTTTTTAAAAATTTGCTATGACTTATTACACTAATATCAACAGTTAAGCAAAATAGTATTAAGCTATTAAAACAATTATATGATTCACTGCGGGATTCTGAAATGAGATCTAGACAGAGCAGCATCAGTTGCATGTAAAATATTGCAAATTTTAAGTACAGTATTTCACGCATTCAAATATAATGTTTTGCATATATTTGGCAGTACTCAGAACTCCTAATGTAGTACTAGTGGAATAAACAGAACCCATTAGCTTTAGAAAATACATATTTGTATGAGGCAGGAAATAAACCAATCTTACTGTGATTAAAGAAAAAAAAATACCAGCAATACAGACCATTTCTTATGCACTTAGTACAAAAAGAATCTGAAGTAGGTAAAACAGCCTTTTCAAAGGAAAAATGTAATCCACCAATAGCCAACTAGGACAAAACTATCACTTAACTATTGAGCTTTGCTCTAACTAGCCCTCTGTGGATTACAGTAAAGCCGTTTTACCTGCTTTACAATAGGTTTGAAAGACACGACTTAGTAAAATATTTTGTTGTACATCAGGCAGACATCACCCGAAAGCATCCCAGGACAGTGAGATGGACTGCAGTGAATGTCTGACCTGCAGGTTCTTAGTTCAGGCTAAAGATCTTTGAAATCTGAGGTGTCAGGGGGAGGGATAGCTCAGTGGTTTGAGCATTGGCCTGCTAAACCCAGGGTTGTAAATTCAGTCCTTGAGGCGGCCACTTAGGGATTTGGGGCAAAATCAGTACTTGGTCCTGCTAGTGAAGCCAGGGGGCTGGACTCGATGACCTTTCAAGGTCCCTTCCAGTTCTAGGAGATAGGATATCTTCTGCAAAAAAAAAAAAAAAAATCAAGAACTGCTTCTGTTTTTTTTTTTTTTTTAAACCTGTTGTGTTATGTGTGTGTTTTTATTAAAGTAATTCTCTCAATTTTGGTGTGTTTCCCTATTTGATTTGGATCTAATCACACCTATCTCCAAAAGTACATTTGATGGATGAGAGGATAACAAGGAACTTCTTCCCTCACAGTGTACCATAACTGGGCTGCAGACGTTAGGAATGGTAAGGGAAGTGGTAGCGCCTAGCATTGCCTATTGCACTACAGACCATCAAAGAAGATGTTTCTGAGTGGGGGCAAACCACTATCCCACGTCTCTCTCCACTCACCATTGTATATTGTAGAAGTTTTGGTGACCGGGCACTGAGACGGTAGGTAGACCAGAATTCATACATATGTTCGGTGGGAAATAAAATACATGGGTTGTAGTGCCACCATGCATTCCTGTTTCAATAGCACTCAGCATATGAACCAGGAAACAGGGTTTAGAAAACTGCCAAAAAATTTCCAATTTCCAGGTTTATATGCATGTAACATTTTCCTAGGAATTCAAGGGTAACTTGTGTGTGCAATGTACATTAGTGACTAATCCAAATACTGATTATATTTCCTGCAGAGCACTGTCAAATAAACTATCACCTGCACAGTTTGTCAGAGCAAGGACCAAATCTTTCTGTTGATCATATACAAGGTTAGTAAAAGGATGGAAGGACAAAGTACATTTGCTTTGAAGGAACTTAGCACCTCTGCATACAGTAGAAATAATGATCTCATACTTGGGTCTTTAGCAAACTCAAAATCAGGGTCAGATTCACCTTCTTTACAGTATGTTTCAATTTGATATCATGTTTTGATCTGGCTTGTTTTTTACTTGTATCTATTTATGCTTTTGGATTGCTCCCACAAGTCAGGAATTCACAAAATTATTAATAAAAAACCCAGCATAGTTCTGCTGTATGTTAAAAAGACATCTTGATGGATGTTGGCACCAGACCAGAGATGGGAAAACAAGTATCTTCCATTATCGCGCCATACATAAATACATCTATGCCCAGGTGATCCCAGCTCCAGTTCATAGTGGACAAGTCCATGCCACAAAAACCACTACGACTGGCAATTAATGGACATCCTTCTTGCAAGTCTCAGCAGAAAGGCCAAGGATTGGAAAATAAACTCCTCATGATTCTCACCAGGCCGGTATGGTGGCACATTGGCAGAATCATGTTGAAAAGCCTGCATGTGCTATACCTGTTACGGCAATAAACACAAGGCTTCAGACTCCCGTGATATAAATCCAACATCTTTCACAGCATTAAATTCACAATCCAAGTTTTAAAATATATTTTGTAAATCACTACTAAACAAATTAATGAAATACTTCCTTTTTATATCGGTGGTTCTACTAGTACTGTCACAAAAAACCAATCCACCAAGAGTTCTCAACATAATAATATGGGATATTATAGGGGTTCACATTTGCAGTCTCAAACAAAAGTGCTATTTGGACTACTTGTTGGAAATACAGTATGTGTGTGTGTATATCTATATCTATATCTATATGTATAGATATAGATATATATTCCAAATAATTGATATCTGAAAGAATATATTTGGCATGTAAAACATAGCAAGTGATTACATTTTAAACCAATGAAAACATGGATTTCAGTGGGATTCTGCCTTTAAAATTGAAGCTTGCACTGACTTTTGTAACATTATACACAACAACTAGATTAAAAGAACATTAAGTTTGCAAAGTCCAGCATTCAAAAGCTAGGAAATGCCAAAATTGAGGTTGCCTGTGCAACCTTAATTTGGCCTACTTGTGTGTATGCATTATCTGAAATCAATCTTATAATGGGATGTGTTGTGCAACTTTAATAATAGGGATGTCAACAGCCCTGCCTATAATTCAATATTTGTCAGAGAATTTTTTTTCTATTTCCCCAAAAGCAACAGTTATTCTGTCAAACAACAGTTGAAAGTATGATGCTCTAAACTCAGCCTGTAAATTATAATGTACAGGAGATTAAACTTAAACCTAATGCTACCCTTGAACTTCAACAGCTGAGTCCTATAAATGGATACTCCTTCAGAGAGAAATCCTTTTTGCCGGGTACTATTTAAAACTACATTTCTATTAAAAACCTTGCCCGAGACACAAATTACCAGGGATACCCATCTCCCACCCACGTAATTACTATGATGTAGAGTTCAAAATGCCCCATATTAGTTTAATGCAGATATGGATGGCTTGTGCAAGGCTTTCAAGATCACTTAAATCCTGCAGCCAGGCTATGCATGAATGGGGGGTTTTGAAGCAGGTGGCTTTTGGTTTATGCAGGCCAGCTTGGAGGGCTGAATAGGGACCAGCCAAAATAAGAGGTCATGGAATCTGGGATTTTGCAGATGTAGTGGTTCTAAACACCCCACACCTTTAGCTGGCATTCTAACCCCAGGCTAGAGCTGTGGGTGGGGGGCTTGCGCTGCAGCCCAGTGCCTTGGCCTCAGGCAGGAGCAGATTTCACCTTCTCAATCTTTCTCTCATAGAGAGAAATTGCTTGTACAATTCCTAATTCAAAGTAAATGAAATGAAAAATAATGGGGAAAAAAACCAACAAAAAACAAAACACATGCACACACCCCAAAAAAAACCTGTATGTACTAAATTATCCAGAATACATAAAGTTAAAAATTAATACACCCCCAAAAAAGTAAGGTTAGTGCATGCTCTTGGCAGCTGTTAACTAATTGTCAACCAACTCTGCCAGACTTGACATAAAGCAAGTGGAATGAGGCTAGTTTTTGTTATTTCAGTCTTGTGTGGAGTGAAAATCTAGCCTCAACATGACAATACAAAAAGAAAAAAATTGGCCTATGCTTAACATCTTTGTATTGCAAGTCTTGACAAGGTAATTAAATGATGATATGTATTAATGAAAGACACCATGTAAGAATGAGAAACCATCAAACTTCCTTTTTCATCAAGGATACAAGCGCTTTTCTTTCCTTGACAAAGGTCATAATACACCGGACAAAATATTAACAATTACAGAAAACAGTAATTTCATAGTAGAGATGATACACTTGATAGATTTACTTTTTCACAGTTTTGATGCTGTTTCTAACAAAATATGACACTGATAATATCAGAATGCTTATGAGAAACAAAAAATAGTTATGTTCTGGTTCATTGGCTCTCAAATGAATGTTTGCTGAGGCCGCCGTTTTGACAGTTAAAATACTATATTAGTGACAGCCTAGTGACGTGATCATTTGGAAGTGTCGTAAATAAAATAATTGTAAAGAATAATATGCAATCAATCAATCAATTAATTAATTAAAGGGCTATATCACAAAACAGTTGATTTTCCTGTTGAACAAAAAGTACTAAAGGTGTGACGAATTCACCATCTGAAAATGCTTTGTGATGCAACACGATGCAATAACTTGCCTTGAGTGTTGCCAGGTGGAATTCATCATTTTGGGGAAGAAAGTCCTTTAGTTTCTTTCGTTGTTGAAGCGTCTCACTTCTGATTTTACCCAAGAACTTTTTATGGAAAAAAATGTCACTATAGTTTTTCTCTACTTCTGATTCATGAGTTTTATAATGACGGTGCCCAGGGTACAATTTCACCTGATGAAGTACTGTTTTACATATTGCACAAATCGTGATAGTTTCAGATGAATTTGGTTCCAACAAAACTAAATACTTGTCTTTCCACTCACTCTAAAACACCCAAAGAAGTGGGCTGTAGCCCACGAAAGCTTATGCTCAAATATATTTGTTAGTCTCTAAGGTGCCACAAGTACTCCTCCTCTTTTCCTCGTGTACGTCACGGTTGAGATTTGCAGAAGGTGGTGCTGACAAGTCAGAGTTACCTATGTCACTCTTATTAGATTCAGTGTGAGCTGGTCACTTCCATGCTTCCTTTTCAGCAGAAAGGTTTTGTATATCCATAGTGGCACACAAAAAATGTGAAGTTGCTACTATGGTTGGGGCTGCCCTGACTAGTGGGTTCCTCCTAGCTGGAACCCTTGGGGAGGCTTCTGGAGGCCACACACACTCAGGCTGCTCCTTGGGCCTGTCCCTGGCCCCTGTGCTCCATGGTCCTCCATGTCCCTGCAACAGCTGCCACCTGTGTTCTCTCCTAGCTGGGCCCCTAAGTTCACTGCAGCGTGTACACCGTCCTGCACCTGCACTCCCTGGCTGACACTGTCCCGGAGTTGTTTCTGGGACTCAGCTCCCCAGCAGCAGTAGCAGCAGCACCACCACCATGCAGTCTCTCCTGGACAGCATCTTCCCGCTTCTGCCTTGCTCCTTCCACTAAAGGTGATTATTTCAGAGCTGGTCAGGTGGCGCCTTAGTGAGTGACACTCCCCTTCAATGGAAGACAAGCCAGGAAACAATGAGGTCTGGCCAATCAGGGCATGCCAGAGCCCGCTTGACAATCAGCCAAAGGGGGTGGGGAGAGAGGGCAGGTTCCTTCCCACAGCCAGAGGCAGCAGCCCAATAAAGTATAATGAAATATCACCAGGCCCACTTTGGGCGTGGGCACTGCTTCAGGGAGCAGAGCCAGGGGCTGCAGCAAGGCGTTTGGAGAAGGGGCTCTGGGACCCCAGAAGTCACAGTGGATGCATTCAAGAGTCACTGTTCTAGTTCAATGTATGGAGAGTGAACCATTCCCCATTCATTTTACAGCTCAGCCTTCTTCCTCTGAATCACAGTTCATTAAATTCTACTGTACCACCATCACTCTGCAAACTAACTAATCTTACATGCATTCAGAATATAATCTCTTTGAGGATATAAGTAATTATTTGAAAGGGAAAAAAGATTTCATATTCTAGACTACTGTAGGGTGTCCTAGATATTTTTAAAAAAATGTTTCTGTAGCAAAGAGATCAAATGAAAGATTATCCTCTACGCACCCCTTGTGAAAAACAGGTATGCCAACCCTAGTTTTCATAATTAGAGAGTGACAAATCAGGTGTGAATGATCTCCCTGACTTGTCATTATACTCTTATATAATGAGAGTCTCTGCCCCTAATTAGAGGTATATGATAAAATGACCTTGCAGATAGGACGCACAGAACAATAAAATCATATCACAGAAGTAAATAATGGAAAAGACCCTCTAGGTCATCTAGTCCATCTCTGCCAAAGCAGGACTGTTCTCCAGTGTACACTTACTAATATTTTGTCCTGCCTCGTTGTAATTACCTAAGTAATGGGACTTCCACCACTTCCCTGGAAACTACTTCCCAGCCTCCGATCTCACTGCTGGAAAGCTTTTCTTGATAGTCTGCCTGCCCAAATTTTGCTTTCTTAAATGTCAGTTTAACAACTCCTAAATATGCCACCATTTATTAGCCTAAACATTTCATGTTCATCTTTGGTGTTTACAGTCTACAAATATATTTGTATTTATATATTATTTAGATTCATACAAAGTTAAAAGGGGCACCTATCCAGAGTTTAGCCAAGCAAAATATATTTACCATAACTCAATCTTTCCTCAAATCAGTCCCCACAACTCCCTAAAAAGTTTTGTTGCTCTTCTCTGAGCATCCGCCAGTTAATCAATACATTTATGATAACAAGCTTCTTAGTATTTCCAGGGGCAGTCATACCCGAGGTGTAGTTACTACTCCATAGCATACAACTTCAAATAGCTTTACACCTCATTTTCCCCCAGAGTTCTCATCCAAAATCTTTCATTATACTGCTTTCTAAGTTTCTCCCTCCAATTGAATATCTATGCTTCAATTTAATTTTTCCTCACGTTATTAGCTGGTTTCTCTTCCAAGTTGAGGCTAATTTTATTTTCTGCCCATCTCCCTTTAGGGATAGGGTATTCTTGCAGTTGCAGCAAAGGATTGAAGTGCACGAGAGCTGCACTCTGTCTGGAGCTATGCAACAAGCTTCCTGTGCAATCTTGGTCATGTCACCTTACCTCTCTGTCCCTCAGTTTCCGTAAAGTGCTTTGAAATCTTTGAATGGAAGGTATTATAGATCCGTAAACTATTACCATCTACATATTTAATTTGCTAGTAGTTCCTTCTTCTAGACCACTGCTAACCCAAACTGATCCCTGCAGTATCCACATCTCCCCAAACATGATACTTCACCATTTATCACCACTCTAAGTTCCTTCAGTCAGTTTTGAATGTAAGATTTTGAGACATTATATCATAAAATTTCCTAAATTCCAGTAATTTTATATCTACCACTTTCCCCTCATTCACTAAGTTTGTTTTATCATAAAAAAAGTCATCAAATTGGTCTGACAAGTTCTATTCTTTTTATAAACCTATTCTGCTTGTTGTTCATGGCTCCACTGCCACCTGTTAAGAGAGATTTTCATTTAAAAGAGAAAGACTGACTTACAGGGCTGTTATTGCTAGGATCATCATTTCATTGTTTTTGATAATTGGAACTACATTTATTTCTCTTTAATTTTCTATTACAACCCCAGTTTTCGATTATTTAAAACCGGCTGAGGACTGTAAAGAAAAGGGGGAAGAGAGAGAAAGACAACTAGTGGAAACTGCAAGAATCCAATAAGGGGCAAATGAACAGGATTCCAGTTAATGAAAGTCATGTGGACAAACCTCTCACACCGTGGAATACTAGCTCAAAAAAATCTTCTACAAAAACAGATGTCTAGAAAGAGAGTGCATTGAGGACATGACGCCCACCCAGCAACCACCACAAGGAGTACTGTGTTGCCCCCAAGTGTGTTCCAAGATGCCACTAAGGCCAGCATATAATAGCCAAGATGTCAGTATCAAACATCTGTCTTCCATATGGTAAAGTGCACTGAACTACATTACCAGTCTCACAACTAGCTGACATCATTTAAAACTACTTTATGCAGAAGTAGCCACAACTATATGCTTGCAACACTGGATATTCATGCATATAATGTACACAGATTAAATAGTTTTAAAAGTCTAAAGCTGGGTAACTCAGTGCAATAGTACAACATACTCATTATTTAGTACAACAGCATTTACGAGCAGACAACAGGCTCAATGCCTGGATTGACGGCACATTCTGACTGATAGGATGCCACTTGCAAATGGTTTCAGAGCAAAACTGGCATGAACCTCAGTACCTGGAATACTGAAACTGAAGAGCAACCCAAGCAAAAATGTATTTCAATTATGTAGCTATATAAGCTATTATGCATTTGTCAATAAAAGCAAAGTCTATTTTTTGTTTCAGTTATGTTTTAGTTTCACACACACATTCTCTCATCCAGATAGTACTTTCCTCTCCATTACCTCCACATCATGGTCTGCTGCAATCCCTAACCCCTGCAACTATGACTCCTCCGATATTTAGTTTTTAAAATTATATTAAAGAGGGAAAATAGCAGAAACACAAGACAAGAAAAAACCTGGTGAGAACCCCAAGCTTCACTCTGTTTCTCTGTCAGTAGTAAAAGGCAAATCCTACAGTAAGTGGCAATAAGAACACAGATAAACTGTAACAGAGACTCCTAAAGAAATCCAAAAATAGAAGAGAAAACTGAACACCTTAACTATAACTGGCCTTGCCTTTTTCAATCTCTGAACCTAACATTATAATAATGCCTTTAAACTATTTATTTGAAAACAACAGTGTAGTTACCAACATTTAAAAAAACAAAAACCTTTTTACTAAGATTTTTAAATAAAAATGCAAAATTGAGTATTTTTCAGGTGAGTTTTTCCACCACATGAAAAACAGAGGGTTCTCCCAGTCGGTCACATTACAATAATCTAAAATTACAATTAAAAAAATAAATGAAAATAATAAAATAAATAATAATAAAAAAATGCTCAAATGAATCTACAGATTAGAAAATTAGTAATGCAAAATACCTAATAAAATTCAGGATTTAAATGATACAGATGTCCTACAGTTAGTGTGGAGGAGGAGAAAGGAGAAAAAAGGCAAAAATTACAAGCCAATGTTCTGCTGGTTTTTTTCCTGCATACCTAAGAAAGACAATAATAGTGGCCTCTATGGTGATTTGTTTTCCCCTTTCTCTGCCTCCTCCACACCTTTACAGCTGTAACTCATGACATGCAAGACCCTATGTTTTAAACTCACTTGAACAGTGTAAAGTATCCTCATATCCTCCTAGTGAGGTGTTCAGTGTCTCTGAATTCAGACAGAATAGAACAGGGCACACTGCTACACACTGCAATTGAACATATTTGATTCAGCAAATTAGTTCCACGGCTTTCCAGAACTCAAAATAAAGTAATATTGAAAAAGGGTAAATATTTACAACACCAGAGCAGACCAATGGCCCATCTATTTCAATTTCCTGTTTGCCAGTGGCCAGTATCAGATACTTCAGAGGAAAGTGTAAACCCCCACATAATGGACAATTCTGCAATGACATGCCCTTTGGAAAAGACTCTTCCTAGCCCCAAGTAGTTAGTAGATGCCTTCTGTCTAATCACATGAGATTTTTATAAATCAATTTCATCCTAGCTAGTGTAAATGCATATCTAACATAACTCCAACCCTTTTTTGAATCTTACTAAACTACTGGCTTCAATAACATCCTGTGGTAATGAGTGCTACTTGTTAATTATGCCTTGTATAAAAGAGTACTTTTATCAGTTTTAAATTTGTTTTAAATTTTCTTAGATTTTTTTAATATATTTTTTATATGGATGACCTGGGGCTCCCAACTGCCTTTCTCTATGCCACTCATTATATATACTTCTATCACACCACCTCTTATGTGTCTCCTCTCTAAACAAACTAGTCCTAATCGTTTTAGTCTCTTCTCACACGGAAACCTTCACATTCATCTATGTATCTGTTGCCCTTCTATGGGCCTGTGCTACAATATTTCATTTATATCCTTCTTGAGATGGAGGTGTCCAGAATCAAGTATAGTATTCTACGTGAGGGCACACTGGAAAGTTAGACAGTGATATAATATTTTCAAATAGTGTCATTCCTTCTTATAATGGAGTTAATTAAACATTTTGTTGCTTTTTTAGATCATTGCCACACACTAAGCGGAAGTTTTTATTGAGCTATGCATAGTGATACATAGTTCTTTTCTCATGAGTAATAACTTATTAGGACCCAAAGTGCACCATGAGCTCAAATTACCCCTTTCAATGAGCATTACCTTGCACATATCTACAGTGAATTTCATGTGCCATCATGTTGTCTAATTGCCTAGCTTTAGGTCTCTTTGGAATTTCTTATTCTCTAGTTAACTTATCTAAATAATTGTGTCATCTGCAAATTCTGCCAACTTCACATCATTGTCTTGATTAATAAACTAAACACTGATATTAGTTATGGAATCTTGAGGCTTCCCACTGTTAACCTCCTTACATGTTTACAGTTTTTAATCTATGAAACAACTTAACCATTCATTTTGTGACTTGATTTCTTAACTTCTTGCGAGGGACTATATTAAACTCTCTTAAAAATAATCAAATTAGGAAATAATGAGAACCTACAGAGATACTATCCGAGCACCTCAAAACAGTAAACTTTTCCTGTTACCTATCTGTAAAATGGGGATAATACTTCTTTACATCACAGGGCTATTGCAAGGATGACAGTCATTTTAAGAGACTTACCCACAGATGCACAGGAAGTCTGTGCCAGAGATGTGAATCAATATATCCAGAGTCCCAATTTTGTGCCTTAACCACAAGACCATCCTTACTTCGTTAACTATTTTGCTGACTGTCTTAAATCATTCAAAAAGAATCGGGCAAAAAACCCTTTATATAAGCTATGCTGCTTTGTGTCTACCTTACCATACAAGATGTTTTATAATTTTTTTTGTTATATACTTATAACAGTACTATACTAGTACTGAAGTAAGGCTCAAAAGTCTGTAGTTCCCAGGGGCATGCCTAGCACCTTTTTAAAAGAAAAGTAGATTAGCTAACTTTCTGTCTTCGAGTATAGTATGTGATTTTAATTATATATACTTTTTTTGTTACCAGCTCAGCCATTCCATTCTTAAGTTCCTTCAGAATTCTGACCTTAGCGACTTGTTGCTTTTTAAATGATCATTTTGTTCCAGCACCTTTTGTCCGCTCAGTTTCTTACAGTGACGCATCTTTATCCATAAAGAATAGGGCTGGGTAGGTATTCAAAATTCCTCTACAGTGACTACAGAGGCAAAAACTAATCAGCTTCTCAGCAATGTCCTTAACTACACGGGGTTTCTCTCTTTTACTCCATGGTAGTCTAGCAGATCTACTGACCTTCTCTGGAGGCTTCCTGTTTCTGACATACTTGAAGAATTCCTTGTTGTTTGCTGATTAGCTTTGGCTATTAGCTGTTAAAATTCCCTCTTGATCCCCCTAATTTCCATTTTACAATTTACCTGTCATAGTTTACTTTCCTTGTTACTGAATTCACCATGCTGTATTTCCATGTGACAGATACCCTTCAGACATTAATAAAATCCGGTTCGTGGCCCATGCATCTAGGTTTTGAATTTTCACATGATGTTGATACTGGAGCCCCAAGATCCTCATGTTTTCAGATCTTGTCCTTTTCACATGATACTCAATGTGGCATTCATTTATTATGCTTTGTTTCACAATTCTTTTGGTAAGAACCTACTATGCTTATCTGTGGCACCTAACTGCCTGCAACATGACTTCAGTTGCTTCCAGTTGGTCTTACACAGATGGATTTCTGTAGTTAACTTTTAGTAAGTGCTCCTCCAAAGTGGAGGTAGTATTTTTACATTTCCTGTTCTACAGTTCTGCTGCAGAATTCCACTTACTGAATCGCTTCCTGCATACAAGATTGAACAATACAAAGGATCTATGAACTCTGTTTGCGACAGAAAAAAGTAAAAACTGACTGGGTTACCTTCAGTTTTGCTTTCTGATGCATTTTCACCTATCCCTCCTTCAGCATTAGCTACTTTTCATTGTTCTGCAATCCTCTCTCAAAAACTAACTTAAGTTGAAGTTTCAGAGGAAAATGTACGAAGCTTTCAGGAATTCATAGAAAGCTCATCAGCTTAGTGTCCTGGCCAAGCCCGGCCACAACCCGCCACTGCCTTTTATTTGTATAAATCAAAACAATGGACAAATAATAAACTATAGACTAGAACTTGGGGTGAAGATTTGCAGGAAATGCCCAAAAGCAGCTTGCTAAAGCGAAATAAAAAATGCTTTTCAAACAAAATGAGCTCTGATTTCAGATATCAAAATAAGGATACATTTTGTAATCTTACCATTAGCAGGCTAATTTAGAAAAAGTATTTGCACATTTCTACAACTCCTGGTATTATTAAAGCTTTTGTTGTATACACACAACTTGCAACAGATCAACCTTCATTTCAAACTTCCTAAATATAAATCCTTGAGACCTTTCCTTCTGTGTTCTGGTTACAAGTGACCCAACTGCCCAACTTTGACAGAGACCACTTCAAAGTTACATCAAAATAGTTTTGGTCTAGTTAGTATCTAGTTACAGGTATTATCTAATTTGTTATAATAGGTTCAATTTGAGAAGCCTAGCTTCTGGGATAATTATTTTAACTTTCCCTATAAGAAACTCATAGCTGCTTTCAGGCATTTGTGACGTTCTGCACTGAAAACAGACATGATGACAAGAGGATTACCTTTGCAATGCCTCTGTCATGATTGTACGCAATGATTCTTATAAGAACCATACACTGATCTGGCACTGTAATCCAGGAATGAAAATTTTCACTTACCGCAGTGCGACTGGAAAACCTGTGGCTTGACTACCTGATTGCAGATATTGCACACTACTAGATAGAAATCGTCATGAGCTGGATAATGGCCAAATAAGTGCATATCTGTGGGAAAGTTAAAAAATATATACAAGTATTAGAAGTTATGCGTTAAGAGTATATTTAAAAGAAATTAAAGATACTGTAGGATTACTAGTATTATATTTGTAAAAACAAAAACTACGTAATATTCTCTGTAAGGAGAGTGTTGGTGGTATGTTATCAAAATAGATCTTTGCCAGCTCTAATTTCTATGATCCTTTATTTAAGCTGCGGACAGAACATCTTATTCTGACAATCAGAATACAAGAAGAAGCACCCCTGTCTAAATACTTATTGGAAATAAATGTAATACTGAACAAAGCACTCAAGAACACGTTGTAAGGAACAGTCCTGCATTGGGAAAGGACTCACAAAATGAAATATTTATAGGTCTTTCCCATCTCTAATTTCTGTTATTATTTCAGCAAACAAGGAGCATGAGTTCTGCAGCAGCTAATGACTTAAGAGCTTGGCTCTCTGTGGACTATTAGCAGATTCTACTTTTTAAGAATTAGAGATAGGACTCAGGAGCCAAGGATCTCCACAGTAGCATTCTTCATTGACCAACTGGGAAACTCCATTAAATCTATCAGTGTTAGGTAAATGAGGCCCTTTGTTTTCAGTTTTACTGATTTTTACTGAAAAATTCCCAGCTTTTACAAAAGCTACTATTTTTACCGATTTTCACCCAGATTTGTACTGCTCAAGTACATGAAAATATTGCTTATGTTAAGACAATCCAATACATTACATTAGGTAGACACGGTTATGTTAATAATAAATTAGTCTAAGTGTAAATGCGAGGCTGTCAGTTAAAGTAAGAAAAGGTACTGGAAGATACACACACGCACATGCAGGAGTACATACTGTTAATGAGCAATCCATGAAATAAACCACAGCACTAAATTACTTAATACTCTTACTTTTCTCTATTTGTGGCTTTTTTCTCTCTTCTCCCACCCCCAACACTAACCTCAATATTTACCCAGAGAACTGTGCATCCATTTTCACCCATTTTTAAAAATTGTTGTAACAAACACTGAGAACTTTCTGAAGTTTAAAAAAATAACAACTGAAAATGAAAGGCCTCGTAGGTAGGTAATGGTAGATTCTTTTGGGCAAACAATAAATGCACTGCTGGACTGTCAAATGCCTCTCTGAGTATCAACAGTGTCAACTGTGGTCCATGCTACCCCTCAGGACAGGTCCATGACTTATTCAAAGATGTCACATGATGGTGCCTTAGCACTACTTACTGCATCTGAAAGATCTACTCGAAAGCTTGTAAATGCTGCTTCTGTTCCTTAAAAGGTAGCTTTCAATTCAGCACTGCTTTGCCATTTAAAAGACAAACTCCATTTACTTAAATTAAAATTAAACATTAACAAAACCTTCTAGTGCAGGACCACCGCAAAAATTAAATGGCTCTGAAACACTCAAAATACCAGCTGAGAATGCTAAACAGATGAATGTTTAAATATCAATTCTCTAATATATTTGTGACCTGTCTGCAAGTCTTATAACTTATCTTTATTCAAACAAGTAGCTTTTTCAGTGGGTGAATTAATGTACCGTATTTTCCGGCGTATAAGACGACTGGGCGTATAAGACGACCCCCAACTTTTCCAGTTAAAATATAGAGTTTGGGATATACTCGCCGTATAAGACTACCCCTCTTCCAACGCACACCAAAAAAAAATTAAAAAAACATCAGATTTGATTTCAATATGGTAATTTTAATTCAAATGCTTATGACATGCAGGTACTTAGCAGGAAAACTGTCACTTATAAACATAAGGCTGTTTGTCATCAAACATGTAAACATAAAACAGTGCAAGTGGATTAAACTTTTCCTAATTCACTCTAAAGCTGAAAGGAAGGATAAGACAATAAACCCATGGGAGCTGCCATGCTGTTTGTTTTCTAAGCTGTCAACCAAACTGGAACTGATGATGATAGGAGGAAGATAACAAACAAGAGAGAGAGAGCAAGTGCCGGGCAAGTCCCTGGCAAGTTAGCAACGCCCATCATAACTGCAAGCTATGGTATTTTTACAGGTTTTGCTGGCGTGACAGTTTCCCTTTAAAAGCCTTCAAAATCCTCCTGTTCGTCATCTGATATCATAAGTACATCAATGACATCTTGTGATACATTTGTAAGGCAGTCATCGTATGGATCGAATTCCGTATCAGATGGTGTGGTCTCAGCTTCGGCTTCCTCTTCATCTTGCCACAAGTAGTCGTCCTCCATACCATCTAATGAATTTGATATGCTACACTTCTTGAAAGACTTGATTACTGTTTCTGCATCAATATCATTCCAGGCTTTTATGACAAACTTGCACAAAACATCCAACTGTGGAGCACGCATGTTTCCTCCTTTTGTGAATGACTTTTCGCCGCTAACCATCCATTCATTCCACTGTTCTTGAATGCGATCTTTAAATGGCTTGTTTAGGCACACATCCAGTGGCTGTACCAACGATGTCAATCCTGCAGGAATAACTGCCGCATCTGTGTTTAGTCTTGCAAGCATTTGCTTGGTGCTGGGAGTTAAATGAGCCCTGAACATATCCCACACCAGTAGACTACATTTTTGAATAAGTCCACCTGGTCGCCTGCTCCATACATTATCAAGCCATAGCTTTACCCCTTCTTCATCCATCCAGCCTTTTTCATTCACATGTACAAAACAACCAACAGGGAACTTGAATTTCGGCATTGTTTTTCTTTTAAAAATAATCATTGGTCTCAGTTTGGCGCCATCAGCTGTGCATCCTAGTACCACTGTAAAACTGGACTTCTCATGTCCTGTTGTTTTAATTAAAATTGTTTTTTCACCTTTTTGATGGACAGTTTTATTTCCAACCATATCAAAATTCATTGGAGTTTCATCCATATTTCCAATACTACTTAACGCATAGCCATGTTTAGTGCGCTGTTGTATTACGTATCGATGGAAACTATTTACTTTGCTATCAAGATCTGCAGGTAATTTTGGGGCAATTTTCATCTTTTGCCTCAGTACCATATTATGCCTTCCCATGAATCTAGTACACCAGGATACAGTGGCCTTAAATCTGTTGCTGTGATCTGGGTTAGATTTGGCCCACTGAAGTGCAAACAAATGTATTTTATTTCGTGTCACTACATAACCGTTTTGGTGATGCTCATTCACCATGTCTGCTACATGTTTTTCGAGTTCTGGCCAATGTGGAGTGCCTCTTCTTAATGCACACTTACCCCTTGGCATACTCTTTAATGCTTTTTCATTTGCTTTCCAGTCCCGAACCATCTTTTCTGTTACTCCATATTGTCTTGCAGCAGCGCAGTTATTATGTTCCATGGCAAAGTTTACAACTTTAAGTTTGAAACTGGCTTCATATTTCTTTCTTCTTGCTGGTGGAGCCATGATGGGGTTTTGACTGTTGGACATTTGTATACTGTACTGTATGTACTGGTGCTATACTGTATGAACAGGTACAGATACTGGTGCTGTACTGTATGTGGTACCCAGTATACAACAACCAGCCAATCACGGCAAGCGATGTACCTTACCGGCGATTGGCTGGTTGTTGTATACAAAGCCTGCTTGGATTGGTCAGCTCTCCCTGCCTGCCCAGCCCTCCCTGTCTCCAAGACTATCAGAGCGGTAGCGCAAACACGCCTCTTTCACCCGTCTGGCCCGCCCTTGTATCCTATTACCTCCTTCTCTGCCTCTCAGATCTTGCACATGCGTGCCTGCGCCGCTTCACTGCAGTCCTCAGGAGCGAGATCTGAGAGGCAGAGAAGGAGGTACGGTAATAGGATACAAGGGCGGGCCAGACGGGTGAAAGAGGCGTATTTTTCTGGGCACAGCGCCGCTCTATCTCTTTTTTCCATTCCCCGTGCGTCCCGGACACCTGCAGCTTGCTCCGCCCTTCACTTACACCTTCCCGGTGAGGCGCCCCCTCACCTCGTCATCAGGCGGGGATGCGGCCGCGGCCGTTTTTGAGCTCCCCCCACCATATGCGGCGACCGCAGATTCTCCAGTCCGGCTCGGAAGTTTCAGCACCCGCCCTATAAGACGACACCCGGCGTATAAGACGACCCCCGACTTTTGAGAAGATTTTCCTGGGTTAAAAAGTAGTCTTATACGCCAGAAAATACAGTATTACCAAAGTTGTTTCATTGTTTCTTGATAATGGTAATGCCAGAATGGTATGTTTTCGTTAAAAATCGTGTCATGTTCCGCACTGCCCTGTGGGAAAGCCCACAGTTCGATGCCTAGGACTAATATCACTCTTCAGGTCGAAAGGGCTGGGAGCGAGTATTTTCAGTCTCTCAGAGAGCAAGGGATGGAGCAGAGCAGTCTCTCCATGATTCAATAAAGGAGCAGTGTTAGTGGACTTTAAAAGACCCTGATTCAACTATGGTTGGCCAGAACCAGGCCCCCCTCAGTGATAGACAATATAAATCAAGAAGAGATACTAAAGGCCAGGATGTGGAGGAAAGCAAAAGCCCCAATCTATACTGCTATTACAAAGTCACGAGATCTGGTTACAACATGGTCAAAGGTTATAGTTCAGATGAAACCTAACCGTGGCCCCTTAACCATTCTAAAGCCTTATACTTTCCAAGGTTTTAGCCTTGTTACTGGGACACAGTTAGGCCCTGTCCACACTATAAATAAACCATGTTGTGATTTAACCCCCGAACTAGTTGCAGTTTTAGTGCAGATGGGACCAACATTGCATACTAAGCCCTGTTCCTGTTCACAGCTATTCGTTTTACTGGTTGATAAAAGAACAATTTGGCAGGCCATTTTATTTTAATCTCACATCTAATACAGTTATATAATTTTAAGAACGCTGGAGGCCATTCCTTCTGCTTTAGCCTGAGGTTGAAGTTATTGATCTTACAAACACTTTACATTGCAGTACAGATATAGCAATGCTAAAGCCAGGGTTTTGCTACTGATTCTCCATTTGTAGATTCCCACTGTCAGAACCTTGTAACTCCATGATAAGGATTCCCTCACCAGTCTGAAACTTGGCCCAAGCTCTCAGCTCAAGAATCATCCATTGCATTACATTTATGAAATGTTTCAGCCTCGTTATAAAGTTTATAAGAGTTTTGAAAAAAAAATTATTATTACTCTTGCATCGCCTCTCCAAGCTCATCATTAGAAGCAAGCTCCCAACACACCAGGATACGCTAATTCAAAGTGGTACCAGACCCTGCCAGAGCAACTGATTCAAAACCTGCAGACATATCTCCTCTGCTACAACAATCAACACCCTCCACAACACAGCTTTCAAGCTCCATATGTCCTTCACATGCCTATCACAATATGTGGTGTACCTCATCTATTGCACTAAATATCCGAATAGCAAGTATGTGGGTGAAACCAGACAGTTACTACGCTCTCAAATGAACTCACACAGGAAAATGATAAAAGACAAAAACATCATCTGTGAGTGAACACTTTTCAAAAAGCGTTCACTCTATATCTGACCTACGAGTCCTCATCCTCAACGTCTGAGAGCCCGAGAGCTTCAATTCATAACTTTGCTAGACATTAAAAATCATGGACTGAATAGAGGCACTGGATTTATGGCCTATTACAACAATCTATAACCCACTAATGACCCCCCGCCCGCCTCCTTTCCCCCTTATGTCTGGAGTGGTGTTAATGGGCCACTTCACCTTGCATGATCCCTTGAAATGTATGTTAACTACTTGTGCTAAACACACTGTTCCACCTTGTATTGAGCTGTGACACTCCGATTGAATTTCCCAGACCTAAAGAAGAGCTCTGTTTAAGCTCGAAAGCTTATGTGTCTCACCAACAGAAGTTGGTCCAATAAAAGATATTACCTCATCCACCCTGTCTCTCTAATATCCTGGGACCAACACGGCTACAACAACACTACATACTTTAAAAAACAGATACACACACATAGAGAGACTTATCACTTGGCAAATAAAAAGGTATAGATAATATTTAAGTTACATTTTGTCACTGTTCTAAATTCTTTAAGCTTTTTTAAGCCTCAGAATACATCCTGTATACTAGACCTTCAAAACTTGCCCAGTTCTGGGACCTATGTTAGTAGAAGTCCAGCTGTGAGAAATTACTAAAAAACAGAAGGAGTTAATATTCCAAGAATCTATCCAAGGACATGATAGAATTAGAAACCAGGCCAGGTCACAGTTATCAGAGAAGCAATTGCATCTCCACCACACACAATACTGGGGAGGCAAAATGGGAAATGAGGGGACTATTAATAGTACATTGCACCAATAGCAGTTTTTGTAGTACTGAGATGGCAAAAGTGGAGAAAAGGGTGAAATGAGTTGCACAGAAAGTGCAGAGGAAAGAGACAGAAAAGTCCTATGCCTCCTATGGCACCAAAGGGGGGAAATGTGCTTGACAAACGTTGAATGTTTTCAGTGTTGGTATAGCTGAGTTGGTCCCAGGATATTAGAGAGACAGGGTGGATGAGGTGAGATCTTCTATTGGACCAACTTCTGTTGGTGAAAGAGACACGTTTTTACGCTTACATAGAGCTCTTTTTCAGGTCTGGGAAAGGTACTCAAAGTGTGTTAGGTCCAATAGAAGATGATACCTCACCCACCTTGTGTCTCAAACGTTTTTAAACACAGATGTAGCTTGCATAGTTTGGTGGTCTAGTGTGAACAGGAATTTTCTTTTTTCAATGTAAATAACCATGTTTGCCATAAATAACCATATATCAGGGACTACAGGTCTTGACCTCTGGTCCATAGTAAGTTCCAATTTGCTATCCAGTGACCTGTTAGCAGATGACAGAATAGAAGCTGAACTCTGACAGAGGACACCAGGCCTGGAATCTGATTGGCAGAATGCTGAAAGTCCTGATTGAGTCACTACTTTTTTATAAACCCAGCACAGGAACAGGAAGTTGTCCATGCAACTGGGATCTCCCTGCGTCAGACTGTTTCCCCTTCAATACCTGCTCCTTCTACTTGCTACTGATCTCCTGGTAACCTGACTGTCTCCTGACACCTGACTCTTGGTTTTGTCCTCTGATTTACCTAGGATTCTGACCTCCTGGTATCTGACCTGGCCTAATTCCTGACTCCTGTTCTGACTATGAGGTCAGACCACCCATGCCCCGGTTGTGACACCACGATTGCCAAAAATCAGGCTATTTCTTTGATGGATAAAAGCACTTGGCCATTGTCTTTGTCTGGAACAAGACTGCAGCCTTCCATTTCCTTCTGGCAGCTGGTTGGCCAAGCTTGCAAAAGCCTTACACTCATCTCAATGACAAAAACTTTTGAACACTGCATCTAATCAATTCCAAATGTTCGGGGAAAGTTCTTGGCATCAGTGGCCAGAACTCTATTGACTTCTGAGAAAAATTGGAAAACTGAGATGGGAAAAATGGGGGTTAACTGGAGCCCCATGCCATCTTGTTAGTATAGACACAGCTTCAAGCACTTCTACAGTCCTCTGTAGATCAAACAGCTGGCTGATGGCCCCTCAGCATAACAATACCCCATCTCCTCTCTGCCTGTCCTCCCACTAGAGTTTATCATGTTGACACCCAGAATGATGTCTCTCTCAGACAAAAAATAAATAATAATAATAATGTGGGGAAAGGGGTCAGGGAAAGTGGGGAATGGGGGCATGCACACCAAACTCCTAGTGGGGAATGGGACAGGACTGGAGGACCCTAGTATGGGGAGGAGGAGGAGAAAGGGGGCCACGCAGAGTCCCTTGCATAGAAGGAAGGTATGAAAGGGGGTGCACAGAGAACCCCTGTCATGGAGGAAAATGGCAGAGGGGGGAATGGGGACAGAAAGAACCCCCAGCATGGGGGGGGAGATTGGGGTACCCTGGTAGGGGAGGAGGCAGACATGGGAGTCACAAAGAACCCCTGGCATGAGGAGATTAGGAATCACAGGAATCAAACAGAGGAGGATGGCACACAGGGAGCTTGTGGGGGGAATGGAGGGATGCAAGGAGCCACTGGTGCGTGCAATCAGCTCAGCCCACACAAGCTATGAAGTGCACAATCCTCTAGCGTGTATGCTCTTAGCAGCCAATGAGCAGGTTGGGAGTCTTTCAATGAATGCAGTGTCATCCATTTTCATACCAGAGTTCACAGCCTTCGAATAGGAGGTCTTCAATTGTTGTCTGAACTTCCTTTGAGATGCCTAAAGACTAGCCAGGATGCTCTCCTCATGGCAATAGAAATTGCCATGGATCTTACTATGGTATTGGAGGCATCTAGAGTGGCCTGAAAGGATGATCTGGCGACCAGCTGCCCCTCAAATTACTGATTATTGGATGCACTTCCAACTGTGGCTTGACCGGTGCCTAAGAGATACTCAGTACCGCCGCAGTGGTGGTAGCCATCATCATAGTGGAGACGTTCAGGACCTAAGATAGCAATGATGACTCTAGCTCAGCTTATATGTAGAGATCTCTCAGTACTGTGAATTATCTTATTACTGAGACACATGGTGCCACAAAAGCAGAGCAGGAGATTACAGTATCAGAGCAGAGAGTGCCAAAGTGATCATGTCACTGTTGACGGTGTAACAGAGGCAGTTAAACCCACCTCCCAAGATGGTGTTGAAGACCAAGTACCATGCGCCCTCAGGGCTCCAACAGCACCCAATTCGGGCCATTAAGTCCACACAGACTAGGATTGGTGAAGCAGTTTAAATCTTTTTGCTTGGGTCAGCTGAAGGGGATCTACCCCTCTATTTCCCAGAGGAGCACAGCTCCTTTCTATCACTAGCCAGAGCTCTTCTCAGGACAGGGGCGCCATTTCAGATTCCGGGAGGGAGGTGGAGGGGGGAGGTGGAGACACAACTTGAACTGTGATTCCTGAGGCTACTTAGGCACTTTAAAACTCTAGTTTTTTGGAAGCTAACTTAGCAATTAACTGACAGGAGCCCTGTATCTAATGCCTTTATTAAAAAGAAAGAAAATTTAATAAATATTAGACCCACTCAGCTCTAACAACATGTTCTGACATCTTATGGCAAGTCACTTAAAGGATACTGGTTAGCTTTAAAATTTTAATGTATATTCTTACTTTATTACTAACTCTGTGGAGAGAGAGACCCTGTCAGGACCCCTGGGTTCTATCCCAGTTCTGGGAGGAGAGCGGGGTCTAGTGGGTTACAGCGGGGAGCAGATATATCTGGGTTCTATATAAGAACATCAGAATGGCCATACTGGGTAAGACCAATGGTCCATCTAGCCCAGTATCCTGTCTTTCAACAGTGGCCAATGCCAGGTGCTCCCGGGGGAATGAACAGAACAGGTAATCATCAAGTTGCTCTGTTACCCAATCCCAGCTTCTGATAAACAGAGGCGAGGGACATGCAGAAGATGGTGTTGGATCCCTGCCCACCCTGGCTAATAGCCATTGCTGGACCTATCCTCCATGAACTTATCTAGTTCTTATTGGAACCCTGTTATAGTTTTGGCCTTCATAAGATCCCCTAGCAAAGAGTTCCACAAGTTGACTGTGAAGAAATACATTTTTTTGTTTGTTTTAAATCTGGTGCCTATTAATTTCATTTGGTGACCCCCTAGTTCTTGTGTTATGTGAAGAAGAAAATAACATTTCCTTATTCAATTTTTCCACACCATTCATGATTTTATAGACCTCTATCATATCCACCCTTAGTCATCTCTTTTCCAAGCTGAAAAGTCCCAGTCTTTTTAATCTCTCCTCATACAGAAGGTGCTCTATACCACTAATCATTTCTGTTGCCTTCTCTGTACCTTTTCCAAATCCAATATATCTTTTTGATACGGGATGACCAAGTCGGCACACACTTTTCAATATGTTGGCATACCATGGATTTATATAGCGGCAATATAATATTTTTCCTCTTATCTATCCCTTTCCTAATAATTTCCAATATTCTGTTAGCTTTTTAATTGCCACTGCACATTGAGCAGATATTTTCAGAGAACTATCCAGAATGACTCCAAGATCTCTTTATTGACAGGTTCAGCTAATTTAGACCCCCATCATTTTGTATGTATAGTTGGGATTATATTTTGCCAAGTGCATTACTTTGCATTTATCAACACTGAATTTCTTCTGCCATTGTGTTGCCCAGTCACCCAGTTTTGTGAGATCCCTTTGTAACTCTTCGCAGTCTGCTTTAGACTTAATTATCTTGAGTAATTTTGTATCATCTGCAAATTTTACCACCTCACTGTGTACACCTTTTCCCAGATCATTTATGAATATAAATGGGGCTAGGGTGAGTAGACCTCCCCTACAAAACTGGAGGGGGGCGCTAAAGCCCTCCCCTGACCCCCCTAAATGGCACCCCCGTCTCAGGAATCTAACTGCCCTATCACATCTGCAACCAGGGCCATCACAGATGACAGACTTGGGAGCTAGCTGTTGATCTGGAGCTCAGGGCACTTCTGAACTCAGATTGAGCTGGTACAGGAAGGTCTCGCTTGCCTAGGTCCAAGTCAAGCCACAAAGAGCTATCCAAAAGTCTGATGTCAGCCTCTCTAGCTTTCTGGTTCTTTTAGAAAAGACCTACAGATGGAACATTTATTGGGGATATGCCCCAATTTAGGAGGGCGAGAGGTAAAAGAGAAAGAAAAGTATGCATTTCCTGTATTCCCCCTGGCCTGTGGCTTCCCTAAGGTAGATCTGCTCCCTGCCCCCAACCCTACTTTTAATAGTTCAGAGAGAGCACATGAAATACAGCCACTCCTTCAGAGAGAAAAAATGGGGATTCATGTCTGCTAACTCTTCTGACAACATGGATAGGCTCAACCAACCAAAGAACCAGGGCAATCACCTTGCTAAACTTATCTAACCAGTTGTACCTAAACCAGTCCAACTCAAAACTTAAAAAAAAAAAAAAGCACAAACATTTGTCACAATATATTTTCAGACATCTTAATGAGAACAAAAATATTTGCACAAATTTTAACTCAAGAAATACAAACGTCTATAAAATTGCCTCCACTGTCAAACTCAAAAACGAGCATATTTTGATAAACAACATTTCTTGTTACAAATACTTTGACCAAATCTAGTTGTCATATGGTAAACCTTTCACATACTAATGTACCTTTATCATCTGATAATTTACCACAATTGCCGTAGAACATATTTATATAGGACCACAGCCTGTGTTTGAAAACTAAATATTTGAGTAATAGCATGTAATATTGTCTGACATTATATGATTATGTGTCAGACCCATGTGAGTGTGGGAAAAGGTAGAAGGGCGAAGGGATGGTAAAAGTTGACTGTAGAAATCCTGACTTCTATAGAATAAAGTCATAAGATCAATATTTCTATTAACATACTTTATTGCATTTTTCAGAGAATAAGCCTTACTGTACTAGGGAATTCTTGTGTTTATAGTTTTTATATTAGTAACATTTGTAAACAATAAGATAGCTGTATCCATAACATGATCCAATTTTGCCAGACTTCATTTTAGTAAAGAATGCATTAAAAAAACAGAAATCACAGAAAACAAAGAAAATATGTTGCCTTTGCAGAGTGTGGCACGAACATTCAAAGGCTACTGCAGATGTCAGATATAATTTTTAACTTTCCATCATAATACACATAGAAAGTAAGGATTACTTGTAGTAACAATCAAGGTCAAATGACTTATATGAAGTTCCTTCTCTACATGTAGAACACAATATACATAATCAGTTACATCTAAGTGTATAGAAAAACTCAGGAAAGGAATGATCCCTCCACTGCAGAGCTAAGGTGATCACAGCACCAAGGACCTCACAATGCTGACTGTTAGAGAAGTTGTATTTTATTATATAGGAATCATGCTCCCCTGTTAATTGTAAACATACATTCCACCTTATGTAATAATTGCTCCGCTGAACATTTAGTAAAATTATATTCTAAAAATTAATTTTGGTCATGTTTAATAAGTCAGTGTTGAAGTGAAACTTGTTTAGATTGACAAAAATGTCGCACTGATAGGTACACTGAAAAACATCCATCAACCTGGACCCTCAGCTCAAGTTATAGATTTGAAAAACTCTAGGGCTAGAAATTTGTTAGATATATTCTCTCCCACTCTAGCTCAATGACAGTGAAAGAGAAAATCTCTTTCACTACATAAGATCACTTTTACAAAAATCTAATCTGAGTGGTTTGAGAGGTGAATTGAAACCTGAAACCGAAACACAATACAAAGGCAACTGCGCTGTTATGCAAGCATGTTTAGCTGCTCCCTTATGTTAGAAATAAGTGTCCACTCCTTCCATCTAATATAAGTTTTATTACAAGTAACAATTCTCCTTTTGTGAAAAGAGGTGAAGTTGCATCAGTAGTTAGTTGATATTGGTTTCATATTATTCTTGAAAATGCCAGATCCTATATGAATTTTCAGGGACTGGACAACTATAAAGATTAAATGTTAATCACCTTTTTACCAAAACCACACATTTTTATGAACTGAGTAAAATTAAACTGAGTAAAACTCTTCTGTGCAGATGCTGCAGGTTCGCACTAAAAAGTTCCTATTTCTCAATAATTTGCCGCTGTTTGAAGAGGACTAAGTTAATGAGATCTAGGAACATTTTAGTTCATGCCCACAGCACCCACACAAGGGGATTACAGGGCAGCACTTTGGTGTGCGTCACTATTCACACCTTTGTAGTCTGAACTGCGGAGCAGTGTAGACGTGTTCTAAGTCCCAAAAAGAGAAGAAATTTGGATACACAAGAGATATAGTATCAAGGTAATTCAAATTGTGAAATGTTAGCTCTGCCAAGTGACAAGACAATGGGTGTGATTTTCAAAATGCTTATTTGATTGGGGAATTCAAGTCCCAGCAAAAGTCAATATGATTTGTGGTTCTAAGTCATTAAGGTGGCTAGTGCTTTTGAAAATCCCATCCTAGGTGAGCTACATTTTAATCAAATGCAAGCTGGTTTCTTTTCTGAACAAACAAGGTAAAGCAAGCTTGAAGTCACTAGTGTAGAAATCAAGGAAACAAAATTATATGAATTAGACCAAGTTGTTCTTCTTCAGGTAAGAGACTGGGTATTCATACAGCACCTAGTTCAGCTGATCCCCAGTCCTGATTGGGATCCTTTGGATGCTAACATAATACAAATAAATCAAAGCACCAAAGACAATGCAAGTTAACACACAAGTAGTTAAGGAGAAGAAAGCAGAGGGCAAATGACTTTTCAACAAAGGCACTGAGGGCTGGTCTACATTAGAAAATCAAATCGACCCAGCTACAGTTGTTACACCTCTGAGGAATGAAGATAAACCGACCGAAAACCCAGTGTAGACAGTGCTAGGTTGATGAATTGTTCCATCGACCTAGCTACTGCATGTCAGAAGCTACTACAGTGACAGGAGAACCCCTCCTGTCAAGTGTAGATGTAGACCAAGGCTACATCTACACTAGAAACTTCAAAGCGCTCCCGCAGGAGTGCGTGAGCGCTGGGAGAGAGCTCTCCCAGGGCTCCAGGTAATCCATCTCCACAAGGGGAATAGCTCCGAGTGCTGGGAGCACGGCTCCCAGCACTGAGAGCCTGTCCACACTAGCACTTTAAAGCGCCCAAACTTGCTGTGATCAGGGGGGTGACAAGCCCTAAGAAGCCAAAGATAGAACAGTGACCAAGGGGAGTGGAAGGGAACCACCAGAAAGAAAGAAGCAGCAAGTAATCTTCACCAGTAGATTACAGCCTGGGTGGTGACACCTGTGACTCATAAATAACCGAGAACGCTATGCTGCCTCCCAGGTGCTATGGCTAATTAAATCAATTCAGGGTGTTGGAGATATTAAATAATGTTGGGAATTTCCCATTAATTACAGTTTACACAGAAACCGATATCAACACTGACTGAAGGTTTAATTATTGCACTGCCTGACTGGGAATGGCCAGACATACTTGTGAAGAGTATCCAAGGTGGGAGTGGATTGATCTTCTCAGAGACCCTACCATAGGAGTAGTCAATAGGCAGACCGCAGGCCAAATCCAGACTGCCAGCTTCTTTAGAATGGACCCCAAAATCTTTTTATTTACTTATTATTATTATTATTTAATTTCCTCTGGAGTCTGGGCCTTGACTATACCTTGACAAAGAAATTTGGACCTTGACAAAAAATTTTTGACTACCTGTGCCCTACCAGTTCCAAGTGCTAGCAAAGCAAGGAAAATTCTGGTAGTGGACTCAGTGGTGTAAAGAGACATATTTGGATTCACAGCACTAGAATGCCTTCTGTGATAAGAACCTGTTTGAATCTGAATTGGTTTGGATCAAACTGAACAACTAATCAATCATTTAAGTAACTTTTTTTTCCTGAAATGTCCAAGTTTTTTTTAAATTAAAAAATATCTGAAAAGGTGTTTTTCCTCCAGAACTCTAAAGGCCTATTGGATTACAAATGGTGCATGTACATTTCAAAATCTGGAACGATTTGGCTCGAACTTCCAGTACCACACATACCTTAGGAGGGCCGCAAGAGATTCTCAAAGATGCAGATCTTTAGGATGCATCCTGAACACCTAATAAAGACAATGGGAACTCCTCCCCTCAACTCCTTCACATCTTAAAAGATCTAGAGGCTGAAGCAATAACTAAAAGCACATTTTCCCTCACTGAATTTTAAGGAATTTTAGTACTCACTTATTTTATCCTAGGAGTTTACCAACAACATAACTTGTGCAGGTGTCCAAAAGTGCATAAGAGGGAGATCATGTACTTATGGAGGCCTTACTTCACCATTTGAACTCCTTACAGGGTAAGAGAGCCCTCCCACCAACTTTTTTACATTTTAAATGGTCTGAAGTCCAGACCATTCCTCCAGCCCAAGATGTCCCTGTCTTTTTGCAGCTATACATTTGACTAGATTTTTCACTAGGCAGCTAAGTTAGCTCCATAACTCTTGTGCACTGAAGCCTTCCTCAGCTCAACACTCTACCATCTTACTATATGTATACTCAATTAATGATTTGCAAAGGCATTTAAATTGATCAAATCAAACCAAGATTCTTCTGGAACACTGAAAGGTGCTCCTCCTGACTATTTCCTTGCCAACTACAATTTTCTACTCTTTCATTTTCATTTGTAGGGCAGATTTAAAAAAAAATAAATTCTTTTACCTATGGGCTCAATTCAAGCCTAAAAAATTCAGCATAAAGTCTTGAACAATTCAGTAAGGTGCAGGTGACTTAATTTGAAACTGTTGTGTAACCTTCACTTTAAGGGAGTTTAATTTTAAGTCTTAAGGAGCTGCTGCACCTATTATAATGTGTTGCATACCAGACTCTCAGATTGTGGGTGGGACCTGAAACTTGTCTTTGTTTACAACTTTAAAGATAAAATGCCTGCGTCTTTCTTTCAGAATTCCTTTACGCTTGCTCCAGCTCCAACTACAGTCTTCCCATGCTCCCAGCAAGGCTGCCAGGAATCAGGAGGGTTCCCCCTGCCGTGATTCCTTCCATTGTACCAACACTAACCAAATTGATCATATCTTCTCTGCTTTCAATGCTTCTTATTCTAATGTCCAGCTGTGTTGAGTTGCAAAAGAAGAGGTGGAGGCAGCAGCCACCTTAGGGTTGTGATGGCACAGAGGTGACGGAAGCAGAGGCTCAAGGGAATGGGAAGATGAGCTGAGAAAGATGGGAGAATACAAGGGGAGTAATGGGATGCAGGAACATAATGGATGAGATTGCTCCAGGTTTCATCTCAATCCATCCTGAAGGCTCATGGCTCCCACAACTCTCCTGTCCAGGCTGACCCAGGTTCTCCATCTGCCTTTAACCCCACCCTCTTCCTCCACATTGTCCCAAGCTTGCATGTTTAATTGAAATCTCTCAAAGAAGGGTTATGCTTTAGTTGATCTATGTGAATACTGTTTCTAGTATATGTGCTAAGGATGGGGTCTCAGCTCATCTGCTCTGAGCCAAGTGGGTGGGATGGAATATAAAGAAGGGGTGGCAAACACACTTGGACAAGATGGCTGGATTGTATGTTTAGGGTATAGAACTGTAGACTTCATAACCCCCTCTATATATACACATTAACTTCCAATGATGTGAGTGGGCGGTTTGCACAGAAATTAATGGGAGAATACCGTATTTACATAGTAACTAAACTTATTATTTACTCTGTATCTTATTGTCACATAGTAAGAAAATCTGCTTCCTTTTTGGCCACTGCTACTTCTGCCCTTTGTTTCTCTTCTTTCCCCCGTTTCTCTCCATCTTTGTCAGTCCCTCTATTCTTCCTTCCCTGTAGCAACCCCTAATTCCCACCCTTTCAGGCTTTTCTTTTCCCCATTTTCCATTCTATCTGCTAAAGTGATCAACAAAGGAATAGTTAATATTTAATATTATCAAGTGTTTATCACTGGGCTTTAGCGCAGATGTTGCAGTGAGATTAGGAGACAGAATCATTGTTTCAGGCTCTGTGCAGATTCAGGCCAACATCATGACTTCAGTTTATAGTTGGTTCATGTTTCAAAAGTTCTCTCTGCAGCTACCAAGGCTCGAAACTTACTTTTTAAAAAATGAAAGCTGATATTCCACATGAACTGAATGTGTCTAGTGGGCCAAAAATACATAATTCAGGACAGATCTAGCCCACGGGTCATATGTTTGACACCCCGGTCTAGTTTGAGAACCACTGGTATATATTATATGTACATAGTCGTCTAGAGTCCTGTTATTGTACTGTATATTTTTCTTTAATTGTTTTCAGATAAAAATTCAGCTCTTATGCTCTCTTTAGCTAAATGGCTGTAGCGATGTCTCTACACCAAACCTTTAAAAATAATCCTGCCAAGTAGGAAAGATGTCAGTACAAAGGGGCAAAACTGAGAACCTCAATATATAGCTTTCCTTATGTGAGATGCAAGGGCACAATCTAAGCACAATTAAAATCAACTGAAGTATTTCCATTGACTTCAGTGAGAGGCTCTAAGTGAGTGGGTCCGTGACCAAATTCATTTCTTAGTCTTTGCCAGAGAAGTATAAATGACTACCTCTGACAAAAAGGCTTCTGTACTCCAGCTTCCCAACTATACTAGGGTTCATAATAAACATTTTGTATTACATTCGTCTCAGCAGAACATGCAGAAATAAGAGAACAGCCTTCTAGAAATAAACATACCTTTGAATGTTCTATCTGGCAATCAAAATGAGCAGTGATCAAAACCATTAATTTATACTGTGTCAACAGATTCAGAAAGGCAGTGTCACGCATTTTAAATAATTATTTTTACTAACATCTTCGATTACACAACTGATTTTTTTTAACGCTAGCTTCCTTATTACTATTTACTTTCTTACATTCTATTTAACTTGGACAGTGAAACTAGACTGGTTAAGTTTCACTTTCTGGTTCCCATGCAGGATCGCAGTCTTGATGTGTATCCCTCAGTTAATGATCCTTCTTCTGTTTTGGCTCTCATGAGTGGAGGTGATGCTACCAAGGCAGCAACAGGACTGCCATAGCAACTTAAAATATAATACACACATTGTTGGGAGCCTGTGTTGGTGTCCATGCCTGCTAATTCGCATTTGCTTTTTGGACTTTGTAGTCTGCAGGTGAATTCCCGTGAGACAAATATCAAAGTTTTGTGGTAGCCGTGGTAGCCTGTATCAGCAAAAAAAAAAGGAGGAGTCCTCGTGGCACCTTAGAGACTAACAAATTTATTTGGTCATAAGCTTTCATGGGCTAGAACCCACTTCACCAGATGTATGAAGTAAAAAATACAGGAGCAGGTATAAATACATGAAAGGATGGGGGTTGCTTTACCAAGTGTTAGGTCAGTTTAACGAGATAAATCAATTAACAGCAGGATACCAAGAACTGGAATTAATTTGCAAACTAGATACCATCAGATTAGGCCTGAATAAAGACTGGGAGTTGTTGGGTCATTACAAAACCTAAACTTAATTTCCCCAATACTAATTTCTCCCTCCTGTTACTCACACCTTCTTGTCAACTGTCTGTAATGGGCCACTCTCTTACCACTTCAAAAGTTACTTTTCCTCCCTTGGTATCCTGCTGTTAATTGATTTATCTCGTTAGACTGACCTAACACTTGGTAAAGCAACCCCCATCCTTTCATGTATTTATACCTGCTCCTGTATTTTTTACTTCATACATCTGATGAAGTGGGTTCTAGCCCACGAAAGCTTATGCCCAAATAAATTTGTTAGTCTCCAAGGTGCCACAAGGACTCAAAGTTTTAACTGTTATAAAAATGTTAATGATGTTATATTTTATCATTTTATTTTTGCATCCTCCTTTGCAGCACAAGGTTGGTTGTGTCACAAGGGTAATCCTGAAGGAGGCAGGCAGAGCAAAAAGCAACCACTTATGGCATTAGCCTACATGGAAGAGTTTTGGGGGGCAGGGGATTGCAACTGTGCTGGCAACACCTAAATGCAACCTGCAAATCCAAAGTGTAGAGATTCTCAAACGTTTTTATGCTGCAGACCACATCTTAATAAAGAGTATGTACCACCTCTCTCACTTCTTCCATTAGCAATTACCACGTTCCTGTGGCAACTACAGCAATTACTTATATGGATAAGTAATACTAAGAAAGGGTTTTTTTAACCCTCTCATGGAAGTTTGCAGCTCAAAATAAGAGTCTGCACCACATGACCTGCCAGCTTTCTGGATAGCACCACCAACATGCTCCACAGGCCAGTTTGATACCAGTGCCCTAGTTAAACAAAACTAGGTTAAGTTTCAATTCCAAGGTGTGTAAAATACAAAGAAAAAGCACAGTATGAATGTTGAAAAAGCAGCTAGATCTTAAACTAGTGAAACTGAGGGAATAAAGATAATTGTAACATAGGAAAATAAATTTATTCATTTATTTATATGGGTCCAGATTATCCCCTCCATAGCCACAACTAGAAATGACTGAGATCCAGCACAAGAGGGAAGCAGCAGAAATGTGTTTTATTCCCCCTCTCCCCTCCTTGTCTCTGGAGCCCCACAGAAACTCCCACTGGAACTGGCGATGTATTAGGGGGAAGGCCTGGGCACAAGAAGTTGGAGCTGGGGACTAGCTGCTCTGTGACATGGCCTGTAGTGGACCCTGCAGATTATTCATGCTCGAGTTTATGCTACTTACAGCACCAGAGTAATGCCTTCTATGTCCCCTCAGTATATGCCCCAGTGACAGTGAGGAGGAACAGACCTCTCCCCATCTAGTCTGACAGACCTCTCCCCAGAGGGCATGCCCATGTATAAGTTGCTTTTGGTCCTGGAGTCTCTACTGGTACTGGCAGATGTCTTGGTACCAACAATGGACCTGGTTCTACCCGAGCCTCATGCCCCAAGGCTGGGGTGGATGCTGAGAGGCGCGTCATCAACAATGGTGAAGTCTGCTGCATCACAGTCTGCTCCTTTTTTCTATCCCTCAACACTGTGTGGGGCTTGTAGGATTTTCCTTCAGAGGGTGTGCTGTGTCTACTCTTAGGGGAGGACACGGAGATCCTTCTTGAGCTTCTGCCTCAATGTTCAGAGAGGCCCCTTTCAGTGCTCAACTTCAAAATCTGAGGTGTCAGTGCTGGCTTTGATGTTGAAACAGAGGTCAATCTCTCCCCAACACAGTCTTCTCCACAGTAGGCTTGGGCATTGCTTGTCCACTCAGTGGGGTGTTAGATAATGCTGGCTTGTCTATTAATAGGTTTCTGGACCTTGTTTCCTCCACTTTTGATAAGACTTTCAGGAGCGTCAGCCTCGCATCTTGTAACGTGCGAGTCACAGAGTCAAGGCCAGAAGGGACTACCATATCATCTAGTCTGACCGGTAACTCACAGGTCACCAACACCACCCAGCACCCACACACCAAAGCCAACAACCACAATTAGACCAAAATGTTGCAGCCCACAGGAGACTAAACTACTGTGTGCCACAGGCAGAGAACAGGAGGGACTGAGATGCACCTATGACCAAGGCCCCTGTAATGGCAGGGAACTGATTAAGTGATATATACCTAGATAATCCCAGCATGTGACCCAGGCTGCAGAGGAAGGAGAAAAAAAACCCCATTACCAACAATCTGACTTGGGGGAAAATGAGTCCTTGCAGAGAATAAGCATAATAAGCATCTGCTTGGAATATGTGATTCCCTCAGGCAAAAGAGACTCCTACTGTGTTTGTCTTTCGAGGGTATTATTTCATTGCAGGATGGACAGGGCTGGAAGCCTGCAGGTTTTGAATTTGACATTTGATAATCTCTGTACATGGAGTGAGGGGATCTAAGTAATGAAGTTCATGGTTGATTCATGGAAATCACAACAGAAGATCAGAAGTGGTTCTGAAGATTTGCAGAAGATATCCTATCTCCTAGAACTGGAAGGGACCTTGAAAGGTCATCGAGTCCAGCCCCCTGGCTTCACTAGCAGGACCAAGTACTGATTTTGCCCCAAATCCCTAAGTGGCCGCCTCAAGGACTGAATTTACAACCCTGGGTTTAGCAGGCCAATGCTCAAACCACTGAGCTATCCCTCCCCCTGACACCTCAGATTTCAAAGATCTTTAGCCTGAACTAAGAACCTGCAGGTCAGACATTCACTGCAGTCCATCTCACTGTCCTGGGTGGTAACGGGGAACCAAGGGAGGGTTGTGGCCACCCACCCTTTATACATTCATATAAGAGCATGAGGCAATATGGGGCATGCGTGACCCCGGACATTGCTAATCAAAATCCAGTCTTGTGTGCATGATGTGCACATGAATCTACAGTGGAATCCCTGCTCAAAGAAGAAACTATACCTACAAAACAGTGATATATTTTTCCCTAAGAGACAATTCAGGATTTTAATTTTTTTTAAATTGTAATTAAAAGAGCAAAGTTTCATCTTTAAACAGGTATCGAAAACAGAAGAAATTCTATTCTACAAGAAATGTGAGCCTTTTTCACATTAAATCAATTCATGCAAATTATCTTTGGAATGCTTCTAAATATTGTAATTAAGATGTGCAAGTCTGTTGACAGTTTGGAAAGGCCAAAACAGGCTATATGAGAAGCAATGGAAGAGGCTGAGAAGGGAGGGAGAGAATCAGACTGACTTGAGAAACTCATTTGACTGGCTGAAGGGGTGTGGATAGGTAGTACAAACCTTTGTCAGTGTTCTCTCCTATGCCATAGTAGCCCTAGGTTTTAAGAAATAAGCACATACTAATGATGCAGGTGTAGTATTACTGCGTCCCAAACCATCCAGGATTTTCTACATGGACCTTCTTGGAACAGGAAGCTCTGTTAACACATGCATTATGAGAAATCCATTTATGGAAAAACATTCTAAAATGAGACAATTCACTTTTCTCTTGTGAATATTGTATCAAAAAGCATAGTACATAACCATCACCTACTGTACAGACTATTGGTGATCCTCCTTTCATCAAGTTTCCCATTTCCTAAAACTGCAGCTGTTAGGTAGGTTAAACATCTGAAAGGCTGATATTTCCAAACTTTACTGATGTTTTCCAGTTCATCCCTGTTTTCCACTAGATAACCCTGCAGAAGTCTCTGCTGGGATAATGGAGTGGTGAGCATTTAGTTAACTGGCTGGCATAGGCAACTTTCTGTTTTGTTAAATCCACAATTTACATATTGCAGTGATTATATTCCAGTAGAAATATTGCAAGTATGCCACGTCTCTTACTCTCGTTTCTCAAATTAATACAAATTGATTAAAATGTTACACTTACGTTGACTCTTAAGTCAACCAACCTTCCTAGAATCATAGAATATCAGGGTTGGAAGGGACCTCAGGGGGTCATCTAGTCCAACCCCCTGCTCAAAGCAGGACCAATCCCCAACTAAATAATCCCAGCCAGGGCTTTGTCAAGCCTGATCTTAAAAACCTAAGGAGAGAACCTGAGCGCAGAAAATGTGCCACTACTTCTTATGCTATGTACAGAGCTGCAAGTGAATAACTGACTTTTAAGCAATCAGACAAGACATGGACAGCATTCACAAACTAGCTTGGGAAGCTACACTAATGTTTCAGAGAAGAATAATGGTCTTTGGGCAATGGAATAGTATTCAAGATCTGGGTTCCGTTGCTGGTTCTGTCACAGAATTTTTGAGTGACCTGGAGGAAATCTTTCTGTGCTCCCATACCCCATCTCTAAAATGGAGATAACACTTTCTTTTGTATGCCTTACCTATTTAGATGGTAGCTTTTTCACTATTCTCTTACCATGTATCTGTACAATATCTAGCACAATGGGGCCTTGATCTAGCTGGGACCTCTAAGACTTACTATAATATAAATACATAATTTACAGCAATTCGTATATGTTGAAAAAGATGACTATGATGCTATCACAAAGATCTGATAAAGAAATCCTTCCTAACTGTCCTCACATCAACAACTTCTAGTCTAGGAGGCAGACACAGTTGAGAAGAAACATTATCTTCAGCTGAGCATAGGCTCCTTCTTAAAGAAAGGTAATCTTCTATAAATATGTAAAAAAATCCTCAATCCCACAACAACATAATAAAAGATGAACAACCTCTTCTTTCTTTTGGATGTCAAGTTTAATAAAACACAAAATTTTCATGGATTTCTATCCTAATGTCTTTAGGATGTTCTCTATCAAGATGACAACTAAACTAGGTTCTGAAATGACTTCTTTTCAAAGGAGAATGTTCCTGGGACAATAGCTAATGCCTGCAATCTCCCAATTCTTCTAGCAAAGAAAATTACTAATAAAAGACACCTTCTAGAAAAAGAAATATCCTCACCTTACATCTGTGAGTTTGGAAAATGCTAAGCATGCTCATGCTCTCCTATATAGGAAGAGCCTGTAAATCCATGAGTGTTCCCACTTCAGTAAGCGTTATTATGGATTCCTTTACTTACTGCTGTCAGAATATCCAATACTGCAGAAGAAAGCCAGTATTTCCTTATATTCCACCACTCGGCCATCAGGCAATTCATAGAAAATTCAATTTAGTTTGTCCTCTTCTTTTATCGTTAGATATGGACTAAATCTGAAAGAAGAGAAAATGATTCCGCTACTGCTGCCTAATCAGGAAAATCTCTTTTCTCCCCCAGTACAGGATGACAACATCCTCAATCTTTCCCACCTTATCTACCTCATTCCAAATTCTGCCAGAGTAGGAGAAATTGGGGAGAGGGAAAATATAAAGAGATCTTCATCCAGCAATGGTTCAAAATAACAATCTCCCCAAAATTCCCAAAGAATACAGAGGGATCTTTTTCCAAAGAAAGCTGAGCATTTGAAAATTTTGTTGGCATGAAAAAAACAAACTTACATTTTTTATTTAAAAAGACTGCTGGTAAACACTGTGGAAAGAAAGCAAAGAGTTTTTGATCTCTATACTCATTTATTTTACCATGATATTCAAGCAGCAAAGCAGCTCTTTATACAAAATACCTAATTCCTCCCCTTCTCAGGTGTGCTGGACATTTTAATGATTAAGTTACTATCTCCATAAGAGAAATAACTTAATGAGTCTTATTTACAATGTGATTATCCCACTTGCAAAAATCAGGATAAAATATCTAGTAAAATTATGAATTTTATAATGGGATATAAAACTTTTCACCTCTAGGTAGGCACTTTAAACCCAACGACTAACAACTGTTATCATGCAATAGATGTTTGGTGGCTTATATGAAATGATTTAATTGTCTAAGTCAAGTTCCCATAGGACAAGTTTCCACATCCTAAAAAAGACACTACCACAACTGACTGTAACACACTATTATTGATAGCCTTATATATGGACTGAGCAGACCTGGAAACTGAGCTATTCACACACCCAGAGGTGAATCCTCCAGGTTAGAGTTGAGGTACACTGAAAGGGAGTATGTGTTAATTTGTATACTGTATATTACCTGTTCCACAGAGAACTTCAGTCTCTGGGGCTGTCAGCCTTTCAGAAGCAAAAAAATCACATGCACATAAGTTAAAAAGCAACCATAACCTTGGCTAAAAGAGCAATTCGTATCTCAAAGCAACTGGAGATGCTTTCTGGAACTGTATTAGTCCTGACATTTGCAACACGTATTTCATACACCAGCCAAGTGATGAGGTTTAAAAAAAAAAAAAATCAAGAAAATAAAAGAAAAGAGCAGACTAAGGGAAACACATGACTGTGTTAAGAGGCCCATCTCCAAATTCAATGTCAAACTCCCTCGGTATTGACCTCCTGTCTTTCCCCACCCCAAGACTTTCCATAGGTGAGGGGGGTACTCCTTCCTTGTTCCATTGCTTTGGAACTCTTCTCCCTCTCCCCCAGAGACAAAGTGTCTTCAGATCTTGCTTCAAAAATCTTCCTCTTCTCTAAGATGTGACCATGATTAACTCTTATGTGCCCATTCATTCTTTACTAATAGCTACACACTGTATAAAAGTGTTTATACTACTAATTATCTAAAGTACAATGTCTTGTATGCTAGTTCATCCCCTCCCACTCATCTCTGGGCCTTTTCATGTTGCCCTCTAAATACGGAGCACACTTCAGAAGTGACTTCCTGATCCCAAGTGCTTAGCTACTGCTTATCCTTTCAGTCTCTCCTAAAATATCACTTTCAGCTGGCCTTCCAACAGTAGCTCTCCTCTCCCTCTCTCTTCCCTGCAATGAAATATAATTTTACAACATACTTTAAAAGAATCCTGAAACTACAAGAAGCACAGAAACACTCTACACCACAACTTCTTTACAACCATTCCCACCCTTTCCTTTCTTCATACATTGTTAAACTAAGGTCCCAACAGTGCAATACACGGCTCATGGACAAATCACACAAGTGCCTGTTTGTGTTCAATAAATTACAGGATTGGGACCTTCGAATTAAAACTCTTTGGAATAGGGACGTTCTTGTATTAGTCCACAAAATACTATGTCAACCTATTTTTGGTGCACAAAACACAATGTGCACCATAGTTTTTACAAACACGCGAAGGCATCTCTAGAGGAATTTACATGCCATGTTAGGTAAGTACTGTTCCATTTTACTTCTCATTATTAAAAAAGAGATACTTCATATAAAAGTGATATATACACAAAAACTTATTGAATTTAATAAAGTAACCATTGAAATACCTAGATCTCATATGGATACTCACCAATATCACATATATTTTACAAGCACACACAATGTTGCTTTTCAGCAGAATAAAGAACCCCGACACTGGAAAGAGTAGCTATTGCACTTAGAAAATTCTTATCAAATCATCTAGTCCCTGTTTCCCCCAGCAAAGGATAATTCATATAGTACATCCTTTAGTGCTTTGTTTAGTCTAATGTTAGGGTGGTTTAAGTGACACACTTTCCACTATTTCCATAAGGAGATCTCTCATCACTTACACAGTCCGAGATCTGTATCAGGATGTTCCCCCAATTTCCCTCCACCATCCATAGCCTAAATATTTCTTTATTACTTAAATTAGCCATTATTCTTAATTACATAGTGAATCACTGTCAGTAATTCTGCTCCCTCCTGGATGTTAACACCTTCCAAAAATATGCAAATGTATGCCCTCCCATCCCAGTTAATAGTTTAACCAAGCTATGGTAGGTAGTTTCCAGTAAATCAATCCCTCCAGTCCCTTGGGGTCATTTTAGTCTCTCTTCAAACTTACACTAATTAGTTAAATCCATCTGGTACAAAGATGTCCACAACAGTTGTATATTGCCAACATGATTTTATATAAAACACATACAAATAAAGCCCTTCTACACTTTAGTGTATGCCTCTCCTGCAGTCTCCATGCATTGCTTGTATTCTTAGATCCTGATTCTATAAAGACTTATGCATGTGCTTAATTTAATGCTAAACACTGAACTCTGTGTTCACATGTCTGCATTTTGGGCCTTAGATTTCAAGTACTTCATGGTTTTCCTTAGTGTTTATACAGCACTTAGCACAATGCTGTCCCAAGCCTGAGTAAGTCTATGGGTGCCCCTGCAATACAAACAACAAATGTGAGAAGATGGCAGGTTTTAGTTAAGATTATATTTTTTCCCTCTTTGGAAAAATATTACCGTTGCCCCCTAATGTTTTTCAGCTTGAAATTAAAATGTGGATTTTTGTTTGTTTGTTTACTTCCTTTGTCACATACCAATATAACAGCATCTGTTCAAGGTCTAAACTGTACTGTTTACTTCACTGTAAAGGCATTATACAAATAAGGAATAAAATTAGTAATGGTTAGCTTGCTAATGCAAAGCTAGTAGTGCTAATGCAAATAAAGGAGATTTATTTTCTCTTAAGCTCTAAAAAAAAAAAAAAAAAAAAAACCCCAAAAAGAGACATTAATTAAAATTCAAACAATATTTCCCACTAGATTGGAATGTCAAATATGGGATAAACTACTTGATGCTATCCAAGTGTCACTGCACAGAGCATAGGCTACAGGTGCTGAAGACACACTCTACCAAAAAGATTAATCCAATAGGGCCTCACACAGCAGTTGAATATTCAGTTTGTGTTATGAATGCAAAACCACTCTTACACCCATGATGACCTTCACCCTTCATTACTAATAATAACAACATAAAAATGGAATACTGGGTCAGACCAATATCCTGTCTTCTGATGCTTCAGAGGGAATGAACAGAACAGGGCAATGATAGAGTGAACCATCCCCAGCTTCTGGTACTTAAAGGCTAAGGATACCCAGTACATGTGTTTGCATCCCATACCATCATGGCTGATAGCCATTCATGGACCTATCCTACACAAACGTATCTAATATTTATAGTCATACTTTTGACCTTCACAATATCCCTTGGCAATGAATTCCACAGGTTGACTGTGCGTTCAGTGAAGAAGTACTTCCTTATGTTTGTTTTAAACCTGCTGTCTATTAATTTCATTGGGTGACCCCTGGTTCTCGTGTTATGTGAAGGGATAACTAACACTTTCTTATTCACTTTCTCCATACCATTCATGATTTTATAGACCTCTATCATATCTTACCTTAGCTGCCACTTTTGTAAACGGAACAATCCCCATATTTTTACTCTCTCCTTGTATGGAAGCTATTCCATACTCTTAATCATTTTGGATGCCCTTCTCTGTACCTTCCCCAATTCTAATATATATATTTTGAGATGGGGTGACCAGAACTGTATCACAGGCTTAAATAGCAGTCTTCTCCTTCCTCTTTGCTTTGGACAGGAGATTTGGTAGTTATGATAGGTGAAAATTTGAACAATCCATTTAATTTTCCAAGCCTTCTAGATAGAATGTCTTTAAGCAAGGAAGTCTCTGAAAACCAGTGGATTTGCCTCAATCAGTGCTAATAGATTAAACAAACATTGTTAGCAACGGCCAAAGGATGAGGAAGGTGCCTAAGCCCAGCTTTCATACTGAACAATGTGTTTGCTTTGTAAGTACACAAGAGTAACTTTTATTCTAGTAAGGTCTATTAGGGTGTTCAATATGAAGACTAAATGTGGGACTCAAGTGGCCACACTTCGAAACTGGGCTCACAGTTTTGGACTTCAAGGAAACCAAACTTTCTTTGTAGTTAACTTAACTGAACTCATTTCCCCTAATGAAAATAGAATTTTTTTCCTTGAGGGAAAAATATGAAAAAATTATGTCTTTCACAACTAGTATTACTTAATAAGAGACCATAAACATTAAAAAGGCACTACTCATAGGTGTATGGTTATTGCACAGCATTACTACAGGGCAAAGTTAAGGTTATTTGGATGCCTTAACTGTGAATTTCCATACCTAAACATGTCTGAAATTCCCTTAAGTTTAACCTTATCCCTAATTTCCTTCATATGCAATTTTGGGGATAATTACAAATTCCTCTTCTGTTTTTAAACCTTCAGATACCACTGTGCTCTCTCAACCTTAACTCCATTTTAACCTAGTTTTATGTCTGGGGATAACAGAGTGAAACAAATGTTTAGTTGTAAAATGAGAACCAAAACTTGCTAATTTCAATTGCAATTGCTTACAAATTTTTTAAGTGGGAGAAATTTGGGGTTATTTTTCATATTTTTTCATTGGACAATATTATTGTGATTTCCAAAGCTAATTAGTGAATTTAGCCACACAATTCACAGTAATTTCAGTGGAGTTGCATGTGGTTAAATCCTGTAGTTGGTTTTGAAATCTCAACCTACAAACATAGCTATATACATTGAAAAGGTTTAGTTTTCGGTTAGAAGTGTAATGTACAGCAAGGAGAATGTGATCATGTTCCATCAATCAAACTCCACTTTAATAATTTTTTTGATACCTATAGTGCAATTCAAAGTCAAAGTGAAACATCAAATGGAAAGGACTATCTCCCATATTCCCAACTAGTTCATACAGGTTTAATACAAGTAGGAAGTTCAACAGCGATAAAGTCACTCTACCATAAACTAAACTATAATGACACCTCCCCTTGCCAGAAAAAGAGGTTTACATTACTGGCAACTTTTTCACGTAAGAAATGTGGTAGGCATTAATGCCCAATTGTTCATTATCAAAATACATCTGAATTCTTACTAAAATAATGCTCTCGCTCGTTCTCTCTCACAGCTGGCTTGGAATCATTGTTTACATTCCAAGATAATTTACAAGCAATTTAAAACTGGATGTTTCAATAACCTTACAAGGACCTTTTTTGGAAACAGAGCTTTACAAAATATGAAACTTATTGCAAAACTGCTGATGAAGTTATGAGTGAAGTTATTTCTGCTAAAATTCTATCAGAGAGCAAGCTGTAGAAAAAGATTTCAAGCATTTTTCCCCTCCCCCCCACACTATTGTAAGAAGTATTCTTTCAATTCTAATACTAAGTTTGATTTCACATGCTAGATTCGAATCACTCTATTTCACCATACTTACAGAATGCAAACATGGAGACGTAATCTAATAATTTGATGATTGGAGCAGTATGATTCCATCATGACAATTGCACAAAAGGGTACAGATCTTCTAAGTGAGGTGCACTCATATAATTGTACGACTCCCAGTGACATTAACAGGAATTGAACTATTAAGTCCCCAAACTTGAATTTGAAAATTTGTTCCCATTTTTAAATGAAAAAAACCCTAAAGAGTCATTGGCAAGGAGGCAAGTGAGGTGGCTCATTATAGGCCTGATCCTGTATTCACTGGAATCAGTAAGAGTGTTGCCATCTATTTCAATAGGTACAGGAACAGCCTTAATGGGAAGGAACGCACACATATGTAAGATTATCTTGTATGACTGTTTTATAGGCTGTGAAAGGCTCCCCAATGAAGTGAAATGCTTTTAGGCTCTTGGAAAAGCAAAAATTGGATATTTGGAAAAAATAATGAAAATCAAATCAGATGTGCAGGTTGTCTATGCGTCAAAATCAACTTCACTGGTGAACCAGACACAAGCAGAACTCTTATCTGCAAAGCAGACTGTGGAGGGAGAAATGGGAAACACCTCATCAGCAGAAAGTAAAATAAAAGAAATATAGCAAAGCATTAAACTGATAACCTGCAAACCTCTCTGGCATCCCTATTAGACATATTGGACTCACCTTCACATAAACTATGCAAATTATACAAGATGGCAAACTAATCAGCCAGGATAAGCTCCTAGACACAGTAGGGGGGAAAAGTACAGTGGTAGAGGAAGGCCACATAAACTCCTGATTAAAAGCAATGTTGTAATGGAAAGAAGACTGGAGCAGCTCAGAAACCAGGACAGAGCACACAACACTACTATTAGAATTCTGGAGGTCCTCACTGTGAAAAAGCTCCTTGACCTGACTGAATTCATGGAAACATTTTTGGGTCAGTTTAGTCAAATTAAATAAAAAAGATGAACCAATGTATATATTGAAAAGAGCAATGATATCCGTCCTCCAGGATTTTGACCACTAATGGTGACACATTAATAGCTATTCTCTCAGATTCCCAGGACCGAAAAAGAATTCTGAAATGACAGAACTAAAAACAATTTGAAGGTGGAAAAACCCTTGAACTTCCCTGGACCTGAAGCTCAGCTAGGAAAACATTCCAAAAAACACCCCCCTGAGCGCTGCAAGTTTCAGCACTGTAACATGCCAATATAGACCATGCTCCCAGTGCTGGTAGCTACGCCCCTCATGGAGATGTCTTTTTTAGCGTGCTGGGAGAGCTCTCTCCCAGTGCTATGCCACGACTACACAAGCCACGTTGACGCGCCTCTATGGCAGCGCTTTAATGTTGCCAGTGAAGACTAGCCCTAAGATAATTCCAATCACCAGGTATTGCTTCTGCTCTACCAGATGTATGTTTTTATCAGGGGTATGTGTGTGCGGGGGGGGAGGGGGGCCCTTCATTTCATCTACCTGAAAAAAGCATGACGCAGGACAGCAACTCTGAAGCAGAAATGAACTTATAAATGCTTCCTAGTCTCACTAAAGCCCAAAGAAGCAGTATGATCTGTAGACTAGGCTCAGGACTAGGAGCCAGAAATACCACAGTTGTAACCAATATTGCTGTGCGGACTTGGGAAAGACAATCTCTCTGTAAATTACTCCTTTGCTTATTCTTTAAAATGGGGATAACAATACTTTTCTTCACAGAGCTGCTGTTCAGATTACTTAGTTAAATACCTGTATAGTACTTTATATATTTTCAAAATTGTGTAAGATTTAAGTGTGATTTTATCATAGTCTGTCCCCATGAGGCATCTTTTGAGAAACTGTTGGAAGTGGTATATCTCAGTCTACCATTTGGTTTTGCCACGTGGCTGTTTGTTTTTAAGCATTGTAGCAGAATGTGATAAAAAATTATATTTGAAGCACAGACCATCTGAAAGTGAGGGCATGAAAGAAAATAGTGTCACCAGGATTCCAGAGTACCGATGCAGTGACTTGCAGTATTTTTTACATAACACCGCCCTCTTCCCCCCCGCAGAGACAGGGTCTTAGCCCCTTAGGGTCTGTCTACACTGCATCTGGGAGCGAGCCTCCCAGCCTGGGTCCACAGACTAGTGCTGCACTCTTCTCTACCTCATCTCACCACCTTCATCCCGCACATCCTCTACATCCTACATCCATCCTCGCTACCATCCCCGCCCCTCAAATACCACCCTTCCTGACCTCATCCCCCCCTCTTGCTGTCTCTGGAACACACACTCCACCTCTAAAAAGATCTCTTCCATCCACTTCTTCTTTCGCTCGCTCAGACCCCTGGCTCTGAGAGAGATCTGGATCCCTTTGTCTGACACGGCCTGTACAGAGCAGCCCTCTCTGATGGGATCTCACACCTCACCCCATATCAGACCGTGGTGGGAACGTTGGGCTTCTGCTCTTCTGTTCCTGCTGCTTCCAACCACTTCCTTCTTCCCCTTTCCAATCTTTCTTCTCTTTTGAACATGCTGCATCCAACTCTCCTCTCCCCTCCCATGTTGCTGTCTCGTACCAGCCACCCAACTCCTCCCCATCAACTCCTGGCCCTCTCTCTTCCTCTTCTTGCAGTCTCCCACGCTCACCTTCAGTGACTTCAGCTTCCATGCTGATGGCCCACTGAACCCCTTAGTTGCACATTTCCCCACCGTCACCCCTTCATTCAACCCATAGCCCTGGTTCAACATGCCCACTCACCAAAAGGGCTGTTCACTTAGACCTGGCAACACTGATATCTCTGTTGCTGCGTTTCCCCTCTCCAAATTCAGCCTGGTCATTCAGCATTGGCCAGCAGCCCCATCTTCACTCCCTAACCCCAGATAGTACTCAGCCTTCTGTGACCTCCAATCCATCAGCATCGATGACCTTCCTGTCCTCTCTTCCATTTTTTCTGTTGATGTGGTTGTTGATTCACTCCATGCTTCACTCTCCTCCACCCTTGACTCTTTTGCCCTTGCTCCCATCCCAAGGTTCACCCTGCCAACCCCCAAACCTGGCTCATCCCCAATATCTGCTTCCTCTGTTGCTCCACTAGAAACCCTATCTCATGAGGCTAACTTCCTCCACTACAAATTCATCTTCTCTTGCTTCAGTACTTCCATCTTCCTTGCTAAGCAACTCTACTTCTCCATATTAATTGAATTCCATGCCCACACTCCCAGTCCCCTTTTCATCCCTTTGATGCACTCCTCAAACCCTCCCCCATCATGCCTCCACTTCTCTCTCCCAACAGGATCTTACCAATTACTTCCAAGAGAAAATTGACAAAATGTGGCCTCCCCTGCACTTGATTTACCTTCCCTCCCTCTCCCACACAACTCTCTTCCTTCTCCACAGTCACTGACACACAAGTTTCTTGTCTGCTCTCTTCCTATATTCCCTCCACTTGCCCCAGTGACCCCATCCCATCCCCTCCCCAATCTCCCTCACACCCACTTGCATCCCCTCCCCTTACCCTCTCTCCCCTCTCTGGCTATTTCCACTCACAATACAAGCACACTGCAGTCCCTCCTTATTAAAAATAGAACACACCGGTGACCCCACTTACCTCTCCATCTACCACCCCATCTCTCTTCTCCCTTTCACCTCCAAGTTCATTAACTCACTATTTACAATTGTTGTCTGGAGATCCTCTCCTCCAATTCTATCCTAAACCCTCTCCAATCCAGCTTCCATCTTTTACACTCCACTGAAACGGCTTTTGTCAAAGTCTGACCCCTTCTCAGTCCAATCTCAGAACCAGTACTTCATCCTCATCCTCTCAGCCACCTTTGACACTACTGAGCATGCTCCTCTTCTTAGCATTTTGGCTTCTTTGGCTTCCATGACTTATCTCCTACTACCTCACTAATCATTCCTGCAGAAGATCCTCCTCATCCCCCTTCCAACTTTTTTTTTTGGGGGGGGGGGTCTGCAGGGGGTTCCCACAGCGCTCTGTTCTTGGTCCCCTTCTCTTCTCCCTCAACACCTATCTCTGGGTAATATCACCCATAAACAAATTCTCCAGTCCTCTCTGTCTCTGCTGATGACTCACAGATCTACCGCTGTACTTGAGACCGGTCTCCTTCTGTCCAAACTAAAATTTTGGCCTGTGTCTCTGACATCTTTTTGTGGATGTCTAGCCTCAGCTCAAGCTCAACATAACTAAAACAGATCTCTTAAAAGCCCTCCCTGCTACCTCAGTTCTGAATCATCATAATCACCACTATCCTGCTTGTCACACAAGCTCGTAACCTAAGCTTCATCTTCGACTCTGAACTCCTTATAGGTCCTCACGTTCAGACTATGTATGTCTTAATCTTGCTGATTCCTTCTGCATAACATCTCTAAGATGTTCATAACAATCCATCCACACAGCTAAAATTCTGGTCCAGACAGTCCTCTCCTCCTACTGCAACATCCTTTTCTCTGGCCTTGACAAATGCAAACTTGAGCCGCTTATAACCCTTCAGAATGCTGCTGCAACCATCATTTTTCTAGCTCGTCACTTTGACCACATCACCCCTCTTTTTGCATCCCTCCAGTGGTTACCCCTTCTCTATTGTATCAAATATAAACTTGTCTTCACTTTCATGCCCTTCAGAGCCTATCCCCCACCCCACCTATCACCTCTCATTCAGTGTCGAGAGGTTGACTCCTGCCTTCTGTTGGCCCATGATGCCATCCACCATAGTTCACTTGTTAAATTTTCAAACAAGTACCTTGGTGCTTTCTCCCATGCTGCCACTCATGCTTGGGAGGCACTCCCTGTAAACATCTGCAAAGCTACCTCTTTATTTACCTTCAAATCCCTCCTCAAAACTTGCCTATTCTGTGATCCCTTGACAATAGTTAGGCTGCTGCCAATCCTACTGAATACTGTCCCCATTTCCCACACCTGTTTGTATTGTATCAGGTTATCTCGTCTTACATTTAGAATGTAAGCTCTCTGGGGCAGATAGTCTTTTTGTTCTGTGTTTGTACAGCACCTAGCACAAGTGGTGTCACATTCCTTGACTAGGGCCCTTAGGCGCTATGGTAACACAAATCATGATAATAGTAAGATCTGTGTTTGCTTTGACAGCAGAAAGAGTGCAGCTAGAAGCTGTTGGGAGTGGCACACACATAGTTGCACCAGACTCCAGGACAGCATATTTCTGGACTTATGAGACGGACAGGGGTGTGAAAAGGAGGATGGTGGGATAGGGCAAAGAAAGTGACAGGGGAGCGGGTAACTAAGGGGACCAAATAAGCAAGGACCAAATAAGAGAAGAGATTCTGTCAGAACTGAATACAGAAGAGGGCTACACGGAGTGTGGAGGAAGAAGAGGATTGAGATCTGAAAACCAGCCTGTGACTAAACAGACTAGGTTTGAAAGGAAAATACAAAATAGAATGAACAGGAGTAGGTGAACTAAAAAAGGAGAGGTTATTCACCTTGTACAGTAACTGTACAAGGTGCATGTCCCTACAGTTGCTCCACTTCAGGTGCGCTTGTGCCCCATGCGCCTTTGACTGGCAATTTTCAGGAGCAGTGAGCATTCTGACTGCAGATGCTCTTCAGAAATCCCCACGCCCTGCACCAAGGATATATACAGGTGCATGGGCAAACCGTTCTCAGTCCCTTCCCTACCGTGAACTCCCGCGAGACAGAACTCCAAAGCAGCAGAAAGGAGGGTGGGTAGTGGAGCACCTGGGAGGTTGCGGGGGGACACATCTCAAAGAACTCAAGTTACTGCACAAGGTGAATAACTTCTTCTGCTAGTAGTGTCCCAGGTCAGGTGACTCCCCTAAAGGAGGAGGGAGCTTTGGAGCTGGATCCAATACTGAAGAAAGGACTGCTATGCCAACAGCCATATCTAATCTAGTGGTATGTACCAGGGCGTAGTGTTTAAAAAGTGTGCACTGATTCCCAGGTTACCGCTTTGCAAATTTCAGCAACTGGTACATTTTTTAAATGATATCATTGAGGTTCCTTGGGATCTTGTAGACTGGGCTATTATTCTTGAAGGGGATTGAACATTAACAGCCTGATAGCAAGCAAGAATATTTTAGGTATGAACTTGGGTTATGGACATAACTATACCTTATATTAGAAAAAAACAGTGAAGAGGAGGGGGGGAGGAATCAGCCACCAGTGCTCCTAATTCTCCAAATCTGTGGAGAGAAGTGAAGGCCAATAAGAGTGTCTTTTCATAGATAAATGCAGCAGAGAACACTTAGCTCGCAGTTCAAGTGGAAGTGTCATGTGACTATTAAGGACCAAGATCAAATCCCATATGGGAGTAGACTCTCTCATTTGCAAGAAAAGGTTAACCTATCCCTTGATGAATACTGCCATTGTGGGATAAGCAAAGACTGAGAATCCCTACACAAGGGAATGAAATGATGTAATTGCCACCAAATGAACTCCAACAATCTCAGAGAAAAATCAGAATTCTTTAAATCCAAAAGTACTGCAGAAAGGGAAGAATGAACAGGTGAAACTGCCACTGGATACAACAATGATGAAATCTCTTCCACTTTTAAAAGGTAAATATTTATAGCAGAGATCTTTCTCCTGTTTTATAGGACCTACTGTACCACTGTCGAACAGGAAACATCTATCCCCAAGAACTACTGAGGAACCAAGCTCTGAATTGGAGGATAGCAAGGTTGGAATGGAGAGTCCAACTGGAGTACTGAGACAGCAGATGGGAAATGGTTGGAAGTTCCAACACTGGATGGGAAGCAAGAAGAATCGGGTAAGAGTACTGGACTTGTCTTGGTCAAGTCAGTGCAAATAAAATGATTCTGGCTTTGCTTTGTTTGATCTTGTTCAATGTCCTCAGAATCAGAAGATATGCATAGAGAAGGCCCCTTGTTTAAGGAATAAGAAACAAGGACTGATGACCTGTGTCACTCAAGCAGAATTTCTTGCAATTTCTGTTAGCTGTGGTTGCAAAGATGTTCACCTCCAGAAATCCTCACATCAGGAAAATCTGTTTGCGGATCCAAGAGTCCAGTTCCCACTCGTAATCTTGAGAGAAATATCTCAAGGGAAAGATAATTATTCCTTGCCAATGAAGGTGAGTGGGTACTATTGCCAGGACTGGAGAAAACCCTTGGAGCAGATAAGAGGCTGAAGGGGAGTACTCGATACTAGAAGTGATTTTGGCCAACTGTGAAACAAAAAAGCTTCTTGTGAGATTGATGAGCGGCAACATGACAGTATGCATCCTAAACGTCAAGAGCTGCAAACCAATCCCTGGAATCTAATGCTGGAATTGTAGCTGCTAGAGTTAACATCCTGAATTTCTGTGATTTCATGAAGATGTTTCAAAGTCTCAGATTTAATATTGGTCTCCATCCCCTATTCTTTTTTGGAACTAGAAAATACTTGGAACAGAATCTCTCCTCCCTGTGCTGGACTGGAACTGGTTCTGTGGTCCCTATGCATAGTAAAGAGATTACTTCTTATCTTAGCAAACGGTTGTAAGATGGGCTCTTGTAAAACAACCGGTAGAATGGATGAAGTAACCCGATGTTATAACCTCCAAAACCCATTTATTGGATGTAATTTGCTCTCATGCAAAGCAAAAATGGGACATACCCTATCCACCTCCAAAATGAGGGAGGTGGATAGGGTGGTGCAGCTGAACATTCCCGAGGTTGGGATGTGCCAGACCCTCAATCAAATCCTCATCAACATGTCCATTTTGATGAAGAGGACTAGGTGGGGGAAGTTGTCATGGCAGGAGGTCTCTTCTTTTGATATATCAGTCTCATGTGATTCAGCATGTCTACAAAGATTGGAGAACTGTACTAGATACGATCTCTGCAGTTGTGATCTGCTAAATTTTCTTTAACTTGCAGGTGTATATGTACACCAAGAAACCACAGTGGCCCCCAAATCCTTCAAGGTGTGCAAGGTTTCATTGTTGGACTCACTGAAAAGTTTCAGTCTGTCAAAAGGAAGGTATTCTGGAACTCCCTAGGAAATCCTGACAGCTGCAACCAAGATGCTCAAAGCATAGTGACAGAGTAGAGATGGAACGAGCTGCGGTGTCCACTGCATCTAGGGAGGCTTGCAACTTTATCCTTGCTAAGAGCTGATCCTCTGCTATGATGCCTGGAACTGTTCTCGGTATTCCAGGGGAAGATGATTAATAAAAGTGTTGAGTTTACTATAATTGACATCAGAGCCTGATAACACCCCATTCTAAACTGGAGAGTCATGAAAGAATAGCTTTTACGCCCAGAAGAGGTTGAGGTGCTTCTTGGTCTTTACCGTACAGTGTAGACTTAGTGTGGTATTGTCTACCAGGCACATTTACAGCCTCCACAACTAGACAGTTGAGTGGAGTGTGCAAAAATAAACTCAGAATTTTTTGCTAGGACATAGTACTTTCTAATTGGCTTGTGTAGGTGGTGAGGTGGTTGTACTTGGACAGAGTCTTGTCAGGATCCAATAGAGCCTCATTCACTGGTAAAGCTACTTGTCCAGAGGTTGTCGTGTGGAGGACGTCCAAGAGATTATGTAGCAACTCTTGGACCTCCTCGAGTGGGATCTGAAGCGAGTCAGCAATGCATTTTATCAGTTCATGAAACTGTCTAAAATCATCAGCGTAAGAAGGCAGAAGAGGCATCACAGCCTCATCTGTTGAAGATGAGGCGATAACAATATGTGTTGTGACCTCCTTGTCTGCTCTAGCCTCTTGCTCTTCAAACGACTCCTCCTGTGGTTGTTGCTGTTTAGGAGCAAGAGATGGAGCCTTCCATGATGATCCTCAAAGGTATAACTAGGAGCTCTTGAAAGCTGATGATGCGTCCCAGTATGGTCATGGATTGGGGCATAAGACAGAGGGGGAGGCATCCAGTGCTGGTCATACCAGTGAGAATGGCACAAGATTGTCCTGCTCTTGGGGCTTCTTTTTCAGTTAAGCAGTCAGGAGAGAAGTAGTGGATCCCTGCACAGATATCTATGATTCTATCTGAGAATCTGAAGAGGAGTCTTCAGCATAGGTCAGAGGCGGAGCAGACACTGGAGGTAAGGATGGCTGTACCCCTGGTGCAGATGATACCACAGAACCCGAAGGTACTGGAGAAAGGCAAGGTCTCAGAGACCCTGCAGATCTCAGTACCCATAGCAATTCGGAGACTCCAGCTCAGCAGACACCAACAAGTCTTTGGGGAACCTAAACTCCTGTGGTCTCAGATGAACCTTTGTCAGGACCAGATGAGGTTGCAGAGGAAGTTGATTTTTTCAAGGCCGTAGGCCTGCACAACATGTGGCCCAAGGGCCGCATGCGGCCCGCGTGGGCTCACTGTGCGGCCCGCAGGGATCAGTAGGTGGGGTCACTGTGCGGCCCGCGGGGGGTGAGTAGGCAAGCGGCGGGTGAGGGAGGGCTGCTGAGTAGGTGAGCGGGTGGGCAGTGGTGGGGAGTGAGTAGGCAAGCTGTGGGGGTAGGGGGCTGAGGAGGTGAGCGGACGGGCAGTGGCAGGGGGGCAGGTGAGCTGGGGGGGGCTGAGGAGGTGAGTGGGCGGGCAGTGGTGGGGGGTAAGTAGGTGAGCTGGGGGAGGGGGGCTGAGGAGGCGAGCGGCGAATTGGTGGCTGACCTGTTCTACTGATCTGGTCTGGCTCCCATCCCCTCTCCAAGGGTTGCAGCTGTCTGGAGGTGCCTGCCTTCCATGCCTACCTCATTCATTCAACAGGGCAATTGATTACAAAGTGGGGGGGAAGATCTTATTCTACTTCTAGCAAAAAGACATTTTTCTTTTACCTTAATTATACTACCTTCGGGGTCCACTATAACGTATTACCGAGGTTCAATACTGCTGTTTCGGCAGGGCGGCGCTGGGGAAGGAGGGTTTGTTTCCGCGGGGCAGGCAGCGCTGGGCAGGTGGGGGGGGGGGGTGTTTCGGCAGCGCTGGGGGGGGGTTGTTTCTGTGGGGCGGGCGGCGCTGGGGGGGTTGTGTTTCGGGGCAGCTGGGTGGCACGTGGGGGGGGTTCGGCGGGGCCGGGGGGGGGGGGTGTTGGCCCTCAGCTGTTTTCTTTGGAGTAATATGGCCCACGCCGCTTTACGAGTTGTGCAGGACTCTAGTTCATAGCGCTGGTACCGAAGATGTTGACCTCAAATGTACTGATGTTGGAGCCTGGGTCATCTATTTAGGTACCAGAAGTAGTACTGAAAAGTCTACTGATGTTAAAGACATTCTAGAGACAGATCTTTCAGGGTCTTTGCTAGAGTGGTCATGCTTAGAAGGTACAGCGGACAACTTTGGTGCTGAGGTATGCTTGGCACCAGGGGTCTTTGAGGAGCTCCCAGTACCGGAGAAGCCTGGAGCCTCAGCAGTACTTTTCCCAGGACCCAAGGTCTCTGAGATGGTGACAAAGGCTTTTTTGAAGTAGGCATTCTGTAAGAAGATTCCAGACTCCTCCTCTTAGGCGCTTTACCAGTACCCTCTCCTGTGTTCTCATCCTGCAAACGACTTAGGCCAGTGGAATATGGAGATTGATGGTACACTGTGCTCACTCAGAGATCAACGTACGTGGGGGATTGCAGGGGAGATATCTGGGCCCGGATCCAAGGCTGGCTGGAGGGAGCATTCCATGATGAGGAGCTTAAGTTTAATATGCCTTTTTTTTTTTGAAGATCTGCTTTAAAAACACTGGGCCTGGTTCTCCACTGCCTTATACTTTATGTAGTAATTTATAGCAGCATAAAGTGAATGCAAAGCAGAGCATAAAATGCTTTCATTCTATTTTGGTACCATTTTACATCATCTTTGCACAAGTGTAACTGACTACATGCTGCAAGAAAAATTGAGAATAAAGTCAATTTTCTATGTTATTGTAAACATATTGAATATTGCAACTATAAATTACACTAAAGTTGTATTCATTTTTTTAGATTTCCATCCTATGCAGACTCCACACAAAGGAATGCCATACAAAGCTCTGGGTGTCCTGGACATACTCGTCTAACTCCTATTTACAATCCATAGGAGAAAGCATGACATAGTGATTAATACTACAGAAGTGGAAGTTGGGAGATGTGAGTTATGTTCTTGCTTCCACCACAGTCTTGCGATATGACTTTGAGCAAGTCATTTAGCCTCTCTATTCCTCTATCGGTAAAATAATATTTAGGTATCTAGGTCACAAGGAGACTGTGAAGTCTTATTCACTAACAGTTTGCTAAATCCTCTGAGATCATCAGCTAGAAGGAACTACAAAGGTATTAAACTATTATGTTTCATTGCATCTTACAGTAAACTGTATTGCTGGTTCTCTTAAATTAAACATATTTTAAAATAAAGATATACAGGTAGAATATATTTAATCCACACATCTTTAGGAAAAAAATCTCCATACTCTGGGGATTTATTTTTAGTACAGTATTGTGGGGCATCATGCCTTTTTCCCGTCCCCTTCTCTCCATTTATAATTAGCTTAGGTGACAATCCTAGAGGGGGTGGGGAATTTGCAGTAGCCCTAAGTGAAAGTTACAAGTGCCTAGTCAGTTTCACAGGGGAAGCCCTCTATACACTGAGGCCCTGTCAGTAATCTCTAACTGACAACAGAGGTCAATCACAGGTCTCCCACTAGGGATGAAAAGAGTTTGGATGCTGGCACAGACAGGGACAAACCACTGACATTACCTGCAAAAGAAAGCTTTCGCGACCCTGGTGCTGAGTGACATTAAAGCACTGGATCTCACTTAAAAGTAAGAGCAACTCGGAGGTTTGATATCTTTACCAAACCAAGTTTTACTCATCCATTATTTAATATATGTGCATTTTACTATAATACCAGTGAAAACTCCAAAAAGCTAGTGGTGGTAAGCGAGGAACAATACATGTAAATGGACATAGTGGAGATTAAGCAAGGGTCTAAAAATATTTCTTGTGTCTGGTACATACTAACATCATTCCATCCCCGTCGTTCAGCAGGCAAAAAATGCAAGCCTTCATGTAAATGCACACACGTACGACTTTGTAGTTACATACACACAATTGCTACAAGAACACATTGCTGTAACAAAACCCACCTATCTATTCACTACGAATTGTGCCACAGCTTTAAAGGAACCGAAAGACTAATAAATTACAACAGCTTAATTCACTCCTGTAATTTTAAAAGCACACATAGCTAAAGGAAGGACAATATTCTTCAATGTATCATAGCTGAGGAGCAGCTTTCATTTGCCATAAATAAAGGTCTACAATTATCAAGTCAGACTGGAAAATTTTTCTGAAACCTTACAAAAAGAGAGCTTTTTAAAATCACTTACTGTTTCAGATGACAATGTCTTTACTTAAAGACAACAGATACCACATCATTATATGCAGTGTTCTAATAAATATTTTTAGGAAATGTGCTGTAAAGTTCATGGGTTTTCTGTATCTAAAAAAAAAAAATAAGTCAAAGATGTAACAATACCTTTCATCGTGCTTTTTTAACCTTTGTGAGTGCTGCTGATCCACTACTTATAACCATGTCTCAATCTGCAAAACTGTATTTGCACGAAGCTTTACTGACAGTTCGTCAAGCAAGTGGATGTAAAACATGGCACAAGTGCTTTTTCTTCCATTCTCTGGGGGGTGCTCAACCTCCACTCAGCACCAGGCCCCGCACCCACTGCATTCCTTCTCCCAAGGCCCCACCCCATCCCACCTCTTCCCGCCGTCGCTCCGCCTCTTCCCCCAGCACACCCTATCCCTGCTCCTCCCTCCCACCCCCAGTGTCTCCTGCACACCACAGAACAGCTGATAACTGTGAGCGGGAGGTGCTGGGAGGGAGGGAGAGGAGTTGATTGGTGGATCCACTAGCGGGTGGGAGACGCTGGGGGGGGAGGGGCGGAGATGGCTGCCAGTAGGTACTAAGCACCCACTAATTTTTTTCTATGGGTGCTCCACCTCTGGAGCACCCATGGAGTCGGCACCTATGAAAGGTGGTCATGTTGAGGTGGGGAGCAGTGTTGCCAACTCTCACAATTTTATTGCAAGTCTTGCAATATTTGGTGTTTTTCTTAAAGCACCAGCTCCTGGAGGCAACTGATTACACGTGAAAAAGGGTTACCTACTCTACACTGATTGTAGTCCTTACACGTTATAGTCAGCATGGTTCCCACCGCAGATATGCATGCATCTTGAGCATGAGACTGGATTTTTTTTTAAACTAGCAGTATCCATCGGGCCCCACATGCATCCTGTGCCTCTATGTACTCCTGTAAGAGGGCATGGGGGGGGAGACAAAGGAGGCAGGGCCGGTTTTAGGAAATGCAGAGCCGATTTGAATACTCGGCGGTGGTCCTTCTCTCGCTCCGAGCAAAACAGAACATGGCAAGTGTCCAACCTGCTAGTTCTTCACTATATATATATATATATATATATATATATATAGGGTAAGTAACCATTCTTTCTTTGAATGTGTGTCAGTGTGGCTCCCCATAGCTGACTGGCAAGCAGCATCCTCCCTGGATGGTGGGAATGTAGCTGTCTCAGTCAGTCAAACAGAAACTGAAGTACTGTTCTCCTGAACTTGGCATCCGAACTGGCAACAAAAATTAGTGGACGCTCCATGTAGCTGACTTGGAGAACTCAAACTGGCACATTTCTGAAGAAGACGATGATGCTGCCTACACCCTGGTAGAGCGTGCCTCGACATTCACAGGGACAGGCTCACCAGCCAGGTAACAGCAAGTGAAAATACATGGTGTGGTCAACTTCAAGATTCTTCACAATGAGACAGCTTGGCCGTTCAGTGTTCCAGATATGGCCACACAGAAGTGGAAGAGATCCTGAAAAGCTTGGTTCTGCTGAGATAATAGAGCAGGGCTCTATAGACATCCAAAAGTGTACAGCTTCTCCTCTTCTGTGTGGAGTGTGTCAGGATGACTGTTAAGGTGATGGATTAGTTCAGCTGAAATTCCGAGACCACATTAGGGAGCACTCAGCAGTGTGGTTCTATCACCACGTTGTCTTGTGGAAGAATGTATAAGGTGGCCCAACCATAAAAGATTGCAGCTTGCTGGCTCTCCATTCTGAGGCAATGGTCATGAGTAAACCCGTGACTAAAGCGTAGGCTTTTTTAGTAAAAGTCATGGACAGGTCACGGGCAGTAAACAAAAATTCACGGCCCATGACCTGTCCATGACTTTTACTATATAACCCTAACTAAAACTTGGGCGGGAGGCCGTGGGTGCTCGGGGGGGGGGGGGGGAGGCTGTCTGGGGACGCTGCAAGTGCTAGGGGAGTGGGCCAGGAACCCGCTGGTGCTGGAAGGGGTGGCAGGAGGGGTGGCGGGACTGGTAGGGGTTCCGTGTGTCCCTGCAGCTCCTAGGCAACAGAGGGGTCAGGGGGCTCCACACACTGCTCCCGACAAGCGTCGGCTGCACAGCTCCCATTGGCCAGGAACTGCAGCTGCAGGGGCAGGGCCTGTGGGCGCAGGGAGGGTGCGGAGCCTCCCTGACCCCTCCACCTAGGAGGAGCTGCAGGGCCATGCCAGTGGGAGCCCCTCACCCTGAGGTAAGTGCCCCTTGCACCTCCTAGCCCTCTCCCACACACCCAAACTGTTGCTGTTGGCCCAGGGGCTGCCTGGCTTGGGAAGCCCATGAGCCAGCACCAGCCACTACAGAAGTCACGGAAGTCACAGAAATCCGTGACTTCCGTGACCTCCATGACGAACTCACAGCCTTAGTCATATCTGCACACCATATACTGCTTTTGTCAGTTTTATCTGCATCTCAACTACACTGTAAGCTCCCTGAAATGGGGACCAAGTTCTCTTATTTGTTTATAAAATGACAAGCACATTTTGTTTATAAAATGACAAGCACATTGTTGGTATTATATATAAATAAAAAATACTTTTTGAAGGATTTTTAAAAGCTTATTTTTACAAAATCCAACTTTGGAACAAAGTTTGACCTGCCAGGACCTCTGAGGATTCACATTAGTACTATTTTGTCAAAAATGTTTGTGGAACCAGCAGCCACGAACTGTGGCAGGGATTTAGGAAGGAAAGAAACAACAATAAAAATTGCAAAATGTAACTGGTGGTATTTTATCCCCTGTTCAGAGATGCAAAACAGGAAGTTTTTCTTTCTGGTGAACAAGTAACATCTGTGGGAGTTTTGAAAACTGCACTACATCTGTCAGAAGCTAAATACACACAACGCTTAGTAAGAAAAACTAGACAGTGTTTCTGATCCCCCCTAAAGATTGGTGGGATGACTAGTCAAAAAATATACAGAACAGATAATAAGAACTGTTAAGCAAGGATAGCAGATAAAGGTGAGCTATAGACCAATTAGCCTGACATCGATCAGGGGCAAAATAATAGGACAGTTATTCAGGACACTGTCAACAAAGAATTAGAAGCTGAAAACATAGCTAATACCTGTCAGCACTGTTTCGTGGAAAGTAGGTCTTGTCTAACAAACCTTTTTATTTCTGACAGGACTACAGAACTGGGTGATAAAAGCAAGGTGTTGATATAGTATGCCTGGATTTCTCAAAGGCATTTGACTTAGTACCACATTATTACAGTTTTAAATTTTAAAAACTTCCATTATATAAAATCAACATTGTTAATGGGGGGAGGGATAGCTCAGTGGTTTGAGCATTGGCCTGCTAAACCCAGGGTTGTGAGTTCAATCCTTGATGGGGCCACTTAGGGATCTGAGGCAAAAATCAGTACTTGGTCCTGCTAGTGAAGGCAGGGGGCTGGACTTGATGACCCTTCGGGGTCCCTTCCAGCTCTATGAGATAGGTATATCTCCATAATTTATTTATTTTTAACAGTAGATGAATTAAAAACTGGCCAACAGATCTGCAAGTGTAGAGGTTAATGGGAAAATATCAACGTGCGAGGCCATTTCTAAGGGTCCTCCAGTGAGCAGTTCTTGTTCCAATGCTATTCAATATTGTTTTCAACAATCTAGATATAATATACAATCTTTGCTGACAAAGTCTGCAGATGACAAAGATTGGTTGAGTACTATATAATGAAAACTGGTATGACAGGATGTTCCTGGCCTTTGTCACTCCCTACAGGAGGCCCCACGATCCTACTACACCCTGCCCCAAGAAGCACCAAAGTGACAGGAAAGTGGGTCCTCCAGGCCTGCCTAGAAAGGTCTTAAGGAAGCAGCCAATCAGAGCCCAGCAGGCTCAGATAAAAGGAGCTGCAAAGCCTTAGCAAGTCAGTTCCTGGCTGGGATCAGAGGGGTGAGGCAAGGCAGGGTCCTCCACTCCACTCCGGCCAACAGAGCTCTAGGGATAACCAAAGTTTGTTTCTGCTTGCATTTACTTAAAGCTGGGTTTTCAGAGAGAGAGAGGACCTAAGATCTTTAACCCAGAAGTAAATGTGAAGTTAAAAGGGGCCAGGTAGGAAGAAGCACAGGGAAGAAGCAGCAATGAACTGAAAACGAGCAGTGACTAAATGCGGTTTATAGGGTCCCTGGGTTGGAACCTGGAGTAGTGGGCATGCCTGAGTTCCCCTCTTGGCCACAGTGGCATAAATCCCAAGAAGGGGACAGAGCTTATTTGAGAGCTCAAACAAAGGGATGAATTTAAAGGGCTCAGAGCTGGGGCTGAAGACCATAGAAGGGCAGCAGGAGTGTTCCTTTATCAGACTCTTTACTAACCTGGAAGAGGTTCATTTGGACTTTGACTTGGCTGGAGGGTCAAGCCATGGAAGACCCACAAAGGTCAGCTGGAAGCCTGCAGCAGGCGCAAGGGGTGATAAAAGCACTGAAGTACCACATCCAGCCCCTAGGAGGCACTCGAGGTGAGTGCCCCCCATTACAACAGATTATTATTACAAAATCATTTAGATTACCTAGTTTAATGGTCACAATCCAATAAAATGCTGTAGCAAAAAGGGCTAATGTTATCCTTGGATGTATAAAAAGGGGAAGACAAATCAAATAGGAAAATAATCTTAACTCTGTACAATGCATTTGTAAAATCACTACTAGAATACTGTGTTCAGCTGGGGTCTACTCTTCACGAATAATGTAGAAATATTGGAGAGAGTTCAAAGGAGACCACAAAAAATGAACCAGGGACTGGAAGACAAGCCTTACAATCTGAGGCTTAAGCAGTTCAAACTATTCAGTTTATCAAAGAGAAGGCTGAGAGGTGACTTGATCACTGTGCATAGACACTTAAAAATGGAAAAGCTCTGATAGTGAGGTTCTTCAACGTTGCTGACAAAGACATAACAAGATCCAATGGCAGAAAGTTGAAATTAAACAAATTCAACCTTGAAATAAGACACAATTTCCTAACAGAGGAGGGTAACTAAATATCGCAACATCTTACCAGGGAGGTGGTGGACTCATTAAGGCTACGTTTTACTCACAGGTATTTTTAGTAAAAGTCACGGACAGGACACAGGCAGTAAACAAAAATTCAGGACCTGTGTCCTGTCCGTGACTTTTACTAAAAATACCAATGAATAAAACTTTGGAAAGAGGAAACTGCCCAAGCAACCCACGGGTGATGGGGGAGGGCAGCCCGGCTGCTTGTGGGGGCGCGGGTCCAATTGATTGTCAGATTTAGGGTTGGAAAGGAATTTCCCCCTTGTCAGATTGGCAGGCATTTTGGTGATTTTCTACCTTCCTCTGCAGCATGGAGTATGGATCATCTGGGCATATCCCACCTAATCCATTTCATGCCATTGCAGGGCCTCAGGCCTTGAACCCTGGCTCTTTGGAGCTAGCAAATTCCAACTTGCTCCCAGGGATTTGCTAACTGTTGTCAGAATAGGAGTTGAACTCAGACAGAGGACCCCAGTCCTGGGAGCTGATTGGTAGAATGCTGGGGGTCCTGATTGGTAGCGCCCTGTACGGATACACAAATTTGGATCTGCATCCACCATAATTAACTTGTATCCGATCCACGATCCACACCAGCACCCTATCTCACTGTTAGAGCCCTGTGCGGATACAAAAATTTGGATCCGCATCTGATCTGTAAAGATGGTAAACAATACAACTGCATCCGCAGATGCAGATATAAAATGGATATCTGCAGATTTGCACGTCTCTACTGAGTGGTCCACAGCCCCTATTTAAACCCAGCACAGGAACAGGAAGTCAACCTTGCAACTAAGATCCACCTTGCTCTGGACTGTGTGCCTTGTGCTCCCTTGCTCCTGCTCCCCTGGCTTGACTTCCTGGTATCCCAACCTGGCCTGGCTCTGGTTATTGAGCTGTGATTCTGTTCTCAAGTTTTTCTCCTGCTTCTGATCTCCTGGTAACCTGACCCCACCTGCCTCCTGACACTCGACTCTGTTTCCCCTTTGGCCTGTCTCAGACTCTGACTTCCTGGTATCTGACATGGCCTGATTTCCAACTCCTGCTTTGACCAGGTTCTGGTTGTGACAGGTGGCATCTCAGTCTCTCCTGTTCTATGCCAGTGGCCCACAATCATTTAGTCTCCTCAGAACCGAAATGTTTTAGTCTAACCCAAGTTACTGGGCTCAACCCAGGTGTACATGGGTGAAGTCTGATGGCCTGTAATATACAGGAGGTCAGACTAGATGTTCTTATAATCCCATCTGTCTTTAAACTCTATGAAAACAAAGTAACAAGCAAATATAGACGCTCCCTGGGTTACGGAAGACCCGACTTATGCAAATTCAACTCTATGCAAAAAGTTCCATAAGGCATAAATAAAATTTTCGAGTTGAGGAAAATATTGTGTAGCGTACGGAAACGCAAAGTACTATAGTGTGGTGTGCGGAGGAATACAGCAGTAGCATCTCCTACAAGGGAAGGCTTTGCACTCTCACAGCCTCTCAGTCTCGTGACTCTGCAATGGCAAGGTTTGAAAAGATGGACCCCAATTCCTCACAATTCTTGAAAGTGAACAGAGGCATTGACGAAATGCTGGCCTGTTATAGACAGATATATGAAGAGAAGAAAAAGGCCACTATCCAGTCATCTCTCGATAAGTCTGTAAGGAAGGTTGAAAGGCCTGCAACATCCACATCTCGACAGCCTTCCACCTCCAAAGTCCCCTCTGACGACCCTGATGATGTAATGCCTGTCTCCTCCTCTCCTTCCTCATCTACAAATTAAGCCCATTGTCATCCACCACCAAAATGCAGCCTTCAGTGTGCCAGGATAACAATAGGATTAAGGTAAATGCAATATTTTTGTTGTAATTGTTTGTTTTTTATGCTTGCACAATATAAGTTTCCGACTTATGTAAAATTTGGGTTACGCAAGGCTTTCCAGAACAGAACGACTGCGTAAGTCGGGGAGCATCTGTACAGTAAAACACAAGCAACCACAGACTAGGGATCAACCCCATCCTCAAAGCTGGGATAGGGAGTCTTGCCTTCCCCCATGCACTGTCCTGTCCCTGTCGCTTCAGCAGCCCTTCTTATATCCCCTTCTCCTGAACACATGTGCCAAAGGAAGCTAGAGTTAACCCCTGATACACTGCGAACTATGCGGAGCCCTGCCACCACAGTATGCCTATCTCCATTTTACAGATGGATCAACTGAAGAACAGAGAGTAAGTGACTTGAACAAGTTGAAACTTAGTATCAGAGGTGTGAAAAGAACCCAGAACTCTTGCCTTGCAGTCCTTGCTCTTACTACACAATGCCTATTCTTATTCTTACACAATCCAGCTTCTTTCCCAACACACACAATAATGAAAAACAAAAAGCACTAAAACATGAAGTAAGAGCATGTAGTTCTAAACTCTGGTGAACTGAATTGCTATAAAGTGACACAGGAAGGCATGCTGGGCGTAAAATGTATATTATTTAAGACTTTAAATATTGATAGTAAAAAGTGAAGAAAATTGCTGAATAATAAAGATAGTTTACAGAATACAGACAACTTATATTTTGTTGAATAAAAGGACCTGAGGAATCATGAAACCTCATTCTGAAATAGCTCAGGTGGTTTAAAAGCATAGCCTCAAACAAACATTACATCATCCTAGGATAGAATATACTCTGAAACTGTCAACCATACACCAATACATATGGGTGCGAAAGGGGAAGAGGAGTGGGGGGAGAAAATGGTTCTTTAAATGTTTTCCCAAACTTGCATCCCATCAGTTAAGCAATTGGAAAGCACAGAGACAGAGCTATCAGCATCATGCCATTTTACCAATTCTCTGGGATTGACTTGGGGATCTTGCAATAGGAGAGATCCCTAGTAGACACCTGTACACCCTTCCTTTCTTACCTTTTCATCATCCCAAATTCTACCATAATTTGCAGCGAGTACAAAGAATGTCAAATAGAAAAGTATTTTTGTGACAATTCCATCCGTGAACAGAAAACCATATATAGCTTCCCACTAAACTCAAAATCTCTATCCTGAAGAACATTAGGTTGGTTTCTCAATATCCAGAAACCCTCAAGCACAAATATTGAGGACAATTACCAGATACCACCTAGATCCCCCAATCTCAAACTTGTACCAAGATGATGATCTTTCCATGGCATCAGGCAACTCCTGAAGCCTCTAAATGCAGATGTATCCTATGACTTGCCTTATATGTACCCTCAGTAGAATAACTTACTAAGAAGAGTATGAACTTATGCTGTCTAAAAAGATCTCTGGTAAATTAAGAGGAGTTGACAACATTGCTAGATGAAAGGAATTCAACTACAATCTCAAGGATTCTAAGGAGAATCTAAGTAAAACAAAGAAGTTCTAGTTTAAAAGAATTTGCTGCCTTTACATATTGAAAGAATTTTTAACAGGGGTCTTTCCCTAGAGTGACAGTTTAGAATCATATATCTTAAAGATCCAAAATCCTGATTTGAACATCTGTGGTCAGAAAGCACCTTTCCCACTTTTCCACCCAACCTGGGCTGATTAAATATAGCATACATAAACCGTAAGCTTTCTTGAAACTTAGTCCACGTCTTCAAATGTGTTTTGTACAGTCCTTAGCACAACTGAGTCCCAATTCTGACTAAACCTCTGAGGACTATCATAACAAATGTATTAAACAATAATACTGTAGTACATAGCTAGGACCAGAGTTAGCCGATATTTAGTCCCCAGCAATGCCTCAATGTTGCATGCTAGATTAGGACAGAATGCTAGAAAACATCAAGAAGCCAAAAGATTGTATATCCAACTGATCCGGCATTTAATGTCAGAACATGGACAATCCAATCCCATGGTCAGCCTAGTCATCCCAAGGAGAACTCACAATGGGAGTTTAAGTAATCAGAAACAGATGGCATAGATTATTCCTACACCTAACCCCATACTGAAAGAGGATAGTTCCGCTTCACATCAACCATGCCTTGTCTCAAGCCAATTCCCAGCTTTTCCACATACCAAGCTCTAATGGAATAATTATGTCCACTGGAGGTCCTCTGCCTTTGGAACAGGTTATTAGTCTATATACATTAGGGGGCAAATGGAGGAAAGTTACACATAATGAGAACTATAGAACATACATGCAATCCCTCTGCTGACTGACTATGCTTGTTTCTGTTTTCTTCTTTGGTATGTTTAATTTCTAAACTCTTCCCAAACATTTTTCCGAAAAAAGATGGAGTAGGCGGAGAAAAAGAAAAAATTTAAAATGTTAGAGGTACATTTCATTCCTGGAGATTGGGACCAAAAGAAATTAAGATACAATCTCCATCTGACATAAACCAATTTGTTTGATCTTCTCTCACTACTCCACTTTCTGATGCATTTTTTTTTTTTGGCTCTTTCTCCTGGGGTTTTTTCCCCCACTCCACTCAAGTTTATATTCTACGATCCCCATTTTGAAAACATCCTTTGCTATCTCCCTACCACTTTCCTTCCTTCGCTTCCAACAAGAACAGAATCTTTTCTAATGGAATAATCATTTTCAATTTATGCACAGCGCAGATATTAAGAGTAAAACGGACTAGACCTTCCATGAATTTTACTCTAGTGCTACTGTGGTCCTGTTCTGAGTGAAAATGCTGGATACTTGTAATCCTGAACCCAATTTAATCCTTCCCCTGATATCTATCTCCCCACTCCATCCTTTCAGCGCTCCAACTCCAAATGTAGTCACCAAATCAGAGACTGGGCATGTGTGATGCTGATCCAGATAAACCCAGACTTTAACATAGATACATAGATTATAACTTGTTTTGCTATAATGAATTTTATACTCAGCTATCTTGCTGTACAGCGACAAGTCGGAAAATGGTAGTGAAGAGACAATGTAAGACACAGCAGTCATCAGGTTCAAACTGGAACATTAAAATCTGTTGAACTGGGAAAGTGTAAATTGACTATGACATCAAGCTTAACCTTTGACCCTTTCAATTTGTATGGAGTTCCACTGAATCTAAACTTCCATCTGGACAGCCACCAGATATAGACTTAAACACCATGAACCAAATTCATCCCTGGTGCAAAGTCAGTAAAGTTAAATCAGGATGTCTTTGATCCCTTAAAGCCAATAGTTGTTTACATAAGACCATACTGGGTCAGACCAAGGGTCCATCTAGCCCAGTACCCTGTCTTCCGACAGTGGCCAATGCCAGGTGCCCCAGAGGGAATGAACAGGTAATCATTAAGTGATCCATTCCTTGTCGCCCATTCCCAGTTTCTGGCAATGCTCTGCTTAACAGATCTCAATACACATACAGTGTAGCAAAGCACACATCTCTTTCAATGTTAAAGATTTATGTACATAAGAAAATACACTCCTATTTTATACAACATGTGAATTCACATAAGAAAAAAAGTAAGTGAAAATATTTGATGTACATAATATATTTAAAATCAATTACAGGTTATTATGGAAATGGTGATCTTTTAGCATCAACTTCATAGTCACATAATTACAGCTTAATGAATATTTCACAACAAATAAGTGATCCAATGATTTTGCCTCATATTGTACATAGACTATCCACAAGCAAACCCTCGTTTCCTCAAATTTGTTAGTCAATTCTAAGTATAAATTCCAAACAGTGCTCCAAGTCTTTGATAGTCACTATTTGAGCTACGTTGATTAGTTGTGATTTGTCAGATAAGTCACATGATACTGTTTCCTGATTAGATGAGTAATCAAGCTTTTCTGGCATATGAAATTATGCATACAAATATCATTTTCCTGTGAATACTTGAGCATGTAACTTTGGAATCCACTTTCCATAAACATACATACCAGTAAAACTCAAACACATTCACAAGAAGTAAACATAAAGGGGGCACAATCATGGCCAAAGCAAGTTCATTTGCAAACATTCATGAAGTTTTCCCCTCCTCACTATTCTCTCATTATACAAATAATAAAACAAGGGGCAGTACACAATGCGGTCTTTTGTAAGTCTCCAGTTTCTTTCTTTTTTTTGTTTAAACATGGCCTCATTGCACCTTTTCCACGACCGAAATTACATAATAGGGCCAGATTGTTAGACTCTTACTCTCAATGGTGAGCACTTACTCACACAAGTAGCTCTACTGACCTGAATGGAACTATTTTATGTAACTGCTTACCACTGAAAGAGGTATGTAAACTGGGCCATAATGAGTGAGGGTAGCAGTCTTTAATGGTGTACTATCATATCATCACCAAATGATCCATCATGGATTATGGACCCTTTCAAATATTTTTTCCTCGTCTATCTCATGTGTGCAAATGGAAATACAAACCCTACTAGTTTTTATATCATTTTATTTTTTCTCATTGATAAGAGAACCTTAGTCAACATCTGACGAGTGCTTTATGGAGTAAAAACTAAGTAGCTAAGAAATCTCCTGCTAAACAACTATTTCAATTACTTAAAATATGAATATTTTAAAATGTACATTTGGTATTTATCATCATGACAAAAGCCATATACTACAAAAAAGCAAATTTGATAAACTAGGATTTCTGGATTTTTTCAATGTTTAAAAATAATTTACTATCATTCAATAAACATTATCATAACCCACATGAAGTCTCAGATTTTTATAAAGTCCTGTTTATAACTAGGGCCCTACCAAATTCATGGCCATGAAAAACGCGTCATGGACCATGAAATCTGGTCTCCCCCTGTGAATACTGGCCTTTTGTGTGCTTTTACCCTATACTATACAAATTTCATGGGGGAGACCAGTGTTTATCATATAGGGGGGCCTGACCCAAAAGGGAATTTCGGGGGGGGGGTCACAAAGTTATTTTAGGGGGGTCATGGTATTGCCACCCTTACTTCTGCACTGCCTTCAGAGCTGGGCAGCCGGAGAGCGGCAGATGTTGGCCAGGCACCCAGCTCTGAGGGGAGCACCGCCAGCAGTAGTGCAGAAATAAGGGTGCAATACCATACGATACCATGCCACCCTTACTTCTGTGCTGCTGCCTTCAGAGCTGGGCGGCTGAAGAGTGGTGGCTGCTGGTCAAAGGCCAAGTTCTACAGGCAACAGCTCAGAAGTAAGGGTGGCAATTCCATACCATGCCATCCTTACTTCTGCACTGCTGCTGGCAGCGGCTCTGCCTTTAGAGCTGGCCTCCCGGCCAGCAGCTGCCGCTCTCCAGCTGCCCAGCTCTGACGGCAACGCCGCCACGAGCAGCAGTGCAGAAGTAAGGGCAGCAGTACCACAAACTCCCACCCACCCACCCCACAATGATCTTGAGGCCCCCCACAACTCATTTTTGGGTCATGACCCACACAATTACAACACTGTGAAATTTCAGATTTAAATAGCTGAAATCATGAAATTTGCGATATTTAAAATCCTATGACCATGAAATTAACCAAAATAGACCATGAATTTGATAGGGCCCTATTTATAACCGAGTTTTATACCTTGGTAGTCTGTGATATAAGGAAGTTAACTGAATTATATGGGGTCACAAAGAAAATCAAGTTGGGTTTGAACTGAAGACCTTCCAGGTCCACAAGCCTTGGCCATAACAAAAACACTATCATACCATGCAATAGTTGTTGCATATGTGAGATCAGAATACATCTACAAGTATTGTTGCAAATACATGGGCAATGAGTTCTGTACGTCTGACACTAGCGCTTCAGATTTTTCCCACTTTTAGCAAGGGGCGTGAAGGTTCATTCATGATTTACAAAGGGTACTCAGACACAATCATGGCTATGATATAACAATTTACATTAACAGACTGATTAAATGAGTAAGCTAAAAATATTTCAACTCATACTAATTTATTCAAGTGGATTAAAAGTCCTGCAAGTTTCTGCTTTCAGGTAGCAATAGATTTCTAAAGTATGGTAAAGCATGCAAATTTACATTAATGACCATCTGATTTGAAACACAGAATAAGTTATAAGGTTTGTCTGGAAAAGAAACATTGTCTTTAGTTTTCATTTAAGTAAGTTGCCAACAACGTTGCCATTGTTACAGAATTAATGTTAATGTCAATGTGATAAAAATCTAGTTAACATAATTCTGTAACATATATACTCTAAAGATACACATTTTTACAATTAGGGCTGTCGATTAATCGCAGTTAACTCACATGATTAACTCAAAAAAATTAATGCAATTTAAAAAATTAATCGTGATTAATCGCAGTTTTAACTGCACTGTTAAACAATAGAATAAAAATTTGTTAAATATTTGGGATTTTTTTCTACATTTTCATATATATTGTATTCTGTGTTGTAACTGAAATCAAAGTGTATGTTATTTTTTATTACAAATATTTGCACTGTAAAAATGATAAAAGAAATAGTATTTTTCAATTCACCTCATACAAGTACTGTAGTACAATCTCTTTATCATGAAAGTGCAACTTATAAATGTAGATTTTTTTGGTTACATAACTGCACTCAAAAACAAAACAATGTAAAACTTTAGAGTCTACAAGTCCACTCAGTCCTACTTCTTGTTCAGCCAATTGCTAAGACAAACACGTTTGTTTACATTTGCAGGAGATAATGCTGCCTGCTTCTTGTTTACAATGTCACCTAAAAGTGAGAACAGGCATTTGTATGGCACTTTTGTAGCCGGCACTGCAAGGTACTTGTGTGCCAGACATGCTAAACATTTGTATGCCCCTTCGTGCTTTGGCCACCATTCCAAGGGACATACTTCAGCCATCGTTCCAGAGGACATACTTCCATGCTGATGATGTTTGTTAAAAAAATAATGCATGAATTAAATTTGTGACTGAACTCCTTGGGGGAGAACTGTATGTCCCCTGCTCTGTTTTACCCACATTCTGACATATACTTCACGTTATAGCAGTCTCGGATGATGACTCAGCACATGTTGTTCATTTTAAGAACACTTTCACTGCAGATTTCACAAAACGCAAAGAAGATATCACTGTGAGATTTCTAAAGATAGCTACAGCACTCAACCCAAGGTTTAAGAATCTGAAGTGCCTTCCAAAATCTGAGAGGGACCAGGTGTGGAGCATGCTTTCAGAAGCCTTAAAAGAGCAACACGCCAATGTGGAAACTAGAGAACCCAAATCACCAAAAAAGAAAATCAACCTTCTGCTGGTGGGATCTGACTCAGATGATGAAAATGAACATGCACTGGTCTGCACTGCTTTGGACTGTTATTGAGCAGAACCCATCATCAGCATGGACGCATGTCCACTGGAATGGTGGTTGAAGCCTGAAGGGACATATGAATCATTAGCGCATCTAGCATGTAAATATCTTGCGACACTGGCTACAACAGTGCCATGCGAACACCTGTTCTCACTTTCACATGACATTGTAAACAAGAAGTGGGCAGCATTATCTCCTGCAAATGTAAACAAACTTGTTTGTCTGAGCGATTGGCTGAACAAGAAGTAGGACTGAGTGGACTTGTAGACTCTAAAGTTTGACATTGTTTTATTTTTGAATGCAGTTATTTTTTGTACATAATTCTACATTTGTAAGTTCAACTTTCATGATAAAGAGATTGTACTACAGTACTTGTATTAGGTGAACTGAAAAATACTACACCTCTACCCCGATATAACGCGACTCGATATATCCGAATTCATGTTATAACACGGTAAAGCAGCGCTCCGGGGGTAGCGGGGCTGCGCACTCCGGAGGATCAAAGCAAGTTCAATATAATGCGGTTTCACCTATAACGCGGTAAGATTTTTTGGCTCCCGAGGACAGCGTTATATCGGGATAGAGGTGTATTTCTTTTGTTATTTTACAGTGCAAATACTTGTAATCAAAAATAAATATAAAATGAGCACTGTACACTTTGGATTCTGTGTTGTAATTGAAATCAATATATTTGAAAATGTAGAAAACATCCAAAAATATTCTATTATTATTTAACAGTGCGATTAATCACAAGCTTAATCGCGATTGTATTAATCGCAAAATTAATCGCAATTAATTTTTTTAATCACTTGATAGCCCTAGTTACCATATTTGAGTATCCCTTATTAATAATCTGGGCGCTCTCAATGTTAGTATGTTATGTAAAAGTTTCACTACTGTGGGCCTGCTTCTTATGAACCAATTTCACACCAACTGTATTTTTTGGTGGTGGTCAGGCAATGAGGTTATAAAACCTTACTCATACTATAACAAACTAATTTCTTCAGTATAGAGAGTCACCCTCAAAATCTGCCAAATACTAATTCACTAATTTCATTATAGCATAGTCAAGTGTTAATTTAGCAAATCCTGTCTCAAACAAATCTGTCAATCTGAGTGCCTGCAGCCACACTAAAGTGGTTTCTTTTACCAATTTGCAGGCCTCTTGGCATATCTGGAAATGCCAGTACATTGGGATTTATTTGCGTATTCACATTCATAGCACCTGGAAACTTGCTATTTCGAACTACAGTCTTATGCCCAGTATTTCTCAAACAACTCATTGGATTTGGTTTCAGGTTATATACATTAGCTGGCCTTAATAAAATGTAATACTGTGAATTATCCATATAGCCATCTGTAACCACACTCACCACATGACAATCTGAGACCAAAATGCAACTTGAGATAATATGAACTGATCTAAATATTTCCACAAACCAGTTTTTTCAGCAAGAGTGAAAAACAGCCCATACTGTTGTCTTTGCAGTTGCTAATAACTTTTAGAATTAAGCTGCTTGAAGTTGGTACCCAGATGTACGCATGTGTGTATTTCCATACTGAAATGAAGGGAGTGTTGTACCAAAAAGGATAAAGACTCTTAGAAAGAAATCCAATATGAAGTGTCACATGATCCTTTTGACTTAAAAATGTCTTTTATCCTTTAACATGTATCACTTATGCACACACGTTATAGTTATACTTTAAAAGAAGCTGACACATAGTGACAATCGCTTGTGTGTACTGAAGCCTGATAAGCATTCTTCATGGTTACCCAGCAGAACAATTCACATGATATTATGATACCTTGTTAAGACCATACCACACTCACTCACAACCACTACGACACAGACAGGTAGAGGTGTGCCAGTGGTTTGCACTTACCTTCTTTATTAAGCCTCATAACCTCCCTGCTTTTTCCACCCTCTTTTCCAGTCTCTTCTAGATCTACACCTGCAAAAGAGAAGAAAAGTCGGAGAGAGTCAAAGGAGATGTGTTTATTGGGGAGGGGAAGGAGTTAACAGTGTTTATAGGTTTAACAGCAAAAACCCAACTATCACTGTCACAGCACCTGCCATGGAGTGCCAGTGCCGGCCTCCCCATGCAACAGCATCCTCCTGCCCCCCTCCCATGCAAGCGCATCTTCTCTTCCACCACTCTCCCCCATGCAACAGCAGCCTCCTGCCCCCAGCCCACTCCGAGCAACAGCATCCTCCTGCCTCCCCAACCCCCCTCCCACGCAACAGCATCCTCCGGCTCCTCCAGCCCCCCGTGCAAGAGCATCCTGCTTCTGCCCCTCACCCCATGCAGCTGGCCCAGCAGAGGTACCCAATACAGTGCCGGCACCAGACACCGCGTACCCAGCACCTCCCCACACGCATGGGGACGGAGATCTGTGCAGTGGGCGTGTGGGGGAGAAGGCAGCCCCTAGTGCAGCGGGGGACAGCAGAGCATCGGGCCTCCCCGCTGCCCCCATCACCCCGGGCGGCGAGCCCCGTCCCCCTCCTCCATGTGTGTATCCAGGGGGAGGGGAGCAGCATGGGGAGCCCCGGGCAGGGCTCTGTGTCTGGTGGTGCCCTTACTGTGCGGGGGGGCGGCGCAGTGCGCGTGCGGGGGGGCGGCCTCCCGGACCCAGGCGGCCCAGGGCTGGCCCAGGAACGCCTCGGGACTGGGCACGGGCCGCTCCAGGGCCGCCATGGCGCCGCTCCTGCTCCTGCCTTCTTGTTGCTTTTCCCGTTTCCTTCGGCACCAGCAGCGAGCGAGCGAGCCAGCCACGGGATTCGAGAACGCCGCACGTCATCCTCGGGACGTTCCGCCGCCCACACGGGGGTAGTGTCAGCCCCTGCTCCCTATCAGATCGGGCTCCCCGCCTCGCACCGCGCATGCCCGGCGCAGCCGAGCCTGCGCACTGGCCACGGCGAAGCCTCTGCCCGGAGTCTGCCTGAGCCAGAGGGGGGGCGCGCGAGGCTGCAGCGGGAGCAGGGCGCGGGGCAGGAGGGAGCCTGGCGTGGAAGGGCCAAGTGCAGCCCAGGGGCGGGAGGAAGCCGGAGTCCCCGGGCGGCTGCTGGGTTCAGTCGGAGCAGCGGGCGCTAGGGGCTGTGTGGATGAACCGCGGGCTGCAGGGGTCCCCTCGTTTGTCGGCGCTGGGGGGCGGGGAGGGTTGTCTGTAAAGGGCAAGCCTGGAAATCAGACACAGCGGGTGACACACAACGGGGCAGAAGGGAAGTCTCAGGAGACACGGCCGAGAGGCTTTACCAGGCACGGAGCAGGAGGCTTTCTTAAATACAGTGCCCAAAGCAATGCCCTTCCCGTGAGTGTGTGCTGTAACAGGGCTCAGAAACGTGCTCAAGGGACACATTGCTCAACCTGTACATGGCAAAGGATACAGGTCTCCACGGCCTTGTCTTCACTGAGTTTTTCCAGCAAACTTCCCCACTGGCTCTGAGCATCTAGCACCAGGGATTAGAGCTGCACCAATGTTCGGACAGTCGCTGAATGTGCCCAGTGAACATGCAGTCTATGTGGAAAACATAAAACATTCATTCATGGTTTGTGTATACTGTGTTAATGTGTTTAATAAATGCATGTGAAAAAACACTGTTTTATGACTACAAAGTGTCATATTGGCATCTCCAAATGATAGAAATCTACCATTGCACAAAAACTTTAGGTTTCAATTAATAGTGGTGTGGGGAGGTGTTGAGGACTTTTAATCACATAGCTTCTCACAGACCAAAGTACTATAACAATACTATTATCACCACTGTTTTGGTGTCTGTATAAGTACTAGGCATTGCTAAGTTTGAATTCGGGCCTCTTATATTTTTGTTGTTTTCAAATTTATTGTTTTTAGACCTTGTCTACACTACACAGTTTTGCTGAGTAAAGTCAACTTTTGTTGACAAGACAGTGGAGGTGTACACACTACAATGCTCCTCCCACTGATTTAACTCTCCTGCTATTCCAACGAATAAAACGACTTCAACAAGAAGCTTAGAGCTTTTTGGGACAAAGTTAGATCGACACAGTGTCAGTGTATACACTGTGCTTGCTTCTGTTGCCTAATTGGCCTCCAGGAGGTGTCCCACAATGCCCATCATGACCACTCGGTCAGCACTTTGAACTCCTCTGGGCTGAATGTACACAGGCATGTGCCCCTCCCCCATTTATAGGCCAGGGAATTTTTGAAATTCTTCTTCGTTTGCTCAGCATGGACAGTTCATACAGCATCACCCCAGCTAACCATGCCGGTTTTCTGCAGTAGATGCACTCCCACATGGAATACACTGGAGCTGTTGGATCTGCTGGGTTTGTAGGGAGGGGAAGCTGTGCAGTCACAGCTTCACTCCAGCCATAGGAACTTTGATACCTATGGGCAGATTGCTAATGGCATGCAGGGGAAGGGGCACAAAAGGAACACGCAGCAGTTCCATGCTAAGATCAAGGAGCTGAGGCAGGCATACCAGCAAACAAGGAGGGCCAATTGTCGCTCTAGTGCAGCGCTGAAGACATGTTGCTTCTACAAGGAGCTGCATGCCATCTTCGGCAGCAACGCCACCTTGACCACCAAGAGCCCTGTAGATACTTCGGGGAGACTGGAAGCAGTAGTCAGCAGAGTCAATGCCAAGCACAAAGTAATAGACGAGGAAGTGGAGTTGGAGGAGACTGTGGAACACACGACAATGTTGTCCGGTGGGGTGGTGAGTCAGGACTTCTTTTTGACTTCAGAGGGGCCTACTCAGTCCCAGCACTGCAGCTCTGGCGTGCCTGAAGCAGGGGACTTGAGCTCTAGTAAGCACACATTTGCTTTGATACTGCACGGTGAGAGACTGAGCTCTCATTTACTTTGCTATATGGTAGAGGAGGGATAAGGGATAGAAATTAACAACAGAACCTATGCAGCTATGCCCAGTGGAAAAGTTGGTTAATGTACACTGGGATGACCCAGGAATCCTCCATAGCGATCTCTAGGAAAAACTTTCCTGTAGGTATTCTGCAATCCTCTGCCAAAGCTTCCTTGGCAGAGCTGCCTTGTTTCTCTCCCCACTGTAGGGAACTTTGCAGTGCCAAACAGCAATTATTTCTGCAGGGACCAGAGCAGCACACAAGCAAGCAGCATACAGACCTGGTCATGCAGGAGATGCACCCTTGCATCCTGGGTTACCCTCAGGAGTGAGATATTGGGTTTGATTACCCCAGCCTGTGCAAAAGGGTGCCAATATTCAGAATACTCTCCCTAGGCAAACCATTCAGACCATTTGTCCTTCCTTGCCCATTCCCCCTACCCAACTCCCCCCCGCCCCCCGAGCTCACCATATTCCAGATTCTCACTGTCTGTGAGCTAGCAAAGAGACAATGAAAAAGAGGTGCATGTAACTTTTGTGATTCACTGCTGTAAGCGAACTCACAATACTGTTTCTGTTCATTGTTTCTTTGGCTTATGCAGATGTGCCCTTGAGGACCCACTCCTCCACACTGGAAGAGCACCTCTGTCAGATAAGGTGGTGAACCAGGAGGGGTAAGAAGTCTATATTTCACAAAATGCTGCAGTCAACAGATGCAGCATATAGCAAAACAAGACCATGGAGAGAGACAATCAACGAAAGACTCAGGCTTGATAGCCTGGAAAGGACACAGGGACAGGAGTGGATGATAAAGATACTGGAGGGCCAGAGAGAGCTGCTCAAGTCCCTCATTACGCTGCAGTCTGAGCACATCCATACCTGAGTGCCCCTGCAATCAATACAGAACTCCATTCTATGCCCTCCCCAAACTCCCCCACCACATTCCTCGCATGTTCCTGGTCCCTTGGAGTACACCATCCACTCCACTCCTAGGGATTGATTTCACAATGAAAGCTGGAGTTACATGCAGCTGTGAGAGCCATAACTGAGCCATAACTGTTCCTCATTACTATGATCCCTGTTTGACAAAATGTTTATGTTTTGTCCTGTTCTTAAAATTTAATCTTTGAAATAAAATGAGTCTTTATTTGTGTCATACACACATTAGTTGGTGCTAACATTCAAATACAGTGGCTATAGGCAGGAATATTTGCTCAATACAATTAACGCTCAGGAAGCAAGCACTACAGGGGTCATTCAAGGCAGCAAGTAAACATTGCCTGGCCGAATGCATCACATACATGCACATTACTGGAAATCATTGTCAAAATGCTCCTTCAAAGCCTCCCTAATTCAAATAGTCCCCCTCTAATTCCCCTGGTGTCTGGATGCTCAAAATCAGAGGCCAGCCTATCTATCTCAGCACTCCGTACCTTGGGAAACTTTTCCCCCTTTGCTTTGCAAATGTTAGTCATTGCAGCCTGCTGTGCTCTGTGTATCAGAATATTTTTCTCATTGAGGTCTATCCTGCCAAAAGGGCAGTGCCAGCAACCTTTTAATCGGCCAAAGGCTCATGCAACAGTCATTCAGCACCTGTTGTTGAAGCACTCTTTGGTGCTATCTAGGCTCCCGGTGTAAGGCTTCATGAGCCACAAGAGCAGGGGTAGACGGGGTCTCCCAGGATCACTATGGGCATTTCCACATCCCCCTTTTTAATCTTCTGGTCTGGAAAGAAAGTTCCAGTGTGCAGCTTTCTATACAGTCCAGTGTTCCTAAAGATATGCACATCATGCACCTTCCCTGACCACCCCACATGGATGTCAGTGAAATGGCCCTGGTGATCCACCAGTGCCTGCAAGACCATGTAGAAGTAGCCCTTCCGGTTGATGTACTCCATCATAAGATGGTCTGGGGCCAAAATTGGGATATGCATTCCATCTATCACCCAGCCTCTAAGCCATCGAGTATTTCCTGCATATTACCGAGAGTCACAGTCCTTCGTAGCAGGAGATGATTAATGGTCCTGCACACTTGCATCACCGCAGCCCCCATGGTAGACTTTCCAACTCCAAACTGATTCGCAATTGACCGGTAGCAATCTGGAGTTGCCAACTTCCACACAGTGATCACCACTTGCTTTTCCACGGTGAGGGCAGCTCTCATTCTGGTGTCCTGGCACTGCAATGCTGGGGCGAACTCTGCACACAGTTCCAGGAAGGTGGATTTGCATATCCGAAAATTCTGCAGCCTCTGCTCGTCATCCCATTCATGCATCATGATGCGATCCCACCATTTAGTACTTGTTTCCCAGTCCAAGTACTGATGGTCCACCATGTGCAGCTGTTCTGTGAATGCCAGCAGCAATCTTGAATTATTTCTTTCTCTGGCAGACAGCAGGGCAGACACCACCAATTGACTTTCTGATTTGCAGCCCTACACAAATACTGCAGGACCAGCAGTGTTGAGTTCATAACACTCATCACCAGACTGGTCAACAGTTCAGGATCCATGCTGTCAGATTGTGGGCACACAGTTAACAAGGGCTGTTGAAAAATGGCATAAAATAAATCATAGACTATCAGGGTTGGAAGGGACCTCAGGAGGTCATCTAGTCCAACCCCCTGCTCAAAGCAAGACAAATCCCCAGACAGATTTTTTGCCCCAGATCCCTAAATGGCCCCTCAAGGATTGAGCTCACAACCCTGGGTTTAGCAGGCTAATGCTCAAACCACTGAGCTATCCCTCCCCATCCCTGAAGTTGGAAGCACATGGAATGATTGGATGGAAAGAACTGCATCATGGGATGGTGACCACTCCCCCATGATGCACCGCAATCCGTTCCCAGAGCTCAAGGCAGCAGAGCGTGGCAAGTTGCATAGTGGGATAGCTACCCACAATGCAACACTCTCGCTGTCAATGCAAGAGCACTGACTGTGGACACGCTCTACCAACACAAGGGGCGTTGTGTGGATGTGTACAACCGATGTAATTAAAGCGGCTTATGATCATTGACGTAACTTAAGTCGACTTAACTCTGTAGTGTAGACATGGGCTTAGTCTGCAATTTTGCCAACAAATCAGTTCAAGTGGGTCCTTAGACTTCAATTTTCTAAACTGATCCTGAGATTTTCAGCCTGTATGTGCAAATCTGTGGGAAGCATATGGACTATTAATCTGATTACAGGATTTTGACATTTTTGTGATTCTTAATTACTTTTCCCCTCTGAGAGTGGTGGGGAATTCTATTGCATCTTTAAGGCATACCATGCAAACCTATTGATCCAATTTATATTATAGGGCCAAATATTGCAAACACTACATATGAATGATTTTACTCATGTAAGTAGTCTTTGACTTCCCGTATGTATATGTTTAGCAAGATTAGGTCCTTAGTTCCCAATTCTCTTACACCAGTTTTACAACATAGTAACTTCAGTGGAGGTACTGCAGATTTAAGATGAAGTAAAATTTTCTAGAATTTAACCTATTAAGACCAGATTCTGATTGGCCCTTATAAGGGTGCATATTTGGGGGAAGGTGCAAAGAGTCTCTGCCTCACACACAATATCAACACATATAATGTCAAAATACACATACAGTTTTTCTATACGCAACTGAAACACACATGCCTGGTCCTCAGTACATAAAGGCTTTATTCAGAATCTGTCATATCATATTATGAAACCTGTCTGGGCAAAAATGCCCCTAGATACTACCACATTGGCTACAAGGAACTACAAGAGCACACGCAAAAGAATCAGGGAAGTGGAAGAAACTCCAGAGTACGGCTCAAAGAAGAAATGTAATAAAATGCATAAAAAAACAGCAGTGGATCAAAATATCCAAAGACTTTCTGTATGCTTCTGTGCACTATACATTGCCAACTACAAACTCATGTACTAACGCTACAAGTATTTTCCAAGCATGCAATCAGAAATCAGAAAGAATGAATCTTCACCCCCACTAAGGAAGATAAGAACATATCTGAAAATGAAGTACCTCACTACAACATAATTCAGTCATGGTTTCAACAGCATTGCCACCACAAATGGAAAGAAAGTACTAGGTGTGTATAAAAAGTCTTAGTCAAGGTAGTCTCAGTGGGAAAGCAAGATGGGATTCCCTAATTATCTTTAGTTCAAAAAAGGAGAGAAGCAAACTTAGGCCTGAGTGATATAAGTGAGTTAATGGTCAAACAAAAGTCATATTTATCAGAGAGCAGCCAACTAGTCCTATCTAAACAAGTCATACCAGACAATATATCACACTACACAACCTCTATAGATTACCCAAGATATATATTTTGGGGACAAGATTCAAAAGAAAGATATGAGAGCACCCAGAAAACCCCAATAATTAAAAACCCAGTTAACGTTTCTGAACAAAGTGTATAGCCAAAATAGCAACCAACATTAAACATTGCCACAAGGTATACAAAGAATCCTAGGGCAGCAAAGTAATTCCTAACCACACAACTGGGGAGAGGTGTTGGGGTGGGGGACAGAGGAGAAGACTTCAAGTGTAAAGGAAAGAAAAGGGAAGAAAAACAGTTTGATACAAGCTGCCACAAACTAAGAAAAAAGAAAGGGAACTTTCCAACTTTAACACATGGCACTAATTTACATGCTGCTTACCATGTCACACTGCAGAGTTACAATCCATGCTCTAGCAGAAACAAAAATCAGACCATATGAAGGAAAAATTAGCATAAATTGAAGATGCAATATATACTGATTCCATCTTACAAACCTGGAAAGAAACAAACCATAGCCACCCAGAAAGGAGAAGTTTGGCCAGAAAGTTTCCAAGGTCTGGGCAAAGGAATTCAATCCCCCATCCTCATCAAATGCACTCAGCATTATTAAAAAGAGAGATACTATTACACTTGAAGGTCCCACTAGAAACCACTAAAGCTCCTGGACATGTTTATCACAAAACAGGAACTTAAAGAACAACCATCAGAAGCTTAAAATCAGGAAATCACTTAGACCTGATAATAGCAAATAAGATGCTGAAACAGAGTATTGATCACATTCAGTAAGCTCTTCTGAAGTTATTTAACCTAATCCTCCAGTCTGGACATTTCCTTAAGATATCATCAGATCGACTAATTACCGCAACGCACAAAAGCAGAGATGCCCTCAGCCCCAACAATTGCAGACACATCTGCTTTAGCAGTAACAATAAAGCTGTTCTCAGTAACATTCTCAATAAGAGAATAATTCAATATCTGACTAACATCATAATACATAGAAGTAAGATTTGGTTGAGAAATGAACAACCAATCAAATCTTTACACTGCAGATGCTCATTAATATATATGTATTAAAAAGGAATACCTTTGTCTGCTTTATAGATATTTTAAAAGCTTTTGATTGAATCTGGCACCCATTACTGAAACTTAAATTGCTACAGAATAGAACTGGTGAAACACATTTATAACATAATTAAATCCACATATCAACCCATCGAATGTGGAAGAAAATGGCCTTGTAATTAAGACACTGGGCTAAGACTCAGATGATGTGGGTCTGGTTCTTAGTTCTGCCACAGACTTCCTATATGACCTTGGACAAGTCACTTAGACCTGGATCGACAAAGGGACTTGTGTGTTTCACTGCCTAACTTTTAGGTGCCTAGAAAATCACTGGAACACTGGGATCCCAAAGCTTGAGTTAGGCACCTGTGCTCCCTATACAATGAATGGGGAGAGATAGGCATCTTAGAATGGGATCCACAAAAAACAGCATGCTAGGCAGGGAGTCACCTGAGCTAGCCAGTGGGAGATGCCAATAACAGGGGTGTTGCCTAAACCGCTCCCCTCTTATAGAGTTAGGTACGTATGTCTTGGCCACAGGGAGGTGCCCATCTCTGCCTGTGATCCACAGCTGGGAACCCCTTTCCTGAAATTAAAAGATTCAAGCACCTAAGGCATTCTTGCAAGTCACCTGAGAAGTGGTTAGTGCCTCCCTTATCACTTTTAGCCCTCACCAAGAATGTAGAAGACCCAGGTTTAATTCCACCCTCTACCTGATGGGAAGAAAGGATTTGAACAGGAGTCAGCTACAGCTCAGAAAGTTGCCCTAATCACTGGGCTATGGGATCTCTCCTGTTGAAGCTGTTTCACTTTGGATAAATATTTTTTAAAAAATCACTGGGTCAGAGAGAAAGAACCACACTGTACCCAAATTGTCTGCAGTGTAGTTGAGCCATGTTGGTCCCAGGATATTAAAGAGACAAAGTGTGTGAGGTAATAACTTTTATTGGACCAACTTCTGTTGGTGAAAGAGACAAGCTTTCGAGCTTACACAGAAACCCGAAGAAGAGCTCTGCGTAAGCTCAAAACCCTCTCTTTTTCACCAACAGTAGAAGATATTACCTCACCCACCTTGTCTTTCTATACCCAAGTGGTCAAGGCAACCACCTGGAAGGTTGGATACCTACGGTCCAATTCCCCTGCTCCGATGACCCCCTCCCCTCCGGATTTTGAACAGGACCCTATCCGGGAGGCATGAGCATACCTAGCAGATTGGACCCCACAGCCAAAACAGGTGTTCCACCCACAATCTTCCCCTGGTTTGAAGATCCTGCTGGGGCTTAGGTGTGAGATAGGCATCCGGACACCTCAAATGAGACAGCAGTGCCTAGGGATGGAACTGTAGGCACCTAGGGGACTTTTTACAGCAAAAATTTAGGTGCCAAGTGAGTTTAATAGCCTGCAAGATTTGGCAGCAGCCAAGTGGGGATTTTGTGGACCACAGTGGTGCTTACAACTGGGACTAGGTACAGTACTCCAGTCCATTTGTGGATCTGGGCCTTAATCTCTCAGCTCCCCCTGTAAAAATATGCATAACTATACTTCCTTTCCCCACCCTTTGTCTTGTCTCTTTAGATTACCAGCTCTTCAGGGCAGGGACTGTCCCTCACTATGGGTATGTCTACACTGCAATTAAGCACCTGCAGCTGGCTCGTGTCAGATGACTTGGGCTCATGGGGCTCAGGCTGCCAGGCTATAAAACAGCAGTGTAAACATCTAGGCTCAGGCTGGAGCCTGGACTCTGGGATCCTGCCCCCTTGTGGGCCTGTAATCTACTCTTCAGTTTTACAGCCCTGCAGCCCGTGCCCTGCAAGCCTGAGTCAGCTGACACGGGCCAGCCAGGGGTGTTTAATTGCAGTGTAGACATACACTATATATTTTTACAAAGCCTAGCACGAGTCCCTGTTCTTGGTTGTAGCTCCTCACTGATACAGTAATACAAAACAATCATAATGTAGGATAAAAATTAACTACATGCAAACAAAGTCCTTCAAGTACGAAAAAGTAAAATACAGAGTTAACTTTAACCCTATTCTTTTGAACACATTGGCCTTTTAATTCTATTAGAGCTATCACCAAACCTAGGATCTCCACTAGGCAGCTGAGAGATAAGATTATATCCTGCTGACCTAGTCAATACACCTACTAGAAATATAGTGCAATACTTGGGCTTTACATGGCAACCATAAAAAATAAAAATCCTGAAACTTCAGAAAAGGCTTGAAAACAACCAAAACAAACTAAAGCCCCAATTCTGCACTTCAGTCTTCTACTTCAATGGAGATTCATCTGCATGGATCATCTTGCAGGATCCAGACTTAAAATACAACAGATATAGAAAATACACATATTTATAATATATTACACATATTGTAATATACCTTATATAAATGCACTAGGGGGGCTCCAAATTGGCTATAAAATATTACAAGAAACAGCTATGTGAGTCTCCAATGTCATAAAGAAACTCATGCAATCTTTTAGTAACAGAATCACTATGGTTTAGTAGTTTACGAAGAGATTTGTTAATACTGTATTTCTAGGTTTCTTACTTAAGGATGCGTTTGCCATAAGAGGAACTTAGTCCTGCTTGGGTAGGATGGATTACTTTTAGAGGCCTGTCTGGTTGTCTGCTGCCTGTGAAACCCAATTTAATTTAACTGTGAATCTATTATAGGGAAAGCACTGGCAAGCAAACTAGCTCTCAATCAGGAAAGGATAGGAACCTCAATCCCATACCAAATTTTTGGGAAACATAAAATTAGAATTTTTTTTACTTGCTTGCACTCTCTTTAAAGTCTATATTTATGCTCTTGCGAGTTTACTTAAAATTCTATAGGTCCTTGCTGGGAACATAAAAATTCTATTTAAGTTTAAAGCTCCATCTTGGGAAAAGATTTCAGGGGTGAGAAGCTGCAAAACCCACCACAAAACCCTGCAACACTCTGATAAAACTATTGCTCAGACTATTTTACAGCATACCCTTTCTCCAAAGTGGTAGTTAAATCTGTGGCTCATCCACACGGAATGAGATAAAACCTCAGTAAAACATCTACAGTTTTGTAAACAAATACTACACAGAAATTTCAGCAACAACTCAACACCTCCAGAACAATACCCACTTATTTGACCCAGCTTTCCTACAGTAAAATCATACCGTCACCCCCCACCAGCCAGCAGTCCAGTCCCTTCTGACTGGAAGGAAGAATGAGAAATATATCTGTGTATTTGTCATCATTCCAGGAGGTGCTCAGATACTTGGTGATGGGCTACCATGGAAGAACCTAGATAGATGAATTTAACAGACACTTGCTGTAGAGGAGAACTAGATAAATGCCCTCCCCTAAACAATATACATAAAACAAAACTAAACTTCTGGTGCCATCTCAAGCAAAGCAGCCAACACTCTCTGGATTGCAAAATGCTGGAAGATCAAAAAGTAAATCCAAATGAAAATATAATTCAGCCCTACATAGCATCATTCCCTGGTCTCAACAATACTGATCTACCAACACGTGATCCAAACAGCCTCCCCCAAATCAAAATGATGCTCAAGACCCAAGACCAATATCTAAAACACCAATATATAAATCAGTGGGAAGACAAATTAAAAAAAACCCCCAAAACAAGCTAAACTGCCACTGATCCCTGCACAGAACAATCACACTAGCAGGCTATGTCACTACAGTAAAAAGTGAAAAGCGAAAGTACGTCACCAAATACAGAATTAGTGACCATACACTAGAAATGGATATGAGTTAATGCACATTTCATACAAAAGAAGAGCAATTGTGGAACCAGTGTGCAAGAAGAAAGATTGAGAAAGAGAGACACTTTCTATTACATTATCCAAAGCCATGTTCTGGACAAATTGTATGTACCTCTGTTAGTTACCTGAGGGTCTTTTTTACATTGTGCAACAAATGAATAGCTTGTCATGCCAAGATCAGTCTAACTGAAGGAAATACCACAAATTGTATGCAAACCTACACCTACCCTCATCAGCGTAGGGACCTTAGTTGATAGTGAAAACGTATCTATATCATTTATAAACCGACACAAATATACAAAATCCCCCAAACAGTTAGGCCTCGTCTATGCTACACAAATTTAATTTGCATAATCACAATCTTACAGATGGTAAGATACTTTGCATCCACACCCCAAAATGCCTCACACTGTCTAAAAATAGTAGAAGAACTAGTTACCTTTCAGCAAGTTAAGAAATCAGTTCAAATTTAACTGGTGCAGTTTGAACTGTGCAAGTGTGGACAGAGTTAATTCACAATCTAGTTCTAACAGTCCTCAAGGACTATCCCAGCACTGCTAAGTTTTTATCACTTGTCTGGGAGCAGGGACAAGGTGACTATCAAGAGACACACTACCACTCTGCTCCTCTTGCAGTTTTTTCAGCAGGCAAGCCTTGTAGCCTAGTGTTCACTGGCTGAGGCTGCCCTCTGTGCCCCCGATCATCCCTCCATCCCTCCCCTAAAAATGTCCCTTCACCCCATCTCCACCAGTGCCTTTAGCTCTGGCCATCTTCAGCAGTGAGCTACAGTTGATCTGTCAGCTGCAAGTGCTCATCTGACAAATCACCAGAGTTTAATCAAATCAGGGCTTGCAGCCAGCAAACTTCTTCAGTTCACCATCTGAGAGGCCTGGTTTGATAAACACAGGTGGTTCATCAGGCTGGGACTGTCAGGAAGGCTTGGGAAGAGGGCCAGAGCCTAAGGAATACATTCATCACAGAAAATGCACATGCAGATATTTGACAATGTGGCTTTGCAGGGGGATGGGAGGCACGGCTCAAACTACTACCTGCATGTGTACAATTCTGTTTTCCTGTGTTGTGAATTGTGGGATTGGTAGCCAAAAGGCACTGCAGCTGAACCATTTTAGGAAAGCATATAGTGTGGATGTGGGGCTGCGGTGCAAGCCTTCTTAAGCAGGTTCAGCACAGCTAGTGTGGATGCACTGAATCATTTGTATTTTACCCAGTTAAACCCAATATGGTGGCTATTTGTATCTAAATCATTTTTTTAGTATTGAACGGTGAATTTAAAAAAAAATTAAGATCTAGAAGCAGACTTGTAGCAAGCCAATCAAGACACTGGAGGCTGAAACCAGCATCCTTCTGAAAAAGATCATAGACCTTAAGGTCAGAAGGGACCATTATGATCATCTAGTCTGACCTCCTGCACAATGCAGGCCACAGAATCTCACTCACCCACTCCTGTATCAAACCCCTAATCTATGTCTAAGCTATTGAAATCCTCAAATCGTGGTTTATAGACTTCAAGGTGCAGAGAATCCACCAGCAAGTGACCCGTGCCCACACTGCAGAGGAAGGCAAAACCCTCCCAGGGCCTCTGCCAATCTGCCCTGGAGGAAAATTCCTTCCCGACCCCAAATATGGAGATCAGCTAAACCCTGAGCATGTGGGCAAGACTCACCACCCAGGAAAGAATTCTTTGTAGTAACTCAGATCCCACCCCATCTAACATCCCATCACAGGCCATTGGGCATATTTACTAGTCAAAGACCAATTAATTGCCAAAATTAGGCTATCCCATCATGCCATCCTCTCCATAAACTTATCAAGCTTAGTCTTGAAGCCAGATATGTCTTTTGCCCCCACTGCTCCCCTTGGAAGGCTCTTCCAGAACTTCACTCCTCTAATGGTTAGAAACCTTCATCTAATTTCAAGTCTAAACTTCCTGATGGCCAGTTTATATCCATTTGTTCTTGTGTCCACATTGGTACTGAGCTTAAATAATTCCTCTCCCTCCCTGGTATTTATTCCTCTGATATATTTATAGAGAGCAATCATATCTCCTCTCAGCCTTCTTTTGGTTAGGCTAAACAAGCCAAGCTCTTTGAGTCTCCTTTCATAAGACAGGTTTTCCATTCCTCGGATCACCTGAGTAGCCCTTCTCTGTACCTGTTCCAGTTTGAATTCATCCTTCTTAAACATGGGAGACCAGAACTGCACACAGTATTCCAGATGAGGTCTCACCAGTGCCTTGTATAACGGTACTAACACCTCCCTATCTCTACTGGAAATACCTCACCTGATGCATCCCAAGACCGCATTAGCTTTTTTCACGGGCCATATCACATTGGCAGCTCATAATCATCCTGTGATCAACCAATACTCCGAGGTCCTTCTCCTCCTCTGTTACTTCCAACTGATGACGCAGTTCTCTGGATTTTGAAAGATTTTAAGACACTTAAAAAATTGTAAGCACAAAAAGTAAGCCAACCTGGCGGTTATCTTATGTCTGTGCACATGTAACTTGCCACTTTGCCAAATTTCGTTACATTAAAATGCTAATATACATACAACAAAACTAATAAAAGCACAGAGCTCCTAGCACCCTGGCATATTTTCCACAACACACACACAATAGCATGCAAGAAAGATACCCTTCAAAGAGCCTGCACTGCTGTCAAAAACTTTTTTTTTTAAAGTTTTCTCTGGTCATTGATAGGTCTTTTGGTCCCCCATGCACACTGTTGATCCACAACCAGCACATTCAGATCCCCCTGGTTGTGCACAATCATTTCATCTGGAGGTATATGAAATCTAACAAAGTACATATGGTAATATTTTGGCACCAAACTTTTACAATTTTTTAAAACATCTTGGGAGGAAAAAATCCAAACAAACTGCTACATACTGTACTTCATCTTTCAGTTTTATTGTTTTTTTTGTTATTTTTGTTTTTGCTTCTCATCTCCCTTCATTTGTACATTGTCCATTTAGATTGTAAACTCTTCAGACAGGTATCTTCTATTTATACCAAGCTGTAAAGCACCTAGGATGATACTGATGCTGCACAAAATATATACTAATAGTAACTTACTGTATTTCCCTTGATTTCTGTTCTCTGTCAATTTTCATGCCACATTTTTCTTTCCTATCTGTGCCTGTCTTTCTCTTGTATGCAGTGTTGTTGTAGCCATGTTGGTCCCAGGATATTAGAAAGACAAGGTGGGTGAGGTGATATCTTTTGTTGGACCAACTTCTATTGAGAGAGAGATACGCTTTCGAGCTTACACAGAGCTCTTTTTTCAGGACCTGACCTGTCCCTCCGCTTGGTTTGGGGGAGGGAGAAGGGGAGAAGTAAGGGAGTGTCTGCATTTTTCCTCAATCCCCTCTTGCTGGGGAAGGGTATCTCTGCATCTCCTTTCCCATCCATCTCCATAATAGTAGAGGACAAGCCTCCCCCACCCCAGTGCTGGGGAAGGGGAGGGGAGTCTCTGGGTCTTCCCACCCCAGAGCTTTCTTGATGGGGAATGGGGAGTCTCTGGTCTTCCCCCACCCCAGTGCTCCCAGGCTGAGGGTGGGGTGTCTCTGGACTCCCCCACTCCAGTCCTCCCTTGCTGGGGAGGCTGGTTACAGTCTCTCTGCTTTTCCCTGTAATGAGGTGCTCAGAGCAAGAGAGAAGCAGCCATTAGAGTCAAGGCAGGAACTGCACCACAGCTCCCCAGCTCAGTGCTAAGAGCCAGACTGGACAGTCCGGGTGTGTGGGGAATCAGCACCTCCTATAGCCTAGAGATGGGCTCAAGCCACAAAAAAAAGGTCTTCTTTTGCATCTGAACTTCCCCAGTGTTTGAGGGAAGCTGGGGTTTGGTTCCACCTCTTAAAGATGGGAGGGGGTAGCTGGAAAGTTTGGATTTGGGTCAAAACTCCCAAAAGTTTGGAGCTGTCTGGATGTAGGTTCAGGCCTCTCTCTAAACACAACTGTTTTAATGTAGGTCATGTTTTGGCCCTTAATTGACAAAACTGACGCAGATAAAATAAATCCCCCACCCCACCCCCTGCCAAGACCTTGCCTACTTTTAGAAGCCAACTCAAACCAAACTTTGCTTCAGGTTCTGAAATGTTTTGATAGCTGTTATTGTATATCCTATTTCCAGCCTGTACAGGAACCAAAAGTGTCAAGATCCCATGAGAAAGCCTGTTCTTTTTGTAGTTCTGGCTAAGACAAGTAGCAAAAGTGCCAGAAATCAATCAACTCTAATCTATTGTATTTACAGAGCATTTATAGACCCTAACATCTAAATGCTAAATTTAAAGACTATTTTTAATAAATTCCTCAGCACAATCTTACAGATTCAAGGGGCTTGGATAGTGAATAATCTTCAGATAAGCACCTGAAATTCTGGATGCCAAACTGAACGGAACGGAACGCAAATGCCTTACGTTTATATTTAGGAACAGTTAACTATGTGCCTGACAGGTAAAATGACTGAAATATAAAAATATGTGTGACTTTTAAGCAGTTGTTTACATATAATGCATTCTGAATCAAATCCTCCTCTTTACATGATAAAAGCAGACCCTCCTCTACTGGCCTATTTATTGAGAAAGACTGGTTTGTTGAATGTCCTTAAGGAACTGTTTTTCTCTAGCAGACAAAATATAACTGCACAGTATTAATGACCCTCTGGAGTGAAATGAAACTAAGTCAAGAAAAGAAAATTAAAAAACTGACATGTTATTAAAATGTAATGTTACTGATAAAGGGGCTGATTCAGTAGTGCTGAACCACCCCAAGTCCTAATGAAGTGAATGGCACTTTAGGCAGTTCACCAACTGTCTGTCTGGGGCTCAAAGGAATCTTTGTGTATCTAAGGCCATCAGATTATGTAACTGGCTAGTAACATCTAGTAATGCAGCATCTTACAAAAATAATTCTAGTTTTTTATGTATACAAGATGGTGTGTGACATCTAGTACATACAGAAGATAACACTAATGAAAAAATAAACTACATAGTCCAAGGGAGTTTTTTTAACAACAACCAAAAACATTATAAACTGAGTATTTAATTAAGTACTGTGGGCACAGTTCTACTGTCAAATATATTTGAAATCAATTGGAGTTGTGCCCATGTGTATGACAGTAGGATTCAGCCCAGTACTGGCTGTTGTTTTTTAAAACTTTCTTTAACTGACAGACAAAAAATATGCTATTCCTTTAAGAGACAGTAGGCATCAGTAGATTCCCTCTATTTGTGTATGTTTAATTCAGTTAAATCAAAATATTCAAGTTCAGCCAAGTTACTAAACACAAACACCTCTGCTCCCTCATGTGGAGTTGCTGAATTCTTATTTTCTGTATATTGAAATGTGCTCAATGTGAACTGTAACTATCACACCAACTAATGGTCAGAAATATTATTAAATATTATTAAATATTATTTAAATTGCAACCCACACTACAGGAAAACCCAGTGAGATCAGAAGACCTGCTGTAGAGTGGATTGTAAATATAACAGAAAATAATCTGCTCATAAACACACTGACTAGGCCAAATTCTCCAGCGCCATAAGCAGTGAAACTGTGTATGAGTTGAAACATGTAATGGTGGTGGCTTTAAAATGTTTTCAAAAACTTTTGCCTAGTCAATTTTGGTAAAAGGGAAAAATGGTCTTCTTGATATAAACCAGCATAAAATGGAGTCAAAGGCTTTGTGTAAACTAAGTTTGTTTGGGATGCTATATGATGGTGAAAAGACCTCCAAGTAGTCTTATGCAAGCATAAGTTTACATAACAATGGACCACAAATTCCTTGAAACAGAAAGAAATGCCTACATTTGGGGTACTGGAAATGATCTTATTTGGACAACTGAGGCAGAGATGTCTGACCATTCCCCTTCTAGATATTTTAAAGAAACACAAAGGGCATCTGTGGGATCCTGGAGATACTCAAATATGGGGGAATTTCCTCACCTTATCCAAGTTTAAACACCTTTTCCTGTGGACACTGGGAGACTTCTCTTGAAACATCAATGGACCAATAAGAATGTCAGGCCATCACCAGCAGATCAGTTGAATCCTAATGATGTGGACACAGCAGCAAAATGAGGACAGACACATGCATGGAATTAAGCAGCAGGTGGCAACTTTTATTAAACTTTTAACACAAGGGAGGGGCACTACCCACCCATCATCCATAGTCTCCTATGCAAGGCATTTAATTGTTTCCAGTGTGGGGGTTACAGGGCTTCTTACCACATAACTGTAACACATGGTAGGCTCTCCTCAGCCTATGTCCCAGGACTCAGCTCTTTCTGAGTCCTAGCACCCTCACCCGTGCAAGGGGGACAGATGGTGCAGCAGGGTGGGGACCTCAGCCCACGAGGGCCACAGGGTCTCACCCAATCACATGAGCCCAAGGCCCATCACCAAAATCCTAGGTCTTTTACCTCTGGGAACAGTTCATTTTATTCTCTTAACCGCAGTGGAAACTGGCCTTGAGTTGTGATGAGTTAGCGGCACCACTCCTTAGGTACCATGCGCATTCCTACTTAACCCACTGTGGCTTGCAGGTACTGCGAGGAAGGCAAAAAACTCTCTGGTCCTCTGCCAATTGACCCATGGGAGAAAAAAAATTCCTTCCTGACCTCCCAAACATAAGATCAGCTAGACCCACAGCATCTGTCAGGGCGGGTTCCCATTCCTAGTTCAGGTGGGTACGGTGGGCTGCTGGAACAGAGCTGAAAGAGGCTCCATATGGCCCCTGTGCTGGAGTAAATCCCTTGGAGCTGGGGAATGCTGGCCAATCAGCACCCCTCTACCCCACCTGGCCAGTGGGTGCCAGATACTCCCATGGGAGGAGCTACCTATTGTTCCTTGCCAAGTGCCTCCCTCCCTTGTTACTGGGACTGTTCCCCTTTCACTGCCGGCTCCATCAATTTCTCCCACCCATCGATGTAGGTGGGTGGTCTATGTAACCAATCCCAGTGCAGAATATCCCTATGGATGTTGAGGTACGCAATAGTCCCCTCTAGGTGTCTGGTACCATGCTCTGTGTACCGGAACTTTGGAGGCCAGGTGCTCCAAGCACTAGGCTCTAGCTCTCATTGGGTTCCCACACACATACATGTTAAGTAACAGAAGATGCTTTACGAGGTCTGGCAAAGCAGAGAATGCAAATCCCCTAGACACAATTGCTTTTAATAGTTACAGGAAAGGATTAAAACAATAGTTCCTAACACAGCTCCTGGGGCAATCCAGTTCAGGGGTATAAAGGTTCCCATCTCAGCTCTCAGGAAGCCTTTGCATAGGTGATGGATATAATATAAGCCTGCCCTGGCAAAGCTGCGGCTGCTGGATGCCAGTTGCAGGATTTGCATATAATATGGACTCCAGGGAGATTACTAATGAACCCAGGAAGCTGAGTAACACATACCGCCTCCTCAGCTGCCCTGGAACCTGCATGGTGCATATAAAAAGTTCAGATTCTTCTGGAAGAGACGAGTTTTTCCCACAGAGTGGCTTGGGGTCTCAAGAGGGGAGGCACGGCACGATTAGGGGGGCTCCGGCTAGCTCGGGGCTCCTCCGGCTGTGTGGGGGGGTCGGCTCAGGGCTTCTCCAGGAGGGGGGAGCTCGGGGCTCTGGCTGTGGAGGGGGCCTCAGGCAGAGGGGTGAGGCGAGGGGGGCTAGCCTCCCTGCCCATGAGCTTGTGGTCTGGCCTGTCCACCACAGGTAGTTCCCATGTTGCTTCTCTGGCCTGCGGCTCCTGCTCTCACCCAGCCTTTAGCTTGGAAATGGTCAGAGAAACTGTGACAAAATCATATTATGCCAGAATACATGGCTCCATCAGAATCAGACTTCTTTGCAAAATCAGGTTGATTTCACTGGAATTTCGTTTCAGAACAAAATTGGGGAAAAAGTTCTGATCACCATTTCAATTTTATCAGAATTGAACATTTATAATTTTTCATTCTGAAGCAACTTTTCATTCTGAAATGTTTTAAATTTTGTATTATTGTAATAAAATCTGAATTAAAATGAAACATTTAAAATTTATCAAAATGAAACATTTTAATTGACCCCAAATTATTTTTTGTCCAGAATTTTCGTTTACAGACAATTCAGAAATGTTCAGTTTTCGCTCCAGTTCAGAACAAAGCAAAAATTGAAATCTCTAAATCCTTCACAAAATGAAATTTCCATTCACACCTCTGCTTTGAACTCCCTCCTGAATCTGATCCTCTCTCTCTGCTGACCTCAGGTACTTGAGCTTTTGCGAACAGGGGCTGCTATCAGGGAGTTTCGCAAGGGAGTTCTCCAGGTGAGGGAGGAGCAATACAGCACCCTTGGGGTAAGTGACTGTCTGTAGTGTGTGTTTGTTTGTGTTTGGGGGTTACTCGCTGTGTGCTGAGCTTGTGTTTGTCAGTCTGTTTGGTTGTTTGTTTGTTTGAAGGACCGTGTGCTGTGGCTGGCAGTTGGAAGCTGTGAGCTTCAAAGGAAGGGCTGAAAGCTAGAAGCCTCTGGTAATTGGCTGAGCCTTAATCAGGGGGCGGGGCATTCACATAGGCCAGGGCTTTATAAAGCAGTGCACAAGCGACAAGGGGCTGCTAACAGGGAGTTTCGCAAGGGAGTTTGGAAGGGGAGTGGGAAGGAAGCGGGGGTCCCTTTATTCCCCTTAAAACCTATAAACCAAACTACATTCAAAACCTTTTGCTTAAACAACCCTTTCATTAACTAGGAGACAATGCAGGCAGAAGCCCAGCTGCAGAGTGGGGGCTATCCAGTTTATTGCACTGAATGCAGCATGTATGATTACCTGCCCTGTGGGTGGCGGGTGGCGTATGTGTACATTCGGTGCAAGGAGCTCCTGGCCCTCAGAGACCACGTACGGACTTTGGAGGCCAGGGTAGCGGAACTGGAGGAGCTAAGGGGGGCAGAGAGGTATGCTGATGAGGCTTTCCAGGACATTGTAGAATTGTCCCACCTCTGGTCAGACAGCCCCTGTGCTGTTGAGGAGGATGAAAGGCCCAGGGAAGCAGAGCAGTCAATGGGAGCAGAAGGAAACCTTCCCATAGTTAAAAGAACAGGAGTACTTGTGGCACCTTAGAGACTAACAAATTTATTAGAGCATAAGCTTTCGTGGGCTACAGCCCACTTCTTTGGATGCATATAGAGTGAAACATATATTAAGGAGATATACATATACACACATACAAAGAGCATGAACAGGTGGGAGTTGTCTTACCAACTTTGAGAGACCAATTAAGTAAGAGAAAAAAACCTTTTGAAGTGATAATCAAGTTTTTTTTTCTCTTACTTAACTGGCATGTTTCTGTAAAGGGAAATCGTGTCTTACTAATCTATTAGAGTTCTTTGAAGGGGTCAACAAACATGTGGACAAGGGGGATCCAGTGGACATAGTGTACTTAGATTTCCAGAAAGCCTTTGACAAGGTCCCTCACCAAGGTCCTTTCATGGATTGAGAACTGGTTAAAAGACCGGGAACAAAGGGTAGGAATTAATGGTAAATTCTCAGAATGGAGAGGGGTAACTAGTGGTGTTCCCCAAGGGTCAGTCCTCGGACCAATCCTATTCAACTTATTTATAAATGATCTGGAGAAAGGGGTAAACAGTGAGGTGGCAAAGTTTGCAGATGATACTAAACTGCTCAAGATAGTTAAGACCAAAGCAGACTGTGATGAACTTCAAAAAGATCTCACAAAACTAAGTGATTGGGCAACAAAATGGCAAATGAAATTTAATGTGGATAAATGTAAAGTAATGCACATTGGAAAAAATAACCCCAACTATACATACAATATGATGGGGGCTAATTTAGCTACAACAAGTCAGGAAAAAGATCTTGGAGTCATTGTGGATAGTTCTCTGAAGATGTCCGCACAGTATGCAGAGGCGGTCAAAAAAGCAAACAGGATGTTAGGGATCATTAAAAAGGAGATGGAGAAGAAGACTGAGAATATATTATTGCCCTTATATAAATCGATAGTACGCCCACATCTCGAATTCTGTGTACAGATGTGGTCTCCTCATTTAAAAAAAGATATATTGGCACTAGAAAAGGTTCAGAAAAGGGCAACTAAAATGATTAGGGGTTTGGAACGGGTCCCATATAAGGAGAGATTAAAGAGGCTAGGACTCTTCAGCTTGGAAAAGAGGAGACTAAGGGGGGATATGATAGAGGTATATAAAATCATGAGTGATGTGGAGAAAGTGGATAAGGAAAAGTTATTTACTTATTCCCATAATACAAGAACTAGGGGTCACCAAAGGAAATTAATAGGCAGCAGGTTTAAAACAAATAAAAGGAAGTTCTTCTTCATGCAGCGCACAGTCAACTTGTGGAACTCCTTACCTGAGGAGGTTGTGAAGGCTAGGACTATAACAGCGTTTAAAAGAGAACTGGATAAATTCATGGTGGTTAAGTCCATTAATGGCTATTAGCCAGGATGGGTAAAGAATGGTGTCCTTAGCCTCTGATTGTCAGAGGATGGAGATGGATGGCAGGAGAGAGATCACTTGATCATTGCCTGTTGGTACACTCCCTCTGGGGCACCTGGCATTGGCCACTGTCGGTAGACAGGATACTGGGCTAGATGGACTTTTGGTCTGACCCGGTATGGCCGTTGTTATGTTCTTATGTTCCCTTTCCTGTTCTCTGAGGATTATGGCGCCCTCTATGGGATGCATTTTGCACTGGGGATCGATGGGGCACTATGTCCAGCAGGTTCATTACATTATGTAACTTCTGGGATGAAGGTTTAAGATTACAGTTAGGGTGACCAAGACAGCAAGTGTGAAAAATCGGGACTGGGGATGGGGGTAATAGGCGCCTATAGAAGAAATTGCCCCAAATATCAGGACTGTCCCTATAAAATAGGGATATCTGGTCACCCTAAGTTATCCCCTCCTTGTGTGTTATATCATCCCCATTTTATTTTGTCTTGTCATTTTTTATCTAACCGATTCCAAGATTGACCAGTCCTAGAGTTAATTACATTTCATGATGTTATTACCATAACCTGCACAACTGGTTAAAACAGCATAAGCAGTCTTGCCCCAGCAGAAGGAAGATTGGAGGAGACCTGCGTGTACCATCCAGATGTCATCTCAGAAAAAAAGTGAGCCAGTGTCAAAAAGCTAATGCGCATCTGATCATGACTGATTCATCTGTACCCTATCATGCCTGCAACATGAATGGTCAAGCATCATCAAGACAGAACTTTTGCTTTCTTTTCTACCCATTCTCTTCCCTTTGTGTGTGTGTTTTCTTAAACAGAAAGAATAATCTTAACCATAAATGTTGAGCCAAACTGCAACAGCTGATTGGACTCTTCCCCCCACCCTGAGGAAAGACTTTCGGTACCTATAAGATACTTTTTAAACAATGTTTCTCCCTTTGTAGGTCAGTCCAAAATGTAAATTAAAGAGGGAAATTCCACGTATTTTTATTTTGTCATTTTCATGTTGTATGGTTTTGTGTTTAATACGTTTTAAAGGATTTCTATGGTTAACATGATAAAAGCAGGCCCCAGTCCTTTTAATTAAAACCCATGATCTACAATTAACTCTTTAAGGTAACACTGAACAGCTCTATTAACACCTTAACAGCTTTGAGCATTATACTCCATCATCTCAACAGTTGGTGACTTTGGCACTTTTCAGTTTATTCTTTTCTCCTGTGATCCTGAAGATTTGCTTCTTTTCAGCATGTTTTATTTCAAGCTTTTGAAAAATGGCCCTTGAGACTAACTTGATTACATTGAGTCTCCCTTTGCATCTTTTTATTTACATTAAAGGCAAACAGCAAAGGGGGGGAAATCATTTTTGTTTTTGCCCTTTACTGTCCCTTTTTTCATATGTAAAGGCAGACAATTTAAAAACAAACAAACATTTCCACCTATTTTTTTACCTTTAGAATTATAGAATCATAGACTGGAAGGGACCTCGAGAGGTCATCTAGTCCAGTCCCCTGCACTCATGGCAGGACTAAGTATTATGTAGACCATCCCTGACAGGTGTTTGTCTAACCTGCTCTTAAAAATCTCCAATGATGGAGATTCCACAAGCTCCCTAGGCAATTTATTCCAGTTCTTAACTGCTCTTAAATCTTGAATTACTCTGTGTCTACTAAGGGAGCAGAATGGGGTAAATTTTCACCCTTCATTAGAAGAGGAGGCAGCATTGATTTTTTCCTCAAAGAAAGGTCTTCTCTCAACTGTTTGTCAGGAGTCTGAATTAAATAAGCATTAGCAAAAATGGGAAGAAATTTTTTTTTGCAGAAGTAAGTTAGCTTTTAATGACATTTTTATAGAATTGATGATTGACAAAATTCATGGGGGAATTCAATCAATTCAAAGATTTGTGACCAGCACCTATGTGTTTTGGGAACTTTCACCATAAGTGGAGAAAGTTGCTTTCATCCTCTAAAAGAAGATGGTGAAGTGAAATTTTTTTTCCAGTGATTCTCCGCCCCGCTTTCCCCAGTATAAAATATTTGCTTTCCATTTTGTCTTTAATTTAAATTAGAAATGGGTTCTTGGAATCAGAAGTTTGAGTTATTACTGACTACTCCGCTCAATGATCTTACAAATTATTTATGTATGACACTACTGGTGTAGATGTTAGCTTAAATTCCCTGCTTGAGGGGATATATCATCTTACAAAGAAATTCTTTTTTTGGTACCTTTATCATCACCATCACCCCTTGTTATTGAGGAAAACAGATCAATGAATTAAAAGGAAAAGGAGGAGAAGAGCTTTCCCATAATTATAACAAGAGAACTTTTCATTTTCAGATTTCCCAGTATGAACTCCTCATCCATAGCCATTCCCTGACTGCCTACAGGTCGTTAGGATTATTATTTATTCAGTACTGCTAGTGTGCTTGACACTGTGCAAATATAGAAGATACTCACGTGGGCCAGCTGCCAGGATTTGGTAGGTGTTAGCTGCAGTGTTAGCGTCTTTAAGTAACTGTTTGAGACTGTCTTTAATACAGAGAAGCTTATCCACCATGCCAATATGAACCTTCCGTAGTTGACTACAGGAGCTAATGTTTGGAAAGATGTGCCAGTGCAGTTTAATTTAATCAAAGATAGCAGCAGCACATAGTAGCTTTGAATGATCAAAACCTTTAATAGTAAATACAATCTTTACAGTTCTAATGTAGAAAATTTTCTTAAGGAAGGCATTACACAGGCTCCTTTGACACTTACAGAGTCAAGATTTACAACCACAAGGCAACATGGCTTGCATGACTGCCTGATATTCTTTAAAGCTGGTGTCCTTTTGAAGTCCAAGATCTTTCTCTAAACACATTTGTTGGGCCTGCCAAAGACAGTGCATGCTTTGTTAACCTGGATGGTGATTTCAGCATCCATACAAAAAAGCATTGTCAGATACAACACTTCCCAAGTGGCATCACTGATGAAAATTTCATGTTCAGTGAAGGGACGGGCAGATGGAGCTTGTCAGAGCAAGTCTGTCTTTTCTTCATCTAACAGTAAGAAAGTTGATTGTTGCTATATTAAAATGAGTTACCAATGCGTGGAGTTCCTGCTCAGACTGAGCAACAAGAACAGCATCCTAAGGAGGTCGAGCTGTTTGGAAACTTTAGTTTTTTCTTCAGGCGTGATAGACTGGAGAATTTACCTTATCGCACATGGATGTCGTTTTCTGCCTGGAACTTGTTGGTGGATTCAGCATTAACTGCAGCAGTGAAACAGGTAAAGTGCAGACACACATCCTTGCTTGACATCTATCCTGATCTGACAGATAACCACTGTAACCGATCCTTTCAGACATATCCTGATGGAATGAATGGATGATAGAAACAAGCCTATCTAGGTAGCACTTCCTGAAAGGATGACACAACATCTTTCCAGTAACATGCTCACAATCCTTAGTTAGATCAACGCAAGCCACCTATAGCGATTAGTATTGTTCACCTGTGCTTTTCTGAAGTTACTGGAGAATAAAGATCATGTTTGTGATACAATATTCTGTTCAGAAACCACGTTGGCTTTCAAAAGAACACATTTGGTACATGTTCCACAGAAGGAGACAAAAAATGGATTCTTCCCACTACTTTGTCAGGAATAGCTACATTTTTATAGACATTAGGGGGGAGTTAACTTATTTTACTTAGCTTAGAAATGATAAACGTCTCACGGGTTTGAAAGTTCATTCAACTCAAATTTGTTGGCCCTATGTTCCATATAGGAGGAACTGTGCAGAAATCAGAGAAGGGAAGAGATAAGTTGTAATTAACAAATAAATACTATCAATATGTACTAGATATAGAGCCCTACTTGTTGGAGAGTCGTTTCATTTTGGGCAGGTAGAACATACATAAGAACATAAGAACGGCCGTACTGGGTCAGACCAAAGGTCCATCTAGCCCAGTATCCTGTCTACCGACAGTGGCCAATGCCAGGTGCCCCAGAGGGAGTGAACCTAACAGGTAATGATCAAGTGATCTCTCTCCTGCCATCCATCTCCACCCTCTGACAAACAGTCTAGGGACACCGTTCCTTACCCATTGTGGCTAATAGCCATTAATGGACTTAACCACCATGAATTTACCCAGTTCTCTTTTAAACGCTGTTATAGTCCTAGCCTTCACAACCTCCTCAGGTAAGGAGTTCCACAAGTTGACGGTGCGCTGCGTGAAGAAGAACTTCCTTTTATTTGTTTTAAACCTGCTGCCTATTAATTTCATTTGGTGACCCCTAGTTCTTGTATTATGGGAATAAGTAAATAACTTTTCCTTATGTACTTTCTCCACATCACTCATAATTTTATATACCTCTATCATATCCCCCCTTAGTCTCCTCTTTTCCAAGCTGAAGAGTCCTAGCCTCTTTAATCTCTCCTCATATGGGACCCTCTCCAAACCCCTAATCCCGTAGGGTGTGTGCGTGCGTGCATGTGTAAACTCATCTTCCCCTAACAAATTAAGCATTTTTTAAATTAAATGAAAACAAACAAAAAAAAAGGTTTACATTTTGAGGAAAAATGTTAATTAACTATAATTTTAGGAAGCCAATAATGTATATTCATGTAGTTCACCCATTCCTAAAAAAGAGAAGTTTTGGAAACAAATATTTGGCAACAGATTCAATTTAATAGCAGCAATCCGGCTAATCTGGGAGGACTGAGTTACTTTCTTCCAACTGAGTAAATTCTTTCTCATTTGTTTTAAGAATGGAATGGAATTTATATCAAACAAACTGTTTAGCTGGGGGATGATGATTAACCCTCATAATACTTCACAGAGTATATAGTCCGGGGGTGGGCAAAGTATGGCCCGCGGGCCGGATCCGGCCTGTCATGGCTTTGGATCCTGCCCAGGGGATTGCCGCCCCTGTGGCCCCGCGGGCCCCGCACTGCTCCCAGAAGCGGCCGGCACCACCTCCTTGCGGCCCCTGGGTAAGGGGGGGGGGGCAGAGGGCTCTGTGTGCTGCCCTCGCCTGCAGGCACCACCACCTGCAGCTCCCATTGGCTAGGAACGGGGAACCGCGGCCAATGGGAGCTTTGGGGGAGGTACTCGCAGGCAAGGGCAGCATGCGGAGCCCTCTGCCCCCCATTCCCCAGGGGCCACAGGGACGTGGTACCGTCTGCTTCCGGGAGCAGCGCAGCGTGGGGCCAGGGCAGGCAGGGAGCCTGCCTTAGCCTCGCTGCGTGCCACTGCCACCCCAGAGCCACTCCAGGTAAGTGGCGCCGGGCTGGAGCCCACACACTGAACCCCTCCTGCACCCCAACCCTCTGCTGCACCCCTCCTGCATCCCAACCCCCTGCCCTGAGCCCCCTGACGCAACTCACACCCTCCTGCACCCCAACCCCCTGCCCTGAGTCCCCTGCCGCACCCTGCACCCTCCTGCACCCCAACCCCCTGCCCTGAGCCCCCTCCTGCACTCTGTACCCCCTCCTGCACCCCAACCCCTTGCCCTGAGCCCCTTCCTGCACACCGCACACCACACCCCCTCCCACACCCTTTACTCCTTCCCACACCCCAACTCCCTGCGCAAGCCCTACATTCATGGCCCTGCATGCAATTTCCCCACCAAGATGTGGCCTTTGGGCCAAAAAGTTTGCTCACCCCTGATATAGTCCCATTTAAATGGAAGGGTACTACATACGTTAGGTTTTGAGAATTACATTGAAATCCAGAGACACTGGTATGCTCCTGTATTTCCCCACAAAGGAGGGGAATAGCAGAGGCTGCAAGGTTAACAATCATAAATGAGACATTAATACCAATTTGTGGCCTGTCCCTCCACTCTCATAATCATTACCTCAGATCCTTTGGACACATGTGCCTGAAATGTTTTAGTGGTTTTGCAGTTACTGATACACTTACTTTTTTTTTTTTTTTTTTAAGTATTTGAAAAAATGATGCCCTGCATTAGTAACAATTGAAATGGGTGTTGCTTAGATGCTATGGTGGTAAATAAATAGATACGTATAGAACATCTTTTTTGCTTGCACTGAAGACAGTTCAGCCAATAGAGCAATCCAACTGGCTGAACATTCTGGAGTCTCTTTTCATTTGAGAAGAGATGCAGCATTACATTTAACAAGTGCTCCATTTTCACTAGAGGTGGGAAACTTACTTATGCATTACATTTATTTCTTAGCTTTACAAAAATGTGCATATCCTGGGGCAGATCATAAGCTGATCTAAACTTCAGTGGAGCTATGACACATTCTACCAGCTGAGGGTCTGTCCCCATATTTCTCTAAGAGCCTAATCCAAAGCCTAGTGAAGTCAAGGAGAGTCTTCACTGGGTGCTAAATCAGGCCCTATGCAAATATATAAACATTTAAATACCCCAATTACATAACAAATCGAACCGATGTCAAAAATCCTCTGCCACCCACTCAGAATGCACCAAACTATCTAGTCCAGCCCTTACCTCAGGCAAAAAGCCTGAGCAAACAGATGGGCCTAGCAATATTTACCAGAGGTCAACAAGCTCAGGCTCTGTCAGACCATGGGGATGAAGCAAATTCCAACATTGGTCATCAGCTCCCTGACATTTATATTTAGGGAAGCTGTTAGTTCAAGCATCTTAGCCATTGGGGAGTACATGAGGGAAGAGAGGGTTTTGTAATATATTAATAATCTCTCCCCTGCCTGTCTTTCACATATTGTAAGGTATTTTCATTCTCTGTTTGGAAAACACTAGGACCTTTCACCTGCAGTTCATGGCATATTGCAAAAAAATTCTGACCGCTCCCCTCCCCCTCAAACCCACAGAAGAGACGGACAATGGAGTCCTTATATACTATATAGAAGTGGTATTACAGCCATTAGCTAAACATGTCTTCATTTCTTTGGTGGTTTATGATACATGTTTTGTGTCATACTCAAAGTCCTTCCCAAAGTGGGAGAAATTCCAGAATAGGACTTACCTTTGACTATGTCAATAACAAATTTTTATATACATGTATGTGACTTTCTCAGCTTCTTGTTTAATTTGAGTTCATTCATTTTCATTCTTTCCCACAACACAGTTGGGCTGTATCTGTGATTTGAATCTTGTTTTTACATTATTATTGGACAGGAACAGGAGTCAAACCACAATCCCCAAACAGTACCATACCACACCCCAAAGATATTGGTGGTGCACTGAAGTGAATTTAAAGCAGCATACACAAAAAAAATTACATTATTAGCTAGAAGATCTGGATATTGTTTGCAATTGTAAGTTTTGACTGCTAAATTTATTTATTTTCTAATTATTTCAAAAGCAACAAACGTATTTACCTTTAGGTTCCACCACTTTGAATCTGGTTCAGATTCATAATGACAGAAAATCATTACAATCTGGCACATATTTAAATGAGCTGATAGTCTCAGTCAAGTATCTCAGACATTGGTCAATATTAAAAAAAAAATCATAATTAGCTCAACTCAGAAGCAAACGTTAAATAAACAGGGGCACTGAACTACCATCTCACCCTTACAAGGGATCTCTTTAGGTCAGATCTAATTGGTGGGACAGTGTGGGGAAGTTTATATTGCTGCTGCCCATGGTGTTTTTTCTTTCTCTGTATAAATGCTAGTGTTGTTACTCTGGCAGCTTTCATAAATGGTAAATGCAATGCAGAATATCTATATTTATATCTATCTATCTATACGTAATTATTTTTTAAATATAGTCAGTGAGTCTACTCGTGTCAAGAAGTGCTCGCCAACACAGTTAAATTCAGGAAAATAGAGTGATATATATTTTACCTACCAATAAACAGACCCACGAGAACTATTGCAAACTCAGCAATGGACAATATAGATATATGATCAGTAAATGGTAGCCTTTGTGTCAAACAAGGCACAGAAAGGTCAGGCTCACATAAAATGTTAGTAAATTGCATTGAGAATTATGTGTTTTTTATGTTTTAATAGCTCAAGGGATGTGTGGCTGAAGAACACCCGAGCAACCACACTGGTCTCCTTTGCAATGCCTTCTCTCTCAGCTTCCATCACCTGGAATATTTTTTTTAAATGAGAAAAGTGTAAAACTTTCTAGAAATATATTTATGCAAAGGACTCTACGCACAATGTTGTCTCTGGTGCATTTTTAATGTGATCTGTAACATTTGTCTAAAATGTACCGTGTGACTATTTTTTCTGTGTTGGATTTCTGTGCGGCACTAGATGGCAATATTCCCTCAGCTCCAAAAACAGACCCATGGCAAGAGAGTGTAGCACAGGATCAAATTCTGCCCTCACTTACCCCGAGGCAGTTCTGTTTACACTGATGGGGTTTTATGTATGATATCAGAATTTGGTCCAAAGAGGTTTCCCTCTTTCTTTATATTCATTCATGTAGCTTCAGACTTTACAACTCTCAGAACATTACTTGAACAAATAGTATGTAGCAATAAGAGCTGCTGTTTCATTACAAAAGCTTGGTCTCATAATATTTGCACCAAAAACTTCCACTGGATAGGCATGTCTTCATCCAGAATATTGCTCTTGCTTTCCTGCTGCATTTTAAATATTGATCTTGAGATGGAATAAGTCACACTCACTCCTCCAATAGAGCTTTGCCTCATGTCATCTGAACCTGGATCACTTCTTCACTCAGACTTGCTCTCAGTTACACCAACATAATCGGAGTTACTCCACTGACTAGCATGGGGCAGCTCTGCATTCACATCAGTGTAATTAAGAGCAGACATTTTTTTCTTTTTATATATTTAATTGAATTTTTTTCTCCCCAAGAATAAATGGAGAACAGAAAAAAGTCAAAAGAACAGAAAAAGTAAAGAAAGGGGAAAGAGGAAAGGAGGATGACATCTTGGTTTTCATCTGCTATGAATTAATCAAAGGTTCCTAAAAAGTTAAACCAAATCTTTTCAAATTTGCCAGAGATCCCTCTGGATTTTATTTCTAGAGGTGAACCCTAGCCATGGAGTTTGTGGGCAACGAAGCTGGATGCAGTGTTCACATTTGTCCCTATCTCCACTTCTTTACATAATTAAGATTCTACTTGCCTCAGGATCACTTTTTTAGGGCCCAGTCCTGCTCCCATTGAAGTTGCGTTTTGTCATTGACCTCAATGTATCTATTAAATACATCAGAGAGATAAATACCAGTGAGGGAGAAGAGTTATTTAAGTTAAGTACCAATGTGGACACAAGAACAAATAGATATAAACTGGCCATCAAGAAGTTTAGGCTTGAAATTAGATAAAGGTTTCTAACCATCAAAGGAGTGAAGTTCTGGAACAGCCTTCCAAGCAGTGGGGGGCAAAAAACCTAAGTGACTTCAAGACTGAACTTGATAAATTTATGGAGGGGATGGTATGATGAGACTGCCTACATTGGCATGTAGCTGATCTATGACTGCTAGCAGCAAATATCTCCACTATTCGGTGGTGGGACACTAGATGGGGTGGGGTCTGAGTTACTACAGAGAATTATTTCCCAGGTGTCTGGCTGGTGGGTCTTGCCCACATGCTCATGCTCTAACTGATCACCATATTTGGGGTTGGGAAGGAATTTTTCCCTGCGTCAGATTGGCAGAGATCCTTGGGGTTGTTTTTTTTTTTTTTTTTTTTTTTGCCTTCCTCTGCAGCATGGGGCATGGATCATTTGCAGGTTTAAAAAATTAGTGCAAATGGTGGATTCTCTGTAACTTGAAGTCTTTAAACTATGATTTGAGGACTCTGGTAACTCAGCCAGAGATTACAGAAGTGGGTGGATGAGGTTCTGTGGCCGGCAATGTGCAGGAGGTCAAACTAGATGATCGTGACGGTCCCTTCTCACCTTAAAGTCTATAAGTCTAATGAGAGCTGGCATATTATTTGTTTCCGGTGGGACACACAATCTGTTAGAATTCATAGGAAGAGGCACAGTCCCTGCCCAGAGACCTTACAATATAATGGCTAGTTTGTGGCCTGGATTGTGCAGCAGCACAACAAAGTGTAAGGTTCTCCCTTTATTCCCTTGCACTAGTTACCTAGTTTGATCACAAGTGGCAGCACAGGGAGGCCTCCATAAGGCTGCTACATCCCCACTTACCCTCCTTGTGCAAGTAAGTGGGACATGCCAGGCAGAGGACGAAATCTTGGTTCCTTCCCCGCAACATGCCAGTTAGTATCAGTGTGCTTAGGAAAATCGGCTGCACCAGGTACAGGGGGTAGGTCTACACTTACCTCCGGGTCCGGCGGTAAGCAATCGATCTTCTGGGTCGATTTATCGCGTCTTGTCTAGACGTGATAAATCGATCCCGGAAGTGCTTGCCGACAACACCAGTACTCCAGCTCAGCGAGAGAAGTACGCGGCATCGACGGGGGAGCCTGCCTGCTGCGTCTGGACCCGCGGTAAGTTCGAACTAAGGTACTTCGAATTCAGCTACGTTAATAACCTTTGTTTGCGTACCTTAGTTCGAAGTGGGGGGTTAGTGTGGACCAGGCCAGGGAGTGGCAGAGTCCTCAGAGTCACAGTCTGCTTCCAGTCTGCTCCAAAGGAAGGGAAAACTTGCTGCCCCTTGTTGGTGGCTTGTGGCAAAGCACAATCAAGGCCTAAAGTGATAAGATAAACAGACAGAGGGTAGGGGGAAACAGGGAACAAAGCACAAGGGAAATGGTCAAGGTGGTGACTGGACATGGTAACATAATGCCTGATTAAAAAATAAAGCCAACAAAACTGTGTTAAGATATGTAGGCCCAGCTGCTGAACTGTGCCTCTCAGGAAACATAACCCCAGGAGCGGCAGGGAAGAAATAGGCAAAGATGGCTTTACTGCCCCCACTGAACTTGCCAGGAGCTGGTTCAGTCCTCAGCATAAGCTGTAGCAGTCCAAGAATAATTGAGCCCAAAACACTGTAGACATGCCTCTTCTTCCCACAACAAATCCATTCCCACCCCCACGCTGCCCAGGGACCCAACCGCATGCTGTCCAGGGAACCCCCTCACCCCCCTGTTTGTGCTGGGGAAACTGGGCTGCTTTCCAGCCCCATTGTGCTGCCAAAGTGGTGTAAAGGGGCCAGAATGCAGCCCAAATGAGTTGGCCTTCAAGTGGAATTGAATGCAGAAAGAATCATGGCCTTGGCTTTTCTGTACACAAAGAGTGGTGTGAAGATGGCTGTGGGGCTAGAGGATAAATTCATGTCAAAGTGACATCACTGGCTGGGGGACAACAGGGAAAGAGACCAGGATGGATACACAGGGAGGAGCAGAGCTACGCAGGGCCTTGAAGGCAAGGACAAGAAATTTGAATTTGGTGTGATAGAGGAAAGGGAGCCAATGGAAGGAACAAAAAGCAGAATGACACCGTCAGATTGACAGGCAAGGAAGATGACTTTAGCAAGTGTTCTCTGAGTTGGAATGGAGGACGGGTCTCAAGGAGGCTACAGAGGGGGAGCTTGCTGTAATCAAGGGAGGAGGTGGTGGGCAAGAGGTTTAGTTGTAGGAGTAGAAAGGTGGCACTAAGAGCATGCATGTCATTTTCAGCTGGTGCTTCAAGAGGCACAATCCCCCACAAGTCAATGAAGCTCTGGATCATCTTCAACACAGGGCTGTGCCTATCAGGCACAATTGAGCCTTTAGGATGGTTGGGGAAAGGTTTGGGTTGTGATTTATTTTAAGGGAACTTGTTTTCCCAGTCTTATGATAAAAGTAATATTTTCCACTTCTATAACCTTTCCAACCAAGGACCCCAACATGCTAACAAACTTTAATGAATTAAGTCTCACAGCAGTCCTGTGAGGCAGTGATGTATCATTCTCCCTATTTAATAGGTGGAGAAACTTTGCATAAAGAAGTTGTGACTTGCCTATGGTTACACGGTCAGTCTGTGGCATAGGCAGGAATGGGGAACCCAGAACTCCCAACTGCTAATCCTCTACTGGGTCACACTCTGTTCTGCTAAGTACAATGCAAACTATTTCACAGATGACAAAGGAAAATATTCTTGCTGTGTTAAAATACCCTGTAAATTTATTTAATTTAATATTTTACATGCAAAATATAATTTCATAATAGAAGAGACTATTTATTTTGTTCCTTGTGGGATAGGAAGTTGTTTGACCATGCCATGCATCACCTTACGTACATAGAAACCTTAGAGTTTCTGTACCAGGAATTATACAGTGCTTTCTTCCTTGTGACATTTGTATCATTCGCTACTTCAAAGGGACGTTTGTATATTTACAAATCTTATCAGCTCAGGAGGCTAAACAATTATAGCAATAAATAAACTAGTAATATGCAGCAAGTGCTGTAGCATGACGTACAGAGGATTGCCACATGGATTTAGAATCATAGAATATCAGGGTTGGAAGGGACCTCAGGAGGTAATCTAGTCCAACTCCCTGCTCAAAGCAGGACCAATCCCCAACTAAATCATCCCAGCCAGGGCTTTGTCAAGCCTGACCTTAAAAACTTCTAAGGGAGGAGATTCCACCACCTCCTTAGGTAACTCATTCCAGTGCTTCACCACCCTCCTCGTGAAAATGTTTTCCTAATATCCTACTGTGACAAAGTTCCTCCTCTATCTTTACAGTCCTGTGCTTATTAGCGAATTTTCTTGCCTCAGAGATTCACCATGTGGGTTGGGGAACAGCCCAGAGACCTTCCCCTCTGGGAGAACCCACAGTCCAGGTCAATTGGGAGGTTTGGGGGGGGAACACGGGCCCGCCCTCTACTCTGGGTTCCAGCCCAGGGCCCTGTGGACTGCAGCTGTCTATAGTGCCTCCTGTAACAGCTGCATGACAGCTACAACTCCCTGGGCTACTTCCCCATGGCCTCCTCCAAACACCTTCCTTATTCTCACCACAGGACCTTCCTCCTGGTGTCTGATAACGCTTGTGCTCCTCAGTCCTCCAGCAGCGCAGCACAGCCTCTCCCTCTCAGCCCCTTACGCCTCTTGCTCCCAGCTCCTCACACTCCCACCACAAACTGAAGTGAGCTCCTTTTTAAAACCCAGGTGTCCTAATTAGCCTGCCTGCCTTAACTGGTTCTAGCAGGTTCCTTATTACTCTAGTGCAGCCCTTGCTCTGGTCACTCAGGGAACAGAAAACTACTCATCCAGTGACCAGTATATTTGCCCTCTACCAGACTCCTGTACCCCACTGGTCTGGGTCTGTCACACTACCTAAACCTCCCCCACTGAGACCATTACTCCTTGTTCTGTCACCTGGTACTACTGAGAACAGTCTAGATCCATCCTCTTTGGAACCCCTTTCAGGTAGTTGAAAGCAGCTATCAAATCCCCCCTCATTCTTCTCTTCTCTACAGACTAAATAATCTCAGTTCCCTCAGCCTCTCCTCATAAGTCATGTGCTCCAGCCCCCTAATCATTTTTGTTGCCCTCTGCTGGACTCTTTCCAATTTAACCCTGATTTAATGGCCACTGGATTTATTGGAAAGACTTCAATTGACTTCAGTGTGTTTTGGACCAGGCCTTTTGTTGCCTTTAGATTTTAAGACAAATCAAACAGTCACATATCAAGTCACACTCATGACTGATATGGTCATCAGTGGGAATTCCATATAGATGCTGAACGCACAGTGTATGGTCAAATATTTTATTGTGCACTACAGGATCTGTATCTTTTAAAAAATCTTTATATACTTTTTGAAGATCAGGAGCCACAACTCACTAAGTCATTGTTGCCACATCTGTTCTAGTTAAGGTGGATTGATTTTGAAATTTATGTTTCATTAAAACAGTTAAAAAAAAATCTGAAACCAGCACAGAAATTCCTCCTGAAACATATTTCTCAGTGATGTGCCCCTGACATGCATGGTGTTTTACAAGGAGCATTTTTCCCGGTGTGAGCTTGGGGCTGGGAGCTAAGAGCTCCAGCTATGCTGCCGACTTGCTGTGTGGCCTTGGGTGAGTCACTTGACCTCTCTGAATGGCTGTGAGTCTACAGTGCTGCCACCGATCCAGCACCAATGTAGTGGGTTTTGTGGAAATTGCTCTGGCTGGGCTTCTGAGTCAGGCTCAGCCAGTTTGCCTTACCCTGGGAGTCCATTGTATGCCCCTCAGGGGCGGGATCAAGGTCTCCCGGCTATGCGTTCCTGCTGCAGTTTCAGGAGTCATTCCTGAAGTCTGCTGCTTAGGGCAATCTGACTCCTCCTCCACCTCACAGGATTTCTTCCCTTTTAAAGGCCTCCTCCCTATCATGAATGATTGACAGGACCGGAGATATGGAGGGCTATCCCTATCTTCAGGGGCACTCTGGCACCTCCCTCATCTGTGTGGGGTCTATACACTCCATCACACAGCACCCTTGGGAACCCGTTTGGTTGGGCTGTTCCCTTCCACATAATAAAATCAATACAACCAGTCCATACTTTTAATTAAAATTGTAAGAGGGGATGCAGGGGGAGGATGAAGCAGGAGGAAAAGAAGGGATGCAGAATCATTTTGAAATCCTTTATGCAGCGCTCTCTCTCTTTTTCATATGAAAGGAATGAAGCCAGCTGTATCTATATTTATTTGGATTCATATGAAACACCTAGTTAGATTTCATTGACATCAGACACACTATGTGAGACACAATCTTAATTTACATATTATTTAGAGCAGATACAAGGAGAAATTTTCAGCTAGATGAGAATCAAATGAAAATTTTGTGTGAGCTCTTGGTGCTGGCTGTCAGAGTACTGTTTTAATGTTTTAGGAAAAAATTATCAAGGCAGCTAATAGAAAACTATTACAGTTTTTAAGAGGAGGGAGATGAAGATAAAAACTGATTAAGTAAGTTACCAAAACTGTCATTGTAATAACATTAATAGATATTCCCTGATGGCTATGAATCAAGTTTGCAAAAGTCTCACTTATTTAGGAGCAGTGGCTACCTAAATTTCAACGGACAATTATCACAGCAAGTACAAAATGTCCTCTTCCCTAGGGTAGTCTTAGAAACAGAAAAGTAAACTGACTCAGAGAGTGTCACTGCAATGCCTGAAGAGCAGCAGGATGAAATTCAATAAAGACAAGTGCAAAGTACTTCCCTTAGGAAGGAAAAATTAAATGCACAACTACAAAAAGGGGAATACGTGTCTAGGTGGTAGGATTGCTGAAAAGGATGTAGGAGTTATAGTGGATCAAAAATGGCATACGAGTCAACTATGTAATGCAGCTTCAAAAAAGGCTAGTGTTCTGGGGTGTATTAACAGGAATGTTGTATGTAAGACATGGGAGGTATTTGTCTTGCTTGACTCACCACTAGTGAGCTGTGTTCCCTGTAAGCTGCGCAGTTGGGTGGCCGCCCAGCAGAGATTCAAGTGCTGTGCAGTTGATTACCAGAGCCATGCACACGCAGCTGGCAGCGTGTGTTTAGGTGCCCCTCCTGACTGCCCCTGATGTTTTGCAGCCATGTTGCTCCTGTAGCTGCTCCAGGACCCTCCTTCTGGCTGTGGGGGTGGGGTGGGAGGAAGGAGGGTGCTGATGTCAGGGTGTGCCCCTCTCTTGTACTCCATCTCCACAGAGCAGGGTAGAGGGGACAGGACTCAGGACTCGCAGCAGTTCTGAGGTGAGGTCTGAACAAGCCTTCAGGTGAGTGAGTGCCTTAAAGAGACAGCGCACGGTCTCTCAGAGACTTCCCCAGCAGCCAGCACACAATCTCCCTGTCCTTGGTATTCCTCTTGCTTCTAATGTATTTGTAGAATGTTTTCTTGTTACCCTTTATGTCTCTAGCTAGTTTAATCTCATTTTGTGCCTTGGCCTTTCTAATTTTGTCCCTATATACTTGGGTTATTTGTTTATATTAATTCTTTGTAATTTGACCTGTTTTCCCTTTTTTGTAGGACTCTTTTTTGAGTTTCAGATCATTGAAGATCTCCTGGTTAAGCCAGGGTGGTTTCTTGCCATACTCCCTATCTTTCCTGTGCAGTAGGATAGTTTGCTTTTGTGCCCTTAATAATGTCTCTTTGAAAAACTGCCAACTCTTTTGAACTGCTTTTCCCCTTAGATTTGCTTCCCATGGGATCTTACCTACCAACTCCCTGAGTTTTCTAAAGTCTGCTTTCTTGAAATCCATTATCTTTATTGTGCTGTTTTCCCTCTATCATTCCTTAGAATCATGAACTTTATTATTTCATGATCACTTTCACCCAAACTGCCTTCCACTTTCAAATTCTCAACCAGTTCCTCCCTATTTGTAAAATCAAATCTAGAACAGCCTCTCCCCTAGTAGCTTTCTCCACCTTCTGAAATAAATAATTATCTCCAATACATTCCAAGGACTTATTGGATAATCTGAGCCCTGCTGTGTTGTTTTCCCAACAGATGTCTGGGTAGTTGAGGTCCTCCATAACCACCAAGTCCCGTGCTTTGGATATTTTTAGTTTTTCATAAAAAGCCTCATCCACCACTTCTTCCTGATAGGTGGTCTGTAGTAGACCCCTACCATGACATCACCCTTGTTTTTACCCCTTTTATCCTTACCCAGAGACTTTCAACAAGTCTGTCTCCTATTTCCATCTCAACCTCAGTCTAGTGTATACATTTTTGATATATAAGGCAACACCTCCTCCTTTCATCCCCTTCACTCATTTCCTCCTGTATATGTTCCTCCCGTTTGACTTCTTCTTTTGTCCATCCATCGCTCGCCTCTCTGCACACAGTCCCACACTGTGCCCAGTACTTGCACTCCTTTCCTTTCCCTGCTCACTAAACTATCTCCCTCTACACACTCACGTTCTCTGCTCAAACACACTTGTCCCAGGAGGCTTGTCAGTGACAAAATGACAACCCTGGAAACATATTGAAAGAGCAAACAAATACCAACCACCCAAGGGTTTGTTTTTCACAAAGCATTCAAATAATAGGCTTTTGCACTGAGGAGAGGCCTATCTGAGCAGTAGCAGATTACCGCATGGGCCTACAGTGCCCGTGCCTAACGGCCCTGGTCAATTTGGGGCCCTTGGGAAAAAATCTCCCCTTGCCATGGCCCCAGGGCAACGTCAGGGGCACAGAGCTTCTCTGGTCTTGGGGCTGCAGTGGTGTACTGGTGGAAAGGAGCGAGCGGGGGTGGGACTGTGGGGGAAGGAGCGGAATGGGACGGGGCTTTGGGAGGAATGCGGGTGAGGCTGCAGGGGAAGGGGCAGAATGGGGTGTGGCTTTGGGTGGGGCCGCAGGCAGAAGGGGTGGGACAGGGGCAGGACAGCAAGTGGAAGGGTGGGAGGGGACCATGGTTCTGGTGCCAGGGCCTCCCCAGTTGCTCTGGCCCAGGGCCCCAGGAGACATTAATCCACTGCTGTGCCTGAGGGAAGGCCCTAAAATTTTAAGCAGATATAAATACCAAATTCCATTCCAACCCAGGTCTCCCAAATCTCAATACCGTGCCCTGACCACAAGACTAGATTGTCTCATTGAAAGATGTGTAACCAGGTTACTCTTATCTTTTCTTTGTCACAGAATATGAAAGGTTTGATGTGTGAGGAGAAGTCTGATTTATGTAACTGTGCACATGAGCACTGATCTATTGTTGGCAACAGGATCTGTGTGGGCATTCAGACAAAGGAAGAACCAAACAGGCTCAAGTATATATTTATAAAAGAGAGAAAATAAAGGACAAAAGTTATGACACAGAGCTCGGGGGGAGGCGGACAGGGGGACCTGCTCATGCCATTGCAGAACAGAGGCAAGGAAAAAGCCCTGTGCTCTCATAAGCAATACTGATACAAGTGAGTGCACACTAGAGGGTTTTGTGAGAATGGATATACCAGTATAACTAGAGTGGCAAAACCCTTCTAGTGTAGACAAGTCCTAAATGACTTTGACACCCCAGAACACGTGTGAAACACACTGTCAGCATCGGGAAACATGCAATGCTGCACCAAGTATTGTCCCTGGTCTCTAGAGAGAGAGCACCTCATTCCTCAGAATTATCAAGCCAGCATTGTATTAGCTATTCCCCCCCACACACACCTTCTTTGTCATTCTAAAAGGATTGCAGTTTAAGGGATATTGTATGGTATGTCAGCAAGGAGCAGTCCACTGAAGAGCAAACAAGCTGATGGTGTTTAGAAACTCCCTTAGATACAGCAGAACCTTTGTTTGATTTCTTACTGGACAGCATGACAAGGAAGAAAAATTTAGGTGGAACTGAAGCAGACAGAGGCAAATAAGACCCAGATCTTCCTTCAGTTCACATCCTAGGACTATGGATGGCAGGATTCTAGGGAAAAGGCAGAATATTTTTCTTCTTTTGGTTTTATTAGGAAGAATATCTGGTAAGAACACAATTTTATTCAACTGCTAAATTTAATCCATTCTTGCCTGTTATAGTTTCTCTTAAGGGACCTAAATTATATTTTTGAGATCAGAACTTTTTGACAAAAGAATTCAAGGAACAGCTGTTTTGTTACTGAACTGCAGTGAGCCATGGAGATGCATCAGTATAATTGTCAGGAGATTGCAGCCCATTGTGATGATTTATATAACATTACAATAATATTATGCTGGATGCCGCCACGCTCCAGAATAACGTCCACTGTTCAAGGTGAGAGTATTCGGGGGGGAGGGCAGAGGGGAAGCAGGTGAATTTTCAAAGAAGCAAAGTCAGTTCACTTTAGGCAGCTCCAGGCTTTGTTCATATTTCATTTGTGGGTTAATTGAATTTAAAAAAAAATTAAAACAAAAAAAATTGGAGGAGTTTTTAAAATTACATGAACTTGAGCTATGCTTGTAGCAAGTTTTAAGAAGACCTTGCCATAAAGACATGTATAGAGCCCAGTTCTCCACCACCTTAAACCTCGTGTAAATGGTTTTATACCCTCTTCTGATCTGGTAGCTTTTTAAACACTCATTTTACACTAAAAATCAGACTGGTAGTGTTTTATAGCCACTTTGCACAGATGTAAATGACTGTATCAGGTGCAAAGCGATAAGAATCAGGCCAGTAGAATTTAGACTTTTTTTCTAGGTTGATGTTAGTGGACTTTAACAGTTGGTGAATTAAAAAGCAACCAATCAAATAACCTCCCCCACAAAACCCAGACCATGGCATGTTAGCTTGGCAATATCAGTATTTGGGTTCAGCATGAAAGCATTACAGATACACAAAGAATAGACCTTCTAACAAGCAGCAAAGAAGAATGGATTGCTTACTGCAGAAGTTTCTTAAACTGTTGTCCGTGGACCATTAAGCACTTGCTGGTGCTTGCAGAGAGCTGGCTGGTCACACATTGCTGGCTCTCCTCCTTTTTTCTAGTCACTAAATTGTTTTAAAAACAGTGTTGCCAACTCTCACAAGTCTCATGATATTTTCCCCCTGTAAGTCCCAACTGCTTTACTCTGTAGATTGCATGAGGATCTCAGCTTTCAAGAGAGTAAAATTTGAGTGTACCGTAAAGGCTCAGAAATCAGAAGGCAAAGCAAGAGATCTCAAGATATATATATATATAAAAGAAATTCATAATTTTTAAGTTAGTCTTGTGATTTTTTGGTGGGCCCAAACTCAATGTTTAGGGTTGGCAATGCTAATAATATATTAAATTCTTTCCTAATACTACTATTCTCGATGGGCAATTGCTGTAATTGTCAGAGGGATGTTTTGTGCTCCTAAATGGGAAAGCAGGTGGTTCATTGGTTTCTGAATGAGGAGGGAGTAGGATCATGAATAAGAAGAGAGTAACCTGTCACACTCTGTTGCAATGTGGTCTGAAAAATCTAATTAACCCTGATTTAAAAGAATTATGCCTGAATAAACATTTCTTATTCAGCTCATGAAAACTGCAAGAGGTTAATATAAACGTAGGAACCCATCTCTCATCTGTCACTCTAGAAAACATTATAAATACATTTATCTTCACTGACTTTAAAAATACTTTTCCTTAATAAGTTGTGGCGTGCTTAAAGGAAGTGTACTGTCTCAGATACAGTCAGTGTCAGATTCTGTATTAGAACATATGTTACAAAAGCACCCCAGCTGTAAGCACACATCCCTAGAGAGCCCAGAGCCTGGCTCCATTAACAAGGGACTCACATGGGGCTCTTTCAAATCACTGTTCTCTGCTAGTTCCAAGCATTCCAGACATTTTGCACTGGCCCTTGTGACAGCCTCTATCTTGGCCAACACCAAGGCACGAACAACGGACCTCCAGAGCTAAAAGCAGGAGCCTCACAGCTTGATCCAGATTCTCAAGCCAAGAGCTGCAATTGAGTCACATTCTCTGAGGATTGGGAAGAGAGTGGGACTTGAAACACACTCACTCAGGGGCTGCAGAGCACTATTTAAAGTGGGGGGAGTCATAAATTTCCTCTTCCTCCCCCCACCCGAGCCTCCTCTTCCCCTCTTAGATGCCCTCAACTGCCACCAGCAGGCTGACCCCCCTGGCCCAGAAGCCCCTGTGTCCCGTTCCCTCTCCCCGAAAAAATCTGGGTGAATGGCATCTTGACCTGGTGCATGACATCACAGACACTTTTTTTTTTTTTTTAAATGTTGGCCCAGGTCCTGGCCCTGAATGGATTGCAATGCATTAGCAGTATCTTGCAAGGGGCTAACTACACTGCGGGGTTGAGATTACATTGAACTTTTCTGGAGCTGCTCAGCACCTTGAAGACCTGCCTTCTTTTCTGTTAATTTATGACAAGACATGTTGGAAAGGGAAGGGAAGTGTCATCTCTTGAGAACAGAATTCACAAAAGAATTCTAAACACCTTTTAGTCACACACACTTGCTTGTCTGACTTTATTTTTAATGTGATTCAGTGCAGAGAGGCAGCAGCAGAGGGTGGTGACTGATAGGAAACATATATTTCTAGCTATCATATGAATACAAGCAATGTAGTAACAATACTGCATTAACATCAGTAACTTGCAGTGGCAGGACCACAGCATTTAAACAGAAAATAAATGGTTTAAATCTCCTTTCACTTGCATGGGTTCGACAGCTGCGTAACATCACAATTCATATCAGCATGAGAGGAATATCAGGTCATTTGTGTTCACAGCACATGGCAGAAGGTGTGTGCTCTGTGTCCCAGCTAACATTCACAGAGACGGCTTCACAGAAGTGTAATTTTACTTTCCTTTTCAAATTTGCAGGGGGGAAAACGCTGTCACTTAATGGCTTGCCTGCTACAGGCAATGTGACAGAAAATTCTTCAGCTCGTGTTTTGGTTTATACGTTTAGTGTTATTTTATCACCATCACCTTCTGAAGTGGCTTCAGGATATCCTTTAATAATAAACTCAAATCCACTTACAAAAGCTTTTCGGATTGATCCTGGAGCTACGCATACTTACAAGGTAAGTTTTCAATTCAGATTGGGCAATGTGTTTAGTCTGTAGACTGATGCTTACTCTTTGGATTACTGAGAGCTGATATTGGTACAGTATTTATTCATGCATCATTTAACTGTAAGAGTTGCAAAAGCAGATCAAGGTATCTATTACAGGAAATTCAATTCTTATAGCACATGAATAGCTGATAGTGATTCCAGCCTTTCGATTGGTGCAGGGGAAAAAACAAACACCACATTTGTTCCATGTATAACAGAAGTCATTGTTTTAAAAAAATGCTAAGGTGAATAAAAGCACCTGGGGCCTGATTCTGATCTTACCTACCCCCATGTGGATTAGGGTGATGTAAATTCAGAATCAGGCCCCATTGAATCCAACTTGTTGCACTATAACAGAATCTTACTAACTCACCTTAATGGGAAGATCGTCAACCTCACTTAACAGCTGAATCCAGTTTCATCAGCTCCTTGAAGGCTCCCTCAGTACCGAGGAATCCTTGAGCAGCATAGAGCTGCCATAGGGATGGTTCGTCACCCTCCTGGCTGCTGATGCAGATGGTATGTTTGGGGAAGGGAGGTATAGCTGGGGCCCCAGATATCCTCAGTTACTGGCAGGGCCCTGGGAGGCAGGGCCGGCTCCAGCTTTTTTGCCGCCCCAAGTGGCGAAGGAAAAAAAAAAAGAAAAAGAAAAACCCAGTTGAGCGGCCGCCGAATTGCTGCCGAAGACTGAAGCTGGGCGATGGAGCTGCCACCGAAGAGGAAGCAGAAGGAAGGAAGGACCCGCCGCTGAATTGCCACCGCAGACCCGGACATGCTGCCCCAACAACCGACGGACTGCCGCCTCTTTCTATTGGCTGCCCCAGGCACCTGCTTCCTTCGCTGGTGCCTGGAGCCGGCCCTGCTTGGGGGCTCTGCACAGCAGCACAGCTGGAACAAGCTAGAGCAGTTCTCAGGGTTCCCTAACTTACTGGAGGGCAGTACAGATCAGCTGCAGGATCTGAGGGACAACAAGTTAGCTTAAAGCAGAAAGGTGAAACAACGCCAGATTGAGGCTTGGTTTACCCCTAAAAAATAGATTGACCTAGCTTTATCGCTCAGGGCTGTGAAAATTTTCACACCCTCTGTGATGTAGTTAGGTCGACCTAATCCTCATGTCAAGTATCAGAGGGGTAGCCGTGTTAGTCTGAATCTGTAAAAAGCAACAGAGGGTCCTGTGGCACCTTTGAGACTAACAGAAGTATTGGGAGCATAAGCTTTCGTGGGTAAGAACCTCACTTCTTCAGATGCAAGTAATGGAAATTTCCAGAGGCAGCTATACTGATTTATACCTGCCTCTGGAAATTTCCATTACTTGCATCTGAAGAAGTGAGGTTCTTACCCATGAAAGCTTATGCTCCCAATACTTCTGTTAGTCTCAAAGGTGCCACAGGACCCTCTAATCCTCATGGTAGATGCAGCTAGATCAATGAAGAATTCTTCCATCAACCTAGCTACTGCCTCTCCAAGAGGTGGATTACCTACATCGATGGAAAATAGGGTGACCAGACATCCTGATATTAGGAGCTTTATCTTATATAGGCAACTATACCCCCCCACCACCGAAAAAAAGTGTCTCGATTTTTCACACTTGCTATCTGGTCACCCTAAAGGGAAAACCCCCTTCTGTAGATGTATGAAGCATCTACACTGCAGAACCATACCTGTGCTGCTGTAGTGTAGATGTGCCCTAAAATCTGTCCCAATGACTCCATTGTGAATTACTAAATTCTGCAAACTAGCAGGCAAGTGAACAAACATGATTTAAAAATCTAGGATGATGCAGCACAAATGTAATTAGCTTATTTACTTGACAAGCATAGTTAGTGTTAATTATTTATGCTATTGCGTAGTATTCTAATGAACGTTTAGTACCTTATTTTGTAAAAGTAATGAACTCCTAGTATTGAGATGCCCCGGAACTACACTCTACTATTAGAGTCTTTGCTGAGATATGGGGAAAGGCTGTTTTCATGCATGAATTATGGGGGCTGACAATTAGAACCTTGCTTTGTGAAGCACATTTCTTCCCATTGCAACAATCCTAAAACCATGAGATTCTTTTGGGAATTTCTGAGGAGGCCACAGTCATTGATAAATGAACCCCTTTTATGTGTACCAGTCCTGCTTGATTTCCTTTCCACGCTACAGGCTACACTTTTAAAGTCAAAGTAGTCTGCATTATTACCCACCTAGGCTTAGGTCAAAGTGCAATTGCACTATTGAGCTTCTAGTGTGCGTCAGCAGGTCCCCCAGGACATTGAATGCGTGGCATGCTAGTGTAGATTTACACCCCAGCTTGCCCACGTATTATTTGCACAGACAAGCCCTTAGTCTTAAGGGAATATTCCCATTCAGCAGAGGGCATTTGGAATAACTGAAAACTATATCGGTTGGCTGAAACTCCCTTGATGGTGGTGTGATGATACTTGTTCTCTGTTTTCACTGCCCTCTGCTGCAGTGGTGTGAGACTGGGAGGAAAGCATAGGGAGATTCTTACCTACCCTCCATCACAGAACAAAAGCCGCAGAGCAGGTTCCCCACACATTATGCAGGAACATGCTAGCCCATGCACCAAGTCTCCTGCTTTGAGCAGTGGATAGCTAAGAGTATATCTGGTCTCCCCCTCTCCCGGCCCACAGCTGGCAAGAGCACATACTGCTATCAGCAGCAATCGGTAGTTGGAGGTAGAATTGTTCCTGCTCAGAGGTGCACAGTGTGGTCCAGGCTCACCTCCATATGACATGCTGTATTTCTCCATCGTGCTATGTAAGGACAAATCGAGCATCACCTTCCTCTTCACTGGAGAGGCATCTAAAAACAGCAGCAGCAAAGCTGAATATGTAGCTTAACACACTGTTCATGAAATCCGTGAAAATGTTTAATTGTTGTGAATTGAAGGTATATTTCTATTAAGCAGGACCCAATCTGCTTAAAAACATCTCGATTCTCATTTAGACTGTGTGACAGGGTGGCACCCACCTCCCACGAGCGCTCCCTGGTCGAGGGTGGGCCTGCCTGCCATTTTTCCTCCGCTCACGGCGACCCCTGTTAGCCACTGCGCTTGTCAAGTGGGGCTTTGGTGACTCAGCCCTCCAGCTAACCACACTCCATGTGCAAAACAAGCAAAGCCCTTCCGGGGGATACAGTCCAAAATGTCCTGCAGCCCTCCCTGGGCTCAGTCTTTAATAGTCCAACAGGGGCCTATAGCACTACCCCCTCAGTTGGTACGTTTTCCTGTAGCCCTCAGTCTTTAACCAGTCCAACATGGCACCTTTTTATATGTATTGATTCCTATATACAATAATTACAGATTTGATTGCATAGTGTACTACTAATAATTTGTTACATTTCAGGTTGTTACCACTGGAGATCCTGTTCTAGATTATGAAACTATGCCAAACAGCTTTGATTTGCAGATTTATGTTAATGATGCAGCTGGGGCAAGTGACCTTCAAATACTTACTGTCCAAATAACAGATGTTAATGAACCTCCTGTGTTTCGTGGCAATTTGGCAGACCAAAGTAAGAGAACTGCTTGGAAGTAACAAAGGAGACTAATGCTTGAAATTACAACATTGGGAGACTAAACCTTAATCACTAAATGTTATAGACAGAATGCCTAGCAATGCTTATAGTTAAGATTGGCCAAATATTTCCATTCTGGAGGGTCACTGTTGTTGTCACCTATGTTTTATATTTTCAGATGAAATTCAGTGATTAATCTCATTCAGGGAATGACTTATCCCCTCCCAGTGAGACTTTCACTAAAAACGGGTCAGGCATTTTCAAATACCAAAAGAGTGAAAAGAAAGCAGTGCTACTGCTAACAATAAATATTTATGAGCTTTTTTTGATTAGCTGAAGTGCCTTAGTGGCAGCTGTTAGAGACTTCCCATTTGACAGTTAAATGGTGGGATCCATAAAAGTACATAAACATCCGCATCCATTTTTAGGTTTCAGAGTAGCAGCCGTGTTAGTCTGTATCCGCAAAAAGAAGAACAGGAGTACTTGTGGCACCTTAGAGACTAACAAATTTATTAGAGCATAAGCTTTCGTGGACTACAGCCCACTTCTTATGCATCACTGCAATCCACAAAACTCCCCTTGGCTGCGCCTAACTCTCTAGGCACCTAAAGTCTCTTGACACCTAAGTTTCTGCATCTGAACATGCACATTGCAGCATCCCTCTACGCATCTGGGTGCCAATCTCCCACCTAAGCCCCATAGTGATTAACAAATCAGGGGAAAGACAAACTGTTTGGCCACCTAAATCATTTGTGGGGCCTGATTAGAGGTTGCCTAATACCACACAAAACAGCTGGAGTGGGGGCAGGAAAAGAGGCCCTCCCTTATAACCTTCACCATAGTGGTTAGGGTTCTGAGCTGGGATGGGGGCAATGCCCAGTTCAAGTCTTTTCTCTGCGTGGTGAGGAGAAGCATAGGCACCAACTCCATTGGTGCTCCGGGGCTGGAGCACGCACGGAACAAAAATAGTGGGTGCTCAGCACCCACCCGCTGATCAGCTGTTTGGCAGTGGGCAGAAGGCACTTGGGGGAGAGGACGGAATGGGGGCAGGCAGCGCGAGGATGGGGTTTTGGGGGAAGTGGCGGGGCCTCTGGGCAGAGCGGGGGTGGAGCATCCACCCAGAAAAATGAAAAATTGATGCCTTTGAGCAGAAGGGATTTGAACAGAGATCTGCCGCTTCCCAGGTGAGTGCCCTAGGCTATGCAAAAAGAACAGGAGTACTTGTGGCACCTTAGAGACTAACGTGCCACAAGTACTCCTGTTCTTTTTGAGGATACAGACTAACACGGCTGCTACCCTGAAACTAGGCTATGCAGTCTCCCTCAATCTCTCTTGTTCCATTTTAAATAATTGAACAATTAAATATTAATTGAGCCAGAAAAAGAGTTTGAATGACTCTATAGCCTGCTGGCTAGGGCACTCCCCAGAGAGGTGGCAGATCCCTGTTAAAATCCCTTCTCCTCATTAGGAACTTGAACTAGGGGTCTCCCACATCCTGGGCAAATACCCTAACCCTTGGGTTAAATATTAAGGGAGCGCCTTCTCCTGCTCATGCCTGGCTGTTGTATGTGGATTTAGGCAGTCTCTAATTATTCCCTGCATGTGACTTAGGCGGCCGAACACCCACCTTCTCCCAGTTTGTGAATCACAAGCAAAGATAGGCACCTCCTAGCAGCCTGGATTTAGGTATGGAAATCTGACCTGGGGGTGTGTAGCTAAGGACACAACCCTCCCATCAGCATCTCCCATTGGCTAGCTTAGGCAGATCCTACCTAGCCCGTTGGCTTTTGTGGATCACATTCTAAGGCACCTATCTCTCTCCTCATATAGGAGCCTAGTGGCTAACCCAGGCCTTTCAGATTGAAGTGTTGTTCCTGTGTTTTGTAGGCACTTAAAAGTTAGGCATTGTGATGCTGAGTGTCTCTACAGCCTTTTATGGAACCAGGCATAGTCACTTGGTTATGGACGTACTGTTTAATGCCTTGTTGAAAACTGAATTGGATTTGGAGACGCAACAAAGGTTTAAATAAATATACTTTGTGCATGTGCAAGAGTTTCTGAAAGACAATAAAGCTAGTGCTCAGTCAGTGTTGCACAGCAGTACAGTGAATTTGCATGTGTGTGAGAGAAATTTAAGTGGGAAATCAATTTTAAATGTAAGGTCATGGGGATTATGATCTGTGATAGTGCATAAGGAAAGAGGCAGTGTTCCAAAAAATACTACCTCCATGTGATCAGTGATATTGGCCCATCTGTGTAAGGGGTGCAATGTGTGGGAACTTGGAGCACCTCTGCTTCATTCGCTGCAGCAAATTGGTCAGGGTGTTGAGAATGAGGCTGGAGTTCACAGAATCCCTTCCTCATTCAGAGTGGGGTTTGGAAGGAGAGCAGTGTATGTTCAGTACATGGCCCCACATCCCAAAGAGGGTAAAAGTAAATATCAAACAGCTGGCTGGCTCATTGAGCACCCATTTAGCTGCTCTCTGTATGTGTGTATATATATCTCCTCAATATATGTTTCACTCTATATGCATCCGAAGAAGTGGGCTGTAGCTCACGAAACCTTATGCTCTAATAAATTTGTTAGTCTCTAAGGTGCCACAAGTATTCCTGTTCTTTTTTCAGTAATGAGGGGACCTGCAGAACTCATACCATGACATCATGTAACTGAAGGCTGTATAACATATACACATACAAAGGGTCAGAATTAAGGTTACAAGAGAAATCATAATTTTGTCACTTCCTGACTTTTGAGAGTTTCAGTTTGAAACTTCAGTGTTCTAACACTGTGGGTGTTTTTGTATAGAACAGCAATGAATTATTAAACATTCAAAGATATTTTTTCCTATCCAAAAGTACAGATGGGCCAGGGCCACAAAATATGGATCCAGCTCTGGCTTAGGAACACCTCAATAGCTAGGAGGATGGCAATGTTATTTCAGGGTTTTGGCTCACTGGCAGAGGCCAGGGATGAAGTTCGGATCTAAGTTTAAATACTGATCCCTGCCAAGGTTAAGGATTAAAAGCCAGTGCAGGTTTTGGTTCAGGCTCATTTCTAGTTGAAAAACAGCCAATTTAACAAATAACATTTAAGCATCCCTGGCGTTCTTGCTTCTATACTATACTTTGTACGAGAGACAAAATAAACTCCTTGGAGAAGGGCCTGGGTCTTCTGAGCATGGACAGTACCTAGCACATTGTGGGTGCGACTATAAAAAATAATAATTAGATTTGACATAATGACACTTCAGGGGATGGGCGCAGCATGAAACACGCTGTACTTAGGAGCTTGTTAAAAATAAATGTATCCGTTTAACACTCAGCTAACGCTGCAGTAAATCAGTGAACACAGACATATGAATTGTCTAACTGGGTGGGGTTAGTTAACAATACCAGCTGCAGTTAACACTGATGGCACATTCACTGGTTGTTAAAATGTGTCTGTTTCTCATTAAACTTTATATTCATATCACTGGCATCTAGGAATCCTCATTCTGTTTGGGGATTACTGCTGCTACTTAGGGCACGAGCAGCCAGTCAGGGTCACGGGACAGATTAATCTTCTATAAGCACAGGACATTGCAGACATGGAAAAGTCTACAGTAAATAATGATTTAAAGATCCGCTTACTCATTAACCACCCATGCTAGCAATAATTCCTATACAATTTAGGAAAGCTGGGATTCCCATGTTTCCAGCGATGTGGCACATGAGATTCTAGTCCTAGCAGTTCATGATATGAACTGAATTGATGTAGACACAGCGAAGAAAAAGGACAAACACAGGGATGGATTTTAAAGCAGTAGGCCACAACTTTAATACATTAACACATGGACAGAGTGCTATCTACCCTGTTAGCCATACTCTGACCTACCAGGCATTTTAAGTGGCTGCAATGTGGGGGTTAAGGGATTCCCTACCCAATAACCCACAACTCAGGTAGACTCTCTTCATCTTACCTCTAGGACTCAGCTTGCTATTCTGAGTCCTACTCCTGCCCCCAAGGGGGACCAAGGGTAATAAAAGGGGGGGACCTCAGACCACAAAGGCCTCAGGGTCTCCCCCATCCCATGAACCCAAGGCCCACCAGTAAAATCCCAGGTCTTTTACTTCTGCGAACCATTCCTTTTATCCTTTTAACCACACTCGAAAGTTGTGATGAAATAACATCCTTATTGAGTATTAATTATTAAACTCTGCTCTTATTTAACTTAATTGTACCTCTGGGATGCTGCAAGGAAGGCAAAAAACTCCCCAGCCCTCTTCCAGTTTGGCCCCTACAGGAAGAAAAAAATTCATTCCTGACCCCAGAACAGGCAAACAATCAGAGCTACAGCAACCACAAAACACAGCTTCACGGCTGCTAGTACAAGGAAGAGAGGGTGAGGCTGCTAGAATGGAGCAAAAAGCAAGAGGCCTTACAAGGCCCAAGCTAAGGTTTAAATTAATGAAAGGAGAGAGTGAGGGACCAATCAGATCCCTTCCGCACCAAGCTTGCCAACCAGTGACTAGAGACTTTGAAGGGGAGGGGCAGCCCTGCATCCTCTCAGCACATGTTCTCTTCCCACATTCAACTGGGCCTATCCCAATTGCTGCTGGCCCCCTCAGGTTTCCCATCCAGTGAGGCAGGTGGGTGGTACTAGTCACAATCCCTCAACAATATGAAAATTCAGGCTAGCCCAGGCCATTTACCAATGACCAGTTCAAGATATGATTTATGTGGGGCTCTGTCTGTCAGTGATGTACGGTTCACAATCGCAAATATTGATGGTTGTCTATTTACAGCATGGGGGCATGTTCTTCTGCCCCAGCTGTGTGTTGTTTTGGTGTGTGTTTGGGTATTTTGTTTATTTTGGAATTAGACTGAGTTGTAGAGTGAGTACAAGCATCAGGTGTTCTGATATAGTCCATATAGCCATGTCCTTTTTAAATATAAAATTAACATTGACTATATTTTTATTCATCCAGCTGTAATGATTTATATCTTGGAGGGAAATGGAACGCCTCCTGGAGTTATTTACCAGATTGATGCATCTGATCCCGAACAGTCACAACTCACAGTAAGTTTAATTAAAGGAAAAAAGAGACAATGCAATCCACTGCATCTGAAATATAATGAATTCCAGGAACTTTCTCCTCTGAGCTCACTAATCAAGCATATAGAAAAAGGTATATTGTCAGCTGAAATGAAACATTTTAAATAATAAAGTAGAACAGCAGAATATTATTTTTGATAAGAAGGCGCCTATCCCTCACCACTGGGGTATGAAGTGGGTTTTAAATTTTGAACACCCCAAAGTTAGAGTTTGGAGACAGAGTTTTGATATGGCCCATCATAGATATAGCAGGTAACGGGGTCTTTCTTACAAACTGTCTCCAAAACCCCTTTACAGAGAAAGGGTTAAATGGGGCTTTTAATCTTTTATGTTACAATGAAGTTTCTTTTAAATGAAACATTGGGGAAATAACTTTTCATGCAATGAAACGTCAGCATTTAGCTATCTGGAAAGCAATACAGTGTGATTTGTGGCCAACAGCTTAAAAAAATGGCACTAGCTGATATGAAAAGGTTCTGGGTATCAGCAGGAATGTCTGAAAAGTCACTTTTTGCAGATCTGGAAAGGGTAATTGCGTTTGCCTGAGAAACTGGTGAAAGATACAACATTATCACAAACAAACAGACATTTCAGGTGTTACTTCAGCCTGTAGCATTACTCAAAAGAGCAATTAAATTGTAGGAGCTGCTTTCTTGACCTCCTTACTCAGTCTTTTCCCAGGCAAACTCCCACTGAAGTCAATGTGGGTTTGACTGAATAAGAAAAGGTGTAAAGGCCTCAGGATTTAGCTCTAGATTCATTATTATTGCCAATGAAAGAAAAAAATAACTGCAGTGAATTCTTCATCAGCAAAAGTCTTTGAACCGGTGATAAATCCCAGCCATAATAAGGAGATGCAAATGCAGAAATGATGGACTGCTGATACAATAATACTCCCAGCAGGAAAACTAGAGTGGTCCATTGACAAGAATTTGTTAGCTTAATTGATTTGATTACTCAGCTGCTTTTTCAGTAACTTCAGTTAAACATATCACAATAGGAGATGAGTTATGGTTACACTCGGTTCTATTTCATTTCTATTTGTCACATGGCTAAGTCTACACTAGAGAGTTCAAAGCACTTCCGCGGGAGCGGGAGAGTGCTGGGAGAGAGCGCCACCTCCACGGGGGGGAATAGCTCAGAGGGCTGGGAGCCGTACTCCCAGCCCTCTGAGCCTGTCCACACTAGCACTTTACAGTGCTCAAACTTGCTGCGCTCGGGGTGTGTGTGTGTGATTTTTCACACCCCTGAGCCTGCAAGTTAGAGCGCTATATAATGTAAGTGTAGACAAGCCCAAGAAGTAACACAAGAGGAGTAGCACCAGCTGAGCAGGCTGTAGAATTTTTAAGAAGACTTTACTGATCACCTGGCTTATCATTATTTGATTCTGTATGTTCTAGAATATCACTTGTTAAGTTAGGCCTGGTCTACACTACACATAGAATCATAGAATATCAGGGCTGGAAGGGACCTCAGGAGGTCATCTAGTCCAACCCCCTGCTCAAAGCAGGACCAATCCCCAACCAAATCACCAATCCCCAACTAAATCAACACAGTTAGGTTGACTCAAGGCACCTTACATTAACCTAGCTGTGGATGTGTCTCCACTTAAATTTGGCTCCTGATGACTGAAGTGCCCCACTACACTGATTTAATAACACCATCTCCCCAAGCAACACAGAGTCAGGGTCAACGTAGTTAGGTTGATGCAGTGTGAGTGTAGACACTCTGTTACTTATGTCAACCATTACTGGCCTCCAGCAGCTGTCTCATAATGTCCCTCAGTGACCGCTCTGGTCACTGTTGTGAACTCGGCTGCCCTGGGTCAGGTAGACGGGAAGCCCCATGAATTTCTGAAATTCTTTTTTCTGATTGCCTGGCTTGGCGAGCACACTTAGCAGCTCTCCACTGTTGAGTGCAACTGCCCAAGTGACCATGCTGGCTACACACCCCAGGAGTGTTCCTGCCTGGAGGAGACAGGAGGTGGTGGATTTCCTGGATCTCTGGGGAGAAGAGGCTGTGCAGGCACAACTCTGAACCAGCCACAGAAATGTGGATATCTATGAGTAGGTCTATGAGTAGGTTGCTCAGCAGATGCAGGAGAAGGGCTACAACAGGGATCAGCAGCAGTGCCATGTGAAAGCCAAGGAGCTATGGCAGGAGTACCAGAAGGCCAGAGAAGCCAACAATCGATCTGGTGCAAATGTGACACAATGACTAGCTTGGTGTGTGACCATGTCTCTTTCTAATGGGAACCACTATCATGCCCTGCTTACTGTTTACCAGCAGACTTACTTCTATAGCTCAAGTGACAGTGGCTTGTGTTTCTGGTGATGAATGTCCTGGGTTTGATCCTGCTGATGACCATGATGCCTGTACATCTCCTTACATAGAGTTCTGCGGCAATACTGTAAATGTGGGGCATATGTTTCCTTGATCCATTCTTTAAGCCCGTGAATGAATGGCTGGATGTTTTAAAAAGATAAAGATGCTAATTCATAATCCTTTTATTCCAGTATTCATGTACTCCTGTGTCAGAGTCATTCACTGTCTCTCAAACTGGAACCATTTCTTCCACAAAAGAATTTGATTTTGAGAGAGATCCACATACGTAAGTATTCATTTTGATCCGCTGATCATTCTCATTGTTCATTGTTAACAGAGACCTACTGCATATAATCCATGGAGTGATCTTGGTTTGATTTTATTTTTATTTAACAGTTATTTGTTAAACATAACAGTGACAGACCGCCTAGGGCTGAGCACTACCAGGTCAGTGATAGTCAACATCATTAACACCAATGACGAACCACCTTACTTTACCACGTAAGTGAAACATTCACTTTGTACCCTAAAAATACAAATGGTTCTCAGACTTTTCAGCTCCAGCATCCATTGGTTCAACCTTTTGGGAGACTCTGTAATATAGCCATTAACTGATACAATGTCTCATTGTTTCTATATCCATCTTTCTTAAACTTAGATTGTAAGCTATTTGGGGCAGGGACTATCTTTTTGTTCAGAGCCTATCACAATGGGGTCCTGCTCCATGACTGGGGCTCTGAGGTGCCACAATCAAACAAATAATAATAAACTAATGATAATACATAAGAACGGCCATACTGGGTCAGACCAATGGTCCTTCCAGCCCAGTATCTTGTCTTCCGACAGTGGCCAATGCCAGGTGTTTCAGAGAGAATGAACAGAACAGGACAATCATCAAGTGATCCATTCTCTGTCACCCATTCCCAGCTTCTGGCAAACATTAATAACTATTATAATAACTATTTATTTTCATTTTGTTTTGACTTCTTAGTCTCTTGTTGGACGTTTTGATCAGTTTCTTTCCATTATCCTTGTATATGTTATTACAGTTAATTTTCAAAGCTCGTGTTTGATGCTAAGTCAAGCATGAAGACATACACTCTGTCTGAAACTCACCCCTTTGCAGAAGGTCAAAATAAGGTCTATAGTCCAGATCCACAAAGGTAGACTCCTTATTTCCATTGATTTAACTGGAAGTTAGGAGCCTAAATATCTTTATGAATCTGGGCCCTAAGTCTCAATTTTAGGGTCCACTTCAATGCATAAGCCCCCTGTTCAGGAAGGGTGTCCAGCACATCCCTCGTCCCGCACCGCTTCCTGTAGCCCCATTGAGAGAGAGAGCGGAGAACCGCGGCCAGTGGAAGCCGCAATCAGCCGAACCTGCGGACACGGCAGGTAAACAAACTGGCCCAGCCCGTCGGGCTTTCCCTGAACAAGCGGCGGACCGGTTTTGAGAACCACTGTGTTAGAGCACTCACCTGAGATGGGGGAGACCCAGGCTCAGTTCCCCCCTCTGCCTGAGTGGTGGGAAAGGATTTGAACACAGGTCTGCCACACCTCTCAGGAGACTGCTCTAAACACTGAGCTATGGGATATTTTAATGTGTGGCTCCATCAATCTCTTCTGTTGATGCTGTTCCATTTTGGATAAATAATTCAATAGAGCACAAGCAGAGATAAGTGCTTCCCTGCAGCCCAGACTTAGGTGCTCTGCCATGCCTACTTTTGCACACGCAATAACTGCAATTGCACGTCAGAATACTCATTTGTACATGTAGCTGCAATAATCACAAACAACCATGCAAATTTGCATGTAAAACAATGCCTGGGCCATAAACTCATTCAGGAGAAATCAAGCCCTGCCAGGGTGAATATATTGAGCTAGTTTTATAAATAAAGTGAATCAATTGTTGCCTGGAGTTCTGGGCATGCTCAGTCAGGGGAAAGCAGATCCTGTCATTTAAAAAGTTTATTGCACCACTGAGACAAGCTCTTTAAAATAATATTGTCCTGGAAGCAGTGACTGTGTGTATTCCATAGCAAGATTCCTTATACTGCTACAGCTATTTTTATTTTTTAACCTGCATGTGGATGGAATGAAAACAGCTAATCCTTTGCAGGAGATGGATTGGATGATCTAACTGGTCTCTTCTATTTCCGACATCTATAATTCTATGATTGTCAAGCAATATTGACATTTAGCAATGGGCGTGGAGGAACATTTATTTGCCTCTGTTGAACTTCTTTGTCTACTCTAGGAAAGAGAGAGTCTACAGGATTCCAGAGGAAAACAGCCCAGGAACTGTTGTTGCCAATGTAACAGCTAAAGATCCAGATGGTGAAGGCATTATCAGCACACTTGTCTACAGCATCAGTCCACCTAATATGCATTTCTCCATAAATCCATGTAAGACAAACAAAAATACTATATGTCCTTCAATCTATCTGTGCCTTTTGGTACAAGAAAAGAAACAATCCAGGTTTGAGAAACTCCTTTGGCTCCAGTTTTAAGTTATTTTATTTCCTTCTGTCGCTGCCCTTATGAAGAAGCAGCATACTTTATATCGGGTTAATACATGCTTAGGGCCGGGTCCTTGGGTCTGGCTGAGCTGCGCTCAACATGGAAGTGGGGGGGGGGGGGCGCAAAAGTGGCTTAAACTCATCTGATCCTGAGGGCTGTTCCCTCCGGCACCTCCAGAATAAATTAGTGTAGCCTCACTGTTTTCCTAATCTGCGTTGGCTGCAAAATTCCCCGATGGGCTGCTGCGCCAGCTGGAGATTTTCAGGGCACACTCCAGCCACCTTTGGTCCTGCCTGCAACATTCGTACTTTGCCAGAGGTGGGCTGGGAGGGAGTGATGTAGACCTTTATGCCAGCCTGGGATTCCTCTAGGTGAGAGGACTCCTCAGTTGCCTTCTTAGGGCAGTTTTATGCCTCTTTGAACCATGAGAGCAACACAAAATGGTCAGATCAGGGGGCCAAGGACCAGGACTTTAATATCCTTCATGGTGCAGGCTGAATCCCCTCCCAGGATAAGACCTACAGAAGCCCTGTAATTCAAATCCATTATTTCCCCCAGGTGAGACATCTCAGAAGACTTGACGAGCTCATATAACAGGAGAGAAACACGTCTGCACCCTATTCGCCTTCTGTCCACGCACACCGGGTTCTCCTCGAGTCATTTACAGCTGTGTCAGTGAATGTTACACTTCTGAACTGGTAGCACTTTCAGTCAGATTGGCACAGTTGTAAATGACTACACAAAGCACAGGGCAGTGTAGAATCAGGCCCAGTGACTCTTTTTCTTCTTTCTAAATGCTTTGGCTTCCCTGTGCCTTTTGGGCTTAAAGTGCTACACTCCTCATTAGTACACTAAGAAACACAGACAGTGTATAAACACATTCTGTCACCCTCTTCTGGCTCTTTGCCTATAGTAATACATGGCTGACATGTTAGCTTGTTTGAACAATGGCAGATGAAAGGGTATATAACCAAGAAGTGAATGAGTGAAGACAGAACTTGACACACTACATCATAGTTGAGAATGATTCTTACTATATGTAGATCTAGAGCTGCCTTGAGAGCACTAGAAAATGAAGTTCTGTCTTTAGCCACAGAGCAGAGACAGCATGAACATTAGCAGTGCACACTTCCCAACACTACTCTGCCAATGTACCTCACCCCTGACTTACAAAGACCCCTACTAGGGGTGAGAAGGTAGGTCAGTCTCCATGCCTGGTCAGTTATTGGCCTCTCTGCTGAGGCTGTCAGCCATCATGGTATTTTTGTGCTGTGGACACTTATCTGCTAAGGGTTAGATAAAATGCATCAGTTTATTTCAGATCACTAAACAAACAGCAGTGATGTGGAGGTAGAGAAGGCTCTATATTTACCACCAGTTCCCTGAGCCATCAAGTCCTTAAGGAGAACAATATATTTAAATATGAATTCTTGTCATTTCCTTTCCAGTGGTGAGTATCTAACCCCTCATTCCTTTCCTCTTAGTCACTGGTGTGATTTACGTGGCTATGCGAATAGATCGAGATGCTGCTCCCCTACGGCTAAATCCTAATGTCTCATTGGTCATTCGTGTGGAGGACAATCCCAATGGTGGGCAAACGAATGAAATAGAGATAACAGTCATTATTGAAGATCTCAATGACAACCCACCAGAATGTAGCTTGTACAACTTCAGGTACTAAGCCACTCACAATGTCTCTCACCAATATGATGGGGCCAGTATTTTATGTAGGGCACCCCAGTTAGGCACCTAGATCCTGCATGTGTGTGTTCAAATGGGCAGTCCCTATTGGCTCCTACTGGTAAGTGCTGACTGTGTGTCTTAAGATGCAGGGCTCAAACATCTTGTTGGTTCAGGTTTGAAAATTGGGCCCAAAACATCTGTGCCAAATCAGGGTTTTATTTATCTCTTTTTTCCATTCAGATGCCAATCACCACAGCATCGAGGGGCCATAGACTGTATATAATTAAAAATAGCATCATTTATGTCCAGAACAGGGGCAGACTTTTCACCCCTCTCATTTCATTAGAATTTATTAAATGGGATCATTCTAAGCGGTTGACTTTCAGACCCTTCTGGCTGTTATTAATTTTAACCTTTGCCCTCTCCTTTCCCAACTCCCTTTCTTTGTCTGCTGTCTTCATGTTCTTGGCCTGCAAACTCTTCAGGGCATAGACCACTCTGCCATTATACATGTTTGGTGTGCAGTTGCAAGCACTATAAATTACCATCAGTCCTGCTATTTTCTCCTGGACGTCTACCATTCATACTGCATGTGGGTGATGAGGGGGGATAGGTGGGATTGTGTCATGCAGGATTTAGAATCTTTCACAGTTCATGGGGCTGACCATGGTGTTATTCCATTTTTGTGCTGTTGTCAATAGAGCTGGGAGAAATTTTTCACACCGTTTATTTGCCCCCCAGAAATGCTGCTTTCGTCAACATGAAACTATTCATGCATTGGACAAGAATTTGCCAGTTTTAATTTAAAAAAATGGGGGGGTGGGGGGGTGGGGAGAGCTGGATTCACAAGGAGGTTTTGGCATCATTCACAAAACTGCTGTAGGAGGAGGAAGCTCCCTTGTAATCTTTAGCCCAGTGATTAGGGTACTCATTGAGATGTAGGACCCCCCCAGCCACTAAAATTTTTGATTTGCTGAAATTTTTCACTATGATACAAACTGAATTTTATTCCATGATTTTTCAGAACTGCCAGGAAACCGAAAAATCAGTTATTCACAGAGCTCCAGTTGTAAGGCCCATTGGATGTATTTTTTGTCAAATCTTTTCAATTCACATTTAAAAGACCCAGTCCTGTAACCCGTCTATTTGTGAAACTCCAGCGAGGGTCAATGGGATTTGTGATTGCACAAGGACTACAGAGTTGGATCCCAGGGCCTGGTTCTGATCTCACATCCAGTTTTATATCAGTCTAACTCAATTTAATTCAAGACTGACACCTCTGAAGTCAATTGGTGTAATTGAGAGCAGGGTTGAGCCCTAAGCACTTTGTTTTTATTAAATCTCTGCTGCAGTTTTTAAAAATAACAGAATCAGAGTGATAGGCAAGAAACTCACTTTAAAACAGTCACTTCTGACTAGATTGAACTCCTAGATATTTATTCATCAGGAAATGAGAGAATAGCTCTCTAATTATAGCATATTGATAGTTTAGTGACAGGAAAGTGTTTCTCTCTAAATTGAGAAATTATTAAATTGATCTGAACAATCTACTTGAGGTTCCAAGAATGGCACGAAGCACCCAGTTAGGAAGAAATCCTGTAGTTATGAGGAATCTCCTTCTCCTGTGTTTTTAAAACATCATGATCCTTAACCTGTAGCTCTTTGGGACATTTTTCATTGATTCTAAGGCCAGAAGCGACTCATTTGATCATCTAGTCCAACCTCCTACGTAACACAGGCCATAGAACTTCCTTGAAATAATTCCTGTTTGAACTAGAGCAGGTCCTTTAGAAAAACATCCAATCTTGATTTAAAAATTGTCAGTGATGAAGAATCCACCCTGACCCTTGGTAAACTACTCCAATGGTTAATTACTTTGACTGATTAAAAATTATACCTTATTTCCAGTCTGAATTTGTCTAACTTCAACTTCCAGCCATTGGATTGAAGGTCCTATTATCGAATATTTGTTTCCCATGTGGTTACTTACTTACCACGATCAAGTCATCCTTAACCTTCCCTTTGTTAAGCTAAATAGATTGAGCTCCTTGTATTTATCACTATAAGGCATGTTTTCTAATCCTTTTATCATTCACATGTCTTTTCTCTGCACCCTCCCCAATTTATCAACATCCTTCTTGAATTGTGGACACCAGAACTGGACACAGTGTTCAGTAGTGGTCATACCAGTGCCAGATATAGAGGTTGACCCTACTCCTGCTCAAGATTCCCCTGTTTGTGCCTCCAAGGATCACATTAACTCTTTTAGCCATAGCATTACACTGGGAGCTCATGCTCAGTTATTATCCACCATAACCCCAAAGTCTTTTTCAAGGTCCCTGCTTCTCAGGATAGAGCCCCACATCCTGTAAATAAATCCCCATGCATCTATGTCTCAGACAAAACACAAGCTATTCCCATCTTGCCTGACATATACAAGGCTGCTCAAGGAGTATTGAGTGAAGTGACTGGAGCTGTCATGATTCCACCCCATCCCTGCAAGCAAATAAGGAAGTAGGGAGATGGAGGAGATACTGTGGGAAATAGAATTGCAGAAAGCTGTAAAATCATTGTGGATCAGGTTCTTGACATTGCATTATAATATGGGTATCCGAGCCTTTCATCAATAGAAGATGGCATTGTCAAGATGACAATCACCACAACAGAACATCTGGAACTCACTCCAACTTTATGGTTGTCTACTATTCCATTCATGGAGGAAATGACTCTTCAGTTCTGCAAAACTGATGTGATGAATGAGAATTGCTTTGATTGAGGTATATCAGATTCAGCTGACAGATCATGGGTTACTGTAAATAGTTTAGTTGGAAATATATCACACACTGTTCTAAGATAAAGAATAACAACTAATTTCAGGTTTCAGAGTAGCAGCCGTGTTAGTCTGTATCCGCAAAAAGAAGAACAGGAGGACTTGTGGCACCTTAGAGACTAACAAATTTATTAGAGCATAAGCTTTCGTGGACTACAGCCCACTTCTTCGGATGCATATAGAATGGAACATATATTGAGGAGATATATATACACACACATACAGAGAGCATAAACAGGTGGGAGTTGTCTTACCACCTCTGAGAGGCCAATTAATTAAGAGAAAAAAAACTTTTGAAGTGATAATCAAGCTAGCCCAGTACAGACAGACAGTTAGATAACAAGTGTGAGAATACTTACAAGGGGAGATAGATTCAATGTTTGTAATGGCTCAGCCATTCCCAGTCCTTATTCAAACCGGAGTTGATTGTGTCTAGTTTGCATATCAATTCCAGCTCAGCAGTCTCTCGTTGGAGTCTGTTTTTGAAGTTTTTCTGTTGTAATATAGCCACCCGCAGGTCTGTCACTGAATGACCAGACAGGTTAAAGTGTTCTCCCACTGGTTTTTGAGTATTTTGATTCCTGATGTCAGATTTGTGTCCATTAATTCTTTTGCGTAGAGACTGTCCGGTTTGGCCAATGTACATGGCAGAGGGGCATTGCTGGCACATGATGGCATATATCACATTGGTAGATGTGCAGGTGAACGAGCCCCTGATGGTATGGCTGATGTGATTAGGTCCTATGATGATGTCACTTGAATAGAGTGGCCAACTCTGTCCACATATCTATTCAAGTGACATCATCATAGGACCTAATCACATCAGCCATACCATCAGGGGCTCGTTCACCTGCACATCCTATAGGACCTAATCACATCAGCCATACCATCAGGGGCTCGTTCACCTGCACATCCTATAGGACCTAATCACATCAGCCATACCATCAGGGGCTCGTTCACCTGCACATCTACCAATGTGATATATGCCATCATGTGCCAGCAATGCCCCTCTGCCATGTACATTGGCCAAACCGGACAGTCTCTACGCAAAAGAATTAATGGACACAAATCTGACATCAGGAATCAAAATACTCAAAAACCAGTGGGAGAACACTTTAACCTGTCTGGTCATTCAGTGACAGACCTGCGGGTGGCTATATTACAACAGAAAAACTTCAAAAACAGACTCCAACGAGAAACTGCTGAGCTAGAATTGATATGCAAACTAGACACAATCAACTCCGGTTTGAATAAGGACTGGGAATGGCTGAGCCATTACAAACATTGAATCTATCTCCCCTTGTAAGTATTCTCACACTTGTTATCTAACTGTCTGTACTGGGCTAGCTTGATTATCACTTCAAAAGTTTTTTTTCTCTTAATTAATTGGCCTCTCAGAGGTGGTAAGACAACTCCCACCTGTTTATGCTCTCTGTATGTGTGTATATATATCTCCTCAATATATGTTCCATTCTATATGCATCCGAAGAAGTGGGCTGTAGTCCACGAAAGCTTATGCTCTAATTTGTTAGTCTCTAAGGTGCCACAAGTCCTCCTGTTCTTCTTTTTGCAACTAATTTCAGTATTTGAAAGTAACCTTATGCCCTCATAGGCCCTGATCCAACAAAGCACAAACATATACTTTAAGCATGCATGTAGTCTCATTGATTTTGGTCCCACAGCAACTTCAATGGGGCTACTCACATGAGTAAAATTAAGCATATACTTAAGTATTTTGTTCAGTGAAGAAAAACCAAGGCCAAGTATCAACTAAGGGGCAAATGAAGTAGCATATCTCAGCATGTAGACAGAGTACTGAAACACAGATTTTTAAAAGAGACTCATTTAAAATTAGAGGTGGATCAAACTAAGATCCTGATGCTAGTTTCAAAGTTAAGAGGTGTTCCAAGCATTTGGTTTGGGTTCTGTCTAAGGGTTTTGGTTCAGCCCATTAGAGAGAGAAAGGGGTTAGCCACAAAATACAGATCAGATTTCAGCTCTGCTCCTAAAGTTTGGGGTGTTGGAATCTGGGATTTTCGTTTGAAAAGTATGTGGAAGTCAATATGCAGTACACTTCAAAAGCTGTTAAGAGGAATGTTGTAAAGAGGCATGATGGGAAACGTATTTCTTTTTGACAGACTTGAGGTATATGAAACAGCCACCACTGGGACACTTCTCCTTGACCTGCGAGATCACTGCCAGGATATAGATGTTGAACCACCAAATAATGAATTTAACTTCACTGGATTGTCTGGACTTGGAAGTAACAAATTTACACTGAATCCATCTGGCTCGGGAAGAATTGTGGTTAGTTAATTCTTTTGTTTTAGGAAGTCTCAATTAAGGTGGCAGTTTGTTAAATCTAATTAAGGTATCTTCCAATGCTCTACATTCATTATCCTTTCAGGAAAATTGTTATTCACATTGGGCTAGGGTGAAACTGTTGATAAAATGCGTGCAGGATTTCTTTTTTTTTTTTGGTGAGAATGTTCTCTATGGAGTCTAGAGATCATGATGCACAATTGCTCTTTATTCTAAAATCTGAAAGCATGATTAAAACTGGGGGAAAAAACCCAAAGCCATAGACTTGTTTGAAATCTCCTTTCTAAGGAGTGTGGGGGCACATAATGAATGTCAAGATAGTGCTTTGAAACTCATTCCTGTTTAACATTGATATGGAGGCATAACAGAAGCAACCAGGGGCAGGTCCCAGCAATTTAAACAGTGCCAGACTAATCCCAATTCACACGAGTGTTTCTAACATACTACATGAGATTTTGGCTATTCAGAAGAAAGATTGACATACCAGAGAAGCCCCAAACTCAAAACCGCCTCCTGACTCCACTGGTAAGAACTGTAGAGCTATTCAAGGTGATCAGTTCATACAAATGCACCTTGGGAATTGCACTTGTTTATTTCACCTGACAGAACAATGGATTCCTCCTGCTGATATCAGATCTGCAGTTACAAGAATTCTATCCAGTTGCTTGGCATGTGTAACGTTGGTTGTTTTGTGGACAAAAACTGTGCAATACACCAACCAGCAAGCACCTAGATATACCATTCAAAAGAACATTGCAGAAGCATGATGGATGGTGATGTACCGTAAACTACTTCCTCATCAAGGCTAAGAAACATTTGCATGACAACACAGGAATGTATAGTCCTAATCTCTTCTGCTCACACTGGCTGTATAATGTAACATGCTGGCTAATTGTGCCATTTCCCCTCCATTGGTTATTGCATAGAGGATAAGAACCTAGTACTGCTACCAGCTAAAGGAGTTACTATTTTAATTCAAATGGTAGAGACTTGAGCTTTAGTGCTGACAACCCCAGTGAGGGTGCTACAACGTATGGCACAATGCAAGAGACTGGGTTTTAATTCCCCATTTGGGCAACCACTTTGTAACGACTCTCCCCCGGGATTATCATCAGTGACTGAACCTGAGACCTTTGGCATAGGCCTACACCCCATGATCTAGAGATTTAGAGAATAAGACTGAGAATATATTATTGTCCTTATATAAATTGATGGTACGCCCACATCTCGAACACTGCGTCCAGATGTGGTCTCCTTATCTCAAAAAAGATATACTGGCACTAGAAAAGGTTCAGAAAAGGGCAACTAAAATGATTAGGGGTTTGGAACGGGTCCCATATAAGGAGAGATTAAAGAGGCTAGGACTCTTCAGCTTGGAAAAGAGGAGACTAAGGGGGGATATGATAGAGGTATATAAAATCATGAGTGATGTGGAGAAAGTAGATAAGGAAAAGTTATTTACTTATTCCCATAATGCAAGAACTAGGGGTCACCAAATGAAATTAATAGGCAGCAGGTTTAAAACAAATAAAAGGAAGTTCTTCATGCAGTGCACCGTCAACTTGTGGAACTCCTTACCTGAGGAGGTTGTGAAGGCTAGGATTATAACAGCGTTTAAAAGAGAACTGGGTAAATTCATGGTGGTTAAGTCCATTAATGGCTGTTAGCCAGGATGGGTAAGGAATGGTGTCCCTAGCCTCTGTTTGTCAGAGGATGGAGATGGATGGCAGGAGAGAGATCACTTGATCATTGCCTGTTAGGTTCACTCCCTCTGGGGCACCTGGCATTGGCCACTGTCGGTAGACAGGATACTGGGCTAGATGGACCTTTGGTCTGACCCGGTGCGGCCGTTCTTATGTTATCTAAAGCAAGGGTTCTTAACCTTTTTCTTTATGAGACTCCCCCAACATGCTATAAAAACTCCATGGCCCACCAGTGCTACAGCAAGTGTTTTTCTGCATATCCAGTACTGTAGATTAAAAACCAGGGCTGGCATTAGGGGGTAGCAAGCAGGGCAATTGCCTGGGGCCCTGCAAAGCTAAGTTGCTTGGGCTTTGGCTTTCTGCCCTGGGTCCCAGTGAGTCTAATGATGGCCTTGCTCTCTGGTTTATTTTGGAGGACCCCCTGAAACCTGCTCATGGCCCCCCAGGGGGCCCCAGACTCCTGGTTGAGAACCTCTGATCTAAAGGATCAACATTATTTGTTGGTAGTGGTAGTAGTAGGTTCTTTTCCTCTTTATGGACCAACCATGAGATAAGGGACTTGTTACACTTAGCCAGCATATTACACACGCTTTGAACTCAAAGATAAAAAGATCAAGACTTTTGCTACATGTAACACAGGGCCCCTACAAGTTTAGCTAAAGGAGAATGAATCTTCTTGGCTGTAATGGAGTTAGGAATTACAGCTAGACACCAGAGAGTGTATTCAGTCCTGTAATTTATTAATTGCTTGTATAATTCAAAGAGGGCAGTGGTATATGTATCTAGCCAGCACATTGACAGAACACTGGAAATCATCATTTGCTTGGTGTGTGTTGTGACTTTATGTAACGAGGTATAAATACAGTTTTCTCTTTTTAAATCTAGTTGATTGGAGATCTGGATTTCGAAAATCCAGATAATCTAGCAGTTGAGGAATATACTTTGACAGCTGTGGTGCAAGATATTGCCCAGCCTTACTATACTAGCAAGTATCCCTTTTATTCTTCTTTGAGATTTTTTTCCTATGCTGTTACTGCATAGCAGGAGGAATGTTATTCAAAATACGTTTATGTTCAACACATGTTTTCATAGCCATACTTAACCATTAGTTAATCTTCCATTATGTTTCCAGATAATATCTACATTTACATCAAAATAACTCCAATGAATGAGTTCTTCCCAGTCTTCAACAGCCCATCATACGTATTCAATGTTTCAGAAATTACTCAAGGTACAGTAAGTAAAGGCTATCCTATAGATGTAAGGTTGTTACAGTGTAAAATAATTATCTTGGAGCAAAAATATATTAGTTTGTATTACAATAGTGCCTCAAAGCCCCAGCCAAGAGCAGGGCCCCACTGCACAACCTCATAGTACAGAGTTTACAATGTAAATAGACAAAACCGGCAAAGGGTGGGAGAAAGGAAGTATTATTATGCCCCCTTTTACAAATGGGGGAGAGAGATTAAGTGATTTGCCAAAGGTTACATAGCAATTCTGTGGTAGAACCAAGAACTGAACACACATTTCTTGGGCGAGATCCTCACTCCCATGCTGGCCACTTTACACTATGTAAAAGAGCATAAATGGGTCCAAAAAGCCTTGGTTCAGCTGAGGGACGATTCCCCTGTCTCTGGCACTGTGAATGATAGTCATAAAGCTGCCTTCTGAGGATCCCTTGAAGCCTCTGTTGTAGTGGGTGGGGTGTCATCATGCCCCTGAATCCCAGGGCAATGCTTTAAGCACAAGACCATCCACTCCCGCCTAGCAGAGTAGTATATACAAGGAAATAGAGTTAGACTTGCACTCACTTGGGGATGGGGGAAAACCACATTTATTGTGAGGAACCTGCTTTTGCAATAGCAAAAATTTGCAGTTAAAACAATTTTGCAAAAAACTTTCAAGCATGAGTTTTTCCACTCATGCTGTCTGAGAATTTTTTGCACATCTTCTACATGACCTGCCTCAGCCTCCCTGAGACCTCCCACTGCCTTTTCCACTTCTCCCTGCTCCACGGACCTTCCAGCTTCTCTGCTCTACCAGCACCTTTTGTTCTGCAGTTATTCCTAAGCAACTTCTCTGCAGTGTTAGCAGTGTTTTCTTCCTCTGTGTAGAGGGCCTGCCACCTGTGTGTTTACAATGTCCCTTACCTGCAGCTGCATTTAACTCTGGCTTTTTAAATCTTTTTACTTGGAGTGTACAGTAATTGAGAGGAGCAGACAGAGTTTCATCAGGAATTTGGGGGATTTTTTGGAGGGAGGGGGATAAAAGATGGAAATTACAGCCGTTTGCAGGCATTTTCACTGGGTTTAAAGGGCCAGGTTTTTTGTAGCTTGTATAGCATAGCCAATTTTCTTTGGCTGTGGAACTTTTCTATTATAACATGTTATTAAACCAAGCTTAAATTGGAGGCAGCAAAAATTTAAAAGTGAAAAAACTCACCCCCAAATATAAGCTATAGTCTTTATTAAAATCCACTCTTCCACCACACACTGTAGTAGTTCCCTTCCTCCCCACCACCATATTTCATTTTAAAAAATGACCCACATATTGGGACTGTGAAACCTGATATTTTTTCTAACAGCGTTGAGACACACATTACCCAGAAGGGGAACTCACCACCAGCGTGCCCCCTCATAGCTGAGCTTGTGCAGCAGGGTCTTCTCTGCTGGTGTCCCCTACTGACAGCTGCTCCAGGCTGGGAAGGAGTTGATGAGAGCCTGTTGGCTCCGTCAGCCCTGTGCTGTTACACCTGTGAGCGGTGCCAAGCCTGGAGGCAGGATTTAAAAGAGGAAAGAGTCTAACTCACTAGTGGCTGACCAGAAGGAGATGTGGACCTCTCAAGGAAGGCCTGGTCTACTTCTCATGACTCAGATCAGTTATAGGGAACAAAGCAAATTGAAAGGTCCCTACCTACCCCGGGAGGCTCTGGATAGGCCCTGGGTCCCAGCCCAGGCTTCCTCCAGGCAGCTTCTAGGTTTCCTCTGGCCTCAGCCAGGCCTTCCTTCAAAGGCCTAGCACAAGAGATCCACCCGTCCTGGTCAGCCACTACTGAGCTGGGCTTTTCCTCTTTGACTCCTCCCTTCAGGCTTGCCACCTTTGGCAGGTTTTAAAGGGTGGGGCTGACTGAGCTCACAGGCTGTCATTAACCTCTTCCCAGCCAGGGTGGGATTTGTATACCCTATGACAAGGTGTCATATCAGCTCAAGATGGCCACAACTGCAAGCAGACAAAAGACAATGCACAGAACCATCACTTGAAAAAAGTATGGCAAGCCTACAGCAAAATTGCAAGAAAAGACTGGGCCTGCAATACCTACCAAATCCTGGCCTGTGTTCAGGGTGGGAACATGTTGAGGCTGCTTCTGAAGCTCTACAAGCTTTGTGTGGTTTGAAAGAGCCTATTTGAGCTCAGCGATGCTCAAACAGGCTTTTCAAGCAAAAATGCAAAACAAAGGCTGGTGTAATGGTAAGGTACTACCCTGGGACTCAGGAGATGTGGGTTCAAATACTGTCTCCTCAGAAGAGAGTTTTCTGGTGGCTTGGCTGGCTAGTATTCCCTGGCAGTGTGGCTTCTGTAATTTTCACTCCACGCATCTGAAGAAGTGGGTTTTTTTACCCACGAAAGCTTATGCCCAAATAAATCTGTTAGTCCTTAAGGTGCCACCAGACTCCTCATTGTTTTTGTGGATATAGACTAACACGGCTACCCCTCTAATGCAGGAGCTAAAATGTCAAGTTGCTGATGGGAATCAAGGAGAGCAGAGACTTAGCCCTGGTCTACACTGGGGGGGAGGGAATCGATCTAAGTTACACAACTTCAGCTGCGTGAATAACTTAGTTGAAGTCAACATACTTAGATCGACTTACCGTGGTGTCTTCACTGTGGTGAGTCAACTGCTGCCGCTCCCCCGTCAACTCTGCCTGCACCTCTCGCGGTGCTGGAGTACAGGAGTCGACGGGAGAGGGCTCGGGGTTCAATTTATCATGTCTAGACTAGACGCGATAAATCGATCCCCGCTGGATCGATCGCTGCCCGCCGATCCGGCGGGTAGTGTAGACATACCCGTAGTGTGGAGGCACAGGTCCCCATGTAGAGGGCCAGGGCCCTGATCTTCAGCTGTTCCCCCTAGATTCATGCAGCTATCAGGAATGCTTTGGTTTTGAGAGACCTGTTAGTTCCATGGTGTAGGGGTGAGGCTAGGCATCATACGCTGCCTCTCTGTAGGCACAATATGGGGAACCTCATGGAGTTTACAGTCTTGCATGTACTTCCCTCCTCCCACCCGTGTGATTCAGACCTTTGTAATGTAATTGTAACCCTTCTGCCCATCTAAGTTGGCAGCAACAAGGGCCGGGTTCTGTATCTAGGGGTTCCGTTTCAATAACGCAATGCAAAACCGGCTTGAGCCCCCACCCAGTGACCTGGGACAATTACATACCACCCCCGGGGCGCCTCTAAGAGGCAATACTTCCCCTCTCGCAAGCATGGAGTCTGAGTGTAACAGAAAATGTTTAATAACATGAGGTAAACGACATCAGCATTAAATTGGAAAAACACCACAAACAGGCTTCATGAGCAAAAAACCCACCCCAGCAAATTGGGCTGTGTCCTTTCCCTTTGGTTCTTGAAACCAGCAACCCAAGAATCACCAAAGTCCCAAAAGTCCAACAACCCCAAAGTCTCTTGGGTCCAGCAACCCAAGGATCACCAAAGTCCCAAAAGTCCAACAACCCCCCAAAGTCTCTGTCCCTGGTCAGTGCAGCCCCAGAGTTCAAGCGGGGCGTGGGGGAAGGCACGCAGGGTGTTAAGGGGCACCTTATGTGATCCGAGGCCAACCGGCTGCCTCTCCGTGGGGTTCCGCCGCAGCCTTCTCCACGAGCCGCTCCACTCCACCAGCTGTCCCGTGAGCCGCTCCCGCCATCCACAAACTGCTCTGGCAGCTGCTCCGCTCCGCTCACTGACCTGTGTGCCGCTCGGCTCTGCTCCACTTCAGCCGTTCCTTGGGCCGCTCCCACAAGGCTCCGCTCTGCTCTGCTCGCTGCTTCTCCAGCCGCTCTGCCCTGCTCACCGACCTGTGAGTCGCTCAGCTCTGCTCCGCTCCAACCGTCCCCGTGAGGCTCCACTCTGCTAGCTGCTCCGCCAGCCGCTTAGCAATATAGCTTCAGGCTCCCCCACTAGTTAACACAGTCTCAGTGATCTCAGCTCTTAATAACTTTAGCTCTTTTGTGATTTCAGCTCTTAGCAATTTCAGCTCATAGTAGGGGAGCCCCAGTGCTAGTGCACCATTGGCCCAAAGTGAATTCAGCTCAGCAGCCTGTAACTAGACTCCTAATGGAATCAAAGTTAGCTCTGACATTCAACAGTGGAGAGAGGAGGTAGTGCAATTGGTGTTTCAAACCCTCAAAGAGGGCCCATACCATCAGGTATAAATACCTGTCCACATCCTCTCTCTCAATTCACTGGGTTTTGTAACCCATGCCCCTTGTCAAGCAAGTGCTACTTAGGTAATGGTGAAGGACTCACTCAGTCCTTCCATCATACAACAGTTCCACTGGCCTTGATTCACAGAATCAGGGTAACAAAACTTTATTCTTCCTGCCCCAATAATAGAGAAACTGAGGATCCCACACCAGCCAAAGTAACCACTTTGAGTTGCTGTTGTTTCATGCCAGGCGAGTGGGTGTGTCTATGCAAACAAGATCAGCCCCTGGAGTTCTTTTCCACACTCGCCATAATTCACCACCAGATGTCAGGGTAGAGCTCATCCTGACTCTGCTTACATCCTCCCCCCAACTGAGAATTTGTCGTCCCGACAAATCACACTCCCTATTATACCAACTCACTGGTTCCCTCCAAAGGGCCTCAGATAGCCCACTTTAACTTCCACAAGCCTGTGTGCTAAACATATTGGTTCCTCACTAGTCACCCCAGGTGCATCATAAGTCAACCGTTTTACTGGTCTTATTACCCTGTCTCGTCTATTGAGACTCTCTGTTACCGTGGTAGAGGGGACAGCCTCTTGAACGACAGATTGGGAGGTTTCCTTTGAGGGCCCCTCGGCGACTGGCATAGGCCCCTGCATTTCTAATTCTAACAGTGGAGGGTCCAAGGTGCCCAGGACATCCTCCACCTGTATGTCTCCACTGTCCAATAACCTGTGCATGTCATCACATGGGGGTCCCACCAGTGGCCCAGGGGTGTCAGGAATGGGCCTAAATACTTCTGCCAAGGGGTTTAGGGCGGAAGAGGAGGAGCTCTCTTTTGATGCTGATCGAGACTGAAATCTTGTCTCCATCCCAGGATACACCATGGTTGTGTCTTCCTCCTCAGACTCACTCTCGCATGTGCTGCATAGGGGTATGTTAGCTGCAGGGGGCTGGCTGTCCACGTTGGAGGGCAGCTTTGGTCCAGCACCTTCGTTCCGCCCGGTTGCCCTGTTGTGGCCCATCTCATACGGGGTGTCTACCAATTCCCCCACAGGGAGCAAAAGGTTTCTATGCACCGTCTTTGTCTGCCCTGGACCATCTTCAGGTTTGATCTTGTAGACCGGCAGGTCTCCTAGCTTTTCCATCACCAAGTAAGGTATTGCCTTCCATCTGTCAGCTATCTTGTGTTTGCCAGTAATACCCAAATTTCGCAGCAGGACTCTGTCCCCCGGCTGGAGTTCTTGCAAACGTACCCTAGCATCATATCGATGTTTGTTGCAGTCTGCGTTCTTCCGAGCCGCAGATGTAGCTAAGTGATAAGCATCCCGCAGCTTTTCTCTTAGTCGGGATACATATTGCTGATGAGTTTCATAGCTATCTCCATCCTCTGATACACCAAAGCACAGGTCTATGGGTAATCTTGGTTCTCGCCCAAACATTAAGAGATATGGGGTGACTCCTGTAGCATCATTCTTTGTGGCATTGTAGATGTGCACCAGAAATGCGACATGTTGGCTCCAGGTTGCCTTCTGCTCTGGCCGCAACGTCCCCAACATATCTAATAGGGTTCGGTTGAACCTCTCTGGCTGAGGATCACCTTGCGGGTGATAAGGCGTTGTCCTAGACTTTTTAATTCCCGCTATCCTCAGCACCTCCTTCAGAAGATGACTCTCAAAGTCCCGCCCCTAATCCGAGTGTATCCGGCCTGGAAATCCATAAACTGAGAAATATTTCTCCCACAGTACTCGAGCAACAGTGGTGGCCCTCTGATCACGTGTGGGATATGAGATGTGAAAGGGCTTTTCGAGAAATCATTACTTGCCTAACTCATGCTCCAGTCCTAGAGCTCATCCTGACTCTGCTTACATAATCATTTAAATAAATCTCTGAAACACATGTGTGACTATAAACCTCTGTGTCCCTCACAGAGCTTTGCTGGATTCTGAAAAATGCTTATACGAGTTAAACAAGTGTTAGTGTAAACCTTTGAATACTGTTGCTTTAAAAACCCTTTGCAAAACAGCACACATTTTTGGAGAAAATACAGATGTGGGCTCTAACGGGATTCTGGGGAAGGGGTAGTGCCAGCAGAAAGCATGCTGGCTGTCACACCAACTAGGAGCTAGCAATCTGCAGCAGGGCTGGAATTCACAGAGCCAGGAGGAGAACTAAATGAAATGCTGATGGCCTCAGTGACAACAGCTCCCCAACCTCCCCTTCCTGCTTCACTTTTGGCATTTAGCCCATAATTCATATGAAGCTGGTTATTTAAATATGCATTTAGGGTGAAATTAACTCCTGCACAGAACTCACTCTTGCATCACATATGAAAAATCATATATATGGGGAAACTGACAGCCAAAATATAGGAAACTTTTGTATTTCTTCCCCCTCCTCCTTTCTTTCTTTCTTTCTTTCTTTCTTTCTTTCTTTCTTTCTTTCTTTCTTTCTTTCTTTCTTTCTTTCTTTCTTTCTTTTGGTTAAAAAAAAAGAAATAAAACAAATATTGAGGGCTTGTTGATAATAAGAAGTTAATTCAGATTAAGGTAGCATGTGAACTTCAAGCACGGCATCTATTCCTGATTAAGTCCTGTTGTGGACACATTAATTCCAGAATAAGAATACCTTTGGGAATGGATTACGCTAATTTGGCATAAGGGACTATTATTCTGGAATAAGAACGTCCATACCAAGAGTTAATCCAGAATGACTATTCTGGAATAATTACTTGTGTAGACAAGTCCTAAATTAGAGTTACATCAAAATCTGCATATGTCATTTGAACTAAGAAAGTCACTTAGGAGGAGTCTGATAGTCTTTACATTTCATTTTGTGTGTAATTTTTTTAAATGTTAAGATAAGATGACTCTTCTTTTCAGCTGGATCCAACATTGGAAAAGTGAGTGCAACAGACAAGGATTTACCATTTACTGGAATCACATATTCCATTGTAGCTGGAGGAGGTACCCTTTCTTACACACAAATATTTTGGATTGACCCAAATGAAGGAAATCTGAAGATTATAGCCACATTAGACTATGAAGCAACGCAGAGGTACATTCTCACAGTGCAAGCTTCTGACACAGAGAAGCTTGCTACAGTGTCCGTGAGTAACTATATCACTTCTGCAAATGTCTCCCCTACCTGAGGCAAAATTTAGCCTATGTCCATGGTCATCCCAAGACCTATGTACCACTCAACTCCCAATGAAGTGATATCGAGGCTGTGGGCTGGCTCTCTAAACAGGGCTGAATTTCACACAAAGGGAGGATACAGTGGGAGGGAGCAGGACGTCCTGCCATTTAAAAAAAAACGCAGTGTTTTTATTTGTTGTTTTTTCCTTTCAACACTATCTTTTATCTGCCTGTTATTCATTCTTGATATTTCTGGTGGGCAGTAAGAGAGCTTTCTGTGTATCCACAAAGGCCGTAAAGAGCATTTCTACACTTACAGCAGCATGTTGAGTACAGATACTGCACGCCCAGCTAGCACGGGTATAAAGAGCTGTGTGGACAGTGAGACACAGCTTAACTGAGTGGAGTAGAGTGCCCGGCACTCCTGAAATCTAGGGTAGATACACCCTACATGGCTATCTACATGTCCAAGCAATGCCTCCCATGTCTACATGGCTATTTTTAGCAGCATAGTCTCCATCTCCCTGCTGCAGGAGCCTTTCCCCACCACAGTGAAAGGCTGGCAGCAGTGGGGAAAGGCTCCAGCAATTTCCTGCTGCCCGAGCCTCTCTCTGCTGCCTCCCATCTTCCAGAGCCTTTCCTGGATGCAATGAAAGACTCTGGCAGTGGGGAGCTGCTGGAGCCTTTCACTGCCACATGTAGCTACACAGCACAGTGACAAGTATGGATGCAGCCTGCCTTTCACTGTGGTGTATACCTACATGTGTAGTACCTGTACTGTACACGCCGCCGAAGTGTAGACGTAAGCTCACATTCACTCCTTATATGTTTTAGAGAACACCAAACTTCTGTGCATATAAACTGTTTCCTTCAGTGGTTAACATCTCTCTTTACCCCATTTTTGCATTACATTTGATTTTGCTATTAAAAAAAATTGTATTATCTCCAAGATTTTAGGCCCAATTTTCCATTAACTGCTTGGTGAAGGAACAAGGGGGGTTGGGGGGAGAATGCTTACCCTCTCACTGCCCCTCATCTCCACATGGGGAAGGGTTGATCTACATGAGGAGGGCTCCCTTCGTGCATGGAACAGTCATAGTATCATAGAATATCAGGGTTGGAAGAGACCTCAGGAGGTCATCTAGTCCAACCCCCTGCTCGAAGCAGGGCCAACCCCAACTAAATCATCCCAGCCAGGGCTTTGTCAAACCTGACCTTAAAAACCTCAGTCCCTGAATTATTATTAAATGTCGGGAAGCTTAATTAATATTTGTGAAGCACTTTCAGAACCCTGAATGGCTAGATCAGAGGTGGGCAAACTATGGCCCTGCGGGCCACAACGGCCTGCGGGACCCTTCTGCCCGGCCCCTGAGCTCCTGGCCTGGGAGGCTAGCCCCCGGCCCCTCCCCTGCTGTTCCCCCTCTCCCGCAGCCTCAGCTCGCCCCGTCGCCAGCGCAATGCTCTGGGTGGCGGGGCTGTGAGCTTCTGGGGCAGCGCAGCTGCCGAGCCCGGCCTGACCTGTTGCTCTGTGCTGCGTGGTGGCGACGGCGTGGCTGGCTCCAGCCGAGCAGCGCAGCTGTAGGGCCGCCAGCCACCAGTGCTCCAGGCAGCGCGGTAAGGGGGCAGGGAGCGGGGGGAGGGGGGTTGGATAGAGGGCAGGGGAGTTCGGGGGGGTGGGCAGGGGTCAGGGCGGTCAGAGGGCAGGGAACAGGGGGGTTGAATGGGGGCAGGGGTTCTGGGGGGACAGTCAGGAATGAGAGGAGGGGTTGGATGGGGTAGCAGGGGGCAGTCAGGGGTGGGGGTTCCAGGGGCAGTCAGGGGACAGGGAGTGGGGGTGGATGGGGCAGGAGTCCCGGGGGGGGGGGGCTAATGAGGGGACCGGGCTATGACCCCGTCCCCAATCGGCCCGCCATACAATTTCCGAAACCCGATGCGGCCCTCAGGCCAAAAAGTTTGCCTGCCCCGGGCTAGATCTAATAAGTGTAAAGTATTATTTTCCATTCTGACTATGACATACTTTAGGCAATTAAAAAAAATCAAAAGTCCCACATAAAAGAAAGTGCAGTGTTAGAACATAATTTGCCTTAAGGAATCGGAGTTCTAAAGGGACGTCGGTCACAACGTGAGTTCATGATCTCTTGAACTTTAACATGTCCAAGGCAAAAACTAAATTAATGGACCTTCCCTGCCACTCTTGTTTAACTACTGTCAATAAAAAGAAAGAAGAACAAATCCTACTAGCTGCTAGAGCTGGCAGTATTCTGGCACAACATAGTGGAAGAATCTCACCTGATCAGCTGGCTCTCTTTCAGGTAACCATCAATGTTCTTGAAGTAAATGATGAAAAACCAGATTGTTCAGCCAATACCTATTCACTGGCAATCCCAGTAGACCTAGCTGTTGGGACCAACATTGAGGGTTTCAGGATAGAGTGTGTTGATCGTGATTCTAGTCCCAGATCTTTCCGGTACTTCATTAATTCAGGTACTGCATTTGTTTGACTCTTGAATGTCATTGTTGCATGCCTGATGCACGAGGAAAATGCTTGGATATAGACAGTCCATTTGATTTTGTGAACAAAAAAGTCTAGTACATGGTACATGCTAATGCTGATATTGGCTAGGGTTTAGTACCATGGTGATTGACAGGCACTTTAGAAATAACAAAGATTAGCTAGCTAGAGCTTCCATTTAAATTAATGGCAAAACTCACATTTACTCACTGGAGCCAGCCAGACTGCTACTCCTCTTGTACACAGGGACAAATTGTACTTTCAGTTATAACAGGGTAAACTTGAATAACCCCATTGGACTTAATGGAGTTCCAGTATTTCAGATTTCTGTCAGTGTAACAGAGTGGAATTTGGGGCACTGCTCAAAACTACTCTACAAAACTTGTGTCCTACCTTCATGCTGTACTCATTAAAATCCCTTTGTAAGAACATGTGCTTGGACACAAAAATCAGTTATAAGCCAGGTGCTGAGACATTTGGTGTTGCCTCATTTCACAAAAAGGGAGCCATTTTAATTTAGGAAAAACTTCTCCTTTTGAGGCAGAGAATGGGGTAATGATTGAACAGGTGATTCAGACAAATATCTTAAGCAGAGAGGGTGAGAGCCTCACCCCCACTCCAGCCCCTTTATGCAACATAAAAGGCTCAGAGTAGCATAGAGGGTCTCTAAAAGCCCTGGTCCTGGCCATGGGAGGAGTGTCCTGGTGCAGGCACTGAGGAAAAACAGTAAGGCTATCTTCTGAGGACCCCTTTGCAAAGCCTTGTATAGGGGACATGCAGGGGGTGAAGCTGGGAGTGAAAGAGGCATGTCAATTGGTGGGTCTGCACAGATACAAGGCAGTGGTGAGACCCATAGTGCAGCCATAGGGATGCTGTTTAAGGCCTAGGCTACACTAGAAAAGTAGATCCGCAGAAAAATCCATACCCCTGAGTGGCGGAGTTAAGATGCCCTAAGTCCCCATGTAGACAGCGCTAGGTCAGTGGAAGAATTCCACCTCTCGGGAGGTGGATTGGCTACGCTGATGGAAGAATCCCTTCCATTGGCATAGGTAGTGTCTACCCTGATGCGCTACAGCGGTGCTGCTGTAGTGTTTCAAGTGTAGACAAGCCCTAAATTAAGCCGGTGAGCCAGAACAGCCCAGGATTGGGAGGGCACAAAAAGATGTCTTAAAGCCACCTTAACCCTCACCCGAGGCTGTGAGTTCCGTGCTGTGTCTATTGGAGGTGTAGCACAGGATCTTATACAGAGTTGTTAAGACCAACTCATTCAGATGCTGTGAGGATCTCTTGCGATAGCCCTTAGCATAGAATCATAGTAGATTAGGGTTGGAAGAGACCTCAAGAGGTCATCTAGTCCAATCCCCTGCTCAAAGCAGGACCAACCCCAACTAAATCATCCCAGCCAGGGCTTTGTCAAGCCAGGCCTTAAAAACCTCTAAGGAAGGAGATTACACCACCTCCCTAGGTAACGCATTCCAGTGCTTCACCACCCTCCTAGTGAAATAGTTTTTCCTAATATCCAACCTAAACCGCCCCCACTGCAACTTGAGACCATTGCTCCTTTTTTGGTCATATGCCACCATTGAAAACAGCCGAGCTCTGTCCTCTTTGGAACCTCCCTTCAGGTAGTTGAAGGCTGCTATCAAATCCCCCCGCTTCCCCACTCTTCTCTTCTACAGACTAAATAAGCCCAGTTCCCTCAGCCTCTCCTCGTAAGTCATGTGCCTCACCCCCCTAATCATTTTAGTTGACCTCCGCTGGACTTTCTCCAATTGATCCACATCCTTTCTGTAGTGGGGGCCCCAAAACTGGACACAATACTCCAGATGTGGCCTCCCCAGTGCCGAAAAGAGGAGAATAATCACTTCCCTCAATCTGCTGGCAATCCCCCTACTAATGCAGCCCAATATGCCATTATCCTTCTTGGCTATTAGGGCACACTGTTGACTCATATCCAGCTTCTCATCCACTGTAATCCCCAGGTCCTTTTCTGCAGAACTGCCACTTAGCCAGTCAGTCCCCAGCCTGTAGCAGTGCATGAGATTCTTCCATCCTAACTGCAGGACTCTGCACTTGTCCTTGTTGAACTTCATCAGATTTCTTTTGGCCCAATCCTCCAATTTGTCTAGGTCACTCTGGACCCTATCCCTACCCTCCAACATATCTACCTCTCCCCTAGCTTAGTGTCATCTGCGAACTTGCTGAGGATACAATCCATCCCATCATCCAGATCATTAATGAAGATGTTGAACATTAAACCTTGCGCAAAAGTCTGTTCTCAGATGTATGTCTCACTAAAGGTGCTTATTTCCTACCTTTAGCACTTCAGTTATGGTATTATTTTCTATAGTAGTCCTGGTAATCAACTTCTAGTAACTGGAGCCATTTCATAGAACGGACCAATGCTAATTCTGCTAGATCACATCATCCCTTTCAGTGGTTTCTGAAGGCAGTGCTGTACAGCCAAATGATTGCATAATTGATTAGTACCAAATTGTAGATAGAAGTGAAATCAGTGGCCCTTTTCATAATGTTTTGTGCATCTGTTTTATGTTGATTTGTTTGCTTCTACTTCTAGGTAATGTGAATAATCATTTCACTTTTTCACCAAGTGCTGGCTCCAACATCTCTCAGTTGATTCTTGCATCTAGATTTGACTATGACAGTGGTTTGGATACAATCTGGGACTACAGACTGCATGTCTACATAACAGATGACAATTTGCTGTCAAGTTCGAACAGAGCTACAGCCCTCATTGAAACTGGGACAGTGACATTAAGCATCAAAGTTATCCCAAAGCCGACTACTACCACCACTACTACAGTAAGTTCACTGAAATTCTGAATTTTCAACTTAATTCTGTGGCTGATGCATGGGCGGGTCTGTGTGGGACAATTAAAACAACTGAGGGTAAGTGCACTCAAAAGAACACAAGAATTACTGTGGGACTAATCCTGGGCAAGCGTAAGCATCTTCCACTTAAAGTGAAGTCAGTGGGAGACAGGGAGCTCAGTGTCTTGCAGGATTGGACCCGTATACAAACCCATAATGTTTATTTTTTTATTTCACTTTCTACAACAAAAAAGGCACCTACCCAAAGGTCCAGGTACCCTGCCATTACCTAAGATCACAGCCAATACAAGAAAGCATCCCAAACAGCCTAGCCCCTTGTCAAAATATCAATCCATAATAAAATTAAAAATACCTCATTCTGCAACATACTCTACACCAATAGTTCTCAAACTAGGGCCACCGCTTGTTCAGGCGGGCCGGGCTGGTTTGTTTACCTGCCGCGTCCGCAGGTTTGGCCGATCGCAGCTCCCACTGGCCGTGGTTCGCCGCTCCAGGCCAATGTGGGCTGCGGGAAGCAGCAGCCAGTACATCCCTCAGCCCGCACCACTTCGTGCAGCTCCCATTGACCTAGAGCGGTGAACAGGGCCGGCTTTAGGCCAATTCAGCTGATTCGGCTGAATTGGGCCCCACGCTAAGAGGGCCCCGCACCGCAGCTCTCCACCCCGCCCTCAGCTCACTTTCCCCTCCTTCCCTCCCCTGAACGTTCTGCCCCCTGCTCCTCCCCCTCCCCTGCTTCCCGTGAATCAGAGGTTCGCGGGAAGTCTGAAAAGAAGCAGGGGCGGGCAGGCAGCACCAGGTAAGCTGGGGTGGCAGGGGGCGCGAGAAGGGCTCCGGGGAGGCGCGGCCCAGTCCGGCCCCGGTTCTGGCCGAGCACGTAGGCCCCAGTGGCTCTGGCCCGGCTTGGCTCCAGCCCAGCCCCCGTGGCGCGGCTTGGGTCCGGCCCGGCCCGGCCCCCGCAGCGCGGCTCGGGTCCGGCTTGGCTCCAGCCCGGCCCCGCGGCACGGCGCGGCTCAGGTCTGGCCCAGCCCGGCCCCCGCGGCGCGGCACGGCTCCGGCCCGGCCCCCGCGGCGTGGCTCCGGCCCGGCCCGGCCCCTGTGGCGCGGCTCCGGCTCGGCCTGGCCCGGCCCCCGCGGCGCGGCACGGCACGGCGCGGCTCGGCTCCAGGCCGGACCCAAGCGCAGCAACCCCGGCCGGAGCGCGGCTCAATTCCTGGGGGCAGGGCTTGCAGCAAGCCCCGCCCCCAGGAATCGGGCCCCGCTCTTGCTAAAGCCGGCCCTGGCGGTGAACCGCGGCCAGTGGGAGCTGTGATCGGCCGAACCTGTGGACATGGCAGGTAAACAAACCGGCCCAGCCTGCCAGGGGCTTTCCCTGAACAAGCGGCGTCCCTAGTTTGAGAACCACTGCTCTACACCCCATCCCCTCTAACTCCCACTCTCCCTGCAAGCCTGAAAAAACAGATGGGCCCTGATTGAGCTGTGGAGCCTATCATGTGGAGTCTGTCACAGAGTCTCATGTGGAGAGCATACAACTGAGAAGTTATAGAGTTTGGCAGCTGCATTGATAAGGAGAGAGCAGGAGTTAGCCTTTGCCTGAGATATTAACATTTCTTCACGCATTTCTCAGAGACTGGTTTTTGGTTCCTAGCTAAACACTGCTTTGGCTGACTCACACATCTGTATATTTCTCTAATGACGGAATACAAATTAATCTCTGTGTGTGTAAAGATTAAAAAAAAAAGGCAGCACAAAACTAGCTTTCAACCAGCCAGAAGGATATTTCTCCATCACTTGGATCACCCAAATATTATAACCAGTGACTGTCTGTGGCAAAAAATCAAGCTGTTCTATACACATCTAGCATATCTCACTCACCCTCATCCAATGTTTTCGTGGGTTTCAAACACACAAAGTTGCAAAGAAATGTTAAGTGTGGGATGGAGTCTTTGATCAATGCCCTACATGTGCAGTGGGAGTTTAGTCACTGGGCCCTCGGGGTCCGGGCCAATTGGGGGCCCCTGGCTTCTGCCATCTGGTGGGTGAGGCGGAGAAGCCCCCTCCCCCAGCATCCCTGACCCCATCCCTGGCAGAATCTACAGGATGGGGAAGCCCACCCCCAGGTCCTCAGACTGTGTCCCTGGTAGAAGCTGCGGGATGGGAGAAAACCCTGCAGTGCCTCACCCCCACCCCGGCAGAAGCCGGGGACAGGGGAAGCCTCCTCAGTACCCTGACCCCATCTCTGGAAGAAGCTGCAGGATGGCAGGGGGATCCCCCGTGCCCAACCCCGCTCTCCAGCAGAAACGCTGGGCGGGAGAAGCCCCAGCACCCTGACCCTATTCCCCCCAGAAGTGCAGGAGGTGGCAGGGGAAGCCCCAGCACCCGGACCCCCACTGTGGCCCTGGGACTGGAGGAGCTCTCACTCCCCGCTGGAGCCTGGGGCCATGTCATGGGGACAGAGCTTCTCCGGGCTTGGGGCCGCCATGGGGGCAGGGCAGAAAAGGGTTGTGGGGCTGGTGGAATGGGAGGGGACCCTGGATAGAACAGGGGTATGGTCCTGGGGAAGGGGCAGAAAAGGGTGGGGCTATGGGCGGGGCCACAGGCAGAAGGGGTGCGGAGGAGCCCCCCCACTTGCTCTGGCCCAGGGACCTGGGAAACCTTATTCTGCCTTTGTATATATGGGAAGTTCCATAGCCGAGCCACCTCAGGAAGAACTGTGGTTCAGAGTCACAATTCTTTCCCTGTCTCCATCACTTCTCTCAGAGGGAGGTAATTTGTGCCAGCACTTTACCAGATGCAGATTGCTTCTGTCATCCTGCACCATGTCAGCTCTACTGGCTGGTGTTTTAAAAAAGAGGGGTGTGCAGTCACGGGTCTGCCCCATTCTTCACTCCTCTCTGCCCCCCTGCTTGGTGGTATCAGCCCCTGCTCTCCCCAGCGCACCTGAGCCAAAATGTGGGGAAGTTGCCGAGGGTGGACAAGGGAGTGGAATCTTACATGCTGTGCCCTAAGTAAACCCACAGATGAGCCAAGTAGAGACAGGCCTGGATCAGAAACCTAGAATCTCACACGTGGAGTGTTTGAAATCACAGGAGCTTTGCTTTGAAAATGCCTGGATCCAAACTTCCTAACTGACTCCTATCTCTGTTAATATACAAAAATACCCTGTAGTGAAAGTTAAGATTGCCACACAAACACCAATCCATAGAAATCAGATGTTAAACTGCCTCCTGGTACTTACTCTCTACCCCTTCTCCCACAGCCACACACTTTACCATTACCACAAACTACCATGCACCACAGATCACATATCACAACCTCAATTCTGCTTCCCTCATGCTACCGGCCTCCCAGCACCAGGATACCCCTGCATCTTCTGTACCGCACTCCTCTTTCACTCAGTACTGCCAGCCTTCAGAGATCAAAAATCATGAGTCAGACCCCGCACATTATGAGATTTTAAAAAAGCAACAAATCAAGCTTTTCAGTCTGTCTTTTGACTTTTTAACACTCCTCTACTTCTCTGCCAATGGGTGTGTGATAATTTCAGGTGGAAAAGGCAACCTTTAATGCACACCTCTCCCTGGCTGCTCAAATGGAGACTCCACTTATCCTCTCCTCTCTCCTACGATAGACAAACTGTCATCCATTCCCTAGTACTGTCTTGACTTTCTCCCCTCCTAGTTTACCTCCATTGACAAAAGAAAGACTGGAAGGTAGTAGTTGGAGAACTACTGATCTAATTAATACATCATCATTCACACTCATACCTAGAACTTGTATTTCTTTTAGCGTTGATGAGTTAGCTACACATATTAAAGAATTTTGATATGTTTAATCATTCATATATGGGATAGTGTCTCTGCTGATCCTCACAGCCTGTCTCCTGTCCAGCCCCCTGAACCATGCAGTGGAAGCCATTTTGCCCATGGGTGTTGCTTCAATCTAACTGAAAACAGTGGAATGTTGCAGCCAACTTTATTAAGGGCAGCCTCACTTTCACATACAGATAGACTGTATGAAAATGGTGGCCATCTTGCTGGTTTCAGTCCCATTGACAGTAATAGGAGATGGTGACCGTGTTGAATAAGGGAAAATTCATGAGTTGGTGCCTTTCATCATGTTTTCATGAGACAGGCAAAAAACCCGACTCCAAAAATCACTCGAGTCACAACAAATATCACGAGAGTTGCACTACCTCACCTGCTTCCAACACTATTAGTTGTGTCCATTTGGGGTAATAGTTTGGTGAAGTTTGGTAGTTTGGTGGTAAATTGGATGGCCCTGCTGTGGCTCAGCTGTACTCGGAGGCTGCCTGGAGATTGGGCAGCTGCAGCTGCAAATCCTCATTCCCAATAGGTATCCTAGGAAGATGATCGTCCTAAATGAGGGCAGCCTATGGTCTCAGTCCCACCAAGAATAGTGGGAAATGGTGGCCATTTTGAAAGAGGGCAATTGTTGGTGAGTTTCTTTGAAGATTTTATGTGCCCAACCCTGCTGGCTAATAAGCTTTATGATGAAGAATAATGGAAAAAGATTACCAATAACCGCTGGGGCGGCAGGGGGTGCGCGGGGGGAGGGGGGGAAGAGAGAGCCCAGGGGTGGGGCAGCAGGGGGTGCGGGTGGGGGAGGGCACTGGTGGGGGCAGGGATGAGAGCCCAGGGCTGAAGTGGGGGCAGCCAAAAATTGTTTTGCTTGGGGTGGCAAAAAACCTAGAGCCGGCCCTGCTCAGGTAACAATAGCAGTGGAGGGGGCAGCAGTCCAAGATCGGCTACCTTCCTGAGTACCACCCCACACAGGACTCTGGCTACATATTTAAATGGCTTGGGGCTGTGCCACCATCCCTGCTGCTGCAGCCACACTGATATGGTTCCTTGAACTAGCTTCAAAGTTAACTCGGCTATGCCGACACATGCTGCAGTCACACCTCCTGAGTGCAGTGTAGACATACCCTAAGGCAATCCAAAAATTTTAAACACAACCATTGCATTCATGTTTTAATATAAAACACAGGAGCACAATCAGGAACATGCTTTTTACACTAGGTGTCAACAAAATTCAGAGTTTGCAGCATTTAAGAACCTTTTATATATTTTTTTTTCAAAGCCTGCCATTACGCTTCTGATCAGAACAGAAAATGTTTATTCTGAATCAGCTTGGTATGTGCCATTCCTCATTTCTGTTGGCAGCATGCTACTGCTTGGACTGCTTGGATACCTAGCCTTCCTGCTGGCAAAATATATCCGTACCTACTGTCCACCAAAACCCAAAGCAGATAAAAGACCACTGTAAGTAATAAAAAAAAAAAGAACATAAACACTAGTTTTCTTGAGAAAGAGTGAGTTTTTTGTTATTACTATTGAGAAATACCTGCTACTTATAAAGACAACTTGAAGCTCTGAGAGTTAATGGAATTTATACTTTGAATATTTTAGAGCAATATGTCATTTGCTGTAATAAACGTTACTAGTTGTTGGAATAGGATGTTGATTCTTTAAAGAGACGAGAGTCAAATCAAAATGACATCAAACCACTTGGTGGATTTACTGATACTTTAGTCAAATGCTGAACATCACAAGCAGAAAAAATAATAATTGTTTGTTACCACCAGATGTCCCAATCAGGATTATGGCAAAATTGTGCTAAGATCTTTCAGAATGAGAGAAAACTAAGGCTACGTTTTAGTCACAGGTATTTTTAGTAAAAGTCCTGGACAGATCACGGTCAGTAAACAAAAATTCATGGCCCGTGACATGTACTTGACTTATACTATTTACCCGTAACTAAAACTTGGGCCTGGGCCTGTGGGTGCTCTGGGGTGTTGGAGGGTGCGGTCTGGGGGTGCCGTGGGCTGGGGGGATGGCCTGGGACCCCCGCTGGTGCTGTGGGGGGGGGACTGGAGGGGGCAGGTAGGCTTCCTACCCAGCTCCGTGTGTCCCGGCAGCTCCTAGGGGGAGGAAAGGCCGGAGGGCTCCGCGCACTTCCCCCGCTGAGCTCCGGTTCCATTGGCTGGGTACCGCAACCAATGGGAGCTGTGGGGGCGGTGCCTGCAAGCAGGAACATCACGCAGAGCCTCCTGGCCTCTCCGACTAGGTCAGGAGTTGCAGGGTCATGCCGGCTGCTTCCGGGGAGCCTCCCCCCCAAGGTAAGTGCCGCCCCACACCCTAACCTCCTGCCCCAGCCCTGAGCCCCCTCCTACACTGCTACTGCTGCTGGCCCAGGGGCTGCCTCGGTTAGCTCCTCAGCCAGCCGCACCGGCTGCTGCAAAAGTCACAAAGGTCACGGAAAGTCACGGAATCCGTGACTTCCGTGACCGACACGCAGCCTTAGAGATAAAATATTAACTGCAAGCTATTGTTATTATTCTAGAGGTGTGTGCAAGGAATTTAGCAATTCGTGGTAGAAATGACAAATGGATACAGTGGCATATAATCTGGCTATTGTTATTATTTATTAATTGGTGCCAATGATTCAATTGGGCCACGTTAAAAAGCAATCTTGATATTTTCAAGTCACATTTTAAACCTTTCAAATATTTTAAAAGATATTAGCTCAGCCCTAGAATTGGATGGGGAGTGTAATTTTTTAAAGTATAATTTTGGGAGGTGGTATAACTCCACTATGCTGTTACTGATAAGATTAAAAAATATACAGCCATTCTTTTGGAGTCACAAAAACAATATTCAGGGCTGTTTTACCGCTTCTGGTAGCTCAATAGCAGTAGTTAATAATGCTGAGGCACAGCAGAACAAACATGCCCAAACTAAACAAACCGAAAAAGGTCAAACACAAAAAATATCCTGTTTGCCAAAGGAAAAAAGAACAGATTTGTCAGGGCTAGAACTGGAACGTGATTTCTTTGTAGACATAGGTATTGCATATATTAACTATATTGATAACTTTATATTTTTATTACAGGAAAAACACACCAGGTATGTATCTTTTTTCAATGCTTTTATTACTTCTTAAGAACAAGCGCACCACTTATTAAGCTGCATCTCCACTAGCAGCTAGGGGTGTAATTCCAAGCTCCTGTACACATACGCTAGCTCTCATCTGAGTTAGCATGCTAAAAGTCGTACTGTAGCTGTAGTAACATGGACAGTGGCAGCAGTGGCACGGGCTAGCTGTGCCGGGAGTGTATCCCCAGGGATCAGGCGGGTTTGTACTCAGCGCTGCTAGCTGGTGTTGCTACTGCTGTTGCCCATGCTACCATGGCTACGCTACTATTTTTAGCATGCTAGTTCAGATGAGAGCTAGCACCAGCATGCGTACACAAGCTGGGAATCACACCCCGAGCGCGTAGGGTAGACATAGCCTTAGTCAGAGAAATTTGTAATTCCATTTTCAGATAAATAATCCATGGACAGGGATAACTGGGTGAAATTATATGGCCTGTGCTAATACAGAAGGTCACAATAGATGCTCTAATGGTCCCTTCTGGTCTTAAAAATCTATGAAACTGTTGCGTAAAGAACAAGCCTGGTGTAGCCTCGTGCTCTGGCATGGTGGGGTGGGAATTTATTAACTATTTTCCAATTAGCCTTACCAGCACTTTTCATTAGTTCAATCTCCTAATACGGTTTGAGCTGACTCAGCAACAACCAGCTTTTGGACACTGCACACACAACCAGGCCTTCCCAATTTGGAAGCCATGATTCTCACCTATAACAAGTGATTTTGGGTGCCTGGTTTGAGACCCTTAGAGGTGCCTCATTTTTCAGAGGCTGGATGCCTGGTACTTTCTGAAAAATTGGGTCCCTTCAAGTTGTCTCAAGTTGAGCACCCAAAAGTTGAGGCGGTGAGTGGGGAAAGGAAGATGGTTTGAAGTAATTGTTCAGGCTGAGACCCATCTGTAGTAATTATACATTTTAGGCCATCACATGCCAACCAACAGGGCCTGTTGGTGGCTGGAGGTGTTGTTTGAAGGGAGATTTTTAAAAAAGCCTCGAAGGAGGGAACAAAAAAGGAAATGCAGAAATGTAGAGGCAGCATGCACCCTTGAAATTGGGCAGCATCCATGGGTCTGTACTGTAGAGAAGCCCAGTCTCCCTACTATTGGTGCTCACTCTGTGGGTGCTCCAGGGAGCACCCATGGGAAAAAAAAGGTGGGTGCTGAGCACCCACTGGCAGCTCCCCTATCAGCACCTCCTCCTCTCCTCAGTGCCTCTTGCCCACCGGCAGCCCCGCCAATCAGCACCTCCCCCTCCCTCCCAGTGACTCCTGCCCGCTGTGGATCAGCTGTTCTGTGGCATGCAGCAGGTGCTGGGGGGGCAGGGGAAGGCACTGATTAGCGGGACCGCCGGCAGGTAGGTCGCGCTGCGGCAGGGGTCGCAATAGGGCAAGAAGAGGTGGGGATGGGGTGTGGCCTTGAGGGAAGGGGTGGAGGGGCGAAGCAGGGGGGAGCAACCCCTCCCCCCCCCGGCACATAAGAAAGTTGGCGCCTATGCTCACTACTAACTCAAAATGAATGAAAATGGGGGTTGGGTGGGGGAAAGAGATTGCAAATATCCAATCCAGTTTTCAAATCAGAATTTTGCTTGATTGGGTTTGTAACACTTTCTTGTTTGGCTTCCATGAACTTGAAAGTGCACAAGCTTTACAAGTGCAAATACTCATGAAAGCTACATTTTAGTTCAAATATTCCCCACAGGTAAAATTTACTCTCCTGCAGAGGGCCAGTTCAAGGGCTTTGGAGCAGCTGAATCCTCAGAATATGGCTTGAGTGGGAGTTCAGTTGTGCATAGAAGGGAATTTCTGCACAGAAGGGAATTTCATGCCCAAAGCAAATTATTCACTGTCAAAAGTGTGAATAATTTTGAATATATGTGAATTTCTAAATCTGTTCAAACAATCAATGGAAAGTAAAATTCATTGAGAAAATTAGTTGTGGGAAATTATTCACCTCTACTTCTAGGGCAAGATTGTCAAGTGTGACTAGCAATTTTGGGTGGCCAACCTGAAACACCTCGAAGGGGTCTGATTTTCAGAAAGTTCTGATCACCTATCCTGTGAAAGTCAAGCACTTTTAAAGGTGTCTCAAACTCACTAGTCACTTTTGAAACTCTTGGCTTTAATATCTACGTATCACAGTCAAAAAAATTCTGATTTCTTAGGCCTGGTCTACACTAGGGGTGGGGGGAAATCAATCTAAGTTACGCATTACATGAATAATGTAGCTGAAGTCGACGTATTTAGATCTATTTACCCTGGTGTCTGCCTGTGCCTCTCGCTCCAGTGGAGTACCGGAGTCGACGGGAGAGCGCTCGGCAGTTGATTGATCATGTCTAGACTAGACGTGATAAATCGACCCCCGCTGGATCGATCACTGCCCGTTGATCCTGCGCATAATGTAGACAAGCCCTTAGAATGTGCATTTTCTTTCCTGTAGAAAAGAAGAAAGTTAAGAAAGAAGAGGTTTGGGTAAGTACTGTAAGTCACAAACTAAAGTAAGTGTTTGGCCCATACCAGTCCTACAGTATGGTCAGAGAACCTGTGGAACTTTTGTATGATGCCAGTGACGGAGATTGCAAGGTAGAATTCTTGTCATCGTTTGTTTCTGCCACTAGACATGTTTTCTACAACCCACTATTTCAGAAATATTGAATAGTGCTATTTTTTAATTGTAGACATATCCTTGAGGTTTTTTCATATATACAGAGTGAAAATTGGAAGCCATCACTAGAAATACTAATGGGAATTTTAGCAAGTAGATCAATGATGCCATATTAGATCCTGGTCCCACAGATCTTACTCAGCCAATGAGAATCTGATCTAAACAAAGACTGTAGGATTATTATTAATATAACAGTAACACTCAGATTTCAACTCAGACTGGTGCCCTGTTGTGTTAGGTGCTGTACATATATAAGTGACAATCCCTGCCCTAACGAGTTTACAACCTAAAGAGACAAGACAGGCAAAGAGTAGGAAGGGAATCAGAGAGAAGTGATTTGCCCAAGATCACACAGTAGGTGAGTGGTAGAGATGGGAATAGGTGCAAGTCCTGACTCCCAGTCTGGTGCCCTGTCTACTAAGCATGAAGCTCCTTATCCACCAACAGTGTGCTGAGTGTTTTATAGAGGAGGGGTGAAATCCAGGCTTGATTAAAGTCAATGGCAAAACTCCCATTGACTTCAGTGGGGCCAGGATTTCACCCAAATCCCTGCCTGAAAGGATTTACAATCCAGACAGACACATAAAATAGAGTGAGAGTAACAGGATGCAGTGGGAAGCAGAGTGACTGAATGGTGACACTTAGCAGGGCTCGTTAGGTCCGTGATTTGTTTGTGAGGCTTTAGGGTAAGGATTTTCAACTATCTAGCTTGTTACCTTCCTACCTGAGGAAAGGACTACGGTGAAAGGCATTTTGGAAGAATTGTGATTTATGAAGGGATTGGATGAGGAGATGGAAATGAGGTGAACCAGGTCAGGGTTTTTATTTAGTGACATTGGAAAAACAAAACTAATGTGACCCGTTAAATCTGGCCCAAAGTGTGATATTAAACACTGAGAAAGCAGGCATTGAAAATAAGGAATCTTGAGCTAGTCAGGCTACATAATGCTGTCATTAGGGCTGGTCAAAAATTTTCCATCAAAGTTGTTTTTGAAGGGAAAATTGGGTTATCAACTAAAGCAAACACAGTTCATGAAAAATTTTGTTTCTGTTATATATTTTGACTTTTCATTAAAAAAAAATCCAAATATCAAAAAGTTTTTGGCCAAAACCTGAAAATGTTCTATTCAGAAATCCCACCATAGTGCCTCATGGGAGTTGTAGTTCAGGTGCATCATGCCCCCATTCACCTCTGTGGACTGGGCTCCCCAGCCAGACTGTATTCTCCATCCCCCTATATCAGACACAACAGAGGTGGAGTCGGGGGAGTCAGAAAGGAGATTATTATCCAAAGGCCAAGCAGAAGGAGAACAACAAAAGACCTATTTCTCCACTCAAACCAATTTTACATGGTGTAACTACATTGACTTCAACAGCATTACTCCTGACCAGCAGCAGTGTAACCGAGAGGAGACTCAGGGTATGTCTACACTCTAAAATTAGGTCAATTTTATAGAAGTCGATTTTTAGAAATAGATTTTATACAGTCGATTGTGTATGTCCCCACTAAGCGCATTAAGTCGGTGGAGTGCGTCCTCACTACCGTGGCTAGCATCAACTCATGGAGCGGTGCACTGTGGGTAGCTATCCCACAGTTCTAGCAGTCTCTGCTGCCCACTGGAATTCTGGGTTAAGCTCCCAATGCCTGATGGGGCAAAAACATTGTCGCGGGTGGTTTTGGGTACATGTCGTCAGTCTCCCCTCTCTCCATGAAAGCAACTGCAGACAATCATTTCGCGCCTTTTTTCCTGGGTTACCAGTGCAGATGACATAGCACAGCAAGCATGGAGCCTGCTCAGCTCACTGCTGCTGTTGTGAGCACTGTAAATACCTCACGCATTATACTGCAGTATGTGCAGAACCTGACTAAGCCACGGCAGCACAAGGACGATTGTGAGGAGGACATGGACACAGACATTCCTGAAAACACGGGCTGTGGCAATTGGGACATCATGGCGGCAGTGGGGCTGGTTGATACAGTGGAATGCCGATTCTGGACTTGGCAAACAAACACAGACAGGTGGGACCGCATAGTGTAGCAGGTATGGGATGATTCCCAGTGGCTGCGGAACTTTCGCATGCATAAGGCCACTTTCCTGGAATTCTGTGAATTGCTTTTCCCCACCCTGAAGCGCAGGAATACCAAGATGAGAGCTGCCCTGACAGTTGAGAAGTGAGTGGCGATAGCCCTGTGGAAGCTTGCAAAGCCTGACTGCTACCGGTCAGTCGGGAATCAATTTGGAGTGGGCAAATCTACTGTGGGCCAATGCAATCACTGATGTTCTGCTATCAAGGCTAGTGACTCTGGGAAATGTGCAGATCATAGTGGATGGCTTTGCTGCAATGGGTTTCCCTAATTGTGGTGGGGCGATAGACGGAACGCATATCCCTATCTTGGCACCGGACAACCTTGCCAACCAGTACATAAACCACAAGGGGTACTTCTCAATGGTGCTACAAGCACTGGTGGATCACAAGGGACGTTTCACCGAGATCAGCATGGGATGGCCGGGAAAGGTGTATGACGCTCGCATCTTTAGGAACTCTGGGCTGTTTGAGCAGCTGCAAGAAGGGACTTACTTCCCAGACCAGAAAATTATTGTTGGGGATGTGGAAATGCCAATAGTTATCCTTGGAGACCCAGCCTACCCCTTGCTCCCATGGCTCATGAAGCCATACACAGGCAGTCTGGACAGTAGTAATGAGCAGTTCAACTATAGGCTAAGCAAGTGCAGAATGGTGGTAGAATGTGCCTTTGGACATTTAAAAGCTTGCTGGTGCTGTTTGCTGACTAGGTTAGATCTCAGCGCAACCAATATTCCCATTGTTATTGCTGCTTGCTTTGTGCTCCATAATATTTGTGAGAGTAAGGGGGAGATGTTTATGGTGGGGTGGGAGGTTGAGGCAAATTACCTGGCTGCCAGTTTTGAACAGCCAGACACCAAGGCAATTAGAAGAGCACAGGTAGGTGCGCTGCGCATCAGAGAGGCTTTGAAAACCAGTTTCATGACTGGCCAGGCTACAGTGTGACAGGTGTGTGTATTTCTCCTTGATGGAAATCCGCCCCCTTTGTTGATTTTAATTCCCTGTAAGACAACCCCTCCCCCCCTTCAATCACAGCTGGCAAAGGAAATAAAGTCACTATTGTTTTGAAACCATGCATTCTTTCTTTATTAAAAAAAAAAGGGAGATAACTGATAAGGTAGCCCGGGTGGGGTAGGGTGGGGTGGGGGAGGACAAGGCCACATTGCTAATTCTAGCCACACTACAAATCAAAACTGTTTGAATGACAGCCTTCTGTTGCTTGGGCCATCCTCTGGAGTGGAGTGTCTGGATGCCTGGAGCCTCCCCCTCCCCCGCATTCTTGGGTGTCTGGGTCAGAAGGATATGGAATTTGGGGAAGAGGGCAGGCGGTTGTACAGTGGATGCAGCGGCAGTATGTGCTCTTGTTGGCTTTCCTGCAGCTCCACCAGACGCCTGAGCATGTCCATTTGCTCCCCCCATTAGCCTCAGCATTGCATCCTGCTTCTTCTCACTGTGCTCACTTAATGCTTTCCTGGACTTTGCCACTGAATGCCTCCATGCATTCAGCTGTGCCCTATCAGTGCGGGAGGACTGCATGAGCTTGGAAAATGGCGAGTGCATTTTTTTCGTCTTCTAATCTGCAATAACCTCAGGGATGGAGATGATAGGGGGAGCATAGAAACATTTGCACCTGCGGGGGGATAAAAAGAAGAGTAAAATTTAAGATGATACATTTCTGAGAACAAAAGGGAGACTCTTTCACAGTGAATCAACCAATTCACAGCAGACAGCACATGTGCTTTACGTACAAGGTCGCATTTTGCCTTTTATATTGAGCTCCTGCCGGTATAGTGACACATCACACACGGCTGGGCAACAGAATTCAGTTTCCAGGCATCCATGGTAAGCCTTTTGGTACATGGGGTTGGCTTCTAACATATGGGAATGTTTTCAAACTGCAGCACCCTCCTTTCCCATAGCAAGCAATGCCGGTGGGTTTATCATTTAAAAGGAGGGGCTGCGGTTTTCGGGTGGATGTGCAGCACACAGCTCCCCCCACCCCTCCGTGTGGCTATATGGGATGATCCCTTCACCCCTCCCCCTGCCGTGTGGCTATTTTCAGGGATGATCCCTTTTAGCCAAGCGCAAACAGCCCAGGATGAACGGGGTCCTTTTACTGTTCCCTTACAAAAATTCCCCTATTTCAACCAGGTGACCATGAATGATATCACTCTCCTGAGGCTAACACAGAAAGATATAGACCGAATGTTGCTTGAATGCGACCAAAACCCAAGACCATTCGCTGCCATGCTTTGTGCTGCAATGATTCCAGACTACTTGCTACTGGCTTGAGTGGTAAAGTGTCCTACCGTGGAGGACGAAATAAGGCAGCCCTCCCCAGAAACCTTCTGCAAAGGCTTTCAGAGTACTTCCAGGAGACCTTCATGGCGATGTCCCTGGAGGATTCCTGTTCCATCCCCAAACACGTTAAAAGACTTTTCTAGTAGCTGTACTGGGCGCGAATGCATCCCAATTCTTCAGGGCAAATCAAACATTAAACACTATTGCTTTTAAACCCTGTTCTGTAGTTACAAATTTGCACTCACCACAGGTGCCTTCTCTGCCTTCAGGGTTGGGGATCCCGTCTTGGGAGGGTATTGGCTCCAGGGTGATGAAAGGTCCTGGCTGCCGGGGAGAACGGATTCACTGCTTGCCTGCTGCACATTCTCCTCCTCCTCCTCTTCCTCATCCACAAAATCCTCCTCCCTGTTGTGTGAGACTCTCCCTTTGCAAGTGTCCATGGACAGTGGTGGGGTAGTGGTAGGGTCCCCCTCTAGAATGCCATGCAGTTGATCATAGAAGCGGCATGTATGGGGCTCTGACCCATAGTGACCATTTGCCTCCTTTGTCTTTTGGTAGGCTTGTCTGAGCTCCTTGACTTTCACGCGGCACTGCTGTGTGTCCCTGTTGTAGCCTCTGTCCAACATGCCCTGTGCAATTTTGGCATATATATTAGCAGTTCTTTGTTTTGATCGGATTTCTACCTGCACAGATTCTTCTCCCCATACAGCAATCAGATCCAGTGTCTCCCGTTCACTCCATGCTGGAGCTTGTTTGCGATTCTGGGGGGACTGCATGGTCACCTGTGCTGCTGAGCTCGCCATGCTGACCAAACAGGAAATGAAATTCAAAAGTTGTTGGGGCTTTTCCTGCATACCTGGCTAGTGCATCGGAGTTGAAAGTGCTGTCCAGCACGGTCACATTGGAGCACTCTGGGATAGCTCCTGGAGGCCAATAATGTCGATTTGCGTCCGCACTACCCCAAATTTGACCCAGCAAGGTCGATTTTAGCACTACTCCCCTCGCCAGGGAGGAGTACAGAAATCGATTTTAAGAGCCCTTTAGGTCGACGGAACGGGGTTGCTTGTGTAGACGCGGTCATTATAAAATTGACCCAACGCGGCTAAATTCGACCTAACCCTGTAGTGTAGACCAGGGCTCAGGCTCTAAATCTTTTAGTTCTGATAATGACATGATTAATTCCAGGGTAATAGAGACTTGTGTGCTTCTAACATGACATTTGGAGTCATTTAGCAGGTCAGATCCTATTAATTCTCTGTTGAACATTTGGTAGCAACACCCTTAGCCACAATGGCTTTTGTTGCCAGTTCTGATTAAACTCACCCTAATGCAATATTCAGGTCATATAAATCTGCTTCAATCCATGTAGGTAAAAAAGTCACTGCTTCTCCTCCTCCTTTAATTATTTCACAGGTTTGATTTCACATTGTGTGTCTCTTCATAGGAAATGACCAAGATAAACACTGTCTTTGATGGAGAAGCCAGAGATCCAGGTAAGGAAAAATTAAAAGTAAATTTAAATGTTTGGCTTGAAATAAACTGGATTGGTTACCTTAACTCTGGTTAGATATTTGGATTTCATTTAAGGCTTGTTGATTCCAAGGAGAATGGGAGTTACAATGTTGATAAATGCACAGTAATGCACACTGGAAAATATAAACCCAGCTATTCATATAAAATAAGGGGTCTTCTAAATTACCTGTTACCACTCAAGAAAGATCTTGGAGTCATTGTGGACAGTTCCCTGAAAACATCTGCTCAATGTGCAGCGGTAGTCAATAAAGCTAACAATGTTAGGAGCCATTAAAGCAAGGGATAGATAATAAGACAGAAAATATCATAATCCTACTATGTAAAGCTATGACCCAGTTTGAATACTGTATGTAGTTCTGGTCGCCCAGTCTCAAAAAAGATATATTGGAATTGGAAAAATTACAGAGAAGGGCAATAAAAATGATTAGGGGAATGGAACAGCTTCCATATGAGGAAAGATTAATAAGACTGGGACTTTTCAGTTTGGAAAAGAGACGAATAAGGAGTGATATGATAGAGAACTATAAAATCATGTATGGTGTGGAGAAAGTGAATAAGAAAGTGTTGTTATTTCTTCACATAAATACAAGAACAAAGGGTCACCCAATGAAATTAATAGGCAGCAGGTTTAAAACAAACATAAGGAAGAACTTCTTCACACAACCACACAGTCAACCTATGGAACTCATTGCCAGGGGATGTTATAAAGGCCAAAAGTATAACTGGGTTAAAAAATGAATTAGATAAGTTCATATAGGATACATCCATCAATGGCTTTTAGCCAAGATGTTCAGGGATGCAACAGGGGGTGGATCACTCGATAAAGTGCCCTGTTCTGTTCACTCCCTCTGAAGCATCTGACACAGTCAGAAGACAGGATCCTGGGCTAGATGGACCATTGGTCTTATGTTCACAGGTTATGAAAACTGTTGTGTACAAATACATGACATGTCCTTTCCTTAGGCTTTCCTTACTGCCTTAGCTCTAAAGCAACAAGGTGGGTGAAGTAATATCTTTTACTGGACCAACTTCTGTTGGTGAGAGACACAAGCTTTCAAGCTACACAGAGCTCTTCCTCTTTCCACGTAGCTCGAAAGCTTGTCTCTCTCCCGAACAGAAATTGGTCCAATAAAAAATATGACCTCACCCACCTTGTCTTTGTAATGTCTTGGGACTGACATAGCTCTGAGAACAATATCTACAAACGTTAGATCTAAATGTGACGAATACAAAGATGTTTGGGCTCAGGCTCTAGCTACAGAATTCAGAGGATCTGAAATGCACCACAGTGTGATGACATTTGTGCTATGCCATGACTTAAGCGTTATGTTGCAGTACAACGTTGCAGGGGCAGCAGAGATGTGTGTGCTCCCTAGAAGCGCGTTCCTGCAGCCTTGAGGAGGTTGGCTGTATTGGGGACATTAGTATCTCAGAAGAGTTCTGGGAAGTCATCCTCAGAGCATGGGCAGGCACGTGCTGGTGAGAATGAGACCTGCCACGCAGACTGGGGTTATTCCCAGAGTGAGTGCTCTTTTGGGATGAATTAGCACATCATGGGAACAGTGCAACAACATCCCATCTGCCAGACTTGGATTCATAAGTGCTCAGTTCAGCTGACTCAAGAGGAGCTGGGTCAGGTGTCCTGCAAACTCCACTGGTGCAATAATTAAACCTTGCATGACAGCCCATACCCATTTTCGGGCTATCTCCTCAGCACCTTTTGTGCTGGTAACTACATCTAGGGCTATTAGACATTCCTTATTCTTTTCTATTCTGAAGTGCCTAATCTGTAAGTAGCCATACAAATCATGTGAGGAGAGATCCAATTTTATCTTTAATTGCCCAAATTACACTGTGTCAGGATCCATCAATCCTGATACTAACTATAGCATAGAACCTCCACTTCTCTCTCCAATTCTTAAGTCTTTTTGTCTCACAGTACCTGGTAAAAATAATGTTTAATTAATTATAGGCATTGCCCCTAGTTGCCCATGTCCCTTGTCCACTTAACAAGTAAGGAGTAATTTAGACAATAAAGTAATCACACTGGACACCAGGACATTTCTCTACAGATCTTTGGAGAGTAAATGAGCTGAAGTAGTGGATGCCTGTTTCCAGTGTACAAGAGAAGAGTCACTATTAAAGTCTACAGAGGGCTATAAGTACTTTCTAACAAAACACTATTGCACAGTACACTAAAGTAACCAAAAAGATTTGAGACTGCAGGATCTGTAACTATGAGTTCCCCCAGCTCTTTGGGGATGCCAGATATCTGAGCCTGGGGTCAACTTGGACCAACTAACCTGAGTTTAAAGATGTTAAACGATGTCTACAATAAATGCCATGTGCTGTTTCAAATTGTTTTTTCAAATAGTTAGCTACTTCGAGGTAGCAAACCTATCACACACAGAGTCTTTCCTAGTCTAGACAATAGTGTGTTTTAGGGCTGGTCTATACCAGGATATCTACATCAGTTAGGGGGGTGGGGATTTTTTTAAACCAATAAACTACTACAAGCCCTAGTGTGGACACAGCTATAACCTTATAAAGGTGCCTTATACTGGTATAGCTTACTCATCTTCGTGAACCAGGATAATCACTTCCACACCTCTCTAACTGAATCCACAGTAGAGGAGTTTTGCTGCTTTACTATACCTGTATAGTTAAAATAGCAAATCTAGGACTTAGATGAAGAAGTTGGGCTTGCCAAACTGACTGGAGCTGCCAGACCTTTTGATGAGATTTACTCCTTGCTAACTGACACACCGAGGGGACTTCCTTCCATTGGTCTGCTAAAAGGAGAAATAGTTTAACTGTTTGTGTTTTTCCCCCTACCCAGTAACTGGCAAAATGTATGAATACAATTCAAAATCTGGCGCCCGAAGATGGAAAGATACAAAGGAGTCAGTGGAGCCAGGAATAACGGATCCGCTTGCACAGGTAATTTCAACTGCCCCAGCAAACAGCAGTGAAGGGAAAGACAGAATGAGGACTGCAAGCAAGCAAGAAGCTGGAACAACTGGCAGAGAGCTGACAGCAGAGAATAACATGGCAACAAAGCCCTCAGAAGGGAAGGCAGAAACTTCTAGCCAGGATAGCCTGAAATTATACAAGTCAAAAGATGGAGCTGGGGGCAGGGGATCATCCTCACCAGGCAGGTCACCAGTCCCCTCTCCCAAAATATACCCCCAGTTACAGCCAAAACCAGCCTTAAAGAATGTGGTGTGAAGCTTTTGGGAGCCATCCCAACTGTGTGCTCCATGGGAAAACCTTCACCCAGGCACTACAGTATTAACAGATTCCACAGACAAGAGGGGCTTGTGCTTCTTACTCAACACTTTTGTTAGTTGTGAGGGAAAATGGACAGTACCATGTAAATTACACCCAAATGTAGGGCCACGTTGTCCCTGTACCTGTGTGGGTGCATGAACTTGGGGGAAGAGGGAAGGGTACAATGAGCTTCTCCATTCCCCTGTGTGTCACTCCACATAGGACCAAACCATAAATGCAATCCTCATGCTCCCCACAACACAAAGACTGTTGGCTAATGCAGCTAGAAGTATGAGCTATCCCAGAAACGGTGGGCAGGAGGTGAGCCTCTGGCCACAGAAGGGATATATGCTACACGTCCGTAAATAGAGTAGAAGCTGGCACGTTGTATGTATATGTGTGTGTGCGCGCGCTCTCTCTCTCCAGAAAACGTCATGCCTCCATTCTGCATCAACATGGGCCAGAACTGAAAGGCAGAATTGCACCCTTTGATTGCAATAAAATAACGGGGAGAGGGGTTTGTAAATGTGGACAAGGGTTTTCACAGTTTTTACGAATTAGAATGGAAACAAGTGTGTATCTTGATTTGAACTTTGCTCTGCCATAAGGAATTCCCAAACCCCTTCTCTACTGGAAATGCCCCTCTTGTGACTGCATTTTTGGAGTCATTTAGCATGTCAGAACCGATTAATTCTCCTTTGAACATTTGGTAGCAACACCATAAGCCACAATGGCTTTTGTTGCCAGGTCTGATTAAACTCACCCTAATGCAACATGTGGGTCATATAAATCTGCTTCAATCCATGTAGGTAAAAATGTCCAAGTCACTGCTTCTCCTCCTCCTTTAATTATTTTACAGGCTTAATTTCACATTGTGTGTCTCTTCATAGGAAATGACCAAGATAAACATTGTCTTTGATGGAGAAGCCAGAGATCCAGGTAAAGAAAAATTAAAAGTAAATTTAAATGTTTGGCTTGAAATAAGGTAACCAATCCAGTTTAACTTTGGTTAGATATTTGCATTTCATATTTAAGGCTTCTTGTTTCCAAAGAGAATGGGAGTCACATTTCAAGTCAATGCTGATAAATGCATGGAAAATATAAACCCAGCTATACATATAAAATGATGGGGTCTTCTAAATTAGCTATTCCACTCAAGAAAGAGAGCTTGACGTCATTGTGGATAGTTCTCTGAAAACATCTGCTCAATGCGCAGCGGTAGTCAATAAAGCTAACAATGTTAGGAGCCATTAATAAGGGATACATAATAAGACAGAAAATATAATGCTACTATGTAAATATATGGCACGCGCACCCCTTGAATACTGTATGCAGTTCTTGTTGCCCAGTCTCAAAAAAGCTATATTGGAATTGGAAAAGTTACAGAGAAAGGCAATAAGAATGATTAGGGGAATGGAACAGCTTCCATATGAGGAGAAATTAATAAGACTGGAACTTTTCAGTTTGGAAAAGAGATGAATAAGGGGCGATATGATAGAGGTCGATAAAGTCATGCAAGGTGTGGAGAAAGTGAATACAGAAATATTATTTCTTCACATAAACACAAGAACAAAGGGTCACCCAATGAAATTAAGAGGCAGCAGGTTTAAAACAAACATAAGGAAGAACTTCTTGACACAACAAACCTGTGGAACTCATTGCCGGGGATGTTATGAAGGCCAAAAATATAACTGGGTTAAAAATTGAATTAGATAAGTGCATATAGAATAGGTCCATCGATGGCTATTACCTAAGATGTTCAGGGATGCAACCAGTGGCATAGCCAGGTCCTAAGTGCAGGGGGAGCAAACATAAAAAAGGCGCCCCCCCCCGGCTCCTCCTCTGGCCACTCCGCGCCCCCCCCCCGGCTCCTCCAGCCACGCTGCGGCCATGCTGCGCCCCCCCCCCTCGGAGGGGCTTGGTCCGGGGGGAGGGGGCCGGGTGCGACCTGGCCCTGCTGCTTCCCGCTGAGTCTGGCACGACCTAGGAGCCGGCTCCCCACGGGGAACAGAGTCTGTCCCTGTGGCTCGGGCGGGGAGCTTCCTTCCAGCTCGTCTCCTCCTGGGCTGGGAGCAAGTGCCGGGCTCACTGTCCTTCCTCCCCAGCAGGGGCTCAAGCAGAGCGGGCTGGTGACGAGGGCTAGCTGGGACTGGCTGCTCCCCCCGGCGGAGCAGCAGGCACAGCCTTCGGGGACGCCGGAGGGCTCCTCATGGTGGGGGGGGAGAGCCGCACAGCTCCGGCCCCATTCCGAGAACCAGGGCCACTGCCCTGGGGCCTGAGCCGGGCCGGAGCCGCTGCGGCCGGGGGTGCTCAGCCGGTGCCGCTCGGCCAGGGCTGGGACTGGGCCGGAGCCACTGGGGCTGGGGCCGGGGCTGGGGCCAGCGCCCCGGGGCCCAAGCCGAGCCGGCCCAGAGCCACTGGGGCTGGAGCCGCCGGGGCCGGGGGTGCTCGGCCAGCGCTGCTCGGCCAGGGCCGGGACCGGGCCAGTGCACTCAGCCGGAGCCGCCGGAGCCGGGGGTGCTCAGCCGGCACCACTTGGACAGGGCCGGGGCCGGGGCCGGGGCCGGGGCCAGCGTGCTTGCCCGGGGCCAGTTCCCTGGGCCCGAGCCAAGCCGTAGCTACTGGGGCCGGCCAGGGCTGGAGCCGCTTGGCCGGGGCTGAAGGGAGCCGCTCAGCCAGGGCCGGACTGGGCCGCCCCGCGTCTCCTCGGAGCCCTCCTCCTCGTGTCCCCCCCGCCCCGCCCCAGCTTACCTGCTGCTGCCAGCCTCCCCCTGCTTGTTTTCAGACTTCCTACGACCATCTGATTCAGGGGAGGGGAGGAGGGGGAAGTGAGCTAGGGGAGGGGTGGACAGCTGCGGGGCCCTTTTAGGTGCGGCCGGCCCTGCTCAGGCACCGCTTTTAAAAAATGTGATGAGGGGAAGCGGCTGCTTCCCCTGCACCCCACTAGCTACGCTACTGGATGCAACCCCAGGTGCTGGGTATCCTAAGCCTCAAGTGCCAGAAGCTGGGACTGCGTGACAGGGGGTGGATCACACAACAAAGTGCCCTGTTCTGTTCACTCCCTCTGAAGCATCTGGCACTGGCACAGTCAGAAGACAGGATCCTGGGCTAGATGGACCATTGGTCTGACCCAGTATGGCCATTCTTATGTTCATAGGTTATGAAAATCATGCCAATGCCCTAGTAACATTTGTAAATGAGCTAAGATATCTAAATATCTTGAAAGCATGTACACTGAATATACAGAGAGAATATGCATTATGGGGCAACTCCTGTTCCCCCTGCCAAGCAGTGGCACCAGGTGGAAGGGTTGCAGGAGGGGCAAACCCCTCCCCCAAGATTTTTACATTTGTTTAAAGTTTCACATGTGGCAGAGCCGGGGGTGGGAGGGGCAAGGCCTGACCACTTTTAAGCAGTAGTCCTGTAATAAATCACAGGGAGTGGGGAGGAATCTCCTCCCCTCCCCCCGTGTGTGGAGGGGTAGCAGGATTGCTCCATGACAGCGATTGTAGTGCTAGGGCTGCAGGAATCCCTGTGGCAGTTGCACTCCTCTCCCACATTCAGGAGGCAGGCCAGTGGATTAGGAGTAGATGTATTGATGCTACCTCCAAAATCTGCACGGGGAGGCACAGCAAGGGTCAATGGGTCTCCCTTCTGCACAGCTGCTGTGAGCCCACCTTCATCTCATGCAGCAGAAATGCACTTGGTGCCGCTGCATCTAGGGATTATTGACTGTATAACACAGGAGAACCTATGGGTCAGGCTGCCTCTCAGAAACACAGTAGGACAGACAAGAAGAGTGAAAAACTGAGGCAAAAGCTAGACGCAACAGGATGAGGCAAAAGCTGTGGCACTGATCTTCTGCCTAAATGTGTGGCCATTGTGAGATCTATACCTTAATGCCTAGAAAGGCTGGAAAAATGTGCACCAATTGGAGAAAGTCCAGAAGAGGCAACAAAAATGTTTAATGGTCTAGAAAATATGACCTATGACCTATTCTTCACAACTCAGAGATAGATGTAGGTTTCATTTTTAGAAGGTACACACTATACATTTTTAAACAGTGATTTATTTTGAAAAATTTTCAGATTAGTTTTACAGCTATATTAGAAAATGAATGATTATTTGGTTATTTCATTTACAAAAGGTAATTGAAGCAGATATTTATGAAGTCTTTGGGAGGTGAACTATCTCCAATTCAACCGGTAAATCATTAATATTTGGAGGATTTTCTTCCCATGTTGTATTAGGAGGAGAACATCACCAGACAGACATTTAAATTGTTTTATTTAACTAAAACAACAACGTTAAGTATTTCTTCAGCAGCAAACATAATATTTTAACAAAAAAGCATATGGCCCTCGCTTCTCACATTTATCTCCAGACTTCTTCTCCTTGTCCAGATCTATTCCGCCCCCAACAATCTTCTATTCATTGAACTTTTTGAAAGTTTTCACTTTTAGAGAGAGGTAAGGGATTGACTCTGTGTACACAAATTTGCAGAGGGACAATAGAGTTGAGGTCTGTTATTTATCACCTCTATATATTTATTTATTTATTTTCAAACATTTTTGCTGTTAACAAGCATGTTACCTCTGGAGACACAAATCCAGTTTGAGAACTGCAAAACTAAGCATCTCTGATGGTATCTTCTAGACTGAGCACTGAGTCCCATTGGGTAGATAGAAAGATTAACCTAAATAATCTATACAGAAGCCTGTGGAACCCCATAGGATTGGGACCCTAATCCATGAACTATGAGAACTCATTTACAAAACTTTTCTTAAACATTACATAAATATATTGTCTCATACTATAGAATTAGAATTTATAATTCCTATTCCATGATGAGCTATAATGTATCTAAATTAAAACTAGCTTTAGATAGTTTTTTTTCCTCAAAGAGCATTTTATCAAAAAAATCCAATTTAAATTTTAAAAATCCGATTTTTTGATTTTTTTTAAAAAATCATTGATTTTTATCCACCCTGACAGCGGGGCGTGGTGTGGGGGGAAAGGATTGGTCCCCAGATGGAGCAAGGCAGGGGCCAGGGGCAAGATGAGCACAGTGGGGCATGGTGGGAGGCAGGAGCGGCGCCAGGGTTTTTGGCGCCCTAGGTGGGGGTCCTTCCGCGCTCCCGGTCGTCGTCGGCAATTCTGCGGCGGAGGGGTCCTTCCGCGCTCCCGGTCTTCGGGGCACTTCGGCGGCGGGTCCCGGAGGAGTGAAGGACCCGCCACAGAATTGCCGCCAAAGACCCGGAGCGCAGAAGGACCCCCTGCTGCCAAATTGTTGCGTGCCCCCCAAAATGCCGCCCCCCAAATCCTGGCGCGGTCGCCTAAATGGAAGTGCCAGCCCTGATGGGAGGATTAGTTCTTGCTGACTGGAGCAAGGCAGGGGCCGGGGGCAAAAGCACAGCTGGGCAGGAGCTAGGGTTGGTCCCTGGAGCAAGGAAGGGGCTGGGGGTAAACTGCAAGTGCAGCAGGGCTGGGAAGGGGGTAAACAGGATTCCCCCCCATCCCTGCCCACATAGAGTGGGTACCTACCTTCTCCCTGATTCTAGCCCATTCTCTTCATCTCTCTCTGCACTGAGCTGCCCCTCCTCCAGTGTGATGAAGTTGGAATGTTCTTAATGTTTTCTCTGAATACTGTGTTGGTGCCTCAGTTTCCCCTATGCATTTCTTAAGTATCTAGGTGGTGGGATAAGGTTGTGTGATTGTTGCAGAGCCCTAGGCAGGTGTGATGCTGTCTGCACAGAGAATGGCTGACAGGGGTGCAGAGTCTGGCCAGGAGTTAGGATGAGGGACGGGGCTCAGGGTTGGGGCAGGAGGTTGGGGTGTGGAGTGCTTACCTGGGGCAGCTCCTGTTTGGTGCAAGGGGTGCATGTGGGAATGTGGGGGGGTGCAGAATTCAGGGCATGGTGGTGCAGGAGTCAGGGCAGAGGGCTGGGAGTGTGAGGGTGCTCCCAGCCCCCTGCCCTGAGTGGTATGCCTCGATTCCACCCCCTTCCCCAAGGCCCCACCCCTGCCTCTTCTCTGCCACCTCCCCAGAGCGGCAAACGTGCTGCAGCCCCGCTCCTCCCCCTCCCTCGCACCAGCGAACAGCTGTTCGGCAGCGGGGGAAGCGCTGGGAGGGAGAGGGAGGGGGCAGGAACGCAGCACGCTCTGGGGAAGAGGCGGAGCCTGCCCTGCAACAGGAGCCGGCAGGACCAAGCTTCTGCCCGCTGTCCCCCTCATGAGAGAGTGGGGGGAGGAGAAGAGCAGGCCAGGCCGGGGCCCCTTTGGAGCGTGGACTGGCACCATGGTAAACCTGGTACTGGAATCTCCACCTGTGACATACCAGGGTACAATCCAGACTAATGAGCAGCTGTGTCACCCCTGCCCTGCAATCTTGGGTGCCTTACAATGCCTTGCTGAAGTAGCTCCAACCTGGACCACTCACAAACAGCCTTCCAGCATGCAAACCACACCCAGAGTGTCTACATGTACCTGCACCCTGCCAGACACACTTCTTAGGTCAGGTTCCCTTTTCCCAGCGCCCAATGAATGCTTCTTTTGTCGCTTCAGGTACCATGAATGCGATGGGTAGGAAGAGAGAGGGGTGCCTTAGGGTGTTTGTCCCTCCTTTTTATAGTTTCAGTTCCCTTCTTGAAAAACATTTCCAGCTGGGCACCAGGTTTAGGAAGATGAATAAGCTATACCAGTATTAGACATTTTTATAAGGTTATAGCTGTGTCCACACTAGGGCTTGTTGTAGTTTATTGGTTTAAAAAAACAACAAACCACACCCTTTACCGATGTACATATCCTGGTATAACAATGTAGTGTAGACCAGCCCTTAAACACACTATTATCTAGACTAGGAAAGACTGTGTGTGTGATAGTTAGCTACTTCGAGGTAGCAAACCTATTTGAAAAAACAATTTGAAACACCACATGGCATCTATTGTAGACATTGTTTAACACCTTTAAACTTAGGTTAGTTGGTCCAAGTTGACCCCAGGCTCAGAGATCTGACATCCCCAAAATCTGGCCTATTCATTGACTTATAATTTGCCTAGAATGCTTTTTCCCTGACAGATGCTCTATACTGCAGTGAAAGATAATGGAACAATGTGTTCTCTCTGTTTACCTGCTGGGGGAACTCATAGTTACAGATCCTGTAGTCTCAAATCTTTGGTACTTTAGTGCACTGTGCAATAGTGCTTTGTTCGAAAGTACTTATAGCCCTCTGTAGACTTTAATAGTGACTCTTCTCTTGTACACTGGAAACAGGCATCCACTACTTCAGCTCATTTTCTCTCCACAGATCTGTAGAGAAATTTCCTGGTGTCCAGTGTGATTACTTTATTGTTTAAATTACTTCTTACTTGTTAAGGTGACACGGGACCAGGGGAACGAGGGGCATTGCCTATAATTACACCTCCGCACCTCTATAACTGAATCCACAGTAGTGGAGTTTTGCTGCTTTACTATACCTGTATAGTTAAAATAGCAAATCTAGGACTTAGATGAAGAAGTTGGGCTTGCCAAACTGACTGGAGCTGCCAGACCTTTTGATGAGATTTACTCCTTGCTAACTGACACACTGAGGGGAACTTCCTCCCATTGGTCTGCTAAAAGGAGAAATAGTTTAACTGTTTGTGTTTTTCCCCCTACCCAGTCACTGGCAAAATGTATGAATACAATTCAAAATCTGGCGCCCGAAGATGGAAAGATACAAAGGAGTCAGTGGAGCCAGGAATAAAGGATCCGCTTGCACAGGTAATTTCAACTGTCCCAGCAAACAGCAGTGAAGGGAAAGACAGAATGAGGACTGCAAGCAAGCAAGAAGCTGGAACAACTGGCAGAGAGCTGACAGCAGAGAATAACATGGCAACAAAGCCCTCAGAAGGGAAGGCAGAAACTTCTAGCTAGGATAGCCTGAAATTACACAAGCCAAAAGATGGAGCTGGGGGCAGGGGATCATCCTCACCAGGCAGGTCACCAGTCCCCTCTCCCAAAATATACCCCCAGTTACAGCCAAAACCAGCCTTAAAGAATATGGTGTGAAGCTTTTGGGAGCCATCCCAAAACCTTCACCCCGTCACTACAACATTAACAGATTCCACAGACAAGAGGGGCTTGTGCTTCTTACTCAATGCCTTTCTTAGTGTGTGGGATGTGGAAAATGGACAATACCATGTAAATTACACCCAAATGTAGGGCCACGTTGTCCCTGCGCCTGTGTGGATGTGTGAACTTGGGAAAAAGAGGGAAGGGTACAATGAGCTTTCCCATTCCCCTGTGTGTCACTTCACATAGGACCAAACCATAAATGCAATCCTCATGCTCCCCACAACACAAAGACTGTTGGCTAATGCGGCTAGAAGTATGAGCCACCCCAAAAAGGTTGGGCGGGAGGTGAGGCCATGGCCACAGAAGGGATGGCACACTCTGTGAGTGTGAGTGTGCATGTGTGTAACCCACACACCTCCTGGGTGTGATGTTCTTTCCCATCTACTGGCACCGTGACCACTTAGAGAGAGAGATTAATGAGTCTGCTCTACAGCCTTAGCTAAGGGGCATATGGCTTTTAGCTCATGCAGTAGCGGCTCATGCATTTAGCGCAAGAGGTCCCCCGTTCAATCCCGTCCGCCGACAACAGTGGTCTGGTGGTGTTACATGCATGCGTGAGAGAGAGATTCAGAAAGCGTTGTCCCTCCCTTCTGCCTCACCCTGTGCCAGTACCCGAAAGGCAGAATTGCACCCAGAATTGCATTAAAATGATGGCGGGTTGGGGATGTAAATGTGAACAAGTTTTTATGAATTAAAGTGGAAACAAGTTTGTGTCTTGATCTGAACTTTTCTCTGCCATGGCGGAGGAGTCCCAAATACAAAAGCCCTGAGCTCATCTAAAAATGCCAGAAAAGCACAAAATGAAGCTGATTATATATATTAAAAAAAAAAAAAAAAGGCTAGGAAACTGAACAAGTTTGTTTCATTGTCCAAACTGAGTGAGCAGCTAAAAGAAAATCATCATCATAAAGAAAGAAATGTAAGTTAGAATTTACACATTCAGTTTAAATAGTCTAGTATTTTGTTGGTAAGAGCTAAGTGCTTTTCACACATGATTTTTATCTGTACCCCATCCTTTGTGACTAAGAAATGAATATATTTTGGAAAATATTTTTGAATGGAAAAATCCCTAGCTTCTTTTATTGTATTAGGTCCTCCATTACAGTTCATAGTTTATTTTGCTTTTGTAACTTTATTACTGTTCAATTTCATCATGTTCTGTGCTTTTTGTATTTTGCACAATCAAGCTGAATATACCCAGAAGAAAAATGATTTCACAATGTATGTTACAATATAACTGGTCTACTGTGATAATGTATGATGTTTATGCTGTGCACAATACTGAAACAGGAAAAAAAGTGTTACATCATTGCAAGAAATTGCTAGTTTGCAAACAAAAATATTTATGAATAATGAATTAATTTTCAGAAATCCTCTGCTCTTTTTTTTTTAAAATACAGTGGGAATGATCTGATCAGCTCAATGGCAGCAGAAAATGTTTGGGCTTCAGTTAGGTGAGGATCTTAAATTCTAATTTTATTTGATCTTAACTTTTCCGGTGTGTCAGTCTGTACCGTGTTATGGGACTACCCTTATTTCAGATCCAAATCTAGTAACAACAGTCTGATTTTCCAGGACTGACTGGGAAAGCACACAAGACTTGATTCAATTCCCTTGCAGTGGAAGAGCTATGACAACTTCATTGGTTGGGTTCCTACTAATTGTAAGGCTGTACCTTGTGGTGTTGCATTAGCACACTGCTTCTGAGGGCCTGGGAGGGGTTTGGCTCATGAACTATTTTATTAGGAAACACCAACTGCAATTGGAAAAGAAGAAAGCAGGGAAAGGCTCTTCAATCATGACAATATTTCACTTAGCAATTAGAAACCCAATTTATCTTTAATAACACAATGCTAGAGATAGGAAAGAGTGATTCACTGTCTTTGCACAGTCTGGGCATGTTACCAGTTACTGTGTCTGTGCTGGTTGTTATAGTGTTGCTTGACCCTTGAGCACCAACATTACTAGTCACCTATTCAGAGCTCCAGTCTATTGTTTGTAGTGGTTTCATGTAAATAAAATACATCCCATTTCTTCTGCATGAGCGGCTTTCCAGAGTAGTAAGAAGTGTTGCAGTAACTGGTACAGGCATTGTAACTTATCTTTTCATCAGCATGGTTCAGAGATATCAGTGACAGGTACACCTGTGGGTAAAGAAACTTCAAAATCTTCATCACGCACAGACATGAATTGCATTATACTTATTATAAGAAGACAGCCTGCACTTTTCAGTATGCCCTTATTGGCATGCCTATGGTGCTCATCACTATAGTTTCTGAATGTCCCGCACATCACCTTTGAAAGGTAGGGAATCATTATCCCCCTTTACATATGGAGAAACTGAGGCACAAATAGCTCCTAGCATCACTCAGAAAGCCTGTGGCAAAGCTGGGGGTAAAACTCAGCTCTCCTGGTGCCTAGTCCGGTGCCTGAACCACATGACTCCTCCATTTTAGGGAGAAAATTGTCAAAAATTATGCTTGCAACAGCAACACGGATGACACCCAGCTCTGTCTTGCTTACCTCCCCCACTAATAGAACCATCACCCATATACCCCATTGCCTAGATAAGCAACTGCATGAAAAGCAGCAGACTGAAACTTGGTTCGAGTGAGACAGAATTGTGTTGGTGGGAAGCCATAAATGTTTTGAAGGTTTAGTCACCAAAACAGCAGCTCCCCCTTTTTAGAGATTCCCCAAATAGTCAAAGCTTGGGGTTCTGCTTGACCCTCCACTGCTATTGGAAACTACAAGCTATGGCTCCCGGGACTCCTCCTGCCATCTGAGGTTGGTTTGAGGTTTGGCCCCATACTGCTGGGCCATGACTTGGGCACAGTGGAAGGCCTGCCTTTGTGAGTTCCATGCAGCTCACTGTATGTGGGAACGAGTGAACTGACCATAATGCTCCAACTGCTCTAGAATACAGCATCCTTAGCCACCATGGTTGCTGAACATACCTCCTCCCAGTACTCTGCTCACTACACTGGCTCCACATAGAACACTCCATAGACACTTCAACTTGGTCCTCATCTTTAAGGACTTCCATGACCATGGACCAAGCTACATAAAAATGCCTCGGGAACCCCAAGTTCCTTCAGGAGCTAAGTTTCATTGGGATTATGAAATTGTCAACCAAGGGAACAGAGCTTTTTCCAGCAGCTGGCCCAGTGCTATGGAACTCCCTCCCTGCTGGGAGGAGTTGAGAATGACCATGGGTCTCCCCACTTTCAGGAAAAAAATGGAAAATCCACTTCTCTTGCCTATCTTTGCCACAGCAAAAGTTCTAAGGCTAAGGCAGTAGAATGAAGAGAAGAGGTATACACCTTAATAATATACAATACACTATGTAATAAAGCTTCTAGCCACATTTTGGGGAGGAGGAAGACATCTAGTCTACATGTTGGACTAATCCTCGTATTCTATTTGGGAGGCATTCGGATATTACAGAGCCAATGACTGGAAGCTAAAGCTAGACAAACAAACTAGGATTAAAGTGCAATTTTTTAACAGTGACATTAATTAATGATTGGAGCAATTTACTTCAGGATGTGACAGATTTTTCATCACTCAAAGTCTTTAAATCAAGAGTGTGTCTCTTTCTAGAAGATATACTCTAGCTCAACCACAAGTTATGGGCTTGCTGTGGGAATTACTGGTTGAAATTCTATGGCCTGTGCTGTGCAGGATGTCAATTTAGATTATTGTAATTGCCGCTTTTGACCTTACACATTTATTAATATACACAGTGATAGATATGGTATAAGCGGGTGGAGGGAAGCTTCTACCACAATTTATTTCTGACAGATACCATTGATTGCAGCTACAAGACATTACAGTGAGAAGAAGTGGGATCTAATGGCTAGAGTAGTGGGAAATGGGAGTCAGAGCTCCTGACCAGTGATTTACTGTGATCATGCACAAGCTCTGATCCAACACCCACTGAAATCAATGAGAGTCTTGCTATTTTATTACAATAATTTTGCACTGGGCTTTGAGTCATTGTGCCTCTGTTTCCTGATCTCCAAGCTAAGTATGGTGATATCTTACAGGAATATTGTGTGGTTTAATTCATGTCGCTGAAGTGCTTTGAGAACTTTGGATTAAACTTGTTATATAAGTTGCAAATGTTGTTCTAATAAGAGCACAAATTAGTTCTCCTGATGAGGATTTACAGTTTGTTTGTGGTCATCTTAGCAGATTTTTTGGTCTTTTATAACCCATAAATACTTCACTGTCATGGTTAATGCAAATATTATTTATAATACAAACATGATAAATCTCAGCTTGCTGCTGGCCAAATAACTATAATTTTCAAGGAATGCAAAAATGCCTTTACTGTTTTTGTCCATGGTCTGTTTGAAATGTGTCTGGCCATAGTAGTCTACTCAGAAGTGACCTTTTGGACCTCATAGCTAGTGTTATTTATTTGCTGATCTTAAAAAAAAAAAAAAAAAAAAAAAATGATGATGATCACATTAACTACCTTGCCCGCTTGCCAAATACTCCCAGCTGGAGTACTGTGTCCAATTCTGGGCACCGCCGTTAAGGAAGGATGTGGACAAATTGGAGACAGTCTAGAGACGAGCAACAAAAATGCTAAAAGCTCTAGAAAACCTCACCTATGAAGAAAGGTTGAAAACAATTGGGCATGTTTAGTCTTGAGAAAAGAAGATTGAGGGGAAACCTGATAACAGTCTATTAGTATCTTAAGGGCTGTTATAAAAAGGACAGTGATCAATTGTTCTCCATGTCCATTGAATATAGGACAAGAAGTAATGAGCTTAATTGCAGGTAGGGAGATTTAGGTTGGATATTAGGAAAAACTTTCTAACTATAAGGGGGGATATGATAGAGGTATGATCATGAGTGATGTGGAGAAAGTGAATAAGGAAAAGTTATTTACTTGTTCCCATAATATAAGAACTAGGGGCCTCCAAATGAAATTAATGGGCAGCAGGTTTAAAACAAATAAAAGGAAGTTTTTCTTCACACAGCGCATAGTCAACCTGTGGAATTCTTTGCCTGAGGAGGTTGTGAAGGCAGGACTATAACAGGTTTTAAAAGAGAACTAGATAAATTCATGGAGGTTAAGTCCATTAATGGCTATTAGTCAGGATGGGTAAGGAATGGTGTCCCTAGACTCAGTTTGTCAGAGGGTGGAGATGGATGGCAGGAGAGAGATCACTTGATCATTACCTGTTAGGTTCACTCCCTCTGGGGCACCCTGGCATTGGCCACTGTCGGTAGACAGGATACTGGGCTGAATGGACCTTTGGTCTGACCCAGTACGGCAATTCTTATAAGGCTAGTTAAGCTCTGGAATAGGCTTCCAAGGGAGGTTGTGAAATCCTGGTCATTGGAAGCTTTTAAAAACAAGTTGGAAAAACACCTGTTAGGGATGGTCTGGGTTTACTTGGTCCTGCAAAAGTACAGGGGAGTGGTCTTGGTGACTTCTTGAGGTCCCTTCAGCCCTACGTCTATGATTCTATGATTTAATCAGCAATAGTCATTTTGTTTCTCTGTCTGCAATTTTAAATGTCCTTTTAAGAACAAATATGTAGCTCTCTTTGCCAAAAAGCAGATTAATTAGTGTTTGTGATGTGCAATACATTCTTATGAGTGGCAGAATACAGAGTCAGTGCTGACCTGGGGTTAGAGCACAGGCCCAGCTATCAGGATTATTGATGTTACTGTAGGATTGTTGGGCAAGTCATTTTAACCTCACTGAAGTTCAGCTTGCCCTTCCATAAAATGGTCAGGGGACCTACTTCATAGAAGGAAGGCCACATTTGAAAAGCACAATGGTCTGGCTCCACAAAAGGGACGTACCCATGGCAATGCTCAGCATCTAGAAAGTCACAGGAACACCATCCCCAAAGCCTGAGTTAAGTGCCTAGGCTCCCTATTTAGGAGAGATAGGTACCTACGAATGTGATCCACAAAAGCCAGCATGCTAAGTGGGGAGCTGCCTAAACTAGCCCATGGGAGATGCCAACCAGAGGGGTGTGTCATAAGCTCTGTCCTCTCTGAGATTGGAGCCAAAGTCGAGGCTTCAGGGAGGTGCATATCTCTGCTTAGTGATCCACAGCCAGGATGCCCCCTCCTGGAGTGAGTCAGCTAAGTCATTTCTTGTGAGTAGGAGCAAGGTGCCTGCCTCACTCTACAATAAAGGGCCGGAGGAGGAACCCACCTCATAAACGTTTAGTCCAGCAGACAGATGATTCAGCTGGCATACAGGAGACCCAGTTTCAAGAACAGGGATCTCTCACCTCTCAGAGGGTTGCTTTCACCCCTGAGCTATGAAATAGTCTGATGTGGGGTTCCCACACCCATCTGGGATGCTCCAGCCAATGGCCACTACTCGTATGCTCCTTCCACTGTTAATTGACCCAGCGAACACTGATGTTTAAAATCAGACCTGAGTCCCAAATTAAGTTACTGGAATCAAGAGAGGCTGATATTTGCCAACATATTCTTGTCAAGGCCGTACTCCACTTGAAGAGTTTTGTTTATTTCCCCAATACCTTTCAGTAGACTATAGCTGGAGATAATCAGATGGTTGCTAAGGCAATATTTACACTAGGAACACCTTACTGGTGTACTAAACTGGCAATGCTTCTACTGCGGGTGTGCTTTGTACCAGCAGAGCGAAACCACCCCCATGAGAGAAACAGGTTGTACTGGTAAATGTGCAGTTTCTACGCTAAGGACATTTGCTGGTCCACCTGTCAGAGAACAAACTTCTTTACACCCCGGACCAACAGCTATGCCAGCAGATGGCTGTAGTGTAGACACAGCGGGTGTTTTAATGTAATGGTATAGCAGTGTATTTAATGAGGAACATTGCAAGTCTCCCCCCCTACCCCCCAAAAAGCCACCCCCAAACAAAACCCAAAGCCACATTCTGCCATTGAAACAACCTCAGACAGGAGATGGAAAATGCATTTCTGACTTACCTGTCTCTATTATAGCATAACATGGTAGCACTATTAGCCCTGTTAAAATGATGGGATCATGCATGCTGTATTAATGTACTACTGTATTCTCATTTATATTCCTCAGAAGTTATTTCAAATGCTGTTGTATGTGGCGCAGAGACGTATTGCAAAATGATGTTCGGGATCTTACATAGCCCTATACTTAATACCTTCCACTTCTATAGCACGTTTGATACAAGGATCTCAAAGCATGTTACAAGCTTTGATTAATCAGTTACAACACAATTGTGATGACCAGGCATCTGGCCAATATGTTGCATACACAGCTAATCCACACAAAACCATAGCTGTATTATTATTACCATAATTGCTGGAACTAGCAGTGCAAGGGGAGAGGGGGTGCTACCACACCTCCTGGCTTGAAGTGGTTTCCATTATATACGGAGTTTACAGTTCAGCTCAATGGCTCTCAGAACCCCCACTATACAAATTGTTCCAGCACCCCTGATTATTAAATCATCCTTTCCCAATCCCACCTCATTTATTTGTTTCGTCCACTTTTTACACCTGTTTTAACCAAGATTATAAGCTGGCAGAGGCAGAGACGGCCTTTTACTGCATGTCTGTACAGCTCCCCGATTGAGTGCCTCTGAAATACAAATATTAATGATAACCATGAGGCAGGTTAGTCTCATGAACTGCATTTTACAAATAGGGAAATTGAGACACAGATTGTCTAAGCTCAAGGGCATAAAGCAAGTGACTGGCAGTGTCAGAAATAGAACCCAGGACTCCGGATCATGGCAGCTCTAGTCTTTACATAGGGGTTGTCCAGAGAGCGGCTTCTCTCACAGTGGTGAGGCATCGGTCATTCTTCAAGCAGTGATACTTCCTATTCCGTGTGGCTTAGCCATGGCTCTTTTCGGGTAGGGTTTCTGGAGGTTTTTTTGACCAACCAAACTAAAAATCTTTTTTGCTCCTGTGTAGCTGTTTCCTTTGTTGGGTGTTTCTTGAGGATAAATACAACCATGGTCAAATCTGATGAGGACACTAGAACTACAGGGAAAGCCAACATGAGCACAAGTCATTTAAGACCAAAGGTTAGGTTTTGATATCAAGAAGGGTACCACTAAAGCTGCTCTGAATAAAAACGTGCGAGTTTTTTTGTTTGTTTTTTAAGAGAGTACATTTCAGTTCAAACAGTTCCCTCGCCTCCCAGAGCTTAACATTCCCTGGTGGTAGGAACAACTTCTATCTGCAGCACTGTGCTAGCATATGGGAACAGGCCACGGGGATATGACATTGAATATAGACTGACTCAGCTAGGTTTGCTGTCCTAGAAGAGTCAAGTGCAAAATTAAACATACTGCATAAATGGAAGAAATCTTAAATACCCTAGTTTAGGCCAAGATTTTCAAAGCCAGATGGGGAACTTGGGAAATTAACGGGAAACGGACATCTATATCCCCTTGGTGGCTTTGACAATCTCAAGACTTAGTCCAAGGGCCAGATTCCACCAGTGGAACTTTGGCAGAAGGCACCCAGTGGAGGAAAGTCCATTTGGGGAGAGTGTCACAGTACCAACCCCATAGCATTTTCTCCCAGAGTGGACTCCTGGCTCCTAATGGAGCTGTCCATGGATGCACTGATGTGCAAACTACAAACCACCCATATGTACCTGGCATAGAGGTGTGTGGCGGGGGGGGGGGGGGGGGGCGGGAGAGGGGGGAGGGAGATTCAAGCCTTAAGTTATTAGTAACACAGGGAAGTGTAATTCACCTCTGTGCAGAGCTTCAGCCCAATGTCCATGCACACTTTGAGTACCATTTCACATTCCAATATATGGAGCCTGGGCCTTGGGCTGGCCCTCTCCACATGGGTGAGTTTCATCTACAAGACATTACTTTGCCCAAAACCAGATTTTTATTTCCCACCCCCTCTTGATCATGTCCCTTTAGGTGTCCCCACCTTTTCCCACCCATGGCTCACACCACCTTCTCCCCCGCCCCCCCAACACTATATCCTGTAATCCTTTGCACTGTTTCAGCCAAACACATACACACAGGCCAACCTCAATTCCTTAAACTTTTGAAGGAAGTATTTCACCACAGCCTTTGGGCTAGCAGGCCTTTTTTACGGTTTGGCCGGACCCTAAGATGTGCTGAGCTCCTCTGTAGCTTCCTTTGTGGTCTGTGGGAGTTTCAGTTACCCAGGTCCTTTCAGGATCAGGCTCTTCGTCCATGTCCCACAGATTGGTTCCCATCCCCACATTTTAAAGGTTCATTTTCCAAGTTCTTGTTCCAAGCAGTAGATGGACTTTTCTGAGTGAATTGTAAAGAAAAAGTCTTCTTATTTAGAAAGCAGAGAGGCTTTAAATGCCACAGCAGCATCACCTGGTGAACTGTGATCTCAGAATGTATTGTCTTTGTGGTTACAAATGTGCCAGATGAGAGCCTGGAAGGAACGGATGTACCTCACTCTGTACTTCAATCTAAAAGCACATTTATCCTGCCGCATCTAAGCAGGCACCAAATGCTTCATAATAGAACTACCCAACAACCTCAGGGAAAGCAGGTAAATGTTACCAGCAGATTCATCTCGTCCTGTGTGCATTGCTGCACTCATTCCCTTCTCGAGAACGTACTGCTCTTTGAAGCAGAAGGGGAGGAAATAGAATGATCTTTACAATTTTCAAGGGAAGTAACCCTGTGGTTTGAGTCATAGCATTTCTCAGGAATTAACAATTCATAGCCCAAGGGTGCCCATGGTACTGCCAGAGATATGAGACGTGCTGATGGAAAAACGACTGGCAAGAGCCCACAAATACTGGGTTGTTTTAAGTTTTATGGAACAATGGTGACCCCCAGTGGTACATCAGGTTAATAATGGAAGAAACTGATCAGTCATTTTTTTATGTAAAAAAGGAGATTGTGTAGATATAAAATTAGATATGGAAGGCATGCCAAGTGTAACACATTCTCTTGAGAGGTAACCCAATGAGAGAGAGAGAGAGAGAGGCTAAGGTGTGCATGTGATAGTGGGAGAGAGGCAGTAAGTGATGAATATGTAGGGTCATCATGCTTTCCATGGCTATCATGTGAGCTGAAATCTCTAGAATCATGCTCTTAAAAAAAGCTGGGGAAAATGAAGGGGCTTTGGATACCAAGAGATGGCAGCCAGTAGAACAGAGTCTTTCTTTGCCTTCTGTGAACTGGTGATCCCATTAGCTACCTCAGAATAAACTGAGTTACCTTCACTAATGTGATATAGCAAGTGTTTATATTTCTCTCCACTTTCTATTAAGCTTTCCAATTAATCAGACCTAATCAAATCCTTCCTTAAATCGGATACAGACTATAGGCCTGATTTCCTCCTATGTTCCACCAATTAATTATTTATCATTTGTGTAAAGTAGGTGTAAAACTCTACCGGGCCAGCATGGAAGTGTTCCACACCCAATTTTCACAGGGTTAAAAGACTAAGGTCTACACTACAGAGTTTTGTCCACAAAAGTTATGCTGCTTTAATTAAACTGCTGTTGCATATCCACACTACTTTCCTTGTGTCGGCAAAGCACATCCACACGAGCAGCTCTTGCATCAATACAGAGAGCAGTGCATTGTGAGTAGCTATCCCATGGTTCAACTGGCCACAGGCTGCTTTGGGAAGGGTTTGCAATGCCTCCTGGGGAAGGTACAGCATCAGGTTTCTCAATCCGGTCATTCCAGGGGCATCCTACCAGATTGCCAGCTGGTTTTCAACTGAAGTGTATGTGGGGGGGAGAAGGGGGAGAGTGTGTGAGTGTGTGTGTGGATGGGGGGGGGGGGAAGATACAGAAACAGTGTGTGTGTGTTGGGGAAATGTGTGAGAGATTGTGTGTGGGGGGGGGGTGAGAGAGAGAGAGAGAGAGAGAGTGTGCGCGCGCGTGCGCACACCTACGGAGAAAAGCCCATATCCCCATCACTTGACTTCAGTTTGTGGCACTGCACACAATTCTCAGTTAATTAAAATTCTGGTAAGTAAAAATCCTTACTCAGATGATCTAGGTCCAGATCCCGAGTTCACTGAAGGTAATGGGAGTCTTTCCAAGGGCTTTGGATCAGGCCCTAAACCAGGCTTGCCAGTCAGCTCTTGTTCTTATTCCAGGAATGTGGGGACACATTAGTGGTTTAGGGCCTAATTCACTATTGCCCTGAAACCTTGTGTAGTAGGGTTACCATATCTATCAAATAAAAAAAAGAGGACCCTCCACAGGCCCTGGCCCCGCCCATTTCTCCACCCCCCCAGCCCCACCCCAACTCCGCCCCTTCCCTGCCCTAACTCCGCCCCCTCCTCCCTCCCACTCCCAGCCACGCGGAAAGGGCTGCCCAAGCGCTACCGGCTTCACGGTTTGCCGGGCAGCCTCCAGACCCTGCGCCCCCGGCCGGCGCTTCCCCAGCGCAGCTGGAGCCCAGGAGGGGAAGCGCCCAGCTGGGGGTGCAGGGTCTGGGGGCTGCCCGGCAAACTGTGAAGCCGGTAGCGCTTGGGCTTCGGGCAGCCCCCTTGCCTCCGGACCCTGCGCCCCCAGCCGGGCACTTCCCCTCCCGGGCTCCGCCGCGGCTGGAGGCTCTGCTCCTCCCCTGACTCTTCGGCTCTGTTTAAGAGCCGAGCTGCCCAAGCCAGCGCTACCGGCTTCGGGCAGCCCCCATGCCTCCGGACCCTGCGCCGCCGGAGCCCGGGAGGGGAAGTGCCCTGCCGGCGGCTGAGGTCCGGAGGCAAGGGGGCTGCCTGAAGCCCATAGCGCTCGGGCAGCTCGGCTCTTAAACAGAGCCGCCATTTTCCCGGACATGTTTGGCTTTTTGGCAATTCCCCCCGGACGGGGGTTTGAGTGCCGAAAAGCCGGACGTGTCCGGGAAAAAGAGGACATATGGTAACCCTATTGTGTAGCCACTTACACTAGTGCAAAGAATGTGTAAAATATTACACAATCTGAATGAGTGTGTTTTACACTTGATTTGCACTGGTGTGAGTGCACAAGGTGCATGGCCACTGCTGCAGTGAATCAGCTTCTCAGAATTTAAAATGGTTTCAATGCCACCCTAATCTGTGGAAATACAGTTTTACCTTCAGCAGCAACTCTTAGCTTTGCTGGGTAAATTTAGCCACTTGACAACATCCTTAGTTCCAGAGGAGAAGAAACCTGGCAGCAGTTTACACTGTATTAATAAATCTTTGTTAAGAAATAAGATTTCATCTGAAGTGATAGATATAATTGTGTGTGTGTGTGTGTGTGTGTGTGTGTGTGTGTGTGTGTGTGTGTGTGTGTGTGTGTGTGAGAGAGAGTGAGAGAGAAAGGAATAAAAGCACTGAAAGCAAGTCTCACTACATTAATATAGACATAGGAATATCTGCACATGGGGGTGGGCACTCATACAATGTCAGAAGCAAGCTGGAGCAAAGGCAGATATGCTCAGAGATTTCTCACACAGCCTGGGCTGAATTAATAGTGACATCACTCGGTTGTGGGAGGATCATGCACTATTGTTGAATCGGGAAAGGGAATAACAGTACTAGGGCATTCCAGTTTCTCTCCACAACTATCAGTATAAACTTATCCACTCAGCAAAATAGGAAAGCAGCCACACATCCTTCAGCATGGACTCAGTCTTAATTAATTCTGCAGAGTCTTACCTTGTTGCCTGGCAGATTATGTATCTTTTAACTCGCTGTAGCAGTAGAGCATTACACATGGTGTCAGCCATATTACAGACAAGGAGCTTGATTTTCCATAGCACTGTACCTCACACAGTCATTTATGCTGATGAAATGTGGCTGTAAAATCTGCCATTCTGCTTTGGTAACATACTGCACCCACTTTACAATCACTGTAAATATCTGCACATGGTGGGGGACACTGGTGCATTAGGTTCAAGGTCCATGGAAGAAAAAAGCCACAGAATCCACTCTGTTTGCAGAGACCCTGCAACTACCTACAGCTGAGGAGGTAATTAGCCCACATGCTAAAAAGCAGACAGCTGCAGTGAAGTTATAGATTTTAAAAATTCAGATTAAATGCACAAAACTGGACTATTGGCTCATACCTGCCTCTTCCTTATTAGGTAAATAAGGATCACATGTTGGTGGGCATCAACAGCAATGATTTCCTGCACTTACAGGCGTTCCTCTCAGGAGTTATTATTATTTGTATTATCATAATGCCAAGATGCCTCAGTCATGGACAAGGACTCCCATTGTGCTACGGGCTGTACAAACACCAGGTCAATTAATAGGAGGAGGATACTTTGCTCCCCACTGTGGTTAGATGTGTCTTGAAAGGACTATCACATTGTGGACACTACGGGAAACATAATCAGGAGTTCAGACCTGAACTTTTCCATAGTTCAAAGGGGCTCATCTCTGTGGTTCTGCATTGAATCCATTATTAGTGTGTTACTTCCTCATCTCTTCTCAGAACTTTACGTTTTGTTTCAGGGAATTCTTTCCTGTTATCTAGTTTGATATGCATTAAAGTGAAATGTGCAGTTTAATAATGTGCTGTTTTCATGATGCAAAATGTGTGTTATTCCAGTGAGACTATTAACTACTTCACATCTGTGCAAGTTCCTAAGCCAATGCTGGTCCTTCTGAACTGTGTAGCTTCTGTTGTACAACAGTATAATAGATGTTTGTGTAAGAACATGACTATTTTAATTTGAAGTCATAATAGCATCTTTTTGTACAGCTCAGACCACTAAACTGCCTGTCAGATTTGCACAAATCCGATAGTCAGAGGCCTATCAGATTTGCTCAGGCAGGGAGTTCCATGCATAACATTTCTTCTGATGGAGCTAAACCAGAATGTCTGGTTTAATAAGGATGTTCCTGATGAAAAACTCTTATTCAAAGCAAGCTTATAGACAAAGGAGACACTGCACAGCATCAGACAATATGGTTTTTTTTCCAGCTACTTGGTATGTTTCCTTTACTGCTTTCCCAGTTACATGCTTTGCTTGAACTAGAATATTTAAGGCCAGATCCTCAGCGGGCATCAATCCATCAGTGGAGCCATGCCAATTGACACTAGCTGAGAATCTGGCCCTTAATATTTAATGACAAAATCATCTTCGTGCAGCCTGGTACATCCACCCAACAAAGCCATGTATGAGTGGTTTCCACTGATTTACCACAGAAGGAAATGTGTGCTTTTGAAGCTGTGGAGGGATGAGTGGTGGCTTCAAATGATCCCGCAGATCTTCCTTGGTCATAACAAAAAGCACCAGCAACTATATAGGGAATTTTTAGAATCTCACGGATACAAATATAAAAAAAGAAGAGAAGCCATTTATCCTGGCAGATACAGAGACCGTGTGAAATGCAATCAAAATGAGCCATAAAAATTGCAAAAGCAATTGGCAGTTGCCCTGTGCCTTGTGCAGTCATCTACACCAGTACAGAGAGAGAGTACAATTCTGCTGTTCTGATTTAGACCCAGGTGACCACACCAGGTGCGGGGGAACAGTGAATCAGGCTCTGTCTCGGCCCATTTCTACCCAAGCCTCCTGTACCTGGGGATGTGTGCGATGCCCCCTTTCTATAGGAAATGGGTTCTTCTGGAATGTAATAATTTTGTTTCTCTCTTGCAGCAGGAGATCCCTCTATGTTACACATCAGAGCAGTCTCAAAAGGGGTCAGAGGCCCTGACTGGAGGACTCTTTCAAAAAACTGCAGCCCATGCAACGCTCTGCTAGTTCGGGGTTTGAAATGGAAATGCAACTAGCCCCGTTTAGTGTACAACTCTTTTGGGTTCCATAATCCTGTTGTTGAAATTAGAAACAAAGCCTTTTGTTATCCCCAGATGAGTACAAAGGGTTTAAAACAGTGTTTCCTGGCTCTGGATGGATTTCATAATGAAACCTGTGATGTATAGCAAAACTTCTGGGTAGAAAGAGCCCTGATGAGTTCTGCCAAACCCTTTGGAACTGGCACCCCATCCAATGAACTGAAAGAAACGTGCTATTTCAGAATAGAACTCAGAAATCTTGACTCCTAGTTTCCTGTTATAACCATTAGAACACATACGTGTGTGTGTGTGTGTGTATATTTTACCAATGACATTGAAATATACTTGATACAGTAAAAATGAAAGGTGTTACCTATTCCCTAGGGTTGGTTTTGAGATTTGAAGGAACCTGCATACTGCTCCACACCAATCTCCCTTTCTTCCAAAGTGTTTTCATACCTCAGATCTTCTGTTTCACTCTTTTAAAGGTGCTTAATAAGCATTAGTTCCCTTACATGACGATTCACTAGAGGAAGCTGGAACAAAGGTGATGAGCAAGAGGATTTTCACCCTCCTGACCAAAAAAAAAGGTAATTCCCTTCTCTTCATGTGTCATTATATAATGCCTGCATCTGAAGAAATGGGTTTTTTACTCACAAAAGCTTATGCCCAAATATATCTGTTAGTCTTTAAGGTGCCTCCGGACTCCTTGTTGTTGGTTTGTTTGTTTTTTAAAAGAAGCCTCCCTACCCTGACAGATGCTGGAGAAATTGCTGCCAGCTAGAGATACCCTATGCTGAGAGAATCTCACCTAGAGCGATCTGGCAGCTTTCCAGCTCTTTTGTTCTGTCAGAATGATACAATCGGGCCCTCTATACATTTCCTATTAGTTTCAGTGCTTCTTGTGCAGTCAGAAAAAAAAGCTATTCAGCCAGTGGAGGGTCCTTTTAACAAGTGCGTAAACAAGACACAAAAACATTTCACAGCTGCCAGCACAAAGGTGATGTAACTTCAAAGGCAAAATGACAAGGACTGGCTTCCCACCACCTGTGAGCTTCCTGGGCAAATGAGGGCAGTTCCTTTTCCATCCAGCAACCCTCCAGAGGCTGACTGCTACTGTGGCATGATGCCTTGAATTCTTCCTCCTCAATTTGCAGGACTCCTCCAGAGAGCCAGTGCAAGCAGGGGAACAGAAAGCCATGGAAAGCTAAGCAGCTGATGTTTATTCTGGGAAGGAGAGAGTGACTCAGATCCACTTACCCCTGTTATATAAGAGCCTCTGTTAAAACTTGTCTTACTTACCCTGGAATAGATGTCACACGGAGCAGACTTCATTGCAGCTGAGAGTCAAAATCTGTGGGAGCTGTGACCTATTGACATTTAGTTGTATTAAACTTCTTGTGTCCTGAAGTAATTAGTTTAAAAATGAACTGGTTTTCTTACAAATAAAATAAGCAACTTAGGCAGTTGAATTACTTGGTGCCAGGGATTCCTTGACAATGTGCATTTGTATTTAGCAGTTAATGTTTGAGGCCAAAAGAACATTTATTAAAAAAAAAAAAAAATTATAATCAAATATTTGGCAGTGAGCTTTTAAATCTAATAAAGATACTCCAAGCTGTACCTAACACCATATAAGCATCCAAGAGTATACTGTAATATACACATTTACATTTTTTTAAAATTTAAAAAAAATTTTTTTTAAATATTTATTATTTCACTTTGTCACAACCCACTAATTACAGCTAGGTTGTGGGCACTTAGTGAAAATCCATTTATTTTACAAAAAATAAATAAATAATTTAAGCCTTTTCCTCTACTGTTTTGTCTGTCCATCTTTCAGCATGCAAACTCTTTGGAACATGCCTTCTCTTATATTTGAAAAGTACCCACCTAATGGTGAGTGCTACTGACAAACAACAGTAGTGACTCTTTAGGGAACCATTTTAAAACAGAGTTACAGCAAGTTGCTTTCCCATATTTCATTACAGGGAAAGAATCAACACTGGACAACACTCAGGCTAGGTCTACTCTATGGGGCAGGGGGGTCGACCTAAGATACGCAACTTCAGCTACGTGAATAGCGTAGCTGAAGTTGCGTATTTTAGGTCAACTTACCTGGCTGTGAGGACGGCAGCGAGTTGACCGCTGCCATGCCGCCATCAACTCCGCTTCCGCCTCTTGCCGCGGTGGATTTCCGGAGTCCACGGCGGAGCCATCGGGGATCGATTTTATTGCGTCTTCACTAGATGCAATAAGTCGATCCCCAATAGATCGATTGCTACCCGCCGATCTGGTGGGTAGCAAAGACGGGCCCTCAGCTTAATTCCACCTGCAGGTTATTTCCAAAATGCCAATGCTGCATGCACTAATTTAATAAATTCTACTTCCTTGTGACCAATCCTGTAATCATGCCGATTAGCATTATTGTGAACATTATAGTGAATAGTCCTGTTGAAATCAGTCAAGTTAAGCACACTTAAGCACAGTATAAAATGTTTGCAAGTTTGGGGCCTTGCTGGGTAAATGTTGGGGATTAAATTTAAAGGGACACAGTTGGGGTAAAAACAAAGAATTTAAAAATTTGACTTCACTTTTCACTGTTTATACTATTTGTTTCCTTTGTGCATATCCATCAGTATAAGCAAAAAATATAAAAGTAAATTCTCATTTACCAGCAGAATAATGCACTGCTTAAGGTGTAAAGATGTCAGGGGAATGTTTGTTTTTAAAAAGTTCCCCTTGGAATCTTTTTAAGGTAAATTCATGACAACTTTTCTATTGGTGTTAGGCTTTGATAAGGGAGTTTTTAAAATATAAATATATACAAATAGAGATTTTGGGTTAAAGTTGAAAAAGGATATTTAACCTGCAAACATTTAATGGGTATATATAGAAAAGGTGGTGACAGAACTAAACTTTGGCAGCGAGCCTGAATGAATAATAACAACTGCTGAAAAGTCAAGTCCTTGGCTTAGGTTACTTGACTGTAGGAGTGCTTGATTACTTCAAACGTGGCCCAGTTTGATTTAGAAAAGTGTCTGACTAGGGTTTTCTGCAACTGTGTTGCTACAGTAATTTCCTTTACACTCTGCCCAAGCTTTCATTCACATTCTCCTATATGTAAAGTGGTTTAGATAGGACTATCACCTGTGAAGTATCAGAGAGTGAATAATGAAGGGGAATGGAACCAGGCTTGGGGAGAATGGAGCTGGCACTAGATTAAGTATTGCAAATGGAGAATTAAGTTGTTGGAAGGGGTGAAGTGAGGAAGGAGAAGCCCAACAGCACAGAAATCATATCTCCAAGGAGCTCTTGGGGGCCTGCTGAAGTTAGAGCACTTAAAATAGTGTCCAATTATATTTATAATCAAATATTTGGCAGTGAGCTTTTAATTCTAATAAAGATACTCCAAGCTGTACCTAACACCATATAAGCATCCAAGAGTATACTGTAATATACACATTTTCACATAATTTGCCATGTATTTACGTATCACCGCAATGGCCAGATAACAGTGGTAGTGACAAAGGTGACCTTTTATCTATACTGAACTAGATGGTTGTAACTTTTGGACCTGAACCTTAGCAAAATGATCCATCACCTCTGCATGGGATTACTGTGCCATGCAGGACTGTTGTTCAACCCCACCCACAAACTCCGGCTGAAGCAGAAAGTAGCTTGTCCACTTTATTCCCCACCATCTGTCCTGGCCTCCAGGTGAAAGTTAAAGCATGGGTTTTAACCTGTGAAGTCTGAAATGGGTGGGTCCTGGTGACTTCAAACTGTCTCCATTTGTAATACTGCTGGAGCTGCAATCCGTTAGAGCAGGGGTCCATTAGCTGCACACACTCAGTGCTCGCTAAGAAATAAATTCCACTCATGTAAACTTACCAGAGCCAGTATTTGCAGACTGCTTTGCAGGGCTCATGTAATAGCCCACGTTCCTTGGAGGGAGAGGATGAGGGCTGAATAGATTATACATGTGTGTGTGGCAGGGTGTATAGGATCATGAGGAAAGAGGAGGGGCATTTTAGGACACACTTTTCAATAGGAGTTTCAGACTGCACAGGGCATTTTTTTAAGCATGAACTGAGTACTACCTATACTTTAGTTTGACACTTGCTGCTTTATAATTTAGGCAAGAAACTTTCATTAAGATAGTGTAGTTGTATGTGTGTAATATACAAAATAGCATTAGGTTAAAAGAACATTAAGGCTACAAAGTCAAGCCCTGAAGAGTTAGGAAATGCCAGAATTCAGGGTACCTGAACAATTTTAATTCAGTCCCTTCGTGCTTCTGTATTATGATTAGTCTTTAATTTCATGATCACTTAGTCTCCCCCCCCCCCCCCCCCCCACAGGACCCCTACCTCATTCAGTGCACAGCATGAATAGCTCACTTAATAAGCAGTGATTCAATATTTTGTTTATCCTCATGTTTAATGGGGGGTGTGTGACATGTCTTATTTACTGCACACTATTCAAATTCCACTGTGAAGACAATTATTGATTTTCTGCTGGGCTTCTCTCTGCTGCTTATCCCTATGGTATCTGGGTGCTTCACATTCATCCCTAAACTAGGTTCATACTATACTCTGAAGGAAGCAAGAGTCCAATCTCAGTGTTCCTGGTTCTTTACTCACCCTATCCCAGTTTGTTCTGCAAATACTGGGTCCCAATTAGTAGAGCCCTGTGCGGATACAAAATTTGTATCCGCATCCGCTTCGCAATCCACAAACATGGTCTGTGGAAATAAAGCAAATCTCTGCAGATTTGTGGGGATCTACCAATTAGCTCTCTCCATCCAACCACACTACCCTATCCTGCATTGGCCAAGGTTCTGCTCTTACTGCTACATTCCATCAGGCAGCTTCTTCCTCTACACAGCCAGAGGTAGAATTGTGAGGGAAGTCTGCTCACAGAAGCAAGCAAAATGAGTACATAGACTAAAAGTTACAGCAATCCATGTTTATTAGAGACTGTTCTTGCACCAGTAAACTTTTTTTGCTTTAAAGTCTTTACAGATGGAAAGAGACAATTAAGGCAAGACACAAAGATCAAGAGATGTATGTACCATTACACCTGTCCTGGCTTTGAAAGAAAGAAAGATTATAGAAATATTTGCTGTTTAGAGTGTATAGCCCCAGTAACTGTTTATCATGGTGTCTGCAAACTTAAATATTTAGACATCTTTGTTGGACAATTCACATGGAGAAATAAATGAGGTAACAGTAAGTCAGATGTGTCTGACTACACAAATCTCTCATGGGAAGATTGTCTATTTACCAGGATCAAGATTTGACTATTAAACAAGTGTTAACTAAGACTTGTACATATTAATAAGAGACAACAGCTGGAGATGTCTGTCACTAGGTAGACAACAGTCCTATGCACCTCCCATTGCTCTGTTTGGACTCATTTCCATAAATCAAAAACAATAAGTTTACTGATGGGGGTCAGCGTTAGTGTCTACAGTATCTCTCAAACTTACAACTATGCTTTATAGCTCAGACTTAAACAAAAACACCCCCACCCAACCTAATTTCTTAACTCTTCTATTCCTAAATTATGCCACAGAAGTTTGACTTGCAGCTTTACTAAGTGTTTTTGGAGATTGTCCCAAATTATGCAGTAGTTACAGTGAACATGTAAACACCCAACAAGTCTCTAATGTTGTACTTGCAGACAGACATTGAACTGTCTATACTAGATTCCCCCTCCTCCCCCCAAAAAAAACCCCCCACACACCAACAATATACAAGAAAATTACAGAATGATGCCAGAATCATGCTACCAGATATGACTAAATTTTTTTAGAAAGCTTATCTGTGCAAAGTTATTAGTAGGTAACCTCTGAATGACAAATTTAATATTGGAATTCCAAACATCCTAAGCTAAGTAGTTTTTTCAATTGAGAAATCAGTCACATTACAGAATCCAAATCAGTTTCTTCCCACAAATGTTAACTAGAACCACTTCCTGAAAAGGTGTGTATGTGTGAGGGAGTATTTGCCAAGATACTTAGGAGGGTCTGAACATTTTTAAATGAAGAAACTGCACTCATTTTAGAGTCATAATATATTTCAGTGTAAGATGCTTGAAAATTTACATCCATATTTCTGTGAGACATGCTTTAAGTAGAAAGCATTAATTTGTTTAAACTATTAGTTACTACAAAAATAAACTGCAGTGACGCCAAGTTGTTGGCAGTAGGATGCAAAATGGATGCTCTTTATGAAGTATCCTCATCAGCTTACTAATTATATTCCTGTTGTTGGTGGATAGATTCCTGAGCTTTGGGGAGTGGAGTTTGATGGGTTATGCAAGCTGGTCTCCTTGTATACAAACCAAGCATTTCCTCCCCACAGAATCATGTTAAGTAATCCAAAAACCTAGCGGGAGTTTAAAAAAAAAATAGATTACTATATATAATAATATTAAACTCTTGTGGAGCACAAATTTGAAGCTAGCAAGCCAAACAGTTTGGCTTGCAACACTCCTTTAGAGATTTAAACCTGCAAAGTGTTTTAAATATTAAGTTAATTGATCCTCTTTCCACAGGGATCTACTCATTAGTAGGCCGATTTCTCCATGAGTTAGCAGTGAGAGTTATGGCTAACGAGCATCCTCATTATAGAGATGTAGGACCACGGTCACCAATATGCAAGGAATTATGCAGTTCCTCCATTCACTGAATGGAAACTGCATGTGCTTAATCCCTTAATGCATGCCTGATCTCCACTGGCCTAGTGAGCAAGTGCAAGATCACTTTTGAATCCAGATTCTTACCGTTTAATACAATGTACTCTTGGCCACACTCCTTATGCTTTAATAAAGGGGGAGAGTAGGGGAGAAGCTTGTTATCCATCACCACAAGAATACTGCGCAATTCCCAGCCCCTAAAAAGAGCTTTCCTTAAGTCTCTTTGTTTTGGGGTATATGGAGAAGTTTGTAACAGTTTCTACAAAGGCCATGTTCAACACCTAGATATAGAAGTCAGGCAGTATCTAGTTTACTCCTACCGGAGACACCACACATGAACTTAAAAAATAAATCCACTTGGGGCTTCTTCACACTCGCTGAGAGTGGCTATGGAGAGAAGTAATGTGGAAGCTTAAGAGATTCCCAAATGACCTAATTTGCAGAAAGATGGCTTTCAATTACACAGATTTGCCAAGAACAGTTTTAAGAGGAAACAACTGTTACTTTGGTTAGTGCTTTCAGCGGCAGATTAGTCACTGGGCCCCCGAGGCCTGTGCTCAGGGGCCTCCGCCAACTGGGGGACCCCCAAAGCCCTGGGCAGGTGGGGAAAATCCCCATGCTCCCAACCTTGCTCCCCCAACCCCATTCCCTGGTGGCCATGCCAGGTGTGGAGGCAGGGGAAGCCCCTAGTGCCCCCCATCCCCAGCAGAAGCCGAAGGGAGAGAGCAAGGGAAGCCCCAGCACAGGGACCCAGGCTGCAGCCCCAGGACTGGAGGAGCTCTCGCTACCTGCTGTAGCCTGGGGCCACAGCAGGGGGACAGAACTTCTCTGGTCTTGAGGCCGCAATTTGGGGGCAGAATGGGCAGGGCCATGGGCACGGTCATATGTGGAGGAGGTGGAACAAGTGCAGAATAGGGGCGGGACCACAGGTGGAAGGGGTGGGGAGGCCCTCACCCCACTTGCTATGGCCCAGGGTCCTAGGAAACCTTAATCTGCCTCAGAGTGCTTTGCTTAAGGATGAATAGCATACATGACTGGTAACCCATGATGGAATTTCAGTAAAACTAAAAATGGGCACAACATAGAATACCATCAAGTGTGTATTGCAAGTTCAGGTGCAATACAAGCAAGGTAAGGATGCTATAAGTCTTGACATACATACCACAGACAGATTCAGAGTTCCCATGCTGGTAACAGAGGCAAACAAACAAGTTACTCCTGGTAATTTGCAAGATGCAATTTCCTGAACAATGCTGGGACCAGTGGATATTTTTATATCAGTAAGTGCCTTAGCCCAGGCTGAAGTGCTGACCAGCCACAGAAAAGCAGCCATGACAGTAATAACCAAGTCCTAGAACAAAAGACAACTGTCAGTCAATTACCACTTCCACAACAGAATTAAACACACTTTCCAGTTAAGGGAAAAGTGAAAAATTTTATCAGACTTACAGTCAAGATACAACATTGCATATCTAGCTATTAGACAGTGAGTGAGGTAATATCTTTAGTGGACCAACAAAGTTGGTCCAAGACAAGCTTTTGAGCTAAACAGCTCTTCTTCAGGTCTGTAGCCATTGACTTACCTGTGTAAGCATATTAAACCAATTTAGTTAGGCAGTCTCAGATATATTGTGTTCACAAAGAAAAATAGTAAGTTACAGAACCAGTACTGTAACTGACTACAGAACTGTCTACACCCCCCCCTCTATACTAAAAAGGTTATAAGCATCTAACTTAGCAGTTGTTGACTAAAATATGCTGGCTAGCATATAAAAATATTATAATACAGTGTGTATTATTCACATCATATATTAGTGTGCATTAAACACCAACATTAGGCTATATTACGGTTCCAGCAGTTGTGCTTAAACTTCCTATACCATAATCCTGTTCACTTATGCCAAGTATCCAAGAACACCTTGCATTTGCTGAAGCAAGCATTTGGAATAAGCAGACAGGAAACTTGTCAAAAATCAAGATACATTCGTTCTGTGTCTTAGTGCAAGTTAGGGAAAGAAATATCTTCACAGATCAGTGCCTGAAATGCTAGTATCCAAAAGAAAGATAAGGAACAAAACAAGTTAGGGAACTGGAACAAACTGATGGGTTGGATTTTAGTGACATGTAAAGAAGTGTGTAACTTATAAAGTCAATCAATACCATCTGAAATGTGCAACTTGGGGAGCACACTTTTTGTATAAGGTGAACATAACATTGCTGCATGGGACTGCTCTGGGGAAATTGGTGTTGTATACATTTTTCCTGTACCTACTACATTAATACACCTGACTGATACCGGTTATTTGGTCTCAAGTATATTTCATAATGAACTAACCAAACGTAGTCAAGCAATTGACTGTACAATTTGTCAACACAGTTCAGATAGGATGAGTCCACTTCTCTCTAATTTGGAGGCCCGCACCCCCAAAAAGTTATTTAAAACATGGGCAGAACGTTAGGTATAGTTCAGTGTGATAAGTTATCCTAAACTTTCACCCCTACTTAGAATTGGCACAGAGGCTCAGGAGAATCAATTTGTGCTTGAGAACACAGTACTGATATTTTTAATATTAGATCTCCTGGTACACAGAGCTGAAAAATGTCATTCTGCTGTTTGAAGTGCTGCAGTTTTTAGTTGTCCATACGTAGACTCCGAACTATTCAGAGAATTGTCTATACTTTAGTGATGACCTTCACAAAATCCCCATGAGGCAGGAAGAGCGTTATTAAGTGTCTTGCCTAAGGTCACACAGAAAGTCTACAGAAAAGCCGATATCTGGGTTCCAAGCCAAGTCCCAGGCCTGACCCACCAGAAGAGCTATAACAGCATGTCAATTAGGGGTATAATTTTTTTTACACTAATGCAGTTATACTGGTATAAGCACTAGCACAACATTACTGGTTTAAAAGGTGCCTTATACAGATATAGCTTATTCCATTTTGGGGAGTGAAAAAAGCTATACCTATAGAACTATTTTTATACTGTTAAAATTGCATTCACATGTGGAGGTTTGCCATTTAACTATACTAATATAGCTCTTTCTAGTTTAGCCCTTAGCCACAAGACCCTCCTTTACAGATAGTCTCCCAGGCCACCAAGTCCTTTCACTGTGCCTCACAGTTTCCAATTTGTCCAAATGGTGCCTTAAGTTTGGGTAGTAAAAAGTAAAACTACTTCTAATTTTAATTTAATGTCCATGTTTTAGGAGGTATATCTGACCCCTAAATCTTACTGCCTTTAAAACAAAGCAAACATGTCTCTCATTGCAGTGTGAAAAAGCCTGCACAAAGGAAACTGCAGAATTGACAATATCCAGGGAGCTGTCAAGTTGCCCAAAATATTTTTCTGTAGTCTTAGGTGTTAAAAGACACACTAGTAGGGGAAATATTTTCATATTTAAATGAGATTTAAATTGACTGACCCTTTAAACTAAGAATTAATTTACTAGTTTTGCTATTTTAAGCAGCAAGAGCCAAAAACCAAAAGTCTGATTATAGCCACTCTGCAAAGATCAAAGATAAGATGACCTTCACAAGCACACTTAAAACATAAGTGTCAAACTTATTGCAAGTATTTCACACTGCAGACTTAGGCCTTCTTTCCGCAATCAGATTGTACTTGTGAACTTTGGAAACCACAGAAGTCCCATTGTCTCCAGCCAGCCACCATTGTAAACCCAACTGCAGAGTTAAGGTCCTATATTTCTAGTCATTTTATCTGCAGCAATCAATAGGAAAGCCTGTTTTCTGGAGCCATACTTGTAGTAAGATTCCCAATCTGGTAAAGTATTTAATGCCCATTCATGATTACAGCTGACTAGTCAGCAGATTTCAGTTAAAGAAGGATAATAATTTTAAACTAAAATTGGCTTAAGTTTTTATTTACATGTTAGTTCTTTAGCAATTTAAGACTGTAAAATGGAAAAGAGAAGACGGTAGAGTGGAAGTTCTATACATTTCTCCCAATTCTTCGAATTTCAAATTAGAAGTTTTCTTATTAAGAAGTGCTTATCTGTACTGAAACAAAACAAGTCCAGGGCCACACTAATGTCCTTACTGCGATAAACAGACAAGACTGATAAGCAATAAAGTTGGTCTGCAGCCAACAACTCCTTTCAATATATTGAACTTCCACAAGTCAAGAAATCTGAAATGCTTTGACCAAGCTACGCTCCTTTGTCCAGTTTTGTAGTTTGAAGTCAATGCGACTTGTGTTATTAGGTGCATTAAAACAAGACACCCAAGTAACTTATCACCCTCCACCCCCCAAAAAACCCCCACAACAAACCCACCCCCAAAACAAATCTTTACAAGCCAAAACATTAATTTTTGTGTTTGCCTGTTTCTGTACCAAATTCATAGTAACATCATTGATTTAGTGGCAGCACTAAAAATTTACAAGTTTCAATAAAAGTTTATTTTGTTTTGAAATAATATTTTCTGCCACTTCATTGAGTTAATGAAGATGGCAGTATCAGGGGGTAAATCTAACACTTATGCACGTACTTAGCTTTTAGGATGAGCAGTCCCATTGAAGTCAGAGGAATTCATGTGAGTAAGTTACACACCAGTTAAAGAGTTTGCAGGATCTGTGCCTTAATCTTTGGTTTTCCTTTTCACTTACATTTTTTGTTACGTTTAATACAAAACCCCTTCCAGTAAATAGCATTTAAAATGCCGTACCCTTTATAAATTTAGCTTGTTTATATTTTAATCTAAAGTTGTAGTGGCAACAGTTTTCAACTTAATTTTACAAAGAAGTAACTTGATTTTTTTTAAAAATCAGTGATGTTTAATAAACCCAAGTGATTTTAAACCATTCCACACTGTACCACTTGACAATTTAAGTTTAATGCTTAAACATGCCTGTGCTGAGCAGAAATCATTTTTCCTTTCAGTGGTTTTAAAAACTGACTAAAATAGCTTAGTGTTAGTTACTTACAATCAATGGGATTTTGCCAGTGTTCCGATACAGGTGCATGTACCCAACATATAGTACAAGGGCAGCAATACAGTAAAGGAATACCAAGACTGCAAAAGTAACAAAGAACTGTGCAGAAGAGGAGAAGTTGCCCACAAGGTGAAAGTCAGTCCAAGTGCCACTGCATCGTGTCGGATCTGGTGCACTAAACACAGCTGCATTCAACCTGTGGGGGGGAAAAAACAGTGCATTTTCCATAGCAAGACTTTGTTGCACAAGTGGAAACCTCAGTATCTTAGTGTTTTATGAGAACAATGCCATCAACACTCCCACTACATAAGGCATTCTTTAGATGAATAAATTGACCAGCAAATCAAGTGGCATAATACTCTCTCTCTCTCCACATACACATACACATACACATACACATACACATACACATACACATACACATACACATACACATACACATACACATACACATACACATACACATCCCTGCCTCACCTTAAAGACTTAGATTTTGCCACAAGACATATCACACTGTTTAAGCCACTCAGATTTGGAAATAAGCCTAATTTAACTGTACTTCATTTAAGTTTGCCAGCCTAAGCTAAAACAGTTAGATAAGAGCTTGCCAGCCAGAGGGCAACATCATTAGCTGTAGGTAAATGCAAGTGTTTAGGCTCCCCAACAGTTCTGCTGAGAGATTCAACTCAACCCTCATGGGTTACTGAATGGACAGCACAATAAATTTGCCCCCTCAAAGGGATGCCACCTTTGGGGCAGGGAGTCTTGCATCTTTTATACTAGCCATCAGCATCTGCTAAAGCTCCAACCCCACAGCCTGCTCTGCGCAGCTACAGCCCTCGATACCTGTCAAGCAGTTTACAGGATTGAGGCCTATGTTTATTAGGACTTCTTCTGGATGCTGGGAAAGAGGAGGAAACTTCACTCTTCTTCCTTCCCTATTTTTCTCCTAACCTTGCTGTTTATATTTGGCTGGGATTCCAATCGTGTTTTTTGGTCTCCCTCTCCTATTCCCACAGAAATATTGTTCTGTCTTTGCTGCAATTTGTTATGGGCAACTACCAAGCTTAATTGACTGTATTCATATAGAAATCAGCTGCTGGGGCACACAATGCCCCTATTCAATTCCTATTCAATACTTAAGCAAAATGCTATACCTAAAGGAAAAAAGTCTAAATTGGATCTCTCAATGGAATTAGAATTATTCAATAGATAAAATAGAAAGCATCTGTTAAAGATTTTAGAATTCCCTTCAAATTCTGTTTAAAGAATCAGCAATACTTTAATATTGAGATAACATGAAGGGTAACTTTCTTTTAAAGTCTAGAGATAGTTCTAATGATTCATGCACCACTAAAGTACATGCTTTCAGCTCATGATAATCATCAGGAAGGTGTATGTATCAATTTGGCAATATAATTTCTTGTCCCATCCACATAATCTGCAGAGAGATGGAGACAAACATGCTTTCAGTAGTTAGTTCCCTGATTTCACAAAGACAGACCATACATTGCAGGATGTTTGAATTAGCATAAGATATGCACTTAAAAAAAGGTAGATACCCACTATAATATGGAGGAAACAAGTGAACCCAATAAAATTAGTGGGCAGTGGTGATGACAGTAAGGAAGTGAAAGAATAGGCTCACCTGAATGGATAAGCAAAAGCAGCTGTAACTGTTTTGTTCACAACACCTTTACAAGAAACTAAAATTGTAGTTGTACCTTTATAAACTCCACAGGTGGCAAAAATAAAGATGGAAAAAATCTATAGAAATTGAAACAATATATTAGTGCTCTCAGACTGTCTGAAATCTAGTACAGTCCATCCATAATGGGAGGAAGACACCATTTATTCACATGTGTATTAAATGATTTCAGCATTCCCAAATAAGAGTTAGTGCATAGGGCTCCAGTAGCTAAGTTCTGATTCAAACAAATATTGTCATTGCCACAGCATTTCTCTACAAGTAGTGCCGTCCAGTTTCACCAGAATTACTCTCTTTTCATTTCAAAGAGAGGTGGTTTGGATTTAAGCACTCCCCTAGAGTCTAAAGAAAAACATGAAACCAACTTTAACCCCAAAGTGAAAACTAGTAGTCCTTATTTTACCTTTTTGCACTCACCAACTTTAAAGACAAATAAAGTTTTTAGTTTCACTAATCCAAGGCATTTGTAACACCTAGAGAGGTCTGCTTTTAAAACAGAGAATTATTTTTACCTTTCACTGCCTTTGTTAATTTGCATCAGTGAAATAGCAAGACACATGGCAATTACCCAGAGAAACAGGGCCTGCTTCAGAGATGCCAGCCCCCCACAACTCCAACTTCAAGTCAGTGAAAAACTACCTGTGCTTAGAACATTATTTATTAACATTCCCCTCCCAACCTCCACTGCCTCAAAAAGCAACAACAAAAATACAGGCCCAAGACTTCCACTGACAGGAAGCAGTTTCTACATAGATCTTGGTCAATAGTTCTGGTTTCCTCTTCCCCACCCCAACAAACAGAAGACCCACCACAGTGGCACAAATATGCTGCAGTTATATCAGTTTCTCTTTAAACAAGTGAAGCAGGCACAGCTCTGTCACAAATACCAGCTAAGAAGTTATTTTGTGGTGAAAATACTTTTAGTGGATAATAAGAGATTTGGCTAGTTCCTAGAGACACTACTAACTTGGAGAGCCAGGAGACCCTTCACCAACCAAGCCATGCCCAAGCCCACACCTGCAAGCACTTGGCCTCATCAACATCCCTACCCCATAGAAGAGGCTGCTGTTATCCTACAAGCCCAGCCCAGCAGGGGAGTTTGAAACCTACAAGGGGAATGGAGAGCCCTGAGGTGAGGGCTCTTGGCCTTTCACTCCCTTATGGCTCAGCTGCTCTAAGAAAAACCAACCCCCCAGCTCACCCTACCCCAGACTCACCCACTCAAGGACCTTAATGAAGCCAAGTGGCTCCAGCAGCGGGCTGAGGTTGACTTGAAGGCCAAGCATTTTCTGGGGAGAAAGATCAGTGAAGAAGGAAGAGACAGACAATGAGGCCTGCAAGCAACCCCCTGGCTTGAGCAGCCCACACATAAACCACTCACTGCTTGCAGCCAGAGAGTGGCCCTCTGCTGATCCCTATAGGGCCTGCCTGACCAGGCCCCGCCCAGCCACTCTCTGGAGCCAGTCCTGCCTCACCCCAACTGTCACCTCACAATGGGGCTGGGTGAGTGGCAGCTGCAGCTGGCCCCGCCCAGTGCTAGTGTTGCCTCCCTATTTCAAGGCTTCTACTTACATGGCTGAGAGCTGCCTAAGGGCACACTCTGGTGGGGAGAGCCTCACTATTGCTTAAAGGCTTAGGGTATCAGGATGTGTGCAAGGATCCCACTGCCAGTTAGGGCCCTTCTGTGGGCATGAGGGCTCTGCTGTCACTTGAGGCAGCCTTGACATATCCAAAGGATGGTAGAATTAGCATCACAGCCATTGTAAGAGTTGTCAGACAAAATCTGAGGGAGGTTGGAGCTTGTCAGATGCGGCCCTAAGTGAATGGGGGTGAGGAAGGCTGCTAGCCTGAGGTGGGGCTGGTTCTCCTGGCATGGATGGCTTGTGGAGTGAGGGGGACATTGGTACTCCTGGGGTCAGGGCCGGCTCCAGGTTTTTTGCTGCCCTAAGCGGGGGGGAGGAAGAATGCTGGCCCTTGAAAAGAGCTGCCCCCAAAGGGCGGAGTGCCGCCCCTTGAAAAGTGGTATTCAGCTCCAGGGGTTGAAAAGTGCCACTACTACAAGGGGTGACAAAGCCAGCTCCATTACAGCCCCATCTGAGCCCTGTCTCAGAGCCAAACCTTGTGGGCAAAGTGAACAGTCCTTCTCAGATTGGATGAAGGGTGGTAGGAGTGGAATAAGGGCAAAGGCAACGGCCACTGCAGCCACAGCTATAGAAGGAGTTGCAGGCAACAAGCTACTTCTTTCACTTACCTGGGCTCCAGCTGGATCCCAGTGACTGTGTGAGAACTGCTGGTTTAGGGGGCTCCCTATGGGTGTGAAGGCTGGTGGTTCAGAAGCTTTATTCAGTCATAAAATAGCTGAAAAAAATCATCCCATGACCCACCGTAAGCAAAAGACTGTGGGATTTGGATTTTGTTGGTTATGGATCAAAAAGTGGGGTGGAGTGGAGAGGCAGTCATGCTGGGACAGTCCACTGGGTAAATGTTCCAATGCCCTGTCCCTTGCCTTCTCCAGCTTAAGGAGGACACATGCAATAGCTGCCCGGCCTGGCAGCCTCCTCACTTTTTTCCTTGGCTGGCATCTTCTCATTCACTCTCACTTGTGCCAATGAGCATAACGACTCTCTCACACACACAACATAGTATTTGAAGTCACATAATTTATCCCTGTGTGTCATCACTTGATGCACTTATCCTTGCGAGATACATGCCCCCACTACAGCTCATAAAATGAATAGAGTAGGATCATTTGACATTAAATGCAAGTGAGGCTTGATATTGTAGTTGTATTATTCTTCTGTTAGTATCTATAAACTTCTGTTGGACCTGATTTAATTCCTGGCATGCCAGTGTTGTTATTAAAGCAATGCTGTAGATATTCCCACCCTTGGGAAATTTTAAGAAAAATGCTATTGTAGACAAAACCCCCAGGTGAAGAATGGCTCCTTTGCATTTGGCCTCAGCTCTGCTTACAAAAACCCATAATGGACTTTGGTTGTGCACCTCTCTGCCTGGTGCCTCCAGCAGAAAAGAATGGGCTAACTAATATAGCCTCACAATCCACATGGTATATTTCCCTGTGACTTTTAAAAAAGATCTTTCCTCCGCTAATCCTACATTCTACCCCAGAGGTATTTTGGCAACATATACTCTATGTCTTCAGCATAAGCAACACAATTTTGTGCAGAAACCTAAACTAGGAAACCTAATTGGTGACCTAGATACTATTAATAGAACTGCATTTATTAAAAAGCCTAAACAAAGACATTCATTTTACAGAGTGCTGTAAAGTTTGCTGGGTTCAGGCTCAGATATTTAGTGGGAGTCAGTTCCCAAAGCAAGGATCTGCTACTAAGAAAGTCCTGTCCCTCACTGTCATTGGCTTCATACCCTTGTGAGACAGATTGCCAAAATGCTTCCTCCAAAAACATATCTCAACCTCTGAGATAATTGGGACCCGAACACCTAAAATCTTTTTAGTTTGCGACCAGGACCTTGAATTACAGCTAGCAGCCAGTATAGAGCACTGGTGTAACATGTTCTTCTCAGTCTGTCCTGCTCATTTTGAACTAGCTGAAGCATTTGGGTAAGCCCAAAAGTAAGCTTAAAGGTAAGCCCCAGGAAGAGTGTTGTTAATAGATGAGCCTCGGTGCTTAATTTGTAGTGCAAGAGGTGCTGGGGCTCAAGCAAGTTTTTTACTTTCATAACTGACAGGGCAATCCCAGAGATGCTGGGGCTATGAACTGCCAAGCCTAGAAGTGCCAGGGCTCAGCCCTGGCAAACTCTGGCACAAATTAAGCATTCACATACCTAAATTATTAAAACCAGCTCCTGGAAAGTGGCCATAATATCAGTCACTGTTAATTTAAGGGATGGAATACATCAAATATATGTATTTTCATGCATTATGGTAACTGCAGTGAAGCAATACAGTAGGGCAACTTACTCCAGCCATTGTCTAATTGAATACTGCATGCAGATGTGGTCGCCCCATCTCAAAAAAGATATATTGGAATTGGAAAAGGATCAGAAAAGGGCAACAAAAATGATTAGAGGTATGGAACGGCTTCCATATGAGGAGAGATTAATAAGACTGGGACTTTTCAGTTTGGAAAAGAGACAACTAAGGGGGGATATGATAGAGGTCTATAAAATCATGACTGATCTGGAGAAAGTAAATAAGGAAGAGTTATTTACTCCTTCTCATAACACAAGAACTAGGGGTCACCAAATGAAATTAATAGGCAGGTTTAAAACAAACAAAAGGAAGTATTTCTTCACACAACGCACAGTCAACCCGTGGAACTCTGCCTGAGGATGTTGTGAAAGCCGACTATAATAGGGTTAAAAAAAAGAACTGGATAAATTCATGGAGGATAGGTCCATCAATGGCTATTAGCCAGGATAGGCAGGGATGGTGTCCCTAGCCTCTGTTTGCCAGAAGCTGGGAATGAGCAACAGGGAATGGATCACTTGATGATTGCCTGTTCTGTTCATTCCCTCTGCGGCACCTGGCATTGGTCACTGTTGGAAGACAGGATTCTGAGCTAGGTGGACCTTTGGTCTGACCCAGCATGGCCGCTCTTATTCATAGATTCATAGATTCTAGGACTGGAAGGGACCTTGAGAGGTCATCGAGTCCAGTCCCCTGCCTGCATGGCAGGACCAAATACTGTCTAGACCATCCCTGATAGACATTTATCTAACCTACTCTTAAATATCTCCAGAGATGGAGATTCAACAACCTCCCTAGGCAATTTATTCCAGTGTTTAACCACCCTGGCAGTTAGGAACTTTTTCCTAATGTCCAACCTAGACCTCCCTTGCTGCAGTTTAAGCCCATTGCTTCTTGTTCTATCCTTAGAGGATAAGGTGAACAAGTTTTCTCCCTCCTCCTTATGACCCCCTTTTAGATACCTGAAAACTGCTATCATGTCCCCTCTCAGTCTTCTCTTTTCCAAACGAAACAAACCCAATTCTTTCAGCCTTCCTTCATAGGTCATGTTCTCAAGACCTTTAATCATTCTTGTTGCTCTTCTCTGGACCCTTTCCAATTTCTCCACATCTTTATGTTCTAATTAGCACAGCACAGGAATGAATATGTATAGGGCAGGCTTCATTTGTTGTTGGTTGGTAATATTGGCAGAAATGTCAAAATTTTAGTGTACTGTACTGTCACCTCTATTACATTCCATTTTGATTCTTTTACTGCCCTCATTATAGTAGTATCTGACTGCCTTCCAGTTTTGTATTAAACAATATTAGAGAAACAAGGTGGGTGAAGTAATGTCTATTATTGGACCAACTTCTGTTGGTGAGAGAGAGAGAGAGAAGCTTTTGAGCTACACAGAGTTCTTCTTCAGGTCTCAGATCTCTGTAGCGCAAAAGCTTGTCTCTCTCACCAACAGAAGTTGGTCCAAAAAATGATATTACTTCACCCACCTTGTCTCTCTACTGTCCTGGGACTGACATGACTACAACACCACTGCATATTAAGCAATATGACTAACATTGGTCACAAATGGTTTGTTCTTCCTCTCATCCTCTTCCCAGGGCAGAAGTGTATGTGCTATGTAGGATTTTGTTCTGGTCGAATTTTTGTTTGTTTTTTTAGGCACATGATGCTCTGGGTTTTTGTTAGAGCAGGCAAGGTCAGAGAAGTGCACATTGCACTTGGAGCAGAAGGTGCTGAGGGTTGTGATGTTCCTTAGTTCCTCAGGAAGCCCTTTCTACAGTCCCAGACTGGCCCCTGAGGAAGCTCAGTTTCCTACATAAACAAACTATACCCTTATAGTAGAAAGTTCCATTAAGGCTGAGGATCAGAGTTGTCAACCACAGTCTTCAGCCCAGAACTTCAGCTGATTTTTTAGATATGCTGGGGCGAGGCCATTGAGCACCTTGAAGATAAGGACTGAGACCTTGACTCTCATTCTGGGGAAAGGAAGTGTAGAGCATGGAGGACAGTGCTTGTCGATAATTACCCCCATAACAAAATCAATCGAGTTAAACCATGGATAAATTTAGCCCTATAGGAACAAACCCACAACAGAAACCTGAAAGTCTCTTTGGATCCATCCACACAGCCAGATCAACACAACAATGCCATAACTATGTAACAATAACTCCGTTTGGTCTTGCCTGTTTAGATGGGACCAAATTATATTCATTACCATGTTATGGAACTATGTTGCAGCCTGTACATTCTGTAAAGGCTGTAAAGACAACCTGTAGGCAGACATGCCAAACCTGTGGGAAAAAACACAGAAATCGGGCTTGTTTTTGGTTTAATTGGCTTGTGAGTTGCTTGTTGGCTAGTTTTTAGCTTGTTGCTTGTTTGGCTTGTAGCTTTTTGTTTTTTTGATCGGCTCCTGGCAAGCAGGGGTTGGGGGGGAAAGAGGGGGAGAGATTCAGGGGTGCACAGTGGGCCCACCACAGTCCCAGACTGCACGCCCAGGGGGGATCTAGTCACATAGGGTGTTGGGGTTCTTAGGGATTGGCTTGTTTTGGCCTTGTTTTAAAATGGGATTAGCTTGATTTTTGGCTTACTGTGAAAGTCGGGCATGTGAAAGTTGGCAACTGTGCCTGTAGGGCAGAAGCAGGTTTTGCCTCTTTACAAGCAACCTCCTTCCCCTCCCCCCCCCCCCGAAAAAAAACCCAGAAAAGTATTAATCAATTGATGTAGAATCTGAACGTCCATTCACATCTTCTAAGAATTTATCACATTCCAACCTATAGCTTCTGACCCCTTCATAAACCTTCAGTTAGCTAAACAGTAGCTGAGACTGACAGACCTTTCCTATGGAAGAGTATCTATGCCCTCTTGTGGCTACATCACACATTAAGCCTTTAAACAAAAAATCCTGGAGATGCACTGCTGAGAACTCAGACCATCTGGAACAGGGGTTGGCGACCTTTCTGAAGTGATATGCCGAGTCTTCATTTATTCACTCTGATTTAAGGTTTCGCGTGCCAGTTATACATTTTAACATTTTTAGACAGTCTCTTTCTATAAGTCTATAATATATAACTAAACTATTGTTGTATGTAAAGTAAATCAGGTTTTTTAAATGTTTAAGAAGCTTCATTTAAAATTAAATTAAAATGCAGAGCTCCCTGGACCGGTGGCCAGGACTCGGGTAGTGTGAGTGCCACTGAAAATCAGCTCGTGTGCCGCCTTTGGCATGCATGCCATAGGTTGCCTGCTCTGGAATATTAAAGCAAAATGGCCACTATGTTTAATGAGTTAAGCAGAAGTATAAAAGGTAGAGATGGGAGATCTATTTGGACATTTTGTTCATCCCCTGCCCCAGGCCAATGCAGGGTTGTTCTGAATGTATGCTGAATATAAAGTCTTAGTCTAGTTTAAATGACTCGAGCAATGGGGCTTCTATCACTTGCTTTGAAAGCCTAGTCCATATTCTAATAGACCTCTCTGCTAGGAAATTTTCCTTCACTCATTTTCATCCCAAAACTTCTAGGTGGACCCCACTAAACAATTCCTCTCCCTTATCCTATTCCTCTCCCCTCCTAACTGTCATTTAGCTAACAAGGGCATAGTTAAGATAGTTTAAGATTTCTTAAAAATCAACATTTTCAGCCCTTCATTCATTTTGTTTTTCTTCCCTGAAGTCCTTCCAAGTAGTTGAGATCTGGTATTGAGATACCCAGAACTGCATTCTAGAGGCAGACTCATAAATTCAAAATAGAGAAAAACTATCACTTCCCTAATCCATTATATCTTGCCTCTCCATGTGCAGCTGAAAAGCACATCAGAATAGTTTTTTGCTACCAATTACCATACATCCAGGGTTTCCCCTAAACAGCGTCTTTTTTTAGCCTTCTTTCTCTGTCCAGGGGGATTTTAAGAACAACAGGGAATGTCCGGCATTTTTGCAGAGCAGACAAGCTGCAGCTCAGAAAGAGCCCCAGTTAGTCTGTTTCCTGACCAGGGAAGCACTGACTGACAGGGGTCTCTCAGAGCGGCACTGACTGACAGCGTCACTGCATCCCGGGCTTGCACCAGCTGCCTGCCATGTGTAAATAATTTATATCTTTAGTAAAGAATATCTTATTTAAGGCAATGGTGAGGTTTGTCCTGCGGGGCCCCCTGCAAAGCTCAATTCCGGGGCCCCTACTTGTGAACTCACATATACAATGTGTGAAAGGTCACGCTGTGAGGAGATGACATTTTGAGCCCTAGGTAGCACTAACCAGGATGGAGCAACTGACACCTAGCTGGCTTTCAGGGGCCCTTCGCTGCTTTGGGGCTCCCTGCAATTGCATGGCTTGCAGGTGACTAACGCCACCACTGAGTTAAGGAACTCCTATTTCACTTTTATAATGAATTATAGACGTTCGTTAACTCCTCCCTTCAAGTTTTCCTATGTTGTCTGACAACAATCTCTGAAAAATAATCACACTTCTAATTTTGAAAGTAATCTGTTATCTGCATGTGGAGGATGTACATGGCAACATCTCCTAATAGCATGTTTGCTTGTCCAGTAACTGATCTGAGTACAGAGAAGAGGCAGAGCTGTGAGTGTGAGAGACTACAGGTAGAGACCCTGAACTTCCACTGCCTTGTTATAATTCTCCATAAAGTCCTGCCTCCTTTTTTCCTCACTATTTTCCCCACTTAGAAAATGTTTGCTACACTTAACAACAGTTTGACCAATTTTACATCTTCAGGCCCTTTATTCTTTGTTTCTGCCACCTTTCCTTGTTTCCATGGCCCAACTTGCATCTTTCTCCTCAGCCCAGCTGAAAGGGTAGACAGACAGACACAAAACAAAAACCCCCAAACCAAACCCAAAAGCAAATCAGATATGTTGCCTGATCAGCATTCTCCCTGCCTGCAATGAGGGAGGAAAATGCCTGTTCTGCAGAACAACATTAAACAAGAATTTAGGGCACAAAGTGAAGGGGAATCCAGTATCTTTCTCCAAGCACAAGGGGGACTCAGGATAGCAGATTGGCATTTGGTCTGCACTTCAGGGCTAAGAACACTATTCTTACATAAAGAGCCTGGGATCATTAAGAACTACAACTAGTCAGACTCTATTTTACTCTCACATAAAAGGCAGCACCTGGAGATCCCAATATTCCCCCAGAGATTACATTGAGGATCAATATTGAGTCAGAAAGAAGAGTACCACCTCCTTAAATACCACCAGCACTCTTGGGTTTTCCCATCCAAGTACTGACCAAGTCTGACTCTGCTTGGTTTGTAAGATCACAGGCTGAGGTGGTCTGGCTGCAACTATGCAGTTTAATAGAAGCTTGTTTAAAAGATGCTTGTTTTTTAGAATTGGTCTCTATTTAGTTCTTGAAATCTGTACTTCAATTATTCTATTGCTTGGTCCTAAGAAACTTTGGATGTGTGTTCCTCTGTTTCTAAAATGCACTATGGGTAGCACATGCTGTATCTGTTCATTTGGTCCTGCATAATACCTTTTCATTTGCAACTTCATACAAAGTAGATGATATTATTTGTATTACAGTAGTTCATAAAAGCACCATCCAAGGCTGTTGTTCCCTAGTACAAAGTGCTGTGTACACACAATAAGAGACAGATTGAGGAGTTTAAAGGATTATATAACTTTTATTTGACTCACAAATACAGCTTTCAGGCCTCAGATATCCTCTCATAATGTACTAGCTTTTTGGGCTAGAAGAGCTTGAAAGTATCTGCATTTTAATGTATTTAGAGTCACAGTGTTTAAGGCCAGAAGCAGCCACAGGTCATGTAGTCTGACCTCCTGCATATCCCAAGCCACCAACATCTCCAAGCACCTTTATACTATCCAGGTGGTTGGGGAAAAAAATTCAGCACCCACTTTATGCATTGGGCTGATATTGCTATGAACATTCCCTGCATTTCAAATCAAATCTGTTTGGCGGTTTATTTATAATTTCATTATACAGCTGAGTTGAATTCATTAGTTTGTCTTTTCTGAGATCATAGATATCCCCACAGTTGACTAAGAAAGGGTTAATGGCATGAATATGAAGTCATATTGTTTATGGTTTTGTTCTGCTATGAGTAATATTATTGACTTTGGCATAGTAGTCTCTGTTTTTCATGATTTCAAACCAGTATGTGGCATAAAATAAACCAAACAGAGGCATAAAATAAACCAAGATATCCCAGAGCAAACAGGACTATTACTACCATATGAAAATATTCTTAACACATTATTGGACTTAAAAAAGAACAACATTTTAGGGCTCAAGACCAATTATCTTAAAACAATATCTAAATACTGAATGTGATGTCAAAAAACAACAACAAAAAACAAAACACCAACCCCATCAACTTGAGGGTATAAATAGCGTGTGTATTTCAGATAGTCTTGACATAGAGTTGGCAACACAGGTCGGAATATGTTAAACCTAATCTTTTAAAACACACAATGATATTTTTAAAACACTTCAATTTGTGATAGAAGTGTAGAGAAATATCCTGAGTCTGAAATGACATATTCCGGATTAAAAAAAGCTGGAAGGTTTTGAGGACGATCAAGTTGTATGTAACTCTGCCAGGTGGAGCCGGCAGCAAGGAGGACTGGGTTCAAAAGCTAGGGGTTCTTTTTCAATGATACAAAACAGAAGTGGCTCGAGCCCCCTCCAGTAACCTGGGAAAATTACACACCACCCCAAGGTGCCTCTGAGAGGCAATAATTCCTCAGAGTCTGAGTGTAGAAAAGAAACTTTTAATAAAAGGAGGGAAGTCAGTTAACTAGGGAAAATGCAACAAGCAGAATTCATAAATACCCACCCCCAGAGTACGTAGGGCAGAGTTTTCTGTCTCATGTTCTTGAGTTCTACAACCAAAAGCTCCTGTATGTTGCCCCTCTCCGCTCCCTCACCATACCCCACTCACAGTGGTTGTCCTTGGTCAGTGAGGTCCTAGGGTTCAGAGATGCATCTGTATGAATTCACCTCCCACCCAGGGAAGAAGGCACCTAGCTTGCTCTGCCATCTGAGCACTTGCTCTGGCTGGCCGCCCCGCCAGCCAATGTTCCTCACTGCCTGGCCGCCCCGCCAGCCGACTGCTTGCCACTTTGGCCAGCTGCCCATCGGTTACCTTCTGCTGCCACCTGCCTCTCTGCTGTGACCTCTCTAGGTCAGTCTCTTAGTGATTTTCAGTTCTTTGCAGGCTGGGCAGAAACACTACCCCACCACAAGTGATTTTAGCTTACTGAATATTTGACATAACAAAAGGCTCCTACTGAAGCCTATTTAGCTCTATCTTTGAATGGTAGGGAGGAACAGGTTAAACCAGACTGTGGACCCTTAGAGAGAGTCCACACCTCCTGGCTGGGACACCTGTCCCTACCCCCTCTTACTTTTACAGGGCTCTGGCATTTGAGCCCCTGGTTTAACGAGTACCTTTCATCTGAGGGTGACCTCCTCATGTGGGACAGGTTAAGCACAGTTCTGCTCCCCTTTATTCATACAATAAAGACAACAACATTGATAACAGCATTTCCTACCCCTGCATTCAGTACTAAAGTGATTTGTAACCCAACACCAGCCAAAGTTGATCACTTTGAGCAATACAACTCTATCTGCTGGATATCTTGGCAGAGTAGATGTGTTCATGCAAATACACTTTGCTCCTGAAGTCTCTCCTCCTCCCAGCTAGCTGTCAGGGGGGAACTCATTCAGACCCTGCTTTTATACATATATGCATACACATACACTAATAGTGGATGTTGGCTGTATATTGGACTTTAGTAACAAATATTCACAATGAATAATATGACCAGTTCTACAACTAATTTATCCTTGTGACAATAATCACTGGAAACAGTTTTCAGAGTAGCAGCCGTGTTAGTCTGTATCCGCAAAAAGAAGAACAGGAGTACTTGTGGCACCTTAGAGACTAACAAATTTATGTATCCGAAGGAGTGGGCTGTAGTCCACGAAAGCTTATGCTCTAATAAATTTGTTAGTCTCTAAGGTGCCACAAGTACTCCTGTTCTTCTTTTTACTGGAAACAGTGGATACTGACTTCTGCCATGTAACAGAGTTATAACCTTTTATAATTCTAACCAGTGTCATGAGGCCGAGTCAAGAAACAAAGATCAATCTCTGAAACAGCACAAATACCTTACTGAAGAGTTTAAAATAGTGGGAAATTAGGTTTCACGTACCTGGGTTGAAGAGCCATCTACAAATGCAGATGATCAATGGATGGATAGTTTGTCTACAGAACAGGATGCGCCAAGTATTCTTAAAGAATCTGATGAGGTGTTTAAAGGAATGGGATGCACTGAAGATAGTATAATATATAGATCCAGTTTGCAAAAATTAAAGTCCCAATAGTACTAACAAATAAAGCAAAAGCTGAACTAGACTGAACAAATTAGATGTTTTGGGGGAGGGATAGCTCAGTGGTTTGAGCATTGGCCTGCTAAACCCAGGGTTGTAAGGTCAATCCTTGAGGGGGCCACTTAGGGATCTGGAGGGGGAAGAAAAAAAACAAACAAACAAACCTGCCAAGAACAGTATTTGGTCCTGCTAGTGAAGGTAGGAGACTGGACTCAATGACCTTCTAACATCCCTTCCAGTTCTTTGAGATAGGAATATCTCCATATATTATTTTTATTATTGAGCAAATTCAGATATCTGACTGAGTTCAAGATATAGTCACCAGGGGAAAAAACCAACCAAGAATAAAAAACTCCCTATAAAATTGTGTAGACCTAAGAGATTTGAATATGACTATTAAGCACAAGTGCTACCCCATGACAATATTCAGGAGATCCTGTCTAGACTTCAAAATGAAAGAGTACTTTCAGTTTTGGATGCAAACCAAGGGTTTTGACAAGTGCAACTTGATACAGAAAGCACAAACTGTACTTTTGGCAGATATAGGCGAATGACTTCCCTTCAGGATTGCTTCAGCCCGTGATGTGTGTAACAGTAGACAGGGAAGTAAATGGATATTTACCCTTCCATGTGACTGGGTAAAACCTTTTTAAATGTGACCCACATCATGTGATCAGAGCCAGGAAATAGAAATCAGTTATTTACCAGCACTCCTATTTGACACACTCCTTTTCCATGTTGTGGGAAGAAAATGAAATCTTTGACAAAATGGAGCAAACAAAGCTACTTAAACTCGTTACTTGGGAAAGGAACCTGGCAGGAAACGGAAGAAGCAAGCAATATTGCAGAGAAAAAAATCTTCCACCCTGCTGCCTGCCAGGCAGGCCCAGAGCCTCTAATGCTTGGGTTAAATAATAATAAGTTTTTTTGTGCAGAAATGACTCCAGCTTAACCAATCTTTGTGTCTGAGAATCTTCTTAATTTCTACATTTTTTGAAAATGTTTATGCTCCCTCAGGCCCCAGCAGGTAGCTTGAGCCGCAACAGGACAAAGCAGGCCTGTGTAAAATGGGCTCTTCACTCTACAAGGCCTTCCAGATGGGGGCCAGGTAACATCTTGATGCAGCAAGGAGAGAAGGGAAAGGTGTCAGTGTTCCACAGGACCTTCTCCTTACTCTCCACCCCAATTATTCTTAGTGGGATCTTCAGCCACTCAGGGAGCCTAATTAGGCCTGTCAATCCTGACAGGTCTGGGTTTCCCTCTCCAGTCAATCCTTTTTTCTCCACTTCCTCCTTTCTTCTCACTGCCCAACTCTGCCCATCAGATTCACTTCTCCAACCTTTATCTTCTCATCCCTCCCCCGCCCCCTTCTTCCCAGGGAATTCCCCTCTGTGACGTTCCCGTCTGGTGTTGTCTGCACCAGAGATCTGCTAGGCCACTCCAATCCTTGACTCTGGGAGCCAGCCTTACCCTGCTCTGCTGTGAGAATCCCCACTCCTGAGCTGTTCACGCACAGCCTCAGGCATGTAAGCTGCTCCCAACTACTTGCAAGCGAATGACACTAGCCAATATCTCCAGTCCCAGACACGACCCTAGGAACATCCATCCTGCAGTGTTCCAGTAATGCCCGCTGGACGTTGCAGGCTTATATAAGTTCGTCAATTTAACAAAGAAATTGATATGTACGAGGCTTGTTATCCCAAAGGGAGTCTCTGACACACTTCAAACCAAACACACTGCTTCAGGTAGAATAAACAAACGTATTTATTAACTATAAAGATAGATTTTAAGTGATTATAAGTCAAAGCATAACAAGTCAGATTTGGTCAAATGAAATAAAAGCAAAACTTATTCTAAGCTGATCTTAACACTTTCAATATCCTTGCGAACGTAGATGCTTCTCACCACAGGCTGGCTGGTTACTTTTCAGTCAGGCTCTCTCCTTTGATCAGTGCTTCAGTTGCTTGGTGGTGGTCGTGTCTGTAGATGTAGACGGAAGAGAGAGCATGGCAAAATGTCTCTCCCTTTTATCATGTCCTTTCTTTCCTCTTGGCTTTGCCCTTCAGAGTCAGGTGAGCATTACCTCATCGCAGTCCCAAACTGCCCAAAGGAAGGGGGTGACTCCCTCGAGTGTCTAACAGATTCTTTTGTTGCTGCCTAAGCCAGTGTCCATTGTTCCTGTGAGGCTGGGCTGGGTTTGTCCCATCCATGCCCTGATAAGGTGTGAACTGCCTCTCTGTTCTTGGAGAGTTTTTGCATGGTCTTTCTTTAAGCCATGAGGATACACTGTCAGCCTCATAACTATATACATGAAATTATAACCTTCCTGTAACAAGTACCATAACATCACTATAACAACCATGCTCAGTGCATTGTGAGCCTTCCGAAGACACCCAACATGACAAACTTTGCATTGCATACCACACAATCATTTTATAAAGATGAACATGGGGGTGTAGGGTGTTCCCCCCAGGTACAGAGCATCACACCTCCCCTCTTAGTTTACTGCAAGAGGGTTAGTCACTATCTCAAAGGCAGTTTGTTGTTATAGTTCTCTTGGCATCCAGCCATTGAGGCAATGTGCCTCAGTTTCCCCATTCACACACAGCAAACCAGTTTTTTTTAAATGGTTTCTCTGCTGCGATGAGCTTTAAACCTTTAAACTTTTAATTGAAAAGTAGCATTATCATAAGGTTTAACATCCATATTGAAATTTTTATCCCCCAAACTTAACATTAATACCAATTTTTTTATCACAGATGGGTGATGCTTCTCATCTTTATGATACCATGCCCTTTGTTCAGTTAGTGTAGTTTGAGGTTAGTTTGTTCATTACCCTTGGTGTCCTTTGACTCTCTCCCATGTAATCAATCACTGGTTTCTCTTTCCCTCCAGTGTTTCCATTTGTGTGGGCTCTTAATTTAATCATGTTTCTGGCATTTTGATGTCTCAGGGTCTGGCAAGATAAGGGTCCAGGGGGATGCTGCACATTGGCTGGCCCTTTGGGGAGTGGTCTCCCAACCCCAGGACTATACATATGTAGAAAATCCAGCTTCCCTTTTGGGATTACCCTGTGTTTCCTCCTCCCAGCAGTGAGTCCTTCCCTGCCTCCTAGAAGGCTGTGATCTGTGCTCTCTGGGCTAGGTGTGTTTACCCTTTGATCAGATTAACCTTTTCCCAGCAGCTTTCCCATAACTGCTCTCTGTGTTTCACCAGTCTGGGGGAAAACACCCCCTTTTCTGTCAGTTGGATCATTTGTGTTCTCATAAACTACCACCTGGCAATTTCCTGGTCTCAACTCCTCTGCTGTCACAGGCATTGGAGCTGCATCTTGATGTAAAGAGACACAGTTACTTCCCAAGAACTTATCAGAAATAGCATCCTGAAAAACTGGGATCTGGATTGGGGTACTCTCCACCACCCCTTTCTCTGTCTCTGTGAAGTCAGCTGTGTGACTGCTCCTCTCAAGGAGGTCAGTTACACAGTTCCTTCTCAAAACCTGGGTCACAGGCTGAAGACCTGGGTGCACAGATGCTGACCCAGCCATCCTCCTAGTGTCCTGGGCATTCTGCCCCAAGTGACTAGTGAGGAGACATTCCTGTACCCCCACTATTCCTTCCCCAGTTTCCTCCTTTGGGTTCCCTCCTAAAACACATTTCTCCATGCTCCCTAGGAAGGGTCCTGTCTTTTGTTCAGCTGCAGAGCTCTGCCAGCTAACAACTGGGACAGTTTCCTTAATTACTGACAACACCTCTCCTGCCCCTGAGGGCATGTTGCCTTCTGCTGGAAAGGAGCTAGTCTCAGCCCCTCCCATACTTGGAAGCACCCGGCTTCCCTGTGTTACAGAGTCCCAGGAATCCCCACCCACCTCAGTGGTTTCTGAGATTCCCTACCCCTTCTCTGGGCACTCCTCTGGGACACATTTCTCTCTGCTCCCTAGAACCGGTTTTGTCTCTAGTTCAGATGCAACCTGCTGGCAGCTAACAACCTGGACAGTTCTCTCCCTGGCAGGCATTACATACCCCTCCCTTCCTGATGTGGTGTTGCCTCCAGATACAGTGCAGGAGTTGGTCTCAACCACTCTCCCACCTGGAAGCATGTGGCTTCCCCCAGCTGCAGAAGAATCAAAGAGTCTCTCTCTCCCATTCCCTCAGCAGTTCCTGAGACCTTACCCTTTCCCTCGGGGATCCCAGTATAACACTCCCTCCTGCTGCAGGCAAATACTTTAACCCGAGCTACACGGAAAAAATCATTACCAAGGAGCAGGTCGACTAGGAGGTGTTCTATTACCCCCACAGTCAAAACACTTTCCAAACCTTCCCAAACCACATGGATTTTAGCTAATGGTATGAGGAATCTGCTTTTGCCTACCCCCACAATCTCTGCCATTTGGCCAGGCAACATACTGGCCTTTGGGACCACACTCTGCTTAACCAGAGAGATCTGGGCCCCTGTATCCCTCTGCCCCAATTCTCTGCCATCAATTTGGACAGCCTTAACATGCTCCATATCTGGTTCTGCAGAGGCTAACCTCACAGAACCAATATGATAGGTTTTAATTGCTTGGGGGGTTTCAGCTATTGGTTGCCTGCTTCGTCCTAGCACAAGGCATTTGTTCCTCAGGTGATCAGTAGAATTACACTGATAGCAACTTTTGGGCTCTTCTGCTTTTACAGAAGATTTGGGATAGGAGTTACCAGTAGAGGAATGTTTTTGGGTCAGAGAATGTTTAGACTCCCAGCCCCCTTCTCTCTTTCCAGGGGCAAAATGGGATCCTCCCTTCCCACCAGTTTTAAACCCCTCTTTCTGTGGCCTGACCTCAATAGACACCCGAGTCTGTTCGAAGGCATCAGCAAAAAAAAAGCCATCTCATTCACAGACTTTACATCTGTGTCGCATTGACACTGCTTTACATCAGCCTTACATATGCTTAGGAAATGCCCTTGAGCAATAAGATCCAACATTCCCTCCAAACTTGCCACCTCTTTGCCCCTCAGCCATTTTCCCAACAAATCTTTCATTTTGTTTACATATTCCCCATTACTCATACCAATATCCCTCTTAAGATTCCTAAATTTAACTCTATATGTTTCAGGGGTAATCTGAAAACGTCGCAAAACAGTATCTTAAAATTTATAATAGCCTAAAGCATCTTCAATAGGCATTCCATTGAATACATTTTGAGCTTTACCAGTTAATTTTGCAATTAGGGTAGGAACTCTCTTATCAGGGATTTCATGCATTACACACAGACTTTTGAAGGTAGTCAGATATTCAGCAATTATCATCATCCTCACTGTATGCAGGACATAAGTGTTCCCACTTGTGGATTTTTGGAGTGATGAGAGACATTGGGGTCGGGGGGTTCTGGTTCCACTTCTCTAATGGGTCCAGTTGGTGTTTTTGCTCTCTCTCCCCTTTTTCTTTTAGCTCCAGTTTTAGTTGCAATAATCTCTGGTGCTCCCTCTCCTTTTCTGCAGACTGAAACCTAAAAAGCTCCAACTTTGCAATCGCTTCACTGCTTTCACTCATTTTCATGCTTTCCTATTCTTACTTCCCTTTCCCGAAATAAGCAAACAGAAAACAACAAAACTGTGATCTCCTCCTGACTGTCCTTAGCCACTGCACTTAAGACTCACTTAAAATCACAAATATCAGTGCTTAAAGAGTGAACTTCACTTGGAGTAACAAGCCATACATACACCCTTGCTCGCTGCACCACTGTGACGTTCCCCTCTGGTGTTATCTGGACCGGTGATCTGCTAGACCTCTCCAGTCCTTGACTCTGGGAGCCAGCCTTACCCTGCTCTGCTGTGAGAACCCCCACTCCTGAGCTGTTCACGCACAGCCTCTGGCACGTAAACTGTTCCCATCTACTTGCAAATGAATGACACTAGCCAATATCTCCAATCCCAGACACGACCTTAGGAACCTCCATCCTGCAGTGTCCAGTAATGCCCACTGGACGCTGCAAACTTATACAAGTTCGTCAATTTAATAAAGAAATTGATATGTACCAGGCTTGTTATCCCAAAGGGAGTCTCTGACACACTTCAAACCAAATGCACTGCTTCAGGTAGAATAAACAAACAGATTTATTAACTATAAAGATAGATTTTAAGTGATTATAAGTCAAAGCATAAGTCAGATTTGGTCAAATGAAATAAAAGCAAAACATATTCTAAGCTGATCTTAACACTTTCAATGCCCTTACAAACTTAGATGCTTCTCACCACAGGCTGGCTGGTTACTTTTCAGTTAGGCTCTCCCCTTTGATCAGCGCTTCAGTTGCTTGGTGGAGGTGGTGGTGGTGTCTCTAGATGTAGGTGGAAGAGAGAGAGCGCATGGCAAAATGTCTCTCTCTTTTATCATGTCCTTTCTTTCCTCTTGGCTTTGCCCTTCAGAGTCAGGTGAGCATTACCTCATCGCAGTCCCAAACTGCCCAAAGGAAGGAGGTGACTCCCTGGAGGGTCTAACAGATTCTTTTGTTGCTGCCTAAACCAGTGTCCATTGTTCCTGTGAGGCTGGGCTGGGTTTGTCCCATCCATGCCCTGATGAGGTGTGAACTGCCTCTCTGTTCTTGGAGAGTTTTTGCATGGGTTTTCTTTAAGCCATGAGGATACATTTTCAGCCTCATAACTATATACATGAAATTATAACCTATAACCTTACTATAACATTACTGTAACAATTACTATAACATCACTCTAACAACCATGCTCAGTGCATTGTGAGCCTTCTGAAGACACCCAACGTGACAAACTTTGCATTGGATGCCACACAATCATTTTAAAAGATGAACATGGGGGTGTAGGGTGTTCCCTTGAGATATAGAGCCCCCCCCCCTCATTCTGTGACACTGGAGAATGTTAGAGTCCTCCAGAAATAGCTAATAGTAGCAAACAGGCAGGACACTTCCCAGGCTAATGAAGCTGTCTTGTCTGCCTGATCCCTTCCTATTCTATGGCTGCAGTCCATAAAGATGAAAATTGTGAAATAATTCCAGCCATGAAAAGCTCCAATGAGTTAAAACTGCTCCATTCATGAGGCTCAAAGAACTGCCTCTGAGTGGAATGGTTGGGCTTCCGAAAACTCCTCACCAATGAGAACCCGGAGGCCACATAGTGTAAGCCATGAGGCAGAGATTTGGTACACATGTGATTTTAGAGTAAGTAGCAAATAAACATCTTTAATGCAATGCTGTCCAAATTCTCAGAATAAAACCTCCTGTAAGCATCCCAGTGTGCAAACCATTTCATTAGCTATTCATCATACTGCACAAACAAAGCAATTGTTCCAGCAAAAAGATAGAGGGGAATAGAAAACAGGACTTGGAAAGGAAGTCTTGCTACTGACTCCTCTGTAGTTACTGGTTCTGCCACTGACTTGCAGTGCAATTGCGAGCAAATGTCGGCACCTTAGTTTCCTCTCTGTACAATGGGGATAGTGATACTTACTTCTGGAAAGTGCTTTGAGATCCCTGGATGAAGAAGTGCTGTGGTAAGTGTTGTCAGATGCTACCGGTGTGGTGCTCTGCTTTCTCCTATGTTGATATCACTCGGCTGCATGCGTGTGTTCCCTCTATGTGCTGCCCCAGCTCTGCGCAGATAGCTGACCCAGCAGACCCGAAGAGAACCCCCAATAACCACAGAGTCTAGTAAGATGCAAAGTCACGTCGACTAGGTTTATTGCGATCTTGGACACAATAGCAGTTCTCTGTAGGTTTCTTTGCCTAACTCAGGGCATACTACGAGAAAGTGCCTCTTGGCAATGGACCCGTCTCAGTCAGTGGCGGGACTTTCCACTGCCCCCTGGGCCGGACAAAGATATCCACTCAGGGATGCATTCTTATACACAGATACAAACAAGTTACACATCACTCCTGACGTATTGAGGTGCAACCCCTCTACGCAGCAAGGTACAACCCCTCTATGTAGTAAGGTGCCGCCTCTCACCTTGTACATGTTGGTTCGAACAAAACAACTCTATCCATCATATTCCCCTTTTGGCCCTGTCATTGGATGGGTCAGCCCGTTCCTTGTTGTGTGTGGAATGTACAAGTATGCGAATGTTCTGATATCTGGTGTCCAGTACCTTTTAGGTATGTCTCTTTTTGCAGCATCAGCCCTTTCCTTGCCAGTTTCTGTGAGCAGGGCCTGCCTCTGGCTCACAGCTTAACTTTGCTTTACGTTAGCAAAGTCTTGACCATTACTTTAGTTCAGGCCTTAGGCCTCATACCAGGCCTCTGATACCAAGGTTTCTATCTCAGGGCCTCCTCTTACTACAATAAGCATTAGCTCTCATGTGCCCATTACCACAGAATCTAGGTGGCCCACATATAATTAAAAAACAATTGGCCAGATTGTCAGCCCTTCTATAGCACTCCAGCAGTGCAGAGGGGCCATGGAACCAGTTTTGATTGACCTCGAAAGGATTTCCCCAGGTGACACAGAGCTGGAATAGCAATTCTTCACCCCCCCACTTCTGGCCCCAGCAGCATTCCTGGGGAACAGTGGCTATAGCTAAAACATAGCCACGCTCTGGCCATCCTTCAGCTACTGGAACAGGCCCTTGGGGTCACAAGCAGCCAGGTGCAACATAGAGGGGCCCTAAGACTGCTCTGGTTTGACTAGTTCTGCAAAGTTGGCATAAAGCTACCTTTGTCCACTCCCCTCAGTCCTGCACTGAACACAGGTCAGCTGGACCTCAGAATCTGGGCCATAATTTCTGTATGAAAATGCCATACTTTCCACATTCTCCCTTGTTACTTTTAAGATTCTCATTTAAATGTGAGGCCCAAACACTTGTGATGGAGATTTCTGCAGGCAAAGATTGCTCCTCCCAGTCAATGCCTCTAGGATGAAAATGTAACAATCTCTATGTCACACATTATGGGCCTGCCCAAAGTTCTTTCCTACTGGCACTGAATGTGCCATGTTCTTTCACACTTGCAGAACCCTGACATTCCTCTCTCAGAGGAACTCTGCATACTTGGCACACATTCAGTGGCTGTTAGCTTTGGCAGATGCAATGAAAATATTTCGTAACACTGGAAAAATCTCCAGGATTCCAACCTCATATGACCGGTCAACAACATGCTCCTCCAGTGGCACCTATGAATTGATAGGCATACAGAGGAGTAAACAAAATCCCAGAGAATTAGAGGAAAAAGGAAGGGGAGGAGGCAGGGAAGAAGGAAAGAGCAAGGGCCAAGAGTAACACCTTCTCTCACTGTTTAATCATCCCACTGCAGAAGTGCTAAGCCCAGACATTCAAAAAAGTCAAGAGCCAACCTTCTCCCCCCCACGGCCCCATCATGAGATTTTAAAAATAAGAAGTTTCAGGTTCCTTTTATTTGCTTTCTGGTTGTTGAGCCTTTGGGGTTCACATTTTAAAGCTTTTCTTTGCAGCCACGACTAGAAAACAAAAAAAAGTACTTTTCTCTTTTAATGAAAGCGGGTATCTTCACCTAATCCCAGGACACCAGGAGCTGGGGCTTTGAGAAGAACACCACATATCATGAGAGATATGATCAAAAGAGTTGGTAACACTGCAGTGATTGCCTATGGAAGCTCAACCCTGCACTGACCGATTCCCCAGAGATAATGGAAAAGGTCCCAGATGAGGTGCAGGAGCACACAGAGGGTGACATGCACCGTTGTGCAGAGCGCCAGCACAAGACCTACACCAATGATGTGTAGGTCTTACTTGAGACTTTGGCCTGGTCTACACCTAAAATTCAGGTCGACATAGCTATGGTGTTCAGGGTGTGAAAAATCCACAGCCCTGAGCTCTGTAGCTATGTTGACCTAGCTCCTGATGTAGGTGCAGCCAGGTTGAAGAAGAATGATTCAGTCAACCTAGCTACCGTTGCTCAGGGAGGTGGTGTTTCTACAGTGGCAGAAAACCCCCTTTGGTCACTATAGGCTGCATCTTCTCTACAGGTTTACATTTGTGTAACTATGGCACCAGAGCTGCTGTAGTGCAGATGTAGCCAGGGCCGGCTCTAGGGTTTTTGCCGCCCCAAGCAAAAAAAAGTGTTGGCGGCCCCCTCCCTTTTTTTTTGGCTTTTAAACGTTTGCATATTGGGGAAATAATCGCAGAATATAATCACACATCAGCATGGTTAGTTGACTCTGTTGCTGCAAATGTCAGAGCAGAAAGTCCAAGGAAAATCTTTAGCTCCTCTTTGAGCTGAAATAAAACACTGCAATTAGTCAAACTGATCTTGGGAGTTGCATGCAAGCTGATACAAACATCTATGTAAATCAAAACTGTTAAAACTCAGTGATCTTTCACTTGTTAAAGAACATGTGTCGCTTACTCTGAAGAAAAAAAAATAGGAAAAAGGCTCATAGAAAATTAAATTGCTCCAGGAAAAAAAAAAATCCAACTCCCCCAAGGAACAGGAAGTGAAATACTTTATTACTATACATTGATCTGTCAATGCCACTCACGGAAAGTCTGAGCAATCAAGCTGCAGCAAACATATGATGGTTACAGATATCTAACCAATGTTGAAATTAGTGGAGTTGAAAAGTTCAGCAGCGAGTGGCTGCAGGGATGGCTGTCACACCTCTTTCTGCTGTCAGCATGTGAGAGGAGGCCAGGCTGGGAAACAAGGCTGAAACTGACCATGTGCCAAGAAGGAGAGTCGAGCAAGGAAAACCCACAGTAACGTTCAACCTTAAACCGCAAAGGAAAAAAAGGAAAAAGGCAAGGGGGGGGGGGGAAGAAGAGGAAGGCGAAGGGGTGGCTGACTGTGCTGCTGAGCTGGGAGTGTGTGTGTGTGGGGGGGAGACATTAGCCAGGTTCAGGCTCTGCTAGAGCCATGGAGAGCCCAGTCCTATCCTGTGTCCTTTATCCGGATGATGGGAATATCAGTGAGGCAAAGACCTGTCCAAAAAGGCTCTGCGGAGAAGCAGGAAAAGCTCTGGGGGAAGCGGAGAGAAGCAAGGGCAGCCAGCAGCAGCCCGGCTCCATGGAAGGGAGCGCATCAGCTGGGGAAGAGGAGAGCGGGGGTGGGGAAAGCGCCGCGCTCCCTTTGCACGCTCCCAGCGGTTTCAGCTCCTCCTTGTGCTTCAGTTTGCCCGGGGCGGGGGACAAAGCCCCGCAGCAGGATCCCGGACCAGCCTCCTCCTGCAGCTGGGTGGGGGAAGAGCCAGTGGGAGATTAACAACGCGCGTCCGAGTCTGAGGAGGCGACATTCCCGGCCGCCGCCCGGCACTTACTGTCCACAGGCTGGAGCGCAGCCCTGGAGCCCGCAGCAGCTGGTCTTGGAGGAGCGGGACCTGATGATCGAAGTGTCTGGCTGGCAGATCCGAGCCCACAAGTCGGTGCTGGCGGCCAAGTCCCCGGACATCCTGCGGGTGAAGGGGGTGAGCTACGGGGCGCTGCGCCTGCTCATCGACATGGCCAGCATGGGCGAGGTGCGCCACGACAACCTGGCCGAGGTGGTGAGCGGCGCCCGCGTGCTGCAGATGCCCTGCGCTGTGCGGCTGAGGCCATGCGGGCCCAGCTTCGCCTCCACCACTGGTACCAGCTGCTGTGCCGCCCCTGGAAATGTGCCGCTCCAAGCAGGTGCTTGTTTTGCTGGTGCCTAGAGCCGGTCCTGGATGTAGCCTTATACGCAATGCTAAAGGTCTTGTGCTGACCCTCTGCACAAGTGTGAAATTCATTCAAGGTGAATTCAGAACAGCCAACCACTGCAGCGAGGCTGAGAAAGTAGAACTAAACACAGGCACTGGCCTCAGGCTAGCAGTACAAAGGATTTTCCATGGGACTCTGCAGAGCAAGGGTTCAGATAGACCAGGGGTTCTCGACCCCTCAGGAGGTCATGAGGTTATTACATGGGGGGGTCGCGAACTGTCAGCCTCCACCCAAAACCCTGCTTTGCCTCCAGCATTTATAATGGTGTTAAATATATAAAAAAGTATTTTCATTTATATGGGGGGGGGGGCGCACTCAGAGGCTTGCTATGTGAAAGGGGTCACCAGTACAAAAGTTTGAGAACCACTGAGATGACTTGTGACTTGTTTCTGCAAGAGTTGTTTCATTGTACAGAAGGTCAAATTCTATCCTGTTTGAACTGGTGCAAAGGCACATTGATTTTTACTTTCAGCTCTTTCAAAAGGTGGCTGTTGATGGCTCTGAGCTTTGCATGCAATGGGCAGTGACATGTTTTTTACATTCTGGTGTTTATTTAAAAAGTGATGGATGCATATGTTTAAGGCAGCATACAAGACATGGCCCGCAAGCAAATTCCACTTCTTCTGGGACATGACACAGCCCGTTTGCCTTATAAAACCTGGGAAAGGGAGTGCAAAGGGTAAGCAACTCAGTGAGCTTGCCCTCTAATGCTAGTAAATAAATAAGCAAGCAGCTAGGGCAGTTGTTTTTCATTATCAGAGGACAGAGCAATCCCTGGATGAAGATTGTGCAGAAAATTATATTGCTGGCCTCTGTTTAGAGTGTAAGCTTTTTTGGGGTAGGGACCTTGTCTTCATACTTGCCTGTAAGGCACCTAGATGCTGGTGATGCTTTATTCTAATATATAAATATATAAGAATGAAGCTGGAGCTGGTAGAGGCTGGGCAATGGTATCTGAGAACAGAGATGGGTCAAAACTGGGAGATATTTAATTCTCATTCAAAAAAGTTAAAGAATGAACAGAACAGTAGCAAACCCAATTCCTGTAGCCACCAAGAACGGTTGGGTGACTTCAGTCAAGGTGCTTGGGGACCCCACCCCTCGAGGATAGATTGAAATGCTAATTGGTAAAGCTGCGAGTCTGTCATGGATTCCGTGACTTTCCGTGACCTCCATGACTTCTGCAGCGGCTGTGCTGGCTCCGGGGCTGCCCGAGCCAGGCAGCCCCTGGGTCTGCAGCAGCAGTTTGCGTGTGTGGGAGGGGGCTCAGGACTAGGGGCAGAGAACTGGGGAATGTGGAGGGCACTTACCTCAGGGTGGGGGGGCTCCCTGGCTCCCAGTGGCATGGCCCCCCTGCAGCTCCTAGGCAGCCAATGGGAGCTGCAGCAGCTGGTGTTTGTAGTGGGAGCTGCAGCAGCCGGTGTTTGTGGTGGGAGCTGCAGAGCCCCTGCCTGCCTCTGCTGCCTAGGAGCTGCAAGGATGCAGAGCCAGGTAGGAAGCCCTGCCAACTCTTCCCCCCCCCCAGCACCAGCAGGGGTTCAGGGCTGTGTGCCATGGCTTGCCCCCCACCCCCAGTTCCAGCAGGGGTCCTGGGCCCCATGGCCTGGCCTCCCCCAGTACCAGCAGGGGTCCTGGGCCCCATGGCTTGGCCTCCCCCAGTACCAGCAGGGGTCCTGGGCCACCTCCCGCCGTGCCCCTAGACCACCACCTGCCAGAGCACCCAAGGCCCCCACCCAAGTTTTAGTAAGGGTGGATATTTTAAGTAAGAGACAGACAAGTCACAGGCCTGTGAATTTTTGTTTACAGCCTGTGACCTGTCCATGACTTTTACTAAAAATACCAGTGACTAAAACGTAGCCTTACTAACAGGTTATTTACAGCTCATGCTATAAGACAACATCATGTGTAGTGTTAGTAGTTGTTGTGATAACCAACGCTCTCAGATATTAACTTATGCACCTTGGGGAAATCAGAGTAACAGATTCTCTGCTGCACCCCATTTCTATTTCATGTGCTTGAACCGGCACTCTCATGGGAGCTTGCTTGAGTCATCCTTCAGGGGGAGCTCTGTTGTAACACAGGACTCTGAACCACAGTCATTAATGTAGTTTTGTCTATACTTATCAAATGGTATGCTCTAGACGTACAGGCACAGAAACCCACAGTACATGACTCATACTCCTCCAATGTGTGCACTGGCTTGAGAAATCACCTTCTCGGCACTGTTTTCCAGCCTTGGACCTCATGAGGACCTTCTGCAGGTCCAGGGCTCCAGAATAAACCCTGGACTTCTGGGGAACAATTTGGAGGGAACTCAAGGAGAGCATCTTGTGGAATTTTCCTCCTCCTCTGCTTCTGCCCTCCCTTGACCATCGGTTTTCCTGTGGCATGGTACGATTGGGAAAAGAGTTACCGCTCAGGGTGGAGCTTGGTGAGTAGTTACAGGATAGCACAGACAACGCAGAGCAATGGAAACACATTCTAACAGGAAATCACTTATTTCCTTGTACTTTGGATACAACAATGTTGATGTTGGAGCCTCTTCTGGTTGTCAGAAAAAATGTGAACTCACTGAAAATAGCTTCAGCTTCATCCTTTATGTCACTCAGAAGGGTAACATTTTACAATCACTTTGCACAAGTGTAAATAGCTGCACAAGGTGCCAGGCTCTAGAGAATCAAGCCCTAAAAATGTCTACCTTCTTATCGACAAAATGCAGAGTTCTGAATAGAAAAATTAGTTCCAATTCAACTAAAAGAAACTAGTAGGGATTTTCCATCAATACTTAGTTTCATTTCCAGTGCTCTTAAGACTGAGATCCATCGTTCAGTCACTTGACAGCAACTGCTTGGATTCTTAAATCCCGTGGTGCCTTCCAGAAAGTTAATCCACTGATGGACAAAACTACTTTGGGCAGGAAATTTTGGAAAACCTGATGTTTTCTGGTACTGGAGTTGGCTCAGTTTTAGTTTCTCTTCATGATCTTCCTGTGTACTCAATGGAAGATATAGCCTCATACAGGGACACACACTCTAAAATTATCCTCTTGGCAGGGAGGGAGCACTTGTTTGTTTCGGTTTACTCTCATTGGGTTTTAGAAAAAAAGGAACAAAAACCTAATGTTTAGTCAAACCTTTCACCAATAATCTAAGCAAGTTTTAACTTTTGAACAAAATCAGAAGCAGGCAAAGTTTGCTAAGTGTCTTGTAGCATTTGACTGCAGAGGCAAATCAATGTTCCCCACCAAAACAACTCAATGCCCTTGTTTACACTAAGCAGTGGTTTCGTTTCCAGATGCTGTTTTGCCATAGCAATATTTCCAGTTGTCATTGTTAATGGCGATTTTTTGTTATTTCTGCAAACATTTCAGCTTGTTTTGCTACGGACACAAAGTTATTACTATGGCTGTCGCGTGATTAAAAAAAATACAGAATAAAGTGTATAGTGCTCACTTTATATTTATTTTTAAATTACAAATACACCTCAACCCCGATAGAACGCGATCCGATATAACACGAATTCGGATATAATGCAGTAAAACAGCAGGGAGCCCCGGGCCCTTTAAAGTGCCACCTGAGACCCGCTGCTTTACCGTATTATATCCGAATTCGTGCCAGAGCTCCGGCGGTGATTTCAAGGGCCCGGGGCTCTCCACAGCAGCTGGAGCACTGGGCCCTTTAAATCACCGCCGGGGAAGCCGGTCCAGTCCGGCACGGTGTACCGGCTCTTGCCGGTATGCTGTACTGGACTGAACCCGATATAACGTGGTCTCACCTATAAGGCGGTGAGATTTTTTGGCTCCCGATGACCGCGTTATATCGGGGTAGAGGTGTATTTGCACTGTAAAAAAAAAGTAGTATTTTTCAATTCACCTAATACAAGTACTGTAGTGCAATCTCTTTATCATGAAAGTTGAACTTACAAATGTAGAATTATGTACCAAAAAATAACTGCATTAAAAAATAAAACAATGTAAAACCTACAAGTCCACTCAGTCCTACCTCAGCCAATCGCTCAGACAAACAAGTTTGGTTACAATTTGCAGGAGATAATGCTGCCCGCTTCTCGTTTACAGTGTCACCTGAAAGTGAGAACAGGTGTTTGCATGGCACTGTTGTAGCTGGCATTGCAAGATATGTACGTGCCAGATGCGCTAAAGATTCATATACCCCTTCATGCTTCAACCGCCATTTCAGAGGACATGCATCCATGCTGATGATGGGTTCTGCTCAATAACGATCGAAAGCAATGAGGACCGACGCATGTTCCTTTCCATCATCTGGGTCAGATGCCACCAGCAGAAGGTTGATTTTTTTTTTTTGGTGGTGGTGATTTGGGTTCTGTAGTTTCCCCATCGGAGTGTTGCTCTTTTAAGGCTTCTAAAAGCATGCTCCACACCTCGTTCCTCTCAGATTTTGGAAGGCACTTCAGATTCTTAAACCTTAGGTCCAATGCTGTAGCTATTTTTAGAAATTTCACATTGGTACCTTTTTTGTGTTTTATCAAATCTGCTGTAAAAAAAAGTGTTCTTAAAACGAACATGTGCTGGTCATCATACGAGACTGCTAAAACATGAAATATATGGCAGAATGCAGGTAAAAACCAGAAGAGACATACAATTCTCCCCGTGACCAGGGTCCTAGTGGGGAGCCAGCTGTGGTCACTCAATTAGGGTGAACTTCAAAGAATGGGGCAGACAATCCCCATAAAGCTGGTGGCTAGTCCAATACCTAGATTTACCAAGCCAGCACAAAACAGCTTCTTTATTACCTTACTGGTTACTCAGAAGTCCAAACACAGTTCCCTTAAAGTGATCCAGCCTCAGGCCTCCATCCAGGTACCCATGTCAAATGTGATGAAAATTTCTGTAAATCTTATTTCATAATATAAAAGAAAAGATTTTCTAATGCCAAAGGATCGAACACATTACCTCCCAGGCTAATGAATATTTCAGATCTTACCCAAATACACGCTAAAGCCAGTTCTTATTAACTAAACTAAAATTTAATAAAAAAAAATAAAATAAAAAGTATGGTTAAAAGATCAATATACATATGGACATGAGTTCAACTAATTGAGGTTCAAATTCACAGCAGAGATGATGAGCTTTGTAGTTGCAAAGAGTTCCTTTAGAACCCAGTTCATAGACCAACGTCCAAATCTCATATTCAGGGCATATCAGCATAACTGGGACCTCAATCTTGCAACTCAAACTACCCCTGATGAAGTCTAAGCAGATCTGAGGTGACAGAATCAGGACCCAAAGATCTTTTATACAATTTTATGTCTTTTGAAAAGTTGGAATTCCTCAGGGAACAAAAAAGTAATTAGGATAACTTTGAAAGAGGTCCATCACTGGTACTTAGCTATATGAATTAACATAAGGCCATTTGCTTGTTCCTCCACCATTCACAGTACATTTCAAAGAAAGATGAATCCTGAGATATCCCATGTTTACAATTCATTTACATGATAGGATGTTCTTTTGACCTCTGAATTATCAGAATGAAGCATAGACAGGGACTGTTGATTACATTGGCCACCCTTCTCATACATAAGTAAATACACAAACATTATCTCCCAGGTCTTCCGAGGGTTATTCATTTTGCAGGATGTTCAACCCTTTCTAGCCATGCATCACACTCCCCCAAGGAGTTCAGTCACAAATTTAATGAACACATTTTTTAACAAGCATCAGCATGGAAGCATGTCCTCTGGAATGGTGGCCGAAGCATGAAGGGGCATACGAATGTTTAGCATATCTGGCACGTAAACACCTTGCAATGCCGGCTACAAAAGTGCCACACGAATGCCTGTTCTCACTTTCAGGTGACATTGTAAATAAAAAGTAGGCAGCATTATCTCCTGTAAATGTAAACAAAATGTGTTTGTTTTAGTGATTGGCTGAACAAGAAGTAGGACTGGGTGGACTTGTAGGCTCTAAAGTTTTACATTGTTTTGTTTTTGAGTGCAGTTATGTAACAAAAATATCTACATTTGTAAGTTACATTTTCATGATAAAGAGATTGCACCACAGTACTTGTTTGAGGTGAATTGAAATTTATTTTTTTCTTCATAATTTTTAAAGTGCAAATATTTGTAATAAAAAATACTATCAAGTGAGCTCTGTACACTTTGTATTCTGTATTGTAATAGAAATCAATATATTTGAAAATGTAGAAAAACATCCAAAAAGATTTAATAAATTTCAATTGGCATGGTATTGCTTAACAGTGCGATTAATTGATTAATTTTTTGAGTTAATCGTGTGAATTAACTGCGATTAATCGACAGCCCTAGTTCTTACACTCTCTTTAAAACATATAAAAGAAGGGAATTGCTATGGGCAGTAAACAGATCATTGTTGATTATGAGCTGTTGACAGAGACAGAGAAAAGAGTGATACAAGGGGCCTGATTCTCTTCTCACTTACAGTAATGCAACTCTGCTTCAGTAATGTTACTCCTGATTTACACCAGTCTAAGTGAGAGAAGAATTGTTATTTATAGAATGGTCACCATCATGAGCAATATTGCCAATCTGAAATATTCAAAAATCATGAGATTGATTTAACCATGAAAGTTTTAAAAAATAAAAATAAAAACTGGGAGTTCTGTTTATTTGCTTTTCATTTTTGAGCCTGCAGGGTGCACTTGGGTCAGATTCTCCAAGAGGGTTAGGAACAATTTTTAGAGTTTTTTTTTTTTTAAATGATAGCTGAGATTCTCGCAATCAGAAGATTCCAGAAGCTTGTGGAAAATTGACCACACGGTTGATTTTGGATCAGACAGCCTGAGGCTCCTTTATTTTATACAAGCATATATGCAAGGAGAGTCAGCATGGCCCCATGCAAGGTGGCAAGCTGCTCTGCCCTCCTTAATTTTTAAGGAAGTATGTGTAATTTGGCCTGTGGATAAAAATTTGCAATCAACTCTCAGGTATAAAATGCCCTTTAATTGGACAACCCTGGTACCAGACCATTTCCAAAATCTGCTTTTATTGTTACCTGAGGTCCAGAAAATTTCTGATTTACAGGGACAAATTCATATCCTTGAAAATATATATCAGATAGAAAAGGGTTCCTTTCAAACAATCTATAGACTATCTTCTTTGTATATTTATTAAAGCTGTGGGGGTTCTAATGGCCAGAGTGTCCATTGGTTTCCTATCTCAATCCAACTTTTTTCATAGTCAAATGATTTCACTTAAATAACCTCTTGCCTGGATTATCTACAGACATTCCCAAAGGAATGGCTGCAAAGAAACCAAGATTTTTTTCTTTTAAATAACATTTTCTTTTATTTAAGGGGGGGTTAATTGCTGCAGTTAAATAAGACTTTTCCTTTGTGGCCCAGCACTACGGCCAGCAACATAATGTTGGTAAAGCTGTCAAAGTTAGGCAGGCAGTGCGTCCCCCACACCCTGGGAACCTTTTGTAAGTATTCAGATTGATTTTATTCAATAGTTTGCCCTTTGCAGTCCCTTGCTCTGCCCCCGGACAGCTATTAATCACAAATTGTTACTTCTGCTTCTTTAGTTTCTGTCTACCCTTCTCCCTTTTACCTCCCCCTTCCCTCCAGGTCACACATACAGTTCACCTGACCCTACATACAGTTCACTTGACCAAAGTTTAGGCCTTAAACCATTTTTCCTCCACAAGCTGGAGCTGATTCTTTGAGCAGGTATTAGTGTGGATCCCACTCTAGACATACATATGCCTCGTGCATGAGCTCAGTATGTTTTGAACAGCTCTGTCAATTGGGGCTGCGCCTGCACAGTACCTGTCTTTGTGCCTCCATTATGGGGGCATAAACAGGACAGCAGCCACCTCCCATCAATTCCCTTTTACTGCCCATGGCAGCAAGCTGCAACAGCAGTGCCTGACCTGCTAGCCTTTAGCATTTCCTATTGTTAATTAACAATTGTTTACCTACATTTAGAGAATCCTATTCAAACCTGTTGATCAATTTGGACCATTAAAAGAAACAAACAACCCTGGTTCAGCACTGTTAGGTGCTATGGGCCACTATCACGCCTCATGGCAGACTAATTGCTCCAGCTTCAGACCCTGTCCATGCTGCAGCAGCCTTATTCTACTCACTGATGGCCACAGTCAATGCTTGGTTTGTCTCAGAGAGACGCATACTGATTGGTACTCCATCTGCTGCTTGTTCTTCTCCCAGACTCATAAGTTGAGAGGTTCTTATCTCAAGCTCCATCTCTTAGATTAATTGATTACAGTCACTTCCCACCATAAGGAGAAATGTGCCCAAGAAGTCAATTTCAGTGAGATCCCCCCATGCTGTGTTGAGGTCTGGCACAGAGAGAAACAAAAACAAAACCAGCATAAAAGAAGGACTTGCCACTGAAGACTCTGGCATTGACAACCCTGGTCCTGAGAGTCACAGACATTTGGAACACAGGTAGTGGTGTCTGGAGCCATGTTTTTAAGTGTTTCTCCTAAGGAGAGTTCAAAACACCTGTCCTCTAGAGACAAACCTACTACCATATCAAGGGCTGGTGGTACAGGCTCAGCTGCAAGGTTGGTGCTGGCAAAGCATTCACCATGATGCCAGCAATACAGATCCTTATGTGTACACTGATCAGAGTTCATCAGGGTATATACTGGCAGGAGTCTACATCTCCACCAGACTCTCTCAGCACCAAGATCTTTGTCAGCCTAGTGCACGCCATCATCCCAGTACCAATATCACATTACGCCCCAGCACGACCCCTCAAGGAGATATACTTTTACTCATTGTCACTGTGGTACATCTTCTCACCAGCATTGAGTATGGAAACGGCTTCCTTAAGATCAGGAAGGGACCGTATGGAAAATACCAGAGGCTCCCCATTTAGAGCCCCATCACAAGCCTGACACACATGGCCATGGGCTAGTCACCCACAACCGGGACAGCCCTACCAGTACAATATGCTCCTCTGGCCCTATTGGGCTTTTTGGGTACCACCTCCCATGCCTCCAGCAGTCTATCCCCTTTACACCTGTCGAGGAAGCAGAAGAGATCCCACTCCCCATCAGCAGCTCTAGCCAGACCACCCACACTAGTGTGAGCTGAGCACAGGACAGAGCAGCACATGGAGGAGCAAAAGAAGAGGAGGCTGCTAAGAAATCATCATCCCAAGAGGAGGCGGTGGCCCCAACTTTGGTACCAGCACTGGATGATTTCAAAACATTCCAGGAGCTACTGGCTAGAATTGCAAAGACCCTGAATACTGAGACTTCAGTAATTCAAGAAAAATGTCAAAACTTTTTGACATTCTGAGTTCCTCAGCTCCAGCCTGGATAACCCTCCCTATAAATGATAGAAATCTTCACCCTGCAAAAGTGCTATGGCAAACACCTGCCACTATTCTTCCTACAGCCAAGACTGTCAAGAAGTATCCAATCCCACAGAAGGAATTTGAGCACTTATGATCATCCCAATCCAGCATCCCTGGTTGCACCTGTGGTACAGGAAAATTCTAAAGTAGCAGAGAGTGTCCCAAAAAAAGAGGGCCCCCACAAAATTAGACCTCTTTGGGAGAAAGGCATATTCTTCTGCCTCCTTGCATCTTTGCATTGCGAACTAACAAGCCCTCTTTGTTAAGTATAATTTCCTCACATGGGACAAAGTGTCACCACTGCAAGACACCAGGGAGGAACTTAAAAACATAATATAAAGTGGCCATTTGGTGCCCAAAACATTCCTGCAGATGGCCATGGATTCCTTTGTCACAGCTGATAGTCATGGCCATGGAACTGTTACCCACCTCGTGGCTGCAAGTTTTGCGCAACCCTAAAGCAATGCAATGCATTATAGAAGAACTGTCATTTAATGAAATGGAGCTGTTCAGTGAATGAATGGATGATCTTCAAAATATGTTAAGGACTGCTATAAATAGGACAGTGATCAATTGTTCTTCATATCCATGGAAGGTAGGACAAGAGGTAATCAGCTGAATCTGCAGCAAAGGAGATCTAGGTTAGTGTAACAGTGTGGCACCCACTTCTCATGAGCACCCCATTTGGTTGGGTGTGTCTGCAGTCTTTAAACTGTCCCAGTCCTAGTATCAGGCCAGACCCACAGGCATTTCTGCTTGGAGGCAATGGTTTTACCCTCTCTGGGCCCTTCTGGCCCCATCTCTCCAAATGGTCCACTATGTAGTTCAGAGCCCTTCGGGGGGTTTAATAGCTGTCCAATTGTAGGACACTTCCCAAGTGGCCTATTGGGGGGAGGGGAGGGAGGAAACTTGGGCCCACCCACTACTCTGGATCCCAGCCCAGGGATCCTAAGAATGACTGCCAAGCATTCCCTTTAATGTCCCTTTAATGAAACAGCTTTCAGTTCCCTGTGCCACTTCCCCACAGCCCCAGCCTTCACCAGTGCTTCACCCTTACCTCAGGAATCTTCTGTGTTCAGACCCAGCAGCCAGCCAGCCAGGAACTCTCTCTCACTCACCCCATCCTTGCCAGCACTGAGCTGTCTATGTGCTACAGTTCCCTTTGGCCAGCCAGGAGCACTCCTTAGGGCAGGTCTTCACTACAGGGGGGGGGGGGGGGAGGTCGATTTAAGATACGCAAATTCAGCTAGCACTGAAGCTCCTATTTATATGGCCCTCCTGGGGCCTGATTGGCTACTTTTTCTGCAGCCACTCTAGGCTGCTCGGAGGACTTAACTCCACTGCTCCTTTCCTGGGAGGGGTGTGGCAGGAGCCTGAAGCCTCCATCAGGGGTCTCTGGGCCTAGTCTACCCCATCATGGTTAGATATTACGAATTTTTTTTCTAAATTATATAGTTAAATACTTCAATAGGGCTTCAAAGGGAGGTTGTGGAATCCCTGTCATAGGAGGCTTCTAAGAACTGGCTAGACAAACATCTATCAGGAATGGTCTAGGTTTACTACCTCAATGTGGGGAAAGGCCTAGATGAATTCTCAAAGTCTCTTCCAGCCCTATGTTTTTATGATTAATTGCATACCTTGAAGAACTCTAGGCCCACATAACATTTTCTGGGAATATATATACCACCTCCTTATTGTCAGCCCTACAGATAACAACTAAAGCAAAAACAGATGCCCCTACCTATTCTCAAAGTAGACACCCTGATTACCTTTTTAGGAAAAAGTCTAGGTACTCTATTAGGGACCTATCATCAGCCTCATCTGTAACCCATTCTGCACCTGATCTGAGACAGCAGGTTTGATGGGACTGTTGAGAGTAACAGCAGAGCCTTTCCAGAACCAAACACCTCCTTCAGAAGCTGCCTTGCCCCTTTCCACCAGACTTGATCTGCCATCACATTTGACAGATGGGTGTTAGACGTAGTTACCCATGGCTACCCTATGCCTTTCCTCATCTCTCTTCAGGGACCCTTCTCACAAGAGCCACCTGAAAAAAGAAGTGGCCTCTTTATTTCATTTAGGAGTCATAGAGAAACTACCTCAGAGTACAAGGCGAGAGGTTTCTATTCCCAGTATTCCCTTTTCCCCAAAAAGAGAGGGGTCTTTGTCCTATCCTAGACCTGAGGAGACTGAACAAATTCATATGCCTCCTCAGAGTCCAGATGGCAACACTTGCCTCCATCATCCTGTCTTTTCAGGCTCAAGATTAGTTTGTGGCTGTCCACATGCAGGTTGTGTACTCTCACACAGCCAGCCACCTGGCCCACTGAAGTACTGCCAGTTTATGGTGGGGGCCTAATAATTACCAACACAAGGTACTACTGTTCAGTCTCTCCACTACATCAAGGGTCTCGATAAAATGCCTAGCTATGGTGGTAGCTCATCTGAGGAGACAGAGCATTCATGTCTACCCATGTCAGACAACTGACTGATCAAGAGCAGATCCCAACAGATAGTCACTGCAGCCTGAGACTACATCCTCCAGCTGTTCAACCAGGGAGGTATCCTGGTAAACAATGAAAAACCATCTGTCATCCCATCACAGACAAGAGAATTTATGAGCTTTGATCAGTTCCAAGTCAGTGAAAGCACATCTTCCAGAAGACAGGTTCTGGTCACTACAATATGTACTGTTTTCAGAGTAGCAGCCGTGTTAGTCTGTATCCGCAAAAAGAACAGGAGTACTTGTGGCACCTTAGAGACTAACAAATTTATTAGAGCATAAGCTTTCGTGGACTACAGCCCACTTCTTCGGCTGCATATAGAATGGAACCTATGGTTCCACAAGTACTCCTGTTCTTTTTACAATATGTACTGACTATCAAATTGAACCCAACCATGGCTGTTTGAAATTGCCTAGCATTTCTAGACCACATATCGGCCTGTATTTACATGACACTGTTAGATTTAATCTGCGGTTCCTACAAGCTTGGCTAAGGTCAGCATATTCTCCTACAAAACATCATGAGCAAGACAGTAGTGGTCCCACAGTACCTCCTATCAGCACAAGAACATTCAAAGAGGGGTGCTCGTCTCTACCCTCATTCCAACAAAAGCTGGCATCAAGGATGCATCAGACACAGGTCAGGGAACCCCCACTAAGGATACCTATAATTACAAGGAATCTGGTCCCAGAAAGACATGACCCTTCACATAATTGTGTCGGAGCTAGGAGTGATCATACTAGCCTATATGGTTAGTATATGGCTTCTGTACTGTTCTACAAAATTTCACCATGCAGATTCTGATGGACAACACATCTGCAATGCCACATAAACAAACAAGGAGGCACTTGCTGATCCCGCCTGTGCCAAGAGTATCTTAAAGTATGGACATGGTGTCATCGTCATGAGATAATCCCAACATCTCTCCACCTTCCAGGAGTCAGCAACAATCCAACACACATTTTAAGCAGACGATGCATCAGCCACAAATGGTCACTGTGGAGGTCCATCACAGATCTGATATTCCAATGAAGGGCACTTGTTTTCCCCAAAGGACACTGAGAAACATCCAGCATTTTGTTCCAGGGGAAGCATAAGCCCAGTCTCACTACAAAATGCCTTCTTCATACTGTGGATCCCCAGACTCATGCACACCCTTGCACTGATTCCCCTGTTTCCCAGAATAACATGCAAGTCTAGGCAGGACAAAGCCAAGATAATCTTTATGACTGGAACAGATTGGAAAATTTTCATTGAAATATTTAGCAGAGATGTATTGGTTTTCACAAAACTTTCATTTGGAAGGTTTTGGGATATTGGGGGGAAGAAAGACATGATATAGTTGGGTGGTAAGGATACTGGTCTGGCCTGTTGGAGACCCAAGTTAAAGACCCAGATTCAAATCTCTGCTTTGCTTGAACTAGAATGATCTGGGATGAAAAACTCTGCTGTGAATCAGGCAGAGCTGTCACTTCAGCCTTGGGCTCCAAGTACCCCAAGCCAATACTTTTGTTTTTGTTCCAGTGTGGAATGAAAACAAATTTAGAAACCCGAAAAATTCTGTGAAACAGAATTGTCATCCCCTGGTCAATTCTGTTAATAGCTCTGTATTATCAGAGACAATTCTGACTTTTGGACCTTCTCCAGATGTCCATATAGCTTCTCATTTCACTTCCAGACTGTCCAGATATAAAATCAAAGATCTGAGATCAGATATTTCATTCAGACCTAAGTCACTGCATCTGAAAGCCTGAATATTGGCTATTTGTGTGCTACCAACAAAGACTGCTCACATCAGGTGTGATAATTTCTCCTAGAACACAGGACGCTCTCCACGAGGAAGATTTATTCCTCAAAGTGCAAAAAGATTTTCAATATGGGTGAATCCAATGCAGTCGACCCAGTAGAGGCTCCCATACCACAGATCCTGAAATATCCCCTACGTTTAATAGTCTGGACTGTCATTCAACTCCATCAAATTTCATCTAGCATTTATTTCATCATCATGGTACCCCCCCCTTCTCCAATCCTGCTCAATTTTTTCACATCCTAGGCGATCTTGATTTCTGAAGAGTCTGCTTCATGCTTACCTACCAGTTATGGAAGACCTGTGTGGGTCCTAACCATTGTCCTGGTGAACCTCATGGAGTTCTGATTCAAGCCTCTTGCAGAGTTCTGCTTACACCATCTTACTTTTAATACAGGCTTCATAGTTGCCATTGCATCGGCCAGGAGGCTTAGTGAGCTTCAAGCTCGTATGGCTGATCCCTCTTACACAATGTTTCACAGGGAGAAGAGTTTACTCCTAAGGTGGTTTGGAATTCCACTTAAATTGGTCTATTAGCTGTGTTGGATTCTCTCCCCCCTCCCACACAAACATCATTCTTAGGGTGACCAGATCACCTAAGTCAAATATCGGGACGCGGGGGGAGGGGGCGGCGTGGCGGGGGGGCGGGGCAAAAAACAAAACAAAACACCCTTCCTCCACAAGCGCTGGAGGGAGGCCCGGGAGACGCAGGGGAAGCGCGGGGCCAGGGTGAGTGAGAGTCCGGCCTGGCCCCGAGTGCAGGCAGGACTCAGTTGGGTGGTAGGGAGAGGAGGGGGGCAGCCCGCGGTGCCAGGCGGTGGCTGTTCTCCCCCCCGGGCAGCAGGACTCGGGAGCAGCCGCTGCTGCAGCTCCCACTGCCGTGGGGGGAGGAAGCGGCCGATGGCCAAGCTCGGCGGCTGCGGCTCTGGCGCCCCCGAACCCCCCGAGCCTTCTGCGGGGACCCAGCAGCACGCACGCTGTGCCCAGCCCCTGGCCAGTCGCGTCTGGGCTGCTGCCCAGCTGGTGCTATCGTGCGGCGGCCCCGGGGCGGAGGCATCGGCAGCCCAGCCCCGTTCGTTCCCCTGCGGGACCCTGCGGAGGGAGGAGGAAGGGCGAGCCTGGGGAAGAGGCAGGGATTCGGGGAGGGAGCCAATCGGGGGAGGAGGAGGTGGAGTCGGGGCGGCGGGGGGGGGGGGGGGGGGAGCACTTCCGGGCTCCAGGCTCCGGCGCATTTCCTTGTTTGTCCCGTGTCCCGACCGCACGTCAGTCAGGACGCGGGACAAACAAGGAAATATCGGGACAGTCCCGATAAAATCGGGACGTCTGGTCACCTTAGTCATTCTACACATGGAGAGGCTTGTGTCAAACCTCCTAGAGAATACCTGAACAGATCACACAGCGCATTCGACTTTCCTACCAGATGGCTGATGCACCACTTCCCCCAAATGGGGAAGCTCACTTCAGAAGAGTGCAAGCTGTGTCAGTTTCAATAATGTTTCTATTTTACAAATATGCCAGGCAACCATATTGGAGTGTACCAGTGACTTTTGTTAAACACAATGCTTGTAATCTAGCTGCAAGGTCAGATGCTAACTTCAGGACAGCGGTATTGCAATCACTGTTCTCTGGAAGGTGGGACTGAGCAGTCCTGGTTGTCTTAATTGAACACAGATTGTCTGTCACCTGAAGTGTGGATCCCACAACCTGCCCTCCATTCCCACTTCCCAGAGTTCAGCATTAGTGAGGGAACCGGAGGGCAGTTGTGTCTGTCCTGCCTTTACACCCTCAGAGTGGAGGCACAAGGACGTGCTCTGCATTGGTGTGTCCCCAAAAAACCCAGCTAGTCACAACATTCTGAGCTCCCGCATGAGGCATATGTACACCTAGAGTGGAGTCCACACAGATGACAACATCTCTAAGAACCACAGTGACTAGAAGGTATGTAACGGTTCTTTTCAGAAAAACACCAAATATTGCAAGAATCACAATAAAAGTCACAAGAGTTAGCAACACTGAATAAGTGAAATCCCTGAACAAATATGCAGAAACTGCCAGGATCTATGGATAAAAAACACTAAGCAAGTGCTAAGTATTATTATTTATACAACACATTAAGTGCTTCATGACATGCTCAGAACACTACACTGATGAGGGCAGTACAGAACCTATGTACAATAGCATAAGAATGTATATGTGTAGAATAAGGACCTTCTGACAAATAACAAAACAAAAGAACAGATATGCAAGCAAAGGAAAGTGGGACGCAATACCACATAGTTTGGATTGTTTAGCTTGGCACATTCCTTGTTGGTTCCATGGTTTTCGTTTTATTATTTATTAATATTTTTAAAATATAGTGGTAAAGTTGTGGCCCTTTAGATATTTAAAATAAACAGCTCGGTTGTCTTAATTGAGGGCTTGAGGACAGCCTTGATGTTATTTGACACCGTAATTTAGTTGCTGTTTTCAGCTCCCTGTATTCCATTTGTGATTTTGACATTCTAATTCTGTGTTTGAGATGCAGGAAAGCCTGCAGACCTTTTTCTACACACTAGCTTTATTCAATGTTTTTAAACCAAGTGACAGCAGCTGAGCTTCTGGACCATTATGTCACCTGAGGGGCTGGCCCAACATTCTTTGATACTTTGTGCCAGGTTAGAAGGGTAAAAAAACCCCAAACAGTTATTTTCTAAAGAGAAGCCATAAATTCCAGTCAAAGGTCCAAACATAATTCTGTCTGCAAGAGCAGCCTAGAACTGATCAAATAAGAGAGAGAGATAGATAATTTTTTGTGTTTTCTGGTTTCAAATAAATAAGTCTCTTGATCCACCACGAGAACAGATCCAGGGCAGGGTTGCATTGATTATACACTGGCTGGCTAGTTTTAAAATATGCAGTGTTGTAGTAAACATGTTTCCCGGACCTGAAGAACAGCTCTGTGTAAGCTTGAAAGCTTGTCTCTCTCACCAACAGAAATTGGTTCAGTAAAAGATATTACCTCACCCACCTTGTCTCTCTAGTTTTAAAATGTTATTTCAGCCAGAGGAGAACAACAACAACAACATAAACATCAGCAGTTCTCAATAACAATAACAAAAGGAAGTCTTATGCACTGGGGGGGGGGGGGGGGGGAGAAGGAAATGGACCATTTCGTGTTTTCTCCAACAGCCAAAACTCCAGCACATTAATTTGTTACTTACGAATTTGAATAGAAGGGCCCGCCTGCATACAACCTGCTCTGTTATAACTTCTGATAGGGGATGAAAGGTAAATGTGAGTCATTGTCTTTGTGGCAATAAGATACAAGAAAGGGGGCTTTAATGAGCCATTGATTCATATCTTAAGTATGCTGTGAAGTGCAAGGCCCGCTCTAGAGAGCCTTATTACAAGAGGAATCCTTTGGTATTTTAGAAAAAACACATTTTTCAATATTAGTTCAGTGTAAGTGTTTGTGCGTGTTTTTCTGGTGTGAAAATCAGTTCATAGTAAAGGGCAGGAAAATGGAGTAAAAAAAAGGTGGTGGCTAAACCTTTCCTCTCCTATTTTTATTGCCTTCTCCCCCCCCCCCCCCCCCACCTCATTTTAAAGTTTAATTGTATCAGGCTGTTCTGGCTCTTTAAAGAACATGCCTAGGTCTAGCGACTGTGTTACTAATTATTCAATCTAGAACATCCCCTGCTTAGGCTGACATCAGTAGCAGGAGTGGCCTACCTTAGTAGCCTTTATTTTCCCAATTCTTTGGGCTTTTTGGATTGTCCACTGTTTTCAATAGTGATTCACGTGTCACTTTGAATTCTTGCTTTTTATTAGGAAACATTTAAATGGAAACTGCAACAGCTGCTGATTTAGGTGGTTTAATTTTAATTAAAAAGTGAATTCAGAAGCACTGAAGTGTGAGAAAATTGAAGAAGTTTCCAGAGCAAGATGAGAAGAGTTAGAAAATCTGAAAACAAATGAAAAAGCCCTATTGGATTTAGGCTCCAAGAAGATACAAGAACATCTGTGCTACACATTAAAATGCTTGAGGGGAACTCCCCCCCCCCCCAAAAAAAAAAACCCCAACCCCCCCCAAACACACACCAAATGAGTTGGAAATGAGACTTTCCACTCATTGTAATTTTATTTCACTATTTCTAGTTGTGGTAGACAACTAGTCACATCTATGTCATTAACTTCACTATTTCTAGTTATATATGAATACATATGTCTATCACATTGTGACGGGGTAGAACTCACCACTCTGGCACCTCCTGCCAATTATCATGGGAATTAGCTCTTCTTGCCAGTGCACCCTCTTCTGGTGGTGCACCACCACCATCACTTCTGCTGTGGAACCCACATCACTACCAGGACCGCAGTATCCTCTTCAGTGACACAGCCCCTCTCTGATTGGCTGCCTCCTGCGCAGCCTCCCAAGGTCTCTATTAACCACTTAGAGCCCAGTGCGGAGCAGGTGCCCCATCACATACATGTCTTATGGGTAAGCTATTATGTAGACATCACTTCCCCCAAAAGACAGTGAAGATTCATGCCTTTCCACAATGACTGAACACAATCATAATCATAAAGTGTTTAAACCAAGCAAGAATCAGATAATCAGGTCTATTTTGCTGAAGACATCTACAGGAATAAATAACTATTAAGGCATAATTTACCACTCTATTCTGGAACATGCAGATGAAGATGTACCATCAACTAAATACTGGCCCGGTTACAACCTCACTGCTAGAGCTAGATGGGAAACAGTTTTCCCATCCCAGGAGCATTTGAGATTTTGAAACTTTTTCTTGTCCCAAATTGGGCCAAAAAGACAAACTTTCAAAAAATTTCACCAACTAATAATTCAAAACAAAAAAAATTCAGATTAGGTCAATTAAAACATTTTATTTTGATCATTTCAAAATGTTTCATTTTGATTTCAACGATTTTTTATTTAACCTTTTAAAATGTAAATGAACTAAAAATTTCTAAATATATAGTTGTTTAAAAGCAAAAAATTAACTTTTCATTTAAAAAATGTCAAAATGGAATATTTTAACAACTTTGAAACATTTTCTTCAAAAACATTTTTTTTTAAGAATTGGGAGATTTGTCAAAACTGACCCTTTCCCCCCAACAGTTTTGTTTTTGATAAATCGTGATTTATTTATGATTTTATTTTATTTTGGTAAAAAATAGTTTGGTTAGAAAATTCCTAACCAGTGCTATTCACTGCCTAAATTATTTTATAACAACTTTTATAGCACCCAAAAATTCAGTTTAGTTTCCCTGGAGAGAAAACAGTTTACTCCTTCTCTACCACCTTTCTCCTGCCACTAGAAATTAAAACAAAACAAAAAACCTCACCTTTTTTTCCTAGTAAAAATACTGAGCACTTTTGTAAAACTTTATACCTTCGAAGCACTGTACAAACAGTACGTAATCAATTAAAAAATACCATAACTGGAAGGCTCACAATGCATTGTGCTGGTCAAACCAATGCTCTGAAAAGGATAAATCTCTGAATGGTGAGTAAACCAGATCCATTTGATTTTTAAAATTGTACTTCAGCCCAAGAGTCTTATGAGGTTTTATGCTGTACTGCTTATAAAGGGTTACTGGCGTTTTATAGTTTATCTAACAATCTCCAATTAAAGTTGCTCTCTCTGGAAAGTTAAACTCTGTATCAAACATACCATGGGGTATGAGTTCATGTTCATGAATTGAAGCTTACCTTTTAACTCAGTTATTGGTGTGTAAAGGAAAGTAATCTCTTCTCTCTCTCCCCTCCCCCCCCCCCCCGCCATTTTATAGTTAATTTTCAGATTAAGAAGTAAATGTTCATAGTAGAACTGTATTCTGGAAAACTGTGTCCCTGAAAGGCCTTAAGGGTCATGGGAGATAACCAACTAAACATATGCTCCCAGTGTGAGCCTTTTGGGAAGGGCCTAGCACAATCCTTGGCTATATAAACAGGGGAAATACTGAATATTCTGAGTAGAGAGGTATACATGACACTGTTAAAATACTACGTCCAATTCAGATGGCCACATTTTTAAAAGGATGTTGAAAAACAAAAGATGGTTCTGTGAAGCGTTACAAGAATAATTCAAGCTCTGAAAAACTCCTTACAATGGAGATTGAAGGAGCTCAATTGGGTTATGAAATAACTGATCATGGTTCAGAAGCATTACACAGAGAGAAGATATCTGTTACTAGAGAGAAGTCCTTAATCTAGCAGACAAAGGCTTAATAAGATCCATAGCTGGAAGATGATGCTAGAAAAATTCAAACTTAAACTAAGGGACACATTTTTAGCACTGAGAGTTAGTTACTATTGTAATAGGTTGCCAGGTGCCACGAGTTAAAATCCTAGTGTAGACAACGCAAATTGTGGTTTTAACACATGTTAAACTGGCTGAGAAAGCCCTAGGCTTTTATAGATAGATACAACCTCTACTTAACTGCTGTCCAATTAATTATTATTATTCTTTGTTTGTATTACAGGAGTGCCCAGAGGTATCAGCCAGGGATCAGGGCCCCATTGTTCTATACAAACATAAAGTAAAATTCCCAGACAAGCAAAGTATACAGATTGTGATTTAGCACCATGGGATCATAGCCAAAGCAAGTAGTCAGAGGCTGAGAAGCTTCTCACATCACTGAATGAATTATTTCTACTGGTATTTAGTCATGCTAGTCATGCAAGTCTAAAAAGCCAGACAGAATTGTGATCCAAGAACGCCTTAATGCCAGCTGGCACAGGGGTAACCAAAGAATGTCATGTGAGGTCTTAAATGAAAGCCAAAGGTCACACAGGCCATGAATAGCATTGTGACATATATGTACAGATGCTATGTAAGGAATTATGTATATATACCGAAAATACATGTTAAAGTCTGTGTCCAGGCAGAGTGAAAAACAAGTTTTCCTCTAGACAAGAGGCAAGAAATGTAGATCTTATTGTAAGGATGTAACACAATGGAGTCCCATTGACATACAAAGTCAGAAACTAGCAAGGAGATATAAGTCAACAGGGAAACAGCACACAGGAACAACAAATCATGGGTGGTTGTCTTGGCTGTGTGCAAAGACAGTGAACTTCTGGGTTATATTTGTGAGGGAAAGATAACACTCCATCATCCTGGATCTAGAAAGTAAATGGGCAATGTATTTATATTCATGAAAATGGGATCTCAGCCAACCTTGGTTGAAGACACTGCAGAAAATTTGGTGAGATAAGTTTCTTTAGACAAGAGAGGAACTTGTTTGTTAAGTTTAATCTCTAGAAAGAATGTTCTGATTTTTGTTTTAGATGTAATGGTTTGTTTCCATTATCCTTACTCACTATTCCCTGTATCTTTAGTCTTTGATAATAAACTTTTATTTTTGTTCTCACTATAAATATATCTAAGTACCGTGATATTAAGCAACGTGCTGACCCTGAGTTGGATCATACAAGTTGGTGTGTACACTGTACCCTGGGGAACCGCAGACCTGATCATTCTGCAAGTAGCCAGTGACAGGGGCTGGATACCACAAGGAAAGGCTTCAACAGGACTCAAGTGCACCTGCTGTTAACCTGGAAGGCAAAGTAAGGGCTGGCATTGCCCAGAGGACAGCATTTGAGCAGCCAACAGGCTGGTGGTGTCAGGGGAGCTGACACCCAGCCAAGCACAAGCAAGACTCCTTCACAGTGAGGCAGGGGTAACAAGGTGACTTTCAGTCCCTTAGTACCCCTGGAACCATCACACAAGTATCATTGAATTGTTTCAAGTTTTCATTCATTTGCAATGCTGTGTGTTCTAGTTTAGCAACTATTAAGGTCACTCAAACCACTATGTCAGCAGTTCTCAAACTGTGGGCCAGGACCCCGAAGTGGGGCGCAACCCCCTTTGAATGGGGTTACCAGGGCTGGCTTAGACTTGCTGGGGGCTGGGGCTGAAGCCCAAGCCCGACTGTTCAGGGCCGAAGCCAAAGCCAAAGCCCGAGAGCTTCAGTGCTGGGTGGTGGGGCTCAGATTGCAGGCCCCTCGCCTGGGGCTGAAGCCCTTGAGCTTTAGCTTGGCCCCCCTCTGCCCGGAGTAGCGGGCTCAGGCTTTGGCCCCCCCCCCCACTGGGGCAGTGGAGCTTGGGTAGGCTCAGGCTTCGGATCCCCCTGATGGGGGGGGGTCATGAAGTAATTTTTGTTGTCAGAAGGGGGTTAGTGTGCAATCAGGTTTGTGAACCCCTGCACTATGCCATTTTAGAATGCTTATATCCCCCATCTTTGCTCATCTGGAGTAAGAACGTTTTGTCCACCAGTCTGACTGTCACTATACATTTCACTGTGTGATGCATTTGTATACACTAACAATTCTAAATCTCCTAAAATAAATATAACGTGCTGGGCTCTTTAGGTTTGTTAGTTTTCCTGTTTACTCACCCTACAAAACTCAGACACACTGTTACCCCACTAAATGGGAGAGCTCTCTCCTCTCTGACAGTTACAGCCACTACATTAAAGTAGTCAGATCCCAGCAGCCAGTTTCCAAGAGAGCCTAAGCATAGCAACTTATGTCCTAGCCAATTAGGAAATGCCAAAGAGGTGAGCATTCCACCTTGCTCTAAATGTGGAATACACTTGGTCTCAGCATGAGCTAAGCTGTAGTGAGTTCCATAGCTGTGGTCCCTCCACCAAAAATACCCTGTAAGCTTTGAAGATCGTACTCACTGTCTCTTGACTATTACGGTGCAACGAATCATTTATATTCCCACCACATACTGTACGGTCTAGCGCCCCATAAACCAATTCCAATAAACTAGCTGTGATAGGAACATTGATTTGAGGGCAGGAAAGATGGGTGTATCAATCTTTTTCTGGTTTTCATCTTCCTTATTGCTGGCATCTGCTCTCTAGTTGTCTCAGAAGAACAATAGGAGGCCTCTTCTAAAGCTATGGCTGATGCTCTGATTTTATCAATAGAATAGCACAGGATAACATGGCTCAGGAAAGGAGTATAATGCATGTGGTGCTTAGCTTCTGGTCATGCCTAGGCTGGAAGCCTGCAGTGCATATTTCTTTCCAACTCAGGACGTTTCTTTTGGAACACTTTGAGTCACAAACAACAGAAAATAGCAAAATGATCTCATAGATCAGTTGCTAAAAATATTGTGAAGGGTTTAGTTACAAACACTCTGGACTGCTGGTTTATAAGATGAGATTCCTAGTTTCTGCCAGTTGTGAAACTAATTTCCCCTTCATTAAGTCAGTGGTGGTGACATAGTTTGTATTCAGTCCTGTATCGCTTATTGTCAATCTATGAGAAAAACTTGTGAAAGAAAAGAAATCTTCTTTAGAAGTGTGTGTAATTGAATTATGCAGGAATGCAACACATTTAACATAGGCAATTTATCTGACAGTACATACCCAGCACCCCAAGTAGTGCAGCACAGCAGAAATAATCTATTCAGAAATATAGAAGTAGGAGGTGAAAAGGACCCAGCTCCATTAATATCTACTGCTGCATTGGCAGAAAACTGATTAAGTTTGGTAACAAGCAATCCCTGTGAAAGTGTAACACAAGTATAATACTTTTGGAGTGGAATTCTAATGCTACCTTGAAAGCTTGATTTACTTTTACCTCTGTCAGGGCTTAGCTGAATGATTCTGTCTCTTCAGGGCAGGGACTGTATCTTCCTATGTGTTTGTACATCCTCTACCATAACCTGCTCAACAGTTACATGTCCTGACCACCTTCTCCCTGCCTAACCAGCATCATATGCTACTTTTCTACCCAGCCAGGATGTCCCTACCTTTATCTGGCATCCTCATGAGCCACCAGAACAAGGATATAGGAGGGAGTGCGTGAGGGATGCAAGGTGGGCAGAAGGGTGAAGATTTGCCCCACAGAGAAGATAATAGGTGGGGAAGTTCAAGATGGACAGCACTGTAGGGACTGAGGGTGCAGCAGGTTCTGAAGGTGTCAATAGGCACCCGATGGGTGAGAGGAAAATAAAGGGCCTAAATTGGTAGTGATTATTATTCACAAGGTCTAGCTCCCTGCTCTTCCAATTGGCTTCATATAATATATTAGCACACTGTGGGTGCAGATGGGGTATTGAGCCTGCAACTAGGCCACAGACAACCAAGAGGTCACTGGACCGGATTCTCATTTACACAAAGAACTCTTTAGACCACTCCGGCAACATAAGGGGCCTTAATATGTGTGTGCATTATTGCAGTGTTTCCAATTCTCATGATTTTGTTATGTGTCTCATGGTAATTATTGTTTTCCTTAAAGCCCCAGCTCCTGGAGTCAAGTGGATATGTGATGATTTCAGCCATCATTCTTAAAGAAAAAGTAAGTTTCTCACCCCCCGTGGCTGTGGAGAAAGCTTCAAAATGTGACGCCAGCACACCGTTGATGCCCAAAAAGCAGAAGGCAAATAAAAAGAACTCCAAATCTATTACTTTTACATAATCTCATGCTTTTAAAGCCAATCTCATGATTTTTGGTGAGCCTGACTCATGATTTTTGAACATTTGGGGCTGGCAATACTGATTATATTTACATCCACTTTAAGGCCCTATAAACTCTTTACACTGCAATGATCTCAATGGAAATGAGAAATATGCCCACTATAGCCATCTTCTACCTTCCTCCTGCTTTCCCTCACCAAATATACATTTGATCCATTCATATAATGGAGCGCCGGGCTCTTAGGAGCTGGGCAAACCGATGGGGCCTCCTCATTACTGTTCACTGACTATGGCACTGCATATATTCTTGCTGCCATCTCCCTCTGACAGTCACAAACTAGAGCAGGAAAGGACATTAGGCCAGAGCAGTACTCCTCCCTATAGACCATTCTTGGGCGGAGTTGTCCACCGCAACTTTACATTTCCTAGCTGCCAGGTAGCGTCCAGCACCCTTTGAGAGGTTATGCCACAGTCAAATGGCTCTCACTCCCAGTTACTCAGCCTAAACATATTCCTTTTCTTAAATGGGGTGCTGGGAAGAGGCTGGGATATGGACTGCAGCCCTCCCTGTTCCCAGCTGAATACAGAGTGTGGCTGTCCATTTCAATACAGTTCAGACTTTTTTATTGACAAGTGTTACCAAAGTAAAATAAATTGAAGGACAGGGCTCCGTATAGAACGTGTGCCCCAGTTTCTGCTGAGCACATCTTATACGGGGCTAGGTGGCCCTCATTATTCTTTAGGAGGATACTGAATAGACACTCTCCCGTGTGCCCTACACAACTTGGTCAGGGGGTGGGGGAGAGCAAATAATGAACTACCTGGATGGATGCAGAGATTAAGGGATGGGATTAAGGATATGCAAACAGAAGCAGCCCAACTGTAACAGTACACCTGCTGGGGGGGAGGGAGGCGCCATACAAAACTTTTGCACAGCTTGTCACAAATTGGTGCCATCTCGTTCTCTGGCCAGACACCAGTCTGTTATGTGTGGGCCTAACTGCTGGATTCCCCTGTGCTTCTAGGCCTGGGTTGGGGATAGGTAGTGATTGGTCACTGTTGCTAGCTCTGGGTGTCTCAAGCACCCTCACACGTGCAGCGAGTGTGTGGAGCTAGCATGGGCAGTTGCACACAACCAGGGAGTGCTGTTAGGTGTGCTCATCAAGTCAATCAGGAAAAGGCATTTCAAAAATATGCAGGGTTTTTTAAGGCAGAGGCGATGGCTTCCCGTGGCTGTGCACCTGGACAATGGAGTTCACAATTGTGGCCAGAGAAATCACAGTTGTAGGGAATGGGGCATTGTGGGACAGCTGCTGAAGGGATGTTAGGGTCAACATAGATCATGCAGTGTCTACACTCACACTGTGTCAATGGCAGTAGGTCAGCATAGTTCAACGCCATTGGGGGAGGTGATTTTACTGCATCACCATAATAGGGTGCATACTCTGGCGGGAGACAAATTTGAGTGTAGACACATGTACAAATAGATCACCACAAGGTGACTTGCATCATCCTAACTTTGTAGTGTGGTCCGATCCTTAGATTATTCAGAGACTTGAAAGATGACTGCTTGGAATATCTTCTACTTTTCAAGTGCATTACTGGGGTGATGATGTAATGCTATCAAATTTTTCCTTTAAGTTTTCCCTCAGTTTCTGTTTATGAAATGGATGTCTCAACTTTGCTATATTCAATTTTGGTTTACACTGTTCAGCATTGTTTTGCTGAGGGGCATCAACATGTAAACTGAAAATGGCTCTGATCACCCTGCAGTCAGTCCAACACTTTGCTCCTTACATTACTCTGGTGATCTTAACAGTCTTGATGTCTCTTTGTCGTATAATGATATAATCAATCGGGTGCCAAAGCAACGATGTTGGGTTCATCCATGAAGTTTTGTATTTGTTATCTTGCCTGGAGAGTGAGTTGGTAATAATGAACAGGAGTACTTGTGGCACCTTAGAGACTAACAAATTTATTAGAACATAAACTTTCGTGGACTACAGCCCACTTCTTCGGATGCATACAGAGTATGTAGCTGCCGCTCTCTGGCTGCCCAGCACTGAAGGCAGCGCAGAAGTAAGGGTGGCATGTTCATCACATTTGCTGAGTAGAAGACCAGTGCTGTTCACTTTTATGACTCTGTTGTTCTTTCTTACACCACCTCTCCAAGCCTCGCTGTCTTTTCCAACTCCGGCATTTGAGGCAAGGCCTACACTAGGAGCTTACATTGATATAGCTATGTCTCTCAGGGCTGTGAAAAATCGATACCCCTGAGCGACATAGTTATACCTACCTAACCACCAGCGTAGACTGAGCTAGGTCAACAGAAGAATTCTTCTGTCAGTTCAGCTACTGCCTCCCAGAGAGGTGGATTACCTATGTTGATGGGAGAAACCCTCCTATTGGCATAGGTAGTGTATACACTGAAGTGCTACAGCAGCGCCACTATAGTGTTTTAACTATAAACATACCCAAAGTCTCCCAGAAGTATGAGTTTGTCTTCATTGGATGGTGTAGCCAAGGATAAAAGATATTAGGTATATTTAGGATATAGAGATAAAATATAAGTATTAATTCATGGTGTAACAAAAGGCCTACAGGCTTCAGGCTTGTAAGATATTTAGCTTAGCTAAATTAGTCCTTTGAACTTAGAATAAGTTAGCTGTATTATAAAGATAAGTAAGTTAATAAATCTGCTAAGCTTGTGTCTATGTTTGTGGTATGCTGATGTGTTGAAAATAACGGCTGAGTTTGGATAATAATGTCTATAAGATATCAGTAGACACCACAAGATGACAGTTGGGAGCTGGGGTGAAAGGTCAGAGACTTTCTATTACTATAGTGATAAGGTGACATAAATGTTAATGAATACAAGAGGAACTAACAAATTAGCCTATGAAAAACCGAGCACTCCAAAAGTAGTGGGAGTGTGGAAGTTCAGATAAAGAAAAGGGGTTAAAACCTTCATAAATATTTACAAACCCCAGTGGGTGTCAGTGCAATACATTATAAAAGCTGTATCCTAACTTGCATGCCTGTGTGGGAGGGCGGGGAGAGATGCCAGGATAGATAGATAGTGAGTGTGAATTGGGTGGTTGGCTAATAAAAGTAATGATTATAGAAAGACCATGATGTAGCTTCTGTTGTGCACCATTGGGTTCCCCTTCTATTGATTGACTACAGTAGAGAAGTTATCTTGAGTGCTGAACTCTCACAGATTAACATAGGTGTAAACCCTCACCATAGGATGGGTAATTGGTTAAAGTAACCCATAACTATAGATAAGGCTACAATGTAGATTTCATTATGTCATCTAAATCAGAACAAAACAGTTCTATTTCTTCTGTACTGTTCATGGTTGGTGCATAAGCCCTGATAAGAATCGCAGAGTTTGAATTTCCAATAGGAAGTCATATAATCATTAGGCGTTCATTTTTGCCCACAGGTAAGTCCTTCAGTGATTTTAGGAAACTGGTTTAATGGCAAACCACTGTCATAAATTCCATCTTCCGCTGCTGATTTCCTTTTCCAAAAGCAGGTGTTTCTTTAGGGAGCCTTTGTTTGCAAGGCTGGTTTTACTGAGGACAGCTATATCAATGCTGTATCTAGCACAGTCCCTTGCAATTAACGCTGTATATTTTTCTGGTCTTGATGGGTTGCTCTGTCCATTAGGATCCATATGTTCCATGACCCCACATGAGGGCTTTTGCTTTTTTTAGAGAACAACCTCTGTGTGGATGATCCACCAGTTGCAGTGACCTGGCCAGATTAAAGGTGGGAGGCAATGTTTAGGGCACTTTTTCTAACCCCTGCCCTTACTTGGCTGAGCAGTGCTGGCCTGAACAAGGGCTGTTCAGTCAGCTGGGGTGTTGCCGAACATCCTTGCTGCCCAGGATTCAAGTCTGAGTGACCGGCGTCCCAGGTCGCCTGCATGCAGGTTTATGACTATGACTCCCAGTATTCAGCTATACTTGTCACTTCAGCACTCGCCTATCGCCACAGAACTGTCTGTGTTAGTGATGCCTGAATGCCAGTAAGAAAGGGTGTTTTTTTTTTTTTAAGTGGGAAGACCATTGTGCAGGGGCACTCTTACTCTCTTGGCTGCTGAAGTTGAAGATCAGTGGCATGAAAGGTCACGGTGACTGGGAACTTCATTAGCTGCAGCGGATAACCCCTGACATCTTTTCAACATTGCTTTGACAAAGGACGTTGCAACACAACATGATGTTCACGCTCCAAATTGAAGGTTATAATACAAAGTAGAGCCCCTGAAACATAATGGAGTTCACAAACGTTCATATAGCCCTACTGCAACTGCAAAGAAAGACAAGATTCTGAGTGTGGACTGGCAGCATATTAAGTTGTGCAGTATTTTAAATGAGACATTTTATAAGATTCCCTCCTCCAACCCCCAAAATGCAGTGCTAATCACAATGCAACATCTGCCATTCAAAGAACTAAGAGTCAAACATGGGAAGATCAAATGGTCATCATCATCCTGTGTTTTCTTGATTTAAAGAAAGATTTCTAAAATCTTTGTAAGGGCAAATCAGACTTGGCTGCCAGTGAATCATAAGGACTCTAGGATATTGTAAGAGGCTAGTGACCAACGGAAAAGTCAGGTACAAGAAAATACCAGATTCCAGCAGAGGTGTTGATAATCTTAGGTCAATACACACCTTGACAATTACCTTTACCGCAAGCATACAGAATGATCTGCATCACCACCACTATCTTTTAACACATAAGCATTGTGATTATGGGCAATGGAAGCGGAATAACAGCATTACAAACTGTGCAGTCACCTTCTGTATTCATTGGAAAGTAGATTTCCTTTGACATACTGCAGGGTGTTGTCTTAACCTGCCTGTAGGCAGGAACCCATTGTAACAGAGGAAAACCCCTGGAATTAGTTCCAGTACATGAGAATTAAATATTTACTGTAAAGAATGGGTCAAAAGCTGAATATGCATAACTTGTCTTAAGATACAACTGTCACAATGATAGTCTCCAGTACTGTTAATAGAGTTGGTATCATTGTGGGTCCAAATGAAGACACTATTGGCTTCAGTGAGAACAGCTATTTAACATACAGCAGGCATTTTAATACTTTCCCTGCCCAATCCTGCAGCCCTTACGTATTTACTCACACAAGCATCCAACTGACTGATGGGATATTTTGTGTGTGTGTGTGTGTGTGTCTGGTTTGCAGGGTCAGGCCCAGATCTTGTAACTCAGGAAGTGCCCACTTAGGAAATGAATGCAGGAGTCTTCAGGGAAGTTTTGTCATGCACTAGAATGGCTGTAAATTTAACATTGTTTTAATATATTTTTTAAAAGTTATTTTTACACAAAGAGGATGAGTGAGTTTATATAAAGACAGCAAACTCCTCTTGGTATCTCCAGTCTCTCACATTCACCTGCCCCTTAGCAAGGCAAGGGGTCAGCTTTCTCTTTCATTTTAACTTAAACATTTGCTTTTGTCTGCAGAAGAAAAGACTGCAGAATCTTATACATAGGTGCAACTTTCCTCTTTGCCCTGTGGAGAATTATGACTGCTATGAAGACAGATGATTGTCCTGAAGTAACATCGTTTGGAAGGTGAGAGAAGTTAACTAATTCAGGGGCAATCAAAATATTCGGGAAGAATGGTATAATTAATGCAGTTTAGCACTGTCTTTTTTAAACAAATGAGTATCTACAGAGGGCTTGAAAAAAAATGGGTCAAGTTTAGATCAGGGTGTGTTAACCAATTACCACCTTTTTCCTAGTGTGGACACATTAAAACATCTTTGACATCAGTTGAGCAGGTCCAAACATATTGTAGGGGAAAGTTTAGGTTAGACTTCAACCAGTTCAATTGAGGTAAAAGGCATAGGAATACATCCAATGTTAGGGAAAAGGCCCTGATTAGTTCAAGGTTAGTTAAACACACCCTGACCTTCTCTCAGCCCCCTTTTCTAGTGTAGAGACACATGTACTCGCAAGGTTTCTCAGACCAGCAATTGATCCTCTTGGAAAATTTGGAAATTAATATCTTATGCTTAAACTAAGGTGACATCTTCAGCAGACAGGAGAACTTCCACCCCGGAGAAAAGAACATTTCAGCTCTATTCTTTCCAAGGGGCAAACCTAGAAAACTGTAACCTGGAACTCCTTGACACACACACATCCTTGGTTAAAGAAAATACTTACTTTTAGAAAGAAACTTTAATGTTTGGGAAGGGGGAGCAGGAATGGAAATTTTAGAGACTGATATTCTTAGTAACAGCAGAAGTTTCCTCACATCACCGAGCTGAAATGGCTTATCCATGTTCTGGAAGGACCACCTCCAGATATGACAGTAGCTCATTTTCCAAGTTTTGCTAATTGTGGTATGGGTTTGTGTGAACACTTATCCATGACAAAATGGACCAAGATCACATCCCCTTTCATATAGGCAACCAAACAGCTGTCCCATGAAAACTTCTAATAACTACCTTAACATTCTAGATTTAAATTGGTGACTTAATAGCTGAAAGTTTTCATATTTCATCAGTCCATCCCCTGATGGGCCATTTAAAAATCACTAAGAGAGGTTAACTGTGTTATCAGTAAGGGGAGGAAAACTGACTGAACAGAATGCTTAGAGCTCACAACTGCAATTACAGTACATCTGATACATATTCCTTATAAAGAGGAATGAGGCTAAAGATGTCATATGAGTTTGTCATTATGTGCCTTGGGAGACAGTGGATATAGATACTCTTAAGTGCAATGTCTCCCTCATAGGGACTCTACCCAGTCTCTCTGGGTAAGGACAATCTTTCAGGAGACTATCTTCAGGCTTCAAGCAGGAGACTTGGGTCTATAGGACTCTGTTGGGGTTCTCCAGGTCTGAAGAATGTATCGTACCACCACATGGAGATGCAACCTTCACAACCTGAATACAGGTTTTCTATCCCCCAGGAAACATCACAGGGAAACCAAGAGTAGCCCACACACATTAACTGGAGCAACAGTAATGGGAGTCAGCAACACCACACACATGGCGGGCAGTTCACCCTGAATGAGTTTAAATAAACCTGAAAATAGGAAGGAAAAAAATGGCCAGTTATTAACGCCATTGCAATGACACGAATATAAAACCCCATAATCCACACATCTCTCTGACCCCCAAACACCTCCATGGAATGGAGCCTCCTTGCACAGAGAATAATTCCAATACCTATTTGTTAGCTAGCATTACAATGGACTCAAATTTTGAGTCTAGAAATGCTAGTAGCCTTGTAAACGGCAGAGCCTGTTACTACAGATGTGGGACTCAAGCAAAGGTACATGAAACAGGAACAGGGTGGAGATCTTTCAGGAAATGTGCGCTAAGGCGGCCATACAGCTTTAGACAGTCATAAGCTGTTACCCAGATCCACTTATTTCCTTCTTCTTGGCCAAAGTGATAAGCCAGGTGCTTCCTAAAAGTAAAAAGTCACACAAGTTATTATGTTCTGATCTCCATTTTTGTGCGTCACGGTTGGTCTCTGGCCTGGTGTTTTCCTCAAAGTTTTAATTGGCAATGAAGAGGCTCTTTGGTTGCTTTTGTCAACAGTGCAGCCAGGGGCTTGCAATGGACAAGCTGAGAACAGCAGCTGAGCCATCCCATTTCTGCAGGAGCTTCCATAGCTGACTTCGCATCAGCCTTGCTCCTCTTGGAAAAATGCACCTGGCTTGAGTCATACACTGAAGAGGTGACCTCTTGTTGCTATAGCACTGAAGCCATGAAGTGCTCCAATCTGAAGGCTCTGGGGTCTAGCTTTGGTTCTTAAGTCACTGTTGCAACTGTATATAAATTTACATGAGCCTTTCTGGCACTGCAGGGCTCATAAAAACACAGGGGCTAGAAAAACAAACCAGCCAACCATCTTAATTCTTAAACTGTATATTCATTATGCTCGTTATAGCTTTACTTTAAAAAGACAGTCAGCTGTATGGTCCTAGCTACAGTACATAGTACATATATTCTTTTGAGAAACCATGCTCATAAGACTGAAATGTCTAACCATAAGCGGCCCGTTATTATAGGCCAGAGAAGTCACTAAGATCAGGGCTGCCCTTTTCAAAATTCTGTACAGCTTCATTAAGAGAGCTTGTAATCATAGGGCATGCGCATCAGTTCTTTAAGCTTCTGCAGGTAGGGCACAGGGGATTCCAAAGTGACATTTTCTTTCATTTTTATGAAAACGTTATACTTAATGCATTTAATTTAGGGGTCTGGCAATAAGCATTTTACCCCATAAGCATTTACATTACATTTTTGATGGGGATGGTTAATGTGCTTCTGAACAAGCTTTTCAGCAGCTTTATTCTGAAACTGTCGAGTCCCAAGGAGAGGACATTCACTTGACTCAGAATTGTGTGAAATATTAAGAGTGATAAGCCCTTGGGGTTTTTATACCTAGTGTTCTGGCGGCTGTATATCAAGATCATGGAAGAGTGGTCCAGGTTCAAGTACTGTACATATAAAACCTATATGTGGAATAAGGTGCTACAGTAGGGATTTGCTCAAGTCCTGTAACAAACATGGGATGCATGTAACCTGCCCCACCTCCTTCCAGAATGTGTTTTAAAGTCTAATACAGAAATGTAAACCAGTGATACTCAGACTTCAGCGGTTCATGAGCCAAATTAGTTATAAACATTACCCAAAAGAGCCAAGAGTACTGCAAATTCATTGTTTCATTTACTATTTAGATATATTATATATACAGTCCTCACAGCAAAATGACTGACCAAGTATTATTTTATCAATTACAATTGGTTAATAGCATAGTAAAAGCATCCTGATTGGTTAATAATTAAAATCACACCGTTTTAATATCATGTTCTGCAAAGAACTGCAGAAGATGCATTAAAGAGCCACTTGTGGCTTGCGAGCCTCAGTTTGAGTATCACTTATGTAAACTGTTCACTTTGTATGGTTATCCTATATAGTGGATTATCATGGCACCTCAATTTCACTCTGTCCAAACTGCTGGCAATGGGTGCACGTGGAAGAAATCTGATGTCCAACATCACAGGTTTAAAACAAAGTCAAAAGGATATTAGTGTTTCACTACCAGAACTAAACTTTATTTCCATTTTATTACATATTTGTATTTGATGTTGAGTACATTTAACATACGATTTAAGTGAAGAATATTTACTCTCCACTAAGCAAGTTAAGGAGGAATGTAAAACTAGAAAAACGGTTTAAACTTTAAGTTTTGAATTTTGGCAAATAAAACAATAAATACTTTTCTATTTTCTCCTCAGATCTTCTAAGATGGATCTTGTTACAAAAAGATTTAGCATCAGTTTCATAGCCATGCATCTCAGGAAAAAATAGTCATAAAATCCATTTCTTATGCTAAATACTGGTTACAAATAAATTAGAGTATTAACACAAAACGTCCAACTCCTATTTTTTAAATACAAACACTGTACTATAATTAAATGGGGATAATTAAAATCTCAATGGCTACAAATCTAATTATTTAAAGCAAACCCAAACATGCTGTTTGCTTCAGTATGGAAGAATTACGATATTGTAAGGTTCAAGCACGGTAATAGGTTATATCTGACATCACTATCAACCCTTTGGTGTCTGGGATGTCAACTGCCAATCACTTGGTGGCAAGAGCTGAGGATTGACTAGCACCAGGTGATTAAAGTACTAACATTATTTTAAAATGAATGATACAACTTTCTGAAAGTGACATGCACAGCTTAGGGAATTCATAGAAAAGTCCCAAATAAACTGAAATCTAGATATAATATCAAACAGTCACTTGTGTACTTCATGGCAGACAAAAAGAAAACAGTGCTTTCACAGCATATCCCCAGCTTTTAATTACAAAAATATCAGTTATGGGTAGTCAATAGTTATCAAAATCTTTATTGGTACAGGATGAAAGCCTTTTTTTTTTTAAACCATACATCATAAAATTCTCTAATACATATCATATGGAGGAGTGAAAGTCTCTATTCTATTTAACTGTTACTAATTCTATCTCTGGAGTTAAAATCTTTCCTGACCAAATAAGAACAATATGGGTAACTGCAATAGAATGCAGATCCGGGTGTGAAAGGTCAGTGTTTATCATCTTACTAAAACTCTACTTTTTGAAATGATACATCACCGAAGTGTATAATCACATACAGTAAGAGTGAAAACATTTTTTAAACAAATAAAACAAACTATTGCGACTGGGCTTAAGTGTTTTAACTTCATATCCCGGAAACATCCCGGAAACATTACAAGCTCTTTGATGTGGCCCTTTTTGGTGTGACAGTAAGAACAATAAAGTATGGCTTTTTAAGCTTCCTTCAAATAAAAGTATGTTTTGTATTATTTGTGGTTGGTCTAAATTGTTTGATCTCTTCTAAACCATTTGCCCTGTAACATCACTTGCTAATACATTAGAGCCAGAACCAAATGCAACGCCTGTACAATGGTCAGTGACTTAGTTACTCTTTAGCATGGATAACGTTACAGAAACCATTGCTTTTCTAAAAAAGGAGGGATTCATTTTCTCATAAGAGCCACCCTACAGTACAGTCAAACATCTGAAAACTTGCTATGGTTTGTCAAACAAAATCACTGACAGCTTTGTCCTCCAGCAGGTGTTCAAGCAAGCATATGCAGAGAGTGAAGAAAATCAAGCACAACTGACTAAAAAGTACCTTTCATATATTTTGTTTTCACAATTATCCCTCAGTATCATGTCCCCTCTTGGGGGATTCATGTAAAAGAAGTTTGTCTAGCATAATATTTTATTAAAGTTGTTTAACAAAAAATAGTTAAACATATTTATACAATTTAACATCCAGTCTGATAAAAGGCAAATCAATGAAAAAAAATACAAAAAGTAAAAAAGTGCACTACCCAGTCCAGTATTTCACTTTAAAGTCATGTCACTTACAATATATGAAAAATAAACCCAGAAGTATAATTACTTTAAAATACACCGCTTCCATATTTATCAGTATTTTACACGTATATTCTGTAGTGGAAGAGGATATCTCTTAAAAACTTTACTCTTAAAATATTGAGGTGCATATGCCAAGTGGACTATACTTGACAAGAGACAAGTTGCAGTAGAGAATTCTTTCAAATTTGGCATTCCATTTACATACCATACACTGCTAGCTAGGCCTATACGCTTATAGTACCTAAAGATTCCAGCAAGAACAGTAATTTTCTTTAATGTAGAATGACTACTACAGATAACTACAAGGAACAGTGAGGTCAGCAATTCTATGGGTCTTAAGTAGGTACAAGTCCTGATTTAACCTTCAAATGGTACAATGTCACAAGAAACTTTAAGGCCATTTTTATTTGCTGATTAATGGACAAAAGGCAATGATTTTTCCTCCAAAATATTTTCTTGAAAGTCTGTGCTCATAAAAATCATGAAAAGTTGGAAAGACTTAATTATTGAAACTTTAAATATATTTTACACAATCTTGTTTGTACAAAAATACAAGTTAAATATAAACAAAGTAATCATGATAATTTTATGTAAATCCATTTTGTGATATTCTATTCCATATAAAAATGTTTCTCTGCTCTGTCTCATTTGTGAAAAGATCAATACCAGATTGAATCACTACTGGCAAAGGGCCCTAAAAAGCACTCTTCAGCATTAAATAGATTTTACATTTTAAGTACCATTTCCTAATTTCATCTTTTCTAAAGACTGGTGCAAAAAAGAAAAGAAAAAAGGTAGTATGTCCATAAACCAACAAATAATTTGGCTATAATGTATCATAAAACACAAACACACAGATCTGTACAACAAACTCGTCAGCTATGCAGTACATACTCATTACACAGAGACATGGAATTAAACTTAATGAGGTGCCACTTCTAGTTCATTGTCCTTCAGTCTGGCATTTTTCCTTACTTCATCAAACGAGTAAGACTTCATTACCTTTCCGTTCTTGAAGACCGTATGAAGGAGATCCTGTAACAGATACCACTTTGTTTCAGTGAACGTGAAATAAGATCTCTTTCAAGAAGAGATGCTGAACACACATCTATACTAGTTACACTGTCAGATGTAAACTTCTATATGATCCTGCAAACACGTATGCACTGCTCAACTTTATATATGAGTAGCCCTGTAGACATCAATGTGACGTACTGATATATATGTAAAAAAGAGCACCTACATAAAGTGTTTGTGAGATTGGGGCCTTAGTTGCTAAGAGACTAACTTTTGTGTTTCTATTTGTAACACTAGCATTCTAACATTATTAAAATCTTATAAATATTTCAGCCATATTATGCATGTGTAGTAGTGTTTATAGTACAAAGAATTAGTATATACAATCTCAAAATAAATTAAGACATCAACCTCTTGTGCCAGGCCACTGCGGAAAGCACATAAACTAAGAGTGGGGAAGATATTTTATACACACTGCTAGAGCAATTAATAGGAAAGGTGAAGCTCACTTGACCAACACCCGAGTGTAATTCTGATATTAGAACTAAGGGTGCGATCTGACATTCACTTCCCTCAGTGTGCAGAGAGACCAAAACATTTTTCCCCTCTGGAATGGCTATTGGAAAAGCTGTTTGCAGTATCTCGCAGAAATCTCCTTTGCATATATCCTCGTATTAAACAGAGCATCACCAAAAGACACAAGCTGTAAGTTAGAAGTGTAACAAAAGCCAACTCTGTATAGAGTGTTAATGTGAACAACACATCCCATTACATGGACCTGCAATTTTAGTCAACCAGGCCTGGGGAGCAGAGAGTATTTTGTATTCAGCTTCCATCTAGTGACATTAATGAATAAGCCACTTCAACACAGTAGGCAGCAAATCTTTCCTTCTTACCCATTGTACTTGCTAGAGATGGAGGACCATATTTTGCCTGATTTTGAACAGACTCAAAGCTTTGGGGGTCCTGAATTGTGTTGTGATAAGGCCTACCTCCTATGATTGAAAGCTAGATCCCTCCAGGATGGACAAGTGTATTACTCTGTGGGGCTCAAAGTGTTACCAAAATATACCACCTCCTACAAAAGTGCCATGCAAATACCTGTTCTCACTTTCTGGTGGCACTTTAAATAAGAAGAGTGCAGCATTATCTCCTGTAAATGTAAACAAACTTGTTTGTCTTAGCGACTGGCTAAACAAGAAGTAGGACTGAGTGGATTTGTAGGCTCTGAAGTTTTACATTGTTTTGTTTTTGAGTACAGTTATGTGCACTTTCACGACAAAAAGATTGCACTACTGTACTTGTATGAGGTGAATTGAAAAATACTATTTATCATTCTTACAGTGCAAATATTTGTAATAAAAAAATATACACTTTGATTTCAATTACAACACAGAATACAATATATATGAAAATGTAGAAAAACATCCAAAATATGTAATACATTTCAATTGGTATTCTATTGTTTAACACTGCAATTAATCACGATTAATCGACAGCCCTTGAAATTATAGATCTGTTTGAGAAATCTAAAGGCAAAAGTGATATTTGTGCCTTCCTTGCTTGCGAACAGGCAAGTCTATATGACTGCACCTTTCTCTTCCTCTTCAAGATACATCAGGCAGCTTTTATGAAAAAACGGTTCTGCAGTGAAACGGTGTTATTTAGTTGCCTCTATCCTCACTTGCATGTTAGTGTAACCTGGAGAATAAAGATTCTAAAAATCTGTGCATAAATACTACTTAGGAAATTTCCTCTTTACAGCCACTCTTTATCTGGAGACAGTTAATTGATCCAAAAAGACCAAAGGATTGCATGACTTCTCCAATCTCCCCCTGACTCTTCCTCCCCAGAAACTGCCCTGCCATTGTACTGTCCTGCCAGCTGCCATATGCTGCTCACAATTCACACATTTGATCCCTTTATAAGTGCCCCTAGTATTTGTACACAACTGCCTGTAAAGGTTTTCTTTAGAATGCGCTAGTGCCTGTTGTGATCACCTGCACCAAGCGTAACATGTCTAGTAACTCATGTCTTAACTGCTTCCTCAAAATAGTAGGGTTAACATTGAGAAGAAAGTGGCTACTGGGTGAAGCGGCTGCAAAGACAGGAATGGTCACGCCCCCTCCAAGAAAAAGTCCTTTCCTCAGTAAGAAATCAAAATCCAATAATCTGATGTTTCTTTGCCAACCAAGCACTGTGGCAATTCAGAAAGCCTGGGCAACAGCTGATAGCATACACATCTCTCACCACCTCGCTCTCCAATTTAAAACATGGCAACCAAATATTTCCTCTCTTAGCACGCATATCACAGCCCCTGCATATATCCCTTCTATACCAAATTCAGGAGCCCATATTAAATGTCAACCCAATGCATAGCTCTCAGTAGTTGTTTCATCCTGCATTCAACTCGTATCCTATTGACTTTGTATCTCCCCTCTTTGCTGCACTCTACATTTGAAACTGCTTCTCTTGGCCTATCCACTAAGTCACCTCCTTCCTCTCCTTTAAATCTACTGAGCCTGCTGCTACTGATCAACTACAGCTACCCATTCTCACCTCTTGCACCCAAATGTTGTTTACTGTCTATCTGAACATGACTCAGCATTTCAAAAGGCAGTGAACTTTTAAATCCTCATCAAGTATTATGAATACATGCAGTGCAATGAAATGGCTAGAAGCTAGGAGTGCTGGATTTACTCTCTGATTTGCCCCAGATTTAGCTCAACACTTTGGACAAGTCATTTAATTTCTGCTTTCCTACATCTGAAAAGTGGAGAAATACCAACTAGAAGAAGCGTTTCAAGGCTAGTTTATAAATCCTTGTCTGGAAGTCTCTAACGGTGGTAATTTTTTTAAGTGCTCAGAGTGGGCATAATTCTCCTCCCTCTGAAGTTAAGGAAGTTTTATCTCAGATTTCAATATGAACAGAATTAGGCCTACGCCAAGTGCTTTTAAAAATTCGACACTAAACCATAATTAGCATAATCATCAATAATGTAACATTTAACCCATAGCAAGTTAGGCAGTTCTCAGGTGTTACTTGGCATCTGGCCAATTTCCTTGGTTATTTTGGGGCTACTAGGGGTGTGATGTGCTGGAAACAGGGTGGGGGGGATGTGGCTGTTTGAGCAACAGCCCTACACTCTCTGCTAGGGTGGGCCTTCTAATGTACCCTGCTTCTCCCTACAGCTGGATCCTGCCTCCTCCCCTCAAATTAGATAAGAGGCAGGAAGGGAAAAGCAGATACCGGGGTGCCGAAGTGGGAAGATAAAGAGTGGGTAGGTGCAAGTTAGTGCAGGTGTACAACACCCTACTGGGGATGGGATCATTTTGAAAATGGGAAGATGCGAAGAGTCCTTATGTTGAGAGAGATTGAAAACATCCCCCCCAGCCCCTTTTGCCTCCAAAATATCTAGGAGGAGTGTGCTAATGCTCAGTGATTCAGATCAATTCACTGAGGAGGTCTGCAGTCATCTTACTGGTAAAACTGGTCACTGAGGTCCCAGGTACATCTTGGAGAATACACTGGATTTCTGTTGTAAAGGGGGTGGGGGTGGGTGAGGAAATCAGTGAAATAAGATGCATTTACTGAGATATTCTGTGGCCTCCAGAGTACAATGTCAAGGGATTAATCAAAGTTTATGGCACAATTAAAGTTTTGAGTTTAAAGTTGTAGACGACTTTAATGCAGTTTTGAAGGCTATGCTCAGCGATACAGTATATAATGCCACACACTGCAGATATAGCATCATAGACAGAATGGAGCTAAAAATGGTTTGAGAACAGGACAAGAACAGCAGCTTGGCTTTTATGAACATACCAGAAAACCTTAATTTTTTAAAAAGGAAATAGATGAGGACATGCTCTCTAGAGGGTTCTTTACCAGAAACTGGATTTTTAAAAATCCATTAAAAAAAAGACTCCAGTTGACAAAAGATATTTAAATATTGAGGGAGTATTACAGAGGTTGCACTGTAAGAACATTCTACATTTCATCAACAGACTATTCAGATCTGGGAAAAAGGCAGACAATTTTTCCCATTACTTTCCTATAATCCCAACTGAAAATACTAGAGAGTAAAACTAAGTGATAATTACAATGCTGTTTATACTGAATTTGCCACAGATGGAGCTTCTGAGATTATTTGATAGAGGTTATTGGTCGAATATAAAGAAGGCTGAAAACAAATCTCCAAAACAAGCTTAACTATCTAAGCTACTTTCTCTCAGTTTGGGTTAGCACTGGGAATGAAGTCATCTACTTCTGGTGAAGTGATAAGTCAGAATACATACATGACCATATTCTTCAAGATCCCCCTTGCCTTCCTCTAATGTAACAAAATCTCCATTGGGTGTCCTATGTAAAGAGAGTCGACCTTTCTTTGACCTTTTGTTAGGATCCGCTACTGGATCCTTAAAGACATTCACCTGGAAATCAAAGTGAGAAGAAGTTAGTATAAGAAGAGATATTCAAATGAGAGCTCATGCACATCATGCAGATGGTGCTAACGTGATTGAAATATGAAGCAATACAAATACAGTAAAACCTCAGATACAAACACCAGAATTACAGACTGACTGGTCAACCGGACACCACGTGAAACCGGAAGTAACCAATCAGGAAAAGCAGAGACAACAACAACAAACAACAACAACAAAAAAGCAAATACTGTACTGTGCCTGTATTGCATGTTAAAGGTGGGGACATGTGGGCAACTGTCCCTGTCCCCACCACCATGCGCGAGGCATCCGCTTACAGCTAGGAGTTGAAGATGCTGAGAGTCGCAGGCAAAGCTGTGAGCCCCGGCTGCCAGCCGAAAGCAGCTGGAGCAGGAGCAGCATTGGGGTCTGCAATGCTTTCCTGTAAGCCCTGGGTGTTGTTTTCACCTCCCCTCCCTCGGCCAATCAGGAGTGGGACAAGCTTCCCCAGAAAGAAGCTGCCTGCAAGGAAGCTGCCTAGTTGCATCTGGAACCTGGCCCGGAGCGTGAACTGCTGGAGCCAGAACGGCGTTTTGTTCGGAGTTACGAACCTTTCAGAGTTATGCACAATCTCCATTCCCAAGATGTCCATAACCAGGGGCGGCTCCAGGCACCAAGCACGTGCCTGGGGCGGCAAGCCGCGGGGTGCAGCCTGCCGGTCACCGTGAGGGCGGCAGTCAGGCTGCCTTTGGCGGCATGACTGCAGGAGGTCTGCTGGTCCCGTGGCTTCAGCGGCAGGTACGCCGAAGGCGCGGGACCGACGAACCTCCCGCAGGCATGCCACCAAAGCCTGCCTCACTGCCGTGCTTGGGGCGGCAAAATACATAGAGCTGCCCCTGTCCATAACTCGGAGTTCATATGTGATAAAATGAGTGAAAAAATTAGAGGTCATACCCCAAGGCCATTGGTCACCACATAACTGCATTTGAAGGAACAATTCAAGAGATCCCTTGTTAATTTCTGCAGCAAAGCTCCACCAGATCCAAAGGAAACATTTTCAATACTCCATTTATTCTTCTTCATTCCCTCCACAATCTGATAAGAAAAAGAAACAGTGATAAAGGAATGTATTTTAAGAGCTGGGCTGATAAGTGCCATTTTCCATAATTTGTTATTGCGTATTTTGAGAAGATGCTCTTTTACAGACAATAAAGCCAGCTAGCATTCAGGTTCAAGAAGATATATGTAAAATATTGTCAATACCTGGCATGCTGTTTGAATTTTTAATTGATACTTTAGTCTGAGAGAATTATAAAATGTTACTGCTGGAGAACTGTTATCTGCACTGTAACATGCAATATAAAACACCACCCCCCTCCCTTCCCAAGACAAGAGTAGTACAGTAATGCAACACCCAGCCAATGCAACACCCAGCCACAGAGCCCTAAAGCATACTATTTATTTGCCCAAACTTAATCCTTCGTGGTGGCATTCAAGAGCCTTCTGATGGTTGTCAAAATTGTGGGCCAACTCTAGATTTCACAGATGCTCAAGTTATAGAATGCGTTCTGAAACAATGTGATCATTTCACCCACAAACACCAAGAGAGGGGCTTTGCTTGCCTCTACCCAGAACTGCAATAGAGCAATTCTTCCTAAGGATATGCAGCCTAGAATTAGTTGTATTAGAGATTTCTAGGATGATATTCAAGTGGTAGAGCATTTGTTTTACCCTCTTCTTCAACCAAAGTTCTTGAGCGATTCTTGTTTGGCATCTTTTCTGAGAGTTATCAGAAAAAAAGTTAAATGCAATCCCATCAACAGACAATTTAAAAACTTGCCATAAATAATGTCTTCTCATAACACAAGAATCCTCTAGTCCAGAGTCATGATTGATGTATTAGCCCTACCCACAATGGCCAGAAAAGCTGATAGGTCAAAGATCTGTTTTCCTGAACTGCTCCCCTATATGAGCTTGGAAAGCATGTCACAACCCAGGTCAAGAAACTTCCAGTGCTTGGAGCCACCTATAAACACACTACTAACCAGAGTGCGAAAGTCCCAGATGAGAGGATTCTTCTGTTATGAGGGGACAGTTTACATTTAAATTATGTTACACTAAAATTATTTACTCTCTCACACAGACAATCCCTAGCCTGAAGTTGTGACTGATGAGAAGTGACAACCAGGCCATCCAGAGAAAGGGAAGGGGAAGAGCTAAATGAAAAGGGATTAGGGAAGACTATGCAGTGTTGTTGTAGCCGTGTCAGTCCCAGGATATTAGAAAGACAAGGCGGGTGAGTTAATAGCTTTTATTGGACAATTTTTTTTGGTGAGAGACACGCTTTCGAGCTTACACTTAGGCCTTGAGTATCAGGGGGTAGCCGTGTTAGTCTGTATCTACAAAAACAACAAGGAGACTGGTGGCACCTTAAAGACTAACAGATTTATTTGGGCATAAGCTTTCGTGAGTAAAAACCTCACTTGCATCCGAAGAAGTGAGGTTTTTACTCACGAAAGCTTATGCCCAAATAAATCTGTTAGTCTTTAAGGTGCCACTTAGGCCTTGGCTACACTTGAATTCACAGCGCTGCCGCGGCAGTGCTGTGAAGCGCGAGTGTAATCGTGCCGCCAGCGCTGCGAGAGCTCTCTCGCAGCGCTGCAAGTACTCCACCTCTCCGAGGGGAATACTTGCAGCGCTGCGAGCACTGCACCTCTCCAAGGGGAATAGCTTGCAGCGCTGCAAGTACTCCACCTCTCCAAGGGGAATAGCTTGCAGCGCTGCGAGCATGCAGTGCTGTAGGCGCTGATTACACTGACGCTTTACAGCGTTGCACTCGCTGCGCTCGGCGTTTGGGAGGGGGGGGGCGTTTTCACACTCCTGAGCGCAGCAAGTTGCAGCGCTGTACAGCGCCAGTGTAGCCAAGGCCTGAGCTCTTCTTCAGGTCTGGGAAACATGCTCGAAGTGTCACAGCTAAATACAAGGTGGAACAGGTTGTTTAGCATTAGTTAACACACATTTCAAGGGACCATTCAAGGTGAAGTGGCCAGTTAACACCCCTCCAGTCACAGGGAGGAAATTAAGGAGGGAAGGGGGGGAGGAAAGGAAGGTATTTAGAGGGTTATAGACTGTTGAATGATCTTTGAAATGTGTGTTAACTACTTATGCTAAATAACTTTGTATTTAAGGGTGTAAGTACCTCCTGATACTTCAGTGTAAGGTTGTCTCACCAACAGAAGTTGGTCCAATAAAAAGGTATTACCTCACCCACCTTGTCTCTCTAATTAGGGGAGAATGGCAGACTAAAAGATCTAGCAGCCCAAAGCAGCAAGATCTTCAGCAGCCTTTTCAGGATATTTAACATGCCCAACTTTCCCGCTGCATGATTTGTTCAGGGCCTTAACCTATGACAGGGAAGCCTGAAGGTTGTGACACTGAACATAACTGTTTGCAGAGCCTCCTTTAAAGGAGAGCTCTAGCAGGATGATGGGACAGTACAAGAAGGGGATACCCTGTCCCAGGGATAACGTTCAGACCATGGCAGACCTTGCCAGCCAATCTCAGGCCTGGTCTATGCTACAAAGCTAGGTCGATGCAAGGCAGCATATGTCGACCTAGTTGTGCATGTGTCTTCACTTAAATTGGGCTACTACCAACATAAGTGCCTGGTTACACCTACTTAATAGCACCACCTCCCCGAGAGGCATAGAGCCAAGGTTGATGTACTTAGGTTGATGCAGTGCGAGGGTAGACACTGTGTTACATCGACCATTGCTGGCTTCCAGCAGCTAGAACAGGCAGGAAGCACTGGATCTCCTGGGCCTGTGGGGAGAAGAGGCTGTGCAGGCACAGCTCTGAACCAGCCATAGAAACGTGGACATCTATGAGTAGATTGCTCTATGGATGCGGGAGAAGGCCTACAACAAGGAGCAGCAGCATGCGTACCAGAAGGCCAACAATTGATCTGGTACTGAGTTGCAGACCTGCCACTTTGCGGAGGATAAAATGCAACTCCTTGTGAGAGACCCCACCCCCACCAGCACTGTGGATACCTTAAGGAGTCCAAGTCACAGGCCCCTGCTGTGAACTGCAAGGAGGAGGAGGTAGAAGAGGAGGAGTATGGGGGACAGACAACTGGGAGGATCCCCCCCCAAAAGTAGCAGAACATCTTTTGACTTCTCATTACATTTACTTGTGCTAGAAGAGGTAGTGGTACAACCAAGAAAGAAAGAGTTGCTATCTGCTTTTCATTCTCCTTTAGACTTAGGCAGGGAGGGGGTCCATGTGGAGCACTCTATGCACAGGGATGTCCCATAAATCCTCCGGAAAGATCTCGATGAAACTTTCATGGAGGTACTCTGCAATCCTCTGCCAAATGTTTCTAGGGAGAGCTGCCTTATTTCTTCCACTGCGGTAGGACATTTCCCCACACCATCCAGCAATAAACTCAGCAGGCACAAGCTAGCAGCATATGGGCCTGGGCAGCATCGGGTCACCAGCAGCAGCTGTGCTCTCTCTGCCTCTGTTACACTCAGGAGTGAGATATCAGCTAAAATCACCACCGCCTGTGGAAAACAGTGCCAGTATCATAGAATATCAGGTTTGGAAGGGACCTCAAGAGGTCATCTAGTCCAACCCCCTGCTCAAAGCAGGACCAATCCCCAACTAAATCATCCCAGCCAGGGCTTTGTCAAGCCTGACCTTAAAAACATCTAAGGAAGGAGATTCCACCACCTCCCTAGGTAACCCATTCCAGTGCTTCACCACCCTCCTAGTGAAAAAGTTTTTCCTAATATCCAATCTAGACCTCCCTCACTGCAACTTGAGACCATTACTCCTTGTTCTGTCATCTGTCACCACTGAGAACAGTCTAGATCCATCCTCTTTGGAACCCCCTTTCAGGTAGTTGAAAGCAGCTATCAAATCCCCCCTCATTCTTCTCTTCTGCAGACTAAGTATTCAGTGTCATTGCCCAATACTACTAGAATCATGCAGCCGAGCTATTACTACCTCATTTCCCCTTTCCCGGGTGGGCCATACTCACCCTGGCTGGTGCTGAGCAGTGCACAAACAATCGCAAGCAGAAGTGAGAACAGAGTGCTTACAACTTTTTGGGAGCAAAGGGAGTGTTCAGCATCTTAAATTTTGCTTTCCCTAATGAATACACTAACAACAGTACCTTTTTGTTTTATCTGTAGCTGCTGCCATTGTGGCCTTCAGGTTCTCCCCCGCCGCACCTGCAGAATGCCTGAGTCAGACAAGCAGGAGAAAGAAGAGGTCTCATGGGGACACATTCCAGGAGATCCTGCAAGCCAGTGTGGCACTGAACAATGAGCACAGGGCCTGGAGGATCACCATTGCCAACAGCCTGGAGAAGGATGGAGTGGAGACGAGAAAGATGCAGGAAAAGGAGAGGGGACATGCAGTAGGACATACTGGGACTTTTCAGGAATCAAACACAGATGCTGCAGACTCTAGTGGACCTGCGGGTTCAACAATTCTGTGCTCGCCTCCCTCTGCAGCCCACTGTGAACTCAAAAAATTGGGTAGAAAGCCATAAATGTTCCTCTCCACGGAAATCTCCACTCCACTCTCCACTGGGTAGAAAGCCATAAATGTTCCTCTCCACAGAAATCTCCACTCCACCCAGGGACCCTGAAGACAATCACATATACGGATCTGCGAAAGCCACAGGTGGTATATGTGTAGCTGAAATGGACATGAATGTTTTTTTCCCTCTTCATAAGTTCTGTTCTCTTAATTTCTTAAGTTTTAAATGTTTTTTAATTGCCTCGGTTTTTGCACAGATTTTGTTCAGAATGAAATTTTATTTTTTGTAACATAATTCAATTCATCATTAGGGCTATGATTTTTCCACGGAGGTGGCAGAAGTCACAGATTCCGTGACTTCCAGCGACCTCTGACTTCAGCCCATAGCAGCTGGGAGTGGCAGGGTCCCCCTGCCGCTCCCAGAGAGCTGTGATGGTGGTGGGGCCCCCACAACTCCCAGCCACAGGGGACAGTTGGGGGACCCTGAAGCTCTGAGCCCCCATAGGCAGTGCTCCCAGCGGGCTCCCCGCTGTGGGCGGTGTGGGATCCTGCAGCTGAGCTCTCCAGTGTGTCACGGATATTTTTAGTAAAACTCACGGACAGGTCACGGGCAATAAAGAAAAATTCACGGAAGCCTGTGACCTGTCCATGAGTTTTACTAAAAATATCCGTGACAAAATCTTAGCCTTATTCATCATTATTAGTTCACAACATACGCTGGCTGGTGCTGAGAAGTTCTGAAAGTGACCAGTTACCTATTACTACTGCGCAGTGTCTCACGACTCCAAAAGATCATGCACAAGCAATATTAATAAGTGCATTGACAATGCACTGTTCCTACATATACAGCTATCACCACACAATTCATACCGGGCTGCAAACAGGAGGGCCAGGTAGAGCACACTACACCAACGCACACTACTCACTATTAAAATGCTATTTCAACACCTCCCTTAGTTGTATAGCTCTGCGTTGAGCTCTTCTAATAGCCCTTATACCTGGCTGTTCAAATTCAGCAGACAGCCACTCCACCTGCACCTTGGTGAAAACTTTTTCTCCTTTGCTTCACAGATATTATGCACCACACAGTAGGCAGCTATAACCATTGGGATATTTCTCTCACCAAGATCCAATCTTTGAGTAACCACCTCCAGCAACCCTTCAAATGACCAAAGACACATTCAACTATTATTCTACCCCTGCTGAGCCGGTAACCAAAGTATTTCATGGTGCTGTTGAGGTGTCTGGCTTCATGCGCCTGGGGAGCAAAGGGAAGGCTGGGTTCCCAAGGATCACTACTGGCATTTCAACATTGCCAATGATAGTCTGCTGGCTGGGAAAGAAAATCCCTGCTTGCGGCCTTCTGAACAGTCCTGTGTTCTTAAAGATGTGAGCAATCATGCACCCGCCTTGACCAGCCCAGAGGGATATTGGTAAAGCATCCTCAGTGATCCACCAGTGCTTGCATTACCACAGAAGAGTAGCCCGTTCTCTGATGTACTCTGTGGCAAGGTGGTCTGGTGCTAAAATAGGAATATGCGTGCCATCTGTCACCCCACTGCAGCTCAGGATCCCCATTGCTGCAAATCCATTACTATATCCTGCACATTGCAGAGAGTCAGAGTCCTGCATAGGAGGCACTTAATTGTCCTGCACACTTCTGTGACAATAGCCCCCATGGTGGATTTACTGACTCCAAATTGATTACTGACTGACTGACAGCAACCTGGCACTGCAAGTTTCCACAGTGCAATTGCCACTCACTTCTCCACTGTCCTTGCAGCTCTCATTTTGGTGTTCCTGTACTGGAGGGCTAAGGCGAGCTTAGCACACAGATCCAGGTCTGTGGCCTTGCGCATCTGAAAGTTCTAAAGCCATGGCTCATCATCCCAAACCTGCATGACAAGGAGATCAATCCCACCAGTCACTGCTTGTTTCTCTGGCCCAGAACCAGTCCTCCAGCCGCTCCATGACCACCACCACCAACCTTGAATTGTTTCTCGATGTGTCCCACAGCAGTATGCTCTCCAAGGAATCGTCATGTTCCCTGTGCTGCTTCTTGTGACTGTGCAAATATTGCAGGATGGTGTGCCCCGTGCTTGCAACATTCATAACAGTACAGAGCTGTGCAGGCTCCAGGTTTCTATCAGAGATGGCCAAAACCAAGTATGCCCATGTGAGTTTGTGCGATTTTGAAAAGGCGGCGCAAAAATTATGGGACACCGATGAAATTATGGGATGGAGAATAATGCATTCTGGGAAGTTGACCCCATGTTCCTAGTCACCCCTGCCCAACTTGTTTCAGCTCCATCATGCATTGCCAAAATTCCCAAGAGACAGTGCACTGGAAGGTGGCGAGTTGCACAGCGGGATACCCATGATACACCACATTCTGCATCGATACAAGTGCTCCTGATGAGTATGCACACCACTGACACAAGGAGCCAACTACGCACGTGCACAAGCAACGTACTAACTGCAGCGGCTGTATGCTGACGTAACTTGAGTCAACCTAAGTTTGTAGTGTAGACATGGCCTCAATTTAGAAGTGGACCATCCACATAGAGGAGCACTAAAGTTCTAGACTTACTCTTACAGGATATGTTTAAGGCTTAAAGCCATGACAGGGAAGCCAACAGGTAATGGTATAGGAAAAGGCAGCACACAGCACAGCAGCTGAGACAACTTCTCAAGGTTATGCTCCAGACTTCTTCCCACCAGGTCTTTAGGGGCAACATCTCCCTCTAACACACACATCTCTTTAGAGAATTTCCCCTGCCTCCGTTACAGCATATACAGATTCCTCAACCCGATAAGGAGAAAGGAATGTCAGACCTCCCTGTAGTACTTCAATTTAACGGAATCTTGAGGCATCCTGAAAATTTCTCTTCTATACATCTAAAAATCATATTGGTTTTAACAACGAACTTCACATCCTCTGGTGCCAATGACTAGGGGATTCTGATTTGGATACTACTTCCTAGAGAGGATTATGAGCAGGAAGGGAGTCTCCTTCCTTGGTGGATTAGAGGCTTTCCTAGAAGCCATTTGTAGAAGGGGAACCCAAGGAGGACAAATGATTCAGAGTTGTTAATTGGGTCTGAATGAGGGAGATTCTCCAAGAGCCTCTGGAATAACTGAAGGAGACAAGGAAAGGGTAGGAAGAAGAGCTGTTTGTGCAGACTCCCTTCAAGCACAACCTCCAAAAAATTGTTAGAAGATGGCCATGAGCAACATCTCATCCAGGAACATGAAGCAGCCTGGGAGGACCAGTCATTTTGAGGGGACACTCCCAGGTTAACAGGCATTACCAGTGCAGAGTGGCATAACTGGGCTCTGCTTGACTGTTGTAGTAAGAGTGGGGCAAGAAATCACAGCTGCAGGGTTGGTCCCCTTCAACCAGCATCCAGCCACATGCTTCACCCCGTTCTGTCCATGGCATCCCTGGACAGTGGGCCTTCTTATGCTGTGGACACATTACTCGATTACCTCAGCTGATGAACAAACACCTTTGGATGAAAAGTTGGCTTCAACCCATCCACAATCCCATCATGAGGGACCTTCATTGGTCAGAATGACCTTGTGTGGGGGGGTATAGTATGACCCTTGCTTATGCTATAGCAAAGTTCTGATTCTACCACTGACCCTTCTGCTGAGATCCACATTTGGTGCTTCCAGAGAGGAGGAGGAGGAGAAGCAAGTAGAAGAAGAGGAAGGAATTACTTCCACCAAAAACCTCAAAGGTCTGCAGCCTTTCCCCAGAGCAATGCCACACAGAAGTTTCTCATTGTGGTGGAGACAGCAAGACAGAGGGCGTGTTGTACTTTCCAGCTCATACAGAGGGAGCAATTCAGGTGTCCAGATTTTGACCAGCTAACCCAGGGGTTCTCAAACATCATTGCAACGTGACCCCCTTCTGACAACAAAAATTACTACATGGCCCCAGGAGGGGGACTGAAGCCTGAGTCCACCCACGCCCCACCACCTGGGTGGGAAAAGCCAAAGCCCAAGCCCCATGGCCCCAGGCAGGGGGCCCCAGCCAAAGCTCAAGGGCTTCAGCCCCAGTTGGGGGCCTGTAACCTGAGCCCCACCACCCAAAGCTGAAGCCTTTGGCCCCAGGCAGTGGGACTCAGGCCCCAGCTTCATCCCCAGACCCCAGTAACTCCATTAAAACGGGGTCCCAACCCACTCTGGGGTCCTGACCCACAGTTTGAGAATTGCTGAGCTAACCATTTCCATTGTAGGCACCGTTAGTCCATCAGTCATGATCCCAAACTAAAGGATTCTCTAGTATGAGAATTTAAAGATGTCTGGAAATTGAATGCTCAAAGATAATCTCTTGAAGGTCTAGTATATTTTGCAGTTAGCAGATTGCAATGATTTAAAAGTGAAAACATCAAAATAAGTCAAAACAGAAGGTTCCTTACCTGTGCTACCAGTATCCCCTATTAAAATAAAGAATTTTAAAAATCCAGTATACACTCTTCCTGCTGTTTTTTTGTTTTTGTTTAATCTAGTTTGGACAGTGAACTAGACTGATCAGTTAATTTCTCATTCTAGGTTTTCATAGCATGCCCATCACCACAGTACTGTATCTGGTACATGACATTGTAGTTACATTTGAGATTCCAACACTGATGTGGAACGTTTAAAGTTAAAACAAACTTTCAAGGAGTTTAAAAGTAATCACTATGAATATGTATATACAGATAAGATCATGTAAAACTATTTTAAAATGTTTTATTCTACATGAAACCTACATTTCTACATGTAAAATACTTGAAAGTGCCTCTTTAAAGCAATCCCAGCATTGATATCCTGTACATCAACATGGGAGATCTGGGGTTATTGAAACAACGGGAGTAAGAATGCCTTTACAATTTTAAATAAGTATAAACTTGGTTCTCTTATACCAAGTGTTATGACTTTTTGTTCTTGCAGGTAATGCTATGCTGCTAAAAGGCTCACGGTGGGGAAATTAGTACATATATTTTTATATCCTACATATTTGGGATCTGAATAGGAAAGAAATTTAAATACAGACTTATCCCTTGTGTCCATTTCCTCTCACATTAGGTATTAGAAAGAACTTTTCCTGTCCTATTTACACCTTGCAGCACAGTACTGAATCTCCATATACTGAAGAACAAGGTCCCACCCCCCTTTCTCCATAAATATATATTTTAAAGACTGGTCATGATTTTGTGATAGACTAGTATCTAGTTGCCTCCTAGAATTTTGTCAGGTTAAGGAAAAGTCTTACCAGAATCTCACTGGCTTTCTTCTGGAAAGACTCTGAATTTACTGGGCCAAATTAATCGCTGGTGTAGTCCCATCAGAGGTCAATGGAGTCAAACCAGGAATAAATATGGCCCAATATATTCTAACTCTCAATTGAATTCTGTTTAACAATCAGACAATGTTACCAAGTGTTCAGTAGTTATGTATTAAAGAGAGGATACTACTCCTGGGAGGATTCTGCGCCACTGTGCATGCGCAGAATTCATGTCCCCCCCCCAGATTTCTTTGCTTTCCCACAGAAAAATGACTTTCTGACTGGGAAGCAAAGCAAAGCGAAGCCATAAGAGCAATCATGCGACCCTCCCCAGCAGTATGTTTTGGGTGCCCAGGGCTGCCAGCAGAGAGGAAAATTACTGTGGGGCAAGGGGTGGGACTAGGGAAGACCTGGCTGGTGGCTCCTACCCTGTGCCGGGCTCACCTGCTAGTCCTAGCTGGGGAGGATGGGACTTCCTCTTCCCCAGCACAGCATCTGGAGCCGGGTCAGACCCACCCCCAGATTTCTCTCCAGGCTGCAGGAAGCTCTGCAAACTCCTCACCCATCGCTCCTTAGCTGCAGGGAGAGGGATCACTGTATGCGGAGCTGCTCCCCCATTCACACAACCCCCATGCATCCAGACCCCCTCATGTCGAGCCTCACCCCCCCTACACACTCAGAACTCCCTCTCCCCCCCGCCCCCCACTCCCTCTGCACCTGGACCACCCCGACGAGCCATCTGCACCTGGATCCCCACTCTACTGAGCCCCAATCAGCTGCACCTGGATCCCCACACCCCATTGAGCCCCACTCCCCCAGCATCTGGACCCCCCACTGAGGCCCCCCCCACACCCAACCCCCCCGCTGAACTCTATCCCCTTCCCCACACTCAGATCCTGCACTACTGAGCCCCAACCACCTTCACCTGGACCCCCATGCAGAGTCCCATTACCGTTGCACCCAGAACTCCCCAACAAGCCCATGCGCATCCAGATTGCCCCAAACAGAACCCTCTCAACCCACACCTGGATCTCCCAACACTAAGCCCCTCCATATTTGGATCCTGCAGGGCTGAGCCTGCCTTCCCATACCTGGTGCACCTGGCACACAGGGGTAGGCCCTGGGGTGTTTCTGGAACAGGCTCGGTCCTTGCGCTGTGTCAGGGTTGGGTGCAACCTCACTGCTGGGCCATGTCTCCGGAGGGGGGGGGGGGGCAAGGAAGCTGCAGAGTGATATCCTACCTCTGTGCACCAGTGGTCTATCTTCCCCAATGCCATGCTGGAGCCTCCACATGTATTTGACAAATAAAACTTGCAGAATTTTGAAATATTGTGCGTAGAATTTCTATTTTTTTGGCACAGAATGCCATCAGGAGTAGAATATCCAGATTCAGTTATTTCATGCTTGCTGTTATCACAGTTGTGCATTATACAGAAAGACTATTCTCGTCAAATCACTCTTTCCATCAAACACACCAAGAAAAATCAGATGTGTTTTTCCAGGGCTGTCATGGCACGAGTTTGTTAGCTGTTTTCCATTACAAGCCAATCTTTCCACCAACAATTCTGTTACTCGATATCCCAACTATCATCCTCTCTCTGAGGATTTGTCAGTGAGATGTAAACACCTTTGTAGCTTTGTTGTTTGGGTTCATGTTCGTGGATCTCAGATTATACATGCAAATGGTTTATCAAACTGAACAGATGCATGACTCCCACCAGTGTGCTACTGCTTTACTCCCCACTTCTGTGGTCTAGTTTCTCTAGTCCTTAATTCAAAAGAATGCAAAGCTGCTCAGACCTGGTGAACTGGAGTTCCTGTGTGTACTTTTAATATTTAAGAGGTTTCACTGAACTGAGTATTTCCTAATTTATTTTGTAGCACTGCATCAGTATTTATTAAGGTGAAGACGATGAATACCCTGAGCAATTCTGGTATTCATTTTCAAAGCAAAAGCATTAATCCTGTGATGGCCTGACTCTTAACATCAAGTAACTAATGAAGTGCAGAAATAAGATTAACCCATCCTGCTCTGCACTGACTTCCACCAGATAATAGCAAGTTCGTCACTAGAGTTTTCAGGAGGTAATAAAAACTTTGGCTTCTACCTTGCTGAAATTGTACTTTTTAATTTTAACAGTAAAAAATTATGTATCCATCTATCAGACTATCGGGCACCAGTAGGTTAATGTGGTATAATTTTGCATAAAACATGGATTACTCAATTATTCTCATTAGCTGGGCTTTTAAAGATGCCCCCCACCATCACCATATTTTATACTAACAATGGTTTGTAGACACTTTTGCATTTGCTTTCAAAAGTATCTCCTTCAAAAAGCACAAGTACACCTTGAAAATTTGAATGCAGACATATTTAATTTACAACCTAACAATTCAAACTAGTTAATTACTACTGTTGCCACAGCGCAAGTCATGACTGGCACACTAGAGACAAATAAAAGGATAGATCTTTGCCCTGAGTTTAATCCTAATTAGTTTCAACATGGGAGGGATTAACGTATACAATGAGGTGATGAGAGAGAATAAAAGTTACAACCGTGAGATTAAGAAACATATTTTAGGTTATGCATGTTTTTTTTATTCCTCATGTGATTTTAATAAATTAATTTTGTGTGTTAGGGTTTGTGGGCAGTGTCCAGAATGAAGGCTAGGAATGGGTCAGTAAAGAAACATTAACATCTGACTAGTTGTAATAGACTCCAGATTAAAGGAGGACACTGCCAATTTCATCTGATACATTAAGAAAATTCATACCTCTTGCAGCGTGTTGATATCCACACCATCCCCCTGAATAACTCTGATATAAGGAGGCAACACCTTGTAGCCTTTTGCATTTTCTACAACAGGGAACTTCTTTCCTAAGATCTCCAAAACCTGTAGAAAACAAAATGGAAGCAATTCTGTTTCTACTTCTCCCACTCTAGCAAAGTTAAACACCAAATCTATTCAACTTAATATAATTAATTTTTGTTAGCATTTTGAGTACATGGCTCAGAGCAAAGCCATGCTGTACTCTAAATACTCTAGCCATCGTGCAAAGGGTGGTTTAGAAGAAAATAGCTTAGGAGACAATAGGGTCTGTATAGTCAGATGGCTAAAGAGGACTAATCACACCCAATCCCCACTTTTCTGCTTAACCACAAATCGGCAGCTAGACTCTCCTCAGTAGGTCAACCCAGCATATTACTCTCTCTCTCTTTTTTAAAACTTTTCTTTACTTTACACAATGCAAACAGTGGATGTGCCCTTCACATTTCTCAGATCCATTAGCACCATATGCCTCATGGAGTAAGGATTGCTGTCTGAGGTCTCAGTTTAAACTAGCAATACTCAAATTTTAGATCCTGATCCACACTGACGTTTTTCATGGTTCTGAGAAAGGAACTTTGCTTAATCACTCTCTATGGTGATGTAGTACTTGCCCTAGAGAAAAAAGTACCCAGACAGGTTAAATCTGTATTTGTCCTAGTAAATAGCCAATGTGTAATAGCACTGAGAGTTACTCTAATGGAATGGTATTGTTAGCTTTTATGATAAGTTTTCTACATGTAAATATGTGTTCTAAATTGCATTATGCCACAAAAAAAATAAAGCTATGACCAGGAGAGCCACATGGTGACTTGCCTGCCTGGTGTAAAAATTGCGCATCTCTCGAGGCATCTAGATAGACTTATGTGTAGTGTTGGGGAGGAGCCAGTGGTCATGGTACATGTAGGTACCAATGACATAGGGAAGAATAGGAGAGAGGTCCTGAAGGCCAAATTTAGGCTGCTAGGTAAGAGATTGAAGTCCAGGACCTCCATGGTAGCACTCTCTGAAGTGCTTCCAGTTACATGCGCAGGGCCAGTTAGACAGGCAGAACGTCAAGGTCTCAATGCACGGCTGAGACGATGGTGTAGGGAGGAGGGGTTTAGATTTATTCGGAACTGGGGAAACTTTTGGAAAAGGGGGAGCCTATACAAGAAGGATTGGTTCCAATCAGGTATAGGTGGAGCCTGATTGCTGGCACTTAAAATTAAAAAGGTCATAGAGCAGTTTTTAAACTAAGCGCTGGGGAAAAGCTGACAGGTGAAGAGGAGCACGTGGATTGGACAGAGACATCCTTTAGGTGAGGATCTATTAATGGAGATTCTCTATGTCCTAGTAAGGAGGAGAGGATGGAAGATGAAAAAATACAGGTAGGACCTGATGAGAAAGAGTCAAATGAAAAAAAGTCCCATTCAATTACATCATGTAATGGCAGACAGCTAAAAAGTGACAAGCTTTTAAAGTGCTTATATACAAATGATAAGATGAGTGAACTAGAGTGCTTTATACTAAATGAGGCTATTGATATAATAGGCATTACAGAAACTCGGTGGAATGAGGATAATCAATGGGACACAGTAATACCAGGGTAAAAAATATATCAATACAGAACAGGTCTTGCTGGTGGGGGAGTGGCACTATATGTGAAAGAAAGTGTAGAATCAAACGAAGTAAAAACCTTAAATGAACCAAACTGTATCATAGAATCTCTATGGATAGTAATTCCATGCTCTAATAAGAATATAGCAGTAGGGATATATTACTGACCACCTGACCGGGATATAGTGACTGAAATGCTCAGGGAGATGAGAGAGGCTACTAAAATAAGATAATAATGGGGGATTTCAACTATCCCATATTGACTGGGTACATGTCACCGCAGGACGGGAGGCAGAGGTAGTTTATGGACACCTTAAATGACTGCTTCTTGAAGCAGCTAGTCTTGTAACCCACAAGAGGAGAGGCAATTCTTGACGTAGTCCTAAATGGAGCAAAGGATCTGGTCCAAGAGGTGAATATAGCTGGACCCCTTGGTAATAGTGACCATAATATAATTAAATTTAACATCCCTGTGGTGGGGAAAAACCACAGCAGCCAACACTGTAGCATTTAATTTCAGAAAGGGGAACTACACAAAATTGAGGAATTTATTGAAACAGAAATTAAAAAGGTACAGCACCAAAAGTGAAATCCCTGCAAGCTGCATGGAAACCTTTTAAAGACACCATAATAGAGGTTCAACTTAAATGTATACCCCAAATTAAAAAAAACATAGTAAGAGAACCAAAAAAGTGCCACCGTGGCTAAACAACAAAGTAAAAAGCAGTGAGAGGCAAAAAGGCATCCTTTAAAAAGTGGAAGTTAAATCCTAGTGAGGAAAAATAGAAAGGAGCATAAACTCTGGCAAAATGAAGTGTAAAAATACAGTTAGGAAGGCCAAAAAAGAATTTGAAGAACAGCTAGCTAAAGACTCAAAAAGTAATAGCAAAAAATGTTTTAGGTATATCAGAAGCAGGAAGCCTACTAAACAACCAGTGGGGCCACTGGATGATCGAGATGCTAAAGGTGCACTCAAGGACGATAAGGCCACTGCAGAGAAACTAAATGAATTCTTTGTATCGGTCTTCATGGCTGAGGATGTGAGGGAGAGTCTCAAACTCGAGCCATTCTTTTTAGGTGACAAATCTGAGGAACTGTCTCAGATTGAGGTGTCATTAGAGGAAGTTTTGGAACAAATTGATACATTAAACAGCAATAAGTCACCAGGACCAGATGGTATTCACCCTTCTGAAGGAACTCAAATGTGAAATTGAAGAACTACTAACTGTTGTCTGTAACCTATCATTTAAATCAGCTTCTGTACCAAATGACTGGAGGATAGCTAACGTGACACCAATTTTTATAAAGGGCTCCAGAGGTGATCCCGGCAATTACAGACACTGGTAAGCCTGACTTCAGTACCGGGCAAACTGGTTGAAACTATAGTCAAGAACAAAATTGTCAGACACATAGATGAACATGATTTGTTGGGGGAAGAATCAACATGGTTTTGTAAAGGGAAATCATGCCTCACCAATCTGCTAGAATTCTTTCGGGGGGTCAACAAGCATGTGGACAAGGGGGATCCAGTGGATATAGTGTACTTAGATTTTCAGAAAGCCTTTGACAAGGTCCCTCACCAAAGGCTCTTAAGCAAAGTAAGCTGTCATAGGAAAGGGTAGGAATAAATGGTCAGGTTTTCAGAAAGGAAGAAGTAAATAGTGGTGTCCCCCAGGGGTCTGTACTGGGTCCAGTCCTATTCAACATAATTCATAAATGATCTGGAAAAGGGGGTAAACAGTGAGGCAGCAAAATTTGCAGAGGATACAAAACTTCTCAAGGTAGTTAAGTCCAAGGCAGACAGCAAAGAGCTACAAAAGGATCTCTCAAAACTGGGTGACTGGGCAACAAAATGACAGATGAAATTCAATGTTGATAAATGCACATTAGAAAACAATCCCAACTATACATATAAAATGATGGGGTCTAAATTAGGTGTTACCACTCAAGAAAGATCTTGGAGTCATTGTGGCTAGTTCTTGGAAAACATCCATTCAATGTGCAGAAGCAGTCAAAAAAGCAAACAGAATGTTGGGAATCATTAAGAAAGGAATAGATAATGAGGCAGAAAATATCTCATTGCCTCTATATAAATCCATGGTACACCCACATCTTGAATACTGAGGGCAGATGTGGTCACCCCATCTCAAAAAAGATATACTGGAATTGGAAAAGGTTTAGAAAAGGGCAACAAAAATGATTAGGGATATGGAACGGCTTCCATATGAGGAGAGATTAATAAGACTGGGACTTTTCAGCTTGGAAAGCGACAACTAAGGGGGGATATGATTGAGGTCTATAAAATCATGACTGGTATGGAGAAAATATATAAGGAAGTGTTATTTACTCCTCATAACAGAAGAACTAGAGGTCACCAAATGAAAATTAATAGGCAGCAGGTTCTTCACACAACACACAGTCACCTGTGGAACTCATTACCAGACGACATTGAGAAGGCCAGGACTATAACAGGGTTCAAAAAAAGAACTAGATAAATTCAAGGAAGATTGGCCCATTCTGGCTAATAGCCATTGATGGACCTGAATAGTGTCCCCAGCTTCTGTTTGCCAGAAGCTGGGAACAGGCCACAAGGAATGGATCACTTGACGATTACCTGTTCATTGGCTCTGGGGCACCTGGCATTGGCGACTGTCGGAAGACAGGATACTGAGCTAGATGGACCTTTGGTATGACCCAGTATGGCCATTCTTCTGTTCTTATTCTACAGTTCTGTATGATGAAGTGGCTCTTTGATTGTTAAAGAGCAAGTGTTTCTGGTTTAAATGCAAGTCTGACTGAGTTTGGAGCTTTTCTTGTATGTGCAGCGTGTGTAATTTATTGCTTTAATGTTAAGGGACTCTGGATTTTCAGGCTTATCTTAAATGGTGAGAAATGTCACTTTAGCTTGGCATTTGATTAATGCTTAGTCAGCCTCCTATTTTACTCTTTATAGGAAAGTGCTGAGACACTAATATATGTTATATTATCCCAGAATCTTTCTTAAAAAAAAAAACAAAAAAACCACACACCACACAATGAAGAGTCTGGTGGCACCTTAAAGACCAACAGATTTATTTGGGTATAAGCTTTCGTGGGTAAAAAACCCACTTTTCAGATGCATCTGAATCTTTCTGCATCACAACTGAGAATTTCATAACTGCTTGAAGAACAGTATATATACACTGACTAATTTTGCAGGGTTCTAAAAGGGACCAAAAATGGCTTTAAGAACTCTACGTAGTTGAGTAACTGGCTTCGTAAAAACCAAGCTATTGGGAATGTGGAACAGAGAGTATCCTCAGATAAGGGTAATGAGGGACATTTTTGGATCTATCACACATGAAATACCCCAGTCCAGCAATAGTTTTAGATCATCAATAATAAATTTCCCAAATGTGTTAGACAGCCATTTCAAAATTCTACACTGGAAGAATTATTTCAAAAGTATTACCTTTAACACAGTGTCAAGAGGATTTCCAGAATCTGGTCTAATAATCAGTGGTGCCTTTGGACTTCTGGATACAATTAAATGCCTTAGGTCCTCACCCCATATTTTTTCACAAGCATTGTAGATGTCATAGCTGTCACTGACCACAGATACAGGCACTGAAGAAAACTGCGTCACTATGTGTTCAAAAGCATCTTTCTCATGGTCTTTTCCCCAAGCGGTTATGGTACTGGAAAATCAGTTGAAGATCTGCATTAGACTGAAGTTCATGAGCCAGCCAAATCACACATTTTGTATTTTTCTGTATGTATAAGGTACTCTACAACTAAAGCCAACTGACCCAGTCCTTTAAATATCTTCAAGTAGTTTATATGAACTATAAAAGAAGCTGTATTGCTGCTAATAGTTTTACAAGAGAATCTCTCAAAAGTGTTCCACCTTAGCATCTTACTATCCTTCTCAAGCAGTGACCCAAACAACGTCACCCACCCCATTCAATCTGAGGTCTATAGTACTTTGTAGAAGGTGCCTGTATGCATTTCCAAACCTGGAAACCAAGCCTAATTGGTGGCTGGTTAATCATTCTGTAGAGTAGGGTAGAATAAATAAAATCTCCCTCTACTTGGCTGCAAGCTGATTTCCCCAAACTGGGTACAGGATATGAGGGAGGAGAACCCTTTTGCTGGTGGTGGTGCTTGAGGTTTTATGTCCTGTCCCCTCTTTTGCAGATAGTAGTGAAGTGAGTGAAGGAAGAGCCCTTGTGGAGGCAGCAGAGTGGGGAGAAGGCATCTGTAAGACAATGGAACCAGGTTGAATGGAGAGCAGCACTCTGGCCTGGGGGCGGGGGAGGCAGGAAGGAGGAGGAGTAAGGACAGAGTCCTCTACTGCTAGGGTGTGGATGAGATAGTAAGTACTTAGCTAGCAGGGGGTGTGCACCTGGCTTCCTCTCAGGACCAGCTCCTTCAACCTCCAGGCTGACAAACTGGCTGTTCAGCAGCAGCTCAGCTCCATCTCCTCCTCCTGCAGGAGCACCTTAGCTGGGGGGGTGGGTGTGGGTGTAATGCATGCCAGGGCGAAGGGATTTACCTATGAATGCTGGGTTGTTTTTTTAAAATGCTGATACTGGATGGGAATCTTATTTTTTTACCTGTGCAGTTTTGTAAAACTCTGCAGTATCAAGGCGTTAAATACTTCTAACACTTAACGAGGTACAGAACTACTTACATCAATAGTCCTATTGACTACAATGAGGCTACTTGTGCCTGAAGTTAAGCAACGTGCTTATATGTTTGCAGCACTTGGCGCTAAAATTATATTAGTAAAAACTTCTCTTGGTAGCATAAAATCTGTCACTTAAAAACTAAAAGCATTTATCCACTCTGCTGGTTCTCTCCCCCCACAGGCACCCTCAGCAATGTTGGAAAAGAGATGCAAAAAGGAAGTTCCTTTTCCAAGAGGAGCTGTGGCAATAATGGGAACATGCACGGCCAGGTGCCAGCTACAAGCACAGCACTGACAGCACTCCAATCCTGGAGAACTGGCTTGCATGAGCCTCTTCAAACTCATTAGTGGCTCGGAGAGAATGGCCACAATATGCATTTACCAAACAGAATCTTAACTGGGACTACTTAAGTTGTTCACTTTAACATCACCATGCCAATGAACTGCACAGAACATTTATTACAACTATTAATATATTTTCTTAAATTGCACTTTAAATTTACAGTTGCTTCTGCCAAGCCTAAAATAAAAAAAAGTCAAAAGCACTGGGCAGCCTGTTGAACTTCCACCAACTTATACAACAGTTCTCTAGATTTCCAATTAGTCATTAAATCCCATACTTAGATTGCTCCAGAAACACTGACCTGGATAGATATTTACTGCTCAGAGATGACCAGTATACAAAGTAAATCCAGTTTTCAAATTGGAATCATGTACCCCAGTTTACCAGATTAGAATATTTATGATATTAAACACTGGACTTTTATCCACTAAGAATAATATGGAATGGTGCAAAGCTTTTATCCATTTAAGAGGGTAGACTGGATAGCACAAGGTAATAAGATGCAGAGACTTTCGTCTCTGTATCGAAATCCAGTACAGGTCAGGAGTAGCTGAAAGTTACCAGCTAACAACTGTGATATGATGTTTGGCACTCATTCATTTCAATCTCATAGGAGTGTTCAAAATATAACAACCACTGTCACAATTCTCATCCTTCTTGGCAGGGTCAGTAGAGATCAAAGACTGATCACATAGATAGGACTAATTCTTCAGCCAGGGTCCTGACATGATGGGAAGCTTATTATACCATAACTACCTCTGCTTGGGAGAGAGGTCTTGAGTTGGGAGTGCTAACACTGGCAACTTTCATGACTTCTCATGTATTTTCAAAGAGCTGTGCTAAAGAATTGGGCCCCAGTATCAAATTGTTGCCCATTGAGAATAAAAATGTTCAAGATGTTTTAATTATGACTTTACAACTTGGATTAAAAAAAACCCCCAAGTTACATTCTCATTTTGAACCTAAGTAAGTTTCTTAGGAAACAGATCAGTACATTATACATGCATCAGCCGGCAAGGCTCACTTCTGCCTTAACAGCTGGACTAGTATCTACTCATACAGTGGGCCACACAAAAAGACTGAAGAGGTTTTATCTGCTTCCTTATGTGGAGTGAAGCAAGCATTTCCACATGCAAAGAAAGGACATGGGAAAATAATTGTGTTAACACTAGAAACAAAGAAATTCAGCAAAGGTTTCAAACAACTGGAGGGAAAAAAAATAAATATCTTACCTGTGTTCAGCAGCTGGAATAGAATATCCTGGAACAGGGTCTTTCGTTCCATAGTACTTTTTAATTAAAGCAATTCCTGCTACTGTGTCAGTTCCTTTAAAGTTTACCAAGTGAGCAGATGCTCCTATTCCTGCGGTCTGAGAAACAGAGACATCACTTTAAATTACAGTGCCAAATCATAGAATATCAGGGTTGGAAGGGACCTCAGGAGGTCATCTAGTCCAACCCCCGGTCAAAGCAGGACCAATCCCCAACTCTCCAATTAAATCATCCAATCATGAAGCCTAATTATCAAGTATTGTACAGGGTTAGTTCTGTTACACCAAAGCTCTTGTTTAATTCTAGTTTCTCCTTTATTTAGTTTAAACACAGTCTCATACTATCCAGAATATAATTTCCATGAAGAGAAAAGCTCTCCGGATCTTGATATTTAAGTAAACTGCAGTTTCTTTAATTTTGTACCTGAAGGTACTAAGAGAAGGAAAAAGAGTTCTCAGGAAAGTACTCCCAACACACACTGCTCCAATAACCCAGACTTTCATAACATTACACGACACCACAGTGTCAGAAATAGTCAAGAGGTATTTGTGCCAAAATGCTTTAAACCCCTGGCTATATTACATTTGTTTAAATAGAATTAGACTTCTCAAGCTATTGGGTAATTAGTGATACCTCTTGTGAAGAAACTCCTCTGTAGCCAAAGTCATGCAGTTTGTACTCCAGTCCTTCTAAGCTGCCAGATGTCTCTAACAAATACTTTGCCAAAATCTTCTTCTGCTCCCTGGAATTTGTGGCCACTGTGATTGGATACCATGACTGAACAAGAATAGTCTACAACAACAACAAAACTCATTGTTATCAGGTGCACATAAGTGAAATATGCTTGATCAAGACTCAAAAAACTCCCCATTTGGCAATGAGCCAAGCACAACTGGGCTACTGGCAATAAACCAAGGGAAATCTGTATGGACTGCAAAGACTTAGCAAATTAGGTATGGCAAATGGTTTCAACTTGTGCACAAGTGACTTACTGGGAGAGTACCATCACATCACTCCCCAATTCTACTTCTGTCTGTTAACTTACAGCTACACTCTTCCAAGAGGTGCTCCTCATTTTTAGAAGTGATGCAAGAAATATTGGCTATGTCCAAAATAGTTTGCTTGAGAGTCAGATTTAATTTAATAAGTCCTTTTTATTGTGAGGTGGGCCAAGCAACTACTCACTGCAGGAGTCAAACTTCCTGAACTGCAGACCAATCCCCACAACGTGTATGAGCACTGTTGTGAATTTCCCGTATTTATTAAATGAGCCTATCACACATAGCACTTCTGCAGCAGGCTTCAAGAAAGAGACACATCTTTTGAAAGCAGAAGCCAGCTGGTTCCAGAGATCTCACCCTAAACCCAAGTAGAATGACTGTGAACCCATTCTTTATTTTTAATTAAAGCTTCATTTTTAAAAGACTGACCTCAACCCAGTTAGTGAGCCAATAACACTCTGGATCCATGTTTTCTACTGTGAAGAGTACATTTCCTCTGGGAATGACTGAGCCTTCAGGAACAGCCTTTACTTCTATTGGAAGATGCCCGTCATACTTCTATCAGAGAAATTAAGAGCAGCATTAGAGTGTAGGAACAGCTCGGCCAGCCCTGCTTCCATTGACTTCAGTGGAGCAAAATCAAGCTTTTTATTTGCTAAAACGAAAATTTACAGTGAAATAAACTGAATATTTAAAAAAACAAAACAAACCTCCCACTCAAATGCACCAAAACCTATACATTTAAAAAGGCACCAATTCCACAAAATGAATAAATAACCATGTTCCACTAAAGGATATTTAACAATGTTATTCTTTAAACACACTCATTTGAGGAGACCCTGCTGTTTAAAAAAAAGTTTGTTTGGTCCACAGAAGCGTTCATTTAACAGATCTTTGCCATTCAATTTTCTGTGGTGTTTTACCTTGACGGTTACTCCAGCTGACATCCATATTTTAAATGGTCCCATTATGTTTTGGTGCAGACATTTGTTTTAAGAGAACTAATATATTTAAATGGGAATCAGTGTACATCCTTTCTAAAAAGTTTCATCTACTCTATCCACTGACCATGGAATCCAGTCTCCCAAAGTTTTGTTCTTTCAATTCCAAAACAATTGTCAACATTAACTTTCATGCTTGAAATATTCAACAGTCTGTGGAATATGATGTAGCAGCCTGTTTGCAATGAATAAATTATGAGACAGCAACTGTAAAATAACTATTATAAGCTACTGAAATAGCACGACGAACTAAACTGATAAGTAGCAGCTTGCGCAGACCCAGATGAACATGCCTTAGGAGTCTTTCCATAAAGTGTACAAAAGTGTGTTAAAATGAACATATGTACCAAAATGGTGCTGCTTTAGAAAAATGGTGCAGATTTGTAGCTAGTATCAAAACACATTCTCCAGTGATATCCCAATGTATGTCAAAATGCTGCTTCAACAGCTCCAGTTGTCAAAGATTAATCAGCATAACCTTTTTAAATAAATCCTAGAAATCCAGGTATTTCCAAGAAATCACTAGAGTTTTAGAAGTATCATCTGAGTCCTTTCCTGTTTAAGAGCCTTATCACATTTATATACAGCAAGGAACCAGTTAACTAGACTGACCAAAGATGACCATGCCTATTACAACCTCTCAAGACAGAAACCTAGTAAAGACTGTCCAACAATAAGGCTTTAAATTATTTATGGGTGAGTAAATGGTGTTAAAAAGGGACAACCTAAAGAGGAAAAAGGAAACCAGGTCATTAAACAGTAAAATAAGTTCTGGTTCTCTTCAGGAGAAGTAACATGGGAAAAATCATAGGAATTTATTCAAAGGATCTATGAACAGAAGTAGATATACACCCACCCACCTCCCTTTAGCACTCTTGAGTAAATGGTAGAATGGAGAAAAACAGTTACGCTAATGTTACGCTTTGTGAAAGTGGAGAATTTCCATTCTTATTGTCCATTTTAGTTGCTAAAGGACATCCAGACATGCCAAGATGTTCATACCCACATGCCATCAAATACCTCAGTCATTATCATTAATGGAATATGCAATGCTTTCGAAGAAATAGTTTAGTCTAAGATAAAAATTGGCAATGCAACAAGCTTTAGTGAGTGGAAAAAACGGAACAAATCTGCCCACACTTAAAGGGAAAATGCTCTCATTTCTTTGAAAAAAAATTACACACTAAGAAAATAACATTTTAAAGGATAGTTATTTTGAAGATTTTGTGTCTCAGAAAAATTCTTAACTTCTCTATATCTCATAACAAAACTTATTTTAAGTAGCACTACAAAATTTAGATACCCGATTTTCATATACCAATTAAAATGTATTTTCTCCATTTACTATTTACTCATGCAAAAAGTTGTAGTGCTTTCTGCATTAGAAGAAAAGCAACTATGATTAATTAGAGAAAGTGATTTTAATGTCATAACCAGGCACTAAATATTGTATTACATATTGAAATTGCCAACAAGCCCCCACTCATACTAGCAGGTGACGGCTAATCCCTATTACCCAGAAAGCCATATCTGGTATTTGTAAGGATGAAAACTACTTTGCTTTATGGGTTTACAATTATTTGATTATTCTGTGACAGCTGCTAGTCCTTGCAGACTACAGTAATGATCCTAAAGATGGAAGCACAAATCTTACCTAGAATTTCCTTGAATTAAAATATACAAAAACACACAGATTTTTACCTCAAGAATATAATTCCATCCCTTTTCATTGAAGACATCATCTTGAAAATGCTCCCTGTACACCTCTTTGGCTTCCTGGATTTTCTCTTTGGTTATCACTTTGCCTGCAATGAAAAATAGTTAAAAAATAAGTTCAGACAATGCAATAATTTTTTAATGCCAAGCATTATTAAACAGCTCTTTATGAATAAATGAAACATGAGGCTTTTATTATCAAAGTCTCCTCCCAGACATGAAAAAGTTACTTTGCGTCCAAAGAGCTTTTGGAGGGCAATCCTGTCATAGCGAATACTATGCTTAAAAGCATCATTTTTGGCTTTAAAGTTGTATTGTAAGAGAGACAGGATGGCTAAGAAAATTGGTATGGGAACAGATGATCTTTCACTTATAGATCAGTAGTTCAAATTCAGCTCAGGTTGGTAATAATTTGAGGTCACTATCAACTGATGGCTGGTCAGCATCTACATGGAATGAGTTGATGCCCTCAACACTGTTCCCAAAAAAAGAATCACAACACTCAGCAAAGCACCCAAAGTCTGAATTAGAGTGGATACTAAGCTACGTTCCTCCACACTGATGATCTCTTCAAAACAGGGTTGAGGCACCTTAGCAGGACACTGAGGAAGCTTGCAATGCTATTGCCTCTGTCATACTCTTTTTGTGGCTAAGCAGGGGACTTCAACCTACAGGACTACTAACCTGGCACATTCCATAAATGCTAAAATGAATCAAGTTTAATATTGTCCTGTAATTCTTTAGAGCTCTATAGAAGATGTTATAGTAATGTCAACTAGCCTCTGACAACACACCCCAGAATGAGATTTTGAAGACTAAGTATACTGATTTGAATTATGCTATGATTATTTTGGGACAGTTTTCCTATTTCAAGGAGGTACAAAAAGAGGAAGTTCACAGTGAATGATATAGGATTGCCAAATGATCTTTTACTGGAGTGCCAACATTTGGCAAGAACAGAGATTGGCATTGGTGGAGTCTTGGTTAAGATTTGCACAGTCTGTGACCAATTATGTAGGAAAAGGATTTTTTGGTATAACAGAAACCAGAATGAGAGGAACAATCAAAATAGATGGTATTTACTTGAAGTGCAAAAAACAAATAATTGTACCTCCAAACATGGGTTTATAATGAAATGTTAAGTTTTAAGATGTGCATCTTTAAATGGTCTGAGGAAAAAATGCACACTTAGCTACCACAGTCAACAATTAAAATTCTGTATAGACCATTACTAGATTTAAAGGCAAATACACTTAGAATATAGAATATCAGGGTTGGAAGGGACCTCAGGAGGTCATCTAGTCCAACCCCTTGCTCAAAGCAGGACCAATCCCCAGACAGATTTTTGCCCCAGATCCCTAAATGGCCCCCTCAAGGATTGAACTCACAACCCTGGGTTTAGCAGGCCAATGCTCAAACCACTGAGCTATCCCACTTAAACACAAGTTACTAATACATGCATATAACAAAATTAGAAAATACAAATTGTACATTTTTCAAGTTTTGAACATAAAACTTATTTTCCTCCAAATCTTAACTGACTCTCAAAGAGAATGGCGTTGCTACCTTTTTTAATGATTCCAGGTAACTTATCTTTGGCTCTGATCTTTTTCAAGTTTTGATGTTTCAGATGACCGTTCATCTAAAACACGGTAACATCTTTGCAGATAAAAATACTTGTTATTCTTTTTTGTAGTTTTTAGTTTGCTGAATATCTCATTGATACCTAACAAAAATAGAAGACACTGAATGTAGAAGATCTCATTTTTGAGAGTCACAAGAATAAAATGAGACTTCAAATTTTAAAAACAACACAGAGCTAAAATAATTCAAGAACTGCTTCAACTATCAGAATTCAAGAAGTTTGGAGAAAAATATGGAGATTTATGTTTTATGTGAAATAATGAGAAATACCTTTTAAGTACTTATTTAGAATGTACTGCAACCCGTAAAAAACTGTTTCCTCATATTTCACCTTCTTTAATCTGGAGTTCTCAGTCTTCTTTTCACGACATTCAAAGTAGGAATAAACTTTGCTTGTATTAGGTGGATATTGCAAATAATGTGTAACCTACATTAAGAAAAACCTCAGTAAGAGCTCAAAATGTATAATCACTACAGGACAGACAATAAAAGATCAGAAATAAACAAGACTTGTTAGAGTTTTCAGCAGAGTTCCGTCTTTACATGTGACTTTGGAATGACCCCCAGTCTTTCAGGCTGCTTGAAATGAGGAACATTCTCTCATTTCCCCACTACATTCATAATAGTAGCTGGGAGGATGGGTGGGGGATCTTTACTGGTTTACCTCTCCCTCGGATTTCTGATTGCTCAACCCAATTTCTCCTATTTTACTCCTTCCCCCATCTGTTTTTCAATCTTTCTGTTTAGTGAATAGCTTTAGTGCCCACCTCTGCTTCTACTCACACAGTAGGTTTCCCTGTATCAGCAGAGTGAAACTTACCTGTGTTTTGAATAGCAGCAATGAAAAGTGACAAGATTGGTCAGTTTTCGTTCTGCTGTGTCTTTGCAAACCTGGTAACAGCAGTGGAATGGAAGATGTTTGCCTGTTGAGAAGTTAGCACTGCTTCGGTTTATGCTCAGTTCACATTTGCAGGTTATCAGAGTCATAAGGCTAGAAACAATTCTTTAAGCAGTTCAGATTCTGAAGAAGCGGACAACACTCACCCCAAAAAGCTATCTATCCTGGGTGAACAGAGGAGTAGACTTTTCTAGCTCTGCTTATGTCCATGCCAGCTCTCAAACCGGTTATTGCTGCTAGTTGTGTTAAATAAGTGGGTTGATTTTCTTCTTCAAAAGAAGAGTTGTATTTTCCCACTGAAATTACTAAAGGGATTTTTCTCAAAACTTCCCATAAAAACTGATCTTCAGGCACAGACCTGGCATTAGGAGTTCCACTCCAATAGTGAATGTTTTGTGGGAGCTGAGCATGTGAACACAAATTGTTATAAATGTACCAAGCATTCTATCTTAGCTTGTACATTATACAGATCTATTACATTTCAAGTCTAACTATATCTTCCTTTCTCATAGATGGGCCATTTTAGCCTTTAACTTGCAAAGCTGATATTCCTTTTAAAATGTTAAAATTACACATACAACCCACAACTGCATGTGAGATAGGAAGGGTATACAAGGGTGTAAATTGGAAAGTTTGGGCTGGTTTACAGATTCTACCATATAAATGTCATAAGAAGTCAGCTAATTTTCACAATTTTTTTGTCTGTCAGAATATGTACTTATACACCATACACTAATATACACCTACACGCTTTACAGCAGAAAAAAATATATAAGAAAGGAGAGGTGTCATCACTGCTCAGGACAGAAAATTGGAGGAAAAGTGCAAGATGTGTTTGCATATCTCTATGAATACTGACAGATTTCTAGGTTTGAACAAGGTATTAGAAATAATTTTTCCCTGCTACTACTTCCAAATTAAGAGGATTTTTAGTGATAGCTCCTAAGTATTTTTTGTTTTGTTATATCTTTAGAAAAGTGTTTCCCAGGTTATTTTTACAATAAGTATCTGACACTTTCAAGATTAAATATTTAATTTTTCCCTTACCTGTATTACTAAAACTGTAGATTAAAAGATTTTAAAAATCCAATTTTCCTTTTCATCACTTATGCTGTTCTATTTTTTGCATTTCACTCAGCTTGGACAGTGAACTAGACTGGCCAGTTTCACTTTCCGGTTTTCATATACCAGCACAATGCCGTTGTGTTTGGGTATCCAATGCTGCAAGGGAATGTTTAATAAATCACAAAGAGTGTAAAAAATGAAAGCTTTTATTCATCTTTGGCCTTGGAAAATTCAAACCCCAAGTTTTAAGCATGGACAGCATGGCAGAATATTTTTACGTGTCTGCATTTACTTCAAATAATGAAAGTACTGCAGAACCAATACAGCTAAAGGATCATAAGATGGCTCAAACATCAAACACAATTGCTCCAAATGCAGAATGTGTAACATCTGTGATGTCAGAACCAAAAACAACTGGATTTTTAGATTTAACCAAAAGAAAATGATGTGTTTTAATTTGGGAAGTCAGAAAATTCTATATAGAATTTAAAGACATTTCCACTTTTATTGAGCAATTCTTCAAGCATAATCACATCTGTATGGAAGAAAAAGTGCTACAATTGGAAGAATTTGAAAAAAATTAAGTTATATTGAACCCTTAATTCCACTTAATGTTTATATATAAATAAATGTGTTTGACCACTAAAATTATATTACTTGATCTTTAAGAAAAGAGGATGCATGGAGCCATTAACAGGTTTGGCAATTATAAGATATTGGATGTTTGATATTCTGTGTCAGACAGTTTCACACTGAAGTGTACTGGACTCATCATGTGATTAACTTTCTAGTGTGCGTAAATTTGCAGAATTAGATCCGTCATTAGGCATTTTTCTGGTTTTGTTGGTTTACGTCACCGTAAGGTGATGGATATTAAGTTTGTCTGCATACTGAAATTTAGTATTTGCACCTACCATTTTAGCTATAGTTATGCTGGGCTCTGATCCAGTATCTATTAGTACCTAGATTTTGTACAGCAACCTGAAGGATCCCAAGCTGCTTCTATGTTTACACTACACTTTCGTCTGTAAAACTTTTGTTGCTCCAGGAGTGCGTGGGGGAAAAAAAAAAAAAAAAAAATACCACACCCCGACCGACAAAAGTTTTACTGATGAAAAGCCCCGGTGTGGGCAGCACTGTCAGGAGGAGACGCTCTCTTCTGATGCCAAAGAGTGGCTACAACGCCTGCCTTACAGCGACAAGGCTTTAGCAGCACAGCTATGCCACTGTAAGCTGTGCAGTGTATACACAGCCTTAGTGAGAGCACTGTCACAATGAATCGGCAACACTACTTCCTGCTCCATCTACAGAAAGCGTTCTTTAGAGGTTTCCCCAAAGAAATACTGAATGGGCACAACATTGCTTAGCTTGAAATATGCAATGTGATCACAGTACAAGGTACGAGAAGTGTAAACTACAGCTTGCAGGCTGAAGTCAGACAGGATTACCCTACTAATAACCAGATTAGTTCTTTATGTATGGGGATTGAAAAAGAAAAAAAAAAAGGATAACTTTTTTTCCCCCTTAATTAAGGATCCTTCATTGACAGTTTAAATCTAGAAACTATTAAAGTCTCAAAAAATTAATCAAGTTTAATGGATTTTCCCCTCTCAAGTTTCTTTGGGAAAAATGTTCCCTTACCTGAAGATGTATACCAAGCTGCTTCCCAAAGAAAACCTTTTCATTTAGTTTTAAAGCCTTGAAGAGAGTTATATTCACAGAGAAATGCGGTGTAATGTAATAGTCAATTACATTGCCTCAAATATTTTAAAAAGTCATTGACAGATTTCAAGTTCAATTAAATTTCTAAGGCTAAAATTCTTATCTTGATCACTGGGTACTGAGAAATAATTTAAATGGATTGAACAAGGTATATATGTCTGTCATTTTTAGACATGTAATATTTAAGCAATCTTTGCATTGTATTTGTAGCATGACATACGCAATGTATGCTCCCTCCCACATATTAAAACTCATGTTGTTAGTTGTTCTCACTTGCTTTGTCTTATTTGAAGATTGAAAGATCTTCAGGGTACAGAACGTGTCCTTCTGAGGTGCCTAGCACACTTCAGTGTACAGAAAAATAGAACTGCATAGCCTTGAAGTGCTATACTTTCCAACTGTTTAGTATAGTCAAACTATATTAACACGTTAGAAGTTAGCAGAAGGGAAGGCTGGTCTTGTGGTTAAGATGTGGAACTGAATCTCAGGAGATCTGGTTCAGTTTTAAGCTCTGCCTGAGTGAAATTGGGCAAATCTCCAAATCATTCTATTCCTCATCTGTAAAATGAAGACACTAACACTTCCTTTATCCCACCCTTTCAGTCTCATCTATTCCACTGTAAGCTTCTTGGGGGTAGGGAATGTATCCTACTAAGTGTCTGTACAATATTCAGCATAATAGAGCCTCAATCTCATTAGGGCCTGTAAACTACCATGATACAAGTAAATACAAATCATCATTGTGACAGTCAGCAAGAATGATATAGGGGTTGTGTTTAGTAGAAAACACAGCTTTGAAAAGGACAAAACATTAGTGAATAAAAACACTGCAGAAAGGATACAGACAACAAAGAAAGCGATAAATCAGTATCATAAGGCACTTATGACTATAAAAGTGTCAAAAGAATGTTACAATTGCTTTTTTCCATTTCCAGGTAGAAAGAGAAAATGCAAGACACTGGGGGGAAAAAACTAACAATCAGAAGAACAACTGAGTGAGATGTGAAGAACATCTCACCTGAGTTTCCATGTGTCCAACAGACCAGTTTAGGGAAAAGTTACTGTTGACTGTTCTGTCACCCAGGAATAACTTGATACATTTTGCAAATGGTAGAGACTTTGCAGGTGACTGATTAGGGATGAAGATGTGTTGATACAAAGGGACAGAGCACTCAAATTTAAAATGACCTATGATAAGACTTTTGATAAAAAAAGTAACTATGCTGTTCAATAGAAAAACGCAAGGTAATGAGGCATGGACCTTCAAAAGAAAATATCTCGATCTCACACTGTTAAATCAGACTGGTGGTGTGTGACATGGTGTACCAGCCCACATTAGATGAGAAGGGTTAACCCCATATTGTAGGCAGAGGAAGCAACAACCCCTCACCACTGCTGGGCATGCTCCAACTGGAGTCTCAGTATAAAAGGGAGCAGCCCAGCTCAGTGTGCCCTGACCACCAAAGGAGGAGGATGCACATTGCAGGCTCCTTCCTGGTAGTTGCTGGAGCCCCAGATGCCAGACACACTGAGACCCAGAAGCATGCCCATGCTGACCAAGTGAGGAATCCATTCGCTGCTATCAGGGCACTGGGTGGAGCAGGGAGGGCCCAGGTCCCTCTACCCCGGCCACCACTCACCCCTGGGAGGTGGCCCATTTCCCCCTTGACCACTAGGCCCCGCAGAGGAGGGCTGCCATATTGGTTCTGGCCAATAGGCCCCACATAGGAAGGCTGCCATATTGACTCCAGCCACTAGTCCACACAGCCCTGAGGCTTAGGGTGGTCATTAGGACTCAGCTGCAGGGCTATAACACCCTTCCCTGCCTACCCTAAGGGTACGTCTTCACTACCCGCTGTATCGGCGGGTAGCAATTGATTTATCCGGGATCGATATATCGCGTCTTGTTAAGACGTGATATATTGATCCCTGAACACGCTCACCGTCGACTCCGGAACTCCACCAGAGCGAATGGTGGTAGCGCAGTCGACGGGGGAGCCGCGGCCGTCGATCCCACGCTGTCTGGACCCCAGGTAATTCGATCCAAGATATTTTGACTTCAGCTACGCTATTCGCGTAGCTGAAGTTGCGTATCTTGGATCAATCCCCTCCTCCCCCCCCCAGTGTAGACCAGGAGTAAGGGTATACCAGCCCCAGGACACTGTGATAGTTTAGACTTTGTCTACATGCAACTTGAGCAAAGATTCTGATGCAACACCCAATTTAACTAAACTAGATCGTTAAATTGAAGCTCAAACTGTGTGCAAACCAGCCCTGAGAAGCAGCTAAATACAACAAAAAACTAATGCCATCTACCTGCTAAGGCCACAGTAGCCTAATCTAGAGGAACCCAACAGACTAAGCCTGTTAATGAAACTGCTTTCAAAACTATATAGCCCATCCACTTTAACCATTCCAGAGTTGTTTTAACACATCCTTGAGAGACACCCAGGCAGAACCAGATTCAGGATCATTCCTGGTGCCTAACAAGGTTCAAATATGTTAACAGAAGGTGGGTCAGATGATAAAAATGGTTGTCTCTCTGTACACCAAAGATAGTTAGCCAAATCATTTTTAAACATTGTTTCCAGGGTGGATAAAAATCAATGATTTTTTTTTAATAAATCAGATTTTTTTTAAAATTTAAATTGGATTTTTTTAATAAAATGCTTTCTGAGGAAAAAACGATCAAAAGATAGTTTAAACTAAGATACATTATAGCTCAAAGATCTCATCATGGAATAGGGATTATAAATTCTATAGCAGTGGTTCTCAAACTTTTGTACGGTGACCCCTTTCACATAGCAAGCCTCTGAGTGCAGCCCCCCCCCAAATTAAAAACACGTTTTTATTTATATTTATTTATTTATTACAGTTATAAATGTGGGAGGCAAAGCAGGGTTTGGGGTGGAGGCTGACAGTTCACGACCCCCCATGTATAACCTCATGACCTCCTAAGGGGTCCCAACCCCCAGTTTGAGAACCCCTGTTCTATAGTATTTGACCATATATTCAGGTAATGTTTAAGAAAAGTTTTGTAAATGAGTTTCAATAGTTCATGGATTAGGGACCCAATCCTATGGGGTTCCACAGGCTTCTGTATAGATTTAGGTTAATCTTTCTAACTACCCAATGGGACACAGTGTTCAGTCTAGGAGATACCATCAGAGATGCTTAGTTTTGCAGTTCTCAAACTGTGGAGGTCTCTCTCCAGAGGTAACATGCTTGTTAACAGCAAAAATGTTTTTAAATAAATAAATACATACATACATAGAGGTGAGAAATAGCAGACCTCAACTCTATTGTCCCTCTGCAAATTTGTGTAAACAGTCAATCCCTCTCTCGCTCTCTCTCAAAGTGCAAAGTTTCAAAAAGGTCCAATAAATAGAAGATTGTTGGGGGAAGAATAGATCTGGACAAGGAGAAGAAGTCTGGAGATAAATGTCAGACATATGCTTGTTTTGTTAAATTATTATGTTTGCTGTTGAAGAAAAATATCCAGAATACTTAACGTTGTTGTTTTATAAAAAAAAACACACAATTTAAATGTCTGTCTGGTGATGTTGTCCTCCTAATACAGCATGACAAGAAAATCCTCCAAATATTAATGATTAACCTGTTGAATTGGAGATAGTTCACCTCCCAATGACTTCATAAATATCTGCTTCAATTCTTTGGTAAATGAAATAATCAAACAATCATTCATTTTCTGATATAGCTGTGTTGAGTCTGAACTTTTGATGAGCTTAAACTTAACCCAGACTTGATATCTCTGAACTTTTAATCAAAGCTCTGACCTGCGAACTACTCATGACACCCCCCTCCCCTTAAGTAGCCATCTCCCCTTTTCTCTTTTTGAATTTACATTTTAACCTGTTTTATCCTGTAGAATCTTGATTGATTATGCATGACCATTATGATCTGTTAATCACTTTGTTTACTTCTGTGTATAAATATTGATGCTCACCCCTAATAAACTTGCCACACTTACTCTGAAGCTTTTCAAGCTAAGGATAGTGTGAGCCCGTTGATCAACGAATTGGTGTCTGGTCTCTGACAGATTGTGAGCCCCATACCAACTCCGCACGAACTCGGGTGCTGGAGAGGAGAGTGAGGACTTGCTTTTTTACCTAACAATTTGGGGGCTCGTCCGGGATTTCCTTCTGGTGCGGTGCCTCTGTCCAGTGGTCAGACCACTCATATACGAATTGGCAGGCGCCACGGGAGATTTCTCCCAGCCAATTCAATATTGAGGGGTCGTGTACTGGACAGCAGGGTAAACGCCAGTTGGAGGGCTCCTGTCAGACACCATGGGTCAAGGGACTAGCGTGCCTCTTGAGAGTCTGTTGGGGATTGTAAATAAGTTATGGAACGAAGGGAAACTCCCAGTACAGACAGGAATGTCTAGGAGGAAGTTGTACACACTGTGTGTAAGGAATTGGACTGGGTATACCGCGGTATTGGCCGACCCGGAGATGAGGTGGCCTTCGTATGGCTCTTTCGAACAGGCTGCCTTAAGAGGAGTAAGGAGCCAGATCGAAAAAGACCATCCGGGACAGTTATGTTACTGGTTTTGTTGGGACACAGCAGCAGAGCTGTGGAAATCTTTAAAAATTATGGCAGTCAGGTATTCTCCCGAGAGTGAACCCCCTCCATGTTATTTAGATGAAGGGTGTAAACCACGGCGTGTTTTGACTCGTCAGTTGGTCCCCACTGCACCTGCCCCTATTCCTCCGCAGGGGGACTCTCTCCAGGGCGCAGAGGGGAATCTGCAGGACTCCAGATCGGAATCTCTGCAGAGGGATAAGGGGGAAATGGAAGGGCACACCTCGGGAGGAGTAATTACTAGGCAAAAGATCAAGCAGATGCAGCAGGTTGCATACCCCTCCCCTGGAGACGCCCAGAGGGTCCAGTCGCATCCGCAGATACTTACACCAGGGACGAATACACCCCTGCACCACCAGCTTAGCCCGTTCCCCAGGCCTGGATCAACTACGGGCAACAGCAGCAGCTGCAGCAAACTCAGCCTCCTCAATGGACGGTACCCCGGGGGCGAAGGCAAACAATGTGATGGTCTTATTTCCTTAATGTCTTTAGCCGGCTCCTTCCTCACTTTCTCCCCTCCCAGCAAAGAGCCTCGTCTAACCCTTTCAGTCCAAGGACTGCCTGTCTCCTTCCTCACTGATACTGGAGCTACTTTCTCTCTTTTAAATCATGCCCCCTCTCCCTGGCTATCCTCTGAGGTTAAAACTGCAACTGGGGTGGAGGGCAACCCACAGTCTCTGGGACTCACTTTGCCTCTAAATGTTATTTATGCTGATAAATGTTTTTCTCACCGTTTTCTTTTTCCCCCAGCTTGCCCGATCCCTTTGATGGGCCGGGATTTACTCTGTAAGCTTGAGGCTACTTTAACCTGCACTCCTGAAGGGGTAGGATTATTGATGACAGTGTTAGGAGATTCGGCCCCAACTCAGGGTAATTGGGAAACCGCCCCCCCCCCCCCTCTCTCTCCCCTGACCTCACTGACTTGCCTTTAACCCTCTGGGGAATTTCTGACACTGATGTTGGCCTGCTCCTTTCGGCAGAGCCAGTAAGGATTCAAGTGAAGCCCTCCTTAACCCCCCCGTCAGTCCCTCAATACCCCCTGTCGCTGGAAGCCCGGGAGGGCATCCGCCCCATTATCGAGGGATTCATTGCACAAAAGCTAGTCCGCCCTCAGCGCACTCCCTGTAACACCCCTATACTGCCTGTCAAAAAGCCTCCTAAAAAGGATGGAGACCCTATTCGTTGGCGCTTTGTACAGGATCTACGGGTTGTTAATCAGTATGTGGTCCCTCTTCATGCAGTAGTTCCTGATCCAGCTACTATCATCAGCCAAATCCCCTGGGATGCTGAGTGGTTCACTGTTATTGACTTAAAAATCAGCCTTTTTCAACATTCCTGTGCACCCAGACTCTCAGTATCTCTTTGGTTTCACCTGGGAGGGACAAAGTTATGTCTGGCAACGACTTCCTCAAGGCTACAGAGACAGCCCCACGATTTTCAGCCAATGCCTCCGCCACGACTTGGAAGGCTTCACCAGTCCGCAGGGATCCACGTTAGTCCTATACGTAGATGACATCCTATTAGGTAACCGCGAAGAAGCTGCCCTCCGCATCGATGGTAAGGCACTTTTATTATACCTACACACCAGAGGCCACAAGGTAGACCCTAACAAGATTCAGTGGGTCTCACAGAAGGTCCGATATCTGGGCTTCCTGTTAACCCCAGAGGGGAGACAAATGGACCCAGTCCGCATAAAGACTATCCAAAACTGCCCTCTGCCAAACACCAAGAAACAACTTCGAGGTTTCTTAGGATTAATTGGCTTTTGTCGCCCCTGGTTGCCGTCCTGCGGGGAGTTAAGCAAACCGCTCCACTGACTCACTGCTAACCTTGCTCCTGACCCTTTGCAGTGGTCCCCGGACACAATCCAAGCCTTTCAGTTACTCAAGGACAGTGTGGCCTCCTCCATGTCTCTCCGCCCCCCCAATTACAGCAAACCCTTTCACCTTTTTGTCCACGAGAGGGGCGGAATTGCTAGTGGCGTCCTTACCCAGCTGAGCGGGCCCCACCATTTCCCGCTTGCTTTTTACTCTCAGCAGATCGACCCTGTCGCTCAGGGAACCCCATCCTGCACCCGGACTCTGGCAGCAGCTGCCCTGCTGATCACAAAGGCAAAGAGCCTGACCCTGGGTCATTTTACCACGGTCTGGACCTCTCATGCCTTGTCAGCCCTTCTGCGTAGGGGCACAACCCAAGTCTTTTCGGCCCATCAGCAGCAACAGCTAGAGGCCGAACTCTTAGAAGACACTAACCTAATTTTTGAAAGGTGTGGGCCCCTTAATCCAGCTACCTTGCTTCCTGACCTGCCAGTCCTCCAGGATCAGCACAACTGTGTGGAAGTAGTTTATAGCATCTTACAGATAAGGGACAACCTGGTTGACGTGCCACTGGACAACCCTGATTGCATCCTCTTCTCGGATGGAAGCTCCTTCTATGTTGATGGCAAGCGTTTCACCGGTTATGCAGTCACCTCTGAATGGGACATTCAAGAGGCCGCCTCACTACCAGGCAACTGGGGAGCCCAAGCAGCCAAACTCTATGCCCTGGCCCGAGCTTGCCAGTTGGCCGCTGGTAAGACCGTTACCATTTTTACTGATAGCAAGTATGCTTTTGGAGTTGTGCATTGTCACATCCACCTCTGGAAGTTTCGAGGTTTCCAGACAGCTGCCGGTAAACCCATTCAGCACCTCCCCCTCATCCACAAGCTTTTGGACGCCCTCCAAGAACCCTCGGTCCTGGCTGTAGTTCACTGCCGGGCCCATACTAAAGATGATAGCCCCGTCACCCGTGGGAATGCCCTGGCTGACGCCTCCGCCAAGACGGCTGCCGTCTTACCCTTAGCCATGCCCACGTTGGCTATTGCAGCCTCCTCCTTTACTCCACCGCACCCCATACCAGTACCCGCTGCTGAACTACAGTCGTGGGAGAGCCTCGGAGCCACTCTGGTCAAAGGGACCTGGCTTATGCCGGATGGCCAAGCCTGCCTCCCTCGCTCCACATACCCCATGGCAGTTCGCTGGCACCATGATAAGGGGGGTCACTACGGCATGCACGCCTTTGTGGACACCATCGCTCGCTTTTGGTATGCTCCAGGCATTCAACCCTACTGCCTGTCAATAGTGAAAGCATGCAGCACATGTCAGCGTAATGGACCTGCTCCGCCTCTTAACAAAATTAAGGGTGGAAGACCTCCGCCTGCTGCTCCATTTCAACATCTTCAAATTGACTTTGCAGATATGCCAAAGGCTTTTGGGAAAAAGCACCTCCTTGTTTTGGTTTGCCCTCTGACTTCCTGGGTCGAAGCTTTTCCTACTGCTAATTGTACTGCTGCCACAGTGGCGAAGATTCTCCTTAGAGACATTGTACCCCGTTTTGGCATCCCTCTCGTGCTTGACTCAGATCGCGGACCTCACTTTACTGGTCATGTCCCTGGCCGTTTAGAACAAGGACTGGGCATTTCACACTCCTTTCATACACCCTACCACCCCCAGTCTAGCGGGAAAGTTGAGCGTATGAATAGGGAGCTTAAGTTTACATTGGCTAAATACTGTCAGGAAACAGGGTTAAAGTGGCCTCAGGTACTTCCCTTGGTCCTGTTTCACCTTTGTACTCGCCCAACCCGTGTATTGGGATTATCCCCCTTTGAACTGCTCTATGGACACCCCCCTTCAAAGGCGGGGCGCTACCACGTGCTGATGTTTCACTATTGGGAGGGGATCATATGACCGCGTGCCAGTTTCTCTCCCTACAGGCTCGCCTCCATACCCTTTGGAAAGCCTCGCAGTTTTCCCAGACCGTGCCGCTGGAAGAACAGATCCACCCGTTCCAACCAGGGGACTTCGTCTGGGCCAAAAAGTTAGTTCGTGGCGACACCCTCCAGCCGAGGTTTACTGGACCCCACCAGGTTCTTTTAACAACCCAGACTGCAGTGTTCCTGGAAGGACGCAAATCCTGGATCCACCACTCCCACGTCAAGCCAGCCGTAGTGGACCACAGTAACGGACCAGCAGCTCTTGCCACCACTGAGGACACTGCCTCCGACCAGTGGACCAGCTTACCTCTTTCAGACATCAGACTTAAATTGACTCGGCAAAAAAGAGAGGACCTTTTATTCTGACAACTGTATGTTTTTTATTATGCCTTTTTAGTTTATTTTCTGCCTATGAAGATAATGCTTTTATTAGATATTCCCACGAGGTTAAAACTCGTATTTTAGGAAATAGAAGTAATTGCTGGGTATGTACTCAATTTCCAGTAAATGCAGAACAGGGACTCCCCTTCACACCCATTCCCCTGACCACTGCTAATATGACTTGGATGCCACTGGCTAGAGTAAAAGATCCAATCCAACACAATCTTACATGGAACAAAACAGGAGTGCCAATTAACAGATATCTCAGGGTAACCAATCAGACAGGATCACTGTGTTTTGTTAAAGAAAAGGGGTCAACTTTTGTGGGAACAAGTAAATGCAACATTTATTTTAATGGCACCGCCTTTAGTAAAAATCTTGGCTTCAAGCCTTGCGCACCCCACTTATCCCATATGTGGATCCCTCACCCCGATCCAACTTTTTCATGGGTGGGCAAGCCTTCAGAGTCAGCTTTTAAGAAGCCCTGCTCAGATCACGAGGGTGTCCAACTAATTGCTAAGGGACATACGATTGCCTTCTACAACTGCTCAAGCAGTACTACACTGCCCTTTGAAAACACCACTACCAAATTGTGCCTCTGCAGTTCGCACAACGACCCCTCTCCGTTACCAGGGGAACAGTGGTCCAACGGGTGGTGGGTTACCTCCTACTTTGAGAAATGGAATACCCGAAACGCATTGTATGGAACATACTGGGTGTGCAGGCCCAAAGCTTATTACTTTCTCTCCCCTGATTGGGCAGGGTCATGTTATTTAGCGTGGCTAACACCGCCTTCTCGCATCTCCCTCACTCCCCCTCATTTTCCCCACGTTCGTAACATCCGTGAAACCTTCAGAGATATTAATATCCGTGATGGTTTGTCGTGGCAGCGGTGGGCTGGTCTCATTAGCTTGAGGGGTGGTGTCATCCGTCTACAGGGACTACTAGAATCTTTAACCAATGAAACTGCGACCCTATTTGAGAATCAGGCCGGGGAAATGTCCCAGCTGCGCCAGTTAGCTTTGCAAAACCGAATGGCTTTAGACATAATGTTAGCAGCCCAGGGAGGAACTTGCGCCCTTATAAATGAAGAATGCTGTGTTTTTGTAAATGACACCTACTCTGACACTTTTCAACGTACCAAACATCTAAGGGAAATGGCTAAGAACTACTCCTCTGGCCAGCCACCTTATGATTGGTGGGGAGCCTTATGGAATTGGCTGCCTGGATTTGGGTGGGTTAAAAAACTCTTGGTGGGTATTGTTGGGGCCATAGTAATCCTTATAATATTGTGTTGCTGTATTCAGTGTGTCCCCTCCCTCATAGACTCATGTGGGTCAGTTTATTCTTTTCCTACTTCAGCCAAGGGCCTTACTCTCTTCGAGTTGGCCCAGGCTGAAATTGCCAAGCGGCCCTTGGCTCCTTAAAATGGGGTGTAGCTTTTGGTAAATAGTTATCCCAAAGCTACAAATGGAGGAATGTTGAGTCTGAACTTTTGATGAGCTTAAACTTAACCCAGACTTGATATCTCTGTCTGAACTTTTAATCAAAGCTCTGACCTGCGAACTACTCATGACACCCCCCTCCCCTTAAGTAGCCATCTCCCCTTTTCTCTTTTTGAATTTACATTTTAACCTGTTTTATCCTGTAGAATCTTGATTGATTATGCATGACCATTATGATCTGTTAATCACTTTGTTTACTTCTGTGTATAAATATTGATGCTCACCCCTAATAAACTTGCCACACTTACTCTGAAGCTTTTCAAGCTAAAGATAGTGTGAGCCCGTTGATCAACGAATTGGTGTCTGGTCTCTGACAGATTGTGAGCCCCATACCAACTCCGCACGAACTCGGGTGCTGGAGAGGTGAGTGAGGACTTGCTTTTTTACCTAACAGCTGGAAAACTAATCTGAAATTTTTTCTAAATAAATCACTGTTTAAAACTGTATAGTGTGTACCTTCTAAAAATGAAACCTACATCTATCTCCGAGTTGTGAAGAATATGTATTAAGGTTATACCAACCAACAAGAATGCACTTTTATGTAGAAAACCATGATTAAATCGAGTCTTCCTGACTAGTGATTTAAATCAATTCCACCCTGATTGTTTCAAACAATCACTTATTCCGGTAAGAATATAGAGGTAAGTTTGGCCTGGCCTAACAGCTTTGTAAAAAGTTCTAGAACAGGTTGTTGTTGTTTTTTTAATCTTAATTAGAATATTGTAAATTGGTTTGCTAAACAATTAGGCCCTAGTCTACAGTAGCCAGGGAGACCATAAAAATATAGGACTGGAAGGGACAAAGGGTCATCTAGTCCAGCCCCCTGCACTGAGGCAGGACCAACTTGTGATGTTATTGACAAACTGTGACTGTGTAGATCATTGCTGCAACCACTGTTATATATCTGCAGCAAATATTGTACAAAGGTTGTCGTGTGAGGTGTCTATGGAAAGGTTATGATTTGCTGATGATTATGCTATCTGTGTGTGTGTGTGTGTGCGCGCGCGCATGTCATTTTTGTAGTTGAAGTTATGAATATTGGCTATGTACTTGTATCTCAATGTATTTTGATTCTAAGAAGCCTCAGTGAAGCATTTGGTCAGCTTCTTGAGAAAGGAATTTGTAAATTAAGTGCCCAATCAAGAAACACTTAACTGACAATGGACCTTGGAAGACTCCAATCCACATGAGAAGTCTTTCTGGGAACATTCAAGAAAGCATGTGAGCAATGGCTGCCTCCTGTAAAGAACTGAGTCGTGCATGGACATGTGACTTGCCTATGTGACTTCAGACTCCATCTTGCTGCTGGGATTTTCCCACAGTAAGAAGAAAGAGGTGTCCTCCCACGGGCAGAGAGTATAAAAAGGCCCTGAAAACTCCTATCTTGTCTTCAGTCCTGCTTCTTACTTCTGGAGGGACTTTGCTACAAACCGACGCTCTGAACAAAGGACTGAATGACCCATCCCAGCTGTGGATGTACTCCAGAGACTTGATTTGAACCTGCAGTTTATTCTATCATTGCTACAAGCCTGAACCAAGAACTTTGCCATTACTGTATGTAATTGATTCCATTTAACCAATTCTAGCTCTCATCTATATCGTTTTCCTTTTATGAATAAACCTTTAGATTCTAAAAGATTGGCAACAGCGTGATTTGTGGGTAAGATCTGACTTGTATATTGACCTGGGTCTGGGTCCTTTGGTATCAGGAGAACCTTTTTCTTTTACTGGGGTATTGATTTTCATAACCATTCGTCCCCATAACAAGTGGCACCGTTGGTGGTACCGGGAAACTGGAGTGTCTAAGGGAATTGCTTGTGTGACTTATGGTTAGCCAGTGGGGATAAAACCAAAGTCTTCTCTGTTTGGCTGGTTTGGTTTGCCTTGGTGTGCAAAGGAACCCAAGCCTTGGGCTGTAACTGCCCTGCTTTAAGCAATTTGTCCTGAATTGGCACTCTCAGTTGGGTCCCACCAAGGGCAGCATCGTTACACAAGTATACCTAAATGAATCATTATAGCTGTTTGTCTAACCTCTTCTTAAAAACCTTGAATGGCAGGGATTGCACAAACCTCCACTGGAAGCCTATTCCAGTGCTTAAGTATCCTTATGGTTTAGGTAAAACTTCTGAACGTCTAACCAAAATCTCCCATGCTGCAGATTAAGGTAATTATTTCTTGTCCTGCCTTCGGGTGGACATGGAGACCAACTGATCACCATTCTCTTTATAACACTTTCTATTTCTTTATAACACTATCTATTTCTCAAGACTAAAGATAACTAGTTTTTTAAGCCTTTCCTCATAAGTCACATTTTCTAAACCTTTAATCATTTTTGTTGCTCTCTTCTGGACATCCTTCTTAAAGTGGCACCCAGAAATGGATAATACTCCAGCTGAAGCCTCACCAGTGCCAAGAAGAGGACAATTAGTCTGCGTCTTACACAACGTTCCTGTTAATGTACCCCAAAATATTAAAGCTATTTTCACAATTGCATCTATTTGACTCATTCAATTTGTGATTCACTATAACCTCCACATCCTTTCCAGCAGTATTCACCTAGCCAGTCCTTCCTCATTTTGTACTTGCACATTTGATTTTTCCATCCTAAGTGTAGCACTTTGCACTTGTCTTTACTGAATTGTGTCTTGGTGATTTCAGACTAATTCTCCAATTTGTCAAGCTCCTTGTAATCCTGCTCTTCAAAGTGCTAGCAATATCTCCCAGCTTGGTGTAGCCACATATTTTATATGCATATTCTCCATTCCATTAACCATGTCATTAATGGAAATTTTGAATAGTACCAGACCCCACTAGATACATCCTCCCAGTTTGACAGTAAGCCATTGATAACTACTATGAGTACAGTGTTTCAATCAGTTCATTTCCATAGTTGGTTTATGACAACGTCATATGGAACTGTGTCAAAAGCCTCTCTAAAAATCAAGGTACCACATCCACAGCTTCTCCCCCACTCTCAAAGACAGAAATTAGGTTGTCTGGGCATGATTTATTGACTATTCCCTATTATCCTCTAGGTGCTTACAAATTCATAGTTTAATAAATTTGTTCTAGTATCTTTGCAGGTATTGAAGTTAGACTGAAAGAGGTCTAGGATATTTCAGAGTGCAATCCAAACCAGTGAAAGGCTGTGTCACCCCAGCCCTGCAACCTTGTGTCTGTTTACATATACTAGTAGTGGGACAGCATTACCATGAGACTTTTTAATATGCATCTTCATTCACCTCTCCTGGTACCTCAGAAGATCCTTCCCAAGAATTTTGGTTTTTTTCCACAGGGCTTAAGATGAACTCCAAATCTCCTATTTCAAAAGAGCATTTACATGTAATCATGTAAATTGTCTGGCCTGTCACTGAGGTTAGTTTGAACAATACCCATCATGTCTTAACTCTTTTCTGAACCTCTGTACATATTCTATTACGGTTCTTCTTTTGCCTCAGTGTCCAATTCCCAGGAGTCTGAGATCTAAGGGTCCTCTCACATTCCTTCCATGTAGATGATCAAATGGGGAAGAACCTAGTTGATTCTTGGGGTACCTCTCTGTAAGAGAATAGCAAATAATGCAACAATTTGTCCCAGTCTTGAACTCTCTTCTTTGCATACATTCCCAGCACAGACTGAAGAGTTCCATTGAATCTCTTCACTAGACCATTTGCCTCTGGATGATATGGGGCAGCCGTTAGTTGTTTCATCCCACATAACTTCCATAGCTCACTGAATAGCTGAGACATGAAATACGACCCATGGTCAGATAAAATCCCTTTAAGGAAACCCACTCTGCTAAAAATAGTGAACCGGACTTTAGTCACAGAATCAGCTTCTGTTAGTCAGAGCAACTGCTTCAGGATATCTAATGGCAAAATCCACTACCAAAAGGATACATTTCTTTCCCCTTTGGATAGGCACAGGACCCACAACGTCCACTGCTACCCTATAAAATGCCTTTTCTTTCACAGGCCAGGAGCATATGGGAACTTTTTGTTGTCTGAAAGGTCTTTCCCTTTTTCTGTCATAATTCACAAGACCCGCAATAATTCTTCATCATTCTGTATCCCTGGCCAGTAGAAATTTTTCTTTAACCTCTCAGATTCTCTTGCCCCCAAATGATTGGAAAAAGGAAAATCACATGCTAGAAACATTAATTCCCCGTAGTCCTGGCCAGGCATAATTACCTGCTTGTACTGTTTGAGGGCTTTTTTCTTCTCCCATAGGAGCTTCCCTGTAGCGTCTCCTTTCTTTGAAAAATCTTTCCCATTTCCCCTTTCGGGGGCTCTGTCTGAGACATCCTCTTATGCTCTCTGTGGGGTCTCCCCTTTGTTCATCTTCAAAATGCTGGCAACTGACAACTGGGACAGCTTCTTCTGTAACAGAGGTCAATTTCTCTCTCTCCTCTCCCCTCCCCCCGCAAGCCTCTAGGGCATACTACTTTTCTCTGCCATGCAGGAGCCGGCCTCAGCCCCTCACACATCTGGTAATATGCTGATTTCTCTCCCCCCCCCCCCCCCAGTGGACCAGGAAGCACCTTCATCTCTCTTCTCAGCAGTTTCTGGGACTTTACCATTTTCCTCTGGAATCTCAGCACAATATTCCCTTTTACTATGGGTTAAAACATTAAAAGACTTAGTCATATGCAAAATATCATTCCTACAAGCATTTCCGCAGACATACTATTCAGCACGCCCACAGTAAAGTCACCCTTTAAACCTTCCCATTCTAAATGAACCTTAGCCAAAGGCACGGGAATTTTATGTTCCCCCAGTGCCAGAAGCTCTACCTCCTGGCCAGATAACATGTCAATCTTTTGAACCAGATTTTCCCTGACCAGAGATCTGCGCACCAGAGTATCTCCATCCTATGCATTTTTTACCATTCACTTTACCATTAATTGGCAACTTCAATAAATTCCATATCTACCTCCATAGGGTCAAACCTCACAAAACTACAGAGAGGACCTACAGATACCTCTTGAGGACCTGTGCTCTCCCAGCCACCCTCCTCCCTTGTTAACTGGAGGATCTGTTTCCTCCCAGTGCTGTAGACCCTGCGCCCTCAGATAAGTCCTGGTAAACTGCTTGCCCACCGTTGGCTTTGTCATAATCCATGAGGTTTCTTAATTCCTGTCTTTTTCCCCCACCATGGACTAGGCAGCGATTAGCACACAATTCTTCTGTTTTTTGGTGTATCTGGCATATGCTTCTTTACTTATCTGGCCCCTGCTTCTGTTCTCCATCTCTCACCCAAAATAAGCAACAGAAAACTGTAACCTTTCTTTAACTGTTCCCAAGCCATCATACTTGAGACGCACCTAAAACTAACACCAGTGCTTACACCACCATGACGTTTCAGCGTGCAACCCAGACCAGTGAGGGAGTATTGTAAGACATCCTGCAACTTTGGGTGTCCTACAATACATTGCTACTGTAGCTCCCACCTGGGACATTCATAAGCAGCCTGCCAGTATGCAGGTCACACCCTGAGTGAAAAGCATCCCATTCAATTACATTGTGTAATGGCAGACAAGTAAAAGGAGACAAATTTTTAAAGTGCTTTTATACCAATGCTAGAAGTCTAAATAATGAAATGGGTGAACTAGAGTGCCTTGTATTAAATGAGGATATTTATATAATAGGCATCACAGAAACTTAGTGGAATGAGGATAATCAATGGGATACAGTAATACCAGCATACAAAATATATCGGAAGGACAGAACAGGTCATGCTGGTGTGGGAGTGGCACTATATGTGAAAGAAAGTGTAGAATCAAATGAAGTTAAAAAAAAAAAAAAAAAGGTATCTATCCCATCCACCTGGGCCCTTTTAAATCGCCAGGCCCCTGGGCAATTGACCCCTTCTCCGCCTCTCCACCTGGTGGCAGGCCTGACCCTTAGTAAATTGTTCCAATGGTTAATAACTCATTGTTAAATGGAAACAGGAAGCTAAGGGGAAAAAAGCCAGTAAGGTTAAGTGACAAGGTTTTAAGAAGTTATTTGAGCCAAAAAGGAATCCTTTAGAAAAGGGGGATCTAATTCTAGTGAAGTCAATAGACAAGAGCATCAAACTACAGCAAGTAGCATAAGTGCTGGAACTAAGGGTGTGTGTGTGGGGGGGGGTGCTGCAGCACCCCATGGTTTCAAGGGATTTCCATTATATACGGGGTTTACAGTTTGGTTCAATGGCTTTCAGCACCTCCACTATAAAAATTGTTCCCGCACCTCTGGCAGGTAGAGTGCAAGATGAAAATTAGGAAGCCTAATAGGGTCTACAGGAGTTTGAAGATCAAGTAGCCAAGGACACAGAAGTAAACAAGAATTTCTAACTACATTAAAAAAAAATGGGTAGCCTGAAAGAATCAGCAGGCCTGCTGGACTAACAGCATAAAGGGTGCAGATAAGGAAAATGGAGGATAAGGACATTGCATAGACACTAAGTAAAGACGCTGGGGGTAGATCTGAGCTAATAATGGATTTTATGGTTAGGGACCAAATGGAAAAATCCAGAAAAAAATCTGGCTTGATTCTAAACAAAATCAATTTTTTCCTTAAATGTTTTGTTTAGTTGAAAAACTTAAGATTTCATTTAAAAAAAAAAAAGTCAAATTCAACACTTTTTTTATTGTTTATTTCAAACAAGACATTTTCAGGTTCTCTTTTTTTTTTTTTTTTTTTTTAAACTGGACAATTTTGAACTAAATCATTTAGAAATGCAACACTGTGAATGAAATCTCCCCTCCCCCCCAGCTTTTTTGTTGGCTGAAACTATTTGTCAAATTTGATACACATTCACAAATAGTTTTGGAGCATAGAAAAAAAAATCTTTCTTGAGAAAATTTCACCCATCTCTCGCTGGGAGACACTTAACTCTTTCTATATAACGAAGAGGGGATACTGGTAGAAATTGAGGTGTAAGAATGGTGCTAGAAAAAAGCAACACATTAAAATCCAGGTCACCAGAACCATAGTCCCCAAAGAACTTAAAAATGATGTGGCTAACCTGTTAAAGAAAAATATATTCTGAGAGAAATTCTGGTCACACTGAAGTCAGTGAGAATTTTGTCATTGATTTCAACAGAGCCCAGACTTCTCCCTCAATTTCCCAATTAAAACCTTTTGGAACACTGGAGGACGAGTGAGGCAAATGTGATCATCTTTAATTCCCAGGATCACCTCATGTTTTTTTGTTAATTGTTTGAAATCAGGCTTTTCTGAGTAGTTACAATTACTTTAGTGAGTTTTACTTCAGTACCATGTAAATTGGTTGGAATAATGATTAAGAATTGAATTTTAGTATTTAATGTGATGACAGGGACAAACCAAGCTTCTGTAAGAAGAAAAATCATTGTATCTCTTCCAACTGATTTTGTTAAAATAATGGCTAAATAAAAGAACCAAACAATTTTTTTTTTTTTAAGTTCCAGATAAGCTTTCACAGTGTTCCTCACAAGAGGCTATTAAGGAAACTAGAGTAGCCATGGAGTGGGAAGTTACACACCATCATGAATTAGAAACTGGTTAAGAAATATAAAACAATAGGAATAAATGGCTGATTTTTATTAGGGCAAAGAAATGAACATACGAGTCCCTCACAGACCTGGTCTAAACTACAAAGTTATGTCAACATAAGTCTACTTGCATCAACCTCGTTGTGCATGCGTCTACACTCAACTTTGTCTCCAGCTGACACGTGCCCCATTATAGCAATGCAGTAAAACCACCTCCCTGAACAGCATTGAGCCAAGGTAGAACTACTGAGGTTGTCTCAGGATGAGTGTAGACACTGACACCTATGGTGACCCTAACAGTCCTCCATCAGCTGTCCCACAATGCCTGACACAAACCACTGTGGTCACAACTGTGAATCCCACTGCTCAAGGGTCATGGAGACTGAAGCCGTTCCCCATCCCTTTTAAAACTCCTATGTATTTTTAAAATGCCTTTTCCCGATTGCCCAGCTTGGTGAACAACCTACTAGTTCTCCCATGTTGCGTACAATGGCTGAAACAATCATGCCAGTTATATGCTGTAGAATGTGCTCCTGCCTGGAGTAAACAGGAATATTTCTCCCCAAAGGTCCAGGAGAGCCAGAGACTATGGAGGCACAAGTACCGTCAACTCAAAAACATTGACATCTATGATCAAATTACATGGGGGGGGGGGGAGGGATGCAAATAGAGGGATATGACAGGGATCAGTAGCAGTGCTGCATGAAACAGAAGGAATAGTGGCAAGCATATCACAAAGCCAGGGAGACCAACAGATATCTGCTGCCAAGCCACAGGCCTATTGCTTTTACAAGAGCTAAATGCCATACTGGACAGACTCCACCAACGCCCTGCAGAGCACTATGGATACCTTGGAGGAGCCAGAGTCAAAAACCTCTTCTGTGAACAGCAAAAAGAAGGAGAAAGATGGGGCACATGCAACTGGTGGGGTCCAGCTATGCCACAAGCTAGGACCATTTGAGACTCCACCACAGTCTAACCAGTCCTGCCAGCTGAGCTTGATGGAGGGGAAGGAACCTTGGGTAAGTGTGAGAATGTATATTTCATTACTATGTTTAAATGTACAGATGCTACCCCGCCCAACTTAGCAGGACATGGGTATAGATTTTTCATTATTTTACTCATACGAGAAGGTGGTAAAACAAATAGGTAGAATTGGCACCTGCTTTTCATATCCTTGTTGGGTTAGACCGGACTGGGGAGTGGGGAGGGATGGGACAGGACTTGCAGAGCAAGTTCTTTATGTACATAGGGAAGTACCTTGTATCCTCCTGAGAGATCTCAACAAAAAACTTTCACTGAGATATTCTGCAGTCCTCTCCCAAAGGTTTCGAAGGATGGCAGCCTTATTTTTTCCTCCATTATAGGACACTTTTCCATGCCAGTCTGTGCAGACTTCAGCAGTCACCACTGCAGTAAACAAGCTAGAGGCATAGAGGCCCAAGCGGCTCCAGGACGCCAGCAGCAGCTGTGCATTTTGAGCCTTTGTTACTCTCAGGAGCGAGATATCAGAAAAATCAGCACTGCATGTGGAAAATAGTGCCAGTACTCAATGACATTTCCACGTACTCAGACCCAGGGAAACAGGCCGAAATTGTACTGCTTCATGTGATTGAGCAATTCCTTCCTCAGCTATACTCACCATGGGACTGGACAGCAGTGCAACGTTGAGGTGCTCCTAAGCTGAACTCTCATAAGCATGTCTTATTTAAAATTTTAGGGGAGCAAGGGAAGGAGTTCTGACCCTTAACTTTTGCTTTCTGTTGTTACTATAAATAACTCTGTTTTATCTGTAGCTGCTCCTGTTGCTGCCTTGAACACTTGACCATGATAAGGAAGAGAAAGAAGAGGACTCAAGAGGATATGTTTGCCGAGATCTTGCAAGCCAGCGTTACACCAAACCACGAGCAGAGGGACCTGGATGGTGAATACTGCAGACAATATGGAGAAGGAACAAGCATACAGGAGAAAAGTCACAGCAGGAAACAGAGAGGGAGATGTACCAGGACATAATGGGGCTTCTCCAGCAGCAAACACAAATGCTGCAGACTCTTGTTGACCTACAAGTTCAACAAGCACAGGTTCCCCTCCTGTTGCAGTCAATGGAGAACTCCATTTCAATAGCTTCCTACACCCCTGAACATTCCACATACCATCATGGGCCACATCTCTATACTTCCCATTCCACGTCAGGGGATAATAAGGACAACCACAGCTTCAGATAAACCAACAGTGGGTTTCACAAATCAGTGTATGGTAGCCGAAGTGGACTAAAATGGACATGAATGTTCTTTCCCCTTGTTAAGTTCTGTTCCTTTCATTTATTTCAAAGGTTTTTGTTCTATTTTTTAGTTTTGGTATGAAAAATTTTTTTTTTTTTGGAAGTTAATTCATTATTTCAGAAGATACATTGCAGAACGCCTAGCACTACTCAAAACGTCAACTACGCCTCTACTCCGATAGAACGCTGTCCTCAGGAGCCAAAAAAAAAAAAAAAAATCTTACTGCGTTATAGGTGAAACCGTGTTATATCGAACTTGCTTTGATCTGCCGGAGTGCACAGCCCCGCCCCCCTGGAGCACTGCTTTACTGCGTTATATCCAAATTTGTGTTATATCGGGTCACGTTATATCGGGGTAGAGGTGTACTTGTTATTGTGCAGGGCGACAGCACTCATAGGATCAGTGACAAACACACTGTAATAATTGTAAGAGTATACCAAGTACCACACAATCCCTTACCGGCCCTGAAACTTCAGAGCCAGGTAGAGCACAAACATACCACATTACCGTGGTTGACTGTTAAAGTGCTCTTTCAAAGTGTTACTCAGCCACATAGCTCTGCATTGAGCTCTTTTAATAGCCATTGCGTCTCGCTGTTCAAACTCAGATGACAGCCACTTCATCTCTCTCCTCCATCACAACAGCAATTTCCCCCCCATTGCCTCACAGATATTATGCAGGACACAACAAGCAAGCTATAGCCATTGGGATATTTTTTCTCACTGAGATCCAATCTTGAGTAAACACTGCCACCACCAGCATCTCTTCAATCTACCAAAAGCACATTCAACTGTCATTCCACACCTGCTGAGCTGGTAGCTGAATTTCGACTTGGTGTTGTCAAGGTGGCCAGTGTATACTTTAATAAGCCAGGGGAGCAAGGGGTAGGCAGGATTCCCCAGCATCATTATTGGCATTCCAACATACCATTGGCAATCCACTAGTCAGGGGGAAAAAAAACAAGAAAAAAACAAGTACCTGCTTCAGCTTTCTGAGCAATCCTGTATTCTTAAAGATGCAGGTCATGCACCTTCACTGACAACCCATAACGATACTGGCAAGGAGTCCCTGGAGATCCACCAACATTTGTTTAATCACAGAAAACTACCCTCTTCTGTTGATGTACTATGTGGCAAAATAAGCTGGGGCCAAAATAGGAATATGCATGGCATCTATTTCCCCCGCAACAGTCCAGGAACACCACTAGTGCAAAGCCATCTACTATGTCCCGCATGTTACCAAGTCACAGTCCCACACAGCACATGACAACAGCCCCCATTGTGGATTTTCCATAATGATTGCCCACTGACTGGCAGCAAGCCGACACTGCAAGCTTCCACAATACGATCACCATTCACTTCTCAGCTGTCAGCGGAACTCTCATTCTGGCGTCCGAGCTGGCGTGGGCTCAGCACACAAACGCAGGAACATGGCCTTCTGCATCTGAAAGTTTGGCACCCACTATAATGTAGGTTTGGGACAATGAGTAATGTGATCCAACCAATCAGTGCTTGTTTCTTGTGCCCAGAAGAATCACTCCACCATCTTCTGCTGCTCAATGAATGCCACCAAAATCCTTGAATTGGTTTTCACTGTGTGTCCCACAGCAAACTGTCCTCCATGAAATCATGTCCCCCAGTGCTGTTCTTCCTAAGGCTCTACAAATACCGAAGGATTGTGCGTCCTGTGTTTCCAACGCTTATGATGATAGTGCATATCTACATAGGCTCCATGCTTCTGTCAGATGTCAGACACCGAAAAGTTTCAGAGTAGCAGCCGTGTTAGTCTGTATCCGCAAAAAGAAGAACAGGAGTACTTGTGGCACCTTAGAGACTAACAAATTTATTAGAGCATAAGCTTTCGTGGACTACAGCCCACTTCTTCGGATGCATATAGAATGGAACATATATTGAGGAGATATATATACACACATACAGAGAGCATAAACAGGTGGGAGTTGTCTTACCAACTCTGAGAGGCCAATTAATTAAGAGAAAAAAACTTTTGAAGTGATAATCAAGATAGCCCGGTACAGACAGTTTGATAAGAAGTGTGAGAGTACTTACACGGGGAGATAGAGTCAATGTTTGTAATGGCTCAGCCATTCCCAGTCCTTATTCAAACCGGAGTTGATTGTGTCTAGTTTGCATATCAATTCTAGCTCAGCAGTCTCTCGTTGGAGTCTGTTTTTGAAGTTTTTCTGTTGTAATATAGCCACCCGCAGGTCTGTCACTGAATGACCAGACAGGTTAAAGTGTTCTCCCACTGGTTTTTGAGTATTTTGATTCCTGATGTCAGATTTGTGTCCATTAATTCTTTTGCGTAGAGACTGTCCGGTTTGGCCAATGTACATGGCAGAGGGGCATTGCTGGCACATGATGGCATATATCACATTGGTAGATGTGCAGGTGAACGAGCCCCTGATGGTATGGCTGATGTGATTAGGTCCTATGATGATGTCACTTGAATAAATATGTGGACAGAGTTGGCATCGGGGTTTGTTACAAGGATAGGTTCCTGGGTTAGTGGTTTTGTTCAGTGATGTGTGGTTGCTGGTGAGTATTTGCTTTAGGTTGGGGGGTTGTCTGTAAGCGAGGACAGGTCTGTCTCCCAAGATCTGTGAGAGTAAAGGATCATCTTTCAGGATAGGTTGTAGATCTCTGATGATGCGCTGGAGAGGTTTTAGTTGGGGGCTGAAGGCGACAGCTAGTGGTGTTCTGTACCAGGCTATCTTGATTATCACTTCAAAAGTAAGACAACTCCCACCTGTTTATGCTCTCTGTATGTGTGTATATATATCTCCTCAATATATGTTCCATTCTATATGCATCCGAAGAAGTGGGCTGTAGTCCACGAAAGCTTATGCTCTAATAAATTTGTTAGTCTCTAAGGTGCCACAAGTACTCCTGTTCTTCTTTTTGCAGACACCGAAAAGTGCTTCAGGGTGTGTGGGATTTTAAAAAAGATGAAAAAATATGGGATACGGATGGCATTATGGGGATTTGACCCCCTTGCTCCCACTCACGATTTGTACTGCCTCACCCTGCGTTGTCAAAATTTCCCAAAAGATAATGCTCCAGAGAAGGTGACTGGCACACTAGGATACCTACTCAGTGTTTCACATTGTGCATTGACACAAGCAATCCTGGTGAGCATGCGCAGCACGGATACAAGAAGCCAACTATGCACACACACGAGTGATTCACTAACTGCGGTGGCTTTATGCCAACGTAATTTATGTTTGTCTAAGTTTGTAGTGTATACATGGTCATAGTTGTGTACAAGAATTAGTAGTGTTAATATATTAATCTGGAAAAGGAGATAAGCAGCAAGGTAGAAAAAATTATTGATGACAAAACTTATTTTGGATAATTAAGACTAGAGAAGACAAACTTCAGATGGTCTAACAAAGCCAGGTGAGCAGGCAGCACAATGCCTAGTGCAGTGGTTCTCAAACTTTTGTACTGGTACCCTTTCACATAGTAAGCCTCTGAGTGTGACCCCCCTAATAAATATATAAAAGTGTTTTTAATTTAACACCATTTTAAATGCTTGAGGCAAAGTGCGGTTTGGGGTGGAGACTAACAGCTCACAACCCCCTATGTAATAACCTCACGATCCCCTGAAGGGTCCCGATCCCCAGTTTGAGAACCCCTGACCTAGTGCAATTCATTGTTACCAAATGCAAGGTAATACATCTTTGAAGAAACATGTTAAACGAGGGGACTCCCATTCCATGTCCTCATCCTACCCCCATCCCTATGCCAAGGGTTCTGACACACCCATGTCAGGAGTTGTCTTCTCCCATTAATCTGCCCACCAAGGAGTTCCCAGAGTGCAACCTGGATGTAGGACGGCTGAGCTAACTGTCCCACCAACCTGGGGTCTCTCCCTCTCACACCGAGATGCTGTTGGCAAGCTGCAAACCATTGGCAGGTACTGCACTTACACAGACATCCACAGGCAGGGACACACCCAACTGAGTTATATGAATGCTTCTCCCAGCCACTCATGAACAAGAGAGAGGCTCAAGCCAATTCCCCCCAGCTCCCCAGCCTTGCACCCCAGAACTATACCATCTTGCCCTGGTCAGAAGCCTGACCAGTGTACGTTCATTACTCAGTTCACCCCTACCTCAATGTGGAGATGACACACACTAGCCTTTGTAAACTGAGCGGAGATTTCCCAAGAACTTTAACCAAAACACACTAGTTTAGGTAAAATATAAAACAGATTTATTAACTACAGAAAGATAGATTTTAAGCAATTATGGGTAGTAAGCATAAAGATCAAATAATAAAGCATAAAGACCTAAAAAATAAAAGTAAATCTGCAGTCTGAGTTCTATAAACTAAACAGGATTTGAATCAAACAGTATCTCACCCTGATAGATGGTACAAACAGGTTACAGATCATCAAGGCACAGGCTGAAACTGCCTCCTAGCCCAGGACCACCCTCCCAGTTCAAAGTCTTTGTCCTCTAGACAGGTTTCCAGGTGTTGAGTTGTGGCGAGTCATGAGGTCATTTCCCCTTCTTTTATAGTTTCTTCCAGCTTGCTGGAAAGATCTTTTGCTATGAGGGAGTTAAGCTGTCTCCATTGTATACATGCTCTCTCTGAGATGGTTGTTGGGAGAGTGGATTCCCTTCAGCAGGCCTATTGTACCTGAAAGGCTAGTTGCGAGTGTGCCCAACCTCACAACATATTTCAGTAACACACAACAAAACTTCATAACTTCACATCCAAAGACAGTACATACAATCCAACAGGATATTCGTGTTCGACAGATTAAGACTTAAAATGATACCTCACAAGGCATAATTTGTACAAAACATATTAATTATATGGCAGTGGTAAATATGGGGGTTCCAGCGTGCTGTTTTCAGGTACAGAGTGCCACACAAGGGTTCTGGGGGCCCCCCAATAACAGTCCCTGGCATATGACAACTAGGGCCACACAGAGCCCCTACCATGGTGAGCATGGGGAAAACGAAGGGGCACAGATTAGAGGGAGTTGCAGGGAGTCCCTGAAATAAAAAGGGGAAGGAGGGAGGCACACAGAGTTTGTGAGGTGGAATGGATACACAGCAGGGACTCCATACATTGTGGTCAGCCTAGAAAAAGCAACAGAATATGCGACCCTCTAGTTAAAAACGGCTAGCATTTTAAATCAGAAGAACTTTTCCCTTTTTCAGCTATGTTGTTTCACAGGAGAACCATAACAATGTATCTTCACCTTTAAGATATTACAAATGATTTAGCACATCCATGAGAATACTAGTTAACTAAAGTTTAGTTTTCAGAAATTGCTTTTGGCTTTCACAGATACGAATTTGTTTATTCAGTTTGTCAAATTAAGATTTCTCCCCTAGACTGAGGATTCTTTTAGAGATGTTTACAAAGTAATGCCACATTAATAACTCTTGAAATCTTTATTTAACAATGATAAACCAAGTACTAAAAAGGAACATTTTCACTCTGCAAGACACATATGCCCCAACATTAACTAAACAGCTCATTTAGTGATATAGCAATTACTGACAGGAGCCAAAAGTGATACCTTATACAAAAAAAAAAAAAAAAGGAAGAACCACTTTCCTATAAGCCTGCATGTGCTACCTTCTTGATCTTGGTCCCTGTACACAGTGCATGTCTCCACAGTTCATCTAACAGGTTGCCCAATACTGAGAATGAGGCAGGCAGAGCTGGACTATATACTAGACTAACTGCAGGAAGGCAAAATACATGCAGGTGTGCAAGGAAACAATTTATGAGTGTGATTATGTGAAACACAGTAAATTTAATTTATTTCTGCAAATTGTTTTTAGTGTCATACAGTGTAAAGTGTTATAAAAATATTTATCTTATTGGTCCCAAAAAAGGAACAAGATAACTTAGTTTCCTGCTTCAAAAAAAAAAAAACTAGAAGCGCTTGCTGCATATTTCTGGGGGCCCAATTTATAATGCTAAGTTGGCCTTGCAACTCAGCACTGAAGGAAACTGTGCCTAGCCTGCAGCAAAGCTCTGAAATCCATCCATCAAATGTTAACTCTTACCTAGAATAATTATGCCAAAACAAACTTTTTAATACCCTGCCACCCCTAATTTTTGATAGCTTGGCCCAGTGACCCAACAGGATTTTCCTGCCATACCATATGAGATACAGTGATGTTTTTAGAGGAAATGGTGACAACATGCTGATTGTTCACATGGTATTCCTTAACCAAAAGATCAGAGTCAAGTTCACAGTACTTATTTTTAAAGTCCTACATGGGCAGAGAGCCAGCTACTAAGTCCCTCTCACTCCCCCCACCCCAACCTCTTCACATTACATTCACTAAAGCTAATAAAACTCAGATTCAAATTCATGGGTGGGGAGAGGGGAGGGCTGACAGTTGTTGAGTCTGCTCTCCACTAGAAATGAGTTCAGTAACAGTCTTGCCCCATTTAGGACAGATTATAAATTCTGTTCATGCTGGATTTGCTAAATAATCATGTCACTGACAATCGTTGCTTGGACGTCATCCACTGGGATTGGAACACTAAATAAGCAGCTTAAACCAGAGGTGGCTTCTTCCTCAGAGACTGAATTATGCATCCATTTTTATAAGGTGTCCATACAGTAAAGGACATTATATATGTGTGCAACAGCTCTTCAAGATTTTTTATTATTAGAGGTAGACGTATAACGAGAAGTAAAACTTACATCATATAAAAAAAGTAGAGGTTTCCAATTGTATCAAGTATACAATGAAGGACACTAACTGTAGCATTAACTTTGACCAAACTATCAGCTTTAAGCTATATTAAGGAGTATCAGGCCTACTCTAGCCTTTTCTGACAGTTTGCACTGGAATCTGTAGTGTAGATGATGCACAGGCAGTCAGCAGCATTTTGAACAACACAGCAGTTAAACACTGGCAAACTGATCTATTACACTGGCACTCCTACTATTGTGACCACCAGTGGAGCTACAGTAGTGGAAATCTAAGAAAAAATATCTAGTACAGACTGAGTTTAAGAACATGCAGCACAACTTACACCCATACCACAAAGATTCTGAACAGTATTTTAAATTTATTAGAGAGCAGTATTTGAGACCTGCTGGTGGTTAGCCTCAAACATGGTTCCAACTTGGAAGGTTCACTTACACCTAGGTGCCCAGATAGCAAGTATGAAAAGTCAGGACAGAGTGTGGGGTGTAATAGGCACCTATATAAGAAAAAGCCCTAAATATAGGGACATCTGGTCACCCTACTTACACCCCTCCCCAAAAGAGACATGGTAAATTCATTGACATAGTGCCTGGAAGGGTAATGTACATGGGTTAAACCAGTTTTGAAAGCAGTTTCACTAAGGTCTGGTCTACATTAGAAAATTAGGTCGGTTTAACTACGTCCATCAGGGATGAGAAAAATCCACACCCGAGTGGAGTAATTAAACCGACCTAAGTCCCCATGTAGACAGCGTTCGGTTGACGGAAGAATTCGCCCATTGACCTAGCTACTGCCTCTCGGGGAAGTGAATTACCTTGCTGACAGAAGAACCCCTTCTGTGGCTGTAGATGTCTATACTGAAGCACTCCAGCAGCAGCAGTGCAGCTGTAGCATTTTAAGTGCAGACAAGCCCTAATCCCTGACTGATTTGGTAAATTGATCTAATTTTCTAGTGTAGACCAGGCTTAACCATAGTTTAAGGTAAAAATACTTTTTTCTTCACTACTCTAGAATGAGACCCTTCCCTCCAGATCCTAAGCAATACATCTCTCAAACAACTTCTACAGTGAGACTGAACAAAGCTTTAGAGACAATAATACAGTAAGTATGTTATAAGTTACAAACATACTAGCAATAATAGTAAAATTTAAGGGCACTATAAACTAACTCACACCCCAAATTTGGATTTTGGGGGAGAAATGCACAAGGGTTGGGATATTCAAAGCCAATTAGGGTTATTTAGTTATAACTCCTATTCATTTCAGTACAAGGAGAGCAGCTAAGGAGCCGGGTTTGGAAGTTTTACCTGGAGAATCTGACACCCAATATTGCATTGTGAAATCACGACCAGAAACGAAACAAACGTGAAGCCAACCAGCACAGCTTCACTGTCCAAAGTTGAATAAAGGGGGGGGGGGGGAGAAGAGCTCCATGAGAAAAGCTAGACATGGAACATTCTTTCAGTTGCTTTAAGAAGCTGTTAGCGACACGGACAAGGGGTTTTCAATAACATTCATTTTACAATTTTCCCTACACAGCCCTTCTCTGGGATCCCCCAAAACACCATCTTTATAGCTGGCAAGTGTGTTTTTTTTAAGAACAAGGCGGGTTCCTGGCCAGACAGCAGCATCTCCCCTTCGCTGTTACACCATCTAGGTACCCAGGCTAGTCGCTCTCCAAACGCGAGGTTTTTTCCTAGCACGCCCCAAGTGACATGCTGCCGCTGAGCACTTAGCAACTGCCCGTGCGCAGCCAGCGGGCACCGCGTAACCACTGACACCCTCGGGCCTCAGGCCCCCACAAACCCGCTGCGGGCGGCGCCAATGTTCGCCAGCGCTGAGCGTCACCCGGAGCCGGTTTCGCTTTCTAGCTCGCCTCCTCTCTCCAGTTCCCGGCAGCCCCCTCCCACCCCTCTCGCTTAAAGGGGGCACAACCCCCGCGCCGGAGATACCCTGCCAGGCCTAGCCCAGCCCCTCCACCGGTCCCCCGGTCTCATGCCGCCACCGGGCAGCCTCCCAGCCCTCCCTGCAGCTAGGGGGAGCCCCGGGGCAACCCAACCCCCTCCACTAGGTACCCCGGCCTCATGCCACCACCGAGACCCTCCGCCAGCCTCCCCCCGGGGGCAGCTCCCCTCCAGTCCCGGCCCCGTGCCGCTCTGCGGCGACCTGCCCAGCCCGACAGGCAGCGGCCTCAGGTCCTGCCGGTGCCGTGCGCGGCGCGGCGCCCCCCTCCCCGTGCCCCGCTAGCCTCTGGCCGGGCGCCGTCGGGAGCCCAGTGCCCTGCGCGCCATGCGCCGGCCGAGCCCACGCACGCAGAGGTGACCCCGGCCAGGCCCGCCGCCCCCCTACCTTGTAGGAGTCGGTGGCGAGCAGGATGTTGAACTCGGCGCCTGCCGCTGCACGTTCCATCTCGCCGAGCACGAGCCGCCGCCGCCGCGAGCAGGGACAATCACAAACGGGCTGTGCCGCCGCCGCGTCCCCTCACTGCCAAGAACCACCCTGGGGGTGGAGCCACCGCTCTATCCCCCCCCTCCATTAGATTCGACCTGCGACGGGAGGAGGTGGGGCTATGAGGTCACACAGAGGGCGGGACCTGCGCCTCTACGTATTCTCGATGTGAGCGGGGCGGAGCCAGCACTTCGCGTTCTCTGTCGTGGGACTCGATCGCCCGGAGGGAGGGAGGAAGGAAGGAGGCGGAGCCGAGGCGGTGATGCCAAAGGGTAGGCGCTCCACTCTCTCTTTCTATTGGCTGGGATTCCCGGAGCTGGGCGGCAGGAGCGGGAAGGATGCTCAGTCAGGAAAGCTGGTGACCAAGCGGGAAAGGAGCGAGGCAAGAGTGTGTGCGCATGCGCAGAGCTCGCTGCTTTCGATTCTTCAGAACTGCTTCGGGCGCGGGGAAATGGCCTGGCCGGTTTCTGGTGAGCCCGCCCCGCCCTTGGCTGAGGCGCAGCGGAAGGCTCTGCCCGGGGGGGGCTACCCCGGGGTTCCCGCCGCGGCGAAAGGCCAGGCCCAGAGGGCAGCCGCTTCGCAGCGAAGGAGGGTCTGGAACAGGGATGGGCCTGGATCGTCTGTGGGGCCAGCGCGGCGGAGAGCCCCGCTCTGTAGAGCACCAGCTCCCCTCAGCGCTGCTAGGAGCCCAGCTGTAGCTGCCGGGCCGGCGGCGCGGAGACCCGCCTGAACCGGGCTCAGCGCTGCCGCAGAAGTTACGAAGGCCTGCAGGAGAAAGTTGTTTGGAGACGCTTAGTCCCATCCCTGTAGTCCAGTCTCTCGTCGGGAGCGCCATAGCTCCTGCGCCGCCGGGGGACAGCGACTACGTGTCCCCTGATTACTTTCAGCAAGCCTCAGAGCCAGTGCAGAGTTTCCTTCCCCCCCACAGAAGTGGGCTGCAGTGCTGCTAGCCACCACTAGGGGCCACTGGACCCAGCAGAGCCCAGTTTGCACATAGAAGACACTGCTGGAGGGAGAGGGAGGGGGCTAGAGGGTTCCTGGCAGCATGCCCGGAGAGAAGGAGAGGGTGGCATACAACAGGGATTCTCAAACTGGGGGTCGGGACCCCTCAGGGAGTTATGAGGTTATTACATGGGGGTCGTGAGCTGTCAACCTCCACCCCAAATCCCGCTTTGCCTCCAGCATTAAAATGGTGTTCAATGTATAAAAAAGTGTTTTTTAATTTATAAGGGGGGTTGCACTCAGAGGCTTGCTATGTGAAAGGGGTCACCAGTAAAAAAAAGTTTGAGAGCCACTGGCGTACAGGAAACTGCAAACCTGGAACCAAGCATCAGGCTGTTTCTCCCTCTGGATCCCTGGGCTCTGAGGGAGGAGAGGATGGGTGTCTGGGCAACGGAGGGGGGGGCTCTGTGGCTGGGCTTTGGGGGGAGGAGTGCAGGTGTCTAGCCCCCAGCTGGGATCTAGGGGTGAAGAAAGGGGGCAGAGGAACAGGAACTGGGTTGACATAGGGGTTTCTTTAACACTCTACTCCTGGAGGAATTTTTGTGTGTGTGTCTATTGTTACAGGCGTACTTGCTCACAGGTATTTTGAAATAAATTACAACAATAATTGAAACTGTTGTGATTATGTAGTGTTATTTTGACAAAATTTGCAGAATTTTTATTTTTTTTGATGCAGAATGCCCCCAGGAGTAATCTGTGTGAGAGCATGGGCTTTTAGCCACTAGCTTTTAATATGCAGGAAGCAATGGCCTCCACTTGGGAAGATTCCTCCTCTGCCTTGAACATTAAAATACTAAATGTTACTCTGTTCTATATAGGTTTTCAGTTATATAAGAAGATTTCAGGCTTGTCTCTCCGAAACCTAGGATGGCTGTAGTCCGTGTAAAGAGAGAGAAACAGCTACAAGCATAGTAGGGAGCCTTTTTTAACTAAAATATCACCAGGTTCAGTCACTGTGATTCAGACTATTATTGTCGAATTTTTGGGATCTCAGCCTTTTTGACTTTACAGATTACACCCTTAATCTACACTAATTTGCATACCACAGTTTCATTGGTTGTATGAGGGAGATTACACAGATGGTAGAACTTGGCCAAACTGCTACATCGATGCAACAACACAGGCTTTCAGGTACAAGAACAAAATCCTCCAGAAATACCACCAGCCAAAGGTGACAGTGCTCATCAGAGTACATGCTGGGTCACCATGCCCAGGGATGCTCCAGAAAGGCTGTAGGAGAAAATGGTGATCCTTCACCATTGCAGCTGAGTAGGTAAAGTGAGGTTATAGCTCCACCAATTCATGGTGTATAGCAAATCCTCACACATGGAAGAACAAGTCATCCATTGCTATACATATATATACATATTATTGATATACATGCCATACATATTATGACTCTGCTCCGGTGAGGTGGGGGCAACATACCTGGAATTAGATGACAGCTGTAGCAATGTTTGCAGGGAGTGCTCTGTGTGGATGTGGTGCACCATGTATACAGGACAGCTAATTTTGCTTCAGTTTAGCATTGCAAGTTACAAGCATGCAATTCTCTGGTGTACGCAATGAATCATGCTAAGCTGTTGGTTAAATTACTATTTTGTGGAACTATATGCACCTTGAAGCAGAAGACAAATATGGTCCTTTTTGATCCCTGGAGTAAACTGTAACTGAGAAGTCCTTGATTTCATTTACACAAACAAGTTAGGGTAAACCATAGGAGGTGAAGAAAGGAGTCCATCATTTAACTAACAGATTTATTTGGGCATAAGCTTTCGTGAGTAAAAACCTCACTTCTTCGGATGCATCCGAAGAAGTGAGGTTTTTACTCACGAAAGCTTATACCCAAATAAATCTGTTAGTCTTTAAGGTGCCACCAGACTCCTTGTTGTTTTTGTAGATACAGACTAACATGGCTACCCCCTGATACTTGACATCATTTAACTATTGACCAGCCTACCAATGAATAGTACAAGAAAAAAAGCTGTCTATATAAAGTGATAAAAGAAAACAAGCCTTTTCATAAAACAAGTGTTCACCCTCCAATATCATTTGATATATGGGTCTAAAAGACAAAGTTATAAAAATGGTTACTGCTTATGAAGATGAGCCATATCAGCTGGAATCTTGGTTTCTACTCTTCAATAATGCTATTAAATATGTGAATAGACTGAGTAAATTACACAAATGTAATCAACTGAGATAATCAATACATAGATCCTTTTTCTTGTAACATCATTAATTAAATATTCAGGGCCTAATTCTATAGAACTTATGCAAGTAGTTCTGTTGAGTTCCATAATCACACAATAGGCCTGATTAGCTGACCATACAACAGCCATTCCTGGCAGTACATTAAAGGATCTTCTAGTGAACAAACGTGCTGTACTTTCTTGGAAGCAAGCTCTGTAGCCAGTCTATATCTGGTAGCAAAGCCTGCCCTACTAGTAGCAGCCCTGCAACCTACTGTATACTGTACACTTCCCATACTAGGGAATCCTTTCTCTTCTCAGGACATTGTTTCATATAACTTGATTATTCTTGGTGAGTGCCAATGTTTAGCTTCTATTTAGAATTAAATTAATGAGTGAAAGACATTACTAAACTTAGGGCCTGATTGTCCTCTGGTGTAAATCAGGAATAACTGCACTGAAGTCAATAAAGGTACACTGCAGTAAGTGAAAGAAGATATGTTACATATGGCAGTACCTAGTGATAGGACAGTATAATACATCTTAGCATTCCATAACAGGAGGAAGCTCTTCAATAGAGTGGTAGCAGTTGGATAGGGTTAAAAGAAATTGTAGAGCAGAGATTCCTACACATTTTTTCTTTTCTAGGCAATATATGTGCCACGTAGCAAACAGAACACCTGGCAGCAGCAGTTATGAAAACCAACCAGTCTCAAGTGGCTGGCTGCCATTTGAGGATCAATGAACTGAATGTAGGATTAATTCACCATGACCTCTGATATCCTCTCCTCCTCCCCTGTGACTGACATTGAAGTTTCCCACCCACTTTCCTCTAGTCCCTAACACTGTTGATAAAGTCACCTTTCTCCCTGCCTTGAATGCTTTCATTGGCTCACTCTCTTCCACAACATGAAGTTCAAGTTTCTTGCCCTTGTCTTCAAGCCAGTACTGCATAACACTGCTGCCTTCCTAGTGTTCCCTCTAATTTTCCCCACCCATGTGCAGAATGAATTTTTTTATATGCACCAATATGGAGGAGATGTGTCATATTGGTGCACATAACGAAATGCATGTGGTGGGGCCGAGGGGTTTGGAGTGTTGGAGGGGGCTCGGGGCTGGGGGTGCGGGCTCTGGGATAGGACCGGGGATGACGCGTTTGGGGTGCAGGAGGATGCTCAGGGGCTACGGTGGGGAGAGAGGACTCCACCCAGCTCTCTTTCCCCACAGCAGTACCTGGGTTGGGAGGGAGAGGTGCCTCTCCCCGCTGCGGCAGCTCTGGGGCTGGGGCTAGGGCTGCAGCATAGGTGACCCCGTCCCAGCAGGTCCAGGCTGGAGGAAGGCCGTGCCTGGGGCTGGCCCAGGCAGCACCGCAGCAGAGTTGGGACTGGGATAGGGTCACCCCGGCCTCAGCAGGTTGGGGGCCGGGCTAGGTGAGGGCCAGGGGAGAGGCATCCCTCCCCCGGCAAGTCCTCGGGCAGGTTCCCTGAGCACCTGCGTGGCACTAAATAGGCAGCTGCACGGCCCTGCAGCTTACAGGGAACCTAGCTTCCTACTTATCTGTCCTTGTCGTGCCTCCCGCACTCACCCAGTCTGCTCCTCCAACAATGCCAGTCTCCAAATACCATTTGCCTGCTTTTCTAGTGAACTTTTCTGCACCTTCTGCCACATCACCCCCAAGCATGGAATGGCTTTCCTGAGGTGGTCTTGTCTGCAACCTCAAACCCCTTCTGAAGACCTACTTCTACTGTGATGCATTCAGTAACTATAACAGTATAGTTGTAGGGTAATTTGGGTAATATCATTTTTACTTGATATAGCATCATTTTAAAGTATTTTATATATATATATATATATATATATATATATATATTCAAACTTTGTATTATCAGGATGGGGCCAATCACTGCCTAGCTTGTCTTCAGTTCTTTCCCCTGCCTTGCACCTCTATTTTCTTTTAGAATATCAGCTCTTTGAGGCAGGGGACGTATCTGTTTTTGTGTTTGGAAGATGCATATTATAGTGCAGGCATTATCAGAAACAAGAGTTACTAATAATTAAATTAGTGACTGAATGAAAAAAAATCCTTTGCCTGAAACCACAGTTGCAGGAAATTTGCAAACTAGCTGTTTAATTAGCGAAGACTGGGGAACAGAAATCCTGCAGTGTCCAGTTTAAAAAAAAAAAAGTCATGACATTTCCTTGTATAAAGCTCTGCTGATGTATTTTAAAGCTTTCAGTAGTATGATTAATGCTGATTTGTTCAGACAGGATCTTTAATCCTCAGCATCTTTCCCCCTCTTAGCTCTTCAGTTGTATCTGACAACATGTCAGAGCTTGAATAATGGCTTAATTTAGTTTAGGTGAAAGAATCAAACTGTATCAGTAGTGAAATATTGGAATGTTAGCACACCATGGAGCATTAATAGAAAATGGGACCAGGCTAAATGAAATTATGCTAAATTACAGTTTGCTGGGGGAAAGGGCAAAAGGCAAAGATTAAACAGTGGCAAAGATTAAATACTAGTCACTGGTGCAGCACTAACTGGAGGGAGCATGGTTACAATGGGGAAGAGGGGTGAATCCAGGAACATATAGAACTCTACTCAGGTATAGAAATGCACTCAGACAGTCAATTACCACCTGTCATATCCTCCATTATGGGTATAAGTAGACTTCAGTCTACACTACAAACTGGAATCAGGATTGTAACTTGGTTAGGGGACAACTACAATGTAATCAAGTTGCATCTGTAGCATAGACAGGGCCTTAATCTCTGTCTAAAGTAGGCAGGGAACCAAGTTACGGTTTATTTATTTATATTCAGTTTAAACATGATGCAGATAAATTGTTTCTAACATTATTTGGCTATTTGGTATGGTCAGGACTGGTCAGTGATAATCTTTTAGCATTTTACTCTTGCAAGTGAGAAATTTTAAAATCTGTTCATTATAGGTATATTTAACTCTCTCTCTCTCTCTCTCTCTCTCTCTCTGACAGTAATGAATGGATTTAAATTAGGCTAGGAACCACCTGGCTTTCCAGGGGTTTCTGCTAACAAGTGATTTTCTATTCAGCAGAAGTGTCCTATCAGCATTTTGCATGTAGTATTTAACTTAGTGTAGAAAGTCAATCTCACAAAAATATTTTCAGTCTAGTGCCTTGTGAGCTGTCCAGGGACAGTCAAACTAAGATGGACAATTAAAACATATCTTCACTGTACAGGTCACTAATCCAGATATATCAGAGCTCCAAACTTATTTTACATAGTGTGACAGGGTCAGGCCAGATGGCTACAAGAGAGTAGTAGATACATTAGTTCCAGGCTAAGCAGGTCCCTTTTCCCTGGGTAAGATAACAGGGACTATTCCAGAACACTCAGGAACTTTCTAGAACTAATTAAGACAGGCAGGCTAATTAGGACACTTGTAGCCAATTGGGAAGCTGCTAGAATTAATTAAGGCTAATCAGGACACCTGGTTTAAAAAGGCTCTCACTCCAGTTAGTGAGTGAGGTGTGTGTGTAAGTAGATGGGAGTGAGAAGATATGCTGCTGGAGGACTGAGGAGTACAAGTGTTAACAAACATCAGGAGGAAGGTCCTGGGGTGAGGATAAAGAAGGTGTTGGGAGGAGGCTATGAGGAAGTAGCCCAGGGAATTGTAGCTGTTGCACAACTGTTCCAGGAGGTACTCTAGACAGCTGCAGTCCACCAGGCCCTGGGCTGGAACCTAGGGTAGAGGGTGGGCCTGGGTTCCCTCCCAACTCCTGGTTTAACATAGGAGGTTCCACCAGAGGGGAAACTCTCTGGGCTGTTCCCTGACCCACATGGTGGATTGTTCTTACTCTTTTTTTTCTCCATACTGGCCTGTGATGAGGTTATCTGAGTGAACAGCAGACTTGAGCCACAAAAGTAGCCAAACTGAGGGCTACTGTGAATCTCTGAGGCAAGCAAAATCCACCAATAAGCACAGGACCCACCAAGGTAGAGGAGGAACTTTATCACAATAGTCACAGGAATAATATTGCAGGAGCACAAGAAACTCATCTGAGTGGAATTTCAGCACAGACCATGCAGAATTTAATTTCATCTGAGAAATTACATCCCATGTAAGGACTATGGGGTGTACTTAGTCATTATTTTAGGACCTCAGTATTACCTAAATGTACATTTTGGTGAACTTGAGAACTAGGGGCCCGGATTCTTAACAGTACTTAAAGGGTGCTCTGCTCAGTGTTGCAAAACCTTACCTCAAGGCAGCCTGCTGCCAAGGCTCTCTATACAATGCGTGGGAAGAATTAGGTGCAGGAGGAAGGGATCCATGGAAGTCAGCAAGTATGAGGCTGTGCTGTCCCCCACCCCAATATCAATGGTCTGCATTCAGTTCTTCTGCTGCAGGGTCTGACAGGTCTCAGGAGTGCTCAGAGCATGCCTACAGGATCAGGTCCCGCTGGCAAGATTGGTATCCCACTGCCTAATGTGAAAATCCTGCTTTGGAGCCCCTGGGACTTTGGCTTGAACTAGGGCTATGAGCTGCTCATTAGCTGTGAGGTGGCAAATAAGAACTAGGCAGCTTTGCAAATGCCAACCTGCAGAAACATAGGCAATTAGAGGACTTGGGCACCTACAGGGTTAGCTGGCCGCATAATGGTGGTTTTGAAAATGTCAATGGTGCCTAAATGGTGGCCTTAACTGCCTAAAAAGAAGAACAGGAGTACTTGTGGCACCTTAGAGAACTGCCTAAAGAGACCGATAAATGCCTTGGAGGATCTGGGCCTACATTCTCTCAACTAAGGTACCTCTGAGGTATTCATGAGCATGACCTCCTCAGTCAGACTTCCTGCAGAACAGCATCCCAAACTTGCATGAACTCAGCGAGAAGGAGGCGATCATCTTGCATGGAAATGAACAAGAAATCCCTGACATGTCATTTTAAGTCATCTTCAATGAACAAAGGAGTGGTGTGTTTTTTTTTTTTATTGTTTTTTTTTTTTATTGAACAGTGTGTACTCTCATGTAGTTCATCTAAAAGGAATGTGTAGATGATTGTTTAAACCATAACTCAAAAAGTTGTCTAAAAGTGATTTATGTCAGTTGTAAAAAGAAACTGAATTCAGCATGTAATGAAGATGAAACATCAGGACTTAGTTCATACAATAGCCAGGGCAAGGCCAAGCCCAGTACAAGATTTTATTTCTAAAAGACTAGATACTGGATACTACTGGTATTGTTAAAATATATGCAATTAATTTAGATTTTTTTTTCAGTTAATATTTTACCAGCCTATAGTGTCATGCTTGGTTGTCCACTGAGCTTTCTGGTCTATACATTATTCAGTATTACTTTCAATATCCCAGACTATTTATGTTGTGTATGTGTGTGGGACCTAAACCAGCAGGAATAATATTTCATTACTGCTAGCCCATGGATGTTCAGCAGGGCTCCTGAGTGCTACAACCTGAGCCATCATCAGAGGTCACTTTGACCTTCTACCTACTAGGGACAGTGTCTGACAGCCAACCTCTGTCTTTAGATGTAAATGTATTATATTCATGCCAGACTCTAGATTGGTTAATCTTCTGGACACACTACAAAACTGTCCTTTCTTCACTGGCTTTTTAGAACAGAACAGGGGGAGGGTGGAAAGGGGGATCTGGTGAATTTTGATATAATGGCTTTGCCGCACACTACATCAACATATATTCCCTAATGTGTGTCTTGCATAGAAGGTGCATAACCCTGTTTGGGGTATCTAAATTGTACCATAATACAAATATATTGTACCATAATACAATTGTACCAATAATAATGAGGTAGAAGATGTGATAATCTGTAGCTAATATGAGCTTTTGTTTGCCTCACCTGCACTTTGCCCTCTAATCCAGCTCCCATACAGCAATTAAAATTCCCAAGTTTATAAACAGCTTCACACAGCTGGCATTTCTCTTCTAAATCAATTAGAAATATTTGTACCTTTCCTGGCCTCAAAAATGAACCCCTCTATCCCCCAAAATTAAAAATACAAGAGTCTGAGGCTCAGCATAGGCAACATACAGTAGGACTCATGGTAAATCAGAGGTCCGAAGGTACTTTCCAGTGAAAGTTAGGTTATTTGTCTTTCATTTTCTGGTAAATTAAACTCCTCCAAAGCAAAGGTAAATTTCACTAGTAGTCTGGGGACTACTAGACAATCATCAGACTTCTGATAAACTGTTTTGACATCTTGGTAATATGGAAGGTGTTCATTATTTTGAGATAGATCAGGTCTATAACATCCACCAATGTTATCCAGGAAAAGGTTTTAAAGGAAAAACAAAACACTACATCAGCATATTGAAAAAACAGTACATGGCCCTGACTCTCAGCAATTTGCTTTTACTTGCCAGTTATCTGAATTGCAGTCTCATAGCTTATGACATCAGTGGAGCCCCTCAGATGAACTGCAGCCTTGAACTGTATTTACTCTGCAGCTATGTTAGCCAAAAGTGTTGGAGCATGTTATGTCCTGCAGGGTCCTGAGTCTCTCCACATACATGCTCAGCAGCCGGAGCGACTATTGACTTCAGGACGCTTAGTACCTTGCAGGATTGTAGCTTATAAAGGCAAAGTCTGAACTATTTCATCTGTTTTCTCAAGAACAGTACTGAGGTGAAGTATTATAGAACAGATTGTATTCTGATTAGCTGTCATTGGACTGTAACATTTCTCTCAATATCAGCGGCGGCTCCAGGCACTAGCACTCCAAGCGCGTGCCTGGGGTGGCAAGCCACGGGGGGCGCCCTGCCGGTCCCTGTAAGGATGGCAGTCAGGCTGCCTTTGGCGGCATGCCTGTGGGAGGTCTGTGGATTTGGTGGGAGGTCTGCGGCGGGTACGCCGAAGCCGCGGGACCAGCGGACCTCTCGCAGGCATGCTGCTGAATCCGCGGGACTGGGGACCTCCCGCGGGCGCGCTGCCCAAGGCAGCCTGCCTGCTGTGCTTGGGGTGGCAAAAAAGCTAGAACTGCCCCTGCTCAATATAAGTTTAAAGAAATGTCTGATTTTTGCCCCCCCCCCCACCCATTGTGCCAGATTTAAAAGTGAGCCAAGAGGTGTATCAGACAGAGCCAGCTCCCATTGAAGATTATGAAAATTTTTCCACTACCTTCACAGGAAGCAGGATAGTACTTTACATGGGGTTGCCAACCTTCCAGGACTGTTCTGGAATTAAGGATTAATTTTTAATTAAAGATTATGTTGTGATGAAACCTCCATGAATATGCCCAACCAAAACTGGCAACCTTAGCTTTACGTGTAGTGCTGCATCATGCCCGTTGCCATGTAGTAACATCATAACCTGCAATACCAAACTCCTTCAGTCACTCAGCAAGCGACCTTTGTAACAGTGTGGCAAGAGCTACAATCCTTCACAGGGATGTACTGCAGAGTCATCCAGTTTTCAGTTGCTAGAACTCCGCCTAGGGACTCAGAATTATTTCTGCTGATTCAGTGGCGAATGGATTGTGGTAAACCCCAATCGAATGCGAGAGGAGTCGTAGGCCCTCTCTAGGGGGGTGGAAAATAGGGCCCAGCAGGGAGAGAAGACTAGAAACACAGAAAACTCAGGAGGAGATTCAGGCCAAGTTTGTTTTGTTGTTATTGATGTTCATAATAAAAGCAGGGGTCGGCAACTTTTCAGAAGTGATGTGCCGAGTCTTCATTTATTCACTCTAATTTAAGGTTTCGCGTGCCAGTAATACATTTTAACGTTTTTAGAAGGTCTATTTCTATAAGTCTTTAATATATAACTAAACTATTGTATGTAAAGTAAATAAGGTTTTTAAAATGTTTAAGAAGCTTCATTTAAAATTAAATTAAAATGCAAAGCCTCCCAGACCCTGGCCAGGACCCAGGCAGTGTGAGTGCCACTGAAAATCAGATCACGTGCCGCCTTCGACACACGTGCCATAGGTTGCCTACCCCGATAAAGGTAAAGATGAGTTTTGGATGGTAACCTAGACTCTGATCCAGCAAACATTTACTCATATGCTTAAACTTAACCATGAGAGGAGTCCTGTTGACTTCAGGGGGGCTACTAACATGATTAAAGTTAAACATATATGTAAATTATTACAGAATGGAGACCTAGCATGTGTGCGCTGTTTTGTAAAGTGGGGTGGTAGGGTGGATAGGCCCAACTCTACCAGTGCAGAACTGCATGAATATGGAGCAGGCAAGGGGTACAAATGGAGCTAGGTGTCCAAGATCGGGATGAGCTGCCCTACTCCAGGATAGGAGCAGAGTGCTAGGTTGGGGGTGTGTGAATAGTCAGGAAGGTCTCAGAGGCACTGGGTGAGGGACTGTGGATGAGCTGTTGGTGGTCTATGGGGTGAGTGTGGGAGGTTGGGTTGGGGGTTAGGATATGTCAGGGCTGCTGGTGTGTGTGTAGGCTACCAGGATAAGTGGAGGCTGGTGGAGGGTTGTTGGGGTATATGTGGGTGGAAGAGGATTTTAGGGGTCTGTGTGGGGTGCAGAAAGGAACATTCTGGGATCTGTGTGGGATGGGGTAAGTACAGGGCAGGGGTGCTTTAAAGTGAGGGTCCCTATTTCCATAGTGCATAGGGCTCCAAAATTCTTTAATTTTGGTCTGCATTATCAACTCCTCATGCTTTCCAAAGCTTCATTTTCACACCACCACACACCACTTTATCTCACAGGATTGATGGCTCTGCCTCCATACTCTCCTTTCCATCTTCCTGTATTGTGAGTGGCACTTACGAGGCATATAGATTCCTGTGCCAATCTCCTCATGGGTGTTGATCTCAACTTCAGGGTGGACTCTGCCATCGTGATATTATGCTCAATCATGAGGGAAACTTCTGGTAAGAAGTCGGACTACTGTGACTATACCTTGTGATTCTCAAGTTATGTTAAAAGAACAGGAGTACTTGTGGCACCACTCCTGGGGAAAAAAACCCTGATTCACATTAACTTTTCAGATTAAAAAGATGCCCTCTATAGCCAGCATAGTTTACAGTAACTCCTCACTTAACGTAGTTATGTTCCTGAAAAATGCGACTTTAAGCAAAACTGTGTTAAGCAAATCCAATTTCCCCATAAGAATTAATGTAAATAGGGGGGGGGCATTAGGTTCCAGGGAAACTTTTTTCACCAGACAAAAAACTATATATTATACACAGAGTATACAGTTTAAACAATTTAATACTGTTCACAGCTATGATGATTGTGAAGCTTGGTTGAGGTAGTGAAGTTAGAGGGTGGAAGAGGGTGGGATATTTCCCAGGGAATGCCTTGCTGCTAAATCAGTGGTTCTCAAACTTTTGTAGTGGTGACCCCTTTCACATAGGAAGCCTCTGAGTATGACCTCCTCCCATATAAATTAAAAATACTTTTTAATATATTTAACAGCATTATAAATGCTGGAGGCAAAGCAGGGTTTGGGGTGGAGGCTGACAGCTCACGACACCCTCCCCCCCACGTAATAACCTCGTGACATCCCCCCAAGAACCCCTGTGCTAAATGATGAACCCCTATTTTATGAATTAATTGTGAATTAAGGAGTTCATAACATTGAACATTTCAAAATTACAGTAGATACAGTGCAGAAGTGAATTTATTAATCATTCAATGATAGTGTACATAACACATGGTAACACAGTTTTACAGTGTGCCTGATTTTTCTGTTTGAGAGAACTTTATCACCAAATCTCTCTTTTCAAACCTGGACAAATCCTTGAATGCTGGCTGAAGGATTGAAGTCACTTTTGAAAGCAGAAAGTTGGCAGCAGAAAAATCATGCATATAACTGGTTGTTCACAAGATTTATGTTCATAAAATTGGGGATCTACTGTACTTCACACTAACAGCCTCTGTACTAACTCCGAAGTACTACTCAAGAAATGTTAACTGAAGCCCAGGTTTACCACAAACAATTGTATCCAAGTCTTAGAAAATCTGTTGAGTAGTTCACTGTGGTTTTCCAGTAGCTTGTTTGTAGATAATCATCACTTTTCTGAAAGATAATATGGGAAAATATGATGTGGTCTCTTGTTCATTAATAGTTGTTCACAACAATATCAAGAGAATTAAAAAGATCTAGGATTCCAGTTCTCAATCTATAGACCTTCAACTATCTATCTAAAATACTTATGAGCCCCATTACCATAGTATCTAAGCAACCCCGAACTTTGATAACTACTATAAACTATTGATTTTCAAAATTAAATGGCATTAGCATAGTCACTTAACATAACCATGGATTTGACTTTGTTAGAGTACTTTATCATGAACTTTTATTGATTTTGGACCAGATCCATTTTTTTAAAATATTTTTCATAACCTGAGTATTAATCACTTTGGTAAATAGCAGTTCACGGACACTAAAATGCAAAAGACTGAAAGGGAGGCTTAGGAAAGGCATCTGTCTGCATCAGGATATTCTGAAATATATTTTATATATTTGAACAGAAAATTAATGGGGGGAACGTGTAAATGTATTTGCTTTTGACAGTATTTTAAATGTTTCTTTTGCTTTTGTCTGTACAGTGAGGAGATGCTGTTTGCAGAGAACAAAGGACAACACTCCCTCTGCTCCTACTACCAAGGAACAGAGAGAAGCTGCTGCTAAGGGCAAGAGAACACCAGCCTGTGGACTGGAATCCTGGAGTGAAGTCCTGGCCCCACTGAATTCAATGGCAACACTCTCATTGACTGCTACAGTGTCAAGATTTCCCTACTGGAGCCTCAGTGGGATTCATCTGATCAGCTGATGGTGTTTTTTTATTTTAGTGTGTTCTGTGTCCACTGAAAGGCCTACAATGGGGACTGCTGATGTGGGGCAGTGTTGGGGGATCAAAGTCCTAGAGGGCAGGTTCCTGGTCTGAAAGAAAGAGGGGGAATGGGACAAGGATAAAACTAAAAAAGAAAACATGTGGAAGAGGCTGATTTAACTTAGAAAGATTAACCGGGACTAAGAGTAGTTGCCACTTTAACCTGGCACTATGTAATTGTATAGGATAATTACTGACCTTACCAAGTACATGAGAAACTATTTACCAGGAGGCTTGTGAAGTCTGGATTATTGCTTGCTACCTGAACTCAGGGCGGGGGCAACACGCGGAGCCTCCCTGGCCGCCCATGCGCTTAGAGGCCACAGGACCTGGCAGCCACTTCAAGGAGCCATGCACAGCCAGGGCAGGCAGGGAGCCTGCCTTAGCCTCAGGCCCCCACTGCTGCGCTGCCAACCAGACTTTTAACGGCCAGCTCGGCAGTGCCGTCCGGAGCCACCAGGGTCCCTTTTCGACCGGGCATTCTGCTCAAAAATTGGACACCTGGCAGCCCTAAATCATACAACTGCAGGCTTTTCAATTTATGAGGGTCCTTCTGAAGATAAACTCTTACTCCTCTCATCCATAATTATATGCATTTTGTTGAGTGAACTAGTGGGAGTTAAAAGTCCAGTACAACCGATCAGGCTTTATTCCAGTCTCAATTACACTGATGCAGAATTACCAACTCTTGTCGTTTTATAGTGACTCGAGTGATTTTTGGGGTGAGGTGTTTTTGCCTGTCCCATGAAAACATGATGAAAGGTGCCAACTCATGAATTTTCCCATATTCAAAATGACCACCATCTCCTATTACTGTCAATGGAGCTGAAGCCAGCAAGATGGTCACCATTTCCCTACAGTTTATATGTGGAAGTGAGGTTGCCCTTAATAAAATTGGCTGTCACCTCGCACTGTTTCCAATTAGATTGAAGCCATGCCCACAGGCAAAATGGCTTCCACTGTATGGTTCAGGGATCTGGAGGAGCAGCAGAGACACTCAAAAGTGGCTGGGGAAAGCAGGGGGCAGATTTAGGAGTTCCAGAGGGATGGGGGGCAAGAGGGAGTCCGAGAAGGGTGAAGAGGACAGGAGATGGGTAGGATAGCAGCTCCCCCAGCCTAGGGGTAGTGGTGTGGAAGGGGAGTAACTTCTGAGCAACCAAGGGAAGGCTAACAAACTGCTCCTGAGTCACAGGATTTTGGCGGCTTCAGGAGGAGCTATTGCAATTATGCCAGAAGCTCCTCTGATCATGTGATCAACTTCACACAGTGGTTAAATCACAATCTACTGTTGCAAAGATCAATACAGAACCGTACCATTATCACAGCACTAGTATTCTTTTTTTTGTTTATACATTTGAATGATAAAAACTGTCTTCTGTTAAATGTGAGCAATTAAGCTGCAGTACATTATGTCAACATGTAACCTCTAATGTTGCATTATAATTGTTTGAGTATAACTGTGTTCTTGTAACAAGCCCCAGTTGGGATGGAACCTTCAGTATTAAAAGCATGAGTCTTGCCTGCTTGAGCTCAGGAGTAACTCCTTTAGAGTGCAGCTGTTGTAGACTTTTATCCTCTTCTGTGGACTAGCCACTAAAGGGGCACAAACATGCATTCTCTTATTAGAGTAGGCTATATTCTTATTTTACATAACAGAATGCCAGTGACTGGCATTATTTATGTCATTATAAACAGGGCTCCAATGTAGAATACAATCAAGTGTTTTTATCACCAAATAGGATGGTGTAATAACATTTCATCGCATTGGAATTCCTTGTATATTTTATATGTTACTCTTCAGGTCAAGCAGTCAAGACCCATGCTTTTAATAATGAAGGTCTCAGCCCAAGTGGGGCTTGTTACAAGAAAACAGTTATAATTAAATTTTCTTAAAGCCTGAGAATGTGGTGTCATGTGAACACACCAGCATGTTAGCTTTTTTATTTTTTTTTAAGTAGGTTTCTAGCCCTGATGGTTTCCAAGAAAAGCTTGTGAACATGGACCCTAAAGGTTTCAAAGCCAGAAGACAAATAAGAACTGCAAATGTACGATTTTAAAAACGTCAAGATTTTTAAGCCAGTCTCATGATATTTTGGAGCCTGACGCAATTTTGGGATTGGCAGTATTGTATCATGCACCCTTTGGAATGGATAAACATTTGACTACTGCTGTTTACCACTTGGATTGTGGTAGGGTCAGAAACCCTGATTGGCATTATGTCCCCACTATGCTAGGCACTAGACAGACAAACAGATACAGCCCGTGCCTTGGTTATAAAAGCATGACCCCTACTTCTAAGAGTGACTTTGATTTTTCTCAATGTGTATCCCCTGAAACCACTTGCTACACATTTCTGTGTAATTTGACTTGAGTTTTAAAATTCTCTTATATTACAGGTTCTAAGCAAGATTAAAGGGGAAATGCTTGAGATTTATGTTGGTGTTCACACAGTAGCATCATATGCACCATTGCAAACAGTCTTTTCTATTTACTTATTTGATCAAATTGCAGGCACAAAAGCAAAAACGTAAAAACAGTTGGAAGGTTTTAATGTTAAGAACACTATCAACACCTTTAGGACTTGAAAATGTACCCTCCTTTAATAGAAAGCAGATCACATGCCCAGTCTCTGAAGAATGCCTTTTTTAATCTATTCAACATTAGATTTTTTTTTAATAGTTTGTGTCCTTAGTGACCCTCATGATAACTGTTTGTAGCTCTATCACTGCTGCTGGCTCGAAGTCAGAGAGAGAGATTTTAGATAACACAAAGCTAGGGTACTTAGTATCTGTGTTCAACAAAGGTACCATGGAATTTTTACAGAGGGGGGGCTTCAGTCACAGTGTTTTGGACAAATGCTCAAGATATTTACCTTCTGCCAACCTAATTTTCCTCCTCCAGTGTCAAGTGGATGACTTTTTCTTTGTTTGTGCTAAACTGTTGTGTAGTGTTTCAGAGGAGCTGTAATTCACTTGGGGACAAAGTATTTCTGTACATACATGGGATTTAGTATTCATAGAATATCAGGGTTGGAAGGGACCTCAGGAGGTCATCTAGTCCAACCCCCTGCTCAAAGCAGGACCAATCCCCAAACAGATTTTTGCCCCAGGTCCCTAAATGGCCCCTTCAAGGATTGAACTCACAACCTTGGGTTTAGCAGGCCAATGCTCAAACCACTGAGCTATCCCTCCCCCCTTAATTATTATTTATTATCTTCTTAATATATTTTTGCACTTCTCTAGTACCGCCCCTCAGAAATCTCAAAGTACTTTACAAACATCAATACACTAAACCTATAAAATAAGTGAATGAGGTAGGTAAGTTAGTTTCCCAGCTGTTAAATGAGACTAAGGCACAGAGAATTTAAGGTCAAAAGTTTACAAAATTGTCCTTTGCTTTTGAGACCCCAACTTGAGTCCCTGTGAGCCCGATTTTCATTATTCCTAAATAGTCTTGACATCACATCTTATGTTTCTCAACACGATGACAGTGCAGGGTCAACATTCAGAGATAATTTCCAGCAAAGACCTTGTGGTGTATACCAGGCTTGACGTCTTAATGCCACTGAAGTCAATGGCAATACTCCCACTGATTTCACGCCATGTCCTCGATCCAGATATTTAGTGTTTAACTATGCTTACTGCTAACCTCCATTCCAGATGGACAGCTAGAAGAATAACTCAGAGACAGCCAGCTGTATTTGGAATAGTACTTGTTCTCCACAACTTGGAGATATCTGAAAATGTCTGAGGGGCCTGCTTTGAACTACATCTGTCTCTGTGATGGTTAAATGACGCAGTCAGCAAAAATTGAAGTAGATGACATGATGCAAATGCCTGACTAATAGGTATACGACCAGTCTGTATACTGTAATTTAGATCCATCAGGAACCAAATAATGACCATCAGTATCTGAGTGATCCCGGATATGGCTAGATATGGATTCCTGTGACACTGACAGGAATTCTGTGAAATTTGCAATGAAGTAGAGAGATGGAAGCCAGACTGCACTGTGTTACATACTGCAGCATGACAAGACACCTGCTTAGATACCCTTAATAAAATGCTCAACTTTTATTTAAAACCTAGAAGATCCCAAGTAGCTGGAGGACAATAATAGAACATTGTAACTAGCTATGAAGCCAACACTCCCCACTTTCTTGCAGTTTCTCAGCACAACTGTCTCCAGCCAAATCCAAACTCAGAATAATTAAATAGACAGCTGCAGCCTTGCACAAGTTGCAAGTGTGTTACCTTTTGGTGTCCCCAGGCACTTATCAGCCTCACACAGTAGCTCACATGGACTTCTGTGTTGTCCATGTGCATGCATTTAAACTAGTTAACCCTTTAGTTTCTGGATTAAGTCTGTAACACTGTGCAGAGAACATGTAATAGGGACAATCTAAAGTCAAAGGCAGAATAAAGGAGAAAGACATCAACACAGTGTTGCGGAGGTGAGAGAAAGCCAGACCATATTTAAAATGACCTCATACCATTTTAAGTATCAATACTTGCAGAGAGTTTCTGAATCAAATTTGTTCAAATTCAAATCCAGAACAGTTGCTGGATTTGTTCCTAGTGCCTAGTAGTGCTAGCGTTTCCCATGACCTCTAAAAAACCCTGCAACTAGGGATCTGTGATCAGAGAGTACCTTAATGTATCCTCAGGGAAATTCCACCCCCTTGTCTCTGTGACAGCAGATACAGCAAGAGGTTGAAGTATTGCTGAATATTGCTTTTGTTTAGTATCGGAGAAGAATAGTTACTGGTTGAGCTTCTTAGAGGAAATGTAAAAAGCATAAACCTTCAGCTGGCAGAATATTTCCTAATGCATCATACCCAACGGATAAAAGGCACACTCAGGGCAACAGAAATTACCCAGATAAAGGGATACAATATCAATGTCAATGGTTTGTGGTTCAGCGTGAGAAATCTTTAGGGAGAGATTATAACTACAGAAGCCGGTGATTGTCCCCAGCTAATAAGATCGATATACAAAACTGTATTTGTCCACCTGCCGAACTGCCAGTACTGAAACAGTTTAGCTGCAGACCCAGAGATTCAATAGAGTCCTAACTGCCATAATAGTCAACAGATGCAATATGCTGTAGCATGGATTGACCTTTAAGTGGTATTTCTCCTAGAAGAGGTTATCTTCTTGCAGATAAATTGTCACGTTCACATTCTTTAACATCTAAAGTTACCATATGTGTATTTACCACTCAATCCTCTTGCATGCCACCCAGTAACTGCCAAAAGGTACATTTTATGTGATGTGTATGCTAATATTTGTGTGCATATTTGTGTTTGTATTCTTGTCCTTGAGCATGCTGCTGAGACATTGTGCCTCTATGATTAAAGGGACCGTTAGCCACTACATCTGCTGAAAACAGAATTAACCGTCTTCACAATTGTGTACTAGTGTAACTTTATGTCTAGTTTTGATTTACTGTAAGTAGGATTAGGGGATGAGCATTAAAAATTAAGTCCCTACTCCCTCCGAACAGCATTCTGTGAGAGGCTGCCACAGATCTCTCCTTATAAAAGCAGTTTCTGAATCAAGCCCATACTTTACACAATGAGCTAGCTAAGGATAACAGCTGTATACTGTAACAACTCAGTATATTGTGTGGCTTTTAACCAGCATAAGGTTTGACATTGTTCCTTATATATCTCGGTAAGTACAAATGTAGTTGTGTCACAGGGGCTCGGTCTGTCCAGCAAGGGTCACCCCCATTGGCCCAGTGGATACACCCTGTCACACAGTCATCAAGATTCCCTGTAGAGTCAAGTTATCACAATCAGGAACTCTGGACCCCTGGGTGGAGCAGAGCAACTGAGCAATCTATAGCCCCTCGGCCTCCTGGCTAGGGCAAGCAATAGCCATTTGAGGGGCTCTAACCCTCTGGGTAGGGCAGAACAAGCTGCCTATAGCCCTGGAGGGTGGGGCAGAGCAAACAAGGTGTCTATAACCCCTGGGCCTCCTGGCTGAGGCAAACAATAGCAGTTTGGAGGCTCTGACCTCCTTAGGTGGGGCGGAGGAAACCACCGGTCTATAGCAAGAGTCCCTGACAGCCATGTCGACGGGCAAGTGCTGGGTAGGGGAACCCAGGCTCACCCTACTCCACCAGGTTCCAAGTTAGGGCCCTGTGAAGCCAGTAAACTTCCTATTAAGGATTCAAGCATTGGATCCTAACACATTCCCTAGGTCAGTGGTTCTCAACCAGGGGTCCGGTTTCAGGGGGACCACCAAGCAGGGCCAGCATTAGACTCATTGGGGCCCAGGGCAGAAAGCTGAAGCTTCACTGCATGGGGCTGAAGCCCAGGGCCCTGAGCCCCACCACCCGGAGCTGAAGCCGAAGGCTGAGCAATGTAGCTTCACAGGGGCCCCAGGGAATTGCCCGGCTTGCTACCTCCTAATGCCGGCCCTGACTATTATATGCAGAAAACCAGATCTTGTGGCATAAGTGGGCCATGGAGTTTTTATAGCATGTTGGGGGGGCCTCCGAAAGAAAAAGGTTGAGAACCTCTGCACTAGGTCACTTCCTACCATAAAGCCCATCTTGGGCATCTCACTGGGAGTGGTTCAGTGTCCCTGTCAGGGCTGATCTACACTAATGCTGTACATCAATCTAAGTTACACTAGGTCAGTTACGTAAGTTACATAACTGAAGTCAACATAATTTGGGTTGACTTATAGCAGGGTCTACACTGCACTATATCAACGGGAGATGCTCTCCCATTGACATAACTTCTGTCTCTTCTGTGGAGTACAGATATCGATGAGAGAGTGCTCTCCCATTGACTTAGCATGTCTTCATCAGACCTGCTAAATCGACACCCCTGCATCGATTGCAACGACGCTCATTTAGTCGGTAGCGTAGACATGGTCTCAGTCTCTGAGGTCAACTGTTCCTCTGCAGCATAGTCCCGGGCCACGGCCTTAGCAGTCTGGAGAGTCGACAGTTCCTCTGCAGGAGACTGCAGCGCACATCCTTCCTCCTCCTCCGCCAGCCCCGACTGAGCTGAGCTGTCTCCTTTTATCTATTCCCTCCACCTGGAGTATGTGCAGCAGGAGTGAAGGGGTGTAGGCTCCTGGGCCCACAGTGATTGGTCAGCCCGTTAGCCCAATATGGTGTTGATACACCCAGTCATACACCCTCCTCTTCAAGTTAGGGCTTAACAATGGGCCTCCCTTGTCTTCCTCCCCTCCCACTCAGGAAAATAAATCAGTATTTGCGTGGGCTCAGCTCAGGCAGTAAAGTATCTTGAACTCATACGGCTGGAGAGAGAAGTACCATCTCATAATCCTGGTGTTAGTGTCCTTCATGAAGTGGATCCATTGAAGGGGCATGTGATCCGTGATGACTTGGAACAAGTTCCCAAGAATATAACTTAGAACTTCCACGGCTCATTTCATTGCCAGTGCTTCTTTTTCTATTGTTAAATACCTCATTTCATGGGGAAATAACTTGGTACTTAGGTAAAGTATTGGGTGTTCTTCCCCAGTCTGCTCCTGGGATAGCACTGCTCTGAGGCGTTGGTCTGGAGTATAACCACTTTAAGAAGTCTGGGTGGAATAGGATTGGTTCTCAACTCAATCGATTCTTCAGGATCTGGAAAGCATGTTCACAATCCCTTGACCATTGTATCCTCTGGGGCTGGGAGTTTTTCCATCAGGTCTGTGAGGGGCACTGCCAGGCTGGCAAACTCAGGTACAAAGCAAGTATAGTAACCACCCAGCCTGAGAAACTGCTTTACCTGCTTCTGGGTTGAGAGGGTCGGGCAGTCTTTCAGGGCCTAGATCAGGGGTCTCAAACTCAATTTACCTTAGGGCCAGTGCCAGTCCTCAAATCCTCCCAGCGGACCAATGTCACTGATGCCACCCAGAACCCGCCCCCCAAAAACTCCACCCCCCACCTGCCTAAGGCTCTGGGACGGAGTTTGGGTGGGGGAGGAGGTCTGGGATAGGGGTGCAGGCTCTGGGAGGGAGTTTGGGGGCAGGAGGGGGTATGTGGGGAGGGGGTGGAGGTGCAGGCTCTGGGAGGCGGTCGGGGGTGTGGCGCTTACCTGGGGCTCCAAGGTGGGGCAGGCCAGGGGGCCTCTGCGCATTTCTGCTCCCAGGCATTGCCCCCGCAGCGTCTCATTGGCCTCAGGGCGCTCAGGGCAGGGGCAGCGCATGGAGGCACAGCCCCATCCCGCCCCGGGCCGCAGGGAGGGGCCGGCGGCCACTGGAGCGAGCAGGCAAACGCTACTCAGCTCTGCTGCGCTGCCGGGGCCGGCAGGTGGGGCCAAGGAAGAGACCCAGCCCCAGAACTGCTGGACCCCCAAGGGCCACATTGGGGAGGCTCGCGGGCTGGGAATTTGAGACCCCTGGCCTAGATCTTATCCATGAGTGGACGCAACTAATCCCGCCCCATTGTGTATCCCACGTACGTTACCTTTTTTGTCCTAGGTGACATTTGGACAGTTTTGCAGTTCCCCAAGGGCTTGCAACACTGCATTGAGGTGTCTTAGATGATCTTCCCAGCTGGCATTGTAGATCACTATGTTGTCAATATAAGCTGCTGTGTATTGATCGTGTGGCCGCAACAGCTGGTCCATAAGCTGTTGGAAGGTCGCTGCAGCCCCATGTAGTCCAAATGCCATGGTTGTAAACTGGAAAAGGCCGAATGGCATGGCAAAGTCTGTGTTCTCCAGGGAGGTGGGGGGGGGGGGGGGGTTGCCAGTACTCTTTCCTCAGATCCAGGGTAGATATAAACTTGGCATTTCCCAGTCACTTGAGCAGTTCATCCACCCAGGGCATAGGGTAGGCATCGAAAAGTGAGATCACATTAGACTTCCGGAAGTCTATGCAGAACCAGGTTTCAGAACGAGGACAATGGGGCTTCTCCACCCACTGCAAGAGTCTTCCATGACCCTTAGGATTAGCATCGCCTTGAGCTCTTACCGGATGACTCCCCACTCTTCCTGGGTAGTGGCCGATGATGATCTCACACCTTCTTCCCTGGACTCGCGGCTATGTGATGGTGAGTCATATTCATCCATCTGGGGTGAGATGATAGTATGGCTGGGAAGGATGGACTAGTTGTCACAGCTGCTGCTGTTGCTGTCCTCTGAGATCCTGTCTGATGGATACTGCTGTTGACTCAGACGGGTTTGAGGCTATCGGCCCCAATTCTGGTTCAGACGAGTTGAGGAGAAATCAAAAAGCTCTTTTGGGCGTTCCAGGCCTTTAAGAGGTTGAGGAGGTACACTTGGGAGCTTCGATGTCACCCAGGTAACCGAACTTCACAGTCTACAGGCCCAACTGTTTGTATCACCTGAAATAGCCTCTGACACTTGGCCAACAGCTTGGACTTGGATGAGGGGAGCAACAACAGTACTCGGTTCTTGGGCTCAAAGTTCCAGAGCTGTGTCCCCTGATTATATCATTGCTCCTAGGTCTGCTGGGCATTAAATAAGTTCTTGCAGTTGAATTTTCCAAGCCTCTTACGGTGCTCCCGCAGTTGTAATATATACGACTCTGACCCCATGACCCGAGACTCCTGCTCCACCCAGGTCTCTCAGAGGAGGTTGGGGATCTGTAGTAGGTCCTAGCCGGGGCTCGACCCTTCCGGGCAGGAGGGGAGCCACACCGACTCCCTACTATGGGAACAAGCAGTCAGTTAGTCCCGAATCTCTGGCTCTTTTGTGCAGAGTCGGAGCAACCACAGTTAAAGCTCAGGCCCTTGACTGCAGGGGCTGAGCGAGCAAGCAGTTCAGAACCCAGGCCCTGGGTCAGGGCGGGGCAAACACAGTTAGCTCAGGCCCTTGGTTGCAGGGGCTGAGCAAGCAGACAGTTCAGAGCCCAGGCCCTGGGTCAGGGCGGGGCAGACACAGTTAGCTCAGGCCCTTGGTTGCAGGAGCTGAGCAAGCAGACAGGTCAGAGCCCAGGCCCGGGGTCAGGGCGGGGCAGAAAAAGTTAGCTCAGGCCCTTGTTTGCAGGGAGCTGAGTCAGCAAGCAGTTTAAAGCCCAGGCCCTGGATCAGGGCGGGCAAACACAGGTAGCTCAGGCCCTTGTTTGCAGGGAGCTGAGCGGGCAAATAGTTCAAAGCCCAGGCCCTGGATCAGGGCAGGGCAAACACAGTTAGCTCAGGCCCTTGGTTGCAGAGGCTGAGCGAGCAAATAGTTCAGAGCCCAGGCCCTGGATCAGGGCGGGGCAAACACAGTAGGCTCAGGCCCTTGTTGCAGGGGCTGAGCGAGCAAATAGTTCAGAGCCCAGGCCCTGGATCAGGGCGGGCAAACACAGTAGGCTCAGGCCCTTGTTGCAGGGGCTGAGCGAGCAAATAGTTCAGAGCCCAGGCCCTGGATCAGGGCGGGCAAACACAGTAGGCTCAGGCCCTTGTTGCAGGGGCTGAGCGAGCAAATAGTTCAGATAAGGTACGCCTAGGCCTTCTGTAGCCGAGCGTTGGGTGAGGGGGGAGCCTGCCACCCGTGAGCGGAGGGTGGCAGGGGGGAACGCAGGCCCACCCACTCCACTGCGTTCCAGCCCGGGGCCCTAACAGCGGTTGCTGCCGCTGCTGGTCAGTGGGGTATCCAGACCGCAACACACTGACATAGGCTCACACTCAGTTGCAGCCGGACCGGGGTCGGCTACCCCCGGGCTACTTCCGTGATCCCCCTCAAAGCCTACCTCGTTCGTAGCGCCGGGATCGGGCCAGTCCACCTGCATGGGCTCCTCTCTGCCCGGGCTCGGCGGCAAGTCTGGTAGCTCTGCTGGGAAGTCCGGCCAGTGGTCCTCAGGCGGCTCCTCTGGATAGCAGCAGGGGCGAAGGGGTTCGGGTCCAGTCTCACCCTCAGGGTTAGTGGGGTGCGGTTCCCAGGGATTCTCCCAGTAGCGGGCGTGAACAGGCTCCGGCGGCTCCTCCTCGTAGCGGGCCCGGGGTAGCTCGGGCCAGCTAGGGTCCAGGCCTTGGTCTTCTACGGTCTCCTGGCCGGGAGCTCCCGGCCGCACGTCTGCTCCCTGTGGTGGCTGGCCGCAGACTGAGTTCTGGCGGCCGGCCTTTATACTTCCGGTCCCGCCCCTTGACTTCCGGGGGGCGGGGACAGGCGGTGGTGGTCCCGCCCACTCTGGTGCCTGCACGTGGGCTCCCTCTTCTGGGCAGGAGGGGAGCCACACCGACTCACTACAGGATCCCTCTGGGTTGCCTCCCATATAGAAGCTGAAATGTAGAGGACCCGTGGAGGCATGGGGCACCTCCCACACAGCAACAATGTGGGTAGCAGTTTATTCCAGTGTCACAGGTTGTCATAGATGAACATATGGAGCACGGATTTCAGGGTTCCATTAAACCTCTCTACTAGGCCGTCGGTTTGTGGGTGGTAGACGGAGGTCTTTAGGGCATGACTGTTCAACAGCCTGCACAACTCGGGATGAAAAGTTGGTTCCCCAGTCTGTTAGTATCTCCTTCAGTATCCCAAGCTGTGCAAACATTTTCAGGAGTTCTGTTGCTATGGCAGGTGCAGTAGTCAAATGCAGCAGAATGACTTTGGGATAGAGGATCGCATAGTCTACTACTACCAGTATGTGATGGAACCCTGACCTGCTTCTCTCTAAAGCAGGGGTCTCAAACACGCGGCCCGTGGGGTGATTTTCTGCGGCCCGCAAACCCCTCGCAGCCCCCCCCCGCCCTCCCCCAGTGTTTACCAGAGCGACCAGACGAGCACCAGAAGCAGGGCAGGCTCCCTGCCTGCCTGCCCTGCCCAGCTCCAGGAAGAGGCTGGAACGTGGGGAAGGAGGGGCAGAGGGGCTGTGTGTGGCTGTTACTTTAGGCAGTGCCCCCAGCAGCTCAAATTGACCGGGAATGGGGAACCGCGGCCAATGGGAGCTGCTGGAGGCGGTGCCTCAAGCAACAGAAACGCATAGCCCCTCTGCCACTCCTTCCCCATGTTCCAGCCTCTTGTGGGGGCAGGGCAGACAGACAGACAGGGAGCCTGCCTGCCCCCAGTACGCCCCGGGCCAGATCCTGCCCCCCGAACGCCTCCTGCAGCTGAACCCCCTGCCCTGAGCCCCCTGCCACACCCCTCCTGTACCCCAACCCCCTGCCATACCCTGCACCCCGACCCCCTGCTCTGAATCCCCTGCCGCACCCCGCACTCCTCTTGCACTCCAACCCCCTGCCCTGAGCTCCCTGCTGCACCCTGCACCCTGACCCCTTGCTTTACCCCTCACCCCTCCTGCACCCCACACCCCAACTCCCTGCCCTGAGCCCCCACCACACCCCACCCTCCTCCTGCACCCCCTGGGGGGCAGGGAGGGGGCAGAGTTGGGGATGGGGATTTCGGGAAAGGGATTGGAATGGGGGCAGGGAAGGGGTGGGAAAAGGCAGGGAAGGGGCAGGGCCTCATGGAAGGGGTGGAGTGGGGGCGGGGCCGAGGATGGCGGGGGGGGGGGGGGAGGTGTCAGTAATGCGGCCCTCGGACCAATGTACTAGTCCTCATTTGGCCCTCATGGTCATTTGAGTGTGAGACCCCTGCTCTAAAGGGGCTCACCAGGTCCATACTGATCCTCTTAAAAGGCATTCCCACCACTGGGAGGGAGATTGCAGAGCCTTGGGTATTCCTCTAGGGCTGGCATGTTGACATTCTGGACATGAGGCACAAAAAAAATCACTCACTTCCTTGTGATTGCTGGGCCAGAAGAATCTAAGTGCCACTAAGTCTTCTCTCATCCCAGGTTTCCATCTCAGGGCACCAAGTGAACTAGATACAGCAGACCCCGTCAGAACCCCCGTGGCACCAGCAGTTGTTGAAGTACCTCTTGGGATTGTGGATCCATGGTTACCCAGTATAAATGGGCAAAGCAGGTCCCCTGAGGTGTCCATTGTTTGGCACCCCCCTCCTCCTCCATGTCGGCCACTTATTCCAATGCCCGACTCAACACAGTCTTCTCTCTGCTCTCGTGTGAAACCTCCATTGACTTTTAGCCACTCGTGCCCGGCTTTGGCTGGTGCTTTTGCTTCTACAGAGTGTTGTTCAGGGTCTTCTGAGTGGTCAGGAGGTTCTTCCTCCAGCCCTTCATCGTCCTTTTGACTTAGGATCCCCCTCAAACATGGTCTCAGATTTATTTCCATCGGCAGTCGGTTTCCCCACTCATGCATGACTGCCCCAAACCACTGCCAGTCAAGTCCCAGGATCATGGGGTATACTAGTGTCTTGGCCAAACTGACCCAGCATGTTTCCTTGTGGCAGCCTACCTCCAGCTTTACTGTGGCAACTGGGTATGGCCGTACATCCCGTGGATGCACTGGAGATATATAGGTGCCTCTGTCCTGTTTGGTGACTTCATGAGGTTGGCCTGGACAAGTGTCTGGCTGCACCCCAAGTCAACCAGACAAGTCACTTGGATGCCAGTTGTAACAATCTTGGGGTTCATTAAATAACAAACCAGTGAATAAGAAAGGAATTTATTAAAAACTTTAATAAAACCAACTGGAGTGCTTCTGTAGTGAGTTGCTGCACACAGCCATGCAGTGTTCCAAACCCTCACCTCCAGGGCACATCTCCAAATTCCCACATTCACAACACTGTTGTGTTGTGTTATGATGTGTGATGGGTTGGGTCACAGAGTCCCCCTGGGGACTGCCACCTGATGTGCTGAGACTACCTCTGAGCCCGTTTTCCCTGGCAGGTTGGGGCTTCAGTACCCTGTCTTGTTGAGCCAGACATGCTAGCCTGCTGCAAACACAAACCCAGGTCTGAACCATGTTCCCCAAAAGCTGCAGGCTTAACTGAAAACAGCTTAAGAAGTGTTCCTGTCTCCAGCACCCAGATATCCAATTTGCAATGGGGTCCAAACCCCAAATAAATCTGTTTTACTCTGTATAAAGCTTATAGAGGGTAAACTCAAATTGTCCGCCCTCTGTAACACTGATAGAGAGATAGGCACAGCTGTTTGTTCCCCCAGGTATTAATCACTTACTCTGAGTTTATTAGTAAACAGAAGTGATTTTATTGAATATAAAAAGTAGGATTTAAGTGGTTCCAAGTAATAACAGACAGAACAAAGCAAAATAAAACAAAACCACGCAAGTCTAAGCCTAATACAGTAGGAAACTAAATGCATGTAAATCTTATCCTCAGACATGTTCCAATAAGCTTCTTTCACAGACTAGACTCCTTCCTAGTCTGGGTCCAGCAATCACTCACACCCCCGTAGTTACTGTCCTTTGTTCCAGTTTCTTTTAGGCATCTCTGTGGGGTGGAGAGGAAGGGATAGCTCAGTGGTTTGAGCATTGGCCTGCTAAACCCAGCGTTGAGAGTTCAATCCTTGAAGGGGCTAATTAGGGTTCTGGGGCAAAATCAGTACTTGGTCCTGCAAGTGAAGGCAGGGGGCTGGACTCAATGACCTTTTGGGGTCCTTTCCAGCTCTATGAGAGCTGTATAGATAAAAAATATATATATATATATATATATATATATATATATATATAAATAAATAAATTTTTTTATGAGCCAGCTGAAGACAAAATGGAGGGGTTTCCAGCACCTTTTATATTCTCTCTCTTGTGGGTGGAAACCCCTTTGTTCTCCTGTGCAAAAATCACAGCAACAAGATAGAGTCTGTAGCCACCTGGGCAAGTCACATGTCTATGAATGATTCAGCTTTTTGCAGGCCGATACCATTGTTTACATGTTAGTTTGAATGCTCCCCGGAAAGCTCAGATGGAGATTGGTGTCTCCCAAAGTCCATTGTCAGTTAAGTGAACACCGGATCTCAGTTCTGCTTCTGGGAAATTCCATTGCTCTAAACCCCAATCCTGCAGACAAACTGGGTCAAATTGGTTTCCCTAGACCTCAGCCATCCCTCCCACTGTCTTAAATTGGTGCCACTTGAATGGGAGCCATCGAAGTTTAACCACCCCGCATTGTTCCTGGTCTGAGAGATGTGAGACAGTTTGGGGAGCATGAGATTGACTCTACATACACTGAGGCATTCAGTGATACAGCTGAGGGTTCTGTGGCACCTTTAAGACTAACAGAAGCATTGGGAGTATAAGCTTTCGTGGGTAAGAACCTCACTTCTTCAGATGCAAGACAGTGATACAGCTGTTTCATACAGTCAACCTTCATAAATTGTACACAGACCAATTCCCCAAACTGTCACACTTACAATTAAATTTATGTTAATTAGCCAAACCTATGATTTACTCAGATATAATCCTTGCTGGCATATTTATGCCACTAATTGCTAACTGCAGCATGTATCACAGGACCAATTTATAACCAAATGTTTGTCTGTAAGTGATTCTGACATTACTAACATTAGCTTTAGGCTTCTCTTGATCTTGACAGTTGCAGTCCAAATGAATCAATTTATTTAAATCAGGTATGTTGCTACTTGTTGGACTGCAGCTGGTGTCTCCACTACACCAGTTAGTTACAGTAAAGAGAGGAAGCATTTTTAACCTCACAAAACCCTTGATGAATCATGCAGAGCTTATTTCTTTTACAGAGGTGAGGTGAGGAGAGGTGAAATTTTGTCTCCCTCCTTGTCAACTCGATTTCCACAGGAAAGTGCGGGAGAGACTTCCTGAAGATCTTTTGAGCTCTGCAGGAGTGAGGCTCCCTTCCATCCCAGGACAGAGTCCCTGCCTGATTTACAAGCACTGCAGCAATTAAACCTCAGCTCCTGAGGTGTTTCTAAGCATCGGTCTGCCACGGCATTTGCCATCCATTATTTTTAACTCCCCAAACTCAAGGAGATGAGTAGATCTGTTGAGGATTGCTTCAGAGGAACACTTTTGTAACAAATATTGCATTATATAGTCCCTCCACCACAGTTCTGTATGGAGAGGGAAGCTGTCTCAGAGCCAATTCATTCAGGAGAGCGCCCAAAGGCACATGTGGGCAGAGGGTTTCTGCCAAGTATGGTTTTGAGTAGAAGGGTGTGTGAGAGAGAGAGTGAAACCCCGCAAACAGAAACACAAAAGCATCAGAAAGCCAGACCCAGCCTGAAGAAGCACTGAGAGAAGCCTGGAGAGTGTTCATTTGGGCTGAGTGCTGGGTGAAAGTGATTTGGAGCTGCAAGGGAAGAGAGACTGTCTCCTGTGGTTTGATTCCTGCTGTGTTCAGGAAAACAGGACTTTGTACATTCTCTGTAAATAAACAGGATTACACCAAAGACACCTGATCCCATCATCAATTTCTCCTGCTAATGGGAACAACCCATAGGGCACTGAACTTTGGCTCATTGCTCAGGTCAAGAGAGGTAATGCTGACATATGATGATAATCACAAGCTGCAGTGTTATTTGGCTTTGTTCAACTGTATCCTTTAGTAACATTGGGTCTGAGCTAAGAGCTTTCTTTATTTGCATAAAAACAGAGAGTCTGACCCAAAAGTTTCAGTAAATAACAGTAACTTTTAAAAAAAAAGTGCTCCATCAGATTTCAATCTTTCTTTCCAGTAATGCCCCCAAGATCTGGTCCATTATTACACACAGAACGAGGGATAGATCATTTTAAGTCCTGACAATCTCTCATCCAAATTCTTAGGGTTCTAGCAGTAACAGAAAAAATTGTCCAACTATTAAATTATGTTCATTCTTGCTAACCTCATGTGATGAATGGCTATCCCTGAACAGATCATTTAGCATTGCTACCATCTTAGGCCATGTCTATACTACTGTGCTGCTCTACCACTGTAGTGTAGACACTTCCATTACTGACATAAGGGGTTTTTCCACTGATGTAGGTAATCCACCTCTTCGAGTAGCTAGGTCAATTGAAGAATTTTTCTGTTGACCTGTTTATGTCTATAGTGGGGGTTAGGTTGACCTAACTATAACACACAAGACATTAAAATTTTCACAGCCCTGAGCAGTGTAATGAGGGCAACCTAATTTTAAGTGTAGACCAGGCCTTAGTATCAAGATGAAAATATAATATGTACAAGGCCCTGCCAGGGGAAAGCCAGGTTTTGTATGCAGGATGACTCCCTGAGAAAGTGGGGCTAGATGGAACAAGCTCTAAACATACTTCAGGAACATTCACTGGAGACAATACATTGGGGGACCAATGTCAAAAAGGGGCTCAGAGAAAAGGAGCAGAGAGATGGGCAACTTCTCTCTATAAGGCTATACCAGCTGAGGGAGACAGACTTTTGGTGAACCGGGCACTGCCCGTATATAACCAGGGGAGGGACTAGAGCCACTGGGTACGAGTGCTGCCCCTACAGCTACTGCTAGACAAAGTTCTCCAGCTTCAGTGCTCTGGACGCATGCACACCTGTGGAATACATGTCTGAAACCACGCACAGAATAACTTTTCTTCATGTCCCCACTAGGAAAGGAACGGGGAATTTGTGACAATTTACTTTTTAGTGCTTTCCAGACACCACAGGCAATGCTGATATGGGAAGATATGAACATAAACAGAAAAAACAAAAAAACCCTCTATTTATAGCGTTCTCCAGTATCCCCACATGATCAGATAGCTTTAAGTGGGAGTGAAGATTTGTCTGCAGGTGGTGTGTGAGAGAAAGATACTTAAATACTTATCTCCTTTAACTTAGTGTAATCCTATTTCCTTGTCATGGTTCCCTTCCAGATGGTTCAGCCTTAGCTGGTTTTACACTATCTGTAGCACTCCTCTCTCCATCCCCACCCCTTGAGAAATCCCTATCAATAAAACTATTGCTGGATCTCATTTCATGCCTTGATGGGATGCCCTTTCAAAATCCACACATGTTTGCTGAACTTTTGATTCAGCATTTTACTGTCTTCGAGGCTAAAATTAGACTTCCTCTTCCTGGCATGCACAGAAACACAGTTTGATCCTTGGGATGTCATCCAAGCCTGAAAGGTAGCAGAGACTGAGATGGCAGCAGCAGCACTTCTGATTAACTAGCTTCAGGAAGGGAAGGAACCACTTGCCTGTCAATTAGATGGAGATGCAAAGTTCTTATCCATGGGCCCACTCAGTGGGTGGTTTCCCCAAAGAGCTAAATCATTGGCTATGAAATGTGGGTGTAATTATCATCCAAGTGCTGTGCATGTGTTCAGCCCAACCTGCCTCAGTCCCTGCCTCAAGGCACTTACAAATTATTACAAATCATTTACAGTCACACCAGATATAACCGGTTTATATAACCGGTTTGTATAGTGCAGTGTAACACCTTTCTTGTCCCCAAAGAGCTTGCAGTCTTAAAAAACAAAACAAAACACACAACATACTCACAAGACAGGACACAGGGCAACAATTGACAGGTGGGGCAGGAAGGGGAGGTTACTGAGAAGAAGAAGGAAGGATGGATTGCTAGCAGCCAGGGTTTCAAAATGAGGGGAAGGGCTTGGCGGATGGAAGTGGAGATTGTTCCAAGTACTAAGGTCAGCATGACAGGGTGTAGCAGAGTGTGTGAAAAAGAAACAATGGGACCAATCCAGCCCCTGTTACAGTAAATGGAACGATCCTATTGACTTCAATGGGAGTTGTTGAAAGAGACCTCAAGGGAGCAGCAAGGGGAGAGGACTGGAGTAAGCATTGGAAACAATTAAGGAGAGCAGGAGAAAAAGCAGCTGTGTGTGTGTGGAGGGGGTGGGGGGACAAGATTATATTGGGCCTTGAAGCTGACTAAACAAGGAACTTGAGTAGGATGTGGTAAGAAACAAGAGGTAATCAAGAGTTCTGAGGAGGGTGATGCAGCCAGAGGCCAGGAGATGAAGATTACTTTGGCAGCAACATTTTGGAATACCCTTTAAACCAGCCCCAGGACAAGTAGAAACAGGGCACTGTGGGTTCCGTGAGCTCTGTCACAGCTCCAGGTCACCCCCTGCAGTCTATGCTATGCTCACTGTGTTATGCGAGCTGTTGTACTTAAAGTACTGCACAGGATTTTTTTTAGGGGGAATAAGGCAAAACGCCACATTTATTAGTAATACATGTATTCATTAACACTGTATTATATGCATATAATATATATTACACTTACACAAACACACTCCGTCTTGTTGTTACCAATTAGTTGCTCCCCTTAACTTCACTGGCCAGGTGAGTTAGATTGGGGAGGGGGTGGAGCCGGGCTTCTGCCGATCCGGATCGATGCTCCCATGTTGACAAGACGAGACCCGGGGTCCTCTGCAAGACACCTCACTTTTATAGCAGCTTTCCTTTTATGCAAATCTATACCAGATTCAAACTCTGTGTCTGTGTCCATTGGTCCTTTGTGCTGCTTTCTTTTGAGTGTTGTCCCAATGCTGCAAAGAGGGTGTTTTCAAAAGAAGGTGCTTGTTTCTAACCCCCGAGGCCATCGGTATGTCTGCTTGTCTTTAATGAGGCCACTTGACACGTTTTATTGTTCTTGGGTCTGGCTCCCAGCCCCTCTCCAACAGTTGAGGCTGTCTGGAGGTGCTGCCTTCCATGCCTTGCTCATCCACACCTCATTCATTCAACAGGGCAATTGATTAAGAGTGGGGGGGAAGAGCTCTTGCTCTACTGCTAGCAAAAAGAATTTTTTTTTCTATCTTATTCTATCCTTAGGGGCTATAATATTATACCAAGGGCAATGCAAAGTTTCTAAATAAGGCTTTGATACAAAGTCCCATAAAAACAGAGGTCACACGTGGGTAGACCCCCCACAAGGTTATATGAAGAGGCACAATGTAAAGTCATATGAAAATTATCAGAGATTTATCTACAGAGCATGTTCCATTAGTACGTTAAGTGTTATGACTAACATCTGTCATGTGTTTGTTCTCTCATGCTCACCGGCGGGAGAAGCATGGGCAGTGGACGTGTATTGTTTTGGTAGGGGTTTGTTTTGTTTGGGTTGCTTTTTTCAATCCCACCCCAAAGCCTCCAGAGGGCCCATCCTCTCACTTTGTTATTGTCCCTCCCTTTTTCCTCCTTCCACTTCAGACCTGTTTTTTCCCTCTCCTGCATCCCTTCCCAATGCTTTGCCTCCAACCCTTTATCAGGTGTGTCAGGAAGGCTAAGAAGCTGCTTAGAGTCCCTCAAGCTGAGTCCAGATGCATGTGTATTACGCTACACCTCCACCAGCACCCACCCACCACTGCCTCCTCTCAGCAGCAGCAGCTAGGAGTGTCCACCAGACCTGCTGCACTGAGAGACTTCATGGTGCTGCTTTGCACATGTGCAGAGACCTGCCAACAGCACTGTCCCCCCCAACCGCAGCTCAACATTTCATAGATAAGAAAGTTTTCATAGCTATTAATTTTGTAGTTTAGATGCAGTGCCCAGAAGCCCCACCAAGCACTGGAAGAGGTCAGAGGTTGAGATGAAGATAGATTGCAATGGAGAGGGATGGATTAATTGCCAATATGTGTTGATTTTGGTGCTAAAACTTTGCAAGAGTCTGAACCAAACTAATCACAGCACACAAACTCCACAATGCTTTTTATACATAGATTCATGGTAGAAAGCATTTCCGCTTGGCCATATGGGATTTTGTGCCTGAGGCCTGGTCTACACTAACCCCCCCCCCCCCCCCCCCAATTCGAACTAAGGTACGCAACTTCAGCTACGTGAATAACGTAGCTGAAGTCGACGTACCTTAGTTCGAACTTACTGCGGTCCAGATGCGGCAGGCAGGCTCCCCCATCGACTCCGCGTACTCCTCGCGCCGAGCAGGATTACCGGAGTCGACGGGGAGCACTTCTGGGTTCGATTTATCACGTCAGACACGACGAGATAAATCGAACCCAGAAGTTCGATTGCCTGCCGCCGAACCAGCGCGTAAGTATAGACAAGCCCTCAGAGTGGAGCTGGCTAATCCTGACCATTGTGCCATCTGCTGGATTCATCCCGTTGTCCCGTTTTTCATCCACAACAAATGGCAGAGCACCTGTACATTTATCGTCTTAGATAAGCATTGTCAAGTAATTTTGGCCCAAAATGTAAGATTCGTTTAAGAAAATTTTAGCACTTCTCATACTTGTAGTATAGACAGCCTTAAAATTATTATTATTTTGGGACTCCATGTGTGTCATGTTTTCAAGATCAGGGTCTGTACCACTGTAGTGCCTACAGACCCAAATCAAGATTGGGTCCCCATTGTGCTAGGTGCTGTACAAATGCATAATATGTGACAGTCGTTTCCCCAGAGAGCTTCTATCCAAAAATAGCTTAAAAACCAAAGATCATTTAATCTGCAATTGTAGGTGATAGAGTGAAACCATTGCTGAGTTAAAAGTTTTAGCCTCAGAAAATTTGGGACAAGACCACACAAACAGAAATGATAGAAAAACAATCAGAACAAAGCTCAAGAAGTAATCTACAGCCAGAAGCAAAGAGCATTATCTGACATGGTGTGCGGGGCATGAATCTCACAACCACTCATCAAAATTCCTAAAGTCATAAGATTATCTGCTAACGGGCTGGCTTCCAACATGTTTTGCTTGGGCCTATGAAACTTGGAGAGGTTCTCCTAGAGCAGAGGTTCTCAAACTGTGGTCTGCGAGCTCCATTCAGGTGGTCCACGGATAGTTCCCTCTAAGGTGCGCACCTGGGCGGCTGCATATGAGAGAATGAAAGGCCACCCACCTAATTAGTGGCATGGCTCCACTAATTAGGTGCCTGCACCCTGGAGAAGACTAGGGTGACCAGACGTCCTGATATTTAGTTGTTTGTCCCACGTCCCAACTGATATATAGTTGGGACGCCATCTGTCCTGATATTTTGCACTCCGGCTTTTTTTTTTTTTTTTTTTTTAATTGCTTTGGCGGCGGCCTCCCCCCGTGTCCCATTTTGTTCTTGTCATCTGGTCACCCTAGAGAAGACGCACATGTAAGATGAGGTGGTGGCCTGGGGGGGTGGGGAGGGAGAAATAGGGGATAGGTGGGAGGGGGCAGTGGGGTGAGAAGAGGGGGTGGGGGGAAATTTGGGACGTGCAGGGCTGTGGCGGCCAGAGAAAGAAGCGGCTTTCCCCAGCTTCAGGGCTGTGACAGGGGAGACACCCCTCCTTCCGAGCCCCAGCTGCTGGGCTACTACAGTGGGTGAGAGAGAGCACATCCATCACATTAGAAAGGTGAGACTACTGATATTAAAATATGAGTTGTGTGCTTTTATTTGTAGAACAAAAAACATTAATTATAGCGTTTTTTAATATAGTGCTTTTATCCAAAGTGCTTTACAATAGTTAGCTAATGGTACAAACAACATTTGGAAAGATAATTAAGTGGTCCGCCAAGACCCTCAGCAATTTTCAAGTGGTCCTGGGGGGGGGGGGGGGGGAGGGTTTAGAACCACTGATTTAGATAATGGCATAGAGAGTACATTTAAGGAGTTTGCAGATTATACTAAGATGGGAGAGGTTGCAAGTGCTTTGGAGGATAGGATTAACATTCAAAATGATCTGGACAAACTGGAGAAATGGTCTGAAGTAAATAGAAAGAAATTCAATAAAGGACAAATGCAAAGTACTTCACTTAGGAAGGAACAATCAGTTGCACACATACAAAATGGGAAATGACTGCCTAGGAAGGAGTACTGCAGAAAGGGATCTGGGAGTCATAGTGGATCACAAGCTAAATATGAGTCAGTGTAAAACTGTTGCAAAAAAGTGCAGTTTTATCAACAGAGTGTTTTAAGCAAAACATGAGAAGTAATTATTCCAGTCTGTTCTGCACTGACAAGGCCTCAGCTGGAGTATTGTGTTCAGTTCTTGGTGCTAAATTTCAGTAGAGATGTGGACAAATTGGAAAAAGTCCAGAGAAGAGCAACAAGAATGATTAACAGTCTAGAAAACATGTCGTATGAGGAAAGATTGAAAAAAAATTGTGTTTGTTTAGTCTGGAGAAGAGAGGACTGAGAGGGGACATAATAACAGTTTACAAGTACATAAAAGTTGTTACAAGGAGGAGAGTGAACAATTGTTCTTGTTAAACTCTTAGCATAGGACAAGAAACAATTGGCTTAAATTGCAGTATGGGAGGTTTAGTTGGACATTGTCATTAGGAAAAACTTCCTGTCAGGGTGGTTAAGCATTGGAACAAATTGCCTAAGGAGGTTGTGGAATTTCTATCATTGGAGGTTTTTAGATACAGGTTCAACAAACACCTGTCAGGGATGGTCTAGTTAATATGTAGTTCTGCCTTCAGTGCAGGGGACAGGTCTAGATGACCTACTGATTTATGATTTTGGGGTGGGGGAGATTGGGGAGCATTGTGATTGTCTCCAGGTATAGAAAATGTTCTAAATTACAATTTTAGATACTGTTTTTGTTTAAAAAGAATAAGTGTAGTTGTGTATCTGATGATACTATCTAGTAAGTGAGTGTCTTAACTGGAAGAACTTCCCAATGTAGGGGACTGTTGCAAGGTCGAGACTCACTGGCATGGCACCTCCTGCTGGAGGTCTTGGGAATTAGCTCTTTTGCAGCCTCAGATCACCCTCTGCTGGCTGGTAGCTTGCCTGCCTCAGGCCCTGTGTCCCTTCTGGACCCTGGTACCCTTTACATCAGGGGTCTACCTCAGCAGTACCCTCACACTCTGGGTCTCCCCTCCCAGGAGAACCCCCAACCCTCTAAACCCACCTTGCCTAAGTGGCTACTGCCAGTAGTCATCTAGCCCCTGCTCACTGGGGCAGACTGCAGTCTGTAATGGCCAATCATCATTAGCAAGGGGGTAGGACCAGCTGCCTCTGCCTATTCCCAGGCTGCACCTCTATAGCCCCAGTACCTTTGTAGGCCTTCACCAAGGCCTGCAGCCTGGAGTTTACCAGGCTGGAGCTCCTCAGATCCTCTTGCTCTTCCCCACACTGCTCTGCTTCTGGTACCTTCCTCTCAGGGAGCTAGCCCTTCCCTCTCCAGGGCTAGAGAGAGACTCCTTCCAGTTCCTGGCCTCCAGCCCTCTTATCAGGGCCAGCTGGGCCCTGATTGGGCATGGCCCCAGCTGTGGCTGCTTCCCCAATCAGCCTAGCTTGGCTGCTTTTAACCCCTGTTCTCCAGGAGTAGGGCAGCCGCCCCACTACAGGGACATAGCCACGGTTCCTTTGTGCTCTGCTTATTCCCAGCTGATGGATCAATCCCTTTTCACCAGAGACAGCTGGGCATAAATTAGAGCAGTCTTCAAGTTACTCTAATTTACCCTGGGAACCAGACTGATCTCTGCCTGGCCCCAGATTCGGAGGACTACACTATGAAGATGCCAAAAGTCATATTTGCTCCTCCCCTTCTCACAAGCTGTGCTAAGCATAGCTCAGAATCCTATTATTATTTGTTCTACAATAGTGCCTAGCGAGCTCAACAAATATCAGGGCCCCATCGTGGTAGGCACTATACGTGCATATAGTAAGAGACAGTTCTTACCGTGAACAGCTTATTATCCCTATTTTTAGATGGGGAATTTAGCCACAGAGACATTAAGTGACTTGCACCGGGGTATGCAGAAAATCTCGCAGAGCCAGAAACTGTATCCAGATCTCCTGATTCCGAGTCCAGTGCCTTAAGTGCAAGACCAAACTACTGCAGCTTTTTAAATGAGCACAAGACCACAGCGTCATATTCAGCTTCTTCAGCTGCAAATTGTTTCTTCAGTACCAGTTCTTGCCTTTTGTCCTGTATTATTTGACAAACATCTAGAAAAAATAAAATCCTTTGTAAGATACCTTGCATTTTTAAGTGGCTCTCAGCCATAGGCGCCGACTCCGTGGGCGCTCTGGGGCTTAAGCACCCATAGAAAAAAAATAGTGGGTGCTCAGCACCCTGGAGTCAGAGCTTGAGTGTGGAATGTGATGAGTTCTGGGCTGCTAACAACTTCTGCCCTTGGGGCAGGGAGATTGTTTATAAACAGAGGCAGGGTAATTAAGATAACAAAGGCTTCTCATTAAATTAAATTAAGGACTGTTAGATGATCCTGAAAGCATTCCCAGGCACTCCAGTTAAAAGATAGGAAGCAAAGAGTAGGAATAAATGGCCCATTTTCATAATGGAGAGAAGTAAATAGAAGTGTCCCCGGAGCGGCTTGTACTGGTCTGGGATCAGTGCTGTTCAACATATTCATAAATGATCTGCAAACTGGGGTAACCAGTGAGCTGGCAAAGTCTGCAGATGATACAAAATTATTCAAGATAGTTAAGTCCAAAACAGACTGCAAAGAGTTATAGAGGGATCTCACAAAACTGGGTGACTTGGCAACCAAATGACAGATGAAATTCAATGTTAAATGCAAAGTAATGCACATGGCAAAATATAATCCCAACATACATACAAAATGATGGTGCCTAAATCAAGAAAGAGATCTTGGAGAGATCTTGCCTCTATCAACCTGAACTGTGGAATGCTCAGTCTCCTGCTTCAGAAGATTTAAAAATTATCTCCAGTCATCAATGGGACAGACAACTGAATAATGTAGCTGTCCTTAATGTGCATCAAAACAATACCAGGGAACCTAAATGTAAATAAGATTGCTGGCAGTTTCATCCAGACAGCTACAGTGAGACATGATGTCTTTAAACTGGGACATTAGTGAAGACAGCTTGTAGGTGATTGCAATGATCTTAATATACTGTAATTCATGATAATGTAATTATGTAGTTCATAACAATTGAATCATTATTAAAATAGTAAAGATACTGTATCAATGATCGACACATTCAATAACTAGAATATGAAAGAAATGTATAAATATGCTGAAAATAGCCTTCCCCCAAAACTGGCAGAGTGCCTTCCCTCCAGACACATATACCTCTGCAAAAGCACCCACCGGCAAAACCAAAAGTCAGGGCTTATGCTCTCAGTGCTCTCTTTATTGCTTTTGTAGGCAGGCACAGTAGCAGGCATGGAGGCACCGCTAATTAAGGATGCCCGACACTTTCCATTCTAAGACCCTGTTTACAGTTGTTTGTAACTTCACCAAACTTTAACCATTTGGGCTGATGTTTTCCATTCTGGGCATCTGCCTCTGGCTGAGGTTTGTGAGGTTTTTTTATTTCAGCCAAAATAGTCCAGCGATTTCCAAAAACAAGATTCGGGAAAAATAGTTTGTATTGCCCACATTAAAGGCCAGGTGACCTTTCTTTGAGAAGTTCTAATGCTCCCATTGTTTGAAGCTCAGACTTGAAATCTGGCAAGGGGGTAACCTTTGTATCAGCGATGTGCTTTTTGCTATCCCTGTGAAAATCTGCCAAAATATGGCCAGGTTATAAGCAGTGATGAGTTTCCAAAATCCTAAGAACCGGTTCCCTACCGGGTCCTCGGCAGCACTTCGGCGGCGGCGGCGGGCAGGTCTTCACTCGCTCCAGGTTTTCGGTGGCATTTCGACAGCAGGTATTTCACCCGGAGCGAGTGAAGACCCCTCCCCCCCTACTCCCGCCACCGAAGTGCCGCCGAAGACCCGGTAGGGAACCGCGCGGTGAGTACAAGCCCCACGTGCCTGTCTCCCCCCCAATCCAACCCCAACCCACGTCCCGCCCCCGACTGACCCCCTCAGAACCCGGAACCCATCAACCCCCCCCGCTCCTTGTCCCCTGACCACCCCCCTCCCGAGACCCTCCCACCCTAACTGCCCCCAGGACCCTACCCAACTCGCCCCGCTCCCTGTCCCCTGACTGCCCCAACCCCATCCACCACCACCCCGACAGACCCCCAGAACTCCCACGCCTACCCAACCCCCGCCGTTCCCTGCCCCCCCCCGAGCCTCTTCCCCCTCCAACCGCTCCCTGCCCCTTATCCAACCCCTCCTCCCAGCCCAGCCCCTTTACCATGCTGCTGTGTAAGGATGCCGCGCGGCTGCTGGAGCTCGCAGCCCCACCCCCTTACCATGCTGCTCAAAGTGGCAGGAGCTGCAGAGCTGCCCAGAGCACTGGCGCCGGCAGCGCAGCGCGCTGGGGCTCTGCGAGGGGGGGAGGTGCGGGGGAGGGGCCGGGAGAGCCTCCCCAGCTGGGAGCTCAGGTGGACCGGACAGGATGGTCCCGCGGGCCAGATGTGGCCCGCAGACCGGAGTTTGCTCACCCGTCTGCCCCTTTAGGAACCAGTTCTACCCCGGCTTCTAAATTTAACAACTGGTTCTTGCGAAAAGGTTCCAGCTCACCACTGGTTATAAGTCTTTGAAAAAAATTACAATTGGCACATGCTCAGTAGAGAGTTGCTGGAGTTTTGCAGGCTGCAGCTAAATTCCCCAAAGATTCCATCTGCACTGGGCATGTACCAGCCCAGAGCTGAGCAGGACTTTCCCTACAATTGCAATTCAGGGCTGCTACAGACAGTTCCAGACTAGGGTGGTGCATGCAAATTGAGAGCAAGGAGCGTGTCTCTCCTGTACTCTGTGTCCTTCTTGGTTGGCCCAGACAAGTGCAAAGAGGACAAAAGCCAGACCTGGGAGGAGTAGACTGGGTGAAGGAGCCTTGGATTGGGGTGAAACTGGGGACTGGGAGTTTGGGGAATGAAAGAAGAAAACTGGGAGTGAGAGTTGTGGTGGGGACAGAAACTGGACTGGGAGCCAGGGGTGGAGATGGAGACGGAGACTGGCTGGTCAATGATACGGAGACCAGAAACCAGTGGGACCGAGAGCTGGAGCAGGGGGACAACTGTGACTGGCTGGGCAAGAAGATTGACTAAGAACCTGTGGGGCAGGGATAAGGGGAGACAGATCTGATGAGGAGCTGAAGTGCAGGAGAGGAACCGGGACTACCTGTGCAAGGAGACGGTGACTGGGATGATAAATCTGAGGAGTGGAGACTGGGACTGGCTCAATGAGAACAGGACTGGGACAACGGGCATGGGGTGGAGAAGAGACAGGATTGGGAAAGGGACAGGTTACAGGGGTGGGCCAGAATAGGTCATATTTAGGAGTGGGAAATGGGCAGAAGAGTCTGTGCCCACTTGAGCATACTGCCCTCCAGAGCCTTGAATGGAGCCCAAGATTTCTAATTCTCAACATTCCTGTGCTGAGTGTGCTGTCGGCAAATATCTGTGAAACCCACTGGCAAAATGTTCCATTCTTCTCCATTGCTGATCCTCATAACAACTACTACTGCTATCAGTTGCTCCCTTTTCTCAAGTGGCAGAGGTTTGTGCAGTATGTCTAAAGCTTCCAATCTTGTCAATATGATGTAGCTTGATGGAATTTCTGTTTTTTCATTTAAAAAAAACCCTATGAAATTACACACAAAACTACATTAAAAGAATGTTATTAAGGTGGCAAAGTCAAGCACTCAAGAGTTAGGAAATGGCAGAATTAAGGTTGTCTGTGCAACATGTGCCTTAATGTGGCCCTCTCGTGCACATGCAAATCTTTATTTGGCCCCTTTGATCAGATGCATTATAATACAGTCTTTAATTACATGACCACCCACTATTTAAATAATTATTTTATCAATGGGTGCCCAGGGCAGAGACGTGTTAATTTCTCTAATCAACATTGGTCTCTACTGTATAACAAGTCATATTTATTTCTTCAAAATGACCACCATGTGGAAATTCTGCAGGAACCCTGGATTATGAGTGGATCAATGCATTTTCTCCTACCAGCATTTTTGGCCCTCTTCCTAATTCTCTGATATTGTATCTCTGTTTTGGACAAAATCTGAATAGCTGTTGACAGTTTGGTAGACTGTTTTCATATGCCTGGCTGCCACTGTAGTCCACGAAAGCTTATGCTCTAATAAATTTGTTAGTCTCTAAGGTGCCACAAGTACTCCTGTTCTTTTTGCGGAGACAGACTAACACGGCTGCTACTCTGAAACACATACTTCTGCTTCCTTGAAATTCCACCTCTTCCACATATTTATTGGCATTCACCCTGCAGGGCATGAAACCCTTACAAAACAGGTGGAATTTTATGGCTGCAGGATTGTTTGCCAGCTGCTCCCGCCAGTTATTTGGCTTCCCCTCCCACCCCCACACTCCTCTTCTCCACAATGTGTCTTAGAGGCCTCCCGAAAGGAATAAGGCCAACAACATAACTGGATTGATTAGACACATGTGGGGTATTCATACCACAAAACTAAAATACATCTAGTAGTTATGATTTTGAGAAGTCAGAGGACTTAGATTGCTGCTGCTTGTGCAGGTACAACATACAATCATAATGTAATCCCAAATACTTGCGGCTTACTTATTAAACTATGCTTCCAATCCTGAGTGTTAGGCTGGAAGTGTATTTTCCAAGAGACAAATGGCTGGATGTGTGACATTAAGATTGTTAACTTGTCAAAGGGAAATTGAATCAAAAGGTAGTTTCGTTTTAAGAATACTGCTGGGCTGACTGCCTCTTATTTCTTCCAAAGCCAGAGTCCAAATTCACAGACTGCTGAAGAGCTTAACAATCCTAGTTAAGCTTGCTAAACCCCTCTGATGTTTCCAGCAAATGCTTAGATTTTATCATTAATGTAAGAAAAATTCACATCTCCCTGGACTCAGTCCATCTTATCTCAACAGTAGGCGGTAATTGTAAGAGCCTAGCTGACAAGTAAAAAGAACCTTATTCCTTTCATTAGTATTGAGTCACTTTCCCTGTATCAATCGAAATCAGACAAATATAATGAAGCTCTTTTAGAAGAATAGCAAATTGATAAAAGTAAAAACGACTCCTCTATTTAAAAAAAAAAAAGTGAAATATAACAAAGTGACAACCAACCGCCTGTTCAAAGATTTTCTTCACAAGACTTGAATAGAAGGAGGCTGTTGTGTGGGACATAATTCTCCTTAAGACACTGTCTCTGGTTGAGCACTTCGGTCTGAATACAACACCCTGCAACAACATCTATTAGTTGGAAGTTCCTGAGTACCCTTAACTCTTTCCCTTTGTGTGTATTCACTACAACAGTTTTTCCATTACATGATCATGTACTATTATTACTGCAGAGCTATTTTCTTATTACATCCATACCTTGGACAGAGAATGCAGCAGAGTTGTACAGTGAATTAGTGTGAGGTCCAAAGCATTCACTGCTGAAGTTTTGTGGTGTGTAGTAAATGAGGCAGGAGTCTGCTGGAAGAGAAAAACTGCTCTTGTGCTTCAGTCACTAGAATGACATTTCTGAGACTTGGATTATTTCATTGGCCCCTGTAAGAGACTTCCTGTGTGATTTTGGGCAAGTCACTTATCTTATTGTCTCTGTGCCACACTGGTAAAATGGAGATAATCATATTTCCTGATCTCACAGCGATGTTGCAAGGAAAAAAAAAAACTATTGATGAAATGTTGGTGAAGTGCTGATATACCAGAGTGATGAACACCATAGCAGAGTTTATAATCACTTTATTGTGCGGGGTTAGGATGGTGTGCAGTTAATAAAGCATGGGACCACATAAAGAGATGGCGAAATAAAGAAATATTGAAAAGCTGGTTTTGTAAGTGCCTGAAGCAGAGCCAGAGCAGCACAGCCATATGGCAATATGTGGAGAGCGATAAATGGAAGTGCGATTCCGCTGTAACATAATTCCTGCCACTTCCAAGCTCATTCAAGTCAAAGTATTAAAGTCTGTATCATGATGCAGACACCAAAGGCCCTAAGGGGAAAGAGTTAAGGTTCCATAGGCGGCCTTAACATTCATTTTCTGACTTCCAAGTTCTTGACCACTGTGACATTTTGGGGTCCATCCTGACTAGTAAGGAATTCTGGCACTGCCTGCCCTGTAACCTTTGGGTGCCTTGGTGCTGTGTGACTTTAGGTCAGAACCCTGACACCAGTAGCCAGCCCACAAGTGTAAAGTTTCATGCTGGCTCTCACCAGCCTGATTCCTTTCTGGAGGGTGACACCAACAGCCCTTTCAGTCCAGAGTCTCCCCAAATACATCCTCCCCAGACACTCGGGCTGTTCCCCTCGGGTTCCTCACTCCCAAAGACATGAAACCAGCCCCCCAGGTACCAGCTTACTTTAGCTTATTACACTCCACATGGTTTGCACACCAGAGACTTGCTTAGGATGAAAATAAACAAATAGTTTATTTAATAGAAAACCCACGGATTCAAAGATGAAATAGCAAGGGAAAACAAACATACAAGTTACACTGAAAATAAACAAACATGCAACCTCAGGCTTTACATACCTGGACAGCCTCCTGCTGTGAGAATGTCCCCCAAATCATAGACACCGACTCCATGGGTGATCCAGGGTTGAGACCCCACAGGGAATAAATGGTGGGTGCTGAGCACCCACCGGCAGTCCCCCATCAGCTCCCCCACAATGCCTCCCGCCCGCCGTCAGGCACTGCAGATCAGCACTTCCATACCTCCCCGCGCCTCCACCCTCTGCGAACAACTGTTTCACAGAGTGCAGGAGGCTGGGAGGGAGTGAGGGAGGGGGAGGAGTGAGGACGTGGCATGCTTGGGGGAGGGGGCGGAACTGGGCAGGAAGAGGTGGGGTGGAAAGGGGTGTAGTGGGAGCAGGGCCTGAGACAGAGCCGGGGGTCAAGCACCCCCCAGTACTTTGGAAAGTTGGCGCCTGTGCTCCAAATTCTGGTCCCAACCCTGCTTTTAAAGGGCTTTTTCCTCTTCCTCCTCCCTTCCCTAGTCCATGGTGACTCATGGTTATTCAGTGTGGGGAAACTCATTTCTGGTTTGGTATCTGGGATATTCTTTTCAGTTTTGAGTTGTCTCAGTCTTTCCATTAACTGTAATGGGCCACCAATGTCCTTTCCTGGGTGGGACTATAGCTAGTTCCTTGAAGCCAGTTTTGTGTAAACAACTGGGTTGGGAGACACACCCCCTGCGTGTTTGCTCACTGCCCTCCTATGAGGTGGAGTTAGCGTGACCAGACAGCAAGTGCGAAAAATCGGAACGGGGGTTGGGGGTAATAGGCGCCTATATAAGACACAGCCCCAAATATTGGGACTGTCCCTATAAAATTGGGACATCTGGTCACCCTAGGTGGAGCTGAAGTTACACCACAGTTTAAGAACACAATTTTCTCTCTCTCTCTCTCTCTCTCAATATATAAATATGTAGGTTCATAAGAACAGTCTCTATACATATTTCATAATCAAGTTCAAAACATTACAAGCTTTCATAAAAGGCCTCACTAGATATATTTTAATACTTCAACAACATAGTATGCAATCAGTTGATTTAGCTGCTTTATTCTGGGGCCTTAAACCTTCTGTTCTCCCCTTCCCATGACAGAACTTTTGATGAGGGACATGCAGATTTTTTAAATGTTGATCTAAGCCATATTTACTACCAGCCTCTGTCTAGTGACAGGTGTTTCTCTTAAAGCAATTGTGCTTCCTTTTCACCCCTCTCAAAACAGAAGTGTTGTTTCAATACAATAAGTGGAGCAAACAGCAAAGAAGATAGATCAGTGAAGCCTTTTAAGAACTATTACAGTGGCATAGAAACCACTACAAATGAAGGATATAGTCCCTTTATATTCAACAAAAATAACCAGTCACAAATAAAGAAACTATTACCCAGTTTTACTGAGTTTTTTTAGGAGCAGTGCCAGGAGGCTGCACCATAAAGGTCTGCGTGGCAGAGTGATTATTGTTGGTTATCACAGTGGTAGCTATAGTACAGCCCCATAATCTTATCAGAGCAGCGCACTATAAACTGCTACAGCTGAAAAATCTAAAGGGGCAGGTGGTGTTTCCTGTCATTTAACTCTTTAAACATGAAGAGGCCAAACCAAAATGCTGAGTTTGCCACCATTGTTTTGTGAAACTGGTTGCACACTGGTAATATCCTGAAACCTTACCAATGACACTCACTTTTTAGAAGAGATGGTTTTATTGCTGGCAGCTCACATTGTTGCTTATTTTAAAAGCATCTTCCAAAAGACTTATTTTCATAGATTTCAAAACCCTGCTCTCACTATTGCTGTTCTAACATATAACAAAGCAATGCCTCAGGCACCTGTTAATGAAAATTGTACATTCTGTCTCAGTAAACTAGTGTTTTGGCTATCTGTTCAGTGTATAACCACATCACGCACCAAAATGGATTACTTTTGTTCAGAGCTGTTCCTTTTAGCAGGTATTAAATTGAGCAGTGCTCAGATGGTAAAGATTTAGCAACAGGAGCTCACATTCTTTGTCCTTTTTCCTGATAGTTGGGTATATCTCACACTACATATGGGGTATGTATATTCAATGGCAAAAAACTTTGTTAATGCAGAGTTACATTTGCCCAGTGATAGCTCATACCCTTCCAGAATATCAAGTCCACAAACAGGGCCGGTGCAAGAATGTTTCGCGCCCTAGGCAAAACTTCCACCTTGTGCCCTCCCCAAGCCCTGCAGCAGCTCCCCCCCCCCACCCCCCGCGGTAGCTCCCCACCCCCACCACCGGACCGGGGAGCTGTGTGGCAGCTCCCCACCCCAGCTCACCTCTGCTCCGCCCCCCTCCCCGAGCCCTGCAGCAGCTCCCCCACCCCCACCCTGAGGCACCTCCCCCATGGCAGCTTCCCCCCCCTGCCCAGGGAACCATGCGGCAGCTCCCCACCCCAGCTCACCTCTGCTCCGCCCCCTCCCCGAGCCCTGCGGCAGCTCCCCACCCCCCCTCCGCCCTGAGGCACCTCCCCGGCTCCAGCATTTCTGCCGCCCCAAGCAAAAAACAAAACAAAAACAAAAACGCGATTGCAATCGTCAGCAGCAATTTGGAAAAAAAAAAAAAAGCCTTGATCGGCACTGGCAGTTCAGTGGCAGGTCCCTTCGCTCCTAGAGGGAGTGAGGGACCTGCCACCCCCGAATTGCCGCAGGTGCCGCCCCTCTCCCTTGGCCGCCCCAAGCACCTGCTTGTTAAGCTGGTGCCTGGAGCCGGCCCTGCCCCAGCGGCAGCTCCCCCATCCTGCCCTGAGGTGCCTCCCCTGTGGCAGCTTCCCCCCCCCCCCCCGCCCGGGGAGCCGTGCGGCAGTTCCCTACCCCAGCTCATCTCCGCTCCACCCCGCCCCCCCCCCCCCAAGCCCTGCGGCAGCTCCCCAGCCCCCCCCCGCGGCAGCTTCCCCCTCCCCCCCCCCGTGGCAGCTCCCTCCCCGCCCGGGGAGCCGTGTGGCAGCTCCCTACCCCAGCTCACCTCTGCTCCGCCTCCTCCCCGAGCACACCATCGCTGCTCCACTTCTCCCACTTCCCAGGCTTGCGGCGCCAATCAACTGTTTGGCGCTGCAAGCCTGGGAGGGAAAGAAGCAGAGTGGGGCGGCGTGCTCAGGGGAGGAGGCGGAGCAGAGGTGAGCTGAGGCGGGGAGTTCCCCTGCATGCTGCCCCCCACACACTTGCTGCAGGCAGCCCTCCCTGTGCCCCCTGCCCCAGCTCCCTCCGCCTAAATGCCGACGACGACCGGGGCCGGCCGAAGATTCGGCCGCCGCGGTCGCTGCTGAAGAAAATGCCGCCTCCCAAATGCTAGCGCCCTAGGCTACCCCCTAGGTTGCCTAATAGGTTGTACCAGCCCTGTCCACAAAAATGCAAACTTCTGTAAGGTAAACCAGCCAGCCAGGAACCTTAACTCTGCCCCTCCCCAGAGCTGGCAAGAGCCACTGGGAATTATTTGCAAGCCCTGGCTGGGATGATTTAGTTGGGGTTGGTCCTGCTTTGAGCAGGGGGTTGGACTAGATGACCTCCTGAGGTCCCTTCCACCCCTGATATTCTATGATTCCAATGGCTTTCAGTGGTTTTAAGTGTAGCTGTACTGAATGGTGGAAGTGGGGCAGATTGGTAGAGGTGTGTTTGTGATATGGGGATTAGTCTGAGGAGAGTCAGAGAGCTGTGACTGTGATATGAGGAGCCCTGGGTCTGAGGCCCCCAGAGCCCTGGGTCCGAGTCCCCCGGCCCCATGTGTATTATCAAAGGAAAGAGGTACATGTGTTCCCTGAGGTTCCGGTCTGCATCATTTCAGTACAGAATTGGGCAGGCCGTGTCAGTGGCAGAGCACTGGGGTCTTCTTGCCATGGGTATTGCCAGTGGTGAGCTGGGATATGAGAGCAGTCTGCGGATTTAACAATGGATGGAGAAAGCATAGGCTTAGGTGGTATCCTGTGTGCAAGTGTGAAGGAATTGTTACATTTTACATGTGATAGGGTCTGTTGGGCAAGTAACCTCAGTGTTTGAACATAGGGCAGGTGCAGGTATCATCTGTCCATTACCGTGAGAAGGCAGTGAGTGAGTCTGGGTGTTTCGGGGCATTGCTCAGTGGGCAGAGTTAAAGTTACATCGCCATTTACCTATAACTCTGTATTTCCTGGTTTTCAGACGTTTCAGTTTTGCTGAACTCAATTTTCTAGAAGGGCATGAGCGATCACCAGCCACCTTTACTTGACATTTACAAAGTTTTCTGTCATTTAATTTCCTAGTTTTTTAAACAAGGAGAAATGTTTGTTGGTAGGCTCTAGTGGCCATTTAGGCAGTTGTAATTCTTAGTTAGGTTTGTGTCAATGTGCTCCTGTGGCTAAGTAATATTACCTAGCCACAGAAGTATTTCAACAGACCTAGCTTTCATATAGATTTTTTTTAAATCAGTGGATCTCAAATAACCACACATCATTATTCCCATCTTACAGATGGGAAACTGAGGCACACAGAGGTGATGTCCATAGGTGGTGGACAGCTTGTGCTAGAGACTCAGGTCCCTCTCCCCCAAATCTCTCTCTGCCTTGCCATTTTCTGAGCCAACCCACCACGTGTGCACGTGCCAAGCGAAACCCCGGCCGTTAGCGCCAGCACCAGGAAGGGGGGGAGTGGGGTTTCATGGGGGGGAGGGGCCTGGCTGCATGCAGACATGTGCATCAAGTGACCAGGGCTGTCCTTAGGATTTATGGGGCCCTCCGCAGTATTATTAAACTGGTGCCCCTATGCCCGACTTGCTCTTAGCAACACAAACGTAAGTTTACAGTCTTGGAAAGCTTGCCACGTGCACTTTATTAAAAAGAGTTTAATTATGCTCCTTCACCCCTAAGCCCTGCACAGTGCTGCCTTCACCCCTAACCCCTGCACTTCCCTCCCACCTGCGCCCCCAATCCCAGCCCTGAACTGCCAGCGTGCCCTACCACACCGCCCCCTGCCAAGAATCCCCCACCCCCTTATGCTCAGCAACCCCCATGCCCAGTGACCCCTCACCCAGAGATCTCCATCACAGATCCCTATGCCCAGTGATCTCCAACCCACAGACACCCCCCCCAACTGCCCAGCACCCCATATTCCTGAGGGAATTCAGCACCAAAAAATTACATTCTGTGCACAATATTTTAAAATTCTGCAAATGTCAATAAATAAATGTGGAGGCTCCAACCTGGCAGTGGCAAGCGTAGGCCACTGGCTGCACGGCCGTGGGAGATCACCCTGCAGCCTCCCCCGTCCCATCCTAGGAGAGGGACTTGGCAGTGAGATACCTCTGTGTGCATGTCAAAAGGTCACAGGGACGCATTTTACATGATGGCTGGGATGTCAGCCATGACCCAAAATCCATTTGAATGACAAAAAAGAAATAGCTGATACCAATGGCTGAGTCCAGCCCTCATCCAGGTCCTTGCCTGCCACTGCTCTGGGCCATCAACTCCCAAATAGCCTTTCATTCTCCCTAAAATAGAGCATTTGCCTCTAATGCTGAAAAGTAAAGAGGTGCTTGGGATGTGCAGTTCAATAAGAAAAGGAATTGTAATCAGGCACCAGTCTTTTTTTCTACCCTGATTTACACAGCTGGTTGCCACACAGGGCTCAGTGGGATTGTACTGGGTATAACTCAGCACACAGTTTCAACAATGCTTCAACAGTGGGGCTGGAGCCATAACCAGCCAAGTCTCATTTGAACAGCGAGTCTTGTTTTGGATTATTTAAGGCAACTTTTTAAAGGTCTTTCCCACGGGTGAGGAAGAAGGTGCTGCATTTTTGAAGGGACCTTTAAAATCCCACTCAACTCTGCACTGTTTAGAACTCTCTCCCTCATTCAAAATGCTACCAGCTTGAGAGACAGCCCTGGAGATATTTGGATCCACAAGAAGAAAAATCATGTCCCTTTTCCGTAAATAAAAATTTTCAGCTACTCCAGCCTTGTCAAGCACGAGTCCATCTTCCTCCTCAGCTAAGAGGTCGCTCCCTCCCTTCCATTCTGCAGTCCTGATTGCTGCTTTTCTGCTACAGGTACATCCCCCCCCTCCTTTTCTTGTAGTGTCAGTTTCCTCCTGTTGACACTGGAATATTGTGAGTGGGCAGGAAAAGCAAACGCCACCTTCTTTTATTTTCCTTTAACTTTCCCTCCTCCCCAGCTAAGTTGTGTGTGCGCCTCTCCCTCCTCCCAGCCCCTGATGATCCCTGCTGGGGAAGGGAGGAGAGGAAAAGGTGTGGGTCCAAAGGAGATCCTGGTGTCTGGGCTTAAACTTCAGAGAAGAGGGAGGTGGAGTGAAAAGGAGACTAGGAGAGAGATTGCAGGGAGTTGCCAGCACGGCAGGGCACGTGGGCAGTGGAGGGGAGAGGGGCAGGTACAGTGTGGGGCTGCATGGAACAACTGCTCTCCCCCAGGGCCATCAACCTGCTCCCCAGAAGGCCCTAGCACATTTGCTGCTTGCTCACTGAGCCAGACAAAGAACCGGCCCCCCCCCACACTCTTTTCCCTTCCCAGCCCAGCACCTCCTCCGCCTTCCGCTCCCCGAAGTCCCGTGCCCAGCTCTACCCCCCTGAGCTCGGCTCTCCCCTCCCTTCACAGCCTCTGGGTATCACCCTCTGCTTTGTTCTGTTCGCAGCCTGGCCCAGCTCCTACTGCTCACTCACATCAAACTTTTGCTCCTGGCCCTGTGAGGCCCCGCCCGAGCTGAGGAGTGGTGGGCGGAGGAGAGAGGCCAGGGGCTCAGGGAGAAGCCTGCCAGCCCAGCGCAGGAAAGGGGCCGGACGGAGAGGAGACGACTCCGTGCTGCAGCCAGCGAGGGTGGTGCCCCAAATTTTCGGGTGCCCTAGGTTGCCGCATATGCTGCATATGCCTAGGGATGCCCCTGCAAGTGACGCTGTGATGGTCTCCTCTGACTCTGTGAGCAGTGAGAGTCAAGGACACTGTGAGATGAGTGCAGGGCCGGCTCAGACCCACTTCCCCCACCAAGAATATTTTCACCAGCTGGTAAAGTGATTTGCCTAAGGTCATCCAGCAGTCCAGTGGCAGAGCTAGCAGTAGGGCCAGGCAGTGCTTTTTCCACTAGGCTACATGTTTGACTAAGTGTGAATTTTGTGTGATTTTTTTACATTTCCCTCCCCTGTGTGTGGCACAGTCTGGCTGACAGGTGCCCCTGCCTCAATTCTCCCTCACCTGTCACTTACCTCCATGTCCCCCTTCCCAGTGTCCCACCCCTCACCTCCCCGTCACCTGACCCTTTAACCCCTCTTCCACCCACCCATCCCATTTATCTCTCTCCCCATAATCCCTTTCCTGCACCCCAAGCATCTTTCCCCCTATTCCCACCTACTCTCCATCCCAATTACCATCCTCTCCCACTGAGCATGTGCATGTGTAATTTATTTTCTTTTCAAAAATTAGTTCAGAATGTCTGATTATTCTGCTGTACTCAGATGACATTGCTGCAAACTTAAAAAAAAAATACCGTTGACAGAAGCATATTGGAGCAAGATGCCCCCCCCCCTTTTTATTTCAGATCTCTGTCCTGGGTTGGATTCAAACTCTTAGTGCCTGAACGTGACTCAGATTCGATTACCAGAACATTCCCCCTTAAGCCAATCACGTTCTGTGGTAGAGAGGTAGTTTTCCAGATAGTTAACCTCTCTCTCTGTACATGCTTGGCATAATCCATTTGGCCCACTGCCAAGCATTTCAAAGGGTGAAATGAAGTTAACCAATGGGACACAGTAATACCAGAGTATAAAATATATAGGAATAACAGTAGATCTCATTGGTAGGGGAGTGGCACTATATGTGAAAAAACATGGAGTCAAAGAAAGTAAAAATCTTAAATGAATCAAATGGCACCACAGAATCTCTATGGATAGAAATTCAGTGCTTGAACAATAAGCATATAGCAGTGGGAATATACTACTGACCAGCTGACCAGGATGGTGATAGTGATTATTAAATGCTCAGGGAGATTAGAGAGACTACACAAACAGAAAACCCAATAATAATGGGAGATTTCAACTATCCTCATGTTGATTGAATATATCCCCTCAAGCCGGGACAAACAGATAAAATTTCTAGACACCAGAAATGATTGCTTCTTGGTGCAGCTTGTCCTGGAACCCACAAAGGGAGAGGCAATTCTAGATTTAGTACTAAGTGGAGTATAGGATCTGGTCCAAGAGGTGAATATGGCTGAACCGCTCAGTCAGAGTGACCATAATGTAATTAAAATTAACATCCTTGTAGGAGGACAAATGCCAAAGAAACTCACGACAGTAGCATTTAAATTCAAAAGGGGAACTAGACAAAAATGAGGAAGCTAGTTAAATAGAAATTAACACTACCACGCCAACATCAACTTCCTGGACACCAAGATCAGCTTCAACAATGGAACCCTGCAGACAACTATATATAAGGAACCCCACAGATCACCTCACTTACCTTCGCAGATCCTGTAAACATTCCAAACACACCAAGAAATCTGTTGTCTACAGCTAGGCACTCAGATACCACAGAATATGCTCTGAGGATAAAGTCCAGGATACGTACCTTAACACTGCTTTCATCAAACAAGAACACTTCACTAGAGAAGTAGATCACATCATGGAATGGGCGACTTAAATACCTCAAGAGAATCTGCTTCAATTCAGGGGTGGCAAAACCCTCTGACAGCATACTCCTACTTGTCACCTAATACCCCACATTAATGGTACCCCAGAAGGGTTCCAAACAGTTACAATACTCAATCATTAAACAATCACATCCTGAAAACGAAGCCCCTCTTCTGGCCTGCAAACAACCCCTCCAAGCTCATCATCACAAGCAAGCTCCCCACAGAGCAGGACACATCAACTCAAAGTAGAACCAACCACTGCCATAACACCAGATGCAAAACCTGCAGACACATCTCCACCGCCATGATGATCAGTACTCCCTACAACACACCTTTCAAGATCCATACGCCCTACACGTGTCACACCAACTTTTAACAAGGCTCCAGAGGTGGTCCTGGCAGTTATAAGCCAGTAAACCTAACTTTAAAACTGGTTCGAACTAGTAAAGAAAAAGATTTATCAGACACATAGATAAACACAATGTGTTGGATAAGAGTCAACATGGCTTTTGTAAACGGAAATCATGCCTCACCGATCTATTAAAATTATTTTAAGACAGTCAACAAGTATTGGAACAAGAATAATTCAGTGGATATTGTGTACTTGGACTTCCAGAAAGCCTTTGATGAGGTCTCTCACCAAAGGCTCTTAATCAAAGTAAGTAATCATGGAATAAGAGGGAAGGACTTCTCCTGGATCAGTAACTGATTAAAAGATAGGAAACAAAGGGTAGGAATAAACGGTCAGTTTTCACAATGGAAAGAGGTAAATAGCAGGGTTCCCCAAGAATCTGTACTTTGACCTGTGATATTCAACGTATCCATAAATGATCTGAAAACAAGGGTGAACAGTGAGGTGGCAAAATTTGCAGATGATAAAAAATAACTCAAGATAGTTAAGTCCAAAGCTGACTGTGGAAAAGTTACAAAGGGATCTCACCAAATTGAGTGACTGGGCAATAAAATAGCAGATGAAATTAAGTGTTGATAAATGCAAAGTAATGCACATTGGAAAGAGAATCCCCTCTATACAGATAAAATGTCTAAATTAGCTGTTATCTCTCAAGAAAGAGATCTTGGAGTTGTCATGGATGGTTCTCTGAAAAAATCTGCTCATTGTGTAGCGGCAGTTAAAAAAAGCTAACAATGTTAGCAACCATTAGGAAATGGATAGATAATAAAACAGAAAATATCATAATGCCACTATATAATTCCATTGTACTCCCACACCTTGAATACTGCATGCAGTTCTGGTCATTCCATCTAAAAAAATATATATTAGAATTGGAAAAGGTGCAGTGAAGGGCAATTAAGATGATTATGGGTATGGAACCGTTTCCGTACAAGGAGAGATTCTAAAATGAACAGTCCCAGTCTTTATAAAGCAGATCACTGAGGGGAGTTATGATAGAGGTCTACAAAATCATGAACAGTACGGAGAAAGAATAGGGATGTGTTATTTACCCCTTCACATAACACAAGAACTAGGAGTCCCCCAATGAAATTAATAGAAAGTAGGCTTAAAACAAACAGAAGGAAGTACTTCTTCACACAATGTATGATCAACCTCTGGAACTCATTGCAAGGGGATGTTGTGAAGGCCAAACATGTAATTAGGTGCAAAAAATAATTAGATAAATTCATGGAGGATAGCTCCATCGATGGCTGTTAGCCAAGACGGTCAGGGATGTAACTCCATGCTCCTGATGTCCCTAAACCTTCAATTGCCAGAAGCTGGGACCAGGGGCATCAGAAAAGGGGTCGGGGGACAGGCTGCCATGGCCCCACCACATTTTTCCTGCCTTGGGGGTGAACGATAGGGGGAGGGGTTGGAGAGGAGCGAGTGGTGGGCAGGGCTTTGGGGGGAAGAGGTGGAGCAGGCGTGGGGCCTTGAGGGTAAGAAGTGGAGCGAGGGCAGGAAGAGGCGGAGTGAGGACGGGGCCTCGGGAAGAGGCGGAACGGGAGTGGAAAGAGGTAGAGCAGGGGTCAGGCCTTGGGGGGGAAGAGGTGGGGCCTTCTGGGGAGAGGCCATTGGGCCCCCCCCACTCCTAGGGAGCTTCCTGCACTTCTGGCTGGGACTGCATGACAAGGGTGGATCATTCAAAATGCTCTCTTTTGTTCATTCCCTCCAAAACATCTGGCACAGGTAACTGTCCAAGGCAGGATACTGGGCTAGAAGGACCATTGGTCTGACCAGTATGGCCTTCTTATGTTCTTAAAAGGTGAGGCTCCTAACAGGAGAATTAAAGTATTTGGCTAATAACGTTGTAATTTGATTTCCCCCAAAGTGCTAGTTGGTGGCATACACTCTGTTGGAGTAATTCTCAAGCCTTTGACACTCTAGTGTGATGAGCTCAGCCCTGGTTTGAGCTCTATCCATGATCAAAAGTTCATTGCCAGAACATGTGAACTTTAACAAAAGCTTTTTTTGGGGGGGAGGGGGGGGATTATTCTTTGTGAACCTCTTGTTCGCATAACTCTAAATATGGCTCACTGACCAAACCCTGTGTCCATGTGAGGCACACAAAATTTCAAGGCAATGCAAGTAACCATATGGATTTTAGAGTCAAACTTTAAACAGAAACACTAACTATAGTGGAGTTGCTACTGCACAATAATAATACTACAAAAATAAACTCCATTAAAAAAATAGTTGTAACAATCAGGGATAAGAGGGAAGGTCCTCTCATGGATCAGTAGCTGGAAACAAAGGGTAGGAATAAATGGTCAGTTTTCAGAATGGAGAGAGGTAACTAGTGGTGTCCCCCAGGGATCTGTACTGGGACCAGTGCTGTTCAACATATTCATAAATGATCTAGTAAAAGGGGTAAACAGTGAGGTGGCAAAATTTGCAGATGATACAAAACTACTCAAGATAGTCATGTCCTAAGCTGACTGCGAAGAGTTACAAAGAGATCTCACAAAACTGGGTGACTGGGCAACAAAATGGCAGATGAAATTCAATGTTGATAAATGAAAAGTAATGCACATTGGAAAACATAATCCCAACTATACATATAAAATGATGGGATTTAAATTAGCTGTTACTACTCAAGAAAGAGATCTTGGAGTCATTGTGGATAGTTCTCAGGAAACATCCACTCAATGTGCAGCAGCAGTCAAAAAAGCTAACACAGTGTTGGGAATCATTAGGAAAGGGATAGATAATAAGACAGAAAATATCATATTGCCTCTATATAAATTCATGGTACACCCACATCTTGAATACTGTGTTCCGATGTGATCGCCCCATCTCAAAAAAGATGTATCAGAATTCGAAAAGGTACAGAAAAGGGCAACAAAAAACTGACTAGGGGTATGAAACAGCTTCCATATGAGGAGAGATTAATAAGACTGGGACTTTTCAGCTTGGAAAAGAGATGACTAAAAGGGGAGATATGATAGATGTCTATAAAATCTTGACTGGTGTGGAGAAAGTAAATAAGGAAGTGTTATTTACCCCTTCTCCTAATACAAGAAATAGAGATCGTCAAATAAAATTAATAGGCAGCAGGTTTAAAACAAACAAAAGGAAGTATTTCTTCACACAACGCACAGTCAACCTGTGGAACTCCTTGCCAGAGGATGCAGTGAAGGCAAAGACTATAACAGGGTTCAAAAAAGAAGTAGATAAGGTCATGTAGAGTAGGTCCATGAACGGTTATTAGCCAGGATGGGCAGGGATGGTATCCCTAGCCTCTGTTTGCCAGAAGCTGGGAATGGGCAACAGGGGACGGATAACTTGAAGATTACCTGTTCTGTTCATTCCCTCTGAAGCACCTGGCATTGGTGCTGGAAGACATGATACTGGGCTAGATGGACCATTGGTCTGACCCAGTACAGCTATTCTTATGTTCTTACTATTGTTACGAGGGATAAAAGGGACTGTGCAAAAACAAGAGAATGCTGTGTTCACTAGATCAATGGACTTTATTAATTGCAGGTTTTAGTTTTGAGAAGGACCCAGCAATGTAGCCTGTATAGTTTTAAACGGAACAATCTCATTTCTTTCCTCAGAAAATATGTCCATAATCTCCTAAGGCAAAGATACCATCAGAGAAAATGACAACAAACACAGTAAGTGCACTTGGGTGTAAGTAAACACTGCAGTCAGTAAGTAAAGTAAGAATCCCACCCCACCACTCCCACAAAGTATTGCAAGTTTGGCACGAGAAATATTTCCCCCAGGAAATAAAATACAAGACACCATGGCATACATGACATGTGAGTAATAGAACCTGCTGAATGTATGCCTTGTCTACAGTGCAAAAAAAAAAAAAAAAAAAGGCAAGGGTGGGAGGGAGGAAGATTGTTCCGGGAAAGCTTTTCCCAAACCGGTTTTCAAATCCATGTTCAGTGAATGTCACATTTCCCCAGTGTGTACAGAGCATAATTTAGTTAATTAAAACAAAACATTCAAGACATTGATGCTGGAACTAGGGGTGCTGCCACACCCCCTGGCATGAAGTAGTAACAACAACCCAAATACATGGTTTCTGCCTTCCACAATGTGTGTGGGGGGCGGAGGGGCGGGGAAACAGCCTAAAAGAACAGCATTGGGGGAAAAAGAGGGGGAGAGAGAGAGAAGCCTGAGCCCTGAATGTTCTAAGCAAAAAGCTGCAGAGAGATTTTTTGTGAGGCGCTTAGGGCTAATACTTTGTGTATTATTAAATTAGGGTTAGTACTAATTCCAAGATCTCCTTCAGAAACAATATCACAAGACATTACTTATCTCAAAGGAGTGATACAGCAGTATTTAAATCCCATTCTGACAGAAGCTGTGCAAACAAGCTACTTATATAATGTAACTTACTATGGCCTCAATTCAGCAAACCACTTCAGCATGTGCATAAATGATTTGCTGAATTGTGGTCTCTCTATTAGCACTGATGCTGCATTTAATTGTTTTTAATGTACGATGCTTATGTGCACACATGGTCTTGAGTGTGTAATGTAACAGGATATTAAGCCACACACACACTGAATTTGCACTACCCTCCTTTTCTTGTGAAAAATCTTTTAGATTTAAACTGATCATGCTTACACAGGAGAGATAACAAACCTGATTCTCATTGAAGAACCCTTTAAACTCCTCTGGCAATGCAAATGGTCCTTAAAGTGAGAATAAATTGCATTGACACTCACTTTATGGCCCCTTTACAATCTGATAGCAGCATAAAGGGGCTTTAGTGTAAATGAGAATTTAGGTTAACTGTTATTTATTTATTTTAATGGGAAAAAACATTCAAAGATTTTGCTGTTTAAGTCATGATTTGTTTGAAAGTCTCGAATATACTGAAATCTAGTAGAAGAAAAGCAATGATTCAAATTTTTAAAATGTTTTTAATGTCAGAACTAACTGCTGTCATGATACATATTATAAAGTCTCTATTTGAAGGGGGATATTTAGGCCTTTAATTGTAGGCATTAACACATTTTTGAAAGGATACTTGTTCCCAAGAAAGTGAATTTTCTTAATGATTGTTACCAGCTGGGTTAGTGGAAGTTTTGCCTACTTATCGACAGCAAGATCAGGCTTGTACACCCCAGTCCTACTAATATTTAAATATGTGCCTAACTTTGCTCACGTGAGTAATTCCACTGATATCTTAATGTCAATGAAACTATTCACATGGTAAAGTTATGAACATGCTTACGTGTTTGCAGGGTTCACACAAGCATGATTTCAGTGGGGGCACCAGGGTCAATTGCATGAGTCTAATTGCAGAACTGGGGCCTACACCTGAAAACATGATGCACTTGCTTAACTTTATGCACCTGAATATGCCAATTGAAGTCCATAGAACTACTCACATTCTTAAGTGTGTAAAATCTAAGCATCAGATTATTCATCTGATTATACACTTACATTCAGTTTGATTATGATAAATCATACAAAATGACACAACATTGAACTATAAGTAAGGCTATGATTATGTCATGGGAGGTCACGGAATCCGTGACTTCCACTGACCTCTGTGACATTTTTGCCCCTCAGCTCCCAGCCCCCGCCCTGGTGGGGGAAACCCACGGCCAGATGCGGCAGGGAACCACCCGCAGCTGCCCAGCTGTGGGCAGCAGGGACTCCCCGCAGCTGCCCAGACACAGCGGGTGGGGGGGGGACCCCGTGAAACTGCTCAGCTGCGGCAGGGGGACCCCCTGCAGCCGCCCAGCCTCTGCGGGTTGTGGGGGACCTCCGCAGCTGCCAGCTGCCTAGGGGTGAGGGGATGCAATGTAGTGGTGTGGGACGCAGGACCCCCAGCAGCAGCGGTTGCTGAACCCGCATAACCCTTTTGCCAGGGATATTTTTAGTGAAAGTCAGGGAGAGGTCACGGGCTTCTGTGAATTTTTGTTTATTGCCTGTGACCTGTCCATGACTTTTATTAAAAATATTCATGACAAAAAACTTAGTCTTAATTATAAGCGGCGACAAAAGGCAACTACTGGATGTGGGTTATTTTAGCACATTTTGTACAAGTTGTTCTTATGACAGGATTTTGACAAAACAGATATTTTACTCACAACACATCAAAAGTAGGAGTCAGGAAGTGGGGTTCTTAGGGAAACCAGTCTGGATAAATAAAAACCCACTCAAAAATCAAACCTTTGGGGATTCAATAATAGTTGGGGCTACTTTTTTTTTTTTAATGCTATGAAAAAATGATGAGCCTGTATTCATATGATCTCCTGCCCAATTCTGCAGATTCCAGAAGTCCTGATCTGTCTCTTGCTTACATACTTTTTACACTGGGATAATTCCATTTACTTCAGTAGAACTATTCCTGATTTATACTGGTTTGAGAGGATCCTCTGATATGCATCCACACCTTAAAGTGACCTTGGAAATAAGCAAGTCTCCAGGCTTCAATAAGGTAAATTTTACAAACCAGTTTATTAAATTAAATTAAGTTTTCTGTTTGATGTTAGCTGATAACTTTCAATTTTTCAGATTTCCTGAGCTGTTAATGGATCTTTGAGCAGACTGTCAGTCCTAGTTTGCATTGTCCTACTGGCTACATCTTAAAATAGCGTCTTCCTGTCCACTTTTGAATTAAGGACTAAAGTTTCCATTTAGGTGTGCAGAGAGTCTCTCTACGTAGCTGATATTTTCTGAAAAGACTTACTTTGTCTCAGCACATTTAAAAACAATTCATATTCTCTCTGCTTGATTTGCATTCTTATGTGACATATGCCATTCTACCCACAGATAGTAATGGAAGAACGGTAGTATCAGTTACAGAAGTAGCACCTGCAATTCTACAGGGGAGACAGCATTTGATTACTGACTATTGGGAGAGATTATTTAGAGTGTAAGCTCTCCAAGGCAATGACTATTTCTACATTTGTGTTTGTACACCACCCAGCACAATGGGATCCCAACCCTGATTGGGGCTTTTGGGCACCCCCCATCACAGAAATGAATAAAAATACTATTTAAATCAAACACTGCCATTGTCTCTCTCCCAAATAATTGAGTCCAAAGCAACACAACTGTGGCCATAAGCACATCCCCATTATTGGTGAGTGCACAAGTGGTACAATAAAGACGGGAAAAAATTCAAAATACAGAATGTAAAGTAGGGAGATAAAACAAGTGAAAAGAAGAAGGCAAAAGGGCTTGACGGACAACACACACATTTGAGCCATTCAATAGCTTTGGGGTCAGCAGTATGGAGTCTGGAAAGTCCTTCTGAAAGACCAGTATGAGAGGAGCAGAGAGCTAGCACCAAGCTGTGCAGCGTTTGCACATCAGCTCCCCAAGTAGATACTGTGGGCTCCTTTAAGAGGCCATTTCTGCTCTTAATCTTGTGAGCTACTTTTGTCAGGTGGTCCTGATAGGTAAGTGTATGAGCTTGAGTTACTCCTAGATATACTGGCTTTGGGTCATGCCCCAGTCAGTCAGTCTCTATTCAAGAAGATGATGAGTTCTCATGAAGCGTTTGTGCGATTGAGAGGAAAGCATGATGACACTATCTTTGACACAATGGGTTTAAGTCACCCCTTTTTGCAGTAGCCCGTGATGGCTGCCATATCTTGGGTCTTTTTGAAATCTGACTCTTGAAGCTGGGCAGATGTCAACCACATACTTGCATGGCTTTGAGATTGTTGGAGGCAGACAATTTATAAATATGTTGAAAAAAAGTCGGGGGCAACTGTTCTTCTGGATTCTCCATGTGCTCAATTGATTTCCTTGCATCATCTGGAACAGTCTGTGTTGAGGCGTCATTTCTGTGGCCATAACAATCCATTGAGATGACTTCTTTGACATTTTGACCAACCGGCCAGTATGCCAGATGGCATTATATGCTGCTGTCAAATCAAGAAACACTGGCCCTGTATTTTCCTTCTGTTTAAAACCATTTTCTGTATACAGGTGGTAAGAGCAAGAACTTGGTCACAAATGTTCCTATTAGGTCCGAAACCTGCCTGGTCATCACTCAGAGCCTGCTCTACTGTGGCCATGATTCTTTGCAGAATTAGTTACTCCAGGAGTTTGTGAGCACAGCTCAGAAGTGTTATCAGGTAGCAGATACATGGAAGGGAAAGGTTCTTTCCTGATTTTGGTATAGCTCTCACCCGTGACCCGAGCTTTCCATCATTTATTAGGTATCTTGTTCTCTTGGATGACATGTGACATGAAAATGGACAGCCATTTTATGCTCTTCTTACCAAGAGGGAATAGCATTTCTGGTGAAATCTTGTCAAGGCTACATCCTCCTCCTGCTTTCATATAGCTTTGTGCTCTCTCCACTTCCTCAGTAGAGAAAGGCTGGAAGATGTCTCCCTGACTCCGAGGTGGGGCCAGTCTGTATCTGCGCCATTCCCTCAAAGGACTCATCCCTGTTGGCTTTTGCCATAATTGTTAGCTGTGGCGCAATGCTGTTCAGGAACACTTTACACTGAGTTATAGGAGGTGGTTTCTGTGTGGCTCCAAGCTTCCTTCTGAGTGGCCACACTTTCCTGCTAGACTTTGGCATCTCCATATTTGATGTAACCTTTTCCCAATCTTCCCTGCAATGGACATTGAGGATGTCAATGAAAGTGGTTTGGTACCAGATTCTTCACACTGCTTCAGAAGTTCTGCACATTCTGTCAGGATTCAGGGCCTGCAGCAGAGCCAGCCTCTGGGCAACCTCACAAGTACAGTTGGCCTGTAGTAGACTACCTGATTGGCTATGCCACCTGACTGGTTGGAAGTCAGGAGACCGGATCTTAAGCCCAGCAGCAGCTCAATGGTGACTCAAAGCATTCCTCCATGGCTGCGATAGCACCTGATTTGTTCCAGTCCTGCTCCTGCCTTGGACCCAGTCTTGCCTCATCCCAGGTAACTGTGTTCTAACACTTGGCTCCAATTTCTGACTCTGACACTGATCCTGGGCTCTGGCCTCTGACTTCGGTTCTGACGCTGGGCTCAGACTCCTGGCTCTTGATTCTAGCTGTGACCCTTGGCTCTGGCATGTGACTCAGTTCTGACCCTGGGCTAAAATTTCTGGTAACCAACTTCTGCTCAGACTACTGTGCCTGACTCCTGCTCTGACTATGAGGCACAACTGCCACATTCTACGTTCTCGTCACTGACACATTCCTCATTTAAGCAGGTGATGTAAGTCTTTTGGTAGCCACATGGGATGGATTTAGTGGCTGCTTTGAAGATTGCTTTTGAAAAGTGTGTGTAAGCATGTTCTCCAGATGTATTATGTGGTATGCACACTATAATTAGGCAATGTATCTACTCTGACACCTTTTTCCAGTCTGATCTTCTATAATTCCACCATAATCTAGGGAGAGTGGGTATTATGGGGAAACAGTTACTCTGAGCTGAGTAAGAATGGGGGGGGAAGGGCTGGCAGTGTGGGAATTTTCCGAGAACAACGCAGGAGATTGATAACGGTTGACTCCCTTGGTTGAGGTTACTCAGCTGAGGTCAGAAGAATAGCCCTGCTTCCACCATGCAGAGAAAAAGGTGATGGCAGTTTAGTGTAATGCAAAAGATACAGATCATTTATAGAAGCCCAGTCTATAAGATACAGATCATGGGTCAGATTCTCCCTATTAACGACTCTATTAATATTTTCAAGTAGGTGCCACCTATATGTTTTCAAGTACATGTTTAAAATGCTGCCACCTACAACACGTATATGCTGGCTTAGGGAGAATTGCCTGAGGTGTAGACTATAGATCACTGAAGCAAACAGCTAGTAATTGATTCCAGCAAGTGACAGAGAGGCTGGGGTTTCAATTTACACCCCCACTCTAAAACATCTAAGAATGTAGCTTTTGATATGAGGGTTGGATCGGTGCCATGTGCAGGTTTTTGGAGAAGCTATTAAAGCTAGCAACACATGTTCATTCTTCCAAGTTCTTCATTAGACTGTACATTGGCCAAACCGGACAGTCTCTACACAAAAGAATAAATGGACCCAAATCTGACATCAGGAATCATAACCTTCAAAAACCAGTAGGAGAACACTTCAATCTCTCCGGTCACTCAATAACAGACCTCAAAGTGGCACTTCTTCAACAAAAAAACTTCAAAAACAGACTCCAGTGTAAGCTGCAGAACTGGAATTAATTTGCAAACTGGACACGATCAGATTAGGCCTGAATAAAGACTGGGAGTGGTTGGGTCATTACAAAACCTAAACTTAATTTCCCCAATACTAATTTCTCCCTACTGTTATTCACACCTTCTTGTCAACTGTCTGTAATGAGCCACTCTCTTACCACTTCAAAAGTTATTTTTCCTCCCTTGGTATCCTGCTGTTAATTGATTAATCGCGTTAGACTGACCTCACACTTGGTAAAGCAACCCCCATCCTTTCATGTATTTATACCTGCTCCTGTATTTTTCACTTCATGCATCTGATGAAGAGGGTTCTAGCCCACCAAAGCTTATGCCCAAATAAATTTGTTAGTCTCTAAGGTGCCACAAGGACTCCTCGTTGTTTTTATTGTCTTGTTAGTAACTAGAAGCCTCCATTCTCTAGGGCTGTCATTTTAGTGCCTTTGACAAGCACTGGATTCACAGGGTTCAAAGCATTCAGAAAAATCAAACCAACAGTTAAACAAAAAAGTGCAGTTCTAATAATATGGTGAACGTGCTGGAGTGCATGGGCAATACAGAGACTAAAAGTCCTGCACCACGTCAAGGATGTATACAGAGCCATAAACTAAACTCAGAGAGTTGGATTCCTGAGAGGATAGCAGGAAAGCTATCACATGCAGGATGCAAGGGCCAACAGAAACTGCAATTGACTGGGCATGCAGAGTCTTAGCTGGGGAAGACCAAGAAAAGCTGCTTTAAAGCCAGTCCTAACCTATGGGAAAAAGTTGTAAACACTAAGATTCCTACATCCATCCTCCACTAATGTAATAAACAGTCACCTTCTCCTCCCACTAGCATCAGATGAGAACATCATCCCTTATCTCTGTAGGTTGGATCAAGGAAAGTAAAAGTATTGGGCATTGACTGGTTGCCAGAATTAATGTCTGAATGGGGTAGCCAATGAGACTCGTTGGAGCTAACTGACAACTGGAATTGGAAACCGTCCCTAGGCACTCACATTGGCTGCCAAATCTATGGTGCCATGGCTAGCTCTTAATCAGAAAATTGCATTGTCGGGAATGTTCCTTCTCAGTTAATTAAGATGCAGTTAATAGCAGATTAGAGAGCTAGGGGTCATGACTGCAAAAAAGTTATGATTTTAATATAGTACCTTCCCTAGCCACAGCTTCTCAAAGCTCTGTACAAAGCAACAAGTTAGATATTGATAATACAGGTGACGTACCTGCAAACATGTTAGCCAATGTGTGCTTAGCAATAGCTCACACACCGCTGTAGATATTTGAGCATGTTTTAAAAAGAGGAATGAGGGTCAAAATTCCAGCATTTACCTCTGATGCTTTTCAAAAGATGACAGGATTTTACTCTTTTTATAGGGCACATACCGGAGTTCAGCAGAATTAGCACTTGCCTCATCCAGCAGACACCACCCAGAACTGACTCCATCTCGTACTTGAGCAGAATGAGCTGTGCTAATTAGAATCAGGATTTGCTCCTTTTTTCATATTTGCTGATCCATCACACATTTACCAGCAGTGCGTGAAAGATTTTGCACTCAGCATTAGATTTTCAGAGTTGCATAGGGATTAGCTGTCTTGTCTGATCTCATCTTAGAAATGTAGGCTGGGGAAGGACCTCAAGAGGTCATCTAATCCAGCCCCCTATGCTGAGGCAGGACCAAGTATACCTAGGTCATTCCTGACCAACGTTTATCTAACCTGTTTTTTAAAAACTCCAGTGATGTGACAGGGATTCCACAATCTCCCTTGGAAGCCTATTTCAGTACTTAACTATCCTTACAGTTAGAAAATTTTCCCTAATATATAACCTTAATTTCCCTTGCTACAGATTAAGTCAATTATTTCTTGTCCTACAATCAGTGGACATGGAAAACAATTGATCACCGTGCTCTTTATAACAGTCCTTGACATATTTGAAGACTTATCAGATCTCCCCCTCAGTCTTCTTTTCTCAAAACTAAACATGCCCAGGTTTTTTTTAAACCTTTCCTCAGAGGTCAGGTTTTCTAAACCTTTTCTTAGTATTGTTGCTCTCCTCTGGATTCTCTCCAATTTGGCCACGTCTTTCTTAAAGTATGGCACCCAAAATGAGACACAGTACTCCACTTGAGGTCTCACCAGTGCCTCAGTTACCTCCCATGCCTTACATATGACACTCCTATAACATAACACGGGCCACAGGACTTCCCTGAATTAATTTCTCCTTCAGGTCCAATAGCTGTGGATGAACTAGAGCATATCTTTGAGAAAAATATCCAATCTTGATTTAAAAATTGCCAGTGATGGAGAATCCACCACAACCTCTTGGTAAATTGTTTCAATGGTTAATTACCCTCACTGTTAAAAATGTGCACTTTATTTCTACTCTAAATTTAGCTAGTCTCAACTTCCAGTCACTGGATTGTGTTGTAGATTAATCTGCAGGACTGAAGAGTCCTCTATTATCAAATTTCTGTTCCCCATGTAGGTATTTAGAGACTGTGATCAAGTCACCCTTTAACCTTCTCTTTCATAAACTAAATAGCTTATCGCAAGAGAATCCAGGAACACAAAGGCATGATTTTCAATCCTTTTATCACTCTCATAGCTCTTCTCTGAAACCTCTCTAATTTTTCAACATCCTTCTTGAACTGTTGACACCAGAACTGGACACAGAATTCTAATAGCAGTTGCACTAGTGCCTAAAGCAGAGATAAAAATAACCTCCTTTCTCCTACTTGATATTCCCCCATCTTATACCTACAAGAATTGCCTGGATCCTTTTAGCCAGAGAGTTAAGCTGAAATTGAGCTCCCAGTGCATTATCCACCATGACTCCCAAGTCTTTTTCAGAGTCACTGCTTCCTAGGCTAGAATCCTCCATCCTGAAAGTATGGGCTGCATTGTTTGTCCCTAGATGTCTGACCTTTCATTTGGCCATGAAATGCACACTGTTTGTTTGTGCCCAGTTTACCAAGCAATCCAGTTCGCTCTAGATCAATGACCTATCCTCTTTATTATTTACCACTCCTCCAATATTTGTGTCATCTGCAAACATTATCAGTGATGATTTATGTTTTCTTCCAGGTTACTGTTAAATACATTAAAAAATGTAGGTCCAAGAACCAATTCTTCTGGGATCCCACTAGACAAGCCCACTCAATGATGATTCCTCATTTACAATTACATTTTGATATGTCAGCCAGTTTTTAATCCATTTAATGTGTGCCATGTTGATTTTATATCACTCTAGTTTCTTAAACAAAATGTCATTCAGTACCTAGTCAAATGTCTTACAGAAGCCTAAGTATATTACATCAACATTATTACCTTGATCAACCAAATGTGTAACCTCAAAAAATGATATCAAGTTAGTTTGACAAGATCTTATTTTCTATATGCTCATGTTGATTGATATTGTATTACCCTCCTTTAATTCTTTCAGCAGTGCATCAGCCATTCCATTATTTTGCCCAGGATCCAGGTCAGTCCGACAGGCCTATAATTACACAGGTCATCCGTTTTACCCTTTGCATGCAAATTTACCCCTACAAATATAAGGGGTAGCCACACTCAAACCATATATGACAAATCCTGAAACACACACTGATTTATATTATATATAGCTAGGTGCAGAGACCTACCCCACTTCATGTTTGTAAGTTTGTTCCCTTGTGGTTCCTGCAGCTTTGGGTACAGGAACTACATTTTCCAGGATGCACAAGGGGAAGGGAGGCAGGAGAGGGGAACAGAGGAGAAGGAAAGTTAGAATGTGAGCTCTGTGAAAGAATGAGGGGTATAAGCCTTAACTTGCCAAGATCTGCAAATAGTTCCGAGAAGGGAGGACGACTGCCAAAGTCCAGAGGAGGAGCCAAACTTTGCACAAGCTGCCAAAAAAGAATCAAGGATAGTTATTTTAGAACCAGGGCCACCCCAATATTGATCTCCATAGACAACCTCAGCAAGCAAGAGAGCTAGTAGGTGTTTGTTTTCTTAAAGGGCTAACCCTCTTTTTAAACTGTGCTAAACTTCCTAGAGAGCAGACTCCTGTGAGGGAAGGGGAGAGCACATGAGAGCTTTCCCTGCTCTTCCTAACTGTCTGGGTCCATCTGCAAAAAGAACAGGAGTACTTGTGGCACCTTAGAGACTAACAAATTTATTAGAGCATAAGCTTTCGTGGACTACAGCCCACTTCTTCGGATACATAAATTTGTTAGTCTCTAAGGTGCCACAAGTACTCCTGTTCTTTTTGCGGATACAGACTAACATGGCTGCTACTCTGAAATGGGTCCATCTGGTTAATTGATCCTTGTACAGAGCTTTCACAAAGAAGAGATCAATTCAAAGAGATCCTAGATCACAGAACCCATCACAGATCTGCTTGATCATAGCCCGGACAGTCAGACCAGAGCCCAGAAAGAGGTGACAGTTTGCAGCCCAAAACTAACTCAGAAAGTAGAGCTGGAGGATACCCACCATTCTGTCCAGATCCTAACTCAATAGTTCATATCAGCTTTTCAGCCTAAGAAAGTACTTGCCACTGAAGTCACCAAGCCAGGGAACTGCTTTTGCTAAGAGAGTAGTTATTACATGCTTCTGGCCAAGGACGAGAGGACCTTAATGCATGCAAGGTCCCAACCTCATCACATTAAAAACTCTGAGGTGGGTTTGAAGCTGGTGAGTGGTGACTATTTGGAAGAGTCCAAAGGCTCATTCCCCCAAGTAAATAGGGCATACAGTGTAGGCCATACCCAGGATAACTTCCTGGGAGTTGCCTGCTTTTTTTTTTTTTTTCCTGCACGCTCTGCCACTAGAAGTGAGTGCTGTGATTCACGTGCATTGGGAGCAGGTTTTATGTTCGTTTCAATCTGGGATGAATTCTCATGGTAAAGTTTTGGGGGGTTTGATTTTTTGGTCTGACTACTCATCCCCTCTGCTTCTTTTACCTAGCGTAACCCTTCTGCCAGGTGTTGCCAGCAGCCACAAAAGCTGGGTTCAGTATCTAGGGGTTCCTTCTAAAATTACAAAACAAACCTGGGAAAACTAAAAAAAACCCCCAGAGCACTCTTAATAGGCAATACTTCTCCACTCACAAGCACTGAGTCTGTGTATACAACAAAGACAACTTTTATTATGGGAGAGGGGACACAGCGTTAATTTGGGAAAATGCAGCAATTAACAGTCTGTAAATAATAAGTAAAACACCTACCCCAAAGCATCTTCACAGTGTCCTTCATCTCCGTTTGTCCACTTGCCAGCGTGAATGTCCAAGGAACCTTTAGCACACCATTTTATCCCTTCCCTTCGCTACATCCCACTCACAGTTCATTGTCAGAGGGCAGCAAAGTCCCAATGCATTCAGGCAGGTTCACCTCCAGACCCTGTGGGGAGAGCAGTCCCTGGCCTTACTTCCACTTCTGTGTTTTTTCTTCACCATCTTTCACTGCTGCTGTCAGGGCCAAATGTAGGCAGCTGGAACAGGAGTCAGAGTTGGGAGTCAAGCCAATGGTAAGAGCCACATTTGAAGACCAGGGCAAAGATCAGGAACAGGTCAGAAAACTAGGAACCAGCCACAGAAGCAGGGTTCAGGAGTCAGGCAACAGGGCAGAGTTCAATGTAGCAGCCAGGTAGAGCCCAGTTATGCAGACAACTTCCTGTGCCTCTCTTTGGGTTTAAACATGAAGCCCTGGTGGCCAATCAGAGTTCACAGTGTTCCTTCAGTCAGGCCCCACGAAGCCCGCCCTGATATAACTTCAGGTTTCATGCTCTCCTGCACTGTTGGTTACTAGTGAGTTGCTGGTTGGGTGTGGGACGGTGCAAGTTGACTGGGAACCCTGTGCACTCAGGTTCAAGACCTGCAGAGTAGTGACAGCTACTACAACATGTCTATGCTGGCTCTACTGCCTAGCCTAGTGATTTTGCCCCTAGTAGGGGGACAAAGGCTCTCAATGAAATCTAGTTAGGCAGCTCTTTTATTGCACTTTTATTGACTCCCCAGCAGGGAGCCACATGGGTGAGGGAATCAAATAACAAATAGGACCCTCAAGCAGAGTCCTCACCAACAGGTGGAATGTACCATTCTGCTTCCCTCTCCTCCCTCAGCTGTCAACTCTCTACCCAGTGATGGGAGAGTGAGATACTGGTTAGGGTGACCCCTTCAGTACAGTTCTGCTACCCTTTAGTCACACAATAAGGATAACATTTCATTATCCCTACATCCAAGACTTAGAATCATAGAATTGTAGGATTGGAAGGTACCTCGAGAGGTCATCTAGTCCAGTCCCCTGCACTCAAGGCAAGACTAAGTATTATCTAGACATCCCTGACAGGTGTTTTTCTAACCTGCTCTTAAAAATTTCCAATGATGGAGATTCCACAACCTCCCTAGGCAATTTATTCCAGTGCTTAACCATTCTGACAGTTAGGACATTTTTCCTAATGTCCAACCCTAACTGGCCTTACTGCAATTTAAGCCCATTGCTTCTTGTCCTATCTTGAGAAGTTAACAAGAACAATTTTTAATGTGTTAACCCAAAATGGCCAAAAAGGATCACATTGGCACCATATAATAAATAATATTTATTATTATTAGCGCATGCAAATGAGGTCTGCTCATTAGGTCTCTTCCTCTGGTTCAACAATAGATGGCGAAGAGTACTCCTTCCTTCTAGAGTCCTATTCGCAATCATTTCTCTGACCCTTCCCCCTCAAAGGAAGATCTAGCATTATATATGTGTTTAATCAAGCTAAAAAGTTTGCTATGAACTCAGGAAATTCCATGACCAGGCAATGTTGGATCTAGGACTTCTTGAATTAGCAGGAGAGCTTGATCCTACAATGTGCCACGTGCCCTGCTCAGCATGTTGCAGGATCAGGCACCTACCAGCTAAGAACTAGAGAGGCACACTGGGAGGGAAGGGGCGGGGGGAAAGTCTTGCCCTGGTGCTGTCAATGGGCATTTTGCCACAGACTGCACCTGGACCAACATCTCACCATAGGTTTCTAGCAGGGCTTGTTCTAGTATGTTGTCTGATTTAATGCATTCTTATGCTAAACCTGTGTCACTGCTACTTGCTTGCTGGACACCCAGGTAAGTTCCAGTTACTTGTTTGCATGAGGGTCATCCTGCCCTTACTTCAGACTAATATACACTACCCACAGGTTTTAAAGAAAATCTTTATAGACTAAGAAATGCATCATAGCTCCATTGTTTATATCTTGTCACAATCCAGAGAGGGAACTGTAAGGGGCGGATTTTTTTAAAGAAACAATCTTGGAATTTAATTAAGGAACCTGAATGAATGTTGTTACTATCTGTGGCTCTGCCTGGCTGATTGGAAGTGTGATTTACACAGTCCCCTATTCAATGGACTGTTCAGCTGGTGTGATTAAAAAGGGGATTTTCTATTATTAGTTCAGCAGCAACAGTGGGCTCAGTGCAGGGCAAGGGGGAAGAAAACACAATCTCTGCTCCCAAAAAGCTTAATCAATCATTTAGGGGCAGATCCTCAGCTTTGTAAATGGTCATAGCTCCACTGAAGACATTGGGGCTATGACATTATATATCAGCTGAGAATCTGCTACAGCCTTGTCTACCACAGGAAGAATTAAAAAAATTACTGAACCAGATCCATCTATATCTTGCAATTTTAGGTATTCTGTCAAATGGTGTTCTAGTCTAATTCCTTTATTTAAGTGTTTGTCTTACAAAATTTGGATCAAATTGTACTTTTTAATGTATGCATTTCCTTTCTTATCTTAACCTCTTTGAAGATACATACTATAGATTCATTTTGACATACTAATTGATCCACCAAAGAACTAGGTTAAATTGTAACCATGCATTACATTTCATAGCTGGAAGTGTATCTATGTTCAGACTTCAGTTTTTAATAAAGCATACAGATAAATAAATGAGCATCCATGATAATCATTACAGCATGAAGAGCACCTGCAAGCATTAAAAAATAAATCACTTAAAGAATGAGACAGCTACAGTTTTAGACACCTTCCTAATGATTTCTTGCTAGGGTAAATGACATGGTTCCATTTTTGCATGCAGTGTTTTTGCAGCTGTGTTGGTCCCAGGATATTAGAGAGTCAAGGTGTGTGAGGTGATATATTTTATTGGACCAAATTCTGCTGGTGAGAGAGACAAGCTTTCGAGTTTACACAGAGCTCTCCTTCAGATCTGCCTGAAGAGATCTGTGTAAGCTTTAAAGCTTGTCTCTCTCACCAGCAGAATTTGGTCCAATAAACAATATTATCTTACCCACCTTGTCTCTCTATGGTTCCATTTGACTCTTTAAAGAGGAAAGGAGGGACTGCAGTGTGATGATGGTGAATACATTTTACCTCTCTTTCACTCACAGGTACACTCACTCACTACAGGTACAACAGAGGTTCAGATTTCAATAGGAACTGATGAAGGCAACTAGTAGTGTGAAAGAATGTAATTTGAAACTGTCATCCATTAAGTGAAGAAACGTAGTCTAAGCATGAAAGGGGGGCAGCAATATATGAATTTGCCACGGTGCCAGTTAGATTTTAAAACTGAAATCCAACATATTAGAATCCAACCGGATAATCCCTTTTATTGAGTCCAGGAAGTGTTATCTTACTACTTTAATCCTAGGTTCATTTCAAGTCAACTTTTAACTTAAACAGTATTTCTCACATCACGATACTGCTTATTGTTAACCAACCAATAATTTATTAACTCACCCAGAACCACAATATTTAATCAACAGTTCATCACCTATAGAAGCCTTAGTGACTCCACATGACTTTGCATTTTCCTTTAGGTTTATAACAGAATTGGCTAGACTGGTCTCGGTAGCCAAAGCTTAAATGACTGTGCTCTTAAATGACACAAGAAGAATGATGGCTTTTTATGGATATGCAAAAAAATAGAAAACTTTTCCAAATTTTAGCCAGCTAGGAATTTTTACCAGACAGTTAACAATAAACTCTCTAGGGTCCCCATCCATCCAAAATGTCTACAACTTTATGGGATGTACAAAGCCCCAGAAGATTAGGGATCCAAACATCAACAGACTACTCAGTTCAGCAGAGTGTTTTGTGTATTTTAAATAAACCCCTTGCAATTCTGTAGAAAGAAGATCCTGATCACTATAGATTTTGAGGTTCAAAGGTTGAATCTCTGGGTCATGGACAGCCCCTTTGCTGCATTTCCCTTCCCACGGATATTCTGAGCGATACAAGTATAAAAATACCTCAGCCAGTGATGTGTCCAATAGCTAAATGCTAGCAAACATTTGACCAACTAGATCAGGGGTAGGCAACCTATGGCATGCGTGCCAAAGGCAGCACGCAAGCTGATTTTCAGTGGCACTCACACTGCCCGGGCCCTGGCCACCGGTCCAGGGAGCTCTGCATTTTAATTTAATTTTAAATGAAGCTTCTTAAACATTTTAAAAACCTTATTTACTTTACACACAACAATAGTTTAGTTATATATTATAGTCTTATAGAAAGAGACCTTTTAAAAACGTTAACATGTATTACTGGCACACGAAACCTTAAATTAGAGTGAATAAATGAAGACTCAGCACACCACTTCTGAAAGGTTGCCGACCCCTGAACTAGATCCTAGAAGAACTTCCTCTTCTATTAGAATACCTGAGGTCTCTGATGGCAACCATCTTTCTTGCCCACTGTTCCGACCATGGCCAATCCCAGTGCAAATCCCTTCATTGCCTTCTCCTCACCCACCGAATTAAAATTCAGCTCCTTGTCCTCAGCTGAAAATCCTGACACAACCTGGTTCCCATTTACAACAGCTCCATTCCTGTCTCCTATGGCTCCAATTGAGCTACCCAACTCTACATCCCATCTGTGGTGTTCTCTCCCACACCTTCTTCTCTGATGTCCCCTTCACCTGGGACTTCCTTCCTGACCCAGCGCACCATGCCACCACCTTCTCCTCCGTCAGATTCTTCCTCAAGCTGTGCCTTTCCCAGCTAGCCTACAATTCCTAACGCCTTTCAGGACAGTGCTCACCCTTTTCAGATAGCTACAGAGAAAAAAAAACATCATGGACCTGAAAGACCATGTGCCCAATTCCATTCCTCATTCACATGGCTTTACTGCCCCCTTGCTTTGGTAAATTGTCTACCCATACTCTACACTGCTCTGTGTGTGTGTGTGTGTGTGTGTGTGTGAAGCACCTAGCACATTGTGGGTCCTATAATAGTTAAACCAGGCAGAGTCAGAGACTCTGACCACGGGGCTGAGATAGCTCTGAAAACCTAATTGCAGGCATTCTGTGGCTGCTGCATAGGAAATGCAATTAGCCTTTATGTCCATAGCCCAGAAGGAACCCGTGAAACACATATGAGCCAATAGCTAGTTTACGATAAGAACAGAAGAACGGCCATATTGAGTCAGACCAATAGTCCATCTAGCCCAGTATCCTGTCTTCCGACAATGGCCAATGCCGGATGCTTCAGAGGGAATTAACAGAACAGGTAATCATTAAGTGATCCATCCCCTTTCGCCCATTCCCAGTTTCTGGCAAACAGAATAGATGGATGGATCACTCCTTCAGCAGACTGGGTGTTACAATAAATTCCATAAAAGTTAAGGAATGCAGTGTATGAACTAAATACATTTTGAGACGGGCCAAGTTGTGGGACAGGCTATTTCAGGCTAATTACAATAAGATCTGCTTTAATCAGAGCAAGGAATATAAAAAATTAATGTAGTGTCTAAAGCTTTCAGTCAGCTGTGTGTGTGGTACAGCACAAATGTGTTTAATACAAATAGCATCTTTATCAGATATTGACCATTTTTGTGTATTCTCATCAGATGGCTCTTTAGATTGCGCTAAACTTTCTTGCCTTCATGTCACCAATGCTCTTTTTGAGCTTTGCACTGAGATCAATTCATAGGACTTATCTTTATTGATTTTCTGAGGCCTTTTATCTTGTAAATATTGTTGACTACTCTAAATTAGTTTAAGCTGCATGTTACTCTAGTTGCTGGTCAAGATTCCAAGTATTAATCATAACCTAATTAGTACTTTTGAGTTTTGCTCTGCAGGACTCAGAATGCAGATTGCACCATGTGTGTACGTGATTCATGCAAGCTAAGCCAGCAGAAACCCTGAAAGGCTAAGATAGTTGTGTAACACAGTCCTGCTATTATACAAGTGCAAAATTCTCAGAAGAAATCGAATATGAAAAGTGGAAGTCAGTAACCACCACTAATAATGAAAGACTATTCACACATCTACTGATTTCTTTTGCTTAATACTCTACTAACAAAGAATTAGGAAGCCAGCCCTTCCCCCACCCCCTCACTCTCAGGATGTGTTTGAGTCATAGTCAAGAGCTTCTAGCATTTTTAACTTAGTTTTGTTTTCATAGACATCTCTAGGGCCAGTTCTTTTGGCAAGGGCAAGAGAATGCTTCAGAAAGCAGTACAGCCTCCTCAGGGTAGGTTTTGACTGCTCTAGCTTCAATCAGATATAACATGATCTTTTCCTGCTGTGGCAAATTGCCTCTGAGCACACCATCAGGGCAGATTTATCCAACCATTGTGACAGGTCACTTTTTTCTGCACACTTTTCGATATCATCAACTTCTACTAGCAGCAAGTTATGTGGCAGTATCCACCCTTTTCTCTAGGACGTTACCCTGGATAAGGTTTAGGGCCTGTGCACAAGATGGCAGCCCTATACACCGTTGCCTCTCTGCCCTGCACACTACAAGCTAGGTTGCCAACCCGCCAGGATTGTACTGCAGTCTTCAGGAATTAAAGATTAATCTTTAATTAAAGATTATGTCATGTGATGAAACCTCCAGGAATCGTCCAACCAAAATTGGCAGCCCTACTACAAGCCATGGCGGGGGAAGCTCCTGAAAGCATGGACAGAGCCACAGTAGACGTTTAGGGCCTATGCAAGGACAGTGCTGGCCTACCACAGATCCCAGAGGGGTTTGCCATGTTTTGGGACAACAAACTCCATCCCTTCCTCCCCCCCTCACCCGCCCTAGTGGGATAATGCAGTGGAATCTCCAGGAGGAAATCCTGACTGAGATTTCCTCACAAAACAAGTCCTCTCCCCATGGCTTTTAACACAGGGGGGACAAACTAGGTCTTGGGGTTTGTCTAGAGCAGTGGTTCTCAACCTACTTATTACTGTGGGCCCACACAGTGTTAGCTGGGCTGCAGGCTGAGAACCACAGTGCCCCCCACCTGGCACCCCCCACACACACACACAAACCCCTGTGCTCAGAGCCCTCTGCCCAGAGACCCCTCCACAGAGTGGGGTCAGGAACAGAGAGCTGGGTGTGGGGTGGGGGGAATGGACCTTGACTCCAGACCCTACTGCATGGGGCCCCCCAACCCCTGCCGTGCAGGGCCTGACCCTGGACCCCACTACGCAGGGCCGGATGACAGCCGCTGCCTAGATCTTGACCATGCCGCTCGCGGCTGGGGGCAGCCAGGACCTCACACCCTGCTGGGACCCTGGACCCTGCTACATGGGTCCAGGAGGCAGCCGCGGGGATCTGGGGGGCAGAAAGGACCCCAGTGTGACAGTGTACTCCCTGCAGCAGTAAAGGATGCAGCTTCAGGGGCAGGGCTGGTTGTAGCCAGTTCCTATAGCCCCGGGGCTCAAGGGAAGTTCCAGAGGGAGGAGCTGGATGAAGCTAGCTCCCATCCCCTAATCATCTCCCCAGGGAGGGGGATGTACCACCTTGTAGCAAGGAGGCCACCACAGCTGCTGACTGCCAGGAAGTTGCAGGTCAGCAGGGGGCCGGGCCTGCCCTGGGGTGCACAGAGGTGTGTGTCCCAAAGGTGGAAGTTGGGGTCCTGGGGACCGCTGTGGTGGGAACAGGCCCCAAGGACTCTGTAGCTGGGTGCCAGCCCAACCCGAGTGGAAGGGGGGGGGATTTTGCTGGCCAGTGAGAGGTCTGTCGTAGCTGGTAGCTGTGAGTCCACAGTTGGGGCAGGATCACGTTCCCTTTTGGGGGACACAAGAGTGTCAGACCCAGAGGGGAGCCCAAAGAGGGAAGCCCAGATGGAAGGTCAGGGGGGGCCAGAGAGTCCACCCACCTTTTGGAGGGAGGGGCTTTCCCAGGAGGAGGGTGAAAAGTCTGCATTCAAAATGCCAGCCCCCTCTCCTGTGGATCAGGTTTTAAGGGAAACCTGGGGATCAGGTCTCCAGGATGAGGGGGTCCATCCAGGTGACCCATTGGAAACAGAAAGTGGGGTGCCCAAAGGGGTCCAGAGCACCCCGGGGAAAGAAGTTGTTCTTGCTACACTTGCAAGAGATAAAACTCTCTCTCCAAGGGGGGGGGGGGGGAATCTCTGCATGGGAGGAACTTCACAAGGGAGTGGGGCCCAGCCCAGAGAAACTCCAGAGGGAGGGGCCGAGGGCAAGCATGGTTGTAGTACACCCTTTCCTGGCCAAAGACCCAAGCACATGCCCAAACTAGAAGTCTTCCCCAAAGAGGCAGAAGAATCTGCATCAGAGTGTCTACCAGAGGGCACAGAGAACTGGGAAAATGCAATAGATACTAAACAAGTCAAATTGAGTGAATGAAACCTGTCCACCGTAGATTTGCTGTTAACCTTGTGTCTTTTGCTAATTCACCTAAGGGATAAAATAAAAGAATTCACACTAGTGGTAAACCCTTTAAAGATGTGGGACATACCTAGTTCGTGGAAGAAGCTGTTATACATGCTGGGGATGGTGACAAGACAGCCCCACCAGCATGTTACTTTACAGCTCATACCTGTAAAAAGCAGCAAAAGCATAACAGGTCCATGCTGCTGGGTAGAAGGGGAAACTGAGGCACACAGCCTCATGGCATTGGTGGCTAAATGCCAAGACACCTCCACTTTAACGGATATTGCTGCCTGCATTCTGTTAGCAATACTACATCCCTACCTGTTTGCAAGCATCTGGGGACCAGGAACCCCAAAACGGGCTAGAACCCCTAAGAGTGACATCATATGGTTTCAAGGTACTGAAAAGGAGTGTGACCAAAGACAAACAGAAATTTTACAGGTACTGCCTCCGCCATGGATAGTGTCCAAGTCTCGGGCAGTAAGTTCAGGAGGAGGGTGTGACAGTGTACCCCATAAGGCTTTATGGGGAGGGGGTGCTTATAAATGTATGTATGACATAACTGGAATATGTTTTGTGCTGCCTGTGCCATGTAACATATCTCCGTAAAGGTTACGGTCTACTATATCTATTCATCCTATTTGTACATATATATCATTTTCTACTTGAGGTTAAGAATATGGGCTGCATGCTTGCTTGGTTTCTAAGTAAGCTTTAAGAAGAACAGGAGTACTTGTGGCACCTTAGAGACTAACAAATTTATTAGAGCATAAGCTTTCGTGGACTACAGCCCACTTCTTCGGATGCATATAGTAAAGTAAGCTTTGTGAGGCATTTGGTCAGCTTCTTTAGGAAGGAATTCGCCAGGTTAAGTACCTGATCAGGAAACACTTGGGGAACAATGCATCTTGGAATGCTCCAATCCACATGAGAAGTCTTCCTGGAGACATGCAAGATACCATGTGGACAATGGCGTCGGCCTGTAAAGACTGAGTCATGCAGGGGCATGTGACTTGCCCAGGTGATTCCAGAACTCCATCTTGGAGCTGGACTTTGCATAGGAGGGAGGAGGGGGGTCTCCACCCACAAGAGTCTATTTAAACCCGTGGGAGACCCCTCCATTTTGGTCTTCAGCTGGCTAAAGAAGGAGCCTCTCCACACCCCCCCCCCCCCGGATACTTGAAGGAGACTGAAACAAAGGACAGTAACTACAGGGGGTGTGAGTGATTGCTGGACCCAGGCTAAAAGGAGATTAGCCTGTAAAAGGGAGTGCTCTGGAACTGGTGAGGAAATTATCTGTATTTAGTTTGATTAGACATAGATTTGCGCATTTTATTTTATTTTGCTTGGTGACTTACTTTGTTCTGTCTGTTACTACTTTGAACCACTTAAATCCTACTGTCTGTATTTAATAAAATCACTTTTTATTTAGTAATTTACTCAGAGTATGTATTAATACCTGAGGGAGCAAACAGCTGTGCATATCTCTCTATCAGTGTTATAGAGGGCGAACAATTTATGAGTTTGCCCTGCGTAAGCTTTATGCAGGGTAAAACGGATTTATTTGGGTTTAGACCCCATTGGGAGTTGGGCATCTGAGTGCTAAAGACAAACACACTACTGTGAGCTGTTTTCAGGTAAACTTGCAGCTTTGGGACAAGTGATTCAGACCCTGGGTCTGTCTGGAGCCAGACGGGAGTGGCTGGCTCAGCAAGACAGGGTGCTGGAGTCCTGAGCTGGCAGGGAAAACAGTAGCAGGGGTAGTCTTGGTACATTGGGTGGCAGCTCCCAAGGGGGTTTTTGTGATCCAACCCGTCACACCCAGATTCTGCCGGGCAGAGCCGGGTGACAGCCAGATGCCTGGAGCCAGCCGCGCGGGACCTGCAGCCTGCCCTATGGGGCCAGTGGCAGCCAGAAGCCTGCTGCCTTTAGCACACAGCTGAGCTGGGCCGCAGCTGCCTGCAGGCCATGGTTTGAGAACCACTGGTCTAGAGACTGAGTGGTGAAATACTTCATACGTAAGGCCCTACTTAACTTGCGATATTGTGGAAATTGTGGATTCAGCAATATTAGGCTTCCATCGCAATTTCAACAGCAGGAGCTCTGCTGTGCCCAGGGTTGATAGTGGGAGTCCAGGCTTCCCCGGGGCTGAAAGCAGGAGCCCCCGAGTCAGCCCCATGTTTCTGCTCTCTTCCCCAGGCAGCCAACAGCAGAAAATTGTGGAAAAATAACAGTGCACTTTATTACTACAAATAATATATTCCATTATTACTTTTCGGCAATTTTCCACGGCTTACCTGAAACTCAGCTGCAATTGTTTCACAATCATCTCACAATTCAAGTAAGGCCTTATTCATATGGCATTTGGAAATATTTCTGTCAGCATTTTCAAAGATTGTGTGTCCTCCTTCCCTGCAATGCTGTTTTGAAGCTACTGATGCAAAGGGAGGAGAAATGCACCTGTCCTTGAAGAAGTTTGACAGAAGCATGCAAAGTCTATATTAAGCCCCTACTTCAATAGCAGTCACTGTGTTATTGCAGGGCCCTGCTGGAGAGTGCGAGGGGGGAACCCCATGGAAATGCCTTATGCAAAGGGCTCTTTTGGGGGCTTTGTAAGAGGGATGAGAACTGGGCCCTTGCCCATTCCCTCACAGGTCACTACAGCCTCTTTTGTTCATGCTGATGTTCAGAACTTCTTTTACAAGGAGAAACCGTACAATGAGTAAATCACAGTTAAGATGGCTCAGGTCTCAAACACATTCCTTAGGTGATTAAATGGAAGCTATAATCTGATTGTTGAAGCTTGACCAGACATTTTGCTTGCACTCCAGCCATACTCAAATAACTTGTAATAACTCTCCATTTGAGGTTAACCTCAAAACAGGGCCGGCTCCAGACACCAGCTTCTCAAGCAGGTGCTTGGGGCGGCCGCTTGGGAGAGGGGCGGCAGGTCCAGGTATTCGGCGGCAATTCGGCGGACAGTCCCTCACTCCGGCTCGGAGTGAAGGACCTCCTGCCAAATTGCCGCCGCAGATCGCGATCGCGGCCGCGGCTTTTTTTTTTTTTTTTGGTTTTGGCTGCTTGGGGCGGCCAAAACCCTGGAACCGGCCCTGCTCATAAAAATCTAGTTTGTTTCCATTTTAAAATGTGTTTCTTTTAAAAATAAAGAAAAATCAGTGTCTAGTCCAGAGGTAGGCAACCTATGGCACACAAGCTGATTTGCAGTGGCACTCACACTGCTCGGGTCCTGGCCACCGGGCCGGGGGGCTCTGCATTTTAATTTACGGTAATTTTAAATCAAGCTTCTTAGGCTTGGTCTACACTACCCCCCCTAATTCGAACTAAGGTACGCAACTTCAGCTACGTGAATAACGTAGCTGAAGTTCGAAGTACCTTATTTCGAATTAGTTCAAACTTACCTTGGTCCACACTCGGCAGGCAGGCTCCCCCGTCGACTCCGCGGTACTCCTCTCGGCGAGCTGGAGTACCGCAGTCGACGGCGAGCACTTCCGGGTTCGACTTATCGCGTCCAGACTAGACGCGATAAGTCGAACCCAGAAGTTCGATTTCCAGCCGTCGAACTTGCCGGTAAGTGTAGCCAAGGCCTTGAACATTTTAAAAACCTTATTTACTTTATATACAACAATAGTTTAGTTATATATTATTGATTTATAGAAAGAGACCTTCTAAAAATGTTTAAATGTTTTACTGGCACACAAAACCTTAAATTAGAGTGAATAAATGAAGACTCGGCACATCACTTCTGAAAGGTTGCCGACCCCTGGTCTAGTCAAACCCACAAGACGCTACAGAGTGTGAGCAACAAACGCTGATTCCCCCGTAACCCATCAGTTACGCAAATATCTGTGCTAAAAATCTTGGTACTGATCCATTTTGAAACCCTGTAATACTGAATAGCTCTCACCAATTCTCATTTCTTGCCTGTAGTGGCAGGCAGTTAGTAGCTGAAGGGCACAATCTGTAACAGCACCTGCACAAGACTTCCTGCAAGATTCGATTTCATGCTGCCTATTGGGTACTCTTACACCTACCTATCCCTTTTCATTTATTTAGATTTTTAACTTTCACAGTGACTGACTTGTATAGAAGGCGTCAGGAAAATCTCTCCATGTGCAACTCCTTAGGTTGTCCTGTCCCACATTACAAGCCACAGAATGGGAGTTGAGAGATCCCCACCATCAGCTTCTTGGCAGTGCAGCTCCACAGCACCGAGGAGTATGGCAAAGGCAATACAGCCTCTAGTGCCCCTCTGAGCTTGTAGAAACCAGGGAATAGCCAGGGCATAGTGATGCACTAGCCGTGCCTCCTCCCACCCACAGCATGCCCCGTTTGCCAGGAACATTCCCTGGAAAGTTTATGGCTGCTTTGAGGACCCTTTATGCCATAAGGCAGTGACAAGTATCCTCGAGCCATAGGTCAAATTCAGACAGGTGCAATAGAGCTGCATCTGCTTCTACCAGGTCAGAATTTGGCCCACACTCCATCTGGTACCAGTAATAGAAATCTGCACCTACTTTCTTCAGTGGCCTACACGTCATCCATGTTACTCCTATCATTTAACCTCCTGCACTCATGCCTTCAGCCTTTCTTCATATGCAGTAGAGCTGATAGGGAATTTTCTGACAAAACAGAATTCAGCTGGAAAATGTCAATTTGTCAAACCTGAAATGTTTGGTGGCAACCTCTTGGGTTCAATGAAATTTTACTGAATCCCAGCAATTTTCATTGAATTCAATTTCCATCAGAAACCAGGCTGGTTTCCTGGTGGGCTGCCAAAGAACCAGGCTTCCAGGGTTTGCCGGTCCAACACAACCTTGCCATTGATGTGGAGCTGGGAGCCTGGAAATCCTGGGGGCTTCTGGGAGCCTTCTTTGCTGCAGAGCTGAGTTGCACAACTCCTGAGTGGGCAGCCCAAGGAGCCAGCTTGCCAGGGAGTCTGGAAACCCTGGGTTCCCTGGCCCTGTAGCAGTCCACATGGTGAGGCTTCCTTGGGATCCCTGGCTGCTCTTGGCCGGAATTGATATGGTTCATAAGAAATTTCAAAACATTTGTTTTTGTTCCAGATCGGACCAAAAGCAAATTTCACAATCCTGAAATTTTGCAGAAATCAGAAATCTCAGGTTTTGGCCAGCTCTAATATACAATGTAAGAGAGTGTGTGGGGGCAATGGAGTGAGAGAGCTGTCCTGCAGGAGGCTGCAAGCCTGGAGCAGGCTTGCTAAATGAGCCAACCAGAGAGATGGACCTGGCCCAAGCCATGTTTAATTTGTGCCAGGGCTGAGTCCTGGCACTTCTGGGCCTGCTCTGTCAGTTAATTGGTTGAGCCCCAGCACCTCGTTCATTACAAATTAAGCACTGGGTCCAAGGAAGGAACATTAAGCAGTTGATTCCTTAAAAGAGAGCTGAAGCAGTTCTTGGGGACTGATGCTGAAAAGCTGCAGGGGAAGCCATTTGGACAGGGCAGCTGCAAGCTGATAAGAGAGATTCTGAAGAAACCCTTTTTGCTCACCCAGGCTCTGAGGAAAGAACTATGCTCTGGGCCAGATTTTTTGAGACTGAGTGTTTGGGGAATTTCCCTTTTGAAGTTTGTCTGAGGACTCCTCCCCTGCAGAAAGTAGCCCAGATCGACTGTGTGTTCATGAGACGAACTTTCCTTAAAGCTTCTGGGACTCATTAAAATAAACCACCTCCCAGATCCTTCTGGGAGGGAAGATGGTGGGGACAGGAAGGGAGCAGATAGGTCACCCCCTAATGCACAGTAGCACAGCTTTCTATTGTTATTAGTCTCTTTCCCTCCTTCCTGTACTGGGCCAAATCCTGCTCTCAGTTACATCACTAAGGAACTGGAGTAACTACTGAAGTTCCAGTCATCTGATGTCAATGACAAGTTCAGGCTCAGGGTTATCATTGGTTTGCATAGTGTTTGCATTTGCTTACCTTGGAACTGTCTGGGGCCTGTCTCCAGCCTCACACACTTTATTTCTCCAGGGCTGGAGAAAGTGACTTATGTTTGCAGTGTGGGCTGTGTGATTTCCTCACAGAACGTGTACTTTAGCCACTGCTCAGCTTGGCTTTCTTTGCAAAGAGCCTGATAACGGCTGTGATGGAGACAAACAGAGAGCAGTGGTATCTTTTTTAAAACCTTCAGTAGTAGGGTCATTGGGTCCAGTTCACTACTGCCCTGCACCTTGTGCCCTCATTTACCTCAATAGAAAGAGAGTGCCAAGTCTGCATAAAGGCTGCTGTCCTGCTGTTACATTCACTGTGACTGCTGCAAATGACTACACCACTTGTGGGATAATGGTGAATAAGGCCCTAATATTTTGGCCTTGGCCCATGTCCAAAGGGAATTAGGCACCTAAACCCCAGATTTAGGTGCCTAAATCCCTGTTTTAGGAAGCACAAAACCTCTGCTAGGCTGCCACCTAACTCTATAGGTCCCAAATTCACTGGTTGCCTAACGTTTTGCAGTAAAAGTCACCTAGGCATTTAAGTGAAGCACTTCAATCTCTCCTGCTGAAGCCATTCCACTTTCTGTAAATACTTAAATAGCTACTGGGCCAGCGAGGGACTTTGTCTATAGCCTGTTTGGTGGGGCACTGTAGGCCTGGCTTGACATGAGTAATTGGACATGGGTGAGGACTCATTTCTTGGGAGACAGGATTAGGGAGGTAAATGGTTCCACAGGCTGGAAACAGACTGTCTGTACTAGCTAGGAGAAAGGGGACCACCCAGGGAGCCATTTACAATGGACAAGATAACAGTGGAATGTAAGATGAGGTAACGGTGTAAGTAGTACATGGCCACGTCATGCTGTACAGAGATTGGTTCCCACAAATGCAGGTGGCTTCTGTCTAGCATGCTGGCTTTTGTGGATCCCATTCTTAGGCATCTCTTTCTCTCCATTCATCCCAGGTTTTGTGGGTCCTATCGTTGTTGCAGTGATTGTCTAGGCACCTAACAGCCAGGTGTTGCTACTCCCAAGTTCCTTTGTTGAGCTGGGCCCTAGTCTACACTAGAGAAGAGCACCAGCTTAGCAAAACTGATGTACAAGTGCAGACACTTAAGTCAATCTAACTCTTGCTCATATCAGTTCAGCATAAGTCTAAATCAGTGCAAGTACATCTCCTAAAAGGGGTTTGAAACAGTTTAACTAGACTGATTTTGAAATTAATTTAGTTAAGACAGAGCACTTTTCTAGTATAGACATGGCCATTTTGAGGATATCATTAGAATTCCTGCCTGAGTTTTATCTGGGCAAGGTAATTTTTGCAAGAGGTTAATGTGATGCTGTATGGACTATGGGAGACACTTTATGATATTGTTGATACCAATATTATAAAAGTGCAAGGAATGTGACCAGATATGCCACGTAAGGTATCTGTGAAAGTGTTATGATTTGCCAAATATGATGCTCTTGTTTATATATTTGTATCACCTTTGTATTGTGAGTTATACATATGTATGGTATATCTGTATTTCAAAACTTGTACTGTGTTTCTGGGTGACACCCCCAGGCAGACTGGCATCAGCACGGCCTAGCCTGTTCGATGGCCCATCAAGGGTCATCAGTTGTACAATGAATCCATTGAAAGGAGCCAGGGGATACACCTTATGAGCCAGCAAGCCATGCAGGGACATGCATATGGCAGGAAACCCTAAGGCTTTCCCATGCCATGTGCTGTGAAGCTTATGTTTGGGACACAGGAAGCACAAGCCACATGGCAAAAGGAATATAAAGGGCAGCTGCATCATCTCCATTTTGTCTCAAATCCTGCTTCTTACATCTGGAGAATCTTTCCTGAACAAATGACTGAATGACCCATCCAAGCTGTGGATGTGTTCCAGAAGGACTTTCAAGCCAGCAAACTCACCAATACTGCTAAAAACCTGATATACGGACTCTGAAGTTTCTGTGTGTATCTGAGTGCTTGACCATTTAACAACTCTTTTCTTTTTCTTTCTTTTTTCTTTATAATAAAGTTTTAGTTTTACACCCTAAAGGATTGGCTGGCAGTGTGGTATTTTGGGTAAGATCCAAACTAATATTGACCTGGTAACGTGGCTGACCCTTTGGGGTCAGAAGAACATTTTGGTATAGTGAGCAGAGTTTCAAATAACTTCTCACTGTACTGGACCTAGGGACTAATTGGGAGCCAGAGAACTGGAATGCAATAAAGGGGGCTGTGTGATTTCTTTTTTAGCTTCTTGATAACCAGTGTGGGGGGGATTAGGAGCACAGTTTGTGACTGTTTGGTGAGTCTAACTTCAGTGTTACTCCCAAAACTGGTGGTTATCTGCTCTCCTTTTTGCAGCTGCCCTGACCTTGGCATTTTCAACGAGGACTACCCTAGGCACACCAGGTCACAGTTAATTCACCAGAAAACCTCTTAATAGTCAATGGTGTGTCCTACCACATTTATGACACTGCAAACGGATGCACTGCCATGAGGAACAGACGTTAATGGAATGATAGTGCAGCAGGAAGACACATGAATGTAAAGATAATCCAGGATCAATCCTAGAATTCTGGATCAGTCCTAGACAAGCCACTTTGCAGAGCTGCTATAGCGCCTCTTGGAAGGATACAAGAGCTGTTTGTCACATGTTTCCCCACCCTTCCCACCAGAGCTGAGCAACTGAGCTGCACATTTCCATTTCAAATGTAGATTGATGTTGTAGATGAAAAGAGGAAAGGTACAATGAGGTGCTGCCAAAAGAAAGCAGTATGACAAGCCTTCCCATCTGCAGAACTGCCCTCTGTGGTCCATGTTCTCTGTATCTGGATGAAGGCCCAGCGTACTTTTGGATCGATCCATGTTAAATCATCTGCCATGCTCCGTGTAGAGGTGTTTTATTATTCCACTCTGCTTGTCATGGTATAAACATACAGGACAAAACTAAAAAGCCGTGTAAGGCTGATAAATAATGGATGGGAACTGTAGTTGTCACTACTGATCACCCTTTGGAGTACAGCAGGAAGCCAATAAAGCACTCACTGGAATTTTTTGTCTGCCCTTAATTTGCAGTCCATGAAAATTTTACATTCAAGCAGCTTAATTCCAAAATCAAACCCACTACTGTGCTAATTATGCTTTATGATTGCTGCTATTGCCAGCTGCAATTCCTAAAGTGCAGGGAGTCCAAAAAAGGCAACTTTTTCTGGCAGAACTAATTATTACATTTAAATGCAAGAATGATATGCAAAAAAGGAGCAGCTCATACTTGCTGTTTATTAAACAAGCCTTAAATATGACATATTAGTCACGGTCTGTGCCATTTTATATTTAAACAGTTATTCCTGTTTCATTGTGGAGATGGTATAACACCTTCCTAAAAAGGAGCACTTCCAAGTGGGGAAATGTTATACCTACTATTGTTACCTGTAAGTTGTGACAGCTGAGAATACACTAACTGAACAATCAGAGGGGAAAACTATTTCTCTCTATTTTTCACCTTCTTTACTTTGTGCAAATACTTTGCATCTAGTGTGTTTCCACTGTTTTCCCCATATAGTCAGTCAGCCAATTTCCCGTTGTTTGTGTGGATCTTTGGCCCAGTGACAGGGGATACTTTAAAACAGAACTAGGACAATGCAATTGCAAACTCTCAGACAGTAGCAGGGGACCTCAGGACAAGCTTAGGATCTGGAACTCCTTTAATTTCTTTTTTAAATGAACAAGGTTCTAAGTTGATGGTGATTTGAGACGCTTATAATAGTATCATGATATTTGCCCTGTGAACCAATACATTTCATGTGGGTTGAGGAAAGCAGAAAAATCTTTAAAGGTTTGGTACAGTTTGCACTGGATGAGAATTTCCACAGTCAGCTTACAGTAGGGGGCCAAAGAACAGGCCTTCTAGGAGGTTAAGCATTTGGTTATTGGTTAGATAGTGAGTGTGCTAGCGTGGTTAAGGGCAGGGGACCAGCAGTCAGGTCTCACAGATTCTGTTTCCAGTTTGTCCACTCATTTGCTGAATGACTTTGGGCAAGTCCTTGAACCTCAGTGCCTCAGTTTCCCCATCTGTACAGTAGTCCTGAAAATAACTACAGCACACTGAGTTTGTAAAACACTTTTATCCAAGGTAGATAAAAGGTGCTATGTATGTGAGTGTTATCGTCGGTTACTTCAGAAGATGTTTGTGCTTTTTGATGCAAATTACTGTAATATGGGTCACAGATGAAAGAGAAGAGAGCTATTTTACTGTTATGACAGCACTAGATTCTAAAAGAGAGCACTGCAGGTAAAATGTTTCTAGCCAGATTTCAAAGGAAATTGCACATCCATGCACCAGTGCAGATTGTATATAAAGTGTTGAATTAAGGGAATTATCCTAAAGAAAGATGGCATGGGAGGTAGAGGCACTGATTTTATATTAGCTACTAACATTGCAGATAGAGATGGCTGAAATTTTTCTGATGGAATGTTTTGCCATCAGTAAATGCCATTTCATCGAAACCAAAACTTCCTGAGGGGACATCTCAATTTCAATGACATTTTGTTTTTAAAAAATTGAAAGAAGGGGAAAAAAAAAACAGCATTTCCATAAGAGTGAATTGTTCCATTTCAACATTCTTCAAATGGTAAGTTTTTCACTTCATAATTAACACCCATTGCAACATTTATTTTTAAAAAAATGTTTAATGTCAAAAATCAAAACAAAAAACTTTGAGTTTATCTAAATGTTTTTCATTGACCACAAACAATTATTTTAACTTAATTCATGGGAAATTTTGAATTTTTTTTTCTATTCAGAACAAAAATAAATTTTGAAATCATGGAATTTCCCACAAAACAGAAATTCCAATACCCACACAGTTCTAATCACAGCATTTGAGACTTACTTCCTCATGCATGTCTTGCAGTTGGTACACAGCTTTGTATTTCCACAGCAAAAGGTTAAGAATAAAACAAACCAACAAAATCAGGAAATTCCCAACTGAGATGTCTGCCCAAACCCTAGTCCATATCTCTGCCCCTCCTCCTGCATTCTAAGGAAGGGGTCTTCTCCAATACTAGAGATTGAAATCTGCTCTGATTTTAGTCGAACAGTCTGAAGTTCAGCTCTGGGTTTTGATTCAGGCCTTTTATAAGGCAGAGGCATTCAAATTGGTGCGCAGCCTGGGATGTATGTAACTAGGAAACAGTGATACCTTGGTTTTATATTAATTTCACCTTTATATGTTTTTCAACTCTGCCAATGGCCAGACAGCAGACAGTAAAACCAAAGACACCACTACAAGCTACTATAACCCATTATTAAAATACAAAACTAGAGCGCTCAAAGTTGGAGATCAAAATAGACTACCTAAGCCCCCAATCCTGCAAACAAGCACACAAGTAACTTTATGCATGTGAATAGTCCCACTGAATTTACAGGGACAACAAGTCAACTCACATAGATAAAATTAATCACATGCTTTCCATGACTGATCCCCATCTTTGCTCCAGAAAGAACTCTGCTAACATGGGTCCCTGCCACAGATAAGTGCGTGTGGCCTTTAACAGTTTCTTTTATTGTTTTGTCCTACTGAAACAAGCAATGAAAAAAATGGTGTCAAGTTTGGATAACCCCAACTGTAGCAGGAGGTTGTAGTAGAAAGAGAGCCTGAGGCATGAGGCTTTGTATCAGAGGCGCGGTAAGAGGCCTGAACTAAAGTAATGGTCAAGCCCTGCTAATGTAAAGCAAAATTAGCAAGAGACAGGCCATGAGCAGTAGTCCGGCTCTGCCTGCATGCAGGCTCACAGAATCTGGCAAAAACAGAGCTGATATTGCAAAAACACACACATTCCTGAGAGTGCTGGGCACAGGACACTCACGTATTCCAAAAGGGTGGTACCAGAACACCCGATACCAAGTATGGTACGAACACACTCCCTGAAGGTGATACAAGGACACACTGACCCCCTCTTAGAGATAAGGTCAGGATGACAGTATGATGGATAGAGGTGTTTTGATTGAACCAACATGTACAAGGTAAAGGGTGGTAACAAACCACATCAGAGGGGCAGTAACCAGCTACGTCAGAGGGGCAATACTTAACTTGTTTGTATTGGGATATGAAAAGGAGCTTCAGAGGGAGTGTCTTTGTCCAGCCCAGGGGGGAATGGAAAATCCTGCCATTCATAGAATCATAGAATATCAGGGTTGGAAGGGACCTCAGGAGGTCAGGACGCATTCACTGAGCTGCGTCCATTGTCGGGGCATACATGTGCTAGCGTAACCGTAGACATTGATCTGGGAAGCTAGGCCCATGCTTCACAGGCAATAAACCTAGCTGGGTGCCTTCGCTACCAGGGGCGGCTCTATGTATTTTGCCACCCCAAGCACGGCAGTCAGGTACCCGCCGCCGAATTGCCGCCAAAGCCACGGGGCTGGCGGACCTCCTGCAGGCGTGCTGCCCCAGGCATGCGCTTGGTGCGCTGGTGCCTGGAGCCATCCCTGTTCGCTACTAAACCAAGTCTTGTGGTCTTATTGGGCAGCTCGATCAGAGCCTGCTGTATGGGCTAACTGGCCTGAGCCAGTGGCTGCACGCAGAGAGCACACACACACAGCCAACATCTCACAACAATGGTCACACAGGCACATGTTCTAGTAGTATGGGCTAGTACAGTGGTTTTCAAGTTTTTTTCGTTTGCGAACCCCTAAAAAATTTCAAATAGAAGTGCAGACCACTTTGGAAATCTTAGACACAGTCTGTGGACCCTCAGGGTTCCACAGACGGCAGGCTGAAAACCACTGGACTAGTACTAATGGAGAAGCATAGCAAAAATTGCTAAATAGTTTTGTATTTTAAAAGCAACTTAAAGCGGAGTTAGGATTTTTAGTCTTTTTGCTCTTTTCTGCAGACTCTTCTGAATTGCAGAACTTCATTGCGAATGTGACTGCCTGCACACAACAGAGGGAAGGAAACCACAGAAAAGGAAGTTTTGACATATAACTATGTGAAATTAAGAACTGCAGCCATTTCTGTTCATTTATAGGAAAGAATTGTAAGCGCTGCTACTGCAAAGGAAGCATGCAAAACTGAACCAACAAAACCCTTTCCAAAACTGCTTACTCATTGCTGCTTTTATAAATCTACGTGGAACCACCGCTTGTGAAACGTCTGCTTGCCTTGATTATGCTGGGCACAAAATATCAAGTCACCAGATCTGTATAGATCACAAGTTACACCCATTCAAATAACATAACCCACCTAGAGGGCAGGTAAGAAAGGCAAGAGCACCTCCCAGTGGTCTCTGGTACTAGCAATGTTCCACCACAATCAATAACCGCACTTGGGTCTAGATTCCCTATTGTGATCAGTGGATCACTGGGGTGCAAATTAGAAACTCCACCTGCCATCTCCTCTATGTATTAACTAGGAGGGAGATTTTCAAATGTACAAGTTCTCACCGACTTTCTAGCCAATAGGAGTTAGGTGCATAATTACCATCTGGGCCTTTGAAAATCTCCCTTTACAACTTTTGGGTCATTAAAATGTTCGAGGGTGTATATAACTGAGGGCAGAATTTGGCTCTTAACTCTAAGCACTTCTATGTTGTTGGGTCTGCCTACACAGCAGCTGAGAGTTGTAATTCCCAGCACAGGGAGACATACACGCGCTAGTTCTGCTCGAGCCAGCACCTAAAATAGCAGTATAGCCGTGGCAACATGGGCAACCCAAGTACATACCCAGGGGAGCGGAGGGGGGAATTGTACTAGCAGTTCACCCGTGCTGCGGCAGCCACCCTGTTATACTAGCTTGAGCAGAGCTACTATGCCTACCTCTACCTGAGCTGGGAATTATACCTCCTGACGGCCGTATTTGATGCAGTATTCCTTGCACTTTGTGTGCACCAGACATATTAGCCCATCAGCTGATTTACAAATAGAAATAAATATTTATTTTGTGTTTTAAATGTCAGTGACAATATACCTTATCAGCTGAACTGCCAAAAGAAACACGCATTTGGTGCAATAAACATGGGGAAGGATTAAAAGTGAAGGGTGTGTTTCTGAGGTTGGTTAGACTGATTCTACATTGGGGCAATTCAAGTGACATAAGTGGAGTTACTCCTGAATTACACCGGTGTAAGTGAAGTCAGACTCAGGGTGGGGAATAGGCTAAATCTTTTTCAGGCTTCGATAACCAAAGATTTAATGAATGAGTCATTAGTTCACCAAATGGAAATAAAATGCACTGTCAATAATCAGTTGGGTGTGCCTGAAATCTTACAACTTGTTAAATCCAAACACAAAAGGTATGTAGGGAGGAGACTAATAGCTGTGAGGATGGCGATGAACGACCAAGCTTTTCACTTCTAGGTGACTAGTTCAGTCCCAGTCAGCACTACGAACCCAGTCAGCTGAAGGCTGTTACTGTCTAGTCCAGCGGTTGGCAACCTCTGGCACACGGCTCGCCAGGGTAAGCACCCTGACGGGCCGGGCCAGTTTGTTTACCATCCGCGTCCGCAGGTTTGGCCGATCGCGGCTCCCACTGGCCGTGGTTCGCCGCTTCACGCCAATGGGGGCGGCAGGAAGCCGCGGCCAGCACATCCCTCAGCCCGGGCCGCTTCCTGCAGTCCCCATTGGCCTGGAGCGGCCGAACCTGTGGACGCGGCAGGTAAACAAACTGGCCCGGCCCGCCAGGGTGCTTATCCTGGTGAGCTGCGTGCCAGAGGTTGCCGACCGCTGATCTAGTCAGTGACTAAAATGAATGGGGGCTTGACTCTTATTTCTAGATGACAAGTGTGCACATGAGAAATAATATGAGCACAAATGGCATTGACTGCTAATCTCAGCAGTGAATATTGAACTAGTCGCCTCTAGAGGCAGTCCTGCGAGAAGAGAGATGAGGCATGATGGGAGGACAGTGCAGGGAAACTTGCCTGGCCAAAGAATTAGGCTGTGGATTCAGCACCTTTCAAAAGACCGGTTTTTCATTTTTCGTTTCATAAACCCCAGACATCATGTGATGCTCTAGAAAGTTCACCTAACAGTGACAAATCTAATGGCTAACTAACATGCCAACTGAATCACTGTAATATTTATTGCATAGCAGCCACTGCAAACTTCTCTAGGGCACTTATTCTAGCGAGCGCTACCTCTGTTACCTTTCACTACAACTCATATGCCACCTAGTGGCCTCTCAGCAAATTACTGTATGACTTGAGTGCCTTTTTGACACACTTCCTCCTGTCATTGTTAGTTTCCCAATCCTGCCTTCCAAGAACAGCCATCACATGGTATCATCAAGGCATAGTGCTGTTGCCACACCAGGCATCAGCTGACGGTGAAACAAGTCCTCAGGCGAGGTTCCTTGCCTTGGATTCTTCACAGCTACACCTACTTCCCTTTAGAATGCCTACAGAGGAATGTTCTATGTCTTTCGACTTCAAACACACACAACCTCCCACATCCCTACTACCCCTCTGCTCACATACACACTTCAATTTGCCAGATCTCCCTTCATTTTCTCTTCCCACCTGGGACTCTGCACTTTCGGCACATTGCCCCCATTCCTGAAATAGCCTCTCTCTTCCTAGACAACACACACTCTACAACCTGGCTTTCAAATCCTCTCTCAAACCTGATCAGAAAATGCAGGGGATCCACCGAGTTTTTCAACTGTTCATTGAAAAACCCCAACCTGAAATTTTTTAGCCAAAACCCAGAAATTTTTTAGCTCTTTAGAAACCAGATAGCAGAAGCAATCATAGTCAAATCACAGTCACAGGGCAAGGCTTGAGTAGGAGCTGAACCGTGTGATCCAAGGAGTTTCCCTGGATACTTATAACAAATGCAGGGGCTGGAGCATTGATTGGTGGAGATGTGGGGGTGAAGGGGTAAAGAGAGACAAGGAGCAGAAACAGGCAGGACACAGAGAAAGAGCAAAGAAGCCCCCCCCACACAGCTAGAGAAGCCTTGGTAGCTTGACCCTAAGGAAAAAAGCTAAGAAGAGAGCTTTGGGGCTGAGTAAGCTCGGAGCTGTGAGCAAAGAAGCTGTCCCATGTTGTTTGATTCCTCCTGTGTTCAGAGAAACAGGACTTGGTACGCTGCTTGTGAGCGAACAGAATTCCTCCTCCTAACAAAAACAGTCGGCCAGATCCCCAAATATTAGCTAATCGCTCGGGTCAAAAAGGAGTAACGCATTATGTGCCTTTTTAATTAGCTACAGTGACTTTAATTAGATCAGAATAACAAGGATAAAAATAAACTAAAAACAAAATGAACTGAGGTAGAGGTGTGAACGGGTCCCTTATATAAGCTGCAGTCTGCCCACCCCCTCCCTAGGTTCAGTCTCCCCCAGCTCCAGCTCTAGCTCTCCCTGCCACCCCCTGACTAGTATTGTTAACTTCTCCTGCCCAGAAGTTCCAGTTCTGAAAGGTGCAGTAACCACATACAGCCACCAAATGCCTTAAGATTCCACATGCCCCAGACTAAAAACTTTGTGGCCCAGGGACCTTTTGTAAGATGCCAACTGTTCCTATGGCAGTGGATATGAAACTGTAACACAAGTCCATCTTTCCCCACAAGAGGCTCACTACGCTGTTAAGCCACACAGGGCCTTTCTGACATTCTCTATACACTCATAGTATGGTACCACGTCTCCAGCACTGGGGTGTTCTTTCTCCTCTTTCCCTTTGTATTTTGTTGGGTTTCTTTTGGATTCATACCTGTTCAGTATACAAGCTTTGGATGAGAGTGAACACCCTTGTATAGGATACCACCACTGCTCAAACAGAGGAAAACAATTTCTCAGTCTAGTTTCTGGGCAGGCACAGGGATGAGTATAAAATGAGCTGGTTATAGTAAAAAAAGAACCACTGCCCAATACCAAACGGAAACTGAACTGCTTGACTTTTGTGACACAGGGAGAACGTACTGCTATAGAGACTAACAGCTATGCCCAAGGGGAACATTTTTCATTCAAGTGTCAATAGAAAAGGTATTCTGATTTTATTACAGCCTCTTCAGTGAAATTGAAATCTCGCCACAACGGTAAAGCTAGAAGGAGAAACTCACTTCTGGGTGGATGTAAGAACTGATTTGGGTTCTTACAACTGATTGGGGGGATAGCTCAGTGGTTTGAGCATTGGCCTGCTAAATCCAGGGTTATGAGTTCAATCCTTGATGGAGCCATTTAGGAATCTAGGGCAAAAATCCATCTGGGGATTAGTCCTGCTTTGAGCAGGGGGTTGGACTAGATGACCTCCTGAGGTCCCTTCCAACTCTGATATTCTATTTCTTCCTGACTCTTGCCCTTCTATTATGAAAGGAGACCACACACTCTGTTCTGATTTTTCTCTGGCCCCAGCAGAAGCCACAAGTACCTGCAGGCGAATTCCATTTTCAGCTAAGTGAGGGGGCTTGCAAGTGCGATTTATAGACACACACTTGCCCCCTGCTGCTAGGAATGCAGCACTACTACTGCAACCCATGGAGGAGCAGGAATTGCTGCCATACTGTTTGTCTGTGTAAAGCTTTGTGTTTTCAATGGGTGGGAGCGGTAGGTGGCCCTAGGCCTGGGGAAGCTAAGGCGGTAAGTTGTTTTTAGTGGAAATACATACACCCCCTTCTGTTGATGCTTTCCCCCCATAGTTGCCCCCCATCCATGTGTGTAAGGGACAATAGATTACAACCAGGGACCCACAAAGCTAGTCTCCAGCCTCTGGGCCAGTCAGGTTAGATTAGAACTGTGTTCTGCTTAGCCCTCGGCTCAGACAGGATTCAGGGAGGAACAAAACCCCAAAGGGTGATTGGCTGTAGTACCTGAACTGTCCTAAATCACCATAGTTTTCTTTTGATGGGGGTTTTAAATATTAACAATGCCCTACTTTGATATATAACAGACTCTTGATTTTTCCTGCTCCTCCTCTCCTGGCTGACTATAAGGGTATGTCTACCCTGCATCTGGGAGCAAGCCTCCCAGCCCGGCTCCACAGACTTGTGTTGGCACGGCTCGCCCTAGCACAGTAAAAGTAGCTGTGCTTTGACATTGCGATTCAGGCTGGAGCTCAGGTGCTGAAGCCCGCCCACCAAGCTTCAGAGCCCAAGCCGCATGGCCTACACTGCTATTTCTACCATGCTAGCAAGAGTCTGTGACCCCAAGCTGGGATGCTCACTCCCAGATGCAGTGTAGATATACTCTCAAGGAGCCTGACCCATCCACACTACAGCTGTGGCGTGGTGAGGAGCCTTTGGTTCTGGAGTAAGAGGAGCTGTGGCCTGTCTCCTCTGTGGTCAGGAGATTCTGAGTGGCTAGGGCGCAGAGTATTGTGATAAGGGTACTGTGGATTTCTTACAATATGAAGAGGAATCCTTTGTGAAAGCCTTTTTCAAATACTTCCACTAGTCTTTGTACCGTAATGGTACTAAGAAGGTGTATTTGGTTGCCAGTGAGTGACATTTCCCAAATGCTAGGTACTGTACATATGTCTAAGGGTAACACAAAGACCAAGATGAAAAAGCCTCCAGGCTCCATTCTTCTGGAAGATGGCAGTGCAGTAAGCCGATGCATGGATTTCTGAGAATCAACTGCTGTTCCTGAGCACTTCCACTGGGTAATCAACAGAAGTTGCAAGGAAAGAGGTAAGTCAGGAGTGCCTAGAGCACTTCTCAGGCAAGTAAAATGGCAAATGAACAGCCTTGACATTGTGCATGAACAGCCTTGACGACATTGTGCATTCTCCAGGCCAGCGTTCAGGTGGGTAGGTCGAGGTGAAGTACAGCCTGTGCCAAAGAGAGGTCTGAGGACTAGGAGGAGCACTGTGGGTGTCTCACTAATAAAGAACATGCATAGGGAGAGTGGCACAAGCTTCCAACAGCTTTATTTATGGAATTGAATGACAGCATTACCAGGGGGGAATAGTAGATGCAAGATTTGAATTACCTAAGCTGAAGACAGCAAAGGACAGCATATAGTTGAGGGAAATGACAATTTCCTTTCTCCGTGTTGTAGCCTTCTTCTCACTTTCTGAAGTGGGTATCCCTCCTATCCAGGACTGTGTCCCACAGTGAAAATCAGGAAAGGTCCTGGAGGTGCAGGATTGGATTTGAGAATGTTCCATGTGCCACCAATGAAAATGGGATAAGGACTGAAAAATTATACAACACACACACACACAAAGACGTTGGCTAGATACAATGGCATAAAAAAACCCCATTCCTTTCAGTGCACTCCCTATGGTGTATTTGTAAATTGCAGTCATGCTGGCTGTAGCAAGGGTCTCTGATACTCAGTGTATACTCATCTCAGTAGAGAGAGGTTTGAAAGAAATTATGATCTGGATAATATGAAAGGGCAGGCAAGGGCTGCGAGCTCTGCAGACTCACTCTTTGGGAATCACTTTATCAGCCAGAGGGGACCCTGTTAAGATGCAGTGATAGAAGATTTAAAGCGTGAAGGTCTCAACACAGCAACCGTGAGGCTGGGAGGTTAGAGTGTTGGCTGAAACTCATAATTCTGTTAGAGATCTGGAGAAACCTCGGGGGAGATAATTTTCAGGAACTGCATGGTGGCATGGCTGTATCCCATCCTTTTCTACCATAACCATACACAGATTTTGAGCTATGCAAACAAAACAAAAAAAGTTGACCCCAGCAGCAGGAGCAGCACTTGTTGTCTTGGCCGACTGCCACCAGCACTAGACCCATCCTGGGGCTCAGTTCCTGCTGTGTTGTTTGGGTGACATGTCTGATGAAAATAAGTGAGCGCCTGCCCAGTGAACACCTGTGTATTTATACCCAGGTTAAACAGAGTTAAAACCCAAGTGAACATGATGGTGATGTTTCACCCTGACCCTTGGAAAGGAAAAAGCAGTAAAAGCAGGGTGTCAGGGTAGTCATACAAGCAAAACGTCCTATTTTTGTACATGTACGGCATTTTGGCTCCTTTAGCTGGGCAATCACCTCTTGGATGATCTTTCACAAACACGGGAAGCCAAGATTCCAGTTGGATCATTTAAGATAATTCACTGCAGGAAGTCCTGGAAACTGATATCCTTTGTTTAATCACAAAAGAGGTACAAAAGAGCTAGCAGGGTGAGCTTTACTTCTGAGGTGCTTTCAACCTGCTCACCTATAAAGGTGCAAATTTATTTCTATCTCCATGGCTCATTCAGCCCTTGGCCTCTTTGCTGAAATTGTCAACAAAGCATGCAGATAGTGGGAGTAGTTTCTGTGACATGGACACATGTCCACTAGGAACTGGACTGGCACCACCAGCTTAGGCCAAACAGTTGGGAGCAACTTTCAGTCACTACCAACCAGATTCAAAGCAGTAGCAGAGACATGTAGAGCTCCATAGTTCATCATCATATAATCACACATCCTCCCCAAATGCACACACACAGCTACTTCAGGTCAAGCCCCCCAATGGGAGTTTACCAAAAAAACCAAAACATCAACAACAACCATAAATCACATAACAGATCCCAACAGAAAGCACCAAGACCTATTGCCATCACATTCTCAGACTGAATTACTGCACTGCTAATATTCCAAAAAATGGTTAATCAACTTCCTGCACAGAATTCCTGGTGATAAAAATCAGTGATGTTTCCCAAAGAGATATTGGAAATAGCCCAGTGCTGAATTAAGGAATAAGCCTGTGGCATCGGTAACTCCCTTCTGTCACAACCTGCTAGGACGGTGTAGCATATTGTGGGCGATGTCTTTAAAATTGTATATTCAAGAGCATTGGAGTGTCTCCCACTGGTTCAAGGCTTCAAATGCAAGGACACATACAGGAAGAGCTCGATCCAGCTGACCCACAATCCACATGCTGTTTACATCTTTAAACTACAGCTCTTTATTAAACTATATTCAGCTGTGTCCTTAGTGAGTTCCAGAGCTCTGGTGACTGCGGCACATGCACGGACAGCAGCTCCAGCTGTTCAACAGAACACTGCAGCCATATTCCAGTATTTAGTCTGTGACAGCTGTTCTCTTATCCATGGTTCTTTTTCATATCCACCAGTTCAATATAGCATACATATATTTCCTGGCTGACAGCCTGTCCTGCTGAGTATAAGGCCATTCACATCCCTGTTTTTAAGTCACTTGCACACCAAGTAAATTAAGAATAAAATGGTCAACATGTCTTTGTGGAGTGAAAGATGGAAATAGTTGCCCACTCTCAAGCCGTGAAACAGTTCATTCCGTCAGCTTCCTGCTACCAAAGAGAGACCTGGTGAGATTTATTAACGGTTAGAGGTTTATTGTTGGGTCAAGGGAAGTGATTTAGAAAGGCAAAAAACAGACACTCTGCAGTGTATTCCTTTTATCCGAGAGTGTTCTGGGGAATTGTAGTCATTGACAGTACACATGTTACAGGAAACATTTATTAACTACATCCAAGGGTAGCGGGAGCCAGACTACTGGCAAAGCAACGTTGAGGGAATTTTATGAAGTGAATCATTCTTAAATCAGGCGTGTTGCATTCTGATATTTACTGCAGGAGTCCCAGCAGAACAGATGGCTTTTCGGACTCCTTAACTTCCTGGGTTAGGGCAGCTCAAGTGAAATTTGGCATTTAACTTTTTTGGGTAGGTTGCTGTTGCTATTGTAAAGTTTTAAAAAAATGGAGACCAAAGCAAGGCTCCAGTTTTGCTATTAGAACCATGCTGGCAGACCTTGTAGTGGGCTTCAATGGGACTCTGCACAGAGGTAAGAACTGCTCATATGGATTTGATTGCAGGATCAGGGCCCATTCTCTCATGGAATTGTACATTGCCACTGGACCAGACAAACCACTGCCTTGCATCTTGCGCAGGTACTCATTAACTCTTGTGCAAAAGTGAGTATAAAAGGGGATCAAATCAGAACGGTGGGGTTTTACACTCACTTGGGCAAAATGAAAATGACTATACAAGGTGCAAGGTAATGGAGACTCACCCCACTGTGTCTCAGACAAACATAACAGCCCTCAGCATTTACTCTAGCCTGTGCTATACGTTATAGGTAAATATATTTTATGTGGAATAACGGTTGCTGCACATCAGCAAGTAAAAAGCCTTTGTAAGCATGTAAAAATATTTTCAAAGATGAGAAACATCTCAAAGTTAGTAATATTATTGTTTTTTTATCACACACAACTTCAAAAAAAAATCATCAGACTACTTTGGGGGTGGGGAGGAACACAGATGTCACTTCCAAACCCACACCTTTTATGCCAAGTCGCAGCCTGGAGTAAGATTTTATGCCCAGTTAATAAGTCTCTAAAAAACTGAGTTTAGAACAGAAATGCTGGCACTTTAGCTAGCACCAGTCAGTTACTAGTTGGCACCATTGCCACTACCTGGCCTTGGCCAGCTGTCTAGACCAGTGGTTCTCAACCCGCAGCCTGCAAGCCGCTTGCGGCCCAGTCAGCACACAGCTGCGGCCCATGTGATAGCCTCAGGGCCATACAGATAGATATATATTGTGTGGATGCAGCCAACAATGATAAATAGGTTGAGAACCACTGGTCTAGACAGACACCAGCCTGTTGTGATTGGATCCAACCACTGGATTCCATGTGCTTCTAAATCCCCTGGGTCTGGGCAGTGACTGGTCACGTTCTTAGCTCTGTCTCTCACTGGTGACTCCCAGCTGCAAACCCCATGGGAGACACCCTCCTTGGGCAGTGGATCCCACAGTCCAGCCATCTTAGAGGCTGGAACCAGTGCTGCAGCACTCCTAAGGTCCCAGGGATAAAGCTAGTCAGGAATTTTTCAACTAATTTTTCCCCCCAAAAATGTGGATTAATCTAAACCAAAACTTTTAGTGGAGAAAAAGGTCAGTCTGCTTCTCCCTCTCTCTCATCTCTCCTGTTGGAGCCATACCATTTAGTATAAATAAATTTTAATTGGGCCAGAGAGAGAGCAAAACTGACTCTATAGCTGGGTAGTTAGGGCCTTCTCTTGGGTTGTGAGAGTCCCAGGCTCAGTCTCTGCTCAGACAGATTATTTCTTTGTTTGAGTTGCATTAAGATTGCAGGGTGATATTTTTATTTGAGTGACTGGAAGTAAGAACAATCTTGAGAAGTCATTTAACCAGAAATACCCCCTTCCAAAAAGGCACTTGAGTTTCCTGTGACTGTCCTGCAGTGCTGTCCTTGGGCCTTGCACACAGGCTGTCAAGTCCATCACTGAGAGCAGGTTGCTCTGAGATTAGAAGTAGAATAGTGTTGCAGTACTGACACACCCACGGGGGATTTACACATCCATCATGCTGGAAATATGCCCTTTACTAAAGTGGAAAATGACAAGAAGCAGCAAAGACCAAAGCTGCTTGTCTCTTGAGAGAGCATTTGCCTCCCCTCCACCAGATAAAAAGCAGAAGCTGATAAAGTCAGCAAACCCTCTATATTATTCCCTTTGAAGTCTAGCAGGGAGGATGCTTTGTTAACTCATATCTGGTTTTAAAACAGCTTGTATGAAAAGTGCTGCCTTTTCTTGGTGCCTGATTCTCCTCCTACTTATATCATTGTAAATCAAGAATGGCTTCATTGTCAATGAAGTTGTACCAGTGTATAATTTATATGAAAGGAGAATCAGGTCCTTTGTTTTTAATTATACATGTGGGCATGTCTACTCTGCATCTGGGAGGGATCCTCCCAGCCCGGGGCCACAGACTTGTGCTAGAGCGCTAAAAACAGCTATGTAGACATTGCACTCAGGCTGGAGCTTGGGCTCCAAAGCTTCCCCCAGCCCAGATTCAGGGCCCAACCCACAGTATCAAATTGCTATCTACACAGCTAGTTTTAGAGTGCTAGCACAAGCCCCCCTAGCACAAGTCTGTGGGCCCAGGCTGGGAGGCTCAAGGCTTGTCTTCATTACAGAGCAAAATTGGCGCTGCTGCAATCGATGCAGCAGCATCAATTTAGCGGCTCTAGTGAAGACATGCTCAATCGATGGGAGAGCGCCCTCCCATCAATTTCTGTACTCCACCTCAACGAGAGGCAGAAGCAATGTCAGCGGGACAGAATTTCCCATCAACATAGCATAGTGTGGACCCTGCGATAAGTAGATCTAAGCTACATCGACTTAAGTTACGCTACTAACATAACTCAAATTGCGTAGCTTAGATTGACCAGCAGCTGTAGTGTAGACCAGGCCTTACTTCCAGATGCAGCGTAGCCATGCCCTATAAGGCTGGGTCTATACTATAATATGTGACCATACTCGAACGCAGTTATGAACCACAGAGTTAGACAACACAAGGCTAAACATGATTTCTTCCAGACTACACTGATCACAGGTCTGTTCAGCATTGTGTCATCTGACTCAGATGTACACAACTGATCAACCATAGTCAAATTCCAAAGTGTAGCCCATGTCTAAAGGAGGAAGGAAAAAACCCACCATCTTCAGGAGTAAGATCATCAGGAAAGAACATGAGGCAGCCCCTCATGTGGAAGAGGGAATTTGATTACATTTATTTTGCCAATGCTGAGAGAGTATCACCTTGTGTGATTGCTGTGTACACTTTGGAGTTACACAGAGCTATGGAAAGTACTGTATTTAGGCCTAAAACTTCAGGCAGTTACTGAACACATAGACATAGAGACAAATACTCATAGACTTTAAGGTCAGAAGGGACCATTATGATCGTCTAGTCTGACGTCCTGCACAACGCAGGTCACAGAATCTCACCCACCCACTCCTGTGATAAACCCCTAACCTATGTCTGAGCTATTGAAGTCCTCAAATCATGGTTTAACGACTTCAAGGTGCAGAGAATCCTCCAGCAAGTGACCCGTGCCCCACACTGCAGAGGAAGGCGAAAACCCCCCAAGGCCTCTGCCAATCTCCCCTTGAGGAAAATTCCTTCCTGACCCCAAATATGGCGATCAGCTAAACCCTGAGCATGTGGGCAAGACTCACCAGCCAGCACCCAGGAAAGAATTCTCTGTAGTAACTCAGATCCCACCCCATCTAACATCCCATCACAAGCCATTGGACATATTTACCGCTAATAGTCAAAGATCAATTAATTGCCAAAATTAAGTTATCCCATCATATCATCCCCTCCATAAACTTACCAAGCTTAGTCTTGAAGCCAGATATGTCTTTTGCCCCCACTGCTCCCCTTGGAAGGCTGTTCCAGAACTTCACTCCTCTGATGGTTAGAAACCTTAATCTAATTTCAAGTCTAAACTTCCTGATGGCCAGTTTATATCCATTAGTTCTTGTGTCCACATGGGTCCTGAGCTTAAATAATTCTTCTCCCTCCCTGGTATTTATCCCTCTGATATATTTATAGAGAGCAGTCATATCTCCCCTCAGCCTTCTTTTGGTTAGGCTAAACAAACTAAGCTCTTTGAGTCTCCTTTCATAAGGCAGGTTTTCCATTCCTCGGATCATCCTAGTAGCCTTTCTCTGTACCTGTTCCAGTTTGAATTCATCCTTCTTAAACATGGGAGACCAGAACTACACACAGTATTCCAGATGAGGTCTCACCAGTGCTTTGTATAATGGTACTAACATCTCCTTATCGCTACTGGAAATACCTCGCCTGATGCATCCCAAGACCGCATTAGCTTTTTTCACGGCCATATCACATTGGCGGCTCATAGTCATCCTGTGATCAACCAATACTCCAAGGTCCTTCTCCTCCTCTGTTACTTCCAACTGATAAGTCCCCAGCTTATAACAAAAATTCTTGTTATTAATCCCTAAATGCATGACCTTGCACTTTTCACTATTAAATTTCATCCTATTACTATTACTCCAGTTTATAAGCTCATCCAGATCGTCCTGTATGATATCCCGGTCCTTCTCTGTATTGGCAATACTTCCCAGCTTTGTGTCATCCGCAAACTTTATTAGAACACTCCCACTTTTTGTAACAAGGTCAGTAATAAAAAGATTAAGTAAGATTGGTCCCAAAATGGATCCCTGAGGAACTCCACTAGTAACCTCCCTCCAGCCGGACAGTTCACCTTTCAATATGACCCGTTATAGTCTCCCCTTTAACCAGTTCCTTATCCACCTTTCAATTTTCATATTGATCCCCATCTTTTCCAATTTAACTAATAATTCCCCATGTGGAACTGTATCAACTGCCTTACTGAAATTGAAGTAAAGTAGATCCACTGCATTTCCTTTGTCTAAAAAATCTGTTACTTTCTCAAAGACGGAGATCAGGTTTGTTTGGCACGATCTACCTTTTGTAAAACCATGTTGTATTTTGACCCAATTACCATTGACCTCAATGTCCTTAACTACTTTCTCCTTCAATATTTTTTCCAAGACCTTGCATACTACAGATATCAAACAACATGCTTGTAGTTACCTGGATCACTTTTCCCCCCCTTTCTTAAAAATAGGAACTATGTTAGCAATTCTGCAGTCATACGGTTCAACCCCTGAGTTTACAGATTCATTAAAAATCCTTGCTAATGGGCTTGCAATTTCATGTGCCAGTTCCTTTAATATTCTTGGATGAAGATTATCTGGGCCCCCCGATTTAGTTCCATTAAGCTGTTCAAGTTCTGTCTACCTCGGATGTGGTAATATCCACATTCCCATTTGTCATCCTGCCATTATCCCTAATCTCCTCATTAGCCTCATTAAAGACTGAGGCAAAGTATTTGTTTAGATATTGGGACATGCCTAGATTATCCTTAACCTCCACTCCATCCTCAGTGTTTAGCGGTCCCACTTCTTTCTTTGTTTTCTTATGTATATGGCTACAGAACCTTTTACTATTGGTTTTAATTCCCTTTGCAAGGTCCAACTCTACATGGCTTTTGGCCTTTCTCAGTTTATCCCTACATGTTCTGACCTCAATAAGGTAGCTTTCCTTGCTGATCCCTCCCATTTTCCACTCCTTGTAGGCTTTCTGCTTTTTCTTAATCAACTCTCTGAAATGCTTGCTCATCCAGCTTGGAATACAACTACTGCCTATGAATTTTTTCCCCTTTCTTGGGATGCAGGCTTCTGATAGTTTCTGCAACTTTGACTTGAAGTAATTCCATGCCTCCTCTGCCTTTAGATCCACAAGTTCTTCAATCCAATCCACTTACCTAACTAATTTCCTTAATTTTTTTAAGTTAGCCCTTTTAAAATAAAAAACCCTAGTCACAGATCTATTTTTATTTATCCTTCCATTTAGTTTGAACTAAATTAGCTCATGATCACTCAAACCAAGGTTGTCCCCTACAACCATTTCTTCTATGAGGTCTTCACTACTCACCAAAACCAAATCTAAAATGGCATCCCCTCTTGTTGGTTCAGCAACTACTTGGTGAAGAAATCCATCAGCTATCGCATCCAGGAAAATCTGAGCCCTATTATTATTACTAGCCCTTGTCCTCCAGTCTATATCTGGGAAGTTAAAGTCTCCCATGATCACACAATTGCCATTAGTATTTACTTCATTAAAAACATTAAAGAGGTCTCTATCCATATCCAAATCACATCCCAGTGGTCTATAGCGCACCCCAAGCATTATCCCAGGGGAGGCTCTAGTAGCTTTCTTCCCCAATGTGATTTTTGTCCAGACAGACTCTGTCTTATCCATTCCATCACTTCTTATTTCTTTCGGTCTACCTCATCATTGATATACAATGCTACTCCACCACCTTTGCCTTTATTTCTCTCTTTCCTAAACAGCACATACCCTTCAATACCTGTACTCCAGTCATGACTACTATTCCACCATGTTTCTGTTATCCCTATAATATCTGGTTTCACTTCCTGCACCAGTAACTCTAGTTCCTCCATTTTGTTACCTAGGTTCCTCGCATTGGTGTACAAACATCTTAATTTTTGCTGTTTGGCTTCGCTCACATTCTTTACCCGATTAGGCACAGACATTCTACTGCTAATATCATCTATTAGACTGGTATCTACACTACTCTTCCTCCTTATGTCCATTCTCCTACCCACGGCGGTATCCTTTCTTACTTCGTTTTCTTCCCTCTCAATGTTAAAATCCGGCGTGGAGATTACCTGGACATCTCCCAACCATCTCCCCGCAATTCCTAGTTTCTTAATCAGTTGTGCTAGCCTTCATCCTAGAAGTCTATTTCCCTCCCTAATCAGCTGAAGTCCATCCTGAGAGAACAGTCCTCTGTCCATGAATGCCTCCCAGTGGCCATACATCCCAAAGCCCTCCTTATAGCACCACTGCCTGAGCTATCTGTGGATCATCATAATCTTGTCACACCTTTGTTGCCCTTCTCTAGGAACAGGCAGAATCCCACTGAAGGTCACCTGAGCCTTGATTTCTTTAAGCGTCTTCCCCAGCCTGGCATAGTCTCCCTTCATACGTTCCAGCGAGAATCTAGGCATATAATTTGTTCCCACATGAAGGACAATCAGTGGATTCTTTCCTGCTCCCTTTAGGATCCTCTTCAGCCTCAGGTCCACATCCTGTATCTTAGCACCCGGCAGACAGCACACTCTTCTGTTCTCTGGATCAGCTCTGGTTACAGGCCTGTCTATTCTTCTCAGTAGGGAGTCCCCAATCATGTACCTTCCTTTTCCTGGTGATGGTGTGATTCTCCAGTCTATCCCCTGTTCCCTCTGGCTGCAAGTCCTCTCGATTCCTATTCGCCCTTGCAATCCTCTGTAACCCATCCCGTATCCTCCTGGGGCTCATATTTGGTGTTGTTATCTCCATTGACTCTTCCCCTCTTCCTATAGAACTAGCTGCTCTTCTCTTCTTCCTTGCCCTCCCACCTTCAGTGACCACCTGCTGTGCCCCTTCATTTTCCAACTCCGCAAACCTGTTCCTGAGCTCTATTTCTCCTTCACTAGCCTGTCTTTTCCTCTGCCTGGTTCTCTTAGTCACATGCTTCCACTGTCCACTTTCCTCACCCAGCAGTCTCCCCTCAGAGTTATTTGGTCCTGCTTCCATCTGCAAGTCTGAGCTTTTCCCTTCAGCCTCCTCCTGTCTTTGCTCCATCATCTGCTCGAACCCCCTTCTAAACTCAACCAGATCTTTTCTCCATCAGTTCCATCAGGCAACACTTCATGCAGATGAAATTCTTTTCAGGTACCCCCTACAGGATCATGTACATACTGCAGCTTCCATATCCAGTCATCTTCATTGTGTCTTCCACTGCTTGGGTCACTACCACTGCTGCCTCTGTATCTGTCATAGCCTTCCCACCTAAGTCCTGTTAGTCCAGGAAACACAAACCAAACCAAAACACCACCCCCACTGCAAAACAAACCCCCAACGAGCACCACAACACTGCCACACACTCCCTTCACTAGCCTGTCTGTTCCTCTGCCTGGTTCTCCTAGTCTTCCCCCTGAGCTCCCCTTGCAAACTCCCCTGTTTACAGCTCTGTTTGCTGGCACCTGTGCCACTGCAGCTGTCTGAGACCAGGGCTAACCACAATATTAATTCCCATGTCCCTAATTTTCCTAGTTAGAGAGATGGTCCACTTAAAAAAATAATAGACCTCCCTGACAAAGGACACAGGGATTCTGCTCTAATTTCCACTTCTCAGATTGGAAGACTGAATAACCGTTCAAACTCCACTGTTCCTAGATCTAGGGAAAGTTGTTTAATTTCCCAACCACTTATGACTTCTCTGCTGAAAGACCTGAATTATACAGACCTTCCACAAGCTTAAGCTGATGGGTATGGGATAAGTGAAGAGTCTACATTATTCACCTGTGGTTATAGAGTGGCAAGGAGACAGCAAGGGGAAATAAAGTAGAATGTTTTCAAGCAGATTTTGCCCTTTCTTTAAAGAGCAGCCCACATAGAAGACTACTGGTTTCTCCTTCTGTTCACTCACTATCTCTTTTTCTATCAACCAAAAATACAGCTTTGTTTACTAAAACTACTTAAAAAAATAAAGCTATGTCATCAAAATAATTTTGAAAACTACTTAATTTTACTTAAAGTATCTGGCAGGATCAGACTGTTCCTCCTCCACTCCCTTAAAGCCCCCTCCCACAAGCTCTCATCTCACAGCAAGATTCCCACCGGCTACATCACATACCTCATGTACTTCCTTTCATAATGTCACTCTGATTCTAGGAACTGACCAGAAGTGTGTTTGGGCAGGTCAGGGACTGACTCAAGAGGATGAATGAAAGACCCTTTCCCCCCAGGCAGGGTTTGCTGCCTTGACATTTACAGTCACTCAGCAGAGTCCAAATGCTGGTAGGATCAGAAAGGATAACCAAGGACATTGCCTTTCTTCACACGGTGTGCAGTAGAATGCTGAAAAATTTAGCAGTGTTCATAGGACCAATGGAATAAATCTGAAGGACACTGTGAATCCCTGCATTGAAATCAGTGGCATAACTTCCATGGGAGCAGGATGGAGACTTCTGCAGGCAGGCATCAGAGACAACAGTGTTTAGGGCATAGGCACCGACTCCGTGGGTGCTCCAGGGCTGGTGCTCCAGGGCTGGAGCACCCACAGGGAAAAATTAGTGGGTGCTCTGCACCCACCGACAGCCAAGCTCCCCTCCCTGCCCCACCTCAAGTCACCTCACCTCCGCCTCCTCCCCTGAGCGTGCCACGTCCCCGCTTCTCCGCCTACCTCCCCGCGCTTGCTGCTGAAAAACAGCTGTTTCGGAAAGGGGTTGGAATGGGGGCGGGGCAGGGGCTGAGTCGGGGTGGGGCCGGGAGCAGACGGGGGTCGAGCACCCACCGGCGCCAGCAGAAGTCGGCGCCTATGGTTTAGGGTTAAAAAATATTTTTAGGACTCCAGGAGACACAGTACAGGTGGGTTTATCCAGCTAGAACCTGTCATAGATGGAGTCATTACCGTTAAAACCAGGGCAATTCTAATCATTAATTGATCCAAATAAATTTGGTATTTAAAGAATTTCCTTTATGAAGTCTGCATCACCCTGAAAAATAACCACATTGTAAGTGTTGCCAACAGCATTTTTTGTTTTTGTTTTTTTAAATGTATATGTACCTTGAAATAGACAGCATTGTCTCTACTTCAATCCAAAGGTGATGTCATTCAGTACCGAGAAGCTACTGGTTCCAAAGCACAGTTTGAAAGGTCCAAGAACAGTTGACAGAGGACAAATAGTTTCTATTTCCTTTATCAGCTCGTGAGTATAATGCAAACACAACATTTTTTAAATAAAAGGAACAACTGTTCATATTAGTTAAAGTGCTAGCTATAACCTCAGTCAGAAAAATACAGGACTTCTGAGAGCTGATTTTATTGAACTGGTTCACATTCCAATTTGCCTTTATAAATATCCTTGATATTCTTTTGCATAGACACTGATCATTTCTGCTAATGACTTTTAAATTGTCTCCTCCTGTTGTGTTGTAGGGTTTTCATGTAACATTGATAGTCAAGTATGTTTTCTTCCTATGCATTCTTCATCCAGTGCATACATTATGGTCATTGTTTTTGTGAAGAACCATTTCTATTTAGCTGAAATAGACTAGTCTTTGTGTCCTGCATACAGAAAGGCAAGTCTGATTTACTATGTTAAATTAGAAATGTGCCAAATTGCTCTGCAAATGTGGGATAATCATTGACCTGCATCTAGGTTGGATATTGTTCCAGGATGACATGTCATGTCTATTTTGCCAGTCATATCACGCATTTCAACAAACCTAGAGAGAAATCACTTTCTGAAAAAATGCAGCTACAACACAGAAGTCTTAAGAGACTGCTTTAAAATATATTCTTTGGAATAAAACCAGTCTTTTTACCCAAACAAAGTCTGATGTCATCCCTTAGTCTATTTATTAGAATTTGTCTGCTTTTTTGATATTGCCTGCAAAACAGACATGTACATTCAACAGGCTCCCAATGAATAGCTGACTGTACCATCACCCATTCCACATCTGTGGCTGTTAAATAGATCTAGGCCAATATCAGTAAGGTGTTAAGTTATTTCTTCTGTTCATTACACAAGATGATGTATTAATAGATAATACACCCTAGATAATAACTATGTTTCTGATACCACAATCAGATTCTTGCAAATACACTCTTCCATCTATACGGAGACCCATTAACTTCATTGTATTTGCATAAATCAGATTGTAGGATCAGGGCCTCTGCCATCTTTGACCCATATCTAGACCCCAAAATTTCATGTAGAATTGCAATTTTGGCAATTTATTTTTGGCATCAGGGTCCTAGCTTTAACTTTTGTGGTTTGTTGCCTCCATCTGTGCCCTCCACACATACTTTGTTTTCATCTGAACAGGAGGCAGAGATGCACAGCTAGATCCCATGAAGAGCCCTGTCAGTTTGTGCCTTGGCCAGCAAATGCATAACTGAAATCCCCCACCACCCAAACCAAGAGAAATATCACCATCACCATGAGAGCCAGATCTCTACCTGTCCCCAGAGCAAGAACTTCACACTTGGTTTTGACAACTGCCTCAGACTAAAAAGCAGGTAAACCCCATTGCATCAGCTACAAGCATGGTTGAGAGCTGGTTTTGTTTAGAATATCCCCAGGTTCGATTATCATTGGGATTCACGGTCTGTTACCATTCAATTTTTAAGTTCTCAGCCATTTTGACTTTACAGATTACACCTGTGTGACAGCATGGGCTTTCACTGCAGTGAGACATATATCTATGTCATGCCAATGGTCCTGTGATATCAGAGGTAACTAACCAATCACCATCCTTACTCTACAGTTGATTTGCATGCAACAATTTCATTGGTTGTATGAGCGAGACTATACAGGTGATGGATTACTTGACCCACCTACCACACCTGTACTGGCTTTGTCCTTCTGCCAGCTAGTTGACCTCAGCAACAAGGGCCAGGTTCAGATGCTCGGGGATCCCCTGAAAACTAACAAAAAACACTGGCTTGAGCCCCAACTAGAGTTTCTCGGATCACTAAATACCTTCCCTCAGTGCCCTTCATGGGCAACACTTCCCCACTTGTTAGTACCCAGTCTGTGTATAAAAGAAGGGAAATTTTATTAGGAGAAAAAGAAACAGCACCTACTTGAGAAAGTACAGCAACACTATCTGTATGCATGACAAGTTAGCAGGAGTCAATTAACTCAGTTCCCCACCTGTCCAGGTGAACATCCAATAGGCAACTGTCCCAATACCACAGCACTTCCCTCTTCTCCATCTGCTGAACTCCACTCAGAGGTTGGTGTCACTGGGTAGCAATTTCAGAGTCCTGATGCACACTGGGGCAGGCCTTTCTCCAGTCCCTTATGAAGCACAGAACAAGGGGTTCTGTTCTGAGGCTTCACCACCTATGCCAGCTATAGATATTTCGGCTTCATTTAGGAGCTGGGTAGAAAGGGGCCTTACCAGCGTTCACTCAGCTCTGCTGCTGTCATCACTGGCTTCCCTCTCTACATTGCACCCCATCAGAGTCATCTCAATCAGCATCATCTCTCTGCAAAAGTCCTCTTCACAGCACAAAGCATTTATTGTAGAGAAATCAGTAGCATATAAATTCCTTGATCAGAACCCTTACCACTAGGAACATACTCCCTATAATAACATGCAACCCCTGTTGCCTTCAGTTCTCTCAGTTAAGCTCTATCACCCAACCATCCACCAGAGTAAGGATGAGTTTGCATACAGTTATGGTGGCTCCCAAAATGTCACAGGAGGAATTCTGGGTTGAATGCTTATGCAAATGAGCTCTCTGTAGCTTCCCTCTGTTCACCAGTAGTTCAGGATAGAAAGTTTCTTCCCTTTGAGAGCGTCTATCCATTTGGAGTGCTGGGTAAATGGTTTATGCAGATTAAGTAGTTCTGTGGCTGCACTCCCCTATTAATTAACAGATAGGAGCAGAGTGCTCCTTACTGTCCAGCACAGAATTTTTCAACCTGAGGGTTGTGAGCCCCAGGGGGGTCGCGGGAGGGGCTTTGTGGGAGTCACAAGCAGGACTGGTGTTAGGGGGTACAAAGCAAGACAATTGCCTGGGGCCCCAGGGCCCCCCGCAAAGCTAATTTACCTATTTCAGCCACAAACAGGGCTACTGGAGCTCCACACCCTGAACTGCATAGGGGGCTGAAGTCCTGAGCTTCAGGTGGGGGGAGGGTTGCAATTTTGGGGGGAGGGGCACGATGATTATTTTTTTTAAGTCCAAAGGGGGTTGCCAGCACAAAAAAGGTTGAGACACACTGCTCTAGAGCTTCAGGCCACAGGGCTTACATTAGGAAAGCATTTAAGGTAGACTGAGTTGCCTTTTAACACAGTTTAGCCGGTGGAAATAGAGAGGATTCCAGCATCATGCGGCCAGTCAAGTCTCCACAAACCATAGTTAGGGAACCATAACTATATTTTTAACAGCTCTGACCTTCATGACTAATGCAGAGTTGAGAGAGATGGTCAACGAGACCTCATTTATTTACTCATTCCCCTGAGCTCCCAACACAATCATCATCACCTCACACTGATCCTGTAGGCCGGGCAACCAGGCTCCAAACAAGGCAGCTGTTGTGAAAGCCTCCAAAATTCTGCTAGGCCTCCATAGCAAAAGAACTAATTGAAAAAGAGACTCCAAAGTAAAAGGCATTCCGGGCAGGAGGGGAGGGATCTGCACTAACTTGCATGCTTTCCCACCCCACAAACCGCATGTCTTCTGCAGCTACAGTTACAGAAGGCTACTGCTGCGGCTTAAAACAGCATTACTCCCACTGTGCACTCGGTCTCCCTTGGGAATGGGAGGAGCGAGTCACACTGCAGTACAGCGGTGGGCCAGCAGCCAATAGACTATGCCAATGTAACCCACACACCTCCTAGGGGTGGTGTTCTGTCCCATCTAGTGGCACTGAGAGAGAGAGAAATGAATTTGCTCTACAGCCTTAGCTAACAGCCATATGGCTTTTAGCTCATGCAATAGAGGCTCATGCACTAAGCTCCAGAGGCGCCAGGTACAATCCCACCCGCCAACAACCACGGTCGGTCTGTTGGTATTACACCAGCACTTTGCTGAACTCCCCCTGCCCTTGTCTGTCTTTGGTCTTACCGATTCTTAAATTCTTTCAGGCAAGGACTATGTGTCTTTATGTTTGAACAGCGCCTGCCACATCTCAAGGTACCACTGCCCCCTTTGTGATTGTAAATACCTAGACAAATTAGGTGTAGGGCACATTCCAGCACCAACTGACTGTGGAACTTGAGGATATAAAACAAATAATAATACCTAGCTCTTACATTGCATTCATAGATCTCGAAGCACAAAGGAAGTTTTTATTCCAACAGACAAGAAAAAACTGTTGTTCTACCTGCCCTATAGATTGTTGCTACGATGGAATAGCCCTGTGGTTCTCAAAATTTTCAACCTGTGGAGCACTTAAGAAAGAGGCAGTTCCCCTTCCCACGCCTAATTGCACACCCTCTCCTTGCTGTCATCTGAAAAAGTAACACACTTGCTTTAATGGAACAGATCTCACTGCTTGATTATGGGCCCCTCTTTTCTTTTTTCAATCTGGGCTGTTTTCTCCCTCCAGGTTTAAGGGCATATCTACACTTACCTCCGGATCGATCCAGCAGGGGTCGATTTATCGCGTCTAGTGAAGACGTGATAAATCGACCGCTGAGCGCTCTCCCGTCAACTCCAGTATTCCACAGGAGCAAGAAGTGTAGGCGGAGTCAACGGGGGAGCGTCCACAGTTGACCTACCGCAGTGAAGACACCGCGGTAAGTAGACCTAAGTATGTGGACTTCAGCTATGTTATTCATGTAGCTGAAGTTGCGTAACTTAGATCGATCCCCTCCCCCGCCAGTGTAGAGCAGGCGTAAGACTTTACCAAGTCTCCTCGTGTTGCCTGCAACCCTCTGTGCTCTGACGCTTCCAGGTGACTTTGCAATTTAGTTCTGTTCCACTTCAATATCAATGTTGTCAGCAAGTCTGATCAGGGTTGACGTTTACATCAAAGAAAGGCTGCGAAAGAAAGACTCATTACCAGACTATTCCCCTGGGGTACAGGCCTACCATGGAGAGTTGTTGGCAGGCATACAAGGAAGATTGGCTTGGAGACTGATGCATGAGCAATTTAATCTTTATAAGATGGGACAATCACCTCTCATTTCAATAGCACATCACTCCACAGACCACCTGGGAGTTCTCCTTGGCCCACACTTGGATCATCATGGGAACACTCCATTTCTCTGTGTGCTCTGCTGCTTGCATGCATTTTCCACTGTTGCTCTAACTTGTATGTGCAAACTCTACAACATAAGGCTAGATCTTTGTTAGGGAAAGGAAAATGTGATGTGCATTCTTTGCTGCGATGGCTGTGCAAAGTTTTGCAATTTATAATATGTGTTATACTAAAAAGTGGTAGTGGCTGCCATTCAGTAGGTTTTAAATCCAAAGACAATCCCAGATCTCATTAAAGCCAATGGATGTGCCAAGCACCCACTTTCAAGCTCAATGGAAAGAGCAATTAAACAGCTGCAGACAATAGACGTTACTGCCTGAGGCACTAAACTCACGGTCAGGTCCAAGCAGAACTAATTCAGGTAGATTAACAGGGGTCTCCCTTGCTGCAGATGCAGGGACTTGGACGTTAGTTTGCACTGCAGCCTGCAAGTGTCCGAGGCAGAGCAACCCAGCTGGGACTGTCTGGACCAGCTGTGAGTATGGCTCTGAGGGAAAGCGGAAATTGTTTCTTGAGCTTACATCTCGCTTGAATGGCAGATATGGGGATTTCTGAGTGAGGAAACTGCCTGCTGTTGTTTTTATTGTGTTCAAGTAAACAAACCACTGATCAGGAGCCTTATTTGCCTCTAGCATCCCTTTTCTGGGCTTTGATAAATCTGAACCTTCTTTCCTGCCTCACTGATTGTAGGGGGATGGAGCTTTTTTCATGGAATGGCCTCTTCCACATACTCCTTCATTAGTTCCGCAGCAGCGTCTAGCAATTCCGGCTGATGCCTTTGGACCCAAACTCTTGCAGCCTAGGGGAAGCTCTGTGTAAACTGTTCAAGAATAACTGAGTCCATTATGGTGTCAGTGTCCTGCCTATCTGGCCTCAACCACCGACTGGCCTATTCAGAAACCTTTTGCACAAAAGCCTGGGAATGTGTCCCACAATTCCATCTGAATGCTCTACATTTTTGACTCTATTTCTCTGATCACGGGCCCACCCTCTTCAGAATAGCAGCCTTCAGGATATCATACTGTTTGGCTTGGTGGTCACTCAGGGCCATATAAGCAGCCTAAGCCTCAAAAGTCAGGCAAGGGGCTAGCTATAGCATCCAAGCACGCTTGTCCAATCCAGCTATCCACTCAAGAGTCAGAAAAAGGCATCAGGGTCATCCCCGGAGCCATCTTACATAGTCCCTGGCCCATCACCCGATTTCCAGTTCCTTCACTGGAACTCACCAGCCTCTGCTGGAGCTGCTGCTGTACCTGAGGACAGTTCCTTGATAAACTCTTGCCTGTGATCTGACAAACATTCATCAAACCCAACTCACTTCTGAGAGAAGTTTCAGGCTCAACAAACCAGCATCTTCTGACAAAACTGTGTTGTGTCAGAAAATTTCTGACTAGCTCTACTACCACATAGGCCATAGTTAGGAACAGAGCTGGACCCAGAGCTGTACCACTCAGTTTGAAGTCTGGATCTGGAATTTAAGCACATGCCTGCCCCAATCCATTTCTTTCCTTCCCTGCCCTGATAAGTTTGGAAATGTCCAGATTTGAGATCACTGTCCATTAGAAAGATGGGTCCTAATCAAGAAATTTGGACCTGGGTTACTCCAAAGCTCAGGTATGTTTGGGTTCAGGTTCAGGCCAATATCTAGTTAATAAAAAGAAAAAAAGAAAAAAGAACATCAGAACATCAGACCGGCCATACTGGGCTAGACAAATGGTCCATCTAGCCCAGTATCCTGTCTTCTGACAGTGGCCAGTGGGATGCTTCAGAGGGAATGAAGAGAACAGGGCAATTTTGAGTGATCCAAGTCCTGTCATCCAGTCCCAGCTTCTGGCATTTCAGGTCATCCAATGGAACTAGCATTTGCCACTGAAGGGAACAGCCAATTATCCCATGAGCAGGTGGCCCTCTCCTGCTGTTACACCCCCAAACACTGAACAGTCTCCAGAAACCACAGTAAATTCCTCCTCATATTGTATAGAATTTCCTTATGAGAACAGAGAGTTAACACCTATAGCAATAGCGAAAAGTGAGCAATGAAAATTTCCACTTGGACCCCACCTACTGGCAAAAATCTCACACTAGATACGAACTGTAATAGCTTTGCTTACTTGTTGGGCTAACTGAGAAATTCTAGTAATGGAAGAACAAAATGAGATATTGAAAAATAATTATTTCTACTGATAAAGGGGTAGTTTGAGTTGTTCTGTGCACACCCAGCATGCAAAAGGAAAAGCAGAGGAATTTATTAGGGGGTCATAATTATAATGTAATATAAGTAATGAACAGAGAATCAAACACTGTAGTACTTACAAACTGGGAAGGCAGGGAGCCCTTTAGGCCCTGATCCCTCTCCTTTCCTTGGCACTTGCTACCCTGTCCAGAGGACAGTCAAATTACATAATAATCAGCAAGATCTTTTTTTCAAGATCTCAGTATCTTACCCCTGTGCCCAAAAAGCTGCTAATCTTCTGACCTTGTTGCTATGGTTCACTTGATCAGAAGCACTGGACTCACTATCTAATGTCAGTCAGCAAAACGAAAATACTGTTCAAGAGTCCAGTCAACAAAATTCAGTAGCAAGATTAAGCCAGGTTAACCCCTTGATGGTTGGCTGAGAATTTATTAGGTTCTAAATGATTTGTTTCTGTGTGATAGAAATATTTACTTTAACAATTAAAAATAAAAGATTTCACATGGTTCTGATTTTGCCTGGTGCCCACGGAGCTATGCAGTGTTATAGGGAGAACTCGATTATGTTTGGAGCAATAGTTATGAAGGCCGCATTGTCAAAAGTGTCCACTAGTTTTCTGTGCCCAGCTTGAGACTCTTTGGGCCTGACTTTCAGAGGTGCCGAGCATCCACAGCTCCAACTGAAGTACTCAACCCCTCGGCAGGAGTGGGGCAGAAATCAAGCCTGAAGTGTGTCCAGCGGAGTACCAAAAACTGAAGCACCCAAAATTTGTGGACACTTCTTCAAATCTGGGCATAAGAGCCAGTGGATAATTAGAACTCTAACAGCTGTGTTTTCACTGAGAGAACTTGATCCAATTTGCAAATTGCTGTCTCTCTTAGATACTTGTATGGCCCCTAATATCTGAACACATTACAATCTTCAATGTATTTATCCTTACAACACCCATATGAGGTAGGGAAATACTATTTTACAGATGGGGACACAGCAAGACTAAGTGACTTGCCCAAAGTCACGGAGGTGTCTGTGACAAAGCAGGAATTGAACCCTGATCTCTTATGGCAGCTCTCTACCCACAGGACCAGCCTTCCTCTCCAGCTCCACTTCCTCTACATTTCAAAATATTTGGATCCAAGTTTTTGGTTCAAGCCAAAGTTTAATTCAAACTACATGAACACCCCCCCACCCACACACAAACAAATCCCCCAGCAGATACTGAGCGATAACTCACCATAGCAAGGAAACCCAAGATAGAAGCAATACGGTATGAATAGAGCTGAGTGGGAACTGGATTTTTAGTTTTGTGGGAGAATCAGCAAGTTCAGGAATTTTGCTGTTATGAAACAAAACAAAAACAACAACAAAATTGAATTTGCCATTAAATTAATTCTGAAAAAAAAAATGTTTCAGGTAGAACAAAACGTTTTGTTCCAATTTTGACTTTTTTCGTTTTATATTACATACACATTTCACAAACTGAAATGAAAAAAATCATTTCAAAGTGAAAAATTGAAATGTTCTGCTCCAAAAAGTGATCAAAATGCTTTTAGAAAACTGCCTTTCCTAACAAAGGTTTGTTGAAATTGGCACGTTAGTGTGAAAGGGTTCGCTTTTGATGAATTGGCATTGTTCTACAGGAAAACATTCTGTCAGGATTCAGAGTAGCAGCTGTGTTAGTCTGTATCTGCAAAAAGAACAGGAGTACTTGTGGCACCTTAGAGACTAACAAATTTATTTGAGCATAAGCTTTCGTGGGCTACAGCCTACTTCATCGGCATGTGTCTGTACAGATCTGTTCCTGTGCTTTTTCATGGAGTTTCTTGAGCAGATGGTGTAGTTTCTTTTGGTAATCCTCAGTGGGATCAGAGGATAATGGCCTATAGAATGTGGTGTTAGAGAGCTGAGATTTCCGACAAGCCCTAACTCTCAGAATACCTTATCATTGGCTGGTCAGTGATCATGAGGATAGGGCGCAGGTACCTAACACCTTCTGAGAGCTGATTAATTCTTCAGTAAGCTCTGGAACCAGAAGGCTTAGGGCATATCTACACTGCATCTGGGAGCAAACCTCCCAGCCCAAGTCCACAGACTTGTGCTAGTGGGCCTCATGCTAGTGTCCTAAAAATAAAACTGTATAGACATTTTAGCTCAGCCTGGAGCTTGGGCTCTCGAGCAAGGGGAGTGAGGAGGGGGTGGAACTGGTGGCAGTGGTGGTGCAGAGCTGACTTTGCAGCAGAACATGACCAGACCAGCAGCAGTGGGGCATAGGTGACTTTCCAGCCTCCCAACAGGCAGTGGCAATGAAACAGTGCCCCAAAGGCAGCAGTGGCACAGAGCTAATGTCACAGAACTAAACCAGGTAGCTGCACATCAGAGTGGGACCTGGTGGTGTAGACATCTCTGGACTGGAGCAGACAGGCTGGGGAGACCCCACTCTTGACTACCACAGATTCTAATTGGACCTATGAGTGGGGCCTTAGGGAGTGAAGATTGTTGTGCGATTACGAGTTTTGGAACACAACAAGCCAAACAATTAATAGTTGGGACTATGAGGTCAGCCATATTCCTGACTTATCTGTAGCCTCCTCCTGGGCCCTAAGGTCCCCTCCTGGTCCCCTGGCTCCTCCCTCTTCAGATGCTCAGTGACCAGCCTTAGCACCAGTGGACCCTGGGTACTTTGAGCAAGGTTCCTCCACTTAGTGGCCTTAACTAATAGACAGTCCCTATGACCTCTAGGACATTACAGTTTATACATACAGGAAATCAAGGACCAACAGACTAGGACAAACAGTGTTATATCCCCAGAAATGATAGGACTAAATTAAAAAGAGGGAAAGGGAACAGGTAAGGAAATCAAGGATATCAAATAAACAAGGACCCAACCAATCCCACAACAATGAACACCACTGTGACGAAGCAGCTCATTGGTGCCAAGGGGCAAAACGTTCACTGTTCATTACCAGCAACTCCTGTCCCAAATCTGACAAACTCACTACACCTAATACACCACTTTCAGGGTATTTATCGCTAAAGCACAGCATGCAAGGTCTCTACTGAAAGCTTGTAACTTATTTATATTCTTAATTACTGTGAGATGTGTGTACAGGTAATGTTTAAAGCGGTGATATTCAGACCTCAGTGGTTCAGGAGCCAAATTAGCAATCAACATTACCCAAAAGAGCCACAGTCGTGTGAATTCATTGTTTCATTTACTATAGTGCTATATATTCTACAGCTCTTCATGAGCAAGGAAACATGTGATCCCAGTAATAGCATCCTGATTGGTTAATAGCTTAGTTAGATTCGTTAATAATTAAATCACACAGAACCACTTGCGGCTCGCGAGCCTCAGTCTGTGTATCACTGATTAAAGGAATAATGTAACTATATTGAAAATTATACCCTTACAGTCACCATCACAGACAAACTAAACATTGAAATTGATTGGGAGTGAAAACGAATGATATGATAGTGAGGGGATCGCCCTGTCTGCAAATAGAACCAAACGGCTGACACCGTATATCACAGGGTAGAGAGAGACACACTGGATCCATTCACTAAGGAGACATCTTGTTTCATGAAAGATTGGATCCTCGCTCCTGGGAAGCCAGTCAGCTCTGCAACAGACTGAACATCGCAGGGAGAACCTACTCTATTAGTTAGGAAAGGCAACTATTAATAAATGTAGGCCCCAGTTTGCGTTTTATGTTTTTGTTTTATATTGTAACCATTTGTTTCCATCACGGTCTCTCATTTCTAGTGGAATCGCTATTCTTTCTTAAATAAACCTCCTTTTGTTTTGTTATAAGTGCTCATAAGTGCTGTGCATTATACAGGAGTGGTGATATACAGTAAAACTGGTAAACTGGGGTACACTGCTCTTTTGGGAGCAGAGGATCTGGGATTTCTCTGAATAGCCAATGCAAGGGGCTGGATATCACAGGGTAACGCTTCAAGGGGATTTATGGACTGGGATTCACCTCTTGTTACTCTGTAAGGCCAAGGCAGGATTGGCAAAGCCCACAGGAGTGCTTGAATGGCTGACTGGTTGGCGGTGTTAGCGAGCTAACACCCCGCCACCCAGGCAAGACTCTCACTGGAAGCAGGGGGCAACAAGGTGACTCACAGTCCTGGGTGCCCTGAGAACTGTCACAACTAGCCACAGACTAAACAAAAAATTATACAGACAAGCTCTCTCTATCTCTCTCTCCTCCAAAATTGTCCATCCTCCTAGGACTCCGCTCACGTCAGGGCAGCCCCAGCCACGTGCAGGCTCTGCGGGGCCTAAAAGTTGGTTGCCCTGGTTACCATTTGGGCTCCTCATCCAGCCCCGGCAGGCTGTGTCTCCTCTACAACAGAGGGGAGGCAGCAGGCTCAATATCTGCCTCTGTGGTGCTGTCTGGAAGCTGCTGAGAGCTGATTCTCTCTGGCCTCAAACTGGCCAGGGGGCTGTGCCCCCAATTAAGTTTGGTTAATTTTATTTAGTCCAATGTATATGGTTATCGTGTTTTGTTTTGTTTTTGTTAGCTATCTTCCCTGTTTCCCCAAATAAAAGGTACTTTGGGTTCCGTATTCTTAATGGACTGCTGAGAGCTTGTGAGCGGGAAGAGTCCCATGCAAAGATGACCAGGGAGGTTTTACTTTCATTTCTCAGGCATCTGGCTCTGGGAACAGCTCTGGGTGGGTTCTCCAGCCATAATTTTATTTATTTTAGAAAAGGACCTGTGGACAGACCGAACCGCAACCCCTGTACCTGCTATTGACATCTGGCAGAAGGATGACACTTGATGGGATTTCCACATTACCTCTTTGGTTTGATTGCTACTTCTGTCATCACCCTCCCTGGGGCTCAGATAAATGCAGAACTCAAAGCACCATAACCTGCAGCAAGACTGCTAATCTTGTCAGGTCTCAAAAAGTTAGGTAAGGTCAAGGCCTGGTCAGTATTTGAATGGAAGTCCCCAAAAGAAAAGGAACCCTATCCATCGACTCCATAGCTTTTGTGCACTAGGCTGCAGCCATGTATTTCCTATGGATTGTGCTGTTCTAACTCTACTTCTAAATCTCCCACCCGCAAATTCTATTTTAATTTTTTCTATTTTTAATACAAATGAAAATCCATTAAGTCAGGGTAATGCTTGGCTCTCACCTTTCTGGGAGTAACTCCCATGAGGTGAGAAATGTCAATATTTTCAGCTTTCCCCTTATTCTCCCCCCAAAAAACTTCTGGTTACTGATGGGACTGAATTGTCTAAAACAAAAAATGATTTGGTCTATTTGGGTCAAATTCTGTTCCGTTATGCTGGTGTAAATCAAAGTTACTTAACTGACTTCAGTGGAGTTACACTGATTTACTCCAATATATTCAACAACAGAATTTGGTCCTTAGCTTTTCATTTTGCCTGGTAACTTGTTACCACTGGAGGGAAAATGAAGCAGGCTGTTAGGAATCCCTCACAAAACCCTTGATCTCACTTATCTCCAGTCCATTGTCTTAGATGAGCCTTGGCAGATGCCAGTTACAGATACATGTAAATTTAAATTCCCTCTCTCTTTGGACTGGTCTGCACACAGATATTGCACTGATTTAGCTACATCAATTTAGTTTGATCTGTGCAACCCCCCTGTGTGCACACTCTGAAATCAGGTTAAAAGTGGCTGACACTGATTCTGATTACATTTGAAAGAGAAGACATTGATTTAAGTGTCCACATGCCCTGATGTAATTCAATCAAGACAGAAATGGATTTTGTCAAACTGCTGACATTTGTGTGTGTAGACGAGGCCTCATTCTGGAGGGGAGCAAGCATCAGGCCACAAGATACAGTCCACATCTTCCTACATTTGCTATGTCTCAAATTCACTTGCCGGTACAAGGCGGTGTGAGTATAACTCCATGGTCCAGTCTGGCTTGCTGCTTCTTAGGGGGTTTAGCCAAAGGCTTCTGCCAGATAAGGGCATCTTTAATATTCACCAATGGCTCCATTGCAGTCTGCAGCCCCTCTAGCTACCCTGCAGCCCCAGGCTACCCTAGACAGGCCCTCTCACCAGCCAGTGCTGTCTAGTCCCAAGGCTGTGCTTGCTGGCTACACTCACTTTCCTCCCAAGAGAAGTTGTGAGTACCTTGCAATGCCACAATACCTCCTCCTCTCCCCAGGAACGGTTTCAAATTTTCCCCTCACCTCTTGTTCTCAGTTGAGTGAGGCTTAGGAGAGCGCAGCCATTTTTGCATCCTGCTGCCCCTAAAATACACCATGTCTCCTTCATACAGGGCAGAATCTGTGTTACTTGAAGAAGTTCCATCCTTTACTGGGAGAGGTAGGAATTCCTATCTCCAGGAAATCATGCTATACACTCAGACATGCTTCCTCCTTGCCTCTATTAGCTAGGGTTACCATACGTCCGGATTTTCCTGGACATGTCCGGCTTTTGGGGGCTCAAATCCCCGTCCGGGGGGAAATCCCCAAAAGCCGGGCATGTCCGGGAAAATCGGGAGGGCTCGGTGGTGCTCGGCCGGGGCCGGCGGTGCGGGGCCGGGGGCATGGTGCCGGGCCGGGAACCAGGGGCGCAGTGCCGGGCCAGGGTCACAGTGCCGGGCCGGGCGCGGGGCCGGACGGGGAGCCGGGGACGCGGTGCCGGGCCGGGGTCCGGGCCGGGAGCCAGGCCCGCGGGGCCGGGGAGCCGGGCCCGCGGGGAGCCGGTCAGCCGGGGAGCCGAGCCCGCGGGGCGGGGAGCCGGGGAGCCGAGCCTGCGGGGAGCCGGTCAGCCGGGGAGCCGGGCCCGCGGGGAGCCGGTCAGCCGGGCCCGCAGGGAGCCGGTCAGCCGGGCCCGCGGGGGGGCGGGGAGCCGGGGAGCCGAGCCCGCGGGGCGGGGAGCCAGGAGCCGGGCCCGCGGGGCCGGGAGCCGGGGGGTGCGCCGGGCCGCCGGGGGCCGGCAGTGCTGGGCGGGCCGGGGGTGGTCGGCCGGGGCCGGGGCCGGCACCCCAGGGCCCCAGCCGACCCAGGCTGGAGCCGCCGGGGGGCCAGCCTGGGCCGCACCTCCTCCCCCCACACCCTCCTTACCTGCTTCAGGCTTCCCGCGAATCAAATATTCGCGGGAAGCAGGGGAGGGGGCGGAGACTTTGGGGAGGGGGAGGGGTTGGGGAGGGGGCGTGGGCGGGGCTGGGGGCGGGGGCCGTGGAGTGTCCTCCATTTGGAGGCACAAAATATGGTAACCCTATATTAGCCCTAAAGCAGGTGAACAAGATTTCAAAATGGAAGGGTCTGAATCATAAAAGAAATCCAGACAGTTTTCAGGAACTGCCCCCTGCCCTCCCATCAACACTTTAACATTTCAACTAATTTTGTTTGTACTCCATGTGGCACTTCATCACATTGTTTAACTGTGAAAGGTAAACTCCACGTTCACGAGAAGAATCGTGTTAATACCACAACACCGCTTGACGTTAAGTGGCTTAAAAGGTATTTATGACTGTAGCAGTCTTTCATTTGAAATCCAATAGTCATTTGTAGCATTTCTGCAAAGAACTGAAGGCGGAAGAACAAAATCAATGACACATGGGTAGATATAAACTCTGGCTGAAGAAGCATCTTAACTAGGGCTGTTGATTAATCGCAGTTAACTCACATGATTAACTAAAAAAAATTAATCGTGATTTAAAAACTTAATCGCGATTAATCGCAGTTTTAATCACACTGTTAAACTATAGAATACCAATTGAAATGTATTAAATATTTTTGGATGTTTTTCTAAGTGGATGGGGGAATGGGAAGTTTTGCCAAGATGGAGGCTGATTAGTTGTCTATGTGAACCTGTACCAGAATAAAAGATCTCCTTTCTCAGTTCTAATCTCCATGGGTCTCCCTACTACAATGGCAATGAGGATAAAATGAAAACATCAACCAGGAAGTTCTACACACTGTGTGAGTAAGTGACAACCTTTTTTTTTTTCATTGCAAAAAACCAAACCAAAACAAAAACTGCATATGGAAAAATGAAATAGTGCAATGCAGAGCAGGAGGACTGGATTCAGTGCTCTCCCAGTACTTCACTCCAAATGATACAGAGGGTGATGACAAGAAATGTGCCATTTTAGTGAGCTTTTATGAAGCAAAACCATAGTTTAATTAGAAGTTTGGTGGTACAGGAAAAGCCCAGGGCCAAATCCTTTGATGAGGTGGTTAAAGTTGTCACTCACTATCATAACCCCATGCCACCAGAGACTGTGCAGAGTTTTAAATTTACTGGGTTCTCCCGCCAATCTGGAATATCCATGGCAGTTATTGTAGCGGAACTGTGCGTCTGTCAGAGCGCAGTGGTTTTGGAGATACATTAAATGCCAGGCTGTGGGATAGACATGTCTGTGGCAGAAATGATGAAAGAATTCAGAGACATCTGTTGACAGAGTCCACCTTAGATTTGTAAAAAGCTCTGGAAATAGCCCAAGGCATGGAAATAGCTGCTCAGCCTGCTTTGGATTTACTGGGAAGCACTAATAGCATGTAGTTAGCCAAACAGTCGCAGGCACCAGGCACAAATTGTCCAGCGTTCTACACAAAGCAAATGAAATGTTAAGTAAACAGAGGTACCTCCATAAGAACACACAAAATTGCTTGTCATGCGGGGAGAAAAACGACCATATCTCCTGCCCATACAAGGATATGGAGTGCTGGATTTGCCAGAAGCGAGGTCATCTTGCAAAAGTGTGCTGTAAAAAATGAACACATGGAAGGGAAAATGTGGGTCACACGGAAGAGGTTCATAATACTGCAGAGGAGGAAGAGGTGCCAGAAGCCGAGGACTCAGTGTATACTATGTTTAATGTTACCAGCAAAAGCCAGAAGGAGAAGCCTTTGAAAGTGGATGTTACAATTAATGGACAAAGATTAATCATGCTGACGGGTACAGGTGCTTCCTGTCTATAATCAATGGCGTTGCTTTTCACCCGTTGTGGCCAAAGGACAATACACCACAGTTGGGAGCGGCAAAGGTGGTATTACATACGTATACAGGAGAACAAGTTCCAGTGAGAGGTATAGTCAGTGTGGAGATGACATAGCAGGACTAAAAGCTCTGTTTGCCTTTAGCAGTAGTGAAGGGGGAAGGCCCCAACCTCATGGGGCCAGATCAATTAAAGGTATTAAAATTTAACAGGGCAGACATCAACCATGTGCATACATAAGTGTAGAAACGCTTCTTGAAAAACATGCAGGAAGGGTCTCTGAAAGGGGTCCCTGGCAGAATTTAGGTGGATCCAGACACTAAACCACGTTTCTTTAAGCCACGGCACATAGTCTAAACCACGTGCCAGAAGGTAGACCAAGAACTAGACTGATTACAGGCAGCTGGTATTATTGAGCCTGTCCAGGTCTCACACTGGGCTGCTTCTATTGTCTCAGTGTTGAAATCAGATGGTGGAGTGAGGATATGTGGGGACTACAAGGTCGTGGTCAACCGTGTGACCAAGTTAGATACATATCCACTCCCCAGGGTTGAAGTTCTATATGCTACCTTATCTGAGGAGAAAACTTTCACAAAAATTGATTTAAGTAATGCGTACCTCAATATCCCTCTAGACAATAAATCTAAACCCGCTGTAATGATCAATGCTCCCAAGGGGTTGTTTTGTTACAACTGCCTCCCGTTCAGAGTGTCAGCGCCTGTGGGTATTTCTCAAAGGATGATGGACAAGGCATGCCACAGGTCTGTGTATACTTTGATGATATCTTGATTACAGAGGAATCTGAATTAGAACACTTGCAAAACTTGGCCTGGGTACTACAAAAACTGGCTGATGCATGTATGTGTCTTACGAGGGAGAAGTGTATTTTCCAGGCTGCTGAAGTCATTTACCAGGGATACAAAATTAATGCAACTGGCTTACATTCAGTCCGGGCCGGCTCTAGGCACCAGCAAAACAAGCTGGTGCTTGGGGCGGCACATTTTTAGGGGCAGCATGGCCGGCGCCAGAATGCCGCCCCTAAAAATGTGCCCCGGCCGCCCTAGCTCACCTCCGCTGCTGCTGCCACGGCGCGCGAAACAGCTGATTCGCGCACCGCTACTTACCCTCTCTCCCAGGCTCTCAAACCCGGAAGGGAGGGGGAGCAGCAGCGCGTGAATCAGCTGTTTCGCACGCCGCGGCGGCTCGGGTCTCCCCCTCCCTCCCAGGCTCTCAAACCTGGGATGGAGGGGGAAATCCCGAGCGGCTGTTTCGCGCGCCGCTGCTCCCCCTCCCTCCCAGGCTTGAGAGCCTGGGAGGGAGGGGGAGAAACGGCCCCCTCACCACGGCCACTCGGAGTCTCCCGCTCCCTCCCAGGCTCTCAAACCTGGGAGGGAGGGGGAGACTCCGAGTGGCCGCGGCGTGGCGCGGCGCCGCTTCTCCTCCTCCCTCCCTCCCTCCTAGGCTTGAGAGCCTGGGGGGAGGAGGCAGGGCTGGGGATTTGGGGAAGGGGCAGAGTTGAGGCGGGGCCGGGGGTGGGGTAATTAAATAATGGGGGGGGACAAAATTGTTTTTGCTTAGGGCGGCAAAAATCCTAGAGCCGGCCCTGCATCCAGTAGAGGACAAGGTACAGGACCATTACCAAGGTGCAACCACCAAAGTTAGTGTCCAAATTGAAATCCTTTCTAGGCCTGTCAATTATTATGGTAATTTTTTACTCAATTTGCCATCCATATTGGCTCCCTTACACAAATTGTTACAGAAAGGGATACAATTCCAGTGGGGTCAAAAACAAAAAAAACTTTTGCAGAAGCAAAGTAATTGCTAAAGTCATCAAACCTTTTAGTTTATTATGATAGTCAGAAAGAACTAGCATAGTCCTGTGATGCCTCACCATATAGGGTGGGAGTGGTACTAGCCCACCGCATATCAGATGGGATCTGAGCATCCAATGAGTTATGCATCAAGGTCACTAGCTCCAGCAGAGAAAAATTTATTTCCAACTAGAACAAGAAGGGCTAGCAGTGGTTTTTGCGATAAAGAAGTTCCACTCTTACTTATACAAGAGGCATTTGGTTAAAGATTCAGACTCAGAAAACCTCTGAAAGGTCTGTTCTGTGAGAGCAAACCTGTACCCTTTATGACATCTGCCAGAATTCAGAGATGGGCTCTCACCTTATCAGCTTATGACTACAATTGCTCTGAGCAAACTTCCTTTACCGGCAAGCCTGCCAAAAGGACCTCAGCCAACAGAAACGATCCTCCCTATTGAACTACTGTCCACTTCTCTAATCGAAACAGCACAGGTGAAATGAGACACAGAGAAAGCCCCATTATCGTATTGAGTTTAGAGAATGGGTACAAATGGCTGGACAGAGAGGGTAAGCACAGAGCTCTAGCATTGTTATTGCCAAAAGGAGTCTAAATGTCAAGGATGAGTGCTTATTACTAGGGTCTCAGGCAATCATATATCCCGTAAGTAGACTTGTGATGCTAAAGTTATTATATGAAGCACATCCTGCTATTGTACTCAAAAAGGACCACGCACACAATTATGTGTGGGGGCAGGGATGGATTGGGAAATCAAGACAGTTGTGCAACAGTGTACAGTTTTGCAATCCAGCTTCAATGCTCCACTGAAAGTTCCTTTGCACCCATGGAAGTGGCCTCAACGACCCTCGGCAAGGCATCATGTAGACCAGTGGCTCTCAACCTTTCTAGACGACTGTATCCCTTTCAGGAGTCTGATTTGTGTTGCGTTCCCCCAAGTTTCACCTCACTTAAAAACTACTTGCTTACAAAATACACAAAATAACAGACACAAAATAAGAAAAGTGTCACAGCACACTATTATTGAAAAATTGTTTATTTCTCATTTTTTACCATATAATTATAAAATAAATCAATTTGAATATAAATATTGTACTTACATTTCAGTGTATTAGTATATAGAGCAGTATAAACAAGTCATTGTCTGTATGAAATTTTAGTTTGCGCTGACTTTGCTAGTGTTTTTTATGTAGCCTATTGTAAAATTAGACAAACATCTAGATGAGTTGATGTACCCCTTGGAAGACCTCTATGTACCGACGCCCAGGGGTATGCACACCCCTTGTTGACTGGAAGGGCTAAGATCCAGGACCCTTTCCCTCTGTGGATAGGTGAGAGGAATCAGGGCCTGCAGCAGATCTAGTCTCCTGGCAGCCTCATCAGTACAGCTGGCTTGCCTGATTAGCCAAGCCACCTGATTGGCTGCTGAGGCCAGCAGGCTGGGATCTTTCTGGCTTCTCAACACTCACGCCCACTAGGCTCCATCATGTTCCTGCTGCTCCTACCTTGCACTCAGTCTTGCCTCTGCTCTGCACCTGCCTCAAACCCCTGCTAGCCTGCTTGCTTCAGTTCCTGACCTCCGGTTTGACCTCTGGCTCCTGACTACAGACGCTGGTTCAACCCTTGGCTCTGGCATCCAGTTTCTGCCTTCCAGTTTTACTCTTGGCTTTGGCTCCTGACGACTGACTGCAGTTCTGACCCCAGCCATTAGGCCTGCTGCCTGCTCTGGCCACTAGGCTAGACTGCCCTGATCCTGGTTGGCTGACAATAGGACTGAGACCATCTTCCTGTGTAAGACAAAGACTGGCATGGGGGCAAGATTTATAGCGCCCTACCCTGGCACTGTGCAAACCTCATCGTGGTGGCCTGCAGCCTAGTCACTGTCAGGAAAAGGGTGCTGCCAGTGAGAGTCCTGAACCGCACCCATCAGCCCATGAGGCTGTACCGCACCCGGGGAATTGCATGAGTCCTCCACCTTCACTGGGATTGGTAATTGGTAATTCCCAAAGAGAGACCAGATGCCTACTACCTTTGAGAGCAGCGTTAGCCTTTGAGAGGCCTGGCTCCAGGAAATAGACATGGGCACTGCACAGACTATCACAGAACAGAGGGAGCATCTGACCCAGCTGATTCAGAAACACTCCACTGCCTTCTCCAAGCAACCAGCTGAGATGAAGCGTGCAACCCACATCCAGCATCGGATCACCACAACCACGTCCCAGCTCGAGAGAGGTTCCCGCCAGTCCTATCTGCCTTATACCAACCGACAAAAGAGATGCTCAATGAAATGAAGGAAGCAGGTGTTATTAGAGAAAGCTACAGTCTGTGGGCAGCCCCCATTGTCGTAGTAAAGAAAAGACAGGAAACTCCGCTTCTGTGTGGACTATCAGAAACAACCAATTTACGTATAAGCATGCATACTCATTGTCCCGCACAGTGGGGGCATTGGCCACCCTGACATCCACCTCTCTGTTTTCCACCATTGACCTAGCTAGTGAGTATTGGCAGATACCGAAGGTGCAGGAGGACCAGGAAAAATGGCCTTCATCACACCAAGCCTCTATACCTAGGGTATCTGCAACCTTCCCTTTTCCTGTCAGCCCTAAAAAAATACCCTTTCACCTAGCTGTCTACAGGGCCTAGCTACTGAAATACCCACAGTGCTTGCCTCTGAGTTGTGGTACAGCTGGCATGCTACTGGCCCCTTAGGGGTTGGTGGACTCCATTACCAAGCAGCCCCAATATTCTAACATAATGTAATAGTTCATAGCAACTAACTGGGCAACTTGATTTCTGTAGCCCCATCCTCTCACCTACTTCCACCTATTGTCCTAGTTCATTGGTTGTGTCATGTTTACCACTCGAATGTAAGCTCTTTGGAGAAGGAAAGTGTCTTCCTAGGAAGTCTTGTGAGGGTGACTGGTTGTAGAGAAAGGGGATGTTCAAATATTTATGGATTATTTTTAGTTGCCGAACCACTGCTGGCTAAGAGGAGCTTGCATGGTTCATTTTAGAAACGTATTTAAAAAACTGTCAGAGGCATCCAGAGCCTGGCTTGGGTGTGTCTTTTTATTGGTTGTATAAGTCAAAATAAATAAACAAGAAAGCATCTCAGGGAGCATTTTAAACACTGGGGAGTGGGGGGGGGGGAACGGAGAATATTTTATTTCTCTTCACATCAAAGTGCATGAACTGACAGTTTGGCAAACCAATAATTATTTTAAAAAGAGATTAAATCAATATAGTTGAGCAGCTGGTAGAGGGCCTCCTAGTCTCACAGATTCTAGGTTCACTAATCAATAGCTTTCTGTAGCTTGCTGCCCTGCAGCCAATTGTGAAGCCTGTCAATGATGTCGAGCTGCTAGATGAAAACAGAAAACATAATAAGCAACAGGATTAAATCCTTCCATAGTCAGTTGGTTGGAACCTTTTCAAAGCTCATGTTCCCTGCTCTATCTCCTGCTGTGATTGAGAATTGTTATAGTTCTAAGTGGGTGACCCCTTTTCCAGAAGTGAAGCCACAGCTGTTATTGCTTTGTCATTAAGCAACCTCACTGACACTATAGACAAAGAGCATTCTGCTAAAACTAAAATGACTAATAATAAATTAACATCTGCTTTAGGGTAACTAAAACAGGATTCACAGTACTCAAAACCCATAATGTTTTAACACTTATTTGTGTGCATTTTCAAAGTCAGTCTCTGAATTCTGTTGCATTTATTCTGATATTATTTTAAATTGCATCATGCAGAAATGATAATAAATTTGGTCTTTAATCTAGAACAGACCTCCTGGTTTTATTCTCTTTCTCTACCAACAGAAGGCCAGGCTAAGGCATTTCAGTTGTACAGTAGACTTTGTTAGAAGGAGATTCTGTGGGCCTGTAGATTTAGGATATCAGTTTTGTCCTGTATTTGGTAAGCAATACCTTTCTGTACCAGTTATCCAGTGGGTAGCACCCACAACGCACCACATGCTGTACAATATATTACAAAATGTATAGATAAGTATGATGGGCAGGTGGTGATAGACCACATCTTGACAATTCAAAGGGTTAATGACACAATTCTTTAAATTTATATATGTACAGTTCCCAATCTCCTTATAGTCATGTTGTTTTAGTTACATGTATGAGTGACAGTAGATTTTTTAAGTTATTTATACAAATCAAAATCCACAGAATTAAAAAATAAAAAGGATGATGTAGCCACTTTTAGTCCTTGTTACTCTAAGATCCTGCATTCCACAAACATCACACTAGTCTCTATCAGTTGGGATTTAGTTGGATAAATCACTTCAAGAGGAGTCATATCCAATAGCCATCATGACAAAGTCATGAAATCTTTGTCCCCTTTGTAGGTGTATAATTATATAGGACTAATAGTATGAGTCACAGTGGTGCAATTCACCTTTCATCCAGCTGTGACTAGGCAACGAAAAAAAAGTCACAGACATTATTTACTCATTGCTTGAAGAGCTAGAACATGCTAAATCAATCATGATTCACCAATGGTGAATCACAAACCCAAGTTCCTTGGGTATGATTCATACAGGTCTTTTCCAAACAGCCTACGTTGCAACGTATTATTGCTTGATTTTTCCACAGCTATTTTTAAGCTATCGTGTAATGGGTTTGGGGACGGCAGTGTGCTAACGTCACGTATAGTATTTCTTTTCCCCTTTCTGTACTCAGATTACCTCTCTGCTGTGGTACAGGTCAGAGGTTAGTCTTTTCAGGACTTTGAGATACATGTTATACAGAGTTAAATCTCTGATGACTCAATCTCTAAAGGAAAACATATTAAAATTATCTATCTATATGGCTACATAACAGTTTCTAACCCTAACAACACGTGTGAATATTGTTAATAACTCTTTTAAAGACAAGCCTTTCACGGGAAATGTGAGGGTCCCCCAAGTCCAAAGATTTTGTACTTGTCACTATCACAAGTTCAAATGTAAAATATCAGTGTGTGTGCACATACGTACACTCTCCTAGGGCTCTTCTCTAGGAGGATTTGCCCTTCTCTCTGGCATGGTGCCCAAACACTCTATAGGGTACACAAGCTCCTTATAATGTGGGAAACAAGTTATAGTCCCAGTCTCCTTCAAACTCTCTTTGAGTCTCTCCAATGCTTTCTTGTGATGTGCACAGGCAGTATTAAGGTTGTTTGGGTGCCTTAACTGCATTTCCATACTTTAAATATTTTTATTTCTTTTATATGTAGCCTTTACTATTAATTTTCTGGGTTTGTAATGCTTGTTTTTGCAATAATCCTGTCACGCCTCTTATCCTTAAATTATTGATATGAACGCTTAGCCTTAATTCTTTTTTAACATAGTTTTAGACCCATTCGTATTTTTAAAGTGATAAAAAATGTCACCCATGAACACTAAGGGTACGTCTTCACTACCCGCTGTATCGGCGGGTAGCAATCGATTTATCCAGGATCGATATATCGCGTCTCGTTAAGACGTGATATATCGATCCCCAAATGCGCTCACCGTCGACTCTGGAACTCCACCAGAGCGAGCAGCGGTAGCGCAGTCGACGGGGGAGCTGCGGCCGTCGATCCCGTGCCGTGTGGATCCCAGGTAATTCGATCTTAGATACTTCGACTTCAGCTACGTTGCATATCTTAGATCGACCTCCCCCCCCCAGTGTAGACCAGCCCAAAATGAGAAGCCCAAAGAGAATGCTTCTACATGATATTTCTAATGATTTGAAAATATAGAAATACTATTTAGCTGTTGGCCTATTTAACTTCCTAAGTGGCTGGTGAAAAGTGCTGGATTAACACCCCTGGAGAATGAAATCTCGCTATACAAAAAGAACAGGCACAGCACAGAAATAGGGACTTCCTCATGCTGCCAAGCCAATGTGCTTCAGCTGTAACCTAATATGGGAGCTCTCGTGGCAAAAGAACAGTTTAATCTCCATACTTATTCAGTCTTTGGCCTCTCTGTTGAAATTGCTAAAGTGTTTGACATTTAGTACCAACTATGGCAGTGGCTTTTGTGATCTACGCAGTAAGAACTGGACTCAAGTTACAAGCTCATTTCAAACAGGCCACCCATCTGGACTGCATTCAAACAAAAGAGGAGATGAGTATCCTATTCCTGATCCCCTGAGTCCTCTAGTTCCTTTGGATGGGCTTTATTGATTCACCAAACTTCTTTCCCAAACATCTTAATGATGTAATGCCTCTGAGTACCATAAGCCAATAAACAGTCCATCTCCAACAGAGGGCAAAGTTATTTTTAACTAACAAATTATTTGCGTTGCACCACTATGTTAAGAAGGTGTTTATCAGACAGTCACAGGGCACTAGTAATTACCACACCAAGAAGTTCTCCAAGTTCCAGCGTGCCTGTTTATGTGGCTACTTTCAAAAACAAAATACTTGCTAAGGGGTCTGTTCAGGTTCTGGCGTTTGTCCCTTCTTCCTTGTAAGGAGTCTTATGATTTTCTCTGGTCATAGGCAGTTAATGAAGATGTGTTAGAACACATCATTTAAACCTATTACACACCTGTATGAGAGTACCATATTAAAATGCTCATGCATATTAAGAAATAAGGAGAAAGAAGTGAAGGGAGAAGAGAGGTGGGGGAGGGCAGACATGAGGAACCTCTGCTGTTTTATCTTCTTCTCTTTCTGCACTTCTCTTCCCGCAAACTTTTCAGTCCTGGAGAGTAAAATTCCATAATGTGTGACACAACATTGCTTGTGAATATCCTTCAAACCACCTTTTTCTATCTCAGAGATCTTGACTCAGTCTGTATCAATCCATCTCATTTGAGCTACTATAATTGTATCTTTATTTTCATTAGAAATCTAATTTTCAGATGAATTTCAACAGACCGGATTGATGGACTGAGACTTTTTTGCATTCACTCAGCTTGCTAAGAGGTTAAATTGTGGGTTCTGTACGATTCTAAACAGGGTGGGCCAATTTCTGCCCTTACCCATTCAACCCCCTTGAGTTCAGTGTCTGGCACTGGTTGTTCTTAGAGGATTGCTGTCCTGCACGGGTGAAAGGGGGAGAGATTATTTTTGCTGCATAATTATAGTTACTCAAATGAAATGGATTGATACAGACTGAGTCAAGATCTCGCAGTTGGAAAAAGATGGTTGAAAAGTTTGTTCTATTAAAAAACAAACAAACAACTTGGTTCTACAAGACAGAGTTCTGAGTGGAATTCCCTACATTTACACTTAAAATGGGCAACAACATTCCAGATTCTCTGGTCCATCAAGTTCACTTTGTTCCACTTAAGCAGCTGGATATTACCACTGGAGAATTCCCCATATGTAGGGGGAGTCTCGGCCAGCATAAAGCTGGTAGAGGCAGCTCTGATGCCTTCCACACCAAAAACAACCCCCCGATCCTTGCTCAAGGGGATGGTATGGGCAGGGATGGATTTATACCTTAAACGCCCCTAGGCACAGCATCTTCAGCGCCCCCCTCTGCCTTCAGCTGCTCTTTGTGATTTCTGTAAAAAATGAAACTTTTAACCCACTTTTAACTTTTAGGCGTCCCTAGAATGCCGGTGCCCCTAGGCACATGCCTACTGTGCCTAATTGGAAATCCAGCCCTGGGGATGGGATGTGTCAGGCTGGAGCATGGAAGGGAAGAGGTCATGAATGTAGCAGAGCCTTATTCCATCAATACTCCAGTAAGGTTAGCTTCCCGGGGGCCTTATGTCAGTGACGTACATTAAAGCTGCCTTCAAACTTGCACTGGGGCTGAGCAACTGCAACTGCGAATCCAGGAGCTGTGACCAGCTCTATGATAGTGCCCCATCTGCATTGCCCCTGAGTAGAGCATCGGCACAAGGGAGAATCAAGCCCAAAATATCTCAGGCTGCTGTGTTTTGTTTCCCCACCACATCTAGATGCTGTCTTCCCATTCATCCCCCAGCCACTCTACGAAGGAATCCTAGCCTTGTTTTCTGACCATAATCTCATATCCACTCACATCTAGAGACTTTTGCTTTGCAACTTACACAAAGTTAAATTATAGCTTCAATTAAATACATAAAATCAAGACCCGATAAGCCATTATATCAAATCAGACACAGTAGTGCAGGAATACAATAAATGGAATAAGGTGATAACTCCCACAGTCTGAGTGGCTACCGTACAGTATTAATTCTCTGGAAATGCCCTGAACATACCAATTGGAACCACCTCACCAATGAATAAAAATCCATATTTCTCCCTTTGTAGTCTTTTTAACATGCAACAGCAACAAGTACCTCAATGGAATCAGTAGAGGGCATTGCCTATAGATTAATGGTCAGCTGAGGCAAGTGACTTCTGATCATTCATCCACAGGGAATATTCTGCACCTGGGGCCTGCTGTGCTTTCTAAACTAAACAACAGGCCTTAGAAATGTTAACTGTTCTGGGTGAGAAATGAAGACCTTACAAAACAAATCAGAATTTTATTAACCATTATTGTTTAATCACAAATTCTGGGTTTCTTCTTCATATTCTTAGGGTGGAACAGCCATAGGGTTAGTAGAAGATATGTCCAGATTCCTGAGCAGGACTCTGGAAGACCCATGGCGTTGTCAACTTTATCAAGAGTCTCCTGATACTTAGTGTTTTACATAAAGCTCCAGGTCTTGGAGACAAGTGATTACATGGGAATCTCAGCTTTGATTTTCAAAAAGAATAAATTTCTAGCCCTCATGGTTCCAGAGAAAAGGTAGAAAATATGATCTGAGTGCAGTCTAATAGCTGAAAACCCAGAAGGCAAATAAAAAGAATACAAAATATATAATTTTTTTAAACTCATGGTTTTGTAAACCAATGTAAAGATTTTTCGGGGGAGCTAACTCAATTTTTGAATACTTGGGGTTGACAATACTGCACCAGACATAGAACACATTGTCCCCATAGCCTCCTCGAAGTTTTACACTAAGCAGTGCGTGCTGGGAGATTACTATAGGAGTTTAATTAAAGCAGCTTGTAATTATGTTCCTTGCTGTTGAGGCTCAGCGCCTTGTTTTAAGGAGCTCCCAGTAACAAGGAACACAGGTTGATTTGCAGTATTTTGAGGCAATAAGTATATAGTCTAAATCAGGGGTGGCCAACCTGAGCCTGAGAAGGAGCCAGAATTTACCAATGTACATTGCCAAAGAGCCACAGTAATATGTCAGCAGCCCCCCATCAGTCCCCCCCCCCGCGCCTCCCACCACCGGCAGCCCCGCCAATCGGCGCCTCCCTCTCCCTTCCCCCACCTCCTGATCAGCTGTTTCGTGGCATGCAGGAGGCTCGAGGGCACAGCAAACTCAGGGGAGGGGTGGAGTGGGGGCAGGGCCTGTGGCAGAACCAGGGACTGAGCAGTGAGCACCCCCCGGCACACTGGAAAGTTGTCGCCTGTAGCTCCAACCCCGGAGTTGGTGCCTACACACGGAGCCGCATATTAATTTCTGAAGAGCCGCATGTGGCTCTGGAGCCACAGGTTGGCCACCCCTGGTCTAAATAATATTTAGTTCTGCCATGAGTGCAGGGGACTAGACTAGATGACCTCTTGAGGTCCCTTCCAGTGCTATGATTCAATGATATACCTACTTTTAGGTGGCTATAAATGGGGCTTCATGCTCAGAACAAAAAAGCTTTAGAGAGGAGGAGTCTAGACCCTGTCCTGTGCTCTGGATCCATTACTGATCTCACAGCATGAGGTGGCTGACTTAGTTGGTCACTGGGTCATTCTCCCAACATAGGGGAATTCACAGGTGCCAAAGAGCCATGCTAATGGTTCCTACACCCCTTTTCCTGGCCACTGGTGCAGGGGTTTGCCTGGGCATGGCCAGGGCATCCCTGGTCACTGAAATGGCCTCTGTGGACATTGTCAGCAGGGTAAGTTAAACTTGGAACTGCACTGACAGTGCCAGCCCCTGGATCATGGGTGCACAGAAACACCATTGCTCTCCTCAACTACACCAGGCACTGCTTGGCTGCAGCTGAGAACCTGGCACATAGATTCCAATCCCTCTGTTTAGCACAACTGATTTGATGCAGATGCTTCAGTCATGTAATAAATCACCTGGATCCCTGACAAAGTCAATGCTTTTGTTCCAGTTCTGGACTAAGGAGGCCAAGGACTCAACCGATGTTGAGTTTAACATCTGCTTCTCCCTGCCTCACTGCTATATGCCATGGCAACATCCCCCTACAGGTACATAGCAGTGCCTCTTCCCAGATAACTTCTGACATACTGGTTTGCTTTTGGCAGGTTTATTTGCTGCTGCTGAAAGCAATAAATGAGATTACAGAGCATCAAGCCCGTTAGAGAATTAGTGCCAGGGAAACAAACACAGCAGCCAGGAGTGCATGAGGATAACAGGGGTGAGCAAAACTACAGAAGTCTGCAAAAAGAACAGGAGTACTTGTGGCACCTTAGAGACTAACAAATTTATTAGAGCATAAGCTTTCGTGGACTACAGCCCACTTCTTCGTACATGAAGTTGATGGATTTCCACTCCATACGGCTAAATGCAGTGCCTTGCATAATGACAGGTTTCAGAATAGCAGCCGTGTTAGTCTGTGTCCGCAAAAAGAACAGGAGTACTTGTGGCACCTTAGAGACAGAAGTCTGGGTTCTTAGGTAGATCTGAGGGTACATCTACACTACAGGGGGGAGTCGATTTAAGATACGCAAATTCAGCTACGTGAATAGCGTAGCTGAATTCGACGTATCGCAGCCGACTTACCCCGTTGTGAGGACGGCGGCAAAATCGACTTCTGCGGCTTTCTGTCGGCGGCGCTTACTCCCACCTCCGCTGGTGGAGTAAGAGCGCCGATTCGGGGATCGATTGTCGCGTCCCGACGGGACGCGATAAATCGATCCCCGAGAGGTCGATTTCTACCCGCCGATTCAGGCGGGTAGTATAGACCTAGGCTTGGTCTACACTACCCCCCTAATTCGAACTAAGGTACGCAACTTCAGCTACGTGAATAACGTAGCTGAAGTTCGAAGTACCTTAGTTCGAATTAGTTCGAACTTACCTTGGTCCACACTCGGCAGGCAGGCTCCCCCGTCGACTCCGCGGTACTCCTCTCGCCGAGCTGGAGTACCGCAGTCGACGGCGAGCACTTCCGGGTTCGACTTATCGCGTCCAGACTAGATGCGATAAGTCGAACCCAGAAGTTCGATTTCCAGCCGTCGAACTAGCGGGTAAGTGTAGCCAAGGCCCTAGCCTCAGACTCAAGCCTGGACTTGCAGAAACAAGGCTGGGAAAAGCAGAGAGCTTGGCTGGCCTTTTATATTTTGGGGGATGAAATGGTGAAGCAGAGATATAAACCCAGAGACTGAAGTGTAAAAGGGCACAATGATGCCTGTTCGGCAGACTGGAACACCACCATTTTCACCTCAGCTCTTCACCCAGGTCTAGCACTAACAGAAGTTTTTTTAATTGTGTGTGAAGACAGTGGCCCCAATCCTGTCTTCAGTCGAAGTTGAGGGTGCTTAGCACCTTGCAGGACTGAAGCCAATGTCTTCCTTTTCCCTGTGCAATGAAATGTGTCAATATTATTAAGAATCTTTGAACAGCTACAAAAAGTTACTAAAAACCAATGGTTCCAATAACCAGGTTATTGTCTGCCAGTGGGTCAAGCCAGAAATTTTGTAACGTACTATACATTATATAATATCTCTCATTTCTACAGTACTGGGAATAACCAGTAAGTATTTCTTGCTAACAAAGGGAACAGCATTAGAATATCTTCATGCAAGTACTGCTTACGAGACAGAGAGGGAAAGGGAGGATGGAAGGAGGGCGATTTATTGTTGTTATGCCAAACAGATTTATCTGTTCACTCAAAGGCAGAATGTCTTCCTAAGAAAAAATCATTGCTAGGGAAGCAGGGGATAAATAATTTATAATATAGATATTTTAAACAAATGGTCTGAATCACAGCTCAGAGAGAATAAACAACACTTATGGAAGTTTTGACACACATCGCATTAAGGGTCAGACTTCTTTTAATTAATCCTAAATACCACAACTTTAGACTTCCTTATTCCCCCATTGCATGCAACAGTAAACTAAATTCTCTAATATAATGCAGCTTTATTTTGGTCAGTGATTTTCATACACACTATTCCCCAAAATGCTTCCCCAAGAGTTAAATAAATCATAGCACAGGAAAGAAAAATAGGTAGTTTCAGATAACATTCAAAAGTTGATGGAGAATATAAGAGGCTGAAAGCGCATGGCAAAAGACCAAAATAATTTTGGTGTTTAGCTTCCAACAGGAAGCCCCCTTCCCACATTCTGGTAGTCAATTTGTCTGTAGCTAACTTCAGATAAAGCAACAAAAATAAAGACTCGTATCTCCAAGTCACATTGTCCAGGTGACAATCAAGTTTATATTAAACTCAAAATAACAATTTGAAATGAACTTAAGCAAAACTCATACTCGTCCAGTGCTTAGGAACCACCACCCCCCTCAGCCCACCCCAGTTATGCTCTAGTCTAGTTGCTTCTTTCCTGCTGGCTTCTCTCCCAATTGCTTTCCTGATTAGGTTTTAGCAGGACTGGCTTTAGGCACCAGCAAAGCAAGCACCTGCTTGGGGCGGCACAATTCCAGGGGCGGCGTTACGGTCATCCTTTTTTTTTTTTTTTTTTTTTGCACTCTCGGAGCTTGGGGAGGCAAATTTTTTGCTTGTGGTGGCAAAAAACCTAGAGCGGGCCCTGGGTTTTAGTAAGAACATAGCTGCCTTCCTTTACCCTACAATTAGAAAGCTGGAGGGAAGCAGCTGTATCTTGCTAAATCAGATGGTGACCTGACTTATACCAATGTGAGTGTGGTCCTTTTAGTTTGTGAACCAGAGATGAGGAGCCACTGGTTCACAAGAGCACACTTCAAAGGCCCTGTACATCCCACTACAGAGAACCAGCAAGACATATGGATACAAGAAGGCTGTTCCTGATGGGAACGGCAGAAGAGATGTTTCTTCTAGCAATACTGGAGAGATTTTCTGAAGGGATAGAGAATAGGCCAATGAAAACTTTTGCTTTCAGTCAGTCTAACAATGGGCCTGATTCTCCTGTCAGTGGTATAAATCAGAAATAACTCCAATGAAGTCAATGGAGATACACTAATGTGCTCTAGGAATTGAGAAGTTTTATGGTCTGTTGTACAGGGCGGCAGACTAGATGATCACCATGGTCCTTTCTGACCTTACAATCTATGAATGTATAAAATCGGTATAAGTGTGTGGAAAATCAGGCCAGTATGATCCCTGGGAGTAAGGGAACTTTGGCCCTAATCCCAGCTATGCCACTGACTCCTTGTGTGAACTGGGGCAAATTACCTAATTTATCTTTGTCTAAGGTTCCCCATTATAAAATGGGGCTAATGATGCTTACTCTTGTGAAGGACTTCCTAGTCTACAGATGAAAAGCATGGTGAATGCCATGTATTATTGTTTTATTATTAGCTAAGAATCTAAACGGATTTCTAATTTTAGATGCCCATAGAATTTACACTTAGAATGCAGCTTCAAAGTGTTAGTCTTGTCTTTAAACTTGCATTTCACGTTTATCTCTGCTTATGGAACAGACCTGCACAGAGAACAGTAAATTCAAATTGTCTGAAAGGTATTAAATACTTTGACAAGAATCCCAAATCTTTTGCCGTTCTCTTTCTTTTTGTTTTGTTTCAGCAAGCTTTGAAAAAGACAAAACCATTGTGTCAGATGCAGCGTCTAGTCACTTAAATACCTACAGTCTTGAAAGCTACACAATCATCTTCCCACAAACAAAGCTCTAAAAAGCTCTTCATAGACCTCAATCCAAACAACACAGACAGAACGAGGAACAAGTGCCATTAAGAGACACTGTGAGAATGTGAGAGCAGTATCAGCGAGGGTCCCATTGGCAGTCATGAATCTGAGAGAAGGAGAAGAGGGAGATCATGCAGGAAGGCGTGGGGAGACAGCAAAAGATTAGAAAGGAGAACCAGACAAAAGAAAGGGACTAGATGGAGTGGAGTTGCATGGGTAGAAGGAACCAAGAAGGCCAGAAGATAAAGAGAAGGCCAGACAGCAGGGAGAATAGGCGGACACAGCAATGGGAAAGGAAGTGGTAGACGGAAGTGTTGGAGCCAGGAAGGGTGCATGCTTTCATTTGCAGCTTCCCCTAGCCCAGAGTGTATGCTGCTTCTGTTTCAAAGAACAAAAGTGTGCCTCCACAGAGCATTTCACCCTAGTCCTCCCTCTGGATTCTTGCCCAAGTTGGAAGGATCCCAAGAGAAGAGGGACTGAAATAAGCAGGGTAGGATATAAGATGGTCTGGAACAAAGGGCACAGTGTTGGGAGTCAGAGATCCTGAGGAATAGCACAGGCTCTGCCACTGTCACACCGTGAGGCCTTGGGAAAGTCACTTCACTTTTCTATCTCAGTTTCTCTATCTGTAAAATGGAAATAGTAATACTTACACATCTACCTTGCAGAGATATTGAGAGAATCAATTGGTTAATGTCTCTACAGTACTTGGAACTTATAAGGCACTATATAAAACCTAAGTACTATTGTTGTTTGTGGTCCTTCAGCCAATTTTCAGACCACGAAAAAATGTTCATGTCCAGCACATTTCAATTCAATTTCATGGGACAATGTATGAAGTGCTTTACTGAATTCAAACACATTACATCTGCTACATCCCCTTCAATCACTGCTTCTGTAATTCCATTTTTTAAAAAAGTAATCTAGTCATTAATTTCACCCCCACCTCATTTTTAACATGTCTACTTTTTCCTCTTGTATTTCTCCACTTCACATCTCCCCCTCCCCCACGCATATTTGTAAAACCTTCCATATTCCCTTCTAGCTACAGGGTTATGAATACTTTTGGTTGTTTTTCCTCCTCTTATCTTTTTCCCTTCAAAACAAGCTCTCTAATCCAGTTTGGTTGCATACTCCTACTTTCATTTTCACTATAGTTGTTTTTACCCTCAGCCCTTTAAGTAGTTCAACATAAAGCCAAATAGATACTTTTCATTCTTTACTTTTTTCCTTATTCAGAGGAACTGAGATCTGTTCTACCTTAATTATGGTATGCAGTTTTATTCTACACTCATGGGCCAGAATTTCTATCTTCAGTACCTAACACTCAGCACTTAAAGAAAAGTGAGTTTTAAGATCTAGAAAGTAGAGAATCCAACCGGCAGAGAAGCACTTCTTCTATTAGAAGTTACTAACTGATAGGAAAGAACCTATTAGAATATGAGAATAATAAGGAATTTTGGCACCAGTGGTCATCAGCTATTGTAAAAAAAGTGAGACCAATGGATCCTGCTTACCTAAAGTAAGGGGACTGTAAAGTATTTAGGGACTATGGACAATTATGTTGTCCGGGGACTCTGGGTAAAGGCCTAATATCACTTAGTTCAGCAACATCAACAGAAGTCTAAGTCTCAAAACAAGGTGCCCAGAGTGTATTAAGTCCCTTTTTAACAATAAATAAGCTATTTCAAGTTTGCCCGATTCACAAGCTAAAATTATTTGGGTAAAAGAAATTCTTAGAAGGACCTGGAAAATTTATGGACAGAGTCTGTAATTTTCCATATGACTGAAAAATATAGAAACCAAGAGTGACTTGGGGTGGGTGGGAAGTGGTTTGGTTTGTCTTTTCACTGTGGATGTACGTCTCCTTTCTTTTGCTTGTCATTTATATACAACTCCGAGTTACGGGTTTAATTGGATTGGTTAGAACCTTCTTACCTTCAGGTGTCAGTGTTACTTGGTTCTAACAATTTAATCCCTTCTGGTAGACAACCTAGGGCCTGATCCAAAGACCAATGAAGTCGATAGAAAAACTTCCACTGATTTCAAGGACCTTTGGATCAGGCACTTAGGCCCATATTCACAAAGGTACTAAGGCACCTAAGTCCCAGTTTTAGGCTCCACTGTGATCCACAAAGCTCCCACCAACCCTGTAGGCCCCTACATTTTCAGGGTGAAAGTTCCCTCAGTGCCTATGTTTCCGCCTCTGAGCATGCACAATGCTGTCTCACTCAAGGCATCTGGATGCCCATCTCCCACCTAAGCCCCAGCGCAATCCATGAAGCAGGTGAAGATAGGTGTTCATCTGCCTAACTCATGTGTGGGGCCCAATCTGGTAGGCATGCTCAGAAGCCACCTACCGGATCAGGTCCCATTCGAAATCTGACTGGAAGAGGTAGCAGCCAGGCAGTGGCCTTACAACTTTTAAATCTGTAGTTAGAGCACTCCACTGGGGCATGGGTCAGCTTCAATTCCCCCTTCTCTGCCGAAGGGGGAGAAAGGATTTGAAGAGAAGTCGCCTACTGCTCAGGAAAAGGCTCAAACCACTGAACTATGGGATATTTAGAGATGGTGTACCCTCAATCTCTCCTGTTGAAGCTGTTCCACTTTGGATTAAATAATGAAAGCATGATTGACCCAGAGAGAAAGAGATTAACTGTATCCTGATGCTTAGGACACCTACCTGGGAGACCCAGGGGCTAGTCCCTGTGTTCCAGTGATGCTCTAATTATTTATCCATAGTGGAACAGCTTCAATAGGAGAGACTGAAAGAGCCCTACATCAGAATATCCTTTGGTTCCGTGGTTAGAGCACACACTGGAGAGGTCACAGACTCCTGTTCAAAGCCTTCCTCTCCCTTTGGCAGAAAAGGGGGAATTGAACCTGGGGCTCCTACATCTCAGGCAAGTGTTCTAACCACTTGGCTAAACGTTATAAGGTGAATGGCTCCTCCTTCAGCTGTTTCTTTGTGGAATGAGGCAGGCAACTCACTCATTCTCAGAGGAAACTACTGTAAGGGATGTAGGCAGTCTGGCCTAGCAGTCACAGCTGGCCTGAGGTCTGCCCACCAGGGAGGGGAGTCACCAGGCAGGAGTTGGAGAAATCACAAGGCCAGGTCCCATAAACAAGAGTCAAGGTCAGAGTCAGGCTGGGGTCAAAGACCAGAGGCTGTACCAGGTTAGAATCGAGCAGTCAGCCTGGAGTCAGAGACAGGAGATCAGAGGCAGCACTGAGCTAGAATCAGGAGGCAGAAGTCAGGGTCCAAGTCAGGCTAGAGCCAGGGATCGGCAATCAGGAGGTGAGGCAAAGTCTGGCATTGCAGCAGACCAAGGTCAGTGTGATTGTCAGACAACTTCATGGGGCAATACCTGGGGTTAAGGAGGGGCACTTGGCCAATCAGAGGGATGCAGAGTACAGTCACACTGGGTCTCTGGGCAGTACTTCCTGCAGTGCCTACTCTCCACTGTGTTCCCTGGGTGTACCGCTGTATACCCTCCTAATGGCACTGTGGGAATATCAGCTACCCCAGGCTCTACAGACCAGAGTTTTAGTCCTTAGGTCCTTACCACCATAGGTGCTGACTCCATGGGTACTCTGGGGCTGGAGCACCCACGGGGAAAAATTGGTGGGTGCTTAGCCCCACCCCCTCATCCCAGCTCGCCTCCGCTCTGCCTCTGCCTCCTCCCCTGGGCGTACCACGTGCCCGCTTTTCCCCCCGGCTCCCAGCGCTTGCACTGCAAAACAGCTGGGAGGGAAGGGGGAGGGAGGAACGCGGTGTGAGGGAAGGGGGAGGGAGGAACGGCAAGCGCTGGGAGGGAAGGGGGAGGGAGGAACGCGGTGTGCTCGGGGAAGAGGCGGGGCCTGGGCGGGGATTTGGGGAAGGGGTCCAATAGGGGCAGGGAGGGAGCAGAGTTGGGGCAGGGACTTTGGGGAAGGGGTTGGAATGGGAGCGGGGCAGGGGCAGGGAAAGGGTGGAGTCGGGGTGGGGCCAGGGGCAGGGGGTTGCGAATACCCACTAGCGCCAGGAAAAGTTGGCGCCTATGCTTACCACAACACCTTACTCCAGGAGAAAAAGTTCCCATCTGTGGACTGCTAGGAGAAATAGGTGACTCCTTGCAGCCTAGACTCAAAAAGAGGGTGTGGCCTAAAACACACCCCTCTTGTCAGCATCTCCCATTGGCTAATTTAGATGAGAGCCAAGTAGCTTGCACCTTTGTGGATCCCATTCTGAGGTAACTGTCTCTCCCAATTCATTAGCCTAGGCACCTAACTCAGACTTTATGGACCACAATGCTGTTCCTGAGAATTTTCTAGGCACTTAACACAGAGTCAAGGTAATTATAACAACAGTCTTGTAATCAAAGTGGTGCTCAGAACACAAAATGGAGTTTGGTAATTTGATATCCAGAAAGTTTGTAATATCAAACAGAACTGATAAGCTGTATGTAGTGTGCCATCAGCAGTAGTCCTCGTGGCATTGTCCCAGTACAGCTGTGAACTGGTCTAGTCTTTCCCAAGTAAGGTGAGCAGGATTTGAGCAGAACTTTGAGTCAGTGTCTTCCGGAAACTCCATGGGGTGCCTCATTCTGCTAATACGTCAATAGTTCTGAAAACTCCAGTCAACCCATTGTTTGAATGTTCATTTCCATTATGAGTTTTTCCTTTCCTGGTATTAAATGATATTCTGGTTTTTCTATTTTTAGTCATGTTTAATGTGCTGATTTCTCTATTGTTTCTGGCAACTTCTTTATTTCTTTTCACCTATTTTATTTTTAGTTTTCCTTATGTAAGTTATCTATTGAATTTCTGAGATAATTATATCTGTACTATACATATCTATAGGATGGCTTTAAAACCTTTAGAAAGGTTACCTTCTCTATTCAACTACATAGGCTAGAATAATTATGTTCCTCCCTCTTGAATTAATAGAACTTTTTCATAAAATGAATTTATAATTTAAAGAAGTTCAGTACAATAACAAATCAAAAAGTAAGATAAATAAAAGTTCTATAAGCAAATTAATAAATTGGTACCCTTACCTTGTCAAAAGTATAAAGACCCCATAATCATTTGGGGATTCATTTTAAAAAACAGCAAATTATAAATTACATCATTTGTCCATTCAAAATATTTGTTGCATAAAACTCCTTGGAATGATTCTATATGAAACAGAAATTATTTTCTTTCTAATAGTTTTCTTACATGTTCTACCTTGCATGCTGAAGGGTACTAAAGCCCTTTACAAATTACAGCAAACAGATACATGCACCACTTCTAGGATGATAAGTGACAACTGTTAAACACGACACAACAACACTAAATAATAGTTTTAGGAAAGAAAGTGAATACTATATCTAGCTGAAAATAAGGGGAAATTAAACAGGCAGAATGTATTAACCCAAATTGGAATTTGGCCCGAGCACCCATTGGAATGCATACTCTTATAAAAGGTGCCCGGGGTCTTTAAGAACCAAGAGTGGGCAGCACCTTGGTTTCATGTTTCATTATTATTAAATATTTGTTTACAGCCGTGCTCACAATGTGCTAAGAGATGGCACCTTCAGAAGCACAGTGCCTGCTAACATCTCCGGAGGGCAATGGCTCACAACTGACTTGGAGAGAAGACTATCTAAGAATGGATCCACATTCTTGAGATAAGCATGACTCCAACATCTTGTGTATAGAAGTATCTGGGTTTTGAAGGTATTACAGAGGGCATGACCTCACCTCTCCAGTTATTTCAACTATAATAGAGGAATTCCTTTACAAGAGATGGAAGAAGTGAGGGAATGTGCATCTATACACATGGGCAACCATCTTGAAAAACCATGGTTACTATGGTAAATAACTTATTTTTTCTCCTTTAAGATTTCCCCATATGGATCCCCACTCTTGGGAGATGAGCAAGCAAGTAATGATGCTCAAGAAGGTGGGTCTGATGACTATTAGTTAAAAGTGACTGCAAGACTGTGTCTTCAAATTGCTCATCTGATCTACAGATCAAATCAAGGGAGTAATGCTGCAAAAAGAGTAGAGCTCTAAGTTGTACCTTTGCATATTTCAATGATTAGACTGAGCTGAGTTGTGCTTGGCTCTTAAACGGCAAAGGGCTTGTCTGCCCTAGAAAGGATTTGCTGGTACAGCTATACAGATATTGTTATAACAGCAAAACCCCTAGCAGAGACGCACCTTATATCAGCAAAAGAGTTATTTTGCTGGCGTAGCTTATACCAGTTCCCAGAAAAAAATCTGCTATACTGACAAAAGGGCTCTTTTGCTGGTATAACTGTGTATTGTGGGCTCTCTGCTGTTATAAAAATGTAGTAAAGAGTCACACCCCAACCAACATCATTACATCAGCAAAAGTTTCTTGTGTAGACCTGGTCTAAGTCACTTTGGAAAATGGGATTTAGGCTCTTAAATCACTTAGGTGCTTTTGAAGATTTTATCCTTGTTCTATATTGATAATTATTTAAGGCTCTTTGGGCATCTAAAGTATGGAGCATCTGCCTGGATGTAAATGAGGCTCAGGGGAAAAACACAGACCAATTAATGGTCTGATTAAAATGGAAATCCACAATAACTTTACACAGGATTCTGGATTGAGACTGAGACTGTGGGAGCCCCTCCATGCCAGCTGGCAGCAGGCCCACCATATTTTAACTCACATCAGGCCTGACACACAATGCCCCAACACACTGTTGTCATAATAGATATCTAAAAAGTGTCATGTAAGGTATCATATGTACACTGATTACATACCAGTCCCAAAAATCATTGTGGGATGTATGTATGTATGGGTTGTGTATACGCTGTTATCCGCATGTGTTGGAAATATGGTCTTATAATGTGTTTAGGAGGCAGTGTGTACACCAAGCCTGACAAAGCCTACACAAAGGCATGTGTATTTGCCTGTCTGACTGGCTTCACTGCAGGCAGAGGACAATGAAAGTACATTTACATATAAGGCTAACAAATAGGAAAAATCTTAGTGAGCTCCCTGGGGGACAAAGCCAGGATGCCTTCCTGGCTCTTGAAGCAGAGACAACGGACTTCGGGTAATATAAGGGGAGCAAAAAGATATTTGTGTTATCCATCGTTTATGGGACATAGGGTACAACAACCAATGAGCCTATGAAAGTTGGTTCCCCTAGTCTGAAGGGCTAGAGATGTTGGTAACTACTTGTGAGTAAGGAAACTGCTTAGGCAAAGACATGCTAAAATTAAGTTTTAGTCCCTAGAAAGCATGTAACCATTTTGTTTGTAACCATACTGTCTTTTTTCTCTTAGGCCTGGTCTACACTAGGCGTTTATGTCGAAGTTAGCGCCGTTACATCGAATTAACCCTGCACCCGTCCACACCGCGAAGCTATTTAGTTCGACATAGAGGTCTCTTAAATTCGACTTCTGTACTCCTCCCCGACGAGGGGAGTAGCGCTAAATTCGACATGGCCATGTCGAATTAGGCTAGGTGTGGATGGAAATCGACGCTAATAGCTCCGGGAGCTATCCCACAGTGCACCACTCTGTTGACGCTCTGGACAGCAGTCCGAGCTCGGATGTTCTGACCAGCCCCACAGGAAAAGCCCCGGGAAAATTTTAATTCCTTTTCCTGTCTAGCCAGTTTGAATCTCATTTCCTGTTTGGACATCGTGGCGAGCTCAGCAGCACTGGCAACGATGCAGAGCTCTCCAGCAGTGATGGCCGTGCAATCTCAGAATAGAAAGAGGGCCCCAGCATGGACTGATCGGGAAGTCTTGGATCTGATCGCTGTGTGGGGCGATGAGTCCGTGCTTTCCGAGCTGCGAACCAAAAGACGGAATGCAAAGATCTACGAGAAGATCTCTAAAGCCATGTCAGAGAGAGGATAGAGCCGGGATGCAACGCAGTGCCGCGTGAAAATCAAGGAGCTGAGACAAGGCTACCAGAAGACCAAAGAGGCAAACGGATGCTCCGGATCCCATCCCCAGACATCTCGTTTCTACGAGGCACTGCATTCCATCCTAGGTGCGGCCGCCACCACTACCCCACCACTGACCGTGGACTCTGAGGATGGGATATTGTCCACGGCCGGTTCCTCGGACATGTTAGCGGACGGGGAAGATGAGGAAGGAGATGAGGAGGACGAGGCAGTCGACAGCGCTTACAACGCTGATTTCCCCGACAGCCAGGATCTCTTCATCACCCTTACAGAGATCCCCTACCAACCGTCCCCAGCCGTTAACCCGGACACAGAATCTGGGGAAGGATCAGCCAGTAAGTGTTTTAAACATCTAAACATTTATTTTTAACAGAACAGGAATATTAAGAATAACAACAATGGGTTTCTCATGATTAGTTTGCCCTAGGCGCTTAACGTTTCAGTCCTGGGCAGTGCAACTATTGAAAAAAAATCTAACAATGTCCGGTTTAGCATGATTGTTCTGCCCAAGCCACTCTACTGTTTAGTCTCTGCCAGTGCAGCTACAGTAAAATGCGGTCTATATGTCCGGGGATAGAGCAGAAATCCTCGTGGGACATCTCGAGGAAGCTCTCCTGGAGGTAATTGGAAAGCCTTTGCATCAGGTTCCTGGGGAGAGCGGCCTTATTGGGTCCTCCGTGGTATGAAACGTTTCCACGCCACGAGACAATCAAGTACTCCGGGATCATTGCCCTGCAGAGCATGGCAGCATACGGCCCTGGTCTTTGGAGGCTTTCCCGAAGCATTCTTTCTTTCTCAGTGTCTGAGATCCTCATCAGGGTGATGTCGCTCATGGTGACCTGCTTTGAATTAGGTAGGGGAATGTTAGTGTTGGGACTGCTTGCCCGTTCCTTTACAGAACTGTAACCGCTGGTTTGCAGCCACGCGGTGGAGGTGGGAGAGGGGCAGCATACAGGGATCTTTCCCGGGGACAGCCGCGAGGGGGTGGGACGGGGCAGAGTTCCTGCTTGCCGGATTGCTGGCAGCAGGGACTGGCATTGCTTTCAATGTGAAAGGAGGCCAGTGCTACTATTAAAGTTTTAAGCTGCCACAAGTCTACGGCTTACCATGTCTGCTACACAAATTCCGGTGTCCTGCCCCGCTTCTCAGATCTGCAGTGCAAGACCCCAGGCACTGAATGCGAAGACCGAGAATTCGACCTTGTCCTGAGTGCGCATGTGATAGGTGCTGTGCATGGTCTTGTTCACAGAGAAAGACTATGTTCTTTGTTCACAACTACATTTATCTTTCTGAGGAATTCACTCCCTTTTTCCCATTCCCACAGCCACATCTGCGACTGTCTCACAACCTAGCCTGGCATCACACTCCCAGAGGCTAGCGCAGATTAGGCGTAGGAAGAAGAGGACACGGGAGGACATGTTCTCGGAACTTATGGGCTGCTCCCGAGCCCAGGCAGCACAGCAGACCCAGTGGCGGGAGAACTTGTCCCAAATGCATCAATCACACATGGAACGGGAGGAGAGGTGGCGGCAGGAAGACCAGCAGGCGACTCAAACGCTGCTTGGACTAATGAGGGAGCAAACGGACACGCTCCGGCGCCTTGTGGATGTTCTGCAGGAACGGAGGCAGGAGGACAGAGCCCCGCTGCAGTCTATCTGTAACCACCCTCCCCCGCCACCAAGTCCCATACCCCCCTCACCCAAAGTCCAAAGAAGGAGGGGCGGCAGAGTCCATGCAAACTCTCACTCCACCCCTGCAGAAAGCTCTAGTAGTAGAAGGCTCTCATTCCCCAAAATTTGACAAGTCCTTTCCTTCCCGCCTCACACAAGCCCCCGTCCAAGTTTCACCTCCCAGTTTCATGTGTAGTTGCTAATAAAAAATACGTTTGTGTTAATTACTGTTTCCATCATGTTCTTTTGGAGGAGGGGGGTAAGGGGGTTGGTAATTGGACAGGACAGTCACCTTTAGCAGGGTACATAGGCGGGGGCAGGTCCAGCAGCAGGGCACATACACAGTGCAGTCACTAGTTACCCTGGTCAGTCTGGGAGGTGGTTTTCATGTTCTGTGGTGGGGGGTGGGTTGCTCTGTGACTTTGTGGCGGGGGAGGGCAGTTACAGATCTTATGCGGCGGTCCTTATCCTGGATCACAGAGCCACGCAGCAGGGGATCTGTAACCGTCCTCCCCCTGCCACAAAGTCACATAGCCCCCCCATACACACAGTCCCGATCAGGAGGGGTGACAGGCTCCGTTGAAACAACCAGTCCACCACTGTGGAGCCTGTCAATCCTGGAGTTTAGAAGCGTCATTTGCGTCACTACACTACACCCGCTCCCCACCACAGTCTGCGTCCCAGGTTTAAAACATTCCCGCGAAAACAGTAATAAAGAAAACGGTGTTCATTAACAAAGTAGAAGTGATTTTATTTCTAAACGTGTGTTGGAAGGGGGTGAAGGGGGTATGTAACTGGAGAGGATAGTCAACATTAACTGGGTAAAGAAACGGGGGCAGGTTCAGCTTCTCTGTACACAAACTTAAAAGTCACAGGTTACCCTGCTCACTCAGGAACCTAGTTTTCAAAGCCTCCCAGATGCACAGCGCATCCCGCTGGGCTCTTCTAATCACCCGGCTGTCTGGCTGGGCGTAATCAGAAGCCAGGCTATTTGCCTCAACCTCCCACCCCGCCATAAAGGTCTCCCCCTTGCTCTCACAGAGATTATGGAGCACACAGCAAGCTGCTATAACAATGGGGATATTGGTTTCGCTGAGATCACAGCGAGTCAGTAAGCTTCTCCATCTCCCCTTGAGACGGCCAAAAGCACACTCCACCACCATTCTGCACTTGCTCAGACGGTAGTTGAAGAGTTCTTTTTCACTGTCCAGGGCGCCAGTATAGGGCTTCATGAGCCAGGGCATTAGCGGGTAGGCTGGGTCCCCGAGGATGACTATAGGCATCTCCACATCCCCAACAGTTATTTTGTGGTCCGGGAAGTAAGTACCTTCCTGCAGCCGTCTAAACAGACCAGAGTTCCTGAAAACACGAGCGTCATGAACCTTGCCCTGCCATCCGACGTAGATGTTCGTAAAACGTCCCCTGTGGTCCACCAGTGCTTGCAGCACCATGGAAAAGTAGCCCTTTCTGTTAATGTACTGGCTGGCCTAGTGCTCCAGTGCCAGGATAGGGATGTGAGTTCCATCTATGGCCCCACCACAGTTTGGGAATCCCATCGCTGCGAAGCCATCTATGATTACCTCCACGTTTCCCAGGGTCACTACCTTTGACAGCAGTACATCAACGATTGCCTTGGCTACTTGCATCACAACAACCCCCACAGTAGATTTGCCTACGCCAAAGTGGTTCGCGACTGACCGGTAGCTGTCTGGCGTTGCAAGCTTCCAGAGGGCTATGGCCACTCGCTTCTGGACAGTCAGGGCTGCTCGCATCTGGGTGTCATTGCGCTTCAGGGCAGGGGACAGCAACTCACAAAGTTCAAGGAAAGTTCCCTTACGCATGCGAAAGTTTCGCAGCCACTGGGATTCATCCCAGACCTGCAGCACTATGCGGTCCCACCACTCAGTGCTTGTTTCCCGGGCCCAGAATCGCCGTTCCACAACATCCACATGACCCATTGCCACCGTGATGTCCTCGGCGCTGGGTCCTGTGCTTTCTGAGAGGTCTGTGCTACTCTCAGACTTCAGACCCTCACCGCGGTGCCGTAGCCTCCTCGCCTGACTTATCTGCATCTGCCTCTGGGAAAGGTGGATGATAAGCTGCGAGGCGTTGACAACGGCCACAACTGCAGCAATGGTCGCAGCGTGCTCCATGCTCGCAGTGCTGTGGCGTCCGCGCTGTCACTGACTAGAAAAGTGCGCGAACTGATTTCCCGCCGGCGCTTTCAGGGAGGGAGGGCGGGAGTGATGGACGGATGACGACAGTTACCCAAAAGCACCCTCGACACATTTTTTTACCCAGAAGGCATTGGTGGCTCCACCCAGAATTCCAATGGGCAGCGGGGACTGCGGGAACTGTGGGATAGCTGCCCACAGTGCACCGCTTCCAATGTCGACGCTTTTCCCGTTAGTGTGGACTCACAAAGTCGAATTACTGTCCTTAGTGTGGACACACACGTTCGACTTTGCAATATCGATTCCAAAAATTCGATTTAAGTAAAATCGAACTACTCTCGTAGTGTAGACATACCCTTAGTATCACTTAAATCTGTTTTGTTAATAAATGTATTCTCTTAAATCTCTGTTTTGTTAATAAATGTATTCTTGTGTTGTTAGAAAAACATCTCAGTGCTTTGTATTAAAGTGAGGTGTGAGTCTTCAGCTACCATAACAGGCTGGTTTATACACTGTCTCTTTGGAGGCAGCAAGCTGAATAGTTCTGTCAGTGTCACAGTGAGAGGGACTGGACACTGCAGAGAGATGTCTCTGGGGAATTCGGGAATTGGGCAAAGTTAAGACTGGCAGAGTCTCAAAGTTTGCTGGTGAAGCAGACAGACTGGTGTGGCAGGGAGCAAAGTTCACAATTGCTAACAGTGGCTCACAGCCATGAATGTCCTGAATAGAACATCACAAGGATACAGGCCCATTTTATCCTCATGGAACTATGTATAGATCAGTTATTAGACCTGAATCTCCCTAACTCTCTGGGCTGATGTTATGGCTATGAGGAATGCTGTCTTCACAGAGAGATGGTAGAGAGAAAAGTCTGACAAAGGTTTGAAAGGAGACCTCATGAGTTTTGTGAGAACAAGATTCAGATCCCATAGCAATGGTGAGCAATGCATGATCAAATACGTAGGAACATGCAGCAATCCTTTCAGAAAGGTACTGTAGGGTAAACAAAGACTGTTGACCTGTGAATCAGTAAGTAGAAAGATGAGGCAGCTTAGTGGATCCCAATAGTTCAAGACAGTTTTACTGTTCCTAAAGTAGCAGATAGTCCAGCAAAACAAAAGGAAGTATTTTTTCACACAACGCACAGTCAACCTGTGGAACTCCTTGCCAGAGAATGTTGTGAAGGCCAAGACTACAACAGGGTTCAAAAAAGAACTAGATAAATTCATGGAGGATAGGTCCATCGATAGCTATTAGCCAGGATGGATAGGGATGGTGTCCCTAGCCTCTGTTGCCAGATGCTGGGAATGGGCAAGGGGATCGATCACTTGATGATTACCTGTTCTGTTCATTCCCTCTGGGGCGCCTGGCACTGGCCACTGTTAGAAGACAGGATACTGGGCTAGATGGACCTTTGGTCTGACCCAGTATGGCCGTTCTTATGTTCTTAAAAACAATGGAGATTTGTCTGGTCATAGACTTCTTGATTTCCAGAAGGATCTTTTGGAACTCAGCAGAACTTTCTTAATTTAGTGTTTCCACCAATCCAAAGCAAAGCTGTCAGCCTGCCAGATTTCTGATCCAGGTAGAGAATTTTTCCTAACCCTGAGATCAGATCCATTAAACTGGGAAGCAGGACTCAGGCCGATTCTAGTTATAGGAGATTAGCTAACTCTAACTCAAATGGATGAGCCCACATCTGGGTTATGAACAGACTGTCTGACTTTCTGGATGACCATCTAGGGTAATGGGAGAGTAACAATTTCTGAAATACCTTTTGGGTGACAGAAGCTGTAATGTTGAATAACTTCTTTTGGTTTGGTTTGGTTTGGTTTGTGACTATTTAGAAATGAAACAGTAGAAATTTTTGCATCCCGGTTGGGTTGCCTCCTTCAAATAACCTCCCAGTCTCCTATCTGACCAACACTGGGAGGGAATGTTGAAGGATGCACCACAGTTGCACCTGTTCTAAGTACTGACCAGGCCTGCCCCTGTTCAGCTTGTGAGGTCTGTTGAGATAACAGCCCAAGTTATTATGACTGGAGACAGTGCAGGCAGAGATGAACATGAGCTTAGAAAGAGCTGTGTGGTTAAATTAACTGTGGGCAATTGTGCTGTTCATAGCCTCTGAAGAGAGAGAAAAATGCAGGCGCTCTTCTGTTTAGGCAGTCTGGCTTGCTGGGAATAACACACTGTAGGCAGGGAACTGTGATCCTCGAAAAACGCCAGTCATGGGGGAGAGAGACGTGGATGATGGTTGGGAACTGGAAGTGGGTGCCTTCACTGGATCATGGAGGTAAATACAGGTGCAGTTGCCCTGAACTGTGACAGTTTGTGCACAAATGCAAGAAGTATGAGGAACAAACAGGAAGAACTGGAAGTCAGTACACAAGCTAAATTGCGAATTAATTGGCATCACAGAGACTTGGTGGGATAAATTTCATGAATGGAATATTGATATAGAGGAGTGTAGCTTGTTCAGGAAGGACAGGCAAGGGAAAAAGGGAGGAGAGGTTGCATTGTATGTCGATGTAACAGAGTAGCTTGCCCCTTGGAGGCTGGGGTGAGCCAATCCTGATTACAGAATAGCTGCACCTCAGAGAGATCAGGCTGATTGTCCTACAAAGAGCAACAGGAGGCTGCAATGAAGGGGGCAGGGAATGTTCAGGGATTAGTGACTTGTAGCAGTGAACGGGCTCCAGCAGAGTCCTGGGAGTTTGGACTTTGACTCCAGCCAGATAAGGCCCGGGAGTGGCCTGCCAAAGCAGGAAAAACCCCAGGCAGGAAGGCCTGGGAGGAGGAAGAGAAATCGTTGTTTGTGTGAACTTTTGGATGGACCTGAAACCTTTATTTTCAATGTTTGTTAATGTGATAAAGCACAACCCAAGAAGGGCTGGGAATGGACAAAAGCATTTTTTTGAGTTTCTTGAACAGTCCAAGAGGAAAAACTAAGGCAGACTGGCTGCAGTGTAACCCTAGGCCACAAGGAGGTACCCAGGAGGCAGCCAGCCCACTACAGCCAAGAACATAGTCATTTGTTCTGAGCTCCAGAAGGAGATAAGAGGCAGACCAATTGAAAGTCACAGGGTGAAAATAAGAGGGGGGGAAAACAGGGGTGACATGATAGAGGTTCTCATGCCAACATAGCTTCAGCTGTTCATGGAGGTAGTTTTATTATACCAAAAGGAGAACTCTCTCCATCAGCATACAGTGTCTTCAGCACTGTATATGTAGACATGCCCTAAGGTATAAAATGAGTTACACCTAGCAAGGGATGTACAAAGCAACAAGAATAGGGTCTATACACATTAGGAGCAAAAGAAAGACAAAGGAAAGTGTAGGTCTGCTACTTAGCAGGGAAGAAGAGCTAATAATAGGATACACCGAGAAAGCTGACGTGTTTAATGCCTATTTTGCTTCAATCTTCACTAAAAAGGTTAATTGTGACCAGATGCTTAACACAATTAATATTAACAACACAGAGGAAGGAACGCAAACCAGACTAGGGAAAAAATATTTAGATGTATTAAAGTCAGCAGGACCTGATGAAATTCACCTTAAGATACTTAAGGAACTAGCTGACTCCATCTCAGAACCATTAGCAAATATTTTGAAGAACTCATGGAGGATGGTTGAGGTCCCAGAGGACTTGAGAAGGGCATGGTGAAAAAAACACACTCCGAGTAGTTACTAATGATTCTAAGTCGGGGCGGGCAAACTTTTTGGCCTGAAGGCCACATCAGGTTTCCAAAATTGTATAGAGGGCCAGTCAGGGAAGGCTATGCCTCCCCAAACAGCCAGGCGTGGCCCGGCCCCTGCCCCCTATCTGACCCCCCTCCCGCTTCTCGCTCCCTGACGCCTCCCCCGGGACTCCTGCCTCATCCAACCCCCCCCGTTCCCTGATGGCCCCCCCAGGACCTCTGCCCCATCCACCCCTCCCTGTCCCCTGACTGCTCCTGGACCCCTCACCCCTGACTGCCCCCCGCTGCCCCATCCAACCCCTCTCATTCCTGTCTGTTCCCCCAGGACTCCTGCCCCATCCAACCACCCCTTCTCCCTGACCACCCCTGGAATCCCTGCCCCTGACTGCCCCCTGCTGCCCTATCCAACACCCCCCTCTCCTTCCTGACTGCTCTCCGGGGACCCCTGCCCCCGTTCAACCCCCCCCCCCCCGTTCCCTGCCCTTTGACCACCCCAACCCCTATCCACACTCCCGCCCCCTGACCACCACCCTGAACTCCCCTGCCCTCTATCCAACCCCCACTGTTCCCTGCCCCCTTACTGCGCTGCCTGGAGCACTGATGGCTGGCGGCGCTACAGCCGCGCTATCCAGAGCACCAGGATGGGTGGCGGCTCTGCAAGAGCCCTTCCGCCCAGAGCATTGTGCCAGCAGCGCAGTGAGCTGAGGCTGTGGGAGAGGGGGAACAGCGGGGGAGGGGCTGGGGGCTAGCCTCCCGGGCCAGGAGCTCAGGGGACGGGCAGGAGGGTCCCATGGGCCGGATGTGGCCCTCGGGCCATAGTTTACCCACCTCTGTTCTAAGCACTAATGGTCAAAGTGAAAGTATGTATCTTGTTGGGTCCCTCAGGAGTGTGTCCTGCGTCTGTTACTATTCAATATTTTCATTAATGGCTTGGATAATGGAGATGAGAGTATGCTTATAAAGTCTGCAGATTACACCAAGATGGGAGGAGTTGCTAGCCCTTTGGAGGACAGGATTAGAATTCGAAATGTACTCAGTAAATTGGAGAAATTGGTCTGAAATCAGCAAGATGAAATTCAGTAAAGACAAGTGCAAAGTGCTACACTTGGGAAGGAAAAATCAAATGCACATATACAAAATTGGGAATAACTGTCTAGGCAGTAGTACTGCAGAAAAGAATCTGGGGGGTATGGTGGATCATACATTGAATATGAGCAGACAGTATGATGCAGTTGAGAAAAAGGCTAATATTCTGGGGTGCGTTAACAAGATTGTTATATGTAAGGCCTGGTCCCCACTAACCCCCCACTTCGGACTAAGGTACGCAAATTCAGCTACGTTAATAACGTAGCTGAATTCGAAGTACCTTAGTCCGAACTTACCGCAGGTCCAGACGCGGCAGGGAGGCTCCCCCGTCGATGCCGTGTACTCCTCTCGCCGAGCTGGAGTACCAGCGTTGACGGCGAGCACTTCCGGGATTGATCCGGGATAGATTTATCGCGTCTAAACCAGACGCGATAAATCGATCCCAGAACATCGATTGCCTGCCACCGGACCCTCCGGTAAGTGTAGACGTACCCTAAGACAAAAGTGGTAATTCTCCTGGTGAGGCCTCAGCTGGAGTAGTGTCCAGTTTGGGGCACTAGACTTTAAAAAATATGTGGTAAAATTGGAGAGAATATAGAGGTGAGCAACAAAAATTATACAATAAACCTGACCTATGAGGAAAGATTAAAAAAACTGGGCAAGTTTAGTCTTGAGAAAAGACGACTGAGTGGGAACCTAATAACAGTCTTCAAATATGTTAAGGGCTGTTATAAAAAGGACTGTGATCAATTCTTCATGTCCACAGAGATAGGACAAGAAGCAATAGGCTTAATCTACAGGAAGGGAAATTTAAGTTAGGTATTAGAAAAAACTTTCTAACTATAAGGATAGTTAAGTACTGGAACAGATTACCAAGGGAGGTTGTGGTTAGACAAACACCAAAGATTGGCAACCTTTGGCACGCGGCCCACCAGGGAAAGCCGCTGGCAGGCCGGGCCAGTTTGTTTACCTGCAGCGTCCGCAGGTTCGGCCAATCACAGCTCCCACTGGCCGCGGTTCGCCACTCCTGGCCAATGCGAGCTGCGGGAAGCAGCGTGGGCCGAGGGATGTACTGGTCGCCACTTCCCACAGCCCCAGGCGAACCACGGCCAGTGGGAGCTGCGATCAGCCAAACTTGCGGACACTGCAGGTAAACAAACCGGCCCGGCCTGTCAGCAGCTTTCCCTGGTGAGCCACGTGCCAAAGTTTGCCAATCCCTGGTCTAGGTATACATGGTCCTGTTTCAGCATGGGGGGGATGGACTAGGCGACCTTTTAAGGACCTTTCCAGCCCTACATTTCTATTAATGGCTCATGGCTGTGAAAATGGCTTCTTTTAACATATTACCTAAATAAATGAGTACTAGTAGTATTCCCGCCTGAGCCCATTTACTCAAAACTAGAACGAACTGAGCTATGCCCTGGTTACATCAGAGATGACAGCTGCACTCTTCTATCTACGTTCTCATGCCTTGTCCATCATCATGTTTGAGTGCTTGTTGTCCTCTGGTGCAGTATAACTGTGAGCATCCAAGGCTAAATTCTTGAAAGCCAGAGAGATAAGAAGTTCTTTGTTTCAGGCCCTTGCCTGTGGAATGACCTACTTGGAAGAGATAAGACTGAGCCAACGTCTGTTCTCAGGCATGCATTTTTGGAAAAGTCTTCCGGCAATAATGAAAGACAAGGAATAACCATAGAAAAAGAAAGAAAAGAATAAGAAAGCTGCTAAACAAAGAATGGTGATGAGCAGAATGCATTAATGACAATTCTGTAAGAATTAACTACCATATTTGGCACTCAAACACTATGGTGATGAGTCAGTCATACCTCCCCCACCCACCTCTCATCCCAATCCTGCAGCACAGCATCCCTTCTGTGCAAACTTGACATTCCAGAAAAGAGTGATTTATTTTTATAATTTGTTTGGTTTTGTTGGGAAGAGAATTCTTCTGTTTTCTTAACTTGTAGGGAGATGAACAATTATGCAGTATAGGTGCTAGGGCTTAGATCTGAAAATTTAAAAGAAATCTCTTTTCTATATATTGGGGGGCAGGGGGAAATCTTTTTCTGAGCTTTTATTTAGAATCTTTCCTTGTCTTGTCTTATATTTGAGACACCAATAATCAACTTTATCTCGGCTAACAAGGTGTCTCCTTGTCCCTTAAGTCCATTTTGTGGACATAAAAAATTCTCTCAAATTCAGTTAAAATATCTTCTCATCAGAACAAAAAGTGAGAACTTTGGAAAAAATTGAAAATCTGGTGTTTTTATTATGAAGTACTCACAATAGACTAATTTTTTCCCCAATTCTTTTGGCAATCCTCACTCCCATTTTTTTTCAAAAACATTCTAAATATGTTATCTAAACAATTATTGAAGTTTTTCATTTACCAAAAACCCACAAAACTGCAATCTGTACCTCACACTTCAGCCCATTTTATATATGTAACACTACACAGGATAGTCCAAATAGATACTTTCTGCTGTAGAGAATGCAGAGCATTGGGGAAATGCATACACATGGTGGCATTGCCCAGGAGTGAAAATACTTTGGAAGCTGGTTTAAAAATATTCTAAAACCTCCGTAACCAGCTACTTAAAAATCATCATCCATTTGCCAACTGAAGTTTTACTTGCTATGGTTACAAGTAAATGCTGTAATGAAAGAGATTACAGAAAAAATGTAATTTTTCAGATTGTTGCTTTGTGCATTTGACTTCTCCTATGTAGGAAGTTAGTCATTTTCCTCTTTTGTTTGTGTGGTTCTTTCCCACAGCAATGAGGTGGAGAAACAGTGTTACAATTGTAAAACCACACAAATTGGTAAGGAGTCTCGGGGGCAAGTGTAGGACCTAAAAAAAAAATTTAGTTCTTTTTTTAAAAAACTGATTAGATTTCAGTTTGATCATGCCCCATTAAATTCAGATATAATTTGGTGCTCAAATTATGGGGCGGGGGAAATAGGGGGCTCATGAATGGCCAGTGGCTTGCTTTAATTTAAACAGTAGTGAGACTTAAGGGGACCATAAAACAGAAGTGAGGTAGCCCCTAAAGCAGCAAGGGCCCCACCAATTTTTTTTCCCTGTAATTTGAGTATGGATATATCCCAGTGTGGCAACAGCATTGCTGGGATACATTAACATCGGGATAGATTTGGAAACGCTCAACTTCTTGTTTCAGACTGCCCGAATAACAATGGCAACAGAATGGAAGTGCCCCTTTGTGCCAAGAACAACAAAGTGGATTCATAAAGTCTGAGAATTCCTGGCAACAGATATTACTCGCAAATTAAAAACTCTAATATGCAGTATTTTTAGATTTGGATCCTTTTATTGGAAATGGATAAGATAGGACCTTGGCAAGCAAGTCACGTAGTTTGATCCCTTCCTAGAAAATAAAGTAATTCTTGATAGTAGAATCCAAATTTAATTCTAGTAGATGTTTTTCTTCATTTGGATTATTTACTGCAGCTCATATTCTCAAAAGGACAAATCATCACATATTGACAAACAAACATCAAGATGTGGAGAGGGAAATAGTGAGGCCCACAAAAGTTTGTGCTTATATCTCAAGTAAATACCGGTGTCTATAGTTTAATAAGATCCTGAATGTCCCCATCTCCCATTGACATCAATGGAAACCCTTGATGTCCAGATCCTTGCAGAAGGCACACACCATCTGGCATGACCAGGGCCTACACGAACAGATCCAAATGTTTCTAACTCTCATTATAAAATCATGAGTCTCATAATATTTGGTGATTTTGTTAAAGTCCCAGCTCATGGAGTCCTGTGATTGTGTAAGAATCTCATTTTTTTTTAAACAAGTAAAAGTAAATAAATAAATCTTTAGACTGCTGAGAATGTGAACCCTAAAGACTCAAAAGACAGAAGGCAAATTAAAAGACCCCCCCCAAATTTACTATTTTAAAAATCTCATGATTTTTAAGCCAACCTCACGATTTTTTGGGGGGAGGAGGGCAACTTTGGTTTTTGAATCCTTGAAGATGGCAATACTGTGATCCTCCTCAACAAAATTCTCTGATACTACAGAAAATCCCATGGGAGATGTTTTATTTAGACTTGACAGGAACTTTGTCTTCTTGCTTTTAAAATTCTTATTATAATCATAATACAGTAGTATCTACTAAGGAAACAGGAACCCATCATTTTGGTCCTCTCTGATGTAGATCTTCATTCTGCTTCCATTGAAGTTGATGACAAAACTCCCATTGATTTCAACGGACGCAAGATCAGGACATCAGGTTGTAAACAAAGAAAATGCTGTCCCAAATTTACATACCGAAAGTGACTGGAGACTTCCACAAAAATCTAAGAGAAATTCTGTGGCTTAATAGAATTATTGTTGTTGTTGGTAATTCAATTGTTCAGTATATGCAATATTTGCATTTTTATGTATTATTACTTGTATTTTCTACATACATTTTTCTTGCCAATAATAAAAGGTATCTTACACGTGGGGCTGCCTTAAGCACTTTTCTCTCTGCACTCTCTTTCATGCATTCATGTGATGATCAGCAGTGCTCTTTCATTGTCAAGAAGCATCAACAGATTTGACTTTCTAAAGAGTAGTAGTGGTAAAATAGCAGTGCTCATCAAGAGAGCCTGGGAGATTCAAAGCTATGGGAGATATTAAAACCTCAGTCCTGCAAATGGTTCCATACAGCCTTCATGCTCAAGTATACATTCTTCCTAACTTACTTAGTAAAGCAATGTCATTGACAAAGTCAGGTTATGTAACTCTTCTTCACTATCCCATTTTACACCGTCCATGAGGCCTTTTGTTGCTCGCTTCATCACCAGTCTATTGCTAATGCAGAGAGGATTGGTAATAATCCATCATCTAACTCCAGTCACAATATCAAACAATTCACCAGTCCTGTATCCGATCCTACTGCGTATCTATTTCCATCGTATGTTGGACATCATATGTCCTTATTACGTTGATCAGCTTGACCATCATTCCGTAGCTCCCAGCACTATTCCACGGGGTCCATAAAATTGATTACGATGGATTTTTGCCAAGCAGTAGCTGTGCTGATGATCTGTCAAAGAGCAAATATCTATTAACAATGCAGGATGGAACTCAGCCCGTTCTTCTCATACTATTTCATCCACTGCTTTCTTCATTCTATTCAGCATAACTGTATGTGATGCTCCGCAGAGGTACCCAGGGTTGGGAGGCACCTCACCACCACCTGCCCTTAGCATGAAGCACCCGTGTCAGCTCCCGGAGGCCAACAGTCTGACAGCACAAGCAGGACTTTCCAGGTCCCTGCACATCTGACTCTCTCTGTACGGGCAGTCCCTGGAGCTTGCCATGCAGTGTCCAGACTTTTATCCCCTGAACACTCACAGAATTACAGGCCCGCTGTTCCCAAAGCAACAGTACACACCAGGTTGTACGATTCAGCTCAGGAGCATCACTTTAGTTAACACCACTGCACTTCGATATATTTATAATGAAAACAAGAATAAGTTTATCATCAAGGATCAGAGATTCAAGTAACAATGAGTAAGAATATTGGAAACAAATGGTTACACATAAAACAAAATCATAACATGCTCTATAGAGACTCAACTTAACTAACAAGTTACTCTCTTGTTTAGAGAAACTTACCTCACTCAAAGTTCTCTCCAGTGTTTTCAGCCAAGTCTTGTTGAGAGCAAAATCACTGTCCTTTTATTGCCTCAGTGAAGGGTGCCCGGGCACCTTGTCTGCCCCCCAAATATAGATGAACCAACCTTTGAAATGCATCTCAAGGTAAGTTTCTTTCCCCTGCTGGTTTTCTCTTCCTGAAGTTCTGTACGTTGCATTCAGTTCATACTGGTGATAGGAAGCCCACTGTGAATGACCATGTCTTGTCTGACAGAAAATCTGTTTTTTCCCCTTTCCTGGTGACCAACCCCCACCCCCCAACACTAACTTTAAGAGCATATTTTCTTATGTTCTTAGACATACATTTCACAGTGATAAGACTCTTTGGTGAACTGGAACATACAGATGAGACTCAAGAGATCCTGGCAAGATGAGACATAAACTGGCCGCAATGCATGCCCCATTTGCTGTGTCAAGACAAAATCGCACACAGCCTGAGGCCCAGCTATGAGCCTCTTGCTGATTTACTTGCTCTCCTGTAAGTCCTGTGCACAATGCCATGCCCACAAACCCATACTCCCAGCCATAGGTGTTCCTCCAATACATTCTATACATTAGGCCCTGGATCACCCGCACCCTATAGCCTGGACCTCTGGCCCATCCAGACCCAACTGGGTAGCCACTGTTGTAGCCTCTATACAGAACAAGTGGGAGACATACTCTTCTGGTGCAAGCCCAGAAATGACAGCCCCTTCTAAGCACTCCCACAACTGGAATTTTGTTAGGAAGGAACAGTCCCTCATGCAGGAACAGGGGATCCTCATTGAGTGACCACTGAGCCACATATGCCGACAGTGCCCATACAGGACACAGGTCCCCCTCACCAGAGCGGTGCAGAGCAACAGCCTCGCCAACCCCAGCCTGATCAGTTTTTGATCTGCAGATCTTGAGCCATAGAGAGTCACCTTCTCACTGCACGTACTGTTGTTCGAGTGCCTGCCCCAAAGAGTCTCCCTTGGTTGAAAGGAACAACTCACTGACCCACAAGGCCTCAAAGAAAACCAACAGAAAGGATGCTGTCATGAGGTATGCACACCCCATCCTCCTTTGGGGGCGGGTCAAGGTTGTGATACCACTGGGGTTACAGTTTACCAGACTCTCCATAGGCTGAAAGCAGCACAGCTCAGGTGCCGGAGTCAATATAGCGGCCCTCGGGTACAGGGCTGTGCCGTCTAATGGCCAGAGTCAACACACCTGCCCTTATGTTCAGGGCTGCATGGCTTAACAACTAGAGTCCATACAACTGCTCTTGGGGTATTGGGGTTGCACGGCTTAGTGGCCAGAGTCTATGCAACTGCCCTTGGGGTCAGGGCTGCATGCAGGAAAGTGGGCCACCGTGTAGGGATGGGCGGGACTGTCTGAGGGGCGGGACTTCCACCACACATAGTGTGGAGTTAACCCGCTTTTGCCCAGTGCGGGGTATGCCCACCCTGTCACAGATGCTTTGAAGAGTACAGCCTCATTCCTTGAATGTTAAATCCAGGAAGAACCTCAATTAATTGCCTAAGGACCTGCAAGTTCACTGGCTTGCTGGCATGGCTCCATATCCCCGCAGCCTGGGCCCAACCCTCCCATGTCCTGCAGATCATGAATCTCTGATAGTGGTCTGGATGACCCACACACCTGCAGTAAAAGGCCACGCCAGATAACAGGTTAGCTATAGCAAGACCATGAACCACCAAATCTGGAGTTCTGGTATAGGTCAGGCCTGGATAGACCCTCAGCCCCCTGAAACTCCTCAAACGCTATTGTGTAATCTAAAAAGGTGCATGGTGCAAGTGCTCCTTGGGCCATGGATATTGCTTCTAGAAACCAATATTCCATAGGGAGTCCAGCATCTGTTCTGGGACTTCCTTGGCCACCGGTGCTCATGCTCTGAATCTGTTCACCTGCAATCGAGAGAGCCTGAGCACATGCTTGCCAGTGAAATTAATATTGTATGCACATTTCTGTTTGGTAGTCTTCATTATTAAACATCTCAGGACAGCAGAGAGTGCTCTGAGAGCCTTAGTCACATGAAGGTTTCCATTCAGGTGGAGTCACTCCTTCCCCTGCCTGTGAAGGGTTGCTGTGTCCCTTGCCTGGAAGGGAAATCTCCCTTCTTCCACACCTCAGTGGGTGAGACACAGAATAGACATAAATAGAATAAGCCCTGGTGTCCTGCCCTTACATCATTCCAGCAAGAGTGGAGTTAAGTGCATTCCAGTTCCTGTAAGGAAGGACATAGGGACAGACAAGCCTCTCTTCAGTGCCCACCATGCACATTTCACAAGCAGGGACTTCTTCCTAGGAGTGGTTCTGCTCATCTCATGTGCACTCCCATGCCCACTTGAGGGCACACAAGGAGAGATATGGAAGAAATTCCAATGCTGAGCCATTTCCTCCATTCAGGAATCTGGTAATGAGTGTTCAGTTCATCCAGTAAGTGACTGATACACTCATACTGTAGTCAGTCTGTGGGTCCACGAAACACCTGTCTGACCAAAAGAGTCCTGCATTGGCACTGACTGATGTGCTTGAGCAGGACTGGTATGCAAGGACAGAGATGGACACACTGAAAGCCATTCAAGACACAGTTTAATAATCCAGGCATTGTCAAGCTCCCACCCACATTAATGCCTTGCTTTAAGGCTCCAGTTAGGATATGGGGCTAAGGGGAGCTGTCTTCGGATTATCCCATTTAACAGTCCAGACCAGCAAAGCTGAAGGCTGCGTCATGCTCTGGGGACATGACTCAGCCTCATGAGCACTGAAGGACAGAAGTACATCAGGAGCTACCATGTTTATCCGTATCCCAGCATCACAGAGATTCTAGGGTAGAGGTGCAGTGGTGGATTTAGAGTTAATGGAGCCCTGTGCGCAGCTTCATTTTTGCCCTCTCACCCCCACCCCTCGGGACCCAGCCAAGAAAAAAGAACAGGAGTACTTGTGGCACCTTAGAGACTAACAAAGGTGCCACAAGTACTCCTGTTCTTCTTTTTGCGGATACAGACTAACACGGCTGCTACTCTGAAACCAGCCAAGAAAAAGAACATTCTCTTTCATCTCCCCCCCATTTTTCATTCTTTTTTCCTTCATCCTCCTCCTATATTATAAGTAATAGGAAGTAAATGAAAATAAAGTGAGGTATCTTGATTGAGGCAGGGGGTTGGGGTGTGGCAGAGGGTGCGGGGGTCGGGCTCTGAGAGGAAGTTTGGGTGTGGAGTGCAGGAGGGGATGCGAGGTGCAGGCTCTGGACTGGGGCAGGGGGTTGGAGTATGGAAGGGGGTGAGGGGTGCAGGCTCAGGGAGGAAGTTTGGGTGCAGGGTGCGGGCTCTGGGCTGGGGCAGGGGGTTGGGGTGTGGGAGAGGGTGAGGGGTGTGGGAGGGGTGAGGGTGCAGGCTCTGGGAGGAAGTTTGGGTGCGGGTTGCAGGATCTGGGTTGGGGCAGGGGGTTGGAGTGTGGAAGAGGGTGAGGGGTGCAGGCTCTGGAAGGAAGTTTGGGTGCGGGGTGTGGGCTCTGGGCTGGGGCAGGGGGTTGGAGTGTGGGCGGGGGTGAGAGGTGCATGAGGGGGTGAGGGGTGCAGGCTCTGGAAGGAGGTTTGAGTGCAGGGTGCAGGCTCTGGGCTGGGGCAGGGGGTTGGAGTGTGGAAGGGGGTGAAGGGTGCGGGCTCTGGGCGGAAATTTGGGTGTGGGGTGTGGGCTCTGGGCTGGGGCAGGGGGTTGGAGTGTGGGAGGGGGTGAGAGGTGCGTGAGGGGGTGAGGGGTCCAGGCTCTGGAAGGAGGTTTGAGTGCAGGGTGCAGGCTCTGGGCTGGGGCAGGGGGTTGGAGTGTGGAAGGGGGTGCAGGGTGCGGCTCTGGGCTGGGGCAGGGGGTTGGGGTGTGGGAGGAGTCGGGAGCGGCATTTACCTTGGGCGGCACGGCTCCCAAAACAACCAGCACACCCCTCTGGCAGCGGCTTCTAGGCAAGGGGGGGCCAGTGGGTCTCTGCGTGCCACTGCCCGCAGGCACCGCCACCACAGCTCCCATTGGCCACAGTTCCCGGCCAATGGGAGCTGCGGAGTCGGCACTCAGGGCGGGGGCAATGCACGGAGACCCCCCCCCCCGCCCCTCAGGGGCTGCAGGGACATGCCATCTGCTTCTGGGAGTGGCGCGGAGGGAGTGAGACTGCGTGGGCAGGGAGTCCCCTTAGCCCTGCTGTGCTGCTGCTGGCACGTCTCTGCGCGCCCCTTAGGTCTCTGTGAGCTGCCTGGGGCACGGGCAGTGTACGGAGCCACCTCCCCCCAGCCAGGGGCACGCAGAGACGTGCCAGCAGCCAGCCGCTTCTGTGAGTGGCGTGGGGCCACCGGCCACGGAATGCTGAGCCCTGCTGTGCCGCCGGCTGGGACACGGGGGCAGATTGTCAGATGAGATTTATCCTGCATTTTGGGAGCCGCCCCCATCAATGGGGGCCCCATGCCACCGCACTGTTTGTTTCATGGTAAATCCGCCTCTATAGATGTGGCTTCTTACTCAACAAGCAGAGTCGCTATAGCTCTATAAGTGAGGGTTCAATGAAAGGGGAAAGTGTGAGAATGTCTTTGTTGAGACATTACAGCCTCCAGTTTAAGTGAACAACTGGATCAGTTCTGCACAGCCTCACATACAAGTTCCCCAGCAGCTCATGCAGTGTTTGCTCAAGGTTCAGCTCACAGGGCTTTTTTAGCACCTTTCACCAGATGATCACCCCCATCATCTCAGTTTCTATTGGGAGGGTGGGGCTCAACAAGGTGTGGGAGTCTTCATTTGCCTTTCAAACGCAGATAATTGTCCTCCCTTGGCTTGTACATTAGACTTGAAAAAGCTGCATTCTCATGGACAAAAACTCCTGCACTCCTGGGGAGGAGCAGAGATAAAAAGGAGACAGGCCCACTACTTTTTGTTTGTTTGTTTGTTTGTTGTGGTGTGGGGAGAAGCAGCTTTTATAACCTCTACTCTGTAGTCTGTAAGGGTACGTCTTCACTACCCGCCGTATCGGCGGGTAGCAATCGATTTATCCGGGATCGATATATCGCGTCCCGTTAAGACGCGATATATTGATCCCCAAACGCGCTCACCGTCAACTCCGGAACTCCACCAGAGCGAGCGGCGGTAGCGCAGTCGACAGGGGAGCCGCGGCCGTCGATCGCGCGCCATGTGGACCCCAGGTAATTCGATCCAAGATACTTCAACTTCAGCTACGCAAAGTTGCGTAGCTTGGATCGATTCCCCCCCCCCCCCCCCCCAGTGTAGACCAGCCCTAAGTGTTGTTCGGATTTATGGGAACTGACAGCCAAGGTCACCAGAACTCAGAGGAAAGTTATGAACAGAGGAAGTTTGCCCTAATGTAACTACATAAGTGTGCAAACCCCTAACTAAAGTGCATCGGTCTGAATCAGGGCTTTAACCCAGAGGCTCTCAACTTTTCCAGACTTTACCATACCCTTTCAAGAGTCTGATTTGTCATGTGTACCCCAAGTTTCACCTCACTTAAAAACTACTTGCTTACAAAATCAGACATAAAAATACAGAAGTGTCACAGCACACAATTACTGAAAAATAGCTTACTTTCTCATTTTTACCATATAATTATAAAATAAATCAATTGGAATATAAATATTGTACTTATATTTCAGCGTACAGTACATAGAGCAGTATCAGCAAGTCATTGTCTGTATGAAATTGTAATTTGTACTGACTTTGCTAGCGCTTTTTATGTAGCCTGTTGTAAAACTAGGCAAATATCCAGATGAGTTGATGTACCTCCTGGAAGATCTGTGTACTCGCAGGCGTTGGAGACCTGTGGTTGAGAACCAGTGCTTTAACCCATTACATTGCTGTAGAAAAGAACCTTGAGTCTATATTCAGAGTGGAAATGGACACTCCTTAATAGTGTTTGATTTTCTCAGTCATGCTGACCACATTCCAGAGGGACAAAGTCACAAGCAGCACCAACATCAAACATGCTAGCTATTGCCAGTGATAGGAGGTTTCCATATGCACTTCCAAGACAGCCAATTTCTTCTATGTTGTTCATATGTTTAGGCTGCAAGCATGGCTGGCGTCTCACAGGGTAGGGGGAGACCATAAGTATGGGGAATGCTCAGACAGAAAGGGGGCTTTGTACCTGGAGCAAGAGCCAAGCCTGGCAGTGTCACACCCAGTCCCACGTCTGGGCAATCAAACGAGCCACCACATGGCCCTGCTGGAGCAGTGATGGGCCTAGGGTAAGAACCAACTAGATTAGCATAAAAAGGCAGAGTCACCTGGTGCATCCCACCCCACAGACCAGTGGCAGACTGGATTTAATCCCTGGTCAAGCCAGCAAGGGCACATCCAAGAGCTGCTACTTCCACCAACCCAAGTCCCGCAGGACAGCGAGCAGCCCCTCATGGGCCTGGTGTTGTACTTAAAGTACTGCACAGGATCTTTTCAGGGGGAATAAGACAAAACGCCACATTTATTAGTAATACATGTATTCATTAACACTGTATTATATGCATATAATATATTACACTTACACTCACACACACACACACAAACACACTCCGTCTTGTTGTTACCAATTAGTTGCTCCCCTTAACTTCACTGGCCAGGTGAGTTAGATGGGGGAGGGGGTGGAGCCGGGCTTCTGCCGATCCGGATCGATGCTCCCATGTTGACAAGACGAGACCCGGGGTCCTCTGCAAGACACCTCACTTTTATAGCAGCTTTTCTCTTATGCAAATCTATACCAGATTCAAACTCTGTGTCTGTGTCCATTGGTCCTTTGTGCTGCTTTCTTTTGAGTGTTGTCCCAATGCTGCAAAGAGGGTGTTTCCAAAAGAAGGTGCTTGCTTCTAACCCCCGAGGCCATCGGTATGTCTGCTTGTCTTTAATGAGCCCACTTGACACGTTTTATTGTCCTTGGGTCTGGCTCCCAGCCCCTCTCCAACGGTTGAGGCTGTCTGGAGGTGCTGCCTTCCATGCCTTGCTCATTCACACCTCATTCATTCAACAGGGCAATTGATTAAAGGGGGGGGGGAGAGAGCTCTTGTTCTACTGCTAGCAAAAAGAAATTTTTCTTCTATCTTATTCTATCCTTAGGGGCTATAATATTATACCAAGGGCAATGCAAAGTTTCTAAATAAGGCTTTGATACAAAGTCCCATGAAAACAGAGGTCACACGTGGGTAGACCCACCACAAGGTTATATGAAGAGGCACAATGTAAAGTCATATGAAAATTATCAGAGATTTATCTACATTGTCCCCCTTTTGACCTCTCAAGAACAATTCTTGAGTGGTCACCATATACATCTTTTGTATTTGTTGCAAACAAACCAAACAATTATAACCAGGTGAATATAACTAAAACCATTACAATTGACTAAACACCAGATATAACATAAACACAAATGCTAACAATTATAATTATAATAATTGGAAATACAACAAAACCATTACCATTACAATAATTGGGTACATTGACAAACAAAATGAGGCCCAAGTTTGATGCTGCAATAGCCATCAAACAATAAAAGTCACTGAGGTCAGGACCTTCTTAAGCACACACAACAAATAAGATTTTGTAGGAGTACCACAGTTGTTATGCAAGGTTAAGCTGATTTGGACTTAAACTAACGTTTAGTTGCCAAAATGTTGCAGAATTTTTTATTTTTAACAATTGTTTTCAAGAGGTTTCTGGGGACCTGAAAGATGGTGCCCTACAATCATGGGCCAAGGTTTTACAGGTTATGGGGGCCCAAGAACTACCCTTTAGGGCTTGGGGAAATAGAACCAGAGTGCATAGAGGAAAGTGTGGAATTAATAATAATACAAGCAAATGTAACTAACAATACAAATGTATTAATAACAAAAATTAACAATAAAATGATTATTAGAGAACCTAACAACAAATAAACCTGATGCACTGGGAACCAAAGTTTTTTGGACACAAGGGGTGATTGATAAGTTGGATGGAGAAGGGGGAAGTAGAGAGAGGAAAAGACATTTGCCCTGTCTAGTGTAGTATTCCCTCTTTTTCTGGACCCAATGCTAGCACAGGACACCACTAGAGACAGACACAGAACATGCAACACAGAACACTGAACACAGACTTTGTCATGACACTATAACCATGGTATTTTATAACTCTTCAGCTGGTACCAGCTCTTCTGATGTTCTGGTTCAGAGCCTGAAAGATAGAAGCTTGGAAACAAATTAGCACAGTGCTTCCACCATGGCAGAACCTGCTTAGTCTCTGCCACAGTGTGTTTGGTACTTGGGGCTGCACAAATGCTAATTGAGTGGTGCATTTTTTTTGTGAGTGTAAATCCTCCCTTTTTTCAATAAAAGGGCGTTAACACTTCATCTAGAAAAAAAAAATCTGTTTTAAAATCTTCAGCCATTTTGCCATGGCCTGGAGATCTGAGGCAGAAGCAGGCACTGTTGTTAACTGTTTCAATGGCATTTTGGCCCTGGGAGGAGGAATTTACCCAAATATCCCCCTTCCCAATCTCCAGAGGGGTCCCAAAGGTCTGCCCCCTTCTGGGGTCTTAAATGTTTCTTCTCCTGATGTTACTGCTGCTGTAAGATTTGAGAGTGCTGTTTTAACTCTCTGTACCCAACCTGTTTTCCAGTTTCTCTATCTGTTGCTTGCCTGGGCCCGATCCTGCTTTTTCCAATAAACAGTTTCTTTCCATGGGCACAAGCCTTGTTCCACTACAAATTTAGCAAGGAGGGTGGGCTTTCCAACTAGCCCCCACCCTTCCTGGTCCTGTTTCTTAAACATTTTTTTTTAAATTGTGAAATTACCACAATATTACTTACAAAAAACAAACAAACATAAACCACACTACACTGCCCAAACTCCTATATCCTTCAGAGTTTGGTTTAACAGAACAAGATCTGTATCTTATGATTTTAACCCACTCTGGGCCAGAGGGAGAGACGCTAAGCTTCCCTCTGTATTACTCGGTCTGCTACCACCGAGGGTTCATACACCAATTATACAAATCCTTCCCCGGATTAGATCCTTCCCCGGATCAGAGTGAGAAACACTTAGTTCTCCTCTTTAGCTCAGTCTTGCTACGGCTGAGGGTGTATGTACCTCTATAACACAATTTAAGCCTAAACTCCTATATCCTTCAGAGTTTGGTTAATCCTTCCCCGGATTAGAGTGAGAAACACTAAGTTCTCCTCTTTAGCTCAGTCATGAACACAATTTAAACCTAAACTCCTATATCCTTCAGAGTTTGGTTAATTAACTGAAAGTTTACGCTCTTTTTCCTCTAGTGCCAGTCTTGCTAAAGCTGGCGGTGTGCACACCAGTTTTATAATAACTGTGGGTTCTATGCTTGCTCCCCCTTTCGCATTCTCCACCAAAATGTTGTACTTAAAGTACTGCACAGGATCTTTTCAGGGGGAATAAGACAAAACGCCACATTTATTAGTAATACATGTATTCATTAACACTGTATTATATGCATATAATATATTACACTTACACTTGTTAGGTAAAAAAGCAAGTCCTCACTCACCTCTCCAGCACCCGAGTTCGTGCGGAGTTGGTATGGGCTCACAATCTGTCAGAGACCAGACACCAATTCGTTGATCAACGGGCTCACACTATCCTTAGCTTGAAAGGCTTCAGAGTAAGTGTGGCAAGTTTATTAGGGGTGAGCAGCAATATTTATACACAGAAGTAAACAAAGTGATTAACAGATCATAATGGTCATGCATAATCAAACAAGATTTTACAGGATAAAACGGGTTAAAATGTACATTCAGAAAGAGATAAGGGGAGATGGCTACTTAAGGGGAGGGGGGGTGTCATGAGTAGTTCGCAGGTCAGAGCTTTGATTAAAAGTTCAGACAGAGACATCAAGTCTGGGTTAAGTTTAAGCTCATCAAAAGTTCAGACTCAACATTCCTCCATTTGTAGCTTTGGGATAACTATTTACCAAAAGCTACACCCCATTTTAAGGAGCCAAGGGCCGCTTGGCAATTTCAGCCTGGGCCAACTCGAAGAGAGTAAGGCCCTTGGCTGAAGTAGGAAAAGAATAAACTGACCCACATGAGTCTATGAGGGAGGGGACACACTGAATACAGCAACACAGTATTATAAGGATTACTATGGCCCCAACAATACCCACCAAGAGTTTTTTAACCCACCCAAATCCAGGCAGCCAATTCCATAAGGCTCCCCACCAATCATAAGGTGGCTGGCCAGAAGAGTAGTTCTTAGCTATTTCCCTTAGATGTTTGGTACGTTGAAAAGTGTCAGAGTAGGTGTCATTTACAAAAACACAGCATTCTTCATTTATGAGGGCGCAAGTTCCTCCCTGGGCTGCTAACATTATGTCTAAAGCCATTCGGTTTTGCAAAGCTAACTGGCGCAGCTGGGACATTTCCCCAGCCTGATTCTCAAATAGGGTCACAGTTTCATTGGTTAAAGATTCTAGTAGTCCCTGTAGACGGATGACACCACCCCTCAAGCTAATGAGACCAGCCCACCGCTGCCACGACAAACCATCACGGATATTAATATCTCTGAAGGTTTCACGGATGTTACGAACGTGGGGAAAATGAGGGGGAGTGAGGGAGATGCGAGAAGGCGGTGTTAGCCATGCCAAATAACATGACCCTGCCCAATCAGGGGAGAGAAAGTAATAAGCTTTGGGCCCGCACACCCAGTATGTTCCATACAAAGCGTTTCGGGTATTCCATTTCTCAAAGTAGGAGGTAACCCACCACCCGTTGGACCACTGTTCCCCTGGTAATGCAGAGGGGTCATTGTGCGAACTGCAGAGGCACAATTTGGTAGTGGTGTTTTCAAAGGGCAGTGTAGTACTGCTTGAGCAGTTGTAGAAGGCAATCGTACGTCCCTTAGCAATTAGTTGGACACCCTTGTGATCTGAGCAGGGCTTCTTAAAAGCTGACTCTGAAGGCCTGCCCACCCATGGAAAAGTTGGATTGTGGTGAGGGATCCACATGTGGGATAAGTGGGATGCGCAAGGCTTGAAGCCAAGATTTTTACTAAAGGCGGTGCCATTAAAATACATGTTGCATTTACTTGTTCCCACAAAAGTTGACCCCTTTTCTTTAACAAAACACAGTGATCCTGTCTGATTGGTTACCCTGAGATATCTGTTAATTGGCACTCCTGTTTTGTCCCATGTAAGATTGTGTTGGACTGGATCTTTTACTCTAGCCAGTGGCATCCAAGTCATATTAGCAGTGGTCAGGGGAATGGGTGTGAAGGGGAGTCCCTGTTCTGCATTTACTGGAAATTGAGTACATACCCAGCAATTACTTCTATTTCCTAAAATACGAGTTTTAACCTCGTGGGAATATCTAATAAAAGCATTATCTTCATAAGCAGAAAATAAACTAAAAAGGCATAATAAAAAGCATACAGTTGTCAGAATAAAAGGTCCTCTCATTTTTTCCGAGTCAATTTAAGTCTGATGTCTGAAAGAGGTAAGCTGGTCCACTGGTTGGAGGCAGTGTCCTCAGTGGTGGCAAGAGCTGCTGGTCTGTCACTGTGGTCCACTACGGCTGGCTTGACGTGGGAGTGGTGGATCCAGGATTTGCGTCCTTCCAGGAACACTGCAGTCTGGGTTGTTAAAAGAACCTGGTGGGGTCCAGTAAACCTCGGCTGGAGGGTGTCGCCACGAACGAACTTTTTGGCCCAGACGAAGTCCCCTGGTTGGAACGGGTGGATCTGTTCTTCCAGCGGCACGGTCTGGGAAAACTGCGAGGCTTTCCAAAGGGTACGGAGGCGAGCCTGTAGGGAGAGAAACTGGCACGCGGTCATATGATCCCCTCCCAATAGTGAAACATCAGCACGTGGTAGCGCCCCGCCTTTGAAATGGGGGTGTCCATAGAGCAGTTCAAAGGGGGATAATCCCAATACACGGGTTGGGCGAGTACGAAGGTGAAACAGGACCAAGGGAAGTACCTGAGGCCACTTTAATCCTGTTTCCTGACAGTATTTAGCCAATGTAAACTTAAGCTCCCTATTCATACGCTCAACTTTCCCGCTAGACTGAGGGTGGTAGGGTGTATGAAAGGAGTGTGAAATGCCCAGTCCTTGTTCTAAACGGCCAAGGACATGACCAGTAAAGTGAGGTCCGCGATCTGAGTCAAGCACGAGAGGGATGCCAAAACGGGGTACAATGTCTCTAAGGAGAATCTTCGCCACTGTGGCAGCAGTACAATTAGCAGTAGGAAAAGCTTCGACCCAGGAAGTCAGAGGGCAAACCAAAACAAGGAGGTGCTTTTTCCCAAAAGCCTTTGGCATATCTGCAAAGTCAATTTGAAGATGTTGAAATGGAGCAGCAGGCGGAGGTCTTCCACCCTTAATTTTTTTAAGAGGCGGAGCAGGTCCATTACGCTGACGTGTGCTGCATGCTTTCACTATTGACAGGCAGTAGGGTTGAATGCCTGGAGCATACCAAAAGCGAGCGATGGTGTCCACAAGGGCGTGCGTGCCGTAGTGACCCCCCTTATCATGGTGCCAGCGAACTGCCACAGGGTATGTGGAGCGAGGGAGGCAGGCTCGGCCATCCGGCATAAGCCAGGTCCCTTTGACCAGAGTGGCTCCGAGGCTCTCCCACGACTGTAGTTCAGCAGCGGGTACTGGTACGGGGTACGGTGGAGTAAAGGAGGAGGCTGCAATAGCCAACATGGGCATGGCTAAGGGTAAGACGGCAGCCGTCTTGGCGGAGGCGTCAGCCAGGGCATTCCCACGGGTGACGGGGCTATCATCTTTAGTATGGGCCGGCAGTGAACTACAGCCAGGACCGAGGGTTCTTGGAGGGCGTCCAAAAGCTTGTGGATGAGGGGGAGGTGCTGAATGGGTTTACCGGCAGCTGTCTGGAAACCTCGAAACTTCCAGAGGTGGATGTGACAATGCACAACTCCAAAAGCATACTTGCTATCAGTAAAAATGGTAACGGTCTTACCAGCGGCCAACTGGCAAGCTCGGGCCAGGGCATAGAGTTCGGCGGCTTGGGCTCCCCAGTTGCCTGGCAGTGAGGCGGCCTCTTGAATGTCCCATTCAGAGGTGACTGCATAACCGGTGAAACGCTTGCCATCAACATAGAAGGAGCTTCCGTCCGAGAAGAGGATGCAATCAGGGTTGTCCAGTGGCACGTCAAACAGGTTGTCCCTTATCTGTAAGATGCTATAAACTACTTCCACACAGTCGTGCTGATCCTGGAGGACTGGCAGGTCAGGAAGTGTGACGAACTGGGCCTGTTCTCACTGTGGTCTGTGAATGCTGACAGGGGAGTGTGCTGGGATAGTCTGCATTGGAGGATGGGATCTGCCCGGGGGCGCATTCCTGAGTGTGTAACATGAGAACCCAGGAAGGGGTTGAAGGCCAGGTGACTCCTGAGCCCGGGAAACTGAACAAAGGCTGTGGGAGGGGTCGCTGAAGGCAGTGTGCGGGAAGCAGGCTGGAGAGATGGCTGGGAGGCAGAGATGGCTCTGACCTCCCAAGGGGGGCTGGGCTGGGATGCCCGGGGACCCCCAGATGGACCTAACTGAGGGGGTCCCTGTTGTCAGTGCCTGCAAGACCTGTCTTGGACTGTATTCCTGTCATCCAAATAAACCTTCTGCTTTACTGGCTGGCTGAGAGTCATGGTGAATCGCAGGGAGCCGGGGGTGCAGGGCCCTGAGTTCCCCAATACTCCGTGACAACTGGTGGCAGCGGCGGGATCTACTGCACCCTGTGGACGGCGCTTCCTGCAGTAAGTGACTGGGGAGCAGTAAAACGAAGGGGGATTGACGGGGACCAGGCGCGCTGAAGAGTGAGAGAGAGACGGTTATTACCCCTGGGAGTGTGTGACCAGCGAGAAGGACTTTTGCAGTAACAGGGTCCCCCGGGGGGATCGCAGCGAGTGGTCCCAGGGGCGGAGGAGTCTGCAGCTCGACCCTGGCAGAGAGGTGGTGACCTCGAGAAGGGCTGGCACACTAGGGGGCCCCTGGGAACTGTGGTGAGCTGTGAGCACACAGGCCGGTGAGTGGCCAGCAGGAAGATGTATGCCAAGCGGCTTAAGAGCGACCTGGTGGAGCTGTGCAAGCAGAGGCGGCTGCGCATTGGGAGGCTCACCAAAGAACAGCTCATTGCCCAGCTGGAGGCGGAAGATCGCGCGAATGAACTGATCCCTGTGTCTCAGGGAAGCAGCCTGGCAAATGCAGCGCAGGCACCAGTGTCTGTCCCAGCTGGGAGTGGTCAGCCGGCTGCTGAGGGCTTCCCGAGACCCCTCCTTCCTATGCCTAGGGGAAGGGTGGGGAGGAGCCCAGCAAATACCGAAGGCGCCGTGACTCCCCCGGCCAGCAGGGGATCCTCCCGGCGAAGCTCGCCGGCCAGCAGAGGATCCTCCCGGCGACGTTCGGCATCCGTGGAGCGGAATTGGCTGGAATGGGAGAAAGAGCTAAAACTGAGAGAGCTGGAGGATCGTGAACAACAGAGACAGCATGAAGAGAGACAGCGTCAGCATGAACGGGAGGAGAAAGAGAGACAGCATCAGCGTGAACGGGAGGAGAAAGAGAGACAGCATCAGCGTGAAGAGAGACAGAGACAGCATGAACGGGAGGAGAATGAGAGACAGCGTCAGCATTACCTGGAACTGGCGAGATTGAAGGGCAGCGAACCCCCGGCTGCGGTGAGTGAGGGGGGACCCAGGACTGCACGGAGCTTTGATAATTGCATCATGGCCCCATACAAGGAGGGGGAGGACATGGATGACTTCCTGGAGGCCTTTGAGACGGCCTGCGAGCTGCACCGGGTTGATCCCGCGGACAGACTCCGGGTCCTTACCCCCTTACTGGACCCCAAAGCCGTGGCATTGTACCGCCAACTGGAAGAGGCAGAGAAAGGGGACTACGAACTATTCAAAAAGGCCCTGCTACGAGAGTTTGGGCTGACTCCTGAGATGTACCGGGAAAGGTTCCGGAGTCAGGATAAAACCCCTGAGATCTCATATCTGCAACTAGCCGCCCACATGGAAGGATACGCCAGCAAGTGGGCTGATGGGGCCCAGACGAAGGAGGACCTGGTCAAACTGCTGGTACTGGAGCAACTGTATGAGCGGTGCCCATCTGACCTGAGGCTGTGGTTGGTGGACAGAAAGCCAGAGAACCCGCGACAGGCAGGCCGGCTGGCCGATGAGTTCGTAAAGAGCCGGTCAGGAGATAAAAGGGAGGAGTCCCAAAGGAGCAATCCCACCACAACGCAGAGAGAGAGTCACCATGGGACCTCCCCGTGGGAAAATACAGAAAAACCCCATCAGAGGGGAATATCCGGCATCAGGACCATCCGACCCACTCAAGGGGTCCCATGGGACATGGGCTGCTACCACTGTGGCCAAAAGGGCCACATACGGGCCCAGTGCCCCAGGCTCAGGGACAGACTGAGCAGGCCGAACCCACAGAGGGTTGACTGGGTAGAGACCCAGCCCGGCGAGAGGCAGCATTCCCAGGGAAGGGGGGCTGGCAGAGTACCACCTGCTAAGGAGGGAGGAGAGCCCCAGGCTAGCTTCTCTGGGGGGCCAGATGCCCTGGATTCAAAGTTCTCCGTTTACAGGGTTGGCGCGGGGCTGTCCCTGCGGAGCGAGTGCCTTGTTCCCCTGGAGGTGGATGGGAAGAAAGTTTATGGTTACTGGGACACGGGCGCAGAGGTGACACTGGCCCGGCCCCAGGTGGTGGCCCCAGATCGGGTGGTGCCCAACACCTTCCTGACCCTGACCGGGGTGGGCGGGACCCCATTCAAGGTTCCCGTAGCGAGGGTACACCTGAAATGGGGGGCCAAGGAGGGCCCCAAGGACGTGGGAGTGCACCACCATTTGCCCACTGAGGTGTTGATGGGGGGGGACCTAGAGGACTGGCCAAGCAGCCCCCAGACCGCCTTAGTTGTGACCCGCAGTCAGAGCCGGCGAGGGGCACTGCGCCCTGGCCTTGGGGGGGGTGCCTTGCCTGAGGCGCAGGACCCTAACCTGGTGGGGAGGGAACGCCCAGGGACGCGGCTCAGGGAGGCTGCAGCTTCGGACCCAGCGGGCGAGAAAGAGCAGGTGACCATCCCCGTCCCAGCTGCTGAGTTCCAGGCCGAGTTACAGAGAGATCCCTCCTTGCGGAAGATAAGGGACCTGGCCGACCTCAATGCGGTACAGACCATGGGACGAGGTGGCCGGAAAAGGTTCCTGTGGGAGAAGGGGTTCCTGTACCGAGAATGGGCTCCCCCAGGGAAAATGGAGTCAGGGGGGATCAGGAGGCAGCTGGTGGTACCCCAGAAGTATCGCCGCCAGCTGCTGTGCCGGGCTCATGACATTCCCCTCGCAGGGCACCAGGGAACCTGGCGTACCCAGCAGAGGCTGCTACGGAGCTTTTACTGGCCTGGGGTCTTTGTTACTGTCCGACAGTACTGCGGATCCTGTGACCCCTGTCAGAGGGGGAGGAAGGCCTGGGACAAGGGGAAAACAGCTTTAGGACCCTTGCCCAGCATAAAGGATCCTTTCCGGAGGGTGGCCAAGGTAAAAAGGGCGGCTCTAAACCAAGAGAGCCCAACGCACAGACCTCCAGACTGGAGCGCTGGGAGAAGACCACAGCCCAGTTGGAGCCCCAGAGGTATGGGGGTGGGAAAAGGGCACAGGCCGCATAAACCTTCCCACATGCGAACTGCGAGTGCCATCAAGCACCCCCGACCTAAGGGGGGGCGTGAAACTGGAGGGGCCTGGTGTAATTCTCACCAAGGAATGGGAGGGATGCGGGGGCATCCATGGGAACGGGGGTAGGTTCGAACTTCCCCAGGTCACTGGCTAAAGTGACCCTGCTCAGTTCGGTCTCGAAGGGGGGAGAGATGTGACGAACTGGGCCTGTTCTCACTGTGGTCTGTGAATGCTGACAGGGGAGTGTGCTGGGATAGTCTGCATTGGAGGATGGGATCTGCCCGGGGGCGCATTCCTGAGTGTGTAACATGAGAACCCAGGAAGGGGTTGAAGGCCAGGTGACTCCTGAGCCCGGGAAACTGAACAAAGGCTGTGGGAGGGGTCGCTGAAGGCAGTGTGCGGGAAGCAGGCTGGAGAGATGGCTGGGAGGCAGAGATGGCTCTGACCTCCCAAGGGGGGCTGGGCTGGGATGCCCGGGGACCCCCAGATGGACCTAACTGAGGGGGTCCCTGTTGTCAGTGCCTGCAAGACCTGTCTTGGACTGTATTCCTGTCATCCAAATAAACCTTCTGCTTTACTGGCTGGCTGAGAGTCATGGTGAATCGCAGGGAGCCGGGGGTGCAGGGCCCTGAGTTCCCCAATACTCCGTGACAGGAAGCAAGGTAGCTGGATTAAGGGGCCCACACCTTTCAAAAATTAGGTTAGTGTCTTCCAAGAGTTCGGCCTCTAGCTGTTGCTGGCGATGGGCCGAAAAGACTTGGGTTGTGCCCCTACGCAGAAGGGCTGACAAGGCATGAGAGGTCCAAACTGTGGTAAAATGACCCAGGGTCAGGCTCTTTGCCTTTGTGATCAGCAGGGCAGCTGCTGCCAGAGTCCGGGTGCAGGATGGGGTTCCCTGAGCGACAGGGTCGATCTGCTGAGAGTAAAAAGCAAGCGGGAAATGGTGGGGCCCGCTCAGCTGGGTAAGGACGCCACTAGCAATTCCGCCCCTCTCGTGGACAAAAAGGTGAAAGGGTTTGCTGTAATTGGGGGGGCGGAGAGACATGGAGGAGGCCACACTGTCCTTGAAAAGAAGAACAGGAGGACTTGTGGCACCTTAGAGACTAACAAATTTATTAGAGCATAAGCTTTCGTGGACTACAGCCCACTTCTTGAGTAACTGAAAGGCTTGGATTGTGTCCGGGGACCACTGCAAAGGATCAGGAGCAAGGTTAGCAGTGAGTCGGTGGAGCGGCTTGCTTAACTCCCCGCAGGACGGTAACCAGGGGCGACAGAAGCCAATTAATCCTAAGAAACCTCGAAGTTGTTTCTTGGTGTTTGGCAGAGGGCAGTTTTGGATAGTCTTTATGCGGACTGGGTCCATTTGTCTTCCCTCTGGGGTTAATAGGAAGCCCAGATATCGGACCTTCTGTGAGACCCACTGAATCTTGTTAGGGTCTACCTTGTGGCCTCTGGTGTGTAGGTATAATAAAAGTGCCTTACCATCGATGCGGAGGGCAGCTTCTTCGCGATTACCTAATAGGATGTCATCTACGTATAGGACTAACGTGGATCCCTGCGGACTGGTGAAGCCTTCCAAGTCGTGGCGGAGGCATTGGCTGAAAATCGTGGGGCTGTCTCTGTAGCCTTGAGGAAGTCGTTGCCAGACATAACTTTGTCCCTCCCAGGTGAAACCAAAGAGATACTGAGAGTCTGGGTGCACAGGAATGCTGAAAAAGGCTGATTTTAAGTCAATAACAGTGAACCACTCAGCATCCCAGGGGATTTGACTGATGATAGTAGCTGGATCAGGAACTACTGCATGAAGAGGGACCACATACTGATTAACAACCCGTAGATCCTGTACAAAGCGCCAACGAATAGGGTCTCCGTCCTTTTTAGGAGGCTTTTTGACAGGCAGTATAGGGGTGTTACAGGGAGTGCGCTGAGGGCGGACTAGCTTTTGTGCAATGAATCCCTCGATAATGGGGCGGATGCCCTCCCGGGCTTCCAACGACAGGGGGTATTGAGGGACTGACGGGGGGGTTAAGGAGGGCTTCACTTGAATCCTTACTGGCTCTGCTGAAAGGAGCAGGCCAACATCAGTGTCAGAAATTCCCCAGAGGGTTAAAGGCAAGTCAGTGAGGTCAGGGGAGAGAGAGGGGGGGGGTTTCCCAATTACCCTGAGTTGGGGCCGAATCTCCTAACACTGTCATCAATAATCCTACCCCTTCAGGAGTGCAGGTTAAAGTAGCCTCAAGCTTACAGAGTAAATCCCGGCCCATCAAAGGGATCGGACAAGCTGGGGAAAAAAGAAAACGGTGAGAAAAACATTTATCAGCATAAATAACATTTAGAGGCAAAGTGAGTCCCAGAGACTGTGGGTTGCCCTCCACCCCAGTTGCAGTTTTAACCTCAGAGGATAGCCAGGGAGAGGGGGCATGATTTAAAAGAGAGAAAGTAGCTCCAGTATCAATGAGGAAGGAGACAGGCAGTCCCTGGACTGAAAGGGTTAGACGAGGCTCTTTGCTGGGAGGGGAGAAAGTGAGGAAGGAGCCAGCTAAAGACATTAAGGAAATAAGACCATCACATTGTTTGCCTTCGCCCCCGGGGTACCGTCATTGAGGAGGCTGAGTTTGCTGCAGCTGCTGCTGTTGCCCGTAGTTGATCCAGGCCTGGGGAACGGGCTGAGCTGGTGGTGCAGGGGTGTATTCGTCCCTGGTGTAAGTATCTGCGGATGCAACCAGACCCTCTGGGCGTCCCCAGGGGCATTCACGTTTAAAGTGACCGGGCTGTCCGCACTGAAAACAATTTCCTGGTGGCTGGGGTTGCCAGGACCCTCTTCCCCGAGCACCCTGAAATCCCCTGCCACGGCCACGGCCTCTGCCTCGAACACCGCCGTGAAAAGCTAAAGCCATCAACTTATAGTCTTCCTTTTTCTCTTTCTTTTTACTACTTTCCCTTTCTTTTTCCCATGCAAAATCAGCTACGTCCAACACTGAAGTGACTGACTCACCTCCCCAACCAGGGCGAAACTTTAAGAAATAATCCCTTACAGGGGGCACTGACTGATTCACAAAAAACGAAATAAGAGTAGGGTGGTCTGCTTCTCTTTCAGGATCCATCTGAGTGAACATTCGGGCCCCCTCCAATAGCCTCGACCAGAACTTTCTGGGTGGCTCATCAGATTCCTGCCGAATCTGCATGAACTTAGCCTGATTAGGCGAGCGGCGAGCCATTTCTTTGAGTCTCTCTAACAATCGCTCTCGATCTATTCGCAGCTGAGTCAGCCTTGGCTGACTCCAGTCTAGGGGATTCCAGACAGCAGCCCATCCAAGTAATATTAACCGCATCGCTATCCCCCCATGTCCTTTCTGCCATCCACAATCTACTACGTTCCTCTCCGGTCAAAACTCTACTTAACAACTGATCTACATCCATATAAGTAGGATTATGACTTGAAAACAATCTTTCTAAAAGTTCTGTGATCTTTCGGGGATTTTCCCCAAAGGACCCTGACAACCGTCCCCATTCTTTCAAGTCCCATTCTAGCCATCCTTTATATTCCACAATATTAGTATGTTGTAACTGGCCATTATTGCCCACAAAAGGTTGGTCGTGCACCTGTAAAGGCAGTACTCTACTTTCACCTTTATCACTCACAAAAGGTTTGGCAGAGGCAGCCTCTGGGCTATTCTCAGGGGAGGGGTATGCAACCTGCTGCATCTGCTTGATCATTTGCCTAGTAATTATTCCTCCCGAGGTGTGCCCTTCCATTTCCCCCTTATCCCTCTGCAGAGATTCCGACCTGGAGTCCTGCAGATTCCCCTCTGCGCCCTGGAGAGAGTCCCCCTGCGGAGGAATAGGGGCAGGGGCAGTGGGGACCAACTGACGAGTCAAAACACGCCGTGGTTTACACCCTTCATCGAAATAACATGGAGGGGGTTCACTCTCGGGAGAATACCTGACTGCCATAATTTTTAAAGATTTCCACAGCTCTGCTGCTGTGTCCCAACAAAACCAGTAACATAACTGTCCCGGATGGTCTTTTTCGATCTGGCTCCTTACTCCTCTTAAGGCAGCCTGTTCGAAAGAGCCATACGAAGGCCACCTCATCTCCGGGTCGGCCAATACCGCGGTATACCCAGTCCAATTCCTTACACACAGTGTGTACAACTTTCTCCTAGACATTCCTGTCTGTACTGGGAGTTTCCCTTCGTTCCATAACTTATTTACAATCCCCAACAGACTCTCAAGAGGCACGCTAGTCCCTTGACCCATGGTGTCTGACAGGAGCCCTCCAACTGGCGTTTACCCTGCTGTCCAGTACACGACCCCTCAATATTGAATTGGCTGGGAGAAATCTCCCGTGGCGCCTGCCAATTCGTATATGAGTGGTCTGACCACTGGACAGAGGCACCGCACCAGAAGGATATCCCGGACGAGCCCCCAAATTGTTAGGTAAAAAAGCAAGTCCTCACTCACCTCTCCAGCACCCGAGTTCGTGCGGAGTTGGTATGGGCTCACAATCTGTCAGAGACCAGACACCAATTCGTTGATCAACGGGCTCACACTATCCTTAGCTTGAAAGGCTTCAGAGTAAGTGTGGCAAGTTTATTAGGGGTGAGCAGCAATATTTATACACAGAAGTAAACAAAGTGATTAACAGATCATAATGGTCATGCATAATCAAACAAGATTTTACAGGATAAAACGGGTTAAAATGTACATTCAGAAAGAGATAAGGGGAGATGGCTACTTAAGGGGAGGGGGGGTGTCATGAGTAGTTCGCAGGTCAGAGCTTTGATTAAAAGTTCAGACAGAGACATCAAGTCTGGGTTAAGTTTAAGCTCATCAAAAGTTCAGACTCAACACACTCACACACACACACACAAACACACTCCGTCTTGTTGTTACCAATTAGTTGCTCCCCTTAACTTCACTGGCCAGGTGAGTTAGATGGGGGAGGGGGTGGAGCCGGGCTTCTGCCGATCCGGATCGATGCTCCCATGTTGACAAGACGAGACCCGGGGTCCTCTGCAAGACACCTCACTTTTATAGCAGCTTTTCTCTTATGCAAATCTATACCAGATTCAAACTCTGTGTCTGTGTCCATTGGTCCTTTGTGCTGCTTTCTTTTGAGTGTTGTCCCAATGCTGCAAAGAGGGTGTTTCCAAAAGAAGGTGCTTGCTTCTAACCCCCGAGGCCATCGGTATGTCTGCTTGTCTTTAATGAGCCCACTTGACACGTTTTATTGTCCTTGGGTCTGGCTCCCAGCCCCTCTCCAACGGTTGAGGCTGTCTGGAGGTGCTGCCTTCCATGCCTTGCTCATTCACACCTCATTCATTCAACAGGGCAATTGATTAAGGGGGGGGGGGGAGAGCTCTTGTTCTACTGCTAGCAAAAAGAAATTTTTCTTCTATCTTATTCTATCCTTAGGGGCTATAATATTATACCAAGGGCAATGCAAAGTTTCTAAATAAGGCTTTGATACAAAGTCCCATGAAAACAGAGGTCACACGTGGGTAGACCCACCACAAGGTTATATGAAGAGGCACAATGTAAAGTCATATGAAAATTATCAGAGATTTATCTACACTGGCCCACAGCTTGAGGCAGCCAGGATTCCCCACCAGGCCATGGGGCTCAGCCCTGCCCATCCTAGGAATTCCTAACCCCAACATCCTTACTGCCCCCACTCCCGCAGGGCCCACTGGGAGGGTAGGCAGCCCTTACGTTGGCCCAGGACGAAAGTAAATCACTCCAAGGTGAAGCTAGCCAGACCCCGTCCTACTGGCTCGCGCAGCTCCTAGCCCACCTGCAGGAGCAGTAGGAGGCAGAGCCCTGGGAGGCTGCCCTGTTGTAACCCTATCCCGAAGGACAGAGGAGGGAGGGTGGGTTGACTGCTGGAAACCAGCAAACAGGAAATGGATCCAAGCAGGGGCGTGCACAGGAATAAAAATTTGTCCATTTTAGGAGGGACACCTTCTGTGCCCCCCACAGCTGGAGGAACTGGCTCTCCCCGGTGCTGGAGAATCTGGTTCTCTCCGCCGTGGCCCCGGGGCCGGTGGAGCTGTCATCTCCTGTCCAGGCCTGGGGTCAGAGGCGCTTGCTCTCCCCACCCCGCCTCTGGAGGAATTCTGTGCTCCAACTGATTGGGGGGCCTCTGCCCCTGCTAGGATTGCCAACTTTATAATGGCACAAAACCGAACACCTCTGCCCTACCCTCTGCTCCACTGCTTCCCAGAGGCCCGGCCCTGCCCCCACCCCTTCTCTGAGGCCCCGCCCCCACTCACTCCATCCCCCTCCCTCCATCGCTCATTCTCCCCCACCCTCACTCACTTTCACCGGGCTCGGGCAGGGGGTTGGGGTGTGGGAGGGGGGTGAGGGCGCCAGCTGCATGTGCAGGCTCTGGGGTGGAGCCATGGATGAGGGGCTTAGAGTGCAGGAGAGGGGTCTGGGCTGTGGCAGAGGGTTGGGGTATATGGGGTGGTATGGGCTCTGGGCTAGGGGTGCAGGCTCTGGGTGGGGCCAGAAATGAGGGGTTCAGGGTGTAGGAGAGGGCTTCAGGCTGGGGCCAAGGGGTTCAGAATGCGGAAGATGGTGCAGGCTCTGCTGGGGGTGTGGGCTCTGGGTGGGACCGGGGATGAAGGGTTTGGGATGAAGGAGTGGGCTCAGGGCTGGGGCAGGGGTTGGGGTGTTGGGGGGGGTGTGGGGCAGCCAGGAAGGCTCTGCCAATGGCAGCTGCGGAGCCGGCACTCGGGGCAGGGACAGTGCGTGGAGACTCCCTGGCCACCCGTGCACCTAGGGGCCGCAAGGACCTGGCGGCCGCTTCCGGGATCTGCATGGAGATAGGGCAGGCAGAGAACCTGCCTTAGCCCTGGGCCCCCAGCAGTGCCACCAACCGGACTTTTAGTGGCCTGGTCAGTGGTGCCGACTGGAGCCGGGGTCCCATTTTGATCGGGCATTCTGGTCGAAAACCGGATGCCTGGCAACCCTAGCCCCTGCTTGCCCACCCTTGCACACACGCCTGGATCCAAGCACATGGCTCTTATAACAGCTCCAAATCTCGTGCCAGATCCCGTGAGATCTTATGGCTCCAAATCAAGTGCCAAATCCCACAAGACCTCAAGCCTACTCTGGAAGTCCCCGTCCTGTGGGGAGTGGAAATCTCACAGGACCTACCCCCTCCGGTCCTTTTTGCCTTCTCCCATTGTGGAAGCCATCAAAACACAACCCTCACTAGGCTTGGGGACCTCTTTCTGAGGGCTATTTCAATAGCATAGCAAGCCAGAGAAGAGGAAGGAAAGGAAGTCAAGGCACTGGGAGTAGACTGCTTGCTTAAGAAGCTTTGACATGAAGGGAGGAGGGAGATTTAGTAACAGGCAGAGAAGGAGGTAGGATTGAGTGAAGTCTTCTTAAAGACAGAAAAAGCAACAGCAGACTTGAAGGTGGAGGGAAAGAAGCCCAAGGAGAGATTATTTAATGATAGAATACCAGGAGGGGCTGAGGGAGGTAACTATAGGAAATGGGAGGTAGAAAATAGTTTCTCATTGAATCACAGCAATGTAGAACTGGAAGGGACCTTGAGAAGCCATCTAGTCTGGCCCCCTCTGCTGAACCAGGACCAAATATATCTAGACCATCCCTGACCACTGTTCATGTAACCTGCTCTTAAAAACCTCCAATGACAAGGAATCCACAACTTCCCTTGGTAACGTGTTCCAATACTTAATTATCCTTATAGTTAGAAAGTTTTTCCTAATATCAAACCTAAATCTCCCTTGCTGCAGATTAAAGCCCATTACTTCTTATCGTACCTTCAGTGGACCTGGAGAACAATTGATCAGCATCCTCTTAATGACAGCTCTCAACATATTTGAAGATTTATCAAGGCCCCCTCAGTCTTTTCTCAAGACTAAATATGCTCAACTATGGCACTGTAGCTCTGCCAGCATAACCTCCTAGAATAGATGCAGCCTACAGCAACAGAAAGGGTTTTTCCATCTCTGTAGGAACAACACCTCCTCAAGTAATGGTACCTAGGTTGAAGGAAGCATTCTTCTGTCAATCTAGCAGCAGCTACACTGGGGGTTAGGTTGATGTAGCTACAGTGCTCAGGGATGTCAATTTTTCACACTCCTGAGTGCCATAGCTAAGTAGACTTAAGTTTTATGTATAGACCAGGCCTGAACTGTTTTCCATCCCACAGAAATGGGTCCTGGTCTACATTAAAAAGTTACATCAACCCAGTTAAGTCAGTCAGGGATATGAAAAATTCACACCCATGAGCAGCATAGTTGGCCTAACTGCCAGTGTACACAGTGCTAAATTGATGGAAGAATTCTTCTGTTGACCTAGCTACCATCTCTCAGGGAGGTGGATACCTATGATGATGGGAGAATCCCTTCTGTCAGGTTAGGTAGTGTCTACAGTGTCTACTACAGTGTTTCAAGTGTAAACAAGCCTGTAGGTCTGCATTTGAAAATAGAGTGGGAAAACAACCTCCTCAACAGCGGTTCCCCAGCTTTTTGCCTGCATAACCCCATTTTGAGACTTGCTGTATCCTCTGACCCAAGACAGCAACAAAGCAATGTAGGGATCAAGAAATCCATGGAATTTACACTTTAAGTACACTATTTAAAGATCTCTAATGCGACACATGGATTTGCATGTTGTGACACAGATTCTCAAATCTGGTGGCATGATAGATATTGCACATCTAATCTCTGATGTGACATCAACAGTAGATCGATATTAAGACTGGATGGACACAAAAGCTTTGTCATGTTTGCAAGCACATTTCTTGCACTCTCATTTTTCATTCATAACTGCATCACTAGACTCACTGCTGGAGGTTGAAGCAGATGCTCTGCATAAAAATGAGTCCATAGTGCCTCTTATCACAAATCAGGAAGAGGAATTCACTGATAAGCAAATGAGGCCAGTACTTAGGAAGGTCCTGTGTGGTGACACTAGGGCAGCACAGAGACAGTGACTTACAATGATTCTTTATTGAGTGCTAAAGAAGCTTTGGGCCCTGCCTTAAGGACACTTACAAGCCAGAGCAGATTCCCATCTCAGAAACGGCTAGCACAGGGTCCTACCAGATCAAGCAGACAGGATGCTCGTTGATAAGGCTGCTGCCTAGAGATAAGGATCTTTTGGATTCAAATCTCTCAGCTGGTTGCTTGCACAGCCAGATGGTGCAAATGGCAAGCCACCTCCACACAGCCAACATGTCCAGACCTGCTCAACAAATGCTGCACCAGGAGGCCACCATTTTACAAAACGGCAGCCTCCATGCCACATGACCTCACATGGACATGCAAGGTCATGCTATGTGAAGGCCGCCATTTTGGGGATGAAAATGGCAGCTTCCTGGTGCGGTGTTTGTGGAGCAGTCTGGACACATTTCGGGATAGAGGGCATCATCTCGCAGGCCAAGTGTGGCCGGTTGGACCCAAAGCCATCTGCTGATGGCGTGACCCCAAATCACAGTTTGGGGACTGCTGCTTTGTGATTGTTCCTAATACAGGGCTTTCTTCCTCTTCGTTTGAACATGTCTGTTTCAATCACTTTGATTAAACGGTTGATCTTGTTATCCATATGGCCACTGGCTGCTTATAATGTCAGTAACAATGCCTGAGTAACACAACCGTTAGTGGTAAATGCCTTTTATTGTCATGGATTTCCCTTGGGTTCTTTTTACCTCTCATTCAGAATGTTGACCTTCCTTATCAGTGAAGTGAGAACTCTTTCTAGCTAGAGATCACATTATTTAACAAGAAGTGCCTGAAGCAAACAAAAGAATGCTTGTAAATTAAGCTGTTTTATTCTTTAAAAAAAAAAAAGATCTGGTTCTTGAGGTACTGATCAAATTAACAAGAGATCAAATTAATTAATGATTGAATTAAATGGTATGCACAGCAGCCTATTCAGAGCAAAAATATATTATTTTTCTAAAGCAGCAGCAGCAATGTCCATAGATATAAATGAAAGGCTTAAAATAATCTCATGTTGGTTTATTTATTTTTAAACATATATAATTTGGTTGGGGTAAGCGATGGGACTTGGGAACGTTTTGCAGATGTTCAGGAAATCGTCATGTGCAAACTGTTCATTCGTTTGCATTAAATACAACAGGAGAAAAAAAAAACAAGCAAAAGAGAAGGTAAAATTAACGGGGGAAGAGGAACGAATTCTCCTTTTGTGGCTAGATGATGAATGTGTGGCTGTGTTAGTTCAGGCCTGGTCGACACCTAAAACTTGGGTTGATCTAGCTATGTTGATGTTGGGTGGAATTTTTCAAACCCCCTGAGTGACATAATTAAGCTGATCTAACCCCCAGTGTAGACAGAATTAGGTTGATAGAAGAATTTTTCCATTGATTTAGCTACTACTTCTTGGGGAGCTAGATTAACTTCAGTGACAGAATCCCATCACTGAATTAGCAAGTGGTGAAGTGCTACAGAGGCACAGCTGTGCTGCTGTAGCAGTTCAAATGTAGACATAGCCTCAGAGAGGTGGATTTACTACAACAGAAGAACCTCTTCCATCACTGTAGCAAGTCTACACTACAGTGGCACAGCTACATTTCTAGTGTAGACATACCCTCAGGCAGGAGATTCAGTCCGTTCTTCAGCCAAACAGAAACACGTGTTCTGGCTAAGGTCATGCAGAAAGACAGGAGTGAGAGACAAAATCAATTTCCTGCATGGAGTTTCCCCTTTCTCCCAGAGGCAGCCTACAGGAGGCACTTGTCAGGTGCACTGGTAGGCTCTAAGGCCCAGACGCACAAAGGGATCCATACTGAGTAACAAAGGGTTTCTTTACCAGGGCTGCCAAAAATAAAAGATGCAAATGCCCTAGGTACAATTTCTTTAATAATCACAACAAAAGATCAAAACAACAGTTCCTAACCCAGATCTTTGGAGAGCACTCCAGTACAGGGTGTCAGGGTAAGCACACCCTGTGGAACTGCTCAAGCTGCTACCTTTATCCTCCTGCTACTGATACGGCTGGTCCCCTGCCAGCAAGAGGCTGCTTCCCCCCCTGACTCTCAGCTTTCAGTCCCATCTCTTGGGATGCCTGCTGCCAAAACTCTCCATAGACAGAGCCCAGACAGCTGTCTCCAGCCTGCTGCTCTTGCTCATATCCTCTGGCTCCCACCCAAGCCAGGTCCTCTGTGACCCAATGGCACAAACTCTCACAGTGGTATTGCAGGGCTTACAATATTGGTGTTTTTCTTAATGCCCCCATTTCTGGAGTGAAGTGAATACATGGAATTTCAGTTTTCAGAGTGGTAGCCGTGTTAATCTGTATCAGCAAAAAGAACGAGTACTTGTGGCACCTTAGAGACTAACAAATTTATTTGAGCATAAGCTTTTGTGGGCTAAAACCCACTTCATCGGGTGCATGTAGTGGAAAATACAGTAGGAAGATATATATACACAGAGAACATGAAAAAATGGGTCTTGACATACCAACTGTAATGAGAGTAATCAATTAAGGTGGGCTATTATCAGCAGGAGAAAAAAAACATTTGTAGTGATAATTTCCAACTATTTCCAACAGTTGACAAGAAGGTGTGAGTAACAGTAGGGGGGGAAATTAGCATGGGGAAATAGTTTTTACTTTGTGTAATGACCCATCCACTCCCAGTCTTTATTCAAGCCTAATTTAATGGTGTTCAGTTTGGAAATTAATTCCAATTCTGCAGTTTCTCACTGGAGTCTGTTTTTGAAGGTTTTTTGTTGGAGTATTGCGACTTTGAGGTCTGTAATTGAGTGACCAGGGAGTGTGAAGTGTTCTATAACTGGTTTTTGAATGTTATAATTCTTGATGTCTGATTTGTGTCCATTTATTCTTTTGCGTAGAGACTGTCTAGTTTGGCCAATGTACATGGCAGAGGGGCATTGCTGGCACATGATGGCATATATCACATTGAGGTGAACGAGCTTCTGATAGTGTGGCTGATGTCATTAGGACCTATGATGGTGTCCCCTGAATAGATATGTGGACAGAGTTGGCAATGGGTTTTGTTGCAAGAATAGGTTCCTGGGTTAGTGTTTTTGTTGTGTGGTTGCTGGTGAGTATTTGCTTCAGGTTGGGGGGCTGTCTGTAAGCGAGGAATGGCCTGTCTCCCAAGATCTGTGAGAGTGAGGGATTGTCCTTCAGGATAGGTTGTAGATCCTTGATGATGCGCTGGAGAGGTTTTATTTGGGGGCTGAAGGTGATGGCTAGTGGCGTTCTATTACTTTCTTTGTTAGGCCTGTCCTGTAGTAGGTAACTTCTGGGTACTCTTCTGGCTTTGTCAATCTGTTTCTTCACTTCACCAGGTGGGTATTGTAGTTGTAAGAATTCTTGATAGAGATCTTGTAGGTGTTTGTCTCTGTCTGAGGGGTTGGAGCAAATGTGGTTGTATCTTAGAGCTTGGCTGTAGAAAATGGATCGTGTGGTGTGGTCTGGATGAAAGCTGGAGGCATGTAGGTAAGTATAGTGGTCAGTAGGTTTCCGGTATAGGGTGGTGTTTATATGACCATTGCTTATTAGCATTATAGTGTCCAGGAAGTGGATCTCTTGTGTGGAATAGTCTAGGCTGAGGTGGATGGTGGGATGGAAATTGTTGAAATCATGGTGGAATTCCTCAAGGGCTTCTTTTCCAGGGGTCCAGATGATGAAGATGTCATCAATTAGTGCAAGTAGACTAGGGGCATTAGGGGACGAGAGCTGCAGAAGCGTTGTTCTAAGTCAGCCATAAAAACGTTGGGATACTGTAGGGCCATGTGGTACCCATAGCAGTGCTGCTGACTTGAAGGTATACGTTGTCCCCAAATGTGAAATAGTTGTTGGTGAGGACAAAGTCACAAAGTTCAGCCACTAGGTTTGCCATGACATTACCAGGGATACTGTTCCTGACGGCTTGTAGTCCATAGATTCATAGATTCATAGATTCTAGGACTGGAAGGGACCTCGAGAGGTCATCGAGTCCAGTCCCCTGCCCGCATGGCAGGACCAAATACTGTCTAGACCATCCCTGATAGACATTTATCTAACCTACTCTTAAATATCTCCAGAGATGGAGATTCCACAACCTCCCTAGGCAATTTATTCCAGTGTTTAACCACCCTGACAGTTAGGAACTTTTTCCTAATGTCCAACCTAGACCTCCCTTGCTGCAGTTTAAACCCATTGCTTCTGGTTCTATCCTTAGAGGCTAAGGTGAACAAGTTTTCTCCCTTCTCCTTATGACACCCTTTTAAATACCTGAAAATACCATCTTTGTGTGGAATGTTGGTGTAGAGAGCTTCTACATCCATAGTGGCCAGGATGGTGTTTTCTGGAAGATCACCAATGGATTGTAGTTTCCTCAGGAAGTCAGTGAGCATAAATTAAGTGTAGACTACAACCAAGTGGCTGTTGGTCCTACACCACTCTTTATGCCCCAGGAGAAGACTTCAGGACACATGTGCAGATCCAACAAACATTGCTGGCCAAAAGGGTCCAATCTCAAGCACAAGGGACACATATACATTCAAGCACATATGGACATATATGCAAAGAACCAGGCTTTCAGACTTCACATTAATCCAAGGTCACGTCTATACTACAGACTTATGTTTACTCAATTTATATAGGCATACAGCCACTGCAGTTAGTATCTCACTTGTGCACGTGCATACTTGGCTCCTTGTGTCAGCGGTGCACATACTCACCAGGAGTGCTTGTGTCGATGCAGAGTGCGGTGCACAATGGATAGGTATCTGTGGCATTCCACTCTGGTGTTATCTGAACCGGTGATCTGCTAGGTCACTCCAATCCTTGACTCTGGGAGCCAACCTTACCCTGCTCCGCTGTGAGAATCCCCACTCCTGGGTATGCCTCTGGCATGTAAGCTGCTCCTTGGATTGTGCAACCGAATGACCCTAGCCAATATCTCCAGTCCCAGAAACAACCCTAGGAACCTCTGTCTTGCAGTATCCAGTTATGCCCGCTGGACACTGTAAGCTTATATGAGTTTGTCAATTTAACAAAAAAATTGATATGTACCTTGGCTTATTATCCCAAGAGGAGTATTTGAGTCTTTGATATGCTTCAAACCAAATGCACTGCTTCAGGTAGAATAAACAAACAGATTTATTAACTATAAAGATAGATTTAAAGTGATTATAACTCAAAGCATAACAAGTCAGATTTGGTCAAATGAAATAAAAGTAAAAAGCATTCTAAGCTGATCTTAACACTTTCAATGCCCTTACAAACTTAGATGCTTCTCACCACAGGCTGGCTGGTTGCTCTTCAGCCAGGCTCTCCCCTTTGATCAGCGCTTAAGTCGCTTGGTGTGGTGTCTGTAGATGTAGGTGGAAGAGAGAGGAAGAGCATGCAAACATCTCTCCCTTTTATCATGTCCTTTCTTCCCTCTTGGCTTTCCCCCCCGCCCTTCAGAGTCAGGTGAGCATTACCTCATCGCAGTTCCAAAGTGACCAAAGGAAGGGGGGTGACTCACTCGAGAGTCCAACAGATTCTTTTGTTGCTGCCTAGGCCAGCGTCCTTTGTTCCTGTGGGGCTGGGCTGGGTTTGTCCCATACATGCCCTGATGAGGTGTGAACTGCCTCTCTACTCTTGGAGAGTTTTTGCCTGGGCTTATTTTAAGTCATGAAGACACATTTTCAGCCTCATAACTATATACTGTACATGAAATTATAACCTATGACATTACTGTAACATTACTATAACAACAATGCTCAGTGCATCATGAATCTTCCGAAGACACCTTACATGACAAACTTTGCATTGGATACCACACAATCATTTTACAAGGATGAACATGGGGGTGCTGGGTGTTCTCCCAAGGTACAGAGCATCACAGAATCCCACTGTGCAACTCAACACCATCCAACACACTGTCTTTTGGGAAGTTTTGGCAATTCATGAGAGAGCCTAAAGAAGTCACACAGGGGTGACTGGGAGCAGGAGGTCAAGTTCCCAGTTTGCAACTGTCTTCATCCCATAATATTATCTGTATCCCATAATTTTCATGCCTTTTTTTCAAAGTCCCACAAAGTCCGCCTGACCCTCCTTACTGTCCACCGTCTCTGACAGAAACATGGAGCCTGCACAGCTCTGTACTGTTGTCATGAGCGTTGCAAGCACAGGGTGCATGATCCTGCAGTATTTGCAAAGCAGCACATAAAACTGAATGAGTGGGGGACATGATGATTTATTGGAGGACAGATTGCTGTGGGACATAGCAAGAACCAATTCAAAGTTGTTGGTGGTGTTCATGGAGCAGCTACAGATGGTTGAGTGCCACTTTTGGACCTAAGAAACAAACACTGGTTGGTGGGATCACATTGTAATGCAGGTTTGGGAAGACAAGCCATGGCTACAGAACTTTCGGATGCACAAGGCCATGTTCCTGGATCTGTGTGCCATGCTTGCCCCAGCTCTCCAGCACAGGGACACCAAAATGAGAGCTGCACCGATAGTGGAGAAGCAAATGGCGATCACACTGTGGAAATGCAATCCCAGAGTGCTACCAGTCAATCGGGAATCAATTTGGAGTCAGGAAATCCACCACGGCGGCTACTGTCATGCAAGTGTGCAGAACCATTAAGCACCTTCTGCTATCCAGGACTGTGAATCTTGGTTATGCGCAGGACATAGTGGATGTATTTGCAGAAATGGAGTTACCGAATTGCAGTGGGGTGATAGATGGCACGCATATCCCTATTTTGGCACCAGACCACTTTGCCAGAGAACAGAAAGGGCTATTTTTTATGGTTATGCAAGTGCTGGTGGATCACCACGGATGCACTTCACAGACATCAGCATGGGCTGGTCAGGAAAGGTGCATGACACACACATCTTTAAGAACACAGGACTTTTCAGAAAGCTGCAAACAGAGACTTTCTTTCCCAACTGGTGGATTACCATTGGCACTGTTGAAATGCCAATAGTGACCCTGGAGGAACCAGCCTATCCCTTGCTCCCCTGGCTCATGAAGCTGTGCACCAGCCTCCTCGACAGCACTAAGGAATTATTCAACTACCTGCTCAGCAGGTGCAGCATCATAGGCGCCATCTTCCTCCGGGCCCTGCAGGATCTCAACCCCCCACTCTGCCCCAGCCCCACCCTCACTCCCACCCCACCCCTTCTCCAAGCCCCCACCCCGCCTCTTCCCACCCCCACCCGCCTCTTCCCGCCCAGTTCCACCCCCTCCTCCGAGCACGTCCTGTCCCCGCTCCTCCTCCTCCCCCCACAGCACCTCCTTCATGCTGCAGAACAGCTGATCGCGGTGGGCAGAAGGTGCTGGGAGGAAGGGGATGGAGTTGATCGGTGGGGGGGTGCGGGGGCTGCCGGTGGGTGCTAAGCATCCACTAATTTTTTTCTGTGGGTGCTCTGAGTCAGCGCCTATGTGCAGCATGAGAGTTGAATGTGCCTTTGATAATTTGAAAGGACACACGCATTGTTAACTCACAAGATTGGACCTCAGTGAGAAAAATATCCCAATGGTTATAGCTGTCTGCTTGTGCTGCATTTAGGGTGACCATATTTCCCAAAGGGAAAATGGGACACTGCCTGAGCCCTCCCCCGAGACCCCCCCCCGCTGTGCGGGGCTGGCCCAAGCCACACGCTGGAGCCCTGCCCCTCCCTCCCTGGGCAGGGCAGGCGTCACTGCTTCCCCCTGCATGTTTTTCCATACCCCGCTTTTTTGACAAAAGTGGGCATTTGTCCCGCTTGCTCTTGCCAACTGATCAAATCAGCAAGAGCAAGTCAGCGTAACAGGGCACTTACATCAGTGGGAGACAAATTTAAGTATAGACACCAAGGTCGACATTAGCTGCCTTGCGTTGACCTAAGTTTGTAATGTAGACCAGGCCTAACTCCAGGCAGGGCAGGTGTGGTTTGAGGGACTATTCACTGAAAGCCCTCTTAGAGGACATACAACAATGTTACACCACCATAATAGTCCCTGGGCTTGTCCCTGACATACATGTTCTCATCCAGCCATTGTCAATTTCACCAGCACAGTTGGCTAATGACTCTTTTAGATAGGTAGTCTAGTGGAGTTTACAAAAGTCAGGACAACACTGGTTTTAGTTTGGGGACAAGCATTGAAAAGAGGGAGATTCCAGGTTTTAGTGACACATCAGTACTGTATTTATAAGAACAGAAGCTGGTTCAAAATTGAAAATTGAAGTATGAGAAATTTCTAAGTGGTTTCCATTCCATGGGGTTCAAAACTGACTGACTTTTCAAAATATTTTCACCGTTTTTTAAAAAAAAACGAACTTATCAAAACATTTAGTATTCCACAATAACGAATGTATTGGAAACCAAAAATGTGAACAGTTTTTAAATGTAAATGTGAAAACAAAATAGTGCACACAAAAATAGCGGCTTTTTGCAAAATTATTCCTTTTTTAAAAAAGTCCATTTTTAATAACTTCTTTAAAAAAAATTAATCCTACCAAAAACTGAGAGTGAGGTGTATTTACATTATCTGGGATAGGATTTGATCAGAGAGTAAGAGTCCATTGGAAAAAAAAAAGGTTACATAGGAAGGAATCGGTAATTTTCTTATTTTGCAGGAAGCTTGAAGATGAGGGGCAGGTAGTTAACATTTGTTTTTTGCTGCTATGATTCAGAGCATTAAAGTCATTAAAAGAAACATGGTGGGTGAGATAAGTATCTTTTATTAGACCAATTTCTGTTGGTGAAAGAGACAAGTTTTTGAGCTACATGGAGCTCTGGGAAGTCACTTAAGACACCTGGTTCTGTGGTATGTGAGATGAGATTGCACTAGTGGAGTCAGCTGCTAGGCGAGGAAGTAGATTTGTACATGCAGATAAAATTAATTAGCATATAGTCATTACACAAAGGATCACTACATATTGATAATACATGAGTGGCTAAAATGAAGTTGATCAGCATCAAAATGTCTATTTGTGCTTAAAAGGAAAAATAGAGAAGGCAAATGTTCTCTGCAGCAAAGCTCACCACACTGAAGAATTTTATCAAATTGAATACGGATATTTTATAATGAAAGGAAAGCTGGGAATTGAGACATTGAGTAAAAATGGCTGTGGTGCATGGAAAATTTTGGAAACGGGAAATTGCCCAAGGATTTTTAACCTCCTCCTGCCAATTTTCTGGAAACACGTAACAGAGAGCATCTGTACAATCTGAGTCAAGGGACATAAAACCCAAGCTCCAAACGGGACCACAGCTGCAATTTACAATTTCTAGAACACGAAAAAGCAGAACCCTCCTGGTCCTCAGATGGTTCCTGCTTCTTTTGTCACAGTAGTCTCACTTTGGCTCTGTCCCCAAGATGTCTGTGTTCCCACTCCTCTTCATGCTGACTTCTTCTCCCTCAATTCGTACTTTCCCTCCCTCTCCTCTCTAGCTTTCTATTGGCCCTTTCCAGCCAGAAACGTATAATGTTTCATACTAAGCATCTTTCTGTTGGACTGTTTTATCTGTCAACTCAATGTTGTTTTCAACTTAATTCCAATTAATTAATACTTTTTAGATTATCTGAAGGAGCAAGAGTGAATTGCAAGCAATATTCATACTGTATAAGAAAATACAGACAAGGGAACCAATTGTCCTTTAAGTTTATAGTAAAGACCTTTTACACCACTCAGGCAAGTTTCTGCTTTTGGAGTCCTGCCAATACTTGGGCAAAAACCCAGTTCCTTAATACACATAAGTCTCTCAATGAAAAACAGAAAGACAAAGAAAAATAATCACAGCCAACTGTAATAGAAGCGTCCCCCCAGCCATTACACAGTTGAATCCCCTCACTAATACACCCCATACCCGTGGCATGCCAGTCTCTGTGATATCTAGGGCAAGAGCTGTGAACCACACCTTTGCTGCAACATCATTCCCCCTACCAAATACAGTAATCTTATTCCAGTTCCCACCATATCACAAGCTAAACACTCTCCAGCATCCTCTTACTCCTTCACCCATTCTCTCTGAACCTATTCCAAGAGGTCTCTGGGCCTCTAGACTGGGCTGTCCCCACCCCCAAATGAGAGGGATTGGACACAAACCCAACCCATATTAAACTCAGATGTGCCTCCATCATTGCCTCTCTCTTTCTAGGCAGCACAAGCCTTAGCCCTCAGTTCCTTCCAGCTTGTCTGTACTAACTCTTCTGAGGAAGCCCAGGTCATGGGGCTCTTTCAGAACATTACCTCATATCTCACCTTCTAGAGAAATGAGCATAAAACCATGCTGATGAGAGAGTCTCTCCTCCCGTTGCCAGATCTGAGAAAACCCTGTATCCCCCCACAAGCCCTCTCTTGTCCTAGGAGGACGGGTACATTCAATACCATCATGTGATGCTTTCTCAGGGTGTCCAGAACTGTGAGACACCTTATTACCCCTCTGCCTCAGTGAGAGAGAGATTTGCTGCTGCTAAATTGTGTGTCACCTCCATGACACTCCACTGTTAGTCAGCCCAACAACCCCTCAGGATGCTGGCAGTCCTTTCCTTGGCTTAAAGTAACTCTTGGTGCCACCAAGCCCTTTGGAAGAATGTTCCACTGCAATACTCAGCCCTTGTCCCTGGACACTGACAGAAATTACCAAGTCTGCTCTCTCCAAAGAGACAATATACACAACAGCCTGTTGGCTCAGCTGAGGACTCACACCTCACTATAATATAACAGCACTGAGATGAATTTATAACAAAGCAAGAATAAGTTTATTAATAAGGAACAGAGATATAAGTGATGGACTGTAAGGTGGATAGAAAGCTGGCTAGATCGTCGGGCTCAACAGGTAGTGATCAATGGCTCCATGTCTAGTTGGCAGCCGGTTTCAAGCGGAGTGCCCCAAGGGTCGGTCCTGGGGCCGGTTTTGTTTAATATCTTTATTAATGATCTGGAGGATGGTGTGGACTGCACTCTCAGCAAGTTTGCAGATGACACTAAACTAGGAGGCGTGGTAGATACACAGAGGGTAGGGATTGGATACAGAGGGACCTAGACAAATGAGAGGATTGGGCCAAAAAAAACCTGATGAGGTTCAACAAGGACAAGTGCAGAGTCCTGCACTTAGGACGGAAGAATCCCATGCACTGCTACAGACTAGGGACTGAATGGCTAGGTAGCAGTTCTGCAGAAAAGGACCTAGGGGTCACAGTGGACGAGAAGCTGGATATGAGTCAACAGTGTACTCTTGTTGCCAAGAAGGCTAACGGCATTTTGGGCTGTATAAGTAGGGACATTGCCAGCAGATCGAGGAACGTGATCGTTCCCCTTTATTCGACATTGGTGAGGCCTCATCTGGAATATTGTGTCCAGTTTTGGGCCCTACACTACAAGAAGGATGTGGAAAAATTGGAAAGAGTCCAGCGGAGGGCAACAAAAATGATTAGGGGTCGGGAGCACATGACTTATGAGGAGAGGCTGAGGGAACTGGGATTGTTTAGTCTCCAGAAGAGAAGAATGAGGGGGGATTTGATAGCAGCCTTCAACTACCTGAAGGGGGGTCCAAAGAGGATGGAGCTAGGCTGTTCTCAGTGGTGGCAGATGACAGAACAAGGAGCAATGGTCTCAAGTTGCAGTGGGGGAGGTCTAGGTTGGATATTAGGAAACACTATTTCACTAGGAGGGTGGTGAAGCACTGGAATGCGTTACCTAGGGAGGTGGTGGAGTCTCCTTCGTTGGAGGTTTTTAAGGTCCGACTTGACAAAGCCCTGGCTGGGATGATTTAGTTGGGAATTGGTCCTGCTTTGAACAGGGGGTTGGACTAGATGACCTCTTGAGGTCCCTTCCAACCCTGATATTCTATGATTCTATGATTCTATGATACTAAGCAGAGATAGCAGGAACAGAAAATGGTTACAAATGAAACAAAAATATAATCACACCTTCTAGTCACTAAAACTTACCTCGACAGGTTACAACCCTTGTCTCAGGCAGTTTTCTTATTTTCAGCCACTTCTCTCAGTGTCACCAACCTCACATAGTTGGGGATCCACCATTCATGGATTGCAAAGACCGCTGACCTCTCTGTTTCCTTAATGATCGATAACCAGATGCCCTTTCTCTTCTCCTAACATTCCCCAAATTTCATTGTCTTTGTCTCAAGAGTCAGGATGAACCCTGGGATTCAGACTTTAGGAGGTCTTCTTGTGCTGATTTCACATCATGACATTAATTTGTTCCTCCTGTTTACCTCTGATGCAAATGAAGTGTCCATCGTGTTGGTTTCACAGTACTTGAATCATAACAGATACCCAGACAGGCAGGTAAATCTACATTCCTTTGTCTGAGGAAGACTTGTTTATGAATCCTGCTTGGCTGCATAGTTCTAAACATATTTTCAGTATACACATACAGCTTTTTAATTAACATACAATGCCTATGATGACTAATGTGACATAGGTGTTCATTTTATATCTTACACAATATTCTTTATAGCAGTGGTTCTCAACCTTTTTGGGCTCAGGAACCATTTGTAACTGTTTATGTCCTGTCATGACCCAGTAAACAGTCTGGGGTAGAAGCCCTGGGGTGGTTTCAGTTGGATCCTGTCCTTCGGGGAGGGTGGTTGGGTCCTGCCCAGCACTCATCCCACACTAGCGGCTCCTGTAGCTCCTGTGCTATAGGGCTGGTTGGGCTTGGCTCTCCACTCCGGGCTTGCAACCTCCAGGCTTGCAGCACCACTCAGGTTTGGCCCCACCCCCCTGATTAGATTAAATGTGTGTAAGTGAAGTTGTGACCTGGAGTGACGTTATTGACATGAACTGGGACCGTATAGATCATTGTTGCAACCAAGGTCCTGTAGTGATCCCAAACCTTTTATAAAGGGGGTCAAATAAGGTGTCTACGACAAGGTTATGTTTTGCTTGTTATGATTATGCTATCTATATGTGTGTATCATTTTTGTAGCTGAAGTTATGAATATTGGCTCTATACTGTCTGTATTTCAAACTTATGCTATGCTTCTGGGTGACATCCCAGACAAGTTGGTGTCAGCTCTGCCTGGCCTGCTTGATGGCCCATTAAGGACCATCAGCTATACAATTGACCCATTGAGAGAAGGCAGATACGCCTTGTGACTCAGCAAAGTATGCAGGCACTTGCCCATGTGACTCCAAACTCCATTTTGCTGTAATTTTCCACAGTAAGAACAAAGAGGTATTCTTACACCTGGAAAAGACTATAAAAGGCTGATGTAGGGTTACCATTCGTCTGGATTCCCCCGGACATGTCCGGCTTTTAGAGTTAAAAATAGCGTCCAGGGGGAATCTGTAAATGTCCGGACTTCCCCCCCCCCATGCAGACCGGGCACTGCTGACAGGGCAGCCGGCCGGATGGTGCCACTCACTTACATGGGGTTCCGACAGCCAGAGAGAGCCCCTCCTCCTCTCCCCTGCAGCTGAGATCACCCCTCCCTCCCTCCCTGCATTCGCAGATCACCAGCCGGCCGTTTGCACGGGCAATCTGGAGCTCCTCCCCCTGCTCCTCCTCCTGGCCAATGGGAGCTGCAGGAAGCAGCAGACAGCACATCCTTGCAGCCCGTGCCGCTTCCCGCAGCTCCCATTGGCCGGGAACGGCAAACCGCAGCCATTGGGAGCTGCGGCTGGCCATGCCTGCAGCCAGTCAACGTAAACAAACTGTCTCGCAGCCTGCCAGCGGATTACCCTGACAGGCCGCACTTGCCCACCACTGAGCTAGAGGGTTCCTGGCACCTGCAGTTCCCAGCATGCCCTGAGGGAAGGAGAGGACGGTGTGCAGGAAACTTTGTGCAAGCCTGTGGCCGAGCATCAGGCTGTTTCTCCCTCTGGATTGCTGGGCTCTGAGGTGAAGGGGGGCAGGTGTCTGGGTTGGGGGCCATGGCTGGGCTCTGGGGGGGGGGGAGGGAAGTGTGTATCTGGGCAAGTGGGGGGCCCTGTGGCTGGGTTCTGGGGGGGAGCGGGTGTGAGTATCTGGGCAAGGGGGCCCCACAGCTGTGCTCTGAGGGAAAGGGGATGCGGGTATCTGGCCTGGGGGGGGGCCATGGCTGGGCCCGTGGGCGGGGTAGGGAGCAGAGAAACAGGAACTGAATTGTCATAGGGGTTTCTTTAATTCTCTACTCCTAGGGGAATTTGTGTGTGTGTCCGTATTGTTACAGACATACTTGCTGACAGGTATTTTGAAATAAATTAGCAAAATACTTGAAACTGGCATGATTATGTAGAGTTATTTTGACAAATAAAATCTGCAGAATTTTAAAATATTGTGTGCAGAATTTTTAATTATTTGGCACAGAATGCCCCCAGGAGTAAAAAAGTCCCTTGACCCTGGCACTTCAAGAGTAAGCAACTGGATCAATTGGTTGTATAAAATGGTATTATGCTAAAACGAGTACCAAGTAGGTCTTTTACGAAAGCGTCTAATGTTCTGAACTTGATCATTATGAGATAGGTATACCTGTCTGTACTTATGAATCTATATATTTATGTATATAGAATAGTAAGTTCATGACATGTTGTGACAATGCGGTTCTGGCGGAACCCACCTGAGAGGGCCAACTCAGGACAAATTGCTCAAATAGGGCAGTTACAGCCCAAGGCTGGGGTTTTTTCCACCTCTAAGGCAAACCAAACCAGCCAGACTAGGAGAACTTCGGTCTCATCCCTTGACTAACCGCAAGTCTCACAAGCAATCTCCTTAGACACTCCAGTTTCCCAATATTACCACCAGTGCCACTCGTTATGGGGACAAATGGTTATGAAAACCAATACCCCAGTAAAAGAAAAAAGGTTCTCCTGATCCCAAAGGACCAAGCCCCAGACCCAGGTCAATATACAAATCGGATCTTCCCCACAAATCACGCTGTTGCCAATCCTTCAGAATCTAAAATCTAAAGGTTTATTCATAAAAGGAAAAAGATAGAGATGAGAGTTAGGATTGGTTAAATGGAATCAATTACATACAGTAATGGCACAGTTCTTGGTTCAGGCTTGCAGCAGCGATGGAATAAACTGCAGGTTCAAATCAAGTCTCTGGAATACATCCCCCGCTGGGATGGGTCCTCAGTCCTTTGTTCAAAGCTTCAGCTTGTAGCAAAGTTCCTCCAGAGGTAAGAAGCAGGATTGAAGACAAGATGGAGATCAGGCATCAGCCTTATATAGTCTTTTCCAGGTGTAAGAACACCTCTTTGTTCTTAAATTACAGCAACATGGAGTCTGGAGTCACATGGGCCAGTCCCTGCATACTTTGCTGAGGTACAAGGCGTATCTGCCTTCTCTCAATGGGTCCATTGTATAGCTGATGGTCCTTAATGGGCCATCAAGCAGGCTAGGCAGAGCTAATCTCAGCTTGTCTGGGATGTCACCCAGAAGCATAGCATAAGTTTGCCATACAGACAGTATAGAGCCAATATTCATAACTTCGACTACAAAACTGATACATACATATAGACAGCATAATCATAACCAGTAAACCATAACCTTGTCCTAGACACCCCATTTGACCCCCTTTACACCAGATTTGGGTGCCACTACAGGACTTTGGTTGCAACAATGATCTATATGGTCCCAGTTTATGTCAATAACGTCACACATGTATTACAATTTCACAGCATGGAGAGGCTCCTCTCAAGCTGGTTGTTTACACAAAGCTAACTTCAAGGATCCAGCCATTGCCAGCCAGGAAAAGACAATGATGGGCCATTAGAGTAAATGGGGAAACATAAAAACAACTTGAAACTGAAAAGAAAACCCCACCTTGATCATCTAGCCTGGCCTTTTACGTAACACAGGCCACAGAGTTTCCCCAAGATAATTCCTAGAGTCTTATCTTTTAGAAAAATGTCCAATCTTGATTTTAAAATGGTCAATAATGGAGAATCCACCACGACCCTTGGTACATTTTTCCAGTGGTTAATTACTCGCACCATTAAAACTTTACACTTAATTTCCTTCATCTGAGGAAAACCCAGGGGGGAAGGGGGGGGGGGAAGAGAATTACATGTGTCAAGAATCCAGCATCATTGCTGACATCATGATTAATTTAAATGTTTAATATTAGCTACTTTAGTTTCAGTCTGTTCATGTTACCATATTTTATGTTAATGTCTTGGACAGAACAGCTATTTTGTGACAGCTTCAAAGCTCATAGAATACCTGACACATCTGCTGCCCCTTTAGTTACATACAGAGATAGTAGGAGAAAATAATTATCAGATTACCCCCATTTGGAATAGACATTATATAGCTTGGCTTTCTGGCCCTCACCTGTTCACCATCAAAAACCCTCTACAATGCAGATTAACTTACAGGGTGTGGGTATAAATCAAACAGACCACACAGTTCCTCTATGCTATAATACACAGAGCTGGAGGCTAGGAACTAATATCAGACATCAAAAACAGTTTTATTAATTCACTTAGAATCCTCCAAAGCAGGTAACCAACTTATGTTAATGCAAAGTTTAGCCTCCCGACTGTGGTGTAGACATACTCCACATAAGCTGTCACAGTCCTCCCTCTATCCATGACTGCTCCACCATCAAGCTCTCATGAGAAGGGTAAGAGAGACAGCAGATGTCATCCTTTTTTCCACCGCCTTCCAAGACTGAAGCAGCTAAATGAGGAGTTTGCCCCAATTTCTGCACCAGCTGATTCAAAATAGGGTAGAAGGACACAGAAACCATATTACACAATGTTTCCTGCCCAGCTACTTCTCTGTTGTGGCCTGTTGTCAATTCCTGGAGTGGCTTCAGCCATCTTAAACAATTTCTATAAGAACTGGAGAAGTGCAAGATCCTCTTCTGAAGAATTCTGGTGATCCTCTGTAGCAGATAGGTAGGAATCCTTTAGATACCAAACACCTAACAAAGTATTGTTGGCAGGGCCGGCCCACAACATTTTGGCACCTGAGGCAGGGAGCTCAAATGACACCCCCATGTCCTCTCGCTTGGGCCAAAACTTTGAAAGGTCTCAATTCTGCTTTCTTCCTGTTCTACTCCTCTCATGGTACTGCTCTGCTACCTATCCCAATAAAGGAGAACTAACAACTTAAAATGCCTTGTTCAAAAATTTTAAGTAACACTTAACTTTCAAACACCTGAACAGCAAATGTAACTTTTCTTATCTGAATAGTAAACACTGGCATTTTTATCTGTTTGAATAATCAAAGTGGTGCTTTCCGTGCCTTCTTGGTTGCAAAGATTTGAACTGCTTCCTGAAGGTCCACAGTCTGGGCCAGCTCATGCTCTATTGAGATGGTTGCAAGGCCGACCAGCCTCTCCTGTGTCATTGTGGAGCGTAGATGTGTTTTTATTAACTTCAGCTTGGAGAAGCTGCGTTCTTCACTGGCAACTATTACAGGAAGTGTTAGAAGTATGCACAGAGCAACAAAAGCATTTGGAAAGAGGGTGCTCATCTTAGTTGTGCACATATATTCCAGAACAGCCTTTGGAGTTGATCCTTCTGAAATGTATCTTGAAAGGGCTTTCAGTTCATCACCTAAATCACTCGCATCAATATTGCGCATGTCATCATGTGTCAACACTGTCTCTAGTGCCCTGCATTGCTGGTGTAGGTCTTCTTCAGGTATAGTCAGTAGCGTAGCTAGTGGGGTGCAGGGGAAGCAGGTGCTTCCCCTCAGCACGTTTTCAAAAAGCGGCGTGCCTCCTGGCCAGCGCTGACCTCCTGCAGGCAAGGGGGGGCAACACGGCCGGAGGAGCCATGGGGAGGGGGCGGCACGGCCGGAGGAGTGGGGGGGCACAGCAGGGCGGCCCGTAGCGCGGGCGGCAGCCAATGGGGGGGGCAGCGGGTGCAGCCGGAGGAGGCAGAACGGGGGAGGGAGGGGCGCAGCATGGCGGCCCACACAGCGTGGCCGGCAGCCGCGGCCGGAGGAGCGAGGGGGGGCGCAGCAAGGCAGCCCGCAGAACGGCCGGTAGCCGCAGCCGGAGGAGCCATGGGGAGGGGGCAGCACGGCCAGAGGAGCGAGGGGGGGTGTAGCAGGGCGGCCCACAGCGCGGCTGGCAGCTGCGGCCGGAGGAGCCATGGGGAGCAGGGCCGGCTTTAGCAAGAGCGGGGCCCGATTCCTGGGGGCGGGGCTTGCTGCAAGCCCCGCCCCCAGGACCCGAGCCGCGCCACGGGGGGGGACGGGACCTGAGCCGCGCCGCGCCGCGCCGCGGGAGTGGGGGGGACGGGGGACCCGAGCCGCGCCGCGGGGGGACGGGGGGACCTGAGCCGCGCCGCGGGGGGACGGGGACGGGGGAACCCGAGCCGCGCCGTGGGGGGGGACCCGAGCCGCGCCGCAGGGCGGGGGGACGGGGGGACCCGAGCCGCGCCGCGGGAGTGGGGGGGGACGGGACGGGGGGACCCGAGCCGCGCCGCGGGAGTGGGGGGGGACGGGACGGGGGGACCCGAGCCGCGCCGCGCCGCGGGGGGGGACCCGAGCCCCGCCGCGGGGGGAGACAGGGGGACCCGAGCCGCGCCGCGCCGGAGGACGGGGGGGACGGGGAGACCTGACCCACGCCGCGGAAGCCGCGCCGGGGGGGGGGACCCGAGCCGCGGGGACCGGGCCAGGCCGCGGGGACCGGGCTGGATCCAAGCCGGGCCAGAGCCGCTGGGGCCTGCGGGAACAGGCCGAGCCTCCCCGGAGCCCTTCTCCCGCCCCCACCACCCCAGCTTACCTTGTGCTGCAGACTGGTGCTTCTTTTCAGACTTCCCGCGAATCAGTGATTCGCGGGAAGCAGGGGAGGGGGCGGAGCATTCAGGGGAGGGGAGGAGGGGGAAGTGAGCTGGGGGCGGGGTGGACAGCTGCAGTGCGGGGCCCTCTTGGCGCGGGGCCCAATTCAGCCGAATCGGCTGAATCGGCCTAAAGCCGGCCCTGATGGGGAGGGGGCGGCGCGGCCGGAGGAGTGAGGGGGGGCGTAGCAGGGCGACCTGCAGCGCGGCCAGCAGCCACGGCCAGAGGAGCAAGGGGGGGGGGTGTAGCAGGGCGGCCCGCAGCGCAGCTGGCATCCAATGGGCTGGGGCGCCGGGCGCAGCTGGAGAAAACAGAGCGGGGGGGGCGCAGCAAGGCGGCTGACAGCCGTGGCTGGAGGAACAAGGGGGGGCGCAGCACAGCGGCTGGCAGCCAATGGGGGGGGCAGCACAGCCGGAGGAGCCAGCCAAGGGGGGGGGGGGCGCAGCGGCCGGAGGAGGAGCCAGGGGGCGTGGCCAGAGGAGGAGCCAAGGGGGGGCGCCTTTTTTATGTTTGCTCCCCCTGCTCTTAGATCCTGGCTATGCCATTGGATATAGTGAAGAGTTTTGGAATATCATACAACATCCCAAATATACTGCTGTGTTCCTTGAGCTGCATGAAACTTCTTCAACTGACTGTATTGCACAATCTAGCACCTGGTTAAAGAATTCAACTTTGAATTGTTGTTTGGGGTCTCTTATGGGATTATCCCATGCATCTGAAGAAGTGGGTTTTTTACCCATGAAAGCTTATGCCCAAATAAATCATAGAATCATAGAATATCAGGGTTGGAAGGGATCTCAGGAGGTCATCTAGTCCAACCCCCTGCTCAAAGCAGGACCAATTCCCAACTAAATCATCCCAGCCAGGGCTTTGTCAAGCCGGGCCTTAAAAACCTCCAAGGAAGGAGATTTCACCACCTCCCTAGGTAAAGCATTCCAGTGCTTCACCACCCTCCTAGTGAAATAGTGTTTCCTAATATCCAACCTAGACCTCCCCCACTGCAACTTGAGACCATTGCTCCTTGTTCTGTCATCTGCCATCACTGAGAACAGCCAAGCTCCATCCTCTTTGGAACCCCCCTTCAGGTAGTTGAAAGCAGATATCAAATCCCCCCTCATTCTTCTCTTCTGGAGACTAAACAATCCCAGTTCCCTCAGCCTCTCCTCCAGACCCCTAATCATTTTTGTTGCCCTCCACTGGACTCTTTCTAATATTTCCACATCCTTCTTGTAGTGTGGGGCCCAAAACTGGACACAGTACTCCAGATGAGACCTCACCAATGTCAAATAAAGGGGAACGATCACGTTCCTCTATCTGCTGGCAATGTCCCTACTTATACAGCCCAAAATGCCGTTAGCCTTCTTGGCAACAAGAGCACACTGTTCACTCATATCCAGCTTCTCGTCCACTGTGACCCTTAGGTCCTTTTCTGCAGAACTGCTACCTAGCCATTCGGTCCCTAGTCTGTAGCAGTGCATAGGATTCTTCTGTCCTAAGTGCAGGACTCTGCACTTGTCCTTGTTGAACCTCATCAGTTTTTTTTTGGCCCAATCCTCTCATTTGTTTAGGTCCCTCTGTATCTGATCCCTACCCTCCAGCATATCTACCATGCCTCCCAGTTTAGTGTCATCTGCAAACTTGCTGAGAGTGCAGTCCACACCATCCTCCAGATCATTAATAAAGATATTAAACAAAACTGGCCCCAGGACCGACCCTTGGGGCACTCTGCTTGAAACCGGCTGCCAACTAGACATGGAGCCTTTGATCACTACCCGTTGAGCCCGACGATCTAGCCAGCTTTCTATCCACCTTACAGTCTATTCATCCAGCCCATACTTCTTTAACTTGGTGGCAAGAATACTGTGGGAGACCGTATCAAAAGCTTTGCTAAAGTTAAGGAATAACACATCCACTGCTTTCCCCTCATCCACAGAGCCAGTTATCTCATCATAGAAGGCAATTAGGTTAGTCAGGCATGACTTCCCCTTGGTGAATCCATGCTGACTGTTCCTTATCACTTTCCTCTCCTCTATGTGCTTCATAATTGATTCCTTGAGGACCTGCTCCATGATTTTTCCAGGGACTGAGGTGAGGCTGACTGGCCTGTAGTTCCCCGGATCCTCCTTCTTCCCTTTTTTAAAGATGGGCACTACATTAGCCTTTTTCCAGTCATCCGGGACCTCCCCCGATCGCCATGAGTTTTCAAAGATGATGGCCAAGGGCTCCGCAATCACATCCGCCAACTCCTTTAGCACCCTCGGATGCAGCGCATCCGGCCCCATGGATTTGTGCTCATCCACTTTTTCTAAATAGTCCCGAACCACTTCTTTCTCCACGGAGGGCTGGTCACCTCCTCCCCATACTGTGCTGCCCAGTCCAGCAGTCTGGGAGCTGACCTTGTTTGTGAAGACAGAGGCAAAAAAAGCATTGAGTACATTAGCTTTTTCCACATCCTCTGTCACTAGGTTGCCTCCCTCATTCAGTAAGGGGCCCACACTTTCCTTGACTTTCTTCTTGTTGCTAACATACCTGAAGAAACCCTTCTTGTTACTCTTAACATCTCTTGCTAGCTGTAACTCCAAGTGTGATTTGGCCTTCCTGATTTCACTCCTCCATGCCTGAGCAATATTTTTATACTCCTCCCTGGTTATTTGTCCAATCTTCCACTTCTTGTAAGCTTCTTTTTTGCGTTTAAGATCAGCAAGGATTTTACTGTTTAGCTAAGCTGGTCGCCTGCCATATTTACTATTCTTTCTACACATCGGGATGGTTTGTTTCTGCAACCGCAATAAGGATTCTTTAAAATACAGCCAGCTCTCCTGGACCCCTTTGCCCTTCATGCTATTCTCCCAGGGGATCCTGCCCATCTGTTCCCGGAGGGAGTCAAAGTCTGCTTTTCTGAAGTCCAGGGTCCGTATTCTGCTGCTTTCCTTTCTTCCTTGTGTCAGGATCCTGAACTCGACCATCTCATGGTCACTGCCTCCCAGGTTCCCATCCACTTTTGCTTCCCCCTACTAATTCTTCCCTGTTTGTGAGCAGCAGGTCAAGAAAAGCTCTGCCCCTAGTTGGTTCCTCCAGCACTTGCACCAGGAAATTGTTCCCTACACTTTCCAAAAACTTCCTGGATTGTCTGTGCCCCGCTGTATTGCTCTCCCAGCAGATATCAGGGTGATTAAAGTCTCCCATGAGAACCAGGGCCTGCGATCTAGCAACTTCTGCTAGTTGCCGGAAGAAAGCCTTGTCCACCTCATCCCCCTGGTTTGGTGGTCTATAGCAGACTCCGACCACGACATCACCCTTGTTGCTCACACTTCTCAACTTTATCCAGAGACTCTCAGGTTTTTCTGCAGTTTCATACCGGAGCTCTGAGCAGTCATACTCCTCTCTTACATACAACGCAACTCCCCCACCTTTTCTGCCCTGCCTGTCCTTCCTGAACAGTTTATATCCATCCATGACAGTACTCCAGTCATGTGAGTTATCCCACCAAGTCTCTGTTATTCCAATCGCATCATAGTTCCCTGACTGTGCCAGGACTTCCAGTTCTCCCTGCTTGTTTCCCAGGCTTCTTGCATTTGTGTATAGGCACTTTAGATAACTCATCGATCATCCCTCTTTCTCAGTATGAGACAGGAGTCCTCCCCTCTTGTGCTCTCCTGCTTGTGCTTCCTCCCAGGATCCCATTTCCCCACTTACCTCGGGGCTTTGGTCTCCTTCCCCCGGTGAACCTAGTTTAAAGCTCTCCTCACTAGGTTAGCCAGCCTGCTTGCGAAGATGCTCTTCCCTCTCTTCATTAGGTGGAGCCCTTCTCTGCCTAGCACTCCTCCTTCTTGGAACACTGTCCCATGGTCGAAGAATCCAAAGCCTTCTCTCCGACACCATCTGCGTAGCCATTTGTTGACTTCCACAATTCGATGGTCTCTACCCAGGCCTTTTCCTTGCTCAGGGAGGATGGACGAGAACACCACTTGCGCCTCAAACTCCTTTATCCTTCTTCCCAGAGCCACGTAGTCTGCAGTGATCTGCTCAAGGTCATTCTTGGCAGTATCATTGGTGCCCACGTGGAGAAGCAGGAAGGGGTAGCAATCCAAGGGCTTGATGAGTCTCGGCAGTCTCTCCGTCACATCGTGTATCCTAGCTCCTGGCAAGCAGCAGACCTCTCGGTTTTCCCGGTCGGGGCGGCAGATAAATGACTCAGTCCCCCTGAGGAGGGAGTCTCTGACCACCACCACCCTCCTCCTCCTCCTCCTCTTGGGAGTGGTGGTCGTGGAACCCCCATCCCTAGGACAGTGCATCTCATACCTTCCAATCGGTGGAGTCTCCTTCTGCTCCCTTCCCTTAGATGGGTCATCTAGTCCACTCTCCACATTAGTACCTGTAGAGACAACATGGAAAGGATGGCTCACCTGTATCTCCATTGCTGGTACATGGACGCTCCTCTTTCTCCTTCTGGAGGTCACATGCTGCCAAACTTCTTCACCATCCTTCTGTCCCTGCTGCACCTGCTCTGAATCTTCAGAACATTGTGGCCGTAGAAGCATCTCCTGCCGTCTGTCCAGGAAATCATCATTTTCCCTTATGCAACGCAGAGTCGATACTTGTTTCTCCAGACCTTGAACCTTCTCTTCCAATATGGAGACCAACTTGCACTTTGTACAGACAAATCTGTTTGTATTTGTCTGTACAAAGTGCAAGCTGGTCTTTAAGGTGCCAGCGGACTCCTTGTTGTTTTTGTGGATACAGACTAACATGGCTACCCCCTGATACTTATCCTGTGCCTCGTAATCAAAATGTCATCTTCTTCGGTGACTCTTGTATTCTTGAATGGGTGGGAAAATAGCTTCAGTGTGAAGTTCCTCTGCCAACTTCTGTGCACTCTTCACAACATTTTGAAATCCCTCATCTGACCAGTAAGACTGTAGGTATGACTTTGCTTTGTCCACTTGTTCCATTGCTCCAGATATATCAAGCTCAACACCTTGGAGTCTCTTGCTTACAACATTTATTTCAAACAGTATGTCATGCCACAACACGAAGCCACACAGAATTTTGAAGTTATGTATATTTCTGGTGATTCCATTTCCCTCTGCCACTATTCTCCCATGAACAGTTCCTGTCATAGCATTATCCTCCATAATGGCAACTATGGCATCATCTATCTTCCCAATTTGGTGTTTGATAGGCTTTATCGCCTCCACTTGACCTTCCCATCGTGTGGCACTCAGTCATTTCACTGTCAGACAGGATGTTCCCAGATGCTGCTTCAAAATTTGCCATCGATGAGTTGATGCAGAGAAAAATACACAGATGCTTTGAATTACATTAAAAAATTCAGCAGCCTCACTAGAAGCTGCTGCTGCTGCATCACTGACCACCAAGTTCAATGAATGAGAACTGCATGGGACAAAAAAAGCTCAAGGGTTTAACTCTCGGATCCGTGTCTGCACTTCTCTGTTCTTTCCTCTCATGTTGGCACCATTATCGTAGAGCTGACCTCTCATGTCAGCTATCGCAATTCCCGTATCTTCCAGCTTTTTAAGAAGCACATTTGTCCTACCAGTTCCTGTAGTATCATCAATGTCAATATATTCTAGAAAATGCTCTCTGACAGTCACCATTGCAGGGACATTTTCACTAGGTTCTGTTATTGTTAAAAAACGTACCATTAAAGTCATTTGTTCCATATGGTTGATGTGAGGTGTGCAGTCCAGAATAACAGAGTAATATCTTGCTGACTTCAGATCTGCCCCAATTTTCTGTTTGACTTTTGTTGCCAGTAACTGTATGATCTCATTTTGAATGGTTTTTCCAAGGTAGTGGTGTATGTACATTTCTTGGGTGGTGACTCTTCTTAGATGCTCCTGGAGTACAGCATCAAACTCAGCCATCAGCTCCACAATTTTAAGGAAGTTTCCATTGTTTGGCACATACAGCTGATCTGAAGTGTCACGCAGCGCTAGGTTTTGGGGTAGCAAGCATTCTCACAATGGCAATGAGCCTTTTCAGAACATTTTGCCAGTAAACAGACTCTGATGCAGTCTTCTCTTGATGCTGATCATCTATGGTGGCCTTTAACCTTAGTCTCATCTCAAGCTCTTTCCACCTATGGAATGCTCTCTAGTGATTTGCTGCCTTCTCATGGCATGCCAGATTTCTAGCCAGATTTTTCCAGTCCTTTGTTCCTGTAGAACCCGATGTGGCTGGAACATTAGACTGGAAGAGCTTGCAACAAAAACAGTATGCAGCATTCTGGGTTTTTGAGTACATAAGCCATGGCCTCTCCACTTTGTCACCATTGGGGATTTCACGCCAGTAATGTGTTGGATGGAAACTTCTACTGTCTTTGGGGAACATGAAGTTTTTCACTTGCTATGGCCTATGAGGTTCAAGGAAGTCCCTCAGGCTACTGCTCAAGTGGGTCCACAGTCCTGGCTCATCTAGACTTAAGGAACTAAACTCAGCAGCAGATGTTTCTTGCACCTCCACCACAGTCTTCTCTGATCTACACTTTTCTTCAGGAATGTGCATGGTTACATCCATTTGAGATGGAGATATGGATGCTGCAGTAGCTGCCAGGTCACCTGCACTCTGACTAACTGGAAGATCAGGCATATCCTCGTCACTCACATCCTCACTGGGGCCGGAAGGCTCACCGTGAACATTTGTGTCAATGTATCTCAGGAGAGCTAACTTCCTGCTTAGATAGAAAAGCTTCCTTTGCTTGCTTGCTTTTTCTGAATGCTGCCCCAGAGGGGCGTTTTCTTCTTTCACTCATGACTGCTGTTCTGTGCCAGCTACAGTGGCTCTCTACACTCAGTTGAAAGGGACAAATAAGCAGGCTGGTAGCAGGGCCTAAGTGAGGGAAGATATCAGCATCTTAAGGGCCTAACTGGCTCCTACTACTTCAGTTGACTGTCTGTTCTCCTAAAGGGGGTTCAGGGAAGCAGCAGGAAACAGGAAGCTCCCTGAGAAGCTGGTGTTAATCAGTCCAGGCTCCTGGGGGTGCTAGAGAGGTATACAAGAGGCTCCTCCTCCTCTCTCTCTCTCTCTCTCTGCAGCTCCTGCTGTTTTCTGTTATTCCCTCTCACTTTTTCTCCTGCCTGCCTGTTCTGTCTCTTGTGCCCTCCTTCCTCCAGCACAGCCCTCCACCATCTCTTTGCATCTAGAGCAGAGAGAATACATATGCACCAGCAGCAGACATAATTTTCTCATGGTAAGGCCAGCCCTGGTTGTTGGAATCCAGTGAAAAGTCATTGCTCTGGCTGATAAGACAGTCATCTGTCATACCTATGTCGACCCTGACAGTCCTCCAGCAGCTGTCCCACAATGCCCGATAATGACTGCTCTAGTCACAATTGTGAATTCCACTACCCACGGGCCACAGAGATCCCACCCTTTAAATCCCTGTGTATTTTTGAAATGCCCTTTCCTGATTGCCCCAGTTGGTGAGCACACCTAGCAGCTCTTCTTTGTTGTGTGCAACTGCCCAATCTGCTACACGCTATAGATAAGCTCCTGCCTGGAGAAGACAGAAAGTACTGAATTTCCTGAGCTTGTGGGGAGAAGAGGCTCTGCAGGCACAGCTATGGACCAGTCAGAGAAACACTGACATCTACAAAAAGAATGCACAGGGAATGTAGGCAAAGGGGTATGACAGGGATCAACAGCAGTGTCGCTGAAAGCAAAGAAACTGCAGCAGACTTACCACAAGGGCAGGGAAGCCAACAGACAATATGGTGCTGAGCCACAGACCTGCCACTTTTACAATGAGCTGCATGCCATATTTGGTGGAGGCCCCATCAGTGCCCCACACACGACCCTGGATACCTCTGAGGAGCACGACAGAGAGACCCCTGCCATGAACAGTGAGTAGGAGGAGGAAGCTATTAAAAAAAGAGGAGAGTGTCCAGGTAAGTTGTAAGCCAGGATCTTTTCGAGACTCCACCGCAGTCTAGCCAGTCCCACCAGCTAAGCATGGATGAGCCTGATCCAGGGAAAAGAACCTTGGGAAAGTGTGGGTATCCATTCTCCCCTACAATATTTAAAAGTGAAGATGGAGCCTGGCCCAACTCCAAGTTAGCAGGACACAGGTACCTACTTTTCATTGTTTTACTTGTATGAGAAGAGGTAGAGGTACAACCAACAGAGACAGAGTTACCTGCTTTTCATTCCCCTGTAGGGTTGGGGGTGAGGGGATAAGCAGTTTGTTTATATACACAGGGATGTCCCTTGTATCCTCCTGAGAGATCTCAATGAAACTTTCATGGAAGTACCCTGCAATCCTCTCCCAAATGTTTACAGGGATTGCAGCCTTATTTCTTCCTCCATGACTTCCTCCATGACTTATTTCTTTCCCAAGACTTCAGCAGGCACCGTTGCAGTAAAAAGGCGAGCGGCATATGGGCCAGGATGGCTTCGAGATGCTAGCAGCAGCTGTACTCTCTTTGAGCTTGTCTACACTGGCAATTAACAGCGTTGCAACTTTCTCACTCAGGGGTGTGAAAAAACACCCCTGAGCGCAGCAAATTGCAGCACTATAAAGCGCCAGTGTAAACAGTGCCCCAGCGCTGGAAGCCCCCGCAGGCCATATTCACCAGGGCTGCAGCTGGAGACCAGTGCTGCACAGAGGTGCTCCAAAGCTGTCATTAAGCATGGGAGTCCCCCATCCACCCAACCCCATGCATCTGTTTAAAACTCTTGTGGGAATAAGGGAAGGGAGTTCTGAAACTTAACTTTCTCTTTCCATTGTGACTGTCCATTTCATCTGTAGTTGCTGTCATTGTGATCTTGAGGAGTGCTCCCTCCACACTCATGGAATTCCTGGCCCTGAGGAGGAGGAGAAAGAAGCGGACTAGGCAGGTCATGTTCACACCAAGATGCTGCAAGTCAGTGGTGCATTGAACCACGAACAGAGGGCCTGGCGGGTGAATATAGCAGATAGACTTAGAAGAGAAAGCAGAGAAGAGAAAGGCCTAGGAGTCTCAGTAGGAAAAGGAGAGGAAGATGCACCAGGACGTAAATGGGCCATCTCAGGAAGAAAACGCAAATGCTTCATTCTTGCTGACCTACAATTACAACAATCACAGGTTTCCCTCCCTCTGCAGTCAATGGAGAGCTCCATTTCAGCAGCACCCTACACCCCCCAAAATTCCACATGTATCATGGACCACATCCTTACCCCTACCGCTCCACACTGCGGGACAGTAAGGAAAACCACAGCTTCACATACACTGACCTGTGAAAGCCATGGCTGGTGTATGTTTGGCAGAAATGGATTTAAATGGACAGTACTGTTCTACTTTTAAAGTTCTGTTAATTGATTTTATAAGTTTGCACTGTACTGTTTTTTAATTGCATATTAATGTTTTGCACTTTTTGATATAAAATATTTTTTTAAAATCATCTTTATTACTTCATAACTTATACTGCAGAAAGCTACCACTACTCAAAGCACATTGTGTAATAGAACAGGACTGGAGAATTCATAGGTAAGCACTGCATAATTCAGAGGTTCATTAAAAGACAGTGTGATATTCACAAATGTACGCCAAGCTCTACACAATTCCTAACAACCCCCAAAACTTCAGGGCCAGGCAGCACTGCAACAGCTCCTTGAATTGTTTTTCACTATGACCCCTAGCAATCTGTCCTCAAAGAAATAATCATGTCCCCCATTATTTCGGTACTTCCTGTGGCTCGGCAAATACAGGAGGATCATTTGTGCTATGTATGCAACATTCACGACAATAAGTGCAGAGTTGTGCGAGTTCCATGCCTCTGTCAGAGATGGACAGCAAAAACTGGTGCACAGGTTTGTGGGGATTTTTCAAAAAAGTGTGAAGATTATGGGATAGAGATGGCATTATTGGATGGAGAAAGTTGCATGATGGGAACTTGACACCTTGCTGCCAGACCTCCTGCAAAACTCATGTGAACTACACATCACATTGTGAAAATTCTCCAAAAGGCATTGTGCCAGAAGGTGCCATATGGCACAGAGATATCTACCCATGGTGCATTGCACTTTGTATTAACACAAGAACTCCTGGTGAGTACGCAAAGTGACAAGTATGCACACACACAAGTGATACACTAACTGCAGCAGCTTTATGTCAATGTAACATGCATTGACCAAAGTTTGAAATGTAGACATGGTCTGAGATTCATCTTCTGGTACAGCAAGAATGGCATTAGTGCATTAAGAAGTTGAAGTAAAACTGTGTCAAAAAACAAAGCTGTATGCATGTTTCCAAAAATAGGCACTGGAGCTGCATAGCCAGCAGCCAATGTCAGAAAAAATGCACCCTAGACAACAGTTTCAACCCCAACTAGAAGGCAGGATTATAAGCACAAAAGGATACCCAGTCAACAAGGTGGTGTTGAGATCCAATGAAAAGCCAGATCACTGGCAGATAGTCTTTTGTGGGGCTCTCCTTTGCCAACCACAATCAAGCAAGAATTGACAACTGCTTTGTAAGGCAACGTTTCTACTGTGTGTGCGAGGAGACACAGGAATGTGGTACATAATGGCCCTAAGGAGCTTGGCTTGTGCTCTAGCCCACTACTTCTGCCCTGATGCATCAAAAAACCTTAAGAACTGGAGGAATTCCATTATCAATTTAATTCTTAAGAGCTAAGTCTCAGCAGTGAGTATTCTTCACAGAGGGAGATTCTTAGATACACAGAAATGTTACTATTCTGTCAAGATTACCTAAACAATTTTCTATTGTACAGTGAATTTAGAGTTTGTTAAGTACACTCATTTCTGAGAGCTCACCATCCCTCCAGAAATATACGCTCGGTGCTCACTAGTTCTCTCTTGTATTACAAAAGCAGGAGACAATCTCAATTATAAATGATTGTAACAATCCTGAAATGAAAGAAGTGGGTGATTATTTTTGGAATTACTGAATTGGAAAAAAAACTTTAACAACGCAGTATCCCCATTGTAGAATTCAAGTGTTTGAATGTGTGGGCTGTGTAAAGAGGATAGTGGAAGAAATCTCCCCTGCTTCCCACTCAAGCACTAGCTTCTAAAAATCCTAGTAAGAGAAACACTTAAGTGTTCTGACTTTTCATCCAGGAAAGTCATTTGTATAGTGACTTAAGTCCTTCATTCACCCTACAAACCTGAGATTAGGACAATGCACATTTTTAATACTTACTATCAATATCTAATGGGTGTACATATAACTATGACCTCTTTGTCTTCTCCCATCATGCAATAGCAGCAACATTTGGTGTGGACTTCATACACCAACAAAGTGGACTGCTGGAGCATGTAGAAGATGGATTCAGAGAAGGTTGAAGATACAGTAAAAGTCTTCCTGGGGAGGAGAGAAAGCAAACTGTACCCAATAAACTAAAATACAGCAACTTACAAAGTTGTTGTACAAGCCAGGCACCTGACATTTGCTATAGATCACTGACTGAGTAGCACCCTCCCCAATCCTCCCACTGCAAAAACAGCAGGAGAGGACAGTCTGCATTTCTGGAGCTGCAGAGTTAGAAGCAAGGAGATGTTTATTATTTTCAAATAAAGGGTTGGAGGGTTTTTTTGCTGTTTGTTTCTTCTTTTAACCTTAAGAATATCAAGTCTCATCCTCCATAATTTTGCTTGAATGTTTTGGAATACAAGAAACTGGAGTGGGAGCTTTCTCAAACTCCAGGGGACTGTGTAGGGAAATATTTGAATCTTTAACAAAGACAGCTTTTTCCTCAAGAATATCTGTCAGAGGTTAAACAAGTACATGTAAACCATGACTAAAATTCCATTCCCCTCAAACTCCTGTGATGTCATTAAATGCTTCTGGTTCTGCAATTGTTCAGAAAGCTCCCCAGCAAAAAAATGGGTAGATATAATTTGAAATGCTTGATATCAAAAACTTCTGAAAACACTTTCAGGTCTCCTTACAGTATAAGAAAACAGCAGCAAAAAATCCCCAAACCAAACAAATCACAAACATTTTTTTACAAGCCTATAAAGATTCAGACAGATTTAAGATCATATGTTGTTTATGCATTATGGAGCACTAGCTCTACCAGAGTTAAGGATGAGATGAGCTCTAAAATCCTCATACTCCCTTTGTCCTGTAAATTGGTGTGTCTCAGCAAGGCCTGCAGTAAAGTTCATGGTGCAAATCTGGACCGATTGGTTGAGAGGGTCCTAAGATATGATGATCTCCTAGAAAGGACCAGTCAGTAAAATTTCCCAGTTCTTATGTTTTTTTATGCACACTTAGGGCTCAAACTATAGCACTGAACAACCCCAAAATGACACTACCCAATTGGATTTGATCTAGCACCTGCTGCCCTATTAGGGAAGAAATATTTTAAAAGTTATTAGGAGTTAAAGTTAGCTCTACAAACTGGTTTGAGCCTGGGTGCAAGCTGCAGTGACTTGCACATATACTGTGGGACTACTGCTCTGTGGTGTGCAAGTTTGTGGAGACAGAGTCACGGGCTAGCTCATGGCAACATGCTGATGCTTGAACCAAAGCAAAATACAAACACTGTGAGTTTAAATCCTACCTGTGGCAAATATCTGAGATTATTCTATGCCAGCATTTTCCTTGAGGCCCTTTTGGAAGTTTGGGCCTAAGAACCGAGCTTTTTGTTTAAAAGCCAGCAACTCATGCTCTAAGGGCCAAATGCACACAGATTGTTTTGAAAATGTCTATGCTCCATCAGGATAGAGAGAGAGAGTGGAGCACGTTTGGGATCATTTAATCAAGGGTTTCCTCGGGTACAACCATCACAGTAAATAATTGATTTTACTATTCAAATTACTCTAAATCCCACATGCATATGGAGACTTGTCATGAAAACTTGTGTGCAACAACAGGTAATTTGTGGTGGAAATCTGGGGTCATTTAGTCAGTGATCTCTCAAGATGTAACCTCCACGATACAAGCTGCTTATAATTTTCAAAATGCTCTACAATCAATGTGCATTGGAAGCTTGTCTTGAAAACTGGTATTCTGCAAAAGCGACTGCAGTAGAATTTGTGGGGCAAATTTTGGGTTACTTGGTCCAAGGCATTGAGGAAATATTCTCCACACCCCCCACAAAAGCTGCTTTTAATATTTTCAGATTCTTATAACTTTTTTGGTGTAGACCTGGGGGTAGAAGGGGGGAGAATTAAGGATCTGATCTCAGGAACCTTATATCACTGAAGTGCCCCTAAGATCAGCTATTCAGCACTACAAGGACCTGTTTAGAAATATTCCAAAACTTATTACATTACAAAAGCTTTATACTCCTGGGAGAATTCTGGGCTACTGTGCGTGCACAGAATTCATGTCCCCTGCAGATTTCTTTGCTTCCCTGCAGAAAAATGACTTTCTGACAGAGAAGCAAAGGGAAGCTGCAAGAGCAGTTACGCACCACTCCCTAGCTGCGCAGGTATATTTTTTCAGGCACCCAGAGCAGCCGGCGGAGAGGTAAATCACCACAGGGTTGGGGACACTCCAGCCAGTAGCTCCTACCTTGAACAGGGATCTCTGGAGGCAGGGGAAGATGGGATTTCATCTTCCCCTGCAAGGAGTGGCTGGGGCTGTGTCAGACCCATCCCTAGAAACCTCCCCCAGCTGCAGGAAGCTCAGCATCCCCCCCTGCTTCTTGCCCTCATTGCTCCTCAGCTGCGGGGGGAGGAGTCCCCCATCCACCCAACCCCATGCATCTGGACCTCCCATACCCAGACACTCCCACCAAGCCTCACCCCATACACCCAGAAGCCCCCTAGCTCTCCATACCCAAACCCCACCCCACTGAACTTCAACCCCTGCATCTGGAGCCCCCCTGCACCCAGACCCCCCCGCACCCAGACCATCCCCCCAAGCTTCCTGCATTCAACCCCCTCCCTGATGAGCCCCACCCCCCACACCACTGACCCCAAACTAGCTGCACCCAGACCCCAACCTCACCAAGCCCTACTCCTCCAGCACCCAGATCCCTCCGCTGAGCCCCAGCACTTTCATCTGGAAGCCCTTGCAGAGTCCCATTGCCCCTGCACCTGGAAACCCCCCCCCCCAAACAAGCCTCTGTGCATCTAGATCCTCCCACACCTAGGCCCCCCACTGAGCTGCCTGCACCCAGATTGTCCCACACAGAATCTTCTTACCCCATACTGAGCCCCTCCACACTTAGATCCTGCCTGGTTAAGCCTGCTTGCTCCACACCTGGTGCACATGGAGCAGAGGGGCAGGGCCCCAGGGTGTTTCTGGGGTAGACCTAGGCCTGTGCTATGTCAGGATCAGGTGCAACCCCACCACTGAGTCTGTGCCCTGGGGGTGGGGAAGCTGCAGGATGATCTCCCACCTTTGTACAACCAGTGGCCTGTGTTCCCCACTGCCATGCTGGAGCCTCTGTATTTATTTTTTGACAAAAAAAGCCTGCAGAATATTGTAGAATTTTAAAATATTATGCATAGAATTTTTAATTTTTTGGCACAGAATGCCCACAGGAGTAGCTTTAGATAGGGTTACCATACGTCCGGATTTTCCCAGACATGTCCGGCTTTTTGGTCCTCAAATCCCCGTCTGGAGGGAATTGCCAAAAAGCCGAACATGTCCAGGAAAATGCTTTGCCAGCATCCCTGTCCCCTGCTTACCTTAGAGCGGCTTCGGCAGCGGCGGCTGCTGCTGCTCCCCCCAGACACCTCAGCTCTGTGCAGCTGAAGAGCCGAGCTGCCCGAGCGCTACCGGCTTCACGGTTTGCCGGGCAGCCCCCAGACCTCCAGACCCTGCGCCCCCAGCTGGGCGCTTTCCCTCCCAGGCTCTGGCTGTGCTGGGAAAGCGTCCAGCCGGGGGCGCAGGGTCTGGAGGCTGCCTGGCAAACCGTGAAGCCGGTAGCACTGGGGCAGCTGTTTCGCGTGTCTGGGAGGGAGGAGGGGGAATGCGGGGCGCTCAGGGAAGGGGGCGGAGACTTTGGGGAAGGGGTTTGAATGGGGGCGGAGTTGGGGTGGGGCCAGGGAATGGGCAGAGTTGGGGCAGGGAAAGGGCGGGGCCGGGGCCCCATGGAGTGTCCTCTTTTTTAAATGATTTAATATGGTAACCCTACTTTAGAACCTCTGCTGACCAACAGCATCCTCTGCAAGCTATTGCCTCCTCAGGAACTCCTCTGTGAACTACACTTGCTGGCTAATGAAATCACATGACGGATCAAGAGACCCAAGCACTACCTCTTGAAACCAAGAACATGCGTGCAAACCTCTATGCAGGAGATTTGGGGACTGTGCACACTGGTGTTCTCAACCTGCCCTTTGGTTGGTGTCTTGGGCTACAATAGGACTTCTTCAGGAAGTGAGAATATCATGTGAAATTTTGAAATTCAGTACCCCAGTGCTGTATGCACAACTCCTCTCCAGGGACAGTTTTAGGGGCAGTACTGTGTCCAGGACATGAAACCTAATATGATGGTGTTAGGCAGGGATCAGAGGAGGAACTAGCTACTACACTGAAAATGACACCAGAGAGGTTGGCATAAGAGTCCTAGCCAGGATAATCACTTCTGTGCCAGGAGAGGCTCAATGAATTCCTGGCAGGAAGCAGTAGACACAGTGGACTGTGTCTGGGCTGGGAACAAGCATGCATGGTGCAGGTACACGGTGCTGAAATCAAGTCAGGGAGCTGGAAAAGGGTAATGTTCAATCATGCCATACATACAAAGAGGTGAGGGCTTGTCTACACTTAACATGCTGCAGGGGCATAGCTGTGCCACTAGAGCACTTCAGTGTAGACACTAGTTATGCCAACAAGAGGCATTCTCCCAGTGGCATTGGTAATCCACCTCCCCGAGCAGCAGTAGTTGTTGCTGGAAGAATTCTTCCAAGGACCTAAGTGTCTATACAGGGACTTAGGTCACTTTAACCACACTGACCATGGGTGTGGTTTTCTCACACCCCTGCTTGATGTAGTTAAATCAACCTAATTTTCTAGTTTAGACCAGTCCTGAGATTTGGAGGAGAGGGATTTAGGTGTAATCTTCATTGAGCTGAATGGGGCAGTTCCGGCCCCTCAGAGCTAGTGGTTCAGCCTATATTCATCAGCACGCTGTGTTCTCCTTCAATTGAAGGATGAAAGAGCCACTTCACACCTCTGTAACCTTCCACAGGGCAGAGCCCCTTCCTACTATTAACCCCTGGAGTAGATATTCTAGACCCTCCCAGCCACCACCTCAAGTTGGTAGATGCACTCTTCACAGGCCATTAGCTTTCACATTCCTCTCTAACCCTCATGGAGGGCAGATGTGGCAGCTGAATGGTGGCAAAGTATACCTAGGACCCCTCTCAATCATGGCCCCATCCCTTCCTCAGAAAACAAAGGAAAGTCACTGACAAACTTTAACACAGAGTGAAGGTTATTATCTACCATGTCTTTCCAGAACACAGAAGATAGATAAACATAAATCTCTGGAAGTCAGGAAATACAAAGTTAAAGTTAACATTTCTAATAGCCCCACACATCTTAACTCTGCCAGTAGGCAGGAGGGACCAAACCAAACCCGATCTAGCCCTAACAATTTAACATTGTCTTCATTTATCCCCAACAATTTCTTTATCATCCCTCGAAAACAACAAGGAGTCCAGTGGCACCTTGAAGACTAACAGATTTATTTGGGCATAAGCTTTTTTGGGTAAAAAACCTCACTTCTTCAGATGCATGGAGTGAAAGTTACAGATCATCCCTCTTTATATAGGTTTCAGAGTAGCAGCCATGCTAGTCTGTATCCACAAAAAGAACAGGAGTACTTGTGGCACCTTAGAGACTAACAAATTTATTAGAGCATAATTGATATGCAAACTAGACACAATCAACTCAGGATTGAATAAGTACTGGGAATGGCTGAGCCATTACAAACATTGAATCTATCTCCCCTTGTAAGTATTCTCACACTTCTTATCAAACTGTCTGTACTGGGCTATCTTGATTATCACTTCAAAAGTTTCTCTTAATTGGCCTCTCAGAGTTGGTAAGACAAGTCCCACCTGTTCATGGTGAGTGGGTGGGTGTGTGTGTCCTCAATATATGTTCTACTCTATATGCATCCGAAGAAGTGGGCTGTAGCCCATGAAAGCTTATGCTCTAATAAATTTGTTAGTCTCTAAGGTGCCACAAGTACTCCTGTTCTTTTTGCGGATACAGACTAACACGGTTGCTACTCTGAAACCTCTTTATATACTTTCACAGACCCCTATGTTAGCTATTAGCAGTACTGAGCCAGGGCTAGTTAGAGCAACTTGACAAATTCAAACTGCTCTCTTAAAAGAGATGCAGCTACAGCTTGAAGAAGCTGGGTTCCCTATTTTCTGGACTGTTATGGAGGAGGTACAAGTAAATGATCAGAGCAGTCCCTATTGGCTCTAAAATTCAGGAATGTATGAAAGAGCTGTAAAAACAACAAGAAAGGGCTGCTAGAACAGCTGCAACTGCCATCTCCAGAGGCTGATATTCCACTATGGATATGAAGAAGATAGGAATGAGTCCTTTGCCCTACTCTAATGAGGCATAGCCTCAATGAAACAAGAGTTTTGGGAGAAGAAGAAACAAGACAAGAGTTCTGAGATTGGCAATTTATGCACTCATGTTCCCACACCCTTGCTTCCTACTTGCAGCACTCAGTAATCTCCACCCCTTTCCTCCTACCTAAAAAAATCCCAAGCCCTACCACAGTATCCCTGTACTCAACTATATTTATACATTGTGTTCTTTCCCATGCATGGTGTAGTACTATAAATGCTTCAGTAAGAATGGCAACTTTCAAACCACTAGCTACCTCATCAGAATGAGGAACTGAATTAACAAGGCTGGGATCTAAACCAGAGGCTGATTTGACACACACACTCCGCACAAAACCCCCCCATAAGCTACAGTGATCAGTGATGCATATTTCTAAGAAATAGCTTTAAAAAGCCAAACACAAAGTCACAGTTCAAACTCCACCTATGTCTATTGTGTTAAAAACATTCCAGAGTCTAAATATGGGATGAAATTACGCTGAACACACAAAATAGTAATGGATAAAATTCTGATCCTATTGAAGTCACTGGAATGTTCATCACTGATTTCAATAGGGCCAGTATTTCACCCATTTTCTTATTTATTGGTATATCAATCCATGGTCCAACTTTGGGAAGCCAATGTCATAAATAAGTCAAGGCCAAATTTGGCCCTTAATACTCTGTACATTTGGGTATTTATTCTTATTACCAATTCAACATACAATAAGGTTTTTCAAGTCAGCATATAAATTATACCAAGGTATAATCTAAGAAAAATGTAAGCTTCAGATAGGATTTATATAAATATACCTTGCTCTTTCATGATTTCCTAGTGTTTTGGAATCTGAAATGGTAGTAGGGTACAGCAATCAGCTTGTCATCACATTTTATGTAAATAATTTAAAAAGCACAGCACCTACAAGACTGATGAACCTTTTGATTTTAGAAAGATATGGATATTGCTATTTAGATTGAAATGAACAATGGTATAGATAACCCAAAATATTAAGATTCAAAGAAAGGGAGAGAACTACTTTTTAATTAAAATTAGCACTGTATAACAAAATTTGACAAATGTCACTATAATCAAATCTAACCATTTCTGCTAAGAAGGAGCAAAGGAATTTGAAGAACCAATAAATTGAACAGGGAAAATCAAGAAGCAGGTCTTATTTCTAAGGACCTATAGGGATATAAATGACCAGTTAAAGCAAGTTACTTGTTCCTCTTTTGGAATTTCCAAGATCCTTTTCCCTCCCCGTACCTTTATCAACTTTATCTTCCCCACTTGGACTATTTCAGTTTTAGTATTGTGAAAGCACCAAAAAAGATTTATAGAAGGATGAGTAAAATGTTAAACAGTTTTAAATATCTAGCAAAGGCTTTGTAGTTTGCCTTAAAAATGGGCATTTGTACAAGACAAGACAGCCAAAACACAAAGCCTCAGTCAAATCGAGCCTTTAGCCATAAACTGTAACTCTCTAATGAGTCCTTGCATACCATATTTTAGCTGCAACTGATTTTCAAAAACAATACTTGAAGGAGTTCATGTTCATATTAATATATCACCACTACCGGACTCTAGACACTGAAGTGACAACCTGTGCTACTTTAACTAAGAAGGCACTAGCTACCACAATAGAGTATTGCTACCTCTATTTAAAAAGGCACTTAGATAATCTAGAATTCTGATATTTGGCCACTTGAACTAATCACTTGCTAGCACTAATGATGAGACTGTATATTGCCTGCCTTCTAGTAATCATCATACATAGTTATTTCTCTTTTACACTAGATTTTAAATAAATATTCTCACTTTAAATAACTTTGGGTTTGTTTACTAGAGCAGTAAATATGTCAAACTATTTGCTTGTTCCACTGAATTACACAAAAGGTATATAACTATCCAACAACTATCCAGCCCTTTTGCAGTTAGTCTCAATGTACTGAAACAGCATTCGTTGCTCTTTCACTTTTATTAAGTTCACTTACATTGACCAAATAAGTGTTACTGAAGTAGAGAGTATATAAAATAAGAGTGATTCAATCGGCTTCCGGTGCTCCATAAAAACAAGTACTTAATTCAGTTATAAAACTTTAGAAATGACTTTAGATACAAAAAGTATAGTACATCCTTTTATAGATCACTAAGGAAACTTTTGCACCATTGAGACAGCCACAAGTTCTGAACCTCCATATTTTTTTTTTGCATCCTTGGTCAAAGCTTCAGTCGGTTGAAGTTGGGAACACTTGGGATTCAAGATACCCTGAGCACATACTAGTGCAACATCACAAAAAACATACATAATCCAATCTGTTAGGAAAAAAATTAAGCAAGAGTCAGGTGCTTTATTATACAAGCATGACAGCAAGTTCCTTTGGAAAATAACTTCTTGGGTGGACTTCCAGACCAGTGAGGTAGTCCCAGGGGAGAGAATGGAAGGAAGTAGACCTTAGTCCCTACTTGAGATGCCTGCCAAATAGTTTATCAATTTTGGGTATAAATACGATAGATGAGGACCGTGGCCCCTACTAGGGAACATAGCGAAACAGCCTCTCAGTCCAGGTGAGGGTGGTAGTCGCAGCTGGTGACAGGGGCCAAGCAGGTTCTCAATCCGGGTTTGGGAGGGCAGGAATCTGGCTCCGTGGAGGAAATGGTCCCATCAGTCTGAGCCATAAAGTGCAGTAGAAGGACACGATCCAGACAAATGCAATGTAAACAGGTGACTGACACTTGTCTCTGTTCGCTTCTTCCAGGGGAAGAGCCTCCCCCCAGATGTCCCCGTTCCCAGGCGGGGCAGCAGCTCACGATCTGGCTACGGGGAAGCGGCGGATCCTCACCACGGGCGCCAGGTCCACTCGTAGGATCTGCTGCGCCTGGCGCCGCGCCGCCTCCAGGCTCCGCGGATTCCAGACGCTGCCCCGCACCTTGATGGTGGGGAAGGTGGTAAGACTGGGGGTGGCCGCTTTCCAGATCTCCTCCAAGGACCGGCCCCCAAAGGGAGCACACGAGGGCACCTCGGCCGAGTCGACCTGTTCCTCCTCCCGCGGGCGCTGCGCTTCCCTGCCGGGGGGACCGGCAAGCGCTGGGGCGCGTTTCCTCCCCTTCTTTGCGCGGCTGGGCGCTCCGCGCTTGGCGCCGGCGGCCGGGGGGCGCCTCCTGGCCGCTCCGCGGCGGGTCCGGTGTCCCGGCGCCGGGAGCCCGTCGGGGACCACGGCCCGGCAGGAGGCGTAGCCGTACACGTCCTTGCTGCGCAGGATGACCGGGGAGAACTGGTGCTTGAGGCTGCAGAGGAAGTTCCACAGCTCCGAGTCCGAGCTCATGAACTCGGTGGAGCGGGGCATGAAGAGCTTGAAGGCGTCGCCCAGCGCCTTGGTGCCGGCGAAGGACACCTGCGACCGGGAGTAGACAACTTTCTCCGCCTCGCCCTCCTCGCCCCACGCCGCCGCGCCGAGCCCGGCAGCAGCTCCCCGGCCGGCTCCCTCCTGCTTCATCCTCGCGGCTCCTCGCTCCAGCGCCGCCTGCCTCCGACTGCAGGGCGCAACGGTCTCGGAGTGAGGACTGGCCTCAGCGCCGGCCCCACCACGCCGCTCGCTCGCCTGTCTCCTGCCGCCGCTGCTCAGCCAGCCCCAGCCGTAGGCGCTCCTTTGCCTCTCTCTCCTCCTCCCAGGGCGGAGAGCAGCGATCAATATCCTACCGCCCGGCTGGAGGGCCCCTCCCCATTCGCTCCTCTCAGAGGCAAGGGGCAGCTTGGCTATTTTCTGAGCGTGCGCGGGAGGGCTGCGCGTGCTCAGTAACAGCCACTGAAGACGCTAGCTGCCCTCACTCTGCCCTTACTTGGGGAGGAGGAGAGAGTGTGCCGGCTGTGAAAGCCGAGGGGGGAGGGGTGGATAAAATCTGTGCAGGGGGCAAACTGAGTGCACTGAAGGCAGGGGAAGGAGAGGGTGGGAGCTGGGATTTGGAAGGGAGGGTAGAGGGGGTAAATGTTACCACATCAGAGGTGAGCAGCTGTTTGGAAAGGGGTTGGGGGTGGATAGAGGGGCTCTCTGCCCCTCCTACAGAAAGGAAATCTCCACACACCCTTACAGGGCTGTGGTCCTACAGGCACAGTCAAGGAGGCCACTCATCCAGTTTTGTACTGGAGGGGCCGTCTTTTTTGCTGGTTTGTCCCCTATCCTGTACTGGAACAAAACCATATCCAGTTCTGTCTGGTATTGGAGAGGGGACACCATTTTGAAAAGCACACTGCTCCGCTCCCGCCAGCACAACCTCACATGCTGCATGCCAGGTCAGGCTGGTCAGGACAGGGCAGTGCCCTTTCGAAAATGTCCCTCAGCAGCATGACTTTGCACACACCACATATGTGAGCTCATGCCAGTGGGGGCAGGGCAGCTGGCTCTTGAAAATGGTGTCCCCAGAGTGGTATGTCCTCGTACACATCATGCATGTGAGATCATGCCAGTGAGAGTGGGGCAACTTGTTTTTGAAAATGCTGTCCCCTGTGTAGCGTGACCTTGCACACACCATACATGTGAGATCACACCAGTGGGGGCAAAAGCAGCTCACTCTTGAAAATGGTGTCTCCTTTGCAGCATAACTTTGTCATAGGGTCAGGGTCATGCAGACAGGGGCTGAGTCACACAAGCAGGGGCAGGCCGACGCTGTTTTGGGAAGTGCCAGAATGTCCAGTATTCTAGGAACATGTTAGTGGGAACCTTAGACACACTGTGTCCCTCTGCCTAGCCAAAGCTGCTCTTCCCTATCTGAAATGATGGCTTGAACTGCTAAAGGAGACAGAATTCAGTTAAATATTTTACTCACATAACTCCTATTTTTAATACATTTTTAGTGTTTAAAAGAATCCCTTATCTGTTTATACGTCTGCATAAAGCCTCATACCGTAATTCACATATTTGTCTTATGTGCTATTCTGATTTCCTAAATTGGACTCCCTTGCTTGTAAACCCCTATAAATATAGTTTCACTCCTTTTAATTATTTTTTTTATTATTTTCTTTTTATTATTCTTAGTACTTCATCATTTACCTATAAGGTGCCACAGGACTCTTTGTCGCTTTTTACAGATCCAGACTAAGACGGCTACCCCTCTGATACTTGTTAACATTGTGCAGCTGGATGTCATTGTGCTCTCACTATTTTTAATGGCAAATAATCATTGGAAATAATAGTTGCAATCACATCTCACATAATAGGCAGCCGGTTTAAAACAAACAAAAACTAATTATTTCATCACACAACACACAACCTGTGGAACTCCTTGCCAGATGATGTTGTGAAGGCCAAGACTATAACAGGGTTCAAAAAAGAACTAGATAAATTCATGGAGGATAGGTCCATCAATGGCTATTAGCCAGGATGGGCAGGGATGGTGTCCCTAGCCTCTGTTTGCCAGAAGCTGGGAATGGGCAACAGGGAATGGATCACTTGATGATACCTGTTCTATTCATTCCCTCTGGGGCACCTGGCATTGGCCAGTGAGAAGACATGATACTGGGCTAGATGGACCTTTGGTCTGACCGAGAATGGCCATTCTTATGTTCGCACTATAGCACTTCTGTGACAGGGACATCCCACTACCATCTTCTGCTCTATCTACACACTCAGACTCAGAGTCCTTCCATTGTTAAACGCCACAGTGCAGTTTTCTTTACACTTGCTCTTTCCACCACCTTACTGCTGCATAGACTGTATTTATTTAGTTTCATTTTCTCCTCAGTTCTGTGCAGAGGAGAGTAGAGGGAAGAGATCTCTCTACCCAGAGATCCTTTCTGGTTCTGGCTCTGCTAGTTTGCCCCTTAATCCTGCACCTCCTTCCTATGTCTTATACCTCCTGTGTTACTGGGCCAGTTTGCTCATTAGTCCCCCCTTCCCCATTCTAATCCATTAATTTGGTCCCAACATTTCCACTTTGGGGGAATTAAAGGTGTTTAAGTGACCAGAGTGCTGGCTCAGTTGTTGGTTCCCAGCACCCACTTCCCAGGACTTCAATAGGTGTTGCTTCCCAGCATTCTGTCAAAATGGCCCAAGTTTTTATTGTGATTTTGTAATTTGCAGTTTGCATCATGCAGTCTTCTGGATTTCCACTTGGAAGTTGAGGTGGAAGGAGCAAAGGGGCAGCTGGGGGGCTTTTCCTTGTTCACAGCAATTCTTCCCAGTCCCATTTTGTGTTATAGAGGCTGAGGGAGAGGTCTCACCAAATAATCATCTAGCACCAACAAAAAAAATTACCTGGTTATCACAGTAGCCCTTCCATCCTACCCCACCCTTTAGCCAAAGCCCTACAAAGTAACTGCACCCCCCATTTGCAACTCCCATTTCCCAAGATATTTCCTTCACTGAAAGCCTCACAATACCACCTGGCTTCAGCTCACTCCAAAATAACAACACATTCAGAATTTCCAATGTGTATGTCAAATGTTCGTGCTTCTCTCACTTTTCAGGTTGCATTTAGAGTCCCTTTACAGGGTTTTCAAGATGCAGAAAAAAAAAGAAAGACTTGTGTAGCAACTTCAAGAGGGAAAAGATCCCCAGAGAAAGAACAAAAGACGCAAAAGGAGAACCCAGATAAAAAGAACAAAGAAGAAGTGGACAAAATTCATATGATCCTAGATTAAAATTATGCTCGTGTGTTTATATAATAATATCTACTGAAATCCCTAGATGCTATGGGCTTTTTGATTATCAAGAAAAAGTTATTGCAATGCACTAAATCAATTATTCAGTTCACTGATGTGTTGAAGATATTGATGTATTCACACTATTTACATAATTAATTTTGTATCCTAGGATAGCAGATTGGTTATGAAGTCCAAAAATAAAGACCATGTCCTCCAGTTTGTTGATTTTTTTGTGAGCCACCATCTTAACCTGGTTCACAGCACCATTCCTCACTGAGTGGTATTCATAATGCTTTCCAGCATTGCAATGCCATTTCTCAGATATCAACAAATCCCATGTCTTTCTCAGCCTGTGACTTTCAATGACTTAGAGACCGGTCCTCATAAAATAGACTAGATATAAATTGAAGAGTCACTTGAATAAAAGAAAAGAGTCCCCCTCTGTGTCCAATGTCTCCAGGAATCCTTAATCTGTGTGTGGATCATTTACATTTTGGAGATCGTTTTAAAAAGGATGAAGCTTAAATGACTCACTGAAATACACAAGGAAAAATTCTTCGTAAGGAGACATTTTGACTTAGTCTACACACTAGAAAGTGTGTGCCAGTTTAGCTATAGTTGCCTTGTCTAGCTGAACTTTTTACTGGTAAAAGAGTGTTTTGTCAGCATATTTTACACTAGTTCCCCAAACAAAATAAGCTATGCCCGAAAGCACATTTTTGCAGATATAACTGTGTCTACGCTAGGGTTTTTGGTGACATAAATGTAAAAAATAAAAAAAAAGTTGCACCCCTAACTGATGTTACTATACTGTTGAAAGTTTTGAGTATAGACCTGACCTTGGAAAACTAATCCCAAAATGAACGAGTCTCCCTACAGATAAGTGAAATTTGGAATATCTTTGACAGTTCTACCTCTTTATTTGCTTCTCTGAAGATATCGGATGAGATCCTTGCCTACACTCTGTTCCTTTTACATTGCATGAAAGGGCTGAAACGCTGTAAAGGGGCGCCCCAAAACCTCATAATCTGCCATGAGTCCCCTCAGCTCAGGCACTGCAGAGACTGCTGTAAACCAATCTCCTAAGGATCCCTTTGCAAGCCCTGGCATATGGGTAAGGCTGAGGACGCAAGGGGTATATTGGGGATGGGACCAAAACACTGCCGAAATTTCAGGGAATGCTGCAACCCATGAGCAGCCTGCCTGAAATTTGACAGGCCCCATGGTTGTTTAAGTTAGAATAGAGATCTCTCCAGTCACCACAACAGCCCAGTATCAGGAGGGTGCTTTCACAGATCAGGGCAATTGAACCTTATTTCCCCTTAGTGGTTCAGCAAGAGTACTGATCCTCAGGCTTCTGGCCCCCTAGCCATTGCCTTTCTTAGGTGGAGACCCATTATCTCTCTCCCTCCTGATCAGAGTATTTCCCTATCATCACTGTGTTATCCCCAGCAAACAACGGTCAGCCTAAACGGGCCGACTTGTTTCCTCTTCAGAGTCTGATAATAGTGTAATTGCCCACATTTATACGTTATCACACAGTTCTTTATAAGCAAGCATATTTTTATTCTTAAGCACTACAGAGAAAAAATTAAAAACAATAAAGAACCTACATGCATGCTAATAAGCTTCTCCCCCCCCCCTTGCCATCTCCAGGGCTCTTCCAACCCTTCCCTAAGGATTGGTGCCTTCCATGGATAGGAGGTCCTGTCCCTTTGCTGGAGCTGAACCAAAGCCCTGAGTCAGTTCACCACCAGGTTATTTATCGAATGTCCTTTCTTTGTCTGCTGGTCTCTAGAGAATCCAGTCAGAACCTTTGAAGACAGCATGAATAGGTATTAGACAGACAATGAGTCCCTTCCCCACAGGGAAGCTTCAAAGAACTGATAACAGGAGGAATTACATTATCATACTCCCTCCTCCTAAAGCAGTTACATACAATCTTACAATAACACATAAACTATGGCATTTTAATACATTAGACTTAATTTAATAAGGTTTAACTTAATCCAGTAAGGTTTATCCTGAATATTATCAGATCTGTCACAGGCACAAAATTGGTTAACCTTTCCCCCAAGCTGCAAGTTGGCACAGTGCAGAATTGTGCCCATTGTTTGAGTGTATTCCTACTCGCCGCCTCCTTCCAGCATTCATTAAGAAGATAACATTTTTAATGACTTTTTTCTAGGGCTGTCACACAATTAAAAAAATTAATCGCAATTAATTGCGCTGTTAAATAATAATAGAATACCATTTATTTAAATATTTTTGGATGTTTTCTACATTTTCAAATATATTGATTTCAATTACAACACAGAATACAAAGTGTATAGTGCTCACTTTATATTTATTTTTATTACAAATATTTGCAATGTAAAAAACAAAAGAAATAGTATTTTTCAATTCACCTAATACAAGTGCAGTAGAGTAATCTCTTTACCATGAAATTTGAACTTACAAATGTAGAATCATGTACAAAAAATAACTGCATTCAAAAATAAAACAATGTAAAACTTTAGCACCTACAAGTCCACTCAGTCCTACTTCTTGTTCAGCCAATTGCTAAGACAAACAAATTTGTTTACATTTGCAGGAGATAATGCTGACGGCTTCTTGTTCACAATGTTACCTGGAAGTGAGAACAGATGTTCTTATACATTGTTGTAGCCGGCATCACAAAATATTTATGTGCCAGATGTGCTAAAGATTCATATGTCCCTTCATGTTTCAACCACCATTCCAGAGAACATGCATCCATGCTGATGATGGGTTCTGCTTGATAACAATCCAAAGCAGAACGGACCGACGACGCATGTTCATTTTCATCATCTAAGTCAGATGCCATTAACAGAAGGTTGATTTTTTTTGGTGGTTCAGGTTCTGTAGTTTCCGCATCTGAGTGTTGCTCTTTTAAGACTTTTGAAAGCATGCTCCACACCTCGTCCTTCTCAGATTTTGGACGGCACTTCAGATTCTTAAACCTTGGGTCAAGTGCTGTAGCTATTTTTAGAAATCTCACATTGGTACCTTCTTTGCATTTTGTCAAAACTGCTGTGAAAGTGTTCTTAAAACGAATATGTGCTGGGTCATCATCGAGACTGCTATAACATGAAATATATGGCAGAATGCAGGTAAAACAGAACAGGAGACCTACAATTCTCCCCCAAGGAGTTCAGTCACAAATTTAATTAATGCGTTATTTTTTTTAAACGAGCATCATCAGCATGGAAGCATGTCCTCTGGTATTGTGGCGGAAGCATGAAGGGGCATACGAATGTTTAGTATATCTAGCACGTAAATACCTTGCAACGCCAGCTACAGAAGTGCCATGCGAACACCTGTTCTCAATTTCAGGTGACATTGTAAATAAGAAGCAGGCAGCAGTATCTTCTGTAAATGTAAACAACTTGTTTGTCTTAGCAATTGGCTGAACAAGAAGTAGGACTGAGTGGACTTGTAGGCTCTAAACATTGTTTTGTTTTTGAGTGCAGTTATGTAACAACAACAAAAATCTACATTTGTAAGTTACACTTTCACGATAAAGAGATTGCACTACAGTACTTGTATAAGATGAATTGAAAATACTATTTTTTGTTTATAATTTTTGCAGTGCAAATACTTGTAAACAAAAACAATAATATACAGCGAGCACTGTACACTATGTATTCTGTGTTCTAATTGAAATCAATATATTCGACAATGTAGAAAAAGATCCAAAAATATTTAATGAATTTCAATTGGTATTCTATTGTTTAACAGTGCAATTAAGCCAAATTAATTTTTTTAATCACGATTACTTTTTTTTAGTTAATCACATGAGTTAGCTGCGATTAATCGACAGCCCTATGTCTTTCTGATGGTCCCATTCTCTCGTAAATAATTTTTGGCCATTGACTACACTACAAATTTGGGGATTTTTTGCTTCCCGCTCATCAAGAGATCTGAATCGGAATGTGCTGGAGGGCACTGAGGCAAATTGACCTAACAACCAGTTTGATCTGCCTGTTCCTCAAAAAGCTAAAAAAAAAAAAATCTTTAAGCTAGAGGAGTTCTAACCTGTCTAACCCACAGGTAAAAATTTAGTCAAATGATATTTTACTAGAAGCAGATGTGGCAGGGCCCCTCCTTCATCTCACCAGACTTAGCACTTCCCTCTCTGGTGATGGCAGGACTGGGGTAATCAGCCCCACTCAGGGGAGGGTTTGCCTTCCCCCTTTCTGTATTCCCTTGGTAATACTTTCAGGGTAGGCCTGAGGGTCAGCCTACAGGGTGATCCTCCACCAAACAAAAAGGAAACAGTCTCATAAACAAAAAAAACCCAGGGGGGTACCTTTTGCTGACTCCTCGCTTGTGCAAGGTGTTGCCCTGTTGGTTGCACTGGAGTGTCAGTCCTTTCCCTAGCAGGCACTCAGGTTTGGCTGTCTCCCCTATTGGAAGGAACATAGCCTCTCACCCTGGAGAAACTTATTTCTCTACTATTTCTCTAAAATTTGTTAGTCTCTAAGGTGCCACAAGTACTCCTGTTATTTCTCTACTGCTACTAGCCTGGCAGTAGCGTGAGTCTCTCTTCCCCTCTCCTCTGCCCCCTGGGGGTGGGGGTGTTAAAGGCCTCAGGCAGCCCTTAATTGGGATAGGTGTCCCTAATTGACCTGAGGTAACCCCTTCTCAGCTTGTGGGAAAAAGGGCCTTTAACATTTTAAGGCTAACATATCGGCCTTCCCAGACCCTCTTGCTGGTGTGGAGCTGCTACTAGGCCCAGAGCACTTGTCTCAATTTTTGTCTGGGCCAGACACGCCCTGCTACCTTGCTGGCTGGTGGTCTCCTGGTTGCTGCTGCTCCTTGAGGGTCCTGCCTGCTGGCTTGCTCCCCAGAGGGGGAGTGAGGGACCCTGCCTTTGCTACCACCTGTGGGGTCCCTCCTGGCTGCCTGACTGACTGTTGGTTGCTGCTGTTTCTGCTGCCTGGCAGCCTGCTGCTGCTTGAGGAGGAGGAAGAGGAGGACTTTTGCTGCTGGCGGAGCGTGCAGGAACTCTGCAGAACATTGTTGAGGCATAGGCACTGACTCCGGAGAAAAATTGGTGGGTGCTCTGCGCCCACCGGCAGCCAAGCTCCCCCACCCCATCCCACCTCACCTCCGCCTCCTCCCCTGAGCGCGCCGCGTCCCCGCTTCTCCTCCCAGCGTAACAAGCTCCGGGAGGGATGGGGGAGGAGCAGGAACGTGGCGCGCTCAGGGGAGGAGGCAGAGAAGAGACAGGGCTGGGTTGGGAATTTGGGGAAGGGGTTGGAATAGGGGCAGGGAGGGAGCGGAGTTGTGGCAGGGACTTTGGGGAAGGGTAGGGTGACCAGGTGTCCCGATTTTATAGGGACAGTCCTGACATTTGGGGCTTTTTCTTATATAGGCTCCTATTACCCTCCACCCCCTGTCCTGATTTTTCACACTTGCTGTCTGGTCAGCCTAGGGAAGGGGTTGGAATGGGGGCAGGGAGGGAGCAGAGTTGTGGCGGGGACTTTGGGGAAGGGGTTGGAATGGGGGCAGGGAGGGGGCGGAGTTGTGGCGGGGACTTTGGGGAAGGGGTTGGAATGGGGGCAGGGAGGGAGCGGAGTTGTGGCGGGGACTTTGGGGAAGGGGTTGGAATGGGGGCGGAGCAGGGGCAGGAAGCAGAGGGAGGTCGAGCGCCCACTGGTGCCAGCAGAAGTCAGCGGCGGCGCCTATGTGTGGAGGGGATTTGTGGCTGGACTGAGTCTTTTTTCATCCTTGCTCCGTTGGTGGTGGTAGCTGCTTCTGTTGTGGAGAGAAGGGGGAGAGGTGTGGAGCACTCCCCTGTCCATCTGTTCCTCCCACTATCGCCTCCACTAGCCCCACTTGCCATCTGGACTTGCGCCTCACCCTCCAACTCAGCCACTTGCCTCACCCCTTTTCTCCACCATTTGGGATTGCAGCAGCAGCAAGCAAAAACAGCTTTGCGCAAGCACAGATGCCTTTCTCCTCCCCTCCTCTGCTGCTTTTGGCTGGTGGACTTTCCCACCCTCTGCTTTGCCCACCAGCCTCCCTGCAGCAGTTTACCCCTTTTTCCTATGCTGCCTGCCACGCCCACCCCTTGCTGCCCCTTTTTTGTCACCCCTTCTGCCCTGGTCCCCTAGTAGATTTTGTTTCCTGGCCCCGCCCAGGCCCTTGCAGTTAGCCCCTGTGTTTTTCCTGCCCTGTCCACCATCTGCTCCCAGTCCATTCCTTTTTCCCTTTGCCTTCCGTAGCCACACCCTCATCCAGTAACCCCCCGGCTCTGTTCACCCATGTCCCCTCCTAACGCGCTTGTGCCCCTTCCCCTCTTATGTTAAGCCACACTATTCACTGCACCCCCCTATGATATTGTAGTCCTTCCCCTCTCCAGTGCGGCCGGAGGAGCCAGCATTCCCATCTCACATTGGGAATTGTGCCACCCCTTCCCTGCCTTGATTGGTGCCCCCATAGTCTCCTCTCTAGGCACCCTCCTCCCTTGCCTGCAGCCTAGTGGTCAGGGCTGGTTGGCCTTTCCCCTCCTTCCCCCAACCCACTCGGTGTTCATCCCTGTCCCCTCCAAGCATGGTGGGGGAAACGGTGGGTGGGTGGGCCCCCCCGTGGGTTCCCCCCCCCCCCCCCGGGTTGACGCTGATGCCCCACTCTGCCTGCTCCGCCAATCCATCCCTGTGGCTACTCTCTCGACCACTGCTGCCAGACCACCTACCATCGCCCGGCGGGCACAGGTGCGGTCCCCATTGCTGCCATGTCTTTCTGTCTCTTCTGGAGGAGACAGAAAGGGTAGAAAGGACCAGGGGAAGAAAAAGGATAAAAGCCCCACCCGGAAGGCCAAGTCCCGCATGGTAGGGGCTACCCCCTCTGCCGCAGCCCCGCCATCAGCCATGGCTCCCCCTGCCCCTTCCCTTGCCATCCCTTCAACCAGCTCTGGGGGCATCCCTCCCTCAACCCCCAGAGCGTACACCCAGGTGGCCGCAGCCCCTCCACCTGCCACCTTGTCATCCATCCCGGCCAACGTCTCCAGTTCCATCTCTGATGGCCGGGTACCCTTTCTCACCCTGACCAGGAAGCACGGTGTCTGTTGTCTCCTGGTGCCCGCCTCACCCCACGTAGAGACCTAATGTGGGCGTTGGTGAGGGTGGTGGGACCCACGGCCATGGTAGTGGCCTCCAAGATGTATGGGAAGGTGGTTTTTTTCCTGGTATCAGAGGCTGCCACCCAGGAGGCAGTGGAGAAGGGCCTGGTGGTGGGGGGCATGTACATCCCCCTCGAGCTCTGGAGGACCTGGATCTCTGTCTCATGAGCCTCCCTGGCTGCCCACCCATATACCTCGAGCTGACTGCATGACCTGCAGCAGGTTTGCTTTAGAACTGCGCCACTGGCACATCTGTACATGCTCATGCTCCATACTCTTCATTTCCTCACCCTTGTGTCCCGCCCCAACACTAAATGGCAGGACCTAATGTCAAGGGTGAGGAACCCCGGTGGGCCAGCCTATACTCCACCTTGGCTCTACGGCCCACCAGGAATATCAGTTGGTGGCTCCTTCATGGAGCCTTGAGCATGGGCATGTACCTGGCGCGGTTCACCTCCGTTTCCGATACCTGTTCCTTTTGTGGCATGAGGGAGACCATGGTGCATGCCTCTCTTGAGTGCGCCAGGCTGCAGCCCCTATTCCAGCTACTCCTGGTCCTCCTTTTACATTTTTGGCTGCACTTCTCCCCACACCTTTTTGTATATGCACACCCTGTCTGTGGCTCCACAAAGTCACGGGACCTCTTTGTCAACTTCCTCTTAGCGATGGCCAAAGTGGCCATCTATAACAGCAGAGAGAGGATGTTGGCTGAGGGGGTTCTTTGCGACCGTGGGTCCTACTTCAGTTCCTCTCTCCGCTCACGTATCCAGGCAGAGTTCCCCTGGGCAGCATCCACTGGCTCCCTTGACACCTTTGAAGAGCAGTGGGCGCTGTCCGGCGTTCTCTGCTCGGTGTCCCCTTCAGGTTCCCTACTTTTGACCCTTTGACCCACATACCCGTCCTTGTTATTTTTTCAGTTGCTCCCACCCCCCCGTAATTATTTGAGTCCCAGGCTCAGTGGATCCTCCCGATAGGCTGGGGGAGGGTCCTTTTACCGTGGGCGAGCTTGCACCCGCCCACCTCCCAAAACCCAATATGAAGACCCACTTGCAGCCATCCGGCCTGACTTTGTCACACAGAGTTACAGGTAAGAAATTACCCTTTACTGCCAATGGAAATAAGTCAATTCTATCCATACCATGGTTATATAAACATAACCTGAAATAGGAATGCACCTGGCAAATAACCTAGAACATTACTGGGGTGGGATACTGTGGAATTCTCAGCAAAAGCAGTAGAGTGAGTTTTTGTAAGTATAGGTTAAAACATATTACACTCCTTTTATGTTAATCCACATTTATTAAGTACTTCTACTTCTTTGCTTCCAGAGTAAACAAAAGCACATAATGCAGACTTAATTTTTGCATATTTAGTGGAAGTATCATACAAAATACCAATCTCCTCTAAAAAAAAGCCATCTCAAGGAAATACATGTTACTCCAGGTATCTTTCGGTAGTTTACAATAGCTCAGTACGATAACAGTAATAATAAAAGTAATAACCCTTAGCAAGTAAATAGCTCTTCCGTTTCATCTTCCAACTGCTTGCAAACTTTAATTAAATTATCATTCACAGCACCCTTGAGTTAGGTAAGTAAATATTACTATTTTACAGAGGAGTAAAGTAAAGCACTGGATTTAAATGACTTACCTAAAAAGGATGGGTTCAGTGATCTAATTCTGTAAGTCTTTTTAATTTCTGTTATGATTCTAAAACTACAGTGATTGTCTGTATTGGAACTGGGATTAGAAATCATGAATTCCGGGGTCTCAATCATTTGAATAAGTTACTAAAACATTCTTTTTGCTATAGGATTCTTGGTAAGGGGGAGAAAAAATCTCTTGACCAAGTGTTGGATGTACATTTTACTCTTAAAAATATCTCATGATGGCTGTGAACCAATTTTCTCTTTACTAAGTCTGGTTTTATTTTTCCTTGTTCCTCCTCTTTCTCCCTTCACTCCATCTAAACCTTCTGCTTAACCACTTATCTTGGCTTTGTCTACACTAGACTGTCCCCTCAAATTTCCCACCATTGCTAGCACTGGGATGGTTCCACTGGTGGGAGCTCTAGTACAGACAAGGTGTCAGTACTTTAACCACTGTTTCATCTAGACCAGATCTGTACCGTGATAGATGACATGGTGGTTAAGACACCGACAGCCAGTCTACACTACTGTTCCCCCATTGTCTTCACTATTGGAATTGCCCCACTGGTAGTTATGGTGGGAAACCTCATAGAAAAAGTTTAGTGTAGGTATAGACTTAGGGCTTTGGAAGTGGATTAAACTAAACCAGAAAAAGGCACTCGTATTCTGGAATAAGTGTGTCTACACATGGAGTTATCCAGGAATAGCTATTCTGCTTTAAATTCACACCCTACCTTATTCTGCAGTAACTTTCATGTGTGAACAAGCCCTTCATATTCTTCTTTCATACTAAGCTTTGTGTCTTCTCTTGGTCATACTGCATTTTAGGCTGGACTGCTGTCCTTCTCCTAGTTCAATTTCTTCATTGAAATTCCTCTTTAAAATACATTTCTACTACTAATAATAATCCTCCATTTAATTTGAAAACAAAAACTATATGCGCTACTTTGGGCCCGGAGCTTCCAGTATATGATCACCCAATGTGTCTTATCTCTGAATTGTGTGGTGTGTACAATATACATTGTAAAATTATTGGGCTTCAGGGTCTGAGCCCCAGCCAGAATGTCCACATTACCTCTTTTTAGCACGCTAGTACGAGCCACACTAACACAAGTCTGTTAGCCCACACTGGGAGACTCACTCCTAGCAGGATTAATCAGGGGTTCTCAAACTTAATTGCACTACAATCCGCTTCTGACAACAAAAATTACTACATGACCCCAGGAAGGGGAACTGAGCCTGCCCGAGCCCTGCTGCCCCAGGTCGGGGAGCAAAAGGCAAAGCCCAAGGGTTTCACCCCTATGCAAGGGGCCTGTAACCTGAGCCTTGCCACCCAGGGCTGAAGCCCTCGGGCTTTGGCTTCGGCCCAGGGCAGTGGGTCTTGGGCTTTGGCCCTGTGCCCCAGCAAGTCTAAGCCAGCTGTGGTGACCCCACTAACATGGGGTCGCGGCCCACTGTGGGGTCATGACCCACAGTTTGAGAACTGCTGGTATAGATCTACCCTAAGTATCTTTGAGGGATCTGGGCCTAAGTCAATAGAAAACTATCAAAGACAATGGCAAATAACTACAACCACTCGGAGGTAAAAAAAGGACCATTACAACACACATGGGATTGCCCTGGCCATGAATAAAGACAAAAGATTGTTTCAGTATATATGCTCCTGAAGAAATTCTGCACCAAAAAATTAAAAATTCTGCACACAATATTTTAAAATTATGCAAAATTCTGCATATTTTATTTGTCAATAAATAAATGTGGAGGATCCAGCATGGCAGTGGGAAGCACAGGCCACTGGCTGCACAGAGGTGGGAAATCACCCTGCAGCCCCCTTCCTGCCCCCAGACTCTGCTGCACCTGACCCTGACACAGTGCATGGGCTGGGTCTGCCCCAGAAACACCCCGGGGCACTGCTCCTCCATGCCAGGCACACCAAGATAGCAAACAAGAGGGAAAGAGCCTCGCACGCACACCCAGCCCTGGTCCCCTGCTCAGCCCAGCAGGATCCAATGTGGAGGGGCTTAGTGTGGGGTGAGAGGATTCTGTGTGGGGCAATCTGTGTGCACGTGGTTCAGTGTGGGGTCTGAGGGGGAGAGTCTGGATGCACACGGGCTCATTGGGGGGGGTTCCAGGTTCAGGGGAAATGGGACTCTACAAGGAGGTCCAGGTGAAGGTGGTTGGGGCTCAGCAGGGAGGTCTGGATACTGGAGGATGGGGCTCAGCAGGGAGGTTTGGGTGTTGGGGGGTCAGTGGGGGGGTCTGTTTGCTGGGGGACTCGGGCTCCGTGGGGTGGGGGGTGAAGGTGCAGGGGGTGGGGCTTGTCCGGGTTTGAATGCGGGGGGCTCAGTGGGAGATGAGTGGTCCAGATGCAGGGCGGGAGGGCCTCAGCAGAGGTCCAGATGCTGGTGGGTGGAACTCGGTGGGAGGGTCGGGGGGGGCTCTGGGTGCAGGGTGTGGCTTAGCAGGGTGGAGGGTTCGGTGCCGGGGGCACGGTGAGGGGGTTCTTTGTGTGGAGGGGTGAGTCTCAGCAGCGGGGTCTAGGTCTGGGGGTGGCAGATCGGGGAGCAGCTCCCCATGCAGTGACCCTTCCCTCAGTGGCTGAGGAGCAATGGTGGCAGGAAGCAGGGATGGGAGATGCAGAGATTCCTGCAGCTGTGGGAGATTTCTGGGGTGGGTCTGACCCAGCCCCAGCCCTGGTTGCTCCTTGCAGGGGAAGAGGAAGACCCGTCCTTCCCCAACCCCAGCCCAGCCGGGACTGAGCCTGGCACAAGGTAGGAGCCAGGGACTGGGTTGTCCCTAGCACCCTCCACCCCACCCCCATGCACTGATTGATCTTTCCACCAGCTGCACCAGGCACCCAAAATGATGCATTTGTGCTGCTGGGAAGGAGCACATGACCGATCTTGCGGCTTCCCTTTCCTTCCCCATCAGAAAGGTATTTTTCTGTAAAGAAGCAAAGCACTCTGTGGGGGACATGAATCCTGCATGGATTCCCCCAGGAGTAAGTATAACACTGAGTGGGGCAAGGCACTCTGGATTCATTCACTGAGGAGACATACGAACATAAGAATGGCCATACTGGGTCAGACCAATAATCCATCTAGCCCAGTATCCTTTCTTCCCACAGTGGCCAAAGCCAGGTGCTTCATGAACAGAACAGGGCAACCATCAAATGATCCATCCCCTGTCCGCTGTCAGCTTCTGGCAGTCAGAGACTAGGGACACCCAAAATATGGGGTTGCATCCCTGACCATCTTGGCTAATAGCCATTGATAGACCTATCCTCTATGAACTTATCTAATTCTTTTTTGAATCCTATTATAGTTTTGGCTTTCACAGCATACCCTGGCAACAAGTTCCACAGATTGACTGTGCATTGTGTGAAGAAGTGCTTCCTTATGTTTGTTTTAAACCTGCTGTCTATTAATTTCATTGAGTGATCCCTAGTTCTTGTGTTATGTGAAGGAGTAAATAACGTTTCCTTATTCACTTTCTCCACACCAGTCACAATTTTATAGAGCTCTATCATATCCTCGATTAGTCGTCTCTTTTCCAAGATGAGAAGTCCCAGTCTTTTTAATTTCTTTTCAAATGGAAGATGTTCCATACCCTTAATCACTTTTGTTGTCATTCTGTGTACCTTTACCAATTCTTGTATATCTTTTTGAGATGGGGCAACCAGAACTGCACACAGTATTCAAGGTGTGGGCATCTCATGGGTTTATATAGTGACATTATGATATGTTCTGTCTTATGATCTATCCCTTTCCTAACAGTTGTAACATTTGGTTAGCTTTTTAGAATGCTGCTGCACACTGAGTGGATCATAGGCTCCAACTTTTACTTTTCTCCAGGGGTGCTCCACCCCACTCTGCCCTGAGCCCCCGCCCCCACTCTGCCTCCTCCCTGAAGCCATGCCCTCACTCCACCCTTTCCCCAAGGCCCCCGCCTGTCTGCCACTGACTGCTCTCCGCCTTCTCCCAACCCCTTCCCCAAGCCACCAAACAGTTTGCCAGCGGAGCCGCCTATCAGCTGTTTGGCAACGCCCTGGGTTAGCTGATCAGTGGCATCGCTGAACAGCTGTGGCTGGTTGGTGCTGAGCACCCACTATTTTTTTTCTGTGTGTGCTCCAGCCCCGGAGCACCCATGGAGTTGGTGCCTATGGAGTGGATGTTTTCAGAGAACTATCCACAATGACTCCAACATCTTGTTGAGCGAGGGTATTTTTCTTGTAAGATTGGATCGTGGTTCCTGGTAGGGGCACAAGAACAGGGAGAGCCAAGGGGCCATGGCCCTCCCACTTTTGAAAGCCCACTTTTTGCCACGGGCTCAGTCCCCTGCCTATCCTCTCCCCCCCCGAAGCCCCACCCCCTGGCCAGGCAGGATGCTGGAGGCCACTCAGGTAAGAGCAGTCCAGGGAGCCCGGGCAGCTGTGGGGAGCAACAGATCCTCTAGCTGCTGGCAGTGTGGAGGCCCAGAGAGCAGCCCCTGGCCTGTGTCCCCATCCTCCAGGCCCCCACCCAGGGCAGATGGAGGGTCCGTGGCTCCCCACAGCTGCCCGGTTGTGGCTCTTTGGCCTCTGAGGTCCCGCCCCCAGGCCAGGCTGGAAGCTGGAGCCAGGTCGGGGTAAGAGCTGTGCAGGCAGCTGTGGGGAGCTGCGGACCATCCACCTGCCCTGGGCGGGGGCCTGGGGGATGGGGACACAGGCCAGGGGTTGCTCTCTGGGCCCCCAAACCGCAGGCAGGTGGATGGGCCTGGGCTCCACAGCCAGGCTCCAGCTTCTGTCTTGGGTGGGGGGCCAGGACCTAGGGGGAAAGAGGAGGGATAGGGGCAGGGCCACAGAGAGGGTGGGGCCTCGTGCCCTCCCCCCACACTTTTAGGAAGTATCTGTCGCCCCTGGTGCCTGCGAAGCCAGGCCGCTCTGCAACAGACTGAACTTTGCAGGGACACCTACTTGATTAAATAAGAAAAGTAACTATTAATAAGTGCAAGCCCCCGTTCACATTTTGTAGTGTAACTATTTGTTTCCATCACTCTCTCCTGTTTCTAGTGGAACCTCTATTCTTTCTTAAATGAACCTTCTTTTGTTTCATTACAAACTGTGTTATACAGAAGCAGTGGTTCAAGGTGAAACTGGGTTACACTGCTCCTTTGGTGGCAGAGGATCTGGGATTTCTGAGGCTTGGTCTACACTAAACCCCCAAATCAAACTAAGGTACGCAACTTCAGCTACGTGAATAACGTAGCTGAAGTCGACGTACCTTAGTTCGAACTTACCGCGGTCCAGACCCGGCAGGCAGGCTCCCCCGTCGACTCCGCGTACTCCTCGCGGCGAGCAGGATTACCGGAGTCGACGGGGAGCACTTCTGAGTTCGATTTATCGCGTTCAGACAAGACGCGATAAATCGAACCCAGAAGTTCGATTGCCTGCCGCCGAACCAGCGCGTAAGTATAGACAAGCCCTGAGAGTAGTTGGCGGGTTGGGGGACGACTGGGTATCACAGGGGAATGCTTCAAAGGGACTCCAGGACTGGGATGGACCTATTGTTAACCTGCAATGCAAAGACAGAGCTGGAATAGCCCAGAGGAGAATGCTTGAGTGGCTGAAAGGCTGGTATCATTATGGAGCTAACACCCAGCCACTGCAGGCAAGTCTCCGTACTGGAAGCAGGTGGTAACAAGGGGATTCACAGTCCTAGGTACCCCGAGAACCATCACACTTAGCATCATTGTTATGATCTTGATCTCCATTGCTGATGAATGTGCCAATATAGTGTTCTTTCACTTGACAGTACATGCTGTAAGAACACAGATGCAAGTTTTGAAGGTGCAAATATCTATGAAATACTCCTTCCGTTATTCAGATAATTAGGGTAAAAAGCAATGTTAAACTAAAAAGGGTTGTGTTCATGTGGTGCAGCTTTTATGAGTTTTCTATGTTCTCATCTTGGGATTTTCTGTAACATGTAGTCCTAGGGCAGAAAAAGCTATTCATTTTAATAAGCTAATAAATATTCCTGAATGACTAGAGCCTGCAATGACAAATGATACTAAAATACAAAAGTAAGACCAAATAGACTACTAATTATGACCTTGAATTCCATAAACATAGAACAAAAGGCTGCAGATTTAGGAAGGAAATCCCAGCAGATTTAGTCAAAATGTTCCATACATTTCATTCTCTGTGGGAACCACCACGTCTAATGAGAGTATAGAACAAAAGTTGTTGAGAATGTTGCAAAAACCCTTTTATTTAGGTCAACTAGTCTAAGTACCTGAATTTTTCAGGGCCACTCTTTATGTGCCTGATCCTGCAGTCCTTACTCACTCAAATGTTCCATTGAAGTCTATGGGAGATTTGAGTGAGTCAAGTCAGAATAAGGACTGTAGGAATTGGCCCTTTTCTACTGCATAATCAGGCATTAGATTGTTTCCACTCTCCCCTGATTTAGTCTGTTTATGAAAATCTGTAGTACATAATCACGACCTCTTTATTCAAGTATGAAGTTGTATTTGGTCTTGAGCCTGCATTGTGACTTATGTGGAAAGACTTGTGATCCCACAAAGCTGCATCAACTTCAATGCGGCTCTACATGGGTGCAGCGGTCCACCACAGTACTACACAGTGTAGGGTTGCGGGGGAGAGTGAAAGGGTTAGTTGTCTACTAACACTTTTCCTAGGTCTTTCTCAGACTTCGTACTGCACAATTTTTAGCTGTGCTATTTGTGACATCCTGGACAAACCTCGTTGAATTAAGTTAAACTTTATTGAATTAGCTTTAACATCTTCAGAGTTATATTAAACATCTTTGTATTAAAAATGCAAAGGTTTATATACTTCTGTGAGGTTGTATGGAACTTCTTTAGCAGGTAGACAAGATTAATGTAATCTCTGGAAGGCATTGGGAACGTCAAAGGGCTTTTTGGAACAATTTTGGAACAATACCTGTGAAGTGGATTTCCTAGGAAGTATGTGGGGGAGAGGAGAATGCTAATTCTTCTCTGAAGTCAATATTTTTAAGCTATGCCCTGAGGCGAGAGACCCATTGTATACTAATTACTTGTTTTTGGAAACTTCTGATCAAAGACCCCTGAACTGTATAAAGGGTGGACTACATATGATCTGAGTGTGTTAGTTCTGATTTGAAGCGGTGATGAACTTGTGACCACAAAGGAAATCTCTTGGGTGAAGTGTCGAAGGACTGTTCCTGCCAGAGCCCATGTTAGAGTTGGGGTGCTGCCTGGTAAGCTTAGGCAGGTCTACACTTAAAACACTGAAGTGGAACAGCTGCACTGGTGGTTAGATCAGAATAACCTGCGTTGTTCAGGAGTGTGGATTTCTCACACCCCTGAGCGATGTAGTTATACAGATGTAAGCTTACAGCGTAGACCTGGCCTTATTAGCATGTGCATATGTTCTTTTATTGTCTTTAATATGTTTTTTCTGTAGTGCTTTTGCCTTAAGAATAAAATAGAACTGTCTGGTAACTTATAACAGTTGGAAATCCCTCTGTTATCAGTCTTTGAAGAGAAAGCAAGCAGGTGTGCTGGGCAGCCTATCACTGCTGGGAATAACACAGTGAAGAGAGCAAACTGTGCAGCCTGGAAATACGCCAGTTAGAAGGGAGTGAGACCCAGGTGTCCACCCAAAAAAGGCAACAGCCGGGGAGCTGAAAGCCTGCAAGTGGGTGTGGGTGCCCTTGTTGGACCACTGAGGGAAAATACCTGCGCAATTGCCCTGAACTGTGACACTATTTCCTATCCATTGGTGTATGAGTTTACATTTATATACTGAAACACTGCACACAATATATGAAATTAAATGTTTTTCAAGTCCACATCATGTGACTCTTATAATTTATATTCATTTTCTGAATTAATGAACATAAGAACAGACATACTGGGTCAGACCAAAGGTCCATTTAGCCCAGAATCCTGTCTTCCGACAGTGGTCAATGCCAGGTGCCCCAGAGGGAATGAACAGAACAGGAAATCAAGTGATCTGTTAGGGGGCTTATTTTTTTACCCTCTTACTTGTTAGGGGTTTGTTTTTGCATGAACGGAGAGCAACAATACCCCAAGTTCAAAGGCGCAAACAATTAGATGTTTATTGGAGTAAAGTATAGGCTTTTGCAGACAGGCTTGAATATCTATATCCTAACATGATCTATCCCTTGTCACCCATTCCCAGCTTCTGCCAAACAGAAGCTAGGGACACCATCCCTGTCAATCCTGGCTAATAGCTATTGATGGACCTATCCTACATGAACTTACCTAGTTCTTTTTTGAACCCTGTTATAGTCTTGGCCTTCACAACATCCTCTGGCAAGGAGTTCCACAGGATGACTGGGCAGAGTGTGAAAAAATACTTCCTTTGGTTTGTTTTAAGACTGCTGCCTATTAATTTCATTTGGTGACTCCTAGTTCTTGTGTTATGAGGAGTAAATAACACTTCCTTATATACTTTCTCCATACCAGTCATGATTTTATAGACCTCTATCATATCCCCCTTAGTCGTCTCTTTTCCAAGCTGAAAAGTCCTAGTCTTATTAATCACTCCTCGTATGGAAGCCATTCCATACCCCTAATTATTTTTGTTGCCCTTTTCTAAACCTTTTCCAATTCCAATATATCTTTTTTGAGATTGGGTGACACATCTGCACACAGTATTCAAGATGTGGGCATACCCTGGATTTATATAGAGGGAATATGATATTTTCTGGCTTATTATCTATCCCTTTCTTAATGATTCCCACCATTCTGTTAGCTTTTTTGACTGCCGCTGCACATTGAGTGGATGTTTTCAGAGAACTATCCACAATGACTCCAAAATCTCTTTCTTGAATGGTAACAGTTAATTTAAACCCCCATCATTTTATATGTATAATTGGGATAATGTTTTCCAATGTGCATTACTTTGCATTTATCGGCATTGAATGTCATCTGTCATTTTGTTGCCCAGTCACCCAGTTTTGTGAAATCCTTTTGTAGATCTTCGCAGTCTGCTTTGGACTTAACTATCTTGAGTAGTTTTGTATCATCTGCAAATTTTGCCACCTCCCTGTTACCCCTTTTTCCAGGTCATTTATAAATATACTGAATAGGACTGGTCCCAGTACAGACTGCTGGGGGACACCACTAATTACCTCCCACCATTCTGAAAACTGACGATTTATTCCTACCCTTGTTTCCTATCTTTTAACCAGTTACTGAGAGGACCTTCCCTCTCATCCCATGCCAGCTTACTTTGCTTAAAGTCTTTGGTGAGGGACCTTGTCAAAGGCTTGTCCACTGCTTGTTGACACTCTAAAAGAATTCTAATACATTGGTGTGGCATGATTTCCCTTTACAAAAACCATGTTGACTCTTCCCCAACAAATTATGTTCATCTATGTGTCTGACAATTTGTTCTTTACTATAATTTCAACCAGTTTGCCCAGTACTCAAGTCAGGCTTACCAGCCTGTAATTGCCAGGATCACCTCTGGAGACCTTTAAAAACATTGGCATCACATTAGTTGTCCTCCAGTCATTTGGTACAGAAGGGAGGAGAAACTGCAAATTTGACACCATCAGCTCAGGATCAAACAAAGACTGTGAATGCTAGCCAACTACAAAAGCAGTTTCTCCTCCCTTGGTGTTCACACCTCAACTGCTAGAAGAGGGCCTCATCCTCCCTGATTGAACTAACTTCATTATCTCTAGACTGATTCTTGCCTGCATATTTATACCTGCCTCTGGAAATTTCCACTACATGCATCCGACGAAGTGGGTATTCACCCACGAAAGCTTATGCTCCAATACATCTGTTAATCTATAAGGGCCACAGGACTCTTTGAAACTACAGTTAGTAGTTCTGCAATTTCACATTTGAGTTTCTTCAGAACTCATGGGTGAATACCATCCAGTCCTGGTGACTTATTATTGTTTAGTTTATCAATTTGTTCCAAAACCGCCTCTAATGACTCCTTAATCTGGGACAGTTCCTCAGATTTGTCACCTGAAAAGAATGACTCAGGTTTGGGAATCTCCCTCACATCCTTAGCCATGAAGAACAATGCAAAGAATTCATTTAGTTTCTCCTCAATGGCCTTATTGTCCTTGAGTACTCCTTTAGCATTTCGATCTTCCAGTGGCCCCACTGGTTAGCTTAGCAGGCTTCCTGCTTCTGATGTACTTAAAAAATATTTTTGCTAGTACTTTTTGAGAATTTCTTCATACAACATACAGTCAACCTATGGAACTCTTTGCCAGAGGATGTTGAAGGCCAAAACTATAACAGGGTTCAAAACAGATCTAGATAAATTCATGGAGGTTAGGTCCATAAATGGCTATTAACCAAAATGGGCAGGGATGGTGTCCCTAGCCTCTGTTTGCCAGAAGCTGGAAATGGGCGACAGGATGGATCACTTGATGCTTACTTGTCCTGTTCATTCCCTCTGAAGCATCTGGCATTGACCATCATCGGAAGACAGGATACTGGGCTAGATGGACCATTGTTTTGACCCAGTATGACCGTTTTTATGTACTCAGATCAAATTAATCCTTTATGTAACTGCACTGGCTCATTGTTTCCAGGCTGAGTAGCACTATCACCAGTATTTAAATACAATTGTCTTTCTGGAATTGTCTTTCTCTATTTGCTCAGCCTCACCCAGACATATGCTAGTATCCAAGTAACCAACTAGCAATTGTGTGGAAATCTTTTTCCAAGATATATAGAGAGGCCTCCAAAGTTGTATAATAAAGGCAAGATTTATCAAGAATTTAACACCATCCACATTTGATTCCCTTGAAGCACCTAAATTGCACTCATTTAATCTGAACTGATTTAATTAAATTGGTATAAATGCCTGTGTGAGCACTCTCATTTTGGTTACATGTGCCTTATTTCAGTTCTGTTTTACCCATTCCTAATCAATTTAAGCTAAATTGAAATAAGCCACTCTTAAACAGAAATCAGGTTTCAGAGTAGCAACCGTGTTAGTCTGTATCCGCAAAAACAACAGGAGTACTTGTGGCACCTTAGAGACTAACACATTTATTAGAGCATAAGCTTTTGTGGGCTACAGCCCACTGTGCTCACAAATGTTTGCACTGATATAATCAAATCAATTACAATCAACCTCTTCTCAGACCTTTGTTCTTATAAATCTACTTCTCGAGGCCAAGAATTTAAAGTTATATTCCTAAATTCATTTACTTCAGTTGGAGCTGCTGGGTGTTCAATACTTGCAACGTATGACCCAATTTTTAGAAGTACCGAACACTCGCCAGTCTCTTTGCAGTCAATGAGAGTCCAAGGTGCTCAGCAGCTCTGAAAATTAGAACATTATTAAGAGTTTAAATAAATATTTCAGTGCCTAACTTTAAGGTCCTATTTTTGAAAATCTTAATTTCTGGACTGTAACACAGTCTGGACATGTTACAACAGAGGAATATACATTTATTCTACAAGTTAAGAGCTCTAAGCCTGTTTCTTTTTCTTCCATTCCCCCTTCCCTTTCTCTGTCTATTTTCTTCCTGACTGTCCCTCTCCCTGACTGTGAGTTGAATCACCACAAGTCCTCCTATTGCTTCCTGCCACAATGAGTCAGTGTTTCCAGATGCAGCACTTCCTTTCAATGACTAATACATTACAGCACAAATTTATTCTGTATAATATATGTCATATTATATCCTGGTATGATTACAGAGTTAAATAATTCAGTTACAAAATTAAAAGGTACTGGATATTAGCAGAAAGGAACAACGGGAGAAACAGGGAAAGCAGAAAAGATTAAAAATTTTATGTAAACCTTGTCTACTACAATAGGAATTTGAACAATTACGGAAAATAGTTTTCAGATACTATGTGTAATCAGATGAAATCTGAAGATAGATGTGGAGTCTTTGGCCTTGGCTACACTTACCCGCTAGTTCGGCGGCTGGCAATCGAACTTCTGGGTTCGACTTATCGCGTCTAGTCTGGACGCGATAAGTCGAACCCGGAAGTGCTTGCCGTCGACTGCGGTACTCCAGCTCGGCGAGAGGAGTACAGCGGAGTCGACGGGGGAGCCTGCCTGCCGAGTGTGGACCAAGGTAAGTTCGAACTAAGGTACTTCGAACTTCAGCTACGTTATTCACGTAGCTGAAGTTGCGTACCTTAATTCGAATTAGGGGGGTAGTGTAGACCTGGCCTTTGAGGCAGAGATTTTACAGGAAGGCTGTTCTAGATGGCAGGATTTTCACAGCAGAAGGCTCTCATGCTAACAATAATTAGAATGTGTGAAGGTGAAGAGCGAGAACGAGAGAGAGAGAGAGAGAGAGAGCTGATGCTAGAGATGTGGAAGGATTGGGAAGACCAGCAGAGACAGAGAAGTACGCTGTAAGGTTTCTGTGCCACCCAACTTGACTAAGGCTATGTCTACACTACAGCAGCTACCATAGCACAGCTACGATGTTGCAGCTGTGCTGCCATAGCATCATAGTGTAGATGCTTCCTACAGCGAAGGAAGGGGATTTTCCATCATTGTAGCTAATCCACCTCTCTAAGGGATGATAGCCGAGGACAGTGATTATCTATAAATCAAAGACCCGCTTGAAGACAGCCATTTACATTTTCCAGAATAAGATTATCATAGTTTCTTGCACCATTCCCAACAACTTCTACTCTATACTATCTTTAGAAGTGGTGGTTCTCACAGAGAATGAAATGTGTGGAAAATTTTGACTAAATCTGCTGGGATTTCCTTCCTAAATCTTCAGCATTTTTTCTGTTAATAGAGTTTGGGGTCATAATTAGTAGTCTATCTGACCTTATTCTTATATTGTAGTATTATTAGCTTATTAAAATGAATAGCTTTTTCTGCCCTAGGACTATATGTCATAGGAAATCCACAAAATGAGAGCGCAGAAGACCCATAAAAGCTGCACTACATGAACCCAACCCTTTTTAGTGTAACATGCTTTTTACCCTAGTTATCTGAATATTTCATAGATATTTGCATCTTCAAAACTTGCAGCTGTGTTCTTACAGACTGTACTTTCTAAAGAAAGAACACTTACCGGCATATTCCACAGGAATGGAGATCAAGAACAAGAATAACTGAACAAGATGACAGTGAGTGAGGGTTGGGTTCCAGAACCTCCTCTACCTCTGTTTTAAGGAAACTAAAAACAAAAATAAACAGTTCATCTAATATTACTATTAGATTTACATTTTACATAATCTACACGAGGTAAGGCATTTTCATCTTAAGTTAAAGAAAGGAAAGAAAAAGCGTACGTGTCCCAAAATGCAATCCTTGGCTCTGACCCCTTTGTCAGGGTCCCAGGAGCTATTCTATTTTATATAGCACGGGTTCTGAAACTTTTTTTTACTGGGCCCCCCCTTTTTAAATATTTCACACACACACACACACACACACACACTCTCTCTCTCTCTCTCTCTCTCTCTCTCTCAGTACCAGACATAGCTTTTGCAGCATCAGTACAGAACCCTACAGAGCTAAGTAACCATCCCATGCCACCTTTACTTCTGTGCTGCTGCTGGTGGCAGTGATGCCTTCAGAGCTGAGTGCCCAGCCAGCAGCTACTGCTCTCCAGCCACCCAGCTCTGAAGGCAGTGCCACTGCCAGCAGCATCACAGAAGTAAGGGTGGCAATACCATACCTTGCCATCCTTACTTCTGTACTGCCTTCAGAGCTGGGTGTCTGGCCAGCATCTACAGCTCTCTGCACTCCCAGCTCTGAGGGCAAGGAAAAAGGACAAACGGAAAAATCACAGACATCTGTTTGTATTTCAAAAAATCTGCCAGAGATTGGAGGACCAAAAAAGAGGTCATATCCAGGAAAACCTGGATGTCCGATAATCCTATTTTGAACTCATGACCCCCCCCTAGAAAAGCGACCCCCTTTTGGGTCAATACCACCAGTTTGAGAAACACTGCTATATAGGTTCATATACCATGCTCATCATCACTGGTGCTGGAACCATTTTTATAATGGGGGTGCTGACGGCGAAAACCATGTATTTGGGTTGTTATTACTACTTCAAGCCAGGGGGTGCGGCAGCAGACCCAGCACTTCTAGTTCCAGCACCTATGCTCATCACCGTAGTATCTGAGTGCCTCTCAATAGTGCATTAAGCAACATGACTACACATCCCTCCCTCTCCTCAGAGGGAGAAGTGTTAACATTGGAGTGTTTTGTTCTGGAATTTACTTTATAATATATAAACATGTTGTTTTATGTTTGTTAGAGAACGCTAAGTCAAAGAAATGCACCTTGCTCTTGGAGCAGATGGTGGAGAGGTCTGTGATAGTCCTTAGTTCCTGGGGGAGTTCATTCCACAGTCTTGGGCTATCCCATGTCAAAGCTCTGTCTCCTGCACAGGCAACTTGTATCCTTATTGTAGATAGTTCCTTTGTGCTAGAAGAATGAAGTGCTCCACCGCAATCTTCACCCTGGGGTTTAGGGGCGAGGTTTTTCTGAGGTGGTGTTTTCTTATATATCCTGTGTGACAGATTAGTATAGATCTGTACATGTCTGAATCGAATTGCAAAAATCATCAACTGAAATTGTAACCTTTTTTAAGAATGTGACCTATATTTTGCATATGTAACAGTAACTGCTTAGAGATATCAAGGGCAGCAAGTCTTATTGTAATGCCTGAAACTCCCTGAGGGACTAATAGAAGAGTCATCAAATTCAACTGTGATTGTGTTCTAGTCACAGTCTAGCGTAGTCTTTGTATTCCAGGGGGTCCACCCCTGGAATAATGGTTTTACCATAGGGAGGAGCCCGGCGGCAGGAAACTGGTTTTCCCAGTGGTAGACTCCACCTGGTGATGCAACAAAATGACACCGGTTCTGAATGATGATTCTTACTGGCACACTAACAAAGTAGAATCAAGGGGTTCTGGTACATCTATCCCATAGGTATATCCCCAGAGGGACACAAGGGAATGGGATAACTCTGGTGCCAGGAGATTTTATCACCAGGTTTACATACCCCTAGGTACATACTCCTTTGCACATACCCCTAGGTATTTTATTGAGTGCTCATTAAAACCCAAGTTTTTAAATCACATCTTATTAATTTGTTTTAGAGAAATACTTACTCCTAACATTTCTGATTTACTGTAGTTCACTTTAAAGCTAGAGACTTTCTCAAACACTTGCTCCAGAAGGGCCAGTAATTTTAAAAGAAACAAACAAACAAACAATCAAAAAACAGGCTGGAAGCAAATAAAATTTCCCTACATTGTTACCAGCTTTGCCCGTTACTTTGGGGTGCACTCATTTATTAGGGATACTCTTCTGGGCGGGGGGAGAGGGGGTTCTGTATTTCTATCAATGTACTGCTTGTGTCACTTGGGTAGGTTTTTGTAGAGAAACAACAATGGTTCAAGGGAGAACACTAGATTTGTTTATGTGTAAACTGATGGCTCAAGAGGTATACGAAAATTGTTTTGTTCAGGCTAGACAATGGGAGCTGATCATTTTTGGCTATGGGCGGTGTTCCTTGGAGGGAGCTCACAATGCAATTAGGGAGCTTCACTATTTTAGATACCAATAAAAGATTTATTACTAGAATTGGTCTGATAACTACTGAGCTGGGTGTGTGCAGGCGTGGGTTCATTAACATCTAGAGCAGAGATCCCCCATCATGCAGTGCTTCCCTGCCTTTCTGGTCCCAGAGTTCTGTGCGGTTCTTGCCTTGGAATCTCTGTTCTCTATTCTGTATGCTAATAGAGATGCCTCCTTGTACCATCTTCAATGCAAATGAAGCAAGGGGAGTTTCCTTAATCCTGTCATCCTTATCCCAGGGGTTTAGGTGTGTCTCCCACTGCCTTTTCATTGCTTTTTGTAAGTCTTTCTTCTGATGCAGATTTGCTTCAAGCAGAGGCAGGGGAGGGATGGCAGGAAGGTCTTTCGTGAGTCAGACAGGCTGGGTACTGCGCTCTGGTTCCCCAAGAACACAGAGCTGACAGGTAATAACATGTAGATAGCAATCTATGTTGTCCTCCAGTAATAGTGACACCTTGTTTAAAAAACATTCATTGCAAGTAAGTTGGGCAAGTGGTTCTCTTGCTATGGTGCCTTTTTGGAGAGAGACTGTATCAGAGCTGTATCCTTTCATATAAATAACAGGTTGGAGATGGGCATATAATATTTCTATCCTTTCCATGAATTGTGGCCTATTCCTAGTGTTAATTTAGAATAATTCCAGTTAACTCTATCAAAGCTTTTGCATGTAACGATAGGAATACTAGAAGATTCTTTTTATTTGAGCTGAATGTAATATTCCTTATACCCCTCTTATATTGACTATTAAGATAACTGTCTTTGATAAATCTTATCAGGCCTTGGTTGATATAACTTGGTAATATGTGATATAGACTTTTTGCCCATACCTTAATTGGAATCTTTACATCTGAATTTAATAAGAAAATTGGTCTGTATGCTGAAAGATCTTTTCCAGTTTTAGAACAAACATTATATTAGTTTGATTAGAAACTGCTATTTCTTCTCCATCAATTCCAAATTAAACCCATTTTTGACAGGTCATACCTGTTTTTCTTTAAGTGTTTCATAATATTCTATTGGCAAGCCATCTGGGTCCAGGACTTTTCTATTTTTCATATCACATATGGTTATTAAGACTTCCTCCCGTGTGATGGATGTTCAAACCTGTCTAACAAAGGAAGCCTGGGTAGGTTCACTTTATTTATATGGGCCAGAATTTTCAAAAGCTTGCGCATGAAAAGTTGGCAGTATGGACGCTGGCTAAAAGGGGAGTTTTAGCTCCTCTGGCTACACCTGGCATTTTCAAAAGGGGTCTTCTAGTAAGGAACACAGAAAGGTCCATTCAGCCAAAGGGATAAGGCTGGGGTGAGGCTAATATCTTTGTGTGGGAAGGTATCCCATAATTCTCATCACATCTGACATCAGAGATGCAGTCCCTCGTACCAGGTTGGATCATTTGAAGGAGGGAGCAGGAGAAATTAAATAGATGAACAAGAGCAAATAAACTCTACAGCACCTAGGCAATATGCAACTGAGCCAGAGAACAGTGCAAGACACCAATGCAACAGTAGAAAAATCCACAGGCAATGATGGGGGTGATGGGTACATAGAAAGGCCAGGTAGAGGCAATATGATGTCAAGAATGGAGAGCAGCAGGAAGTGCAAGATAATTAACATCAGTAAGGAGCATAGTGTTCTATAATTACAGGACAGCAGACCTGGAGCAAGTCCAACATCAGACACCATCTTTAGCATGGGCATGCTCCTCCAGCTTGTCCTTCCACCTATCTTAGAGGATGCTTACTGATCTTCATGCTGTCAGCTCCCCCCACACCATTGCCTTGTTTAGGATGTGTCAGCAAGTTAGTTAGTCCATGCATCAATGACTGATCCAGCAATCATTCTGAGTATATCAGTATCACACTCAGCAAGGTTGCCCTTTTCCTTGTGCCCTTCCCCTCCTCATTTTTAATGCATGTTCAGAATCCACCCTAGGTTCTTATGTGGCAAGAACAGAATACATGATGGTTTGATGTGATATTAAAGCACCCATTTGGGGTGATATAACTCGGTGTGGCTATCCCAAATTCCTGATGATAAAGCCTTTTGCTACATCACAATGTACTTTCTTTGTCATTCATCTGTTACACACGTATTTCTAGATCACCTTCCATCTACAAATCTTAAAATTTACTACAAGTATTAATAAATTAAACTTTACACCACGTTTCTGAGGTGGGTAAATATTACCCCTACACACACATACTTACAGAGTGGTAAGGAAATGGACATACAGGCTAAATGATTTGTTTAAGACCAAGGCAGAGCTTGGAAGAGATCTCAGATTGCTTGCCTCCAATGTCTGTACCTTAACCACACAATTGTCCTTCCTCACACCCAAGTAGAACTAATGAAGAAAGAAGAGGAGGGAGTTTTTAAGTTTATGGAGAAGAGACACCTATCTAAAGTACTTACATGGTCCCCCATAGGATCTGAGAACTTCATAATCTTTATTCTCATAACACTTCTGTTAAGCAGGGGACTAGTATTATCCCCATTTTACAGCAGGGAACTATGGCAAGAGAGATTACGTGACTTGCGCAAAATCACACACTCTGTAGCACAGCAAAGAATTGAACTGGAGTCTTCCAAGTCCTAGACTAACACCCTAACCACTGGACCACCCTTCCTTGCTAGTAAGGTTAGCCTTAGGAACTCTTTATACTGTACCAGAAATAAAACAAGGTCACAGAGAAAAGTACTTTATTTCCCCTTTCATTGAAAAATACTACTACTGAGAGAAGCAGCCATTATTATTTTTCCACTTTCCCAGCAGGTGTCACTATAAGACAATGGTCTCATTTACATCCAAAATACAGTGAGTGATGTATCATTTATAGGGTGCCATAAATGTACATACCACTTGACAGTAAGTTAGATATATTAACAACAAACAAATAATTAAATTCCTGTTCCACATAGTTTACACTCTGAAGAGTAAAGCCCTGTAAAGGAAAAGCAAAGTGAAAAATAAAAGGGTGCTCACAGAAGACAAAATGATATAACATCCACTTAATTACATTATGAAAAAGTGAACTAGTTTAACGTCTTGAGTTGAGCCATTGCTATTTATTATTTGCCTTACAGTAATGCCTGGAGACCCTCAACAAGATCAGGGCCCCATTGTGCTGAGCAAATACTGAAGAATTTATAACTTAAGTTACCAAGAGGGACAAAGAGTGGGAGAAATGGGCAAGATAACACTGCCTTTTATGGAACTGTGGCACAGAGAGATTAAGGTCACAACCCCAAAGCCCATTGAAGTCAATGGGAGTCCACTCACTTCTATGAGCATTGGGCTAGGATCTAAGCATCCCAAGGTCACCAAAGAAGCATGTTGCAGAGCCAGAAATCAAATCCCTCTCTATAAAGTCCCATTCAAGCACCTTAACCATAGAGCCTTCCCTTCTCTCAAGGCATAGGCCTGTAGTACAAAGATAGAACTTGTTTTTCTCCAAAAGCTGCAGTGTTTTAATATATGCACTTCATTTAAATCGGAGTGCCAGCCTACTTCAGATGAATATAGCTTGTTATTCCCCATTAGCCAGGGCAGAGGATTCTCACTTTTTGTACTCCTCCTTTTGTGAAACCCTCTCTGAGTACATTAGTCATTTCGGTGTAATGCCCAGTTCTTCGAGTGACAGTCCACGTGCAGGCCTGGATTAACCGGTGTGCACTGAATACATGTGCACAGGGCCCCCACTCACAAAGGGGTCCCCTGACCACCTGGTCAGTTTTTTAATCAGCCTAGCTGTTTTTTCTCCTGCATTGCCTGTTGTGATGTGCTACAGGGCGGGGAGTGTGGGCATCTCTTTTACAAACTACTTGTAAATTACAAATGGAAAAAAAATGATACATTGCAAAATGCAACCATTGCTGCGTGCATACAGCGGAGTGGCAGCTGCTGCTTCCACTATGGCACGTAGGTAATATGGCCACTGGGAGCACTGTGGTGCATCACTCACATCCTGCTTCATGTGTCAGGCCCTCAACAAGCTGACATGGCAACTCCAGCTCCTCTCGGTGCCAGAAAACAGGATGCACCCAAGGCTCGTCAACAGGGTGGGATGAGGAGTGGGGACCAGGGTGGGAGAGACAGGGGCTCCTGGGAGGGGAATGTAAGAGGGGACTCCCAGGGCTGAGGCTTTTGGGAGTGGGTGGGTGTGAGGGCTCATGGGCTCCTGGGCTGGGACTCCAGGCTCCTGGTGGTGGTGGAACACCTGGGAGGGGAAGAGGAGGGACAGGCTGGTAGTGGGGACAGTGATTGTTTTTTCTTCCTCAGAGGTGGCAAACATATTTGGGCCCTGACCAGATGTGTCTAGACCAAACTTCAATGAATGGTGCCATGACCTGGTGAACAGGGTTGCAGCACCACTCATGTCTGGAGCCCTAGGGAGAAGCACAGGCAGGTTAGGCTCCCTAGGCACCTGGGCCTCTTCTCAGCACTCTCCCAGATGGCCATGGTGATCAAAGCCACATAAGAGTAGGAGGCTTCTGATAGGGGTCTGGTGTCCTGGGTCCCTTTTCAGGGTTCAGCTCAAGTTTGGTTCATTCTGCCTCCTGCTGGCATTGGGTGTCAGGAGCTATGGTGTTCTCTTCAGAGATGTGGTAGCTGGCCACCATGGCACCCAAGTCCACCCTTCCTCCTGGGGGAAAAGGACCAGCTTTTCTGCTTGCTCAACTGCTGAAGTCCAATCCCACAATGAGTGTCTGAATCAGTCCCTTCTTTGTATCAACTCAGATCAAACTAATGTACAGAGCTAGCTGAGACTCAGAGACTCTTTCCCTTAGGAGCTGATAAAGTTCCTCTTAGCCCTGCCTGCTTTTCCAAAGGCAGTAAAGCGTCTTTGTATCAGGAGGCTCAGAGATCCAAATGCTATTGTACTTGCTGTCTTCTGATTTGTATGGTCCCCAGCAAGTTCTGCTTTACTCAGGGACCCTTTCCCTTATAAATGGGAGACAGCTGGGCTCAGACAAGTTCATTTCTAAGTCCCATTTAATAAATCCACCCAAGTGATTAGCCTCCTTAGCAAATGTTTCCCAGGGCAAAAGGAAAGAAGGTACAATACTAGATTTTTAAAAAATAAAATCAAATTGCCATGTTTATCTAAATTTAATATATTTCATATTAAAAAAGTCTTCTCTGATCTAATAATCAAATGAAGATGTTCTCACATTTAGACTATGTCACAAGCTCTGCCTAGTTTGAGGAAGGTGGGGAGGGAGCCCCCAAACTCTTTAATCTGGCTCTGTCCACATGAATTCCACACTTGGTGCACATGCACCCCTTGTGCGCAAGATTGGATCCTTCTGGCCAGCAATGTCTATTAGGATTGCACCTGTGCCCTAGATGTCCTTGTGCCCCACTTTAGTGGAGCCAATTGCACCTCAGTTCCTCCTTTCTATAACGAGACTGAACTCCTGAAATGTCCACCCTTTGCGCGCGGTGCTAGTTTTCCTTTAGATAAGATTATTAATTAGTTTGTATGATTAATTGCCCACTGACTTATATGTATCTTAGATAGTTTGTTAGGCTAGACCTCCTCCCCTTCCAGTACAGGTGTGATATGTTGAACCTAAATCTTTGGGAATGAAGTCTTGTCCCTTGTGATGCTTTGATACCTGTTAATGATGTGTATTCCTGGTGCCTGCTCTGCATAGGAGAGGGACATATCCTGAAGCAATGTTCTATATGAAACTCCTCTAAGAACATTCAGAGCTAGAGAAGCCCACCTGAAGCTGTTCCTCCTTGAGAAGTCAATGCAAGCCTTCTCAGACAGCAAGTGGAAGGTCACAGCCAAACCACAGTGCTCTGGTGAGTCTCTCTCCAGTCCTGGCCCAGTAAGCCAACACCCCAACAACCCCAGCTCCTGGGCCATATCTACTCAAAGGCTCCAGTTATCCACCACTATTCAGGAATGGACATCTTCTGACAGGAGAAGAAAGAAGCCCCACCCCAGGGATGAGCCAAGTCACAGGTCACCACCTCTAGCACATAGCAAGTAGAGACACAAGAGTCAGACTTCTGATACCTCGTGGATGCAACTTATAAAGGACAAAAGTCTGAAAAGGCCTCTGCTGGTGCCCCAGTACTGACCACTAAGAGCACAACCAGTACCCACTAGATCCGCAAACTGCACTTATCTTGGACTCCTTCCCCCCAGCAACAAGTGTCTTAGCACCCAGAACCTTGGCACCAAGTGCTACAGTACTTGGAGCCCCAGTGCCTACCACTTCTGTATCAGTTGCCTCAGAACTGTGCCCAATTGGTACTCACTAGTCAATATCTCAATATTTAAAGTATACATGGTATTGAGTGACTCAACTGCAGGCCCAGAACCAGAGTCTTCTCTCTTTGAGAGATTAAGGATGGTGATATGCAAACCACCAGCCTGTCAGCTTAAGGAAATATCCCCTCTACTGGCCTCTTCTCCACAGTGGCAGGGGACTCAGTTGAAATGGCCTCTCGCTTGAAGGATGCGTATTCCTTCTCCTGTAGGCACTGTAGTGATTCATCACCCACCCATCCACCTTCTACTCCTTGGGTAGCACAATGGGAGTCAGGAAGTGATTCTTGAGAGGATTCCGTGAGAAGTAGCAGGAAGAAATCTGGGACTCATCATGAACATTCCTCCTGGTACCATCCCATGTGTTCCTTACTTCAGTATTCTTATCCCTATCAGCCATGGCCCTGTTGGAGGCCACAAAGTGTGCAGCCATATACCCAGGTCAGCACCACAAGAGTGCGTGGTGCTTTGACATATGAGATGACATGTTCACTGGCCCAAAGAACATATAGTCTAAGGCCTTAATCCTGCAAGATGTTCTGTGCAGGCAAACCTGAGCCCCTGCAGAGCCTCAAAGGTCCATTCACTTGGAATAGATGGCCACATGACTAAGCTATTTGTGATAGCTAACAAAGATATTCATAATGCAAAATTATATTGTCTGAAACTTATGTACAAGTGCTGCGGTTTTCTATCTTGTAGGTACCTGAATATTATGGATTTTGCTTTAACTTTTTCATTTCTATAAAAAGAACATACATGAAGCATTTGCTACACCAGGGTTGATTCTGGTCTATTATATCTGCTTCTAGTTGAAGTGCTGGCTTTAGGGACAATAGTCCGGAAAAGGCAGAAGTTATATTTCCCAGTGTAAATATAGGCATTTTCTCCACCAAAACTATTTGTGTCAATGAAGCACTGCCTCTCTCTCACTGCCACAGTTGTGGTCAGAGGCACTTACGGTGTATCCCCTTCATTATGAAAGAGAATGCTCTGCTGACATCCCCCAGCAGCCTCGGGACTCTGGAACTTGCTCCTGCTATTGGTCCAGAATAGCGCAAGTTTAGTAGTTTTCTGCATGTGCTGCAAAAGCTATTTGTTTCACACGGTTTTTGAAGAAGACTAAAGGCATGTTCCCAGAGTTGATGGGAGTTGGGAAAGAGGTTTTTCTGTGGCTGATTTACTTAAGGGCTGAATTGAGTTGAGATGATTTGTTCCTTTTTTAATAGTAGCATTAAAAAGCAAACAGGTATTATGTTGCAAGATTAGTTAGGTATGAGGATGCCTAGAACTCTTGTAAAGGATTTTTTTAGGAGGGCGGGGGGATTTACACTGCCTAAATCTAAAGAAATAAACACAGTAGTTTAAATTAGAAGCATTTAACATTACCAGTATAAGAAAATGCATCACAAATCCCCTAATAAAATTCTTACCTAAGGTAGCCCATGTATTACTCCAATATACACATGCACTCATACAGATACACACACATACCAACATCCCGCATACTTACACACAAAGAGCACTTCATCTTACAAGGACTAAGAATAAGAAAAATCTAGCTACTCAGCTAAAAGCAAGGGGTATTAGGGTACACAGTTATAGAAAGCTGAATAAAGAGGTTTTCACTGTGTTCTATATATAGCCAGTTTCGACTCAGATGCATTTTTAGTGAGAATATTCCAGAGGCTACTGTGACCTCTCCTATCTGTATCTTAGATTTTAAAATGTCACAAAATGCTTTTTCTCTCACTGAAGGTCTGCTTGGGCATATGAACTTTCTATACATTTCTCCTTTTTGTTCCCATTCACTTCCTCTTTCAGAGTCCTAGCACCACAAGATGATGCAATATTGCATCACTACATAATAGTGAGCCCTTTCATGATAGTCACAAAAACTAGTGAGTTCCTCTCTTTATTTACTTCCTCAAAGACCCATTTACTATCCTGAGCAATAATACCTCTCGGCTACACACATATAACTCATGCAGACTAAAAATGCAGATAAAATCTGTTCTTAATGCATTAAAATTAATTCAGTTTTACACAACTTTATCCACTGTTTTATATTTCAATTGTGCATGTACCATGCAGAGCTGTGCAGGAGTACGTTGCTTGTACTCCCCACCTCCATATCTGCCAGATCTGTAAATACCATCTTTTAGACTACGACATGAGGATTCTGTTTAAAGCCATTTTAAATCAACTAAAACAGGAGGTAAGGCTGCAGGAAGTTCATCTGCAGAACTTTCTGAAAAACCTGGTGTAGCTTCCTGAAGTATAAGAGTTTAAGACATTTTGAAAGATTTATGCAAAATCTATGTATTGTCCTTTTTGCTCAGAGGGAAGGCAGGGCTGACAGTGGGAAAAAGGGAGAAACATCTTCCTTTTGTCCGAGACCAATACAGGTTCGAATGAGTATTCGAGTGAAAGAAGAAAATTGAAACAAAGACAGATTGCAATTCAAAACAAGTGGTTGTTTATTAATGGGGAATGAATTACAACTTGGGCTGGGGAGGAATACCTTTACCACTAGCAATACTATCAAGGCAAAAATATTTACACAACTCTAATTAAAAGAGAAACAAATCGTCAATTAAAAGCATCACCAGAACAGTAATATATGTAACTTGAAACAGTCTATTTACATTCAACAATGAAGAACCGAATGATCTATAATCAACTGTTCACTAAAAGCCAGAACAGACATACAAAGCTGAGTAAACCATACATACATTAATCGAATCCCCTATATACTAATACATGAGATTTGGTACCAAGTAAGGGAGGAGAAAGAAGGAAGAGGCCAAGCAGACAAAATGTTTAAATGTACATACCACACTCCAGGCGCAGCTGACCAGCAGTACAGACACCAGGGGCATGACGGGATGTAACCCGAAACAACACGACACGAGCCGGCTAAATACGGAGGAGACCCTGGCTGAAATGGTGATCAGGCCTTTCAGCTAACACACGGACACTCCCACAGATTTTGGCACGGGACATAGTTTTATTCGAAGACCCTTACTTGTGCCAGCATTCGATTGGTCCCCCGCTCCTACACCAGCCGGGTTCTGAGCTGGTGCCCTCTACGTAAACAGATACTGCACCCGGCACACTAAGCTTATGCACACGACACGCCGGTATTGTAGCACATGGTACCAATGTGACCTACAATTGACCAGGCAGAAGGTTCGAGAACAGGCACACGACACCACAGTGTTGCAAACTACACCACGGTGCTCCGCACGACACCAATGTGACCTTTTGACCGACAATTGGCCATACAGACATCATAGGGTTGCGACACCTTTGAAGACAAAGAGGTGGATATAGGCAAGACCACTTCTGTCTCCATCAGGAGTTGCTGCTGCTACGCCTGCTGCTAAGACTCCAATCGTATTTCAAGAGCTTTGCCTTCTGTGGCAATCAGGGTCCAGACAACCCAAGAGGTCTGCACCCCCAAAGAATAAGCCATCAAATCAACTGGCTGTATACAATGGTACTGTGTATAAAATATGTTGAATAAGATCTTTTATGAAAACTTGAAATGTTCTGAACTTGATGGTCATTATGAAATCATTTCTCTCATTATGAAAGATAGACTGTGCTTATGAGTTTATGTATTTGTGTACGTGTAGAGCTGCACTCATGATTTGTGCTGCAGCAGTCTGCTCCAGCTCACAGCAGGGAAGTGAACCAGTCAGGCTGAGAGGGGCTGCCTCTCCAACTAGATGAGATTAGCTCCAGCTATTTAGTGTTCCACAACCCAGGAAAAGACAAATGATGGGCCATTGAGGCTAATGGGAAAACATTAAGACAGCTTGGCTAGAATTTCTCCATCCTAAATGACCATTAACCACCAGGCCAGGAGAAAGAGAAAAAGAAAATGTGTGTGGTGGGGAAACCCTTTTAAATAGAAGGCTTGAAACCATGGGTGGTGGATGAAGTTTCCCCTGGGAGTGGTTAGCTCCCTGTCCCACCTCTTTCGCCCATGGCCCTGCTCACATTCCACCCCCACTCCGCCCCAGACCTTCCCTGCTCTGCCCCAGGACCCCACCACCACCACCCCCTTCTCACACTGCTGCTCACCTTGTCCCTCCTCACCCCCTCATCCACTGCATCCCTCCTCACTCCCACACCAGATCCCCATGCCCGCCACAAAACACCCCCCTTGCCTGCAGCTGGTTTGCTGCATCACTCCTCATTCCCTACCTGCCACTCACCACCTCACCCCCCCCGCCACTCGCCTCCTCACCCACTCACCTCTTCACTCCCCCGCCTGCTGCAAGACCCCCCTCACCTGACATGTCCCTCCTCGCTCCCCTGTCCACCTGCCTCCTCAGCTGCTGCTCGCTATGTCCCTCCTCTCCCCCCTAGCCCTATGGGGGCGATGAGGAGGGACACAGCAGGCAGCGGGGGCCTCTGGGGGGGGTGGAGTGAAGGAGAGGAGGAAGACTCACCAGGCAGCAACAGCAGGCAGGGGGGGCCTTGGGGAAAGGGGTGGAGCAGGGGGAGGAAGAGGCGGGGCCATGGTGCCCCGGTGGCGGGTCCACAGTGGCTGCGCCAGGGGAGACTTGTGAAAAGGCCTCTGCAGGGTCCTGGAGGGGATGTGCTGTGAACGCTGCCAAGCTGTAGTGTGACACTGGCAAACCAGGTGCCAGCTCAGGTCAGAATCCTAGGCCGATTCACTTGTGTGTTAGTATAGCTCAGAGGTTCTCATACTGTGGGTCGGGACCCCAAAGTGGGTTGTGACCATGTTTTAATGGGGTTGCCAGGGCTGGCGTTAGACTTGCTGGGGCCCAGGGCTGAAACCTGAGCCCTGGGTGGCGGGGCTCAGGCTTTGGCTTCAGCCCTGGGCAGCAGGGCTCAGGTTACAGGCCCCCTCCCCCGCCTGGAACTGAAGCAGCTTTGGCTCTCCCGCCCAGGGTGGCAGGGCTCGGACTTTGGTCCCCCTTCCTGGGGTCATGTAGTAATTTTTGTTCTCAGAAGGGGGTCATGGTGCAATGAAGTTTGAGAACCTCTGGTATAGATCAAAGTGTTAAATGTATGTGTGTGTATTCAGATGTTTAAACTTCACAAAAACTTGTTGAATGTTACTTGTATTGTTTTCACTTATCTGTTCCTGTTATAATGTAACTGCAAACATTTACATGGTGTATACCCTGTGACTGATGATGATGTTCGTCCATCATTATCGATGAAGACCTCGACAACTCATTCTTTCGATGACTGGGCTTTCTGCGTCCGAAGATGACTGATCAGTCCGATTCGGGTGTGGAACGTCCTGTCACACGTCGGGCAAACATGTAATGGCACTGTCGGTGATGTACGAGCAGCTCGGGACTTGTGCAGCTCATGCTTTTTTTCAGCCTCAGCAATACGCCTCGCCTCAGAGGTGTTACTGCCTGTGTGAATGAGGCTGTGCCATGCTGAACGGTTCAGTGCGAAGATTTCCCATGTGGCAGTGTTGATCTAGAAGGACTTCAAAGAGGTCTTCAGCGTGTCCTTGAATCACTTCTTTTGTCCTCCATGGGAGCGCTTTCCCTGAGTGAGTTCTCCATAGAAGAGCCCATCAAAGAACTCTTGTGAAACACTAATGAAGGACTTAAGAGCTTTAACACAAAAGGCTAATTCCAAGCAAATGGCCATTGTGGTGATGACCCCATGTCAGAAACTCAAAGTAGATCCCTCACTCATCATCAAAGGAAAAGCCTACGTAGGTAGAGACATTGTCAGCTTGCTTTCTGTGTGAAGATACTATAAATATGGATTCAAAGAAAGATCCTTCATCTCTGGACTCTAACAGGGCAGAATAACTGAACGAGAAGACAGAGATCCCCAGAGTTATTTCTGGTAGCCCTGAGAGACTTTTGGGAAACTGGCAGATTACTACATCTCTGCTACCATTTGGAATTATAGACTGTGACTCACCTGTACATATATTTTACCTGCTTTAACTAAGGCCTGGTCGACCTAGCAGCTCCAGTCAGCACCACTGACCAGGCCGCTAAAAGTCTGGTTGGCAGTGTACCAGGGCTAAGGCAGGCTCCCTGCCTGCCCTGGCTCCACATGGCTCCCAGAAGTGGCCGACCTGTCCGGCTCCTAGGCACAGGGGACCCGCCCCGAGTGCCAGCACCACAGTTCCCATTGGCAGGTGCGGGTAGTGCACAGAGCCCCCTGGCCCCTCTGCCTAGGAGCCGGACATGCCAGCCACTTCCAAGAGCCGCCTGAGGTAAGCGCCGCCTGAAGCCCGCATCCCTGAACCCCTTCCTGCGATCTAACCCTCTGCCCCAGGTCAGAACCTCTTCCCGCACCCTAATTCCCTCCCAGAGTCCACATCCCATCCTGCACCTTAACCCCCTGCCCCAGCCCTGAGCCCCCTCCCACACACAAACCCCTCATCCCTGGCTCCAGCCCAGAGCCCACTCCCCCAGCTGGAGCTCTCGAACTCCCGCCACACACACATATCCCTAGCCCCTGCCCCAGCCCAGAGTCCCCTCCCACCCTCTGAACCCCTCAGCCCCACACCCCAGGCAGGAGCCCTCACCTGCACCGCAAACCCCTCATCCCTGGACCTACCCCCGGGCCCACACCCCAACCCCTGACCACAGCCCAGAGCCCCCTTCTGCAACCTGAACCCCTCATTTCTGGTCCAACCACGGGGCCCACACTCCCAGCCAGAGCCCTCTCCCCCGCGCCCCAACCCTGCCCCAGGCCATTGAAAGTGAGTGAGGGTAGTGGAAAGCGAGTGACAGAGGGAGTGGGGATGGAGTGAGTGGGGTGTGGGGCTTCGGAGAAGGGGCAAGGCAGAGGACAGGGTAAGAGTGTTCGGTTTTGTGCTTTAGAAAGTTGGCAACCCCAATTTAACCTCTCAATAATTTTCATTAATTTTTCTTAGCTAATAAACATCTAGTTAGTTTACTATAGAATTGGCTGCCAACATTGAATTTGGTGTAAGATCGAGAGTACCAACTGATCTGGGTAAGTGACTGATCTTGGGACTGGGAGGAACCTGATGTGGTGTGATTTTAGGTTAAGTGACCTTTCATCACAAAGTTCAGTTGTCCGGGTGCAAGACAGACCGGAGCGTCTAAGGGGACTCCATGGTAAGACTAAGAAATTTATTTGAGCATAAGCTTTCGTGGGCTAAACCCCACTTCATTGGATGCATGAAGTGGAAAATATGATAGGAAGATATATATACACAGAGAACAGGAAAAAATGGGTGTTGCCATACTAACTATAATGAGAGTAATCAATTAAGGTGGGCTATTATCAGCAGGAGAGAAAAAAACATTTGTAGTGATAATCAGGATGGCCCATTTCCAACAGTTGACAAGAAGGTGTGAGTAACAGTGTCACACCCCAATGGCCCCCTCCCTCAGGGAGTCCCCGGGGAAGGCAGATCAACATTGTATGCGGCTAACGCTGTTGCAAGCATTGCAAAGCATTTTGGGGAGGGTCAAAGGTGTGTGAGTGGAGAATGGAAGATTCCTTTGCAGGAGTACGAGAGGCCAAGAAAGGAGGTGAAGAAAGAAAAAAGCAGAGAAAGGGTTAACTCAGCACTTTAGCTAGCTCCATGTGCAGATAAGACGCTGGGCCCGGCCCAAGGTCATGGGCTCGATGAGAAATTTACAGACGAGAAATCTACAGCTGCCCAGTCGTGAGAAGAGGAGAACTAAGTGGAGCAGAGCTGCAAAGATAGCAGCGAAAACAGAGCGAATGAGGTGCCGACGGTGAAGGCCAACAGAAGACAAAACAAATTCTCCGGAGCCGGTATGTTTTGGGCAGCCGAGAAGGCCACAGCAAGCTGTTTGGGACTGGTACAAAGAGCACCAGGCACAGAGGGCCCTGGACGATGACACCCCCAAAGGAACCCAGGACTTAAAAACCCTCCCAAGAGCTGGAGCAATTCGGAGATTACAGCGGATTCCCCGGACAACCTGGGCCCAAGGCAAGAACTCCCATCCACCCCTCCCCCTCTTCTTCTTATGTTACACCCAGGCCTGTCCAGCCTTGGGTAGTGCATGTGTGAGTATGAAAGTGGGTTAGGGTTTGGGGCTCTAGTGCTCTCTTCCTGCCCCTGAGTGATGTGGGAGCGTTCCCAGTACTCTCTGCTGTATTTTATTATTTTATTAATAAAGCTTTAAAACTTAGACGCTTGGTGTGCTTCATCATCTCCTCCCTGAAAAGTTCCTGTGGCCCAGCCTGATCAACTGTGGCCCAGGCAGATTGGTAACGAAAAACTGTCGCAACAGTAGGGGGGGAAATTTAGCATGGGGAAATAGTTTTTACTTTGTATAATGACCCATCCACTCCCAGTCTTTATTCAAGCCTAATTTAATGGTGTCCAGTTTGCAAATTAATTCCAATTCTGCAGTTTCTCGTTGGAGTCTGGTTTTGAAGTTATTTTGTTGGAGTATTGCGACTTTGAGGTCTGTAATTGAGTGACCAGGGAGGTTGAAGTGTTCTCCAACTGTTTTTTGAATGTTATAATTCTTGACGTCTGATTTGTGTTCATTTATTCTTTTGTGTAGAGACTGTCCGGTTTGGCTAATGTACATGGCAGAGGGGCATTGCTGGCACATGATGGCATATATCACATTGGCAGATGTGCAGGTGAATGAGCCTCTAATAGCATGGCTGATGTGATTAGGTACGATGATGGTGTCCCCTGAATAGATAAGTGGACAGAGTTGGCAACAGGCTTTGTTGCAAGGATAGGTTCCTGGGTTAGTGTTTTTGTTGTGTGGTTGCTGGTAAGTATTTGCTCAGGTTGGGGGGCTGTCTGTAAGTGAGGACTGGCCTGTCTCCCAAGTTCTGTGAGAGTGAGGGATGGTCCTTCAGGATAGGTTGTAGATCCTTGATGATGCACTGGAGAGGTTTTAGTTGGGGACTGAAGGTGATGGCTAGTGGTGTTCTGTTATTTCTTTTGTTGAGCCTGTCCTGTAGTAGGTGACTTCTGGGTACTCTTCTGGCTCCATCAATCTGTTTCTAAGGTGCCACAAGTATTCCTCATTCTTTTTGCTGATACAGATTAAAACGGCTACCACTCTGAAACCGGTCACTATGGTAAGACTGGTAACCATAGGTGCCAACTTCTCCTGGCACCAGTGGGTGCTCGACCCCCCCCCCCCCGCTCCTGCCCCCGGCCCCACTCATACTCCACTCCTGCCCTGCCCCCATTCCAACCCCTTCCCCAAAGTCCTCGCCCTCCCAGCCCCTATTGGACCCCTTCCCCACATCCCCGCCCCGGCCCCGCCTCTTCCCCACCTCCTCCCCTGAGCATGCTGCGTTCCCGCACCTCCACCCTCCCTCCCACAGCTTGTTACACCATGAAACAGCTGTTTCACAGCCACAAGCGCTGGGAGGAGAAGCAGGAATGTGGCACCGTCAGGGGTGGAGATGGAGGCAAAGGTGAGGTGAGCTGGGGAGGGATGGGGAACTTGGCTGCCGGTGGGTGCAGAGCACCCACCAATTTTTCCCCGTGGGTGCTCCAGCCCTGGAGCATCCATGGAGTTGGTGCCTATGCTGGTAACAGTGATCCAGGAGTTCACATTTGTTACTAGCTTGGTGAAATCTAATTATAGAACATACAACCAGTTTGGGGTTTCTGCCCTATTTCTGACAGTCTGCCCTCCTGAGGTTAGGCACTCACAGTTGTGAGCCACTTCAGACAGCATGACGCCTACTACCGTGCAATAGGTCTGTGAATGGAGCATGGAGGGTCCCCTCTGTGGATCTTGGGGGGTAGGAGGATGATCTGGGCCTTAGTTTCTGCAGGCAACATTCTGCTCTTAGGTACACCAGTGCAGCTCAATTATTTTCAGTGGAGTTACACAAGTGTAACAAGGCAACATTGTCTCTGTCATTGGAACATAGTAAACAATTCTGTTCATGATGCATAAACCAAAATAAAATCCAGTTTGCTCTACCATAGCTGTTTGGATCTAAGGTCCTAACAGGAATACAGTTTTGGGGCTTTTTTTGTTTGTTGGAGGGCGGAGTTGGGCACCACAGTGACCAGGTAACCTTAAATATACACAAAACTAGGTTTGAATAATGACAGTTACAATATTCAGAGCAGAGCTGCAATTTAAAGGGATACTGTCACTTGTTTTAGGCCCCAAATTTGGATTTGCCATAAAGTGATTATAATCTCATTGGGAAGTACTACACATTCTAAATCTTTTTTCTATCTACCATTCCATCAAGAAAGTAAGAATTTGGCCCATACTGATTCTTTTTCTCTTTACTCATATTAGTAGACCTATTGCAAGCAAGAATTACTACAAAGCAAGCAGGCATTGGTCCTATTTTTTGAAGGAACCATAAAATCTGTATATTGTATTTTCCCTCTGCTGGCCCTGTGGAAAGTTTAAAAAAAAGAGAGAGAGAGAAAAAGGACACTAGATACTATTTCTGAACTGTAATGAAAGCAGGCAGTCAATGATGCTACAAAACATACACAATGTTCTGACATAGGTTGGTATATAAAGTTAGGTTATTGTATGTTTAACATGACTGCTATCTCATTTTCTTTCAAAATAACACAAAATTAGGCTTGCAAGGATTAGATTTTTATCAGTAAATGCTGAGTTTGCTGTTCACACAAACCAACAAAAATATTTCCATCAATAATTAAAATTTACAGACAGGAAAAAAAGAAAAATGCTGCTTGAGAACTCAGAGTTTGATTTAAGGAAATTTCATTTGTATATTTTGACATAATATTGACAACATGAGTCTAACGGTAATAAAGCTTTAACTTCTTGAAACTCAAAATCTACTGTCATTGAATAACTATTGTCTGACACCCCCCCCCCATTACTTCCCACAGCAGTTAAAATTTAAATCCATAAAAATGGGGGGGAATGCTTAAACATCTATTTTATCCATGAAAACTATAAAAAAATGAAAATTGAAATCTGCCAAGCCTATACAACTAATTTTTGCTAATGCAAAAGGCAGAAAAGATATAATCCTCCATTTCTTGCCCCCTCAAACCTTTAATATAATGACAACATGGCTTTTGCAGTATTTTCACAGCTGAAACGTAAAACAAATGCATGCATTTTCTCTGCATTCCAGATTACATTAGCAAAATGAAGGCTTCTTTGCATGAGAATTTTGATTGAGCTGGCTTCATTTAAATACCAAATTGGGTTCTTCGTCTTCCTGCAGTAAGCTGTGGTACTGTTGCTTAGGTAGAACTCCTGTGGTGAAATGTGAATTTCATTTTAATGCCCAATCCTGACTGACAAAAGGAATATAGATGGACAAATTATAGGAAAGGGTTTAAGTAATTTTTGGAAATCAACTGTTACAGTGCTAATTTAAAAAATATTTTCCAGAGCCACAGCAACCTATAGACACCATATCCGCTTACAGTATTCTCTTTATTACTACATCTTTCACATGAAGAAGTAAAGAAAGGCATGTTTTATGTTTAGAAACTGAAATTCATTGTGGTATAATGGTGAATATTTTATGTATACTCTTCCTAGACCTATATGTAGCCTAAAGCTACTTCAACTATGGCTTTCGATGATGCCTTAGGAAAATTATTTTCTCTACCTTTTCAGCAAATATAATAATCAATTTCTTCATGTATTTCATTGCAAATCACATTATGCTGATTGCTACCTATTTTTAAAAGTCTATTCATATATAATTCTAGCTCAAGTCAACAAGAAACGTAAGTGTGTCATTCATACTGTAAATTATTCCTACTGTCGTTATCATATTATTTTTGACAAATGAAAGTCTTTAAAATCATTATGGGCTAGAAAGATCTTGCAAACAGATCTGCCTGCATGTACCCTGCCCCCACACAGTTCCACTGACTCAGCCAGGCTCCCTGTGGATACAGTGATGCTCCTGGAAGGATCCATTTGCAAGATCTAGCCCTTAAAATATGAAGAACAAAGGGGATTTAATAGCTATTTTATCTATTTTTAAATGATTTCATAATGCATGTATTGTGCAAGGCTGGGTTTGTCACAGTTATAACTAGTGGCACCATTGCAAATTAACTCACATGACAGCCAGCACAAAGCTGAGGGTTCTTCATTGTGTTTTCATTTTTTCCGCAGAAAGGTCCTTGCTCTGCTCCCATTTTTGCAAGAAGGGGAACTTGCTTCTGGGAAGAGTTATGCTTTCACTTGGCTCCAGTGCAGTACAGTGTTTCAGAATTATGATACTTGTTCACCAATTTATAGTTCCTCAGTTACTTTCATGACCTGAGCAACTCTGCTTCAGACTGATTAAAAATGAATATTTAATGACCTGTTACATTGTCATAGAAATTTGTAAAAAAAGTCAGATGAGTGAATTACTTTATTACAAGCAAAAATAAAATGTTTAATAATGACAACTGGAATTTTAAAGGAAAACAGATAGCATTAATGACATGGATGACAGTTATTGTAGCTAGCTCTTATATTTTAGTATCTATGGATTTTAGTAATGCATGGATTATGCCTGTTATTTTGTCTCTAAATGTAAATTAAAAAGGCATATCTAGAAAGGTGATGGTCATTTTGATATATATTAAGGTAGAGGTGGGCAAACAACAGCCCATGGGCCACATCCAGCCCGCGGGACCCTCCTGCCCAGCCCCTGAGCTTATGCCCCAGGAGACTAGCCCCCAGCCCCTCCCCTGCTGTTCCCCCTCTCCCATAGCCTCAGCTCACTGCGAGCTCCTGGGGCAGCGCAGCTGCAGAGCTGCAGCCTGACCCGGTGCTCTGCGCTGCGCAGTGGCATGGCTGGCTCCAGCCGGGTGGTGCGGCTGTAGTGCTGCCAGCCACCGGTGCTCCAGGCAGCGCGGTGAGGGGCGGGGTGGATAGAGGGTAGGGGAGTTTGGAGGATGGTGTGGTCAGGGGGCAGGGAGGTGGATAGGGGTCGGGGTGGTCAGAGGGTGGGGAATAGAGGGGTCGAATGGGGGTAGGGGTTCTGGGGGGGCAGTCAGGAAGGAGGGGGGGTTGGATGGGGTGGCGGGGGGGCAGTCAGGGGACAGGGAGAAAGGGTGGTTGGATGGGGCAGGGGTCCTGGGCGGGCAGTCAGGAATGAGAGGAGGATTGGATGGGGCGGTGGGGGGCAGTCAGGGGCAGAGGTTCCGGGGGCAGTCAGGGGATGGGGAATGGGGGTGGGGGTGGATGGGGCAGAGATCCCGGGGAGGCCATCAGGGAACGGGGGGGTTGGATGGGGCAGGAGTCCCGGGGGGGCCATCAAGGGGCAAGAAGCGGGGAGGGGGGGGGGTCAGATAGGGGGCAGGGCCGGGCCATGCCTGGCTGTTTGGGGAGGCCCAGTCTCGCCTAACCGGCCCGCCATACAATTTCGGAAATCTGATGCGGCCCTCAGGCCAAAAAGTTTGCCCGCTCCTGTATTAAGGCCTTGATCCTGCAAGCTTTTCCTTACAGAAAGACTCCTTCACCCATGCACAATTTAATGCAAGCCACTGGGCAGGGCCAGCTCTGGCTTTTTTGCTGCCCCAAGCAACAACAACAACAACAAAATCGGGGCGGCCAGAACCGCAAAGCAAAAAAAAAAAAACAAAAACAAAAAAACCTGCAGGGCAGCCGGAGCCAGGGTGCAGGGGGACTCCCTGCGCTACAGACGTGCCCCGGCTAGCGGGGGGGAGGGAGCGGGGGGAGAAAGAGAAGGGGGGCGGCCCGGGCTTCAGCAGGGTGCTCGCCACGCAGCCCCTCCCGCCGTGCCGCCTGCTGGGAGGGCTCTGTGCCGCTCCGGTCAGCAGGGAGGGAAGGACGTGGGCTGCCCTGCCGGGCTTGCTACAGACCTGGCACAGGCTGGGGCAGACAGAGCCCCTCTCTTTCCCATGCACAGCAAGCAGGAGGCTCCCGGGAGCAGTTCCAAGGCAGAGGACAGGAGCAGCACACGGCAGTGAGGGGAGGGATAGCTGCAATTGCTAGCCTGCTGGGCAGCTGCCGCACAGGGAACTTAGGGGAGCAGGGAACTGATAGGGGGGCTGCCGGTCCACCCTGGTTCCAAGCCCCCACCAGCTAGCTGCAACGGGCTGCTCTTCCTGCAAGCAGTGGACAAAGCAGGCGGCTGCCAAACAACGTTATGAGGGAGCATTGTGCAACTTTAAAAAGCATGTTCCCTAATGGAACAGCAACAAAACTACATTAACTGGGATGACTTTAAATGAGGAGTTACTGTCCTCCAGATGTGGCCTCACGAATGTCAAATAGAAGGGAATAATCACTTCCCTCGATCTGTTGGCAATGCTCCTACTAATGCAGCACAATATGCCGTTAGCCTTCTTGGCAACAAGGGCACACTGCTGACTCATATCCAGCTTCTCATCCACTGTAATCCCCAGGTCCTTTTCTGCAGAACTGCCACTTAGCCAGTCGGTCCCCAGCCTGTAGCAGTGCATGGGATTCTTTCATCCTAAGTGCAGGACTCTGCACTTGTCCTTGCTGAACCACATCAGATTTCTTTTGGCCCAATCCTCCAATTTGTCTAGGTCAGTGGTTTTCAAACTTTTTTTCAGGTGACCCAGTTGAAGAAAATTGTTGATGCCAGTGACCCAACAAAGCTGGGGATGAGGAGTTTGGGTTGTGGGAGGGGCTCAGGGCTGGGGCAGAGGGTTGGGATGCGGGGGTGAGGGCTGTGGTGTGGGGCCAGGAATGAGGGGTTCAGGGTGTGGAAGGGAGCTCAGGGCTGGGGCAGGGGGTTGGGGTGCAGGAGGGAGGTCAGGGCTCTGGGCTAGGGTGCAGGCTCTGGGGTGGAACCAGGGATGAGAGGTTTGGGGTACAGGAGGAGGCTCCGGGTTTGGGGGGGCTCAGGGCTGTGGCAGGTGATTGGGGCGCGGGCTTACCTCGGGCGGCTCCCAGTCAGCAGCGCAGCGGGGATGCTAAGGCAGGCTTCCTGCCTGTCCTGGCACCACAGACCATGGTGCACCCTGGAAGCGGCCACCAGCAGGTCCGGCTCCTAGGCGGAGGCACGCAAGCAGCTCCGCATGGCTCTCGCCCACAGGCACCCCCCTCCCCCAGGAGCGCTGCCAGCTTTTCTGCCGCCCTAGGCGGCGGAAGGTCCCGCCCCAAAATGCTGCCCCTCCCCAGAGGAGGCAGAAGGTCCCACCGCCGAAATACCGCCGCAGTCGTCGCCCCCCAAATTGTAGTGCCCTAGGCGACCGCCTAGGTCGCCTAATGGGTTGCGCCGGCCCTGGCGCCCCCCCAGTTCCCATTGGCCAGGATGTTATGCTCATACAAAGCACATGGGATCTTTATAGAGGAAGGTAAATACACAGCATTTATTGAGAATACCACAGTTAGCATATGCTTTTTAGACACACACACACACACAATCCTGCCAGTGATGTTCATAGTTACCAGTCTGTTGTAGCTCGAGTCAATCTAATGGCCAGTTAGATTGAGCACGAGTGTGGAGCTGGGTTCTGTCGGTCGCGATCCGATGCTCCGAGGCTTTGCAGGACTGAACCCAGAGTTCCATGGCAAAACACCCCAGCTTTATAGTTGTAAATTCCCATTTGAGTTCATGCATTTTGCAATGTCATTCTGTAATCATTAGTCCTTAAGTGGTGTTATCATTTGATGGTTATTGTCGGGTTTCCCATCGTTATCTCTTATTTGTTGTCTCGTCTTCGGGGGTGCCTGCCTCACCTCTGAGGTCGTCAATGCTGCTAACATGTTTAACATCAGATACAATGGATGTTTCCTGATTGTCTCCTGGTCTTTCCAAGTCTCTCACTTCTTCTTAACCATCTGGACATTTGTGATGGCTTTCACACCTTATCTTTTCCTGATGCATGCATTCCTCATTCACACAAACAATCTCTTACAGAAACCTTCAAAGGTTACAGACAGCAGTATTGTATATTCAGCAGAATACATTGTAAATCAAGCCTTGCTAAATCTTATAACTAAAACAATTCATATTGGGGCTTCAGGCCCTCAACATTCCTCGAATCTTCTTAACATAGATACAATAGAGAATCCTGTCTCTTAGTTCCTAATTTGTAATACATATGGAAACCATAGTAGCTTTATAACTTATTCTAAAACAAAAGGGTGACCATAATCACTCATAAGGATTGTTCTGGTCTGTCATTCCTTTCTGCTATTCAAAAGAGGTGGCTGACAGGATGAAATAAAATCATACATTAATTCTCATAATACATTATAAAATCCAGCTCCTACAAGGAACCAGCCAATGGGAGTCAATGGAGTGCAGAGTCAGTGCTTCCGGGGTGCAGCGCGGTATCAGAACAGGTAGGAACTAGCCTTCCTTAACCAGGCAGCACCACTGATGGGACTTTTAACAGCCCGGTTGGTGGTGCTGACCAGAGCCGCCACCACAACCCAGCACCTTACATTCTGCGACACAGTACTGGGTTGTGACCCGCAGTTTGAAAACCACTGGTCTAGGTCACTCTGGACCCTATCTCTACCCTCCAGCGTATCCACCTCTCCCCCCAGATTAGTGTCATCCATGAACTTGCTGAGGGTGCAATCCACCCCATCATCCAGATCGTTAATGAAGATGTTGAACAAAACCAGCCCCAGGACCAACCCCTGGGGCACTTCGTTTGATACCGGCTGCCAACTAGACATCAAGCCGTTGATCACTACCTGTTGAGCCCAACGATCTACCCAGCTTTCTATCCACCTTATAGTCCATTCATCCAATCCATATTTTTTTAATTTGCTGGCAAGAATACTGTGGGAGACCGTATCAAAAGCTTTGCTAAAGTCAAGATATATCACGTCCACTGCTTTCCCCATATCCACAGAGCCAGTTATGTCATCATAGACTTGCCCTTGGTGAATCCATGTTGACTGTTCCTGATCACCTTCCTCTCCTCCAAGTGCTTCTAAATGGATTCCTTGAGGACCTGCTCCACAATTTTTCCAGGGACTGAGGTGAGGCTGATCAGTCTGTAGTTCCCCGGATTCTCCTTTATATACATTCATATAAAGTGCAAGGTACATGCATGTTTCATCAGAGCACAACTACTTTAACAAGGGTGTAACTGGGTGCTACCACCCAAGCACTCTCTTGTGGCTAGGAGTGGCTCTGCAGAACTCTGCCTCAGTTTTTCATCTCACAGGGTATCTCAATCACTCACCTCCTCAGTCCAACAGTAATTAGAACACTCCTCTCTTGCGGTCCAAATTATTTAATCTTTATACACAGTCCCTCCAGGCCCTAACCCCAGTTCAGCATCTCTCTCCTTGAATCAGAAGCCCCCAGCACTCCTTCTCAGGGGTGGGTTCATAGATCCCAAAGCCAGAAGGGACAACGTGACCATCTAATCCAGTGATTCTCAACCTGTGGCCCATGGGCCACTTGCGGCCCAATCAGCACACAACTGAGGCCCATGTGACATCCTCGGGGCCATACACATTGTGGGCCACACATAGGCGCTGACTTTTGTTTTTGCCGGTGGGTGCTTTTGAAGAGGTGTGTGTGTTTGAAGGGGACACTCTGCCAATTTTGGGGTAAGGCTATTTTCAGCATATTTATACACTTCTTTCATATTCTAGTTATTGAATGTGTCTATCATGGGTATCTTTACTATTTTAATAATTATTCAACAGTTATGAACTACATAATTACATTATCATAAATTACAGTATATTAAAATCATTGCAATTACCTACAAGCTGTCTTCAGTTTAAAGACATTATGTCTCACTGTAGCTTTCTGGATGAAACTATCAGCAATCTTATTTACATCTAGTTCCCTGGTATTGTTTTGATGCATGTTAAGGACAGCTACATTATTCAATTGTGTCTGTCCCATTGATGACTAGAGATAATTTTTAAGTCTTCTGAAGCTGGAGACTGAGTTCAGGATGATACAGGTACAGTAAGAAGGATACTTATGAATTTGCAGTACTCTGGAAACACAGTGCTTCCAGAATACTGCAAATGACTCCAAGCTCTCTTTCTTGATGGGTAACAGCTAATTTAGGCACCATCATTTTGTATGTATAGTTGGGATTAAATTTTGCCATGTGCACTACTTTGCATTTAAAATTGAATTTCATCTGCCATTTTGTTGCCAAGTCACCCAGTTTTGTGAGATCCCTTTGTAACTCTTTGCAGTCTGTTTTGGACTTAACTATCTTGAGTAATTTTGTATCATCTGCAAACTTTGCCACCTCAGTTTACCCCTTTTTGCAGATCATTTATGAATAGGCTGAATAGCCCAGTACAAGCCCCACTATTTACTTCTCTCCATTCTGAAAATGGACCATTTATTCCTACCCTTTGTTTCCTATCTTTTAACTTAATGACAAGCCTTTTGTTATCTTAATCACCCTGCCTCTGTTTATAAACAAATTCCCTCCCCAAGGGCATAAATTGTTAGCAGCCCAAAACTCATCACATTCCACACTCAAGCTCTGACTCCTGGGTGCTGAGCACCCACTATTTTTTTTCCCATGGGTGCGTAAGCCCTGGAGCACCAACAGGGCATATGTAGCCCACAATAGTAAATAGGTTGAGAACCACTGATCTAATCTAACACCTGTGTAACACAGGCCATGGAACTTCTCCAAAATAATTCCTAGACCATATCTTTTAGAAAAACATCAGATCCAGATTTAAAAATTGACATGGATGGAAAAATCCACCATGACCCTCAATAAATTGCTCTAATTACAATTTATGCCTTATTTCCGGTCTGAATTTGTCTATCTTAGTGCAGCCCACAGTGTGTTATGTGGGCCGCATCCAATACTACGTGTATGGCCCTGAGGATGTCACATGGTCCACAGCTGTGTGCTGATTGGGCCGCAAGTGGCCCAAGGGCTGCAGGTTGAGAACCACTGGTTAAATTCCAGCCTTTGGATCATGTATCCCTAGGACACGCTGGACAGCGGAAGATGGCAGAATGACAGCGTGTTTCTGTGCCAGAGACTTAGCTTCCAGCCCCAAAGGGCCTCGAAAATCCAGCTCACTCCTGGGTTAGCCCATAAGGCTGATCAGGAGACAGGGAACCTGAGAGGAGAGGCAGACAGGCCTGGGAAGAGGCTGCAGTCTGCTGCCTCCATCATCTCCCCCAGAGAACCTTCTGCCGTGTGCTGCTGGAGCCAGAATGGGACCTAGAGTTCTCCCCGGCACCCTGGTCCTTCCAGCCCAGCTCTGAGTGAGGGCAACGCAAACCTTGCCGGCATCTAGAGCCCCAGAGAGCACAGGGCCTCCCTTTTCTAGTAGATTGAAGAGCCATTATTAAATATTTGTTCTCTATGTAGGTACTTATAGATTGTAACCAAATCACCCCTTAACTTTCTCTTTGTTAAGCGAAATAGATTGAGCTTTTAGAGTCTATCACTATAAGGCATGTTTTCTAATCCTCTAATCATTCTCATGTCTCTTCCTGAACCCTCTTCAATTTATCAACATCCTTCTTGAATTGCAGGCACCAGAACTGGACACAGTATTCCAGCAGTGATTACACCAGTGTCACGCAAAACAAAAATAACCTCTCTACTCCAGGTTCGCATTAGTTCTTTTGGCCAAGGGTCACACTGGGAGCTCATTTTTAGCTAATCATCCACCATGACCCCCAAATCTTTTTTAGAGTTACTGTTTCCCAGGATAGACTCTTTCATCCTGTAAGTATGGCTACATTATTTGTTCCTAGATATATACATTTACCCATATTAAAATGCATATTGTTTGCTTGTGCCCAGTTTACCAAGCAGGGCCGGCTCTAACTTTTTTGCTGCCCCAGGCAAAAAAAAAAAAAAAGAGCGCCACCCTGCCGTAACAAACCCCCCCCCCCAGCGCCCAACACCCCCCTCCCCCTCCCCGAGTGCCAGGTCGGGCCGGGCTGCCCAAACCCCCGCCCCCGAGCACCGCGCCGGGCCGCCCAAACCCCGAGCGAGGGGCCGCACTGGGCCGCCCAAATCCCAAGTACCGTGCCGCGCTGCCCAAACCCCCGCCCCCCCCCCGAACACCGCACCGCCCAAATCCCGAGCGCCGCACCGGGCCGTCCAAACCCCCGCCCAAACCCCGAACGCCGCGCCGGGCCAGGCCGCCCAACCCCCCTCCCCTAGCACCGGGCCTCGCTGGGCCGTCCAAACCCCAAGCACCTCACCGTGCCAGCCCCCACTCCTCCCAGTGCCGCGCCACTGAAACAAAAACAAACAAAAAACCTTGAGCCAAAAAAACCCCACCGAACCAAAAAAATAAAAAACCCCAAGTGCCCCCCGCCATCCCAAGATGGGGCGGCACCTTGGAAGGGGTGGCCAAAGCACGTGCTTGGTCTGCTGGTGCCTGGAGCTGGCCCTGTTACCAAGCAATCCAGATCACACATAATGCTGAACCTGGAAGGGAAGCTTCTCATACTGACTCTATACGTACATTGCTCCTTTGGGAGCAGACAATCTGGGATTTCCGTGACTAGCTAGCACGGAGTGCTGGATATCATAGGGGAAAGCTTCAAGGGGACATGAGGACTGGGTTGCACCTTTTGTTAACTTGCAAAAGAAAGACAGGACTGGTATAGCCCAGAGGGGACTACTTCACTGTCTGATGGTGTGAGGGAGCTAACGCTCAACTACCTCAACCAAGACTCTCTCACACTGGAGGCAGGAGAAACAAGTTGACTCGCAATGCTGGGTATCGTGAGATCCATCACAGAGTCCCCTGACTTCCTCCATGGAGCTGGGTTCTGTTCCTTTACTCCCTATAGGAGCCAGTCTCACTCCCTACAGTGCTCACCTACAACTGCTTTTTCAGTCCAGCTACAGCTTCCCAGCCTTGTCCTGCCTCGCAATCCCAGCCCTCCTAACTAGACTGTTACCAGCTCCCATTTGACTGCTCTCCCCCAGGGGTCTCTCCTTTCCTCCTTTATCTCCCCCTGGGCCTTGCCTGAGTTAATCACATGACCTAATTACCCAACTGGGGAGGTGAACAGCTCTTGTCAGGTGGGCTCAGGGGGCCCCATAAGGAGCCAACCACCCTGTGGCAAATGGCTTGTGTTCTTAATGTAGTTTTGTGTCCAGTCTGGTGTGAGCTCCACATGGGCCCAGGGGCCCACTTGTGTTGAGCTTATGGTAGGATCAGGGACTTAGTTATCTTAATTTATGTAAATATTTTCTTTTAATGTGTATTTTATTTTCATTCTAAGCCTAATTTAGGGATCTAAATCATAGGCGCCGAGTTTCTAATCTGCCGGGGGGTGCTCCCCCCAGCTCCGCCCAGACCCTGCCCCCACTCCACCTATTCCCCCAAGGCCCCACCCCTGCCCTGCTTCTTCCCACCCCGGCTCCGCCTCTTCCCCACCCAGTTCTTCCCCCTCCCCCAAGCATGATGTGTCCTTACTCCTCCCTCCTGCCCCCATGCCAGAGCCTCCTGACACTGTGAAACAACTGATACACAGCAGGCAGTAAGCACTGGGAGGGAGGTGGAGGCACTGCTTGGGGAGGTTCTGGTATGGGGGCTACCAGTGTGCTCAGCACCCACCTTTTTTTCCCCCATGGGTGCTCCAGCCCCAGAGCACTCACGGATCTAAACCATAATTATTTTAAAAGGTATTAACTAATTGTTAATGCTGTAAGAGTGATCTAGTCCCTTTGACAGCAATAAAGGTTTTGAACTAGTCTCTTTGAAGTTGAAGTGAATGAGTCCAAGTAAGGCCAACTGACTGACAGTAACTGAGCAAGTGGGAGGGGCAAAGTCCTTGTGATTTGTACTGGCTAGATATACAAATATTGGCTAGAAATAGAAAGCTAGCTAGTGAGAGATCCTAGAGAAAGTGTCCACATGGCACAGGAGTAGACATCTTAATTAGTTGTTAGTGCACTAACGTAGAGAGATGTTGTTAAATAACCTAGTACCTTGTCACAGAACAAAAATCCTAGTTAAACTATGGAAATAGAGGACCCAGCACCAACGCTGACACAAGAACAAATAAATATAAATTGGTCATCAACAAGTTAGGTTAGAAATTAGAAGAAGGTTTCTAATAAGCAGAGGGGTGAGGTTCTGGAACAGCCATCCAAGGGGTGTGTCAAGGCTGTATCCCCACTTTGAACTTTAGGGTACAGATGTGGGGGCCTGCATGAAAACTTCTAAGCTTAACTACCAGCTTAGCTCTGGTCCGCTGCCACCATCCCAAAGCTAATTCCCTTCCCTGGGTAGCCCTGAGAGACTTTCACCAATTCCCTGGTGAATACAGATCCAAACCCCTTGGATCTTAAAACAAGGAGAAATTAACCATCCCCCCTTCTTTCTCCCACCAACTCCTGGTGAATGCAGATCCAACCCCCTTGGATCTAAAAACAAGGAAAAAATCAATCAGGTTCTTAAAAAGAAGGCTTTTAATTAAAGAAAAAGGTAAAAATCATGTCTGTAAAATCAGTATGGATATTAACCTTACAGGGTAATCAAACTTAAAGAGCTCAGAGGACTCCCCTCTAGTCTCAGGTTCAAAGTATAGCAAACAAAGATAAACACTCTAGTAAAAGGTACATTTACAAGTTGAGAAAACAAAGTAAAACTAAGACGCCTTGCCTGGCTTTTTACTTACAAGTTTGAAATATGAGAGACTTGTTTAGAAAGATGGGGAGAACCTGGATTGATGTCTGGTCCCTCTCATTCCCAAGAGCGAACAAACTCCCAAACAAAGAGCACAAACAAAAGCCTTTCCCCCCCTCGCCCCCCGAAGATTTGAAAGTATCTTGTCCCCTTATTGGTCCTTTGGGTCAGATGCCAGCCAGGTTACCTGAGCTTCTTAACCCTTTACAGGGAAAAGGATTTTGGAGTCTCTGGCCCAGAGTCGTGAGGTAATTTTTGTTGTCAGAAGTAGGGATGTAAATATTTAAAAAGTTAACCGGTTAAATGATTAAGATTATATCGTTTAACCAGTTAATCGAGATTGCTCCGGCTGGCCTGGTGCAGCCAGGGCTGGGGACCCTTCAGCTGGCCAGCAGGCACGGCCAGTGCTGGGGACATTCTGGCTGGCACAGCACAGCCAGGGCCACTCCAGCCCACCTGGAGCTGGGGCTTCTCTGGCCGGACAGCTGGCGCAACTGGGGTCCCTCCAGCTGGCCAGCCTGGCGTGGCTGAGGTCCCTCCAGCTGGCTGGGCCAGCATGGCCGGGACTGCGCCGGCTGGCAGACACAGGGTTAATGGTTAAGGTCGGTTTACCAGTAAGCCTAATGCTTACTGGTTAACCACTTAACCTTTTACATCCCTAGTCAGAAGGGGGTCACAGTGCAATGAAGTTTGAGAACCCCTGAACTAGAGTAAATGGTGGGTTCTCTGTAACTTGAAGTCTTTATATCAAGCTTTGAGGACTTCATTATCTCAGCCAAAGATTATGGGATTATTACAGGAGTGGGTGGGTGAGGTTCTGTGGCCTGCAATGTGCAGGAGGTCAGACTAGATGATCATGATGGTCCCTTCTGGCCTCAGAGACAAGGGGTATGTCTACACTTGCCAGTAGATCAGCACTGCTGCAATCAATGCAGCAAGTGTCGATTTAGCGGGTCTGGTGAAGACCCACTAAATCAATGGGAGAGCACTCTCCCCTCAATTTATGTACTCCACCTCCCTGAGAAGTGTAAGGGAAGTCGAGGGGAGATGCTCTCCTGTCAACACTGCACAGTGTAGCCACTGCGGTAAGTGGATCTAACAACGTTGACTTCAGTTATGTTATTCACGTAACTGAAGCTGTGTAAATTAGATCGATTTACCATGGTAGTGTAGACCAGCCCTTAGAGTTCACTAATAAGAGTGGGAGTTACTCAGTTTACTGCAGTAGAGTGCAAAATGTACAACTACTTGCTTGGGGCCAAGTGCCATAATATGCACCTGGGGGAAATTTATCCCTCTGTAGAGGGGCATCACAAGGCCTATGTACCACTCATGTTCAACATAAGCCCTACTTTGAAAGGTAAAGTGGTGTACAGGTCTCGTGCTGGTCCACTACAGAGGAGTGAATTTCATAACCATTGCCTTCAGTTTGTGTTCAACAGCACCTTGCAGCCACAACTCTTGAACTTTAGGAACAGAGGGAAGTTAAATTATATACACACAGGGCCGGCTCTAGCTGTACAACTTTTTTGTGTAGAAAAGCCCGCAGTGTTTGAACTATGTACTGATATCTATGACATACAGAGGTGAAGAAGTGATGACCTAGGAGCTAAATTTAAGTTAATGGAAAAAAGTCTTTAGTCACACATGAGTCAAACAGAGACATTTGCTAGGGTTACAAAACAAAAGTATCTGTATTCTTAAAAATAGGACGGAAGTTACAGCTGTACTGGACGAGTGACAGGTTCAGGCCACAAAGATAAATTTTGATAAACTACTAAGGTGTCAAATAAACTGGAAATAAAAATAGGCACATGGCCAAAAATAATCACTATAAGTATCTAAATACCAAATCATAATACAAATACATAATACAAATAGACCAGTAGGACTATATTGTTGGCCTTCAGATCAGAAGTGGGCTATTGAGTGCATAATGTTGAGAGAAATCAAAGAGGCATCTAAATCTAATAAAATAGCAATTACCCATATATAATCTGGTCAAATGTAACAGTGGGTGTAGGGAAGCAATTTCTCAACACCTTAAACAGTTACATCTTGCAACAGCTAGTTCTAGAAGGGAGTAACTATTTCTCCACTGAGGTCTTGCATAGTCTAGGGAGATTTGCACCAGTACCACTATTTACAACAGTCCCAACCCCTAATGCACACACTGCACCAGCAAAAAAACAAAACATAAACCCACCGCTTGCACCACCGTACCTTATTTCAGCTGGTGAACTAGCACCGATGCAAGCCCCCTGTCACAGGGGTGCAGGCAGCACCTCCGGGGGAGGGGGGGGCAGACTGTGCCTCACTCCGAAGTCACACACAGGATTTGTTTCAGCAAGTAGGAACATAGCAGACCGGGCCATACCAAAACCTAGCACTGCCACAACACTTGAGAAAGGGGGATTTAAAACTCCATCGCGCCCTCCCCCAATTCCTCAGAGGCTCTCCTGTGCTCTGCACTGCCCCCCTGCACTGCTCCACTCACAGAGCACCCCCGTGCCCCCCCACCCGGGCAGCCCGCCCCCTGCGCGGGTCACAGGGGATGCCCTGGGCTTTCCCCCGCGCTGTCCTTCCGCCGGGCGTTGCCGCAGCTGCCCTGCAGAGTTGTTCCGCGCCCGCCCCGGGCTGCCAGTGCCCTGCCCCGGCTCCAGGCCCTGGCTAGCGTGGCCCGTGCGCGGCACTCGCAGTAGCTGCCAGGTGCCGGGCCGGGCACCACAGGGCCGCTCCCGCCCAGAGGCTCGGCGCCGAGCTGGACCAAGCGGCTTCAGCTGCCCGCCGCGGCTCCAGGGGAGGGCTCCGCAGCCGGCTGCCCAGTGCGCCGGGAGTGGGACAGGCGGCGGCTGGAGCTCCGGGACTGCAGTCGCCAGGCTCCCTTCGCCCGCGGGTCCTGCCCGCCTCCCGGCTGGGGAAACACCTGCGCAGAGCCGGTGAGTAGTGAGAAGTGGGGCTCGCCCCGGGCTCCAGCTGAACAGACTCGTTTGTTTCCTCCCTGCCTCTCCGGGCTACAGGCAGCTGCTGGGACACGCACCTCCCCGTGCGGTCCGGGGGCGCTGGGTGCGGGGAGGAAGAGGAGGCGGGTTGTTGTAACAGCAGGACTCGGGGTGCAGCAGCCCTGGAGCGGGGGGCGGCCTTGGGTGCAAATGATATCCCGAGGGGCAGGTGTGGGCCTTAGAAAAAACGGGTTTTGCAGCTGTTGTGTTAACTCCAACACACGTTTCCAACCCAACTTGGTTTGAGGGCTTCAAAGCTTGTTTGATTCACTTTTCCTCAGCGAAAGCTATCGTATAGGCCTACTACTTTTACCTTCTGGGAGTTCCCAATTCTCAGGCCCTGATCTTGCAATGAGCTCTGTGCAGGTGGACCACTTGCCTGTGCAGAGCCCCACTGAAGTTAAGGGATAGGGGTCAGATCACCTTGCAGAAGCCTTCCTTACTTTCCCACTGACATAAGCAACCCTGAAAAAAAAAATCTTAATATAGACAAACAGAAACACACTAACCAGTGGGTACAGCTCTAACCGTTGTAACACCAATGTACTGTATACAAAGACTGGGTGGGGTCAGGGATTTTTGGCCCCTAATTTTCTAATGCTGCTGTAGCTCAATCCTCTGAGATTGGTTTATTGTTAGTTCACAAGACCTGGAAGTGTATCCTGCACACAGGTTGGCTATTCTTACAGTTGGCAGGTGTATGTGCTTTTAAACTCCAGTGTGACTGCTGTAGATTTTAGAATCTAAGGAATTTCTGCTAAATCTGCATAGTGACCATTGTAGAATTTATGAGTTGTGGTTTAACTGCTGTGGTGTTCTAAATTCTGTAGCAGTAAATACAGACCTTCTACGCTTTGGAAGAATTAATACGGAAGCATATGTAAATATTTCTTAATATAAATGACAAAATAGGTTAGACTGTTTAAAACCTAGGAAAATTCATAGACTAATGTGTTAATTACAATAGAGTTAACATTAATCATTAATTTAATGTGTCATTATCAGTGTTTTAAGTTTAAATTTATTTTCAAGTTTTTTCTTGCAGTTTTTTTTTCTTCCTGTAGCAATTTAAACTCTGACTCATAACTCTCAACGTATTTAAGCCCTGATCCTGCAAATGCTTACATATGCAAGTAACTTTACCCAAAGGGACTATCCATTTGAATAACTGGGAGTGTAGATTAAATTCTTCAAATCAGGGACTGAGTCTTCCTACATATTGTATGGTGCCAAATAGAATAGGGCCCTAATCCTGATATGCTATAGCTCAAACAGAAGTTATGGGCTTGATGCAGAAATTATTGGGTGAAGTTCTTTGGCCTATGTTATGCAGGAGGTCAGACTGGCTGATCATAATGGTCCCATCTTGCCTTAAAATATATTAATTTGATCTACTGCAGTATAAATATTAAACACTAATAAATGGATTTTCTCATCTAACAAATAACGTCTGTTGTGTCCATCCTATACATATAGGCCATAAATCTTCCAATTATTGTACACACCCTTGTGATTTCCCTGTACCTAGCATGAGAGGGGAGTGTTGGTGGAGACTAAATCGCCATGCAACTAAAGACCAGAGTGTTGTAAATAAAATACACAATAGGAAGAAGTAGGCAGTAAGAGGAATGCTGCAGGGTCCTTCATTGTGAATTTCCTTACTTTCAAACTTTTGTTTGCTTTTGTGCAATATTACTCTATTGTTAAAGTTATGTATAATTTATAACTTTACTATATCTTATTCAAGATTTCTGTTTGAATTTATGGAGGCAGCTAAAAGTTTTAGCTCATTTCAGAATCTGCCACCAAACCTCCCCTTTGACTAGAGATCTAAACATCTTTAAATCACCAGTGGACACAAACATGCTGAGGAACTACGGTAGCTGTTAGAGCATTCTGATTCACTCAAAGTCCTATTGATAAGAAGCATGAATGTGTATGCGCCAGTTGTTAGCATACTTTCTAGTGGGTACCAGCATTGGTATTCTGGTTCATCTGAGATTTAGTAATTTTCTAATGGGTTTGACATAATGGGTATGGGTACATACAATTTTGTGTTTTACAATATCTTGTTTGCATAGTTCAGCATTGGATTGTAACAAATGTGGAAAAGTCAATACCCCTGCACTGGAAGGATACAATCCCCTGATGCAGACACAGAAATTTAATATCCAGTACATTCTGTATGGGAAAGGTTATACTGAAAACAACCTAAGTTGTGTATTTAAACCAATATAGTTACACCAGTATAACCCTCCATGTAGACATCCTTATTCTGCTACGGAGTGCCTGTTTGTTTGTTTGTTTGTTTTTGTTTGGGAAACTAAACTGAAAAAAAGCCACTCCTATACCAAAATACAAGTTTTTCATATGGTGGGTTATGACAGTATGACTTTATCAGTATAACTGGGAAAACATTCCCACCTGGACAAGCTCTAATAGCACTTGATCTTATTCAAAAAGCGAAGTTCAATAGATATTGTGACTATTTCATAATACAAAATATAAAATTAAAGCCATAATAGTAATAACACGTTGTCTTTCTATATAATATTTCATCAGATCTTCTCAAAACACTTTACAAATGCTAATTATGAATTAAACCTCACAACATCATTAAGAACTAGATTAGTAGTATGCCTGTATTGGGTAAACTGCAGCACTAAGAGATTAAGTAATTTGCCCAAGGCATATCTATATTTCTATTGACTAGAACTAGATTTATCCCCGGTATAACCATTTTGGCCTGAGGAGTCCATGTTTCCAGTCCCCGAGACTAAAATGACAAATAGTTGCTAGCTATTGTTGGTGCCCCAATATTGGACCATTTGTCTTTTTTCTTCTGCAAAGATTTCTATTTGTTTAATCAAAGTTTATAAATTAAATTTAAAAATGGTCCAACTTCAGAAGTTTCACTTCGGATAAGACTCTGAAGTTTGAATGGCTCAACTATAAAATTACACTGGAAATCTTTTGAAAACTGCCCCCTCATGATATTTTCAATACTTCATAGTAGGGTCAAAAATATCAAAAGAAACATCATTTTCTTAGTGTTTGGGTATCTCCAGTGCCAAAGAAAACCAGGAAATGCAGAGACTTGCAAAAATTAAATACAACACAGAACAAGAGTTCACTCACTTTTTTTGAAATGCCAAAAAAGTTTTGGCTTAGTTCTTATTTTACCTGAACCTGGCTGTTAATCCCTAGTTACCCATACGCTCTGTTTACATAATAGAAAATGTGATCTTAAAATAACTGGTTTTGTATTTTTGGCTTTCTGTAACTTTGTCATTACAATGTAGATATGGAAATGTGTATTTAAAAAAAAAAAGGAAGAAAGAATAAAAATAGGCTTCCCGAGTGACTCGATTTGCAGGGAACTTCTTTAGTGGTGTTAGATGCCACTAACAAAGGTTCTGTGATTTTTGTCAGAAGCTAGGAACAGACAACAGGGGATGGATCACTTGAGGATTACCTGTTCTGTTCATTCCCTCTGAAGCACCAGGCACTAGGCTAGATGTACCTTTGGTCTGACCCAGTATGGCTGTTCTTATGTTCTTACTTACATGGGTCAATACACATGCCCCCACATCCAAACCGAATTACTATTAACTATTATACTATGGTATAACTCTAAGGACCCAATCATGATTGGGACTCCATTGAGGTCTTCACTGTACATAAAAGAGAGACAATTCCCATCCAAAGGGCTCACAATCTAAAGATAGAGTAGGGCATCTGAACTGGAGTGGACCTGAAGGTGGGGGTCAAGGCCCAAATGGAGATCGGAAAGAGGGACTCTAAGGCCCAGACAATTGGCATTGATGTCCTAATACCATGCACTATGTCTGAAGCAATGGATGGCAGGACCATTAGCTTATCACACAATACTGCCACCCCTGTCCTTTGCAAATGGATGAATCCAAATGAGTTTTTTAATGGCTGGGCAGTGTATAGATTTACTGTCTATTATGTAAGATGACAAACATCAGCTAGTTGATGTTTATCGGAATAGTTGACCAGGAAATGAAGTGTGTTTGTTTTGGAAGAATTGATCTTTAAACACATGCCAACCAACCGTAACAATGTTAGGACTGGTTCTTGCTGGCTTTTGCCAGATCTAAGGAGGCACAGCCATTGAGATCCTAATGAATCCAAGTATATTTAATAATGTCAGGGCAATGGGATTCCATTAGATCCAAGAATGTTTAGGTAAAACATATATGGGTCCATTGACATAAAAACTCACTGCTAGTAGTTTGTGGTTAGGACACATTCTTTCATTTTACAAATTTTTATCTATGGGCAGGTCTACACTACAGGGCTCAGTCAACCTAAGTTATGCAATTCCAGCTACGTGAATAACATAGCTAGCGTTGACGTAGCTTAGGTCGACCTTTTGCAGTGTCTACACCACGCTGGGTCGACGGGACAAACTCTCCTGTCAACTTACCTTACGCTTCTCGTTCTGGTGGAGTACCGGAGTTAACGGGAGAATGATCGGCAGTCAATTTAGCAGGTCTTACCCCCGGTGGATCAATCACCATCCGTCGATCCCCCGGTAAGTGGAGTCAAGCCCTATGATATATAGAGACAGATTTTTTTCTAACTATATTACAAAGTGTATAGAAATTATATTAAAATTATGTAAAAGAATGTTAAGGCTGCAAGTGAAGCACTCAGAAGTTAGGGAATGCTAGAATTAAAGTTGCCCAGGCATGTTTCTGTGATGTTCCCCAGGCTACAATCTGGACTGTTGGACAGCTGCATCCGCTCAGTTCTCCAACCTCAGGTACTTTTTACACTGCTTTGCTGTGAGAGCAACCACTCCAGGTCTGCTCACACCCAGCCTCCAGTGTGTAAATTACCTCTTTAGTCAGCCAGCCAGCCACCCTTGAATGGTACTCCAGGGCGACACCAGCAAATTCCCAGTCCCAGATTTTCCCCCAGTAATGTGCGTCTTGTATTACCCAGTACTCTCCTGAACAATACAAGCTCATATAAAGTCAGTCATTTCATTAATAGAGCTTGATATGCACAAACATTGTTCTCTCAAATGGAGTTCCCCAGACACTTCAATCCAAACACACACTGACCTCAATAAAACAAGTTTATTAACTGCAGAGAGAAAGATTTTAAATGATTACAAGTAAAGAAGCATAAAAGTCAGAATTGGTTATAAAGAAATAAATGGTAAAACACAATACCTAATTTTACAAGCTAAGTGAATTTAAGCAAAAAGGTTTCTCTCACCACATGCTTACAGCAGTCTGGGTGGATTTCTTTCAGCCACGACGCCTCTCCCAGTTCAATGATGCTGCTTTTGTCTTTCAAATGTTATTGAGGCCATGGGTAGAGATGAGGGGAGAGAGGTGATTTGGAGCCTCTGTTCCTCATTTTTAATCTCTCTCTCCTCTTTGAAAATCATTTCCAGCTGGGGTTCAGGTGGCAGCCAGTCTGTTTGCTCAGGAACCTTGAGCTGTTCCATTGCCAAGATGTAAATTTCTCGCTCACACCCTTCTTCCTGCCAAAGAATGGCCACTTAACCAGGTGATAATCCATTTGATTTTGTGGACACCTGGCTGAGGCATCAGTTTGCCTTTTGTCTCTGAGGAACTGGTTTGTGCCTGCTTTTCTAAACTTGGCGTATGTCTCAGCAATGTCATACAGTAGAGTCTTATAACTTTACATACAATGTGGTCACACACATTTTACAAGGACAATAATGTTCAGCAAATTCTGTGTTTTCAAATGATACCTCACAAGGCATACTTTGTACAAAATTGATCATAGTCTTGTAAAAAGGATGAACATAAGGATACAAACTTTCACAGTTTCCCCCTCACCCAGTGTATTTCTGTCCCTGTCATTGCCTACTCCTCTTCCCTTTGCATATGAGTCAGGCTGCTTCCCTGCTTTCAGTTCTGGTGCCCAGCACCACAGTGACCCTCTCATCTAGAAGGAGCAATCTCAGGGAAAGTCTTGCTCCGTTCTGACAGAATCTTCAGAGAATTTAGCTACCAAACTCCAACAAACCTCATGTACAAATGGTGATTTGCGGAGGCTTGTTATTTGGCTAATTTGAGTGAATTTTTATGGGGCTAGAAAAAAAAGCACTTCCATGACCCCAGAGCAACCTCTTCCCCACTTGCCAAATTTCAAGTCCTTGCTTCAAAGTTTTGAGGTGCTGGAGCTTCTCAACCAAAAGGATTAGGAATTTTTTTAACATTTGCATTGGGATTCCCTCCGAGACCTTTTGTACTCGGCTTATCCAGAACACCTTGTCCATTTCTGGGAGAACACTTCATCCAGGTCTCTGGGATCCCAAACATTCAGTTTGACTCTGGATTTCATCACTCAGTTCCTATAGCAAAGCTACATTGAGTTGATCAGACTCACGCGTACAGGTTGGATATAGGGCAAACCACACATCCAAAGTTACACAGACAACCTCTTCCTTTCTACACGTTTATAAAGTACATTGCATTGGCTACATATTAAATCAGACATTTTTGGATTGGGTTGGTTACTTTGCAGGAACCAATCCCTATACAGAATGCTCTGTCTGTGTGCTCTTCACGTGGAACCTAATCTTTACGTTCCAGGTTTATCTTGTCTATAGTCCCTATCATCAAGGTGTTTCTGCTTACCTTAGCTAGCACAGACATCCTGACTCCAGCATCCTGTTTGTCAAGCTCCTTTTTTACAACTTAACCTTCCCAATTATGCCCACTAAGAAATGAGGTAAGTTACTTATGTCACGCCAGGACTACAATTAGCAAAACAGCATATTTCCCCCCCAAACTCATTCTCTGAAGCAGCTGAACTTTAAAAATAAATTAGTCTGAGTCTGACACCCAGCATGGAAAATTTCAGCCCTAACTTTTAAAGTTTGGCAAAGTTAAAAGCAACTGAAAACAGCATCCTATAAAGGAAAGTGTTAGGCCATCTTAACCATTTGCATCCTTGTCAGCTCTGTCTACAATAGATAAAAATGGCTGAAAGCCATTTCTAGCTGAATGAGGTGATATCTTTTATTGGACCAACTTCTGATGGTGAGAGAGACAAGCTTTCAAGCTTACACAGAGCTCTTCTTCAGGTCTGGAAAACGTACTTAAAGTGTCACAGCTAAATACAAGATGGAATAGATTGTCTAGTATAAGTAGCTAAAACATATTTCAAGGGACGATTCGAGGTGAACTGGCTTGTTTTGTAGGTAGCTGTGAAACTCTGAGTAGGGCCATGTCTACACTTACAAGCTTACAGCAGCACAGCTGTACCAATACAGCTGTGCCTCTGTAAGAGCGCTCATGTAGCTGTGATATGCTGATGGGAGAGAGCTCTCCCATCTACATAATAAAACCAGCTCAATGAGCGGCGGTAGCTATGTTGGCAAGAAAGTGTCTCCCGCTGACATAGTGCTGTGTACATGAGTGGGTGACGGGTTGGACCCTTTGAGAAGCCATCTGATGTGCTGAGATACCACTGATTCTACCTGTTCTGCCAGCATGGTCCCCCTTTAACCTGACTTGCTGAGCCAGGCTCTTAAAACATCCTCTAATACAGACACAGGCAGAGCCATACCCAGCTGCAGGTCAGCTCTGGGAAGACTCAGCTTAAGGGACTTGCTCCAGCACTCAGATGTCCACCTCCCTTGGAGTGCAGACCCAAAGATATATTAGGAGATTTGCCCCCTTCCTCAATGTGGAGAGAGGTGTGCACACTTCTTACCCCCACAGTTAGAAATACAGAAACTGGGTTTAATAATAAACAAAACAAATTGTATTAATTATAAAAGGCAGATTTTAAGTGGTAAAAGGGGTAACAAACAGAAAAAAGCAGATTACTAAGGAAATGAAATCAAACACACAAACTAAGCTAATTTCACTAAAGAAATTGGTTACAAATAGTATTTCTAACCCTAGATATTGTTGTAGGCAGTTTGCAAATCTTCTGTGGTTCAGAGTTCCAGTTATATTCCTTTTCAGACTAGACCGCGTCTCAATCTGGATTCCTCCCTTGCCTTCAGTTTTCCTTCTTGGGCAGACAGGCCATGGCGAGGAGGAGTCCTAATTGCCTTCCTCCCCACCCTTAAATAGGATTTACATAAGGCAGGAATCCTTTGTTTCCCAAACTTGACCCCCCCCCCCCCCTCCTTACAGTGGAAAGTTAGAAGTCGTCCCAGGTAATGTTTTAGTATCAGGTGACAAGACCACCTGACCCTCTAGTATCACAGCGTCCATGAGTCAGTGGCAGTATGGAGAGTCCACAGGAAGGCCAAATTTTTCACAGTCTATAGTCCTCGCTGATGGGCCATCTCCCCTGTCTGGTTTTTCCATTGTTGTACCTGAAGTGTTAGTGGGCGTCACCCAAAACAGCATAGTTGAATGCAGATATAGTCAATATTCCTAACTTCAGATACAGAAATGATACAGGCATACAAATTGGATAATCGCATTCAGTAAATCATAACCTTTCCAATGATATCTCACATGAGCGATCTTGCATAAAGTGTATCGCAGCTATGTCATATTCATATCATAAGCATATTTTCATAAAGAATATGGAATGACACGTCACAGAGTGCTTATGCTGGCAAAACTTATGTTGCTTGGGGAAAGGTGATTTTTTCATACCCCTGAGTGACAAAAGTTTTGCCAGACATGGCCTAAGTTTCCCAGACATAAAAAAGAACTCTGTGTAATTCAAAAGCTACTCTCTCTCTCTCTCTCTCACCAACAGAATTTGGTAAGGTAAAAGATATTACCTCACCCACCTTTTCTCTCTAATATCTTGGGACTAACATGGCAACAACAACTCTGCATATTACTAGCTGAAGGCTTTTCAGTGGCCTGTAGCAAATGAGTTGACAGCTCATTGTGTTCCTTAACAGAGTTGCTATTTTGGGTCTTAAACCATGATGGCGATGCTATGAATAAGGTGAATTAGTTACTGTGAAGATTTTTTTCACCTCTGTGAAGTGTTAATTTCAGAGCCTAGGGGTATGTCTACACTTAAACTGCTACAGCATCACAGCTACAGCAACGCAGCTGCATCACTGTAGTGCTTCAGCATAGACCCTATCTACACTGCCAGGAGGGTTTCTCCCATCGGCGCTGGTAATCCTCCTCCCCAGGACACGATTCTTCCATCGACCTAGTGCTGTCATATCAGGCGTTTGGTCAGCTTAGTTATGTCTCTTAAGGTTGTGGATTTTCATATCCCTAAGAGACGCAGCTATGCCAATGTAAGTTTGCAGTGTAGACCAGCCCAAAGACTGTTTCAGTGTTTTGCCTCCTGTGTAGATGGGGCTTGATCTTTCTGGAAACCAGGAAGCTTGTTTAGTGAAGATGGCATCTTAAGTGCTGTTGTGACTAAGGTCTAATCTACATTTAATACTGAGGCCTAGTCTACACTAGCATTTTACATCGGTATAGCCATGTCTCCCAGGGGTGTGAAAAATTCACAACGACGTAGCTATACCAACATAACCCCTGGTGTAGGCTGTCCTAGGTCAGTGGAAGAATTCTTCCATCAAACTAGTTATCATCTCCAGGGGAGATGGATTACCTATGCCAATGTGAGAATCCCTCATCAGCGTAAGTCAGTGGTGGGCAACCTGCAACCCACAGGGCACATGCGGCCTGTCAGTAATCCACTGGCAGGCCACGAGACAGTTTGTTTACATAGACCATCCGCAGGCACGGCCACCCACAGCTCCCAGGGGCTGTGGTTTGCCGTTCCCAGCCAATAGGAGCTGCAGAAAGCAGGAGCCCACACCTCCCTGTGGTCCCGCAGGTTGCCCACCACTGGTGTAGGTAGTGTCCACACTGAAGCATGACAGCACTGCAGCTGTTCTGCTGTAACAATTTAAAGGTAGACAAGCCCCAGATTGACATAGCTACAGCCCTCAAGGGTGTAAAAAATCCACATCCCTGAATGCTGTAGTTATGCTGAACTAACTCCTGGTGTAGACACAACTAGGTCAATGGAAGAATGCTTCTGTTGACGTAGCTACCATCACTCGGGGAGGTGGTGTTCATACAGCAATAGAAAAAGCCCTTTCGTTGCTGTAAACTCTGTCGCTACTACAGGTTATGCCAGCATAGCTATAGCACCATAGTTATGCTGCTATAGTCCCCCTCCCCATAATATAGACCTAGCATAGGCATGGATGTCTAAGGGCTGGTCTACATTAGGAACTTACATCGGTATAGCTACATCTCTCAGGAGTGTGAAAAATCCACACCTCTGAGAGACATAGCTGTACCGACCTAACTCCTGGTGTAGACTGCACTAGGGTGATGGAAGAATTCTTCTGTCATCCTAGCGACAGCTTCTTTGGGAGGTGGATTACTTATTAATCGTGTGATTAATCACACTGTTAAACAATAATAGAATACCATTTATTTAAATATTTAAATAACTGTGATTAATCAACAGCCCTAATTCTTATGTAAAAATTAATTATAATAAAAATGTTTAGTACAGAAACTCCCCAAGATAATGATCCCTCGAGATAGCAGGAATATGAGATGATGACCTTGGCAAACAATGAAGAGTCCTGTGGTACCTTATAGACTAACAGACGTATTCACCCACGAAAGCTCATGCTCCAATACATCTTTTAGTCTATAAGGTGCCACAGGACTTTTTGCAGCTTTTACAGATCCAGACTAACACGGCTACCCCTCTGATACTTGGCAAACAATGCATTTTAAAAATCTTGGCCTACTGGGAAATGTATATTCATATAAATTTCTCAGTCACAAATCTAGCATTTTGGAGCAAAGTCACTAAAACGTAGTCCAACAAACAAATGTTCCTTTAACGTGTCCATCCCTTCTCTTTCTACCGCACCCCGCTCCTAGTTGTTGTCTTTGGCCAGTGAAGACCAAGAGTTCAGAGGTGCTTTTGCATGAGTTCACCTCCCACCCCGGGGGGGGGAAGGAGGTTCAGGGGAGAAGGCACCTTGTCCTCCAGCTTCTTGTCACTCACTCTGGCCGCTCTTGTTTGTTGTGCCACCATTCACTCCACCACTCCATCACCGATGGCCCTGTGACATCACCTTCTGCTGCCACCTGCCACTGTGACCTCTGCGAGTTGGTCTCTTGAGGTTCCACCCAGCACTCAGTGATTTCACCTCTCAGTGGGAGAACCTCACAACGAGTGCAGGCTGGGCTGTCTTTTCCACAGAAATGCAGTCCTGCAGCAGGTCTAAGCACTTAGACCTGATTATTAGTGATTTCAGCTCTAGTGGTCACTTAACAAAACAAAAGACTCTCTATGGAGCCTAATAAGCTCTATCTTTAAATAGGGGAGCGGGATAGGTCAAATAGTGCCTGCAAGTTTTAGGCACAGCCCACACCACCAAGCAAAACCCCTGTCTCTTCCTCCCCTTCACTCTACTGGGATCTGTAATGAAAGAGGTCTTTTTGACTTTCATAACCAATGTGGCAAGCCTAGAAGTACCGGGGCCCTGAACTGCCAAGCCTAGAGGTGCCGGGGCTCAGCCCTGGCAAAAATTAAGTACTGAGGGTGACCCCCTCAATCAGGGCAAGTTAAGTACTGTTCTGCTGCCCTTTATTCATACAATAAGGATAACAACATTTCATGACCCCCACATTCAATACTAAAGTGATTTGTAACTCAACACCAGCCAAAATTGATCACTTGGGCAACGCAGCTCTGTGGGCTGGATACCTAGGTAGAGTAGTTGAGTTCATGTAAATACAGCCTGGTCCTGAAGCCTTCCCCCTGCCCTGGCTGTCAGGGGAGAGCTCATTCAGACCTTGCTTACAAATCATAATTTAAAATTATAAGGTTGGCCAATATTGCCGAAACGAATGTGCCAACATTGTCAAGAAAACAACAGCTGTGTGAAGAAGCTATTCTTCGTTCTTTTCAAACCTATTATACTTTTTTCAGGTACAAGTATTTTATCATATATTGTATATGCTTTTAAAGTGTGTATTAATGTTTCAATTCAAATTTCCAACCAATGACTAAATTGGCAACACTGTGTAACTAGCTGACCACTGTCAGGGTGTTGGGGAAATTCAAGGGGTGGGGGTAGGGAAATCCCTGGTAGTCAATCTAGTCAAAAGTCCTAAGGACTACCATATGGGCAGCATTAGAGCCTTAATTGTGTCTTGTTTAATTTGTTCTTTTTTTTCCTTTCTTTTTAGTACTAAGCATCTATAATTTGGCTCTTTCACATATAGTTCATCTGTATACAGAGCATTTCTTCTAGTCAGCTAGTTTTATGCATATGTCATTGTTTTAATTTTTATTAATGTTTTTATCTAAGTAGGTAATTTTTAGCACATCCCTCCCACCCATGAGTTTTAAAATTAAGTTCTGGTTTTTGTGGTTGCCAGTACTGTAAATATATTTGTTCTGTTCTAACAGGAAAAGCATTCTGACTTTTTTAAAATGAGCAATCATATGTATAATCAACTTGGTTAAAACTTCCTTCCTGGTAAGTGCAGCACTTCCTTTGCATCTGGATATGAAGGCAAGCAAGAAAAGCAGAACAACTTAAACAAACAACTTTCTTGTGAATGATCATTTAAAAAAATACTTTAAAATTAAACAAATGAGTCTTATTCAGCGACTCATCCTGTGCTTTGTTATCAGGTAATGTTTCAATTTGATTTGGTAATTATAAATATGGTGCCCACAGTTATTTGCTTTCCGAAACATTAAGAACGAAGTGTGGTCACCGTGTGTTCTGTTGTTTCAAGTTAGTTTTGTTGTATGTTCTTACCTTTTGTTCTAATATTTACAAGGGCACGATGAGATTGCTGGGGCTTTTTGTAAGCAAATAGAGGGAGGCTTTATGTATAAAAGTTTTTTTTTCTAAAAAAAATGTTGAAATAATTAAGCAATCTAACATAATTTGTGAAGGAGAGATTGAAGGGGAACAAATGTAAGTACATCCAGTCAACTTTGCTTTCCTCAGCTGAATACTCTGTAAATAACTTCCACTTTGATAGTGTAGAGCAGAGACTAATTGTGAGCGATAACATTTTTGCTTTCTTAAAATCAGCAAGATTGTCTTAAAATTTCTTTCTAATTTTGTCTGTTTTAGATATTTTCACTTGCTATAAAATGTACTATATTGTCATTGGCTTGCAAACATTTTCATCATATTAGGCTAAAATTTAGATGTACATTATATAAGGGATTTTAAAAATAAAAATATCCTAACGCTTCATCATGGAGGGGGGAAATAATCAACAGTTTCGCTTTCTGTGGGGTCCACATAGAAACAATATTTGTCTCTTCTGCTACTAACAACATATTTTTCTCCGGAGCTTATTTTGACATCATTCTGTGATACTGGCTCACTAACAGCAAAATGTCTTTTAATTGTTAAAATCCATTTGTGTTAATTTCAGCATCCTCCAAAATACAGGAGGGGAAAAAAAATCAATGTTTGCCAAATTCAAAAGAGAAAATCAGTCGGAGCAAAAAACCATTGTCAAGCTTCTAGAGATCACAGTTTCTACTGAAGTCTGGGAGTTTAGGCCCCTGATGCCCTCACAGGATCAGGTTCACAATTCATAAAATGTATTTGAGTGGATAGTGTTCTATAAATGCACAATTTTAATTAATTATTGCTGTACCTAATGTTTGGTTTTAAAATTAATAGATTGATTCAAATAAGCCATCCTGAACAAAAATAGTTTTATATTCAGAAACTTTTGGAATATATATTGTATATGTAAAGGTTATGCTTAAAGCTTGTAGTTAAACTTAACAAAAAGAGCTAATGTGTCTATAGAAGTACACACACAGAAATTAAATGAGAAAGTGATCAAACATTTGTATGTTTTGCTAGATTTCTTCTGGCATGGAGTTGGGGAATTATGAACAGCCTGTTGTAATGAGAGAGGAAACCAAACGAAGGAGAAGAAGAATGAAGCCATATAGTGCAGCAAGTAATTTGTCTTCAATGGAACTGATATCCATTGAGTTCATTCTGCCTACAAGCAATAAACATACTAAAGTGCAGGAAACAATGTTACTTGAAATAGCTGGCAACTGTACTGTTGAGCAAATGAAAGCACAGATTTGGATGCGTGCAATAGAGATGAGCCAAACCACAGACTTTTACCATAAATTCACCCCAGATCAATTTATTCTTCAATATCAAAAGAAAGGGCAGTGGTATGAAATTTATGACAAACATCAAGTAATACAGACGTTGGACTGCATACTGTATTGGAAAGTGTTACAGAAAAAGGTAGGCAAAATCTATGTGGTCCAGAAGCAAAATCCAGCAGAGGCGGTTCAGGAATTTCAGACGCAGCTTAATGATTTAATTGGCTATGATGTCACTGATGTTAGTAATGTGCATGATGATGAGCTAGAATTTACTCGTCGCAGGTTAGTCACACCACGAATGATTGAAGTAGCCTGCAGAGATCCAAAATTGTATTCAATGCATCCATGGATTACATCCAAGCCACTCCCAGAATATGTGTTTAAAAAGATTAGTAATAACAATATTTTTATAATCATACATAGAGGAACAACTAGCCAGAAAATTAAAGTATCAATTGATGACACGCCAGATATGATCCTTCAGAGCTTTTTCACAAAAATGGCAAAGAAGAAATCTTTGATGGATATTCCTGAGGATCACAGTGAACTGGATTTTGTTCTCAGGGTTTGTGGCAGAGATGAGTATATCACAGGAGAGACGCCAATCAAAGATTTTCACTGGATAAGACAGTGCCTGAAGAATGGGGAAGAGATCCACCTAGTACTAGATGACCCTCCTGACCCCAAGGAGGATGAGGTTCAGAAAGAAGAATGGCCCTTGGTGGATGACTGCACAGGTGTTACAGGATATCATGAACAGCTGACAATAGATGGAAAAGATCATGAGAGGGTGTTCACTATCTCTTTGTGGGACTGTAATAGAAAATTCAGGGTCAAGATAGTTGGCATTGATATCCCAGTGCTACCAAGAAATACTGAACTTACTGTGTTTGTTGAGGCTAATATTCAACATGGGCAACAACTTCTTTCACAGAGAAGGACCATATCTAAGCCTTTTACTGAGGAGGTTCTGTGGAATACTTGGGTTGAATTTGATATTAAAATTAAAGATTTGCCTAAAGGAGCACTACTGAATCTACAGATATATTGTGGCAAAGCACAGGCATTATCCACAAAGGTTAGCCTTCAGTCACATGATTCCCCCAACTCCGATTCTAAATGCAAAACTCAGCTACTCTATTATGTAAATATTTTGTTGATTGATCACCGTTCCCTGCTACGTAGTGGGGAGTACGTGCTTCATATGTGGAAGATTTCAGGTAAGGGGGAAGAGCAGGGAAGCATCAATGCTGACAAACTTACATCAGCAACCAATCCTGATAAAGAAAACTCAATGGCTATCTCTATTGTTTTGGATAAATATTGCCACCCAATAGCTTTGCCCAAACATAGGATAACATCTGACCCCCAAGGGGATAGGACAAGAGCTGAAATGCCCAACCAGCTTCGAAAACAACTTGAAGCGATCGTAGACACTGACCCACTTAATCCACTTACTCCTGAGGACAAAGAATTATTGTGGCATTTTAGATATGAAAGCATAAAGCACCCCAAGGCATATCCTAAGCTGCTTAGCTCAGTGAAGTGGGGACAGCAAGAAATAGTGGCTAAAACATACCAGTTGTTAGCTAAAAGAGAAGCTTGGGATCATAGCACTTTGGATGTTGGATTAACAATGCAACTTTTGGACTGTAACTTTTCGGATGAAAATGTAAGAGCAATGGCAGTTCAAAAGCTGGAGAGCTTAGAAGACGACGATGTTCTGCATTACCTTTTGCAACTAGTGCAGGTAAGGTATATTTGCATTCCTGACATTAGTTTCCTTGAATATTTGCATGATCATTAAAATGTTCCAGTGTTATGAATGACCTACTGTTTGAAGTCTCCAATGTTAATCAAAACACTGCTCATAAAAGGAATTAATAATATCCTTAATTCATTTACCTTTGTTATCATTCACATGTCTACATTAACAGTCTTCTTCAAATTTCCCTTACTACCAGTGTAGCTCTAATGATGGAAGCACATCCTAACCACTGGGTTTTCTAATCCTGCTCAGAGCAGGTCTAGGTCACATGATAGTTAAAGCACCAGTTGTATAATGATCAGCGGAACTGCAGTCAGAGAGCCCATGTTTCCCTGAGGTAGGGTGATCAGATGTCCTGATTTTATAGGGACAGTCCAGATATTTGGGGCTTTTTCTTACATAGGTGCCTATTACCCCCCACCCCCTGTCCTGATTTTTCACACTTGCTATCTGGTCACCCTACCCTGAGGGACTTTTATTGACAGGACACCAGGAAATGTGGGGAGTTTGGTTGGAAGCAACACAGCCACGTGGTCAGAGCAATGCACAGGATTTAATAAAGTTACGTCTTCAATGTAACCTGTATTCAGCTTTACACTAAGTGATTGAAACATCAGTGACCAGTCTGTACCAGTGCTCCTGCTATTGTTGCCACTGTTGGTAATGAAACAATGACAAATTTAAAGAAATTGCTAGTTTAGACAAGGCCTGACACAAAAGTTTTGGGTTGTGCTTAGGTTCTGCTTGCAAAGTTGTATGAAGAATCTTTCATGCTACTGTGCATGCATCTTATCTGGCAATACTATCAATCTTGTACTTTCATGTACTTGTACTTCTCCTTAAAATTTAAAAAGTATAAAACAGTAAACTAAAAGGCATGGCAAGGAACCATGGTTCTAATTCCATACATAGGATTTATTCATTCATAGAAAGTTAGAAAGATCAAAATCAGGGTTTTTTTGGAAAGTGAGTTACAATCCTGTTTGCTTGAAATATCTCATATATGGTCTCTTGCTAGCTGTTGTTGCTGAAAGCTTGAGATCAGTTATACGACAAAGCATTTCAGAGATCTGAGTTTGAAAAGAGAAGTTTCTTTCACTTTCACTATAGTTTGCTTTGGGGTGGGAACACTGCGCCATTGCAACTTGCAGAACTGAGGGCATTATTGATTGCAGATGAAATTTGTAATAGTACAATTCTGTAGAGTAAATGCATATCCAGCTACTCTGGTCCTATTCTGCATCTTTCCATACCTGGCAGCTCTTTCTTTATAAAGGTTATAAACTCCACAGCAGCAGACACAACTAAATATCAAGGAACCTGTGAGCAAATTCTGCAGTAACATTGGGCATCTCCGTGGCAAGGGAGCCTGTGGACCTTGTAAGCCGCACAGGTTCAGAGGTAGTTGCTGACTCCTAAGAAAGTGAAGTTGGCGCTTCCAAATTTGCAGGAGCAGTGCTTCTGACAAAGCCTCTATATACTCTCCAGCCTCATCTTCACCCGTCTGGAGGTTGGGCTTCCCAGACAGGACGTATGCAATTCAAGGTTTGTAAATTTTAAGGCCAAAAATTACCACTAAGATTATCTAGTCTGACCTCCCACTTAACTGCTACTCTGTACGCTCTCCTTTAAGACAGCAGAGCTTACGGACAAGTAGTTGTTTATTTTTAACACATTTTTGCACCCAAATTGGGCTCAATTAATATGCAGGCTGGCGGATACACGAGTGCACACAATGCAGGATGCTAAAATTATTCTTTGTGCATTTTCTAAAATAATTTGTTTCAAGACAATAAACATTAAAATGATTTTAAGAAGGAATAAACTACTGAGGTATTTTTAGTTTCTTTCAAAACAAAGGGAAAAATTCTGGGTTAAAACTTTTATTAAATTACAATAAACACAATAGTTTAATGTAAAACAATATTAGAATGTTTTGTTTTATTGCCACCCCCTCATCTGAAGCTCTGAGTACTGTCACTACAGTGCACCAACATTCATGAGTGTGAAGTTAGACTGGATGGCTTTTGTTTGTTAATCTTCTGTCACAATAATAATGTCTCAAAAAAAAAAACCAAAAACCTAGCATAGAATCATAGAATGCAGTGATCAAATCACATGCAAAGAAACATCAGTGCTTTTTCCAACTTTTTTTCTCTCTAAAGACCTATGCTTTTCCATAACATTTTTACTTTGACAGAGCTCTATTCTGTTGATGTCATCTGTAAATTACACATATAAGAAAATGCAACAAGGTATTATAAATATTTTAAATAAAATATGTATTTCTTTGATTTTTATATGCATTTTTTAGGCTGTGAAATTTGAACCCTATCATGACAGCGCACTAGCCAGATTTCTACTAAAACGAGGTTTGAGAGTAAGTACTTCAAATTTAAACAACATTAAAGTTACAGGCATTGTTAAAATTGACTGTTTCTCAGGAGAATGTTATGTATATTAATTTTAGCCTTTTCTCTGCCTTTAGAACAAAAGAATTGGTCACTTTTTGTTTTGGTTTTTAAGAAGTGAGATTGCTCAGTCCATGCACTACCAGCAGAGGTTTGCTGTGATCCTAGAAGCCTATCTTAGGGGCTGTGGAAAAGCCATGCTACATGATTTCATGAAACAGGTTCAGATAATTAAGTTGCTGCATAAAGTCACAATGGATATAAAATCAGTTTCTGCTGAAAAGTACGATGTCACCTCTCAAGGTATTTATTCATAGGTATTGCTTCATTTGTTATGTAATGTGTGTCTTTTCGCTCCATGTGTATTAAAACCAAGGCAGCAAACAGTACTGTTTCTCTGAAATGTCCATAAGAGTAAATTACTACTTCTGCCTCTGAGCATTACAATATCATTCTTCTAAATAGCCACATAAGTTGTGGGTGTCAAAGAAGCCAATAATATATTCACTTGTGGAAAACTGCATTAATGCGGAGTTAAGGTTGGAGGCACTCAATGGTGCGCTGTGTTCCTGGGTGCTTTCCAGAACTCAAACGTTGTAAAACCAGGAAATGCAGAATTCAAGTACTCTAACATTCTTCTAATCTAAGGCATATGTAATGTGACAAGAAAAAACAAAAGACACATGCTACCATGAAATGAAGAGGTAGGATGACACCACACTATACAATCTTAACTCCTCTCTCCTTTGTGTATGACTGCAACACAGATGCAAGTGCAAGTTAATGCACCTCTCCTGGTATAAACGAGAAGCAGTGTGTTCTCAGTGAGGGGTCCTGGGCTCTGAAATTAATTTTCCTTCTTGATTCATCAGAGCCATGGATGTGGTGTGACCTGCAGGTGATGCTGCAGATGTTTATGCAGACTTTTCCTAGAGAAGTGGAAGGTTAATTGTAGGGATTAATTAAGGAGCTGACTGGTAGGCTCTTGGAAAATGTTGCTTTGAGTTGGGAAAATTATTGGAGATCTCGCTTTCTCTTTTCACGTATTTATTTATTTTTGAGAGAGAGAGAAATGATCAATTGGTATGAGCCTGGTTAGGTGCCCTGTTTTAATTACAATTTGTATTAAAGTTGTGTATGTGTTTTATTACGTGCCTAGCACCTGAGATAAATTTGAGTGAAACCATACTTTTTTATCTCAATTAAAAGTGAATGGATTTTTAATTCAGTTCATTGATTTTATAAAGGATGATACCTTTTTTCAGATTTTATGGTATATTTTACATTTGCTGAAGAAGCACCCATAATAAAACATAATGTGAAGTCATATTTTTCATTAAGCCACTTTCTCAATATATCTCATAAACCAGTTTATGCTCCAAGCTAAAAGTCCTTAAACAGTGTTTTTGATTGTAGTAAGTGCGAGGCTTCATTTCAAGTGTCTTGGAGCATTCTTACCCAGAACGAAAGAAATGTTTACTTCATTTTTGAATATGCCTCCTGCTTTTTGAACAACTTTCCAGATACTTCATTCCTAGAGGAGAGAATTCCTTTCACTACTATACCTGCACCGTGACATCTTACCAGTTCTTTTTCAGCATTTACCATGCTGAATCAACCACCAATAGGAGCTTGTAACATGACTGGTTCCAACAGTTGGAAAACCCAATTGCGAATAGTGCAACTTCATATCAATCCCAGAAAGTGTTCCTTCAGTCCAGAGATCCTGATGTTGTTAATTAAAAAGTAAATTCCAAGTTCATTCCATTGTGAATATCAGCTTTGAAATCCCAGTCCAACTCACCATCCTGTAAATTGATGTTTCCAAGATAAGCCATTACCGGGGCAATCAGTTGTGTGAGTAGACCTGAAACAATGCAGTGTTCACCCTGGATGACCCACGTATTTTTTCAGTCTTGCTATGTTTTCACTTTTATCCTGCATTCCTAAATTCAGGAGGAGTTTTGTCATTTTAAAGACTGTAAAATTGCAGCCATAGTATTTAATAACCTAGACAAACCCTCCTGTGTCATGCCCAGTGTTCAACATGGTGTTTGTTTGGTTGTGATCCTGACAAACCCCGTTAAAAACTTCTACATTTTAGAAGAAATTTAATTTTAATTATTTTACAAAACACAGAGAGAGGCTTCCCCAAACTTCTTTGATCAGAATATCTACTTTTTAGGAGGAAACTTGAAGCTTCTGCAGCTATATATATACAGAGAGAGAGCTTCTGAAATTTCAATCACAGCAATTAGCTTTATGTCCAGCAAGTTGTCTGTCTTATGTGATTTTTTTCTTTCTTTCTTTCTTCTCTTTCACTCTCTCCAAAAATAGTGTAATATATAACAGGACCTGAAAAGAGTACTTGGGTGACCAAGTGTGACTGCTCTGCATTTTTCAGGCTACTCACATGACTGTTCCACTAATGAGTTATCTAACTTGTTTTTGAAAATATGGGATATGTTGCCTTAACTACTGCCTTTGGAAATGTCACTGCCTAGCTACACTTACTTGTTAAGAAATGTTTCCTAACGTTGCTCCCAAACTTTTTCTTCCTTTAACTTCAGCCTGTTGCGCCTTTTGCCCACCATCTCCATTGACTTCCTTTATTTATATTGTCAGTCTGAATGTGTTGGATCACGTCTTCTCCCTTTGGTCTTCTCTTTTCTAGTCTTATCAGTCTTTCAATCTTATCCCCTAATTCTTGTATCTCTGTTTTTACCCTTCTCAGTACTTTTGTTTAGTCCTTTTTTATCTTCCCTCGGTTTAGGTACACAGTATTCCAGGTGCAATATCACCATGGCTATATCGGGTAATATTTCCCTCATTTTTCATGTCAGAATCCCTATGTATATATCGGAAAAAAAAATTCTACACGGGCAACACACTTTAATCTTATACTTGTTTTACTATCTGCTTTCATCCCTGGATCTGCATAATTGCTTCCTAAATATCTTCAAAATAGATATCTGTGCAATTGTTTCCTCTCTCTAGGTTCTAGTTTTGAGTTCTTAAACTAGATCAGCTGGAAAATCTTATTACTTATAGATACCTATGTTCTTTTTTTTTTTTTTAATTAACTAGTTCCAAACCTTTACTGTGATCGCTTTAAGTAATTGGTATTCAATTTCTTAATTATGTGGTTTTATATCAGATAGCTTATTGAAATTAACATGCTATATCCTGAGCACCTTTGTGTAGTAAATCAATAATTACATTGTAGAAAGCTATTAGATTTGAGAAGGCCTATTTTAATAAACCCTAGTTTGTCTTTAAAGAAAGGTGTCTAATTATAATGTTCACATATTGACTCCTTTATCTTGCACTCAGATATCACACTAGTCATCTGGTATTTTCTAGGCCTTTCTTTCCTAAAAGCCTCAAAGATAGGTGTCATTTGTTTTTGTTTTTCAATTCCTGGGTGACTCTTAATTCACTGAACTTTATAGCAAAGATTTTGAGATTTTTCTCTGTTAGTATTTTAAAAATTCTAGGTGCATAAATGCTTTGTCTAGCTTCTTCATTTTCCAGTGGTCCTTTGTTTCCCTTCTAATTTTCCTCTTTTTTTGAGGGTATAATTATTTATATAGTGCCATCAAGATGGTGGGGCGCTTGAATAGCTAGAACTTGTGCATATAGAAATCCCTGTCTTAATTTCTTTTTATTTTAAATTGGTGTCTTGTTTGTTTAATATACAAGAAGAGTACTTCCCAGCATATTGCAGAGAGGGATTGTGACTGGCTAGCTAAGATGGAACAATGTGTATTTATTAACCATTCCAGTTTAAACTGAAGGATCAGAAATCTGGAGGGGCTATGAATGGATCTCCTAATTTACATATATGACTATTCAATGCCTTGTTTACATGATCAGCAGATGTTCTGTTTGCTAGAATTTAAAACTGATAGAGCTGCAGTATGGAACATTCTTTAAGAATATAGTAATTGCTTTGCCCTTGGCTGGCTCCAGGTAACTGGTGGCTCCTTGAGGCTCTGCCTCTGGTTGCTTCTTGCCCTGGACTGGATGGAGGGCTGTGGTCGGTTGCTCACTCCTGGTGCTGGCCGTTGTCCTGGACTGGATGAGGGATCTGCTGCTGCCTGCCATCAGTTTGGGGGATACTCTGACTGAGCCGCTAGCCCTTAGTTGTAACTATTCCTTGCACCCTGGCTTGTGAGGATTGGAGCTCTAGCTGTAACTGCCTGGCTGTTGCTGGAAAGCCTTGCAGTCACAGAGAGGGAGCTAAAGCACTGCCCAACATCACTATAGCTGTAGGTCCAAATCTGTGGCCAGGTGTGGTTGGGGGAACTATGCTCCAGGGAGGCTATGTCTCTGGCAAGAGTCTTCATGGCTTCAGTATTATTCACACTAAGCATCCAAAAATCAGGAGATTTGTTTAAAAAGTTGTGTTCTTGTCTTCTAGTTTTGAACTTTTAGGGGTCATGTTTTCAGGGTTTTTTGTTAATGATGAGGGCTAGAAATGTTTTTTTAATGAAAGCTGAGATTCTCATATAATAACCTGAGTCCAGGAGTTGGATCTTTAAGAAAAACACCAAATTTTACAAGACTAGTGGTAACATCATGAAAGTTGGTAACACTGTGACTGGCTGTCTATGGTTAGACACCCGAGGACATTTAACCAGATAGAGCATCCCTACCAATAGAATCTCCTTGGATTTCCAAATCAGAAGAAGCTGCTAGAAGGTCTTAGGCATAAGCAGTTCAAAAAGGTAGCTAAAAATAGGAGCCTTGCATCCAAATTCTGAGACTTAAAAGGTCTAATTAATTGTAACTTTCTGCTTCTAACTTTTGAACCCAATAATGGTGATTTATTTTTTGCGATTACAGTTATCACACAGCTGAAACAAAAGCTTGAAAAACTGCAGAACAGCAAACTTCCGGAAAGCTTTAGAGTTCCATATGACCCTGGGCTGAGAGCAGGAGCACTAGTGGTAAATATATTTTATTATTTACAAATTCTTCATGGTTTGAACATCTCTTATCTGCAAATATGTGTGATTTACATATCTGCCTCTTCAAATCATGTACCCAAAAGTCTTGACTTCACTTCTGCCATAGATATCCTCATTTATGGTTTTACCTCAGTTCACTTTGACAACCCTATCTTTTCTGTGGTTACTCCCCTTACCTATGATGGATCACAGACCTCAAACCTGAGTCCATGGGTCCCCAGGCAGCACTCAGGTCATGACTGCCACCCAGCAGCTCACCTGAGTAACTAGGGACAGGTTCAAAGAAGGTCTAGCTTGCAGAGGGCCCTGCCCCAAAACACTGGGGGAAACATCCAGACCCCCAACTGGCTAAGGAGCACAACATAAACCAGGAAGTAACAACAGGAAGCTGCGCGAGCAAGTAGCGGAATCCTTGGCTGGCTGTGACTACCTCTGGATTACCTGACTCCTGAGCCCTGCATTCCTTGCTGTTCCTGTCCTCCCATCCCAGACCCCTGTCTACTCCCAGTTCCTGCTGTCCTGCTCTACTTTGGCCCCTGCTGCTCTGCCTTATCCCTGACGCTGTCCTCAGCTCTGATCCCTGGCCTAGCACCCAACTTTGTCTCTAGCTCTGACCTTCAGCTTTGTACCTAATGTTGTCTTTCGTTTTGACCTTCTGCTCTGACCATTAGATCTGATTTCTGCTTCAACCACTAGGTATGACTGCCCATGGCGCAGGCATTGCACCACCTCGTTGAGCCATTGTTGATACAAAAGTCTTCTCTGCCATTTAGAATAACCTTTCTGTATCTCTTCAATATACCAAATTGCTGTTTTATTTCAAATCTCAGCTTAAAAGTTCTTTTCATTGCCTTTTCCTTTCTCTCTGCTTTGAGTTATTACCTTATTTTTGTAAGTATCAGTTAATTGTGCAAAGCATTTTAGGATAGAATTTATGTTGTGGTGATACAGAAAATATTCTATTGCACAGTGTAGGAAGAAAGGCACTGATTGGCTTTGTATACACAGAAGTGTTACATTTATCCAAATGTAATAAAAGCAATCACAGTGTGGACCTTCCGTCTAACATAACTAATTCAGTCTCATAATCTATTTTGTGTAAAATGGCCAGTAGTGTAAAATTCTCTTCATTCATACTTCATTAATGAAAATGTTTTATACTGTAAATACCTAGATAGACAGTAAAATGCCGGTCACTGCAACATGATCACAGACACGTGTCTACCAAATTAAGAGGTTGATGTGGTATGACTATAGAATCAATTAAGCGGTTGATGGGCTATTCAGATACTGTAGATAGAAGTCACAATTGGTTTGGTGGCAATGTGACTTTTTTTTTTAGACACTTTGCTGCCACAACAGCATTTGATACTTTCCGTATAGACTGTGAAGCTCACAACTCTACCAGCACTTCCCTAGATAAGGGAAATAAGTGAGTTATAGGTGCAAATGGTGTGACATCAGAAGGCAGACAGACAGTTATTCACAAGCTATCCCTTCCTTTTATTCCTTGGATACTAAACTCAAAGTAATCTGTGAACAAAGGCATGTTTATTATAGTGGTTACTTTAGTCCAGTGTGAGTTCCACTTTCCATTCAAACACATTTTTTTCTATTTTCTCATATCTTTAAAACCATTTTGGGCTGAAATTTTCAATATTTAGCCTCAGCCCAAATGTTTGAGGCCAATTGGTTCAGTATTTTTAAAGTAATTAAGATTTAAGGCTGGCACTTTCACACATAGCTATAAAGCCCAGTTGATTTTGAATATTTAAGGTGCACTGAATTACATTAGCCGCAGCCTTGCATAAGCATGCTCTGTCCATGTGCTGTTCATATAGAACCTGATCTTTACATTCCAAGTTTATCTTGTCCATTGTCCCTAGCATCAGGGTGTTCCAGCTTATCTTAGCTAGCACAGACAACCTGATTCCAGCATACTGCTTGATAAGCCCATATTTACAACTTAACCTTCCATTCATCTTCCCAATCATGCCCATTAAGAAATGAGGCAGGTTATGGCAAACCAGGCCTACGTTTCCACTCCTTTAATTTTCTTGTTTTTAATGTTAGTATTTGTTTCATTTGTGTCCTATTGCACCTTTCTGTGCTCTTTTTTTCAAGTTTACCAAGCAGCAAAACATCGTCAAAACCACAGTAGTTATAATAATTTGAACCACCCTTAATATTAGGTTAAAAGTACGAAGCAGGGGATGCAACTTCACCTCCGCAGATAGAACCCAGAAGGATCTAATCCCACATTATAAGCTTGCTCTGCCTTTAAAGCATCCTTCAGTAATTTTAACTTTGCCTTTATTTTAATGACATTCTGAAAAACTGGTACAAAATGTAAAAATCTTTCCATTTATCACCACGAGAAATTTAGGTGTCAAACAGAACATAGGCCAATTAAAATAACATTTCCTGGGTCCGTACCAGAAGTGATCCTGTTAAACCACCAAACAATACTTGTCATCACCAACATAGGCAGTTTTTACTTTACCAACATCCCAGCCTCTGAACTGTACTGTGCCATTTGACGACTGTTCCCCCAGATTGAACCCACATGCTGGCAACTCTTACTCTGCACATGTAAGTGCCCTCCTGGTGCAAGCAGCAGTACAAGTCCAGAGCTTTCCGGACTTTGCATTGTCTTGCAACAGAATTTGAGGAAGGAAAATAAAACTTCTTCCACGCCGGACGAGTTGTAGTGCTTTTCACATTTAACTTCATGTTATTGGACCTTGGTTAAATTTCTTACCCTGTACCAATTAGTATTACATCCCTTGTACCAAATTTTTAACATTTCTGTGGGGATAAAATAGGGCAACCCTCTTTGTTCTGTCACTTAAGGCATCTTTTACTTTATATAGCATGTCATTGTTTTTGCCTTTTATCTTTCATGTTCGAAAATTAACTTTATCTTGTACATAAAAAAAAAATTACAACATCATACGTATAAAATAGTTACAAATTCTTTATCAATAAATGTTTTGCTTTGTTGACTTTCAAAATACAGTACTCTAGATGCTAATTCTGGCTGAAACCCTTGCTCATGTAATGGTTGAAGTACTTCTGCTGCTAGCTTCTGTTCATATGCTTGTTCATGTTCCCACAGCCTTTCTATGTCAACCATTGGGGATGCTAGCCTCTGGCCCCACCCCTTGTGCCTGAGACCCACCCCTTTCCCACCGGAGCCCCAAGTCCCCCACCGCGGCCACCGGCCCCTAACCTCAGGCCACCCCGCCCGAGCGCCCCTCGCCTCGGCACTGACCCCAGCTGCCTCGAGTCCCAGGCCACAGGCAGGCCCGCCCTAGTCCCAGCCCACTTTGGGGAAGAGGAGCAGCCTGCCTGGGCTGGGGCCATGGGGGAAGCGGCAGGAAGCAGGAGACGGCCTCGGGATGGAGCATGGGTGAGGCCAGGCCTGGCTGGGGAGGCTCAGCCTCCCCGGGCCTGCGATACTTGTCGCTGATGATGTCTTCTTGGTTTCAAAGTGATATACCAGTCCCAAAAAGCTCAGCTTCCATTTCAGGCTCCCTCCAGGTTTCATTGCTTCCTGACCCTGGCAGGCTTATGCATTCTGAAAGTTTACTTTTTTGTCCATAAAGTCCTTTCAATAGTTTTAAACCATTTTTGATGAAACCCCTGTGACTGCAGATTGGTGAAATTCAATGACACTTGGCACATTAATAAACTAAAATTTATTAAGCAATAAGACCTTAATTTAACTCTAAGCCATTAGTTGGATTTGTTTCAAATCTAGGCTATTTCAATCTTATATATAATTGCTTAGTTTTCCATTTACAAAACACTTCCATATAGGTTTTTACTTCCCAATGCAATTTATTTTACTCTATAATTAAACAAAACTTTTGGATAAAAGCGTTCATGGTTAAGATTAATTTCTTATATTCACTGATCTTTCTTGGTGCTGGGTTGATTTCTGCTTCCAAAGCGCACAGCCATCTGAAAAAGAAAACACAACCTATTGTGGCTCCTATTTGGAGCCTCTATATGGTTTTAATTAAATAGCATGTCTTTACATTTGTTTTATCTCTCTTATAAAACACACTTCATGTACCATGGGAATATTCCATAGTGCATCTCTCACCCTTTATTTGCCATAAAATCTTGTTAGCCGTGTTAATTTTCACATCAAATGTAACTGTTTTGTGAATAAAAAGTTTCCATGTACCCCTATGAAAGCGATTGTCTGATTACTAGAGCCACCTTAAGGCTCAGTGTTCAAAACATTGCTACTCCTCTAACAATGCTTCCCGCCCTCCCATACACGCCTTTGCTGTTGCTCCAGAGGTGTACTGTCTCTTTAATTTTTCATTCTCACCCTGCAGCTCTTTCAGCTGCTGATTCATTACAAGAGGATGCAGAGTCTCTCACTACTTTCTTGGTTCTGGCCATCCCTGCCACAGCCGCAACCATGTCCTCTAGCCCTTATTTAAAAAGATGTTGAACTTCATAAACACATTGAGGTAACAAAGCCAAATGATACAAGCTACGTGTGTTTGGCTTGAGCAGGCGGGTTGGGGGAGAAGGATTTAGCAAAGACTACCAGCAAACCTTGGCAGCTGCTCAAAAGTGCCTGTCTGCTTTTGCAACTTTGAATGAAAGATTGAAATGGATTTTTAGATCTTTAGGACTTTTAAAAGCCAATTAATTTTTTACGTACAAAGTAGGGTTTTACAAACCAGGAGTGTTTGTTTAGGTCCTTAAAACCTTATGTAATTTCTCAAATATATTTGCATTTCTTTTAAGTATTTTAATCAACACCGCTTGTTTTGCTCTAATTATATTTTACAAACTGTACCCTGACTACATTCCCTACTTGTACATTTGGAGGCAGCTAAGTTCAAATGGAAACGCCTAATTTCTTTTTAGTGATTTTGACTAAATTGTTCATAGTCCAATGACTCAAATCAGAGGCCTTGGCTACACTGGCACTGTACAGCGCTGCAACTTGCTGCGCTCAGGGGTGTGAAAACGCCTCCCCTCCCCCCCCCCACAAGCGCAGCGAGTGCAGCGCTGTAAAGCGCCAGTGTAATCAGCACCTGCAGCGCTGCATGCTCGCTCGCACGCTGCAAGCTACTCCCCTCGGAGAGAGGGGACTACACTCGCACAGCGCTGTGAATTCTCATGTGTAGCCAAGCCCAGAGTGTCTCTCTGCCTACAGCAGTCCTTTACAATTGATTATTTACAGACCATTCAATGGCCATTCTCTCTCAGAATGACTGTAAAGATTCCTGGGGACAAAAGCATAGTGGTGGTAGTTGTCACCACCTGACCTCCTCTTGTGTAATTTGTTTGACTACCAGGGTTCCACCAGGCAAGACTGGACCAAGTTGTACTGCTGTAACCAGATTTTGTTATCAAACCAAGAATTCTCTTTTCCCTTACTGAATATTACACCCAATACCTTTACTATACCGGCCTGCTTAATCCTCTCAGCACTCTAACGTTTTTAACATCTGCATAAATATTCCCTTTAACCCCTCACTCTCTCTTTCCTTAAATCACTTACTTATCTCCCAAAGTGACACATTTCTCAGCCAATTTCTCTTAGGAATACGAGCTTATCTTTGTGATTGTTTGCATTCATTCTTTAGCTACACTTACTGTTCTCTTCATGATCTCCCATTGGTCTTATTCTTTAAAGTTTCAGTAGCATTCAACATACCTTTGTCTGTTCTGCCAGGCATTCCTTTCTATAGGAATCCAAAGTAGCTCCCTCTATTCCCTGTATGTTACTTAATTTCTCTTTAGGAGAGACTTCTGTATAATAATTTAATAACATCTTTTTTTGTTTCTTTTTGTTGCATTTCTTGTCTAACACTATTTATTGGAGTTCCTTTTCTACCTGGTTCCAGTCTCCCCTTTTATTTAGGGGAGTCCATAGGGACCTCCTTTAGATCTAACCCACTCCTCCAGTGCCCTGGAAAGCTGAAATTTAAACCCTTCCAATACCATTGCTAAACTTCTGGGTTGTGATCCTTGCAAGTAAAGCTTAATAATATAATATAATATATAATAAACTATACATTACCTGCTCCAGACAAATGGAATCTGAGTCGTTGAACTGCTATATTGGTGTTCTCCTGAGACCTCTTCCACTCAGTTCCCCAAGAACTCAGTTTGACTCCAGTCTTGTCACTCAGGTTCCTTCCTATGGCATACAGCAAAGCTATGTTGACGACAAGTGTAGGGGGTGGGTATATTATAGGGCATACCACACATCCAAAGTTACACAGCAAAACTTTACCTTATACGGTAACTCCTCACTTAATATCATCCCAGTTAATGTTGTTTCGTTGTTACATTGTTGATCAATTAGAGAACATGCTCGTTTAAAGTTGCGCAATGCTCCCTTATAACGTTGTTTGGCAATCACCTGCTTTGTCCATTGTTTGCAGAAAGAGCAGCCCGTTGGAGCTAGCTGGGGGGGCTTGGAACCAGGGTGGACTGGCAGCCCCCCTATCAGCTCCCCTAAGTTCCCTGTGCCGCAGCCTCCCAGCAGGCTATCAATTGCCAGGCAGTTCAGCTGTCCCTCCCGCAACTGTGGTATGCTGCTCCTGCCCTCTGCCTTGGAGCTGCTCCCCGGAGCCTCCCGCTTGCTGTGCAGAGGTGGGGTGGAAGAGAAGTTCTAATGTCAGGGTGTCCCCCTCCCTACCACTCTCACCCTCCCCTCTGCTCCTGTACCTCTCCACAGAGCAGGGGGAGGACACAACAGGGCTCAGGATGGAGGGAGCTTGCTGGCAGCAGCTGCTGTCTCAATTTGCTGATCTACTTAAAAAGGCAATGTACTTAGAGTGGGGTCAGCGTACTTAAAGGGGCAATGTAGGTCTCTCTCTCACACACTGTGAGACACACACACGCGCACACACATACACACACATCTCTGTCTCTCTCTGCCATGCTGTGTCTCCTCCCTCCATTCCTGCTGCCTTGTAGAGTGTGAGGCTACATTAACAACAATGTGTTAATCCTCAGACGAGGGCTCAGACGAGTGCTAGTTCATCATTTAGCAGTAAGGCATTCCCTGGGAAATATCCCACCCTCTGACTCCACCACTTCAACCAAGCTTCACAATCGCTGTGTATACTATTAATTGTTTAAAACTTATACTGTGTGTGTGTGTGTGTGTGTGTGTGTGTGTGTGTGTGTGTGTGTGTGTGTTTGTATAGAGAGAGAGTCTCTTTTGTCTGGGGAAAATTTTTTTCCCTGGAACCTAACCCCCCTATTTACATTAATTCTTATGGGGAAATTGGATTCGCTTAACATCGTACCGCTTAAAGTAGCATTTTTCAGGAACATAACTACAACGTTAAGCGAGGAGTTACTGTATTCCTGCTTATCTTAGCTAGTACAGACATCCTGACTACAGCATACTGCTTGGTAAGCCCCATTTACATCTTAACCTTCCATTCACCTTCCCAGTCATGCCCACTAAAAAATGAGGCAAGTTACTTACGTCAAGCCAAGCCTACAGAGAACACTAAAGCATGAGGAAGGTGATTTGCTGAAAGTCTGTTGCAGAACTAGGAATAAACTTCCAGTTCCCAGTCCTATGTTTTATCCATAAAAATAACTAACTGGATTTTTTAATTTTATTTTCTAAAAGGGAAATTACTGAGATGGTGGGAAAGTGTTACTGCAGTACTAAGCTTGGGAATTCAAGCACTTAAAAATCAGGACGATCCAAAAAATTAAGTCGTCTCTTGCAACATTAATTCATCCATATCTTGCATGTATGTAGCAATTCCTGTTTTCTTTGTGCAGTGTAAACATATTAACATTAACATATGCATATAAGTTTACATTGAAGAAGGCAATCAGGAATAATACATGTTACATGCCATATGTGCAATATGCCTCAATTAACTTTGTTGGAAAAACAGTAAATAAGTTTTCTGAGTTTCAGTGCTGGATTTCACAAGCTTGAAATTGCATTAACAGTCTTTTTTTTATTTTTGTATTTTATACCTGATTACATTAAATTACTTACCGCTGTCATACTGTAAGAATGTAGGCAACACATGTTTTGAGGGGTGGGTTTTGGAGGTAGGAGTTGTGGTTTGTTTGGGGATTTTTTGTTTTTGTTTTATATACGGTAAATACTGTGGTCCAGATCCACAATGTAGCTCCACTGATGTCAACGACTTCTAAACTAACTTACCTCAGCTGAGGATCTGCCCAAATACATGTTTCTGTGTTCTCTACCATAAATTGGAAATAAAATAAAATGCAGTAAACAACTAATAATTCTTAATATTGTAGAGACTTGATACAGATGTGTACTTACAATTGATCTAGCTTCAGATGCCCTCAAAGATGTAATTTTCTTGCTCAAAGTCTGTTCATGCTTTTTAAAATACCATGTTTCACTGATGTTTAAAATAGAATCGAACAGAATCCAGAGACCTAGGACCCAATTCACTTACAATGAAGTCAATAGGAGTCATTTTTTTGGGGCGGGGTGGTGGTAATTAAATGTGTGTTTCTACTCTGCAAACTAACAGTAAAACTGCTATTGTGGGTTTCCATACTTACTGTCTCCCTATGATTTCAGAATCTCATATTCTTGGTTCACAGTTTAGAAGATGGTGCTGTTGGTTTTTTTTAATGGCCAATTCTATAAATTTAGCCTGTGCTCTGAGTCAAGCTGGGTTCTTTCCAGCTCATGCATCATCACTAGTATTAAAAATTCTGCAAGCTAAATTAGGCCTTCTGTGGTAACTGAATAACACCTTTCTCCCCCAACCTTTAAATGTGTTTCCACAGGCATAACTGATTTGAATTTTGTAAACAATGTGTTGATGATGCATAAAAAGCAATAGAATCTGCAGCTAATTCTGTTAGCTGCATTGACTCTGCTGTGCCAACAGGAGTAAAAAGCTTAGAAATGAATTCATCTTTTACAGATTGAAAAATGCAAAGTAATGGCATCCAAGAAAAAACCACTTTGGCTTGAATTTAAATGTGCAGACCCCACAGCCCTATCAAATGAAACCATAGGCATTATCTTCAAACATGGAGATGACCTTCGCCAGGATATGCTTATTTTACAGGTATGATTGCTAAACTGCTATGTGATATGTATAAGAGCCACGTGAATAAAGTATTGTTTGAAAAAAAAAAAAAAAAAAAACCTTTTCCTGTCAAAAATGTATGTAAATTGTATTTATGGTACACTTGGAACATGAACTTATTATTTATTAAATCATATTATGGTACTGCTCAGAGGCCCCAACCAGGACTAGGGCCTCATTTTTTATGTCCTATTGGTACTTTATATCACCTTTGCACCTCATTCCTCCTGTCCTAGTCCTCCTGCATGCATTTGGCTAGATGATAGAATTGAGACTCTGAGTTTCTTTCATAAATTTCACACTTTCACTATCCTACAAAATTAATCTGTCATTTTGGCCATTATGATCCATTTCCCACTAAAGGAAAAACATATTTTTTGTAAACTTACAAAGGTAAAAGACACTGACAGATTGCATTTCTCCTGTATGACCTTGCTGGTTGGTCTGATGGTGGTGTTCCAATAGACCAGTTTACCAATATGAGCATTTTCTGAGGATTTACATAGAAGTTGGTGTTTCATAATGTGGTCAGGTCTTGTCTCTTAAAATAGGGCATACAATAAATATGTATGTTTTATCAGGGAGAGAGACATGATGTGAAGACAGGACTGAGAGCCAAGAAGTATAACGTTCTAATTCCAGTTCTGCCACTGATTGTCTCTGTGGCCTCAGATGGATCATTTTATTCTTTCTGTCTCAGTTTCTCCATCTGTAAAATGGGATAATCCTACTGACTTGTCTCACAAGATTCTGGATAGGGTTAATTAGTTGTTTTGTAAAGTGCTTTTGAAGATGGAATGCTGTAAAAATGTGTATTGTTTTTATGACTAGATTCTTCGAATTATGGAATCTATTTGGGAAGCAGAATCCTTGGACCTATGTTTGTTGCCATATGGTTGCATTTCTACGGGAAATAAAATAGGTACAGTACACTTGATGAGATCAGTAGATTGCAGAATGTCGTGGTGGTAACAAATCACAAAAATTGTACATAAAGTTTATATTGTATGTCTCTGTGTAAGTCATGGCTCTAGGGTGAGCCTTACTTTTGACCCCTCTCTCAGTCATGGCTCTAGGGTGAGCCTTACTTTTGACCCCTCTCTCAGTCCCTCCCTGAGTATTGCTTTCAAGTTGATAGGTCCAGCATCTGCATGTCTCTGAGTGAAATCACCAACTGTGTTTACCCGAACTGGGTTTGGCCCCTGCTATACACTTCCCCTCGGGAGCTGTGATCAGTATGACAATGCAATGACGCCAATCAGCTTCTTCAAAGCAAAGTGTTATTTATTTGTCCATAGATACACAGCAATCAGAGAAAGAAGGGTTAAAACAACATGAAGCCCATACACATATTATCTTATCAAAAGCTTCACATTTTCCCCGAGATGTTGGTAGGCCTGACATATCCTTGGTACCCCCCACTCTTCTGGGAGCCAGGTTACAGTCTGTTTTTCTACAGACCCTGTTTTTCTCCATCTCCCCTGAGCTTCAGGGGGTGTCTCTTTTTAAAACCAAACCGGCTTCTTTGTTCTTTCTGTCCATGTGCTGTCCCCCACTCTCCCCATTGCCAAGGGAGTGTTGTGTCCAACTTTGACAGGGACAAAACTTCAAAGGCCTTGACACCAGTATTATTTGTTGAACAATGATGATGGGAGCTGTCTAAGGCTTGGTCTACACTGGTGACTTCTGCCGGCACAGCTATGTCACACAGGAGTGGTAAGAGGTGTGACTCCTTACTGACATAGTTATGCCAGCAAAAGCCCCTAGTATAGATGTAGCTATCCCAGCAAAACTGCACGTTTACTGGGATGGCTTGTTTCACTTGTGAGGATGGTTTTTACTATTCCACCACAAAATGCAGCTTCGCTGGGATAGCTACATCCACACGAAGAATGCTTTGCCAGTATACTTATACCAGTATAGCAATACTGGTAAAGTGATCCTAGTGTAGACATGGCTGTAGCTTGATCGTCACTTAAAAGTTTTTCCAACATAGCTATGTTGGTTAGGAGTGTGAGAGAAAAAAAAAAGAAGTCACATCTCTAACTGACACATCTAAAAATCCCAGTGTGGACAAACAGTTAAACCAGCAAAAAGTTATACCTTTTGCACTGGTGTCGCTTATTCCATTTGGGGAACAGGTTTAAGCTTTGCTGGCAAAAGAAGTCTTTTGATGGTACAAGCTGCATCTCCACTACAGGGTTTGTCAGTATAGCTATACTGGCATTCCTTTTTAAGTGTAGACAAGGACTAAAGTAATTAACTTTGGTTTCCTGGAGACATGCAGAACTTCCCAGGATTGAGTTAAATTTTTGCATCCACATAGCAGATAACAGCATGATAGTAATCAAATAGGCAGAAGTCCACATAATATTCACAAAAAATAATAAAGGTGTTTCCCACATTCTTCACAATACACTTTTTTTTCCCCTTTCCTTTCCCCCCTGCAACAGAAACTGCTTTATCGGCAGAAAAATATGAAAGCAGTACTGCTAAAATTAAGAATTCTCTAAAATATCTCTAAAGTAATTTTTCTAAAAGTTAAAAATATGTGGCATAGAGAATATGTAATGTTGCAGTGGAAAGACTTCATCAAGATTGCTTTAAGGTCACCTGCATTACTCATTCATGATTTTGTGATTCCTGAGCAATGCAGCAGTCCCAAATTCATGCTTATTAAAATGCAAGATGTTGCAATATAAAGGGTATTTCTCTTTCTTGATACACATTGTTTTTAAAATCAGAGATTACTATTCAAATTATATCAAATGAAAATCAAAGGAAATTAAACATGAATGATATTTGAAAATATTACTTGATACATGTATTTTAACATTAACTGTTACTGTTAAAATGTTTTCAAATTTTGCGGCCTCTCCGTTAGACCATTTTTTTTAGAAAACGTATTATTTTCCAGAAACTATAAGACTTAATTTTATTGCATATAAATTTATTTTAAAACTATCCAATAACATAAAAATAAAATTGCAGGGGGAAAAAATCTGCCATGACTCTCTCTGCTTTTATGGGTTCTTAATAGGTTGCCCATTTTTTATTTCAAGAAAATATATTCTTTCATACTGTACTTCCTATATTCCCTTTTCCATGTGATGGATCTAAGAATTGTGCACCCCTCAATACCACAAAAAAGGACATTGTTGGTCAAATGAGGGGACAGTCTCCGCTCATTACTGTATGTTTTCTCAGGTTAAACTAGTGTTCTTCAATATGTGACTAGTTGGTGCACCACTTCAAGGTCTCCTGGAGGTTACATTCTTTTGGACCAAAATCAGAGGGTCATGATAGGCAAGTGGTCTGCCAGAGCATTCACTTGCGGATTTCCCCAAATCTCATTCTTCTCCCCACTGGTATTCAACATATATATGAAGCTACTGTTTGTGAGCCAACACAGATTGACGTTCCAGCAGTATGGAGACTACTCAGATCTAAATTCCATTAATATCAAATATAAAAAAGAACCATCTTTCAGGTTTTTCAGTACCTGGATGGAGAGCAGCCAGCTGAAGCTGATGATGATTTTGGTGGGAAGAGGGAAGCACTTTGAAGGACTCGCTTCATGTGTAATGCCTCAATTTGCTAAGGGCGTCTTCTTTAAGATTGTTAAGTTTGCAGCCTTGGGGGCCTCTGCATTCCTCTTTGCTAATGAATGCCCAAACAGCCCGTGCTCTAAAGAACACTATCTTTAATGTATTGCTGGCCAGAAGGCTGCATCTTATTGTGTCAGACTCAGATGTGACCAGGGTGATCCATGTGCTTATGACCACTGGATGTGATTATTGCTGATCATTATACCCGTGAATGAAGCTGCCAACTCTGAAGAGGCTCCATCTGTTACAAAGTATAGAAAGTACCTGCTTAGCAACACAGGTTACCAGAAGCACATCAACCCAGTGCTCTCCTCTCTGCACTGCCTCCCCATGAAACAGAATCAAATTCAAGTGCTTTGTCCCAGCAATCAACACCCTCAATAGGATTGGCCCTAGCAACCTAAGAGATCACCTCTCCCTCCGACTGACTTCCCAGGATAGCTGTGTTCCACTGGAACCACAAAAGAGTTGACCAACAGAGGGAGGCTTTTGTACACAGGAGAGGGAACTGTCTTGATAGCTGGACTAAGAGACTGGAATTCACTTCCATGAGAGAGAAGAGTGGCTGTGAACATCACCATGTGTAAAGCAAAATACAAAATTCATTATACTTTAACTTCACTGTCTCGTAATAAGCAACACTTCTTCAGATGAAGTGAGGTTCTTACCCACGAAAGCTTATGCTCCCAATGCTTCTGTTAGTCTAGAAGGTGCCACAGGACCCTCTGTTGCTTTTTACAGATTCAGACTAACATGGCTACCCCTCTGACACTTGTCTCGTAATAACTGTATTACTTTAAAAAAAAATAACTACACACATGCTCAGAATGAAATAGTTATTTCCTCCCAGTAGGAGGATTTGGCCGAGAGTATAGGGGGAGGAAGAGATTGCTATGTTGTCTTTCTCTTATTTGTGAGGCCCTCAGAGACTATGGTAACAAGTGCAGGATAAGAACCTAGACAGATAGAAATGTGTACTCAGGCAGAGCACGCAGGATGCTGAGCACAGGAGTGTTCCCCATGCTGCCAGAAACTTGAGGCAGTGCAGGGAGCACAGCACAAAAGAACTGGAGCCATCAGGATCTCTCCCAGGGATCGGAAAGGGAAAGAGAAAATAAAAATATCCCAATATTCCTTCCTAGTAGCTATGTGTAAGAGCAGGGGTGAGGGGAGATAATGTATCAAATAGTAGCACAGAACCACAAAGCCATGGATGATACCCTGATACTACATTTGCAATATTTGTACTGTAGTGTTGCTTTGAGACATAATGACTTTGAATTGTGACAGTGCAACCTCCTAATGTAAATATCTCAACAGAATATAAGACCTTCACTCTGTGACTTTGTGGTTCTATGAAATAATACGCAGACCGCATTGGTTCTATAAATATAAGTGTTTTAGAAAATAAAATTCTTATTTCCTCTTTGTCTTTTGTAGGAATGATTGAAATTGTGAAAGATGCTACAACAATTGCCAAAATTCAGCAAAGTACAGTTGGCAACACAGGTGCATTTAAGGATGAAATACTAAATCAGTGGCTGAAAGACAGATGTGTGATTGAAGAAAAGGTGAATTCTTAGACACTTTTGAATTGGATATCAAAAGCGCCTAAGTGATTTAGGTGCACAAGTCCCATTGAAAGTCCCAAAAGTGTTCTCTAACACACACACTGCATCCTCTTTGTAAATTATTCTGTTTTGTTGTTGTTTTAAATTGGTTCACAGGTTTCATTAACATAGTTTGTTTTTCCTTTAAAAATAAATTTTACTGTGTGTTGTAGCAGAACAAGAACTATGGTGTGTATGATGGGGTGTCATGTAACAGGGCAAAAGGAAAGCTAACGTCATAATCCTGAGTAACAAGGTGCTTTTTTATCCCTTTTGTTGATGGTATTTGGAAGTGATGCATGGTGAGCTGATTAAAGCAAGCATGGTTAGGCCTGGTCTACACTGCGGGGGGAGGGAGCTAAGTCAGTCTAAGTTACGCAACTTCAGTTATGAAAATAGCATGGCTGAAGTCAACATACTTAGAGCTACTTACCGCGGTATCTTCACTTCAGTAGGTCGACTGCTAATGCTCCCCCGTTGACTCCACCTACGCTTCTCGCTCCGGTGGAGTACCGGAGTCGATGGGAGAGTGCTCGGTGGTCGACTTATCGTGTCTTCACTAGACACGATAAATTGACCCCCGTTGGATCGATCACTCCGGAGGTAAGTGTAGACATGCCCATAGGAAGACTGTAAAAAGCAGCATGGTTTAGGGTTAAGCACAGGACTGGGAGCTAACACTGGCTTTCACACTGATTTGCTGTGTGGCTTTGGGCAAATCATTAACTCTCTGCATGTTTTTTTCCTCTGTAAAAGTGGGATAACAATATAAATGGAGCTCACAAATGTATTGTGGTAATTAATTAATAAGGGCCTGATTCTGCAAGGTGCTGAGTGCAGTGTAGGATCCTGCTCTTAATGCCTATACCGAGATTTGAAGGTGAAGTGTTCTATATAAGCCAGTGGTTCTCAACCCGCGGTCTGCGGGCCACATGTGGTCCAATTAGGACACAGCTGCAGCCCAGCTGTGTGCTAAAGGTCACCAGGCCCTGTGGTGGAGTATGGTTTCCTGGCTGCCTGGTGCGGCAGGGTCCGGGCTGCCTGGCAGGGTCCGGGCTGCCCAGCCCGGCGAGGATCCGAGGTCTGGGGCTGCCAGCCGGCCCCACGGGGTACGGGCTCTGGGGCTGCCGCCCAGTCCCACATAGCAGGGGTCTAGAGTCCAGAGCTGCCACCCGGCCCTACAGGCTCTAGGGTTGGGATCGCCATCCCTGCACAGCGGGGATCCGGGATCAGAGCTGCCCCCCGGCCCTACACAACAGAGGTCCGGTCCAGGGCTGCCGCCCGGCCCCATACAACAGGGATCTGGGGTCCAGGGCTGCTGCCAGCCCCACACAGCAAGGTCTGGGGTCCAGGGCTGCTGCCCGGCTGGGTCCAAAGTCAGGGCTGCAACCCAGCCCTGCATGGCGGGGTCCAGAGTCCCTGCACCCCGGCTCCCCGTCCAGAACTCCACTCCTGGCCCCATCTGTGGAGGGGTCTCTGCAGGGGATTGAGGGGGTGCACCGTGGTTCTCAACCTGCGGCCCAGGTAACAGATTGTGGGCCACATATGTGGCCTACAATGATAAATAGTTTGTGAAACACTGATATAAGCAATAGAATGTTCTTACTTTTATTCTTGCTATTAATTAGTTTCAGGCAGCAGTGGAAAGATTTGTTTATTCTTGTTCTGGTTACTGTGTGGCAACCTTTGTACTTGGAATAGGAGACAGACACAATGACAACATTATGATTACAGAATCAGGTGAGGTTTTTTATGAATGACATACTTAAAATAGGGACTGGGTATGTTTTATTAGACATGTTTTTTAACTGATATTTAATTAATATTTACATCTTACTCATAATTCATCATATCCCTGTACTTTTTATTTATTAACATTAGTATTTAAACCGACTCACAGATATGTAAGACTGCACTGACTGGAAGTTAGGGTGGAAATGTTTAATCGTGTAACATAAATAGGGTTGGTAACATTTTTATTGAAGTGCATAGATTCTGTGCTACTGGTATAGCTGTATGGACATTTATTTCAGCTGTTTTTCCTGTATATTTTTTTTAAATGTATGTAAAACCCACATTCCAAAAAACTAAAACAAAATCAACAACTTGAATACCCTAATTCTACCATCAGAAACATGGATGCAACTCTGGTTGGGCTTAATGAGCATAAGAACGGCCATACTGGGTCAGACCAAAGGTCCATCAAGCCCAGTATCCTGTCCTCTGACAGTGGCCAATGGCAGGTGCCCCAAAGGGAATGAACACAGGTTATCATCAAGTGATCCATGCCCTGTCACCCAATCCCAGCTTCTGGCAAACAGAGGCTAGGGACACCATTTCTGCCCATCCTGGATAATAGTCATTGATGGACCTATCCTCCATGAATCTGTCTAGGTCTCTTTTGAACCCCGTTATAGTATTGGCCTTCACAACACCCTTTGGCAAGGAGTTCTGGAGGTTGACAGTGCGTTGCATGAAAAAATACTTCCTTGTGTTTGTTTTAAACCTGCTGCGTATTAATTTCATTTGGTGGCCCCTTGTTCTTGTATTATGAGAAGGAGTAAATAACACTTCCTTATTTACTTTCTGTATACCACTCATGATTTTATAGATATCTATCATATCCCCCATTAGGTGCCTCTTTTCCAAGCTGAAAAGTCCCAGTCTTATTAATCTCTCCTCATATGGAAACCGTTCCATACCCCTAATAATTTTTGTTGCCCTTTTCTGAACCTTTTTCAATTCCAGTATATCTTTTTCGAGATTGGGGACCACATCTGCACGCAGTATTCAAGGTGGGGGCGTACCATGGATTTATATAGAGGCAATATGATATTTTCTGTCTTATTATCTATCCCTTTCTTGATGATTCCCAACATTCTGTTAACTTTTTTGACTGCCGCTGCACATTGAGTGGATGATTTCAAAGAACTATCCACAATGACTCATCTCTTTGAGTGGTAACAGCTAATTTAGACCTATATGTATAGTTAGGATTATGTTTTCCAATGTGCATTACCTTGCATTTATCAACATTAAATTTCATCTGCCATTTTGTTGCCCAGTCACCCAGTTTTGTGAGATCCTTTTGTAGTTCTTCGCAGTCTGCCTGGGATTTAACTATCTTGAGTAGTTTTGTATCCTCTGCAAATTTTGCCACCTCACTGTTTACCCTTTTTTCCAGATCGTTTATGCATATGTTAAATAGTACTGGGCCCAGTACAGATCCCTTTCGGACACCACTATTTATCTCTCTCCATTCTGAAAGCTGACCATTTATTCCTACCCTTTCTTTCCTATCTTTTAACCAGTTACCAATCCATGAGAGAAAGCAGAATTGGGCTGTTAGTGAAATGGCTTGGTTTCCAATGAACTCAAGCATTTATATACCTTTATGAAAAGATCCTGCGGAATTAGTGAATATATAATATAGTGTATCTTTGTTATAGATATCTATATCCTGGTTAAAAAATAACTACAGAAAGGGTTGTATTATGTATTAAATCCTAAAGGAGTAATTTCTGTGGAACCATGTTTGTTTCATCTCTATTGTATTTTATGGGGGCTTTTCCACAAGGGTATGGGGTGATAAGGATTTAAGACACAAGTTTTCATGGTACAACTTTTTTTATCATGTGACTTGTCATATATATGTTATAAGGTCCCAATAGTAATAATGCCACTAAGAGAAATGGATAAAGATCTAGAAGTTCTGCCTGCTTATTAAGGGATGCAAAAAATAAATTTGAACAATAAATATTTTGCTGCGAGGCTATGATGATGTATAAAAAGGAGAACAAATAGTCTGTTCTAGTAAACCAGAGTTATATTATAGTAAACTAATGTAAGATAAACCATAACAAGGTTGCTATCCATAGTATTATGGATGCCAGTGGAAATATTTGTCTGCTACTTATTTATCAGCCTAATCTTGAATTCTCTTCCTTATAAAGGTAATCTCTTTCATATTGACTTTGGTCATATTCTTGGGAATTACAAAAGCTTCCTTGGAATTAATAAGGAAAGAGTCCCTTTTGTGTTGACACCAGATTTTCTTTTTGTCATGGGAACTGCTGGAAAGAAGACAAGTCTGCATTTCAGTAAATTTCAGGTAAGGAGTCAATCTTCTGCTGTAAATAAGTTAAACAATGTTTTATTTTTTGAGACTAGCATTTAGTGCCTTAGTCTTCAAAATGTAAGACTTCCCTGTTAATAGACGGTATTGAACCAAAATCAAATTCTGGGCTATTTTATTCCTGAATTTATAACTAAATTATCAAATTACCTATATGATTATGGGAACTAGAATTCAAAAGGCACATACGGAGCTGCTTGGCACAGCATTACCCTGCAATGGAAATGAATGGGAAGACCTGTTACTCTATTTCATGTTTTGAATGGGATCACCCAGTATGACATACCAGGATACAGTCCAGACTAATGAGCAGCTGTGTCACCCTTGCCCTGCAACCTTGGGTGCCTTACAATGCCTTGCTGAAGTAGCTCCCACCTGGGCCACTCACAAACAGCCTTCTTGCAAGCAAACCACACTCTGAGTGTCTATGTGTAACTGCAGCCTGCCAACCACTCTGGGTAACACTGTGGCTCTCCCCAGCCTTGGTTATCCTGCCAGATGACCACAACACATCCCCAGTCCCAGATTTCCCCCCAGAAATATATGTCCTGTATTGCCCAGCCTTTTCCTGAACAGTATGAAATATTTTAACTCCGTTACTCTTTAAACGGAATGATATGACATTTTATTATCTCAAATAATTATTCAGGCACTTAAGTTTAAACACATTGGATTAGATGATACAGTAAAACAAGTTTATTAACTACAAAGAGATTAAGTGGGTACAAGTAATGAGGTATAAAAGTCAGAAAAATAACTATTTCTGTTTGGGCAGGGCTGTGGGGTTTGGAACATATGTTAAAAACATCATACAGGGCATTCTTATAACTTTACATACAATGTTGCCATACATTTTATCAGGACGATACTGACCATTACAAGATTTCAAATGATACCTTACGAGACATACCTTGGACAAAATTATTACAATAGTGATTAGGGTGTGAATACAGGGGTGTATTCTGTTAGACCCAGTTAATAGAATCATTTTCACTAGACCATTTATGTTTATTATTAAGTTTCAATATATATAAAATTAGAGAAGACTAATGGAATTTGCTAGAGTCAGCCATAGTGTGAGCAGGTGCTGTGCATACTTCTAACTGCTATGCCAGGACAGCTATGCCTGGCATATTCCTGATCCGCATGCCTATTTCAGTCCTGGAATTCTGTTTCTGAATAATTTCCAGTTGTCCTGAACCATGGCAGGTTTTGTAGTATTTTTTTCATATGTCCTAAGTGTAGGATAGTGTTTCCTTCTCTGCAGTTTAACAAGGAGGCCTTCCAAAATGGCTAAGCACATGACTTTGTAGTGTTTTATAGGACCTGCAGAAGAAACCTATTTAGGAGGCTTAAGAAAGATGAGATAATGGCTTCCAGTGCTGCTGCTGTGAGATGTTTAAAATGGGCATTTTGGGGGTAAAATTTTCTATATTTGAACATATATGTGTTGTTCCGTCTTCAAATAAGCTTTTCTGGAACAAAATTTTCATTTCTAAACACAAGGCAGCTGCCATTTTCCAACCTGTGCTTCTAAAAGTAAGTGAGGACCCACTGCTGGTTTTGAGCCTTTATTTTGAATCAAAAGCAGTTCCAGCATCATCTTAGGGTACGTCTACACTTACCTCTGGGTCCGGCGGCAGGCAATCGATTTTCTGGGATCGATCCCGGAAGTGCTCGCCGTCGACGCCGGTACTCCAGCTCGGCGAGAGGAGTACGCAGCATCGACGGGGGAGCCTCCCTGCCGCGTCTGGACACGCGGTAAGTTCGGACTACGGTACTTCGAATTCAGCTACATTAATAACCTTTGTTTGCGTACCTTAGTTCGAAGTGGGGGGTTAGTGGGGACCAGGCCTTAGTGTGAAGGGATTTCATTGCTCTAGCAGTGCAGAATTCCAAGTGACCTGCAGATCCACCATATTTGTAAGGTGATAGAACATTTAAAAGTCTAACTATTGCAAAGCCTTTTATAAAGCTAGGCATTTCTTGGCTGTTGGAAGATAGGAGAGTTGAACCCCCCTTCAAAGAAGGATTTGAACCGAACATAGCTGTGTACCAGAGCAGAAGTGCTGTTGCAGACACCGTGTAAGCTATGCATGAATGTGGGGTTCAAATGCCAGCGTGAATTGGTAGGTCATGTTCAGTCTGGAAGCAGCAATTAGATAGACAGCAGGAAAATATACCCCAAGAGAACTGTGAGACGACATTGTAGCTACACTGTACTGCAGTTCCCCAGTGTTGATGCACTGAATCAGTGTGAAGTGGCACATGGGACAGTATGACTTTCCCCGGGGTCTGGGAAGCTACACTACTGCAAAAATTCCTAATGAAGACAAACCTGAATTCTGGTGTGGGCCTTAAATCACAATCTTTCCCCGCAAATCTAAATTGCAGTCCTCTCAATCATACGGACATTGTTGCATGTAAGATGGGCAGTCTAATTTCCACTAGTGCCAATAACCAGATAAAAAGTAGTTAACCCGTTCATATTTTCTTGAACTACAATTCTGATAGTATAAACTGGTCAATTATTTATCTTTTCAAAATGTACAAGAGAGGGAGGATTTAGAGAGGTTTCTATAATTAAAAAAAAACGTAACTGCATTTGCAGTTCCGCAGTATTACAGTACTGTCTCAAAATTTCTGTTCTGTCAATGTTTTAAATGGCTTGTTGTCTTCAAAACAATAAAAAGAAAGTTAAAAATAAGGTGAGAACACCAAATAAGATACTTTTCTATACTAAAGCTGCATTTTTAGTTATACCGTTTTTTAAAAATGTGCAATATCTTTTTAATTTCAATAATGCTAGTGATCATAAGCTTTTGTAATAGTAAGTGTTTCATTTGTTTTGACTGTTGACTTTGCTTACTAGGTATTAATGGGAAAGGTTCATTATTGAGCCGTCATTAATTTTTAAGAGAACCTTATATTAATTTGATGTTCAGCCATATTGCAGTTTTATTCTCCAGAGAAATCTTCTGTAGTGTACTGTTCTGGTGTTTATTCCTCTTTAAAACTTCTGATTTCGCCCCTCTGTCAGTTGTTGAAGACCATAGCCACAGGTCATTTGGCAGATCTTAAAGAGGCTGTTAGTTAAAAAATAGTATCTTTGATAAAGAGTAATGCAACATAACATGCAGCTAGCTATTCTATTTCCAAAGTTACCAAGGGCATGGCAAACGTATAAAGCTAGCAAAAAAGACACATGGTACAATATTGTTTTGGTCGTTTCTATCAGAGCTTAACCTAAGTTTTGCATTTTGTATTTTCTGATAGTTATTTAGTGAAGTTAAGATGCGAAAGGCTATTAATTGTGTCTTGAAACTCTGTTTTGCTGAAAGCAATATTGACGCTTCTGTCTTTACCATAAAAGTTCAATTTAGAAGAGCAGAACTCAGATCTGAGAAGAAGAATATTTTAGTGCCCTTGTAGGTGAATTTTCTGGCTGCCTTCAATGCCTTTAGAATTCTGTCTTTGTTCTTAATGTCCAAGAGGGTGCCAGTGGTACTGAATTTTTCTTTTCCAGCTTTTTTGGCTGGGATCTCACAACTCCTTTTCATATATATATATATATATATAATATATATATATATAAAAAATGAGGACTTCTTAAAACAAATCAGAGGTTTGGTCCTCCTTTAATTTGCAGAAGCCTTAAGAATGTCCATTTCTGGTTTTACCCTGTATTTCTAGCATCTTGAGCCTTCTGTCTGCCGGGTGTTTTTTTATTATTATTATTATTATTAGCTTAGATATTTCACTCTTAGCATTTTGCTTCGCCCTGCAGGCTTGATAATGCTGTGTTATTTTTCTAATATTGCCTGAACAACTTCCTTAAGAGAGACCCTGTGGCTACCAAATCGTGTAGATAATTGTTAGGAAAAAGTGATAGGGGAAAAATACAACTTGTCTTCATTTAAAAGTACTAATTTGTAAAAGAAATTGTGTGTTGGGAAGAGTGGGTTTGTACAGTGTACATTAGAAAGATGCCAAAACTTCTAAAACAGTGGCCCCCAAACTTTTCATGTCGTGCCCCCCCCCACCTCTGTCCACCCCTCCACCCCCTGGAGCCACAGTTAGGCGCCAGGGCCAGGCATGTGGTCATGGGTGTGTGGCATGGACAGGGGTAAGGATGCTGGAGCCATGACCAGGCGCCAGGGGCTGAGGGTGGGGCTGCAGCTGGGGGGCAGGTCTGGGGCCAGGATTAGAGCTGTGGCTGGAAGCCGAGGCCGGGGCTGGGGGCAAGGCTGGAGCAGAGCTGGGGACAGAGCAGGGCTGGGTGGCACTCACTCCCCGCTTCCCATGGGCGCTGGCTGGGGCCCTGCCACACTCACCCTCCGAATGTTCCTCTGCGCACCCCACAGTTTGGGACCACTGTTCTAACTAATATCTTTTGGCCCTAAGAACTATCATTTGTCCCTTTTGTTGTGTGTTTGAGGGGATTTTTTTCTTTCTTGCACTATGTCTGTGTCTTCAGAGATCATGTCACTTTATTGTGCCTGCAAGGATACCCTCTGGTCTGTCTATAGCCATGTACCTGAAGCAATCTTCTTCATGTCCTCAATGCATACATATGCTGTTTTCACCTCTGTCTGCCTCTCTTGAGAGAATAGATATCGGCATCCTTTGAGAGTGCCAATTCAAAACTCACTTCAGATTATACGTAGACAATTAGCTTTAGTAAGTAGGTGCAGATTCTCAGAAATCTCAGTGTCCTTAGACTAAACGTGAGACCTGATGAAGCAACTGTTTCTTTATGACACCATTGTTCCTCTGCCCCGGCACCAACAATATTGAGATATAACATCCAGGGGAAAATAGTCTCCCTGGAAACCAAATTTCTTTGATTTCATCAACTGATACAACTATAAAAAGTGCTCACATCTCCTTCAAGGGGAAATAAATACACATTAGTTTTTGTGCCAAAATTTCCTTGTTTGAAATTAATATACAAAAGTAGAATTTCCTCCTTTCTGGTGTCACAGAAAGACAGTAATCCCCACAAAGTTACAGATGAAATGAGTTTTCTATTATAAACTCAACTCTGACCAACATAATCCATCCCTAACTTTGTCAGCACTAAACCAACTGATCGTAGATTTGACTGAAGAATGTATCTGGAAAAATTTAGGCAAATTGAGAGGTTTGGGAGATGAGGGTTTTTAAATAAATTCTCACTTCTGGAACATCTTCCTAACTTGTTTGGCTCTTGTCACTCCTACAGCTGTGCTGGGATCACTCTTTCCAAGGGATGCAGGGAATGAAAGCAGGATTTCCCCCTTAATGGTCATGGCTCCATAGTTAAGTTTATTTGTTAAAATGGGGTATCATGCTGTCTCTTACTAAGGACTAAAAAAACTAACCCTGATTTAAAATGAACACACACTCCAGTAGGATATTGATAGGATTTTGGAGAAAGTTACATGGAAATACTTTGATTGCTTAAGGAGCTTAAAATGACTTATTTTGAAATTTGTGGAAAGTCTAATCTTAAAGATCATTCATACACTTGGAAGTATAGACATTACCATAAAATTTAATTTTGATTTTTTATTTTCTATTGCTTGGTTTTGTTTTGATTTTTTTTTAATAACTATTCACTAGGAAGGATTTTTTTACCTCTAAGCTATTGAAATGTACTCTCAATCTTAACTCTAGCATTAGTGTTTTCTTGAATATGGAGATTCATTGCATTACTTTGCTCAATTAGTTTTGAGAAAACTATTTCTAAAAGTAAATGTAACACAAATTTAAATAAAATGAAAATGTTTACTCGTTAGTGTTTACTAATTAGTCACTTTCTATTATATAGTCTTTTGATTCATTGTACATTTATCCAACCTATAAGAACTGTTTGCCTTTCTAACGTTTTTAAATGATGTACCAATGTAATTAGATGGGGTATATAGGTACGTGATAAAGCAATAGTGATAGCAGAAAATATATTCTTACTCGAGTGAGTTCAGTATGGCAGTCAACACAAACAACACTCCTTCAGCAAAAATGATGCAACTTAAAACTAGAGCTGGTGAAAATGATAGCTATCTATCAACAAGATGAAACTTAACAGTGTTCTCCATTAAACATGTAATCATCTCTGTAAAGTTTATAGATATATAAAGAATATATAAATATTCCCACAGAAGTTCTGCTGAACTTGTTACAAAGTGAGCTCATTTGGATTCTCCCATGATAAATGGAAATGCTACTGAACTTAGAGAAAGATGGTAAATTAATGAGGTTTCTTTCATTGTTACTGGCAATTATCACACATTAGGAAAATTAAACTTAAATCCTCTTTTTCACTAAAAAGCTTATGTTTGATTAATTTATGTAATGCTGTTACAAAAAGCCCTTTAGTTTTTGCAACAAAACATGGACCCATTCCTCAATAGCTGCTAGTGCATCCAGAGCAATGGATGGGGAAGTTAGCTTAATGTTTCTGTTAAAATGAATAGTAGGGAAAATAAGTGTTAGCAATTGAACATGGTTGATTAGTACTGTGTAAATCAAAGTTAAGCAAGTTCCTAAATGAGCTTCCTAAAACCTTTTGTTTCAGTCTGCTCAGTCAGGTAACAACGAAACTTTTTTCCCTCGTGTAGGACATTTGTGTGAAGGCTTATCTTGCTCTTCGACATCACACAAACCTGCTGATCATTCTGTTTTCCATGATGCTAATGACTGGAATGCCTCAATTAACCAGCAAAGAAGATATTGAATATATCCGGGATGCTCTAACTGTAGGTAAAAACGAGGAAGATGCTAAAAAGCATTTCCTAGATCAGATTGAGGTTTGCAGAGATAAAGGCTGGACTGTGCAGTTTAACTGGTTTCTACATCTTGTGCTTGGAATCAAACAAGGAGTAGAAAAGCATTCTGCTTAATGTTTCTGTAAAGTAACTATGGATATAACTAGAAAGTTAACAAGTCTGGGTGTTTACTTACAGCTTATTAGTAATTGAACTATCAAAGTTGCCTTTTAATTTGCTAACAGTTTAAATAGGACTTCTAAAAATGGCAAACTGCTTTGCCCTGAACTTCAAGAATGTCAATCTGTTTCTTACAGGAAAAAAATGTTCTGGAGTTGCTGACATTGCAAATACTGTTTTTTATTTGTTAGTAGCTTTGCTGATGTGGCCTACAATTTTCCCATTTGTCTTCATTGTAGCTTCAGAAAAAGACAAAGCAGGGAGTGGAGCCTGGGAACTGAAACATGGGTACCCTGTGACTTTCCCCTAAATTATGCATGATTGTCAGGCCCTTCAAGATATGGAGGATTTTTATTTATTTATTTTAAATAATCTGATATGTAAGTGCCCCTACAGGATGTATACTTCTTCAGGAGGGCTTTATTACCAAGCATTCTTCACCCTCATTCTCCTTCATTCTTTCCTTAACTCCTTGTTTCCCCTTGACCAGGCCTGAAAGAGAGTCTAAGTTTAAAAATTAGATTGTCCTAGCTATGTTGCTCAGGGTTGTGAATAATTTCATGCTAACCACCAGTGTAACCACAGCTAGGTCGACGGAATTTTTCCATTGACCTACCTACCACCTCTGAGAGATGGATTAACTAAATTCGTGGAAAAAACAGTTGGTGGTAAAAAAATGCCTCAGGACCCATTTGTAAATGTTTATGGCTTGTGACCCAGTAAATAGTCTGGGGGTAGAGGCCCTGGGATGGTTTCAGTCAGATCCCGTCTCTTGGCGGGTTGGATCCTACCCAGCACTCACCCCACAGTGGTGGCTCCTGCAGCTCCTGTGCTGTAGGGCTGGCTGGGCTTGGCTCTGGGCGTTGCAACCTCCGAGGTTGCAGTGCCACTCAGGTATGGCCCCGCCTCCCTGACGGGATTAAATTTGTGTGAGTGGAGTTGTGACTTGGCTCATGAGGTTGCAGTGTCACTCACTCATATTTGGCCTACTTGAACTCCTGTCCTGTTGATAGCTGGGCCAAACCTGAGTGGTGCTGGGACCCCACAGGTTGCAGAGCTAGGAGGAGGGAGGCGAGCCCGGCCAGCCCTGTGGGACTAGATCCACAGGAGCTGCCACAAAACCCTTTGAAACATTCTGGTGATCCAATTTTGTGTCCTGACCCAAGGGTTGAGAAACTGGTCTAGGAAGAACCTTACATTACCATTGGTGTAGCTTCCTGAACCATAAAACCAAAGGCCTAATTGGCCCTTCCACAGAAGTACCCACAGAACATCTCCTTTACCTTAAAGTTCCTGGGTTTGCTCCGATAATTTTCTTTTAAGTTTAAGTGTTTCAGTTTTCATTTTTAAGTTTCTTTTTTAAATGAACATCCAATATATTATATTGAATCTTGATGCTTATATAGTTTTCTTGTGAAATTACTAGAATTCTGCCTATACATTAAAAGCTTTATAAAAGTAATTTCCTTGTTCCTCAAAAGAATCTTCTCTAAGAACAATTGACATTTTGCCAAATGTTTAAGAAGCCCAAAGGTTATTTATTCTTCAGTGACATATTTTCAGGTTATACCAATCAGGAACTAAATGTAATCTTTGAAATCATGTATATTTTGCTATTTATAGTGTTTGTTTTATTTTTAAAGTTCTTTTAAAATAATTGACTATTGCGAAGCTATTTATGAAAGGAATTAAATTGTTTATTTTTAATTTAAGTATAAACTAAATCTAAAGACAAGGAAATACTAGGAGCAAATATTAGGTGTATATTTTTAACTATTTCTCTAATAAGATATCTGAAAATAATGAATTGATCCTATTAATATAACAAAAAGCAAAACACAATTTATAGCATGAATTTTGCTTCTGACTTAAATTATTAAAATGCTCTTCCTGCTGATTAATTGATTTTACCAAAGAGAGAAGACAGCTTACAGTATGGCCTATTTGCACTTGTGCCTATGTAATTGCTTCTTTCATTACATATTGACACGGGTTCTATGTTAAACTCAGATGATCAATTGGATTTGCTAATTTCTGTTATTGTTTGTATCCATCATTTCACACTATTGCTTAGATTTCAACAAGAACTACTGAGAGTGCTCTTAAAGAATTTGTAATAAATATACTGTAGTTGGTATCTCAATTATGAGACATGTAGAGAATTTTTAGTTTTTAAATGTAGGTGTTTAATGGGTTGCTCTCCACAAAGGTATTTTTGATGTATACGGTAAATTTTGATGAGGAGGTCCAAAATGCTTACATGTTATGACATCATTTTCCATTCTATCACATAATGACCCTGTGCAAAATGGTTTTAAAAGCATGCTGAGGTGTAAAATGTATGATTAGTATTGTGTCTGTAATGTGATATTCTTGGGTTTGTGCTCTATAGTCCTGAAATGAATTGTCTCTTATTTGATGATAAATCATGAAATAAAAGGATTTATTTCAAAAATAAATAAATAGTCTTCTATTTCTCCAATAATTCAAAAAACTTGTATGGAACTTCTTGAAGAAATGCTATTCAAAGCCCAGCTTGGAGGAAATTTTTATTCTTAAGTCTAAAACTCTGCAAACAGCCCTCCCCACCCTCCTAATTCTAGGGACTTTGTCAATATGAAACAAAAGAGAAGACTCCAGTTTCATGATTATCCACCCTGAGGGCAAACCCCCATTTTCTAATGGGATTTTATAAACCCTGGTTCTGTTCTTTAAAGCAAATTTGATTTAAATTGTGCTATGATTTTAAATTAAATTCTCTGCTGTTAATATTAGTACCACTTGAGTCAGCAATATCTGAAACAATGGTTGCAATTTTGCCAGGTAATGCCATTCATAAGCAAACCTGTTCATGTAAATAAAGATCTAACAGCAATCTATCCCTGGGAGAGAAGTTTACAATCTACTACTAAGGCCTTGGCTACACTTACCCGGTAGTTCGGCGGCGAGCGATCGAACTTCTGGGTTCGACTTATCGCGTCTAGTCTGGACGCGATAAGTCGAACCCGGAAGTGCTCGCCGTCAACTGCGGTACTCCAGCTCAGCGAGAGGAGTACCGCGGAGTCGACGGGGGAGCCTGCCTGCCGAGTGTGGACCAAGGTAAGTTCGAACTAAGGTACTTCGAACTTCAGCTACGTTATTCACGTAGCTGAAGTTGCGTACCTTAGTTCGAATTAGGGGGGTAGTGTAGACCTGGCCTAAGTTTAAAGCATGTATCAGCAGTTTATTACGTGCTACAAGCTGACAAAAAAGCCTTATCGATTAAAGCAATATATACTATGAAAACAGAATTTGAGGCTAGAATTTAGTAAAAAGAGTTATCTGAAACCTTACAAAATCTGTTCAGGCTATCCAAAGATTATGATAATACAGGAACACAGATCTTTGTTATACACAGACTTGTATGGGGGAGGGGGGAGGGTGGGGAGGGGAGCAGGGACCATTATAGCAGGAATTAAGGGAGAGACCAGAGAGAAGATAGGGGAAAATCAAATCAGCATCTGAGATGTCTGTATACTGATGTGAGAAATATGGGGAATAAGCAGGAAGAACTTGAAATGCTAGTTAACAAACAACTATACACATGACTGGAATATTGATATAGAAGGTTACAGCTTGCTCAGGAGAGACAGGCAAGGAAGAAAGGGAGAAAGGTGTTGCTTTATATATTAAAAATATATACACTTGGACTGAGGTTGAGATAGAAATAGGTGACAGACTTGTTGAAAGTCTCTGGGTAAGGATAAAAGGGCTTAAAAACATGTCATGGTAGGGGTCTGCTAGAGACCACTTAACCAGGAAGAAGAGGTAGATGAGGCTTTTTTTAAACAACTAACAAAATCATCCAAAACACAGGACTTGGTTGTGATGGGGGACTTCAACTACCTAGACACCTGTTGGAAAAATAATACAGCAGGGCACACATTATCCAACAAATTCTTAGAATGTATTGGAGACAATTTTTTATTTCAGAAGGTGGAGAAAGCTACCAGGGGAGAGGCTGTTCTAGATTTAATTTTCACAAATAGGGAGGAACTAGTTGAGAATTTGAAAGTGGAAGGCAGCTTAGGTGAAAGTGATCATGAAGTACATTCTAATACATTAGAAGCAAGAGGAAGACCAAGGACAGGATAGGCCCCTTACTCAATGACGGAGAAAAAACAAAAATAGAATGTGGAAATGGCAGAAGTGCTAAATGACTTTTTTGTTTGTTATCACCAAAAAGGTTAGTAGCGATTGGACATCTAACATAGTGAATGCCAGCGAAAATGAGATAGGATCAGAGGCTAAAATAGGAGAACAACAAGTTAAAAATTACTTAGACAAGTTAGATGTCTTAAAGTCAGCAGGGCCTGATGAAATACATTCTAGAATTCTCAAGGAGCTGACTGAGGAGATATCTGAGCCATTAGCGATTATCTTCAAAAAGGAAGATGGGAGAAATTCCAGAGGACTGGAAAAGGGCAAATATAGTGTCAATCTATAAAAAGGGAAATAAGGACAACCCTGGGAATTACAGACCAGTCACCTTAACTTCAGTATCTGAAAACCTAATGAAGCAAATAATTAAACAATCAGTTTGTAGATACCGAGAACATCACGTCCCTGTGGCCTCCCACTTCCCGCAGCTCTCATTGGCTGGGAACAGCGAACTGGGCCACTGGGAGCTGCAGGGGGCCGTGCCTGTGGATAGTCAACGAAAACAAAATGTCTTGTGGCCTGCCTTTGGATTACCCTGATGGGCTGCATGCCGAAGGTTGCCAACCCCTGGTTTAGATAATACTTTAGTCCTGTTATGAGTGCAGGGGACTGGACTACATGACCTCTCGAGGACCCTTCCAGTCCTGTGATTTCACCAAGAATATGATATTGACTTTAATGGGACCTTCTACATGAGTTAAGGATTGTTAGAGCTAGCCCATTATTTGTAATAAGCATAATATACAGTATCAATATATAATAAACATCCTATACAATGTAGTTAATATATTTCTGTACGGTATGAAGTTGCGAACAATTATTTTCCACATCCTTAAGGCCACCATCCCTTTATCTAGACTTAATGGTTCATGGTGGTGGAGGGGAGTACTCTGTTGGGCTCACTGTGCAGTAATGTGTAGTCCTCTCTCCTCTCATGAGCTGAGAACCCTGCCTCCAGAGCACTTGGAGCTTCTGCCAGCCTGGGCAATGAGTGACCAGGAATTGGACCCAGATCTCCTCCATACAGACAGACCATGACAACTAGGTTATCTGGCTGGCCTGGCAACCATCTAATTTTTAAATAGTTGTGTATTTATGTGGTTGGGTTCTACCGTTGCCTGCCAACCTTTAGCTTTCAGTCCCTCCCATTCAGCCATCCAGTTTGGCAAATGTAATTTTCTGTTTATCCCTGAATGAAGATAAAATATACACTTTGTCTTCTATGGCTTGAAGTGATTCTAACACTCTCAAAGAGATCCCACCTTCTGTTCCATTTAGGCCTCATTGTTGGACTGCAGAAGAAGGTAACACTTGCCACACTACTTTTGAGTTCTAATTATAAGTTTTTAACATCCTGTTTTTCCTCATCTTAATACATATAATTGCACTTCCATCCAATACTATGAAAGCTGTAGACTGGTAAGATTCACCAACAACCAGATGAAGACCAGAATTGGAAAATAGAAAATTCTCTCCACTGCCAGGAAACTCCAAAGCAACACTATGTACGTATTGTCATTTTACCAGATTTCACACACCTTCCCCTTCTGAGGTTTTAACCAGAAAGGAGACATTTTTACATTAAGGCATTGATATGACCCCCAGTACTATAGTACCTGTGCGGCGGCCGGGGAGCTCCCAGGGAGCAGAGATACAGCTTCCATAGTATTGGATGGAAGTGCAATTATATGTATTAAGATGAGGAAAAATAGGATGTTAAAAAATTATAATTAGAACTCAAAAGTAGTGTGGCAAGTGTTACCTTCTTCTGCAGTCCAACAATGAGGCCTAAATGGAACAGAAGGTGGGATCTCTTCAAGCCCTAGAAGACAAAGTGTATATTTTATCTTCATTCAGGGATAAACAGAAAATTACATTTGCCAAACTGGATGGCTGAATGGGAGGGTATTTTTCATGGTAAACCTTAAGAGGTGTGTACTAAATTTACTGTCCAGTGGATGTATCTTGCACATCCACACATGAGCAGTCCCTTTGACTTTAGATTGTGAATTCTTGGTAAACTGTTTTCTTCACTGGGGTTTCTTGGTGCTATCACAATATAAATACTAACAGTAATAATCAGGAGAGTAAAGCTGCTCGCATGCTTAGGACATTTGCGGGAAGAGGTTCTTAGCACCAGCTGCTACAGAATTGGACAAAGAGAACCAGCAAATATGTTAAAAACTTTGCTGCAGGCCTATGGAAACAAGGCTTGTGCTACAGATAAGAAGGCAGTTTTTCCAGGCTGACACTGGCAGCAAAAAATGCTGCCCAAAGATGAGAACAAACTGAAAATATGAAGGCAGTTGCTATTAGCATCACATGTGCCAGAAGTATGCATGCTGAACTGTTAGAGGAAAGGAACAGTTCACATGTGCCAGATGCTAAAATGATACTAAAAATAAATAAATAGACAAATAGAAATATATGTTGTTTTCTTGTTTCATAGCAAGAAATACCTTAAAGCAGCCCCAGGAGCACTATCTATTTTATCCAGCTTGGTGCCTTGGAAAGAGAGAGGTGCTGATGGTGAGGAATTACACACTTGATAGGGAAAACTGGTTCTTTATGTAAAGCCATCCTAACCCCAGGAGGGAGACCTTATTTCAAAGAGTGTTACTGAGGTAGTATTTGAAGTGTCAGAGCCCTCCACAGGACTGCGAAGGGCAAGCACAATCCATCTATTTAATCCAGAGAAATTTAGAGAAAGCTGTAGCAGCTCTAGAGCGATACAAAAGGAGGCTGCCACTCTGGACACAGCATGAGAACTGCCGGAACCACATGCAGGTCAATTTTAAGTAACAAAAGAGATCGGAGTGTGGCACAATGTGCTATCTAGTAAATACAATTGCACCCCAAACTCTGCTTTGATTTAAAGTTACAAAAAGGCCACAGATGCTTTTTGGCCTCTATGGTAACATCATAATTTACAAGTGCTGGTGGTGCTCCTAGAGCTGCAGTGTCAACAGTATTGGTGAACTTCTTGCCAACTTTATTTCACAAGTGTGTGAAGGGGCATACTGAAAACATACTTATCTGCATGTTTCCACAACATTTTGTTGTCGGCAGCTTAAGAGAAAACTAAACCTAATATTACTAGGTATAACCAGGATAGATGAAGAGGACCCTTGAAGGGAGGAGAAAATGATTAAAGGTCCAAATTTCAAAACAGGGTGATGTACTAATGTAGCTCCAAACAAGTTGAATATTATTCTTCAAATTTTGCACAAACATTCTCCTTTGTCTTATTTAGAGTGAATCTGGCTTTTTTCAGGCCGAATTAATTTTCCAATACAAAGTTGTAAGGGGGGGGGGGGCTAAAAATAAGGTTTCAAAACAGAAATTGGTCACAACTTTGACTATGGGCAAGTTACCATCTCTCCATAATGCAAAGAAATTATTTTTACTTACTGTATAAATAACTTGAAAAATTCACTGCCACAAAATTATATTGAGGCAAAGAGTTTAATAATAGCATTCAAAACATGATCAGAAATTTGTTACTAATAAAAATATATGCAGGTACATTAGCTATGATAAAAATTATAAGGGAATATACAACTTCATGCTTCAGGATCTAGGCTAAGTACTGAGTGTCTGGGTATGACATTCCGGGGTGTAACCTGAACCAGTGAGGGGCTGTCACTACCTGCCTGCAACGTTGCGTGCCTCACAATACTTTGCTGCTGTAGCTCCCGCCTGGGCTGCTCACACAGAGCATACAGGTAACACCCTGTCTGTGTATAGCTGCAGCCTGCCAGCCACACATCAGTCACACTCTGGCTTCCACCAGCCTTGGTAACTACTTGCAGGGTGACCCCAACACACTCCCAGACCCGGATTTTCCCCAGAAAATGTGTGTTCTGCACTGTCCAGCCCTCTCCTTTTTTACCTATAAAGAGAGAGGTTTTAAGTGAGTACAAGTATAAGGCATTAAAGCCAGAAATGGTTACAAGAGAAATAAAGTGAAAACACTTTCTAAATTTAATAAACTAGACTTGGTTCTAGGTAAAGTTCTTACCACATGCTTCCAGCAACAGGGCTGACCAACTTTCAGGTCAGTATCTGTTCCTAAAGTCCATAGGCTGTTTCTTTTGTCGTCTTAGGTGGAAAAGAGAGAGATGAGTAGAGAGAGAGAACTTGGAGTGTTTTTGCCTCTCACTTTTAAAGTTCAGTCAGCCTTCAAAATGCATTTTCCTGAGGGTCACCCCTAGTTAAAGTTTATTCAAACAGTAAAGAAGGTGACATGGAGTCTGGTGGTAAAAGGGGCTGCATGCTGTTTCCTCTCACCTTTATTTGGTGAAATACAGATTTTCCTTGTCTCCTGTTTTCCCCTTCTCTCTAAGACCCGGTTTATAACTTAGATGTAAACAAACACTCCTTTGTTTACGGCCTGCTTGACTAGTTCTGCCTAATTGGGGCTATGTGGATTTGAACATATGCCACCAACATCATTCAGGGGGATTCATAACTTTATATATAATGGTGCTACATACATTTTACCATGATATTATTGACCAGTGAGTTATTAGTTTTCAAATAATACCTCACGAGGCATATTTTTACAGATTATTACAATGGTGTGTAGGGTGTGTATATGGGAGTACATTCAGTCACACTGGGGTGGGCAAGAAATTCTCCACATGGGCATGTTATTGTATTAATTCCGATTGTGGGGGGTATGTGTCTTCCTCTGCAATGTTTATGCTGGCCACTGTGAAAGACAGGATACTGGACTAGAGGGACCACTGGTCTAATGCAACATAACAGTTTTGATGTTTAATTGTCATAGCCCTCATCCATGTCCCTGCAAGTCGCAATGAAATAGCCTCTTCAGGAAATCCTTTTTCTCCACCCAAAGTTAGGCTTCATTCTGACGAATCTCATGACAGTTCGTCAGTTGTATAAACATCACTATTTCCTGCTGTATATGCTATGCCTCTCAGCATATCTTTTCATGTAGTTTATAAAATGTTCATTCCAGCTCTCTGGGGGGAAACACCTAGAAATCATAACAACATTAAAATATTTGCATTTGCCCAGAGTTGAAATATTCTAGACGGGGCCCCTTGTACTCTGTGGCACAATGGACCCAGAATCCATGGCAGGTCCCCTTCAGTTCCAAGTCCGGGAACCCGCAATTCCTTGACTGTGTTAATTACATTAATTTGCTGATTTTTTATAGTACATTGCTGAGTCTCCTCTAGCAGTGCAGTAACATCTTTTATGGAGCCCCTGGGTAAGGGGACAAAGTTACTCTCAGTAAGGTCGGATGTTTGGGGTCCATGCAGGTAAAACACCTATCTGCTCAGAGTAGTATGTGGCAAGTGGGTAAAGCTGCATCCTTCCCAGGCTGGTAGGCAAGGCTGATTGGGCCTGAAGAAGGAGGATTGTGACAGCCAAGGGCCAAGCAGAAGGGCTGCAGATGCCAGGCTGGACGCCATCCTTCCTGAGCCTTGAAGTGTGTCAGGGGTTCTGGGGGAGGTAAGGAAGACAACTGAGTGGTACACATGTATCCAAGGCCAGATTAAAACAGAAATACTGTATGTCTGTGCCCAGGGCCCTGGAGCCATGTGATTACATCACACTGTCAGCTTCCATTAGAAAGAAAAATAAGTTCCTAGCCCTCCTGGTTGTGGAGACTTTGAAAACATGACTGTAACCAATGCAGATCTCAGATTGAAGTAATAGCTCATGAGAGCTGTGATGGGGTCATCCTGAACCAGGGAAGGGAGTAGAGCAATGCTGGGCTAGGGAGGCCCTGCCCCTCAACAGGTGCCAGGCATGTTCCCAGTGGAAAAACAGTTTAAAAGGACACTCGTAGGTGAGGAGACAGGGGGAATGAGCTGAATGTGGCATTGGGAAGACAGGCTGATGCTGAGAAGTGTTCCAGGAGTGGAAACAGCTTTGTGAAGGCTACTCTATCACCAGGGTCTTGGGATTCCCCTCTTCTTTAGGAGCTGAAAGTCCTAAAATAGATTTACTGACTGACCAGGACACTAAGATACTGAGGAGAGTCTGCTAAGCCAGTGACTACCCCACAAACTGAGGAGCTCCAGTCTGGTAGAAAGTGACCTTGGGGGGAAATAATTTGGGGGTAGCCCAGTAACGGGGCTGAACACTTTGATAAACTCCTAGCGCCCTGGGTTAGGGCCTGGTAGAGTGGGTAGGCAGGCCTGGGTCCCCCTGCCTTGCTCCTTTGTAGTGACTGAACTCTGGGGGTTGATTGAGGCTGCAGCGGGGGACCCCACTGGAACAGTCTGACAGAAACTGTAAGGCTGTGAGCTGACCACTAAGACATCTGGACATCAGACATTCCTGCTCCAGAGGTGTAAATTGCTCTATTAATCTCAATGGGGTGTTAACTCTAAAACCCTCTGCTCTGGTGGGCGTTACCAGTAGAGGACTGTGGCCTTGGCTACACTTGCAGATGTACAGCTCTGTGAGTTAAACCTGACTTCGTACAGCTGAGTAGGGAAAGCGCAGCAGTCTGTCCACACTGATAGCTGCCCAGCGCACTGTCGTGGCCACATTTGCGGCAATTGCAGCGCTATTGGGAGCGGTGCATTATGGGCAGCTATCCCACAGAGCACCTTTTCCCATTCTGGCGCCGTGGGTTGTGGGAAGGGGGTGTGGGTGCAGGGGATTCTGGGTCCTGTCCCAAGGCCCCGTGATGCATCACTTTGCATCCCAGAAATCCCTTTGTTTCCGTCCACCTTTGGCGCCATCTTTCAACGGTTTCTGTGCAGCGCGATCTGTCTGCGGGAAATGGAGTCCGAACTGCTGAGGCGTATGCTGACAAGTCTCACGAGCACGTCACGTTTGGCTGTCGAACTATTCCTTAAGATCCAAAGTGACAGTGAGAGTGAGGAGTCCGACGATGCTATTGAGCCGCGTAACGCGTACGACACGAAATTGCTTGTGGCATTCACGGATATGCTCAGCACCGTGGAACGCCGCTTTTGGGCTCGGGAAACAAGCACCGAGTGGTGGGATCACATCGTCATGCAAGTCTGGGATGACGAGCAGTGGCTGCAGAACTTTCGGATGAGAAAAGCCACTTTCATGGGACTGTGTGAGGAGCTTGCCCCCACCCTGCGGCGCAAGGACACGAGATTGAGAGCTGCCCTGCCAGTGGAGAAGCGAGTGGCTATTGCAATCTGGAAGCTGGCAACTCCAGACAGCTACCGGTCAGTCACAAACCAGTTTGGAGTGGGAAAGTCGACCGTTGGAATCGTGTTGATGCAAGTTTGCAAGGCCATTAATTGCATCCTACTCAGAAGAACCATGACTCTGGGTAACGTGCAGGAAATAGTGGATGGCTTTGCACAAATGGGGTTCCCTAACTGTGGAGGGGCGATAGAAGGGACGCACATTCCTATTCTGGCACCACCCCACTTAGGATCCGAGTACGTTAATCGGAAGGGGTATTTCTCTATGGTTCTCCAGGCGCTTGTGGATCACCGTGGGCGTTTCATTGACATTTACACAGGCTGGCCCGAAAAGGTGCATGACGCACGCATCTTTCGGAACACTTGGCTGTTCAGGAAGATGCAGGCCGGGACTTTTTTCCCAGAGCGGAAGATCACGGTAGGGGAAGTTGAAATGCCCATTGTGATCCTTGGAGATCCCGCTTACCCGTTAATGCCGTGGCTCATGAAACCCTACACAGGGAGCCTTGACAGCAGCAAGGAATGGTTCAACTACAGGCTGAGCCGGTGCCGAATGACTGTGGAGTGTGCCTTTGGCCGTTTAAAGGGCCGCTGGCGATCTCTGTATGGAAGCTGGACTTGGCCGAAAACAGCATCCCCGCAGTTATATCTGCGTGCTGTGCCCTCCATAATATTTGTGAAGGGAAGGGTGAAAGCTTCACTCAGGCATGGACCTCCGAGGTTGAACACCTGGAGGCTGAATTTGCACAGCCAGAGAGCAGGGCCCAGTGCGGGGCTGCAAGGATTAGGGATGCCTTGAGGGAGCAATTTGAGGCTGAAAACCAGCAGTGATATCTGGTGCCCTGCAGGGGAGTGAAGTGCAGTAGTTCCAATCTTTAGGAATCAGTGTCTGCTTAGCAGACAAGCAGACTTGCAGTGCCTGTTTATTTCCTGGGCTAAGGAGTCTTTTACTTTATGCAATAATAAAAAATGTTTTCAAAGCCAAAGAATCCATTTATTGAAAAGAAAAAAAATTATTTATTGAAAAGAAGGGGGTGGAGTAGAGAATGGTACAATCAGAGATTCGCGTATGTCCTGTCTGGTGTGCTGTGCAGTGAGTGCTGCACTTCAGGACAGCTATACTGCATGGTGATGGGGATTGAGTGCAGAGGGTAAGGGTCGTGGTTTTCAGGGCTGGGTGGTGAAGATACTGGTGTTGGAGGCAGTGGGTGGCGTGAAGAACACGGAAGTTGGGGAAAGTGGGTTGGAGGTGACAGTGGGGCACAACGGAAAGAGTTTTGGGACCAGGGCTGTGGGGGGGGGGTGGCGTTTGCATTTGCGGTACTGCTCCTCTTTCTGCATGGCTACCAGCTCCTGGATAGCATCTGCTTGGTGCTCCAGGATGCTTATGAGCCTATCAGTGCTTTGCTGCCGGTGTGCGGTGCTTTGCTGCCAGTGCGCTGCGTTTTCCTGGCGGATCCTGCTTTCTCTCTCCCTCCAGGTCTGTGCTTTCTCATTCTCTTTAATAGATTGCCGCATCACTTCTTGCTGCATGTCTTCTTTGCTTTTTCGCGGTCTCTTCCTGAGTCTTTGCAGTCTCTGAGCAGGCGATAAGAGGGACGGCTGAGGTCTCAAGGTTGATGCAGCTGTATAGGCAAAATGCAACATTTAACAGAGGCAGCATTGTTTATACCAGACAGAGTAATGATTCCCCCCGCACTTAAGGAGTAGAAAACACACAGGGTCTACACAATAGCATAATTTTCCCGTCCGAAACAGAACACACATATCCCACGAGAGCCTCAAAATGGTGAGTAAGGGGGGCTGATTGTTTCAGGGCTGCACTGTCCTCTGGGTTTCTGTGCCTTGGGGAGAGCCAACAGCTTCAGGGTGCACCTACACTGAACACTGTCCCAACATTTTCCACAGGAGTTCGTCCTGGACGATATCTCGCTGCTGAGGGTGACCTGGGAAGCAAGGGAGGGTCTTCTACTGCAATGCGGCTTCCGCCCTGGCCCATATGCAGCTTGCCTGTGTGCAGCAATGGTCCCCCCGCCCCTCGCGGCACAGTGGCGTGGACACGTTAGCCTGGCTGGGACAAGGACCAGGGTGGCTCTCCCGATAAACCTGCGCAAGCGCATTGCACACATTCTGGATGAGACATTCGAGGAGATTACCGAGGCCGATTACTGCGATGTGATAAACCACATCAATGCACTATTCCGCATCCAGGCATGCATGCCTAACCCTCCTCTCCCAAAGACCCGCACCAAAAAAATTCTTTCCCGAAAAAAAACCGCTTACTGGGAACCTGCTCTTCTGTTTGTCCTCCACCAAGTACCAGCCACTGCGACTGGCTACCTTCCTCCTGGCTCGAGAAGAGCTCCTGGCTGCATGGCTCCAGGGATTCCGGGGTGTCTCCATCCGGCCCACCACCATCACTCCCGTTTTCCTCCTCCTCCTCCTCCACCCGCCCCCCCCGGCTCTGAAGTGTCCATGGTGGTGCTTGGAGTGGAGGTGGGGTTAACACCAAGTATCGCATCCAGCTCTTTGTAGAATCGGCAGGTCGTGGGGGAGCACCCGAGCGGCCGTTTGCGTTGTGGGCTTTGCGGTAGGCACTCCGCAGCTCCTTCACTTTAATCCTGCACTGCAGGGCATCCCGGACATGGCCCCTTTCCATCATGTCCTTTGATACCTTTCCGAAGGTATCGCAGCTGGGACTGTACAGCTTCCTCCCCCCAAATACTGATGAGGTCCAGCAACTCGCCATTGCTCCATGCTGGGGCTCGCTTGGCGTGTGGAGGCATGGTCACCTGGAAAGATTCGCTGATAGCACTCCACACCACACCAGGCTGAGCAAACAGGAAGGGGATTTTTAAAATTCCCGGGGAATGTAAAGGGTCGGTCACATGGTTGGTTACCTGAAGCCAGGGCAGTAGAGTTTGAACTGATGACCAGAGTGGCTAGAACAGGCATTGTGGGTTACTGCTGAATAATTCTGGAGGCCATTCACAGCGCATTGGGTGGCCACACTGGCGCCGCAGCGCTGCAGCGGCAGCGCAATACTTGCTATTCCTCTCGGAGAGGTGGAGTACATGCAGCGCTGCAACCACGGAGATACAGCGCTGCAAATGTCTTGCCAGTGTGGACGGGGAGTGAGTTACAGCGCTGTAACTCGCAAGTGTAGCCAAGGCCTGTGTGTGCAGCAAGGGGGGAAGAGGGCAGCAGGCCAGGCCCACCCAGCCACACAGGTGATACAATTGTGATGCTGAAGTAATTACTGATACCTCTGCCCCTTAGTTCCTGCTGTACTTGTGGCTTCTGATTAGAGAGTGGCCCCTGCTGCCACTCCTGTGGGGAAGGACAAAAGAAAGTCCTATGCTGCTGCTATTCCAAGTAGGGTTGCCAAACCTCTAAGATTGTCCTGGAGTCTCCAGGAATTAAAGAGTAATCTTTAATTAAAGATTATGTCATGTGATGAAACCCCCAGGAATATGTCCAACCAAAATTGGCAACCCTAATTCCATGTGATGCTACGTGGGAGGTGGGGATGGGGGCCCGGTCATGGTGTGTCTAAGGCCCCAGGCTGCCTTAAACCAGTCCAATTTAACCATACTCTTCCCAGTGCTCATGGCTCATTGCCTTGGCCCCTGGTTGCTATGTTCTCCCCTCAGGGGACACACCTTTAGAAATAGGCAAGGAAGATCCTGATGAGTCAGGAGAATTGTTCTGCTTTCTAGGGCTCTGTTAGGGCAGCTGCTTGTGTCACACACTCCCCCTTGTGGTGAAAGCAGCACAGAAAGAGAAAGTTGTAGCTAAGTTCCACTGGAGCTGACAGAACAAAGTGTCAGACATCTGGCTGCTGCAAAATTACAGATTCTGTGGCCAGAATATAGAATCCTATAGAAATTTGGCAATATGCCAAATTCTGTGGGGGGGAAATGGCTTGAGTAGGAATCAGAAAGTCTATGGGGCTCTGGTCATAAGAAGCATTTAATATTGAACTCTTGTAGGTCTGTAATAAGTAAAGAACATACATGGGAGCAGGATATGCTGTGCCCAGAAGGAAACAACAAGATGCAAAGTCAGAATCTGAGAAAATCCACCTCAAGATTTCCTCAGGTCCTGGAAACCAGCCTGGATAAATTTCCAGCCTCATCATCGTGGCCATTTCCCCAGCTTGTTGGCTATACAGATTGTCAGTACTAAAAATAGTCCTCATTGGCATGCTAGCAGGAGCTTGTCAAATGAGAAGGAAAGCAATGTGTCATTTCTGAGGAGGTGGATGCAATGTTTAGGCATATGGCACCAAGCCAGAAACAATCCACCACATTATGGCAAGCGTCTCACTATCTGCATCAATCCAATATTTAACTACGCTGACATATCACAGTTGTAAGCTGGAGAATATCTAGGAACTTATAATAATTCCTGTAGAAAAATAAAAAAATACTACCGTGTGATATAATGTTGGGTATATATTGAAAGTTCACTTGGGACTTGCTGCGGTTACTTTTAGACCAGAGAGAAACAAGCTCAGCTAAACTGAGGAACCAATGTAGTCCAAAAGCATGGTATAAAGATGGCAAGGATAGAACTCTTCCTGATCTCTTTAGGGAAAATGTTCTATAGCCCTCGACCTGTTAAGAAAACTGTACATCCAGCTACTCTTAGAGTAAATATGAGCTATTCTAGACATACATACCAGACAATCATAGCTGTAATGGTAAGTTAGTGTGGGCCTATTCCACAAACACTTTGTAAATCAATACCAGAAACTTGAGGAGACCTATGGTGAGCAAGGCTAGGTTGTGGAGCACCAACATGATATGCTTTGTATAGATCATCTTTCTCAGGAGATGGGCTTCCTCACTGTGAACAAATTAGATGCATCATGAATTTCTTGTCTTGGTGTAAGTACTCGTAAACTGAGTTAAAATGGTCCGACCTAGAGGTAAGTTGGTCATTTACCAAGAAGAATGACCAGAGGATCTGGCCAAAAGTCTTTAAAGTTCACTCGAGCACACACATTCTTTCTTTTCAGAGTCCTCCGATCTTCCCCCAAATCTAATTGGTTGTTGCCTTATCCCAGAAACAGATAGTTAAACAAAAACATTTACTTTTAGAAATAATACCCTGACCCAGCAGGCATATGCATGGACCTAACTGAAGGATCATGGCCTAGGACAGTAGAGAAAACAAATTAAATCAGGGGAGAGATATTGCAGTGTAATCATGGGAATACAACAAATATATGCACAGATATCCCCTCAAAAAGGCAGAAGACCCTATTGATAAAAAGGGCTATGCATGCTTCCGGGAAAAATGCACGTAGCTTCTCATGAGGAAAGTGTTGTGGTTGCATTTGGAAAATACTTTGTTCTTGTTCCAAAATAGGGAGTTCAGTTGTATTGAAATAATTAGGACTCATTTTTTGTATGGTCTGTTTGTAACCTTCTTCATGAAGAAGGTATCCAGATCCTTTTAAGATGAGCAATTGTATCTGGATTATGTTTCTTTTTCCAACATGCAGCTAGGCAGCACCTTGCTACAAATAAGATAAGAAATACATTTTTCAGTGGGCCAACCCCTTTCAAAGGAAGACCCAGAAATGTCACTAAGGATCCAAGGGAAGTTTGCATCTAGTGATTTCAAAGATACCCATCAGGATTTTGAAAACCACTTTTTTATTGACAACCATCCTGTTTTGATGGGTACAGAATTTTGGCTGTAGCAGTCTCCTAATGTAACACTGACAGACCCCCGTCATCAATGGGAGGGATCAAACCAGGGATCTCTAAAGCTTAGTGTATGAGCCTCTACTGTAGCAGACTCATCAAACTCTAGACTGTCTAGGTGCCACTAGAGGGGGACAGAGTGCCACACCAAGCAGGCATGGGTTACAGTAGTTCTTATCTTCTGCCTCTGCTCTGAAGCTCAAATGTGGAAGAATAAGAACAGCTTGGCATCCTTCCATTTTCTTTTTAGTAGCTGAAAAGACCATAGGCTAGCTCATCCCCTGTGCTGAGGCCAGTTTGCCACAAAGTGACTCTAAAGCTGGTGTATCTGGCCACTGGTGAATTCCCAAGTGAGGTGGGAGGCTTAGGTAGAGATTGGTCCCTGCTTCTGGAGTGCCCCTACATTCTAGAATAGCCTTTTGGAGCTGCATTTTATAGGAACCTCAAGCTGCAGATTGGCCCAGGATCAGAGAACGCAAAGGGGTTAAAATTATGGAAGGCCCAGAGACTGGGGAAATGCAACTCCTTCTCAGCTGGGGATGCTAAAATAGGTAGAATTGCCCCTTCCGTTTCAGTACACTTCAGTCACTATGAGGGATGTGAGTAATGCTCAACCTTAAAGCCTCCTTGGTACACCTCCTTGGTACACCAACTTGTGAGCTGAGCTAAGAGGAGCTCTCCTTGGGCTGCCGTGCAGGAACTGGGCCCTTAGCCTTATCTCAAGAGCAAGACAATCAGGACTATGGCTTCTTAATGTATTAGTTGAAATTAGGCTTCATATAAGCAATCTGGAACATTTTGATGTAGAAGTGGACTTTGTAAACCGGGTGTGTGATTGATTATACATGTGTGTGTGTGTGATTCCTACCATGCTACAGATTTTCTACAAGTATAAATCATCACTCCATGCCAGAGAGACTCTTTATTAAAGCAATGGAATAAAATAAACCCTTCAACCCCACACAACTTTATCTACACTGCTTTAAATTCACATCGTAGTTTAATTTGCAATTGCTTCCCCATGTAGACAATCACTCTAGCATCTTTAGACTGATATAACTGCATCCACATGAGGGGGATTCTACTGTTTTTAGTTGAAACAGTACATCAATTTTGTGTGTAGACAAGCCCTTAGTGTAAATGAGAATCAGGTCCAAAGAGGGAAAGTCATCTCAGTGCCGAGGATGAATTTCACCCAAAGAGCAATGATATTACAGAATGAAATATTTAAGTGATTTTATCAGTTAAAGTCCCAATCCTTAATTATGCATGTTGTCCTATTGGGGCAGATGATCTTCTCCCTTGTTCACCAGAAGCAGAGCCGGCTCATAGGCATCCCTCCACACAACCACTTGACTTCCATGCAGGGGACATGTTGAGGGCAGGTCTGGAGCAGCCTGATATGCTCTGACCAGCCCCAACTAGTGGATGGTTCCTAGGGAATCGTACTCAGCTGGTGCAAGTTTGAGGAGTCACCAAACTACTCTAACCTGCACTCAGGGCAGTGACAGAAAATCATCCATGATCCCCCTCCCCAGCAACTCCCATAACTTGCTACCTTCAGCAGAATCTGGACACAGCAGAGATTCTACCCCACTAATGTCAATGGAACGATTTGTATCATAGTGTACAGGCGCTGTTTGTATGAGTGATGTTGCTCTCTCATGACTAGTCCAGAGAGAGAAAAAGGGGCTTACCAGAGGTGACACTGAGGTTGGGGGGCACGTGGGTCACATGCCCCCCCCCAGATTTCTGCCTCCCATTTAGGTTTTCAAACTGGGGAATGTGCCCCCCCCACCCCACCCCAGGGAAAGCACGCCCCACAGTTTGAAAACCATAGCCTTCTGCCAGGAGCCGGTAGATTGGAAGCTGGTGGGAGCCATTCAGGCCCCTGGCCCTCCGCACTGTGGGAGCTGTGGCATTGGCTGGTTGCCCAGCAGCCCTCCCTGCCCTGCTCCTGAGCCAGGCCACCTCTGCACAGGCAGGCACTCCCCAGGCAGGGCAGGCAGCACAGCATGTGCTCTTGCTTCTCTCCTGAAGGAGCCCAGTGCCAGCTGACGCCCCCTGGAGCCAGCTCCTGCCTGCGGAGCCCAGCTGCTATGAGATGCTCCTCGAGGCACTCATTTGATACTGCCCCGGTGCTCCTGGCTCTGCTGCTGCTTCTCAGTCCAGATGCGATGCATGGTGTGGTCACGTGCCCCCCCCACCATCAAGAGTTACGCATCGTCTCTGGGGCCTACTGTTACTGTCAGTAATGGGAGATTTTCTTCAGCTCAAGAAGTGGATGGGGGACTAGGCTGTAGTCCCAGCTCTATATATGTGGCTGTTGTCCTCAAAATATGGATTAATTATGGCATGAATAAGGATTACTTACTGGATTAGGCATTAAAGTGTTCTTGCAAAGTACTCTGAAACTGGAAAAAGCACTCTGTTGGAAATAAGCAGTAGACACTGGGAAATAAAGGTTGGGCAGTTAAACAAAGTATGTGTGTTCCCCATAGAACTAAATAAAAATAGATCTTAGAACATACAAATGGTCATACTGGGTCAGACCAATGGTCCAGCTAGCCCAGTATCCTGTCTTCCAACAGTGGCAGATGCTTCAGAAGGAATGAAAAGAACAGGGTAATTTATTGAGTGATCCATCCCCTATCATCCAGTCCCAGCTTCTAGCATTCAGTGGCTTAGGGACACCCACAGCATGGGGTTGAGTCCCTGTCCATCTTGCCAAGTAGCTGTGGATGGAGCTATCCTCCATGAAGGTATCGTATTCTTTTTTTGAACCCCGTTATAGTTTAGGCCTTCGCAGCATCCTCTGGCAATGAGTTCCACAGATCGACTGTGCATTGTATAAAGTACTTCCTTATGTTTGTTTTAAACCTGCTACCTATTAATTTAATTGGGTGACCCCTGGTTCTTGTGTTTTGTGAAGATAGCTTTTCCTCATTCACTTTTTTCACACCATTCATGATTTTATACACCTGAAAACAATAATAAAAAACTCATGGGGCTGACATATAAGGCATGACTGGCACTGATTATATTCTATTACAGTGGCTAAACTTAGAATTTGAAAAGAATGCTAACATTACAGATGACATGAAAGAAAATGCTTTATAAACAAAATTAAAATCTTCTGTTTCTTATCAAAGTGGTAAAGTAGACTTGTTTTCCATATGCATTATTTATATTAAACAGGGAGACTTGACTGATTGCAAGATTTGAGGTATTTCATTACCAATATTTTCTAGATGTGTTTCTACAATATCAAGTACAACAGGGTTTCCAGATGCTGCCATAAAAAAAATAATTTCATATTTCCCATCTAATAATTTCTATATATGGAGAAGAGTTTTTCTGTTCCAGAATCTGAAAAGGGTCACTAAATGTACATGGCTTTTTTTTTTTTAAATCAAATCCAGATTTACAAACAATCTGCAATTCTGCATACTTGGCATTATAGTGTGTAACTCTGAACCATTTGTGTTTGGTCCCTTACAGTCTGCTGTGCTGAGTTGTATTGCACCATTTTATCAGGCTTAGCCTTTTGGAGCTCCAGGGACACAGCTTCCCTCATAGACAAAGGCCTAAAATTCGATAGACATAGCAACAAAATTAGCAACATAGGTAGTCGACCTAACCCCCCTGTAGATGCAGCTAGATAGACAGTAGGGTGTTTCCATCGACCTCGCTACTGCTTCTTCGATAGATTGATTACCTACTGTGATGGTTCTCTGGTTGCTCAGGACTGTGAGTCACCTTGTTACCTGCTGCCTCCATCAAGAAAGAGACTTGCTGGTGCTTAACTGGCTGTCAGCTCCCTGACACCATGTGTGTGTCAGTCACCCAAACAATCTCCGTGTGCTATGCCAGCCCATGTAGTGTTCATTCCCTTATCCACTGAACAATCACAGTAATACCAGGTCTGCTATCTCCAAAGGAGCAGTACACCCACTAGCTTGTTCGATTCAACTGAGGATCAGCTCGTAACTTAATATCATAGCACTGAGATATAAACTTATGATCGTTTTCACTATAAATATATCAAAGGATAACACTTAAGAGATAGTAAGGATAATAGGAACAAGTTACACATAAAACAAAAGTATTACTCTCTTTCTACAGGCTAAACTTAACGTAAACAAGCTAACCATCAGTCTAAAAGCAGTCTTATCTCACCTACATGTCCTTTACAGTGCTTCCAGCCAGGGCAGGTTGGGATCACATGTTCATTACTATCATTGCACTGCTCCATTACTTCCTCAGGTGCAGGATAAAGGGGTGTCCCTTTGCCTTCTCCTTATCTCCCAAAGTTCACTGTTTTTTCCTCATTGTCAGGTTTATCTGATATCATGATGATCTCATGTCCTCATGTTGTCTTTTGTATGTAAATGACACGTTGACTTACAGTGCTTAACTTACATGTGAACTGAAGTAGACAGCGGAACATACATCCTTTGCTGGCAGAAACGTATTTATCAACACAATCTTAATTCAGACTTTTAGAAACATATTTTTAATATTTAACTTTTATATAGTGTCTGTACATACATTTCACAGGGATATCAATAGTCAGTGTGATCTTGGCTTTCATTTAAGATCTCACATGATATTCTTTATGGATAAATACTATGAAAGCAGTGTAGTGCTCGGTGTAGTGAGTTTGTCAGGCCTGCCAGGAATTGCTGCTACAAACTGAACACTTTGCCAGTTGGCACTGAGGGATTCTTAGGGTCACATTTACATCAATGGAAAAACCCCATCCACTGATGTCGGAAGTGTCTGTGCTACAGCAGCAACACTGTAGCTATGCCACTGTAGCCGCTGAAGTGCAGGCATAACCAAAAATAAACATCTGAATTTCTGTTGTTTGGCATCCACATGTCTTCTCTTCTAAGTTTTATACTTAATGCACAAAAGCTGTGATATAGCCCAGCGTGTTAGTCTTAGAACAATCTAGCACAACATAAATTGGGGTTAAACCAGTAGGGTCGATGCAAGTGTGGAAGAAACACATCCTTTAATAACCTATAGACTTAGAACAGTGAAATGGTTCATTCCGATAATAAGGTTGGCAATTTTCATAGCACAGAATTCTGCAGGTTTATGAGTGTCACACATCATCACTGCCCCAGTTCGGGTAACCACTTCAGAATGGGACTAAGTGTTCTGTTGAATTTAGACAGATGCTCCAGTCATTTATTGAATCAGGGTCTAAGACAGCCAAGCACAAATATTAAGTTCAAGTAAGTCATGTGCAGCAATTAAATTTCTAAAAGAAAGAAAAAGTTAAATTTCCACAGAAAAAATCTGTCTTCCCTAGGGGAGCATATCACTTAGAACGGCAAACACTTCAGCCCCCATTGGCAAGCTAGCTCCCAAGAAATCAAGAGCAATACCAGTAGTGCAATGGTTGTATGAAGGGAATGCTGGCAGCCGATGAGCAATTCAGAACATGCATTGCATGTTTCTCTCCAACAGCTGTTTCCCCTACTTTGCTCCCCATATTTGCCACACAGCAGATGACAACACGGGGTCCTTTGAAGATGTCAAAGCTAAACCTTAGGCTTTATGTAATACTAACAGACCAGAAGCTCAGTGGATCAGAGCACTAGATTTGCAGGGAGAGATTTAATTTTCCATTACTCATGAGATTCCATTCCTCTTCCCACACAAAACAAAAACTTATTCAAGCAAAACTATTCTTATTTAATGTAGAGAGCTAACTTGGGTTTAAATAGTACCTTAGGTATTCAAAAACAAGTCTGGTGGTGGTGCCGGTTTTGTTTTTAAATCACATTTTTACCAGCACTTTCCTCAAAATATTCCTTGATATTTCACAAAATCATAGACATATAACAAGGGGATTTTGCTGTCTTTCTGAAGCATCAGACTAGGTGGACCTCTAGTCTATGGCAAACTGTTACTGCAGCACACATACTATTGGAAAATCGTGGACTTTTAAAAAACAATATTTGAGATTTTCAGCATGACTAACAACATTAGGTGCCCAACTTGAAACATAAAAATGGTGTGATTTTTTGCTGAAAGAAGGTACCCAGCACTTCCTGAAAATCAAGAACTAGATTAATAGATTTTTAAGGCTTTCATTCAATCATCTAGCTGTCTGACCTCCTGTATATCACAGACCACCCCTTTAGTGAGCGCAATAGCTTGAGCTGTTGAAACCTTATCTTCCAAAAACGCATCTAATCTTAACTTGAAGACAGCAAGAGATGGAGAATCCACCATTTCCCTTGGTAATGTGTTCCAGTGGTTAATCACCCTCACTGTTAAAAATGTGTGCCTTATTTCTAATTTGAATTTGTCTGGCTATTGGTTCCTATTATGCCCTTCTTTGATAAAAAGTCCTTTAATACCTGGTTTTTCCTGCTTGCGAAGGTACTTAGAAACTACAAACAAAATACCTCTGTCTTCTTTTGATAAGCTAAACAGATTGAGCTCTAAGTCTCTCACTGTAAGGCATTTTCTCCAGTCCTTGAATACTTTTTGTGACTCTTCTGCACTCTCTCCAACTTTTCAGTGTCCTTTTTTTAAAATGTGGACACCAGAACAGTATGCAGTATTCCAGGATCAGTCTAATCAATGCTGTATTCCAGGGTAAAATCACTTCCCTCCTCCCATTCACCACTGCCCTATTTATACACCCAAGATTTATATTAGCCCCTTTTGCCACACAGCATCAATCTGGGAGTGCATGTTGCATTGTTTGTCCATTATGACAAACCCTAAATCCTTTTCAGAATCATTGCTTTCCAGGATGCATTGCCCCATTCTGTAGGTATGGCCTGCATGCCTTGTTTCTAGATGTATGACCTTGTATGTGGCTGTATTAAAATGCATTTTGTTTGACTTGGCCCAGCTTACAAAGCAATCTGCATTGTTCTTTATGACTGCCCTGCTTCATTGTTATTTCCCACGCTACTAATCTTTATGTCATCCACAGATTTTTATCAGCAGTGATTTCATATTGACCTCTAGACTACTGATGAAATTTTGAATAGTGGCAGGTCTGCTACCTATCCCTGCAAAGCCCCACTAGAAACACCCCTATTCAATGATGATTCCCCAATGACAACTACATTTTGAGATCCATCAGTTAGCCAGTTTTTAATTCATTTAATCTGAGCTTTATTAATATTGTATGCTGCTAAATTTTTAATCAGAATGTCATGCAGTACTGAGTCAAATGCCTTACAAAAGTCTAAGGATATGACATCTACACAGTTACCTTATCTCATTTAAAATATGAAAGACTTTTTAATGGCAAATCCTATATATAACCCATCCTGCACTTTCTTGGCCACAGTGTGATTCCTTTGTATAGGAAGGGGCAGGATTTGGGGAACTTGTGCAAACTGATAGGTTTTTAAGGAACCAAACAGCCCAAAAATGAAGTTTTGGATGTGGCGGACAGGGGTGAACTGGGAGACAAATGGGCTTGGTGGTCAGTAAATCTACTACTATACAACTCTACTGACCATTTTCCCCCGGCAACCCAAAGCTACTGGAGTGGCAGGGGCTATTACATTCACAACGCTTCACTGCTACTGTTTTCTGAGGTGGATTCCTTCCATCCCAAACCTTGCATCAAGGACTGGTTATTCAGTCCTTGTTGCATAGGTGTATGGACTGGCTGTGATGCTTCCCAGGGTATCCAGGGTTGTGACGCACCTTGTCTTTAGCATGAGAAATTCTTATCTGTGCCTGCTGTGGATCAACTCCCTGAAACCATCAGCCTCTGGCAACACAAGAACTGCCTTCCCGGCCTCCGCAGGCCTCACTGTCTCTATACCGGTAAGTGGTAGGGGCATACACCAACTCTCGAGTCCTCCGAGCATCCTTCTGGAATGCTCGACCCCTTTCCACTGAACACTCACAGAACTCTAAAGTCCGCTATTCCTAAAGGAATAGTACACACCAGCTTATAAGATTCAACTCAGATTAGGGTGACCAGACGTCCTGATAAAATTGGGACTGTCCCGATATTTAGGTGTTTGTCCCGCATACCGACTGATGTTTGGTTGGGACGCAATTTGTCCCGATATTTCACACTGCGGGTTTTTGGGGGTTTTTTTTGTTGCTCTGCCGGCAACCCTCCCCCCATGTGTCCCGATATTTTCTTCCTCTCATCTGGTCACCCTAACGCAGATTATCACTAAACTTAACACCCAGCAATTTTATATTCAGTGAAAATAAGAATAAGTTTATTATCAAAGAACACAGATTTGAGTGAGAATATTGTTTCTAATATATAAAACCAAAATCCTAACCTGGTTTTTAGAGCCTCCTAAACTTAACTACCAAGGCATTCCTTTATCTCCTACAAGAGGAGTTGGATCACACTGGCATTGTAAAAGACATTGTCATGACTGCAAGGAGACAAAGAGAATGGTAAGGCAAGAGAAGTGGACAGAGCAAAGGGCACAAGATAGGAAAGATTAAGAGCAGACATGTAAATAGAGGCATAGCAATGTAGAACCCTGAAGCTGAGGACAAACAGTTTAAATGTGATCAATGAACTATATCCACAAGTTTCCAAGATTGTTGATAGAAGTGCAAAACAATGATAGATAAATTTGGGCTCTATAGGGCTTTTAAGTGGCTTTGCTAAAATTAAAATATCTTATCACAACTTTAGCAGACTAGGTGAATGACAGGATACCTGACTCTGTACAGTTGCTCCTTTTGTTATTTGCTCGAGAAATATGTGGCTTCATGACTATCACTAGATCTGTTGATTAGTTTATTAGCTGATCATTTGGAAGCCAGTGAGAGATGCTTTGTACAGCAAGAGAAAAAAACAAAAAACAAATGTGGTATTTTAAAGATGCTTCAGGAGGTCAAAAGTTACTAAGTGATTATTGTGCTCACTCCAGATGTGAGGTGCTTTCAAACAATTGTTACACCATTAAGAGATTGCAAAGAAAAAATCTTCCATATAGCCGAAGAGATTTTGCAGTGCATGTAAAACATTCAGGAATGTTAAAGTTGACCAGTAGTGCCTTGTACCCTTTCAGATTGTGAAATGCACCTATACTTAAACCTCTGAAAATCAGGACATACAGAGTTAAGGTAAAATGAATGTAAACCTGTCTGAAAAATTGGAAATACAGCATTAAGGTAACATCTCGCAAACGATCCTCCCACCCCATGCCCAACGGCCTTGACTCTCCTCCCCATAGAGTTGGCAATAGGCATGGAGACCAAACCAATCCTGACCTGTGCCTAGCAAAATCTGCCAATTTCTGTGTGATGTCCAACATAATGGTATATTATCACTTCTCTTCATATACTCTTATCATGTTAGGTGTCGACCTGGTGAGCCAGGGATTAGTTGCAGTAAATTGCCAGCACTCTCATTGCCATATGAGGAAGTGGAGCTGCAGCTAGAGGGAACAGGGATCCGTTTTGTTATTCTGAGCTGGTTATGGAGTGGGTGATCACAATGGCCCCTCTGCTCTTAAATTCTCATACTTTATAGAATTGCAAGGTTGCTAGTATGACTGTCACCTAGTAGAAAGCCAGCATGTGGAGGTAACAGTATATCAGGAAGAAAGGGGAATGAATATGTGTTTCACCAAGTTCTAACACTCACTCGGTCAGGCACTCTCAGTGCCCACCAGAAACCCACATCTGCACTGGCATGCACACAGTGCCATGCACCTTCTCTGCCCTCTGTGCTACACTATTGCTCTGGGGAGTTCTAGCCATCTGGTGGTTCACATCACTGTGTACCCATGGCTCAGTCAATGGTAACTGAAGGTGATGTCCTAGAGGGAAACTTTAGGACAAGGATGAAATGATGTTAACATTTGGCAAATCCTGGGGAGGGCTGTTTGCCCAAAGCCAAGTTGTCAAGTATAGGTCATGTTTACTAAACTGTATGTCTTTCATAGGATAGATGTACAGTTTAGTAAACAAGACCTAAAAGTTTCCCCCCACTCTTCATGCACTGTCTCCATGGTCCTCTACATGATCAAAAGAATGCAATCCTCTGATCTCTGACAGGGACAGGTTGGGGCATTGTTCAAGGGGAGCAAAGTTAAGGCTGTGTGGCATGGGAGATATTACCTTAATTTTGCATTTTCTCAGTTTTAGACGTTTAAGTATGGGTACATTTCCTATTCTGAAACATTTCAGATTGCTGGTCATCTTTAACTCCACATTAATGAAATTGTTGGACAGTGAATTTTACTTGTTTTTTGAGGAAGTGGTGGTAATGAAGGGGCCATTATTTGAAGGCAGAAAACAAAGGGTCTTCCTGGGAAATACCTCACTGCCACTCAGCTGCCCACGTTAGCCTCCTCGTGGTCCCAGAAGGGCTGGAGGGACCTTGTGGAGGAGGGAAAGTGGTAACTGATGGCCTGTGAGGCAAACATCTACCAAATGGAGGCAATAAGGGGAAGAGGAGACCTATATTCCCTACTCCACTCCAATGGCTAATGTATGGGAAAGGGCCCAAGTCCTCAAATGTATATAGGTATATAGGTGCCTAACTCCCATTTGATTTCTATGGGACTTGAGTTCCTAAATACCATTAAGGATCAGGTCCAAGGTGCTCTGATGAATAGACTTATCGCAGAGATTTGAAGTGGCCCATTCATTTCAATGGGATGTTCCCAGATAAATCAGAAAATGCCACAGAAATGAATGCAGCCTGCCAAAATAGCTTTGAGAAGTGTGAACTGACTCATTCATCTCTGTGTAGTCTCCTCCCTTCTCTCCCAAAGCCTATTCCAGCCCATGTTGAGGAATACCAATTTTCAGGACAGCCTCCCTATGCATGTGGATTTTAGATCAGTCTGAATATTAAAATAATCTCTGGGGGAAGGGGAGGCTGTGCTTTAGGAAACCCAGGATCAAATTACTCAAATTTCAACTCTCCCCCTAGCCCTGATGGGGCATAGCAATTTTCGGAACAATCTGAAAATGCATATGGATTTTAGAGCACTTTGAAATATCAGTTCTTAAAGAAAAAGCTCTGCTCCTGGGGCAAGAGTTTCAAAAGATGACTTGCTGCAGTCTCCCATCCAAAGCAGATGGGAAGTGGGAACATGCTCAGCAGACATTCTCAGAAATCTGCGAAGGGCAGGACTCAACCTCGCAGTGAATCAGTAAAGCGAAGTTACAATGGCTGTAGTATATTGCCCTGAACTACTCCATGAATCTGTTGTCAGATGTATTGTTTGCTTGAGCCACCCTAGAGATCTAACTTCAATGCAAAATAACTTTTGAAATATTGCTTCCCAAAAGGGCCAGTGGTTGCCCTTCTCTTTTAAGGACAGAGAAGATAGTTACCCCATTCTATGGGTCCAGGAAAGCAACTGAAGCAGTCACTGGGAGAGAGGAAGATGGTCCCAGAGAGCAGTTAGTGTTGGGGAGAGGGAAGGTATAGGGCCATCCCAGACCATTGTTCCTTTAAGGGCCTGGAAACAGTAGCCTTTTAGAGTGGATGGGGCAAGGAGCCAGGCTCTCAAGCAAAGAGCTGTAACAGACCCATATCCTGTGCAGATTTAGTATGGGGGCTGGGGAATATATAACACATACTGAGCAGTGGGTTAAACATGGAACTCCTACTGACATCTATCAGAGCTCCATGCAGGGCATGAGGAAAATATGACCCCTTTTCTTAACTGCACAGAAGCAGAATTTCAGACCTCTGGTATCCTAGTGTTTGGACCCCAATGACAGTAAAAGCACCTCTGTCTAGAAATGCAACAATTCTGTTCAAGAGAATTGATTACTTTTAAACCAAATATCCCAAATAATAAGACCTTGTCAAGGCTGGATCCCCACTTTGAACTTTAGGGTACAAATGTAGGGGCCTGCATGAAAACTTCTAAGCTTAACTACCAGCTTAGCTCTGGTTCTGCTGCCACCATTTCAATGGATTCCATTCCTGGGAAACCTTGAAAAAACCTTCACCAAATCCCTGGTGAAAACAGATTCAAACCCCTTGGATCTAAAACAAGGAGAAATTAACCATCCCCCTCCTTCCTCCCACCAACTCCTGGTGAATCAGTTCCAACCCCACTGGGATCTACAACAGGGAGAAATTAACCATCCCCCCTCCTTCCTCCCACCAACTCCTGGTGAATCAAGATCCAAACCCCTTGGATCTTAAAACAAGGAAAAATCAATCAGGTTCTTAAAAAGAAGGCTTTTAATTAAAGAAAAAGGTAAAAATCATCTCTGTAAAATCAGTATGGAAATTAACCTTACAGGGTAATCAAACTTAAAGAGCTCAGAGGACTCCCCTCTAGTCTCAGGTTCAAAGTACAGCAAACAAAGATAAACACTCTAGTAAAAGGTACATTTACAAGTTGAGAAAACAAAGGAAAACTAACACGCCTTGCCTGGCTAGTTACTTACAAGTTTGAAATAGGAGAGACTTGTTTAGAAAGATGTGGAGAACCTGGATTGATGTCTGGTCCCTCTCAGTCCCGAGAATGAACACACTCCCAAACAAAGAACACAAACAACGGCCTTCCCCCCCCGCAAGATTTGAAAGTATCTTGTCCCCTTATTGGTCCTTTAGGTCAGATGCCAGCCAGGTTACCTGAGCTTCTTAACCCTTTACAGGGAAAAGGATTTTGGAGTCTCTGGCCAGGAGGGGTTTTATAGTACTGTACACAGGACAGCTATTACCCTTCCCTTTATAGTTATGACACGCCCCCCAAATCACAGATAGTGTTGGATGTTCGGTTCCACACTGGCTGTGATTTCTTCCTGGAGTTCTAGGAGAAAACAGAGTTAATAAGACACATGTACCTTTAGACATACTACTGATTATATAAAAACTAACAATATGTTTCATTCCAAGAACAATTGTTAATCAGTTAACTCTGGGAAACTTTCCCGGGAGAGTGCATCAGCCACTTTGTTAGAAGCTCCCGAAATGTGTTGTATTTCGAAATCAAAATCTTGGAGAGCTAAACTCCACCGAAGAAGTTTTTTGTTATTTCCCTTGGCGGTTTGAAGCCACTGTAGCGCAGCATGGTCTGTTTGTAGTTGGAAACGCCGTCCCCAAACATATGGGCGTAGCTTTTCCAGCGCGTACACAATGGCATAGCATTCCTTTTCGCTGATTGACCAATGGCTTTCCCTCTCAGACAGTTTCTTACTGAGAAATACGACAGGATGGAATTCTTGATCCGGTCCTTCCTGCATTAAAACTGCTCCCACGCCTCGCTCGGACGCATCTGTGGTTACTAGGAACGGTTTGTCAAAGTCTGGGGCCCTTAGCACAGGGTCAGACATGAGTGTTGCCTTAAGCTGGTTAAAGGCCTTTTGACACTCATCAATCCACTGAACTGCATTTGGCTGTTTCTTTCTGGTTAGGTCTGTCAGCGGGGCGGCGATTTGGCTGTAGTGGGGTACAAATCGCCTATAATATCCAGCCAAGCCTAAGAAGGATTGGACCTGTTTCTTAGACTTTGGAACCGGCCACTTTTGGATAGCATCCACTTTGGCCTGTAGGGGATTTATAGTTCCTTGACCCACCTGGTGCCCCAGGTAAATCACTCTGTTTTGGCCTATTTGACACTTTTTAGCCTTAACAGTTAGTCCTGCCTGCTGGATGCGCTCGAAAACTTTTTCCAGGTGCTCCATGTGCTCTGCCCATGAATCAGAAAAAATGGCCACATCATCGAGGTAGGCAACTGCAGATTCTCCCAATCCCGCTAGGAGACCATCTACAAGTCTTTGGAAGGTGGCGGGTGCATTTCGCAACCCGAAAGGGAGTATATTGAATTCATACACCCCTGCCTGGGTGACGAAGGCTGACCTTTCCTTAGCGGGTTCATCTAGTGGTACTTGCCAGTACCCCTTGGTTAAGTCCAAAGTAGAGATGAATTGGGCATGTCCCAACTTCTCCAATAGCTCATCTGTGCGTGGCATTGGATAGTTGTCAGGACGAGTTACAGCATTTAGCTTATGGTAGTCCACGCAAAAGCGTATTTCCCCATCTGGTTTGGGAACTAGAACCACTGGAGATGCCCATGCACTCTTAGAGGGGCGGATTATACCCATCTGTAGCATGTCCTGGATCTCCCTTTGTATAGCAGTTTTGGCATGAGGTGACTCCCAGTAGGGTGGGGTTCTAATAGGGTGAGCATTACCTGTGTCAATGGAGTGGTATGCCCGTTCGGTCCATCCTGGAGTGGCTGAGAAAATTGGTGCAAAGCTTGTGCACAGCTCCTTGATCTGCTGTCGCTGCAGACGTTCAAGGGTCGTGGAGAGGTTCACCTCTTCCACGCCACCATCCTTTTTTCCTTCGTAGTAGACACCTTCAGGCCACTCCACGTCATCTGTTTCCTGGGCTGTAAACTGGCAAATGTTTAATTCTCTGGAATAAAAGGGCTTAAGAGAATTAACATGGTATACCTTAGGCTTTATGTTGGAGGTGGGGGAGGCTATGAGATAGTTAACAGCTCCTAGGCGCTCCTGGACCGTGAATGGTCCTTCCCACGATGCTTCCATTTTATGGGCCTGGAGCGCCTTTAAGACCATGACTTGGTCTCCTACTTTGAAGGACCGTTCTCTGGAATGTTTATCATACCAGGCCTTTTGCTCTTCCTGAGCATTCTTTAGGTTTCCTTTAGCAAGGGCTAAAGAGTGTCGGAGGGTGCTTTGTAGGTTGCTTACAAAGTCTAGAATGTTAGTTCCTGGAGAAGGCGTAAACCCCTCCCATTGCTGCTTCACCAACTGTAATGGCCCCTTAACCTCGCGGCCATACACAAGTTCAAATGGTGAAAACCCTAAACTGGGATGTGGTACAGCCCTGTAGGCAAAAAGCAACTGCTGCAACACTAGGTCCCAATCATTGGAGTGTTCATTTACAAATTTACGTATCATGGCCCCCAAAGTTCCATTAAACCTCTCCACCAGGCCATTGGTTTCATGGTGGTAAGGGGTGGCAACCAAGTGATTCACCCCATGAGCTTCCCACAGGTTTTCCATGGTCCCTGCCAGGAAATTAGTTCCCGAATCTGTAAGGATGTCGGAGGGCCAACCTACCCTGGCAAAAATGTCTGTTAATGCCTGGCACACACTTTTAGCCCTGGTGTTGCTTAAGGGTACTGCTTCCGGCCATCGGGTAGCAAAATCCATGAAAGTCAGTACGTACTGCTTTCCTCTGGGTGTCTTCTTTGGGAAAGGACCCAGAATATCCACAGCTACGCGCTGAAATGGGACCTCAATTATGGGTAGTGGCTGCAGAGGGGCTTTAACCTGGTCTTGGGGCTTTCCCACTCGTTGGCACACCTCACAAGACCGGACATATTTAGCAACGTCCTTGCCCATTCCCTCCCAGTGGAAGGACTTCCCCAACCGGTCCTTGGTTCTGTTCACCCCAGAATGGCCACTGGGATGATCATGGGCTAAGCTCAAGCGCTTTACCCGATACTTAGTGGGAACTACCAACTGTCTTTGAGGATGCCAGTCTTCCTGGTGCCCACCAGAAAGAGTCTCCTTGTATAAAAGTCCTTGTTCTACAACAAACCGGGATCGGTTAGAAGAGCTGAGAGGCGGTGGGGTGCTCCGCGCCGCCGCCCAAGCTTTTTGAAGGCTGTCATCTGCTTCCTGCTCGGCCTGGAACTGTTCCCTTGATGCTGGAGACATCAGTTCCTCCTTGGACTGTGGACTGGGGCTTGGTCCCTCTGGAAGCGATGCAGGTGCTGGGGCTGTATCCATTGACTGTGAACCGCTGTTCGCTGGTGCACTATGTGGTATTTCAGGCTCTGGCTGAGCCTCTTGAGTAGGGTTATCTGCTGCTTCTGCCAGTTCAGGCTCGCTGGTGCCCTCTGGCGTTGGAGTTGTAGACGGGTTTGCAAGCGCTGGACTCAGGGCTCGCAATGGTTCTGGTGCTGGTTGCGTTGCCAGTTCCGGTTCTGGGACTGGCTTTGGCTGGGTCTTTGGGATTGGATCCACTACAGCTGTTGCAGTTGTTGGCAGGGGATCCAGTTCCACCACCTTTGTCTGGGTCTCCGGTAACACAGACGGGACCCTGGTGGACGGCTCAGGAACAGGGATGGGGGTGAAAGCTTGCTTAGCCTTTGCTAGTTCCAGTTCATGCTTCCTTTCTTTTTCTCTCTCCTCCATCTCTTTTTCTTTCAGCTCCATAGTTCTCTTGTGAGCCTCCTCTTTGGCTTTTTTCAGCTCCATCTCTCTTTTATGGGCCTCCTTTTTGGCTTTTTCTTCTCTTTCTTTTAGCTCCATCTCTCTCTTGTGGGCCCCCTCTTTGGCTTTTTCTTCTCTGTCTCTCAGCTCTATCTCTTTTTCTTTCAGCTCCATAGCTCTCTTGTGGGCCTCCTCTTTGGCTTTTTCTTCTTTTGTAGTCATTTTCCTGTTTTCTTGTGCTGGGTCACCCCCTCTGCAGTTGACTGAAACTGGGAAGCTCTCAGCTCTGGCTGCTGGATTGATGTCTGGTCCCTCTCAGTCCCGAGAATGAACACACTCCCAAACAAAGAACACAAACAACAGCCTTCCCCCCCCCAAGATTTGAAAGTATCTTGTCCCCTTATTGGTCCTTTAGGTCAGATGCCAGCCAGGTTACCTGAGCTTCTTAACCCTTTACAGGGAAAAGGATTTTGGAGTCTCTGGCCAGGAGGGGTTTTATAGTACTGTACACAGGACAGCTATTACCCTTCCCTTTATAGTTATGACAGACCTGGTCTACACTATAAAGTTACGTCAATACAAGGGAACTCACATCAACCTATTTGCGCACTCAAATTTGTTTCTGGCAATGCAGTAAAACCACCTCCCCAAATGGCATTGGGCCATGATCTACCTACTGAGGTCAACGCAGTCTGAGTGTAGATACTGAATGACCTGTGGGACCCTAACAGTCAGCCAGCAGCTGTCCCACAATGCCTCATTCACTGGAACAGTGACTGGTCTAGTCACAATTGTAAATTCCACTGCCTGGGATCACAGAGACCAGAAGGCATTCTGCCCCTCCTTCGCCCTGTTTAACCCCCCATGCCTGTTTTTGAAATGCCTTTTCCTGATTGCCCACCTTGGCAAGAACACCTAGCAACTCTCCCTTGTGTGCATCTGATCATACCAGCTCCATGCACTAGATGTGCTTCTGCTTGCAGTAGACGGGAAGTATTATATCTCCTGGGTCTGGGGGGAAAAGAGTTATGATCCAGCCGTAGAAACATGGACATCTATGGGCAGATTGCATAGGGAATGTAGTCAAAGGGGTATGCCAGGGATCCACAGCAGTGCCACATGAAAGGGAAGTAACTTTGTCAGGCATACCATAAAGCCAGGGAGGCCAGCAATAGTGTGCTGCCCTGCAGACCTGCTGCTTTTACAATGAGCTGCATGCCATAGAAGTAGGGGCCCCACCAGCACCCCACAGACCACTGTGAATACCTTGGAGGAGCCCAAGACAGCGATCCCCGCCATGAATATGCAGGAGGAGGAAGAGGAGTAGGCAATGTGATGGGAAACTCCAGCCATGCTCCAGATCAGGACCTGTTTGAGATCCTGCTACAGTCTAGCCAATCCCTCTAGGCAAGCGTGGATGAGCCTGATGAAGGGAAGGACCTCAGGTAAATGTGTGCATGCAATTTTCCTTACAACGTTCAACTTTGACAATGACACCCATCCCATCCCCAAATTAACAAGAGAAAGGAATCAACTTTTCATTGTTTTATTGATAGGAGAAGAAATACAATGAACAAGGGTAGTGCTGGGATCTGCTTTTTGTTCCCCTATTGGGTTAGGTGGAGGTGGCCATGCAGAGCACTTTTTTATGTGAATAGGGGACGTCCTTTAAATCCTCCTGAGATCTCGATGAAACTTTCATGGAGATACTCTACAAGCCTCTCTCAAATGTTTCTGGGGAAGGCTGCCTTATTTCTTCCCCCAGGGTAGGACACTTTCCCATGCCACTCTGCAACGAGTTCAGCTGGCACCAGTGCAGTAAACATGGCATATGAGCCTGGGCAGCTTTGTGACGCCAGTAGCAGCTGTGTTCTCTGCCTTTGTGACCCTCAGGAGTGATAGAGCAGCTAAAATCTCCACTGCCGGTGGAAAGCAGCGCCACTATTAAGTGCCATTGTCCTATTATTGGTTTCTATGGAAGATGGACTGAAAAGCCTTCTCCTCCATGGGTTGTACTCATTGTGCCTGGGACTGGACAGGGGTCTTGTGCAGAGGGGCTCCAAAGCTGAAGTGTCAATAAGCATTTCTTAGTAAAAGTGCTTATAGGAATAAGGAGGAGGAAGTTTTGAAACGTAACTTTCCCTTTCTGTTGTGACTGTAAATCCAATGGCACATCTGTCTGTTCTTATCAACAGCTTCTGGTGTGATAGCCTTGAGGGATGCCACTTCCATACTTGCAGAATGTCTGACCCTGATGAGGGGGAAAAGTAGGGAACTAGGGAGGATATGTTCAGCAAGTCATTGCTGCATTAGACCATGAACAAAGAGCTCAAGGAGACCAACAGCATGGAAAAGGAAAAAGAGGACAGGGACTAAGTCCCAGCAGTACAAGGAGCAGGAAGTGCACCAGGACATAATGGGTTTTCTCAGGCAGCAAACCCAAATGCTGCAGACTATCTGGTTGACCTACAGGTCCAAAAATCCCAGACTCTTCTCCCTTTGCAATCCTTGGAGTCCTCCATGGTCATTGCTCCCTGCACCTCCTAATGTACAAGGTGGCATCACAGAGCACATCACTACTTCTACCACTCCACAATGGGGTACAGCAAGGAGAACCTAGCTTTACATATCCTGAGCTGTGGAACAACTAGTGTATGTGTAGCCATAACAGACTACATTTGTTTACTCAAATGGACATAAAATGTTTACTTTCTAATTTTAATTTTTCATCCTATTACATTAAGGGTTTGTCTACACTTACATTTTATAGCGCTTAACTTGCTGGCTCGGGGGGGGGATGATTCACCCCCCTGAGTGCAGCAAGTCTAAGTGCTTTAAAGGGCTAGTGTAGACAGGCTCAGCCACGCTCCCAGCGCTCGGAGCTAATCCCCTCATGGAGGTGGATTACCAGGAGCGCAGGGAGAGCTCTCTCCCAACGCTCACACGCGACCACTGTATCATTTTCCACTCAATGTTACATTTTTGAAGAATCGAATCATTTTATCAGTTTGCAACAACTGTTTGCAACCACTACATATAAAAGTACACCCTATAATTAATAGCTTCAGGAACCCCCCCAGCCATCTTAATAAATGTACAGCAATCACTACACCATCCTTAGCAGCGCCCCAACCTCCAGGCTCAGTGAAGACTCCATCACAGAACTCTACTGTGGCTGACTGTTAAAAATGTTCTTTCAAAGCCTCCCTCCAGTGCATACACTTTTGTGGGGCTCTTCTAATAGTCTTTGGTGTCTGGCTATTCAAAGTCAACAGATAGCTTCTCACCCTCTACCTTCCATCCCAGCAGCAGCTTTTGCCTTACAGATATTATGCAGGATACAGTAGGCACTTCTGCCCGTGAGGATATTTTTCTTACCACGATCCACTCCAGCAAGTAAACACTGCCAGAGTCCCTTCAATCTGCTGAAAGCACATTCAACGAGCTGCTGAGCTCATAGCTGGATCTCATTGGTGCTATCATGGTGGTCTGTGTATGGCTTCAGGAGCCGGGGAAGGCTGTGTTCTCTAGAATCACTATTAGCATTTCAATATCACCAATAGTAGTCTATTGCTCAGGAAATGTTCCTGACTTCAGCTTTCATAACAGTCCTGTGTTCTTAGAGATGTGAGTGTCATGCACCTTCTCTGACCTGCCCATTGTGATACTGAGGAAGCATCCCCGGTGATCCACCAAAGCTTGCATAACCATGGAAAAGTAGCCCTTTCTATTACTGTACTCTGTGGCAAGGTGAACTCATGCCAAAATAGGGCTATGCATGGACTCGCCACAGTTTGGGAACCTTAGGTCTGGTCCACACTAACCCCCCACTTCGGACTAAGGTAAGCAAATTCAGCTACGTTAATAACGTAGCTAAATTCGAAGTACCTTAGTCCGAACTTACCGCGGGTCCAGACGCGGCAGGCAGGCTCCCCCATCGATGCCGCGTACTCCTCTCGCTGAGTACTGGAGTACTGGCGTCGACGGCAAGCACTTCTGGGATCGATCCCAGAAGATCGATCGCTTACATCCGGACCAGGAAGTAAATATAGACGTACCCTTAGTGTGGCAAATCCATCTGCTAGATATTGCATATTGCTGAGAGTCACAGTCCTGCATAGCAGGAGACAATTAATGGCCCTACACTTTCATGATAATGGCCCCTATTGTGTTTTTTCCAACCCCAAAATGATTTCCTACTGACTGGTAGCAATCCTGTTTCAAGCTTCAAGAGTGTGATGGTCACTTGCTCCTCCACTTTCAATGCAGCTCTCTGGTGTCCCAATACTCGAGCACTCGGATAAGCTGGGCACACAGATCCAGGACTGTGGCCTTTCACAGCCGCAGCTCATTTTCCCAAACCTGCATTATGATACGATCTCACCAGGCAGTGCTCATTTCTCAAGCCCAAAGGTGTTACTCCACTGTGCGTGGGTGATCTGTGAATGCCACCAATAAACTTCAATTGTTCTTCACTATATCTCTCAGCAAGCTGTCCTTAAAGAAATCCTTATGTTCCCTGTTGTTTCAGTACTTCCCGATGGTCTGCAAATACAGGCAGATCGAGTGTTCTGGATTTGCACCATTCACAAGAGTAGTGTAGAGGTCTGCTGGCTTCATGCTTCTCTCAGAACTGGCAGAAACCAAAAAGTGCTGCACTGGTTTGTGGAATTTTTAACAAACAGCATGAAAATTTGGGATACAAATGGCATTATGAGATGGAAAAAGGAGTCAAGCTCTCAGCATGAAACTATCGTCCAGAGATCCCTGGGCAAGTCATTACTATCCACAAAACATTGCAACAATTTCCCAAAATGCACTATGCTGGATGGTGGCACATGGCATGCTGGGATATCTACCCATGGTGCACCACAATTTAAATTGAAACTATTAAAACAAGCACCCCAGTGAGTACTTGCAGCACCCCCACACAAGCAGCCAGTGTGCATGGGCAATATACAAACTTCAGTGGCTGCATACTGACCTAACTTGCATGGACCAAAGCCCGGAGCACAGCCATGGCTTTACTGTAAGAGGGAAGGTGGAAAGGCCACCTGCCCCAGTAGCTGCACAACCCCTCCCTTTCCTTGGTGCTTTGAGTGGAAGGTCAGACCTCCCCCCAAAGAGGAGGGCTCCCCCGTGGCTGTAAGCCCCCCTGCATCATTGTGTGCCACGCCCAGCTGCACGGGAGAGCAAAGGCTGAGGGCGGCCCTATCTCCCAGTCTCCTTCGGGATTAGGTACCTCTCCAGCCTGGGCAAACCCTGACCTCCCGCCGCTCCGACCATCCCCGGCTGAGCCCCCTGCCCTGCCAGCGGCGAGGCAGACCCCGAGCCGCACTGTCCCCGGAGCCCGATCCCGGGGGAATCCCGCCCCCCGCCCCGGAGCGCAGCGCTCCGCAGTCCCTGGCGGGAGGTTGTCATGGTTTCCCGGGTCACATGCGTGCGAGGCCCCCCCCGGCGCTGGGGGAGGAGGCGGGGGCGGGGATGCTACAGTCACCGCCGGGGCTGCCGCCGCCGCCGCGCCTGCCGGGCGAACCGAGAGCTGCCACTGCCGCCTCCCGGGCTCCCAGCGAGCCGCTCCCGGCACCCTCGGCGGCCAGGGCGGGCTCGGACCCCTGCGGCTCCCACCTGCTCCGGCCTGCACCCGCTGCAGTTCCCCGCGCGCTGCGGCCCCCGTTCCCGCCGCCTCGCCCCGGCCGGCCCCGGCATGAGCATCTCCATCCCGGCGGGGCTGACGGAGCTGCTGCAGGGCTTCACCGTGGAGGTGCTGCGGAGCCAGCCCGGGGACCTGCTGGAGTTCGCGCTCCAGTACTTCGGGCGCCTCAAGGCGGAGGCGGCGGAGAGCGGCGCCGGGGGCGGCTCCCCCGCGCCGGGCCATGAGAGGGGCAGCCTGGCGCCCCGCAGGCCCCCCACTAGGGGGGTCAGCTTCGCCGAGGAGCCCATGCAGACCGACTCGGAGAGCGGGGACGAGGAGGAGGAATTCGCCGGTAAGGGCGGGGTCCCTGGTAGCTCCGCGGTCGGGGGAGGCCCGGGCGCCCCCCCGAGATTAGGTGAGACGGGGAAGGGCTGAGTCCTCTCGATACCCGGGGGGGGGGGTCTGCATGGGGAAACGCAGCTGGGGGCGGTAGTGTTTGAGGAGTGACCGAGAGACCCCATCCGGCCTGGGGGTGCCAGTAGTTCTGGTTTCACAGGACAATGTATTGTTTAGCTTGCTTGACTTCTAGACTCATGTCCCCTTCTCCTGAAGAGGTGTTGGGGCGGGGGCATGAAGCCCAGCATCCTTGCGCGCTTCTCCCTCGCTTGTTGTGAGGATGAGTGATGGGCAGAGCAAGGGGAAGGGCTCAGGACACAACTGTTAGTGTGCTTTGAGCCTTGTGTGCTACGGGTAATGATGTGTGAGTGGAGAGCGAGCGAGAAGGTGCAGTAAGTGAATCCCAGCTCACAGGTGCAGCAGGGCTGCATTTGAAATGATAGTTTATGAACCTTGACATGATGTACTATACGTTTTTTCTTTTGTTTGTCAAAGCACATATAGTTGTTGTGGCAGATGCCCTATCTGTCCCTTCCCGCTTCAGCCTCATTGTATCCCTGGCACTTTCTGGGGCTGCAAATATTGAACATGGTCACAATTGTATTATTTATTGCTGTTGAGTAGTACCATGTTAAAGACTGCAAAAAATCCATTTTCTTAAAAGACTTGCTCAAAAAGGAAACTGAGCAGGCAAGTTGTAGGGAGTATGCTGGCCAGAAAGCTGGAGAATGAATGGGAAGAAGCATCCTGTCAAGTTACTGCTATTGGCAAATTCCACCCCTTCTGTATTTAAATAAAATGACAGACAACTAAAGGTTAGCTTCCTTTCTGTTTGTCAAACTGAACTTTAATAACATGGGTGTCTCCCAGCCACCAGATATGCTCCATGGTGTATGTAAATGTAGCACTGCACCAGATTTTATATTTATGTTGTTTATTGGGTATAGGCCTAAGAGATGACATGTAATTTAAAGAGGGACTAATGATCCCTTCTTTGTAGTAGGGGTATTGGAAGGCAAAAATCTGTATTTTATTGTTAATCAATCAAATAGTATATTGCTATTTCTGTTTTATGAATAGGAAGCAAGATATAGTCAGTCTTTTGGTGCTTTCAGTGCTTTAATGCTCAAGGACATGTTGCTGTACAAATGCACTTAAGTTAATTAAGCATTTTACTTAGATGTGCTCCTGGGTGTTCCATAAGGTAGACAACCAGAGGTTAAAATCTTATTTCCTTTTAATAGTTATGTTCAAACTACCTGCACAGTAGGAAGGCCCACAGAGTAAGCATAGCTGTGAGGACAGCAAAGAATGGTTGCAGTACTTCATTTCACTACAGGCTAATACCGATCCGCCCACAGTTAAAAATTCCCTTTGTGTAGCTGACAGGGTTTATTAGGAGACAGAGCATCTATCAAGGGGCAAACTGCAGCTGTCTCTGAAAAGGTGCAGAGCACTCAGACTACATACTGTGAACTAGTTAACTAAAGGGTAGATTGGTAGTGGTGATTTGAGGAGGGGTGGGAGGACAGGGAAACAACATAAACATATCTTTGATATCATTGACAGTTTAGTGAGAACAGTTTGAAAATGAAAAACTTCATTAGCTCATTGAAATATTGGTTCTTCCAGGTCAAGTTCAAGTTGTATTTGCATAACCATATCCAAAAGCTTGCTGTTTGCCAGCTGAGCTGTGCTAGCTTTGTAAATAAATGAAATGTTTTTATATGCATTTTATCATTGAAAGTCAGATATTTGAGGAGGTGGAAAAAATAAATTAGCTATTTAAGGAGGTGGAAAAAATAAATTAGCTTAAATAATATTTACATCTAAATTGGAAAGTTATATTGCACATTAAGATATTCAACATCCTTGTAATCTTTGCCCCTACATAAATAGGGTTTGTAATTTATAAGAATTTGTAGCGATTAATTGGGTACTGTAGATTTATGTAATAGTTTTGAACTCTGCTGAAACCATTACGTCATCTATGAGGTGAGCAAAAATCCTAAAACCGTTGCTGAGACAGAATGATGATGGAGAAAAATTAAAATATCTTCATTTCTTCATATTGAACATGACTGTCAAACCTGGCTCTTACTATGTTAAAAAGTCTGTTAGTTTAATCCATGGTAAGTAGACTGCTTGTATGTTATATTTATGGTAGTAAATACAGCATTGTAGCTTGAATTTATTATGTGTTATACATGTAAATGTTTATAGGATATTTTAAGAAACTTTCTAAGAATTGTAGTGAATATCCATAATCAACAATAAAAACATTTTATTTATGTTCAATGTTTTGTGGTCTTAGAGGAAGAATGTCATTGTAAATAGTTTTGCTTAAAAAAGAGACTAACCAGGAATTATTTAACTAACTAATTATGAAAATATTTTGGGAACCACTAGGCAGGGATTAATTAATCAGTTCTAATAAATGGTTAGTGGCTGCTTATGTGTAACTTTTTTTGTAAAAGTTTTACTTTTAGCATAGATGTCTGTACCTTCAAAATAGCACACATATATCTACACATTCTCATATTGATAACTGGATGCATAGAGGGATTTGTAGTTTAATAACTGTTTTATGGTTTTAAACATAAACTTAAAATCAATTATTTTTTAATACTTTACACTTCTGTAAGTAGCACCTTTGATTATTAACACTGGAAATGATTAGGAAATGGTTTGTTTGTTTGTTTGTTTGTTTCCTTTGCCTTTTGCATCACTATTTGTATAGTTAGCCTGTTTCCCCTATTTGTGTGGGGCTTTTATACAGGAAGGAGGGGAGAAACATATTTAAACAACTGAGAACATTTGATGGCAAAACGACAAAAATTGCATGGGGCTCAGGAGTAGGTGTAACACCTGAAAGTTCTGCTTTAAAAAAAAAAATCAAGTAAATGTTAAGTTGACAATGTTCCTTTTTTTCATTTGGGAATTCAAACTGAACATTGTTTCATTGTTGAGAACACGTAATTGCCATTGTCCCCCAATTCTTGTTTTGAATAAATGTTTCTATCTATCTAGGTACTTATGTGACTTTCATTCACTGTAGTATTTGAACACCTCATAGTCAATTAATTTTTCCCTTGCAGCACCTCTTGTGAGGTCGGAAAGCACTGTCCCATGTTATAAATGGTGAACTGAGCAATAGGATAGATTTGCCCACTGTCAGACACAAGTCTCTGGCTGATCCAGGAACTGAATCCAGGTCTCCTGAGTCTAAATCCATTACCCTGTCCATTAGATCAGCCTTTTTAGTTACCGAAATTAAATGAAATTTAAGGTCCTTACCTTACAAGCTGTGGATCAGCTTGTGCCATAGGTACCTTTATTTTGAATGGATATCTGAGGTATATGTGATTTCTTTAAAAAATAAATAATAAAAACATTAAACTGCATTCTCGTAACTTTAGTATACTTGAAGAATTGCTTGCTGAGCACACTGGCTGCTTTGCAAATTATTTTTAGATTTTATAGTAAGTATCTATATAAATATAATTCCCATCAATGCATTTGAGTAAGTCCCAGTAACATTAGAAAGAATTATGTCCACATTTAAGGGAGAATTGAGCCTTTATTTTAATACGTTGCACAGATTATTTAGAGACTGAAATTCATAATAAATCATGTGTTATGATGTGCCTGTTGAAAAGTTAAAATTCTTCAGTAAATGTTGTTGGCTTTTACAAATTGTTACCATTTTTATTCTCTTTGAATTGTTCTGAAGTGCCAATGCCATTATGAACCTTATTTTGGTGGAAAATGACTTGCATCATTTATAGCAGCTGTTGTTAAATATTTACTTACAGCTATAGCGAAAGTTCATATTCAACCCAACCTTAATGTGATTTTCTACAGATATTTCTAGAGCCACTGTTGTTGCTTTCTTAGTAACACAATTAACATGAATTATATATACCACTCAATATTATGTAGCCCTTTGGATAATTTACTGAGGTATTTTAACAGGAAAAATGCTTTGGTTTGGATATTTTTCTTTCAAGGCTGACTTTGCATCTGCATATCTCTTATTTGCATATGTTGCTATGAACACTGTTCCTGAAAATGTGAACAATAAAATACATTTATACATTTTAGCTATGTCCACCCTCTACGTCCAAACAATAACAAAATAAAACACTGTGCAAGTTAAAACATTTCTACTGTATCTTACAATGTCATATGAAAGACACTCTTTTCTGTTCTGGTCACTTTATCCATTCTAAATTATTTTTAAAAATGCATTGTGTTCATAGAGATGCGATAGCACTGTGTTATCTGTGGAATTCTGAGTTTCAGACAAAACTTGGTATAAATCTTGAACATGTCCAAATATTAATATTGCCAAGTCATCTTGTACGACACAGTGTGATAAATTAGTTCTAAATCAGTAAAATTAAAATCTGTTTCAGGTTTTTTGTTTTAACTATTTCTGAACATTTACACACGTGAAAAGTCTGAGAACTATAATAATAAATGCATTTTATTAGTTTTCAGGTCAGTGTTGAAAATGGGATGCCTGAAAATCAAATGTGTTATTTTGTTTCCTTCACGATACTACTGTTTGTAAAACTGACATCATAACGCACTTAATTATGTCACCTTTTTGTTTAGCTTCTAGAAGTGGTTAAGGAGGTATTTTCATGTTATTAAAACTTCAAAACAGAGCAATTTGGTTGCAAAAATTACTTCAGGTCTGATATGCAGATATAACCTAGTTGTTATATTAGTAGGCATGAGTCAGTATAATCAAGTGGGTAGTGTAAACAAAACAACAATCTTTATATAGATAATCATAATGATATTTAATTATCAAATTGAGGACCATGTAGAAAGACTTCTGAATTTTGTTAGAGTAATCCATAAAACTAGGAAAATGCTAATACATACAAATGGTGAAATATGTATTTCTATATATAGTTTAATTGAATTTAGTGCTTGTTAAAGCTCATTTCCTGAAGGCCATTGAACAAACATCAGAAACTAATGTCTTTCAGTCATTGTCAACTAACTAAATTTGAACTGCAAAAAGAACAGGAGTACTTGTGGCACCTTAGAGACTAACAAATTTAATTTTAATTTAAATTTGTTAGTCTCTAAGGTGCCACAAGTACTCCTGTTCTTTTTGCGGATACAGACTAACACGGCTGCTACTCTAAATTTGAACTGGTGACCTAGAGGTGAAAAGCTCACTAGACTATTACCAATTTACTGAGCCACTTAGTCTGTTGAAATGGATTCTTTTTAAATAAACAGTTTCAGTTCCCAAAATAGTTACAGAATACTGGTGTAAACTTATATTTTTAACTTAAATAAGTATGGTAATATCTACATGCTCCCTTCAGGGTAGGACTCCACTGGGCTAAGCCCTGCCTCTACAAACCTTAAGGCACCTGCCTGGATGTTGTCATGGGAACAGGTACTGACTTTTATTTTTCCAGGTCGGTGCTCAACTCTTGCTCCACCCTGTGGCCGTGCCCCCACTCCACCCCTTCTCCCGAGGCTCCGCTGTTGCTCTGTCTCTTCCCGTCCCTGCTCCGCCCCCTCCCCCAAGGCCCTTGTCTGCCTGCCCCTCGCTGCTCTCCGCCCTCTCCCGAGTGCCTCCTGCCAGCCGATGAACAGCTGATTGGTGGCCCTGCCAAACAGCTTTGGCTGGTGGGTGCTGAGCACCCCCTATTTTTTTTCCGTGGGTGCTTGAGCCTCCAAGCACCCATGGAGTTGGTGTCAATGGTCCTGGGGGATACTGAGAGAACAGGAAAGAAAAGATCCCTACTCTCAATTCTAGTGCCTGGACATGCCATGGCTTGGAGCAGCTGGGAACTGCAATTGCACAGGACATCCTGCTCATTCCTAGGCTGGATCATGCTCAACATTGGCGGAATCTTTGGGGAACTAAACTCTCTAGCAAGTCTCTGAGCAGGTGTGAATTGTGATTCCCTCTCCCCCCAAAGGCTTATAACTTGGTCAAATTTGGGTAGATTTTTACAGGGATAGCAAAAGGCACATCCCTGACACAACGGCTATCACCTTGCCAAATTTCAAGTCCCTGTTGCAGAGCATGAGGGTGGTGGAGCTTTTCAAATAAATGGTTATCCGATTTTTTTTAACATGGTCAAAACATATTATTCCGTAGCCTGGTTCTTAGGAAAAACTGAATTGTCTTTGCTGAAATTTTCCAGAAGAAATTCAGCCTAAGGCAGATACCTAGCGTGGAAAATTTTAGCCCCAAAGGTTAAAGGTTAGCAAAGTTATAAGTAACTGAAAACAGGGTCTTACAATGGGAAGTATCAGGTAACCTTACTAATAGGCAGTGCTATCAGGGCAATCTGCTGTGTGTGTGTGTGTGTATATATATATATATATATATATAATGTTTGTCTATGTATGTATATGTTGGACTGCATTGCAGACAACTTTTTATTTCAGAAGGTTAAAAAAGCTACTGGGGGGGAAGCTGTTCTAGACTTGATTTTAACAAATAGGGAGGAACTAATTGAGAATTTGAAAGTAGAAGGCAGCTTGGAAGAAAGTGATCATGAAATCATAGAGTTTGCAATTCTAAGGAAGGGTAGAAGGGAGTACAGCAAAATAGAGCCAATGGATTTCAGGAAGGCGGATTTTGGTAAGCTCAGAGAGCTGATAGGTAAGGTCCCATGGAAATCAAGACTGAGGGGAAAAACAACTGAGGAGAGTTGGCAGTTTTTCAAAGGGACACTATTAAGGGCCCAAAAGCAAGCTATTCCGCTGGTTAGGAAAGATAGAAAATGTGGCAAAAGACCACCTTGGCTTAACCACGAGATCTTGCATGATCTAAAAAATAAAAAGGAGTCATATAAAAAATGGAAACTAGGACAGATTACAAAGGATGAATATAGGCAAACAACACAGGAATTCAGGGGCAAGATTAGAAAGGCAAAGGCACAAAATGAGCTCAAACTAGCTTCGGGAATAAAGGGAAACAAGAAGACTTTTTATCAATACATTAGAAGCAAGAGAAAGACCAAAGACAGGGTAGGCCCACTGCTCAGTGAAGAGGGAGAAACAGTAACAGGAAATTGGAAATGGCAGAGATGCTTAATGACTTCTTTATTTCGGTCTTCACCAAGAAGTCTGAAGGAATGCCTAACATAGTGAATGCTAATGGGAAAGGGGTAGGTTTAGCAGATAAAATAAAAAAAGAACAAGTTAAAAATCACTTAGAAAAGTTAGATGCCTGCAAGTCACCAGGGCCTGATGAAATGCATCCTAGAATACTCAAGGAGCTAATAGAGGAGGTATCTGAGCCTCTAGCTATTATCTTTGGAAAATCATGGGAGACGGGAGAGATTCCAGAAGACTGGAAAAGGGCAAATATAGTGCCCATCTATAAAAAGGGAAATAAAAACAACCCAGGAAACTACAGACCAGTTAGTTTAACTTCTGTGCCAGGGAAGATAATGGAGCAAGTAATTAAAGAAATCCTCTGCAAACACTTGGAAGGTGGTAAGGTGATAGGCAATAGCCAGCATGGATTTGTAAAGAACAAATCATGTCAAACCAATCTGATAGCTTTCTTTGATAGGATAACGAGTCTTGTGGATAAGGGAGAAGCTGTGAATGTGGTATACCTAGACTTTAGTAAGGCATTTGATACGGTCTCGCATATATTCTTATCGATAAACTAGGCAAATACAATAAGGTGGGTGCATAACTGCTGCATAACCATACTCAGAGAGTTATTAATCATAGAATCATAGAATATCAGAGTTGGAAGGGACCTCAAGAGGTCATCTAGTCCAACCCCCTGCTCAAAGCAGGACCAATTCCCAGCTAAATCATCCCAGCCAGGGCTTTGTCAAGCCGGGCCTTAAAAACCTCCAAGGAAGGAGACTCCACCACCTCCCTAGGTAACGCATTCCAGTGTTTCACCACCCTCCTAGTGAAATAGTTTTTCCTGATATCCAACCTGGACCTCCCCCACTGCAACTTGAGACCATTGCTCCTTGTTCTGTCATCTGCCACCACTGAGAACAGCCGAGCTCCATCCTCTTTGGAACCCCCCTTCAGGTAGTTGAAGGCTGCTATCAAATCCCCCCTCATTCTTCTCTTCTGGAGACTAAACAATCCCAGTTCCCTCAGCCTCTCCTCATAAGTCATGTGCTCCAGACCCCTAATCATTTTTGTTGCCCTCCGCTGGACTCTTTCCAATATTTCCACATCCTTCTTGTAGTGTGGGGCCCAAAACTGGACACAGTATTCCAGATGAGGCCTCACCAATGTCGAATAAAGGGGAACGATCACGTTCCTCGATCTGCTGGCAATGCCCCTACTTATACAGCCCAAGATGCCGTTAGCCTTCTTGGCAACAAGAGCACACTGTTGACTCATATCCAGCTTCTCGTCCACTGTGACCCCTAGGTCCTTTTCTGCAGAACTGCTACCTAGCCATTCGGTCCCTAGTCTTTAGCAGTGCATGGGATTCTTCGGTCTTAAGTGCAGGACTCTGCACTTGTCCTTGTTGAACCTCATCAGGTTTTTTTCGGCCCAATCCTCTAATTTGTCTAGGTCCCTCTGTATCCGATCCCTACCCTCTAGTGTATCTACCACGCCTCCTAGTTTAGTTTCATCTGCAAACTTGCTGAGAGTGCAGTCCACACCATCCTCCAGATCATTAATAAAGATATTAAACAAAACCGGCCCCAGGACCGACCCTTGGGGCACTCCGCTTGAAACTGCCTGCCAACTAGACATGGAGCCATTGATCACTACCCGTTGAGCCCGACGATCTAGCCAGCTTTCTATCCACCTTACAGTCCATTCATCCAGCCCATACTTCTTTAACTTGGCGGCAAGAATACTGTGGGAGACCGTATCAAAAGCTTTGCTAAAGTCAAGGAATAACACATCCACTGCTTTCCCCTCATCCACAGAGCCAGTTATCTCATCATAGAAGGCAATTAGGTTAGTCAGGCACGACTTCCCCTTCGTGAATCCATGCTGACTGTTCCTGATCACTTTCCTCTCCTCTAAATGTTTCATAATTGATTCCTTGAGGACCTGCTCCATGATTTTTCCAGGGACTGAGGTGAGGCTGACTGGCCTGTAGTTCCCCGGATCCTCCTTCTTCCTTTTTTTAAAGATGGGCACTACATTAGCCTTTTTCCAGTCATCTGGGACCTCCCCCGATCGCCATGAGTTTTCAAAAATAATGGCTAATGGCTCTGCAATCTCACCCGCCAACTCCTTTAGCACCCTCGGATGCAGCGCATCCGGCCCCATGGACTTGTGCACGTCCAGTTTTTCTAAATAGTCCCAAACCACTTCTTTCTCCACAGAGGGTTGGTCACCTTCTCCCCATGCTGTACTGCCCAGTGCAGCAATCTGGGAGCTGACCTTGTGCGTGAAGACAGAGGCAAAAAAATCATTGAGTACATTAGGTTTTTCCACATCCTCGGTCACTAGGTTGCCTCCCTCATTCAGTAAGGGGCCCACACTTTCCTTGATTTTCTTCTTGTTGCTAACATACCTGAAGAAACCCTTCTTGTTACTCTTAACATCTCTTGCTAACTGCAACTCCAAGTGTGATTTGGCCTTCCTGATTTCACTCCTGCACGCCTGAGCAATATTTTTATTCTCCTCCCCGGTCATTTGTCCAATCTTCCACTTCTTGTAAGCTTCTTTTTTGCGTTTAAGATCAGCAAGGATTTCACTGTTTAGCCAAGCTGGTCGCCTGCCATATTTACTATTCTTTCTACACATCGGGATGGTTTGTTCCTGCAACCTCAATAAGGATTCTTTAAAATACAGCCAGCTCTCCTGGACCCCTTTGCCCTTCATGTTATTCTCCCAGGGGATCCTGCCCATCTGTTCCCTGAGGGAGTCAAAGTCTGCTTTTCTGAAGTCCAGGGTCCGTATTCTGCTGCTCTCCTTTCTTCCTTGTGTCAGGATCCTGAACTCGACCATCTCATGGTCACTGCCTCCCAGGTTCCCATCCACTTTTGCTTCCCCTACTAGTTCTTCCCTGTTTGTGAGCAGCAGGTCAAGAAAAGCTTTGCCCCTAGTTGGTTCCTCCAGCACTTGCACCAGGAAATTGTCCCCTACACTTTCCAAAAATTTCCTGGATTGCCTGTACACCGCTGTATTGCTCTCCCAGCAGATATCAGGGTGATTAAAGTCTCCCATGAGAACCAGGGCCTGCGATCTAGCAACTTCTGCTAGTTGCCAGAAGAAAGCCTCGTCCACCTCATCCCCCTGGTCTGGTGGTCTATAGCAGACTCCAACCACGACATCACCCTTGTTGCTCACACTTCTCAACTTTATCCAGAGACTCTCAGGTTTTTCTGCAGTTTCATACCGGAGCTCTGAGCAGTCATACTCCTCTCTTACATACAACGCAACTCCCCCACCTTTTCTGCCCTGCCTGTCCTTCCTGAACAGTTTATATCCATCCATGACAGTACTCCAGTCATGTGAGTTATCCCACCAAGTCTCTGTTATTCCAATCACATCATAGTTCCCTGACTGTGCCAGGACTTCCAGTTCTCCCTGCTTGTTTCCCAGGCTTCTTGCATTTTTGTATAGGCACTTAAGATAACTCAACGATCGTCCCTCTTTCTCAGCATGAGACAGGAGTCCTCCCCTCTTGCGCAATCCTGCTTGTGCTTCCTCCCAGGATCCCATTTCCCCACTTACCTCAGGGCTTTGGTCTCCTTCCCCCGGTGAACCTAGTTTAAAGCCCTCCTCACTAGGTTAGCCAGCCTGCTGGCGAAGATGCTCTTCCCTCTCTTCGTTAGGTGGAGCCCATCTCTGCCTAGCACTCCTTCTTCTTGGAACACCATCCCATGGTCGAAGAATCCAAAGCCTTCTCTCCGACACCACCTGCGTAGCCATTCGTTGACTTCCACGATTCGACGGTCTCTACCCAGGCCTTTTCCTTGCACAGGGAGGATGGACGAGAACACCACTTGCGCCTCAAACTCCTTTATCCTTCTTCCCAGAGCCACGTAGTCTGCAGTGATCCGCTCAAGGTCATTCTTGGCAGTATCATTGGTGCCCACGTGGAGAAGCAGGAAGGGGTAGCGATCCGAGGGCTTGATGAGTCTCGGCAGTCTCTCCGTCACATCATGTATCCTAGCTCCTGGCAAGCAGCAGACCTCTCGGTTTTCCCGGTCGGGGCGGCAGATAGATGACTCAGTCCCCCTGAGGAGGGAGTCCCCGACCCCACCACCCTCCTCCTCCTCTTGGGAGTGGTGGTCGTGGAACCCCCATCCCTAGGACAGTGCATCTTTTGCCTTCCAATCGGTGGAGTCTCCTTCTGCTCCCTTCCCTCAGATGGGTCATCTAGTCCACTCTCCGCATTAGTACCTGTAGAGAGAACATGGAAACGATTGCTCACCTGTATCTCCATTGCTGGTGCATGGACGCTCCTCTTTCTCCTTCTGGAGGTCACGTGCTGCCAAACCTCCTCACAATCCTTCTGTCCCTGCTGCGCCTGCTCTGAATCTTCAGAACATTGTGGCCGTAGAAGCATCTCCTGACGTCTGTCCAGGAAATCTTCATTTTCCCTTATGCAACGCAGAGTCGACACTCGTTTCTCCAGCCCTCGAACCTTCTCTTCCAATATGGAGACCAGCTTGTACTTTGTACAGACAAAGTCGCTTCTGTCCTGTGGAAGAAAGACAAACATGGCACAGCCTGTGCAGGTGACAACAGCTGATCGCTCACCTTCCATATCACCGTCCTCTTAAGAGCTTCCTCAACTGTTGCAGGAACTACTCAGAGAAACCTGCAGATGAAAGCCTCAGTGAGCTCTCCCCAAGACAGCTCCCAGGCAAACTCCCGCTGTTAGCCTCTGCTGTTCGCCGCTCAGCTGGTTCGCTGCTGACTGCCCTTATATACCAGTCAGGCCCACTCAAGGCCCACCTGGAACAAAGCACTCCCAATTCACACTTTTCAAACAAACAAGCAAGCAATCAAGCACACGGTCAAACTGACCAACTGTCCCAGCAGCAGGCACTCAGATACTCACCAACACAGCCTCCCTAATGCAGCACTTAGCGTACCTCCTCTTGGACAGCTCCCAGGCAAACTCCCGCTGTTAGCCTCTGCTGTTCGCTGCTCAGCTGGTTCGCTGCTGACTGCCCTTATAATGGTTCCCAATCCTGTTGGAAAGGCATAACAAGTGGGGTTCCGCACGGGTCTGTTTTGGGACCGGCTCTGTTCAATATCTTCATTAACAACTTAGATATTGGCATAGAAAGTACGCTTATTAAGTTTGCAGGTGATACCAAACTGGGAGGGAGTGCAACTGCTTTGGAGGACAGGGTCATAATTCAAAATGATCTGGACAAATTGGAGAAATGGTCTGAGGTAAACAGGATGAAGTTTAACAAAGACAAATGCAAAGTGCTCCTCTTAGGAAGGAAAAATCAGTTTCACACATAGAGAATGGGAAGAGACTGTCTAGGAAGGAGTATGGCAGAAAGGGATCTAGGGGTTATAGTGGACCACAAGCTAAATATGAGTCAACTGTGTGATGCTGTTGCAAAAAAAGCAAACATGATTCTGGGATGTATTAACAGGTGTGTTGTGAGCAAGACACGAGAAGTCATTCTTCCGCTCTACTCTGCGCTGGTTAGGCCTCAGCTGGAGTATTGTGTCCAGTTCTGGGCACCGCATTTCAAGAAAGATGTGGAGAAATTGGAGAGGGTCCAGAGAAGAGCAACAAGAATGATTAAAGATCTTGAGAACATGACCTATGAAGGAAGGCTGAAAGAATTGGGTTTGTTTAGTTTGGAAAAGAGAAGACTGAGAGGGGACATGATAGCAGTTTTCAGTTATCTAAAAGGGTGTCATAAGGAGGAGGGAGAAAACTTGTTCACCTTAGCCTCTAAGGATAGAACAAGAAGCAGTGGACTTAAACTGCAGCAAGGGAGGTTTAGGTTGGACATTAGGAAGAAGTTCCTAACTGTCGGGGTGGTTAAACACTGGAATAAATTGCCTAGGGAGGTTGTGGAATCTCCATCTCTGGAGATATTTAAGAGTAGGTTAGGTAAATGTCTATCAGGGATGGTCTAGACAGTATTTGGTCCTGCCATGAGGGCAGGAGACTGGACTCGATGACTTCTCGAGGTCCCTTCCAGTCCTAGAATCTATGAATCTATGTGTGTGTATGTATATACTTACACTTATGGAATACATAGTCATGTAGTAGAAAGATATTGGTGGCATAAGCATGGGATGACTGCGCTATTCATGAGTGGCAATGAACAAACAAGTGCCAGTACTAACATTTATGTTACACCACACCACAAAGTGTCTTGTACATACCAAATATATTACAGAGAAAATATATGTCATCATTAGGAAAGTTTTAGCAAGTCTTTTTTTTGTTTGTTTTAAATTACTGACTCTTGTACCACCCTTCTAAAGAAACTCCGCACTCGCTGTGTTTACACTCCACTGTGCATTTATATGAATGAACAACACAATATCAGTTTTTATAACTAAACAGGATAACAATTTGTCCTTGAAAACTAGGCAAGTCCCTGTTTTCAGAACCTGTCCCTGTTGGTTTTGCAGAAAGCAGTGTGTTGTCCTAGTTTTTGTAAACCCCAATAGACTGGATGCCTGAAGAAGCTGTCAGCCAGCAGTGCTCAGCCTCAGAGGCAAACCTCAGGTCTGTCATATAAAAACATTGCCACGCTCTACTCTATGAAGCCTGTCAGTGAGCATCCTCCTTAAGCCAGCTCCCTGCACACAGTCAAATCCTTGTGAAGTCTGAGACTTTAGGCACTGCTGCAAGTAGTGAGCCTAAAAGCATACAGCTATACTGCACATACCTATTAACTCAGATAGGGGCTTGTGTCTATGCTGCTTCTCATTTCCCCATGATCCCAAATGAGCATTGTATTGTAACAGCATTGTATTGCTCTGTGGCTCTATCAATAATGTCTCATTAGTCAGACATCCAAAACATCTATTCATTCAATAATTCAAATGATGCTACATTGTGCAGGAAAGCATGAAATCTAAGATGAAATAGGATGTAGACTGAAATTACAAAGATGTCTGGAATCTGCAGGGATAAAATACAGAGCTCACTGCATAACACCTTCTTCTGCAAAGTGAATTGTACAGCAGCCATGATGATTTGGGGAATCTGTCTATGTACAACTTATGAATTCTGGTTGATGTTATGATATTGCTGTATTTTTTCAACGGCAGAGTATGTGGGAATCCACCATTTGCTGTCAGGGGCTATATTATGTATCTATCAGACCAGGTACAGTAGTTGGTCTTTAGACCTCAAGTGGTTATCTGTTGAGGTGGAAACATTTTGGGACAGTGGGTTGGCTTAAGCTGGGAGAAGCTAGGCCCTTCAACTTCCCTATGGGGAGTGGAGATAAAAAATTCCTAGCAGCAGAACAAAGAAACCTTCTGTTGGAAGTGGAACATGCAAACTTGAGGGACTCTCAGGGCAAGAGAGAGATTGCTTTGGGCATGAGAGAGGGGCATGCTTTCATAGCAGGGGGCCCTGTTTAACTGCAGGACTGGCCAAGGTGAAAGGAAGCAAGCTAAGTTGGAGCAGAGGGGGAGAGAGATGGCATGATTCTGAAGAGAAGTCATTTACAGGAGGGGAAACCTGGACTTTTTAGAGGACTCTTCCATAAGCCCAAATAATGCTCTATAGTAGTGAGGAAACTGAGGCAGGGACTTGCATATAGGTGTGTTTATTATTTTGTCTATACCTGTGTATTTCATGTGCTGCCAACTAAAAAGTAACTTGCTTTAGAATCCTGTGCAGTCTATTGGTGTGTTTGCTTTTGCCATCTTGTGTCTGAAGAGTTAAACTTGTGTCTGAAGAGTAAACCGAGAGTACCCACAAGGTGGAACACTGGGAAAAGTTGTGCATAAGCTACTGTGGAATTTGAGGAAGCCAGCACAAGTCACAGGGCCTAGGTAGTGGGACCACAGGGTCTCCGCTTTCAGGAGGGAGGTAGGGGGAGGCTGGTAGAAGGAGGATCTGAACTCCGAGAGTGCCCCAGGGGCTAGTGCTGTGACTCTGTTCAGACTCAGAAAGCTTAAAAAGCACATATGACCCAGTGAAGTAGGCTCCAAATGCAACAGCCTGGTGAGTGCCCAGCCAGGAGGAGCTCTGCCTGGGCTGTGTGTATGTGACAGCAGACTTGCATCCAATCTGGGGGAAATAAATGTAAGTCACCCCATTATCACTACACCACAGAGGAATCTAGAGATTCCAAATAGAAGGAGAAAATTATCAAGAATGGAAAAGCAGAGAAATTCTGAATCTCTTTACTTGTTTTACTGTATTTTGGAAAACAATAGGGCAAAAAGCCTATTGATTATTAGAGTGAAGTGTTCATAAACATGCATTAATAACATTAAGTACTTTTCACTTGGGTGTTTGCATCTTAGATTGCTGTGCTTAATGATATTAATATTTACAGTAAATGGTCGGGACTAGAGTTTGAGATGGAGAGCTTTTTGAGGTAAATGTTAGTGATGAGTCTAGAGTTCTTACACTTAATTTGGCTAGCAATGCTGGCTTAAAAAGGCAATAGCATGTAAGTTACTGTAATCATAAAGACTTCATTAATTGAATGGACTAGAAAATTATTGCATAAAATAGATTTTTTTTTTTTTTTGGTTTTCAGAAAATAGCATGCTCTCCTTAATGGTTTATTTTTCTGCTTACAATTGTCCAAAATTTTTTGCTGATGATTTATCCCTTCCTTTTGAGGTACAGCATTACTAACAGCATCAAACAGTGCTACGTCCCTACAACTCGAGATGTAGATAAATACCTTTTTATTAATATTTATAGACTCTCTGTAGTGTGACTTTTAATATGCACTAGACAGAAAGAAACCATATCACGTTCCCTGCTCAAGAAACCAAACATTCCTGACCAAGTCTCAGTATAGACTATAAATAAAAGGTGTACAGAATACTCACTGTCAGGGTGGATACAGGCTGGAACCCAATATAGTCATCCAAAATTGTGAGCTTGAGTACTCAGCCTGAGAGAAGGATAGGTGCTTGTATGGTTCTGTCTGACTTGGGCTTTTGATATATATTTTTTTTAAGGTGAAACATTCAGATCTGATATTTGTATTTTGAATTACCCTGGATTAATGCTATCTGTGTAAGTGCAGTAGTGTGAGCTTTCTCAGGAAGTCACTGGAATAGTACACATTCTGATTGCAGTGATCTTGCCCATGATATTTTACCCCGACTATCTTGACCCACCTTTGCCACTGCATGGATGCATAGAGTTCTACCCGCTGCTGGTGGCATGGCTTTTCATTAGCACCCCCTGGTCCACAGGGACCTCTATCATATTTATGCTGGCATAAGGCTTTGGTGAAACTGCCCACTAACTTTTAAGTTTTGTGAAACTGATTAAGTTTGACATAGTTGATATTCAGTAACCTGGCAGAAACATTGGTAAAGGAATTGTTACATAGGTGACAGTCATGCTTTTTAAAGTTTTACCAAGGCTAGAGAAACTTGAGTGAGTACAAATGCTTTCAGGACTAGTAAGCTTTTTTTAAGCACCAGTCTTGGATTAATGATCATTAAAAATATTTTTGATTCCTTGTAAACTAGAATTCAAAGGCACCAGAGCCAATGCTTTTTTCAAATTATACACCACCATGTCTAAAATTAAAGCAGGAAGACTTTAGCTCCTGTTGAACTTTTGCATGGAAAAATGTGGCTTTAGTCTGCTGTATTCTAGCCTAGTTTTTCTGTACCTGGAGTGGGGTATGTAGTTGATGTTGAAGTCAAGTAGTTTTTGTTGTAAACAAGAGATGCAACTGAAAACATATAAGTAGGAAGTTAAGAAAGTGAGTAACTTAATTTGTTTAGCTTTGGTTGGCTAATCACCAGTTTTCTCTGTCTGTGCCAGTGGGCTGGTGGGTTTTTCTAAAACAGAATTTGTATCAATAATATCTCACAATTTCTTATGAGCAAGATTGAGTCCAAATATTGCTGATTCTGGGAGGAATCGGAGTTATCCAAATGTAAAGTGCTAGCTGCTTCTTTCAGTCAGCAGAGAGGGCAGAATCCATAAGTAGGCACCCAGGGTGGATAAAAATCAATGATTTTAAAAAAAAGGATTTTTTTTTATTTAAAATCCGATCTTTTTATTTAAATCGGATTTTTGTGATAAAATGCTTTTTGAGGGAAAAAACCTATCTAAAGATAGTTTTAATTAAGATACACTATAGCTCAAAGATATCTCATCATGGAATAGGAATTATAAATTCTAATTCTATAGTATGAAATAATATATTCATGTAATGTTTAAGAAAAGTTTGGTAATGAGTTCCAATAGTTCATGGATTAGGGACCCAATGTAATGGGGTTCCAGGGGCTTCTGTATAGATTATTTAGGTTAATCTTTCTATCTACCCAATGGGACTCAGTGCTCAGTCTAGAAGATACCATCAGAGATGCTTAGTTCTGCAGTTCTCAAACTGTGGATTTGTGTCTCCAGAGATAACATGCTTGTTAACAGCAAAAATGTTTTTAAACAAACAAATAAATAAATAATATATAGAGGTGAGAAATAACAGACCTCAACCCTATTGTCCCTCTGCAAATTTGTGTGCACAGAGTCAATCCCTTACCTCTCTCTAAAAGTGCAAAGTTTCAAAAAGTTCAATGAATAGAAAATTGTTGGGGGTGGAATAGATTTGGACAAGCAGGAGAAGTCTGGAGAGAAATGTGAGAAGGGAGGGACAGGCAGTAGAAACAAAAGTGAAACTGTTTGAGCAGCATACCAGAAGTCTTGAGGTCTTTCTGAGTGTAGCCTTCATTGATTTGAGATTTACCATACCATTCTCTCACTAGAAGGGAAAACCTATAATGGCGCAGGCCGTAAAAGAGACCCAGTTTGGGAATAAGAACCATTCAAGAAATATATGTTTGCTGATGATGTTTTAAAGAAAGTCACACCAGTGAAGTGGTGGAAGTCACTTAAGCACTTTGCCCTGGTCTACACTACGAGTTTAGGTCGAATTTAGCAGCGTTAGATCGATTTAACCCTGCACCCGTCCACACGATAAAGCCATTTTTGTCGACTTAAAGGGCTCTAAAAATCGATTTCTGTACTCCTCCCCGACGAGGGGATTAGCGCTGAAATCGACCCTGCTGGGTCAAATTTGGGGTAGTGTGGATGCAATTCAACGGTATTGGCCTCCGGGAGCTATCCCAGAGTGCTCCATTGTGACCGCTCTGGAGAGCACTCTCAACTCAGATGCACTGGCCAGGTAGACAGGAAAAGCCCCGCAAACTTTTGAATTTCATTTCCTGTTTGGCCAGTGTAGCGAGCTGATCAGCACAGGTGACCATGGAGTTCCAAAATCGCAAGAGAGCTCCAGCATGGACCGAACGGGAGGTACTGCATCTGATCGCTGTATGGGGAGACAAATCTGTGCTAACCAAACTCCGTTCCTAAAGATGAAATGCCGGAATATTTGAAAAAATATCCAAGAGCTTGAAGGACAGAGGTTATAATAGGGACCCGCAGCAGTGCCGCATGAAGCCTACCAAAGAACCAGAGAGGCAAACGGCCGCTCCGGGTCAGAGCCCCGGACATGCCACTTCTATGATGAGCTGCATGCCATTCTAGGGGGTGCCCCTACAACTACCCCACCTCTGTGCTTCCCTCCTCCCCACCCCCTCCCGAGCTACCTTGGCAGTTATCCCCCCATTTGTGTGACGAATTAATAAAGAATGCATGAATTTGAAACAACAATGACTTTATTGCATCTGCAAGCGGAGATCAAAGGGGGGAGGGGAGGGTGGTTGGCTTACAGGGAAGTAGAGTGAACCAAGGGGGCGGGTTTTCATCAAGGAGAAACAAACAGAACTTTCACACCGTAGCCTGGCCAGTCATGAAACTGGGTTTCAAAGCTTCTCTGATGCACAGCGCGCCCTGCTGTGCTCTTTAACTGCCCTGGTGTCTGGCTGCGTGTAATCATCGGCCAGGCGATTTGCCTCAACCTCCCATCCCGCCATAAACGTCTCCCCCTTACTCTCACAGATATTGTGGAGCACACAGCAAGTAGTAATAATGATGGGAATATTGGTTTCTCTGAGGCCTAACTGAGTCAGTAAAATGCGCCAGAGAGCTTTTAAACGTCCAAAGGCACATTCTACCACCATTATGCACTTGCTCAGCCTATAGTTGAACTGCTCCCTACTACTGTCCAGGCTTCATGAGCCATGGAAGCAAGGGGTAGGCTGGGGTAGGTGTGACTGTGCAGTGCTACCGACTGGGAGAGCAGCCTGAGGCAGAAGCCTCCAGCTGGCATGATATTCCAGGCAGGACTGAATCTCCATTAGACGAAACTTAAAGAAGAGAATGACCTGGAGTCATTCCCATTTTTGTCCAGGCGCCCCCGACCGACCTCACTGAGGCCGGCCCAGAGCACCCACCGGACGACAATGACGGCTAGCAGTCGTATTGTATCGTCTGCCATCCGCAAGGCAAGGCAAGGGAATGTTGCTGTGCAGCACTGCAGTACCACATCTGCCAGCAGCACCCAGGAGACATACGGTGACAGTGAACTGAGCGGGCTCCATGCTTGCCGTGGTATGTCGTCTGCATGGTTAACCCAGGAAAAAAGACAAGAAACAATTTTTTGCCGTTGCTTTCACGGAGGGAGGGAGGCCTGACGACATGTATCCAGAACCACCCGCGACAGTGTTTTTGCCCCATCAGGCATTGGGAGTTCAACCCAGAATTCCAACGGGCGGCGGACACTGCGGGAACTGTGGGATAGCTACCACAGTGCAACGCTCCAAAAGTCTACGCTAACCTCGGTACTGTGGACGCACACTGCCGACTTAATGCGCTTAGTGGGGACACACACAATTGACTGTATCAAATCGATTTCTAAAAAATCAACTTCTATTAAATCGACCTAATTTCGTAGTGTAGACATACCCTTTGATTCAAAGATTGTTGAAGTGATAATCTCACTTTTAAGAGCAGTACAGGTCTGTTGCATCTTACGCGCATTTAACATGCGCAATTTCAGCTTTATGCGGTTGGGGGGAAAAAAAAAGCCGGCGATTCCACGAGTGTGAGACGTGAATCTGCTGTTCCCACTAAAATATTTTTTTGGGGGTACTTGACAGCAACAGCATGTCTTTAGGCCTGTGATAAGGTTCTCCCCTATAATAACCCTGGAAGGTTGGCAACCCCCCCCCCCCCAAAAAAACAGTTTAAATAGTGCATATGCCCCGGAGTGAATCTGCTGTTTCCACTACAGTACTGCTGTTCCCACTACAGTCCGCAGTCTGTGCCTCTCATACTGTGCGCATCTCACTGCACTGAGTGAGATTCTACTGTGCCTGTACTGTTTAAAGATACAGTACGTATTTTTTGTATAACATGGCCCCTAAACGCAAGCCACCTACTTCATTTGGTGCTCAACCGAAGAAACAGCAATTTGTTCCAATGCTGGAGGAAAAACTGGCTGTGTTGGACTTATTGAAAGATGGTATGTCCATTGCCAACGTGGCGCGTAAATACGGCCGCGACGAATCTAGCATCCATGCCATCAAGATTTGAGAGAGAGAAATTCGTCAAGCCGTGGCATCAAGTGCTCCAGTAACTGCTAAGGTGACGAGCCAAGTGCGTGATAAGACTTTAGTGACAGGGCTGGCTTTAGGCCAATTCCACCAATTCCCCCGAATCGGGCTCCGCGCCTAAGAGGGCCCCGCGCCGAGTGGCAGGGCCGCCCAGAGTGGGGGGCAAGTGGTAGAGAATCCCTTCCCTGGCTAGAGGCGCCTTTTTAATTTTTACTCACCCAACGGCGCTCTGTGTCTTTGGCGGCAGGTCCTTCAGTGCCACCGAAGACCCGTAGCGAGTGAAGGACCCGCCGCCAAAGACTAGGAGCGCGGCCCAGTGAGTACAAGCCCCATGTGGTTTTTTTTTATGTTGTTTTTGTTTTTGTTTTTTTAAGTCAACCCTGCCGGGGCCCCGTCGAAACTATTTGAATCGGGCCCCGCACTTCCTAAAGCCGGCCCTGTTTAGTGAAGACTGAAAATGCATTAAACGTATAGTTGGAAGACATGAACCGTAAATGTGTGCCTATGAATGGCAACATGTTGCGAGAAAAGGCTCTTAGCATCTGTGCGCTGTTCAAACCTCCAGCTTAACAGTTTTAGGAACTGCTTCAACCTCAAAAACGTGCAGACTACTGGTGAAGCTGCGTCTGCCAATGAGGAGGCAGCAAAAGCCTACCCCGAACAATTAAAGAAAATCATAGAGGAAAGGGGCTATCTTCCAGAACAAGTTTTTAATGCTGACGAGACTGGGCTCTTCTGGAAAAAAAATGCCCACCCGCACTTACATTTCGAAATCAGAAAGACAAGCCCCTGGCTTCAAAGCAGCTAAAGACCGTGTGACTGTGTTGCTTTGTGGCAATGTGGCTGGGCATTTAATAAAGCCGGGCTGCAAATCCCCGTGCCCTAAAAGGCAAAAACAAAAATCTGCTGCCTGTGTTCTGGCAATCAAATAAAAAGGCTTGGGTGACGTCAGCATTATTTCTGGCTTGGTTCCACAAATGTTTCATTCTCGAGGTCAAGCAGTACCTTGAAGAGAAAGGTCTTGACTTTAAAGTGTTGCTGATCGTAGACAATGCTCCTGGCCACCCTGCAGCACTCTGATTTGCGCATAACGATGTTGAAGTCATCTTTCTCCCCCCCAATACCACCTCCATCCTCCAATCTCTCAACCAAGGCGTCATTAGCTGTTTCAAGCCCACGTACACAAGGCTTACATTCTCACGGATCCTTACCGCTATGGATGCTGATCCCAATGTTAATGTGATGGAGTGTTGGAAGTCCTTCAACATTGCTGATTGCATCACTTATATTAAACAGGCAATGGATGCAATCAAGCCTGAAACAGTCAATGCATGTTGGCGAAACCTATGGGAAGACTGTGCGAATGATTTTAAGGGTTTCCCGACCATTGACAAAGAAGTGAAACTCATAGTTCAGGTGCCCAGGCAAGTGGGTGGTGATGGCTTCATCGACATCCTTGAGGAAGAAATTGAGGAATTAATTGAGGGCCATAGAGAAACATTGACTAACGAAGAGTTAGAGGAACGGATGAAAACGTCTACAGAAGATGAAGATGATGACGAACAGGAAGAACCAGAAACTTGGAATCTTCATAAATTTTCTGAAGTGTTCCAAGCAGCGAAACACTTGAATGATTTAATTTCTGAATATGAGCCTTCTATGGAATGACGCCTCAAAATCACACGTCGTATTACGGATGATTTGAGACCGTACCAAGAAATGTTTGAGGAGCTCAAGAGACAACAGCGACAGTTGCCAATCACCATGTTTTTAAAGAAAAAGCAACCAGCAGCAGCAGAGCCTACACAATCAACTTCTCGAGCTGAACCAGAGCCAACCACTTCGTCTACGACTCGCTCTCCGTCACCCAATCCTGGCCCATCGTCTCCTGGATCGACATCAAGCCCTGACGACTCAATGATAGTGTTGTCAGGGGAAGAGGCAGACTAATCATTGCAGTGTGTACAGTACAAGACTAGCAAGAATATCCAGGATGACTGATGACTGTTCAGGTTTACAGTACTGCACTGTACTGTTTTCATTTTTTATTCTTTCATTCTTCTGTCTGTTATGTTATTAAAAATACTGTAAAATTATATTTTGCATATGTAGTCTTTATTATATACTGTACTGTACATTGCTGTATACAATACATAGTATTGTACAGGGTTGTAGACACAAAACTACTTTTTGGGTAATTTAAGGGATTTTCAAGGGTCATTTTGACTGTACGCGATTTTCGCTTTACGCGCTGACTGTGGAACGTAACCCCAGCGTAAGATGTGACAGACCTGTAGCTTCTTCTGCTGGTGTAGAAAGAATATTTTCTTTGGACTAATTTATTCCAAATTGAGAAATCGTTTGGGACCTGAAAAAGCAGGAAAGCTTGTCTTTCTTTTCCAGATTATGAACAAACAGGAAAATGAAAGTGAAGACGACTGAGTTAGCTGTAGAAGCCAATATTTAAAGTTTCTCATGTTGACCTGGCTGACATAGTCGATTTAATTTTGGTTTTAAAAAAAATATTTCATTTAACTATTTTAGTTACAAACAATTTTAACAAAAACAAACCTGATTTTAAAAAACTTGAATGTTTCACTAAATTCAAAAATTCATATGCTTGTTTTGTTAAAATATTATATATTTGCTGTTGAAGAAAAAAATCCAGAATACATAACGTCATTGTTTAATTGTTAAACAATTTAAATGTCTGTCTGGTGATGTTCTCCTCCGAAACAGCATGGCAAGAAAATCCTCCAAATATTAATGATTAATCTGTTGAATTGGAGATAGTTCACCTCCCAATGACTTCATAAATATCTGCTTCAATTATCTTTGGTAAATGAAATAACCAATCAATCATTTATTTTCTGATATAGTTGTAAAACTAATCTGAAAAGTTTTCAAAATAAATCACTTTAAAAATGTATAGTGTGTACCATCTGAAAATGAAACCTACATCTATCTCTGAGTTGTGAAGAATATGTATTAAGGTTATAACAACCAACAAGAATGTACTTTTATGTAGAAATCCATGATTAAATCGAGTCTTCCTGACTTGTGATTTAAATCAAATCCACCCTATAGGCACCTATACTGATCCTGTTTCTTAGAGGAGAGAAATTGACCTCTATGACAATGACAGATTGTTCTTTTTTTAATACTACTTTTCTGTTTATCTTAAGTTTTGTATATAGTGCCTATCACTTCAATATCTAAGTATTGATTTTATTCCTTAAAACATGCTTCCCTGGTTAAAAAAACATTATCATCCCTGGTTAGGGAAGAAATTAGTTATCTCAATCTAGTGCCTTGCTATTAATCATTCACCCAAAATGCCTTTTGGATTTAGGCTGAAATATCTTCATATTTTATGATCTCTGGACATTACAAAAATGTGTGTGTAAAACTAACATGACTAAAACTTAAGAATACATAGCTCTGCAGAGCACATACAAATTGACACATATTGATATTCCTTTTAAAAACATCACAACTTAAAAATCACACTGGCTCAGTGGAATGCTGTGATAACATCAATACAAATGGTGTTCTGTGGCATAAGTCAATAGATGCAGTGCTCTAAACGGCAAATGCTACCACTGCAAATAGCAGTAATATCCAAAAAAGCACATGACTGCTTCAAGCAGCATTAATTTGTGATGTGCAAATATAGGAAAAAGGAGGTAGAAGAGCTTATGAGTACAGTAGAACCTCAGAGTTACGAACACCTTGGGAATGGGGGTTGTTCATAACTCTGAACAAAACGTTATGGTTATTCTTTCAAAAGTTTACAACTGAACATTCAGTTAATACAGCTTTGAAACTTTATTATGCAGAAGAAGATTGCTACTTTCCCTTTATTTTTTTAATAGTTTACATTTAACACAGTACTGAACTGTATTTGTTTTTTTTTTTCTTTTGTCTCTGCTGCTGCCTGATTGTGTACTTCTGGTTCCAAATGAGATGTGTGGTTGACTGGTCAGTTCATAACTCTGGTGTTTGTAAATTTGAGGTTCTACTGTATCAGAATTTTGGATCCTCTGTTCCTGGTATATGGGTGCAAGATGTATGGCATTCTATAATTCCCATTTGATAGCTAATTGTAGAAGGGCCTTTCTGTTCCAGAATTTGAAGTGGATCCTTAAAGGGAGACTGTCAATTTAAAATCTGTCTGAAACTGTTTCATTCATTATTACAGTAACACCTAAGAAGACTGTAGCTGAAACAAAATAGATAAGGCAGATAAACAGTTTTCTTGAAACCTGGTAGTTCATATTGACATTGTGTTAGATAACTACAAAGCACACTGTAGCTACTGGGAATTGCTCTGTTTTAGGAGTTTGTATATCTCAAGTAATGTGAAATGAACTCTCACTGTTTCCGTTGTGTAACTATTTTGTTGTAAGAGTTTAAATTAAAATAGTCAGGTCAAAGTTTACCTGAAAACATGTCTCTTCTAAAAGTCAGGAGTATAAACATAATTGCTATAACATTTACAAAACTTTAGGCATTACCATGTGTAACTAATACACTTGAAGACTAAAATCAGTCTGGTTGCTGCTGTATAAAAATATTTCTTTTTGATTTTAGAAAGATACAATAGGTCACAATAGAAACACATGTTTCATTTCAAAAATTTAAAAGCAAAGCCAAGGACATATACGCACTTGTTCCGGAAACTGCACTTTTATATTTACTTTTGGCTAGGAACTAACATGGTTTTACTTGTGTTAGATGTTCCAAGACAAAATAGTTTATAGACCTATTGAGTGTCTTTTTTTTTTTTTTTTTTTGTGGTGGGGGAGAAGGAAGCTTGTTTTAAAAGTATTGGGCTTCTCAGTAGTGCATAGTAAAAGGTGACCTGAAGTTTTTCAGTTCACTTTAACTTCAGTCTCATGCTCTTTGATGTACAATTAACACATTATTGACTTTACCACTACAAATTTGTCTTTAGGCAGTGTCTCTTAATGTAGCTTAGGTTAGAGTTAAGGTTGTGTGTGTGAGGAATTGGATGAGTGTAATGTAGATGACTATATGTTGGAGTTGAAAGGCTGTTTAAGTTGTGTAGTCTGTCTGCAATACATTACACACCACTGGTGGCGCATGCAGTGCACGTGGAGCTACACACCACAGTGAGAAGCATACCACATCCACTCTGCAGTAGTCAGTGAAAGGCTCCATCAGAGGGAAGGCAGCAGGGAAAGGCTTCAGCAGCTCCACACTGCTGGAGCCTTTGACTGCAGCAAGGAAAGGCTCTGGTGCGGGAGGGCGCAGTGAAGGGCTCAGCCTTTCCCTGCTGAGGAGGAGGGCTCCAGCAGCAAGCTGGGAGAGCCTTTCTCCACTGCTGAAGTCTTCACTGTGGCGGGGAAGTAGGGTGACCAGACGTTCTGATTTTATCGGGACTGTCCCGATATTTGCTTGTTTGTCCCGCATCCTGACCAATGTGTGGTCGGGACACTGGACAAACGAGCAATTTTGCCCCCCCCGACTCCGCCCCCTCCATCCCTCATTGGCTCCCTCCCCAAATCCCTGCCCTGGCCCCGTCTCTTCCCCATGCATGTGGCACTCCTCCTCCCTCCCAGGCTTGCTGCTGTAATGGCAGGGCAAGCCTGGAGGGAGGGGGTGGTGGCCGGCTTCCAGTTCCTGGAGCTGGTGAGTAGGGGCACTGGGCGGGCAAGGGGGCTGCTCCCCCAGGAGATGGACGGGGGGGCTCCGGACCCCAGCAGCGGTGGGGGAGAGCAGCTCGGGGCCGCACGAGTGGCCATGTAAAGTTTATCGGCTTGGACGGGACCCCGGCCGGCTCCCCGCCCCGCGCCAGCATGTTGCGCCGGCCTCCACAGGCCAGGTAAGGAGCCGAGTCGCCCTCTCCCCCTCGTCCTGGCTCCTCAGCTGAGCCCCCCATCACCCTCCTGGGGGAGCAGCCCCCTTGCCAGCCCCCCTTGCCCGCCCGGTGCCCGTACTCACAAGCCGCAGGAACTGGAAGCCGGCCACCACTGGCCGCAAGCCTGGGAGGGAGGAGGAATGCCGCTCAGCTGAGGAGCCAGGGGGAGGGGGGACTCGGTTCCTTACCTGGCCTGTGGCGGCCGGCGGGACATGCTGACACGGGGCGGGGACGCTACCCTCCTACAGGGCAGGGCGAGGAGCCAGCCGGGGTCCCGTCCCTCCCCCAGCCGATAAACTTTATGTGCCCACTCGCGCAGCCCTGAGCCGCTCTCCGCTGCCGGGGTCTGGAGCCCCGCGCCTCTTGCTCCAGCGGCTCCTTCCCCGTGGGGCGGCGGACGTGCCGCATGTGCCCGGGGGGGGGGGAGGGGCAGCAGCCACGGCGCAGCCGGCACCTGGCCTTTTTTTTTTTGCTCCGCGCCCCCCCCCCCCGCGCGTCCCGATATCCCCCCTTCTCCCCCCCCCCGTGTCCCGATATTTCCCGTCAGTGATCTGGTCACCCTACGGGGAAGGGCTCCAACAGTGCAGAGCTGATGGAGCCTTTTCCCACTGCCTCCCCCCTGCGAGAGGTTTCTCTGCTGCTGGAGTCTGTTCCTGTGGCAAGAAAAGGCTCCAGCAGTAGGGAGGCAGTGGGACATGAAACTGCTAAAAATAGCAGTGTAGACAGGGAGGCACTGCTTGGGCGAGTAGGGAGCTGTGTGGGTTTGTACTTGAGTACATACCCACGCTTTTTAGGTGTGTCTTTACTCACCTAAGTCATGCCTCACGGTCTACACTGCTATGTATACCCAAGCTAGGGGAGCTATAGGGTTATGTATACCACACGCTGCCAAAAGAAGCATTCAGTATAGATGCACCCTTAATGTGTAAATAAAATTTAGTATGTTGTTATGCCATAATATGTTCTTGTAGGAAGCGAAAGGGTAGTTTTTAAATTGTGGGACGTGAAGTAATTTTATTTTAAAAATTACTAAAGATGTTTAGAGAAACAAGAAATGGTAGGCCAGCTGTTACTGAGGCTATGGCTACGCTAGAGAGCTTACAGTAGTACAGCTGCACTGATGCAGCTGTGCCGCTGTAAGCTCTGTAGTGTAATTGCTCTAACTTAACGGGAGAGAGCTCTCCCGTCAGCTTAATTACTCCAGCCCCCGTGAGTGGCAGTAGTTATGTCAGCAGGAGAAGCTCTCCCACCGACATAGCACTGTTCACACCAGCACTTATGTTGGCATAAGTTATGTCATGCAGGAGGGTGGCTAATTCACACCCCCTGAGCAACATAACTTACATTGGCTTAAGCAGTAGTGTAGCCATAGCCAGTGTTTTTCTTAGTGCCTGCTCAAGGGTGTAGCTCCAACTATTTGGTGATGGGTTCTTTTGCATACCTGAGCGGGCATCATGATCAAGACCAAGTAAAATAATCACAGTTATCAAACATGGCTATTTTATTGTTAAAGAAAGGAAAAGAGAACAATAGACAAAACAATACAAATGTCTGAATACAAACAATAAACTGGTTGCTTCTGTTACAGTCTCCTCTGTATGTCTCCTGGAGAGCTTTTAACAGAGATTGCATCCCTGAGAGTGAATACCTCTGGGGGTGCTTTCATCTTGACAAGGAAAGACTAAAGTATGCAATTTTCCAAAATTATTGTCAATTCAGTTTTAATATCTTATTAGATACTTAAAATTGTTTATATATGGGAAAAATAATTTGTTTAAGGGCAAATGAAGACTGCGTAGTTGTTAATAATAACCTAAACAGTTTATAGTTGGGCTAAGTAACCAATCTTAATTACATTCTATGAAATCAAAGAAGGTATTTAAGTAAGTTACTTAGAAGAAGCCATTTAGGGAGCTGTCTTAATACAGGCCAATTATGAATATTAGGAATCTTAAATTTAGTTACATCCTACTATTTCTCTGCATACCAGTGTTTAGCCCTCGTCTCCTCTCTAGGAATTCATGGTCTACATGGTGATCAACAGGAGAAACTGTTAGTCTTAAATTATAAGAACATTTCAATATTCCAACAAAATCATTACAAGAGTATTAAATCTAATCCTTTGGTAGTATCTCCGTTAACTTCCTCTCACTAATCCATATTGAAGTCTTAGGGAGGTTCTTCTTGGATTGATTTCTTCTTGAGTTGTCTTGTTTATTTTATCTGCTTGTGGCAGCTTGCTTGTGAAGTGCTGTTTTTGAGCAGGGTAGCAGAAGTTGTGTGTGAGGGGTGCTCACTTCAGAGTTTTTGTACCCTTCTCTTTCCTATTTTAATGACATTATAGGAAAACACACCTCTTTCAGGCTTGTTTAGATTCCAGGTTAATTGCTGTCACCCTTTCATTGGCTTCATGCCTTTGGGGTTGGCTTAGATGACACGTTAAGCTCCTGAATTGCAGTCTGTTTGATAATATGCAACATTTCTTTAACTGCTTTGTTCTTCTTGTGGCAGAAAAGATCCAGATAACTGATAAAGTTAAGTTTAAGTTTCTTTTTATTTAGTCCAGTTTCTGCAATATTCTCTCTATTTTTAATTAATTAGAGTCTTAACAGGAAATGAAATTTTATTTTCAAAAAGTCTCCATGCTTCTGTTCTTTATATAAAAGTTTTTAGTTCTCAGAGTAGTCTTTTTAATTAAAGAACTCTTACAAAGTCTTTAGCTTAAATAATTAAAAATTATTGACTTTGTAGGAATGATTCTTGACTTCTGGAGTTGGTTGAGAGTTTGCTTGTGCACTGCCAGTAATTAATTAATTCTCCATTAGTATGCATATTCTGTACTTAAATGGCTTCTCACACTAGTTTAGCAAAGTCATTAGATTCCATGTTGATCCATAAAGCATTTTATCATTCTCATAACAATGATATTAGGACCCATATTGGGAGCATTGCATTTAACTAACATATTTGCATTTGAAAATGCAAAAACATATGCATTTTCACAAAGGGGTTTGCTTTTCAATATTTAAGAAATAAACAAAAGTTTAAAACATCTCTGTGACGTTGCACCCTATATCTTCATAGTTGTATGATTATGATATAATTATGATGCATTTTGTACAAGATATGTCTTGTCAGGCGTCTATGGAAAAGTTATGATTTTCTGAATATGATTATCCTATTTGTGGGCATGTATCATTTTTGTATCTGAAGTTATGGACATTGACTATGTATCTATTTCAAATGTGGTTACACCTAGGTAACACTCACCAGGCAAAAGGCTTCCAGTCTAGATAGCTGGTTGTGAAGGGCCTATTCAGGATAATGGGTCATTAAGGATTCCCAGGAAAACAATAGGAGGAGGAGAAGCTTATCCCCCACCTGGTGAGCCTTTCTGAGAGGCTCCAGAGAGCCTGTAAGTAATGGCTGCTATGACTCAGCAAAGGCATGTGACCAGATCATATGACACTGAACTCCATTTTGATACCTGCATTTTTCCACAAACTTGTCTGGGAACTGAGTTTGGAACAAAGGGTTCCTGACATACATTAAAGTATAAGGTGGGGTGTGACATCATCTAGGGGTCTCACTCCCCTCACTAAGACTCTCCTGGAAACATCTGAGGAACAAAGACTGAACTGGGAGAAGTGCTGGTCCTGGGCTAAAAGGGTTTCTAGCCTGTGTATGGAAACCTGGTGGACTGTTTGTATCATCAGCCAGGGTGAGAAATTGCTAATTCATATCCAATCTAGCTAGTATTTTAGGTTTAGTTTGTGGTTTTATTTATTTGCTAGTTAATCTGCTTTGATCTGTTTACTCTCACTTGTAATCACTTAAAATCTATCTTTTGTAGTTAATAAACTTGTTTTTTGCTTTATCTACACCACTGCGCCTTTGAGTGAAGTGTCTGGAGAAAAATCTCAGCTTGATTAACAGAGGCTTGTTGCACATTCCTCACCACGTTGAGGGAGGGGTGAACCGAGTAATAAATTCATACTGGTCAGGGTTTTGACCAGAGTAGGGTGGTATAGCTCTGGGGTCTTAGGCTGGGGAGCTGGGGTTTATCTTGACTGTAGCCTCTCTATTGTTGGTTCATGCAGTGGCTGGTCAAAGCCTGCATGTAACTGCAGCTGGGTGTGTCCCTGCCTGTGTGAATGCTGGTTGGAGTGTAGGCCCGGGGGCTGTCTACAGTTTGTCACAGCAGCACAGTGGGAGAGGGAGCCCAGGCTGGTGAGTCAGAGGGCTTTGTGGTACCCCAGTTCCAGGTGGTACCCCAGTTCCAGGTGCTTTTGTTCCCGAGGGGAACCCATCACAATCTCTAGCTACTTCTGTTTCTTTAAAGTTTTAAATCACAAGCAGGTTTTCTTCCAAGAGGATGAGGGTTGGTAGAGCCCACTTTACCTTGATTTATTGCTTTGATAACACACGCTACATTCCTTTTTACAATTAGGCCTCGACTTAAAATGTGAATATTTACAGGGTTTGCCTTCTTGAGGTTCACTTGTCCTTGCAAGATAGAAGCAGAAAACTTCTGAAATTTCTTTGATTAATTTTAATATTTTTAAACATAACTAGCTGAACATATGTGCTTTTATTTCCAAACATCCTGGCTATAATGTTCTTGTAACTATATCTTAATATTCAGCAAAAGTGCAAACAAGTTATAATGACTTATGTTAGGATAATTTTATTAATATCATTTTGCATCAATTTTGAAGTCTCTCCTCCGCACTTGAGTGGTCAAATCCTGCTTGCCTTGCATGTGTAATTCCACTGTCTTCCAATGGACTAATTATTTAAATAAAACAAACAGGATTTGGCCTGGATGTCTTGTGGTATTTTAAAAAGAAAATTGAAAAGGCAGACACATTAATTCCAAATCACCCACACATCTGCAAAATTAGCTATAGTACATCTAAAATACTTTTTAAAATTAAATTTTAATCTCATATGACCATCGACAAGTTCTCTGAAAATTATATGCATTTAAAAATATGAATATATTTTTACATGCCAGACTAATGAAGCTGTCATGGACTGTCAAATCAATGATGCATACATTTAAAAATGTGTTTTCATGATGCAGCATAATGACTTAGGGCAACTTTTTCCACATTCATGTGGTCATAAGAGATTTCAAAATATGCAACAAAATTGTGATATGTGGGTCTGAATTAAATCCACAAAAGCAATGAAGCACATAGTTAAGGTGCAGGTTTGGGCTATAATGGAATGCAGGCCATATGGGGGCGGTGGTGCTGGAACAATTTTTAAAGTGGGGGGGTGCTGAAGGCGGAAATCATGTATTTGGGTTTCAGAGTAGCAGCCGTGTTAGTCAGTATTTGCAAAAAGAACAGGAGTACTTGTGGCACTTTAGAGACTAACAAATTTATTAGAGCATAAGCTTTCGTGGGCTACAGCCCACTTCTTCGGATGCATATAGAGTGGAACATATATTGAGGAGATATATATACACACATACAGAGAGCATGAACAGGTGGGAGTTGTCTTACCAACTCTGAGAGGCCAATTAAGTAAGAGAAAAAAACTTTTGAAGTGATAGCCCAGTACAGACAGTTTGATAAGAAGTGTGAGAATACTTATAAGGGGAGATAGATTCAATGTTTGTAATGGCTCAGTCCTTATTCAATCCTGAGTTGATTGTATCTAGTTTGCATATCAATTCCAGCTCAGCAGTCTCTTGTTGGAGTCTGTTTTTGAAGATTTTCTGTTGTAAGATAGCCACCCGCAGGTCTGTCATTGAATGGCCAGACAGGTTAAAGTGTTCTCCCACTGGTTTTTGAGTATTATGATTCCTGATGTCAGATTTGTGTCCATTAATTCTTTTGCATAGAGACTGTCCGGTTTGGCCAATGTACATGGCAGAGGGGCATTGCTGGCACATGATGGCATATGTCACATTGGTAGATGTGCAGGTGAACGAGCCCCTGATGGTATGGCTGATGTGATTAGGTCCTATGATGATGTCACTTGAATAGATATGTGGACAGAGTTGGCATCGGGCTTTGTTACAAGGATAGATTCCTGGGTCAGTGTTTTTGTTCAGTGATGTGTGGTTGCTGGTGAGTATTTGCTTTAGGCTGGCGGGTTGTCTGTAAGCGAGGACAGGGCTGTCTCCCAAGATCTGTGAGAGTAAAGGATCATCTTTCAGGATAGGTTGTAGATCTCTGATGATGCGCTGGAGAGGTTTTAGTTGGGGGCTGAAGGTGACAGCTAGTGGTGTTCTGTTATTTTCTTTGTTGGGCCTGTCTTGTAGGAGGTGACTTCTGGGTACTCGTCTGGCTCTGTCAATCTGTTTTTTCACTTCAGCAGGTGGGTATTGTAGTTTTAAGAATGCTTGATAGAGGTCTTGTAAGTGCTTGTCTCTATCTGAGGGATTGGAGCAAATGCAGTTATATCTTAGAGCTTGGCTGTAGACAATGGATCATGTGGTGTGTCCTGGATGGAAGCTGGAGGCATGTAGGTAAATATAGCGGTCAGTAGGTTTCCGGTATAGGGTGGTATTTATGTGACCATCGCTTATTAGCACAGTAGTGTCCAGGAAATGGACCGCTTGTGTGGATTGATCTAGGCTGAGGTTGATGGTGGGATGGAAATTATTGAAATCATGGTGAAATTCCTCAAGGGCTTCTTTTCCATGGGTCCAGATGATGAAGATGTCATCAATGTAGCGCAAGTAGAGTAGGGGCGTTAGGGGGCGAGAGCTAAGGAAGCGTTGTTCTAAGTCAGCCATAAAAATGTTGGCATACTGTGGGGCCATGCGGGTACCCATAGCAGTGCCGCTGACTTGAAGGTATATATTGTCCCCAAATGTGAAATAGTATTTGGGTTGTTATTACTACTTCAAGTCATGGGGTGTGGCAGCACCCCCAGCACCTCTAGTTCCAGCACCTATGTATGGGAGATTCTTTCCTAGGAAGCAGTGACTCTCAATAAGATTTGTGGGTCATGGTAGATAGTAGCTGAACACGAGCCCCCAGTGTGATGCTTGGCCAAAAGAGTTAATGTAATCCTGGGATGCATAAAGAGGGAATCTGAAGTAGGAGTAGAGGTTATTTTACATCTATATTTGGCACTGGTGTGACCACTGCTGAAATACTGTGTGCAGTTCTGGTGCTTACAATTCAAGAAGGATATGGATAAATTGGAGAGGGTTCAGAGAAGAGCCACAAGAATGATTAAAAGATTGGAAAACATGCCTTATGGTGACAGACTCAAACAGCCCAATCTATTTAGCTTAATAAAGAGAAGACTAAGGGAGGACTTGATTATACTAGGGCTACCATACATCTGGATTTCCCCGGACATGTCCAGCTTTTCGATCTATAAATAGCTGTCTGGGGGGGGATTTCTAAAAATGTCCGGGATTTCCCCCGGTCGGCTATTTATAGATCGAAAAGCGGCGGCCAAGTGCTGCTTGGCAGCCAAAGCCCCTTCCCGGCTCCCCCCATCCCCTGCAGGCTTACCACGCTGTCCGGCCCTGCAGCTGTCTTCCCCCTCCTCCCCTTCCCTGAGCGCTCCGCCCCCCTGCTCCTCCTCCTCCCCTGCTTCCCGCGAATCAGATGTTCGTGGGAAGCCTGAAAAGAAGCAGGGGCAGGCGGGCAGCAGCAGGTAAGCTGGGGTGGGGTGGGGGGGAATGTGAGGAGGAGGGCTCCGGGGAGGCGTGGTGCGGCTCCCTCCGGCCCCGGCCGGCCCCAGCGGCTCCAGCCCGGCTCGGCTCGGCTCGGGCCCCGGGGCACTGGCCGAGCGCGCCGGCCCGGCCCCGGGCGAGTGGCGCCGGCTGAGCACCCCCGGCCCAGCTCCAGCAGCTCCGGCCCCGGCCCTGGCGGCTCCGGCCCCGGCTCGGGCCCCAGGGCAGCAGCCCCGGTTCCGGCCGAGCGCGCCGTGACCCTGGCTGGAGCTCCAGCCGGAGCGCAGCCCGATTCCTGGGCATTTGTTAAAACCGGCCCTGGTCAGAGGACAGGGAGGGGGTGGGGTTGGATGGGTCGGGAGTTCTGAAGGTCCTGTCAGGGGGTGGGGAGCAATTGGATAGGGCATGGGAGTCCCAGGGGTCTGTCTGGGGGCGGGGATGTGAATATGGGGTGGGGGTGTGGATAAGGGTCGGGGCAGTCAGGGGACAGGTAGGGTCCTAGGGGGGCAGTTAGGGTGGGGGGTTCTCAGGAGGGGGCAGTCAGGGGACAAGGAGCGGGGGGGGTTGGTGGTTCTGAGGGGGGCAGTCAGGGGGTGGGGAGTGGATGGGGGTGGGGCGGGGCAGGGGCAGGGCTAGAGCGGGGCTCCTCCCCCATCCTCTTTTTTGATTGTGGAAAAATGGTAACCCTAGATTATACTATATAATATTACACTGATAAAATATTAAATAATGGGCTCTTGAGTCTAGCCAAGAAAGGTATAACATGATCCAATGTCTGGAAGTTGAAGCTAGACAAATGAGACTGGAAATAAGATGTAAATTCTTAATGATGAGAGTAATTAACCATTGGAACAATTTACCAAGGGTCGTGGTAGATTCTCTATCACTGACAATTTTTAAATCAAGATTGGATGTTTTTCTAAAAGATATCCTCTAGGAATTATTTTTGAGGAAGTTCTGTGTCCTGTGATATGCAGAAGGTCAGACTAGATGATCATCGTGGTCCTTTCTGGCCTTGGAATCTATAAATCTGTTTTCTCCTTGATGGCACCCTTAGAGAGAAGGATGCTTCAGCAGTTAGGGTGCTAGTCTGGGACTGAGGAGACTTGTTTTCAATGCCCTGCTCTGCCACAGACTTCCTGTGACAGCATGGGCAAGTCACTTAATCTCTCTGGGCTAGATTCACAAAGGTGCTTAGGCAACTCACTGTCTCTTTAGGTGCCTGAGTCCAACACTTAGGCACAACTGACATTCACAAAACCGCTGCTAGCTAACCCCACAGGTTCCCATGGGGATTTAGGCACCAGAATTTTTGCTGGTGGGTGTGGTCAAAGCTGGCTAAATCCTGACACTGCTCCACAGCGAATGAGCTGCTCAGAGCCCCTGATCATGCCTAAACCATGGCAGGATTCTCAAAGTAGGAATTCCCCCCTCCTATTCTGCCTGTAGGGCCTGATCCAGTAGGCATGCTCCATGCATGCATCGCCTGCACAAAAGACTGCTGGGGCAACTAGGTCAGGCGTGTATATGTGTCCCAGAACCCCGGTGGTGAAGGCACTTACCTGGGATGTGGGAGACCTGGGTTCAAGTCCCTGCTCTAAATCAGACAGAGCAGGGATTTGAAAACAGATCTCCCCCATCCAAAGTGAGTGTCTCGCTCTGTTTTTTTCAGAAGGAAGGGCTGATCTGATTTAGGTGCTGAACTCCAGGAGAGGGTTTGTGGCTGATAATCCCAAGTGGAGATGGGCATTTCCCTCTGGCCCATCAGTCAGATGCCTAGGGCCCAGATCATTGTGAGTTGTGCACCTTGGGGCTGTGAATTTCACTGGACTGCAGGGTGCTTAGGAGTTGAGTGTTGCAACGCTCAGCATTGCAACGCCTAAATCCTCTTTGTAAATCTAGCTATCTGTACTTCAGAGCATCCTCTGTAAAAAGGGAAGTACAGTTATTCCCGATCTCAAAGGGGTTTGTGAAGATAAATACATTAAAGATTGGATGCAGTATAGGTGTAGCCATGTTGGTCTTAGGATATTAGAGAGACAAGATGGGTGAGGTAATATCTTTTATTGGACCAACTTCGACTGCACAAAGCTCTTTTTCAGATCTGGGACTGAAGAAGAGCTCTATGAAGCTCGAAAGCTTCTCTCCCTTACCAACAAAAGTGGTCCAATAAAAGATATTACTTCACCCACTTTGTCTCTCTACATTAAAGATTGCGAGTGCTCAGATACTACAGTAATCGGGCCATATAAGTATCTTATCTAGATAGATGCTGCAGTGTGTTTGTAATATCCTACTTGCCATGAGATCTCTGTAATAACTAATGTAGTCAAGCTCCTGTTGATGCTAGACTTTTCTGAGAAATTTCTACCTATTGTACCCATCCTCCTGGCCAAGTGTAAATGGAAGATATGCTATTGAACACTACTTCTATCTAGACATCCAGAAGTCTGAATATTCTGTGAGAGTTATGAAACTTGTGAAAAATTTGTGAACCTGCATAGCAAAAAGTGAGCAAACTTCCCCAGTTGGTAGAGCTGATGTTAGCTTCATTTCTTTCAGTTTTCTTTTCTCCAAATTTACTTCGGTCAATGTTTTAAAAAATTACTCTCTAGTGGTTTTAGAGGGTCTAACTTAAGACATTTTAAAGTGGCCCAGTTTTCAGAAAGTGCCAAGCACCCAACCTCTGAAAATCATGTTCCTTTCCGGGATCTCAAATTGGGCAAAATCTTGGCCATCAGCCTTACTTGGATTAAATCTGAACCAGCTCACCCTTATCCAGTTCTTGATCCTTGGAGAGCCCTAGCAAGATAGTTGGCAACCACATCATTAGTTTCTGATTGAACGGATATAGAATTGTCTTATCTTCACACTGGAGATTCTGCATGCTATATTTGCCATTTTATTTTCTGGTTGTATTACTTCTCTTTGAATAGAAAAGACAATACATGGTTATTAATAAAAACTGATTTCTGTCCATGTTGCCACAATAGTTAGGAGCCTTTACTGAACAGTATGTTCTATTGGTCACACTTTATACTAAGGCCACACTTGAAAATAATTTATACATAGAAAAGGGTTAATAAATTACTGTTCTATGTGTCTAGAGTGCCTAGCACAATGGGGTCCTGATCCAGGATTGAGCTCACACTATATGCTGCTACAATACAAATAATAGATGTGTATTAAATGGTTAATCAGTTGTTAGAGTCCAACAGATCAATAACACCCATAACACATACAAGTCATGTCTGTAATGTGCTTGTAATATCTATTTGTGTAACCCTTAATAAATGTACCCTTAACATAAAGGCTGATCTTGCTACCATGGAGGGATTTTTTTTATTGCTTACAGCAACAAATAGGCTTTCCATTAATGTTTAATTCTATTCAGGAGATAAAAATCCCTGTCTAGCTCAAGTATGGAATAAAATGTTTGTTTTTACCACCCTCCAATCTGCTATTTATGTACAGAAACTATCCATGAAAGATGTTTTCAAATGGATTCCCTTAATTAAGCATGCTCAGGGAGTCAGCTCAATCGTGGTTCTTTAAATCTGCTTGATAGAAATCCCACTACTGGTGAGCCACATGGGTTTTTTTTTCTTTTCTTTTTCTTAAGTATAACTTATTATTTAAAATGAAAATTAGCTAGAAAAGACATCTGGCAGTAGACAGAGCAAAATGAACTTGACTGTCTGGTTAGGACACTGGCTAATCCGTGGTTTCAACAGGAAGTTCTCTTTCTAAATACTCCTGTTGTGTGGTAGGCCAGGTTTTGGACTTTATAAATGAAGTGTAAAAGGAAGAAGGCTGAAGAGAATTCTTAACAAGAAATCTTTACTTTTGGTGCTCTCAGTAGGCTGCTTGGCAGAATATGATCAATGTTGTTCTACTAGATGATCAGGGGAATGGAGAGCCTATTTTACAAGAAGAGACTACAAGAGTTTGGTTTGTTTAGCCTAGTAAAACGTAGGCTCAGGAGGGATAGGACTGCTCTCTATAAATACACCAAGAGAGGTAAACACCAAGGAGGTAGAAGAGCTATTTAAACTAAAGGACAGTGCTAGCACAAGAACAAATGGGTATAAACTGTGAGTAAGTTCAGGCTAGAAATTAGGAGAAGGTTTCTAATCATCAAAGGAACGAGGCTCTGGAACAGTTTTCCAATATTGTGATGGGGACAGTCCCAGATCACATCCCCTTGTGGCACAATGTAGATCTGCAGGCATCCTGCCTTCAATTGCCTCAAGATTCTTGCAATAATTTACTCACATGCTAGAATATTTAAAGTAAGATTCCCCCTTGAGGGGTCTTATTTATTAAATCTTTGCAGAATACAGATTCCTTGGCCCTTCAGTCCCAAACCCTTCTTCTCTTTGGTTCAGGAGTCCCACAGCCTCTCTCATTGGGGCCGGTGCTGTGATTAGGGCCAGCTTTCCCCAGACCTTCTTTACAGAGTGCCCCTTCTCCTTAGTTCAGGGGCCCACAGTCCTTCATCTGGAGATGGTCTGTGCAGGCAGGCAGGCATTCTCTTCTCTGAGCTTTCTGCCTTCTCTGGAGGCTTCTCCTTTATTACAAGGCCTGGACTGATTAAGCCACATGACTTTCTGACTTGTCTTGTGGCTGCAATAATATTTCCTACCCAGGCAAGATAACTGAGTGGGTCACAGATGGGGCAGGACCCCGATCTCTTAAAGGGGGCAGTCATCCTGTGAAATCCAGTAGTGGGGCAAACAATTTAGAAAAAGTTGTAAGATGGTGTTTGATAAATTTATGAATGGGATTATACAATGGGGTTGCCTGCAACTGCAGGGGACTGGACTTGATGACCCAGGAGGTCCCTTGCAATCATATGTTCCTATTCTGCATCCCTGGCAGCCTGCTGTGGTTTCCAAAATGGGGAATTCCATTAACAGTTTTTGCTTATAAAGAGGCTGTGTGTATGTGTTTGTGTATGTTTAGGCTATGTTCAGGAACATATGTTCATGTGTTGTTTGTCAATTAATTATGGTCACATAATACAGTAATACTTAAATGAGAGGATGAACCTAGAAAAGGCTACCTGCTCCTCTTCTGTTCATGTTTTTTTTCTGTTAGGAATGGTTGAATTGCAGTCAAATAAAACCTATTTCTTCATAGTTGAGCTACAGTGTTTGGCAAAACAGTGCTGCAATAGCTTTAGCTGATTCTTAATACTGTATATTCTGCAAACACAAGAGGCAGCCACCTGCAGTTTATCAACAGTATAATCATAATCTAGACCAGTGGTGGGCCACCTGTGGCCTGGTAACATGGCTGATGACCCTTTGGGATCAGAAGAACATTTTGTATATGTGAGCAGAGTTTTTTAAAAAACTTCTCACTCTACTGGACCTAGGTGCTGACTGGGAGCCAGAGAACTGGAATGCAATAAAGGGGGTTTCTTTATTTGCTTCTTGATAACCAGTGTGGGGAATCAGAAGCGCAGTTTGTGACTGGTTGAGGAGAATAACTTCAGTGTTATCCCCAGTCTTGGGAGTATCTGCTCTCCCTTTTGCAGCCTGCCCTGACCTTGGCATTTCCATTGCGGGCTACCCCGGGTCACACCGCTTACCAAATGAAGGAAGGAAAAGCTCCAGGAAGAGACGGACTGACAACCAAAATGATGAGAGCGGGAGGCCAAGACCTCTGGAAAACCCTTGCTCAGAGATTTATCCATTACTTGGAAATGCAGAAGATACCATTCAGCTGGAAGGAACCCACCACCATTTTGCTGTACAAGAAGGGCCATTATGAAGATCTAAAGAACTATCGTCCAATATGCCTGCTCTCACACGTCTACAAGCTATTCACCAAAATAATAACAAACGAACTCTCAGAGTCTGGGTGAGCACTATAAACCAGCTATTGGAGCACTCAAGGGAATACAAATTCCCTTTATGCATTGCCTTCGTCGACTATGAAAAAGCGTTTGACAGCGTAGAGATCAATGCAGTGTTGAAAGCCCTTGCAGAGCAGGGCATCAACACAAACTACATCAAACTTCTAAAGGATGCTCTCTTGTCATACTATTAAAGGAAGTAAACTCTGACTGCACTACGGATATAACTCTTTGACACTCCCCTTCGCATCCAAGTCAAAAAAGGTGTGAAACAAGGAGACACGGTTTCACCAAAACTCTTCACAGCCTGCTTCAAAATGGTAATGAGGTGGATGAACTGGAAGGATGGAATCAGTGTCAACCGAGAGCAGTTAATCCGCCTCAGTTTCGTGGATGATATCATGTTGATTGCTGAACACTATTAAATTACAGAAAATGCTGCAAGAACTTGACACAAAAAACAGCCAAGTCAGACTGAAAATGAACTTCTCTAAAACTAAATTTATTTGGTTTGATGTCTTGCCAAAAGCCCAAATAATAGTCAAGGGAGAACAAATAGAAGAAGTTGAACAATTTGGCCCAAGAAATTAACATGCGCCGCGATCAGGATGGTGAATTTTCGCAAAGAAAAAAAAATCTGGTTGGCATGCATTCAGTTCTATCAAGGATATCCTCCAAGGAAAAATCAACAAGGCAACATGCACCAATCTCTTCAACTCAACAATACTGCCAGCAGTGTTGTATGGCAGCAACGAAGATGGGTGCTGATGAAGATAGAGGAGCAACAACTGTCAGTCATGGAGAAGGTGATGGAAAGAAGAATTCTTGGGATTTCAATCCACGACCAAGTCCCCAATGAAGTGATCAGACAGCAGAATGGAGTGCAGGATGTCCTTGTTGAAAGCAGGTACAGTAAAATGCGATGGGCCGGACATATAGCTAGGCACACTGACAATTGATGGACTACAGCTGTCGCTGGGTGGTTCCCAGGGGAACTGAAACAACCATTCAACCAACATCCAAAGAGATGGGAAAATTTTATCATGAACAGGCATAGCTACACATAGAGAAGGAAGGCCAGGATAAGAGAAGAATGGAAGACGTGTTGTGATCGGCACAGTCTGTATGTGAGCTGAAGGTCTAGGCATGTTGTTCCAGTGCTTAACTACTCTGACAGTTAGAAAGTTTTTCCTAATGTCCAACCTAAACCTCCTTTGCTACAATTTAAGCCCATTGCTTCTTGTCCTGTCCTCAGAGGTTAAGGAGAACAATTTTTCACCCTCCTTCTTGTAACAAGCTTTTATGTATTTGAAAGCTGTTACCATCTTTCCCCTCAGTCTTCTCTTCTCCAGACTAAGCAAACACGTTTTTTTCAATCTTTTTGTCATAGGTCATGTTTTCTAAACCTTTAACAATTTTTGTTGCTCTTCTCTGGACTTTCTCCAATATGTCCACAGCTTCCCTGAAATGTGGTGCCCAGAACTGGATACAATACTACAGGCCTTATCAGTGTGGAGTAGAGCGGAATATCTTGCTTACACCACTCCTGCTAATGCATCACAGAATGATGTTTGCTTTTTTTTGCAACAGTGTTACACTGTTGACTCATATTTATCTTGGGGTCTACTATGACCCCCAGATCCCTTTCTGCAGTACTCCTTCCTAGGCAGTCATTTCCCATTTTGTATGTGTGCAAGTACTTTGCATTTGTCCTTATTGAATTTCATCCTATTTACTTCAGACCATTTCTCCAGTTTGTCAGATCGTTTTGAATTTTAATCCTATGCTCCAGAGCACTTGCAACCCCTCCTAGATTGGTATCATCCACAAATTTTATAAGTGTACTCTCTATGTCATTATCTAAATCATGTGTCAATCATAAGTGACAGGACTTCACCAGTTTCGAACCAATGTAATTATTGTTATGGAGGATATTAAGTGTTGTGGGTTGGCCTTTGCTGTAGTTGAGGGTGGAAGCAATGCCATTTCCCTCCCCTTACTCCCCAACCCAGACATGTGTGATCCAAGATTCCAAACAGGGATGGAGACTGTGTGTTTTAAACATGCAAGTACTGATTTAGTCTAGTGACCACTGTTGTATGAGTGCAAAGCTGGGAAATTTAGTACAAGCTGAGCAATGTCTGTAGGTGTAGGAGCGCATGCAGCACGTGAATATGCATCACAGTGGAGGAATCCTGTGATATTGGAGACACAGGGCAGCTAGCGCTGTATGTCTGTTTTTTTTAATGGAGAGAAATGTGTGTAGGGTTTGTTGTCGCTTATACTGCATAACAATCACACAACAGGTGAGGATTTGTTTAATTCTGTTCAAACCGTTTTGTCTAATGAAAGTTTTGATATGACTCAGATTGTGTCAATTACAACCGATGGCACTGCTGCCATGATCCATGCGCACCAAGGGCTTTTGAAATGTCTGCAAGATCTGAACCCCAATTTCATTTCCTAATAATCTACCAAACCACACTTTGTGCAAAACTGAACGATGAGTATGCAAATGTAATGTTAATGGTGATTAAACTTGTCAACTTCTTTCGGTCCAAGTTATCATTGCAACACAGACAGTTCAAAACCTTTCTTTCAGTAGTATCTGCAGATTATAATGACTTGTTGGTTCATAATGACAACCAGAGGGCAAGGCTAAGAAGGCTGTGGGAAATTTTAATTTATGTGGAAGAATATCTACATAACATGCCTGGGAAAAAGGCAGAAGAGCTACACACATTTTTGAGGGATGCCGCAATGCAAGTGTTACGCTTGGATTACTCTACAGCTCTACAGCCTTAGCTAACAGCCAGTTGGCTTTTAGCTCATGCGGTAGAGGCTCAGGCACTAAGCTCCAGAGATCTCAGGTTCAATCCCGCCCGCCGATGACCGTGGTCTGTTGGTGTTACACAAGCATGAGCATCCTGAACTTTTGTTGATTTGACAGGCCACTTACATGATTTCAACGTAAAGCTACAGGTGCGAAATCGCATAGCAGTGTCACTTCTTTTCAAAACAAATGGAGTCTCTTCAAAAGTGATTTGGAAATTGGGGAGATGCTGCATTTCCCAACATTGCTAAGCTGCCGGGATACTGCAGATGTGAATCAGATGGCATCAACTCTGGACAGGCTTCTTCAAAACTTCCAGCAGAGATTCCAAGAATTAGAAAGTGTTAAAGACATCTTCCTGTTTGTAATGAACCCATTTTTGGCACTTAGTGTGATCAAGTAAAAGCATCCTTTCCAGATGTTGAAAAAGCAAAACTACAGCTGGAGGTTACTGATTTACAAGCGGATGAAGTGCTTAAGGTGCGGCATACTGACACTACATATGAAACTTTCTGGACAACTCTGGTTTTGCACTCCACATATGCACACTTGAGGAAGGTGGCTTTTGACTATGTTTGGCTAGACATATGTCTATGAGACAGCATTCTCAAAAATGAACAACATTGAGCTGCATAATTGCTCCATTCTGACTGATAATCATCTGTGCAATTGCCTCCATTTTGCCTTGACTGAACTCACTTCAAACTTTAAGGCCTCTTTCCAACAGAGGACCTATTACTTTTCCCACTGATGGCAAGTAGTATAATTATACATTATTCATGCATATTTTATTTTAAATCTGTATTGCCATATAAAATTACATTTTCAGTAGTGATAATACAGTTTTAACAGGTATTTCACAGTAAATATTCATGAATCTTTTGCTTAATACATGTGTAGGTGGGTGTGTATTTGTTATTGGAAAGACTTGAATCATAAAAGATAAAGCATTCATGTGTACTAAGTGTTATTTTCTTTCAAATTCTGATACTTATATTAAATAAACCTCAAAAGGCTTTAAAGTTTTGAATATTTATCTATCTATATACACATTGCCTACAATAATGTCATTTGACAAAACACATTCAAAACTTAAAACAGTTGTCTGAAAGTCTTTTAATGTGCTAATATTTGCATCTGACATTTTATCTATGTACTTTCTCAAGTTTATTTTTAGATTATACAGTGATTTGATTTTTCATTTAATGCACTAAAAATGTAAGCAATAGGCCCTGGGTATATTTTATAGCCTTGTATGTGTTCATTGAATAGGAGCAGTTGCCATGTGAAAATTGTTCCTCTGGAATCCAGACCTTGACTATACCTTGACCAAGAAATTTGGTCCTTTACAAAAAATAATTGATTACCCCTGGGTTAGACATAACCCCATGAGTTGATATGCCTCTCCAATATGCAGCTCTGTCATGGTAATATATTGTTTCTCTGGCACCATTTTATTCTTTTTAAATATAAATGTCATTAGATCCTCAGCTGGTGTAAATGGGTGAGGCTCTGTTGACTTCAAATTCTCAGTCTTAAATAGACTTATTTATACTAGCTGAGGAGCTGGTTCTGTATTCGTGTTGGCTGCAGGATCATTCAGAGATAAAAATTGGCAGCAAACTGAAGAGTGCAGCTGGCATCCTTTCTACTACAGTACATTCAACTCTTCTGAATTAGATAATGTAAATCCAATGTAAACCATCAGTTTCCTTAGTGATAGCTCAGACCTTTTTATTTCCAGGTCAACTAGTAGGGAAATGAAAGGACTGACTATTCACTCCTACCTCCATGAATAATCATAAATATATTTTTAATAAGTTTAAAAACCCTCTCCTCTTTATTCCAGGTTATATACATCTGGGAGTATTGTGGAAGATTGTACAGAATAAGCATAAAGATGCTAACTTAGAATTTATATTATTTTGTGCCTGTCTAGGGAATATGTGGATGGGAGGGACTATAAGGGGGAAAAAGGAGGAGGAGGAGGGGGGAGACAGAGGTAAGAGATATTGACATTTGTAGAACAGAAATGCATTGTAGATTAAGTAAATTTAAGTTTAAATTAGGATGACCAGATGGCCCGATTTTATAGGGACAGTCCCGATTTTTGGGTCTTTTTCTTATATAGGCTCCTATTACTCCCCACCCCGTCCCGATTTTTCACACTTGCTGTCTGGTCACCCTAGTTTAAATATTTGTAACTGTCATTGGTAATCTGTTTCAGGTTGTTTCGTTTTGCACATACTATTCAATTCCATGTTCATTCTGAGCTTTTATTTAGACTTAGCCAAATCAGAATGTAGCGGCTGTTATAAAAGGCATCAGATGGCATGTTAATGAAGCTAATTATGCAGCTGAGCACAAGGTGTCCATTCCATATGTAAGCATTCTAAATCCGGATAGAATTCTGTAACAGGAAAACTATTTACTGTAATTGGCTGAGATCATTTCAAGCCAAAGAAAGAATAGGGAGAACCAGTTACATCATGGCTGAGGGAGGTGTTGCTGTTTTACTCTGCAGGAATTTTTCTGTGTAGCAAACACACACATACACACAGTATCAACCATTATATCTTAACCTTTATACCCTGACAGTAATGAATCATTATTGATCTAATATTAGTGTATCCTTAGTTTACCTACTGATATAATTTTTGGGAAAGAACGTAAGTTTCCAGTATTCCACAAAATTTCTCTGCCTCCAAAATATACTTTTCTTTTCTTCCATGCCTTGTTTAGGGTCATCCTACTGTGACTAGTAACATACTTTACTCAGATTCAGGGATTTTACTCTCACTATAAGCCCATATTTATTGTGGTCTCATCTAGTTGTGAGTGACCTTTTAACTGAGTGAAGAACAATATGATAGGATCACGTAATGATAGTCATTTTTCTACACCTTAGATAAGTGTATTTTGTAATATTTTTCATTGCGTATTTGTTTATTCTGTACTTATGATTCAGTATCTTTATTAACTTATATTTTTATATGCTTTTTCTTTAATTTATGTATTTTAATCCTATTATCAGCACCCAAGTACTGTACCTTTTTTCTTTTGACCTAGCAACATAGTCTTTCTTAGGTTCGGTCTAAGTTTAAGGGAAGTTCTAAGCCAATTTAGCTGTGCCTTCATGCTGGGTATAGGCTGTCGTAGGTGGCTTTTGCAGAATAAAGCAATGAAATGAGATGCTAACTTATGATAGGAGCAATAACAATGCCTATAGCTAAGCATGTACAGTAACTCCTCATTTAACGTTGTCCCACTTAACGTTGTTTCAGTGTTACGTCCCTGCTCAGTTAGGGAACATGCTCGTTTAAAGTTGTGCAATGGTCCCTTATAACGTTGTTTGGCTGCCTGCTTGTAAGATTCTGTGGAAGAGCAGCGACTTTACAAGGGAGCATTGCACAAGTTCCGCTTCTCCGCCTCCTCCCCCTCCCTCTCAGCGCTTCCCCCACTTAGGACTTTCTGGGAGGGAGGGGGAGAAGCAGGGAAGCGCCGTGTCTCTGCTCCTCCCCCTCCCTCCCAGAAAATCCTAAGCCAGACAGCTGTTTAGCGGCATTTAGGACTTTCTGGGAGGGAGGGGCAGGAGCGGGGAAGCCAAAAGGCATTATACTGCATACTGTACAGTACTGTACTGTGATTGGGAAGTGCCCCTGGCTTACCCCACACAGGCACAACCCGCTGCAGGCAAGGACGCTAGGAAGCACCTTTCAGCAGCAGCAGTGGCAGCTTCCCCAGAAAACAGGCTCGGATTTTGCCGGGAATGCTCCAGGCCTGCCTCTTCCTGTCCCCACTCCACTCCAGGCCCACCTCCTCCCACCCCCACTTCACCTCCTCTCCGGAGCATGCCACATCCCTTCCCCCTGAAGGTCCCAAGCTGCCAAACAGCTGTTTGGCAGTGCTTAGGACTTCCTAGGAGGGAGGGGCAGGAGCGGGGAAGCGCTGCGTCTCTGATCCTCCCCCTCCTCTCAGAAAGTCCTAAGCGCCGCCAAACAGCTGTTTAGCAGCACTTAGAATTTTCTGGGAGGAAGGGGGAGGAGTGGAGACGCGGGGCTTCCCTGCTCCTCCCCTTCCCTCCCAGCACTTCGCGCTTAGGACTTTCTGGGAGGGAGGAGCAGGAGCGGGGAAGCTAGATGGATACTATATTTTGTAAATCTTAAGTCTGTGAGAATTCTGTTGGCTCTGTATGTGTTCACTGCTTGGGAAACTTCACAGGTAGTGTGTTACATTTTTATAAGCTGAGAAGAGTGATGACTACCAAGCAGCTAGCAAAAGGGATCCTCCCTCCCCGTTTCCCTGCTATTGCTGTTAATACGTTCCCAATCAAAATGACCTATAGCCTAGGGGATGGACCACTTAGCTGTCTTTTGGGAGACTATGCATTCTAGTCCAGTATTTTCCACTGGCTGGCTTTAATGTTCTATGTTTCATAACCCATACTTAGCTTCATGTGTCCAGTCACTTCAGCAAAACCATGGAAATTAGACAGTCCCCAGATTATATCTACTGGGAAAGGGGCCAGTTTCCTAGCATTGATTATTTGTTTTCAGTGAATATCAAAACACCTGTCCTAAGGATCTAGGGGCTTCATATAGTATTAGTAAATACAGCTCATACAAATTCTTAAATAGAAGTATGGACTTCTGGTTAAGGAGCTGGAGTGGGACTCAGAAGAACCTGGCTCAGTTCCTGGTTTTCACACAAACTCTCTAAGGGTATGTCTATGCTATGATAAAAAGCCTGTGTCATAGAATCTCAGCTAACTCAGGCTCACGGGGCTTGAGCTGCGGAGCTATAAAATTGCATTGTAGATGCTTGGGCTTGGACTGGAGCTCAGGCTCTGAGACCCCTCAACATACCCTAAGTCACCCTGGGGAAGTCAGTCTCTTTGTGTCTCAGTTTCCAATCCGTAAAATGGAGAAAATACTTCCCTGCCTCACAGAATGTTGGTAGGATAAATTCATTTTGTGGGCAAGGTGCTTGTATACTGTAGGTTTAGGGCCCATACAAGACCCTAGATAGACAAATACTGGAAGATAAACAAAACAACCTTCAAACAATTATGTTGGTCTGTTTGTTGTTGTTGTTGTTTTTTAAGAAGACTCCATCCTCTCTAATGATCCCAGCCACCCCAGAATTCTCAGGCTCCCTCAGACACCTGAGAAAATTGTTGGGCCTTGTACATGTGCTGAACGTTTGCAAATTTGACTATTTCAGATCTATTGAGAGTAAATATTAGGTGTACAAGAGGTACCCTTTGCTATGCAGATCCCAGGCCATTTAGCACTTTAAACCATAGGTCAAGACCAAAATCTTAAATTCCACCCAAAAACTAATAGGTAGCTAATTCAAATTAAAAATCGCCTGTGCATATATGTACTCTTTCTGATCTAATTTAGGTATTTATATGTAATATATTTTTGCCAAGATACTCCTAACAACTGAAGAGCAGCTTTCTATATTTAGCTTAGTTTTTGAAAGATTTTAAGGTGATAGCCATGCAGAATGCCTCTGATGACAAGGTGACAAAGACATGAATAACAATAGGGAAGCCTGCATTTGAAAGAAAAGGTTGCAGCCTTCTGACTAAACATAGATTGCAGGTGAGGGGGAAGCAGTTCTGGTCACTACTCCTGTCTTAGGGCTAGTGTACACTTAGGGCATGGTTACACTTGCAGATGTAGTGCGCTTTGAGTTAAACCAGCCTTCGTAGAGCGCAGTAGGGAAAGCGTTGCAATCTGTCCACAAAGACAGCTTCAAGCGCACTGGAGTGGCCACATTTGCGGCACTTGCAGTGGCATTGAGAGTGGTGCATTATGGGCAGCTATCCCAGCATGCAAGTGACTGCAACGTGCTTTTAAAATGGGAGGGGTGGCGTGGAGTGTTACAGGGAGTGTGATGTGTGTATGTGGGGGGAGAGAGAGTGGGTTTTTGGGGGGCTGAGAGCATGTCAGCATGCTGTCTTGTAAGTTCAACAGCAGCAGACCTCCCCCTCCCACCTCTCTCTCTCTCTCTCTCTCACAGCATTCCACACTAATGGCTTGCATGCCGGCTGTCAGAAAGGAGCTTTGAAAGGGCATTTCCGCATTCCTACAGGAGTTCAAAACAATGACAAGAGTGGCTACTTGACTTATGGGACGTTTCCAGAGGCCGATCAGAGTGCAGTAACGCAACACCTCGTTCACACTGACGCCCGGGTGTTGTAGCCAAGGCGCAGCAAACATTATTCCTCTCACCGAGGTGGAGTCCCAGCAGCGCTGTAGCTGCGGAGTCAGAGCGCTCTACGTGCCTTGCCAGTGTGGACGGGGAGTGAGCTAGTGCGCCTGGGGCTCCTTTATTGTGTTGTAACTTGCAAGTGTAGCCAAGCCCTTACAGTGCTGCAGTGGCATAGCTGCACTGGTGTAGGTGCGTTGCTGTAGTGCTTAGTGAAGACTCTACCTACGCCCAAGTGAGATCTTCCCCTGTTAGTATAGGTACTCCACCTCCCCGAGAGGCGGTAGCTATGTTGATGGGAGGAGCCCTCTGTTGACAAAGCGCTGTTGACACTGGTGGTTATACTGTGGCCTAAAGTATTTTTTAAAAATAGGAGCCTAAAATTAGACAGTATACTCTTAAATGCTGAGCTCCCAGTAGCTTCCACTGAAATGAACGGGAGCTGCTAGGTGGTCAATAGGTCTGCAAGTTAGGTCATTTTTTAGGCACCCATTTTCTAAAAATCTTGGCCTAAATATCTACTGTTAGGTTTGTGAAGGAAACCTTCCAAGTGTGGGTTTAAGCAATGTTGTTTCCTGGAGTCTGCAGATAGACAAAACATAGCTGTAAGGCAGGGACCCCTCCCCCCAACTCCAGCCCTGCAGGGCGGCGGGAGACCCCTCCCAGCCACCAGGCAATGGGGTCCCTGCAGCTCCCACCACTGCGGGGGAGATGGGGCAGGGTGCTGGATCCTTCTCCCTCCCCATTTTGTCAGGGATGTTTTTAGTAAAAGTCAGGGACAGGTCATGGTTTCCGTGACTTTTTGTTTATTGCCCGTGACCTGTCCCTGACTTTTACTAAAAATATCCTTGACAAAATCATAGCCTTAGTGATAATACTTGAATACATGGTGAATTCTCATATACTTATTGAGCATGCTTGACAGCTCACACATGGCAACCTCAGGAATGGCTGGTGGGTGTAGGGGTTTCCTTACAATTCAGTTAACCAGACTAGGGTTTCCTTACAATTCAGGTTTCGCAGCCAGTCTGTGAACAATCATTGCACAGGTTAACCTGTTGCAACCTCTGATATAGTTTAAAATTGGAAGCAGAGATTTGAATAACTTTTTTCCCATCAGCTAAATGACTTTGAGTGGTTCTTGTGAGACAAGGACTGAGTACATTGGTATAAGCAGTAACACCAGGATGAACTTATAAAGCAAAAATGTCTGACAGTGCTGTGCATCATAATGCGTGTTTCAGATAACAAGATCAATTAAATATTACAGCAAGCATTTTATTTAACCTACTTTTATATTCTGACACAGAAAATTAATCCATCAAACAAAATGTAAGTTTCTTGTTTTTAAAAAAGGAAAAAATTATAAGATCTGCTTATGTGGAAACAAATATGTTCCCCAAGAGCAGCATTCCCTTCCTATTGTTCTGTTTGCTCCTACAGCCACTTTCAGCATGTTGGGTTATCAGTCCAATACAAATTGAAAGCTCCTTCAGGCAGGGCTCTTGTTCCTTTATTTGCATGTAAAGTATTATGCACACCAACAGTTTTGAATAATAGCAGAAACTGTTTTTCACAGATAAGGGATGCAAGGTGCGTGCCATTTTTTTCATTATAGTCAAGGTTAAATAACTAGCCAATTTGCAGCATAATGATTAGCTGCAAATATATGTCAAAAGAAGACTACAATGGAGCTGCTTTGTAATAGTATTTTAAAAATACAAGAATTTTAAAGTCAATATAGAATTGACTTTAATATACAAATTTTAAAGCTGGAATAATAAGTTGGAATCTTTGTATGGCTTAATGCAGGGGTGGGCAAACTTTTTGGGCCGAGGGCCACATCTGGGTGGGGAAATTGTATGCAGGTAGGGGGTTGGGGTGCGGGAGGGAGTGCGGCGTGTGGGAGGGGTTGCGGTGTGCCGGAAAGGGCTCAGGGCAAGGGATTGGGATAGAGGAGGGGTGCGGGCTGTATGAGGGGGCTCAGGGAAGGGGGTTAAGGTGCAGGAGGGGTGCAGAGTGCAGGAGGGGGCTCAGGGCAGGGGTGCAGGAGGGGTGCAGACTGTGGGAGGGGGCTCAGGGCAGGGAGTTGGGGTGCAGGAGGGGTGCGAGGTGCAGGCAGGGGGCTTAGGGCAGGGAGTTGGGGGGTGGGGTGCAGGAGGGGTTCGGACTCTGGCACGGCGCCGCTTACCTAAAGCAGCTCCGGGGTGGCAGCAGCACACACTGGGGCCAGGGAAGGCTCCCTGCATGACTGCCCTGGCCCTGCTCCGCTCCAGGAAGCGCTGCGGCCCCTGGGGGAGGGAGGGCAGAGGGCTCCGCGTGTGCTGCCCTTGCTGTGCCTCCAGGTACCTCCCCCGAAGCTCCCATTGGCCGCGGATCCCCGTTCCCAGCCAATGTGAGCTGCGGGGGGCGGTGCCTGGAGGCAAGGGCAACACACGGAGCCCTCTGACCCCCCACCCGGGGGCTGTAGGGAAGTGGTGCATGCCGCTTCTGAGAGCGGTGCGGGGCCCGTGGTGCGGGGCCCACGGCGCCACGAGGCAATTCCGCGGATAGGATCCAAAGCCCTGAGGGGTCGGATCTGGCCCCGGGCCGTAGTTTGCCTACCCCTGGCTTAATGTTTGCTGGGACGTCATGCTAGCATTTCTGTCCCCCTGATACCACAATAATGGGGTTAAATAGATAGACACAATAGGATATGGGACTTAAAAAAACAAGAAATTGCAATATTTTTGCTCTATCAGAAATAGACTATTTATCAACAGCTCTGTTCTTGCTGTTGTGTGGTGATATTACATACTGAAATTAATTTTCAAAAGATTCGTATTGAGAAAATTTGAATACTTTTACTCCAGGAGGAATTCTGCTCCAAAAATTTCATGCACAGTATTTTAAAATTCTGCATATTTTGTCAAAATAACACAATATACTCACTCCAGTTTCAATTTTTTTGGTAATTTATTTCAAAATACCTGTCAACAAGTATGTCAACAATACAGACAACAGCAAAAAAGATTCCCTCAGGAGTAGAGAGTTAAAGAAACCCTTACAACAACCCAGTTCCAGTTGGGGGAGGGGCAGGAGGGTGGGGGAGGCCCAGAGCCCAGACCCCTGCACTCCCATCCCTCCCATATTGCAGCCACGGGGCATCCCCCGGCCCAGACATCAGCACCCTCCTCCCTCCAGAGCCCATCCGCAGGGCATCGCCCGGCCCAGACACCAGCACCCCCAGAGCCTTTACTCCTCCCAACTTCTTTACTGTCCTGAAGGGGGACATGGTGCGGTGCGGTGCGGCCCTGCCCTTCCTCACCCTTTGCCAGAGCTGGCTGGGTCTCCCGGGCCCACTCTCCTCCCAGGAGAATGAGGATCAAAGAGCATGCAGCCTCCAGCTCCATCAGGCGGGGTGCTCTGCTCACTGCAAACTGGGCTCTGCAGAGTCCAGCAGCTCCTAGTGGTGGCCAGCAATTCTGCAGGGGAAACACGGAACTCTGCAAAATTCTGCATTGTGCAGTGGTGCAGAATTCCCCTAGGAGTATACTTTTGACAAAAGTCACTGGGTGGCATTGTTGCAATCTTCAAAATTCTTTATCATAGTCTGAAAGCAAGCTTTTAGTTTTTGAAGAAATAATTTCCGACTAGTTTTTTTATGCAGTGTTATGTGGTAGTTCTTTAAGAGAAGCTGTGGCAGATAGCAGAGAGATTGCTATCTTCTTTGCTCTCTATATTAAGAGGCCATTCTTGGAATAAAGTAGCTTCCTGGGAAATGGGTGTTGGTGTGTGGACTGAGATTTCTGTAAGAGGGGATTTCTTGCATGCAGTTTCTGACTGCCTCTGTTTCAGGTCTGGTGCATATATATGTAAATAAAACAAGTTACACACAGAATACCCAGATTTGACATCATTCATTTTCTCTTTGACTGGAAAGCTACCCTGCAAGGTTGCAGAATTCTGCTATCACTCAGTAAATGGGAGATGCTGGTGTTAGAAAAATGGTTGACTGCTGTAGCAGTCGTTTCATGTAATCAGAGAAATTAGAGCTTGAGCTTTTAAGTAATTGTGGTTATGAGGCTTCTCTTGGAAGACTGTTCTGCAGTCTAATGGATTTCATTGTTAGGATTTTAAATGCCAAAAAGAAATGTAGTCTATACTACAAATGAATGGCTTATAAATTCATCTTAAACGTATTGAGCTAAAGGAGCACAAAAATTAGCAACTCGTGGTTTTGCATGTTTGCCTTATTTTGTTGCTTATATTTGTGAAACTGTAGGGAGTTTGTTGATTAGGACATGCAGATGAACGAGGACAGAAACAGATAGATTTAAGCAACAGGCTGCTGCAACTTTATTAACATAATACTGAGGAGGTACACTATCTGCCATGTCTCCCCCGACTCTCACGTACCAGGCCTTTAAATGTGTCCAGTATAGGGGTTTTATGGTAGGAGTCCTATAATCCATAACTCAGGGTAGACTATCTTCAGCCTACTCCTACGTTTCAGCTCAATCGTTTTGATCCTCTCACCCTGCCTCCTGCAAGGATACCAAAGAAGGTACCAAAGAGACTGTGAAGACTTCCTGTCTCTCCTTCTCCCACAGTCACAAAGATCCACCAGTGAAATCGCAGGTCTCTTACTTCTGGGAGCTGGCTTTTTTGGCCTTTTCTCTGCACTGGACTGCAAATTGCAATGAACTAAACCTTTATACAAATTACTAATATTTCATGTATCAGAGGGGTAGCCGTGTTAGTCTGGATCTGTAAAAAGCGACAAAGAGTCCTGTGGCACCTTTGTAGACTAACAGACATACTGAACCATAAGCTTTCGTGGGTGAATACCCACTTCGTCAGACGCATGTGGTGGAAATTTCCAGAGGCAGGCAAGAATCAATAATATTTCATAGTCCTACTCCTATTTAACCTAACTGTGCCTCCGTGCCGGTGTGAGGAAAGTGAAAGAACCCACCGAGTCTCAAATGGGAAAAAAATTCTTCCTGACCCATACCTACAGCATCCTAAAAACACAGCTTCTATACTACAACCACAGGGAGGGCGGGTGGGAAAGCTGAAATGGAGTGAAAGAGTCCAAAATACCCAGAAAAATGTTTAAATTAATGAGGGGAGGGAGTGAGGTGCCGATCAGCTCCTGTTTTCCTCTGTCCGGCTAATGAGAGGCAGAGAGTCTGTGGAGAAGAAGGGGCCACCATTGCATTTCCCCAACATGTACTCCCCCTTCCTTCCTTCTGTTCACCACAGTGCTGGTCCTATCAAGTTATCCTCCTGTTGAACAAGGTAGCAGGTGTCTGTGCACCTTTTCTTACTCTGCTTCTTGAAGGAGCAGCTGATGTGTTGGTACGATGTCTTTAGCAATGTGAACGTTAATAAACATGTGGTGGTGGTGGTAAGTGTTTTAAAGTTGTAGGCTGACGCTGTTTTTTTAAAATTTGTTATTACCCCAGCACATTCCACATAGTAGAGTTTTCCCCAACCAGCAACTGTTTCTCTTGCAACATCCAAATCAATTCCATCTTTATTTCGTTTTTCTCCCTCACACCATGGCTCACAAAACCAGGGCTCTAGCATAGTCCTTACCTCAGGGGGTGGCTCCCCAACCTCTTCCTGCTGGACTTTCTGAAATGTTTTTTTACAGCATCTTATAAAGTACCAAATCCATGCATGTGAATGCACAGGCACATACTCTTCTTTGTCCCCAGCAGAATTAACTCTGCTGCTGCTCGATACTTCTTTAGCAATGAAGGCTTCGTGGGGAGCCTGCCCCAGCAGTGCTTCCTGTTGTAGTAGTGTCTTTCTTTGTAGGGAGCCATCTGGTGGCACTTTCTCATGGGTAGATCTTATCATTTAGGGGAGATGCAGCCCCTTTCCACTTTAGTGGAGAAGTTCAAGGATTGTTTCCTTATCATGAAACCCGACAGGAGGACTGTTATCCAAACTTTTGTCTTCAGTAGCAGAGTATTACATATATGTGCACATCAGCAGGCCTGTGTTTTGCCATTTGGGGTAAAGATTGCTCAGGGCCCAAGCAATGGTTTTGTTTGTTTTTTTTTTGTTTTTGTTGTTTTTAATCAAAAATGTAAGCTTAAAGAACAAGAATAGAATTATCATCATGGTAAATCACATCCCAAAGGGATGTATCCTCTTGGCAGATCAAGTGCCACCTGGATCAATCTCTGGGTAAGTCCTTAAGATGATCTGGCTGAATATTTAGTTTCTGTCCATCACTGACAATCTTATCATGCCACCAAATCTTTTGCCACCCACATGATCACTGGCTGTGTAACAGCATTCCTTGGTGTATTCCATTTTAATAATATGCCCATACCAAGAAAGCCGCCAGAACTGAACCAGTACTAATGGAGATATTTAGTGGGTTCAACTTGGAATATCTTCATTTCTGATCTTGTCCTGCCACCTAATGTGGAATAGCTGACGAAGATGACAAGAATTGATAATATCAATCCAGTGTTCTTCACCGTCCTCGGTGCCCATGATTCACTATTGTACAATAAAATTAATATAACTGTGGTTCTGAAGGTCAGCAGCTTTGTGGCAAGCTTGACATCATAGTGTCCACGCAGAGGTTGCTGAAGGGCCTGAAACATGACTGCAGCTTCTGATATCTGAATGTTCACATCTTTTGAGCATCCTCCAGCACTGTCTTTGAAACTGCCCTGATATTTGAGAGTTGCTCCCTGTTCAGTGTCCTGCCAGTTGGCTGTAATTCGGAGTTGGAGGCTGTTTGATGATTTTAATCAAAATGTAACCTTAAAGAACAGGAACAGAATGATAGGTAAATTTGGTGAGGTGTACTTATGAAATTTAAGGGATACATTTTATATTTGTAATATTACTGCTATAGGTTCCAAGTATCAGAGGGGTAGCCGTGTTAGTCTGTATCCGCAAAAACAACGAAGAGTCCGGTGGCACCTTAAAGACTAACAGATTTATTTGGGCATAAACTTTCGTGGGTAAAAAACCTCACTTCTTCAGAGGCATAGAGTGAAAATTACAGATACAGGCATAAATATCCTGGCACATGAAGAGAAGGGAGTTACCTTACAAGTGGAGAACCAGTATTGACAAGGCCAATTTAGCCAGAGTGGATGTGGTCCACTCCCAATAATTGATGAGGGGGTGTCAATACCCAGAGAGGGAAAATTGCTTTTGTAGTGAGCCAGCCACTCACAGTCCCTATTCAAGCTCAAATTAATGGTGTGAAGTTTGCAAATGAATTGTAGCTCTGCAGTTTCTCTTTGAAGTCTGTTTTTGAAATTTTTGTTGTTGAAGGATGGCTACTTTTAAATCTGTTATTGAATGTCCAGGGAGATTGAAGTGTTCTCCTACTGGCTTTTGTATGTTACCATTCCTGATGTCTGATTTGTGTCCATTTATTCTTTTATGTAGAGACTGTCCGGTTTGGCCAATGTACATGGCAGAGGGGCATTGCTGGCACATGATGGCATATATCACATTAGTAGATGTGCAGGTGAATGAGCCCCTGATGGTGTGGCTGACGTGCTTGGGTCCTATGATGGTGTCACTAGAGTAGATATAGGGACAGAATAGGCAACGGGGTTTGTTAAAGGGATTAGTTCCTGGGTTAGTGTTTCTGTGGTGTGGTGTGTAGTTGCTGGTGAGTATTTGCTTCAGGTTGGGGGCTGTCTGTAAGCGAGGACTGGCCTGCCTCCCAAGGTGTGTGAGAGTGAGGGATCGTTTTCCAGGATAGGTTGATGATGTGCTGGAGAGGTTTTAGCTGGGGGCTGTATGTGATAGCCAGTGGTGTTCTGTTATTTTTCTTGTTGGGCCTGTCCTGTAGCAGGTGATGTCTGGGTACCCATCTCGCTCTGTCAATCTGTTTCCTCACTTCATCAGGTGGATATTGTAGTTTTAAGAATGCTTGATAAAGATCTTGTAGGTGTTCGTCTCTGTCTGAGGGATCGGAGCAAATGTGGTTGTATCTTAGAGCTTGGCTGTAGACAACGGATTGTGTGATGTGTCCTGGATGGAAGCTGGAGGCATGTAGGTAAGTATAGTGGTCAGTAGGTTTCTGGTATAGGGTGGTGGTTATGCGACCATCACTTATTTGCACTGTAGTGTCCAGGAAGTGGATCTCTTGTGTGGACTGGTCCAGGCTGAGGTTGATGGTGGGGTGGAAATTGTTGAAATCCAGGTGGAATTCCTCAAGGATCTCCTTCCATGGGTCCATATGATGAAGATGTCATCAATGTAGCACATGTAGATGAGGGGCGCTAGGGAACGAGAGCTGAGGAAGCGTTGTTCTAAGTCAGCCATAAAAATGTTGGCATACTATGGGGCCATGCACGTACCCATAGCAGTGCTGCTGACTTGAAGGTATATGTTGTCCCCAAATCTGAAATGGTTGTGGGTGAGGACAGAGTCACGAAGCTCAGCCACCAGGTGTGCCGTGGCCTCATCGGGGATACTGTTCCGACAGCTTGTAGTCCGTCCTCATGTGGAATATTGGTGTAAAGAGCTTTTACATCCATGGTGGCCAGGATGGTGTTTTCAGGAAGATCACCAATGAATTGTAGTTTCCTCGGGAAGTCGGTGGTGTCTTGAAGATAGCTAGGAGTGCTGGTAGCGTAGGGTCTGAGGAGAGAGTCCAAATAGCCAGATAATCCTGCTGTAAGAGTGCCAGTGCCTGAGATGATGGAGCTTCCAGGATTTCCAGGTTTATGGATCTTGGATAGCAGATAGAATACACCTGGTCGGGGCTTTAGGGGTGTGTCTGTGTAGATTTGTTCCCATGCTATAGCAGGGAGTTTCTTGAGCAGATGATATAGTTTCTTTTGGTACTCGTCAGTGGGATTGGAGGATAGTGGCCTGTAGAATGTGGTGTTGGAGAGTTGCCTGGCAGCCTCCTTTTCATAATCTAACCTGTTCATGATGACTACAGCACCTCCTTTGTCAGACTGTTTAATTATAATGTCAGAGTTGTTTCTGAGGCTGTGGATGGCGTTGCGTTCTGTACGGCTGAGGTTATGGGGCAAGTGATGCTGCAAATGGGGTTTTTTTACCCACGAAAGCTTATGCACAAATAAATCTGTTAGCCTTTAAGGTGCCACCGGACTCCTTGTTGTTTTTGTGTATCACTTGCCCCATCACTTAACCTATAACCTCACTTCAATCTCCCTGGACACTCAATAGCAGATTTAAAAGTAGCCATCCTTCAACAAAAAAACCTTCAAAAACAGACTTCAAAGAGAAACTGCAGAGCTACAATTCATTTGCAAACTTCACACCATTAATTTAGGCTTGAATAGGGACTGTGAGTGGCTGGCTCACTACAAAAGCAGTTTTCCTTCTCTTGGCATTGACACCACATCCACCCTGACTGAATTGGCCTTGTCAATACTGGTTCTCCACTTGTAAGGTAACTCCCTTCTCTTCATGTACCAGGATATTTATGCCTGTATCTGAAATTTTAACTCCATGCATGTGAAGAAGTGGGGTTTTTTTACCCACGAAAGTTTATGCCCAAATAAATCTGTTAGGCTAGGTCCACACTACCTGCCTGATTCGGCGGGTAGAGATTGATCTTCCGGGATCGATTTTATCGCGTCTCATCTGGACGTGATAAATCGATCCCAGAAGCGCTCCCCCCGTCGACTGCGGAACTCCTGCTCGCTGAGAGGAGGAAGCGCTGTCGACGGGGGAGCTTGCCTGCACCGCGTGGACCCGCAGTAAGTAAACTTAGTTCGATCTAGGAAACGTCGACTTCAGCTACGCTATTCTTGTAGCTGAAATTGCGTTTCCTAGATCGATCCCCCGCCCCAGTGTGGACCAAGCCTTAGTCTTTAAGGTGCCACCGGACTCCTCACTGCTATCGTTTGTTTCCTGGACTTATGAAGTGTATACATTTAGAAAGCCGTGCCATAACTAAAAAGGATGACATTTGGTTTTGTTTTAAAGGTTGTTTTTTTTATTTGCTTACATATTCACTTGATTCCCCTTCCTGTCTCCGTGTTCTGCTGTTTGTGGTCAGAGCCATCATAGTTCCTCACCGGGAAGACAGAAAGCAGCTCCCTCTAGACCTAACTATTCCCACGTTTGTCACAGAGTTGTTCTTTTTATACAGACTGTCATTGAATATAACAGCCAGAATCTGACAACTAAAGGGAAGAAAAGCCCTTTACAGTGAAGTGACTTCTTAAAATTTTATTTCATATGAAGATCCGTATTGGACAGTCGTGAAGATCCGTATTGGACAGTCGTGTAGCTTTTTTGTGTTAAACAGCATTCTTACCACAGCAGCTAGATTCTATAATCGTCCTAGATGTGCGTTTCTTGAGATGGTTTAGTAGATTCTAAGGCCAGGAGGGATAATCTAATCTCACCTCCTGTATAACACAGGCCATATTTCACCCAGTTACCTCCCTATTGAGCCAAAGAACTTCTGTTTACCTAACATGTATTTTCCAGAGAAGCATCCAATCCTGATTTTGATTTGTTCTGATTAGTTTAGTTCATCCTAATTGTTAATCTGTTTTTATGAGAATTAGAAGACAAGCTGGTGTTAAATCGTATAATGTAAGAATTAAAGGGGTAGCCGTGTTAGTCTGGATCTGTAAAAGCAGCAAAGAGTCCTGTGGCACCTTATAGACTAACAGACATATTGGAGCATGAACTTTCATGGGTGAATATCCACTTTTTCACATACATCCGTTAGTCTATAAGGTGCCACAGGAATGTAAGAATTGTGATCGATATAACTCAACCGCTTTTCTAAGGTTTGTGGAGCTCTGAGAAGTGAGCCGGGCTTGGAAACATAAAAGATGGAGCCCTAAGCACAACTAAGCCCCATCTATAAGTCTGGCTTCATTCTTGTTAATATGAAGTGAATTATCATGATGTAGTGAAAAAACTTGAGTAACTACTTTTAAGTCAGTGTAAAATCATGTAATGAGATCAGAAGCAGGTTCCTAAACTCTGGATAAAATTCTGGCCCTATTAAATACACTGGCCCCATTGAAATTGATGGGAATTTTGCCACTATTTCACTGCTTGAGTATTACACTAAAATATGTGATTTTGAGCTGATGTTGTATACATAAATAGTGCCTTCCATCCACAGATCTCACGCCAATTTATAAATATTAAGCCCCTCAACACCCATGAAAGGAAGGTAAGCAGTATTCCCATTTTACAAACAGAGACAGATTTGAGGGATCTAGAAATGTAAATGCTAATCTTTTAGTTTTCATTTAAAACAAAAAACCACCCCCAAGAGGTTTTCTATTTAAAGTGTTTCTAGCGCTTTGTTTTTTGAAGATATTCTTGAAACTGAGTAGCTGAGATTGAAAGTTTTGCCTCTTGATGGTTCCAAAACATCTTGGGTTATTCACTGTTCTCACCCAGAGCAGTCACCAAGAGAAGGCATTTTGAGTTCATTAGATCAATGGCCACCAGTTCATTAACTTTTAATTAGCTACCTCAGCTGCCACTAATGGCAGTAGCATCACTCTCAGCCAGTTGTCTGCCACAAACTTGGCCCTTTTGAGCAATTAAATTGAGGGGACCACAACAGGGGGCAGCTCAATAGTATAAGAACTAGTGAACTATATATAGGACTGGCAGCAAGGGATTTCTTCATCCTCTTATGATCTCTGACACTGACTTTCTGTGAAAAAAAAATAATTTTCCCCCCTTGGTTTCCCCTTCTATACAATGATTATCTCACAGGGTGTTGTGATAACCAGTCGATGTTCATAAAGGGGTATGTAAGTGTTAAAATATAAGGAAGGGTATGGTATTGATAATTCCGGTTGGTTCATTGGGTGATGGAAATGTTTTTACTAATTTTATATAATTTGCAGTTGTTTTTACAGTACATGATCCCACAGTTATGGATGGATAGATACATATTTAAGTTTAGCCTCATTTTCATCATTCCCCTGGTACCAAATGTATCTGTGTACTTATTTTCATTTTTATCACCAAAATACATTTTAAAAAATTCTGTAGCTGTGCACAGTTGTCTGAATTGGGTTTTTCCAAGTGTGAACTTTGTATACAGACAGATATATTTCCACAGTTTGAAACATACAACCATTATGTAGTTTAAAAAGAAAATGGTGTCTTTTAAAGCACAGTGCACTGTAAGCCAGACTGTCACACATACTGCACAGGAATTTATTTATTTCATAATTTAAAGTCAGAGACTTCAATAAAAACATGGTACGGATAGCAAAATCTGCCTCTTTCCTGTCCTTTGCAGATGGTGTTCCTTTGTGAAAACATACAACATATTTTCGTTGGAGTAAAGCAGAATTCGAAAAGTCACGTTAATATTTAAATGACATCATGCACTTAGATGAGATCATCCTCTAATTGAAATACAATGTGCAGTTGTGGTAAGGAATTAAATCTGTTAATCAACAGGAAACATCAAATGGCACTAAAAGCAAACTGGATGTATTTGCCACTCAGGTTGCTCCTTTCAGGGAAGACTCATTAACCAGATTTTACAAACCCATGTTTGACCCCTTTTTATAATTATGCAGAACTCAATATACTATTTTGCTACTGCAAATCAATAAATACGCAGCCTTTTCCAGCCAGTTTTTGGTGTACAGTCAATTTGAGCATATCTTAGGGCAATATCATTAGAACTATTTGATAGAACCATGGGTGTGTCTTCACTGAGTTTGGTTTCAGATCAGTTATTATATTGGTAGTACAATTATATTGGTAGTACAACTGTCTCCGCAAAGTTCCTCTCCCTGACCTGTTGAAACTCTTTTAGTAATGTCAGGGGACACTATTTTATGTCGTCTTAGCAGAAGGATGTCAGTTAGGTTTCAAGTGTTTTTGTGATATGAAATTGATTTCACATACTGCAGCTACCCAAACAGTCATTAGATGATGGTTACTTTGGTGACTGAAATGGATTTGAATTGATAACTCTAGAGGCAAAAGGAACCAGATTCCATTTACAGATACTGTTTATAGATGCTGTATTTTTAATCAGTAATGATCTGAAGTATATCACCTATAATTGCATTAGCATTTGGGTACATAAGAACATAAGAACGGCCATACTGGGTCAGACCAAAGGTCCATCCAGCTCAGTATCCTGTCTACTGACAGTGGCCAATGCCAGGTGCCCCAGAGGGAGTGAACCTAACAGGTAATAATCAAGTGATCTCTCTCCTGCCATCCATCTCCACCCTCTGACAAACAGAGGCTAGGGACACCATTCCTTACACATCCTGGCTAATAACCATTAATGGACTTAACCTCCATGAATTTATCTAGTTCTCTTTTAAACCCTGTTATAGTCCTAGGCTTCACAACCTCCTCAGGCAAGGAGTTGAATCAAGCACAGGTTGACTGTGCGCTGTCTGAAGAAGAACTTCCTTATATTTGTTTTAAACCTGCTGCCCATTAATTTCATTTGGTGGCCCCTATTTCTTATATTATGGGAACAAGTAAATAACTTTTCCTTATTCACTTTCTCCACACCACTCATGACTTTATATACCTCTATCATATATCTAATGGATTAGTAAGACATGATTTTCCTTTGAAGAAATGAAGGAGTCACAACAGAAGCTGCTGAACATCCTACATACCTCGACATCAGCTCATATTGCGTTCCCCATCAACGAGCCTTGTTTGACCCAGCAAAACCCATATAACAGACACCAGCCACAATACCTTTCACTTGCAAGAGAGCAGACAAAAAATATGTTCCCTCTAAAGATGTGGATTTTTTATTTTCTCATTAATATTCAAATTCTTTGATGTTGACACTGCAAATGAACATGCCAGACAGCACCACACTAAATCGACCCCCTAAGACAAGGACTGGAAACAACTACATTTATTTGGAGGAAAGTCATATTCATCAGTGACCCTACGATTTAGGATCGCTAATTATCAAGCTGTTATGGCAAAATACAATCATATCAACTACCTTAAGTTAAACGCCTTCATCGAACGTCTCTTAACTGATCAAAGAATAGTTTTAGCCGATCATTCCTGAGGGTCAACTCTTCGCAAGAACAGTGTTGCAGGCCTCTCTGGATGCTGCTGATAACAGCTGCTATCTCCATCTCCACGGCAGTTGTCATGCAAAGAACCTCATGGCTTCTCCTTTCTGGCTTTCAAAAGAATGTACAATCCACTGTGGAAGACTTTCCATTTGAAGGATCAAAGTTGTTTTTTTAAAAATGGACACATCTCTCCACACATTAAAAGATTCTAGAGCCATGTTGCATTCCCTGGGAATTTACACACCTACTCAAAAAAGAAGATATAGAAAGTCACAGATGGCACAGAGATCCCGGCCTGCTCTGTTCCCTCCTCCCCAGAGCCATTATGAATCCCAACGGAAAGGACAACTACTACAGAAGTGAAGACCAGCTGCCCCACAATCTTCAAAATCTCAGCCATTTACATCTAAACACCAATTTTGATGTATTGCTCAAGCCCTCGAGTTACCATCCTCAGCTTTATTTGCTGCAATGACCCAAACATCTCCACCCCTTCAGCGACCACCTTACAATTTGTTGTCAAAACTGGGAGTGTATAACCACAGACAAGTGGGTACTGGAGATCATTTCCACAGAATATTTGATCCACTTTACCTCCCTCCCTCCTACTTCCCTTTCCTCCCTAACCTCCTTCAGGGATCCTTCTCGCGAGCACCTTTTACATCAGAAAACAAACTAACTATTTTCTGAACCTAGGTGCTATAGAATCAATTTCCACTTAACACAGAGGGAAGGGCTTTTATTCCAATTACTTACTGATACTGAAAAAGAATGGTGGTTGAAGATCCATTCTGGATCTAAGGTGACTCAATAGATTCGGAAAGATACGTTTCAGGATGGGCAGCAATAATCCCATCTCTGAACCAGGGAGACTGGTTTTCGTCCCTTGACTTACAAGATGTTTACTTTCATATCACAATCCACCCATTGCACAGGTGCTTTCTAAGATTCAATCTGGGTCAAGAACATTTTCAATGCAAAGTGCTCCCATTTGGTCTATCGCAGGGTTCGGCAACCTTTGGCATGTGGCCCGTCAGGGAAATCTGCGGGTGGGCCGGGACGGTTTGTTTACCTGCAGCATCCGCAGGTTTGGCCAATCACAGCTCCCACTGGCTGCGGTTCGCTGTTCCAGACCAGTGGGGGCTGCGGGAAGTGGCGGCCAGCACATCCCTCGGCCCATGCCGCTTCCCACTGTCCCCATTGGCCTGGAACAGCAAACCGCGGCCAGTGGGATCTGCGATCGGCCGAACCTGCAGATGCTGCAGGTAAACAAACGGTCCCGGCCCGCCAGCGGATTTCCCTCTTGGGCCGTATGCCAAAGGTTGCCGATCCCTGGTCTATCATCTGCACCCAGCGTGTTCTTGAAAGTCCCTGCTCTGGTAGCAGCACACCGTTGCAAACTCCTGAGTACGTTGAACAATGTCTTTTGCCACAGGTCCAAGAAACAAAAGTTCCTTTAATGTGCTTGTAGGTTAAGTATAAAATTAAAGAATTAAAGTTAGCTTATTGGTTAAGGAAACGTATATGTGTTGTAAAGAAAGACCCTGACTAGCAAGTAGAAGAAAGGCCTTGAAAATAATGAATTATAGGACCAAAAGGAATAAAGTAGGGAGGATATCTGGTCCAAAGAATAACTAATGAAATAGAGTAGAACCTCAAAGGTACAAATATCAGAGTTACAGACTGACTGGTCAACCGGCCACCATGTGGAACTGGAAGTAGCCAATCAGGCAGCAGCAGAGATTTAAAAAAAAGGAAGCAGCAAGTACTGTACTGTGCCTGTATTGCATCTTAAAGGTAGGCTCATCTGGGCTGCCTGTGCCCACCCCACCCCCACTCGCGAGTGGGGTTGCCAACTGTCTAAGCGCACAAACCCAAACATCCTTGCCTCGCCTCTTCCCCAAGGCCCTGCCCCTCCCATTCTCAGAGGCCTCACTCCAGCCCCTCTCCCTCCATCGCTTGCTCTCTCCCACCCTCACTCACTTTCACTAGGCTGGGACAGGGGGTTGGGGTGTGGGAGGGTGTTTGGGGTGCAGGAGGTAGCTCAGGGCTGGGGCAGAGGGTTGGTATTTGGGTGGGGGCTTGGAGTCTGGGCTCTGGAAGGGAGTTTGGGTGTGGGAGGGGGTTCCAACCTGGGGCAGGGGGCTGGGGTGTGGGAGGGTGTTTGGGGTGCAGGAGGTAGCTCAGGGCTGGGGCAGAGGGTTGGTATTTGGGTGGGGGCTTGGAGTGTGGGCTCTGGGAGGGAGTTTGGGTGTGGGAGGGGGTTCCAACCTGGGGCAGGGGGCTAGGGGTGAGGGCTCTGGCAGGGAGTTTGGGTGCAGGAGGGGGCTCAGGGCTGGGGCAGGGGGTTGGAATGCGTGAGGGGGTTCAGGGTGCAGACTCCAGCCGGCACTTACCTTAGGTGGCTCCCGCAAGCAGTGGCATGTCCGGCAGCAGCTCCTAGGCTCACGTGCGGCCAGGCGGCTCTGTGCACTGCCCCTGCCTGCAAGCACCGTCCCATTGGGCCGCGATTCCCTGTTCTCGGCCAATGGGAGCTGCGGAGTCAGCGCTCGGAGCAGTGGCAGTGCGCAGTGACCCCTTGGCTGCGCTTCCACCTAGGAGCCGCTGCTGGACATGTCGCTGCTTCCAGGAACGGCGTGGAGCCAGGGCAGGTAGGGACCTGCCTTAACTCTGTTATGCCACTGGACTTTTAGCGGCCTAAAATCTCTTGAATTGGCTTCAGTAGCCTCCAGGAGATTGAGCCTGATTATGGGAGACTCCCGGCCAAACCGGGAGGATTGGCAACCCTACTTATGGGGCAGCCACTTACAGGAAGACACTGAGGCTGCCAGCTCAAGGCTGCTGAAGCCAACAGAGCAGGAGCAGAGCTGGGGTCTGGGCAGCTTTCACCCTCTCCTGCCCATTCCACTGGGAGAGGGAAGTGCTGTTTTTAGCCCCCCTCCCCTGGCTGGAAATAAGGGTGAATTGTCTCATATTGTTTTTATCTGAAGTCAGTAATTGGAAATGACATCACTTGTTTGTTAAAGTGTATAAGAAGTCAGCTCTTAAAGGGTTCATTGCTAATACCTGCCTCCCCTCTCCCACCACTGCACCCCGCTCACATTTGTTGTCCTCGGTTAACGAAGACTGAGTTCAGAGATACATTCGTGTGAGGTCACCTCCTACTCGGAGGATCCTGTTTTGGAAAAATGTACTGCTCTGGAAAGCGTGTGTCACTTAACATTTCTGAAGGAGGAGTTGTTGTTATTTCACCTAGATGCCCCAATCAGGGTAAGAACCCCATTGTGCCACCTGCTGTACAAACATGTAGTCATAATTTGTCATGAGGAATGGACAGTCTTAATCGAGAAAAGGTATAACAAGTTAGTGTGACTAACAAAAGGAGGGAAGAAGGAAGGGAAGATAAGAGTAAGAAAAACACAAGCATGTGGTTTCATAGGTTAGCTATGACATAACTTGGAACCATTTCGCAACTTCAAGTCTATTTTTGCATTATTTTTTAAAAGAGAGCCACAAAATGTAATTTACATTGGCCAGGTGGAGGTCTGAACCTGGCCCAGTGATGCCTGCCAAATCCATTACACCCAAGATGAGATTCACCTCTGCAAAAAGTAGTCATTATTTCATCCTCTGCCCTCCACAAAGGTTTCTGCTGGGGTGGGGCTAGATCTAATATTTGCCAGTGGGAATGACTGAGAGAAGGCTCTGAGACTATGAATATTGTATACACCCCCACCTGTGTTGGTTGGTTCCTGACAGGCTGCTTTTCCTTGTAATGGAATTGTGGTCCCTTTGCATCACTGCAGTCTAGTCTCCTGGTACGCTTCTGGCTACTAGGATCTTCTACTACCATCTGTGAATTTGCACCAGAATGTGTAACTCTGCTCCTGTTCCCTCTCCTAACAGAGTTTGAGAGGCTGTTAGCAGCTCTATGGGATTCAGACTTTCTTATTTCTTAAGCAGTTCTTATTTCTATGTGCATATGTCTACATTCCAGAAATGCTATATAAGCCCCAGTGAAATTAAGCGGAGAAAAATTTTCAATAAATTTTCTTCATTTAATGTTCATACAGAATGATTGAGAGGGTTTTATACAGTTAACCCTAATAATATAAGAAGGAATATTTATATAAAATAGGTGACTCCCACAGTTTAAAATACGTCATTCTGATTATCATCTCGGTCTCTCTTTCAGTTCTATTAAGATTTTAATAATTGATCTCTTAACCTGCTAGGGTTAGAGATAATTTATTATCATTTGAAATCAGATTCTAGTATGCATTTTGATGGTATAATATATAAAACATTGGTTTCTAGCGCTAGCAGTATTTGAGTGTGCTGGTAACACTATGCAGGAATTGAAGTAGAGCCAACCCCCTCCCCGTGCAAGAAAGTAGTCAAAATTATATATATCTTGCAGCCTGTCGGGGTTAGAAACAAGCTGGGAATCTCTGTTTTCTCAGTGTGTATAGGGCACATTTATAGGTAGTTTGTGAGTCACTGGTGCCTTGGAGCTACACATGGAGCTTTTTTTGGCATTGTTCTTGACTTATGTGAACAGATACTCAGCTGTTTAACTTTTGATTCCTCAAGTGGCATTTCAGGTTGGTCCTTTTTTATGCAAGAGCATCTTTACATCTATACATTTTGTAAAAATAAAATCCACTCTATTAAATGTTTGCACCCAAGTTTGCATCATTTGTAGACGTTGGCTTCTTGCAGTCCTAGTTATTTAAGTAACCGATGCAAATATAAAGTATTTCACAATGAGACATGGCAATAAGTACATGCATATAGTAATGCTTAAAAAGAGAGTGAAAATGATTTTTTAAATCTTAATTTCTTTAAATGTCAGTGATAACTGACCATAACACCTTTTGCGACTTTGTGTTCAAATATTTAGATTTAGAGGACAACTAGCATGTTTCTCTGAAAATCTACAGAGAATTGTTAAACAAAATAATACTATTTTTATAAAGTGTTATTTTTTAAAGTTCTGTCTTTAAACCATTAATAAAATCTAATTATGTCTTTCTATTTTTCTTTTAGCTCCAGTGATAAACCGGTTCACTAGACGGGCATCAGGTAGGTTTGATAAAGTTGCATGTTTTCATTGGCCTGTATAACTGTATAACTATTGAAACAACATAATAATTATGGCTATTATGTTAAATATGTTGTAACATTAATCATATGTGTTCACAGATAACTAACTTAAATTTCTCTAAGTTAGTTATCTGGTTTGCTGAAAAAAAAATACTGTATGTACAATGACTGTTGTTAAGATTTCAGGCATCCTGCGATTTCAGGCATCCTGCAATTCCAGGGTCACAGAATTTGCCATAGAATTCTCCCATTGTTACAGAACTGGTCAAGATTCTAAGTTTACTTTAAAAAAAACAAAAAACAACAACAAAAACCCCTGAATGTTTCTGGTGGTGATGGGTGCAAAGAAAATATCAAAGGATTGTAAACCAATGTTGTTGCTCTGAATTGGCCTGCAAGCTCTGAGATGCAATATTGTCAAGCCCGAGCATTTAGAAATCATGAGTTGGCCCCCCAAAAATGATGACATTAAAAAAAAATTAACTTTTGGGTTATTTTTATTTGTTGTTTGGGTTCATAGCCTTTGGGTTTCCTGTTTTCAAATGTTTTTCCACAGCCATGAAGGTGAGAAACTTAGCTTTCATTAAAAAAAAAAAAAAAAAAAAAAAAAAAAAGTGGATTGACAAGCTGACGCTTTAAGAAAATCTCCAGTTATCCTGAGACCTATAAAATTGTGAGCTGGCAACACTGGAGAGGTGAACTAGCTCCATTATCTCAGTGAGTTAAATTTGAAACCTAAAGAAAACAATACTGACACTTTTTCCACTATGAACTATTTTACTATTGATCATTGTAACTGAAACAGATAGTTTGGGAGTGTGGGATAAGCACACTGACACCCATGCTACCTGTCCTGCTTCCAAAACCTCTAGGTTCTTCCCTGGGAACTTCAGCTATGCTATGGTCAGCACAAAAGTCTTTGCCATATTGAAAACTGAAAATGTGGGAACAGCATAAAATAAATGCAAAGTCACATGCATGTATGTTTGCAGGACTGGTGCCTGTGGTAAGTGACACACACATTAAAGAAGGATAATGCATCACAATACCTAGTTTATTTTATGTTTGCATTTGTAGTTTTAATTACATGATAATATTTCATGTACTCCAATATTGTATATTTTATCAAGCTAATGAACTGTTAGCTAACAGGAGCGTTCACTAAAAGTGAGGATAGATATTTTTGGTGCTACCTATAGTGTGTGATGGTTGGCAAGATTATACTGTAACTTTTTTTTTTTATCAATAGTTGACTTTTTAATGAATGAAAGCTGACTACCAAAGGAATGACAGCTTTGTATTTTAATAGATGGGTTCAATTCAATAGAAAAAAGTGAGTTAATATTGTAGAGGGAAAATTTCAAAAATTACTTTTACAACATTGGGAGGAAAACAATGGTTCGGGACACTTTTTTTCTGCACGCCTATATCTGAAAAACAACACTGTAAAAAACCAAACCAACTCTTGTGGGCCATTAATGCATAGTGTTGAGTCCAACGCATAGTGTGCGTTTGTCTATTATAAAGAGAGAAAATGGAGTTATGTCATTTAGAAAAGTGATAACTGACAAAAACAGCTTTTTCTCCTTAAACAAATGTGACATTTAGTGCACTTGCTTAGAAGCCTATGAACGGATTAGACTGTAATGACTTCACAGGGCCCAGAATGGTCTATTGTGTTAATGATGTGTGCATTAACTGTCTCTAATATGATCCTGGGAGTTTTGACTAGGTAAGGAGTTGAGAAAAGAACTGGAAGGCTTAAAGAAAATTAGGCCCATTTAAAAAAAAAAAAAGAAGCACTAGTAACAATCTCTGTTACACCCCATGTGGTTATTTTACAGTAACATACAGTATATACCTACAATTTGCAGGACCAGCCTTATTATAATAATCATGAAGTAGTTATTTTTAAAACAAAAAAAGTCATGAAGAGTGATATTTCTTATTTTTATTCTTAAATGCTCACTGGTGATGGAACTGGTATAGCATATTTTTAAACAGTGTATTTGTAAAATATAAGGAGACATTGTATGAGGGCTGTTGCTGACATCCATACACTTTACAAAGACATTTTAAAATAAGTGGAGTAATCTTGAAATGCAATTTTTTGTTCTTCTTCGAGAGATGTCCCTGTGGGTGCTCCACTCCAGGTGTTGGTGCGTCCCTGCGCCTTTGCGCGGAGATTTTTGCAGCAGTACTCATAGCGGCCACGCATGCTCAGAGGCTGCCCCCCACTGTGAGTCTAGGTTGATAGTACGCATGCGTGGCCGGTCTCCTCAGTTCCTTCTCTACCGTCCCCGGCCTGAGACGGAGCTCAGCAGACTCGTTAGGAAATCCCTCACTCTTGCTACAATTACCCTTTTAGTAACTAGTTTGTTGTCAGTTCTTTGTTAGTGTAGTTAATTATCTCGTTTTTCTGTTACAAAAAAAAAAAAAAATTTCTGTCAGCCGCAGCCGCTTTGGCCATGCCGGGCTCCACAGGCTTCAAGCGCTGTGCTACATGCAAAGAAGCTATCCCACTATCAGATGGCCACTCAAAGTGTATAAAATGTTTGGGAGAAGCCCACATTCCCCAAAAATGTGCCCATTGCTGTAAACTCAGTTCCAGGGCACGGAAGGACAGGGAGCTTAGACTTAAACTGCTCCTCCTGCAAAAGTCTATCGGGTCAGTTTCAGACCCAGGCGCTGAATCCAGCTCCGCTGCCCGCCACAGCCCCCCCGCCTCAAAAAAACTGAAAAAATCTACAAAGAAGGGGCAGCCTTCTTCACCAAAGAAGGTTATGAGGCAAAAGGTTTCTCCAGGCAGATCAACGGTCTCCCTGCCTGTGTTTCCTCGCCTCAGCAACTTTGATGAGCCGGGCTCTTCAGGAACCGCGCAAAAGCCGCCTGAGGCTGCGGCGGCGGCGCGAGGCATCAGGCTTCCAGTTGCCTGCCTCTATTATGGCACCGTTCGGCACCGCGACGGACGTGGTGCCGACATTTTACAACATGCCTGATCCCCTGCAGGCTGATGTTGCCCGCCCGGCACCGACCGCGGCACCGACCCCCGTGGTGCAGTCTGACAGGGAGGTCACAGGCAAAACCCCTGCTCAGAGGAATGCTCCCGCACGGCAGCCTCCCCCTGCACAGCTTTCACCTCACGCAGGACCCTCACTATTTCAATTTACTCGGACAGCAGATCTCCTGGTATCACCTATCCTGCAGTCTCCCCTGATGAATGCATGTTCTTCTCCAATGCCTGAGTCAGGATCTGAGCAGCCTTCCTCCAGTGAGGAGGAAACTGACCCACAGGGAGTTTTTTCTCCATATCAAGACTCCCACTCCCAGACCCCAGGCAATAGAGGTTATAAGAAAACTACCTCATCCTACTCTCAGGATCCTGCCTCCTGGGGGGTGAACCCCTGGATGGCACCACCTATGCCCTACCCACCACCATGGCAGTATTGGACACCATGGGCATCGTACCCTCGGGAGTACGTGTGCTATGGCAATTCGACCAGGTACAACACCAATCCAGCGCCGCCCCCTGACGAATATGCCAGTGACACAAGACACCTGGCAGCACAGTCACACTTCCAGGATAAACCTAGCCCTGCTCCTATTCCAGCAGAGCCGGAGCTAATACCTGAAGAAGCATTACTTCCCCTTCCTCCGACACCGTCGGATGACTATGCAAAATTCCAGGACCTCTTTAAAAGAGTTGCCAGTGACTTGAGAATTAACTTGGAGGTAGTCACTGAACAACAACATGAGCTAACGGACATCCTACAGCCCCCTTCTTCCTCCAGGGTGGCATTATCAATTAACGCAGCCCTTTTAGAACCCGCTAAGTCCATCTGGCAGACTCCAGCTACAAGCCTACCTACCTGTAAACAAGCGGACAGGAAGTACTTTATTTCTCCAAAGGGCTCTGAATTCCTTTTTACCCACCCGGCACCAAACTCATTGGTAGTAGACGCTGCGAACCAGAGGGCTAAACAACAGTATTCTCGTTCCGCCCCAGCCAACAAGGACAGCAAACGATTGGACCTTTTTGGTCGTAAAGTATACGCATCCTCGACCCTACAATTTCGTATAGCTAATTATACTGCAGTCCTTGCAAAATACGACCACAAAAACTATAATAAATTCATGGATTTTATTGATGACATTCCAGAACAGAAAAAACAACAGTTTAGAGCTATGGTTTCCGAGGGACAAAGCATATCACGCACTGCTCTCCAAGCGGCCCTCGATGTAGCCAACACTGCAGCAAGATCGACCGCTACAGCAGTAGTCATGCGACGGGGTTCATGGCTCTCCTCCTCTTTTTTTCCTCGAGAAGTTCAGAGCACCATTGAAGATCTTCCCTTCGACGGTGACAAACTTTTTGCTTCTACCACGAACGACGTGCTTCATTCAATGAAGGACTCAAGGGCAACCCTCCGGTCTCTAGGTCTCCAGACACCTATGACCAGAAGACGGCAATATAGATACCAACCGTATCACCGGCCACGCTATCCCGCATTTACACAACATTCCCATAGACCGCAGCAACAACAACAACAACGTCAAAGACCAAGATTCCAGCGCCGTCGTCCAAATTCTGCAGGGGCACCTCAACCCCCGCCAACTAATAGGCAGATTTGAAGCCTTGGTCGAGGGTTTAGAAAACAGCGCTCCCACTTCAGCCGACACACCTATCTTTGGACACTGCCTACGACCATTCTCCCATCAATGGAAGAACATTACCTCCGACAAGTGGGTCATAGAGGTAGTTACAATTGGATACGCCATCCCCTTCCTCTCCTTGCCTCCCACCCACCCACCCTCCCTGTCCCTCTTCAGGGACCCTTCTCACGAGCAGCTACTCCTCCAAGAAGTGCAACATCTCCTTCATCTGGGAGCAGTAGAAATCGTGCCAGAACGACACAAAGGGAAGGGTTTTTACTCCCATTATTTCTTAACAGAAAAGAAAAATGGGGGATGGCGACCAATCCTCGACCTCAGGCGGCTCAACAAATTTGTCAAAAAGCAAAAGTTCAAGATGGTTACCCTCACCACCATAATCCCAGTGCTGGAGCAGGGCGATTGGTTTTCTGCCCTCGACCTACAAGATGCCTATTTCCATGTCACTATACATCCGTCCCACAGACGCTTCCTTCGATTTACCCTCGGTTCGACACATTTTCAATACAGGGTACTCCCCTTCGGACTGTCCACAGCCCCCCGTGTCTTTTCCAAGCTCCTAGCTGTAGTCACTGCCTACCTCAGGAAACAAGGGGTCATAGTATTCCCTTACCTCGACGATTGCCTCCTCAAAGCCTCAACATTCGACAAGGCTCTCCGGTTCACGTGGCTCACCGTCGATTGTTTCCTATCTCTCAGCCTACAAATAAACAAAAACAAATCCACATTACGCCCCACCCAGCACCTGCAGTTCATAGGAGCAGACCTCAACTCCCAGACGGGGTTGGCATCTCTCCCACCCGATCGTTTCAACTCCATAAGCCAACTGGCCACAATCATTCGCAACAGTCCCCAGGTGACTGCCCGAGACTGCCTACAACTACTAGGTCACATGGCCTCGTGCACTTTTGTCGTCCAGAATGCACGCCTCTACATGAGGTGCTTCCAAGCGTGGCTGGCCACGGTTTACAGACCGAATATGCACTCTCTAAACAAGACTCTCTCCCTACCTGTCCGAGTCAAAGATTCTCTACACTGGTGGACCGTTCACTCCAACCTCTGCTCTGGAGTCCCGTTTCTTCAGCAGGCTCCATCACTCATCCTGACCACCGATGCATCTCTGACAGGCTGGGGTGCACACATGTCTCACCACACAGTACAGGGGCTATGGTCGTCAACCGAGACCTCCCTGCACATAAATGTCCTAGAACTTCGAGCTATTTGCAATGCGTGCCATCACTTCCTGCCACTAATCAAGCATCATCACGTACGCATAATGACAGACAACATTGCATGCATGTTTTATGTAAACAGGCAGGGAGGAGCTCGATCCCATTCGCTGTGCACAGAGGCTATGAAGCTCTGGAATTGGTGCATTGCGAACAACATCCGGGTATCAGCTGCCTATCTTCCCGGGGTAATGAACACCACAGCGGACGAACTAAGCAGACGCTTCCCATGGGACCACGAGTGGGAGATAGACGAGAAAACCATTCACAACGTATTCAGCACTTGGGGTTACCCAACAATAGATCTTTTTGCAACTACAAAAAACAAGAAATGTCCCAATTTCTGCTCCAGAGCAGGACTGGGCAAACATTCCCTGGGGGACGCATTCATGATCTCATGGCACCGGAACCTACTCTATGCATTTCCCCCGATACCAGTTCTCAACAGGGTCCTGATAAAAATACGAACGGACCGAGCCAAGGTGATCCTCATTGCCCCGTCGTGGCCCAGACAACCGTGGTTTCCGTTCCTCACCAGAATGTCGATTCAACCACCAATCTCCTTGCCTCTCATTCCAAACCTCCTATCTCAACAACACGGCCGTTTTCTCCACCCCAACCTGTCCATGCTTCACCTCAAAGCCTGGTTCCTACATGGTTTTCCCAAAACGAATTAGATTGCTCTGAACAAGTTCAGAAGGTGCTCCTACATAGCAGAACACAATCTACTCGCACGACCTATCTTCAAAAGTGGAAACGATTCACACATTGGTGTTCCGCTAAACACCTTTGTCCCACGTCGGTACCTCTTTTGCTCATACTTGACTATCTATTGGGCCTTAAGCAATCCGGCCTTTCTTTCAGCTCCATCAGGGTCCATTTAGCTGCTATTACAACTTTTCACGACAGAATTGATGACACGTCTGTCTTTGCTCATTCTATCACTAAGCGTTTCCTCAAGGGACTACAAACCTTATACCCAGACATTAAACCACCTACCACCCCTTGGGACCTTCATCTAGTACTGTCTTGCCTAACTCAACAACCATTTGAACCCCTAGCCACGTGCTCCCTTTTACACCTCTCGATGAAAACAGCATTTCTAGTGGCAATTACCTCTGCCAGACGGGCAGGAGAAATAGCAGCTCTTATGGCAGACCCACCATATACGCTATTTTTTAAAGACAAGGTTACCCTCAGATTACACCCCAAATTTCTTCCAAAGGTGCACTCGTCATTCCACATTAATGAGCCAATACACTTGCCGACTTTTTTTCCGAAACCACATGCGAACTCGTTCGAAGCCTCAATGCATACACTAGATGTACGCAGAGCCTTGTCATTCTATTTGGATAGAACCAAACCTTTTAGAACTTCCTCCAGACTTTTTGTCTCCATTGCGGAGCGCTCCAAAGGTACGCCTATTTCTACCCAGAGACTTTCGAACTGGATTTCCCAGTGTATCCGGTTGTGCTATCAGATGAAGAAGGTTACACCTCCAGACGGCATCAGAACACACTCCACTAGATCTCTGGCTGCCTCTGTAGCATTCTTACGTAAAGTTCCCCTGGCTGATATTTGTAAAGCAGCCACCTGGTCCTCTGAGCACACATTTGTTAAACACTATGCCCTTACTCAAGGCCCTCTATCTGACATACGTTTGGGCAGGGCTGTACTATCAACGGCGTTCCTATCAGATCCGAAGTCCCTACCTCCTTAAGATACACGGCTTTTAAGTCACCTGGAGTGGAGCACCCACAGGGACATCTCTCTCGAAGAAGAGGAGGTTACTCACCCTGTGCAGTAACTGACGTTCTTCGAGATGAGTGTCCCTGTGGGTGCTCCACTACCCACCCTCCTCCCCTCTACTTCGGAGTTGGGGGGCCTCCGTTGTAGAGAAGGAACTGAGGAGACCGGCCACGCATGCGTACTATCAACCTAGACTCACAGCGGGGGGCAGCCTCTGAGCATGCGTGGCCGCTATGAGTACTACTGCAAAAATCTCCGAGCAAAGGCGCAGGGACGCACCAACACCTGGAGTGGAGCACCCACAGGGACACTCATCTCGAAGAACGTCAGTTACTGCACAGGGTGAGTAACCTCCTCTTGTTGAGGCATTGTGCATTGTGGTGCTTTTGGTGCATTGTGATATTCAAAATGCTCTTGCAGATGGAAAAGCCAGATGTTAATATTCTGCCTACTGCAACTTCATAGAATTCAATAATTTTAAGTTGATTCATACTTTTAGGAAATGCTAGCCTGCCCAAGTGGGAAAAAATAATTATTTTTTAAAATATGGATTCCAGTCACCTTGAGACATACTTTACCAGGACTAACTAATTTTAAGGTTCTGAACTCTGCAGGGTTAGTGACTTTTAAGTCAGTGCCACAGAAAGAAATCTACATCAGGCTTCTACTACTTCTTTTCAAAGCCTAGTACTCACCACTACAATGGATAAGTTGTTTGCTATCTTTCTATCATAATTGAGATATTCCTTGCTATTTTAGTATACTGAATAAGTTTCAGTGCCTCTGCTTAGCAGAGCTAGAAATTAAACAGCCAGAGATTAATTGTTGAAGCACCTGCTGATAACAATATAAGGCATTTATTATTTAATAGCTGTTCCATTAGCATACTGTGAATATACTAATATGCTATCAGTGTTCCATTTGTTCATGGAGGGCAGGTATATAGGAGAAACAGGAAGATGTAATTGTTCCTGAATTTTAATACTTAAAACTCAATGAGATAAATAATGTATCTCTGTGCATGCGCACATGCACACTGTGTGTGTATAAATGTGATATAGTGGAATGATTTACATTCTAAAAGCTGCTTTAGGTTGTTCATAACTTTCTGAAATTTTCGCTTCTTGGCCTGGAATTTTCTATTCTTGGTCTCTGCCAGAAAGTGGATTATTTTAAGGTTCAAGAGGAAAGTGATTTAGCTGCCTTTTTTGAACAGGTGGAGAGTGAAAAATACATGTTTCCCATTCCCTCAGATTCTTGACTTTTTACAAAATGGCCCTACAACTGGAACATTTGGTTGGTATTTTTTATTACAATAGTGCCTAGTTACTGACCAAGAATGGACCCTCTTGTGCTGTGCACTGGATAAACAGAGTAACAGACAGTCCTGGCCTTGAAGAGCTAATAGTCTAAATAGACAAGACAGACAAAGTTGGGGAAAAGGATAGAACATACAAGTAGAGTGCGCAGTTTGATAGCAGTAAACATCATGCTGCTTCCACAATTTAAAAAAAAAAAATGGACTGGGGTTTTGTTAGGAGGGAATTAGAAGACAAAGATGAGGGAGTGGGAAATGCTGAAAAGGGTAGAAGGATAAGGCAGGATTGAAGAGGGAGAAGGGGAACAGACAAGGAAGGTGAAATGAGGCCATAAGGAAGGGAGCTAGAGGAAGTTGGGAGTAGTCAGTCAATCAGCAAGGGGAGAGACTATCCAGAGCAAAAACTGTAGAAAGCTATTTGATAGCGTCATCAGTATCTGTCTGTCCCTACTGCAAAAGCTCTGACGCTGCTTGCATGTTTGCTCCTGCCGCCCTCAATGTCATTGGTGCCTGGAGTTGGGTCTTATTCAGAATTTTTCTTTGCCAAACCCAAGTGACTTGTGAGGTGGGACGAGCAGTATGAGTCCAATGACTGAGGGGAGTCATCCCTGCACAGTTGTGGTCTAGGCTGCTGGGAAGAGGGATAGTCCTGTCTGGTCCCTTTCTTGCCCTGTATCCCCTCAATGCTTCTGTGCCTGCTGAGGTTAATTCTGTGTCTGCTCTTGTAAGCTTCAATGTTTTTGGACCCTGGGATTGGCTTCTCTTAGGAGATTTGAAATTTGAAATTTAGCATGGAAATAGCCCTCATTGAGGAGCAATAGCTTTCCTTGTTATGGAGGTTTTGATTCATCTTGGTAGGAAACCTGGGACTGAAAGCCTTTTAAGATCTTGTGCATACCTCAGCAGATGCCTCAGGCTCTTGTGCTTCAGTAACTTGGAAAGCTAGATAAATAGGTCATCTATTGCTCTTATGTAACACATTTTTTAATTCAGAAGTTGTAAAATTGGAAAATACTCATTCTATTTAGAATGAATCTGAACTATAGAGCTGTCAAGGTTAGGTGACTTGCAGTGCTAGCAGAAAGCTTGTTCTTTAAGATGACATATACCTGTAAGGGTACCTCACTCTGGCAGTCTCTGAAGCTCTATAAAGAAGAAAATAGGACAGCTGGACATGATATAAATGTATGTGGCACCTCAGTGTGTCACTTGGACTGTGACTAACTGAAATTGAAATACTAGAAAAGGAAAACCATGCTTTCACAATGCCTTATTGAAAAGAAGCAGCTCTTTTGGAAAGTGCCTGTTTTATTCATCTGGTAATTACTTAACTGACTGTATCCTGCTTAGTCATTTACATACGATGGTGAAATACATTTTTAAAGTGGTTTTTTTTTTTTTTTGCTAGTAAGGTAAAAAGAAATGAAACCATTTTAGTTTAAAATTTGCAAAAATGAGTTGATAGTGATTAGTTTCTCATTTTACTGAATTGAAAATCAGTAATAAAAAAACTAAACACATCAAAGTAGTTCAATTTTTATTAAGATAGAATTAATGTTACATTGTCAAGGTAGTTTTCAGCATTTTAATGATGTGATAGTGTTTACATGTACTGCTGCTAGTTTTCCTTCAGTGATTTTCATGATAAGTGTGCCAGCTATCCTAAGAAGCAATGAAGAATTCTTACTGAATTTAGTCTACTTGGAAAAACATGATATTAATTGAGGAAGATTTAATATAATTCATTCCTTCATGGAACTGGACAGATGATTTAAGTTTGGAACAATACAAGTGGTATTAAATGTAGTTGCAGTGTTAAACACAAGTGAATAATGGCAAAAACTGATACTGGAAACCAACAATGGAATATGTTATTGGGGAAGGGAAGAAACCTTTGAACTCACAGAAAGTTGAAATGTTCTCTGTGATGACAGCCTGTTGGAATTAGTTGTGCTCCACTTATGCAGGCGGGCACTCACTTCTTATGATAGTTTCAAAATAGAGAAAGAAAAGAGGATAATTTTAAATAAAATGGTCAGGTATTTTCATTAAAGGCAGAAGATGAAAATGTATTGGAATAAATGATGAATTAATATTGACATACTAAAGTATCTGTACATGCCATGCCTAGAGCGCAGGTAGAAGGAAGAACTGTTATATATTAAGCAAATCAAATTCTGATGTCTGGGGATGGGAGAGTGAGGAGCTTATTAATGGGTCTGTGATGCCAATCTACTTCTTTCAGGGGAATCATCGGATTCTTAAAAGTCTGAATTTTCTGTACCTTGGTATTTTAAGACAAGAATTCATGTCCTAACTCAAAGATGTCTGGGTTCATCCATGCCTCTCATATGCCTTTAGACACTACCTGGCTTAAATGCCCAATTCTTCACAATTTTATTTTTAAGGAACGAGAGAGAGAAAGAGAGAGAGAATGAACCATTCAATTAACACACCCAATTATTTTATTCAAAAAAACTATTAAACACTAAGGCTTGTCTACACTGAAAATACTCCAGTGACGCAGCTGCACCTCTGTAGCGCTTCAGTGAACTCTACCTACACCAACAGGAGAGGTACTCCCAGCGGCGTAGGCACTCCACCTCCCCGAGAAGCGGTAGCTAGGTTAATGGGAGAATTCTTAGTGCTGTCTACACCGGGGGTTAGGTCAGTTTAACTGTGTCGCTCAGGGGGGTGGATTTTTCACACCCCTGAATGATGTAGTTCTACCAACCTAATTTCCTAGTAAATCAGGCCCCAGGTTGCAAAGTCAAGCACTTAACTGTTACGGTTAGCTGCACTTGCAGTTGCCTTGTAACCTTAGCTTTAGTCCCTGGTGCATATGCATGAGGACAGTCTTTACTGAGATGATCAAAATTATTTTTTCCACAGGACTCTGTCTCATTCAGTGTACTAGATAGCTAGATATCAGTCTGTGAAGTGACTGTTCAAAATTCTGGGTGAATCGGTATCCTGCCCATCTCTGTCTGAAATAAGAGAAGAACATAATTTAGCATTTTAGGTAGCCACCTTTCTAGTCTTGACACCTGAAACAGAACCTGTCAGATCAATTCTTTAATCAATTTTGACCGTTTCACACTTTAGTAAGGGATTTGAACAGTTTTGATAAACCAATTTGACAATTGGTTGATATAAATTTGAATCAAACTTCAACAAAATAAATACAGTATAGGAAGAGAAGGCTAGTTCCATAACTAAGTTGTTAAATTCCATTAAGCAAGATCAGAGCTAACAGCTTTCGAGACAAGACTTTAAGACAGATTTTTCAAATTAATAATAAATATGGTTGGTATTTATCCATAAGCATTAGTTTGCAAATATGAGAGTATTAGTATAACATCCAACAAATTTACTAAGATCTCCTTAGTGGATACTGTAGAACAGGGATCAGCCACCTTTGGCATGCGGCCCGCCAGGGTAAGCACCCTGGCAGGCTGGGCCAGTTTGTTTACCTGCTGCGTCCGCAGGTTCGGCCGATCGGGGCTGCAGGAAGCGGCACGGGGCAAGGGATGTGCTGGCTGCCGCCCCCATTGGCCTGGAGCGCCGAACTGCGGCAAGTGGGAGCTGTGATCGGCCGAACCTGCGGACGCGGCTGGTAAACAAACCGGCCCAGCCAGTCAGGGTGCTTACTCTGGCGTGCCGTGTGCCAGAGGTTGCCGATCCCTTCTGTAGAAGATTTTAATGAATGCTAAATTGTATTGGATAGAACACACAACATTATTTTTCTCTGATATATTCTCAGTTCTCTCAGTCTAACTGTGCAATTTTCTATATTAGCAACCAATCAGTTTGCTTCCATTACATTTAACATCCAGGCCATCTCTTTGTGACGGAGACTCATTGGTGCCAACAGGCAAAGGTTTCAGTTTTCTTAACAAGCAATTTATGTCTCAACCTGGGCAAACTCACTACACCGAATACATTATTTTCATGGTACTTATCCATGAAGCATAGCATGTGTGGTCTCTACTGAAAGCTTGTAACTTAATGATACTCATAAGCTCTGTGAGATGTGTAAGGGTACTAGTTAAGGAATAATGTAATTATATTGAAAATTATACCCTTAGGGTCACCATGAAAGACCAACTGTAAACATCTAAATTAATTGGCAGGGGAAAGGAATGATCTGACATCGAGGGGATCACCCTGTCTGTGAATAAAGATAAAAGACTGATTCAGTATATCACACGGTCAAGAAAGACATTCTGGGTCCATTCACTGAGGAGGCTCTTGTTGAGAGGGGTTGTTTCATGAAAGATTGGATCCTGGTTCCTAGGAAGCCAGCCAGCTCTGCAACAGAGTGAACTTTGTGGGGGTGGAAAATCTACTTCATTAGTAAGGAAAGATAGCTATTAATAAGTGTAGGCATTAGTTCGTGTTTTATATTGTAACCATTTTTTCCATCACTCTCTCTTGTTGCTAGTGAAAACTCTATTCTTTCTTAGAGAAACCTTCTTTTGTTTTATTGTAAGTGCTCAGACATGATTTAAGATTAAACTGGTAAACTGGGGTACACTGCTCCTTTGGCAGCAGAGGATCTAGGATTTCTGTGAGTAGCCAGTGTCAAGGGCTGGATATCATGGGGAGAAAGCTTCAAGGGACTTGGACAGGGGTGCACCTTTTTACCCTGCAAGGCAAAGACTGGTCTGGCATAGCCCAGAGGAGAGTGTTTGGATGGCTGAGGCTGGTGGTGGTAGGGAGCTAACCTTCAGCTCTTGCCTACCAGAGGCAAGACTCCCTCTTACTAGAAGCAAGAGGTAACAAGATGACTCACAGTGCTTGAGTCACACGCTTGTACACCTAGCAAACATTAGCATATACTATTTTATTTTCCTCCCCAGATCCACCTTTTGAATGTCACTTTTACCATTAACTGGCAATATACCAGAGAACACAATAGCATTACAGAGGTGCTCAAAGGAACTACAGTTCTAGGAAATAACCTTTAAATCCATTAATGCAAGTGCTTGTATTTTACCATTTGAGGCTAATGAAACAAAACAGTTAATATGGATTAAATAAAGTTTGTATGTATAGCATTTTCATATGTAGACTGTATTTTAAAAAACATTTCGGAGCAGATGGCTATTATCAGTTCTTGTTAAATATTTCTGATTTGCTTTCTCTAATTTATTTCAGCATCTGTAACTACTGTGGTCTTAATCTTAATTTTTCTACTAATTTATTCTTTCACAAATATAGTTAACACTTGCCCCTTGATAACTAATTAGGGAGAAACTATTATCTCTATTATAGTTACAGAATAAATGAACCACCTCTTTTAAGCCTGTTTGTAACATCAATTTTGCCAAAGCGGATCCATTTTGTCTGCAATGTCACCTGGTGTGATTTTTATGCTTTGGGGAAATTCCATAAATGAGGCATTTCACTTTTTGAGCACTTTCTCTTTATTGTTGAACAGTATAACTCAAATGGATTGGCCCTTAAACTTCAAATTTAAATTCAAATTTGGTTTAAGAGTCTGGACTTGGCAAATACTGATGTTTTGAGTAGTTCTGGGTAGGGGATGGGATATTAAGTTATTTAATGTCATTCCTGCATACATTTTGAACACCATGTGCTAGTTCATTCGCATTTTAGGAAATATACAGTGGCTTGATGTTTGCTTCCTAAACGCTGTCAGTTCCATATGCCTTATGGGAAGCATGAAGCCTTGAGCTACATATTTCTTAAATTGCACAGTGGTTTAATTAAATAACTGACGTCTCTGTGATAGGGTCCAACTCACCATGCTAGCGCCTCCTGCTGGCTGTCCCGAGGATTAGCTCTGCTAATCCGTGCGCCTTCTTCTAGGGAAGTCTCGCTGCCATCACTTCTGCTCCTGGACCCATGTCGTTCCAAAAACCACAGCAGTACCGCAGTCCAACAGTCCAGCCACTTCCTCAGTGGCAAGTGGGGGACCCAGGCTGGCCCACTACTATGAATCACCTGTAGTATCTGACCAACCCCCAGAATTGCATAACTTGTTTTTTGGTTGTGGGTATTGGGTAGTTGGCCAAAGCTTGTACTTTTGTCCTGGTTACGTGGTCTTGCTATTCCCGAATCTGCATTTAGCTGGGTTGGCAGTCAGGCTGGCTTTGATGATCGATTTTAATACCTCATGTGGCTGTCCCAATCTGGGCTATATAGTATATTGTCTAGATAAGCTGTGGCATAGAGTCTGTGTGGAAGTAGCACTCGATCCACTGGCCTCTGAAAGGTTGCAGCCACCCCACGAAGTCTGAATGTCATGGTCAGAAAGTGGTAGAATCCGAAGGGCATGGCAAAGGCTGTCTTTTCCCTGGACTCTGGAGTCAGCTGGATCTGTTAGGTCATATGTGCACAGGTACCTGGCTACCCCGAGTTGTTCCAGTAGCTCGTGCACCTGTGGCATGAGGTATGGACCAAACTTGGAGATTATGGTGACCTTCTGGAAGTCAATGGAAAACCTCATTGTGCCATTAGGCTTCAGGACAAGAACTATGGGGCTCTGCCATTCACTGTGGGATTCCTCTACTATGCCCAGATCTAGCATTGCATGGAGTTCAGTCTTGATGATGTCCCATATCATCTTGGGAGGGGGCTGATGGTCCTCCCTCACCGTCTCTCCATGGTCGGTCTCAATGCACTGATATGTCATGTGGGTAAACCCAGGAAGGGCAGAGAATACCTGAGGGAATACTTGTATCAGCTGATCCATCTGGGCTTTTTGTTCAGCCCCAAGAACTTCCCCCAATTTGACAGCGTTATTAGCCTCTGTTGTTAGAATCTTGGGTGCTAGTTCAGGGTCAGTGGCGACGGGGGTGATAAGGAAGGCTTCCCTGTCACACCAGGCCTTTAGTAGGTCGACATGATAGACTGGGGTGTCTTTTTTTCTTTTCTTGGATTTCGTATCTCATAGTTGACTGGGCCTGTGCATTGCAACACCTCAAAAGGCTCCTGCTGTTTGGCTAATAGCTTGGACTCTGTGCTTGGCAACAGCAGAAGAACTCAGTCCCCTGGCTTGAACTCTTGTAACCGGGTTCCACAGTTGTGCATCATTACCTAACTTTGTTGGGCCTCCTGTAGGTTCATGGGCAAAGGCCCCCAATTTTTTAAGCCATTTGTACAACTGAAGGCCATGTGGGACTAGGTTTTCTGCTCATGGTCCCTGGCTTTTCCAGGACTCTTATAATAAGTCAAGGCTGCCACGGGAGTGTTGGCCATATAACAGCTCGAAGGGGGAGAAACCTGTGGATGCTTGGGGAACCTCTTGATTAGCAAACGGTAGTGGCGGCAACAATTGATCCCAGTGTTTGGGGTTAGTGGAGGAAAACTTCAACATCCCCTTACGGGTCTTATTAAAATGTTCCAGTAAGCTGTCAGTCTGCGTATGGTAGACCAATGGTTTTTAACTTTCTATCTTAAGGAGACTACATGAGTCCTGCATCAGGTTGGATGTAAAGTTGGGTCCCTTGTTGGTCAAGATTTCCTGTGGCAGGCCTGCCCTAACAAAGAGTTTCATTAACTCACTTGCTAGCACACTTGCATTGATAGAGTACAAGGGACTGTCTTCTGGGTGACATGTCACATAATCCACTATTAATGATATGTATCGATGGCCTGATGATCTGTTTTCTAAGGGGCCAACTAGATCCAACCCCTATCCTCCTCTCAAAGGGGGGTTTCTATTAAGGACAGTGGGACAAGAGTTGCCCATTTGACCCCCTTAGCCTCAGAGTTGGCACTCTGGGCAAGACGCACAGTAGTCTGCAACATTCTGGAACACCCCAGGCTAGTAAAAGCAAACCATGAGGTGTTCAACAGTTTTCTCCTGCCCTAGATGCCCTGATCAGAGAACCTCATGGGCGAAGTGGAATACCTCTTGCCTGTACATTTTGAGGACCAGCAGTTGGGCCCTACTTTCCCCAGTCTGTCTTGCTTGCTCCATGCAGTAAAGCTGTTCTCCCTATCATTTGAAACATGGCCATTGTTTCTCTGTGTGGGGGATCTATGACTTTCCCCATTTACCATGGCTAATTGGTCATACATACGGGAGAGGGTTCGATCTGCTTGTTGTTCCCGCACAAAACTGGTGCCTTGGGTTAGGGTATCTGCATGGTCATTATAGGTCTTAGCTTTGGGCTGCAGACGTGGTTGGAATGAGGGTTGGGTTTATGGTCCCTGTCCAGGATTGTTGAGTTCGCTCACCTCCACCCACGTAGGTTCTATGGGGAATGACTCTGGTCCGGCAGTTATGCGTTTGCTTGTTTCACCAGAACCTCACTGAAACACTCCCAGTCCCTGTCCAGTATAACTGATCAGGCCAGTGTGGATGCTGTGCCCACCCATACAATCACTGAATGTCCCCCCACCATCAGTTGTACTTGTTGTGAGGGGTAGTGCCTTATGTCCCCACGGACACACTGGAGGAGGATCCATTCCTCCAGTGTCCTTCTCTGGGTCTACAAGTTGCTGGCGGATCAGGGACTGGTTACATCCTGAGTCCACCAACCTTACTACTTTCTTACCCACACCAGGACTACTTCCAGTTCTTCTTACGGTCTTTAGATTCTGCGGGCCACACTCACCCATAGTCACATTCCATACAGGGGCAGTCTCTACAGAAGTAGCCCACCTGTCCACAGGAGAAGTACTTCCCAACTGACGGTGCAGACGTCAGGTGGTGGCGTAGCCCGCCATTACCCGGTCTATCTGGTTTCTCTGGGGTCATGCAGGAGGTACTATTGTGGAAGACTTGGGGTCCTTTATGTGTGGTAGAGGGTTTTGCCAACTTCCTTTCTTTTTGTTCCGGCTTGGGGGACTTAGCTTCTTCTTGGCAATTGGGGGTCCTTTTGAGACCCTGTCAGGCCTCATATGCTGCATCACTCGTTCTCAGCGAATCTCTATCTCTCTGAGTCCAACTTCCAGATGTCTCAGGGGGATTGTAGACAGCTTTGTAGTTTTCCATATGCCTACGGCATCCTTCATGGTCTCAGGTCATTGTCTTAACACTCAGGCCCATCCTCCTGCCTGTAAGATCTGCTCTATGAGTACGAGCTCTGCCACCTGTACCCCTGTCCAGGGGTCTCACTTCAACCACTTCCAGAAGGGATCTCTGAACTTCTGGGTTACTGTTTGTGGGTGTGCCCCTGGAAGGTATGCCTCTTCCCGGAACCGCCGCCAGTGAGTCTCCTTAGTGATGTCCAGGTAGTCAAGGATTGCCTTGTTTACCTTTGCATAGTTCCGGGACGATGCTGAGTTGATGCTGAGTCGAATTCTCAGTATGTGGTTTGGGCTGGTCCCGACAGGTGGGGTGCCACAACACAGCCCAGTGTTCCGGAGGTGTCGCATTAGGGAGGCCAGGAATGGTGTTTGCCTTCCCCGCGCCCCCTCCTGTCACCTTTTGAGGCTGGAGTGCAGACAGCATTTGTTGCGCTGAATTCTGTTGTTGCTCCTGCTGGTGTATGGCTAATTCCCCTAATTTCCTGTTGTTGCTGCAGCTGCTGTTGCTATTGCTGTAGGGTGGCCTGCTGCTAATCCATTTCTAGATCCATTTCTCAGGATGGACTTTACAACTCTAGGCCTCCTCTTGTTTTTTTTCCTCTTCACTGCTCAGCAGGGCTGATCGAATGTTACAAGTGATGGAGAATGCAGGCAGAGTCCTTAGTGGTTCTTCTCTCAGGGAGTGGGGGAATCTGACCATGCCCAGTTAGCTACAGTGGCTGGTCACAACCCGGACCCCACTTCCCTACTATTTGCAGAGGGGTGGTTCTGCCCTTGTGGGCCTCCTTAGGACTCTCCAGCTGAGGGATCAAAATGAAAGTTACAAACCCCCATGCATTCAAGGATACTCCCTCCCTGCAATCCCAGCAAAGGAGGTAGGGGTGGATTGGTGAATCTATGGTATGGCCAATGATCCAGCCCCAGCATAGTGGGTTTGGAGACATCACTCTGGCTGGGTCACTGAGACAGGCTTAGCCTATCTGTCTTACCCTGGGAGTCTGCTGTACCCTCAGGACTGGGGTGAAAGTTTCCTGCCTAGTAGTTCCCTCCACAGCTTCAGGAGTCATTCGTGCAGTCTGCTGCTTAGGGCAGTTCTGCTCCTTCTTCCCCTGCTGACTTCAGCTTCCTCCTTTTTAAAGGCTCCCTCCCTAACGTGCATGATTGACAGGGCTGGAGGGGAGGTGGGGCTAGCCCTGCTGCAGGGCCTCTCTGGCCCCTTCCTTGTCCGTGTGGGGCGTATACACCCTGTCACAGAGGGAATAACAGAGCAATTATTGAGTGAGCCATCCCCTGTCCAGTCCCAGCTTCTGGCAGTCAGAGCATGGGATTGCGTCTCTGACTGTCATGGCTAATAGACATTGATAGAACCTATCTTCCATTAACTTATCTAATTCTTTTTTTGAACCCAGCTATACTATTGACCATTCCCCTGGCAATGAGCTCCACGGGTTAACTCAACACAGGTGTGTTGTGTAAAGAAGTACTTCCTTTTGTTTGTTTTAAAACCTGCTGCCTGTTAATTTCATCAGGTGACCCCTGATTTTTGTGTTACATGAAGGAGTAAATACTTCTTTATTCACTTTCTCCACACCATGATTTTATAGACCTCTATTATATCCCCCCTTAGTCATTGCTTTTCTATGTTGAACAGTCCCAGTTTTTTTAATCGCTCCTCATATGGAAGCTGTTCCATACCTGTCATCAGTTCTCTGTACTTTTTCCAATTCTAATGCATCTTTTTTGAGATGGGGCCACCAGAACTGCAAGCATTATTCAAGATGTGGGTGTACCATGAATTTATAAAATGGTGTTATGATATTTTCTGTCTTACATATCTCTTTCCTAATGCTTCCTAACATTCTGTTAGCCTTTTTGACTGCTGCTGCCTAGTGTGGAGGAGGAAGGGGGCAGGAAATGTGGTGGGGAGCTCCAGCCATGCTCTGAGTCAGGACTTGTTCAAGACACTGCGCAGTCTTGCCTGTCCCATCAGGCAAGCACAGATGATCTGATGGAGGGGAAGGAACCTTGGGTAAGTATGTGCATGCATTTTCCCTACAATATTTAAAATTAAAGATTGCTCCTGGCTCATCCCCATGTTAACGAGACAAAGTATCGACTTTTCATTGTTTCATTCATATGAGAAGAGGTCAAGGTGCAACAGCAAGAGGTAGAGTTGGCATCTGCTTTTCATTCCCTGTTGGGTTAGGTAGGGAATGGCCATGCGGAGCACTTTGTTTATGTGAATAGGAATGTCCCTTTTATCTTCCTGAGAAATCTCAATGAAACTGAAACATGCAATCCTCTCCTGTAGGTTTCTAGGGATGGCTGCCCTATTTCTTTGTCTGTGTCAAGACAGTTTCCCATGCCACTCTGCAATGATTTCAGCTGGCACCATTGCACGAAACAGGCTAGTGGCATACAGGACCAGGCAGTTTCAGGATCCCTGTGTTCTCTGTGCCTTTAGGTATGTCTACATTCAACTAAAAACCTGCAGCTGGCCTATGCCAGCTGACAGGCTTACGGGGTTCAGGTTTTAGGGCTGTTTAAATGCAATGTAGACTTCTGGACTCAGGCTGGAGCCCAGCCTCTAGAACTCTGCAAGTTGGGAGGGTCCCAGAGCTCAGCCTGCAGCCCAAGCCAGAGTGTCTACACTGCAATTAAATGGCCCCGCAGCCCGAGCCCCATGAGCCCAAGGCACCTGGCGTGGGCTAGCCACAGACCTCTAATTGCAGTGTAGACATACTCTGTGATCATCAGGAGTGAGATATCAGCTAAAATCACCACTGCCTATGGAAAACAGTGTCAAGATACAGTTCCATTACCTATAGCAGTGCCTATGGAAATAGAGACTGACATATTATAGCTTTGTGCAACAGAACAGCCTTCTTCACCCCAGTGGGCCATAATCTCCATCGCTGGGGCTGGAGGAGCAGTGCTGTGCTGAGGCATTCCAAAACTGAAGTGCCTATAAGCATTTCTTATTATGGGAATAAGGTGGAGGGAGTTTTGGAAACTTATCTATCACTTTCTATTGTGACTGTAAATCCAATGGCACATCTGTCTGTTTTTACCAGCATCTTCTGTCCTGGCGGCCTTGAAGGGTGTCTCCTCCACACTCACAGAACACCTGACTCTGAGGATGAGGAGAAAGAAGAGGAATAGGGAGGACGTGTTCTGCAAGATCTTGGAAGTCACTGCTGCATCGAACCATGAATGAAGGCCTGGAGGGCCAGTATGACCGACAGCATGGAAAAAGCCCAGAAGTCCAAGCAGTACAAGGAGCAACAGATACATCAGGATATAATGGGTCTTCTCAGATAGCAAACCCAAATGCTGCAGACCCTGGTTGACCTACAGGTTCAAAAATCCCAGACTCTCCACCCTTTGCAGTCCTTGGTGAAGACCATGGTCGCTATTCCCTACAGCCCCCACCATAGACTCAGAGACTCAACATACTATGTGGCATCACATACCTCCTTACTCCTACCAGGTCATGCTGGTGGACAAGGAAAACTACTGCTTCATGTACACTGAGCAGTGAAAACCACAGATGGTGTATGTGTAGACACAGAGGTTTACATTTGTGCACCTTGTACTCCCTTTCCAATTTTGAAGTTTCACCCTGTCAATTTGTTAAAAATGTGTATAATGTTGCCTATGGTTTTTCTGCATATTGATTTTCTGCACTGTTTCCCACCCATAAAATTTCCATTTTTGGAGAATTAAATTATCTTTATTAGTTCATAATAAATATTGCAGAAAGCATAGTGGTTGTCAAAGAAAACAGTACTTGTAAATGTACAGCAAGTGCTACAGAGTTCATAGTTTCAGGAAAATACCCAGTCATATTTATAAATGTACAGAAAATATTACACAATTCTTAGCAACACTCGGCAAGAGAACACTAATGTGGCTGATTGCTAAAAGTGCTCTTTCAAAGCCTCCCTCAATCACATAGCTCTACATTAGGCTCTTGTAGTAACCCTTGTGTCTGGCTGTTCAAAGTCAGCAGACAGCCACTCCACCCTCCTCCCTGATGGCAGCTATCCCCCCCCTTTGTCTTACATATATTATGCAGGACACTACAGGCAGCTGTAACCACTGGGATCTTTTTTTCACTGAGATCCAGTCTTGTGAGTAACTATCACCAGCATCCCTTCAATATACCAAAAACACATTCAACAGTCATTTTGCACCTCCTGAGTTGGTAGTTGAATTTTTCCTTAGTGCTGTCCAGGTGGCCAGTGTACAGCTTCATGAGCCAGGAGAACAAGGCTTAGCCTGAGTCTCCCAGCATCACTATTAGCATTTCTGTCAAGTATCAGAGGGGTAGCCGTGTTAGTCTGAATCTGTAAAAAGCAACAGAGGGTCCTGTGGCACCTTTAAGACTAACAGAAGTATTGGGAGCATAAGCTTTCATGGGTAAGAACCTCACTTCTTCAGATGCAAGTCATGCATTTCAAGAAGTGAGGTTCTTACCCACGAAAGCTTATGCTCCCAATACTTCTGTTAGTCTTAAAGGTGCCACAGGACCCTCTGTTGCTTTTTATTAGCATTTCAACATTGCCAGTGATAATCCACCTTTCTGGAAAGAATGTCCCTGCTTGCTGCTTTCCGGACAGTCCTGTGTTCTTAAGGTGTGAGATTTATGCACCTTCCCTGACCAGCCCACCTTGATATTGGTGAACTATTCCCTGTGATCCACTAACATTTGCATAACCATGGGAAAAGTAGCCCTTTCTGTTGATGTACTCTGCGGCAAGGTGGGCTGGTGCCAAAATGGAGATTTGTGTGCCATTGCCCCACCGCAGTTTAGGAACCCTATTGCTGCAAATCCATCTACTATGACCTGCACGTAGCTGAGTCATAGTGCTGCACAGCAGGAGACGATTAATGGCCCTACACACTTGTATGAGAACAGCCCCCGCTGCGGATTTTCCAACTCTGAAATGATTTCTCATTGAGCTGTAGCAATCCTGTGTTGCGAGCTTCGAGAGTGATACTTGTTTCTCCACTGTCAAAACAGCTCTTATTCTGTTGTCTATGCACTGGAGGTGAGCTGGGGAGAGCTTGGCGCACAGATCCAAGAGAGTGGTCTGACATATCCGGAAGTTCTGCAGCCACTGCTCATCCTGCATTATGATACAATTCCATCAGTCAGTGCTTCTCTTTTGGGCCCAGAAGCAGCCCTCCGCCATCTGCAGCTGTTCTGTGAATGTCGCTGACAACCTTGAATTGTTTTTCTTTGTCACCCAGCAAACTGTCCTCAAAGAAATCCTTCTGTCCACCATTGTTGCAGTACTTCCTGCAGGCCTGCAGCTACAGGAGAATTACATGTACTGTATTTGCAATCTTCATGCAAATAGAGTAGAACTGTGTGGTCTCCGTGCTTCTATCAGAGATGGTGCACATTGAAATGTGCCACTTGGGTTTGTGGGACCTTTTTTAAAAGGTGGGAAAACTATGGGATATGGACAGCATTATGGGAAGGAGAAAGTTACATGCTGGGAACTTAACTTCTAGCTCCCAAAGATCCCTGAGCAAGGCATTTGTATCCCACAGCACACTGCAAACATTTCCCCAAAGGTATTGCTTCAGATGGCAGCACGTGGTACATCACCCTTTGCATCAACACAAGTACTCCTGCTGAGATGTGCAATACCAATCCAATCAGCCCAAGGGTGTATGCTCCTGAGTGATATACAGGTGAATGCCAATGTAACTTGTGTTGACCAAGGTTTGTAGTGTAGACAGTCAAATTTAAGGATTGAGAGGAAATGCGGTTTAATGAGTGGAGCCAGTATTTTTGGAATTTGATCTTGTTCTTCTGATGAATCATGCGATCGCCCCAAAAGCCATTCATACTCCTGCAGGTAATAGTTCTGTTATACCAGTCTGACGTAGTAGAGTTGTGAGGTTTTTTGACCTCCCTATGTAGTTTTTGTACGATAGAACATCTGGCACCTGCTAAAAGAATTAAAAACCAATTACTTTGAGTCCATAATAAAGAGCCCTTTTTAAGCTTCAGATCTTTCTGCTGCATGTTGATAATGGTGGCAAAAGTGCTCTTCTCTCTTGTAAAAAGCCCTTTGGGGAGGTAATTTTTAAATCAGAAATGTGTGGTGTATGTTTGTTTTGCTTTTAAAATTAAATTATTCAAAACTGTGTTAGAAAAAGCACTTACCATCTGTACAGGACCAGATACACGGGAAAATCTGGGACAGGTGCTTGACAATTGCAGATGCTAACTTTTATTTATTTAATTTGTTTATTTATTGTATTAGACCAGATCATTTTACTATCACATGCTGTAGAGGAGCGGACTCACCCCTGCGGCGCCTCCAGGTGTTAGCTCTTCCAGCGTCCTGGAGCACCCTCTGCAGCCCGGTGATCCGCCTGTCCTCTGGCCCCTGTGTCCCTCCCTGGACCCCGGTGCCCTTCTACCTGGGGTGCTGCCCCCTAGCAGTAACCCTTCACAGCTCTTAAGGTTTCCCTTCCCTGGGGAACCCCCACCCACTATTCCCACCTTGCCTCAGTATAAGGCTACTGCCAGTCATCGTCTAGCCCCACACCCTGGAGCAGACTGCAGTATCAGCCTGCTCATCACTGGCAAGGTTGGGTTTGGACCTGTTGGCTTGGCCTACCCCTGGGCTTCCCTCTGCAGCCCCCAGTACCTTTCAGCCCAATGCTAGGCCGCAGCCTAGGGCTTTCCAGGCTGGAGCTCCCCAGCTCCTCTGCCTTTCCCCGGCCCTGCTCCACTCAGGTACCCTGTCTCTAGCTTCCTGCAGCCAGGCCCTTCTCTCTCTCTCTGAATGCAGAGAGAGACTGTTCTGGGCCTCTGGCTCACAGCCTTTTTATACAGGCCAGCTGGGGCCTGATTGGGGTGTGGCCCAGCTGCAGCCACTTCCCCAATCAGCCCAGCTTTTAGAGTTGCAGCCCTCTGCAGGGCTGCTTTTAACCCTTGCAGCCCTCTTTCAGAGCTGGTTTCAAGCCCTTCAGGGCAGGAGCGGGTGTCCACCCCGCTAAACATGCAAAAACTAATGGTAATAAATATATTATTTGTCTAAAATGCTTCTTCATAAAGCAGCAAATCACAAAAGACTGTGTTCTAGTGGCAGTACAGCCCTGTGTTAGGAGCAGCGTGAGATTGCATTGTTCCAGGGAGCAGTGAAAGGCATGTTGATGGAAGGGTCAGAGCCATAATTCTGCATACTCCCAGCCCCCTTTCTTTTGAGTTGTTTAGTTGGCATATTTTTTTAGTAGCTGTTGAGCTTCAGAGGCTGTAATTCTGGCCCAGTCTTGTAGGTTTACCTTTACGGCCATAGGCATAGCTTGACTTCTATATTTGCGAGGGGGGAGGCAGTTCCAGTCAGGACAATAGGGCATGTGTGGGGCGGAGGAGAGGGGGCAAATTCCATGCCTTCCCAAGGCTTGCAGTTTGAGGGCAGAGATGACCCATATCTGCTGATAGTGGGGGTGGAAGGGGGGAGACAATTTAAAGGTGTGTGTGTGTGTGTGGGGGGGGGGGGGTCATGTGACTGTCCCACTCCATGTGTTGCCTCTGGGTGCAGGAACCTTCCAGCCCCACCTCCCTGGCCCAGGGCAGCCAATCCTGCTGGCCCCTGGGGGCTGGGGCCACAGAAGCAGGGTGCACATGACTCTGAGCCAGGGCCAATGCTGGCGGGGGAGACGGACGACTCACAGAAAAAAAAAGTTTCTCTCTGGAGCTCCCGCGCCCTTGCGGACACCTCAGGGGTGCGGGCAATGCTCCTACCTGGCCTGAGCAGAGGGAAAGCTGCTCATGATGCTTTCCCCAGTGACCCCCCCTGCCCTGTGCCTGCCCCATGTTCTCCCTGCCCTGCCAGAGTTACCTGCTACGTGAGCTGCCGCTGCTGCCGCCGCCTCCCCAGCCGGGCTCTTGCAGGCAGCTGCTGCGCTGCACAGAGGCAGTGACCTGGAGCGGTCACCCTCACCCAGCAGAAGAAGTGGGTCCGTCCCGTCCCCTCCACTCCCTGTTTGGGCTTGGCTGCTGGGGAGAGGGGCTGAGTGAGCTGGAAACATGCCAAGCCGGAGGTGCAGCATGAGGAGAACAGAGCCCCTTTCTACTCCCCTGGCAGGCCAAGCAGAGAAAGCCCTGCAAGGGCAGTTCAGCGCTTGCAGAAATCAGGGGGAGGCAGTGGCACGTGACTGCATGACCCCAGCACGTGTTGCCTCTGCTTGCGGTGCCGTGTAGAGTACAGACACTGCATGCTCAGCTAGCACAGGTAGCAGCGTAGATGTTGAGGCACTGCTTAGGCGAGTCGAGCGTCCTACACACCTGAACCGAAGGGTATGTACCCTGCACAGCACTCTACAATCCCAAGCAGTGCCTCACACATCTACACTGCTCTGTTTAGCATTGTGGTGTCACTTCCCTGCCACGGTGAAAGACTCCAGCAGAGGGGAAAGGCTCTGGCAGGGGTAGGCAGCTGGGAAAGGCTCCCCCTGACAGAGCCTTTCACTGCTGTGTGCAGCTTCACATTCCAATGAGTGTGGACACAGCCTGCCTTTCACTGTGGTATGTAGCTACTCATACCCTACATGCCCACCACAAGGGTAGACGAGGTCTTACATGAACCAAGAGCAGTAAGGCTCCTTAGTCCTTCCCTCTACTTATGTGTTAATGTACAGAGTGGGGAATAATCTATCCCAGAATACGTAACAGATTTACTGTGTGTGTGTAAAGCAGTACATATATAGCTTTTGGTATGAAATCGGGAAACACTGTATAAACTCCAAGCCTGAATATGAAGCTGTCTCCTGAGTTTTAAATCTTGAAGTTTCTCTGTATGCAGATTTTCCACAATGCACTGACATAGCTTGATGTGATTTTTTTTTTCTTACAGTATTCATGGACTTAATGGTTCATCACTCATTAGCTATCTGAATGATGACTTATCTGCTAAAATACATTGTACTACAGTTTACAAGCAACAGCCAATATAGTTCATGATCTGGGATAGCTCAGTGGTTTGAGCATTGGCCTGCTAAACCCAGGATTATGAGTTCAATCCTTAAGGGGGCCACTTAGGGCTATGGGGCAAAAATCAGTACTTGGTCCTGCTAGTGAAGGCAGGGGGCTGGACTCTATGACCTTTCAAGGTCCCTTCCAGTTCTAAGAGATAGGATATCTCCATTAAAAAAAAAAAAAAATGAAAACTAGTTTTAAAGGTTTTCATATTTTTTTGGTCACTGACTTTCCCTCTTCATGTAATATATTTATATGTATGTAAAACATATATATGTGCATGCACACACACACACAGAGTAAACAGCATCTTCATTAAAACAAAAACAAAAGGTCCTAAAGGGGAAACTAAAACTAAAAATGCGTTACTCATATTGTACCAGTAGACACTGTAGATTTTTACTGTGGCTTGATGTATATCATTAACAAACAAGTGGTAACTTCCTATTCTGCATCTGTGAAATCACTGTTTTGCGCAAAATAAGAAATACTACATATGCTTTTGACATCTTGTATTGTTGTCCAGGTTTACTATGAGCATGCCAAAATGAATAATTGCCACATGCCACAGTATATATTCAGTGAATAGTACAAAATTTTATCATGAGGAAAAACATGCTTATTTGATACAGATCTAAGAAGAGCAATCCGATTTTGATCAAGACACGCAGCAAATGGATTTTAGAGCAGAAAGCTGCAACTTTATTAATGTTAAGCTTTTAAATGGGAGGGGATGGAGGTGTTAAATCCCTCTTCCCTCCCAGCACTAGGTGCTTACTTGGGTCCAGTGGCCTGCATACCAAATAACCAATATTCAGGGTTGACCTCCTTCAACCAATCTCTGATGCTGGCCCTTTTGAGTCTCTCATCTGCACTGGACACAAGCCACATGATGAAATTACAAACGTACAATTTTTAATTTCCTGTCCTTTCTCCTTATTAACCTAAAAGCACACTTCCAAGATGCTGTGAGGAATGCAAAAAACAAATAAAACTCTTGACATCTTGCCAATTTTGCCTGGGGGGAAACCCTTCCTGATCCCAAATACTAGTGGTTTGTTCAGATCCCCATACCATCTTGGAAATGCAGTTCAAACTATACCTCCATTGCAGGGCAGAGCAACACTGCAGCAAACTCCAAGCTACAACTTCAAAGTGCTGTCTACACAGCTATTTTTAGAGCGCTAGTGTGAACCCTGCAAAGCTCCAAGCAGCCTCCTTAGCCTGTACATTGTTTGATCCAGGGCAGAGTCGTTAGGTATAATGACTCTTCATTGCCCCAGGTCTGGTAGGTATGTGCTGAGCCTGCAGCCTGTGTCAGCTGGGGGTGGAGGCATTCCCTGATTCGGTTGTTTTATAATAACTTCATAGCATCAACCAGAATTAATAAGTTGTATCTACAGATTCTTCACGTCATCACAAGGAGATTGTCTGGTAAAGGAGTGTAAACAGAAGGGATAATTTGGGGAGAACATGTTGGTTGTGCTCTGTGGTGCATGGTAGTTGTGGTAGTGGTGAGGTGTGTCTCTGTGGGTAGTGTAGTAGAGGGTATGTATTATAAGGTGGCTTAGCTTTTCACTATTGTGTTTTTGTCAGACGTGTTTATCAACGTTAACTGTTGCACAATAAATGTGTGTGCACATGTGTATACATATACATGAACAGTGTAGGACCCTTATGTTTTACATTTCCTGATTTTTTGTTTGTTTGTTTGTTAATGGTAAGAATCTAGCTCTGTATAAACATAGTCTGTTGCCTTTGGTCTAGAAAGATACTGTATATTGAGCATTAAATATATTGCTTTCATGCTTTAGTAAACAAACAAACAAATTCAAAATAGATTTAAAAAAATACTTAGTGCTGTGTGTCTGTAGTTAAATAGTAGGTCCCTCCCAAGGTTATGGGATCCCATGAGCTGTATCTCTTCTTGCCCTGTACAGTAGCTCTTTTTCCATAATTTAGTTTTCTAATGACCATTAGGGTTAGCTTGCATTCTTCTTTGAATGCATGCTCATGTCCATTCCATGTTAGGGGTGCACACACCACATGCACAGTCTCCGGAGATTTTTCCCTCAGTGGTATCCGTCGGGTTGGCTCTAGCGCCCTCTTGTGCCACACGTTCATGTGCTGGTATAAGGGTCCCAGCTGGCCCCAAACCTTCTCAGTTCCTTCTTACGGCCCATGATGGTTGCTGGAACAGCTTCTCTTGCCTTGGCAAGGCGTTCATCAGTGGTTCTTGTTATTCCCTCCTTTCTTTATAAGTTTTGTTCTCTTCAGTTTATTTCCTTTAGTAGTAATGTAAATAATTGGACCCTCACGTTGTTTAGTGGGTCATCCTCTGCCCTTGGGGCCAGGCATGCCCTTGTCTCCTGGCTTCAAACCTTGTGCCTCCTGTGGCAAGCCCATGCTGGTGAACAACCTGCACTTCAGCTGTCTGACATGTCTGGGGGAATCTCACATTTGAGTGAATTGCCAGATCTGCCACCAGTTCAAGCCTCGTACGAAGGAGGACAGGGAGGCTAGGCTAAGGTCCATCCTGATGGAAGCTGCATTCAGACTGGCGTCAGAGCCAAGCCAGCTGGACACGGCACCGAGTACCTTGACATAAGCGCAAAGTGCTCCTCCAGTGTCACGTGTCTCTCACACCATTCCACTTCACCGGTGCTGAGGAAGAAGCACAAAAAGCAACGGTCCGAGAGGGAACGTTCCCTGGATCCAAGGAAGGACAAGCAAGGGAAGTGCAGCAGGGTGTGACCTGCACTGGGCCACTCCTCTACCCCCACCCCACAAACAGCATCGTCGACTCCGCCCTGCTCACAGGTGTCGTTGAGTCCGGTGCAGGACCTACTGTTGACACTGGGGGGACATTGTGGCCCCAGAAGGATTGCAGTGCCATCGACCCTGGAGGCATATGCTGTGGCCATCGACCCTGATGGGGTAAGATCTGGCACTGGTGAGGATGTCAAGCAGAAGAGAGCATGTTGCCCTGAGTTCCTATCTGGCTCCAGGTCCTCCAATACCAACCAGAGGGAAACTGACCCTACTGAGGTTGGCAAAAGCTTCCCTGATCTGACACCATTCCCCGGACCCTCGGTATTGGCCGGTGGAAGTGACAGGTATTGCCTCCCCTGGTCCCCGCAAGCTTACTTGTCATCGGAGTCAGAGGTGGAGTCATGCACCCAGACAAGGGGCCGATACCAGTACCCAGCCTGCATTCTGTTGGATCCTGGTGTGGGTGCCCCTCCAGGCGCTTGATCCAGTGGGCAGTGGCTTGTGAAGGTCCAATGGCCTTTTTTGGAATCCAGGTTTTTTTCCCCTGGTACTGGGACTGCCTTCAAGCCATTCATACTCAATGGCATTCGAGAGAAGGGCCCTTTTGCTGCACTGTCCAATACTCAAGATTTGGAGCTATGTGAGGTGGTCGGGGCAGAAGAAGAGGAGGAAGGCCTCCTGCTGATACAGGCTTCCTCCTCCCCAGACGAAGATTGAGTCAGGATTGAGTGGCTCGGCACCTCAGAACAACTTTAGAGCTCACCTGGAGCTATTGAAAAGGGTAGCTTCTAACCTAGGGCTAGAAGTGGAGGTGCTTAAAGACTCCGCCCACAGCCTGATAGACAAGTAGGCTGCGGCAGCCCCATCAAAGGTGGCCCCACTCCTCAAATAGGCTGTTATGGGTCCAGTCAGATCCCTATGGCAGACCCCACCCTCTCTTCCCCCCACTTCAAAAAGAGCAGAGAAAAAGTACATTATTCCTGCCAAAGGGTAGGAATACATATATTCCCCTCCCACTCCCGGGTTGCTTGTGGTCGCAGCAGCCAACAAAAGAGACCGGCAAGGGCAGCAGGGTGTGACCCTCAAGGCAAAGGACTCAAAGAAGCTAGACCTGTTTGATAGAAAGATTTATTCTACTGGTGGATTACAGCTCTGAATCTCCAACCTGCAGGCCTTGCTTTGGAGGTAAAATTATAACATCTGGGACTCCATGTCTAAATTCAAGGACTCACTGCCCCAGGAGTCCAGACAGGAATTCTCTGATCTGGTGGAGGAAGGAAAGACTATAGCCAGGGCCTCCCTCCAGGCTACCCTGGATGCAGCTGACATGGCTGCCAGAATGATGGCATTGCGGTAGTCATGCAGAGGTGCTCTTGGTTCCAATCCTTGAGTCTACCACCAGAGGTTCAGCAGTCCATTCAGAACCTTCCGTTTGAGGGAACTTCCCTCTTCTCAGAACAGATGGATGCAAAACTCCATGGCCTTAAGGATTCTAGGGCCACTCTCAAATCCCTGGGCCTTTATACCCTGGCACCTTCGAGGAAGCACTTCAGACCTCAACAACTGGTCCGCTTCTCAGCTCTGCCATCATGCCACGACTTGTTTAAGAAACAAAGCTGATCAAAGGCCAGTCCGAGGCCCAGTTGAGAGCCAGCATCGGTCTAGTCCAAGCTACTTTCTGAGCCCTGGACCTATTGATAAATGAGCAGAAGTCAACTCTCATCCCCGTTCAGAGGATAGAGTTTATCGGTGTGATACTCTATTCCACCTGGCCCAGGGCCTTCCTCCTAGAGGTTCGCTTCCAGACAATGTTGCCGCTGATGTTGCAGGTCAAGGCCCACCCTGTCACAACAGCTCGTTTATGCCTCAGATTTTTAGGTCACCTGGTCACATGCACTTACATGGCACAGCATGCGAGACTGCTTTAAGCTTCAGACCCCTTCAAGCTTGGCTGGCCTCAGTGTACTGACAGAGCTGTCACCATTTGGACTCAGTGCTTACAGTTCTTGCCCTGGTCCTTGCCTCCCTCAACTGGTGGAGGGATCCCCGGTCGGTGGGCTTGGGATTCCCTTTGTTACTCCCCAGCCATCAGTATCCTTAATCTCGGATGCATCTGATCTAGGGTGGGAGGCTCACCTGGAGTTCCTCACCTAGCCTATGATCCCAGGAGGAGCTCTCCTTGCATATAAATGTCAGAGAGCTCAGAGCAGTGCACCTACCATGCTAGGTGTTTCTACCCCAGATTGCAGGCAAGGTTGTGTGAGTACTTGTGGATAACATGGCAGCTCTGTTTTACATCAACAGGCGAGGAGGAGCGCACTCGTCCACCCTGTGTCAAGAGGCTATTCGTTTGTGGAATTTCTGTGTAGAGCACTCCATCCACCTCAAAGCTTCTCACTTTCTGCGAGCTCGAAACACGCTGGCAGATCACCTCAGCAGAACTTTCTCTTCTCGCCACGAGTGGTCCTTTCACCCAGACATAACCAGGTCCATCTTCCAGAGGCGGGGGTTTCCCCCTGGTAGACCTGTTTGCAGCCAGACAGATCAGGAAATGTCAACAGTTTTGCTTGCTGCATGGTTGCAGCCCAGGCTTGCTCACAGATGCCTTCATACTCCCATGGATAAAACACCTGTACTACACATTTCCCCCCATTCCTCTTGTGCACAAGGTCCTGCTGAAAGTAAGGTGGGACAAAACAAGGATTATTCTTATAGCCCGTGCATGGCTGCATCAGCACTGGTTCGGCATGTTATTGGACATGTAGGTAGCGACCCCATTGCCGCTCCCTTCCTTCCCCTCTCCTCCAGGACATAATCTTGCAAGGTCATGACCGATTGCTCCATCCAAACCCCAGGACCTCCATCTGACTGCATGGAAGCTCCATGGTTAAATCTGGCAGAGCTAGCTTGTTCAGAACACGTCCAACAGGTCTTGCTAGGTAGTAGGAAGCCTTCTACTAGAGCTACTTACCTCTCCAAGTGGAAGCGTTTCTCGGTGTGGTCATCCCAGTGAGGCTTCTTACCTGCTCGGTCACCTCTCCAATCCATGCTGGACTACCTACTCCATCTGAAACAAGGTGTAACTTCGCTCCCACCCCATGTTCCTCCCAAAGGTGGTTTCGCAGTTTCACAATATTTAGGATATTTTCCTGCCAGTGTTTTTCCCAAAACCACACAAGAATATAGAGGAGTGGCATCTCCACACGCTGGATGTTAGACATGCCCTGGCCTTCTACATAGAAAGGACCAAGCTGTTCCATAAATCTGTGCAGTTCTTGGTGGCAGTAGCAGACAGAATGAAAGGCCTATCAGTTTTGGCCTAGAGCAGGGGTCTCCAAACTTTATGAAATGAGGGCCATATTAGATTTTTGAAGGGGCTTCGTGGGCCGAAGCAATTGTGAAAGAAATTAAATATATGCAAAATCGTTAAAAAAACAATACTACTCTACTATGTCAGTGTTGCATTAAATTCTAAATCAGGTATAAAAGTTAATCGATGCAGGTACTGTGAAATCACACAAAATATTTGTCAATACATTAAAAATCATTTCACATAATTTTTTTTATTTTATTTCTAAAAACTCACACATTTGTATCATACAAATACTGTTTGGTTCTATTAGTGCTGTAGTTAAAATTTAACCATTATGAAATTGTTAATTTCCATCTTATTTACTCCATTTATTGGAGATGTAATTAAGCATCTGGCTTGTATTTTTACTCTAAGGCAGGGGTCCATGCCTGCTTGGCTGCAGCAGCAACTCTCCCCTAAGTTGGCTCCCCTTTTGGGGGGGACACTGGTTCCCAGAGGCACTCACCCCTCTGCACAGCTCAGCTGAGCTACCCCCCACCCCACCCAACCTGCACGAGCTGCTGTTGGTGTAGTGAAGCATGCTCAGTACACTGTAAGTGCACATTTCTAGCAGAGCAGTATCCTTCACTACACCGGCAGCCCCTATCCCTGCCTGCTCGGCATGTCTACTCAGCTGCAGCCTGCCTGTTTGCTTCTCCCTGTACCTGCTCGGCTGTAGCAATGACTCTCCCCTAAGTTGGCTCCCCTTTTGGGGGGGGGGGGGGGGGGAGACTGGCTCCCAGAGGCACTCACCCCTCTGCACAGCTCAGCTGTGCTGCCGCCCCACGTGAGCTGCTGGTGGCGGCCCCTCCCCCTGCCTGCTCGGCTGCCTACTCAGCTGTTCGTTTCTCCCCTGTTGGTTGGAGGGCTGGACAAATGGAAGCCCCAGGCTGGATCCGGCCCGCGGGCCGTAGTTTGGAGACCTCTGGCCTAGAGAATTTCATCCTGGATCACTTTCTGCATTCATATGTGCTATGAGCAGATGGGCGTCCCTCCACCTGCCATCTCGATCACCCATTCAATGAGAGCTCAGGCTTCATGTGTGGTGTTTCCAGCCCAGGTCCTGATCCAGACATTTGCAGAGCAGTGACCAGCACATATCTTCTCCTCCCACTACACCATCACCCAGCAGACTAGAGATGATGCCACATTTGGTAGAGCAGTGTTGCAATCAGGATGTCCATGAACTCAGAGCCCACCTCCTCAGGTACATCTTGGGAGTCACCCAACATGGAATGGACATGAGCAAGCACTCGAAGAAGAAAAAACTGTTACTAACCTTTCTGTAACTGTTCTTCGAGATGTGTTGCTCATGTCCATTCCATGACCCACCCTCCTGCCCCTCTGTTAGAGTTAGCCAGCAAGAAGGAACTGAGAGAGTGTGGGGTCGGCTGGGCCCCTTATACCGGCGCATCAGCATGCGGCACTAGAGGTCACTAGAGCTGGCCCGATGTATACCATTGAGGGAAAAATCTCCAGTGACTGTGCATGCACACCTAACGTGGAATGAACATGAGCAACACCTCTCAAAGAACAAGTTATGGAAAGGTTAGTAACTGCTTTTTTTCTCGTTCAATTTCTTTGTGTATTCCCCATTTCTGTGTCCGCAAAGACATTACTTCATCTCGTCTCCTATGGTAGGTGTACAAATATGTAAATTCTTTTCTCTTGATTTTATTTTTCTACTTGTTGATATTTTTGCCAAATGTTCAGTTTGGTTTGATTTGAAATGCAGCAAGCAAATCAATTAGAAATTTATTTATTTATTTTTAAACCTTAATGTTAATTGGTTTACTGTGTGGTTTTCATTTGGGTTATTATAAATAATACTACAAATGAGTATTTTGATTATTTTATTGTATTTGGTGATCCAATGCAACAAAATGCTAGGAATTACAATTGGTGCATTGATTTTATTTCTTGAAAAATGTGATGTCAGCTGAACGCTTTATTAATGGGAGCCCATTGGGTTTCATAATCTATTCATTTTATTGTAGCATTCTTTGGGTCATAGCTAAGACAGCAAGAGTGCCAATGATAATCCCCAGTGTGGGGAAATAGAGCAGGGGGCCTTCTTTTTAATAGCCAGAGCTGTGAATCGAAAGCCCCCAAAATAAACCCTCCAATAGAGATCTGTTATGCTAACTACCCTTACACAAAGTAGCCCAGGCCAGGGCCTGAACTAGACTGGATTGCACAATTCCCTGCCAAACTCGGTCAAGGGTCATGACCAGAGGAGGGGGGGGCAAGGAGGCAAAGAATAAAAAAGCCCCAGCAGCAGCACTAATGAAATATGTTCATGATTAATGAAATATAATAACCACTTGTGTGAAGCAATAGGTAACTTTAGCTAAATGCAATTTCTTGACTCATGCAGCTTCTCCTTTGGGTGATCTGTGACCCACTCCGTGATTCCAGCTATCTGCAAAAATAGCCAATCATAGATCCTCTTTAGGCGTCCCATGGAAACCCCCCCCCCATCTTTAACCAAAAGACCCCAGAAAATAACATGTGTCTTGAGAAATGTCCCCAAACTGGTGCCAAGTACCACCCCTGGGGAAAACCACCAAGCGCTCCTCTACCCAAATAAACATCCAATTCTCAGAAAAATGAGGAAGGTGCCTAGGAGGGACGGGGGGAGGGGGGGGAACTGACCCCAACCCTAATTTCTTAACTCGCGGTTTGGGGAGGGACTGACCCCAACCCCAGTTTTTAAACTCATGACGTATTGTTTGTACTTTGCTTGCGGTTTAATGAAATAAAAACCCGCCTGCGAGCGGCCCTCGGGGTGTCAGTCTTCGGACTGCACCCCAGTGCACTGGTATGTATGTCAATAAACTGGCCTCAGGCTTGAGTCTTTGAACTAAAATCATTGCGTGGGTGTCTTTGACCACAACACCAGTTTTGACATGCTCATAACTTTGTGGGAAATAACTTTTGGGATGAAATTTTCTCTACTTCATCTCTGTCTTGAATGGAATTATTTTTGAAAGTTGGAGTAAAATTCCTTCAACCATTTTGAGTTCTGCCAAGAGCTGAAGCAAAATCAGTGTTTCCATTTTTTTTTAAATTGCAGTGCTTCTCACAGTTAAATCAAAATGGCTGAATTTTGAAACTTGGCATATGAAGAATCCCCCCATTAAGGAATATGGCCATAACTAAGTAGAAGAAAATTGGTTGGGCATCGTTATAATTGAGAATCAGTTACCATGAATTCTTGGTTTAAAATTTATGTAAGTCTCACTTAAGGCCTAATCCTGAAAAGTGTTGAGCATCTCCCATTGACTTCAGTGGGAATTGAGGTCCAATATCTTTCAAGGTGAGGGCTCAAAAACATGCATTGTGCAAGAGAGCAGTTTTAGATGTTCATTTGTTCAGTGCACATTTTTCATGTCATTGGGCACCAGGCAGTATGAAGGATTTAAAGTGACTTAGGTTCTTCATAAATGTTGACTTATCAATGTATGTTATTACTGGCTTAAGCACTTATGGACTAACTGTGACTTAAGAAACATATTTACTTGCATGGTACCAGTTAGGATTTCCCTTTTATTTTCATCCACTGTTACAGTGTTAGATCAACAGTAACTGGTGACTTCACCTGTGACCTATATCTATTAATGGGCAAATCAAGACTTTTTAAATTTACTAGACTCCCTTTTAATTAAGCAGTATGCACCGTAGTCTGACTCATGGATCATCATAAAAACATTAGTGAGTGTGTCACTGAGTGGAATTACTTCTTTTTATGGCATAGTTGCTACCAATTCAGACTGATGGATCCCTCTGCATCTGTGAGATAGGTAGTAAACAATAGGAACTATGCATTTCTAGCCAATCTTGCTATTTCCTTTTCTTCCATTTTTGAGTGAATATGCTCTGTAAAACATCTCCCTTTTGTTAGTGTGGTGAGTGCAAAGTGAAAACTGCTACATTCATGGACACTAAAGACCAAACACATAGATAGCACTTTCAGTGATTAGGGCTATTCATGAATTGCACACTGCTGCTAGCATGCTGAACAGAACAAAGAAAGGTTACTCAGCAGGAAGGAACAACACAAATCTGGGACCTCCAGGCTAACTGAAGATCTGCATTCTCAGTAGACTTGTATGAAGAACTGTGTTTTTGGTTTGCTGCCAATTTAAAAAAAAATGGGATGGGAGCGTGGAGGGGGAAATCATTTTGGGTTAACCTGAAAATGACATTTTTCAACATTTTAGGCAAACTGAAAAGTTGAAAACAATTTCATTTCGGGTTGAACAAAATACTTCATTTTGACCAGGAACAAAATGTTTTGTTTAGATTTTAAGTGCTTTTTATTTTTAAAAAAGATTAAAGATTTTTTAAACATTTGACTTTTTTTTTCTTCTCAAACCACTTAAACATTTTGTTTTTAAAATGTTGAAATGAAACATTTAAACTCTTTTGGGTTTATTTTTTGCTTTTTTCCCCTGACAAGAACAATTAGGAAAAACGAACAAGAATTTGTTAAGTGTCTCCAAATCTGCATTTTTAACTTTAAAAAAAGTTTTGGCTGAAAAATTTTGCCCAGCTCTACATTTTATTTTGCGTTTTGTAATGTACTTGGAATAAAATAGATTGGGTAAAGCACAAATAGCTGCTTCTTTATATTGCCTTGCCATTTTGCCTCAACCCTAACTTGGAGGGATCACATCCAAGGAATACTGAAAGTTCAGTTTTCAGGTTGATTAAGTCCTTGATTTCTTTGTTGTTATAACCTCTCCCACAGAAAACAGTGAGGAAATGATCACTGTCCAATCTCCATTCCCTCTGATATAGGCATTGGGAAAATCATTAAGGAGTACTGGCTGAGTTAGTTCATTTTAAATTACTGTGACATCTTTTAGAGTCTTTAGAAGGTTTAAATAAGTGTGTGTGTGTGCGCATGTATGTGAGCGTGCATGTGCCCTCAGATGCCCAGAATTATTAAAAAGAAAACTTCATTTTATCTTTTTTTGATAGTCTGTCAGTTTGTTTCTTTAAGCAATCCTATTTTATTCATGTGTACATTAATCTATTGTATGCTTATCACAATATCTAAATATGGAGAACACTAAAATAGACTGACCCACAGGCCAAACAATATGGCTACACAGCAAACTGTTCTCCACTCACTATTGGTCCTCTGTCATTTAAAGATCTACATTAAAGAGAAGCATTTTGCACCATGTGGCATTAAACTCTAGAAATTTATTCTGTATTATGGTGGATTGAAGACCCAGAGTGGTTGGGTAGTGCCTAGGTGAGGGAGCGGAGACCCTGAACCATGTGCACCCTCTTCTCTTGGATCTTTAAGCACCATGTTATGCATTTTCTTTTTATTATATTCTTACAGATATAAGGAATGGCTGGGGACTGCGGGGGACAGATGCACCACTATGAAGGAGCAGAGGCTCTATATATGGTGTATCCGCCATTCTCTGGATCCCACAGGCTACCCATACTGTATGTACAGTGCTTTTATGTAGTGTATATAATTTTATTCTGATATGATCCTATAGCTAACATACTTGGGTTCATCTTTATGGGGTGTATAACAATATGAATTAATTTCATGAGGCTGCAGAATAATTTTGAGGGCCTGTTGCAGTGCCAGTTTTAAGTCAATGGGAATCTTTACATTATTTTTACCAAATTTTTAGCCCCAAGGAAATAAAGAAGTTTTGTCTTTTTTTAGGGTATTTTGTATAATCGTACTGAAATCCTTTGTAATTCATTTAAGGAACTCAGTGCAATATGTCATTGCATTTATGTATGTATGGTATGTACGTATTGTAGTGCTGAAAGAAATTAAAATATTATATTGGACTAGATTATACCAATTAAAACTATTGCAAATATTGTGAGAGGGGGAGTGATGTGCTCAGTGTAAAGATCCATTAACTGGTAAGTCCATTCACTAGGTTGGCAAGTACTTTTTTAAATTTGGTGAGCCCTGCCTTCTCTGTTCTGATAAAGGAGCTAAGATTTCAATTGCTATCACAGACAGCAATTGGCAGAACATTTGCTATAGCTTTGGTTGACATAATAGGTAGCATTAATTAAGTTTTCTTAAACTGGAGAGGGAAGGTTTAGTAGTCCAAATGCTGGATTGAAGTAGCAGATTCTTCTTTGAGTAGTATCCCTATGGGTGCTCCACTGTAGGGGTATTTGTGTCCCCACATATCAGATTGGAGATTTTCAGTAGCAGTGTCTGTTCGGCTCCCATGTACGTTCTCCCCGTCTCGTGCTCTGCCTCAGTGCTATTTAGTGTTGTGCAGGCAAATCACCCTCAGTTCCTTCTCAACCGCCTTGGGCCTGAGGCTAGGTCTACACTACGGGGGGGCGTCGACCTAAGATACGCAACTTCAGCCACGTGAATAGCGTAGCTGAAGTTGCGTACTTTAGGTCAACTTACCTGGCTGTGAGGACGGCGGCGAGTCGACCGCTGCCGCTCCGCCATCGACTCCGCTTCCGCCTCTTGCCGCGGTGGATTTCCGGAGTCGACGGCAGAGCGATCAGGGATCGATTTTATCGCGTCTTCACTAGACGCGATAAGTCGATCCCCAATAGATCGATTGCTACCCGCCGATCCGGCGGGTAGTGAAGACGTGCCCTGAGATGGGGCCTTAGCACAGTCTGATTTCAGAGTTCCTTATCTATATCTGAACTATACTATTAACAGAGAACAAAAGTAATAGAGTTACTGTTAATTAGTGTTAATACTCCCCTCCTTTACTTTCAATTTTTTTTTTCTTTGTTTCGTTATTAGAATAGCTAACTTCCTGTCTTTAGTTAGTTCTTCTTTGACTCTTCCCACTCAGGAAGTGAATCCTGGAAAGGGTATGCCTGGCTTCCCTGGGTTTAAACATTGTCTCTCATGCCAAGAAGCCATTCCAGGTCAGCGACAGACATTCCTGTTGCATTCGCTGCCTCGGAGAGTCACAAGTGCCTCAGAAGTGCACTTTTTGCCTGACACTAAAATCAAGGGCTAGGAAGAACTCTGAACTAAAATTAAGACTCCTTATGATGGAAAGTTCACTCAGACCAGCCTCTGACCCCAGCTCTGGGATTCCCCCTCTTCAGTAGTCCCTGATGAGACCAATTCCATCAGCGTCCTTGGCTCAATACTCTCCGGTAACTTCAAAGAGGAAATCTTCGGATTTCTCTCAAAAAGTTTCAAAGAAGTGGGCTACAAGTACACTGACTATGGAACTGACCATGAAAAAATGATTCTGGACAAGGCTGACCACCTCAGTACCGGCCTATCACTGGGTATCCACAAGGCTGCAAGCTCCTCGGGTAGCAATTGTCACGCTGTCTGGAGGGATTCACAACTATGAATACCTAATTCAGGGCAGACTGTCAGAAAACAGGGTAGGTACCTGAAACTGGTGGTATGTTCTATAATTAGATTTCACCAAGCCAATAACAAATATGAACTCCTGGATCACTATACCAGTCTTAGTGTGGAGTCACAGACAGTCCCCTTAGACTCTCCAGTCTATCTTGCCACCCAGACAGATTGAACTTTGTGATAAAAGGTCACTCAACCTAAAAATCACACCACATTAGCTTTCTCACAGTCCCAAGAGACTGGTCACTTACCCCAGATCAATTGGAATTTCAGATCTTACACCAAAAACAATTGGCAGCCAATTCTGTAGTAAACTAACTATAGTTTTATTAGCTAAGAAAAATAGAATGACAATTATTGAGAGGTTAAAGCAGGTATAATATATGTACAGGTGAGTCACAGTCCATAATTCCAAATGGTAGCAGAGATATAGTAATCTGCCAGTTTCCCAAAAGTCTCTCAGGGCTACCCAGGATAACTCTGGGGATCTCCGTCTTGTTGTTCAGTTATTCTGCCCTTTTAGAATCCAAACAGTCCAGAGATAAAGGATCCTTCTTTGAATCCATATTTATCATATCTTCACACAGAAAGCAAGCTGATAGTGTCTCTAACCACATGGGCTTTTCCTTTGGTGACAGTGAGTGAGGAATGCACTTAGAGTCCTTGACCTCACAATGCTCACTTGCTTTGAAATTAGCATTTTCTGTTTAAGTCCTTCATTAATATTTCACAAAATTTCTTTGATGGGTTATTTAGTTACAGGGTATAGACAGTGTAAATGTTTGCTGTTACATTATAACAGGAACAGATAAGTGAAAACAATACAAGTAACCTCCCATTAGTTTTCATTAAGTTTAAACATCTGAATACATACTCATACATTTAACACTTTGATCTGTATTAACACACAAGTAAATTGGGCTGTGGCCCTGGATTGATCTGGTCTGCCAGTGTCACACTAGTATTGCCAATAAATCTAAAGACCCTAAGGGCGCATGCTCAGGAAGATTGCTACCATCAGGGGAAAGGAACGGTAGAAAGTGATCTAGCTCCTCTAAAGTGGCACTGATTGGAGTCATCTAAGGACTCAGTTGTGAATACTTAGCCCCGTAGAAGATCAGAACTCCCTCTACTGGCCATTCATCGGAGTGCAGAAGACTCCCGGTACCATTGACTCTCTCTACATCACTGAGCTTGCCTCAGCAATACTGTTCGCCACTCCAGTACCACAGGAATTTTGTCTCTGTAAAGACTTACTAGTCTCAGACATCTGACTTGCCTCTACTCGGCATTGACATGATCTCTGTACCAGCCACATCTTGGTCCCCTGACTTATGTGTGGTACCGAGGCAATTTTCTCCAGTGTTCATGACTGTTCCACCTTTGTCAAGCAAAGATGAAGAGGATGATGATGACAATTTATATGCAGTCTCAGTGGAAGGCTCTCTGTTACAATATCAAGGAGACAGCCATCCTGAAATCACTACAGCCCTAGTTTACTGCCATTTGGTATGGACACCCACGCCCTTTGCACCACCTCAGTGGCCCTACTGGGACCCAGGGCGGCCTATAGACAGCAATTCTTGAGGACCTCTAGTGTCACCCAAAGCGACAGAGGAAGATCGTCTCCTTCATCTTTTCTATCCAGACCCCCTGATCCATTTGAAGAACAGGAAGTGAAACTAGACAAGAAGGTTACTCCTGTGACCAACATCTCTTCATCTTCTCCTGATGAAGCCTTTATGCCTCCCCCACCAACCGTGGCAGATGACTTCATCCATTTCAAGATCTCATTAAGAGAGTAGCAAACTAGCTAAAAATTCTGCTTGAACATAAGAATATAAGAATGGCCATACTGGGTCAGACCAAAGGTCCATCCAGCCCAGTATCCTGTCTGCCAACAGTGGCCAATGCCAGGTGCCCCAGAGGGAGTGAACCTAACAGGTAATAATCAAGTGATCTCTCTCCTGCCATCCATCTCCACCCTCTGACAAACAGAGGCTAGGGACACCATTCCTTACCCCTCCTGGCTAATAGCCATTAATGGACTTAACCTCCATGAATTTATCTAGTTCTCTTTTAAAGCCTGTTATAGTCCTGGCCTTCACAACCTCCTCAGGCAAGGAGTTCCACAGGTTGACTGCGCTGTGTGAAGAAGAACTTCCTTTTGTTTTAAACCTGCTGCCCATTAATTTCATTTGGTGGCCCCTAGTTCTTATATTATGGGAACAAGTAAATAACTTTTCCTTATTCACTTTCTCCACACCACTTATGACTTTATATACCTCTATCATATCCCCCCTTAGTCTCCTCTTTTCCAAGCTGAAAAGTCTAACCTCTTTAATCTCTCCTTATATGGGACCCCGTTCCAAACCCCTAATCATTTTAGTTGCCCTTCTCTGAACCTTTTCTAATGCCAATATAGCTTTTTTGAGATGAGGAGACCACATCTGTACGCAGTATTCAAGATGTGGGCGTACCATGGATTTATATAAGGGCAATAAGATATTCTCCATCTTATTCTCTATCCCTTTTTGAATGATTCCTAACATCCTGTTTGCTTTTTTGACTACCACTGCACACTGCGTGGACGTCTTCAGAGACCTATCCATGATGACTCCAAGATCTCTTTCCTGATTAGTTGTAGCTAAATTAGCTCCATATTGTATGGGTAGTTGGGATTATTTTTTCCAATGTGCATTACTTTACATTTATCCACATTAAATTTCATTTGCCATTTTGTTGCCCAATCACTTAGTTTTGTGAGATTTTTTGAAGTTCGTCACAGTCTGCTTTGGTCTTAACTATCTTGAGCAATTTAGTATCATCTGCAAACTTTGCCAACTCACTGTTTACCCCTTTCTCCAGATCATTTATGAATAAGTTGAATAGGATTGGTCCTAGGACTGACCCTTGGGGAACCCCACTGCTTATCCCTCTCCATTCTCAAAATTTACCATTTATTCCTACCCTTTGTTCCCTGTTTTTTAACCAGTTCTCAGTCCATGAAAGGATCTTCCCTCTTATCCCATGACAACTTAATTTACATAAGCCTTTGGTGAGGGACTTTGTCAAAGGCTTTCTGGAAATGTAAGTACACTATGTCCACTGGATCCCCCTTGTCCACATGTTTGTTGACTCTTTCAAAGAACTCTAATGGATTAGTAAGACATGATTTTCCTTTGAAGAAATGAAGGAGTCACAACAGAAGCTGCTGAACATCCTACATACCTCAACATCAGCTCATATTGCGCTCCCCGTCAACGAGCCTTGTTTGACCCAGCAAAACCCATATAACAGACACCAGCCACAATACCTTTCACATGCAAGAGAGCAGACAAAAAATATATTCCCTCTAAAGATGTGGATTTTTTATTTTCTCACCAATCTTCAAATTCCCTTGATGTTGACACTGCAAATGAACAAGGCAGACAGCACCACACTAAATCGACACCCTATGACAAGGACTGGAAACAACTGAATTTATTTGGAGGAAAGTCATTCATCAGTGACCCTACAATTTAGGATCGCTAATTATCAAGCCGTTATGGCAAAATACAATCATATCAACTACCTTAAGTTAAATGCCTTCATCGAACATCTCTTAACTGATCAAAGAATAGTTTTAGCTGATCATTCCTGAGGGTCAGCTCCTCGCAAGAACATTGTTGCAGGCCTCTCTGGATGCTGCTGATAACAGCTGCTCACTCCATCTCCACAGCAGTTGTCATTCAAAGAACCTCATGGCTTCTCCTTTCTGGCTTTCAAAAGGATGTATGATCCACTGTGGAAGACTTTCCATTTGAAGGATCAAAGTTGTTTTTTAAAAAATGGACAAATCTCTCCACATATTAAAAGAGGCTGATCCCCAGTCTCTAAGCAAAGATGGATACTGGACTGCATTACCTATTGCTATCGCACTTATGACCTTCAACCTCATTCTAGAGTATGAACTTACTCCCTGAGATCCCTCTTCACTCCCATAGCCTTCCTCAAGATCACAGAAAATGTAGAGCAGCGACTTGGACATCTGCTCATACATTTGCTGAACATTATGCAGTCACCCACTGTAGTAGGAAGAGAGTCTGAGATATAAGCCTTGTATCAGAAGCCTGGCCTGAGGCCTTTAGCTAAAGTAGTGGTCAAAAGTTTGCTAATATAAAGCAAAGTCAGCAAGAGACAGGCTGTAAGCAGGAGTCAGGCTCTGTCTGCGCACACGCTCAGAGAGTCTGTCAAGAACGGGGCTGGTATTGCAAAAAAAAAAAAAAAAAAAAAAAAAAAACAAACACACATTCCTAAGAGAGGCTAGGCACCGGACACTCACACAAACACATTCCAAAGGGATGGTACCAGAATACCCCAATACTAAGTATGGTACAGCCCCCCATTCCCAAATATAACAGGAACACGGCCTCTCTTAAAGATAAGGTCAGGATGACAGTATAATGGATAGAGATGTTTTGATTGAACCAATATGTACAAGGTAAACGGGTGGTAACAACCCATGTCAGGGGGCAGTAACTAACTATGTCAGAGGGGCAATACATAACTTGTTTGTATCGGTGTATCAAGAGGTATTTCAGAGGGACTGCCTTTGGTCAGCCTGGGGAGGGAATGGAAAGTCCCGCCACTCACTGAGTTGCATCCATTGTCATGGGCATACATGAGTTAGTGTAACTGTAGACATTGATCCAGGGAGCTAGGACCATGGTTCATCGACAATAAACCTGAGCGTGTTCCTTCGTACCTTAACAGATCTTGTGGTCATTGGGTGGCACACATGGAGTTGGCTGTGCCAGGTGTCTGCGCAGAGCTGGGACAGCACACAGGGAGAACACACACACAGCCAAACATCTAACAACACTCACAACTCAGCTTCTGATGCCATATTTAGCTCCACTGTATTATTGTCAATATTGGATTTGATTCCAAAGCCCCACCCCTCCATTAGGGGGTACTGCTGTAGCATCAACTAGAGTGGAGCACCCATAGGGACACCACTCAAAGAAGAAAGGGTTACTCAGCTAGTGCAGTAACTCTGGTTCTTGAAGGTGTTCCCCCGTGTGGGTTCTCTTCTACCTGCCCTGCTCTCATCTGCTTCGGAGTTCTTATCAATGAGCTCTGTTGTAGAGAAGAAACTGAGGACAATTCACCTGCACAGTGCAATGTAGCACCAAGGCAGAGCATGAACCAGGAAGAGTGCATGTGCGGGACGAATGCGGGATCTAAAAATCTCCGATATGAGGCGCAGGGATATGAATACACTTAGAGTGGAGCACCCACAGGGACACATGTCTCGCAGAACTACAGTTATTGCACAAGGTGAGCAAACCTTTCTTAATCTCAACCACAGGTTTAGGCAGGATTGAGTGAATCTTTCATCTTCTCAGGTAGATAACATTTGTTATATCTAACTGTCCATTTTCCTGAACATTTTACCTTATTTGTGTGGACAATTGCGAATACATATTTACACATGGACTCGAGCCTCTGCTTCTTTAAAACTTGGCCCTCTAGTGGGCAGAAGAAATAGGAAGCCTGAATCATTTGACCTAAGCCAGGGAAAGTGGATATTAAAAGAAAGAAGAAGAGGGAGATAATATGAAAGGGAAGAGAAAACAGAAGAGAGGACAGTCAGTTTTTTTGCCATTTAAATGCTTCCAGATTGTACTTTCACTTTTGGTTTGAAAACAATAAAATTCTCTGGAGGAGCTTCAGGCACCTAGAACAAATAAGAACTATAAAACCTTCAAATAAGTTTCTGCTTTCATAGCCACTCTGCATGATAAAAAGCTGCTTTATTCTTTTCTTGCATTGTGCTTGGATTACTTTAAATGTGTTCAATAGATGTATAAAATAGTTTGCTTTGCTTCAGTAATATATGTAGTTTATTGGTGAACACATAATTGGCTGAAACTGTTGGATGGAATTGGCTATATGATCTGGAAGTTTGCAAAACTTCTTTTTGGCAGTTTTGCTGAATTACGTTTCCCTTACATAACATACAAAATCACTGTTAAGACATTAATCCTTTTGCATGGCAAAGGTATAATAGTGAATCTTTTATCCTGAACTTTTCCTGAAAGAAAGTGCAGAATATATGAAGAGGTCTTTTTATTCTCGCCTATAGTTATCTTTTTATTTTAGGCAGTTTTATTATAATTGAAATATAGTTTTCTTTTACAGTTTGGCAAGTTGCCTGAAGAAGAGTACACTGCTGAGAGAGCGGGAAAAAAAACCCCATTTATTTTACAAGTAATTGTCCTATATACAGCATTTGTATTCAGATTAATTTCTGTTCACAATATTCCAATCCTGTTACTGTGTTTAACACCAGCAATGTTTTTTTTCTCCACATTCTTTAGGATTAGCATAATTTTTAGATGTAAATCTAGCACCAAGTACATCCATCACTGAGTACAGTCTGGCTCATTCAGCTGGAACATTTTTGTTACTGTGCAGCACTGTGGGTACGTCTACACTATGAAATTAGGTCGAATTTATAGAAGCCGGTTTTATAGATAACGGTTTTATACAGTCAATTGTGTGTGTCCCCACGTAAAATGCTCTAAGTGCATGAAGCCGGCGGACCGCGTCCACAGTACCGAGGCTAGCGTTGACTTCCGGAGCGTTGCACTGTGGGTAGCTATCCCACACTTCCCGCAATCTCCGCCGCCCATTGGAATTCTGGGTTGAGATCCCAATGCCTGATGATGCAAAACAGTGTCGCAGGGGGTTCTGGGTACATGCCGTCAGGCCCCTCCCCCTCCATCAGAGCAATGGCAGACAATCGATTCGCGCCTTTTTACCTGAGTTACCTGTGCAGACAACATACCACGGCAAGCATGGAGCCCGCTCAGCTCAGCTCACCGTCACCATATGTCATCTGGGTGCTGGCAGACGTGGTACTGCATTGCTACACAGCAGCAGCCCCTTGCCTTTTGGCAGTAGATGGTGTATTACGACTGGTATCAGTCGTCGTTGTACTCCAGTTCAATCATAGGCACCTGGGCAGACATGCTTTGTCTCCTGGAGACTCAGTCCTGCCGGCAGTCCTATTGAATCGTCTTGACGATGATGGCTAGCAGTCGTAGTACAGTATCTTCTGCCAAGCACCCAGAAGATGCTGAGGGCTATCAGTCATGCTGCACCGTCTGCTGCCAGCTTAAGATGTAAAAAATAGATGGACCGGATTTGTTCTGTATTCATTTGCGTCCCCCTCCCTCCGTGGTCAACTGTGCTCTCCACGCTGGGCAAACAGGAAATGAAATTCAAAAGTTCGCGGGGCTTTTCCTGTCTACCTGGTTAGTGCATCTGAATTGAGAGTGCTATCCAGAGCAGTCACAATGAAGCACTGCGGGATAGCTCCCGGAGGCCAATAATGTCGAATTCCGTCCACACTACCCCAAATCCGACCCGCAAAGGCTGATTTTAGCATTAATCCCCTCGTCGGAGGTGGAGTAAAGAAACCGGTTTAAAGGGCCCTTTAAGTCAAAAGAAAGGGCTTCGTCGTGTGGACGTGTCCAGGCTTAATTCGATTTAACCCTGCTAAAGTCGACCTAAACTCGTAGTGTAGACCAGGGCTGTGTTGCAGTATTGGTAACTTTTACATTGAATGATTATGTAATCATTAAACCTGAAATTTCCAGAACGTATTTGGAACTGGAGGCAAATTAAAAGCAAGCTGTACTTCAGCACTAATATTTGAATTGCAAGATATACGTGGAGGGAGAAGTTTCCCTTAGGGTTCATTCAAGCAGCTCTTGGAGCCTTGAATATTCCTCTTATTTTCTCTTTGTTCCTGTCCTTGAGAACCTCTCAAGGTTTCTTTAGTTGTTGCTGAAGAACACATGAGGGCACTCCCTCCCTCAGGACAAAAGGGCCAAACTCTAGGTCTGGATTCTAATACCCTACAAAGAAGGATGCTCTATTGTTAGAGTTCTAGGTCAGTTTTCCTGGAGAATGACCAGCTGGGAGGCATGGTTTCAGTCAGTCAATCTCTAGGAAATAGAAGGTACTTGTAGCTACTTTAAGCGATATGTCTGTGTATATTTAAATATTAAAAAGACCTTAGGGTTTTTTCTGTTATATATGTGATATCACATGAATGTCATCTATCTGATCTCTCTTTTTATTGGGACCCCTTCACCATAATGTCTGAATTTCTCTGTTGTATTACTTTAAATGGAACATATGGACCAAAGGTGTTAACATAACTCAGTCACTGTCCAGCGTTAAACAATGTTAATCCAGGTTCAGAGTTTGGTATACAGAGACCTCAGCCTGCTTAATACCATAGCAAACACCATTACAGTCCTTTTAACCTTTTCTTAAAGACATAGAAAAGAAAAAAAAAGTTAAAGCATTTGAAATGTAAAGTATATTAAGTAAGGCTTTCATTTGTAGCCAATTAGTTTACTACAAAATCACTAGATTCAATTTAAATTAAAAAAAGACTACACATTTTAATAACATTTAGTGTTCCCTTTCCCTTTAACTGGAGAGAGGTTTTAGAAGGAAAAAAACCCACGTTGTTTGACAGTCTCTTAGATGGTATCAAAGACTGTAATAACTGTCCTTTTGGGTAAAAGAAGAAACTAGTTGAGATGAGCTGGAGTTGTTACTGCTGCTGTTAAAGTCTGGTCTTGTTTTATCTCAGATGGTGCTTGAGATTCAACCAGAGCTGATAACAGTGGTGATGTAATCTGGGTACCTCTCTCTTGCCCAGTCTGGTCAGGACATCTCTCAGGATCAGGATGATGAAGGCCCAGGAGACAGGCAGCCATGATGATGAAGCTTGCTCCAGTAGCCTCTGTATTCTCTCCCACCCCCCAAAAAGCTTTCTTTAATGACCATAAAGGGGATAATGGTGGAATAGCCCATTCCCTCATTATTTTGTCCACCAATTAGACCTAATATCCAACACACCAGTTTGGTTCATTAATTTCTGGTTCTGCATCTTGTGTTTTTACCAAGCATGATTTCAATATAGTCCTGGAATCATAGCAACTTGGCCTTTTTTGTTTTTGTTTGTTTGGAGTTATTTAGCCTGGCTGGCTCTTTGGCACCTATTTATAAATTCACTACTGAAAGCAATTTGACCTATTTTCCATCAACATTTGTTACTTTAGGTTATTGTAACATCTTACAAATTTTCATATACTCTTTACAATTGGAGTAAAGTTGTAGGAGAAGTTATTAGAATGCCTCCCAAATACAGTATTCTAAAATAGAAATAACTATATCTTTCTTCCTTTCCAGTCAGTAGGAGAAATGATTGGATTGTATATGTAGTTTTATTTTTAAATGAATGCATGCGTGTGTGACCATATGTATGTAAAGAATTCACTGAGGGATAGCTGAGGTGAATAAGTGAGTTTTGTGTTCTGAAAGTGGTGAGTCTGTTTATTCAGATCTTTTGTGTGAGTAAGTTCCATGGCCCAGGTCCAGCTCCTATGAAAGTTCTGCCTCTCACATTCATTTGCCTTCACCTATTGGCTGATAGTTTCATTGTTTGGGTGGAATGTAGCCATCCTGGTAGGTCATGTTTATGGGAGGGAGAGGCAGTCCCTCAAGTAGCAATGGGCAATCCCTTGGAGGCCTTGAATATCAGATAGAGACCATGAATTGGACTTTGTATTCAATGAAGATCTGGTGCAGAGAGTGGAGTACTGAAGTGATGTATTTGTGGTGACTTGTGTTGCTAAACAGAAAGGTTTCTATGTTTTGTACCTGTTTAATCTTTTCCAGGGTGCATGGCTTCATAACTAGTTGGGAGCTGCAATAATTAAGCCTAGAGACACATATGCATGGATCACGATGACCATGTCTTTGCTCAGCAGGAGAGGGTGCACTCTCTTTGGTCAGTTTCAGATGGAAGTGGGTACTATTTTCACCTCATCTGTTAGGCACCCAGTAGCACTGGGAAGTCCAAAAGGACCACAAGGCTGTAGACTGTCTTGACAACTATATGCCCTGTGGAAGTGGAGAAAGGGAATTTGAACATAAATATCTTAGTCTCTAGGAATAGAGCAAGAGTCAGGCCAACAAAGTCAGGCTGACACTGACTCTAATAACGCGAGACTAGAAGGCCTAGGCGAGTGGGAACAGACTAAGAGATACTGTTTTGATGTTGTGTTAGATAAGAATGGAACGTAGACTGTGGCAGAAATTAATGAGAAAAAGTGAGATATCAGGAAGGAATATGTATAAACAAAATGCAGCTGTTGATCATTACTGTATGTGACAAAAGGTATAAATGCTTGCCTTAATTGTTTATCTAACGGAGACCTGCCTTGGGCGGGGGGGGAACCCATGCCCATGAGTACTCTTCTGTGCATTTGCAATTGCTTGAAATAAAGCTGCCTCTGGCTTGTTGCTTCAAACTCAGAGTGAGGACTCGTTTTTCTCCCACAGCCCTCAGTAGTAGAAGACGTTTTTCAAAGTGCTCTCCTTTTCCTACTGACATCATTTCACTCTTTCCTGAGTTAATCTTTAGCCAGCTTCCCTTCAATCACATGCTGATTTTGAGTAGACACAGAGAGCTGAGAGATGGTGCTGGTGATGACTGGTGAAAAGGAGCCTTAGAACTGTCTGTCACTTGCATATTGCTGGCACTTCACCAGCCTCCTCCTTACAACTTCATGTAGAGGCTGGAAAATATGGGAGAGGGAATTGAGCATTGTGGGATTCCATAAGATTTGGCAGTGGAGGAACAATTTCCCATAGTATCCCTCAAGCTCTGTTCTGAGAGGAAGAGCTAACACCAGTTCAGGCCATTTCTCCTATAGCCTCTTGGAGGCAGGACAGGAGTACTTAATGATCAACCGTATCAAATGCAGTGGAGAGGTCTAGCATGTTGAGTATTGCTGTATTTTCTTTGTTTATGGATAGAAGGAGGCAATTAATCAGTGCAACAAGTATTCCTCTATCTGTACTGTGCCCTGGGCTGAAGACTTAACTGAGAGGAATTTATTCAGGGTACTGGCAGCTTAAGAGGTGGTGTTTGAGTCTTCATTTTCCTTGTTTCTTGATTAGCTTGCTTTAAAAAGGGTGGTGGCTTGCGAGGTCTCTAGTATCGAGTAATGATTTCTTGCATATTTTAGGGTGGGTGACCCTCAAAACAAAAGTGGATAATTTTTGTTATAGGGATCCTAGGATTTCTCTCCTTTTTTGCATTCTGAGAAGAACCGGTATCAAATTTGTATGTGGATGCCCTGAATGTTGTGTCTCCATGACTATTTAGCAAATAGACCATACTCTTGGAAGGATTGCAATTTGTTTCTGGTCCAGCTCTTGGCTTGTTGGTGGCTTAAAAGGCCATTCCAGATATGGGTGAGCATGTCATATGTTTGGCTGTATTGGGTACTTCTAGAGGATTAATGCCTGGTGTGGTAGATTAGCCAATTGTTTTATCAAAATTCCATTTAGTTTATAATAAGAGTTACTTACATTATTTTGCCTTCATATGTGTTACCAACATTATCTCATAACGTTAATTTATATTTTGATTATGGCTGAGTAAAATAACATGTATTAGTTAACTAAGAAAAAACACAATTGTTATCAAACTCCTTTAGTTAAAAATAAAGCAAATTTTGTCAGCAAAAAGTCTAAATGGGTTTTCTGGAAATGTGGAGGAAGCAGATGTTGAATATCAACTTATCTAAATGTCTGGTGGAAATGTTTTTCTCAGAATGAATTTTGGCTTTGTGTCCTAATTGCTTCTTTGGTTGGGAGCTATTTACAGAATATATGGTCGGCAGATCTTCGATACGGAAGACTGTTTGGAGGTGTTCCAATGTCTGTTCAGTGAAGGTGCCCAAAATCAATATTCTAAAATTCTAGTGATATTATCAACAAATGTGTAAATGGAGAAAAATTGTTATTCCCTTTCCATGCCCCTATTTTAGTGAGGGCTGATTCTCTATATCTCTACAGTATCCTATGGAGCCACATTATTCCATTTTTTGCCACTGCACTTATACTAAGTGTGCGGCAATTCCCAAAAAAGGGCAATATTTTTGAAGATAAAGTTACCCTGCACATGCACATGAAATAAGTGATATATTATTTGGGTCTTTAGATGAGGTATGAAGTGGAGCTGTCAAGTGGTGCCATAAGCCTATAATCAAGGTGAAACAATGATATCCCAAATGAATGTCATTTTTTGCACAGTTCCAGAAACACTGCAACATGACTATGACTATAGTATTTACTGTCTAAGTTAATTTCTACACCTTAATATGAAAGGTACCAGATGGTTAAAGCTACCAAATGATAATATATTAAGAGATTTTTGTTGGTTTTACATGGGCAAGTATTTTTTTTAGAAATAATGAAGTTGCTTAGCATGTGGTGAAAATGGCAAATATCAGTGTTTTGCAAAATACGATCATGAAATGTTTTCACATTTCATATTAATCGTCAACGCATTTCAAGTGATTATAATAGTTTTTTCTATATTTTCAACTGAAATTTGCTGACCAGATCAGTCTCACACTGAAGGCTGTGCACCAATAGCAGTAGATTTTAATTCAGTGACACTTTTGCACAGGTCAGTGTTAGTGTTAGAGATGACAGTACACAGCTTCTTATTACAAATATGCAAAAGCTATGAGAGAAAGAGGTGGGCTAACAAGAAGTAGTGAAGACAAAGTCCACAAACAAGTGCTTGCCTCTGCACTGAAGAGGGATGAAGAGTATGTTACAGCTCTTACTAGCCAGATCATCAACAATATGACAAACTCATCTGACTCTGAACCACATGCAGAGGTGCTTATTAACTAATCTATCTATTAGACTGCATGTAGCATGAGTTGCACAAGAGAGTCTACTGAAAATGGCAGATGTTGGTGAACAAATAGAGAGATATATGAGAGGAGCACTTGATTCTGATGGGACACAGCTTCTTCAGCCCAGTCAAGAAATCTGGCATCAAAACGACTGTTGACATAACCAATAAGACCAAATTTTAAGTTTGGCAAGGGAGGGACAAATCACAGCAACTACAGTAACTCCTTGCTTAACGTTGTAGTTATGTTCCTAAAAAAATGAGACTTTAAGCAAAACGATGTTAAGCAAATCCAATTTCCCCATAAGAATTAGTGTAAATGGGGGAGTTAGGTTCCAGGGGAAAATTTTTCACCAGACAAAAGACATTATACATACACCTCTACCCCAATATAACGCGACCGGATATAACATGAATTCGGATATAATGTGGTAAAGCAGCTCTCCGGGGGGGGGCGGGGCTGTGCACTCCGGCGGATCAAAGCAAGTTCGATATAACACGGTTTCACCTACAATGCGGTAAGATTTTTTGGCTCCCGAGGACAGCGTTATATCGGGGTAGAGGTGTATATATGTCTTTTCTCTGATGAAAACAATTTCCCTGGAACAGCATTATATATATATATATATATATATATATATATATATATATATATATATATATATATATATATACACTGTACACAGCGATGATGATTGTGAAGCTTGGTTGAGGTGGTGTAGTCAGAGGGTGGATTATTTCTCAGGGAATGCCTTACTTCTAAATGATGAACTAGCTTTTGGCTGAGCCCTCAAGTGTTAACCCATTGTTGTTAATGTAGCCTCACACTACTAGGCAGCTTGAATAGAGGGAAGGGAGACAGCATGGCAGACAGACACACACCGTGTGTGTGTGTGTGTGTGTGTGTGTGTGTGTGTGTGTGTGTGTGTGTGTGAGAGAGAGAGAGAGAGAGAGAGATGTGCATTGCCCCTTTAATTAGGCTGACCCCACTCTAAGTACATTGCCTTGTTAAGTAGACCAGCAAGTTGAGACAGCAGCTGCTCCCAGGAAGCTCCCTCCATCCTGAGCCCTGTCGTATCGTCCCCCCACCTATGGAGATGGGGTAAGTGGGGAGCAGGGAGGGAGGGGGACACCCTGACATTAGCCCCTTCTCTATCCTCCTCCTGCACAACAAGCAGGAGGCTTCGGGGAGCAGCTCCAAGGCAGAGGGCAGGAGCAGCACATGGCAGTGGGGGGAGGGACAGCTGAACTGCCGGTAATTGATAGCCTGCTGGGTGGCTGCCGCACAGGGAACTTAGGGGAGCAGGAAGCTGCTGGGGGGCTACCAGACCACCCTGGTTCCAGGCCCCGACCAGCTAGCTGCAATGGGTTGCTTTTCCTGCAAGCAGTGGACAAAGCAGGCGGCTGCCAAAGGGAGCTTGCATTGCGCAACTTTAAACGAGCATGTTCTCTAATTAATCAGCAACGTAACAACGAAACAACATTAACTGGGACGACTTTAAGTGAGGAGTTACTGTATCAGTCCAGAAATTGTTTTCTGCAGAGCCCTGTCCTTAGCAAGATGAAATGATCTTTCAATGGCAACGGTTCTTAGTCAACCAAAAGGACCAATCAGAAGAATAGACAAATTTGAACTAGGGCATTAGCTGGACTCTCATTCTGAAAGAATCCATGAAGTATGCAACAAAGAAACCACAGTGTACATCAGAGATGCCATGACTGGCATATAAATAATGGCTGAAGACAAACTCCATAGTTTGATGAATTGGCCGCTGAATACTGAGGCAGGTCCTAAGAGGATTTGACAAAGCTAATCCTATTATAAAAATCTTTGATAGATATGACAACAGTAGCTCTGTGAAAACTGTAATAAGACAGCGCTGAACAGGATTTAAGATTGGATGCAAGAAATACCAGGTGATTGGTGGATGCCCTGTTGCCTCAATGCAAAAAGTTTCTGAACATGGCATCCAACAAGTCACTTGTAAATTCTTCTGTGAATATATGGATGCACTTGAGAGTGTAAGAATTCACCCAACACAAACACTCCTCCTTGCTGGAGGCTTTTCCAATGGCAAAGTCCATAAACAGTAAAGGTGTTGAAGAAGCCCAAGACTTCTACAGTAGTCAGGAGGAAGCAGACACAAGGAAACTCCTGTGTGCTTTATGTGCCAGTATGGCTTTTGGTGTCAAAGGAACCATAGTAATTATGACACCTGATATAGATGTTTTGGTTCTTGCTGATCACTACTTCCCAAAAATGGAACACATTAGATAACGCTTCAGAGATCTTGCCAAATTGGGAGAGCATGAAGCACAAGCCACAATTTCTGCAGCAAGAAAGTTGGTAGCAATGCTGTATGACCAGGGCAAGAAAGAAAAGGAGTCCCACAGGGATCTGAATTGCTTATGCCTCAATCTAGCCATTAAAAAGGACATGTCACTGGCTGAACTCCCACCATGTGAGGACAGTTTGAAGAGCATGTCAGAAGAGCATCTTGTCAAACAAAGATTTGGATATCTTCACACATAGATAAGCCAGATATTCGATCACCATTGCAATATGGATGAAAAATGAGAATGGTGAACTAATTCCTGTATTCTTCAAGGGCCCAATGGCACCTGAACTTCAAGACCTTATTTGTGCATGTAACAGTAGGAGTCATTGAACAATCAACTGTGTCTATAGTCAGAATAATCTTCCCTGCACAGAACTGTGTACATGCTAAGGCAATGAAGACTATGGTAACCCATGTACTCATGACAGAGATCATAATGATGAACAAAATGATGATAATGGTGTTGACTAGAAATGTCACAAGCACTATTACATTTCAGTGATACTAGTACAAATTTCTTCTTAGATTTTTTTTTTTTTAACCCTTTAGGTTATTGATGTGATGGTTTGAGAAATCCACAAAGAAATCCAATTTTATGTCTTGAAATAACACATAGTCATTAAGCGACTAGAAACAAATGCAAATATTTCAAAGTGGTCATTTTAATGTGTTGATGGTGTCATTGTTTATCACTTTTTCTGGGGTAATGGAACCATTTGATAGTTCCACATCATACTTCATTGTTAAAATGGACATAATAAGCTTTAAAATAATGTATGAGGTGCATGTGTGTAGAGAGCATACACTGTCAACCAAATCAGTGGTGTCTACCACTCACTTACACTCCTCCATCCTTGCTGCTGTATTTCAAGATTGCTGAACTTCAGTGTTGTGACGCTTTTAGGGATGGTGACCACCCTCTCCTTTTGCATGTTGCTTAGTCCTAGCTATATAGGAATGGTGTTGTGATATAAAACAGGCTCGGAACCCCTGCTCTGAATAATGGTTCCCATCTTCCCACATGAGGAAAACATGGATGACATTGTCTGGAATCTATCTATGGTGTTGCTCAATTGGGCAGAGAAGTGCTTGTGGAGCAGTATGAGACATAAAAGGGCCAAAATACCAGTGCAAAGCTAATTGTAAACAATGTCCACAATTTAATCAAGTTTTAAGTAAATTAAAGCAAATTAATATTATAATGAAAAGTATTAGGCAAATTTAACTAGAGGTCTTGCTACCAGAGCCACCTATAATAAAATATAAACAATCATGCATTGCAAGCTTTCTTATAAATGTATTCTTTTTTCACCCTTCTTCCTCCCCAAATAAGAGGTTCCATTCTATTCCAAAGAAGTGCACACATATTATTCCTTTTATTGTTAATGGGTTTGTCATGGTTACATGGCTAGCTGCACCTTGCCTCCTTTCTGTTTTTAGTGAGTGCAGGCCCATAGGTGTTAGCTCCTTACTTGTCACAGGGTGGAATCACACAAGACTTCCCCTCTTCGACCGGGACCTGGCTACTGTACCTTGTATATCTGTGGCAAGGCACCTCTTTTCTCTCGCCAGCCTTAGCACTTCCCCCTCAGGCAGTGGTGGGCCTGGGTAATGAGCCCTACTCAGGCAGGGTTTGCCTTCCCCCTTCCGTGCTCCCTTGGTTTATTTTCAGGGTAGGCCTGAGGGTCGGTCGAAGGGTGATTCCCCCACCAAAAAAAAAAAAAGGAAACAGTCTCAAACAAAAACCCAGGCAGGTACCTTTCATTGCCCCCCTTGCTGGGGACAGGTGTTGTCCTGTTGGTTGCCTTGGGGTGTCAGTCCTTCCCCTAGCAGGCACTCAGTTTTGACTATCTCCGCTATGGGAAGGGGCATACCAGGTGATTGTATGGAGTAGTTTATTTCCATGTTGCCACTAGCCTGGCAGCAGCTTGTCTTTCTCTCTCTCTCTCCCTTCCTTTCCCCAGAGAAGGGGGTTTTTAAAGGCCTCAGGCAGCCCTCAATTGGATTCAGCTGTCTGTAATTGACCTGAGGTAACCCCTTCTCAGCTTGTAGGAAAAAGGGCCTTTAACATTCTAGGGCTAATATATCGGCCTTCCTCTTGCAACCATCTGGCCTGACTTTGTCACAATACCAACTGCTTGCCTCCCTGAGGGTCTGACTGGATTTTGAAGCACCTGCATTTCTTCCTTTCAGGAACCTGAAACCAGGGATATAGTGACCAACAGCCTTCTTAAATCAGAGTATTTTATTTAGTAGTCTGAACAAAGCATTAAAGAACAAATTATTTTAAAACCACAAACCCCCTGAACATGTCTGTCTTACATAATGTTCTCCCTTCCCATAATGGCCACCTGGGGAGGCCTATCTTCTTCTGACGTTCCCCATGGATACCTGTGTCTGACTGTCTTTTTCAGTCTGCTTCTCCCCATACCTCCAAGAGAGTGTGCTTGTAAATCCATCTTCTTTGTTTTGAATGAGGCTTATTCAAGTGTTGGTGGACTTTTGTCTTTACTGGGTCAAAACATTTAAGCAGGCTGGTAAGAGACTGAGCCAGAGTTGTTATATAGCCAGTAGTTCTGGGGTTGTCCCAAACAACTCTGAAGTGGCAACTGTTAGGTGACCATCTTGACCTATTTTCTCCTTCCTGTCTTGATGAGAAATGCTTAAGACAAAATACTCATGCAGAAATCACCGTCCCAATAACCAAGTCAACATACATTATTCATAAATATTACAGAGCAGCTCCATATTCATTGCAGGCTTCCTTGCTCAGATCAGCTTCAGTTATCTCTCAAACTTGGATAGCTTAGTGGTTTGAGCATTGGCCTGCTAAACCCAGGGTTTTGAGTTCAATCCTTGAGGGGGCCAGTTAGGGAACTGAGATAAAAATCTGTCTGGAGATTGGTCCTGCTTTGAGCAGGGGGTTGGACTAGATGACCTCCTGAGGTCCCTTCCAACCCTGATATTCTATGATTCTTACACAATCCCTGCCTCCTTAACCCTCTCTTACCACAAAAACAAAATTTGATAATAGTTGGCAAGTTCTCTCGTCATCTCCTTCCTTCCCATTTTCCAACTTGCTCATTCTTCACATTGGTCTCTGACTATGAGGCCTCCTTTTATCATCTGCATCTGATCTCTGTTCCCTTGAACCCATCACTTTTCATCTCCTGTCATCCTTGGCAGCTACCTTCATCCATACCTTTAGCCACTTTCTGTCCTCTGACTACTTCCTTCAGTTTTCAAGCATTTGGTTGTGTTGGATTTAAAAAACAACAACAAAAACCTCAATTTCTTTCAGTCCCTCTAGCCTCCCTAACTACTGCTTCCCTTTTGTCTCAAAAATCCTTCTAGATAAGTTAAAATGGCACTTGTCCTAATTGTTGACCTGTTTGCTGACTTAGTTCTACTGTTAGCTGTTTTCTTTCTTTTCTTGACTTCTGTGACTCCTGTGCTTTCTAGGTTCTTTTCCTACCTTGCTGACTGCTCCTTCATTTAGCATCTTTAATGCATCATCTGCCTGTTCTCTGCCCCCGCTTGTCAGAACCCTGTAAGGTTTTTTCTTGATCTTTTCTTCCACCGCTACATGTTCTCTTAGTTCTAGCTGTCCCTTTTATGCAAATAATTCCCAAAGTTACTTTAGTTCCAGGTAGCCTGTCATGCATCTTACTTCTTCTGACATCTCTTGATTGTCTTGCCACGATCTCACACATGTTCTCTCCAAAAACAATTTTTTTATCTTCTACTACTTGTCCTCCACCTCTTTTTCTTTCTCTTAAGTTCACTGTCCTTACTGTCTGTCAGGTTTGTAAACTCAGTGTCCTCTTTTAATCTTCTGTCACAAGAGTGGCCAAACTTTCTGACCATCCGAGCTACATACAATAATCTTCAAATGTTCAAGAGCCGCAAGACACGCACAACCTGCCCTGCGGGGCGGTGCCTGCTGGGGCATGGGGCTTCTGCCCTGCAGGGTGGCGCCTACCAGGGTGCGTGGCTTCTGCCTCAACACCCCCCCCCCCCCAATGGGGCTAAAGCCCTTAGTCCCAGCAGCCTGCCGCAGGTCAGACGTCTGAAGCTTCCCCCCGCCAGTCTGGTAGGCGGAAAAGGGGGGAGTGTGGGAGGCTCTGTGGACTGCACTTTAACCGTAAAAGAGAGTTGCATGCGGTTCACAAGCTGTGGTTTGGCCATGCCTGTTCTATCATGTCCCCTATATCCAGTCTCTCATGAAATCCTATTGTTTTATGTGGATACAGCACATGTGTACACACACACAAAGTACATCTGGTTTAACAACAAAAAACAATTTGCTACACTCCAGATATTTTACAGTCTAGGTTAAGACATGACATGAGTAGAGTTGATAGGAAGCACTTGTGGATTTAAGGGGAAGCAAGGATAGGTGCAACAGAAAACCACATGGTTGCTTTGGTTATTAATGTGAATGTCAATTTCTACTTCCTCATTAATGTAACAATATTTACCATTTTCTCACTCTCTCCACTTCTGACATCCTTGTCAGTTGTGGATATTTCCATTGCTAACTCCCTCTTGAGTCAATTGTGGGTGCTTATCATCTCTGAAAATCAGATCACTCTTACTTAGGTTTGAAAATTTTGGCTGTAGTAGTTTTGTAGTAAGTGGTTAGATTAGTTTTCTGTTCTATTTATTGTAATATATTTGGTCATTAAATATAGTGGAAATTATCTAAATAGTTTGTTATGAACATTTACATTGTTCATTAAATCATCATTGTGGCAAATCCCAAAGAGACATGACCTATTTGCAAATCAAGCACCACTTTGCTCCATCTTAGGGTGGCCTGGTTGTATATACAATTTATGTCCATCTCTTGCAATCTTATTGCACCACCAAAGCTTTTGACACCCATGTGATAGTTCAGTAAAAATCAACTGTCAATATTTTAATACTTTTTGGCTTTCAATTATTTCAACCATTTTATGATATATAGTATTACTCCTGGGGGAATTCTACGCCAAAAAATTAAAAATTCTGAACAAATATTTTAAAATTCTGGATATTTTATTTGTCAAAATAACACAATATAATCAGGCCAGTTTCAATTATTTTAGTAATTTATTTCAAAATACGTGTCAGCAACTATGTCTGTAACAATACAGACAACAAAAAAGATTCAGGAAATGTTTTTTGACAAATAGACACTTCACAAGGCATATTAATATAGAGTTCTGAGTAATAATTCATTGAAACTATAAAACAGAAACTTATTTACCATACCCTCCAGAAGCAGTGCAAAGACTTGGGGGAGTCAGAGGTAATGGATGAGCTGAGGGAGAGGGAAGTCATTGCTGGGAAGGAGTCTGGGGGTGAACTTTGAGGGCTGTTGGATGTGGGTGGGAGAAGTATGGAACAGGGTTTTTTTTTTGAGCAGAGAGAGATTGTTAGGGAGCCTCCCCCGTGCAGATCCTAACTGATCCCTAGCCTCTCGCATTCAGTCAGACACATCTGCCCCATCCCCATATGTTCCTGCACCCCCACTCCCATTCAGCTCCTGCCCCAGTCTGTTCCCCCACTAGTCTTTTTGAATAGCCCCATGTGCCCCACACTGTCCATCTCCCCCCCATCCCATTCCTCCTGACCTGGCCCCACAGGCAGGGCACTGTGAGGAAGGCAGCCTCTTTCTCTTCCCTATCCGCAGCTGGTCTGCTCCCACCTGGGAGCAGCTGCTCTGTTGTGACATCACAGTGGCCCCTGGTGGGTGAAAAACATAATTGCAGCACCTTTCTGGCAGAATGTATTTTCTGCTTAAAAAAAAAAAATCTGTGTGGCACATGAATTCTGCCCATGTGCAGTGGTGCAGAATTTCCCCAGTATAAAAGTCAGTGATTCTCAACTTATTACACATTGTGGGCTGCATATGGAAAAATCACACCCCCCCCCCCGAGTGATGTAACTTACATTGACTTAAAACGGTATCTACACTGTGCTATGTCGACGGGAGACGCTGTCCCTTCAGCTTAGCGTCTGCCTCTAGGAGAGGTGGAGTACTGAAGTCGACAGGAAAGTGCTCTGCCCTCGACTTATCGTGTCTTCACCAGACCTGCTAAATCGACGTTGCTGTTCTTTCTGACTATAACTGCATTCCAAGGCCACTGCCCATGGTGTCTGTACACACACTATCTTGTGCGCGGAGTCTTGGATCACTAAGTGCTGTTATACACCAGTAATCAGTTGGAACCTTTTATATGATAATGTTGCTGCCTTAAATACACGTTACATAACACTACTCAACCTTTATCTTATAGAGTTATTTCTTGATAGTCATTTGATACAAGAAACTGAGTGATTCCTTTAGTAAGTGATAGCTCTTCCATTACACTAATGAACTTCTGGAAGTGTGAAATATGCTTTAATGGTTACTGTTATCGTTTTTATTCCATAATGAGGATATGATTTTAAGAAACTTTCCTGTGCAATTAATTTTATTGTAACTAATTCTTGTACCAAAATGTCTAGAATCAGTAAATAAATTATGTTTGTAGTACTGTGAGCTGCAATTAACCACATATTTCTGAACAGATTAAAGACAAAGTATGTAAAGAGAATTGTGTGTGTGTGTGTGTGTGTGTGTGTGTGTGTGTGTGAATTTAAAAAAATCCAAACTTGACAAAGTGGAAGTCAGAAACTGATAATAAATATTGCAAGGATTAAATGTAAACTATAAAGGAAGTATATTCCCTACTCACAGTGTGGAGTAGAAAAATTATTTAAAACGATCAGCGTGATACACCATGATCTCTTTCTAATAATATTTTCTTGTGTATGCAAAGTATGCATAAATGTAGTGCTTACCAATGGTGAAAGCATGTTGACTTTTCTTTCTCCATATGTTTAGTGTAATGAATTACATACAGTCTCATTAATTATTTAGTTATTGAAATCCTCTTAATTTTTCAGTATAGCAAGAGGATGAATAGCTACCATATAAATAGTATATATATTACCTTTTCTATGTTCTGAGTGTAAGTGAGCTATATATTTATTTTAATGTAGAAATTTATTCATTTCTGAAGTAATTTTATTTCCATTTGTTTTTATAAGATAGAACATACTGTATATAGTGATCAGTGAAATACTTTCTGGATTTCACCTTGAATGAATGGATGAACCGTAATTTACAAAGCCCAAATCCTCCTCCTGGCAAGGCAATATATTTCACTTGTATGCAATTCCCAGCATGTGTGGTATTGGTAATGTAATACACTTCAGTAATTCATCTTTTTCTTTGGAATTTTTCTTTAATCCTAGCCTTGTTGATTTATTCAGGGTTCTGTGTGTTCGAATGTCCATCTCAGTGAATGAGCTTAGTGATACAAGATAGTACACAATTGGAAGATTTAAATTAACAGTTTTACTTTGTCAAACTAAGCTGTGGGGAAAAATGGTGGCTGTCTATATTCTGTTTCCTTTTAGTACTTGCATGATAATTATACATATTATACTGTATCACATGAAACTAGGGATGCTTTGTAGAATAGAATGGCTAATTATGGTGACTATTACATAAAATGATGATCTGGAGTGAGCAGTAGCAGTGAATGTGAGTATGATAAAAGCTTCATGTGCTTTTTAACCAGGAATATGGGATGAGCTAGAAAGGAAAAGTAATACAAGCTATCAGCCATGAATGGAATGAAAGATACCTAGGTATGACTTGATCAAAAAAGAGCTCTAGAAGTGTATTCTGATCACAGCTTAATAGTTGTATCGGAGTAATAGTGAGGAAGTGTGTAACTTGTCTGGAGTTCAGAAATGCACAACATAGAGAACCTTTAACACTGCATGGGCAACCTGTAATCCCATAGGACAGAGTCGGAGCTGATTTGTTTGTATTGGGAAAACATGATCTCCTGATCATAATGGAGCAACTTTCTAGCAACTTTTCAGTAGTGACACTTTATGATACCACAGCATCAACTGTGTTCAGGAATGTTAAAACCATGTTTGCACATCATGACATTTCATGGACTATAATAACGCAATGGACCACAGCTCAAGAATAGAGTATAAAATTTATGAATTTCAGCATAGAATATCTCGTCTTGAAATACCCACAAGCAAATGAATTAGTAGATTGTGGAGTCTGTAGAGTGAAGAAGTAGCTCAAATAAGCAATTGATGGAAAAGAAATTGCACATTTAGTGCCATTCAACTACAGAGCGATGCTTCTGCAGTGTTGAAAACCACTGGCTGAACAGTTATAAAATAAACATATACATACTCAATTACAAGATATAAGACCTAACCAAAGGAAGACGGATAACTCTCTAGTCCTGGCAAAAAGATTGACAGATCAAAATTATAACAGAAGAACAAGGCCTTTATCACTTAATAAACCATAGATTCTGCATTGGCCAGAACAAACTACAGTTATTAAAGAAACGTCACATCATCAGTAGTCAGTTATGATAGAAAGTGGAAACCATTTTTTGAAGGAACCTGCTAATGACCTAAGAATGAGACAGAGTGAGAATGAACATATATCAAGGAAGAGTGAAGGGAGAACAGATACACTAAAAGGACAAAAATACCTTAATGGATTGCTTCAGCTTCCGGTTGTGTGAAGAGACTAAAAAGATTATTTAAAACATAGATAAGCCTAAATTCAGTTTTCTTCTCAATAGATCTAGAAGGCTGTTAAACTGTCTGAAAAGACTGACTGAGACCTGTTGATACTGTGATAATAACATAAAAGATATCAAGTTAAATAAATGTTTTTGTTAGAATCTGTTAGTGTAGAGAACTGGAGGTCGGGGGGAAATGGGAAGTACGCTATACTGTCGCAGGGAGTCTATTGTGTTTATACATGCTGCAAGACACTATGCAGTGCTGCACTATGCTTCCTCTTGACACTCTAACTCTCTCAGACAGAAACCACTTGCAGAGTGTGAGACAGAGCATACAGCCATGCTAGATTTACAGCATATCACTGCTGTTTACTTTGAGTTATTTTTAAGTAAATAGGTTACCCTAAAACCTGACTCAGTCATCACTGAAATACTACAGCTACCATAACACTGTTTATAAGAATATTTTGTTTATTTAGAGAGACAATTCTGTAGTTGTTCAACAGATTTAATGTTTCCTTTTTATGGGCATATTTCCATTTACTTTGGACCCAATCCAACTGTAGTAAAATCAGCAGGAGGCTTTCCGTTGATTCCATAGAGAGTTGTATTGGGCTCGTTAAATTATTGAAACTGTAAAGTTTTATAAAATGGACATTGTAGGCAGTTTGTAGGGTGCCTAGCACAGTGGAGCTCCACACCTGGTTTGGATCTCTGGACACTAATGTAATATAAATATTTAACAACAATAATATGCTTCATGAAATAGTAGCCCTTAACAGGAAAAGAATAGAGAGAAATTATCAGTTACTACAATTCAGTATTGCACGTGGTGTGTTTCCTATTATTATTTCTGTAAATGCTTATAGAATATGTTGCCTTTTGAGAATCAGCTTAAACTCTTCATTTTTCTTTTGTTTTAGTATGTGCAGAAGCTTACAATCCTGATGAAGAAGAGGACGACACTGAGTCAAGGGTATGTAACTCATTGGGTGAAATGCTTACCTTTCAGTTTTCAGGCATTAGAAATAAATAAATAAAAAAAAGAGGTCACTGATGATAGTAGTTATAGAACCAATGTAACTATTCTTTTTCAGTATTCTTTGATAGTATATGAGACTTTGTTCCAAAGAACTGTCATCCGTTTAATTCCTATAGTAGGTCCCTGTGTAGGGCCCAATTTTAAAAAATATTAAAAAATGTTTTGAGTGATCTTCCCTGTGATACCTAGTTTTTTGATGAGACCTTTCTTGTTCAATGATATATTTGCCCAAAGGGCCCTATGCTCTGAAAGTAGTCACTTAATAGCCTTATAATTTTGCAGCAATATCAATATCTTTCCAGGGGGGGAAAGATAAAATTGCATAGCTATTTTCTAATTTAGATAAAGATAAAATTGCATAGCTATTTTCTAATTTAGAAATGCAATAGTTATTTGTTTGGATTAACAAAACTAATATTTTTAACAAATTAGTAAGTCACCCCTTCAAAGTATTACATTTACTTTGAGGATAAAGTAGTACAAGTATGATTTTGAGGCAATTTTTGAAGCTGTGCCTCATATCAGTTGATTGCAATATTTTAAAAGTAATTTAAAAGTGATACCTTACATATGGTGTTCTAGCTATGAAGCTTCATTACACCTTCTTAAGACTGTGAACAAAACAAACAATTTGGTTGCCAATCAAGTTACTAAATTGGGATGGGCCGGTCTTCTTTTCTAATTTAGTATATCTGTATCTTGCTTGGATGCTATGCAGTTTGTTATTTACTGTGTGAAAATTCTGATGTAAATTAACCCAGCTCTGATGTGCAAAGTGTTGGGAAATGATATGGGAAATACTCATGGCAAATAAAAAACATTTCCAATGGGACACATGACTTTGGTGTTACATATCACCACAATATGTTTGAAAAACAAACTGAGAACAATAGTAAGTTGTTTTAGATAACAAAATTTGAACTCTCAAGGTATCCCATGAGGGTTTGCAAAAATGAATTGGATGTTAATGGTATAGTGGCTGGATAAGCACAAACAGATTAGTGCTGCTCTCCCTAATACTGTGGTGCAGTGCTAAATCCCTGGCACCCATAGGCTTGGCTGTTCATAGTTCTGGTATCTCTGGGCTTGGTGCATCAGTTATGAATGTAAAAAATTGCTTGAGCCTTGGCACCTCTTTCCTTACAAATTAAGCACTGCTGTGGTGTAATGTCTTTATTGAATATGTACCCAAGTCCTTAGGGTTTTGAGGCAAGAATGCTGCCAAGGGTGTCATACTATTATATAAACTTTGTTAGCAGGGTTAGTTCAGCGTTTCAGCTATGTGCTCTTTTATGATGATCATTTTTAAGGTTCTGCATTGAGAAAAGAAAATTAATTCAGGAATTTCTATTATATTTTTCAGATTATTTACCCCAAAACAGATGATCAACGAAACAGATTGCAAGAGGCTTGCAAGGACATTCTTCTTTTTAAGAACCTAGATCCGGTAAGAGATTCTTTACAGTGAGCAATATTTAGTAGTGTCAATAAGATTTAATTCAGTTAGAGTTTGATATAAACATTCTTGCAACAAACTTACATCTTGTAAGGCAGAGATCGGCAACCTTTCAGAAGTGGTGTGCCGACTCTTCATTTATTCACTCTGATGTAAGGTTTCGCGTGCCCGTAATACATTTTAACGTTTTTAGAAAGTCTCTATCAGTCTATAATATATAACTAAACTATTGTTGTATGTAAAGTAAATAAGGTTTTAAAAATGTTTAAGAAGCTTCTTAAACATTTTAAATAAAAATGCAGAGTCCCCCGGACCGGTGGCCAGGACCCAGGCAGTGTGAGTGCCACTGAAAATCAGTTCGTGTGCCGCCTTTGGCACGCGTGCCATAGGTTGCCTAGCCCTGTTGTAAGGTAATAATAGATTTGCTGCTGCTTCTCTTGAGCTTTTTGTAAGCTGTATAGATGCACATTTCACAAAAGGAAAAGTATTATGAAAATGTGTGAGGTGTATAGAGCACAGTACTTTCCTTTAGTACCAAATAACATAACACTGATATTGGGTGAAAGTGAAATACATTAACATGATTGTAAAATGTTTTGCCCTTTCAGAGGCTTGTTTAAAAACTGTTTTAAGAGATTAAAAAGTGTTGATACATATAAATGCACATCAATTAATTACAAAACTTTAAGAAAGTTACTTCTGATGTTGTTTGTTTTATATCATCCAAAAGTGTGTTAAATGCCTCTCAGAAACCTCATAAGGCAAGGTCCCTGCCCCAAACAGTATACAATCTAAGGCTTGATCTAAGCTACAAAGTTAGGTTGTCATGAGTTGCCTTGTAATGACCTAGCTATGCATGTGTCCACACTCAAATTTGTCTCCTGCCAATGTAAGCGCCATGTTACAGCAGCAGTGATGCCACCTCCCTGAATGGCGTTGAGCCGTGGTTGATGCAGTGTGACATAGATTACACAGGGTCTACATTCAACCCTAACAGTCCTCCAGCAGCTGGCACATGATGGCATATATCACATTGGTAGATGTGCAGGTGAACGAGCCCCTGATGGTATGGCTGATGTGATTAGGTCCTATGATGATGTCACTTGAATAGATTCATCATAGGACCTAATCACATCAGCCATACCATCAGGGGCTCGTTCACCTGCACATCTACCAATGTGATATATGCCATCATGTGCCAGCAATGCCCCTCTGCCATGTACATTGGCCAAACCGGACAGTCTCTACGCAAAAGAATTAATGGACACAAATCTGACATCAGGAATCAAAATACTCAAAAACCAGTGGGAGAACACTTTAACCTGTCTGGTCATTCAGTGACAGACCTGCGGGTGGCTATATTACAACAGAAAAACTTCAAAAACAGACTCCAAAGAGAGACTGCAGAGCTAGAATTGATATGCAGACTAGACACAATCAACTCCGGTTTGAATAAGGACTGGGAATGGCTGAGCCATTACAAACATTGACTCTATCTCCCCATGTAAGTACTCTCACACCTATTATCAAACTGTCTGTACTGGCCTAGCTTGATTATCACTTCAAAAGTTTTTTTTCTCTTAATTAATTGGCCTCTCAGAGTTGGTAAGACAACTCCCACCTGTTTATGTTCTCTGTATGTGTGTATATATATCTCCTCAATATATGTTCCATTCTATATGCATCCGAAGAAGTGGGCTGTAGTCCACGAAAGCTTATGCTCTAATAAATTTGTTAGTCTCTAAGGTGCCACAAGTACTCCTGTTCTTCTTTTTGCGGATACAGACTAACACGGCTGTTACTCTGAAACAATACAAATAGTAGTACATTCTCTTAGAACTTCCTCATGTCTACTTATTATGGCAGCCCCCTTACTGAACCATTCTCAGTGGCTATTGCCAGCTCCAGAGGGCAGAGCTTAAGCTGCATTGTGGAGATGGCCTGTACGTAACACTTTATTTCCTGTTTTTCTGAAGTTTAAATTTGCATTACTTTAACTCTTCCTTTCCTGGTGTTCAGAGGTTTAAGTTTAGCTGCCCTTCACATTCTGGAAGGACACTAGGCACCAGTGGGCAAACTTCCTTTTGTGTTAACCAAGATTTTGGGCATTTAATTTTCACGCATACAGGTTTAATGCTTTGATATCTGCAGCCACTTTGTATAGACTGGGTGAACGTCTGAAGGGCATGTATCCTGTTACACAGTTAGCTTTATTTACATGTATGACTTATTTTATATTAAATTTATTAGGCTGTTTGATGTCAAAATGCACCAGATATGCCTCTTTGACTTGACATTCAGTGTTGTGCTGTAGGGGGCTGTCTGGGTCTTCCAGGAGCTCCTTGTTAAAATTCTGTTGCCACCAAAATGCGAGGAAGGTCAAGAGGATTTCCATGCCAGTGATGTAGTTTATTCCTTCCTGGATATAATTATATTATCTCTGTCAGGGATGACTAAGCTCATTATATATGCACATTTTACTTTAGGAGTGGACTGGATTATATTAAATTGCAAATATTCAAAAAACAAAAAATTCTTACACCCTCACGACATTGTCACTGTCATGCTGTCTGGACACCCAAAACTGGTGGTATGTTCTGTAATTATATTTCAGCAACCCAGTAACAAATGTGAATTCCTGAAGTACTATAACAGTCTGATCATGGAGTCACAGACAGTCCCCCATGGGCACAGAAGTCACTTGGGCAAGCTGGACTTAGTGATAAATGGTCACTTATAACAAAGATCACAAAATATTAAAAATATTGCTCCCAGTCCCAAGAGACCAGTCACTTACCTCGGGTCAATGTGTACCTTAAATTTCACACCAAAGACAACACTTTTAACCAATCCTATAGTAAACTAACTAAGGATTTAGTAACTAGGAAAAATAAATGAATTATTTACAGGTTAGAGCAGGCAACATATGTACACACATAAGTACAGCCTGTGATTCCAAAAGGTGACAGAGAGATGATAGTCTGTCAGCTCTGAGTGTCTTTTAGGGCTAATCCAGCTTGACCCTGCGGATCTGCTTTTTTTCCTGGCTCCAGCCCTGCCAGAGTCCAAACAGCAAAGAGATGAAAAATATTCATGTCAGCTATCTTTATTTCCCTCTTGACAAGCACTACTGCATATAGCTTGTGTAGGCACAATTAGCAAAGTCTTTGTATCGTGATGCCTCACAATGGCCCACTTAGTTCTGATAGTCCTCCTTGATGGGTGAGGGAATCACTCCTCCTGCCTGAGTTCACAAGTTCAGAGCAGGCCTTTTGACAGTTATAAAGTAAAACGTAAATTATTCCTTATAACATGGGATACAGACATAAGTAAGATTAATGCATATAGCAACTTACAAGAATTTTATAAAGTCTAAAAACTAACCATGTCTTTACAAATTCAGCAGCTATCTTGAACAATATTAACATACAGGTGAGCTGGTCTGGATTCCAGCTATGCATGTGTCAGTGCTCAGATGATGCCTACAGCCTTGGCAGTAGCTGACACCTGGTCTGCCAGCATCACAGTCACTCCACCCCTAACTTTAAATTACACAGAGTGAACACTGTATTACGCCAACATTTTTCAGAAACAAAGTATAACTGCCAGCAAAGTGTAGTTTAATATGTTTCTTTGCCAACTGCTGGTGTCTCTTCCTTGTATAAAGTTCTGGAAGAGCATTTCTGATGAAACAAGAAAGCAAATGAATAGTTACATTAGTTCATTCTGTCTGCAAGTACTGTTGGTATGCAACTACAGCGACAACTTTGGTGAAGACCCTTGTTAAAATAGATATTTGTAGCACATCACTGCTGCTGTTCTTTATCTAAATAACACTTTGCCATTGTTCTGAGGTGAAACAAGTATTTAGTTTACACAGTCAGTGTTGGAAAGTGCTGGGAGGAGCCAACCGGTTTGGCTTGCTTACACAGGTTGACTTCAAAGATGTTTGAAGTATCATTAAGCCTGCTTAGTGGAGATGTGCGGTTATTTGAGAGGCAGTTGCAGCTATCTGGGAACAAAGGTAAATTATGTGCTTAAGAGGGTTACTTAAGGAGAATATTAATTAATATTCAAGCATATTTAGGAGTTTGAGTCAGCTGCAATTGGTATTGAAAAAGGAATATCTTTTGTTTTGCTTATAAGCAGATGTTACAGGAGGGAGCTAACAATCTTAGACTGGATTAAAGTGCTCTGTCATCGGTAATAAGAAACAAAAAAATGGGTGATAGAGGCCTTTGACATGTGAACCTTAAAGTCCCAAGTGGGCTATAAGGGCATAGAGTTTACGCTTAATTGTTTTGTGTATATAAAATGGGGGCGGGGAGCTGTGGGGGTCCCCCTGCTGCCATGGCAGACGGGGAGCTGCGGGGGTCCCCCTGTTGCCCACGGCGGCTGAGTAGCCCAATTCAAGAGCAACACAGATTTCACAGATCCATGTGTTGTCTGAGTTAGAGTCCATGATTACAACACATTGCTTTCGTCTTTCTCGCTTTGCATCCATCCTCTGGATCAAAGCTGCTTCACGTTCAGCTGTACCCTGTGCCAGATTTTCCCTCCAAATTGGATGGGATTCTGTGTGCTCCTCCCAGCTTTCTACACTGATGTTGAATAACTTGATATCATATATTATATAAAATAGGTCAGACAAAGAACTTTGTGCTATGTGAAATTTTTAGGTATCTTAAACTCTACTTTGTAACTATTCTGTGCCACTCTTGTGATGCTTTCTATATTATTCAACTAGACTTTTTTACCTATTTTTATTGTAGTAATTTTTTTCTGTTTCTGCAAAACTGCCAGTGAAATGTTACTTCATTTAAGACTACCTGAATTGAATTTTTTCCTGTACTGTAAGTGATTAGATGGCGAGATGTATGAATGTTTTATTGTGAACAACGTGGTGAATGAAGGATGATCTGGCTATGAGATGGTAACTCTGAGATCTGTATGACAGTATGCAAGGAGAGGTTTGTGATTATAGATGAGGTATTGTGGATGGGAAGAAGGGAGTTTTTGGTGGCTAATAATATCTATTCAGCTCTTAATCTATTTTAAATACATTTTTGTCTGGGAATTTCCTTTTATTTTTAGGAAATATTTAAAAGCAATGATTCAGATTGTAAGGCCAGAAGGGACGAGTATAATCATCTGTCTGATTTCCAGTATAACACAGGCCATAAAACTTCCCCCAAAATAATTGCTAGATCATATTTTTCAGAAAAACATCTAGTCTTGATATAAAAATTGTAAGTGATGGAGAATCCACCATGAACCTTGTAAATTGTTTCAATGGTTAATTATGCTCACTGTTAAAAATTTGCCTTATTTCCAGTCTGAATTTGTTTAGCTTCAACTTTCAGACATTGGATCATGTTATACCTTTCTCTGCTAGATTGAAGAGCCCATTATTAAATATTTGTATCCCTTATAGGTGCATATAGACTGTGTGACATTGTGCAGTCTATATGGTTTTATAAAAATATAAGTGAATATAATGTAACTGGGATATGCTTCATGCAAAAGGTCTCTTGTAAGGTATCATTACAAAGCTCATAATCTACTGAGTGTGATCATCCTATTTGTAGAAATGTGCCACTCTTGTATCTAAAACTAGAAATATAAAACATAACTCTGAGGGCTTATTGTAATTATGTAAAGTGTGGGCCATTAAGGATGGTTTGGAATCTTGATGACTCCCATTGTCTGCAGATGGCTGTATTTACCTGTGAGTCTTCCCGTATATGTGTGTGCTGGCAAGTGAGTAATGAAGTCTTGCAGTGACATGTGATCATGTCACCTGAACTGGAATCCATCTTTAACCTGGTGCTTTTCCAGTGAGGGGGGGTGGAAACCCAGAGGGACAAAGGGTTCCCGCCTTATGCAAAAGATATATAAAGGGGTGGAAGAGAACAAGGAGAGGGAGGAGCCTTATGAAGAATCCCCTAGCTATCACCTGAGCTGCAACAAGAGCTGTACCAGGGGAAAGAATTGTGCCCAGGCCTTGAAGGTGTCCAGTCTGAGAAAAAACTTACTGAAGCATCTCTGAGGGTGAGATTATCTGTATTCAGCTTGATTAGGCATAGATATGCGCATTTTATTTTATTTTGCTTGGTGACTTACTTTGTTCTGTCTGTTACTACTTGGAACCACTTAAATCCTACTGTCTGTATTTAATAAAATCACTTTTTATTTAGTAATTTACTCAGAGTATGTATTAATACCTGGGGGAGCAAACAACTGTGCATATCTCTCTATCAGTGTTATAGAGGGCGAACAATTTATGAGTTTGCCCTGCATAAGCTTTATGCAGGGTAAAACAGATTTATTTGGGTTTAGACCCCATTGGGAGTTGGGCATCTGAGTGCTAAAGCACACTACTGTGAGCTGTTTTCAGGTAAACTTGCAGCTTTGGGACAAGTGATTCAGACCCTGGGTCTGTACTGGAGCCAGACGGGAGTGTCTGGCTCAGCAAGACAGGGTGCTGGAGTCCTGAGCTGGCAGGGAAAACAGGAGCAGAGGTAGTCTTTGCACACTGGGTGGCAGCTCCCAAGCGGGTTTCTGTGATCCAACGCGTCACAGACTGTAATCATGATCACCCCTTAACCATCTCTTTGTTAAGCTAAATGGCTAGTATCAAGGAGCTCAATTAGTACAAGGCATGTTAATCACTGTTAATCAATTAATCATTCTCATGGCTTTTCTCAATCCTCACCAATTTATCAGCATCCTTCTTGAATTGTGGACACCAGATCTGGATGCAGTATTCCAGCAGCAATTGCACCAGTGCCAAATACAGAGGTAAAATAATCTCTGCTCCTACTTGAGACTTCCCTCTTTATGCATCCCAGGATCACATTAACTCTTTTGGCCAACCGTCACACAGGAAATTCATGTTCAGCTGATTACACTGCTCTACAGCCAAAATGCTTCTGAAATAAATGTAGTCAAACGTTACTAATTCTGGGTCACTGAGAACGAAAATGATGCTTAAAATTGTTGATTGGCTTTAGTTTTCAAGATATGCTATTGGGTCAGTATATGACAATTATTGAATGATCAATTCCTTGTCGTCCAGTCTCAGCTTCTGGCAATCTGAGTTTAGGGACACCCAGAGCATGGTGTTGCATCCCTGACCATCTTGGAGCTATCTTGGCCTTCATAACATCCCAAGACAATGAGTTCCACAGGTTGATTGTGTGTTATATGAAGAAGTACTTCTTTATGTTTGTGAAAACTGTTTATTCCTATCCTTTGTTTCCTATCTTTTAACCAGTTGCTGATGCATGAGAGGACTGTCGCTTTTATCCCATGACTGCTTTACTTTGCTTGAGCCTTTGGGGTGGGATCTTGCCAAAGGCTTTCTGAAAGTCCAAGTACAGTATACACTATATTCACTGGATCACCCGTGTCCACTTGCTTGTTGACACCCTCAAAGAATTCTTATAGATTGGTGAGGCATGATTTCCCTTTTAAAAATGGTGTTGACTTTCCCCAACACACTGTGTTTTATTTATTTGTCTGATAATTCTGTTCTTTACTGTAGTTTCAACCAGCGTGCCTTGTAATTGCCAAGATGGCCTCTGGAGCCTTTTTAAAAAATCGGCATCACATTAGCTATCCTCCAGTCATCTGGTACAGAGGCTGATTTAAGTGATAGGTTATATACCACACTTGTTAGTTCTGCAATTTCATATTTGAATTCCCTCAGAACTTTTGGATGAATACCATCTGTTCCCGGTGACATACTTCTGTTTAATTTATCAATTTGATACCTCAATCTGGAACACTTCTTCAGATATGCAACCTAAAAAGAATGGCCTAGGCATGGGGATTTCCTTCACATCCTCTGAGGTGAAGACCGATACAAAGAATTCATTTAGCATCTCCGCAATGGCTTTGTCTTCCTTGAGTGCTTCGATCGTCCAGTGGCCCCACTGATTGTTTGGCAGACTTCCTGCTACTGATGTACTTAAAAACAATTTGCTGTTAGTTTTTGTGTGTGTTGCTAGTTGCCTTGCAAATTATTTTTTGGCCTGTCTAACTCTACTTTTACACTTGACTTGCCAGAGTTTATGCTCCTTTCTATTTTCCTCTGTAGTATTTGAGTTGCAATTTTTAAGTGATGTCTTTTTGCCTCTAATTGTTTCTTTTACTCTGTTGTTTAGCCAATGTTGGTTTTTTTTTTTTTTTTGATCCTCTTAAAAATATTTGGGTATACATTTAGTTTGAGCCTCTGTTATGGTGTTTTTAAAGTTTCCATGCAGCTTTTAGGCATTTCACTCTTGTGAGTGTTCCTTTTATGTTCCCTTTAAGTAGCTTCTTCATTTGTGTGTAGTTCCCCTTTTTGAAGTTAAATGCTACTATGGTGCATTTCTTTGGTATTTCTCTCCCTACAAGGATGTTAATTTCATTACATTATGGCCACTATTACCAAGCTGCTCAGCTATATTCACCTCTTGGCCCAGATCCTGTGCACCACTTAGCACTAAATCAAGAATTGCCTCTCCCCTTGTGGGTTCCAGGACTAGCTGCTCCAAGAAGCCGTCATTAATGATCTAGAAGGATCATGAGTTGCTGAAGAAAAAAACTGTCCTTTGTCCCCAGACCTTCCTGCCATTCTGTTCACCTTTCTCCATGATTTTCTTTTCCTCGTTTTGCTCCCTACCCTGGCTCTGAGTGCCTCTTTTCCCTCCCACTGTTCTACTGAATCCTACTCGATGCTGAAATCTTAAATTGTCCAAAGTGAGTGAAAGGTAAATGACAGGATGTCATTTTAACTTGTGAGCAGATTATGTAAAATTGTTGTTGAAAGGAAGAACAGAATCAAAGAACTGTGTGAACTGAGTCTTTTTGGAGTAAAGGAATTACTGATTATCAATCTTTGGTATTTATATGGTTCCCTCACCATAGTATCTGAGGAACTCACAATCTTTAATGTATTTATCTTCACAGCATGCCTGTGAGGTAGGGGACTACTGTTATCCCCATTTTATTGTTGGGGAGCTGGGGCACAGGGAGACTGAGTGATTTGCTCAAGGTCATACAGGAAGTTTGGGATGGAACAGAATTGAACTGAGATCTCCTAAGTCCAAAGCAAGAACCCTAATCACTGGATCATCTTTCCTATCGTGGTTTTTATCGTGGTCTTTTTCACACCCCCAGCATCTCATCCAAGACTTCTGGTGCCCATGGCACCTACCTTAATAGTCAAGTTGGAGCCCAGCTCCTTGTTCCAGATTGGCTGGTGCAAGCACCATTTCAACTGTACATATAGGGTAGTGCCTTTAAATCCAGGATATCTTGTTTTACATGAGTAGTAGGGAAGTAAATTTGGACTCATGGAAGTTTTCTGTCTTTGTACTGGTCATGACTTTCCATTCTTTCTATCCTGCTTGGGTTGAAAAAGTGCTGCCATCACTGGGTCAGGCATTGGGAGTTTGTATCGGCAAATTTAAATGCTGGTGTTTCTTTGGGACCAGCTGGTTTGATGAATAGACGTGCAGTGGGGAGAGCACTGTTCTCTCTCCCCCCTTTCAGAAGGGCCCATGTTACCAAATCTATGAAGTGACATTAACAAGATACACAGGTATCCCAATGGTGGCAAATTAGTGGGCTCTCTATTGTTTTAAAAAAGAGCAACTAAATAGCATTTCCAAAGGGCAAATCACATTCCATAAGCACTCTCCTATCTGAAGCAGGAGCCCCTATCCAAGGACTCCTGTTGACTAGGTTTTTAATCCATCTAGAATATATAGCAAATACAGTAAAAGTTTGGTTATGTTCAATGGCTGTTTATTATCTATTAGAAATGTCTTCACAGTCCCCTTGAGATAGTTACCATATTTATTTTCCTGACTTGAAAGGAAATTGAGACTAAAACATTATTTTGTCCATGCAATGTGTGCATTCAGGATGGTACTTAAAACATGATACTAAGATTAACTAGTTAGAAGGTCCAGGAGCGAAAACTTGTAATTTTTTACTTGACCTGGAAAAAAGCATCATATACTGTTCTAGGGAGATGTCACTAACAATAGAAAAATTACTATGCTATAGGGTTTTGATGTATATATTTCTCGTTTGTACTACCTATAACAGTGTTACTGAGCTTATACATACATACAATTTTGTTGCAAAACTCATTTTAAAAGAATCATTGATCTTCAGATACACCAGTTAGGTGTGAACATAAGCATACACACATGAATGGTAATTACGAGCTGGGGGGTAGCAACCCGTCTTGCCCTGAGAGCCAAACTCCTGGATGTAAATGAGCTCTGGGGAGCATAAAGAGCTTAGACACTCTACTAAGCGAGAATTGCACAGCTCTACCGCATTATATTGCTAGTTTGACTTCTGTATAAGTTGCAGGTCAACTTTTGTGATGCAATTTTAGCAAAAAACATTTTCCTACAGGGCCCAGGCCTCTTTCAGTGCACAGAATGGATAGTGCTCGGTGAATGAGGCAGTTCAAGACTTTTTCATCCCCAGCATTTGGTATGTAACTCATGCCTAGTGTGCTACACTTCATCCAGGTGCTGGACTGAATATGGGTTTTTAAAAATTTCCTCCTGGCTTTTCTGTTTTCCTCATCACAGTAGTACGTCAGTACTTTGCACACGTGAATGAATTCCTCTTCACAGTACCTCTTTTTGAAGTAGGGAGAGGTATCATTACTTCCTACTTGTATACAGTATTATTTTAAATTTAGACCTCTGCATACACTTCTGGTTTTTTTCTTTCTTGTTCAAGTTCTGACTCTTCTGAGTTCCTGCTGTTTCATTTTGTGTCTGTTTTATTGTGCAGGGACGCCATGAGCCACAGACATATTTTATGTATGTTTAAATATAAAGTAAAAAAACCCAAACTATGTAAAAGCAGTGTTGCTAAGATTGCAAAGTCAAGCACTCAAAAGCAGGAGATGCCAGTATTTAAGTTTCCCGTGCAGTGTTAATTCAGCCACTTGTTCACATACATAGAGATACAGTCCTAATTTAATAATCCTACACTAACTTTTCCACAGGAGTCCTGCCTCATTCACATTAAAGGATAGATAGCGGTTAGTGAATGAGGCAGTGGTTAAAAACCAAATACTGAACAATATTCAGTATATGTGTGGCCGATCCCTTATTTACTTCATGCCATCCAAACACTGCACTAAATTTGACAGTCATCACGATAATGTAGACTAATCCTAAGTGTGCTTATAACTGTACATTGTTGTCTTAATACAATTTCTAAAATGTGGCTATATGGGACTATATCAAGTGATTCTTTTATTCTCTGTTCCTAAAGGCACTAAAAAGTTGAAATGACAACACATGGTCCCCAATGTATCATGGATATTTATACACCTCTACCCCGATATAACGCTGTACTTGGGAGCCAAAAAATCTTACCGCATTATAGATGAAACTACGTTATATCGAACTTGCTTTGATCCGCCGGAGTGCGCCGTACCCCTCCCCCCCCGGAAGCGCTGCTTTACCGCGATATATCCTAATTTGTGTTATATCGGGGTAGAGGTGTATTTAGAAGTTGCACAAACTGTGCGCCCTCTGGGCATACTTGCCAAAAATACTAATTAACAAATTAAGAGGCATGCCTAACAGCCATTGGAAAAGTTGTGTATCGAAGTCTGTATTTACTTCACCATCAAGACTTCTACTTGGACAACTTATTTGGACAACTGTGCAAATTCTTTCTCCCAGTATAATTTTTGCCAAGTTTTAGACTATTCATTTTGTACAGCAGAGCATAACGTTTTGAAACAGCTGTTTGAAGATGTTGTTCTCATGAATATTTCAATGCCAAATGCAACAGGTAACTTCTCTTCTTGCAGTATGAGATCAAATATGATTTAATTTGAATCAAACAAACAATTTTGCCCCAATGTATAAAATCAATTTGTGTTAGAATGGTTATTTTTCCAGTGAGTCAGAGCCATTTTACTTCAGCATGCAGCCAATTTGCATATTGTGTGAATAGAGAACTAAAAATAAATCCTATGTTTTTTCAGTAGTTGTCAGTCATAATGACAACCACCTACATATTGAATGTTTCCTTAGTTCTGTGCTATGAGGTTATAATTACAGGGAATGATAGATTTTGATTGATTAGAAAGACAGATCTTGTATGTCATGAGATTAAAAAGAGTGCTCAAAGGCATTGTTAGACTGTCTACATTAGATATTTTTGTTTTTAAAATTTGCCACAGTTGGTACCTCTGTACAGCTCTGGGGGGAGTGGTAGCGCTAGAATGGACTGTCTACCAGCACTTTAACCACTGTATTGTCTAATCCTGCTCAGAATAGGTGTAGATTATACAAATACGTGTGGCCACCAGCAGCTGGTATACACTTGTGCTCCCACTCTTGGTACCACTGAAAGAAGCAATGGTGTGAAATTTTGAGAGAGAGAAAAAAAATCTAGTGTAGACACAGCCTCACTGTGCTGCTCTCTTTGCTGCCATCTGAAGTCTGTGATCCTGATTGATCTCACCCTCATGTAAATCAAGAATCTCTCCACTGAAGTTGTAGTAGAGTAAAACCAGTGTAACTGAGACAATAATCAGGCTTTTTTCCCCCATTATGTATCCAGGCTAATTATGGATGCTCATATACATTTTGCTTTGGAATAGGTAGTAAAGTTACTTTGTGAATTTACTGCAATTTAACCAGTCTTTTTGCCTTCCCCTGCTATAACAAAGATTTTGGGGTGAAGTACATTAGCCACAACATTTCAAACAAAGACAATATCTTGGACAAGAACTGTAATATTCAAGTCCTTTGTGTCAGCCAGGAGTCTTTGTGCATGAATTCACTATCAACTGTGGATGTGTTGCTAGGAAAACCTGATTTCTTCCCTATCCCTTAGTGTGAGAGGATGGCAATGATTCTTTCTCTATCAAAAAAGGGTATTTATATTATTCTAAGTTATGCTGTCATGATAGAAACCCATGTTTCCAGTCGCTTTCTCAAAAATGTTCCTTTTCTGACTGACATTAATACACTTATTCTCAGTCCAAAGTGTAATTATTTTTGAATGGCCTAAGAAATTCCACTGAGCTGTATTAATGAAACAAATACTATATAAATATACTAAATAATTCTAAATTATTTCAACCCACTTTGTAATAGAGCTTCAAATTTGGCATGTACATAGTTCTCAGCGAGGAATCTGTGCTTTGTTGTGTTTTTAACAAAATAACAAATAATGAAGTGACTGCAAAAGTTGTTAAAATGGCATAATGTGCATGTTTAGTACACCATTTTCCTTAAGGAAATGTGTCTAATTTAAATCAAATCTATCATATTTGTAATGCTGCTGGTATTGTAGTATAGATTATCCAGATGCCCCAACTACAGCATTCCATATAGCACATGTGCACACCTTGCAATAAAAAGCTGCATCTGATTGTGTTTTATATGTATGTAAACACAAACTACATTAGAAAAAAACTAGTAACAGAGCACTTAAAAGTAGGAGCCACCAGAATTAAGGGTTGCCTGTATATATGCATTATGACAGTCCTAATTACACAGTTACATACTATTGTTCTCACAAGGCCCATGCTGCTTTTAGTGCACCGACTGGACAGTGCTCAGGGAATGAGGCAGTTCTGTTGTTTTATTATCACCATTCAGTGTGTGACATCTATGCCTTATGTACTACACACCATCCATAGGGTCCCCCACCAATGTCTCTTAAGCAAAGTAAGCTGTCCTGGGATAAGAGGGAAGGTCCTCTCATGGATCAGTAACTGGTTAAAAGATAGGACACGCAGGGTCAATTTTCAGAATGGAGAGCGGTAAATAGTGGTGTCCCGCAGGGGTCTGTACGGTGATCAGTACTGTTTAACATTCATAAATGATCTGGAAAAAAGGGTAAACAGTGAGATGGCACAATTTGCAGATCATACAAAACTAGTCAAGGTAGTTAAATCCAAAGCAGACTGCAAAGAGTTATACAAAGGGATCTCTCAAAACTGGGTGACTGGACAACAAAATAGCAGATGACATTCAATGTTGATAAATGCAAAGTAATGCACACTGGAAAACATAATCTCAACTATACATATAAAATGAGGGGGTCTAAATTTGCTGCAAACTGCTCAAGAAAGAGCTTGGAATCAATGAATAGTTCTCTGAAAACATCTGCTCAATGTGCAGCAGCAGTCAAAAAAGCTAACAGAATGTTGGGAATCATTAGGAAAGGCAGAAAATATCATTTTGCCTCTATATAAATCCATAGTACGCTCACATCTTGAATACTGGTCTCCCCATCTCAAAAAAAAGATATATTGGAATTGGAAAAGGTACAGAAAAGGGCAACAAAAATGATTAGGGGAATGGAACAGCTTCCATATGAGGAGAGATTAATAAGACTGGGACGTTGCACTTGGAAAAGAGATGACTAAGGGGGGATATGATAGAGGTCTATAAAATCATGACTCGTGTGGAGAAAGTAAATAAGGAAGTGTTATTTAATCCTTTTCATTCCACAAGAACTAGGGGTCACCAAATCAAATTAATAGGCAGCAGGTTTAAAACAAACAAAAGGAAGTCTTTCTTCACACAACGCACAGTCAACCAGTGGAACTCTTTGCCAGAGGATGTTGAAGGCCAAGACTTTAACAGGGTTAAAAAAGGAACTAGGTAAGTTCATGGAGGATAGGTCCATCAATGGCTATTAGCGAGGATGGTCAGGGACGCAAAACCTTGCTCTGAAGTGTCTCCAGCCTCTGATTGCCAGAAGCTGGGAATGGGTGACGGGATGGATCACTTGATGATTACCTGTTCTGTTCGTTCCCTCTGAAGCACCTGGCATTGGCTACTGTCAAAGGCCGGATGCTAGGCTAGATGAACCATTGATCTGTCCCATTATGGCTGTTCTTATGTTCTTATCCAATGCTGCACTGAATATGGATATTTTAATGGGCTTTTCTGTTGCGCTCATCACGGTAGTCCTGAATGTTCACAAGCATTAATTAATTAATTAATCTTTACAACACGTCTTTTGAAGGAGGGAGAAATATTATTACCCCCACTTCACAAATGGGTGGTGTCAGAATCAGCATTGGAATTAAGTTCTCATTTGCATCCTGTGCCTAGTTGTCTAGAATATGGTGCCTCCAGGCAATTCATTTAATCTCTGTTTCCATGTTCCTATCGTTAATATGGGAGTTATCATACATAATTACCTACCTCGCAGCGGGTACTAATACCCTTGCTTTATGCAAAACCAGTGCTCAGAATGTTGACACTCTTTCATTTGTTGAATTGGGGTGGCATATAGGAAAGGCAATTAAAAACAAATGTGTGGACCAGTTGTCAGAACAATGATACTATGTGTGTGAGCTCCTTCTCTGGGTCAGCTATTGAGGAGGAAACTTGGACAGGGAGAAGAAACATCAGTACTGCATCAGCAACTAGCTGGATGCCACACTGAATGTGCATGTGCAGTTTGCAGAAATCTCTTTGTGTAATCTGTTGCATGAATTGAAGAATATGATAGAGTTGCTGAATTTAAAATATCTTCTGAATCTTGGAGAGAATAAACAGGTTAAGTTCTAAAGCATCTATCTAAAGGAAATTGTCTACATAGACATTCTTGGCAAGATATTTAGAAATTAGAGGTCTTCAATGTATTTAAACTGTGAAACCTAAGTTCCATCTGTACATTTCTATATTTCTACTTGAGAGTTGATTTAATTGAATGTATCCCTTGATACTTCTGACTCCATATGTAGGTGGTAAAGTAAAATATTTGCTGTAGTGGTGTCCAAAGCATAATTCAGACTGTCACTTTATTAGTCTGCTACATTTCTTTATAAACCTACTTATTCCATTAAAATTAAGTGGTGGTGTATCCAGTGTGTGAAATCCTACTCACTGACTGCACTAGTTAAGTCCAGGGTTTATCTATTCAATTGAAGCATTGCACACATTTAGTCTTGTTTCTGTCCCCACGTTATCTAGGCATCGTATGATTTACCTTTTCATAATGGTTTACAATGGGTTGGAAACATATTTTCCCATAAGTTGGCTCCAAACACTACCACCGATAAAATATTTCTTAGCTGTTTTATAGACCTCGTTTTCTAACTTGTATACTGTATGTGATCTCTAAGGGCAAAACTATACCCTCAGATATTCATGTACAACTCAGGTTGACGTGCATGGAAGCTATATGCAAGTCTCTGAGGTTAGAATGTGACCCTTGCATCTGAGAGGCCACAGGTGTAGAAAAAGGGAGGTGAGGCAGTTGCGCAGGAATGAAGAGAAATTAAGGTTGTCATTTAAATTGAGGGAAAAAAACAGGGTATCCATTAGGTCCAAACAGACAGAAGCAGTGATGTAAGCCTGGATAGGTTGAGGAGAAGGTCATTTTAGCAGGAATATTCTCTCATTCCCATGAGGCAAGATTTTAAAAATCACCACCACTGAAGCCATGAGAGTGGATGAGCTTTTGCCTCAGGGATGGGGTGGGAGAAGGAAAGGGTCAAAAATAGAACCTTTGGGGCCATCAACACATTGCACAGTATTTTTGTAGATGCCTATAGAAAGGGAAGGTTGCACATAGAGCCTTCCAGTGGATCAGCAGTTCCCAAACTTTATTAATTCACATTGTGTGTCCCCTTCTTAAAAAATTATGAAGTGAATTGATGGAACATCAGGGTCATGCACTACCAGTGGCACACATGCCATAATTTGGGAACCCCTGCTAGATGCCTACAGGAAGAAGGGCACATGTTATAGATGATATAAATTAATAAAAGGAAAAGAAAACTCAATTTAGCTGTTGCTTCTGTATATGTTGGACGTAGAATTATAGAAGTACAAGACTGGAAGGGGGCTCTTGAGGTCATCTAGTCCAGTCCTCTGCATTCAAGACAGGACTAAGTATTATCTAGACCATCCCTGACAGGTGTTTGTCTTGACATGTGCAATACTTTTAAAAAAGGTAGATATTCATATTTTCTGAAGTTACAGTATATGTAGTTAACATGGAGGGGCCCACTTGCCTCTCTTGAACGTCCTGGATTGAATATGTGCATACACCTGCTTTTTTTTTAAGCTTTGCGCTGCTCACTGTGCCTCCTGTTGGCTACTGCCCTCGTCAGGTGAATCTTCGGTGACGCAGCCCTTCAGCTGAGTCACAATTTGTATGCTAATAAAACAAACCCCTTCCAGGGTACAAGTCCAACAGGGCCTATCCCAGTACTCTGGTTATAGCCCCTCCTGGGCTTGCTTCCCAAATGGTCTCTCAGCCTCTGCTGGGCTCTCTCTCACTTGTCCCTTTTCTGGTATGGAGCAGTGCCCCCAGGGCTTCCTCCCTGGGGCTCTTCACCAGTTATCCCAGCTCTTCAGCTGAGTCCCTCTTTACAATTCAGTTCACTCCCTTTCCAGGGAGTATCAAAAATTCCCACAAATGCTGACCTTCTTCTGGGTCTTTAGCCCTTCTCTGGGCTACGTCCCTTCTCAGTGCTTAAGCCACTTCCCATGGGGGTGGGGGGGAACCCAGACCCATCCACTACTCCAGGTCCCAACTAAGGGATCCTATAAGTAGCAGTTGCCTCCCTTTACCGGGGCCACTTCCCCACAGCCCCAGTACTTTCATCTTCACCTTTATCTCAGGGCTGAAGTCTTTCTTGAGTCCCTTCAGGCAGCCAAGAGCACCTTCCTTGGTCCCCTGGTCCCTGTCAGCAATTGCTCTGTCAATTCCTGCAGCTAGCCAGGAACACCTTCCTGCTCCCCTGGCTCCAGCCAGCAACTGAATGTGGGCTGTCCAGTAGCTCCTTTTTATATATGAGCGTGCTGGACTCTGATTGGCTGCTTCCCTGTAGCTGTTCTAGGCAGCCTGGAGGACTCACCTCTACTGCTTTTTCCTGGGGCAGGGTGTGGTAGGACCAGGAGGTCTCCCGCAAGGGGCCTCTGTGCCTAGTATTCCCCTTCACAAGTTATAATCTATCTTCAGTGTGCTTCATCGATACTAATTATATGTGACTAATATTATGTAACTTCATGTATATTTACATGTGTATAGCTTCACATACTAATACACAAGACATGGCTATTGTATAAATAAATGGGGAATTTCAATATTGAAACATACTAGTTCAGGTGCTACTTACAGAAGTCAAGTAAATACTATATTGCCACAAATATATCTACCATTGTGTGACAGGGTGGGGGGTCCCCATCCAGTGCAGCGTGAGTGCACGCCAGCCTTTAAGCTGTCTTCTGTCTCAAGACAGTGAGGCCTAGTGTATAAAGTCAATAGGCTTGCCCTGGTCGGCAGGGCAGGGAGGCCTAGTGGGGGTTGGGCAGCCTCCCTGTGGTGGGTGGCAGCCTGGGTAGGGGGACCCGAGCCCTCCCTGCTCTAACGGGTCCCAGCCCAGGGCCCTGGTAGTGGCAAGTGGACTCACCACTTAGTCAGTGGGGAGCCGCCCAAAACATACTGACTGCTGTAGGGACAATGGCTAGTCCCTCCCTGGGCTACTTCCTACCATGACTCCTGCAGTCCCTTGGTCTAGATGTCTTGGGGGTCTCTGGTTTCCTTGGGTTGTGCTGCTCCCGGGGGCTCTGACCTGCAAGTGGCATCCCACTTGGTGTCTGCCTGGGTCTCAGCACCTCCGGCTCCCACAGTCTGGGACTTTGGCAGCTCCCGGGCTGGAGCCTGCAGCATGTGTCCTTCCTCTCCAGTGGTCAGCCCAGACTGAGCAGGGAGGCTGCTCCCCTTTATACTAGTGCTACACCTTGAGCATGCCCAGTAAAGAGTGGGGGCATGGCTTCCTCAGCCCACAGTTTGGAGTTAACCCTTCCCCATCCAGTGCGGCGTGAGTGCACCCCATCACACATTGGTTAGCAAAGCAACAGTTAATATATTTTATGCGGCTGCAGGGGATGCCAAGTAATATATTGGGTATCACACCGGATATCAAGTAATCTTGCATTATTAAGTGAAGGGACAGTTTTGGAAAGGATTGTTACAGGGCACTGCATTAGGAAAGTGAATAACAGCAGTATTAAAACTGCAGGTGTGTCTTTGTGCTCTGAACACAATAGAAGGAAAGATCTGGAATTAAAAGTTGAAATACTGACTGAAAATCTCACTATTTTTCTGATAAATTGACAGATTATTGTAACATGAAAATTTTATATATTTCAGGTGTGCTATCATCATCTGAGCTATGTCCAGTGCAATATTTGAAGACTAAATAGAACATTTAAACAGTTAATTTGTATTTTTGAGGGTGATACCATAAAATCAGAGCCTAATTTTCATTTTATGGGGTTTTTTGTTATTGTTTTTTTAAATAGGAACAGATGTCTCAGGTATTAGATGCTATGTTTGAAAAGCTGGTTGAAGGAGGGGAGCATGTCATTGATCAAGGTGATGATGGTGACAACTTCTATGTAATTGATAGGTGAGTGATTATATATTATTGTAACACAAGGGATTATGCACAGTTGTATCAAATATATATGAAAATATATTTTTGCATATACTTGCAGTTGAATCAGACAGGTGTGTGCATGTATGAAAGAAAATGCAAAGATATTTTATTAGAGTTAAAGAGTAGTTGAACAGTTAGTAATAAAATGTTTGCAAGGGAACATGTCACTGGTCCTTTAATGTAATGTTCTGTCACAAAGACTATTTGTTAACTGGAAACTGATTTAACGTAACAAATAATTGGAAAAGATTTAGCATTCAATATTTGATTGAAATCTTATTACTAATACTAATACTAATACTTAATACTAATACTAATCTAATTCTCAATGCTGTTGGTAAAGTTTCTTGTTCATAAGAATAAAACTTACATTTTCAAAGAATTGCACAGATTTTAACTACACTTCCCATGTGAGTCTAATACTTCATAGTCAGATTAATAGGTAAAATTACAGACATAATTGCTGAAACAGTGATTTGGGACCACCCTTTGTGTTGCTGCTGCTGTTGACCTTTGGTTAAATTCTTACCAAGTCATCAATATAGGTCAATGCACTAAACTAGTGGTTCTCAAACTTTTTTTTCGCGGACCACTTGAAAATTTCTGTGGGTCTTGGTGGACCATTTAATGATCTTTCCAAATCTTGTTTGTACCATTAGCTAACTATGGTAAAGCGCTTTGGATAAAAGTGCTATATTAAAAAAAAGTTAATAAGAATTAACATTTTTTTGTTCTACAAATAAAAGCACACAAATCATATTTTAATATCAGTAGTCTTACCTTTCTAATGCGATGGATGTACCCTCTCTCCCCCACCGCAGCAGCACCCGAGATGGGTCTGGGAAGATGGGGGTTCTCTCCCTCTCTCCCCCACTGCAGCAGCCCCCGAGCTGAGGCTGGGAAGGAGGGCCGTCTCTCCCAGGCAGCCACAATTCTTGCGCTGGGGAAAGTAATCTCTTTCTCTGACTGCCGCAGCCCTGCACATCCCAAATTCTCCCAACCCCCTCTTCTCACCCAACTGCCCTCTCCCACCTACCCCCTATTTTTCCCCAAGGCCACCACCTCACCTTACATGTGCGACTTCTCCAGGGTCCAGGCACCTAATTAGTAGGGCCATGCTTGCGCAGCTCCACTAATTAGGTGGGTGGCCCTTCATTCTGCCGTGTGCGGCTGCCCAGGCATGCAGCTTAGAGGGAACTATCTGCGGACCACCTGAATGGAGTTCGTGGACCACTGGTGATCCACGGACCACAGTTTGAGAACCTCTGCACTAAACTTTTACTACCTTCTGTCTTCAGTTTCAGGTAGGATACAATGATGTAGTCAGGGCTATTAATGCTGGCTTCTAGAGAGAATCCCCAATGTACTCTGTATATATCTGAGGAGACTGTAACACAGAGTTGGGATTCTTCACTAAAGGATCCAAGTTTCTCCCATTTTTTTGGGCTTATGGCTTAGCCACTTCCTCTTCAGAAAGCTACAGGGACTTCATTGAGTTCTTCCAGATACATGGCTGTGAGGTCTAGGTGACTCTGACCATCTGTCTACAAAGTCCTTGACCATGAAGGGAAAGGAATTGTAGAGACATATGCATTCCATTTCAGCTACTTCCAAAAAGAAAGGCTATAAATATTTGGCACTGAACAGGCTAATGACACAGCATCAGAGAGGGTGGCTGTCATATTTTACTTCTTTCTCAGAGCAACAACTATCGATAAATATTTTTGTGGGCTTGTTTTGATGTTTAAAGTTAAAACTTTATATTAGATGAGTATACAATATTTTTATTTTGCATTTGTTACTCTTTAGATAAGGACTCACAGTATGTTTTGCCACCATTTTCACTAATGCAACTGTACATTGCAATATATCAATTACTGTTTTAAAAAACATTTTACATGTGAAATAACTTTTACATTTTTAAATTAATTTAATCACAGAAGCATAGTTTTCAGAAACCATTTCTTTGTGAGGACTTTGTAGATTACACAGTTTCATGGTTAAAAAGAAATTGTTAAATAATTTAGGCTTAAAATGTGTTCATCTTTATTTTTTAATAATTGCCATTTTGATTTTATTTATATGTAATTTATAATTGTAATTCCAATTCTGTTTCTTTTTTTTATTTTTCAAGTGCAGAGTTACCATGTCCTCACAAAGAAGTAGCAACTGTCCCCTTTAAAATAGCCACCATTTCTAGGGCATACACAAATAAGTGAGATGACCCTGCAAGCTACTCAGTATCATTTAACTGAACAAAATGTATATTTCCAGAGCAGTACCATCAGTGTAATGCATGGTGCATAATCAGCTTGGTAAACTAAACAAACAAGGTAGTAAACTAAACCAGCTAACTGCTCAGTAAGGAACATGGGGGAGTGGAAAGGGTGGATGTTTACTCACTGTATTTGTGTATTTTGTTAACAGAGGAACATACGACATTTATGTAAAATGTGACGGTGTTGGGAGGTGTGTTGGTACCTATGATAACCGTGGAAGTTTTGGTGAGTTGGCCTTAATGTACAATACACCCAGAGCAGCTACCATAATTGCTACATCTCCTGGTGCTGTATGGGGTTTGGTAAGTGAAATGTTTGTTTGAATGTATTTTTCATTAAAACATTTTTGTCTTTATATAAAATAATTTAAAATTGTATAGCTGTATCTACACCTATTTGAAATTGAAAAATTGTCTCATAATTGGAAATGTATCATTAGGATAGAAGCCTTTTAAAACTTGCAGAAAAATCCTGGGCAAATACTGTCTTTTCTCAGACCCTGAACGTATGCTTTAAGCAAACTTGAATATTAGAATGGCAATTTGATATAAGAACCACAACAAAAGTAATTTTGGAAAATACCTCAATAACTTTCAGAGCTTAGTTATCATGTTTCCAACTGTAAGAGACATGGCAATTATTTTGCCAAATAGTAAATATTTTCTTAGATCTCAAAAAACATGAATGCATTTGGCTACAGTATAAAAAAATCCACATGGTGCTATTTGTTATGCTTACTATATCTGGAATCTGCACAATAGGTACTTTGAGAAAGCTGTTCTACTTCAAGGCTTATATGTTGGTCTGGTACTTGATTCCAAGGTGCCAATTCAGAGCAGTCCTTGGTGTAGGGGAGCATAGGTGGCTTTCTGCCACCTTGATCCCTTAGACTGCTGAGCTTTCTACATAACTTGGAGCAGCCTGAATGATGCTCTAAATTGCAATGGATTTTAATGGCCACCCAGGGCCATTGTACTAGTGGGATTACAGTGCATTCCAGCCACATCCCCTTGAGTTGGGTGGTGTGAGAACAAGAGAGAATAACACACAGTTGGGTACCCCATCTTTCTGCTTAAAGGATTGTCCCACACCAGGAAATTCCCTTTGCCCACATAGGGCAGTTTTATGGCCCCTTTGTGCTGCTGAAGTGGTGCCAAGGATCTGGTCCCATGTGTTTGGTTTAGCTAACATGAAGCTCATTACTTGAAATAAATGTGCTGAGAACTGTGGGATGAAATGATTTAACTGCAACATTTCTGAGATGATTTTTTAATCATCTGAAATTATATATTTTGTTTTCCTGGAGTCATTTACTCCAAACTTGTCATACAAAGCTAATATATGTTGGTAATAAACATAGTCTGCAATTGAACCTGAAAGGTTAGGCAGCAAGGGTAGGATCCATGAAGGGACTTGGGCGTTGCAGTGTGGAACGTCATGGTGCCTTATTTTTGGGTGCCTAGAAAATTACAGGAACCACACTGTGATCCACAAGCGAACTTAAGTGCAAGGCTTCCTGTACAATGAAAGGGGAGGGATAGTCCCCTTAGAACATGATCCATAAAAGCCAGCACGTTATGTGAGAAACAGCCTAAGCTAGCCAGAGAGAGATGCCAATGAGAGGGGTGTGTACTAAGCCCCACCCCTCTCTCAGAGATAGGTGTCTAAGTCCAGACTTCAGGGGTATGCCTATCTTTGCTTAGCGATCCAGGACCAGGAATCCCTCTCTTGGAGTCAGGCAGCTAAGGTGCCTGTTGCAGGAATGAGTTAGGTGCTTGCCTTGCGCCATACAAAATGGGGGTGGTGCCTAACTTGTAGCCCAGTGGTTAGCGCACTCACTGGGGCTGAGATGTGGGAGACCCAGGTTCAATTTTCCCCTCTCTGCCAGAGGGGAGAAAAAATTTGAACACAGGTTTCTCACCTCTTGGGAGAGTGCTCTAACCACTGAGCTGTGGGATATTCTGATGTGGCTCTCTCTTGTTGAAGCTGTTCCATTGTGGATAAATAATGAAAGAGTTTTTGGAGTAGAGAGACTGCACCCTGGGTCTCCTGCCTCCCAGGTGAGTGCTCGAACCACTGAATTAAAAGTTATAAGGTGGGCACCATCATCTCCACCTCCTACTCCTCTGGTAGCTGGATTTTTAATGGGATCTGATCCAGTTGGTGGCCTGTGAGCATGCCTACTGGATCAGGACCCACATGCAGCTTAGGTGGATGAGCACCTATCTTCCCCTGGTTTGGGGGGCTGGGTTAGGTGGGGTTAGGCATCCGGATATACATGCCCAGAGGCAGAAACAGAGGCACCAAGGGAACTTTTACTCTGAAAAATAGACACTGAGTTTAGGCACCTAGAGAATTTTGTGGATTGCAGTGGATCCAGAACTGGGACTTCGGTACCTCAAGCTGGAGCTTAGGTACTTAAGTATCTTTGTGAGTTTGGGTCTTTGTGTCTGGTTCCTAAACGTGTATTAGGTGGAATGTTGGTTCAAAAAAGGAAGGTAAACAGCCAATCTGCCTCAAAAATATAAAATCATAGAAATCTGAATAGGAGTCAAAAATTGAACCTTTTTATGGTCTGAAAGACTAACTAATTCTCTGTAATTAGTTAAGAAGGCTGGCTTGGGATGCCCTAACATTTAGTTGGATTACACAGACATTATTCATCCTTCTGAATTTGTAACTAAAACAAGATCTTAAAGGGACACTTAAAATCATCTTAAAAATTACATTTCCACCTGAAAGTGTTGTAATTGCTATTGTTACAAGTAACAATATAAGATTACTAGAGCTGAAACTGATTGTGGGGTGGGGAGGAGAAATCACTTTTCAGTTTCTCATTTGTTGATTCATCAGCAGTTTGGGTAGAGTCAGTTTCAGTTTTGTTGATGTCCATTTGTATTTCCTATCTCATGCATCTTGTTTGGGGGCAGTTTGTGTATATGCTCTTCCCTGGGCAGGCAAGAAGGCCAGTAACTGCTGCTGCACAGCTGAATCTGAAACTCAATAGGCAGCAGCTGTGCACAGAAGTAGGCAGGTGAGGAGGAGCGGGCACCACAATGTTTGGTGTTGCTCTCGGCCTGCCCAAAAAACCCTTGCAAACATCACCAAGGAAGATGAATTTTTAAAAGAGGAATAAAAAGATGGGCAAGAGATTTGATTTCAAAGATCTCTTATCAGAAAAATCAGTTGTTTGAAATGATACAATTTAAAATATCAAATTTATTATGCCCCTTTTAATAGAAGGCCTCACTGAATAGGGTTACCATTCCCCCGGATTCCCCCGGACATGTCCGGCTTTTTGAGCTAAAAATAGCGTCCGGGGGGAATTTGTAAATGTCCGGACTTCCCCCCCCCATGCAGAGCGCGCGCGGCTAACAGGGCAGCTGGCCGGATGGTGCCACTTACATGGGGCTCCGACAGCCAGAGAGAGCCCCTCCTCCACTTCCCCCTCCTCTCCCCTGCAGCAGAGATCACTCCCTCCCTGTATTTGCAGATCACCAGCCAGCAGTTCACACCGGCAGTCTGGAGCTCCTCCCCCTGCTCCTTCTCCCCTGCACGCTGGTCTGAGCGGCAGGGTAAGGGGGCCAAGGGGTCGGAGAAGGGGCAGGGAGGTTCTGGAGGGGGCAGTCAAGAGACGGGGGGGACGGGAGTTCGGGGGGTGGTTGGGGTGTGTGTGGATAAGGTTTTGGGCAGTCAGGGTACAGGTAGGGGGTCGGGTCCTGGGGGGCTGTTAGGGTGGGAGGGTTCGGGGGGGCAGTTAGGGGACAAGGAACAGGGAGGCTTAGGTAGGGGGTGGGGTTCTGGAGGGCAGTTAGGAGCAGGGGTCCCAGAAGGGGGCAGTCAGGGGACAAGGAGCGGGGGGGTGTGTTTGGGTGTTCTGGGGGGGTTGGCAGGGGGTGGGGAGTGGTTGGATGGGGCATGGGAGTCCCAGGGGTCTGTCTGGGGGTGGGGGTGTGGATAAGGGTTGGGGCAGTCAGGGGACAGGTAGGGGGTAGGATCCTGGGGGGCAGTCAGGGGACGGGGTCCCAGGAGGGGGCAGTCAGGGGACAAGGAGCGGGGGGAGGGTTGGGGGTTCTGAGGGGAGCGGGAAGTGGGAGGGGCAGGGGCGGGGCTAGGACAGGACAGGGGCGGGGCTCCTCCCGTCCTCTTTTTTGCTTGCTGAAATATGGTAACCCTATCACTGAAGTACTTAAAAACATATAAAATTGCCCCCTAGTGGCTGATTATAATCATTATACATTTTACCTAATTCTTTTATGCATTTTCCTTCCTGTGCTAACATTTTCCTTTAATATACTTTTTTTCTTCTCTTTGTGTTTTCAGGACAGGGTAACATTCCGGAGAATCATTGTAAAAAACAATGCCAAAAAGAGAAGAATGTATGAAAATTTTATTCAGTCATTGCCATTCCTTAAATCTTTAGAAGTAAGTTTTCTATTGCATTATTTTAGTGGTTGTGGCATGGGGTTTTATCTTGGAATAAAAACTTCCTTTAGATTAAAATTTTGCACATCTTTCTTTTTGGAGAAGGGACTTCTGAGGAAAAGTGTTGAAATTTCCAATTTGATCCCCCCTATTGACTATTTTAGTTTCTTCATAAAGCTTGATGCTATAATTTGATCCACACAGCAGTCCCCAATCGGGATCTGCCTGGAACAGGAGTCTGCAAATCAACTTGTAGGATAGAGGCCATAGAACTGCAAAAGATTAGAATATTTTTGTGGTTTCCAGCCTTCCATTTCTTAAACTGAATTTTTGCTGGATATTAATAATGTGAATTAGTGCTTTGGGCATGTTGAAAAAAGTGAATACTTTCATTTAAAAGATATATTTTTCTGCACACACATGCACTTTCTCCAGTAAGTATTTTGGAAGACTTAAGAGCATGTAGATTTACCATACAAAAATAGAAACTTAATTAGCATGTATGTTGGTAAACCATTCCCAGGAAAATTGTTAAACAGAGGTCTCTTTATCCCTTTATTGTCAATACAGATGGCTAGGGACATATTATACTGTATATAGGTTCATAAAAATAGGTATTAAGGATTAGCAAAACATATGTTTAATATTTTTAACAAAACATTTTAATATTCCCATTCTTTTTATAAAGCTATCTGAACGCTTGAAAGTGGTGGATGTAATAGGCACCAAAATATACAAAGATGGAGAACAAATCATTACTCAGGTATGGTAGTGTCTTAGTTGATTTAGTTTTTGCGTCTATAAGTAAAACTACTGTATTATCTATAATGAATCCATTCTTTTAAACTAAGTGAATCTCAGTATAGTACACATAAAGGGAATAAACTGGTCTGAAAAAAATGGTGTAGTTCAAAGAAATATGTTGTTATGATGATGTAAATTCCAAATAACAATTTAAAGCAAAAAAAAAGTTTAGTACAAATACTTGGCAGGCTATTTCAATTAATTTTCCAGTGGCTTTTTTACCCTTTTATAGTTCCATACTGAGCATATCTGTGGTTAGTAGTGTGTCTCTTTGATGACAAAATGTAATTAATTCTTTCTGGGATTTGGAACATTTTGTTAGCTTTTACAAAGCTGTAAATGGTAAATGCCTATTGTGGAATATTTAGCCAGTGTCTGATTGGGGGTTTTCTTGCCACTTTAACAGCTACTTTATTTCATCTGTTGTATTTTAAGAAACAACATGTTTGGTTGGTCGGAACAGAACAAAGTAAACTATGCAAATACTATAGAAGAGGAAGGCTTGTACTAGTAGGTGCTGAAAATGGGTCTTATCATTGAGTGTCTGTTTTTGTTCCTAAAAAAGAACAATGTGAAGATAATTCCATCAGGGCAGATTGCAGGCAACTCAGACTCTGTGTTGCCTTTGGACTTCCTTTAGATGTTGGCTTAAACCTCTCCTATGCTTATTGATACCTGAGCATTCATGATAGGGAATAATTTTTGGGATTTTATGAGTTCAAAACCCTCTAGAACAAAAGAAGGTGGCAATTGGATTTCAGGCTGATTATTTCTGTCCACCAACCCAATTCTGCTGTTGCCCACTGATCCATAGGGGAGCAGCTTGTTTGTCTTGGGGAATAGGGATAAGTATCCTCCAAGTTATCCAATATTTTCTTTTGCCTCTCTTGGTGCTTGATATTGTGTTTTGTCCATGGCTTAGAACTGAGGTCTACATGGAGCCAACTGTGTCATTTTCTTTCAGGAGAGCTTGTTGCTCATCTCATCTCTGTATGGACATTTTAATCCTTCTATGCCATGAGTGTGGATTTCTAAGTAGGATTAGCTGTTAGCCTCTGACTACATATATTTTAATGCATTTCTTACTGTTACTACAAAACTAAAAAGCAATATTCATGTTTTCATTACTTGCTTTTTTATTTTTAATAGGGAGACATGGCTGATTGTTTTTTCATTGTAGAATCTGGAGAAGTGAGAATTACTATGAAAAGGAAGGTAAAAACCCTAACATGAATTTAAATTTTCAAAATCTTGAAGTCATTAATATATTCTAAATGTTAAACAGCAGATGTCTGTAGTTCTCACTGCAGTTTTCTTTATTCTTTAGACATGTTTAAATTCCATTTTAAGTAAAACTGTACATTCTGCAACTGCAAGTGTCTCTTATTTTTACCTTATCTGACTTTTCAGAATAAACAGGATGTAGAAGAGAATGGGGCGGTTGAAATAGCCCGGTACTCCAGGGGACAGTATTTTGGAGAACTTGCTCTTGTAACTAACAAACCTCGAGCAGCTTCAGCATTTGCTCTTGGCACTGTCAAGTGTTTAGGTACTGATTCAGTGATATTTTTGCTTGCTGTGACTAATATAAAAAGAATCTTTTTACTTATCAAAGGCTGCATTTATAATGTACTGCATGTTTCTTCATACCATAAAATCAGATTTCAGTCACCCAGTAGCATTTAAAACCATTAGACTGTTAGATTGTACTGTACCTGTTATAGTATATTCCTATCTACACTAGAAAAATTACTTGTAATTGACAACTGTGTCAACCATGGACCTCCAATGTCTTCCCTCTTCAGATGGAATTGAAAATGGTTTCCAACTAGCGCAGACCGGGTCATAATACTTTTAATCTGCATAACACTTAACAGACAAATAAAAAACTGTCCTTGCCCAGTGGTCAACCAACACCTAAGAAACAACTGCTTAATATAACCAACCTTCCATGCTACCTTATTTAATCTAACTTCCCATTTCTGAGTAAGTTAGCAAGTAGTTAGCAAAGTCTCTGGCTTTACCAGCCCATGTCACTCTGTCAGGTTTCAGGCTGAGGCACAGAGACAATAGTGATTGTGTTAATAGAGAACATCATCTTGTCTGTGGACATGATGTACAAATACGTGTGTTTTCTTCTGGATCTTTGTGGCATTTAAAACAAATACTACTCCTTCTCCTTTGAGAGACCACAGTGGTGAACTGGAAAGATGGCTTCAATCCTTCACCTGGGACTAGCCTCACAAGTTCATGATGGACAGCTGTTCCTCCACCTCCAGAGTCATCATCTGTATAATTCCTCAAGGGTCAGTCTTCCCTTCTCTTACACAGGAGAGGACCAAGACTGTGGAACTCAGTACTAGAAGTGATAAGTGACCACGAATGTCACTGCATTCAGAACTAAATGCAAAACTTATTTCTTTAACTTAGCTTTCCTTCAATAATTTTGTTATTTAAAAAAAAACCTGAACCTACATTCAAAACAAAACAATTAACTCATACCAACTGAGTTGACATGGTTTATGGGTTATTTAGATGTTACTTAATGCACCCCTTAATGCTGAAATGTAGGATTCTTTTGCATGGTTTAAGGTTTAACTTCTCAATCATATCATTATATAACCCTTCCATTTTATTAATCTAACTACACCTCTACCCTGATATAACGCTGTCCTCGGGAGAAAAAATCTTACCGCGTTATAGGTAAAACTGTGTTATATTGAACTTGCTTTGCTCTGCTGGATTGCGCAGCCCCGCCTCCCCCCGAGCACTGCTTTACCGCATTATATCCGAATTCATGTTATATCGGGTCACGTTATATCGAGGTGGAGGTGTATTAGGAAAATTGTAAGATACAAAGGCAAATTTTGTATTCTTAAATGACAGACATCAGGCTAGCAAACAAAATGTTCTCTGTTTATTCACAAAACTACTAGTTTTTAAAAATAAGTCTCCCCAGCCAAACAAAGATAAACAAGCAGAACACTGGCTAGAGCACACAGATAATACCCGAGAAACCACTATGATTACTGTTTAATAGGTTCATTCAGTGCCATTAGACTCATAACTTTGAGCAGAAGATAAGAAAAGCAAAGGAAAAGAATAGATTAGACACCAAGATACCACCACCAAGTTCGTTATAGAATCATAGTGGTAGAAGGGACCGCAAGGCTCATCTAGTCTAACTGCCTGAGGTTCCTTTTGGAACCTCTTATAACTATAGTCTGTAGAAAAGTAGTGTGCTGAAGCCCTTCCCAGAGTTATCCAGTAGGTTTTGTATTCCATGAAATCTTAACGTAGAACATGTTTTCAAAACAAAGTTCCCAACAACCACTAAATTCTCCTTGACAAACCTTATTTAAGCGATCTTAGATATTTCACAAAGTTGTAGGCTATCATACTATGCTGATAGGCACAGTGTAAATACCTAGATAAATAGATATCCTGAAGAGTTACTACCTAATCTTGAGGATAGTTTTCAAACCTTTTATTTGCATTATATCCTACCCAGACTGAGGACAAAACTGTGCTAGTTGAATCATTTAAAAATATTTTTAAACTGGATAGCACACTCTTCTTGTGTAGTGTTGGATGGGTTTGGGTGTGACATCCATACACTGTTAGGTCATGTCTACACACAGTTTGTGCACCGATTAACTGATTTAGACACCAAATTAGCTCAATCAATGCAACACTGCTAGAGTGGACATTCTTAAATTGGTGTAAGACTATCTTAAATCAGCTTAGTTTAATTCGAAACTGATATGAGTGTCCACACACAATTGCACTGATTTAACTAAGTATGTTTAAAATCACACTTCTAGTTAAACTGGTACAGCTTTGTGTATAGGCCAGGCGTTAGAATCATTCAAATGAAATGTACAGAGTGTGTTGCCTAACTGTATCTATAGTAAGTAAGCAGCCATGTTTATTTTAGTGCCACAAAGTGAATTGTACTATTTAATATATTGATTCATGATTATGCAATAGATACAGTTTAGATTGTAAATTCATATGGGCATGGACATTTTCTTTTATCTGTCTGTAAGGCTCTATGCACATTTATGGTGCTGTATGAATAACAAAGATAGCAATTATAAAATTAACATTTAAAATCTGTGCATGATATCAAGCTGTAAATGGTGAGATTCTCAGTTTTAGCAAAGAGTGATATCTGAAGTAAAAACATTCAGGTATGTGTTAGCAGGAGCATGGCTCCAGCAACTTTTTGAAGACAGAAAGGAAGTAAAGAGAATGAGACAACAGGAAAGCAGTTTTGATGGAAAGTATGTATAAATTACTGGCAATTCCAAGATAGCAAAAAATTGGGTGGCGGTGTTTTGTGTGTGTGTGTGTGTGTGTGTGTGTGTGTGTAACAGAATTGTTCATTTTGATGTTTTAGTCTAAATGTGTATTTTCTCATAAGAACTGCCATAAGTAACATATTAAGACATAAGTTGCAAATGTATGCACATTTATGCCATAATTTGTACTATATAAACTTGTAGGAAAAATTGTGTGTGAGACTGAAAAAAATGAGTTTTCCTGGATATGGACTTTTTATTGACTTACTAAATTTTTCAGTGCTAACCTAATAGATACAAAGTTAGTTCTAGACTTTTTTTAAAATGTAAAGTTTCTTGAAGTAAAAAACATAAATTATTGACTACAGCATTTTTAGTTCTCCTGATTAACACTCCGAGTGAACCAATATGGATAACTATACTTTTAAATTGTCATCCAAAGCCCGGATCCTGCAAAGACTTATGTATTGATATCAGAAGAACTATTCCTACTAATAAAGTTAAGCACATGCATGTTTGCAGGATTGGGGTCAAGGTATTATTTAGGTCTGAATCATATGGGAAAAGTTATCTCCAGCTCTACTGACATAGTATGGGCCTCATTGATGCCTTTCCCATTATAATTTAAAATTCTACACAATGAATGTCATAAACTCTGAAATTCATTTCTGCAGCTGATGGCCACATTCATTACATTGTCTCTCTCTCTCTCTTTTCCCCCACCCCCTTTTATCTTAGTTATGGATGTACAGGCATTTGAAAGGCTTTTGGGACCTTGTATGGAAATTATGAAAAGAAACATTGCAAACTATGAGGAGCAGCTAGTTGCTCTGTTTGGAACAAACATGGACATTGCTGATCCCAGTGCATGAAATAAAGTATGGAACAACAAGATCTGTTATGAGAAAATAGCACAGTAGTGGTTAGTCCACTGAGAACATGCCTATCTTCCTGTAGATGCCAAGCATTTTCTGTGATTTTACGGTTTGGTTTTTTTTTTGTTCTTTGGGGTTTTTTTGTTTTTGCCTTTTTACATATTACAATGGATGTATCAGTAAACTAAATAGGGATTTAATAGACTTTGGTCCTGATTTTCAGAAGAGCTTAGCACCAGCAGTTCCAGTTAAAGTCAAGGGTAGCTGTAGATGCACAGCACCTTTTGAAAATCAGTTGTTTGTATACAGCATTTCATAAAGAATAGATTTTAAGAAAACACTATGCTGATGAATTTGTTCAACCAGCTTCTGTTCTATAAAATAGTTAAGATTTTCTGGAAAGACTGTTAGCTTGAATGTGATATGTTTAAAGTATTAATGCACACAGTGTTCATTAGTATTGATAATACAGAAGGTATGCTGTAGGTATCCATTTCTGCCTATTACAATTGTCATGATTTTATGTTGCAATTACTATAGCTGTATAAAAAAGAAATAACTCAAAATTCCTCATAACAATAAGGCACAACAATACATTTTGTGTAAAGTTCATTACCCAAGTCTTATTTTAACATTTGTGATTTGGTATTAAAGTCCTCTTTGCTTAATATGTCACATTTCAGCAAGCCCACTTGGAAAATATTGTAATATCTTATGCAATTTAGGGGATTTTTATATTTTTGCAATAAACTGCATTTTTATTTGTTACATATACGCGGTATATTCCTCTGTTGAGAAAGCTGGCAAATTAATCTTGATGCAAGCATGTTTTTTAAAAACAGGCAAAAGTATTTTATGTAGACAATTGTCACATTCTATCTAATCATGCATAACCTACATCATTTTCCTTCTAATTTCTTTCTTGTTTCAAAATGTATGCATTTTGTCTTTTCCATATTTATTTGATGTCTACACTAGAGTTAATTTTTTGTCCTTAGAAATCACTTATTTTTCTCTGTTAAATCTTTCCCATTTCAAGTCAAATGTTCTCTGTATCTCTTTCTTCTTAGTAGAGTCTGACTTTATATACTACAGACCAGATTCAACTACTAAAGTGTTGAAAGCCATACTAAAATTTTTGGTCCCGGAAATCCTTACCAGCAAGTCTGAGAAAGAATGTGAATCTAAAAGATCAATAATTTGAAAGGCTGTTTTATACATGTTTGGAGAGCACGTTATTAAAGCTGACAGGTTCTGCTTTGGTCTTCAGAGACCAAAGGCCTGTAAGACATCATAAAAGACTGTCATTGCAGCAGTCGAAGGATGGGGTAAAGTTTTGCTCTGCGACGAAGGAGAAAGTATTATCTTACTTAAAATAAGAAAAAAGAGTTCATTTCTCACTAGTAAAAGTGTGTAACTGGAAGTATCAGACACAATCCAATTCTCACATTATATATTGACATGTTTATTGCTCCATGTGGAGAGGTAGTTCACATAATGACAAGTTGCAGTAGTTCTATCAAGACAGAACCAGAAGCGTTTCAACAAGGTTGCTTGATCCCTGTTTTAAACAAATGAAAAGTTACACCTTACTTTTCTTCTTAGACAATGACTTTTCTAATGCAATGTATTTGTGTTTGTCAGTTGGTATAATTATATATCCTGTAGTTATAGTGATCTGTTCTGACAATTTATACAATCATACTTGAATATGAAACTATGATTATACAATTCTATTACTAACATGTAATTTATATCGTATAATATGATATAAATTATAAATGAACATTGTTAACAAAAACAGTCTCAGCAGAATTTACAAGTGTCAACAATTTTTTTACACAGCCTCCTGATATGAATAGTTGCACATATTGATTGCCTTTGTACTTTTGATTTATTGAAAAAAGTGAAGTCTGTTATACTAGAAGGAAACATCAGGTAACCAAAATCTGTATGTCATTCTATATGCTTAATCTATAAAAGTTACTTATTTTTTGCACTAGCTTAATGTTATTCAGAAAAATGCTAATGATTACTTTTCTGATGATGAATTCCAATCAAGGCCATAAATGCTAGTAACAATATTTTCAATATTGTTTGTTATATTTAAAGTTTCCTTACAATAAAAAACACTTTTATATGTATGTGTGTGTATATATATATATGTAGATGTGTTCATTTTTATAGTTATAAGTGAATTATTTATAGCCACTTATTAACACATTCATAATTTTTAACACTTTTGTAGTGCTTTAAACCTTCGAAGAGCTTTACAAACATTGAGCCTCTTGCTCAGTTCTTCATGTATTGGGAACAAATAAAAGAGAAAATAACTTGAACTCAAACAGGATGTGTATATAGCAACTCTGGACACTCACTCAGTATAGATCAAATTCCAGGACATGATCTGCTGATGGCTACTTTTAACCATTTTACTGCAAACCCATGGTCCTTTCTCCTCCACCCACCAGATAAACTCTCCTTACCCAGTTATAAACTGCAGCTAAATGTCAAATGCAAGAGGTGTGATAACTATAAGATAAACACAGAATTTTGGGTTTAATGAGGCCCAGGGTCTGTGTCTGTGTTGCAGCAGGTTTTTTTTTTTTGTTGGCAGATAAATTTTTCAATTTAAAATAGAATGGGGTTTTAGCAGTTGAGTGCATCTCACTAAACATTAATAACATTTGATGTAGTTTTAATATAAATATAATGTAAATCATTATGGCACAGTCAACCTTAATTCCGGCATTTCCTAACTATTGAGTGCTTACCTTTGCAACCTATGCAATGTTATTTCAAGTTTCTTTAATGTAATCTTTTATACAGTTTGTTTGTGAACCACTGCCCTCTACTGGATGGAACATCTGGCCTTTTACTCATTCTCTCTTCAGAAAAGAAAATTAAGTTTGAATATAGAAAGCACATATCATGAGTTTTTTGCTCAGGTTGTCAAATCAATTCAAATATTCATTTTAATAAGATTTAAATCTGAGGATTAGACTCATGGAATATGCACATATTCTCTCTCTCAATGTATTATATATTTTGTGGAGTGTGATATCCAAGGCCCAAGTCTTACGGTCATATTCACTAGTTTTGACCTGTGCAGGCATCTGTGCCAATGGATCATATTGCTGTATAAGTTTAGAATTTAACCAGCACTTTTAAACTTAACGTCTGTAAAGAACTTTGAATCTTCACGGAATTCCTGTAAGATTTTGGGGAAAGCACTTTTATCTTTGGATAGAAAGTGTTATAAAAGGCGCTAGGGATGAGCTCCATGGAAAAGATGATTAAGCATTAGGATGTATTGTCTTTTCTGAGGTGTCTCTACAGGGATGGAGAGAGGAACATGTGTCCCGCAACTGCCTTCTGGCCACTCTTCACCCCTACCTTAGTGCTGACCTTACAGAGCCCTCTGCAGCATCTGGAGGAGTGGAGGAGAGGGTGCACATGCAGAATGGAGAAATCTGCATCTAAAGGGTTTCTGCCAACATGGATCTGGAGATAGATGGCAATCGAGACCATTATTATTATTTGTACTACGCCCAAAGTGACCTGGGAGCTGCAGACCCATAAGAAACAGGTCCCGTCCCAAAAAGCTTACAACCTAATTAGACAAGTAACAGAGTGGGGGAGGGGAGAAAAAAAGCATGCAACATAAAAACTTGTTCTGTTTGGTGGGGTTGTTAAATTCATCTACTTGTGGGAATTAAAATTTAGCGAAAACTCCCTGATATTTTGTCCATATCCTTTCTGTCCCTCACACAGAAATTCTTTCCTGGTGGCCTTTCCCTTTAGAGCATGCACCTATAGAGAGCATGAACAAAAGTCAGAGAGAAGGTAGAGATTTAACATCCCCATGCTAGCGGACCATAATTTCACCACTTAGCTCTGTGGGGGAAATGAAACAGAATATGACCCTTTCCCTAAATAGTGTACCAGACAATCGTTCAGGAATGTGTGTGGACAAGTTAGACTACAAAGGAGGAATCTGAAACTGCGGAGGGGAAAGCCCTGTTGAGCCTGGCTGTGTGAACATGAAGCAGCATTAGACTTTAGCAAACTTTGTCCTTAACCTCTCAAAAGTAAGACTGCAGTTAAATAGATATCTTTAGTTAAATTATATTTTATTTCTAATAGGGCAAGAGCCTGTGCTGTACCTCCTCTAGGCATAGTGAACTTCAGTTTTCTAGGTGGTCACTCCAGTGCCTTTAGACACTGAATTCACTGTGAAAAAATGCTTCGTAGGGCTAGAAGATTAGGAGGAAATGGCTGGTGCAATGTAAGGCTGCAGTCAGTAAATGGATCCCTACAAAGGAAAAAAGCCTGACGCATCTGTATTGTAGAGTTTATGGCTGAGAAATAAGTTGCATTTAAGTTATTCTAAATTTTAAAAAACTGGCTGAGTGTCTAGACTCTAATAATAAAGGTAATATTAAAATTGATACAAAACTGTGTAGGGCAAATTCCAGGAGAGGGGGAACAGTTTTCTCTTTGGAATACAGTACTATAGAAGTCTTTGAAATAAAGGGCAGCAAATCTAGACTTTTTCCAACAGATGGTCTTCCCCCATACATGATGATTTTGTCTAATACTTCCCAGACCAAAAAAAATGGACCTGATGGAATTGACAAATGAAGGACCAGTTTCTTAAAGAAACTACTCTTGTTTGGTCTAGCAACATGAATCACCAGCTACTTCCAAAAGGGCACAGTGCAAAATTATATATTGAGACAAGCCAGGATTTGTGAAAACCATCATCGTTTCACTCCTTAGCCAGCTGACATAAAATATCTTAAAGTGGTCCATTGACCAAGTATTAAGCAGCTTGCACTTAGTTGCTCAGCTTTTCATAAAATTTTGGTTGACATTACAAGGCAAGAGAGGTACGCATTAGAAATACATCTGCTGATGAGCATGCCAATTGCAGTGTGGGATAATGTAATGAGAGATGCTATTTTGAATGGATTTTCTCCCTTTGCTCCAATTGAAAATAGAAATGTAACAATGTGTGCTGGTAATAAGAATCCTAATCTGAAAGGCATCTTTAATGTCTCAATTTTTTTAAATGGTTCCTTTAGAACAGTCCAAAACACACAATTAATGTGTACTGGTAGGGTCTACTCTTTCAGCACTTTCAGGAATTCAAAAATTCATGTAAGAATATTTAATTTATCAACAAAGTAGAAATATTTTCTAGAGTAATGCTTCTATAAAATCTTTCCTATGCAAAAGTGTATAAATATTTAAGAAAATTTTTAAACTCTTAATATTCAGAATATTGAGAAAAAAGATCTCTGAGCTTGTCTATTGTAATATTAGACATTTAATATTATATTTCATTGTTCAGTATCTTTGGAGTTGAGTCTCAACATTTACTTTGATTATACACGTATTCTTTTTAATAATGTCAGCTTTTCAAACTGAGGAAATGCCTGTAAAAGGTGAATTATTTTGGTATATAGTTCAGCACAGGTATTTTGAATTAGATTCTAAGACAGGGATTGGCAATCTTTGGCATGCGGCCCACCAGAGTAAGCCCCCTGGCAGGCTGGGCCGGTTTGTTTATCTGCCGCGTCCGCAGGTTTGGCTGATCGCAGCTCCCACTGGCCACGGTTTGCTGCTCCAGGCCAATGGGGGCTGCGGGAAGCGGCGCGGGCCAAGGGATGTGCTGGCTGCCGCTTCCCACATCCCCCATTGGCTTGGAGTGGTGAACCACGGCCAGTGGGAGCCACGATCGGACAAACCTGCGGACGCGGCAGGTAAACAAACTGGCCCGGCCTGCCAGGGGGCTTACCCTGGCAGGCCTCATGCCAAAGGTTACCCATCCCTGTTCTAAGACATCAGCTTTTCTACGCCATTGTTTTTGTCATACAGTGTATTAGTCTGATGAACTTGTATAAAGAGTTTTATAATTACCGATTCTCACCCCCAGAAGATATTGCATGTTCCTGAAAGTGAAATACACCTCTATCCCAATATAACGCGACCCGATGTAACACAAATTTGGATATAACGCGGTAAAGCAGCGCTCTGGGGGGATGGGGCTGCGCACTCCGGCGGATCAAAACAAGTTCGATATAGCGTAGTTTCACCTATGACGCAGTAAGATTTTTTGGCTCCCGAGGACAGCGTTATATCGAGGTAGAGGTGTACCTTCAAATAAATCCATCTGGATTGAAATAATCCACCTTATTTTACTAATGGACAAGCTATCATTTCCCATAGATGACAAATATCAAGATTTCATTGCTTTACAATTACAATAAAATCAGGCATCTGCTTCCTGCAGTCCTGTGTCTTGATGCTCAATAAGTAAAACTGGGATAACGTGTACCTTGATGCTTAGTAAGTTATATTGTAGTCCCTGTGAAAGTTGTACTACACTATACATTCATTTATTAACAGCCAGAAAATAGTACTCTTTTCTGGTGGCCATTAGTAAGAAGTGGAACCACTTTTCTTTTAACGGCAATAAACTTTAGTTCTTGCTCATTTTCTCACACAGCACTTTGCTAGTATATGTTAAGATAATGCATCATAGGCTATGCCTGAGAGATTCCTGTCTTATAGTGAATATAGTTTTTTTTCTTTATATTTATTTGTGTGCATTCCCCTATTAGTTTCGTTCAGATAGTATGTTACCAAATTGTAACAAACTCTAAAGCGAATCGCTGTATCTGATTGGTTAGCTGAGATGAGAGTGGGTTGGGAATGGAAAAGGAGGAATGGATTTTTTTTTCTGATTTCAATCCACCCCCACACAATCTCTGAGCTATTTGTTACTGAAGTTTTCATATCCTTATTAAGATACTGATGATGATTTTTAAATTGTCAAAACATTTCTGTTAGTATTAGAATTTTTAAGGTGAAGATCTGGTAGATAGGAAACAGAACTCGACCACAGGAAATCTGGGTTCTGTTCCCACTTGTGCCACAGATTTCCTGGGTGACCATAGGCAACTCACTTCATCTCTATGCCTCAATTCCCTGTCAGTAAATGGGGATGCTTCCTAATCAAACAGGGTGTACAGTGATGATAAGCTCAGTAATATATGTGAGGTCCTCTGATATAGGAACCTAGAAAGGGCACTGCATAGGAACCTAGAAAGGGATTTTTTGTGTTTTCCCCCAGACTACATTTTGAGCCTCAATTACCACTGCCACTTTAAATGCAACCAAAGTGTTGTCTGATAATTAAAGCACTGGACTGGGAGTCAGGAAAGCTGAGGTTTAGTGCTGCCACTGACTCACTGTTTGACCTTTGGCAATTCACTTAACCTCTTTATGCCTCAGTTTCCACAGCTGTAATATGGGGATAATACCTTCTTTACAGGAGTTTTTTTGAACATTAATTAAAGCTAGTAAATCATTTTGAGATTTTAAGTTGAAAGGTGGTAGAAAAGTACACAGTATTATTAAAGTCAGAAACCGAGCAAGAGCAAAATCATCACTTCCAGTCTTATGCTATGACTCAGTGCAACATCAGCTTGGTAGTGAAAGAGCTCCTGTTGCGAAAGAAGAGAAAAAGCAGCTGTTCACTCCAAGACTGGACAAAGCCCAATCCCCAGTGCAGGCTATTACAAAATGTGCAAAAGAAGCTGAACCTTCCCAGAGAATTAGTTTTGTGAACAGAAGATGGTGACAGCAAACATGATTTGGAATAACTAAATCCACAGGAGCAAAGGGTAAGCTTTTTAAAATTCAGTAAGAGTGCATGTGTGCTGCTGATCACTTTGAGTTCTACAATGATACAGATTATGGAGAAGATCGTTAAATCCTAGCATTCAATGGTTCTGTGCTATCTTGAACTGAGCTTCCTGCAATGTGCTCATTGGGATTCATCTAAAGCCCTGCCACTAGGCCTATCACTTTTTATGGCTGATTTCCTGGGTTTATAGATAGGATGCCCCTAGCACATTTCCAGGATACCGAACATTCTGGGAATGGTGTGGGCCTGCCCCTACTGGGGCATGATTTTGCACACACAATGCATGTGAGGTCAAAATGGGGGTGCCATTTTGAACAGCACTCTGCCCAGTCCCTCTGGCATGACCTCACATGCACAGTATGCACAAGGTCATGGCTACAGGGGTGGAGTGGTGCACTCTCCATTATGGCATCCCTCTTCTGACACCAGATAAAACCACACCCCATTTTATCTCAGTACTGGATGAGGACAAACATTGCAAAAGCAGGTCTGGTTAAAACTGCATGAGTGGCCTGCCTACTTATAGGCCCAAAGCCACAAAGGTATTTAAGCACCTAAACCCCAGATTTAGGAGTCTCAAAGTTTGTCGCCACTGCAGTAGGACAAAACTCTCACTGAACCATGTAGGTGCCTAAACTCACTTGGCACCTAAGTTTTCAGGGTAGAAGTTCCCTAGGCACCTACATTTCTGCTTTGTGGGCACACATACTGCTCCCTTCCTGTAAGCGACTGGATACCTACTTCCCACCTACGGGCTTCTCTTCATGTACAATGCTACAGCTGCGCAGCTGTGCCATTGTACTGCTTGAGTGAAGATTCTTCTGTCGGCAGAGTTAATCCACCTCCCCAAGAGGCAGGAGCTATGTCAACAGGAGAAACTCTTCCGTTGACATAGTGCTGTCTACATGGGGTTTGTGTGTGTGTGTTAGGTCAACATAACTACATTGCTCAGGGGTGTGAATTTTTCACATTTTTCATAATATGTAGTTATACCAATATAGGTCTGTATTGTAGATCTGGCCTAAGCCTGAGAGTGATCCACTAATTAATGAAAGATAAGTGGACCAACATCTAAGTTGCATGCAGGGCCTGATCTGGTAGGCAGCTTCTGAAAATGTGGATAAATACTTAATAAGTGGGTGAGAGAATGATTCTGCAGTCCAGTGCTTAGGGTACCCATCTGGGCTGTGGGAGCCCCGGGCACCAATCACTCTTTCATTAGTTATCCAAAGTGGAACAGCTTTAAGAGGAGAGATTGAGAGAGACCCACATAAGAATAGCCCATAGCTCAGTGGCTAGAGCACTCTCCCAAAAGGTGGGAAGACCTCTGTTCAAATTCTTTCTCTCCCTCTGCCCGAGGGGGGAAATTGAACCACATCTCAGGCAAATACTCTCTTGGCTAAAAGTTATAAGGTGGGGGGCAGCCAGGGCTGTCTTTACCCGTACGTAGGGCTACCATATGTCCGGATTTCCCCGGACATGTCCGGCTTTTCGGTCTATTAATAGCCGTCTGGGGGGGATTTTTAAAAATATAAAAATGTCCGGGATTTCCCCCCGGTCGGCTATTTATAGATAGAAAAGTGGCGGCCAAGCGCCGCTGAGCACCCAAAGCCCCTTCCCGGCTCCCCCCATCCCCTGCAGCCTTACCACGCTGTCCGGCCCCGCAGCTGTCTTCCCCCTCCTCCCCTCCCCTGAACGCTCCGCCCACCTGCTCCTCCCCCGCCCCTGCTTCCTGCAAATCAGATCTTCGCGGGAAGTCTGAAAAGAATTAGGGGCAAGCGGGAGGCAGCAGCAGGTAAGCTTGGGGGGGGGGGGGCGCGAGGAGGAGAGCTCCGGGGAGGCTCGGCCCTGGCCGAGCGGCGCCCGGCTGCCCCAGCGGCTCCGGCCCAGCTCGCGCCCCAGCCTGGACCCGGCCCGGCTTGGGCCCCAGCACCCCTGGCCCGGCTCGGGCCCCAGCCGAGCACCTCCAGCCCGGCCCCAAGCCCCACAACCGCGGCCAGAGCGCAGCCCGATTCCTGGGCTCTTTAAAGCCGGCCCTGGTCAGGGGACAGGGAGGCGGGGTTGGGGGGGCCTGTCAGGGGGGCAAGGGTGTGGAGAGGGGTTGGGACAGTCAGGGACAGGGAGCAGGGGGGGTTAGATGGGTCTGTGGTTCTAGGGGGGCTGTCAGGGAGCAGGGGTGTGGAGAGGGATCGAGGCAGGCAGGTAGCAGAGGGGGTTGGATGGGTCAGGAGTTCTGGGGGTCCTGTTGGGGGCGGGGAGCAGTTGAATAGGGCATGGGAGTCCCTGGGGGTGTGTCTGGGGGCAGGGGTGTGAATATGGGGTGGGGGTGTGGCAGTTCCCCGTGCCCCCCAAGCCAGCCCCCCCCCACGAGGGGGCTGCGTAGGGCCCCAGAATAGCTAGGGACAGCCCTAGGAGCAGCCACCATCTCTTTTCCCTTTTGTGTATAATGAGGCAGCCACCTAGATCATTTTTGCAAGAATCACCTTAGATGCCTACAAAAACAACAAGGAGTCTGGTGGCACCTTAAAGACTAACAGATTTATTTGGGCATAAGCTTTCGTGAGTAAAAACCTCACTTCTTCGGATGCATAGAGTGAAAGTTACAGATGCAGGCATTATATACTGACACATGGAGAGCAGGGAGTTACTTCACAAGTGGAGAACCAGTGTTGACAGGGCCAATTCAATCAGGGTGGATGTAGTCCACTCCCAATAATAGATGAGGAGGTGTCAATTCCAGGAGAGGAAAAGCTGCTTCTGTAGTGAGCCAGCCACTCCCAGTCCCTATTCAAGCCCAGATTAATGGTGTTGAATTTGCAAATGAATTTTAGTTCTGCTGTTTCTCTTTGAAGTCTGTTTCTGAAGTTTTTTTGTTCAATGATAGTGACTTTTAAATCTGTAATAGAATGTTTTAGATGCCTAATCTACCTGAGTTCAGGCACTGGGTTCCCATTTGTGGCTCATTAAGCAGACCTAGGTGCCTCCTGTAGCCTGGACACAGGCACCTGTCTTTATGAGCGGCTAGGACTTAGAACACAATGCTCTCATGCGCATCTCCCAGTAGCTAGCTTAAAATGGCTCTCTTAGATGCTAGGCATCTGTCTTTCCTCCCATATTGTACAAGGAACCTAGATGCCTAATTCAGGCTTTGGGGAGTGCAGTGGTGTTCCTGTGTTTTTTTTGTTTTACACATCTAAAAGTTATGTAACACGTTGCAATGCCACAGTCCCTTTGTGGATTCCAACTCCATTGGCAGTTAGTTCTCTCCTCTCTTTGATAGCCGAGAGAGGGTCTTTAGAGCCTCAGTGCTTAACTTTTTCCACAAGGGCCCTCCCATCCCATTTGGCACCATAAGAAAAGGCAGCATGTGCCTGCCTCCCATGAACCCGCTCTCCCCCCAGCCTGCGAGGCAGTGAGCAGCACTCTGGCTGGCTGCACTAGACCTAGGTGCCACTGCCCCTTCATCTTAGTTTCTCTCTGCCTAGGCTAGAGCCACCCGCTAAGTCTCCTGGGTAAAGTTAACCCGAGGGGCAGATACACGTGTCCCTATGACTCTTGTTTACTATCAGCCGAGCGCTTCGCGGCGCATTTTGGGGCTTGTTGTCCAGCTGCCGCCTGTTTAGTAGCCCACGATGGAAAAAGAAACTGCATCTCCCAGACTGCAGGGACTTCGCCACTGACCAATCGGAACGCGTCTTTAGGGTGATTGACGTGCCATTCTGTGCAATCGTCTGCGCAGGAAAGTCAAAACACACCCGCCCTGTGCGGTGGAATCTTGACGGGCAGGTCAGAAGGCCAATAGCAAGAGGCCGTGCCTTGAGTCGTGTCTACCCTAGCCACTGAGGACGAATCCCATCGAGGGGGGGCGGGGTTTCATGGAGGGGGAGAGCGACCGGAGGGGGAATCTGCGGGGAATCTCGAAATGGCGACGGGTTTGGTAAGTGCTGAAAAGTTTTGGGCTGAGGCGAGAGGGGGCCAGGACGGGCGAGGGCGGCTGGGCTGGGGCAGGAGAGCAGGGACCGCTGTTGGGGGAGGCTGTTGGTTCGGCTCCCCGCCTCAGGGGCCACCGGCTCGTTCCCCACCCAGCCGCGGGGTCCCGATTCGCGGGCTCCTGCCCAGGGCCAGGACTCGACTCAGCGCGACCCACATTCCGAGTCGATGTGTCTGTCACGGGGGGGGCGGGCGGGACCCTGAGCGCCCCCCGCCGGCGCTGCCGTGCAGGGGCCTCCGAGCGCAGCGACCACCCCGCGGGGAGCGCAGCGGGGCGCCAGCGAAGTCCTGCGCAAGTTCGGCGTCCGGCTGCCTGTGCCAGCCCCCGCCGGAGGCGCGGAGCAGCGCTGCGTGGCCCCTGCACGGGGGGGGGGGGCGATACCTGAACCGGAGGGGATCACATCCGACAGACGGGCAGAGGGCCCCCGGGGAGCCCTAGTGCGGGTCCGCAGCCGCCGGAGGGGGGGGCGCGGGGCGACCCCACTCTCCCCATCCCCCACCAGGCTTGTTGTTACGCAGCTTGAATGAATGGGCCTTGCGCGCATGCGCCGTGCTGGGCAGAAGTTTATAAACAAGGGCAGCTTCCAGGCGCTGATCACATGACCGGGGGGGGGGGGGGGGAGAGGGAGGACTGGCAGCTGCGGAGCCTGTTTCCTCCCTGCAGCCTGTGGCTAACAAACCCTCCAGCCGGGCCTTGGTCTGTCACCGCGCGACTCCCTGCGCTCGCCCCTGCGGGGACAGCCTTACCGGCGTCGGCTTCGCTCAACCTGCCCACTGGGCTTGTGGTTCATTGCCTACATCCAGGCTTCTTTGTCTTGTGAGTCAAGGACAGGCCTTTCTACTGCTGTGTGTTTGGACAGTGGCTGGTTGCAAGTGCTGCTGCAGTATAAATAAGAATAACCCCACATCCCGTTCTGGAAGTTGGTGGTTGCCTAATGACCATGATCTAATTACATTTATTAGGGGCAAACCGAGGATAGTCCCGACCAGTAGTTTGTATAGCGCAGACCCTCCCCCCTCTTTATCTAGTCTAATTGAAACGGGCTAGATCAGATGATCAAAAATTCAGAGATAATCTGGAGAATGGGAACGTGAGAGGACGCGGTGCCATCTAGCGGCCCTGGGAGAGATGGCCTGCTTCTGGACCTGTGTGGGCTGAGGTGAATTATGAGCAAAATTTAGACAGAAGAATGTGAATGGAAATTGGGGGCCTTAAAAGAAAAAATTACTAGCTGGCTGAAAAGCCATAAATGCACAGGACAACTTTGGGTGGATGATAAGCAATGATTTCTTGGGGGAAAACAATTTTTGATGTTTGTATTTGAATTAAATACAGGTATAGAGTGTTAAACTAGCTTTTGACAGTAGCTTCTTCTGAAGGTGCAGAGAGATTATTTTCGTTTTAGTTTATTCAAGTAGTTTAGGTCAGTGACTCGCAACCTTTCCAGACTACTGTACCCCTTTCAGTAATCGGATTTGACTTGCATGCCCCTAAGTTTCACTGCACTTAAAAGCTATTTGCATACAAAATCAGGCATAAACATACAAAAGTGTCTCAGCACTGAAAAATTGCTTATTTTTCATTTTTACCATATAATTATAAAATAAATCTATTAGAATATAAATACTGTACTTACATTTGAATGTATAGTAAGTATATAGAGAAGTATAAAGTCATTGTATGAAATTTTAGTTTGTACTGACTTCAACAGGCTACATAAAATGCGCTAGTGTAAAACTAGGCAAATATCTCAATGAGTTGATCTATCCCTGGAAGACCTCTGCATATCCCCAGGGGTAGTTTACCTCTGGTTGAGAACCACTGGCTTAGATCAATGACTAGTTAATTCAAAGTTCGGAAACCAATTCAAAAGCTTGTTTTCCTCTTCCATCTGTGAATAAAAACAAGGTCTGAGAGAATGAGCTACCAGTTCTAAAATCTTGAAGAACATGGTGACCAGAAACAATCAGTTCAATTCACTAACTACAGATATTTCCTTTGTTTAATAAACGAGTTAGTTTTATATGTAAAACATGTTTTCATAATTTTTTAATAAAATTTTATGTATCCAGTACAGCAAATGTAGTTTTATTTATCTTAAAAAACTATTTTAAAATGTTTCTGTGCATTTAATTGAGTTTTAATTCCCATCTAGATAGAGCTTGACACAAATCACAAGTAAAAAATTAATAGTCATCTAGGATGCATCATTCACTATTTCTGACGTAAAAAATTAAGAATCTGAATAAAAGTAAATTAAGTAGATTGCGCAAATTAATCTCTGTATATATATTTAGATATAGTTTTCTCCTGGTTAGCAAAAAAAAGCATGAAATTTAGTGTGTATTTAGGTGCAAATCAACATGTTTTAATGGTTACCAACCAAAAAGAACTAACCTTTCTTTAGGAAAATAACTAAAAAGTACAATTGCAAAACAAGATTAAAATCAATTATTTAACTCAAGGTTTTCTGCTCGCTGATTTAAATTATGATTAAATTCAGTGATTTAAATCATTTTGATTTTAAATCAATCCACCCGGACACTAGACGTTATTGAACATCCTCCTCAGTTATAATCAACTGAAAAATACTTCATCTTCCTTATATGATATGAATACTACCATCCTTCTTTTTTCCAAATATAGAACAGAAATATTTATTGTACGCTTCTGCCTTTTTTGCATCATTATGAACACTTCTACCATCTCAATTTAGTACTGAGCTTATACCATTGCTAGGATTTCTTTTGTTCCTGGTATACTTAAACTCCTTCTTGTACTTAGCCTTGCCAGCCATGGAATTTTTTTTTAGGTTTCCTTATCAACATTACGCACTTCATAGCTTCTAAAATATGCAATTTGCTATCTATGTCTCCCTCTCTACATTTGTTATATATTGCTTTTTTATTTCTAACTGTTCCCTTTATATGTCCACTGAACCAGGCCATGATGGGCTATTAGCCAGGGTGGATTGATTCAAAAAGTAAAAGTTTTATAACAGTTATAACATGAGTTATCAACATCAGATGTCAACATATGCAAAATAAATATTCTTAAATAAAACTTTAGGTTCTCAAGCAGCATTTTTCTTACTTTGCCTGTCTGTAAATTTTGATTATTGTAGTTGGAAATATTTTCTAATCAGTTTGTATGTGTATGGTCAAATCAACATTTACTGATAAAAATTGAATACTTCCAAGTCTAAAAATATGCTTAATCAAACACAAGTTATTGGGCTCAATGCAGGGATAACAGGATGAAATTTAGTGCCTGTGATACAGGAGGTCAGACAAGATGAATTAATGGTCCCTTCTGGCCTTAACATTTATGAAACTGTAATTCACACCTAGTCTCTTATCTAATATGTCTTCTAAAGCGTGGTGGTTCACTCGTACAAAAGTCAAAATGAAAACGGTGTCCCAGTCCTCAGAAGCTTATAGCATTTTTAATTTCTTGCAGTAGGTAGACATGCTCCCCTTTCCTGTCCAACTTTCTAAAGACTTCCAATGCCCCTTAAAATCTGGCCTATGAACTGCATGATCCTGGAGTAATTTGGGGGTTAAATAAAATGTATAAGCATGTACATGCAACTTTCATTTGGAGATAATTATGCTGTTATCCAATTCAAACAGGTAAGAGGATCCTATGTGTGGCATTTAAACGGTTTGTGTAGACTAGCACTTCTTTGACCCTCCTCAGAGAATAAAAGACAGCTTGTAGAATTGGATAAAGCCATTGGAGTTCAGTATGTCTAATTCTAAAATACTCTGTATACAGCATAATATATTGTTTTACTGGATTTTCTGAGACTTTGGCAGTTGGTTGAGGGGAAAATAATGCCAAAAGGAAAACCACAGGATATAGTTTCACCCAAACATCCCGGCTCAATGTGGCTTTGGTAGATGTTGCTCATCTTTTGCCAGAAGTCTCACTAAACCCCATTTTTTGAATAGAGATACTTATCCATTTTAATAGAAGGTATATATCCCAATAAATAAACTCATTAATTATTGTCAATTTCTTAAACATGAACAGCTCAACTAATTTTTAAAAGTTGTGTTTATACAGTCATTCACATTTGTCTTTGTTGACCAAAGGAAATAAAATGTTGTTACAATGTTGTGCTACAATTCTGTACTTCTAGCAAATATATTTATCACAAACGTTTTTGAGCATGAAACTGAATTAAAAAGAAAACCATCTGTACTCTCAGGCTAATTACTGTTTATTCCATGGCAGTAACATCCTAGGGGAGAGAAAAAAGCATATGATGCCCAAATCAGACTTTAATCTACCAGGATAAAACATTGCAAAATGAACTTGGACCCATTTTTTTTCTTTCTTATTTGTCGAAGGCGTTTCTAGACTTTTGCATACGAGAGATTTTTGTCTGGTAAAATTATTGAGAGCTGGAAACATCAACTCATTTGCTGACTGGACCTCATGCACCCTGTACAGGTTGTATTGGTCATAGGCTTTGAATTTTATTAGGTAAATTTTATTATGAACTTAGCATTTGTTTTAGAGAAATATCTTCCCTGTGGAGCAACTAACTCCGTCATTTTGGCAGGGACAGAAAAATCAAGGAGAAAAAAACAAATCCATGGAAGAAGAGAAGGAGGAAGCAGAGAGAACACAAGGGACAGCAAAACTAGGTGGAAGGGAGGAAAAGAAGGGCATAGACAGAAAAGAAGAGAGAACAGCCTCAAGAACGGATAGTACTCTGATTTGTTGTGATCCCTTCTCCACCTCCTCATGAAGGGCCAGACCCAGATGGAGGATGGGGAGAAAAAAGCCAGAAAGAAAATAGAATGAAGGAAGGAAATAGGGATGGTAAAATAAAAATGACATGATGCATGTAGCATTTAGATAATGATGTTTATGTACATAAATCACTTTCTTCATTTCACTGTGTAGTCCCCTGAAGAACGCCCAAAGCTCTGTTAGAACAAATTCTACTTTCAGCTACACAAGTCTGAGTTGAGTAATTAGATTATAACTGACTTGGAAAATGTGACTGCATAGCTGAACAAATTTGGAGTGGGAAGCAAGGTGATGGCAAAATATTGATTAGGAGACTTGAGTCAAATTATTGCTAATGCTAGACATAACTAGATCGACAGAGCAGGTATTTTTTTAAAATTGCATGCCACAGTAGCGATTCTCTCCCCCTTCCCCTCCCCCCCTTTTCTACCCCAGTTTGCCTTTTCAGGACTAAAATGTGTTGTGCAGCATAGATGTCTTTGAATTGATTTTTTCCATATATGAGTTCTTTTTAACCAAATTCAGGGTGTTGGCGCTTCCCAGCTGTGTGATATCAAATGATGGCTTGTCTACATTGGTAAAATCATGAGGCTGCTAATGGGTTCCTTAGACTAGCCAGATCTTTTAGAGGTGTTTAATCTCAATCATTCCACTAATAATCTGTCAACAGGTGTGTAGGACAGACCAAATAATTCAGTAGCAGAAGACCATTATTGGCATAAGTTGTCAAAAGACAGCTGTCATCTTGGACAGCTTTTGGTTGTGATCGTTATCATTGGGTTTGGCATTATTTATAAAGTACTCCTTTCTTCTTCTCCCTTCACATTGTATGAAAAAATGAATTTTTTCATACGATAAATCCTTCTAATAAAAGTCTTACAAATTGGTATTATGTACAAGATTCTATCGCTGAGCATTTGATTAAAGTATAGAGTTTTACTAAAATATGAGCATGCAGTTTTATAACTTTAAGTAGATGGTAGTAATCAGTAATCACAGCTAAAGCTATAGGCCATTTTCAGACATAGATGTCTAAAGTTAGGCATCCAGGCCCTGATCCGTCAGGTCCATATAGTTGATGGGCATTCATTTTGTTCACAGGTGAGATAGAATGAAGAAAACTGTTCCTCAGGGCAGCCTCCCTGAAACAAAGCATTCCACTATTCTGATGTTCTTCATTTCTACTGTCCTCATTGGAGATGCAGCAGGCCATGCTTTCAAGAAAATTCTTCCAATAGGAATACAAATACTAATTTTTACTGATAGCTTCTGTGTTTTCCTTTCTGTGACATTCGTGGTGAAACTGTTGTGGGGTTTGAACTGATGAGAGCTGAACAGCAGTAGTAATGTGCTTCCTTGCATTTTGCTATGAATAAGGGATAGCTATATGCCAAAGTATGAGGAGAAGTTTGGGAGTCCTTGATGCTGTTGACCACAAAGTGTTGCTGACAAGGATGTGGTTTCTAGTAAGGGTGGATAGTGTTGGTCATGTGGCTGTGCAATTTTTTAATAGTATTGTACAACTCTGATTGAAAAAATGAAAAGACTCCCACTGACTCCAATGATAGCTGGATCAGGCCTTAAATGAAAGCTCCCCGTGGGCAGTTATTGGCAATTGTTCTTCTGCTTCTGAAGTCCCTCTTATGCAGAATACCACGGGGCATTATTTTGCAATCCTTCTTGTTGAATGTATATGTGAGGCAATTAGAAGTCCTGTTTAGCTCTCCTCAGCTTGAAAGGACACAGATTCTACAGTAATATAAATAATAATAATAATAAATGGTGAAGGATACTCATGGCCCCAAAAGTGCCTCTGCCATCAGGTTTCCCCACTATAGAAAACATTAATGACTTAATAGACATGCAAAAACTGGCCATAAATGAAAATAAGACAAGTGTGCAATAGTGTCAAATCATTTAATTGTGGTAGCGGAAGTCTATTTGTAGTGTGGTTGTGGTTGATTTTCAAAGGAACAAATGGGAGAGTTAGGCTTAACTGTCCTGTATGCCTTTGAAAATCTTCCCTATTATTATTATTATTGTCGTTTTTTATTATTTATATTGTGGTAGCATGTAGCAGCCTCTACCAGGTCAGGGCCCCATTGTTCTAGGCACTGTACATAGTAAATAACAGTCAGCCCAAAGAGTATATAATCTAAAAGACAGGGTGTGAGGTGGATGAAACAAGTTCATAGGAGGGTACGGTAACAAAAATAGGCTATTTTAGCACAGACTTGCTGCGTGCACAGTTGATAGCCAGTGAGTTACGGTAATCTCAACCACAACCTGCTTAACCATTATCAGATGGCAGTTTTCTATATACATAGAGCAGAGGGAAGATAGTCTCACTTCTTAATAGATTATTTTTCAAATGATTATAGTGCATATGGGATGCACATTTAGTTGTCTTGTGGCTTGGAATTTTCTTTGTCAGTTATCCATCTCTTTGTATTCTATCCTGTTATAAAACACCCATGATTACCTTTTCAGTAATACTTTTTGAAAGTAGTCACGAATTATGTTACAGTGGCTTTAGTCCATCATTACCTGAGAGACCAGTAAATAAACCAAATTATTATAGCTAAAAAAGAAAGGTTTGTAATCTTTAGGAAACAGCAGTTGTGCAGAATAACCACCTCCTCCTCTCACAGTTGGTACTAACATTTAGTAGTATTCATAGATTCTAGGACTGGAAGGGACCTCAAGAGGTCATCGAGTCCAGTCCCCTGCCCTCATTCCTTTTATTTTAAATGTTACAGCACCAAGATTTTAGGAAATGAAGAAAGCAAGCTGTCAGTGTAATTAAAATGCGTAATGAAACTTACTAAAATTGGCTTTTTGTTCTCCACTACAACTAAGCATTTTGGTAATACAAGAAGTTAGATAAAAGTAGTAGATAAGATTTTGGATAAGGGAGGGCTTGGTGATAAGGCAACAATTTGTATGTGGAGCCACATGACACACCTAATATTTCATATTTTTTGTGTGTGTGTAATTTTGTGTCTTTTCAAAGTCAGAAAATTTGAAGCATCCTAACATGGTGTGGGAAGTGAAGACGAATCAAATGCCTAATGCAGTACAGAAACTCCTGTTTGTAGTGGACAAGAGAACTTCAGGGATGAGTGAGTCATTGGAGTTACTGAAATGTAATGAGAACCTGCCATCTTCTCCTGGATATGCATCCTGTGATGAGCACATGGAGCTTGGTAAAGAATTTAATAGCTTTCTAAAAGTTACATAAAGGGCCCAGTTCTGTAGTTGCTCCATGTGTGAAATTCCTATTGAAGTCCATGCAAGTTACACACACGGAGTAACAACAGAATCAGTCAAATTTTTCCTCTTTTTAGGTTTACTTCTGTTTTTATAAGTGCAGGAAATATGCATGGTACTATAGTTGATGTATCATGCCATCTTACAGTCCTAAGACACAATGGTTTCCCTGTTTAGCCCATCCACCCCATTCACATACAAGCAGATGTTGACAGAAACTTGCTTTCTTAACTCTGGGCTGTAAGTTTCTGCTCACAACTTCCAGTGAAGTTCTTTTTGTTGGGGTAGAAGTACACAGACAAAGCTTCACATCTCGTCTCCCAGGTCCAAGTCCAAATGCAGATTCGGGCCTAGAGGAACATTTAGCTTCATTCGTATCCTGCTCAAGAAAAGCAGTATATAAATAATTGAGTAATGTGTAATTAATAAAATATTCACATTATATGAAGTTACACAGTAGTTCAGTACATGAAGTACAATAGTGTTATTAAATGACAGGAGTAGAGTGTATATTGACGTCAGTAAGAACTTAAATAACAAATGGGGGAGTCTGCTTTCGCAAGAATGTTTAATATGTAAAATGTGTAGGCTACTGGTCATATGTATGAATAACTGCTGCATTCATGGCTTCTGAAATATCTCTCTCCAGATTAGCTGTGAAACTTTGACAGAAATAGCCCTGGATGTTTATAGTTTTGTAGAGGCTTTCCTGTTAGAGCAGTTAGATTGTAGTGCTTGATATTCATTGAACATTTTAAGTGGTGTATTGTAAAGACACAAAGTAACTTAATTTACTGATTCATCAGGCTCAGACGGATGCTATTCCCCCCTCCCTCCCGCCCCCAAATGTTGGTCTAATGAAACCTTAAAAATACTGCATCTGCTATCGGAACCACTTTTGTATGTATTTATTTGTGTTCATAACTTGATCTCTAAAAGGATATGTTCAGTTTAATTTTTTTATTAAAATTATTGCCTAAAAGTAAAAATGGGCGTTTAGAGAACCATTCTATTAGGGTCCTATCTGCAGTCCTATATAAGTAATATAGATGTGATAAAGGAATTTGAGAAGCACAGATAATTGCTATTTAGAAGGTTTTTTAAGTTACTGTGTCCCTTCTCCTTTTGTTCACCACAGATTCTTTTATCCACTATTGTTAAGTAAAATTCAGCCATGGAAATAAACATGATTTCTTGTGCACTTGTTTGTAGATGATCTTCCTGAACTACAGGCTGTTCAGACTGATACTACCCCATCTGCGCTCTTTCAGCTTGGTACAGATGTTTCACATCAAGAATATTCAAGGCCTTCATGGAACCAGCATACCTCGAATAACAATTCAGAAAGTGCTTATTCTTGTGAGAATGGGGTGAGCTGGTTGACAGAACTGGCAAACATAGCCACTAGTCCACAGAGTCCTCTCATGCAGTGTTCTTTTTATAACAGGTACAGGCATTCATTTTGATTCTTTTAGTTCTAAAATATGCAATATTGTTTATGGTGTTACAAACATTTCCTTTATTCTTCAGAGGACTCTGTGTCCCAACTGAAATTCTGAGCATTACTTATTTTAACCCTATTTTTGATCTTCCCATTCCTGCATGATAGCCACATTCCTTTCCCAGAATACAGCATAGGACTCCTTTTAGAGCCTATTGCAGCAGCTTCATAATTGTCTATATGGGATGAAGTTGAACAGTGCTAGGCAGTCTCTCACCACAAAGAGATCAGAATATACTCGTCCTGCTGTGCTGCTGTATGAGAGACTATAGATATATCTGCATTGCAATCGGGAGATGTGATTGCAGCATGTGCAGACATACCCAAACTAGCATTGATCTAGTTAGATCAAAGCATGCTTGAGTATGTCTACATGTGCTGCAATCATACCTCCCAGTTGCACTGTAGACATAACCTTGTGTCACAAACAGTGGAAGCATAGCATGAGAGCCAACCAGACTTGTGGCAAAGGGTGCTTAGATTGAAAGCTGCTCTGCAGGTTTAGTTGGAATCTGGGGTGCTGGCGTGTTTCTTGTGGCTCTCCTGTCTATGCAGCACCGTCCTTCCACATGTGAGTGTGGGAATGAAGCAGCAGGAGAACTATGGCAATATATTGTATTTTTAGAAGAACTTCTCATTTGGGTAAGGAATGATCTTGTCATTTTTTTAAAACTTTCTGCATTGTTATTGCCAGGCATACCTGGTTGTATTAGAAATTGGCTGAGATGCTAAGGAAAGGTATGGACCAAAGTCATAATTACAGGAGAAAAACTGAAAATAATTGTGTGATGAAAGTGTGAAGACTTTTATGGGGTATGGTAAATGAAGTGACTTACGGAGTACAGATTGCCTAGTGACTGCATATATAGAAGCTTAAGAACCTAAGTTAAATCACTAAACATGGGTATTAAATTGCTCCTACACAATGTGCTAAATGTCTGCCTATTTTGGATGTTCTGATTTAATGATAAATTCAACTGTGTATAAGGGAAAGCTATGTGTGTATATGGCTGTGTGTAAAATGTGAACACAGGCAAGATGTTTATGCACAAAGTTTGGCTGTAGACAAAGAGTATTGTCTTTTAGATTGAAATTTATATATGAAAAATAATTGTAAAAGAAAATCTATTTAGAGTAATACTAGCATAATCTTGTGATGCCAAAATATCAAGTTTTATTTTAATAAAAGTTAATTTTTCATTGTAGATCATCTCCTGTTCATATAATAGCAACAAGCAAAAGTTTACATTCCTATGCACGTCCTCCACCAGGATCCTCAAAGAGTGATCCCAGCTTCTCTAAGCATCACTTAGATGAAACATCAGTCAGACATGAAAGGGTGAGTTGTCCTGAAATGCTTGTTAAAGTATGTGAAGAATCAGGACAGGCAGGCAGAAGTTTTCAGAAACAGAAGAAAGTACAAGAATAAAAATGTATACATTCCTAAAATCCTTCCTATTGTAAGCAGGGCTTTGGAGCGGAGCCCGGAGCTGGAGCGCGGAGCAGCTCCGGAGCAGTGGAGCTGCAGGTTTTTGCCTGGAGCTGGAGCGGAGCAGGAGCACAGCTCCAAAGCCCTGATTGTAAGGTTTTTTTAGCACCAGCATTGTGGCTGTACACGACACAAATATAAGTCTGTAATCTCCTTGGGTAACAATCTAAAACACATACAGAGTAGGTGTACTAGGAAATGCAGAGGAGGAAATAACAAGTTCTTGTTATTTAATTATTGTATTTTGAACCTACACGTGTTGATATTGTGAAAGAGGCGATGCCCCAGACCTTTAAAGATATGAACAAAGGACCAGCCTCAAGATTATGCTCTACATTGCCATTAGCGTTCCCTCTAATTTTTTATGTCCATGTGCGGAATGAATTTTGTTATGTGCACCAGTATGTGTGGGAAGGGGCTCATGGCTGGGGCAGAGGGTTGGGGTGCAGGGGGGATGAGGGCTCTGGGAGGGCATGAGGGGATTGGGGTGTAGGAGGGGACTCAGGGCTAGGGCAGAGGGTTGGGTGCGGGCTCTGGGATGGAGCCAGGAATGAGGGGTTTGGGGTGCAGGCTGCCCCGGGGCTGCTGTGGGGAGAGAGGACTTCCACTCTCCCCGGCCCTCTATCGCCACAGCAGCTCGGGGCTGGGTGAGAGACGCCTCTCCCCGACTGCAGCAGCTCCGGTAGGACTGGGCTGGGGGAGGGGCTCCTCTCCCAAGCAGCTCTGGCAGGCCTGCGCCGGTGGCAGGGCTCCTCTCCCCGGCAGCTCTGGCGGTGCTGGAAGGGGGCGGGGTGCCTCTCTCCAGTGGGGCGGGGCCGGGCCGAGGGAGGGGCGCCTCTCCCCGCCTGCTTGCATGGCCTTGAGAGGTTGCTGTGCAGCTCTACAGAGAATATAGATTGCCATGTGTGTTTTTCAGCTCTAACGCCTGTCTGTTGGTCTTTATGTCTGATCCTGTTCCCACTAAACTCTGTGGCAAAACTCTCATTGGCTTTAGTGGAAAGAGTATGACGCTTTGGAGACTGACAACACATTTAGCCACATTGTGGGATGATGGGATGCATTGGGTATTGGAAAAGTATTTCCTGTAGCTGACTGAGGAATGGAGTTGAAGGGTTGTGAAAAAAATGGTGTCTAGACCTTGGCCAGAAAGATGATGGCTCTGTTCCGCAAATAGACAAGCATGAAATTGAGCACCGGTTCAGATTGACTCCCCTTGCCTTGAGCCTTTGTATCCCTGTTTCCAAGGAATCCTCATTTTACAATCCTCAGCTTGAAGTCAGTGTGTAAAAGTTAAGCACATGCGTAAATATTTTCAGAATTAGCCCTAAAGATATTTGTTAAATCATTTTATATATTTTTGTTTTCTGAATAGGCAAGTAGTGAATCAGAGTCTGGTATTTTCTGCATGTCATCGCTTTCAGACGACGACGATCTAGGATGGTGCCACTCTTGGCCCTCAACTGTTTGGCACTGTTTTTTAAAAGGTAAAATAGCATTCATTGTAGGATCCTTTTTTAATAACAGCTGCTTCTTTTGACAGAAACTTACTGACCTTTTTCTTTTCAAATATCAGGCACACGTTTATGCTTTCACAAAGGACACAACAAAGAATGGCAGACTGTTGAACATTTTATTAGAGCTGAAGGCTGTGAAAATGAGGACGATCTCCTAATGGGAACTTACAAGGTAGTCCTTTAATGTACTGAATCCTTTACAGTAACCGTAGTACAGTGCTTATATTGTGTGCAACATTACCCACGTCTTGTTGCATCCGAAGGGTTCTTTTTTGGTAGATGCAGCTGTGTATTCTGCTTAGGTGTCTGTGTGCCCAGTGCACTGGAGCTGGATAATTTTGCCTAGCAGTACCCGTAGAAGACAGGTGCTCATAAACCCTCCCTTGGCTATATGAGTCAGCGCTGCCATGACCCCCCTCAATTCCTTCTTATCATCTGTGGCTGGAGTCAGAGCTCTGTGTGGTTCACAACCTCTCTATTTCTTAGTGACTTTTTCTAGTTTGTATATAGTTCATTAGTATCCTTAGTATAGTGTTAGTTAAATTTCTTGTTAGTTAGCTTTAGTTGAAGTATTTTACTGGGGATGCCCTCACTAGGGTTTAAACATTATCTGTCATGTGGGGAAGCAATTCCTGTCAACAGTCTCCACACGCGGTGCTTGCTGTGCTTAGGCGAAGCCCATGTCAAGGAGTGTTTGTTTGCAAATTGTTCACGACATGGATTCAGGTGGTGAGGGATCTTCGTCTAAAGCAGCACCTGCTTGAACAGTCCATGTGGCTTGCTTCAGCTCTGAGGCCTACATTGGATCAGAGGTTGCCTTTGGGTTCTGAGAGTGCTGTCTGGAGCTGGAGCAGACGGGGAAGTTGTTCCCCCTAAGGTGCGCCAAGGAAAAGATCACATAAGACCAATCGAGGCCGTTCAAGATCATCTGCGTCCTCCAGAAGGAGCGCAGACTAGCACAGTGTGAATGCCAATGTGCAGATTGGAGCAGGTTCCGTCAACCACTCCCGGGTACCGTGCAGGGAGGTGAGAGAATCCCTTACCATTGACTACAGTTCCAGCCCCAGGGCATCCGTTGAGTCCGGTACCGACAAGGGCAATGCTGGCACTGACTGTTTCTGCGCCGGTGGCCTATCAAGTGGCTCCTCTGTTTTTCTGTCCTGAGCTTGCCCTTGCTCCAGGCCTTTGCCAGGCTTGCGTTGTTTATAGCCCCGCTGGCTAGGCGGGCAGCTGAAACCTTTGGATCCATCGGCACCGCACCACAGTGTTTCCCTTCTACAGTCAGTGGAAGTGGGGCTGGTGCCGGGCTCAGCATCAGGGAACTCCTTCAGCTCCCCTGCCATTAGTGCTGCACTCACCGCCCTCCACTTTGGCACCATCAGTGACCTTGGACTTCTGCCAACTTTATGGTCAGCCATCGCTTCTAGCTCAGGAAACAATGGAGGCATATTTGGTGCTGGTTGTAACATTTCCACCATCAGCATCAGTTTCCTCTTCATTCTGGGCTATAAATGAGTCAGACCAGTTGCTCACCCCCTCTGGGCTCGCTCCACCTTTATCTCCGGAAGCTCGGGATTCCTAGGTGTCCAGGTTGGTTTATTCCTTCTTTCCATTACCTAACCAGCATTGGGTGTGGAGTGCTATGGTTACCAGGATTGGTATGCGACTTGTGGTCAGGATGGGGCCCCTGGCCTGACACCTTCTGGCCACCAGTGGCCATACCAGTGGCCTGTTCACCTAGTGGCCACCTGTTCATACCAGTGGCCTCCCTGGAATCTGTGGGACGCTCCTTGGTTGCGGAGGTCCACCTCCTCATCTAACTCTAAAGCGAGATCACTGTTGATCTGCCACAGGCCCAGGCACCAGTGAACCTTCCCTTCCAGAGCCTCCAGAGTCGTCCCATCCAGGTCTGACTATCCTGGATCAGGATCCAGCTCTGGCATTTAATGGCTTCATCTTCATCCCTGGACAATTCCACTGTTCCTGGCTCTTCCTCTCCTTCAGTACCAGAGGATTTCAGGCATACCAGGACCTTTTGCGGCATGTGGCTGCTTCCCCGCATATTGAAGGAAGAATTCCTTCAGGAGAATACCCATAAGTTTTTGAATACTCTGCTGCTATCTGCTCCTTGGAGAGTTGCCCTCCCTATTAATGATGTACTCCTAGAGCCTGCTAGGGTTCTGTGGAGCAGTGGTTTTCTCAAACTTGTTTGATTGTGCTGCCCGCCCTTGTGTCTGTAGTAGTTTATGCCCCCCCCCCCATCCCCACAAGTATGTATATCAATAGATGTGGCGGCGATGCTTCACTTGGACCAGTTTTTGCTTTGTTTTTCACTTGAGTTTTTTTTCTTTCTGTTGCACGAATGAGCCAATGATCCATTGTAATAAGAGCAAAAGCAAAACCGCAATTGTGGTCCGTGCTTACGATTAAATGTGCACACTGTGTCATAGCAAATCAGTTAATGTACAGATAGCAATGACTTTGCATAATGCTATGCAAGCTTAACAGAAATCCGTCAAAATGCACAGCGCCATCTGAGGACCTGATATGTCTGGAGGAATTAGCTTTGCTAGTTATTCATTGCTGTGGGTAAAATGTGCGCAGTAAGGTTTCCTCCCCCCCCCCCCCCCTAAATCTTCTCCCCCTCCCCCCAATACATTCTGTGCTCTCCAGCGGGGTCCACCACCCAGTCTGAGAACTTCTGCTCTGGAGCATGTTGGCTTCAGTACCTTCTATGAAGCGCATGGAGAAACGCTACTTTGTTCCAGTGCAGGGATTTCAGGTTTTGTACTCGCATAGGGCCCCAAATTCCCTGGTTGTAACCATAGTGAACAATAGAGCCCAGAAGGGCGGATTTAAGTCCACTTTCAAGGATGAGGACATTAAATGGATGGACCTGATGGGCAGGAAGATTTAATCTCCTTTTCTTTGCAGATGCATATTGCTGTCCGAGTAAGACATGTGAACTGGATGTCTGTGTCTTAAGTTTACAGACCAAGTGCCCAAAGCCTCAAGGGAAGAATTTTGGGTTTTTATTACCGAAGGCTGCTTGGTGGCTAAGACTTCATTGGAGTCCATGCTGGACATTGAGGATACTTTGGCCAGAGTGATGGCCTCAGCAGTGACCATGAGAAGGACATCCTTGCTGCAAAATTCGGGCATTGCTCCTGATGTGCAACAGATCATAGAGGATTTGCCCTTTGACAGCCAATATTCTGCACTCATTCAAGGACTCTAGGACTATTCTACCGTCCTTGGGGGTGTATATCCCGGCAGTGCAGAGGCACCACTACGATGGGTGGCAGCAGCAGCAAAAGTATCATTTGTAGTACACATTTGGGCAGCCTTTTGTTTCCCTAGAAAGGAGCATAGGTCCCAGAGAAAGAAGGCATTCAGCTGTGGGGTTTGGCCAGTTGACATGCCTTGCCCTGCTCCCCTCCCTCCCCCCAGTGCCAACTTTCACTCTTTAGTCTGGAGCAGTGTTCCAGTTGTCGCTCCCTTCTCCCTGTCCCCTCCATTTGGGGACAAGCTAGCTTGCTTTCAAAATGCTTGGGGCTTGATCACCATTGACAGGGGGTTTTAAGCACCATCAAATCAGGCTGTGCCATCCAGTGCCTTTCCATTTCCCCCCCCAGAGGGGACCCCTCTCATGAGATACTGCTCCTCAAGCAGATTCACTCTCTTCTGGCTTTGGGAACAATGGAGGAGCTTCCTCCAGAACGCCACGGTCAGGGTTTCTATTCCCAGTACTTTCTGGTACCCAAATCCAAGGGAGAGGTAAGACCCTGTCTCAACTTTTGCAGCATCAACAAATATGTCCGATACATAGAGTGACCATTTGGAACTTCATCGATTATCCTCCCTGTGCTGTCTCAAAACGACTGGTTTGTTGCTCTGGACATTCGTGGTTACGATTTTGCCAAGCCACAGAAAATTCTTTTGATTTGTTGCAGCTAAGCATCATTTCCCTTTGGCCTCTCTTCTGCTCCTCAGGTTTTTACTAAATGGTGACTGTCCCTCCAGAGGAAAGGAATCCACATCTTCCCATATCTGAATGACTGGTTAATGAAGGACAGATCCAGAGAGGAAGACCTTTCTCATGTCAGCACTACACTGCGCTTCCTCGACCATCTGGGTCTCATCCTAAACATCTTGAGAGTATTTTTGCTGTATGACTTCATTCAGGCGATTCACCACTTTTGCCTTAGTCTGCAGTCTCAGCCTTCCATGAGAGTTGGATGTACCTGAGGCTCTTGGGCCACACATTTTCGTAGATGCAGGTGGCCCAGGTTGCAAAGTTGCATCTTTGCCCCCTTCAGATGTGGCTCAGGACAGTTGACTATCCAATTCTTCACTCCTGGACTCCTTGCAGTGGTGGGCACTTCTGGAGAATGTTTGTCAGGGCATTCCCTTCATCTGGCCCTTACCAACCAGGTCTGTTCTCACCGATGCCTCCCTGATGGATTGGGGAGCACATCTGGGGTCGCTGAAAGTTCAAGGTCTGTGGTTGGAGCAGGAGTCCTCACCATATATCAGCATTCTGGAGCTTTGGCCCATCTACAATGCATGTCACGCTTTTCTGGACTGTATCAGGGGCTCATGGGTCACATACTTACTGACAATACCACCATGTATTATATGAACAGGTAAGAAGGTGCATACTCCAGGATGCTCTGCCAAGAGGAAGTCAGGTTGTGACAGCTCTGCATTGAGGTGAGTATTGTTCCGATAGCCAACCACTTGCCCAGTGTCCAGAATCATCTTGCAGACCATCTCAGCAGGAATTTTTACTTGAGTCACAAGAAGTCCCTGAAGACAAGTATCCTCCACGTCATCTTTGCAGTGTGGGGCATTCTGACAATCAACCTGTTTGCTATGAGGGACAACAGGAAATGTGACCTGTTCTGCTCTCCAGGAGGCCTCAGTCCAGGCTCTCTGTCCAACGCTTTCCAGCTCAGCTGGCAGTCGGCTCCTGTACGTTTTTCCCTCAATCCCAGTCATCCCACAGGTCATCCTTGAGATGAAAGAGGACTAGGGCAAGCTAATTCTCATTGCCCCAGCGTGGCCAAGGCAGTGTTGGTTCTCTGATCTTTTCATGTTGTCAATTCAACCTCCCATACCCCTTCCTCTCCATCCCAACCTGGTCACACCTTATGTCCCCCACTCAGCTCCCTGCATCTCATGGCATGGCCGCTTTCTGGCTGAGTGAGGAGGAAGTGCAGTGTTCGACAGCTGTTCCAGATCTTATGAAGGGTCAAGTGGTCGCTTCACAGATTATCTCTAAATGGGTAACATCCTGTATCAAGACTGCATATGAAATAACTTCAGCTATGTCTCCTCAGTGAGTGTGAGCTCATTCTGCAAGAGCGCAAGCAATGTCAGTAGCATTCCTTCGTGACATCTCAATATCGGAAATTTGCAGGACTGCTCCATGGTCGTCCATATGCACATTTATGAACCTTGACGCCATTATCACATCTTCCAGAGTAGATGCAAGTTTTGGTAGGGCAGTCCTGCAATTCTTGTTTAGGTAGACTCCGAACCCCACCTCCTGAGATCGGTACTGCTTCGACTCATCCAAGTGGAATATAAAGCTGCATCTACTCGAAGAAGAAACTTTTACTTACTGTACCTGTGGTTCTCCCAGACGTAATGCAGATGTGTATTCCACAATCCACCCTTAGTCCCCTCTGCATTGGAGTACGGTCTTGGTGTTCAGTGCAAAGGAACTGAAGGGGGTCGAGGTGGCGCCGTCTCATACGGCCAGGGCAGGAGCTATGAGCATGAGGTGTAAGTGCCACCCCTTCCCCCTCCCCCATGGTGTGACAGATTTTTGTTACCAATCTGCCTGAGGCCACAGTTGATCAGGCTGGGGCCACAGGATCTTTTTTGGGGAGGAGATGACGAGGCACACCAAGTGTCTAAATTTTAAAGCCTTATTGATTAAAAAATAGCAAAGAGTGCTGGGAACGCTCCCACATCACTCAGGGGAAGAAAGAAAGCATTAATGCCCCAAGCCCTACCCACTTTCATACTCACACACGCACGACCCAGACTGGCCAAGTCTGGGTGTAATGTCAGAAGAAGAGGGGGGCGGGAAGGTGGAGGGGAGTGCTGTCCTGGATCCAGGCCGTCCAAGGATCCGCTGTGCTCTCCAAGTTGCTTCAGCTCTCAGGAGGGTTTTAAGTCCTGGGCTCCTTTGGGGGGAGGGGTTCATTCTGCTCCTGGTGCTCTTTGTGCCAGTCCAAACCGGCTTTCTGTGGTCTCTTCAGCTTTCCCCAAAACACACTGTTTCAGGGCCGTGAGACAGTTCTGTTTGTTCCTGGCTGGACTTCACCATCTCGCTCCTTTTCCTGGCCCCGCATTTTGTTCAACAACTTTCCTTTCTCACGGCTGGGCGGGATGGGGGTTGGACTTCCCCCCCCTTCTGTCTTGGCAGGTAGCAGCTGGCCTTGGGCTGGAGTCAGCTTCTTATCTTCGGACTGAGCTTGCTAGCTGCAGTGTTGAGTTAACCCGTACTCTGCTTTCTTCTTTTTCCCCCTCCTCCCCCCCTTGGCCTCTCGTACTCCTTCAAATGAATCTTCCACTCTCCACTCAGACACCTTTAACCCTCCCCAAAATGCTTTGTGATGCTTGCGACAGCGTTGGCAATATACAGTGTTGATCTACCTTCCTAGGGGACTCCCTAAGGGACTCCCTAAGGGGAGGAGGCCATTGGGTTGTGACAGTGGGTACTGCTAGGCAAAATTCTCTGGCTCTGGTGTGCTGTGCGTGCACACACCTAAGTGGAATACACGTCTGCATCACATCTCGAAGTACCACAGTTACAGTAACCATTTCTTGTAAAAGATGCATATTGAATCTGTCCAGTGCTCATCACTATAGTGTCTGAGCACCTGAACATAAAACAACTGAACATAGTACTTATAGATGTGTTCTGAATGTTGCATAATCTCTTACTGGCTTGTGGGGTTCTTCTAACTCTTTGGATGCTGGTATTTTTCAGTGTGCAAGAAAAATGATATGTTTGCAGTATCCACAGTATTAAATTTTTCTGAAAAATCTGAAGCATGGTGGGAGGGATAGCTCAGTGGTTTGAGCATTGGCCTGCTAAACTCAGGGTTGTGAGCTCAATCCTTGAGGGGGCCACTTAAGGATCTGGGGCAAAATCAGTACTTGGTCCTGCTAGTGAAGGCAGGGGGCTGGACTCGATGACCTTTCAAGGTCCCTTCCAGTTCTAGGAGATGGGATATCTCCATTAATTTTTATTTTATTTTATTTGTGTGTGTGTTTCTAGGACTATGGTTCTGATGGTTTGAAGTTGATATCTCATGAAGAAAGTATTTCATTTGGTGAGTCAGTATTGAAGTTGACATTTGATCCTGGTACAGTGGAAGATGGCTTGCTCACCGTAGAGTGCAGATTGGATCATCCATTTTATGTTAAAAATAAAGGTAGGAAAATATTGTATGTGTACAGCAAAACTCTCAGGAGTTATGTAATAAGTTCTTCTAAGACAGTATCTGTAAATCTCATAACCATCTCCCACAGTAGTTGAAAGCAGCAGTATTCCCCATTCACATTACTCTAAATCTGCTTGAAAGAAACACTGGAATTTGAACAATAAAGTTGGTAGAAATGTTGTATGTGCTGTCTCTTCTTGAAAGGTTTAGCAAATATGATAGAGAGCACAGAAAAGACAGAGAGAGAGCAAATAAGGGAGGCTACTTACACTTCCTATATCTAAATGTGACACTTAAGGCTTGGCTACACTTGCAAGTTAGAGCACATTAAATCAGCCCCAGGCGCCCTAACTCACGACCCGTCCACACTGGCAAGGCACTTAGAACGCCTGGACTCTGCAGCTGGAGTGCTCCTGGTAATCCACCTCCACGAGAAGCATAACACTTGCTGCGCCTTGGCTGAAACACCCCAGCATCAGTGTGAACGAGGTGTTGCATTACTGCACTGTGATTGGCCTCCGGAAACGTCCCATAATCCCCTTAAGTCACGTGGTCACTCTTGTAATTGTTTTGGAATCGGCTGCAGGAATGCAGCTATGCCCTTTCAAAGCTCCTTTTCTGACAGCCAGCATGCGTATCTGCTCCTGGACAAAGCAACCATTAGTGTGGAATGCTGCTTACTGTAAGTGTGAGAGAGAGAGGCGGGGGAAGAGGGGGTCTGCTGCTGTCTGAACTTACAAGACAGCATGCTGACGCTCTCAGCCCCCCAAAAACCCACTCTCTCTCTCCTCACATACAAACACAACACACTCCTGTCACACTCCCCCCTCCCCCCATTTGAAAAGCACATTGCAGCCACTTGCGTGCTGGGATAGCTACCACAATGCACTGCTCTCTGTGGCATTGCAAGAGCTGCTAATGTGGCCATGCCAGTGCGCTTGAACCTGACAGTGTGAACACATGGCAGCGCTTTCCCTGCTGCGCTCTCCGAGGGCTGGTTTAACTCACAGAGCTCTACATCTGCAAGTGTAGCCATACCCTTAAAGTTGGTAAAATGGTTACTTGGTTTGGTTTTCTGTTCTTTTTTTGCTTGGATAAAAAGCTTGTAAATGAGGTAAAAATGAACTATACCACATCAGTAATTACACAAGCAGAAGTTTCTGATTTTGCTTTTGGGGAAAAAGGTAAATAAAAACTTAATCTGGACTAATACACCGCTACCTCGATATAACGCCACCCAATATAACACGAATTCAGATATAACCTGGTAAAGCAGTGCTCCGGAGGGGCGGGGCTGTGCACTCCGGTGGATCAAAGCAAGTTCAATATAATGCGGTTTCACCTATAACACGGTAAGATTTTTTGGCTCCCGAGGTAGAGGTGTATTTTAAATCCAGTTTTGGGAAACCCAGTTTTTCTTTTGTGCTCTCTGCCACGCGGGATTGGCAGTGATAGATCTCTGCCAAGACATCAGAGCTAGAGCTCACTAGGCTATTTGTCTAATTTAATTATTTACCCCTGCAGGTTGGTCGTCTTTCTATCCAAGCTTGACTGTGGTTCAGCATGGCATTCCATGCTGTGAAATGCATATTGGAGATTTGTGTCTACCTCCAGGACACCCCGACGCCATTAACTTTGATGATTCAGGTGTTTTTGATACGTTTAAAAGGTAACTTCTGAATAAAATGGCTTCATTACTTTTCTGAAGAAAAGTTGCATTAACCCTGTGGACATGTAAGTCTACTAATATGTGAAAGATGTGCCCCAGGAGGAAGAGGAATTGTTTATGATGGTACAAGAGGGTATAAATAGGAGAGTAAGACTTCAGGCAAAATGTCAGAAAACCTTTCTGATGGTGAAATCTGTTTGTCTATGGAATAGTCTCACAAAGAAAGTGGTGGCAGCCCCATTGCTTAGGACATTTCAAACTAGACCAGATAAAGCACTAGAAAATATACTGTATGGAACAGTCCTACACTGGGTGAGGGAGTAGCGTGGGCTGGATAACCTAATATTTGCCATTACAGGGTGCATTAGTTGGCTATTGGCATATGCTTCATATACAACCCACTGTCTTTAGCCATCCGAGCAGTTCCCCAGTAACCAAAGAACCAACCAATATGACATGGCTTTATTGCTCCTGGAAAATGGTTCCTTCATTTTAAATGTTGTCTGATCAGATTTTTGAGAATTCTGCAGAGAAGGAAGAGAGAAAATAGTTTTGATCAAACTGATTTTCCCATACTTCTTTCTTCCTAAATTCCCTAGCTGATTTGAACCCCATCTTTATCCCCATTACCCCAGCAGCTTCCCTTCCAGCGGCAGATTATGGTCCGGTGATCACTTTGATCTTTCCATTTCTATTGGCACTGTCAAAGTTTCCTGTTCCATTTTTTTGGACTAAAACTACTACTGAAAGGGCATCAGGGTTGTTGGGGATGAAGGAAAAATAAAAAACTGCCTGTCCCCTGTCTGGACACTTATCAGGCCCTGTCTAGTTCTTTGGGCAAAAGGAGGAAAGCAGTGAAGAGATCATGAGGCAACAGTTGTGGGCAGCAGGGCAGAGAAAGTTTAAAAACAAAACACTCAAGGCCCCAGCTGTCCTGGGAGTGGGAAGATGGGGAAGCAGCAGGATCACTGGGAGACAGAAAGCTCCTTTCCACATTTCTCTGTCCCTCTTTGAGCTGGCAAACTAGGCTGTCAGCAGCTTACCCTACCCTCTTCCCCTTTTGCAGTTCTTTACTCTTCCAAGCAGATTTTGGATAATGACTATTTCCCATCCCAGAGCACTAAAGGGAGAGAAGAAATCCCCTCTGTAGACAAGTGAGTCACATGGTATCTGTCTGATGCTACTTTGATCTTCTGTTCAGAACAGCACTTCCAGCCTGTATCTCAGCCAGGAAGTACAGGCAGGTGATGGAAGTGCCCAATTCAATTTTAAAAATTGGGGTTTATGGATTATGCACATTTTTAAGTCAGTTTTGTGGTACAAGTTGGTGTTTTAGAGTGATAATTGAATGGCACCTCTTTTTTTTTTTTTTTTTAAGGGCATAGGAACACTGTATTTTAGTCATTTATATTTTCCCCAGCTATGATCAACTAAAGGCCTTAGCACTTGAATGTCGCATAAGCAATTAAGAGTGTCCTGAAACTTGGTGGAATTAGGCAGTGTTGTTGTAGCCATGTTGGTCCCAGGATACTAGAGAGAGAAAGGTGGTTGAGGTAATATCTTTTATTGGATCAACTTCTGTTTGTGAAAGAGTCGAGCTTACTCAGAGCTCTTCTTCAGGTCTGGGAAAGGTACTCAGAGTGTCACTGCTAAATACAAGATGGAACAGATTGTTTAGCGTAAGTAGTTAACACCCTAAATGCCCCAATAGTAACTACGTGGGTGGAAGCAGAAAGTCACTACACTCTTGAATTAACTCACACAGGAAAAGGGTAAAAGTCAAAAACACCTCATCACCTGTGGGTGAACACTTTTCACAAAATGATGACTTTATACCTGGTTTCTCATTCCTCATCCTCAAAGGAAGCCCGCCCAACACTTTCAAAAGACAAGCCTGGGAGCTTAAATCCATAACTTCACTAGACACTAAAAATCATGGACGAACAGAGACACTGGATTTATGGCTTATTACAGCAACCTGTAACCCACTAACAACCTTCCCCAGCTGTTTCCCTTCCACCCCTTCCTTTCTTCCCTGTGACTGAGGGGTGTTAACGGGCCACTTCACCTTGAATGGTCCCTTGAAATGTGTTAACTACTTATGCTAAACAATTTTTTCCACCTTGTATTTAGCAGTGACACTCTAAGGCCTTGGCTACACTTGCGAGTTACAGCGCTGTAAAGCTGCCCCCAGCGCTGTAACTCACTGACCGGCTACACTGGCAAGGCACGTACAGCGCTGTATCTCCCTGGGTACACGGCTGCAGGTACTCCACTTCCCCGAGAAGCATAAGAGATACAGCGGAGTGGCTACGACTCTCCCCAGTGAGTGTGTACCAGGAATCAACCTGCAGCGCTGTACTGATCACCTTGTCAAGTGGCCAATCCTCTCCATTGTTGTGACCGGCTGCAGGAATGCGGAAGTGCTGGTTTCAAAGCTCATACCACGGAGAAAAAACAAACAGTTTGCTGTTTGCTTTGAGTGAGTGAATGAATGAGCAGGGGGCCGGGAGTTCGGAACTTGCAAAATAGAGTGCTGACACGCTCCAAAAAGCGCACACTCTCCCCCCACACTCCCTGTCACACTCCACCCCACCCCCGTTTTGAAAAGCACGTTGCAGCCACATGAATGCTGTGATAGTTGCCCATAATGCACCGCTCCCAACACAGCTGCAAATGTTGCAAGTGTGGCCACGCCACTGCGCTGGCAGCTGTCAGTGTGGACAGACTGCAGCGCTTTCCCTACTCAGCTGTACAAAGACAGGTTTACCTCACAGCGCTGTACAGCTGCAAATGTAGCCAAGGCCTGAGTACCTTTCCCAGACCTGAAGAAGAGCTCTGTGTAAGCTACACTCTCTCAGTAACAGATTTTGGTCCAATAAAAGGTATTACCTCACCCACCTCATCTCGGTGGAATTCTCACACTTCTGCCACTAGAGGGTGGAAGATTATCATCTGTGAATTAAATCATGTACTGTATCAATTGAATTAAATCATGTATTGTATCTGTTAATTTTTCAATGAAAGTTGCTATATAAGTACAAAAGTATGCTAAAGCAATTGTTTGTGAAGACATTGTTTATAATGTTAGTCTCTGTGAGTAGTGTGTTTTATATTTGCTGTTAATATAAAAAATTATAAATGAACTACAGACTTTTTCTGGAAGGTTTATGGAGATGCTCTGTTTTTCATATATTAAATACACTGAAGCATATTATGTATAATAAAAATGTAAATGAGTAACACCTTTATATAGACTTTAGTCCTTCTTTAAGTGCAATTTTCAACACAACCTTAACGATGAAGTCACTACTGACTCTTCCATAATATGTATTATACAAAAGTCTGTATATATCTTAAATGCTATACTAAAACTTCACATAAATACTGATGGGGCTTAGTGAAGGCTCAAATTGAAGGAAAAAAAGTACTCTCCCAGATTTTGTCCACAAACCAAAGTCTTCCCACTTGCAACTTGAGAAACCAGAATCAGATGCCACTCACAGTAAATTGTGTAGAATAGATGTTCAAAATACGTTTAGCTATCTCTGCTGAGTACCACTGGCCTCCTTAGCTTAATTCTTCCTCATTGGGGTTTGAGTAAGGCATGTACATTAGTGATGTAGGAATCTAAGCGGTCATTTAAAAACAATTGTTTCTAGATGCCATGGTTGTAAGGAAAACCTTGAAAAGGTGAACTGATGCAGTGATCTTTGCCTGAGTCTGCTGACAGCCTCTAGCAGAAGGAGCCACTAAAGTCAGGGAGAAAGCTGCCAGGCTGTACATACGTTGCCAGAGCAGACCTGGCCCTTATTACCATGTGGTGAGCTTTGGTGCCCAGTTGGTTTCTGCAGGATTGGCTCCCACTGGTGGGGCTCAGATGCCGTCTGGACTCCACTTTTCCTCTCTGGTCTTTGGGCTCCGAGTCACTTTGTGGGTGAAGTAGTGGTTGTACTCTTCCATGTGCTATTCACTCGAGGTCCTCAAATGAGTTGTTACTGCCAGCAACCATCACATACCAGGCCTTGAGTGCCTTGAGCGCTAACAGAGGCAAAAGCAGAAGGTGGACTAACGTCCAAAGCAGAAATAAAAGAAAGTTGTTCCAAAAGGAGGTGAAATGAGACCAGAACTACAACTGGCATACAAGGGGAGAGTCAGTAGTAAACAACAGCAGATCTTGGACAGTTGCCTCCCACCACCACATTGTGGCGCATCTACCAAAGTTGTTGACTAATCTCTGTACCAAGTCCAGACTAAGTACATCACAGTTGGATGTATGCACGTTTTGGGTGAAGCACAAGAACTCTAAAAATGAACAGTGGAACAATTAATTAGGGATTGTTCAGGAATCAACATAGGTTTTAAAAGTAGGACCTGTAAATTTCATTCTAATTGATTTACTTTCTAATCAAGTGATGTATCTTTTCATTCTAGTTATGATTTTACACCAATGGATTCTTCTGCAGTTTATGTATTAAGCAGCATGGCTCGTCAGCGTCGTGCTTCTTTATCTTGTGGAGGATCGGGCAGTCAAGACTTTGAGAGATCAGAATGCAGTAAAAACTGTGTGGCTGATGGATCATCACAGCTTTCCTCCAGTTCTTTGTGTAGTAAAGCTGGCAAAAGCCACAGCTCAGGGACTGCAAGTACTATGAGTGCCACTTCTCCTAACAAATGCAAAAGACCAATGAATGCCTTCATGCTTTTTGCCAAAAAGTACAGAGTTGAATATACTCAGATGTATCCAGGGAAAGATAACAGGTAACAGTACTCAACTTCTTAGTTTTGACCATATAATTGATCTAGCAAAGTTTGCAAGTCCCATTTTTAAACTTATAGCAAATTAAGTTTCGCAAGTGAAATAAAATGTGTATGTATTGTTCCAAGAAACAAACTGAAAGCTGCTCACATAAGGCCAAACTTAAGAGGAGGCTTCAGACCTCAGTGAACTTGACAACTAGTGTCAGGGCAGAAACTGGTTTAATATCTACTTACTCTTATTGTACTTTATGTAGACTTGATCTTGCCTTCAGAAGCATTTCAGCAATGTTTGTGTGTGTGCAGTGCACACAGACTTTGTACATTTTGGTAAGATTCGTTCGGGGGGGGGGGGGGGGGGAAGACTGTTGTCCTTTCTGTGTTACAGTAGGGAAAGGGGATTTTTATATCTTTCCTCCCAGTCTCTGATTGTGTCTTGACATAAGATTGTAAGCTCTTTGGGGCAAGGAGTGTTTGTCTTTTTGCCTCTGTCTATACATCATCTAGAACAGTGTGGCCCTGATCCTTGATTAGGGTTTCTAAGTGTTGTTGTAATCCAAGCAATAATGTTTTAACTATTCCTATGCCATTCTTTTGTTTGCACTATAAAGCTTGAAAAATCCAGTTACCTAGTCACCAGTGGTGAGTAATAGGTAGCTATCCCTGGCAAGAAGGGTTAAATTGGTCTATGTTTTGATATGTGTGTAAATTTTATTTATTTATATATGTATATACACACACATACATACAAACAATTTATATATAATAAATGTTTAGACAAAGATATTGATTATATATAAATGTACATATGAGATATAAATAATATGTAAGTTTTTATATCTATATATGTACATAGGTATGTTTGTGCATATTATTTATAAAATGCTTGTGTTTTTATATACAAGTTCTGAAAAGAAATCTTTTGCCTTTATATGAGAATAGAATCATTTCTTATACATTACAGTACTAAACCTAGCAAAAACTAAAGGTAACAGAACTACAGAAATGTAAATTGAGAGGATTAATTGGCTGCCATCTTATATACAAGATGATGGTGGAAATGCTTTGACCCAGAGTTAAGAAATTAAACCCTGCAGCACAAATAATCCCTCTGCTCTGCCATATGATAGAGTTCCATAATGGGTATGGAGTCACTTCAATGATGCATCTTTGCAAATGTGTCTGTCTTCAGATTCACTAAAACGATCACTGAGAAATCAAAACAGCCAATTAGAAAAACATAATATAATTTCATTTAAAATACTGATTTCAAATGGAGCAAGCTGGAACTGCAGTTGGGTGAATTCCAAGGAAGTTTTAACATTTCCATTTGTAGATTTAGGCTGAGAAAAATAACTGAAGATTAACAAGTAACTGACATTCTGGAATGAAACACTTAGGGCCTCAGTGGGAAATGCAGTGCATGGGAACACGGATATGCTTTTGTCTTTTAAAAAAACATAGTGCAGCATCAGTCACTAGCGTTGGGTTTATCGATTCTGCAAACTTGTGACCAGCAAAACAGCCTTTTAGGCAGACTAGTGGAGTGTTCACAAATTTGGATATGCAGAAGCAATCATATTTATTCAAATGTATACAACTGATCAAATCACTAAGAAAATTTTACAGTGTATGGTGTATGTTTAATTACAGCATAATCAAATCATTAATTTGTAAACTCAGGTTCTGACCTTCCATTGCAATAACAGCTATGCCATTTTTGTTTGTTTGTTTTGCTTACACATATTAAATAGCATATGTGAACTGGCTTTCCCAACTGGGTTACGTTTTTGGGGGTGGGGAAGGGGAACACAATGTATCTAACCCATCAAAGGTTAGATTCATCAAGGAGCTTAGGCACGGGGATGCTCAGTGTCTCAACACCTAATTTTTAGGCACTTAGAAAATCAGTGAGATTCACAAAGCTTGAGTTAGGTGCTGAGGCTTCCTATAGAATGAATGGAGGAAGCTAGCTGCCTTAAATAGGATTCACAAAAGCCAGTGGACTAGTTGGCTCCCTGCCCAATGTAGCCAATAGGAGTGTTTCTGCCTGACTCCAAGCTGGTGCGAGATGCCTCCCTCTGCTTGGGATTCTCAGTTGCAAAGCCTTTATTGGAGATAGGCACCTATGCTCTTTTTGCAAGCTGTCCCAGGGGAAGCAGGGAGGAGCTCTCTCATAACTTGTAGGCCCGGGCTCAGGGTAATTAAAGAGTTATAGGATTGGAAGGACTAAAACCTGGGTCTTCCACATCTTGGGTGGTTGCTCTAACCAACAGGCTGGAGAGTCATTCTTATGTGTTTGTGTGCGCTCTTTGGCACAATGACACTTTAATTAGTTAATCTAATAATGGAACACCTTCAACAGGAGAAATTGAGGGAAGCCAGCATCCAAATATCCCATAGTCTAGGGGTTAGGTCACTCACCTGACAAGTGGCAGATACCTGTTCAAATCCCTTCTCCCTCAGGAGGTGGGGATTTAAACCATGGTTTCCCAAGTCAATGCCCTAACCACTGGGCTAAAAGTTATGAGGGAGCTCCTCTGCCTCCTGCCCCACAGTTGCATTAGGCCAAGGAACATGTATCAGTCACTGGTTCATGGATCACACTGGGTGTAGGTGTCTGGCTGCCTAAAGCGAGGCAGCAGTGCACGTGCTCAGAGGCAGAAACAGCCAACTTTTACTGCAAAAACTTATGTGCCAAGTATGATTAGTGCATACAAGGTTTGGCAGAAGCTGAGCAGGGGGGTTTGTGAATACCTATGGGGCCTGATCCTGGAATGTAGGCACCTAAAAGGGCACTTAGACACCTAGGTCCTTTTGTGCCTTTAGCCCCAGTCTAATAAAATAGTGATCTGTGAAAACCCCAGTATCTAGGGCAACATCCATTTCATTCTAAGGCTTGAGCAGAATGCTCCTGATCCAAACCGGAGTTAAGATGATGCTTTAAGTGTTTCAGACCTCAGTAAGCTTGACAACCGCCAGGGGTTTATTGCCATGTAGCCATCAGTGGATTTTATCCTGTATGCAAAAAAATTTAAATAATTTTTGAGTGACATGTAAGTTTTGAAAGTGGAACATATCTGAAATACAGCCACTCGTCTTTAGTATAATTGATGGAAACAGATACATAGGTTCAGATAACTTTAAATGTGTAGCAGAAGCAAATTTAATGGCATGTTTAGTGCAGACTTTACAAGGACTAGATCCCAAATTTAGACCTGTAATAATTCCTTCCTCTTTTTAATTCATCGTAAGTAACCATAGCTGTTTGGTTACATAATCAGATGCCTTACTAGAACTTCAAAAGGCCAGCAGATGCTTTTTGGGGCACCCTAAAGCCATGAGTGAGGGAACACAGGTTGCGGGGGAGGGGCAGTCTAGTGAGGGATGTAATTGGACAGGTTTGTGCATGAGTTACTGCTGTCTGTAGAAGAAATTTAGAAGAGGCTTAAAAGGTCATGGAACTTCACTAGCCAGATTTTTCATCAATCTCTGTACTAGTACTGGGTGGTGAGCAGCCATGCTCCATTTCCTCTTTCACATGAAGCTCTTACTTTTCCACCAGATTTGCTGAAGCTCAAAAACCATATAGATTCAATACCTGCGTGCGCAGCTTTGTCTCTTGGAGGTATCAGGTGTCTTGGGCATGAGAGTGTTTTACCGGGCTGCCCCGTACACATTTAAAAAAACTATTTAGGAAGGTTTAAAACTCCTTGCCCTATAACTACCAGAGACAAAACAATAGTCATTATACCAGTAACCTTTGGTTTAGAGAAACATGGTAAAGTACTAGAATCAAAAATATAGCGGTGGCAGGTCCCCCCAGAGGTCAGCTAGACTGTCCCCTCCGATGCTAAGGCTGGACCAAGTATACCTAGACCAAAGCTATAAGCAAGTAATAATCATATAATGTTGAATATTAATATTCAGTAGTCATGCCTGGGTTGTTAAATATGTGTAAGCAGCAATTTCATCCAGTTTAATAAAATGACCAGAAACAGCCTGGGTACTGTCAGGCTGCTCACCCAGGCACAATTTCCTGCCTTTGCACTGTAAATGGAAGGTCTGACCCCCTTTCTCATTGGCTAATAGCTAGACCTGTAGTTAATGCCAAGGTCACTATTTGTAAATCAATTTTCCAGCTTCAGCAGGAGGAGAGGGCAGTATTTGAAACAAGAAATAACTTTTTTTTTAAACTGTAGTTTAGTTCCTTGAACTCTGGCTGGCTGAGATGTATATAATAACTGGTTCAGCGATCTCCATTTGCCCTAATTAAAGTGAGCTGCTGTAGCATGCTTCCCATACATTGGGGAATATAGAGAGCGTCAGTATCTATAGTTGGAAGCCCTGTAGCTTGAGGTGACGCCCTTTAACAAATTCTTCATTTAGCTGAGTCACAGCGTCCTCACTCCATAGCACTTGATGAGGTACCAGTACTAAATGGTGGCTGTCTGAGAGGGGCAGCTTTTGGTGCAATTGGACCATATCTTGAAACAGAGATATTTATGAAACATTCTAACTAAACTAGTGCATGTACATGTAGAACTAATCCTGATTACTTAGAAATATGAACCCTATCATTGAAAGACACAAATTGACCTACCTGTGTGGATTTACCAGAGACAGACTAATGTCTGAGCCTTTGGTCTCAGGAGTCTTCAAAGCATCTCGCAATACAGGCTTAGTGATTAGTAGAGATTAAATTGAGCTTCCATGTTGCTCCCTGGGTGCTGCGTAACCCATAGGGTTCTGGCTGTGGTAGAACCTTTCAGAATTAGTTTGTCTCCTTGTTGGTGTGGAGCAGAGATGTGTGACACTACCCAGACGTGCTTGACGTTGCTGTGCTTTTCCTGATTTTATTAGGGAGCCTGTAAACTGCCGTTTATGGTGAGCTTTTTTACTGATGTGTGTGTCATTGAGAATTCGAGGGGGAGATCACTCATCCCATGTTTTCATGAATCACTAATAAAACATTCTCTGTAATTTAAAGAGGATTTATTAAAATGGTGGGGCTGTGAATTGTATTTTGTCTGAACATCTAATCACCATCATTTTGGAAACAGTTAAGCAATATGGCACAATGAGGGGAGATGTTGTCCAATGGGCATAAGGCCTATTAGGTGTAAGGTAGACAAGTTTTTTTCATGTTAAGCTTTACGAAATAATCAAGGGGTGAGTCATAACATGGTCCCTTACTGCTGTCCAGACTAGAACTTGTTCAAGAGCGTAACAGTCTGAGCTTCCCCTTCCCACACCGGCTAATAGTAGGGGAACTCTGAACTCATCTACCCAGTAGGTCAACCCGTCAACCACAGGGAATTCCATTCTAGTGCGTTTTCATTAAACAAAATCTTTTGTTCGGTTGCAGTCATAGCAAAATCACTAGCCTAATTATGAGGCAGCATCTTTTCAGCAAGTCCTGCCATATCATTCCATAAAATGAGGTGAAAGAGAACAATTTTGTAAATATTGTGTGGTTGTACATAACGGGTGACCAACCAGACTCTTAACTTTCCCACTTTGTTAGATTACAGTATGTGATGTTCAAACTTACTTTTAAATGTCAAAATATGCCCTTCTAGCCTTACTCTGTTTAACAATAGCTGGGATCTTCCCTGTGACTATTCAAAGAGGCATAGGCCAGTCAGAAATATGCTCATACACTGCAAAGAGGAAATTGTTCTTGTGTGCTTTCATGTCTAACATTTTCTTTCTGATGACAGCCTTTTACAAGAGACAAGAAATGTTGTGGGATTTATAAGAAATTCCTGCCTTGACCGTTCTGTAAACATTTATTTTGCAGAGCCATAAGTGTGATACTTGGTGACAGGTGGAAGAAAATGAAAAATGAAGAAAGACGGATGTACACGCTAGAAGCCAAGGCTTTGGCTGAAGAACAAAAACGTTTAAATCCTGACTGTTGGAAACGGAAACGAACAAATTCAGTATGTTTTGTCAAACACTCGACTGCATTACATAGTTTACAAATAAGTTCACACGGTCCCATGTTTTTCTTTTTCTGCAGTATATAGTAATATAGTATAGTAGACCTCCTGCTCTCCTTTGTTGCACTAGCCCACACTTTCCTTTTGTTACTCTATAGTCTTTAACCTGCTGTTGCAGTTGCTGTCACAGTCTGGTCTGACTTGAGGACAGAGGGCAATTGTCCTGTTTCAAAGCTGATGCCACTGTGACTATGTATTGGGTGGAAGCCACTCACCCTCATGTTACACCTTAAAAAAACCCACATGAATTCCCCTGGTCTGAAAAGTTTTTTCAAAGACTATGGAGTCTGTAAGGACTTCAACTTCAAGAGCGTGAATGAGACAGCTTTCTCAGGAGTATATGCAGGTGTTGCTTTAGGGCTTAGACAGAAATGCTGCAAGAGCATGGTTGCTTCTCCACTTACTACTGTACATAGAGCCGTCAGTCCCTGGGCTGCACAAAGCACCACCAAATCCCTGATGGTATCACCAGGCTGGCTGCTTGTATCTTTCTGGGCAATTTATCATTCTAGCAGCTACAATGGTAGAATTAAAATTAGAAATTGTGTAATAAGGCAACAAAACTTCATGTAATTCTATTAAAGCTTGCAGTAATCCATTATGGTTTAACTAAAGACTTCTATCTAGTAACTGTATTTTTCCCAGTAAGGTGGTCTTGGGAATCACAATGTGAGATTGCCTGTGCCAGTCTAGCCTTGGGCTGATAAGAGAGCTTAGTGTACATAGGCTAGTCATGAGGACCAAATTAAACTCAGCTGCACCTGTGCATTTGAATTGAAATAAATGGATTGTGTGCATGGCCCTGAGAGCAACATTTCAGTCAGTCTTGGGTTGGCCTCAGCGAGGGGGAGAACTTGAACACACTCCTCCTATGTGTTGAGATTTTTCCTGCTAATGCTTTTTGCGTGTGTAGCTACAATGGTGATGGACATCATAGAAATACCTAGGATGAACTACCCCCATGACAAAGCAGCTGTAGCTAGTGATTTGTGCAATTGTTACACCTTGCTTGAGGTTCAGACAGCAAACAAGCTGATTCAAGAAACTCTCCAAATAACTATTTGGCTTCACTTGTTAGTCTAGGGCCAGAGTTAATTGTTAGCTCATTTTGCAACTACCCACATGTCAGCATGTTATTTTTTGCATGCACCTTGATCAGCAAATGCAAATATTTCTGTACGTTCTGTAAATAAATCTTTTTCACATCTCATATTACTTCTGCATCTGTATTTCTCTTTGATTTGTAATTGCTAACGTGGTGTCTCTTTTGTTACTGTTTTTACAGGGCTCACAACAACATTAAATCGGAATTTTACTGTTCTTAACTATATTTACAAAACGGCTGACACATGATGGAGAGATTTATGAAGATCAAGGTCTTACCATTTGTTGTGAATTTGTGAGACCACAAAATACTGGCATTATCAAGTCAGAAAATGATTTAACATGAGTGAGGATTTGCTTTTTACAATAGAGCATTCAGTAAGCTAAAACTATCAACATTTTAAACCAAATTGCCTTATTTTTCTTCCAAACTTCATATATGTCTATCAGGTAATATAGGCTTGAAAATGGATATCCTGTGGTGCTAAGTAAATTAGGAAAAAGAAGAGGAGCTGTGTATAAATGTTTTATTTTTTAAAAATGTACAAAAAGGGGAATTTTAAAATATGTAACAGCTGTTTATACATTGATTTCTATTGCTGATTAATATGTATTGCACAAGCCATGTAATTAATTATGATTCTGGGAGCTGGGATTTCCTGAAATGGCAGAAAGCATTAGAGAACTCCTAGTCTGCCCCATGCCAACAAGCTACCAGATTGTGTGGTAAGTGGACAGTGTAGTGTACCATAGCAAGAGAGTTGCCTAGTGGGGTGCCACATATACAAATTATATCCATGGTGTGATGTTTTTGCACCAGCTGACAATACTGTGAGCTATTATTTCCAATGGAAATAATGGCCTGGGCCAGGATGAAATGAATTAATAGCATTGCATTATCTCAAGAAAATATTGCAAATGATGATTGTCACCATTGTACTTTTAACTTTGTGTTTTGTCTCCTCTGCCACATAGTCTATGATTATATATTTTTTTGCCATAAGATATCTTTATGGTGGGGGCAAACTTTGCACTTATGTAGGTGCAACACTTGCACTTTACTTTTTTCCTCCAACTGTCTAAAATTAGGCCAGATACATTAAAATTACAGCTGCTTTTGCTGTAAACTTTTACAATCATGGCTGTTCCTTACTAAACAAGCAGTGTGGTTCTTTTTTAAGAATCACAGCTGCAAATTAATTGTTCATGATACATGTCTACAGGATGTTGCCCCTAAGATTTTTGCACACTATATTCTTGTATATTATTTCAAATAAATTTGTAAAACTTCTTGGTGGTGTTTTTTTTATAAACTAAAGAAGACTAGTCATTAAGTCAGGCCTGCAGAAATACACATTTTAACTATTGCAAATCTGTATAAAGGCTTGTGTAGTTTCATAAAGAACCAAAGATGTAGAATATTTTTACTGCACACATCTTGTATGTTTGTTGCTTTCTAATTAGGAAGCTGCTTATTGAATTTTAAATATTGAATTCAAGATCAAACGATAGTAGATGCTCTTTATTACACTTGTAGCAAAAAGATAGAAAATCAGAATTACTTCAAAGCGCTAACGATGCTGCAAAGAATCAACTCTACTTCATTTTGTAAATTAAATTTTTTTTTGTGATAAATAGTGCTTTTTACATGGAATGTTAGACAAACTGATCTAACTCTACTGAAGTTTAGAGCCCTTCATTCTAACATTATAAAAAAAAAAAGCTATCTTTCTGCATAACACTAATATTTAATCACGCTCTTTTTTGTGCCATATTTACAGGAAAATAGCTAAATGTACAGGTATTATTTATTAGAATTCATTTGCTGAAGAATATAGAACATTTGCGAAAGTCTTAATTTTTGTTTTTTACCTTCTAAATGCAGAAAGGATATTAGAAAATATTAGGCAAATATTGTTTGAGAATAATTTTGTGTGAAATTATATTATTCTATTACAATAAAACATTTCCTACTGTTTAGACAAAGTTGAGGAATACAGAGTACAAAAAGAAGATGTTAGAACCTTTATTAGACAGGGCTTTTTCTAATAGCACTTTTGAAAAGGATGGCATATTCGAAAATAATTATTTATATTAACCCTATAATCATTCATCTGTCAGTGCCCAATTAACAATATAGAATTTGAGTAGCATTGGGGTCGGAGGCTGTTACTGAAGCGTAGACATTGCTTTCTTCAGCAGTTGAACCATTATGGGATAGACTGGTGCAAACTCCTTTCCTTCTCTTGTTCTTACCGACTGAACATAAGCTTCCAGTGCGCCTCTGAGTTAAAAAATAAAAATAAAAAAAATAGAGGATCATTTTCATTGTAAAGAAGTTAGATTAATTAATTAGTTAAGTCTATTAGAAAACAATTATTTGTGCAGCAAGATATTGGGACCCAAAGTAGATTTGCAAGCTAGAACCGGGAATACTAAAAAAGGTTCTTGACAGCATAAACACTGAACAGCCATCTCCGCGCTCTCGCTAAACCAATGTTTTCCCAAACTGTTGGAAGCTCAGCCCCTCCCCTCTCAAAAATCAGGAAAATAAAATTAGTCACAACCAATCCTCCAATCCTGTGTGATGTTAGACATTTTCATTTATGATTCTTCACAATCCCATCCTCCCACACCCATTTTGTGAAGATCTACTTCATCTCCTTTCAGCAGTGAAATAATTAGTGGCCGTTTCTGCCTCCCAGTGATTGCTTCAGGCTCTCTGTAAACTCAGGCAGGCATGAAGTGAATGTGTTCTTCTCAACCAGAACAGCTAACTTTTTCTTTTTAATGAAAGACTCTGGAAAAAAATCGAGAGGGCTGTAGGTGGCTCCTCTCTGCTCCACCTTTTGGGAAATACTGCTTTTACTGATAACACATTTTCACATGTATGTGTGCATTTCTACTGGATTTTTCTTATGCAACTGTCATGCATGTTGCCAGGATAAGTATGTAGATTAAGGCCAGAAGAGATGATTATGATTATGTAGTCTGACCTGTGTAACACAAGCCATAGCTTTCACCCAATAATGGGGTTGAACTAGAGCATATCTGAAGACAGAACTGGGTCCTGTGGGCTTGATTTATCAAAGGTGGTTTATTAATATTAAATGGTATGCCCTAGTTTTTAAAATAAACTAGATTTTGATTTTTACTGTTAGATGAGAAAATTATTAACACTACTTAGTTGAGTATTTACCAGTAATTCAATTTACTGTCAGACTCCTCTTTTTCCATCCCACAAGAGAGACAGATGGAACAATAGTACCAACTATCCAGTAGCAATAAAGTTGAGAGTGAGAATTTACCTCTAAGCTCCAGTCTGATCCTCCCTTTCCGTTAGACTTTACCATAGCAAAAAGGTAGAAAAGCTTAGAAAAATAAGCAGCAGTCCCCTTCCTCAGAGAGTGGATTAGGGAAGAGGAGCTGACAAACAGTTACTAGTAAATAATTTTCCCTTGTTATACATTTCTTTTCTCCAGTTTAGTAAGAATCAACTCAAGGCCAGTTGGTTACAGCATGAACACTTTACCTGATAGTGCTATTAGCAAAATTCTGCCGAAAGGCAGGTTGAGCCGTCAGCAGGTCAAGCTTTGTGAATGAGTGCATGGCTGCCTTATTTCAGAAGCAAATGGCTTTGCCCTCACTGCCCAAGAAATACAACTGCCTCAGGGGATGAGGAAGGCTGCCCTGTTTGTAAACTAGGCAACAACCTCCTTTATCCATCTGTTGAGGACAGACTTAGCAGCTCTATTTTCTTTATAGCATCCCTCAAAACAAACAATTAGAATAACAAATTTTTTAGAATGCATTTAAAACCCACGGAATGCAGCTTTCTATTCTGAAACACAGCTGGGACAGGGCAAGAGGTAGAGATTAAAATAGGCTCACTGATATGGAATTCCTTGTTCACTTGTAATAAAGTCTAGGCCACAGGGATCGGCAACCTTTGGCACACAGCCCGTCGGGGAAATCTGCTGGCAGGCCGGGACGGTTTGTTTACCTGCAGTGTCCGCAGGTTTGGCCAATCGCAGCTCCTACTGGCCGCGGTTCGCTATTCCAGGCTGTGGCAAGCAGCATGGGCCAAGGGATGTGTTGGCCACCGCTTCCCACAGCCCCCATTGGCCTGGAACAGAGAACCGCGGCCAGTGAGAGCTGTGATCGGCTGAACCTAAGAACACTGCAGGTAAACAAACCGTCCCGGCCCACCAGCGGATTTCCCTGATGGGCCGCGTGCCAAAGGTTGCTGATCCCTGGGCTAGAAGATGAACAACGGTTTGTCAGGGAGGAGGGAGAGAAGCTGAGGAGGATGGGGAAGTTTTATTCCTCAACTCTCATAGCAGCCTTTAGGGTGATCCATTTGAGAGGGAACTTGCCTAAAGGCTCGAAGAGAGAGGAATCCCATTGAACAAGAGGGAAATCCTGCTGAGGAATAAAATGGGCTATAATGGTTTCACAGCCCACTTTTAGTGTAGTTGATAGTGATGCTGAGGAGGTAGAAGGCTTCACATCCTATAAATACTGACCTGGACTGTCGATTAATCGCAGATAACTCACGCGTTTAACTCAAAAATTAATCGTGATTAATGGCACTGTTAATAGAATACCAATTTAAATTTATTAAATATATCGATTTCAATTACAACACAGATACAAAGTGTACAGTGCTCACTTTATATTATTTTTATTACAAATATTTGCACTGTAAAAATGATAAAAGAAATAGTATTTTTCAATTCACCTCATACAAGTACTGTGGTGCAATCTCTTTATCATGAAAGTGCAACTTACAAATGTAGGCTTTTTTTGTTACATAACAGCACTCAAAACCAAAACAATGTAAAACTCTTGTAGCTGGTGTCACAAGATATTTACGTGCCAGATGCGCTAAAGATTCATATGCCTCTTCATGCTTCGGCCATCGTTCCAGAGGACACGCTTTAATTAATTAGAATGCAATTCAATTAATTGAGACTGAACTCCTAGGGGGAGAACTGTACGTCTCCTGCTCTGTTTTACCTGCATTCTGCCATATATTTCATGTTACAGCAGTCTCGGATGATGACCCAGCACATGTTCATTTTAAGAACACTTTCACTGCAAATTTGACAAAAGAAGATACCAATGTGAAATTTCTAAAGATAGCTACAGCACTTGACCCAAGATTTAAGAATCTGAAGTGCCTTCCAAAACCTGTGAGGGACAAAGTGTGGAGCATGCTTTCAGAAGTCTTAAAGAGCAACACTCTGATGCGGAAACTACAGATCCCAAATCACCAAAAAAGAAAATCAACCTTCTGCTAGTGGCATCTGACTCAGATGACGAAAATGAACATGTGTCGTTCCTCATTGCTTTGGATCATTATCGAGCAGAACCCATCATCAGCATGGACGCATGTCCCCTGGAATGGTGGTTGAAGCATCAAGGGCCATATGACTTGTTAGTGCATCTGGCATGTAAATATCTTGTGACGCCAGCTACAACAGTGTCATGCAAACGCCTGTTCTCACTTTCAGGTGACATTATAAACAAGAAGCGGGCAACATTATCTCCTGCAAATGTAAACAAACTTGTTTGTCTGAGCGATTGGCTGAACAAGAAGTAGGACTGAGTGGACTTGTAGGCTCTAAAGTATTACATTGTTTTATTTTTGAATGCAGGGTTTTGGGTTTTTTTGTACATAATTCTACATTTGTAAGTTCAACTTTCACGATAAAGAGATTGCACTATAGTAGCTGAATTAGGTGAATTGAAAAATACAATTTCTTTTGTTTTTCACAGTGCAAATATTTGTAATCAAAACAAAGTGAGCACTGTACACTTTGTATTCTATGTTGTAATTGAAACATATTTGAAAATGTAGAAAACATCCAAAAACATTTAAATAAATGGTATTCTATTATTGTTTAACTGCGAGATTAATCGTGCACTAAATCATAATTAATTTTTTTAATCACATGATTAATTTTTTTCATCGCTTAACAGCCCTAGTACTGACATTTCTGAAAGTCAAGGGCTCTAACTGAGCAAAGGCATAATGAGATCCAATAGTTGGAAGCTGAAGTGACAAATTCAGAGCAGAAATAAAACGATCAAGGCAATTAACCATTGGAACAGATTACCCAGGCCTGTTGTAGAGTCTCCATCATTTGAAGTCTTTCAATCAAAAGAGGATGTCTTTCTAAAAGAGATGCTCTAGATTAACCAGAAGTCAAGGACTGGATGCAAGAATTGCTTGGTGAAATTCTACAACCTGGTCATGCAAGAGGTCAGACTAGATAATCATATTAAAGCCCTTCTGGCTTTAAATTCTATTGGTATAGAGAAAGTAAATTAGGAATTGTTATTGGCTCCTCCGAAATTAATAGGTAGCAGGTTTAAAACAAACAAAAGGAAGTATTTCTTCACACAACACAGACAACCTGTGGAACTCCTTGCCAGAGGATGTTGAGAAGGCCAAGACTATAACAGGGTTAAAAAAAAGAAGTAGTTAAGTTCATGGAGGATAGGTCCATCAATGGCTATTAGCCAGGATGGGCCGGGATGGTGTCCCTAGCCTCTGTTTGCCAGAAGCTGTGAATGGGCGACTGGGGATGGATCACTTGATGATTACCTGTTCTGCACCGTGGCAGGCAAGCCAGAGGAAGTATAGCAAACCCATGCTGAGAGAGTGAGAGTGCTGCAGAGAAAGGCACAAAACCAAATCTGAGGGAAATCAGCACCAAGGAGCAGGGTATTAACTCACCTAGGGTATGTCTATACAGCAGCTGGGAGGTGTGATTCCCAGCATAGCTATACATACATGCAACTAGCTCTGCTTGTGCTAGCACCTAAAAATAGTCATGTGGCCATGGTAGCATGTGATGGCCCCTGGGTAGATACTCGAGTAGCCAGCCTGAGCCACCGCCCATGCCACAACGCCAGCACTGCTGTTTTCAGGTGCCAGTTCTGCTTGAGCTAGCTTGAGACATGTATGTCTATCCATGCTGGGAATCACACCTCCCAGCTGCTGTGCAGATATCGCCTTAGTCGCCTGAGAGAAACGCAGAAGCTAAACAATGAACCTAAACTCCCTCAACGAAGGTCAAAAATTGGGCATGGGGGTGAGCCCTACTGACAGCAATAAGCAGAAAGTTCTATTGAGAGAAGGAGACTGATCTGAAGCCTAGGGTCCTGCACTTGCAGCTTGTTGGAGGGAAGGAAGAGAATCTGAGCACAGCACTGTAGCCTCTGAAGAGCTTGAGATTCAAGCCCTGCCAGGTGATCGATGGGCTGCAGAGAGAGTCCAGTGCTTCATTTTATTTACACATCAAAGACCAGAGGGGGGTATTGTACTCTCAGTTGCTGGGCCTTTTACAGAAGGAGCTAGGTTTCCAAGAGCGGGACTTGCTAGCCAGCTAGGTTTGTGTATGGTCAAAGTACCACATAGATAAGCTCTTGCTGCATTTTCCAACTCCTTGCAGATCAGAGGTCAACTAACAGTACCAGCGTCTTTCCTGTTGAAGCCATGAAATACACGAAGGCTAGGTCTACACTACCCGCCTGAATCGCCGGGTAGAAATCGATCTCTTGGGGATCAAATTATCGCGTCTCATCGGGGCGCGACAATTGATCCCCAAATCGACGTTCTTACTCCACCAGCGGAGGTGGGAGTAAGCGCCGTCGACGGGGAGCTGCGGAGGTCGATTTTGCCGCCGTCCTCACACTGGGGTAAGTCGGCTCCGATAGGTCAGATTCAGCTACGCTATTTGCGTAGCTGAATTTGCGTATCTTAAATCTCCCCCCCGCGTAGTGAAGACCTGCCCTCAGGCTGTTGAACATCACATACGCAACCTTGGTATCCTCTTGACAATGTGGAAATCACCTAGAGTGGTATACACAGTGGTGAACTGGAGCCGGTTCCCACCGGTTTGCGGGAACCAGTTAAATGTAGAAGCCCTTTTAGAACCCGTTGTCCTGGTTCTAAAAGGGCTTTTAAATTTAACAAAAGCTCCAGCAGCTCCCTGCCCTGCCCCCGGCCCCAGCTCACCTGGCTCTGGCTCCACCTCTGCCTCCTCCCCTGAAGGCTCCCCCTCCCGGCTTCCCGCGAATCAGCTGTTAGCGCAGGAAGCCTGGGAGGCCTGAGAAGGAAGCAGCAGCTTCCTGCAGGTGAGCTGGGGCGAAGGGCGCGAGGAGGGCTCCAGGCGCCGCGTGGCTCTGGGCGGCCCCAGCCCTGACTCCGACTCCGGCCAGGTGGCGTGGCTCCGGCCCGGCCCCTGGCTCCAGCCCCGACTCTGGGCCGGCCCCTGGCCCCAACTTTGGGCCGGCCCCCGACTCCGGACCGGCCAGTGGCTCTGGCCCCTGGCCCCGACTCCGGGCCAGCCCCCGCCTTCGGGCTGGCCCGTGGCTCCAGCCCCCGGCCCCCGACTTCAGCCCGGCCCAGCCAGCAGCTCCGGTCTGGCCCCGACTCCGATTCCGGGCCGGCTCCGGCCTGGCCTCTGGGCCGGGCCCCAACTCCGGGACGGCCCATGGCTCCGGCCCCGACTCCGGGACAGCCCCCAGCTCCGGCCCCGACTCCGGGACAGCCCCCAACTCCGGCCCGGCGCCAGCAGCTCCCGGCCCTGACTCCGGGTGGCGCGGCCCCCATCTCCAGGCAGCGCGGTAAGAGGGGCAGGGAGCAGGTGTTGGATAGAGGGCGGTGCGGTGGATTATGGTCGGGACTCGGGGCGGTCAGAGGGCAGGGAACAGGGGAATTGAATGGGGACAAGGGTCCTGGGGGGGGGCAGTCAGGAAGGAGCAGGGGTGTTGGATGGGGCGGTGGGGGACAGTCAGGGGCAGGGGTTCCGGGGGTGGGCAGGGGACAGGGAGAAGGGGTGGTTGGGTGGGGCAGGGGTCCTGGGGGGCCATCAGGAATGAGAGGAGGGGTTGGATGGGGCGGCAGGGGGCAGTTAGGGGACAGGGAAGGGGGGTGGATGGGGCAGGGGTCCCGGGGGTGGGGTGTCAAGGAACATGGGGGGTTGGATGGGGCAGGGGTCCCAGGGGGCGGAGGGGGGCTGTAGCCCCGCTGAGGGCCGAACCTCCCCTAATACCAACATGGGCAGAGCCACCGGGTCCGGCGCCCGCCCCTTAGAGGTCACGGCCCCGACCCGGAAGTATAAAAGCCCGCCTGCAGAGCTCAGTGGAGCCCACGGCGGCGGAGAGAGCAGACGTCTCTGGCCGAGCTCCCGCTTGGGAGACAGACGCAGGCCGCGACTGGCCTGCCGACTTACCAGGCCTGCCGAGCCTACCTCTCGCCCGCTACCCTGAGGAGGACTGGCCAAGCCTGCCCCGTGCCAGCTACCCCGAGGAGGAGCCAAGCCTGCCCCATGCCAGCTACCCCGAGGAGGACTGGCCAAGCCTGCCTTTCGCCCAGTACCCTGAGGAGCCGATGCTGGTGGAGAGCACCGAGGACACTAGGACGGCCCAGTTACCATACGAGGGGAGGGTGGAAGTAGCCCGGGGGCAGCCGACCCCAGTCTGGCTGCTACACTGCCAGAGCCGATGTTAGTGTGTTGCAGCCAGGATCCCCACTGACAGCAGCGGGTTTCCGCTGCTGCTGGGGCCCCGGGCTGGGACGCAGTGGAGTGGGAGGGCCTGCGTCCCCCCTGCCACTCACTCCTTGGGTGGCAGACTCCCCCTTTTCCCCTGGCCTAGAGAGGCTGGGACCTGCTACAAACTGACCCAGCCCCTGCTTAAAGGCCTGGGCTTCTGACTGACTATTTGCTTGCTGCGCCGCCCTGACCTACGGCCTGGGCTGCTATAGACATTGTCTCAGCCACTGCTTAAGGGCCTGGGTTTTCCGAGCTACTGACTCAGCCCCTTTTTGAGGGCCGGAGCTCCAGACTGTGTGATTACTGCCCCGCCCTGATTGAGGGCTCGGGGCTCTTTTCTGACCTGTTGGCTCAGCCCCTGTTTACGGGCCTGAGCCCCCTAACCGTGTGTCCGTTGTCCCAGACTGCCGCTGGGCCAGGACTGCTGGCGTACCAGAGCGAGGCAGTGGGATACCCCACAGCCCTGCTGAGGGCCGAATCTCGGCCAAGACTACTACAGGGGCACAACCCCTTCGTGGGGTGAGGAGGAGGGAACCAGTTGTTAATATTTTGGTAGCTCGTCACTGGGTATACATAATGCTGTATTACACACCACCATTGAAACAATCTACTTCGGATGGTTACTGAAGAAACCATGGCTTTCTGAAGAGGACTTTGATACATTAGGAAAAAAAGGAAGAAGCATGTAAGCAGGGAGATGTCCATGAAAGTAAATGGTTGAAATGCTTTTTCTGGGCCATGGTACAACGTGACTGAGATCTACATCAACTCCCTGGTCGATGAAGTAGAGGACGGCCTAGAGCACAACATTCTTTGTCTTGCCTACAAAGTTATCATGCACCTGGCTGGCAGCCATAAGCAGCCTTCTAATATTCTGATCACGAAACCAGATACATTTCCCTGCCCCTCAGTTGATGAAGTCCTGAACCATGCATTCTCATCCCTGCACTATTCTGTCAAGCTATTGACTGAATGTTAGGACTTGCCACTCCACACACTAGAATAAAGATTGGTCAAGAAGTGGTCACCAACAAAACCAGGCTGCCTTGCTTGTGGAGAAGCCATGGAATTTCAGTTCCGCCCTTCAAGGTTTCTAAGACTCTGCTTGCATTGTGGGCTTGAATGTCTCATGGCAGAAGATCAAGATCCAGAACCTCAAGGCTGGCCACCAGCACACCCCAGTCAAGCACCATGGGAAGTGTTGACGAATTCATCTGCTTACACTGCAGAGTGCGAACAGTTGCAGCAAACCAGGTGTCCTCTGACAAATAGGTCTTGCTGCCTCCTGCATGAAGTCTGTCTCTCACTTATGGACACACAAAAGTTTCTGTGCTGAGACAACATTCAGGATCTACCGAAACTGCATACTGCCTGTACTGCTATACCTCTCACAAACCTGGAATCTCTTACAGGCACCTTGGAGAGGCTAGCGGGATTCTATATGCACTGTCAGCATCAAATCCTGAACATACAGCGGTTCGACTTTGTAAGAAATGCCATTATCTCTGAGAGACCTGGCCCTCCTCCAGTCGCTCACTACATTAAAAAACAGCATTGCTTGCTCTTTGGCCAAGATGTACTAAAACACCCCAACACACCATCCTCTGAAACTCTCCATCGGTGTATGAAACTCTCCATCTTGACCCAGCCTGGCATTGTTTGTGGGGCTGCCCCAGAGATTTGTGGATTAGCAGGATAGGCCCAGTTCTGTGAACTTAGCATCATATCAGGCATTGTAGAGGTGATCAATAGAAGTTACTGTGGCTGGTGCCATGGTCCTCAGTAGATTACACATTTTTGAGGGAGAAAATAGAGGAGAAGAAAGCACCACACAGTAAAAGGACAGCCTGAATGGAACATAGAGGGAGAGCAAATGAGGCACTGAACTGAGTAACCATGGAGCCTGGAGTAGTCAGTTACCACAGCTACTTGGGGTAACTCCTCTACAGAACACAGATAAGAAGGAAATGGCGGCTGGAGTACCAGGCAGTGCCTCCATCCCACTGCAGGGCTGGCGCCCCTACTGGAACCAATGGACTGAGTTTGGGAAAGTTCCTTCCCTGGTCATGCACAGGAGCACATCAGATGGACATAGGAGACAGAAGTGTTGAGAGTCTCTGTGTTAGGCTTAAAGGGGTAAAAAACAAGGGAGATGTCATGCTAGGAGTCTACTACAGGCCACCTAACCAGGGGGAAGAGGTGGATGAGGCTTTTTTTAAACAACTAACAAAATCATCCAAAGCCCAAGATTTGGTGGTGATGGGAGACTTCAACTATCCAAATATATGTTGGGAAAATAACACAGCGGGGCACAGACTATCCAACAAATTCTTGGACTGCATTGCAGACAACTTTTTATTTCTGAAGGTTGAAAAAGCTACTGGGGGGAAGCTTTTCTAGACTTTTGATTTTAACAAATAGGGAGGAACTTGTTGAGAATTTGAAAGTAGAAGGCAGCTTGGGTGAAAGTGATCATGAAATCATAGAGTTTGCAATTCTAAGGAAGGGTAGAAGGGAGAACAGCAAAATAGAGACAATGGATTTCAGGAAGGCGGATTTTGGTAAGCTCAGAGAGCTGATAGGTAAGGTCCCATGGGAATCAAGACTGAGGGGAAAAACAACTGAGGAGAGTTGGCAGTTTTTCAAAGGGACACTATTAAGGGCCCAAAAGCAAGCTATTCCGCTGGTTAGGAAAGATAGAAAATGTGGCAAAAGACCACCTTGGCTTAACCACGAGATCTTGCATGATCTAAAAAATAAAAAGGAGTCATATAAAAAATGGAAACTAGGCCAGATTACAAAGGATGAATATAGGCAAACAACACAGGAATGGAGGGGCAAGATTAGAAAGGTAAAGGCACAAAATGAGCTCAAACTAGCTACGGGAATAAAGGGAAACAAGAAGACTTTTTGTCAATATATTAGAAGCAAGAGGAAGACCAAAGACAGGGTAGGCCCACTGCTCAGTGAAGAGGGAGAAACAGTAACAGGAAACTTGGAAATGGCAGAGATGCTTAATGACTTCTTTGTTTCGGTCTTCACCGAGAAGTCTGAAGGAATGCCTAACATAGTGAATGCTACTGGGAATGGGGTAGGTTTAGCAGATAAAATAAAAAAAGAACAAGTTAAAAATCACTTAGAAAAGTTAGATGCCTGCAAGTCACCAGGGCCTGATGAAATGCATCCTAGAATACTCAAGGAACTAATAGAGGAGGTATCTGAGCCTCTAGCTATTATCTTTGGAAAATCATGGGAGACGGGATAGATTCCAGAAGACTGGAAAAGGGCAAATATAGTGCCCATTTATAAAAAGGGAAATAAAAACAACCCAGGAAACTACAGACCAATTAGTTTAACTTCTGTTCCAGGGAAGATAATGGAGTAAGTAATTAAAGAAATCATCTGCAAACACTTGGAAGGTGGTAAGGTGATAGGGAATAGCCAGCATGGATTTGTAAAGAACAAATCATGTCAAACCAATCTGATAGCTTTCTTTGATAGGATAACAAGTCTTGTGGATAAGGGAAAAGCTGTGGATGTGGTATATCTAGACTTTAGTAAGGCATTTGATACGGTCTTATCGATAAACTAGGCAAATACAATTTAGATGGGGCTACTGTAAGGTGGGTGCATAACTGGCTGCTTAACTGTACTGAGAGAGTTGTTATTAATGGTTCCCAATCCTGCTGAAAAGGCATAACAAGTGGGGTTCCGCAGAGGTCTGTTTTGGGACCGGCTCTGTTCAACATCTTCATTAACGACTTAGATATTGGCATAAAAAGTACGCTTATTACGTTTGCGGATGATACCAAACTGGGAGGGATTGCAACTGCTTTGGAGGACAGGGTCATAATTCAAAATGATCTGGACAAATTGGAGAACTGGCCTGAGGTAAACAGGATGAAGTTGAACAAAGACAAATGCAAAGTACTCCACTTAGGAAGGAACAATCAGTTTCACACATAGAGAATGGGAAGAGACTGTCTAGGAAGGAGTACGGCAGAAAGGGATCTAGGGGTTATAGTGGACCACAAGCTAAATATGAGTCAACAGTGTGATGCTGTTGCAAAAAAAGCAAACATGATTCTGGGATGTATTAACAGGTGTGTTGTGAGCAAGACACGAGAAGTCATTCTTCCGCTCTACTCTGCGCTGGTTAGGCCTCAGCTGGAGTATTGTGTCCAGTTCTGGGCACCGCATTTCAAGAAAGATGTGGAGAAATTGGAGAGGGTCCAGAGAAGAGCAACAAGAATGATTAAAGGTCTTGAGAACATGACCTATGAAGGAAGGCTGAAAGAATTGGGTTTGTTTAGTTTGGAAAAGAGAAGACAGACGGGACATGATAGCAGTTTTCAGGTATCTAAAAGGGTGTCATAAGGAGGAGGGAGAAAACTTGTTCTCCATAGCCTCTAAGGATAGAACAAGAAGCAATGGGCTTAAACTGCAGCAAGGGAGGTCTAGGTTGGACATTAGGAAAAAGTTCCTAACTGTCAGGGTGGTTAAACACTGGAATAAATTGCCTAGGGGGGTTGTGGAATCTCCATCTCTGGAGATATTTAAGAATAGGTTAGATAAATGACTATCAGGGATGGTCTAGACTGTATTTGGTCCTGCCATGCGGGCAGGGGACTAGACTCGATGACCTCTCGAGGTCCCTTCCAGTCCTTGAATCTATGAATCACCCAAGACTGAGGCTATGTTAAAAGGGTGTTAAGAGTGTATCTGAGACTCATATAACTTGGTTGTATTAAGAGCTTTCAAATGACCAGAGAACTGCAGGTGAATGAGCGCAGTAGAACTCCCTGAGGTGCTCATATGCTTTTATAGAACATGCTGCATGTTCCATTTTTGTAACCATATACTAATGAGTCACCACATACCAACACAGTCTGAACAGCCACTCAGACCATCTATACTCTCATATGCTAATACAGGAAGAGCGAGCCCTCTTCCCAATTAGAAAGCAGGCTGCAGGCATGTTAGCCAGTGATCAAATTATTCCACTCATTCATCCAAACTAACAATGAGTGCCGGGATTTGGTCAACTTCCTGAATATTCTAAGCAGCCTCAGCCCTCATTCCCACTCTCCCCACTGGTGCTCCACAGAATTACCAGCCATCCACCGCCTGCAACAAGTGCACAAGAAGGATCACACAGGACTGCTGCTTCCACACATGGCTGGCATTGGGTTTGAGAACAGTGACGAGGCAGCTAGAAAGCTGCTGCTGGCTGCATCTCTGAGCAGCACTTCCAATGTGGCCTGTTGACCCCCTCTACACACACAAGTTTCAATAGCTGCAGCGCTGATTGGGAAGAGTCCAGTGTTGTCCCCATTCAGATTTTAAATGCCCTGGGGAGAAGTGGGAGAGGTAGAGTGGAGGGAAATGGGGGGGGGGGAGAGGAGGAGGAGGAGGGAGTTGTTAAAATAACTATGCATTTGTTAAAAATGACTTCTGGTGGGAGTGAGGGGAGCCCAAATAAATCTGTTAGTCTTTAAGGTGCCACCAGACTCCTCGTTGTTTTTGTGGATACAGACTAACACAGCTACCCCTCTGCTGCTTAAGGAGCTGTGTGTTTGGGGCAGTGCATGCAGATGCTACATGAGAAGCAGGGGTGTTCAAAGGCCCAGAGGTGATGAGGGGAAAAAAACACTTCAGAAGAACGAGACACAAAATATTCATGTAAAATAGAGATGAACCGTTCTCCCCGGCAGCCAGGACCTTTTCATCACCCTGGACCCAATACACTCCCAAGGCGGGATCCTGGACCCTGAAGCCAGAAAAGGCATCTCTGGTGAGTGCACATTTGTAACTACAGTACAAGGATCAATTTGGAGCGGGCAAATCTACTGAGGGGGCTGCTGTGATCCAAGTAGCCAAGGCAATCATTGACCTTCTGCTAGCAAGGGTAGTGACTCTGGGAAATGTGCAGGTCATAGGGAACCCCATTGCAGCAAAGCCATCCACTATCTGTGGTGGGGCAATAGACGGAACACATATCCCTATCTTGGCACCGGACCACCTTGCCAACCAGTACGTAAACCACAAGGGGTACTTCTCAATGGTGCTGCAATGGTCCTTGTAAACACCTCGCGCATTATCCTGCAGTATGTGCAGAACCTGGCTAAGAGACGGCAGCACAAGGACAATTGTGAGGAGAACATGGACACAGACATTCCTAAAAGCACAGGATGTGGCAATTGGGACATCCTGGCGGCAGTGGGGCAGGTTGATACAGTGGAACGCCGATTCTGGGCCCGGCAAACAAGCACAGACTGGTGGGACTGCACAGTGTTGCAGATATGGGATGATTCCCAGTGGCTGCGGAACTTTTGCATGCGTAAGGCCACTTTCCTGGAACTTTGAGTTGCTTTCCCCCGCCCTGAAGCACAGGAATACCAAGATGAGAGCTGCCCTGACAGTTGAGAAGCGAGTGGCGATAGCCCTGTGGAAGCTTGCAATGCCTGACGGCTAATGCTGGTATAACTTTTTTGAGATGAGGAGACCACATCTGTATGCAGTATTCAAGGTGTGGGCGTACCATGGATTTATATGAGGGCAATAAAATATTCTCCATCTTATTCTCTATACCCTTTTTAATGATTCCTAACATCGCGTTTGCTTTTTTGACTGCCAGTGCACACTGCGTGGACATCTTCAGAGAACTATCCACGATGACTCCAACCAAGATCTTTTTCCTGATTAGTTGTAGCTAAATTAGCTCCCAGCATATTGTAGGTTAGCTGAAGATGCATACAGTTAAAAAAAACAGGACTGTTCATCATTTGGGATGCAGCAATTTTTAACTTAGGAACTAAACTTGGGGTGGCAGCTTCATTCCTCCTCGAAGGAAATTATGTAATTATAACTAGCATCTTGGCCCAATGACATACAGCGATGGGTCCCTCAGCAATATTGATAATAATGGTAAGGTGTATGGCACACAGTGAACTCAGTCATTGAAGAACGCTGTCAGATTTCACTCTTAACTTGCTGAGAGCACAAAATTGTGTCACTTCTTACAAAATGTTTAACTTATGCTGCCGAAAGAGAGGTTCCTTCCTGTCTAAATCTCTAGTTTTATTTACAGTATTATGAGACAGGTTACATCATCACATTATATAACTTACACCAGTCCTAACTTACAAAAACTAGTTTAGACAATGTGGCATAAAAAAGTGAAATAGTGATGCATCATTTTACCATGACAATTCTGTACCAGGAAGAGTAGATCAATTTATTCCTACCGAGTACATTGTAAAGATACTTGTAAATAAGGAGCAGTCAAAGAATTAGATGCTTTATGGGCTAAATGAATATCATGTAGCAGGCAGCACTGAAACAGAAACAGGATCATATTCATATAGAAATATGTCATTTGTGTATATTCCAAATGTTTAAGAAAAAGGAAGAAACCCTGTTTATATAATCTACAGAACCTGGTCTCTAAGGGATTAGACCCAATATTGCCCTATACTCAGCATCTTCAAATCTAATAAAGGACATAAAATCTGTTCATTAAGTCTTTTTCCATTTCAAAAGATCAGACGTGATACACATTACAGATCTCATTTGTAACAGCAGGCTACAGAAAGAGGGTTGGTGGGATGCTCTGCATATATTAATGTTTCATGAAAAATGCCATCAGATGTAAGAAAAAAAATCTAAGTTTAAGATGCCCTCCCACATAAAGAAGAAGAGAAGAGGATTTTAAAGCACTTATTAAATTACTTCACTTGCTTGCTCAAAAAGCAGCTTTCTTGGAATTCAGGACAAGCTGATTATATAAGACTAGATCTTTTTTTTATAAAACATTCTTTCAAAACAAGAAGATTTATATCTAAATTAAAATAAATTAACAAAACTATGATCTGGATACTGTCCCTTAAAGGAATTTCAGTATATATCAATAAAATGGATTAATTAATTAATTTGTTAATGTTTATATACTTTGAATACTAAGGCCTCAATCCTGCCATCTGATTCACTCAGACAAACCCTTATTCAGACTGTAAGCTCCCTGGTGCAGAGACTATCTGTTTGTTCTGTGTTTGTGCAGTGCCTAGCACAATGGACTCATGGTCAATGACTGGGGTTCCTAAATACTCTAGTAATACAAATACTACTACAAATAATGTACATGGCCCCATAAAGGCACACGGATCACCATGAAAGATCAGATTACAGGATCAGGGCCATGAATTGCTTTACAAATAAGTATTATTGTTATTATTTTAAGAGAGAGTGCTATGTAAACTATAAGGCAAAGAGGAGATACCTATGGAAAATAGACTATTATGCCATAAAAATACACCAGTATGGCTCTAACTGTTTAATCAAAATATTACAAAAGCTATTATATGTAAACACAAAATAGTAGGAATAGGACTATATTTTATTAAAGCTTGCAAAATAAGTAGCTCAAATAATTGTGCTATAGTTCTGCCAACCAAAAACTAACTTATATCAAAGTATTTTTATGAACAAGCTTGTGTTGGTTGGGTGCTTTGCTTTTGTTTTTTTATACCATACACTTATCGGCAAATCAGGGCCAGTCGGTCTGCAATCTGATTGGCTGGTGCTAGGTTTGTCTGACTTAGCTGGAAATTTAAACAGTCCGTGCATGAAGAGGAAAACCAGTGTCTGTAACACAATACAACCTTGTGGACTGGTCACACTTTTGCACTTAATACCAGGGTGGACTAAATTAAGTTGTAACTCAGTTTCATGAATAATCTAATACTGAGGTTCACAAACTGATCTTTGCCAGTGCTAATAGGAAGGGGGTCATTCTTGAGACAATTTCTCTATTAAGATATAGTCCACACTATGAAAATGTTTCAGAACTCTTGGTTCAATATACTGGGCCACCTTTTGATCTCTATTACACCTGGTGTGACTACATTGGGTTCAGTGGAGTTAATAGGTTTACACAGTGTAAGTGGAATCAGAATTTGACCCATGACTGCAGCAGTTCAGAGCCTACAAAAGGCTCAATTTAACTTCCATTAAAGTCAATGGAAGGTCTACAGGAGCTGGATCTGACTTGATACTTTATTAAGTAATAAGAAACCTTGCTGAAAAGGGAGGGGTTTGATTTTTAAACTGTAATAAAAGTATGTGGATCAACTAGTTTACAAAATACAATTTTAATGCCAATAACTCAGTCCCCAGGTATTACCCCAGGACCTAGGAAGACAAACAAGAAGGAATACAAAAATAGTTCATTAATAGCTATCAGCTGGCCATACTCACACTGTGCAGGGTTTAAAGTATTTAGTCACTCCATAGTGAACAGAAGGAACTAAGGATTTGATAACAAGCTGTGAAGAACCTGATAACCCTACTACAGTAATATTTAAAAAGCAGCTCTCGAGCAGCTGCAGTCATTACAAACTGAAATGGCAGTAAATGTACCATTTGTAAAGATGCACCAGAATTAATTTCCCACAAGTAATATTATACAATAAATTCTACATTACAAAGTAAAGGGACTACGAATTCTTCTAAAAACCATTACCCAGTGATAATCTGCAACAGTAATACATGCCTTTGGGATTACAAAATTCAAGTGTTTCAATTCTTCTTAGGCCTAGTCTATGATATGAAATTTAACCATGGCTTAACATGGTTTCAACAATCCTGTTAGCTGAACCAGGCCTGAAGGGGTTTAGCTGTAAATGCAGACAAGGAAAAACTATTATCAGCACAAAGTTAGCTAGCACAATTACTGAAATACTGTTCAGATACAGTTAAATGTCATCACATAGTTCAGATCTTAGCAGGGCTTCTACAATACTTATAGCTGGAACAAAATGCAATAGCAAGCCTGGCCACAGGCTTCCGTAGCCAGGGTCAACTGCCTTGTGTTCTTTCTGTTGGTTGCAAAGAAAGGGGCAGACTAATTTTAAGCGGGTTCTGTTGACTTTGAAAGCCCTTAATGGAGAGGCACCTCCTCCAAAAGCCTTGCCCTGGCTGGTGACAGTATAATAATACCATCTCCCCTGTAGGGCCTCACCATCACTCTATGGATCAGCAGGGAATCATGCTTTTGGTTGGTACTTTTGGTATGTAGCATGCTCATCCTGGGCACCTATCTTCCCGATTTAAAAAAACACCAGCTTTTTGTCAGAGTAGTTTTTGTCTTGATTGCTCTTCCCCTGATGCTTTTATGATGATACACTGACTTGTTTATATTTTGCTCTGTTTTTATAATGTTTAATTGCATTATCGCGGACCCCCAGGGGTCCACAGATCCCAATTTGAGAAACACTGCCCTAGACGCTTTTGAAAATCTCATCTATACATAAAATCCCAGCCCCAATTAGGTCAATTGTCATTGACTTAAATGGATCCGAGATTTCACCCTAAGTGATCATCACCCCATAATGCTTCAGCAGTGGTGGGAGTGCTGTAGAACTACAACCTACCCTCAAGATTTCATGATTTTAGATAAAAGAAAACTTAATTTTTTTTAGCCAACCTGCATTATTACATTCATATCAGCCAATGTGTGACCTTCAAAAGACTCCTCTATTTAAGACGTGAAGAGACATATTTTGCATATTTATTTTAGATGTTGAATACAAACATATAAGGCGGCCATACTGGGTCAGACCAATGGTCCATCTAGCCCAGTACCTATCTTCTGATAATGCCGATGCCAGGTGCCCCAGAGGGAATGAACAGAACAGGCAATCATCAAGTGATCCATCCCCTGTGGTCCACGCCCAGCTTCTGGCAATCAGAGGCTGCTAGGGACACCCAGAGCATGGGGTTGCTTCCCTTCCCTTCTTGGCCAATAGCCATTGATGGACCTACCCTCCAACAACTTACTAGTTCTTTTTTGAACCCTGTTATAGTTCCCTGGCAACAAGTTCCACAGGTTGACTATGCATTGTGTGAAGCAATACTTCCTTTTGTTGGCTTTAAACCTGCTGCATATTAATTTAATTTGGTGACTCCTGGTTCTTGTGTTATATGAAGGAGTAAATAACATTTCCTTTTTCACTTTCTCCACACCATTCATGACTTTATAGACCTCTATCATATCCCTCCCTTAGTTGTCTTTTTTCCAAGCTGAAAAGTCCCAATCTTTTTAATTCATACAGAAGGTGTTCCATACTCAATCACATTTGTTGTCCTTCTCTGTACTCTTTCCAATTCTAATAAGTCTTCTTTGAGACAGGGCGACCAGAACTGCATGCAGTATTCAAGGTTTGGGTGTACCAAGGATTTATATAATGGCATTATGATATTTTCAGTCTTATTATCTATCCCTTTCCTAATGGTTCCTAATATTCTGTTAGCATTCTGACTGCCGTTGCACACTGAGAGGAACGATGCAGATAGAGTCACTTAGCATTTACATATTCTAAATGCAACAGGTTCAAATATAATAAGGTGTAACATAGAAGAAAAGGAGAACAGTTTAATAGTTGTACACTAGTTTCCAAATTCTAATTCCAATTGTATGTGAGCCACCACATGACAATAACTCACAGATGCTTATGAAATAAATCTGTGCTAAAATACATCAACCAGCCATTCTCTTAAGTACCCTGTATCTGTTCTGTATGCTATCATTAGCTTAATGACGTATAAATATTTACAGCAGACTTCTATTGACTATATATTTTAATTTCTGTTTAAAAAGGATAGGTAGATAAGTATTTCTTTTCAACACAAATATTGCTGGCTGAAATTTAAATGCCAGCCATTATAATTTCAGCAGAGGATTGGAATGTCCACGCACAAAAGTACACAGTCACAATGTTGCTTCCTAATCACATTGGGTTAGATTGTGAGCAGCCCTGCAAGAGGATCTCCTGCAGGGGCTAGGCACCTTAGTGAGGGGGGTGGGAGCATTGTCCTGGCTAGCACCAATAGCAGTAAGAGACTCCCAAAAGGGGGCAAGGACAGGCAAGGCTACAGCCCCAGTACCCCTTCACGTGAATCAGTGGAGGTGGCGTAGCACAAAGAGCCAGCTCAACTGACATGCTCCTCCATCATGCATCACTTGAAGCCCCAGGAGGGATTCTAGCTGCATTTGAAGTCCTGCAGGGCCGTGAAATGCAGCACTTCCCATCCCATCCTCCAGAGCACAGGCTGCAGTGCCACTGTCAGGCCTTTGTAAGCATGTCATATGCAACGTAAACAAATCAAACGTTAACCTTTGCCCCTGAGTAGCATTTTATAATGAATCCAGTGTTCCAAAAGGACCCAAGGCTCAGATACTATGAAGTCACATGGTCAATTGTTTGCATGGTCTTGTCAAGAAAGAGTTATTTCCCAGTACTATTAGAGTTCTGAAAACACCTGCTACAAGGGACTCATCACTTGAAAGGTCCCATTGTGTCTGAATGTGTTTCAACTACCATTGCTGCACATAACTTTTAAGATTATTGGAACTGAAAAAGATCGGAGACTGAAAAATACTCTTCTCTGTCTTTCCAATTTGTTTTCTTTGTGCACTTTTTGGACAGCATTTTGTACAGAATCAGTTTCACTGCTTCCCCATATAGTCAATTATATAGTCTATAATAATAGGTGAAAACAAGTCAGGGAGAGGACACAGGACTTATGACTTGTAGATTTTGTTAGCATGTTGGATAATTGATCCAGTGATGATCAATAAGTAGAAGCAAGTTTATAGAATAATCAGAAATATGTAGCTCCTTAGCTATGCACCGTTGTTGAATTTCTCTATTACATTTCTTAAAGGTCAACTGCAGGTTTTGAAAAAAACTGCAAAACTCTTTTCTAAGATTCTAAATCAGGAAAAAGTCCATAACTATTATGGGAAGATGTCATTAGTGCACTATATTAACAAAATCTGAGACAGTTACTACCTCCTATAGATCCTGAGCTGATGATTTCTCTGGCAGAATGAATGATACCACAACTATCATAAACAAAACTTTTCCATTTTGAACACCTGTTTTAATTCCCTTTGTTTATGGCTGTGATGTCACTCACTTCTAGCATCGGAAGCAGGAAGGCTGGAACCTAGATTTCTCAAGATATTAAGGAGGTAATTTTGTGAAAATATAGTGATTATTACATTCCTAAACCACTTTGTGTGCATTTTCCCTCTTTTAAAATTTAACTAAGGAGTATTTTGGGGTGGGTTTTTGGGGGGAAACTCTTTGCAGCTCACCTCTAAAGATGGGCAGAACGTGACACTCTTTGGAACAAATCCCCTACAGCTCACATCTTACTTCACAAGAGCAATCCTGGTTTTTCAGCTAAAATACTGCTTCAGGTTAATACATCCAAACAGGAGAATAATTGTTTTTACCTTATGAGAATGAGTCTGTCCTTTTCAGATGGATGGTCATCAAGCCATTGGGAATAACGGGCAATGGACCATTCTGCTCTCTGATACACAGAAATATTGGCAAACCCATTAAACACTGGTATATAAAAGATATTTGCTATAATGTCAAAGAAATATGCACAATTGTCAGACACAAAGGCAAACTAAATTAAAGTCAAGAGAAGCTGGTTCATCACTATCACAACTGCTAATCAGCAATAAAAATAAACAGTCTCTCATCCAGGGCCGGCACAACCCATTAGGCGACCTAGGCCGTCGCCTAGGGCACTACAATTTGGGGACCGGTGACTGCAATGGTATTTCGGCAGTGGGACCTTCTGCCGCCTCTGTGGGGGGTGGCATTTTGGGGCGGGACCTTCCGCCGCTTAGGGCGGCAGAAAGACTGGTGGCGCTCCTACTCTCATCTAAGAAACCTTAGATGACACAAAGATGTAGATTCACTTAGAATTCTTACAGGGAATTTTTCCTCCATCTCCACTGAACGACAGACTTGAAGAATTTAACAACATAAAAGAAAACAACAAGAACTCTTTTCATGGACATATTTTAAGTTATGAATTGCTAGCTCTAAAATGAACACCAGGAAAACTCCTACATTTATCTGGAGAATAAAAAAAAAATTGAGAACCCAATTCAGTATAGCTTATCTGCAGGATGATTGGTTTTTTGTTTTTGTTTTTGACTTCTACAAACTAACCAAAATATAAAACCAGTGACCTGAGCATCCTCGCCACAAACTAATAATAACAGAACCAATAAACTGTATCCTGAATGTGGGGGTTCAAACAAAAGCTAATTAGAGCAGATGCACTGATGTATAGCAGAGTTAATCTATTAATGGAATATTTCAAAAAGGAAGATGGCTTGACCTGATTACCTGGAATGGTGATTTTAATTCAGGTGGTGATCTTGTAAATAAGAACTGAAGAATAATGCTGAATGGAATAATATCTCCCACAGCTGGACTATTGGCAATATGCTCACTAGTCTGGAACAGCAGTGGTCTGGAAAAAGCACAAGTTACACAATATAATCATGAAAAGAAAGGAAAAAGATACATCTTAGAATATTATTATTTATAGCGTGCCAATACTGTGCTAGGCCTTTTAGAGAGAGAATTATTTCTGCCTATGCATCTCATTTGTTTTTTGCCGCTTTGCATCATTGCTTTGTAATGCAGAATTTGGCAGGTGATCATTTCTACAAGAAGCGTATTATTTTAATTAAACAATCTCCCAACATTGCAATGCAAGTTCTATCTTTCTATGAAAACCCTCGGTCTGACTACACAGTTCATTATCATAAGAACTAACATCAAATACAATGCAAGAAGGTACAATTTAGCTGACATTAGCATGACAAAATTCACCAAATTGTAGTTACAGTATGAATAAAAATTAAAAGGAAAAATACTAATTTGTTGCTAATTTGCGTGTGAAGTTGCCAGAAGGTTTTAAATTAGAATCACAAGCAACAATAAGTAGGAAATTAATTTAATATTATTTGGCCACATTACCAATTGCTAGAGATCCTCTGATTGTAACTTACCTGAATGACCTCAACAGCCTATAAGACTTTCCTAGATCAGACACTCGCCTGCAGAGTGGGGCCACTGCTAACTCCATCTGAAGAATAAAAAGACTTTTACTTAAATCAAAATGTCCCCAAATGCAAAGCTCTGCATCTAATTGGTTTGTCTATAAACAATAAGTAGAGGTCGTGGGACGGGTCATCAGCATATCAATAATTGCCATGTTTGGCGTCAGGAAGAAATTTTCTCCACACGGCAGATTGACTGGGCCAGGGCTTTTTTGATCTCTTATTTGCAACACCACAACCATCATGCAGCAGGCAGTGGTTATGTTGGCTACAGACTTTCTGGTTCATGGAGCAATTATGTGAGAGATACAATGAACTTTCCCAATGAGTTTGGTGTGTTGTTTATCTCAATACGTTTCATCTTTACTGGTGGAGGAAAGTTCTCCCCGTATCCCACAATCTGGGCTAAGATTGGAAACAAAGGGGATAGTAGACAGACATTGGTGATCCTATTGATGGGGCCTTATTACTGGAAACAGGTCTAGGGCTCCCTGACAAAAGTGACTGATTCTCCTTCTGGTGAAAGGGCTTGTTAAGGGATTTATGATTGAAAACACACATCCCCACAAAAGACTTGGGCACAAGCCTACATGAATTAGAAGACGACTGCTGGGACCTATTGTCACTAACACACATTAAAGTGTGGTCATAGTCAAAAGAATGTCTCTGTAAAAGTGATAACTTCTTAACAATCTGCTCTGAGTGATCTCTGCTGCCTTCAGTAACAAAAATAAGGTAATTTTTTTTAAACACTTAGCACTGTGAAACTCTTACTGCCTTTGGAGAGTGAGATAGTCTCTGTTCTGGTGTGTACATTGTTCACAGAGTCCAGAGAACTGAGTTTCAGCTGCAGAATCTTGATTAATGGTGAGGATGTATAAGCCAAAAAGAACAAATTAACTTTTAGATTTTAAAGTTTAATAAAACAGAAGTTGAAAACACAATGTTTCTACACCTCTACCTCAATATAACGCTGTGCTTGGGAGCCAAAAAATCTTACCGTGTTATAGGTGAAACCGCGTTATATCGAACTTGCTTTGATCTGCCAGAGTGCACAGCCCCGCCCCCCCGAGCACTGCTTTACCGCGTTATATCTGAATTTGTGTTATATTGGGTCGCGTTATATCGAGGTAGAGGTGTATTAGTAAACTGAGAAAACATTATATGGAGTCACTGAAATACAAATATGGAATCCCCACAATACCAATAAGTTGCAGCCAGAGCGCTTTTATCCAAACATGATGAATTTTCATTTTTGCCATTCGAGAAGGTGGAACTCAACAATAGTGGGATGGCAACTTAATTCTGTCTAAGTAAATTTTTAAATCACTAACTTAAAAGACTATTCAGATATCACACACTTGTATTTGACTTTCATTGGCTGATTCTTTCTATTTCCATGTAACATACAACTAAATTAAGGTTCAAAGGGGCAAAGCTAAAACTGAGTAGCCAGAGCAGGATAGTGCAAACAACCAGACACTATTTAAAGAACATTACTGAACTAGCTTCACTGGTGGCAAGACATTTATAACAAGGCCTTTAATATTCTTGTTATTTCCAATCATGTACTGATATCTGAAACAGAACCATCAGATCATATGCTGACAAACAGATTTCATAAAGAACATTTAATTGTACACGCGGGATTCTTGGTTACTGTGAGCATGAGAGAACAAAGTAGGCATGGTAAACTGTGCTCATACTTTCAGACAGGTTCATTTCTCCATAGTGAAAATGATAAAAGAAAGCATGGCAGTTTTGATAGAATAAAGTAGTAATAACAGGGGGATTTTCAAAGGTCCAAATGACAGTTAGACATCTAACTCTCACTGAAAGTTAACAGGGTTAAGGGTGAGATTTCCCCAGCACATCTTTCCAGTTCCTGGGACTGGCTGGTGGTAGGAGGAAGCATCTGCCTTTCAATGAGAGCACCCTTAGGTGCTTTAGACAATTCCACCCTAGGCACCTAACTGCTGTTTGGACCTTTGAAAATCAAGATATATGGAGCAAACTGCTCCTTATGACAAGGAAGGGAACCAAACAAAGGTGACCTCATATTCCGCCTTTTCCTAACACATTTCCCCCCCAAAGTGGATTATAATGTGGAAAGATTTTAGTTGTACTTTTGTTTCCTACAGCAAAGCCAAACACTTACATTCATTAAAACAAATTTCAATTCTCTATATTATATAAGCTTTAGGAATGTCCCTAAATTCATATTTTTTGGTCTTAAGTATTTGAAAGAACATACTTTACTTTAGAATACTCTGTCCCTTAAGTGTCAACCTTTATTCATTCTACTATTCATAATAATTCATTCTAATTATTACTATTGCCAGAACTAGACAAACTTAAAAGGCAGCAGATGGCTGCATCGTGAAGCACTAGTTGCCAAAGAAATATTTCTTTGTAAGCTTGGAAGTCTACAGTAGACTCTAGAATTGAGTCATGCAAAGTGGGAATAGAGTGAAACTAATTTGGTAAAAATACACATAAACAACAAACTCAGATTCTCTAGATCTCCAGCGCTACAGGGTCTGTACTGTACCTTGATGTATTCAGTTAAATTCAGAGGAGTAAAAGACTGTGCTTTTTAATTTGATTTTTTTATTTGTTAGACTGCATTAGATTCTTCAATGAGGGGTGTGTGAGCATATTTCTGCAATGAGGGGTGTGTGTCCTCATTCTTGTATTCACACTATGTCCAGTTTTTATATTTTAAATAAAGATTGCTGTTGGCCACGATAACAGGTGCTGGAGCAGGGCCTGTGAATAGTCTGGATGGCAGCAACACTCATTTCAGCCACTGAGGAAGGGCTTTTGTCAGAAGAGCTGCCCTTGGTCAATCCCAATACTTTTTTCAGGTGCTGGGATTGGCTGGTAGGAGGAAACATCTTTCTGTTTGTCCTACCAACAGCAGTTGTATCAACCTTCCTTCCTATAGCTGCTTATAGATACACCTTGTTTAGCTATAACAGATATATTATGATTTAAAGTTACTGTTTCCAATGTGCTGAGATGCACAGTTATGCTGTATAATGCATTTGCAGGGCTTCATGTATTTTGGGAGGGTCTGATCTCTTACACAGCAATGTGCTATGGACTTTAAAAACATAAGGATGGGGCACATTTTTGGTTCCTTCTTTTATTTTTTTCCCCAGGTCACAATTTTGGGAGGTCAGATGCCCAGATTAAATTAGCTTCACAGTTGGGGTTAAAATCAATGAGTGTAAGCTGGTTTTGCAACCTTGTGAGAGCTGAGAGGTAGAGAAGATAGGCTTTCCCATGCATTAAGCACAAAACAAACATCCCAAGTCCATGGGGTCCACCCTCATGGATCTGCCAGCACAAGCTCTGGGAATTTCCTGGAGCAGAAGCTGGTATAGCTTGCAAGTCTGTTTAGGCCTTGAACAGTCAGGACCCTCAAATATGCGTGTTGAGAGGGATGTGGGATGCCAGTGATGGTACAAGACCTACCATTGCCTCCCAACCCTTTTAATGTTGGCCAAAATCCAGTGCTTTTAAAGTTTTATTTTGTTTTATGTAATTCAATAAACTTACAGATTCCTGGTCAACTTCTATATAAATTTATGTCTGATCTCAGAGACTCCTGCATGCTGTGAACATCTAACCCTTAAAAAGTCTGTTTTATATTACCCTCGCCCTGTGACCCTGTTGCAGCCCATGGCTATAGTTGGTCTATTATTTGTTGCACTATTCACTGGCTAGCTATATTGTAAAAAACGGTGTCACATGATTGTCTTGTCTGAGTGGATTATGTTCAGCAACCTAAAGGTGAAGTTAATACAACGCCCACATATAGCATGCATCTACTGATGAATGTTTTTAAACAATCTTCCATGGTGAAGTTGTTATTCAGTGACTACTGTGGAGTTTGCGAAACCTCTCATTACTAAAAGTTTCTTTTTTCAGCTGGAAAATATTAACATGAAAATATTTCAGCAACTACTTTTCCTCCTGCCTTAAAGAATTCCAAGTTTTCAAACATTACCTAAAAATGCTTTTCTCTAGCACTTGAGCAGCAGAGAATGTTGAAACAAATATTAGTGGCAGAGCAGAGGAAGAGGTTACCTACCTATAATGGAGGTTCTTTGAGATGTGTGGTCCCTATTTGTATTCCAGACGTGGTGCGCATGCCCACCATGCACCAGAGCCAGAAGTTTTTCAGCAGCACTGTCTGTTGACTCGCATGGTCGCCTTACATCACCACATGCTCCATGCGACATGCCCTCAGTTTCCCACTTACCACTGCATAGAGAGTCCACAGCAGAATGGAAGGTGTGCGGGTATTGGAATACAAATAGGGATCACACCTCTCGAAGAACCTCCAGTTACAGGTAAGTAACTGTCTCTTCTTCCTCAAGTGATGGCCTCTATATGTATTTCAAATGCAGGTGAGTACAGAGCAGTGATCAGCTCTGAGATGGGTGCGAGGATGCAACGGATGCTGCAGGATGGCACATACTATGGTCATGTCTGTGGCTGCTCAGTGGTCGATGATGTAGCGCACTGTGAAGGTGTGGACAGAGCGCCATGTTGCCACATGGCAGATCTTGAGCCAGGGATGTCTGCCAGGGAAGCAGAGGTGGTCGCGTGCACCCATGTGGAGTGTTCCGTGATTCTGCTGGGCAGCATCACATTGGAGCACGCATAGCATTCTGTAATGCACTTAGAGCTGCAACTGCATATGGGCTGCAAGGAGAGGGACTGTTCTCTCAACTGTTTTGCAATGGCTATGAAGAGGCATGGAGAGGCACAAATCCTGTCCAAATAGAAGGGTGCCCTCTGGACATCCAGGGAGTGCAGCGTCCTGTCCGCAAGAGTGCCGGGTGGTTTAGGATGCAAGACCAGGAGATGGGTGAACTGGTTGAAATGAAACTCGGAAATGACCTTTGGGAGGAACTTAGGGTGAAGACACAGGGAGACCTTGTCTTTAAGGAAAACTGTATACAGGGGGTCAGCCATCATGGCTGCTAATTCACTGACCTGCCAGGCAGAGGTGATGGCCACCAGGAAGAGGACCTTCATGGATAGGTGGGCATGTGGCCCAGTAGATAGAATAGAGGCCTCAACCTTGTATGGAGGGATGGCCTTTAGTATGCCTCTTGTACAACACTACCGCCGTGGCGTACATAAACAGACAGGGTAGCACCAGATCCCGGTCACTCTGCATGGAGGCCATCCGCCTCTGGAACTGGTGTCTCTGCCACAACATCGTGCCCTATGCGGTATACCTCCCAAGGGTGCAGAACTCCATGGCAGACTCACTCAGCAGGTACCTCAAGGTGGGATGTGGGGACCAGCAGATCCGTCTGGCCTAGTGTCCAGGGCACATCTGGTTGTCGGCCAAACCAAGGAGGGGTACACGGAATGGACCTCAGAGAATCCTGCCATGGCTGAGGAGTATGCACTGGTGGGCTATGGTGACCCTCAGTCATCGTGGGAGCCGGCGATGCCGGGAGATCTCGCTTCTGCTTCACCTTGCCCTCTCCCTGAGGGCGTGGCCCTGTGAGGTTGTCATGTGACATCTCACCTGCCCAAGCCCGGCTTGGGGAGGAAACGCAGTGCATCGCAGCAGTCTGCAACGGGGACCTGCTGCAGTGTTCATGAGATCCCTTGCGGCCACAGGCACCAACTTCTCCTGGCGCCAGTGGGTGCTCGCGCCCCGCTGCCCCAACTCCACCTCTGCCCCACCCCCATTCCAACCTCTTCCCCAAAGTCCCTGCCCCAACTCCACCCCCTCCCTGAACCTATTGGACTCCTTCCCCAAATCCCCACCCCAGCCCCGCCTCTTCCCCTGAGCGTGCCGCGTTCCCGCTCCTCCGCCCTTCTCCCACAGCTTGTTACACCGCAAAACAGCTGTTTCACGGCGGCAAACACTGGGAGGAGAAGCAGGGACAGCGCGCTCAGGGGAAGAGGCGGAGGCGAGCTGGGGCAGGGGGGCAGCTTGGCTGCCGCCGGTGGGTGCAGAGCACCCACCAATTTTTCCCCGTGGGTGCTCCAGCTCCGGAGCACCCATGGAGTTGGCGCTTATGCTTGTGGCTCTCCTTGTGTGCCTTCTCACATCTTGGCAGTATTGATGGATCCAGGCATGAAGCCGAGGGTGTAGCGCTCACCGCTGGCGAGGGGCAGTGACTGTCGGCACTGATGGCTTGGGATCAGATTCCACATGAGGCCGGCGTGCCTCTGCCATGAGGAACTTGCAGAGCTGCAGAAGTCAAGCGTCACTGGTCCTTGATGAGTAGGACTTGCAGATATCGCAGCGGGCGACAAGGTACATCTTGCCCAGGCAGTAGAGACAAAACGTGTGCTCGTCGCTCATGGACAATGAGCGAGGGCATAAGGTGCAGTTCTTGAACCCTGGGATGTGGGGCATAATCCCCCAAAGGGATCGGGGAGGCCCCATACGGGGCTACTATATACACTAACTAATTAATTTATTTACAGAAATAAGAAAATTGAAGCAGGAATAACTATCTACCTACAATGGACTGTCATTCTTGTAGAGGCTACAAGTGCGAAGAGAGGATTCTAACTTCGACCATGTGGTAAGAGGGAGACTGAGGGCACATTGCTCCGCACAGCCTCTTATAACCTCACAAGGAGCATGTGGTGATGTAAGGTGACCATGCAGGTCAACAGACACTGCTGCTGAAAAACTTCCAGCTCCAGCGCATGGTGTGGATGCGCACCCACTTTTGGAATACAGATAGGGACCATCACTTGAAGAAGAATTCTAAATTATATGAAAAAAGCTGACCATGAAGGAATGTAGAATTGAATTTTCCCACCACATAACAATTCTAAAACAATAAGTATTTAAAGTAAATTTTTCAGCTGTGAAAACACCTCCAAGATACTGCACACTAAAAATAATTTCCTTCTTCTAGAAAGAGAGAGCATCAAACATTTAGTATACTTTAGTCCAACTAGTTTTTGCCTTTCTGCACTGCAACCCTGATTAAAGGTTAATGGTTCCTTAGCTTCCATCATAAGAGACGAGCAAGGAAGGATTTCTTGCATAAATAAAAATACTTTGCACTCATCTGGCCCCTTTTGATCTGAAGATCTTAAATCTCTTTACAAATGTTAATTAAGCTTCACCAGGCATGTGATATAACTAAATATACTAATAAATAACCATTTTACAGCTAAAGTGGGGCACAGACAGGTTAAGTGTCTTTCAGTGTACCCATTTCCCACCCCACACAGGCTAACCAGTAGAAAAAAAGTATCTCGGTTGTACTAGTATTTACTAGCACTGACTTTGCAATAATCATTTATTTTATGGAACAGACACCATCTTTTTATTTGATTATTTCACTAAAGAGAGGGGCCATACTGTCCTCCTATTATTTCTAATGCCTGTGATAGGGTGCTTGGAGGGCCGGGTGGCCTAGTGATTAGTGATTAGTGCACCTGCCCTCCAACCCCTTGTTTCACTGTCAGAGAGGATGGTAGTGGTGCCTGGTTCCTGCCCCAGTCCAGGAGCATTTGGGCTTCCCCACTGCATCTAGGCCTTTGTCCTTTAGTAGGGCGTGGTAGGGGGACCTGGTCCCTCTCTCTCCACTGGGTCCCAGGTCAATGCACTGTAGGAAGTAAACCCAGCAGGTTCCTCCCCATAGACAACCTAAATCTGCCACCCTGCTACTCCCCACTTATGTGCTACTTCAGTTTGGGACTTGGCCCCTATAGTCCAAACAGTGAATAGTTTCACAAAGTCCAAATGAGCAGGGCCTGCAAGACCTCAAAGTGGAAGGTGGCCAGAGAAGACACTGCCTAGGGGCCATACCCACTATGCAGTATCTCTCAGGGTCCACTTTCTGTCTGACTTCATGAAGAAGGATTCTTCTCTCCTGCAGCCTGTCCACCATTCCTTTCCTGGGTTTCTGAGCTCCTTTTAACCCACTCCTCCAGCTAGAGCATGCTCATCAGGCCTGTAGGAGCAATCCTACCTGGACCCAATACTGCCTTTAAAGCCCTTTGGGCCCAGCATGTGGTTTCTATATACCCCACCACAGTGCCAAATTAGGATTTACTGGATGCAAGAATGAACTTTACAAAACAAGACGCAACCCCCACAAACTAATAGTTCCCTTGGACTTTCACCTACACTCAATTCCTGAAACTCTAGTTTAAATTACCGAATAACCGGTCATGACTTAAAATTGGTCTTTAATCTTATTAACAGAGTCTCCTTCCACACTGATTTAATACTCAAAACAATCTCTTAAACATTACGAATCTAGTCAAATCCTTTTTATGGGCTGCATAGCGATCTTAAAAATAAATACTGCTCCTTGTCTCCTATCTACGATGAGTATAATTCCATAATATCAATAAACTCCAGCTTCATTTGAACTACTAAATGCACAAAGACTTTCACAAAATTCTAAAGAAACCTTAGCAAAATGGAGTAATATCACTAGATGCGTCAAAAGGTTTAAAACTAGCGTTGGTTGAAATTTTTCCATTAGAACGTTTTTTTTCCATCAGAAAATACTGATTCAACCAAATCAAAATGTTCCATGGGACAAGATACAGAATATAGAGAATGTCAGCAGAGTTCACGATGCCTGTAGCAACCCTTGGAGCATTGGACAAGAATTAGAAATACAATGAAACAAACAAAAACTGCACAATAAATAGAAGATTTATAGAACTATAACTACAATGAATCATAAAGGGACCAAGAAAAATTGGTTGCGCCAATAATGGTGGAAAACAATTGTAACCACTATGTTTGGGATGGCTGTCTAACAAGTGTGGTCTCTTGTAAATGCTTCACCACGTATACGTACATAGCACTTAACTATGTTATATTATATCCTAAAGGGAAGGAAAATTTTGTCTGACTCCATCAGGTGATCAGTTTATGTTGTGTAGCATGAGGACTGATGGCCCTTGCAATTTTTAGCCTAGTTTGTGTCTGTGCAATTTTTTATTCTCATTAATGTTTACATTATTCCTTATGAGTTTAGAAACTTTATCTCAGCAGACTATCAATATCTATGTCCAAATATTGAGGAATCCTTGTTCCTTCCAAATAAATTCCAGAATATGTAGTGTTTAAATTTCGTTCTCTGCTTTACTGGCTCTATCAATCATTTAGAGTTGCATGCCATATAAAGGGCAATGTATGATTCTAAAGCATATTTTTGAATCTAAGAGTGTCTAAGATCCATGGAGGTCACTGTAACCCGAGTGGCCTTGGTTTTGTTACAAAGTAACAAAACTCTTCGTAATGAGCAGGTCAAAAGGTTCTCCAGTGCCCAGCTGATACCACATTGGAAATATAAATGTCAAGAAAATGTCATCTAAGAGGGCTCGACTGACCCCAGAAAAACCACTTCCAATTTAACTAGTTCTAAAAGTGAAAGGAAAGGTTCGCAGCGCATCCAGGGTAGTGAATGATTTTTATTTTTTCAAAAACTCCACCTTAACCAAATACGTTGCTCCAGAAATGAACAGTAGTTAACTTATCAGTAGTCCCATTCTTGGATCTTGTGCAGATGGCTTCTATAAAAGTTCTAAGTCAGCATGAATTGCAGGCAATTCAACCCTCGAATGTTGTCACACTTTTAAATCATAGGAATTCCAATAAGTGGTACAATATAGGACAGTAATCCTGCATCATTGCAAATATTTTTAGGCATTAAGGTGCATCTTGAGTGTTACAGAATATTTCATGTTGATAGTGCTCATATCTGACAGCATGTCACACAATTAGCCAAAGTGCCAGAGAGCATCTATAATACACAATTTTATAATGCAACAATTTTATATGGCATTGTGGGGATTGTATAGAGGTTCTCAGTTCACTGGTGATATATATACTGGAGGACTTGAACTGACTGCTGATAAGTGGTAGGGCTGATCTTCCCCCCCGCTTGCAATGCTAACAGAAGGGAGAGATCCATACTAGAGTACCATTGCACCAAGCATTTTATTTTTACACTAAGTTTTCTATGGCCCAGTATATCAGATCGCCCCTGCCAGGCCTCCTCGCTAGCTGGGCTGGAAGCGCTGCCACCAGAAAAGCTGAACAGCAACTAAGCAGCAGCAGCAGGGGAGGCCCAGCCTACGACCAGCATCCAGCTATTTCTGGTTACAAGAACAACTTAAACAGGGAGAGGAGGTAGGGGGGAGGAAAGAGGAGAGGAAGGGAACACTAGACAGGGAAAGAGGAAGGACTCAGAACCAAGCAATTGTAGGTCTAGTTTAAAATCTTCTCCTGCAGCACAAAAGCACAGAGATCGGAGAACTCATCCCATTGCACATTCAGTAAATACAGATAACACAGTGGGAGACAGCGTGTAAACCCCCTCACACTGAGGTAACAACATACCACTGCCTTTTAGATAAGAGGCAACTCTTACTGTAACCTGACTGATAAAAAAAGATGCATTTAGAAAGATAAAGAAAGGGGGTATTTTCATAATAATAATATATATTTATAAGGCACTCTATACTGTAACATCAGATATAAATACTTACTGAATTTAAGAAGTACATCAATATTTATGCAGGAGAAGGAATCAATTGTCCTCCTCGCCCCACATTTTAGGTCATTCTGGCCCCTTTCCTGCTCCGACTGAAGTCAGTGGAAAATCTCCCATTAACTTTCTTGCTGAAGGATTGTGATGGTACAAACTAGTTGGTGAATCCAGGTGGTTTATTCAGCGGCATGTGGCTGAGGCATTTACACAGTTTAGCTTGATGAAGGGATGAGCCTTGAAGGCCACAAGACCTGGTCCCACCTGTTCCCTAGTAGTAGCCAATTCCACAATTAAGGGCTCTATATGAAACGCTCTGTCACCAGCCTTCTTGGATTTGACCGTCAGCTATGTCAGCCAAGGCACCTGTTGAATGCAGCTGGAGGCAGAGGCTGTCTCTGAGATGTTTGGATCTTAAGCTGCACCTTAGAGCTTTGAAAATAAGGACCAATACCCTGAAACTGACCTAGAATTAGGATAACAAAGTGCTGAATATTTGTGTTACGTTCCCTAACAGGTTCACTTTCACTGTATTACTATTAAGATGCTTTCATCTGAAAATAGGAAGTAGCTCACTGGAAACTGGAATTATCTACTTGATTGTGCTTAGTTCACCAGTCAAATATACATTAAGGCAAAAAATATGAAACAGAGAAATTGACTATGTCACCAGCAGAAACACAGACAACATTGTCATTCTTTCAGTATTCACAGTAAGATGCAGGCCTTTCACACTCTGTTTATGTTTATTTGTATGCTACAGTACAAAGTAGGTCAGTCCATGACCATAATCAGTGCTGGCACTGTGGGACATAAAGCAATTAAGAAAGGAAAACCATCTTACAGGGAGGTGGCGTGGGGGGAGTGGTAGCAAATGATGGATCTAGCACTGAAGAATATTGTTCAGTATTAAACAGTTTCAAAATGCTGATGAATTTCAATGCACCTGTATAGGGTTTTACTGAAATTGCCTTATGATGAGAAGGGCCCTCATTGATTATTTAGAGGATAAATTTCTCAAGATTCAATTTCTCACAGGATGAAAACTTGCAGACCCAACTAAGTTGTATAGATAACAGGCAGCTTCAAAGGGGGGGGGGGGGGGGAAGTGCTTATTTACCAAGTATCTACATGTTTCCATTAAAAGAGGGAAACAAACAAAATGGAAGCCAGCCCTGGTTAAGTCTACCTGTGCAAAGTCAGCAGCAAGTCGCATTTTCCCACCTTCACCAAGGGGTCTCAGTAGACTGGCATTGCGAATAAAAAGTTCAATTGCTCTCTGAGCAATGGCTTCTGTGTTGTCAAAGACAAAGTCGAAACACTCGAAGTGTCTGAAGTAGTCGCTCATGACTCTTGCTATGAAGCCCTGTAGTTCTTTCATGTACAGAGAACAAGGGACATCTGGTTTTCCTGAGCTGGGTAATGATCTGCCAAAAATGTAAAAAAGATGCTAAATCCATTTTTATAATACAACTAAAAATTATTAAATTTCTTTTTAATTTTCTTCTTATCCCATGTAGTAATTTTCCTTGGTGGCATGAATTACAGCATCCTATTTCTGCTTGGAACAAAGGAGTGTGTAAATCCTCTGGGACTGCAGTCTAAAAGATCTCTTGATCTACCATTGCTACCATCAAGAGATAGAGGAAATCACCCCGTCCTATCCAGCTTGCAGGCCCTCCATCAGCCTGGAGTTTAAAGCTCTAAATCCGGCTCCCAAATTTAAGTGTCCCAGCTGTTTGTATAATATTCTAATAGATCACATAATATCAAGCTACATGTCACAAGGTTACTAGTGCAGTCTGTCCCAAGCCCAATCTCTGCAGAGAATTAGTCTCTTAGATTGTTCAAGTCCCACACCCAGGATTATAGGCACTCTCTTCTAATCAGTGAAGAAACAGAGCCCTGCAAGATATAGGACATGGTAATCAGTAATCGCTCTCTTTCTCTTTGAATTATAGCCAGGCTGTAGAGCCCTCCCAGACGTCAATGGGAGTTGAGAGCACATAACATCTTGCAGGATTTAGTCCAGTCTGAATCAAAAGATCAAACCAGAGAGTGTGCTAATGCCAGCAGCAGGAAAGGTTGCAGCAGGTAAAAAATATTGTAAAAGCCAAGTGGAAAAGCAAAAGGGAAAAACATCTTTGAAAAGATACTGTTTTCAACAGATTTTTTTTTTTTTTTTTTTTTAAGAAAGGAGAATGGATGAACTGTAGCAAGATGTGCAGGGGAAGCAAACAGCACCCATTATGGCTCACCATTACTTGTGACTATGGAGCCTCTCACTCTAAGATAAATGGTGTCAGAGTGCACGTACCCACCAGGACCAGGCTCTCATAGCAGGTCTCAAAGATAGCTATGTCTCTCTTCGTGAAAGGCTTTCCAAACCAGGAGAGTCTGTTCAAAATCAACCTCCTCCTAAGAATGGTCATACTGGGACAGACCAATGGCCCATCTAGCCCAGTGCCGACATTGGCCAGTGCCAGATGGTTCAAAGGGAATGAACAGAACAGGGCAACTTTCAAGTCATCTATTCCTTGTCGCCCAGTTCCAGCATCTGACAATCAAAGGCTTAAGGTTACCCAGAGCATGGGGTTGCAACTCTGACCATCTTGGCAAACAACCATTGATGGACCTATCCTCCAGGAATTTAACTAATTCTTTTTTGAATCCAGTTATAATTTTGGCCTTCACAACATCCCCCGGCAATGAGTTTCGCAGGTTGACTGTGTAGTGTGTGAAGAAGTACTTCCTTTTGTTTGTTTTAAACCTGCTGCCTATTTATTTCATTGGGTGACTTGTGGTATGTGAATGGAGTGAAGGAGTAAATAACACTTTGTATTCATTTCTCCACACCATTCATCATTTTACAGACAGACATCTATCATATCCCCCCTCAGTCATCTCTTTTCCAAGCTGAAAAGTCTCAGTCTTTTTCTCTCTCCTCATACAGAAGTTGTTCCACACCCTTGATCATTTTTGTTGCCCTGCTCTGTACTTTTCCATTTCTAATATAACTTTTTTGAGACAGTGTAACCAGAACTGCATTCAGTATTCAAGGTGTGGGTGTACCATGAATTTATGATATTCACTGTCTTATTATCTATTCCAGGGATAGGCAACCTATGGCACGCGTGCCGAAGGCGGCATGCGAGCTGATTTTCAGTGGCACTCACACTGCCCGGGTCCTAGCCACTGGTCCGGGGGGCTCTGCATTTTGATTTAATTTTAAATTAAGCTTATTAAACATTTTAAAAACCTTATTTAATTTACATTTTTACTTATATATATTAGACTTATAGAAAGAGACCCTCTAAAAACGTTAAAATGTATTACTGGCACGCGAAACCTTAAATTAGAGTGAATAAATGAAGACTAGGCACACAATCCCGACCCCTGATCTATTCCATTCTTATTGGTTCCAAACTTTGTTAGTTTTTTTCACTGCCGCTGCATATTGAGCACTGAATTTCATCTGTCATTTGTTGCCCAATCACCCAGTTTTGTGAGATCCCTTTGTAACTCTTCATAGTCTGCTTTGAACTTAACTATCTTGAATAATTTTGTATCATCTGCATACTTTGTCACCTCACTGTTTACTATGTTTTCCAGATCATTTATAACTATGTTGGACAGCACTGGTCCCAGTTCAGATGACTGGGGGACACCACTATTTACCTCTCTCCATTGTAAAAACTGACCATTTAGTCCTACCCCTTGCTTCCTGCCTTTTAACCAGTTGCGATCCATTAGAGGACCTTCCCTCTTATTCCATGACTGCTTACTTTGCTTATACATTTTGTAATACAACTGGTCAAAAAATGAAAATGCGAAAATTTTAGAAATTTTGCAGCTTTCATTTTATAAGGTTCAAAACTGACCCCCATGATTGTTTTTTCAAAAATGTTCACTTAATTTTTTCATGGGAATTTTAATCTAAAACCTTACAGAAAATGTTATTGAAAACAGTTATCAGAATATTTTATTTACCAAAATCCATTTTTCAGTAAACAAATTTTGATAACCATTTCAGAGTTTATAATGTAGATAAAAATGTCTATGAAAATTTTAGATAAAAAAGCCACAAAGTTTTTTCTGAAAAACAAAACTGTTCACAAAAACTTTGGTTTTGAATAAAGCTCTTCTTACTTAAAAAACTGATTTTTTTTGACAAATTTTACTTTAAGATAGCCAAAATAAAAGGACAAAGGCAAGTGTGATATGATTTTGGCCACTCAATTCAATGGCCAGCCATGTTGCTGAGTTCTGTGCAAAAAGACAATCAAGTATCATGAGCTCCCAGACAAGTGATCCTGTTGCAAAGGCCACTGTGGTATTAACAGTATATTATGCATATACAATATACTTTACCAAGAGAATGCCATATTATGAAGATAGTAGCTGATTACCCAGAAAAATCTTCCTGATGCATAGTGATGATAATGGCCTCCACTGAGTCTCCTACCGAGTTCAGTAGGGGTTGCACAGCACTACCCATGAGATCATGGATTGTCTAAAATAAAGTGAGAGGACGAAATCAGTAATGAACAAAAAGTACATACACTGACACCACCAAAATATACTGATTTAAGATAAATTTAGTACAGACATTTGCCTCCTTTATGTTACCAGTGCTCTTTTATTCCACACTGGAAACATTTAAAGGAAAGGAAAATGGAAGTCTTACAACATTTAATTTGTTCAACCATTTCAGTAAGGTAGAAAAATAAAGGCCACTTTACTATTACTACTTTATTTCATAGTGGTGGTGCACTTTGACATCCCCTGTATATAAAGATACATATTTTAATGCAGACACATAAGCCTATTATCCATTCCTGCTGTAGGCATGCCTCCTGTCCTCTACTTGTCATCATCACTCAAGACAGGGAATATAGAGGGATGGGTCCAGACAGCCATCACCACAGAAACCCAGATGTACAAGGTTACTAATCACCCCGAGAGACAAAAGCACCAAACTGGTGAGGAAAGAGGGAGTGGAGGATCCAGTGCTTATTGTGTGAAGATTGTAGGGAATTACATTTATTGTCAAAGCAGATGTATTGGTTCATCAGAATATCAGCACTCTCAAATACAAATACTACTTAAATCGAAATAGCCTACTCATCCACAAATAGTTAGAGGAAGTACAAATTACAGATAATTTGAAATTAATGCATATTTTGGCCAGAAAGTAAGGTCTATATTGACAAAAAAAATGCCAGAACAAGACAAAACTCACAAGTTAACTTACAGTACCCATTGTAAGTATGGCAAATACAACAAACGTTCGATCTAACTTTATAGCATGTTGACATTCAATTACCTTTAAGGCTGTAGCTATAGTTTGTTCAGCAGCTGCTGGGAATGAACTCTGGCTGGAAACTACCTAAAATATGTAAACAACTGTTAAAATAGTCAAAGCTTAGTGAATGATTAATGACCCCAGAATTTTGTTTGGACTGAAAACATATTTAGCTATTCCCATTACTGAAACACAAGTTGGCCATATTTATAAATAATGAACACAATGTGTTATAGATGGACAAGATTTTAGAAGTTAGAAAATTCAGCAATATGAAACCACTTTGTCAAAAAATACTTTTGTCCTTCTTGCAGTATTTAATAGCACTTTGCAGCCCAAAAAGTTCAGCAGGTAAATCATAGTGACAAAATAATATTTTAATAAAAACATTCTGATTCTAGGGAGGGATTTTTGAAATGCAGCATCTACTTTTCAAGGGCAATCTGAAGATGCCAGCTTGTCACTGCAGTTATCCAGTCACAACATTTTTAAACTACGAAAAGTCTACGGGTTAAAAACAAAAACAATACCCAATTTGGTCCAAAATGAAGCATCTATATTTGCCAATGCTGCAAAATAATTATGGTTTACATGGTATGAAGAACACTGACATTTGAATAAACCCGAATTCATTATCTGTCATTTTGCTTTCTTGATATGCAGTGAAGCCACATTCAGTTCCCACTGAAGCCAAAAGTCCGATTCCCATCAGTTCAACATCTGGATAGGCCTTTAATTTTTCCTTATGCCAAATATTCATTTTGAAATCTCTAATTTCCAAGACTTGTAGCTTGAAGTAAGAGACACACAACATGATAAAAGGTAAGTGGTCTGTTCTCCTACTGATGTGCGTGGGATTTATGGAGAGCTGTGCAACTGTAAATAATGGCAGGAATTCCTTGTAAGTTAAAATCCTACACTTTAAATATTGCTCAAATCCCAGCTACAGTAGCATTTGGACTAGATGTCAAGGATTAAACCTGGAAACATCCCACCAATTTCCTTACAGTTATCAATATGTTATATTTATCTCATTTAAAATAGTGTATTGACCATTAAATTCAAAGTTAAGAATGAATCACATCAGATCTCTCTCCAATATCAAAGCACACAAGATTCATTACATCAGAGTTAATCTACCATCTGTTTGCAAAACCCAGACAGGTTTTATATGCTTTTTGAATCTTTTTATTATTATTTTTTTCAAGTCAGCGTCCGCATTCGTGATCATGTGTTTATTCAGACCAAGATTTTATCACATTGAGCAGACACGGTTTGTTCTGGTTTATACTGACTGTGTAACCATAGTCAGCACTGGGTCAGTAAACTTTATTGGGTATGTCTATACTGCAATTAGACGCCCGCGGGGCTAGGGCTAAGAGGCTGTTCAACTGCGGTATTCAGGTTTGGTTTGCAGCCCAAACTCTGGGACTCTCCCATCTCGCAGGTCTTAGCCCCTTAGCCTTTTTGCGTTGGAGGGTTTGGGAATATTTGTTCCATTCTAAATATTGTTCTATATCACTGAAAACCAAACTGTTTTTTATTAATTATTACAGCAAATTCAGTTGATCGTTTAGTCACCTAAATTCAAGAGAAAAATCTATATTCTATTCAGTTCTTTGACAGTTTCCTAATTTACCACATCACAGGTAAAATGATACGTAAGTACACAGACAAGCCAAAAATGTATGATGAAAAGCAGACATATGCGAATCCATCAAACAATATTCACTAGTTATAACACAAGCCTCATTTATGCACAAATCACAAACTTTGTTCTATGCTGCTGTTCAAATAATCTTTAAAACGTATTTGTATAAGTTCTCATCAATGCAAGGCTGACTAAGCCTAAGAAAAAAGCAAAGAATGTAATCAAAATTAATGGCAAGAAGTTAAGTATCGCTGAAAGCTTACCTTCAGCACTGATTGGTGTAGCCTGTACAGTGAATTCACTACAGCCACATTCCTTCTCTGTCCTTCTGTAAGGGGTCCAATCACTTGGCTGGCATCTCCTTGGGTGGACAGCTGCATTAAGTAAATAAATAAGCAAGTGATTTTAAAAATAGTATTATCAGAATGTCAACTCCTTTCTCTTCAAATAAAGTGAGACCTAAAAAGTAAAATTAGTTAAGCTGAGTGTTGCCTTTACCATTCAGAGCGGACGAAGTAGTATGTCATTTGTAGAAGACAATATCTTCCATTTAACCCATAACATATAAATGCATACATATTACACACACACACCTACATATTACACACACACTCACTCAGCCCAGGGTCCCAGAAGACTTGTACAAGCAGGGAGCAAGGGCTCTCTCCTTCCCCTGCTTCTCCAACGGGTGCTGCCAAAGCAATCCACTTGGAGACACAGGCTCTCAGCAGTTTGCCCACTTCCATAATCTGAGACAGTAATTAGAGTGACTTGTCAAAGGGCACACTGTAAGTGGCAAAACAGCAAATAGAACCATCTCCCAGTTCCCTACTCTAATCACAAGGCAAGCTTCTCCCTTCAATGCAGATTTTTGTTGTAATATATGCTTTTAGAATGACATACACATTAGTAGTTCAAAAAAAGAAATATAAATGTGATGAACTACAAAAAACAAGCAAAACAAAACAAAAAGAATAGGAGAGTGTGACAGGGTGCTGATTAGAAAGACTGCAGAATCAGCTCCCTGCCATGCCAGCCCCCTTTAAGTGAATAAAGTGGCGCTGGCTGGAAAGAACCTGCCCTAATTGGGGAATGAGAGCCAGCTGACAGCCCAATTAGTCCAGGGCTATATAAGAGGCTGGGAAGAAGGAAGCCAGGGTGGTGGGACAGAGGAGAGTGAGGGAGTGCAGGCAGGGAGAAAGCCCTTCCCTCCCGGGTTCAGACACAAGGAACCCAGAGCTGTGTATGCTGTGAAGGTGGTGGGAGCACAAACTTGTAAATAAAAGCACCAGTGGTTCCTGAACCCGAGGGTCTCTGAGTGACTTTATCTGAGCATAATCGAGGCAGGAGCAGGAGGGCCAGCTGCACTCTGCTACAGAGAGATCATCATGTGCTATTCCTAACATTAAAGGGAGTCCTTGCATAAATCACCACAGAGCAAAATCAAAGTTTATTCCAAAATAGTGAACACTGTCCCTTCACATTTAAAGTACATGAAGAATGTTTTCTTGGTCATACAAATGATGCTGAAATCATAGTGCAAGGATCAGACATATGACCATTTAACTATGGTCCCATAAGGATATCACAGGGAATGTTTACTATTTAAAATAAAGTCAAATTTGGAAACATAACTTGAAATTTTCTTATACACCCAGTAAGGTGCAGAAACACAACATTCTGTTAAAAGAACTACACTGGTTTAAGTTGATTGAGTGAATCTTAAAAAAAAGACTGTCAAGCAATTACAGCAGGAATACTATTAATACAAAACTTCACTGAACTATGATTCTGTTATCATCTACATATATTCCAAGGCACAAGTTTATATTCAATTAAAGTCCCAGAGAAATAAGCCCAACGCTTAAGATTCTCCAGCAAGAAGGCATTAAAACCCCCGAACAAATAGTAAGTGACCTTTACTGAAATCTATTCAAACAACCTATTCATAACTGCTCAGAAAATAGACAGTCAAAAATATATACATGAGTAAAAATTTTAAAAACATTCTGAAAACATGTAGCACAAGCATAACAAGAGAATACTTCTTAAAGTGTTATAACACAATAAATCTTCATTAATGAAAGAATATTGCTTTAACTCACAGTTCTTCTAAGGATTTGAGCACTCAACATAAACATCTTTTTTTTTTTTTTTTTGGTTTTGGCTGCTTGGGGTGGCCAAAACCCTGGAGCCGGCCCTGGCTGCCAGCTCCCCCCACCCTCAGTTCCTTCTTGCCAGACACTCCGACAATGGGGAATGAGGTCGGGTCATGGAACGCACATGAGCTACACATCTCGAAGAACACCAGTTACGAAAAAGTTAATTGCCTTTTCTTCTTCGAGTGCTTGCTGATGTCCATTTCATTGTAGGTGACTCCCAAAGCAGTACCACCGGAGGTGGGTAGGAGTTCATGGACATGTCGATTGCAACACAGCTCTGCCAAAGCCAACATTATCTCTGGCCTGCTGAGTGATAGCATAATGATTTGTGAACATGTGCACTGAGGACCATGTCGCAGCTCTGCATATGTCCTGGATAGGGACCTGTGCCAGGAAAGCTGTCAAAGATGCTCGCGCCTTTGTCAAATGAGCCCTCACTGTTGGAGGGGGCACAGCCTGTGCTAACTTGTAGCAAGTGCGGATGCAGGTGGTGATCCAAGCTGAAATTCTCTGAGAGGACACTGGAAGACCACCTTTCATCCTGGCGGCTACTGCAAGAAAGAGCTGAGTCGACCTGCAGAAGGACTTGGTATACTCTAAGTAGAATGCCAATGCCCGCCTGACATCCAGAGTATGCAGGCACCTCTCCTCATTATTCGTGTGAGGCTTCAGATGTAACACGGGAAGGAAAATGTCCTGGTTGATGTGGAAGTGCAACACCACCTTCAGCAGGAAAGCTTGTAGAACACCGTATATGGGGGCTCTGAAGTAAGAGCTCTAATCTCGGAGACTCACCTTGCTGAGGTAATGGCTACAAGGAATGCGACCTTTTATGACAGGTGGGCAAGGGAACACGAAGCCATAGGCTCAAATGGAGTGCCCGTGAGCCTGGAAAGGACCAGGTTGAGGTCCCATTGAGGAACCGGGTCCCAGACTGGTGGAAACATTTTTTCAAGGCCTTTCAGGAATCTAGCCATCATGTCATATGAAAAAACCGACCTACCCTGGACTCGAGGGCGGAAGGCCAATGTGGCTGCCAGGTGAACCTTGATTGAGGAAAGGGCGAGGCCCTGATGCTTTAGGTAAAGCAGGTAATCTAGAATGCACTGCAGCAATGACTGGGTCAGGGAGATATTCTGCTCCACCACCCAGGAGGAGAACTGCGTCCACTTTGCCAGGTAAGTGGCTCTTGTCAAGAGCTTTCTGCTCTCCAGGAGAACCTGTTGCACCTGACAAGAGCAGGCCAACTCCTCTGGGTTCAGCCATGCAGCATTCAAGCCTTGAGGTGGAGTGACACGAGGTTTGGGTGCAGTAGCTGACCATGGTCCTGCAACAACAGGTCTGGGCGGATGGAAAGTGTCTGCGGGGACGCTACGGACAGGTCCATGAGCATGCCGAACCACTGCTGGTGTGGCCAAGCTCGGGCAATCATGATGACCCAGGCCTTGTTCCTCATGATCTTCAAGAGGACCTTGCTTATTAGCGGAATAGGTGGGAAGGCGTAAAGCATGTTCCCTGACCAGGACAGGAGAAAGACATCGGAAAGTAAGCCTCTGCCAAGGCCTTGCAGGGAGCAGAACACATGACACTTCCCATTCTGTCTGGTGGTGAACAGGTCCATTCAGGGAGTCCCCCCCTCAGGAAGAGCATCCTGACAACCTCCAAGTGAAAAGACCATTCATGGTCAGAGAAGAAGGACCTGCTGAGGCGATCTGCCAGCGTGTTCCTCATGCCAGGAGGGTGCGAGGCTTCCGGGTGGATCGCATGCTAGATGCAGAAGTCCCACAGACAGAGGGCCTCCTGGCACAGGACCAATGACCTGGCTCCTCCCTGTCTGTTGCCATAGAAAATGGAGGCCATGTTGTCCATCAGCACCTGCACCACCCGGCTGGAGAGGTGGGGAAGGAACACCGTGCAAGCCAGCCGAATGGCCCTCAACTCCCTGACGTTTGTATGACGCGCAAGCTCTTCCCTGGACCACAGGCCCTGCGTGCACAGTGTGCCCAGATGCACCCCCCGACCCGAGGTTAGATGCATCCAATATTAGTGAGACCATGGGCCGCGGGCTTGCGAACTGCACACCTTCCAGTACCATCACTGGGTCAGACCAACATTGCAGGGCAGTAAGTATCCATGGCAGGATTGTAAGGATCTTGTTCAGGTGATGTCTGGCCGGGGAGTAAACAAACACCAGCCATAACTGAAGAGGGCAAAGCCCGAGCCTCGCATGTCGAATGACATATGTGCAGGCAGCCATGTGCCCTAGAAGTCTGAAGCAAACCCTGGCAGTGGTGAGTGGGTGGGCAGTGACACTTGCAATGAGCTCTGACATTGCCCTGAACCTTGCCTCCGGCAGAAAGGTTCTGGCGTGGGTCGAGTCTAGGACCGCTCCAATAAATTCTAGCCTTTGAACTGGAACCAATGTTGATTTTTGTTCGTTTATCAACAGGCCCAGTGCTTGGCAGGTGGCTCGTAACATCTCGATACTGTGCTGAACCTGTCCTTCCAATCAGCCCTTTATGAGCCAATCGTCGAGGTATGGGAAGATCTGAATACCTTGACATCTGAGGTAGGCCACTACTACTGACATGCACTTTGTGAACACCCTTGGCGCCGAGGCTAAGCCAAAGGGAAGCACTGCACTGAACCAACCAGGAAACGCAGGAACCTCCTGTGGCCGGGGAACATCGAAATGTGGAAGTATGCAGCGTACCAGTCTCCGGGATTCGGGAACAGAATGATGGAGGCCAGAGAGACCATCCGGAACTTCAACTTCTTGAGATATTTGTTGAGGGTCTGCAGGTCTAGAATGGAGTGCAGGCCCCCTTTGGCCTTTGGGATAAAAAAGTAGTGGAAGTAAAACCCTTTTCCCCTTTGGTGCTCGGGGACTTCCTCCACCGCTCCCACCCATAGGAGGCTTTGCGCCTCCTGAATGTGGCAAATACTTATGAGAAGGGTCTCTGAAGAGGGATGAGGAAGAGGGGTAGAAGAGGGGTATAGAAATGAACTGGAGGGTATAACCCTTGCCTCTGTGCTGAGGACAGGGCTCTGAATCTATGGAGCTGTTGCGACTTAAACTCTTCCTCACCGGGCCTGGCATGTAGAGGCCCAGGGAGCACAAGGTGGCCCTAGAATCTTTCAGGCCATGTAATTTAGCATCTGTTTGTTCTGAAAACAGGGCCAGGCTATCGAATGGGAGGTCCTGGATGGATTGTTGGACCTCCATTGAGAGACCTGACGACTGGAGCCAGGACGCATGCCTCATCGAAATGGCCAAAGTCATGGTCCAGGCCGCAGAGTCCGCAGCAGCCGAGGCTGCCCGGAGGGCTGCTCTGGTCACCGCCGTGCCCTTGTCGAGGATAGCCAGGAATTCTTTCCTGGGCTCCTCCGGCAGCGAGTCCGCAAACTTAGCCATCAACTGCCATATATTGAAGTCATAGCAGCTGAGCAGGGCTTGATGGTTGGCACCCTCAGTTGGAGGCTTGAAATAGAATAAACTTTTCGACCAAATAGATCGAGCCTCCTTATTTTTCGGCGTCGAACCCAGTTGACCCTGCCTATCGCGCTCACTGGCCACGGATACCACTAGCAAGCTTGGGGCAGGGTGGGTATACAAATCCTCATATCCTTTAGCAGGAACAAAGTACACCTCTACCCGGATATAACATGAATTTGGATATAATGTGGTAAAGCAGTGCTCCAGGGGGGCGGAGCTGCGCACTCCGGTGGATCAAAGCAAGTTCGATATAACGCGGTTTCACCTATAACACGGTAAGATTTGTTGGCTCCCGAGGACGGCGTTATATCGAGGTAGAGGTGTATTTTCTTTCTGTCCATTTGGTGATTGGGGGCAGGGAGGAGGGTGTCTGCCACAGGGCCTTAGTAATTTTTGCCACTTCCTCGTGCACTGGGGCCAACGGCTCTCGGTGCTGCGGCTCCGGTGACCTGTGGTGGCACTCAGCAGATCTTCGATGGTATCCCGGTGATCTACGCTTCAAGCTTAGAGAGCATTGCCACTCCGTACACCTGGAGCGGGAGTGAGAGGATCAACATCTTGGAGACCACTGATGCATTCACGGCAATCCGTAACGGAGCTCTGACGGCCAGTGACGGGGCTCTGGGGACCGACGTTTGGATTCTCCGGAATGGCGCCTTGAACTGGGGGACCACTTGGACACTCCCGGCACTAAGGCTCTGGGGACCGGCGCGCCTCCGCAGGTCTGCGCCCAACCACTGGCATTCAATGCCCTGAGCCCGAAGAGTGCTGCCTAGAGTCAGGGGACCGACGCTGGGAACTCTGGCAGGTAAGCGAACCCGCATCCGGAGGTTAGTGGCGCTGCTCGGGCAAGCGCTTTGGGGCACTCCCCGGAGCGGGGAGTGGTGCCACACTGATGGAGAACGTTGGAAGGTGCCCATGGCAGGCTTACCCCTCGAACAGGGCACCTCCGAGGCTGGGGTGAGGGCGGCTCCGGAAGGGACAATCTGTCTGTAGTGGCCTGAAAGGCGTCTGGTGTAGACGGCACCGCCAGGTGCTGAGTGTCTCTGCCACTACCCGGGGTGGCGGGCAGGTCTCGAGCCGAGTTCGACAGCTCGTCTGCCACTGGAGCCTTGCCACCAACCGGAGGCAATGAGCTGCCCCTTGCGGGACTTTATTCTCCTCCGGCTCTCTCCTTCGCTTTACGGGTTCCAGGAGAACATCCCCTACTGGCCCTTTCTCTGATTCTTAGTCGGTACCAGGGATGAGCGTCAGCATTGGTTGGATGTCGGTGCTGGCGACGCACTCTGCACCGAGGCCGTGGTGCTTGGCGCAGAGTATGATGTCCTCAGCTCCAAGGCCTGTGCAAGGGCTGACTCCATAAAGAGCGCTTGGAAACGAATGTCCCGCTCCTTCTTGGTACGTGGCCTGAAGCTTTTACAAATGTGACACTTGTCGTTCATGTGGGCTTCCCCCAGGCATTTCAAACAGCTTCTATGGGGGTCGCTGACTGGCATGGACTTTTTGCAGCAGTCACAAGGTTTGAAGCCTGTGGACCGGGGCATGCCCCATCCCAAGGCTAAGTCCCATATGGGACTATCTAACTATTTTCTACTAACACTAAGGGAACTATTACCTAAACTACTTAAAACAACTATATACAATCAAACTACCACTGTGGCGCTGTAGGAGAAGTAGCTTCCAGAAGCAAGAAGACATTCCAGCACCATCACTGGCGGTAAGAAGGAACTGAGGGTGGGGGGAAGCCAGTAGCATCCCTTATACCACGGCATACATGCGCCACTCAAGAGGGCGCCAGAGCCAGTCCCCTAAGGATACACTGAGGGGAAAACTTCTGGCACCGGTGCACGTGGCGAGCACACACACCTACAATAGAATGGACATGAGCAAGCACTTGAAGAAGAACAAGCAGAGTCAATGGCTGATGGGAGTAAGTAGTCTCTAGTAGGGAGCTTGGAGTTTTCAGAGAAACAGCTCTAGTCAGAGAAGGCCTAGAAGACCCCCAGCAGGAAGTCTGGGGGTATGGACTAAATGGGGATTTGAGAACTTTAATTTTGAATATTTTGTGATACTAATAAATCTAGCCCAAGGGTTCTAAGTTGCTAAATATGCGAAGAGTTTGGGTAGAATTTAAGTCTTTTGAAGGAGAGATTGAGGCAGGGCACAAGGGGGCATGAGGGAGGTGACCTACACGATGACACATGGTATGACTAAATTAGCCAGTATTTAACTAACATCCTACAAATATTAATTTTAGGCAACTTTTCATTCACATGCAAGTATGTAGTGATATAGCATTACAACTAGTCTGTCTTGAGTCCCTATCCACCACATTTCTTGCAACAAAATCAGTTCAATCCTAATTCTCCAGAATTAAGAGTCCATCTCAACTGAGGTTTCTCACATCTTTTCAAAGAGAAAAAATGTACCTTCTCCTAATGCCTCAGAAATAGTCTGGCCTCCAAAAACTATCCTCAGACTAGCAGAAGTAAACTTGGTGCCTCATATGTCGGCAGTTCTTTTCTTTCCTGATGAGAGCAACCATGTAATCTGGCTTCACTTCCATCTCACTCCCTGATATTTCAACTTCAAGAGACCTGACTGATTTTAAGAAATTTGCTCTGACAACAACATTTTCACAGATTAATAATAAAACAGACTTGTCTTGAGTTAAAGTGGTAAATCAGTGTGCTGAGGTTACGGTTTAGACTTTTACCAGCCATTTAGTGCTCAATCATCATCAACAAGGCAGGAAATGCAGCTAATCTGGAAAGAATAACAATCCTTCCAGTGAATGCATTTTTTTAGTCAGTTGTTATTAGACTTGCCCCGTCCAGCTGTGCTTGCTGGAGGATCAGCGGAGTCTTTTGAAGTAACTTTAAAATTGGACCCACACAGATAGAGAAAATTCTCTCTACCTGATGCAGTTTGGCTTTTAGACATTTTGAAACCACATGGCAATGGCTCCTCAGCTCTTGATGAAAAAACCTAACTTCAGGGAACTGATACAGGAAAAATAACCTTTCTGCAGGAACATGCAACTCATGCACTCAGCAACTGTTGTGCACAACTTGACAGACATCAACAAAAAATGCTTTAAAACAATATTTTTCTAAAATGATTTATTTTTTTAGTTCTTTCAAATAATCAACTTGATTTCAATAGAAGGATTTGCTGAGCCCTTGTAGATTGTAAACCACTATCAGTTTGAAGCACGGAGCTGGTAAATCTTTACCACAGTGAATAACATTTGAAACCCAGCTGTACTGGGTTCACTGAGGCTGCCTTTAGGGATACATGCTACGAGACAACTAAGATCCATTGGACATAAACCCCAACATTTGTAGCTTGGTATGAACTGTCAGCTGCTGTCTCTTGTCTATCCTTGCTGATACACCGGTGAATTCCAGGATCCTGTCCTGAGGCAGGAAGGCTTTGAGGGTTGATCTGTGTCTAGTGGGGCTTCAACATACTCCATTTGTTGCCAGATAAATTGGGACTTTCAGTCATTTAACAGGACTCCAACATGCTTGTGATCACACAGACTGATTTTCTGAAACCCTCTGGGATGATGTCCTCGATCAGCCACTTTATTTATCTAGAGAAACACATGCACTACCATGTTATGCAGGTAGGCTATTATTATTACCACTAAGCATGTCATGAAAATACGTGGAGCAGATGCCAGACCAAAGAGCAAGAGAAGACTTTGGTAGTGCTGTTCCTCTTCAACACATCTTAGATACACGAGGCTATTTTCCAGGTAAGTGTCTGCAAGGTCCAAAGCATTTTGCCTGTTGCCTTCCTCTAGGACAGACATGATGCCTCCACCAGGGCAACCATATGGAACTCATCTTTGATCAGATCTTGATTCCATTCCCTAAGATCTAGGGTGCGCTAGAGCCTTCCCATCTTTTTGGCTACCTGAAATGATTTGTGTTGAAGCAGGTATCAGAGCTCTGAGAAAAAGCAGTTGCCAAAACAAAGGAGATACCAAAAAGTCGGAAGTGCCTAAGACAATAGGTAGAATATATGGTACAGCCACGTGGGACATAACTGGAAGGTAAGGTTTAAAAGGGAACCTAAAGGAAACATGAGAAGCAGTGCTGAGATGCAGAACAATGGGCAATGACCAACAAGAGGAGCACCTTTGCCATCATGGTCAAGAACTTGCTAGAACATTTAGAAAGCAGCATTTATGCTCGTAGTTTGTGATGTAGTATGCCCATATGAACAACACTAGTGAAAGAATGTTAAAACTGGTGAAATGATTTTAGCTGTGCTAGCTGAAATTAGTACAACCTTGGGATGGCCTGAGCTGCTTTTAACAGAGTCTGATCTTGTCTTGCAAAAAATAAGGAGTATACTGATCAGAATGTTCCTAACTTAAAAAGTGAGAGTCTTGTTATATGACCCAAATCGGTTCTGAATAACATAACGGTTTGGGGAAAAGAAGAGCTAGTGCCCATACAGCTGGGGTAGAAGGCTTCTTGAAAGAGACAATTAAAGATTCCTAGAAGAAACAGAAGGGAAACAAAATGTGAATGAGTGTGAGATTGAAATTAACAGGTGAGAGTCCAACAACTGTGCTAGCCAATACGTAGTCACAAAAACATTCAGAGAGAAAGCTAGGCTGGAAGTGAAAAGTTTTTTCTCAGACCTTATTCAGCAGAAGTTGAGGGCTGACAACTCAGTACTGGGTAAATCTGCCATTCACTAAAGAAGTCAGAGAAAGGCACTCTGTACTTTAAGACATCTGAGGGGATCTACCAGTTCCTGTGTGGAGCCCATGTCTACATACAGACAGGGAAAGCCATGCACCAGTGGCTGGGGACATGAACCAAGTCAAACCGAACATAAGCAGAGTATCCAGCCCTACATCTCCAGCTAACTGCCTTACCTTATTCCTGAGACTACCTTGGACAGAAGATAATGATTGTGGGGTCATACTTAAGTACTAAAAACCTAGTTGGAGTAACATCTAAGACTATCCTTCTTGGTATCCAGCCAAGAATTCTTTAAATACATAAAAACACAAAGTTGTAATCTGAAAGACACTGCAACCTGTGTGAGAAAAGACAGAATAACTGATAAATAACTTTTTACATTTTAATGGTGTACTTGGATAATGCAATAAGAAAATTTTGCCTAATTTGAGCCTTGGTTTCTGTAACTGATAACGAATGAAATGCTGCAAATTGAATGAAATGTGAATCTGCATTTTGGTAGGTTTTGTAGTATAATGCAGGAACTTACAGAATTGCATTATGTTGTCCTATAGGATTTTTTTAAATTAATTTCTTGCTTTTAACAGGTAGTAATGAAAAAAGAATTTAGTTTACTATGTGGGTGGAGTCTTGAGTTCTCTGTCTGGCACTATACTAAATGCTAACTAATTTGGACTTTTTCTGTAGGAAAAGTCAGCCTTCTGATAAAACTTTTCAGGAGTTTAGGACTTTGTTTAACTTGAATTTCAAGTGAATAATAGCCATGTTTGACAGTGAGTCGGGAGGAGGGGCTAGCTTGCATTCTGTCTTGCTACCACTGCCCTCAAGGGTCAAAAAACCTGAGCAAAGAGGCACAGTCAGTCTCATATTAAAGAGCTAAGACCTTGAAGCAAGTATCTTCCACAGATGGTATTTTTACAGAACTCCATTTACTTTCTTTCTCCATCATAAACTCCCTCTGAAAATCCCCTCTTTTAAAGGACTAACTAGTAGCATCATAATCTAGGAGGAGTGCTGAAGAGAGCTTAATCAAACTAAGACTGAAGCAGTGCCCTCCCAGCAGAGCATCTGATCTAGCTCTAGGATCAAGAGCATAATATTTTGTGAAAGCATGACTTGAACTCCAATTGTTCTTCTGATATTTTTCAAGAATAGACACATTCCTGATGGTCATGCTCTTACAGAATGAACTTAATCCATCCAGTACTTGGACTTCTGCTTGATCATAACAAGTTATTATAAAACACATAATCCATTTAGAAAGCTTCTGATTCAACAGGGCTAGGTCCTTCAATTTCTCCCCATAAACTATAAATAATTGGGAAGATTTACAATTAGGTTTAGTGATTGCAAAAGATGTCCTTTTATCATCTGATCTGTGTAATTTCACCCTGTGTAATTTCTCTGTCAAGAATAAAGAGTTTATTGGCATCAGTTTACCTATTTATAAGAAAATCTGCTGCCACTGAAAGCAAACATTTTATGTGAGGTTTTAAATCATATTAACTTTGTTGAATACAGTATAAATAGAACTGGCCATAAGCATCTGCAACTCACTCTTTCTCCCAGCTGATGTTCTGGCCACAAAAAGAGCCATTAGCAAAAAGAGTAGGTAATCTCCCAGAGTTTTAAAAGGTAAAAGTTAAATTCAAGTGCCAAGGGTTTATGAGGTCCCAGACAGGTGAGAATAAGTTTTAGAGATCTAAAATTTTTTTAAAAGAGCTCATAACGAAAGAGTGAGAAGGGATCCAACAGCCTCAAATCTATAAATAACAATAGCTGCTATATGAATATATCGATGACAAAGATAACCCTGAATCTTTCAGAAACCACCAATATTCTAAGATATGGAGAACAGAACAAATCTCAGGTTTCTCCTAACAGTGTAAAAACTACAGTATAAGAAGTTTCTACTTCACCACATAGGATTCTCTTGTAGAAGGTCTGGATTCCCTAAGAAATGTTTTTACCCTTTCTACTGACTCAGAGCTTGGTTACACTTGCAAGTTAGAGTGCACTAAAGCTGCCCAGTGCGCTCTAACTCACTCCCCATCCACACTGGCAAGGCACGTAGAGCGCTCTGACTCCATGGCTATAGCACTCCTGGTACTCCACCTTGGCAAGAGGAATAATGTCTGATGCGTCTTGGCTGAGATGCCCCAGCATCAGTGTGAACGAGGTGTTGCATTACTGCGCTCTGATTGACCTCTGGAAACGTCCCATAATGCCCTTATATCAAGTGGCCACTCTTGTAATTGTTTTTAACTTGGCTGTAGGAATGCGGATATACCCTTTCAAAGCTCCGTTTCTGACAGCCGGCATGCTTATCTGCTCCGAGACAAAGCAAACATTACTTAGGAATGTTGCTTGCTGTCAGTGTGAGAGAGAGAGAGGCGGTGGGGAGGGCGGTCTGAACTTACAAGACAGCATGTAGACACACTCTCAGTACCCCAAAACCCCACTCTCTCTCCCCCCATATACACACAACACACTTCCTGTCACACTCCACCCCACCCCCCACATTTGAAAAGCACGTTGCAGCCACTTGAATGCTGGGATAGCTCCCCATAATGCACTGCTCCCAATGCTGCTGTCAGTGCCACAAATGTGGCCAACCCAGTGCACTTGCAGCTGTCAGTGTGGACAGACTGCAGTGCTTTCCCTACTGCACTCTCTGAAGGCTGGTTTAACTCAAAGCGCTCTACATCTGCAAGTGTAGCCAAGCCCTCAGAAACTTCAAGATACTGATAGGGAATCTAGCCCTCCTTTTGAGATGAGAGATCTGAAAATAATGGAAGAAAATTGATTTCTTGTACATGGCTAATGGATCTGAATACCGCACTGGCAAGAGTCAGACTGGACCATTTAAAATCACCTGAGCTTTTTCTCAATTTATCTTAACATCTTTAGGACTGGAGGAAATGAAAGGAAGGCAGATAGCAGCCTTCCTCTAATGGAAAAAGAAAACATTCCTCTCTAACTCCAGTTGTTTGCTTGCCCTGGAACAAAACTTCTTGGACAAGATATTCAGTAGTATCTAGTGGTTTTGGGTGCCCAAATGGTGAGACACATTGAAGAGACTCTGATTTTCATAAGATGTTTGGCACCCACCCTCTGAAAGTCAGCACCTTTAAGATATCTTGAAAAAAACAGGCACCCAAAACCTGAGGCACTCAAATTCACTAGTCACAATTGAAAATCTTGGCTCTTGCATTTGGTGTTTTGCCAGTCTGAGGTTTGCCCCATTGAACAAAAACAGAGAAAGCTATGGAGGAGTTCAGAGACAATTTGTGTTGATCCTGATACTTTTGACTAAAGCCATTTAATGAATTCTTCATACCTGCCAAATTAATCACTGAAGGATGAGTCCTGTTGTGATACACTATTCCCAGAGGTGAATTTCCTCCAGCCTGCTTCTACTGGTTTCCTACACACTGGACTATTTAGAACCAAACTCCACAAGGCAGAGGAAGTGCAGAGACCCTCTACATAGCTGCTCAATCCATCCCACCAAGGGCTACAAGACACAGAGAGCCTTTAAGCAGGACCAACAGAGTGGGGTGAATTCCACCAACACATAAAAAGCATAAGCAATTTATTTAATTACCATCTGTCTTTTTAAATGACTACTGATTCAGTCCATGCATTAATTCAATTTATAGTACTTCAATTACCATTTTTAAACTGAATAAGCAAATAAGCTTTACATTGTTAAGCTCTAACTTGCTATCTGGTGAGAGCTATTCCAAAATAATGAAAACTCCAAAGCCTCTGAAATAAAGTGATATACATTTAATCAAATGTACTTATTTAAATTCAGTGTGAATCATAGAGTTTAACTTGATATGAAACCAATCAAACCACATAATATGAAAAGCTACAAGCACTGTGTAATCATGCTGTTTTTCTACCTGTTAGCAAAACCACATGCTAGATTTAAAGTACAATTTTTAGTCCACTTTACCAGCAAGATAAAATACAGTACATAGTACTCCAAGATGTTTAATGCCTAGTTAAACGTTTTCTGTATTTTAGCCAAGAGCCTCAAAAAATATTCCACATTTCTTATGTGAATCACGATCCAGCTAGCAAAGGAAAACATGAAGGAAATATATGAATATTTATCTCCTAATCTCTCTTTCTAAATCATTGCAAATTCAAATGAAAAACATACAAAATGTGAGTAAAGTTTTCAAAAGCACCTAAAGTTACTTAGGAGCACAAAACCTTGGGCTCTGAAATCACTTATCACATAGACACTTTTGAAAATGTTACCCAGTATGACTAATTACTCTTTCCTAATGAACCTCTGATTACTTCCAATTTAGGCCCATTGCTATCTTTAGCTTTTACTATTTTGCTAAATTAATAATCTTTACGACATTATTTTTAGTGTTAAATAGCTTGCCTGCGCATGATATTTGAGCCTGCATTATTTAATCCTTTTAATGTGACAAATATTGAATTCATGTTTGTGTGTTTTACCATTTAAATAGCATAGATGCATGTTTTTCAATGGCAGTCATGTCTTCCAATACTTATAATAGACATTATGGACTCTAAAAAAATTATATCTCAGACAAAAGTCGGGGGTGAGGGGAGAATAGTGCCTCATGGTACCGTTGGCTTGTGGCACAATCATTGACCAGTTGAAGCCTCCCCATAAATGTCACTTTTATTATTGTTTTTGACTGTTTGCAAGCTCATTAAATTTCATTCTACATTCCAACAGTTCACAATATTCGACAGTGAGACAAGAGGACTCGATACATTTGCCTGGAACTGTCAGACAAATCTCATTGTTGGAAGATGTCCTGAATAATGATTCATCCTTAAACTGAAAAAGCACGATTCCATTCAATTCAATACCACACAATACAAGACATGGTTTAACTTTCATAAGACCACATAATAAAAGTGACAACCAGAAATTTATCTTATGTCATTATGTTAAGGGTCTAGCAATATTTCCATTACAAATAAAGTCTTTGATGGGCTCATAAATTTGCTCCAGCAAAAGGACCATCTAAAACCAATAATTTTTCTGACACCATGGATCTTCACTTTTTGTGCAGAAAGATATTACCTTATATCATTATTGCATTGCCTAAATGTACCTTTGCTTAAACTTATGAATAAGTACTGATAGCTTAAACTGGTTATCAGCACAAACATGGATTCTGTAAATGCTCCACACCTCAACTGAACTATGAAGAAGTAATGAATAAGCCTTGCAAGTATCATCACATTCTGATGACACCTAGGAAACCACAGCACTTTTTATACAGGATCAAACTTATCTGCTCCCACCTGAATCAACAGAAAAACATTCCAGATCCAAAAAAATGGCCAATGTCTTAATAGAACAACCTATGCACATACACTGACATCTTACAGACTACCCTAGGGGTACTTAAAGGTAATTATTATAGGCCTATTTCAAGCCACATCTGTATTCTAGGAAGTCAGGAAATCAGCACAGTACATGCAAATGTGTAAAAGATAAAATCATCATAAAACAGTAAGTGAACTGAAATACAGCCAATAGTTCAAAATTTTAAAGGAACCTCCACCTACAGTTTCACAACTGGAAACGGGCACAAAAGGAACAATTGAATAGTTATGTGTCCATTACATCATTAGCACTCAAAAATTTGTTCCCACAAATGTTTGTTAATGTAAAATTCCAGGTGCAAAATCAGAGACCATTTTTAAAAACACAGATGCAATGTTTATGCAAAGTTGATGTTCTAGTAACCTCTGTAACTGCATCAAGATGTCAATAACCCAGGGTATAGAGGGCCTTACCAAACCCTTTGCTTTTGTTTAGACTTGTGGTTGAATGAGACTGGTGTGGACTGATCATCTGGCACAAGGAGGCCTCTGAACCCTCTGCCACCTATGAAAGGGTACTCTAGGCTGTCCCCCAAACACCCCAATGCATATAAGAGGTTTGGTGATAGGCCAAGGATGTGTTCTGAGATCCACAGCTGCAGTGTCTCTAAAACCCCAATGAAGAGGCTGTGAAGCTGATGGGCTGAATGAGCAAGAACTCTTTTGCCAATACAAGCTGCATCTCCACTAGAGGTATTTGCTGGCATAGCTATACTGGTAAACCCTTGTTAGTGCGGACAAGGCCTTAGACTTTTTTTCATTTCCCACAGGAGAAAACGGAATTGTGGTCCCCCTACAACAACATTTTTCAGTTTCACTAGTCTTGTTAGTTTGTTTTTTTTCCTCTCTCTCTCAAACTGTTTGACAGAAAAGGGGGAAGTAACAGGGAGTACCTATTAAGCTAGACACTTTCCGCCCTATATCTTCCTAAACAGCAAAATCCTGACTGAACTCAGAGTTAAGGGTTCAAAAAAGCTCTTATTTCCACGAATTTACAAATACCCTGTGTTCTAAGAAACTACATAATTGAATAGTCTGAAAGTCAATCACTTGCACCAGGGTGTTTTTTATTCTCAACATTTTCTTTTTAAAAATCACACTTTCCTTTTACATTTTTGCTCTCCTTAATAATCTTAGTGGCTGAGCCACAATCTTCCATTACAAACTCTGGGTCAGTCACGGTTCTTTCATCATTGTAGATTCTGTATGAATACTTCTTGCATTCTGGGCTGTGAACAAAATAATCCACTGCACATATTTACCTCTTCATTCCCTTGATTTAACATGTCACACACTTTTTCCTATACAAATGACACTGTGAAATTCCATTTAAAGATGGCGTTGCTTTCTCGGTTCAGAGTTTAAGCTGAAGTAATTGTTATTTTTGCATTCCACATTGGCTTTTTAGCATTTTCTTCCCTCAATCTCTTCTATGAAATGATATTTACACAATAAGTAAAAGCAGTGATCATTCTAGATTACGTTTAAAAAATTTAAACAAAAAGGAATAACAGAAGCCATTTTATTGGCTCTCACCCTCCCTGGAAGATAAATGAAGCCATAATTAGCAAAGAATGAGAACTTTCTAAACTACATTAACTAGAGGCATATGCCACACCTTGTGACTACCAACTATTTGACTCAAGATAAACTGAAAAAATACTCAAGACTGAGATGAAGAATAAGATGCTAATTATCACAAAAGTTTCTGACGATGGATGGGTGGATATGCAGGAAGGTGGCTTCTACATTGATGCTCAGTAATTACTTTCTGGTTTTTTGACCATACTTTGAGACAAGATCAGCTTTTTTGCAGTAAATTTAAAAGATGAGATGATATTTTCTGTCCATATCCTCCTCAAGCTTAAAGGAAGAAAATAATTCGTTACGACCAGTTCTGAATGCTGGCCAGTAGGTCAAAGACATTTAAGAACAAGGTGTTAATGCTGCATACCTGTTAAAAAATGGGAAATTGAAAACAAATCGCTGTTACTAGCAGCAAGGGCTTAATCAGTTGCAACAATATTAAAGACCACATTTGAATCCACTTAGTAAAACCACCACAATGTGTTTCTTAAACTGGCAATCTTATTGGCAGCCTCAGTAAGGAGACCAGTGACAGAAGGACTTTGAGACAAGATATACTCCTCACTCCAAGAGCTGGTCTCTCTGGAGCAATATTGAAGTGCAATGGCAGGAAAATACACTGAGCCATACCTGTTATGTGGGTAAATGAAGACTTCATTCAAGAACAGCAATAGTGAAATTGACTTTGAATTATATATTCTTGTTAATTTTAAAAAATGTATTTGGTGTTGAGATACTACAGTGATGGGCACTCTAAAAATATCTTATATGATAGACAGATAGCTGAGGAATATCTGTCCATCTGGATATTAAACTCACTAAAAATAGGACATTAAATTAAAGGAGGCATTAGGGTGCACTAGCATCCAATGCTACGTCAACCATATTGGCATAAAAATGTGTTGGATTAAGGAAACCAATGTAACAGACTTACTATTCCAGGTACCCATGCTATCAATCCAACAAGATTTTGAGTTGCCAAGTACTCATCAACACCCCAGAGTGTATAACCTGTGCTCTGTCCTGGGTCTCAACTATGCAATGGTGTTAGATATGTTGGTTGAAAACTGTGGCTCAGTCACTTATGGCTGACATGGGCTACAGAAGGAAAGTTACATGCAGGGAGCATACCTCTGAAATATCCCTCATTTTGAGTGATGTTGCTTTTAGTTCCAATATTATATATGTTCCACAGAAACTTGGCATCTCCCTCACATTTACCATTTACACCAGAAATAAAGAACTACTAAACTGAGGTTACAGAACGAATTTTATACTGAAGGATGGAATCCCACAGCATTTTAGGTTTCCCACATGAATAATTTGTTTGTACCCCTCATTCTGGGCCTTTCTTTGACACACATTGTGTCCCACATTTGGGCATTGGCTATGATAGCAAGTGAAGTCCTGAAGCAAGTGAAGCAGTCACAAGGTTTTATTGCTTCACAGATTCTTAACTAACAGAGTTAAAAGACATGCACTAACATCAGAGCAACAGCACAGAACCGTTTTATTGCACAGCCTTGCCATAGACAAGACAGACACATTTTGCCAATCCTTTAAGTGAGATGCATAAGAGAAATTAGATCCTGCAGAAGTTGATAGCATAATTCTCTCCACCTGCCAAGAAAATCAAGTGGGTGAGTTGATTTTTACAACTCTGCCTCTGCATATTATTTTATTTGTTCATTGGTCAAAAGACAGCAGGGCAATTTGTACCTGACGGTTAAGTCTTGTGCAGGGGGAAGGCAGCAAGCCAGAGCCTCCATAGCATTGACAGCAAGATAGAAGGGGTAGCAGTGGGATTCTGATTTGAATTAATACCAGTGTCTGACAGGTTGATTGTGACTTTGGGGGGGAGAGGGGAATTGAAAGAGGTCCCTGGGTTCAAAAAGCATGAGAACCACATCTTCTCTAGGCAACTGAATTTTTATGCTCACAGTACAACACATTTTATCTATGTGCAATGGGTGGGTGTGTTAGTGTATTTTAATCCACCCACATGCACAGCTGAACAGAAATAGCACCGAAGTAAAAGAACATACAGTACTTACATTACCACTCACACACTGTGAACTAACTGAAATCATCACTCAAAATGAAGAAAGAATGGGGGGGAAAAGAATCTATAAATACTCTAGGCAACAATCCTGCACTGGGGAAGGGGATAGACAAGATAACCCAACAGGTCTTTTCGATCTAATTTCTATAAAAATCTTTGGCTCTTGGGATTTACTTTTCTGCATTATCTAACATGTATACTGACAACGGTATGAATTTAGACCAGGGTTTCCCAAACGTACAAAGCTTTTGTCCTTTTCAGGGACAAATGTTTCACTACCCTCTCTCCCCAAGACCTCTAGTTCTAACCATGAACACAAGAAACATGTCTAACTGCAATCAGACCAAAACACATAATTATGTTACCAAAAAGGAACTTTAATTATAAAGGAATTGCAACATTTTAAATACATTCAAAATTCAGTGCAGTAGATAAGCAGACTTGTTGGTGAAAATTGTGCCCCGGGAGGTCGAACTGAGGAAATACACTTCTGCTTCACTTTCAATCAACAGGTGATTGTGACACTTTCATTTTTTCACAACCAGCAAAGAGAAACCTGACTTTCAGATAGGATGACCAGATGTCCCGATTTCATAGGGACTGTCCCGGTTTTTGGATCTTTTCCTTATATAGACTCCTATTACCCCTCACCCCTTGTCCAGATTTTTCACATTTGCTGTCTGGTCACCCTACTTGCAGAGAGTTAAGGACAAAGTGGGATGAGAACTTTCAAGGCTTCTGCTCCTAAAGCTGGGTTTTCCTCTTCCTTCAGAGAGAGCCAAAAGCTAAGTTCCTGGCTAGAGAAAGTCATGGCAGCGACATGTCGCTGGAGAGGCCTGTCACTGTGTCTTAGAAAAGTGCAGTTATTGCTGCCAACTCTACAGCATCTTATGAAGAGGTTGGTGAGTCACCTCTTTCCCTTCTGTGGGTCTGCAAGAAGTAATTCCATAGGTGGTTCTGAAATTCCCTGTGATACAGATTTATGAGTCCCTGATGGTTGCTAACCAGCTCCTCAGTTCCTTGAAGTCTAAAACAACAGGAAATGACTAAAAGTTTCCTCTCTGTGCTCAGGAAATACAACTACCAGATTTTCTGATTAACTTTCCTACTCTATTGTGCACAAACAGAAAATTCCTATTTCCAGCTCTGGAGAGAAGAGTTCAGATCATTTTAGTACCCAATAATGTCAGCCAGGCTGACTAAGTGTGCTGCCCAACATGAATTATATCAAAAGGTATTAGCAAGTGAAGATGGATGATCACTGTGGAAATCTGTACTTCTGCTCTTAATTCAGAGTCAATTAATTAATCTGTACTTCTGCTCTTAATTCATGTGAGACATCTCACAAGGAATTGCTCGTGAAGGAAACCCATGTCAACACAGAACAATGCAAAGAGTCAAGAATTTAGTGAAGTTCACTCCTTTAATTGCTTCATGAAGGACCCGATAGAGCACTGGTGCCCCACCTTTTTACACAGGAGGGCCACATAAATCTAAGCACAACATTGTGTGGGCCAAACAGATTCTACATATTTTAATAAGATTTAAAGTCACCTGAATTGATTTATATTTTAAGTTCAGCTTGTTTCGTATGCATTTAGCTAAGTTGTTTCTATGTACAATATTGTCTGTTTACACATGTGTGTAAACTAAAATGATATAAACATGACAACAAAATGCTAATGAACTGGCCGTTAGTATACTGTGTTGAAGCAGGTCACAGGCCTTATGAAATGCTCTTGTGGTGGTGGGCTGTGTACAGCCCACGGGCCTTAGGTTGGACACCCCCTTGACAGAGAGTAAGAGAAGCCAGCATGGCCTCTATAAAGAAAAAATCATGCCTTTTTAATCTAATAGCAGGCCAATGTAATAGTTAATAAAGGCAAACCAGTTGACAACTTATTTAGTCTTTCAAAAAGTCTTTTCCAAAGTCCTTCACAAAAGGCTATTAAGGAAATTAAGTAGCCATCTGGTGTCATGGATTAGAAATTGGCTATAAAACAGAAAACTAAGCGCAAGACTAAAAGGGTCAATTTTCAACATGGCAAAAGGGTAACACTGGGAGTGCAAAGGTTCTATACTAGATTCATGCTAGGTACTGTTTCATATATTTATTAATGATCTGGAAAAGAGTGATCAGCAGACAAAAAATTTTAGGTAATCAAAATTAGATACAGCTACTATTACTAATAAAAGAACGGTTAGGAACTTCAGAGAGACGGTGAATGGGCAACACAATGGCAGATGAAATGCAGTGTTGACAAATGCACCAAAATCTGAATTAGCTACATGCATTGCTGGTTTCTAAACTAAATGTACAAACTCAGAGCATCAATGAGAGACAGGGTGACCCAATTTTATAGAGAGAGTCCGGATATTCAGGGCTTTGTCTTATATAAGTGCCTATTAGCCCCCACCCCTATCCCGATTTTTCACATTTGCTAGTGAGAGAGAAGCTTAATTAAAAAACTCTGTTCAGTGAGCAGCAGTTGTGTTAAAAAAAGCAAACAAAACATCAGAATGTATAGAGCATGGACAGAGAAACATTACACCTTCACCAGGAATATGATACTCAGTTCTGGCCACCTACTTTCTCTCATATCTATAACAACATAAAATTAAGTCAAAATTGAAACAAAATGTTATGATCAATCCAAAACATTTTTTTTCCTGAATTTTCTTTTGAAGAATGTTGACATTTTTGGGGTTTGTTTCAATTGGGAATGAAACCATATTTCAAAATCCTTTATAAAACAGAATTTCCACCGTTCACACGGCTCTAGTTCTAATGCACCTTTGCAAAAGAGCAAATTTTCAATAGAACCATCAGAAACACACTTCACACACACTAGAAGCTGTGCAGCACCTCAGATAACTCATCAAGTTGAAATGCTAAGTAGTCACTTTTCTTGGGTTTGGAAATCTGTTGCTTTCAGACATTCTCAGCCATAATTCTAGCATGAAGTGAATCAGTGTTATTTGACAGAGGCACTATTTGCCATTTGGTAGCTGCTTCAGGTCCTAGAAGTTTTGATAATATGAATATTGAGTAGGCAAAAATAAGATTTTTCTGTAGTTGTATAGTATACAATTTACAGTATTGCATGGTTTGTAGAAATACTAGAAAATAGGCCCGACGGACATAAGTATTCTCTCACATTGCCAGTCTGAGTAAATCAGATCTCTTGATTTTTCAAGGTTTCCAGTTTGTTCCCCTAAAACTCCTCGGATTTATCTTCCCATGATGAATGCTCGGTTGCAAGATATAGCAACAAAGTTGAAGGCTTCATGCTCTCTCACCTAGCACTTCAGAACACAGTCTGGTTTCAAACTAATTGATGCAAAGCCACATATTAGCATACTTTTGCATTTTCTTTTTTTCCCTCTGAGTTGTCTTTGGAACAACATGCTGCTTTACTAGGCACAAAATGATCCATTTTCTGAATAACTCAGTCAGAAATGAGCTCCAACGAAGACTGGGCGGCATGAAATATTGTCAGGGGAGGCACAGTGCCCGTTTGCAGCTGACATGTCTGGTGTCCAGATCAGTGATGTGGGCATAGGTATTTTGTGTTGTACATCGAATCATAGAATATTAGGGTTGGAAGAGAACTCAGGAGGTCATCTAGTCCAATCCCCTACTCAAATCAGGACCAACACCAACTATATCAGTAAGTGATATTGTTAATATGGCGTGTGCTGTATTGTAACAGTTAAATCCAGGCACACATACATAGGTACAAGTTTGCTGTTTTATTTGCAGAGGCTATAGCAACCTACTTCTTGCACTAATATGCACTGACAATCTAGCTGGAGTTATAAAATCAGAACACAGTGGCTTTAAAGGGAGGCCCCATTACAGGGCTTTATGTTGTGTATCAATTTAAAAAACCATTTAAGTGTATTAATTATTTTCAAAATGTTAGATTTTCTGCATGACCTGCCATGGACCTCTCCCCTACCATGCCTCTTCACTCTCCTTGAGGTTGCCCAGCCCACACTTTGGGAAACCCTGATGTAAAGCATTCAGTAGAAATTGTCACTTGGCAACCAAAATATTTACCAATACTTTTCAATTTTTTACAGCCCATTCAAGTACAGTACATGCCTGAAGGTAAACAGAACCCCAATAGCAGAGCTATTTTATAGTAAATTGTTGTGTAACAGTATCAGCAGGCATCCACTACCAAGTTTCTATCACTGAATGAACATTATAGTGCAGTACTTGAATTTCAGTGAAATCTGATCCTGCCTTCAGAACTACAGCTGTTTAAGAAAATACCTCATTAACACATGTAAATAACCAAAACAGCCACTTACATTGTGTATAAAAGTTTTCCTATTGCAGGAAGAAGGTTTTTTAAAATTTAAACTGATGTTCGCAACAAAAGTATGAAAACACTGACATCAGAAATCATGGGGAAATTGTACATATATTTAAAAAAGCAAAATGGTTCCTATTACAATTCCAATCACTATACTTCCAAATGTTGGTTTCTTGCTGCTCTACTGTTCTGTTCAATTTCACGCTAGGTAGCAGTGCGTGGCAAATGGTCAGGAATGTGTGACATGACAGTAAACAAGCTCAAAACTGAGCACCATTTAAATACACATATGTGAAAAATATGCCCGAATTTTGATCCAAATAAGGGTCCCAAACTGAAATCTTTATTTGCATGTACTAGGATTTGAATATAACAAATAAGAGGTATTATATAACAGACAGACCATCAAGCGTTAGTAGCTATTACACTAAATTTTAATTATTTTAATTCCACTGCAAAACAACTAAAATCCTGAAATTTCAGTTTATAGTCAACAGGGCAAGTTCTGCTTTGACTTACATACACACAAATCCCACTGCAGTCAGTGGGTCTCCATGGGTGTACCCAAGAGCAGAATTTAACTCAAAATGCATTCAATACAATGGAAAGTGTATTCAATAGTTTTATGTACTAGGATTCCGGTGCTGTTATTTTAATAAATCTGTGACAAAAAGAAAACATCATATCTTTAAAAACAACATTCTTTAGAAATTGAAAAATGACTTACAAGCTGCTCAGACTTTACACCATATAGTTGTATGGTCTTTGCCACATTTTTTGAAACAGCTAAACTGAGGTTTGGGTCCACAGCAGCCACATTTAGCTCACTAGAAACAAAGGTGATAGATATTAATTAAAACTAAATAGTCCAAATTGTAACAAATTAACTATTAATAACTAGTAATATGGCATGTCAACTTCGAGGAGAATAGTATATACAACCAAAATTCTATGAGGCACAATGGTTCAATTTACTGTTTAACAAATCTATTCAGGAATTTTATGAGCTGAGTGTATCACTTCCTATTCTGATGCTAAGAAAGAACTCACAGTGAGTAAACTTGGTACTGCAGCGTGTATGCTAAAATGATATTATTCCCCTTGGGTTCAAAGTATTGACTTCAATGCATTGCTTGGCAAGCAGAATTTGGTAGAGGCAAGCACAGAGTCATTCACCGATGAGGCTAGGGAGTAAACTATGCAGAGATTCCAAGGTGCTTTGTTTGTCACAACTAATAGGCTTTATTGTAAGCACAATATGCAGTACAAGGGACCCCAAAATAGATGGACGGCAACAAACTGAAGAAAACAACAAGAAATTATGGTCCAAATCACTCCCTGGGGAATCCCTGTCAGGAGGATGAGTGCTAACTCCTCAGCACTATTTCCCTCACGTTCCCAGAACCCCACAGACATCCATCTGCTAGGTAGGGCTCCATCTACAAGGCGCTCTGCAGAAATTTGCGGACAAGAATAGAGATAGCTATCCAAGCAGCATTATCCTCCTATGGGTCATGCTGCCAGAGGTAATCCTCCAAGTGCTGAGGGAGATGTTAGGATTCACAAAATTGGGAAGCCTCACCCCTAGAGAACTTCACAGGGCGCTAAACTTCACTAGCTAGACAACTCAGTTTTCCTGCCCTTTGTGAAGTTCCCCTACTTCCTCTGCAAGATGGGGCATCAGGGCCCATAAATATGTGCAGTACAGTCCAAACCAGCAATACCGACTCAGAGGCTTGGGAGCCGCAAGTGGCTCTTTGCAGCACATTATATTAAAACACTGTGTGGTTTACTGTGGCTCTTTTGGGTAATGTTGATTGCTAATTTGGCTCCTGAACCACTGAAGTCTGAGTATGACTGGTCCAAACCCTAAAATGAGATGAGCACCTGTAATTCCCACTGAAGTCAACAAGAGCTGTAAGAGTTCAACATTTTTCACAATATTAACACATCCAGTAAATTACATAGAATGCTATCTATTCATGCTAGTGTTTGGACCAGTCCTTGCTAAATAGACTAAAACACTGAAATCAGGGATTAATGAAAATGTTCCATTTGTGATTTAAACATTTCAGTTTACTTTTTCTAACTGGGATATTCCTCTTCATCTACTATTCTTGTCATTTCATTTTTTATGCAACAGATTGTTTTAATCGGAGATTTAGTTTATAGCCAAGCAAATATCATCTTCCCTTTGATACATTCAGAATAATGTAGTTGTAACACATTTACACTAGATTTAAAATGTCTCTTTTTTACTGCATTTTAAGCACAATCATGTGAATAACATTACTTATGTGCATGCTTGCAGAGAGCAGACCCCATATGAATATTTCAGAATTACTCCTGCACAACAAAATTCAAAAGATGAACCCTGATTTAATTTCAGTGCTAATAACTTCTATAATTAAAGGGGAATCAAACATTTACTGTTAATGAAGCTTCATTTCCAAAATTTTAATGTAGAAAATAAAAAGACATGGTGCAGATTACATGTTGCAATATATTACAACCACTTACCTTGCTATAGTTTTAATGATGCTGTCAAGTTCATCAGTGGAAGGAGGATTCCGACCCCCAGGGGGAAATACAAGGTTGATGGGGTCAAAGAGTCGAGATAATGACTTTGACAAATAAGCAGCTTCATAAGATTGCAATGAGTCTTTCAAGGCTTTTTCTGAACTGTGGGCATAAAACAGCATTATCATTTTCTAAAGTTGAAATATATAGTAGCAAGTTGAGGCTGGGACTCCTCTGGAGCTTATAAACTCTGTAGGAGCCAGAACTATATGTACTGCCCAGGAGTTATTTTTTCCATTGAAGAAAATAACTGTTCAGTTAGCCTCCCTACATAGCCTCCCTGTGCACTAGCTCCCCCTGAGGCCTGTTGTATGAAACAACTTTGGTGTACCTAAATCACGTTATTCTTGAGATATACAACATTAGGAAAGTGTTCCAAAAGTGGGATCAGAGCCTTTGTTTGACATCACATATCTCATAACAGATGGCCTGAGCCCCACCCAGAATATGCTAAAAAATTCTCCTCTCACGTGGAGCTACCTGTATAAAACACCAGGGAGAAACGACCATTTTTGTGCTGGCTTCAATATTAAATTTTAAAACTACATTTAATATACTTCCATCATTACAATTCCTGTTAGTGAAAATGATTCAATAGTAGCTACTATGTAAACTCTACCAGGGGAATTATGACTTTTATACTTAGGAACGATAGGACAAATGTGTAGGGTGGGATTTTCAAAAGGGTTTGGCACTGACTTTTCTGGCTTTCACTGAAGCCAATGGCAAAACTCCCATTGACTTCAATCGGAGTATAGTTATGCACATGCACAGCACTTTTAAAAATCTTATCCGACATATTTATCCTTTTGCTCATAAATCATAATAGATTTATTCACCAGTGTCAAACCTAATCTTCTCCATATTTAACAGGAAAATCATGTACATTCTAGAATATAAAACAGATATGGTGAAAATCATTAGGAACTGAGTATCTGCCACTCTGTAGTGATTGTGGTACCACAAAATACAGGAAGACACTACAGTAATTGCATTTGCACCAGATAGGCAAATGGTGACTTTTAATAATTCCTATTTGCTGTCTACAGCTATACACAGATGTAAAGACAAAACTAGCTACAAAGTACTGACACAGATCAAAAACATGAACCTTAATGTGTCTTCATTTTATTTAAAACAAACACACACACACACCCCATTTGATAGAAAGACTGCTGAAAAAGCCCTTAAAATTCTAGCTCTCCTGCAGGGGATTTCCTGCTTTGTGAAGCTGAAAAACCCTGAGTTCTTGTCTAAAAAAACTCCCTTGTTGCAGGATGGGTGCCGGCAAAGTGCATTAGAGGAGTGTGATTGGTAAAATGCTCTAACGTGTTGCACTTTAACTGCCCCAAGTAGACTCTGCTGGCGCACTCTGAAAGGTGCCTAGTTTATGTGCACAGGCACCTTTTAAAGTATGCCAGCAGGGTCTACATGGGACAGTTAGAGCACAACACGTTAGAACACTTTACATATCACAGCCCTCCAGTGTGTTTTGCTGCACCATGCAGACAAGCCCTATGGCGCTAGGATTGTATAGTTATCTCGTCGGATACAGCAGTTTGTGCTAAACATACTCATAATCCTGTTTCTTTTGCATGAAAATGTCATGTGTATCTTCTTCCATCTGTTGCAGTTCAGCAAAGAGATCTGTATTTCCACTTGCATTAAAATTTCTTTGAATATTTTGACTGTATTGTTGTAGGCGCTTCCACAAGTCATTATAAAGTCTCAGTAATTTAGGGTATTCTCCTTCAAAAGCTTGCTTCAAAAACACAGAAGCTGTAAAACAAAACAATAAACAGCATTCATTATGATCTTCCAAACTAGCCTCTTTGATAAAAATAAATAACATGGATCTTAGCACTTAAATTGGTACATTCCTATACAATAAAACTGAAGTATTACTATATCTACAATTAATATCACTATCACAGTATATGCAAGTGACAAATATAAAAGTGTCTAAAACACTGTAATGCATCCCTGCACAATCTGAACCTTGAACATAAAAACCTTGCCTTGTACAATAACCATCCCAGCTTTGTTATACGGCATTTCATGACCAAATTATTATTTTATTACTGTTACTATTTATCAAGCGCAACAGTATGCTAGGTTGTTTATATCTAAAGCATTTTTCAATGATAGTTTTGCAATGGAAAAATCTATACTTTTGTTTCATTTTCAAGGCACATATTTAAAGGGACACAGATAACTTGAAGTAGGCCCAAATCTTTAACAAACCTTAAAGTTATTGTTACAATCTGGTGGGAGAAGCTCTTCAGATTTAAATATCTGAAGTGTTCTGCTTTTACACATGCTACTTTTTTTTTAAAGACGATTAAAAAACAACTGCACGTTTGTCAAATAAAGAATGATAACACGAGCTGTGTTATTTTCAGCCCTGGAAATCATGCCACAAAAAGTGGAAAGTGAAACAAATTTAGAACGGTTTAAAAAAAGGTTGATGATATCTGTGCTCTGACACCACCTGACTTTAGGGATTCCACCATCATGTTTTAGGTGAGTAGAAAATTGGCCCTTTAATATGGTGGCCTTCAGGGTCTGAACATATGCTTCAGTTCATCCATTCGCACCTTTACACTTCACCATCTGAACCATTCTTTTTACTCATATACATTTTTCATTTTAACCATTGTAAGGTCCATATTTTTTATTTCCATAGTAATTGGATATTTCATTGTGGTGAGCTGATGTCTGTAATAATTTTTCCCCACAGCACAAAAATAGGTGCTGGACTGTTATTCTTTTATTGTTTATACTTTGTCACACATTTATTTTCTTCTCTACGCCTAATGGCCCAGTCTTGCTCCCACTGACGCAAACATGAGTTTTATGATTTATGTCAGTGGGATCAAGATCTAGCCCCTACTCTACACATACAAAAGTAAAAAAACATAGCTGACTATTACAAGTTACTAAACATCTCCTATCCCTGGGGGCAGAAGTCAAGAAATTTGTTTGGCCTTGGTTTCCCCTAAAAATGTATGGGTTTTTTGCTGTCCCGTTTTATTTCACATGCTGCTTTAAAAGCCATTCTTCTTTTTAAAAACACTTTGGTGAAAAGTGCTTCTGCCTTTAGTTTAAAAAAAATATTCAAGACTTTTGGAGTTCTTTGCACTTTTCAATGTTAAATATGCAGTTTTCTGTAAACAAAAATATGTAAAAAAACCAAAATTGACTACATATTGCATGCATCATTGCCTGAAAACTCACATATACTGAAAAAAACAGAACAGCATTTGCAGCATAAACATCCTGCTTTCACCAAACTTTTATTTAAAAATAACTAACGAGTGTAAGTAGCAAAACAGTGGTGTTTTGATTAATAACTGTGTTCTAAATTGCTGACAGGATAGAAAAGTTACCTCAATGTTGAAATAAAAATTGTGCCTCTTGCTGTCACGGTTTTACAGTCTTAGGCCCTATCCTGCAAACACTTATGCATATGCTTAAGTTTAAGCACATGAGACTCCTATATTTGCTGGATCATATGAACCTAGGTACCTGTGTTAAAGGTAACATATAAGACAATCTATAAAACAAAACAGTTTTTAATATAGTTGAATAAATTTCCTTCAGGAATCACCAAGTTACTTAGCAACTCCTGAACAGAAACCAAGCAGCTACTTCCTCAAATTAATAATACTGCTATAGAACATCGTAGGCCCAGTTTTTTAAAGGGATATCATAACGACTGAGCCCACAGAGATAAGCATATGCATGTTGCACCTCATTCGTATGTACAGTACCAAGATTGGGGATTTTCAAACTTCACATGAGTGTAAAGGGTATTTTTGTGACTGCATCCCAAGTACTTAACTTTGACAATTCAGCCAGTTGCATGCTGCACTGTTATTTACTGGCAACAATGTTTATGACTCTTCCTTGATTTAGCATGATATTTGTACAGCATATTTTGCATGTGTATTCAGAATACCTCACCAAGATTTACAAAAAAGCTCAGCTTTGCTTTAGGTGCATAATGCAAGTGGCCAGATTTTCAAGATTGCTCAGCATCCAAGAGCACAATAATAAAATATTTGCTCTTTTAATTAGGTTAATGTTTATGGTTTTGGCTGACCTATTCACTTTTGGCCTCTGGAATTATAATCCGTTATTCCACAAATTTCCCCCCTCCACCATGCCATTGCCAAAAAAAGGATATTTTTATATTGGATGAGGAATGTTAAATAAAGCAAAGTACATATCTTCCTAAATGCACAATAAAAGTCAGGGGAAAAGTGTGATGATCATAAATACATCTATCCTCAGTTATGAAAATATATGTATGAAGAGTAACAGGAGAAACCACAGCTGCAGATCTGATAGCTGGAAATTACAAGCAAAGGTTTATTGAATTGACATATTTTCAGACCAACTCTAGAAGACATCACAAATCACACATGTTAAATACAACACTTACAGTCTGTTGCTATCTGAAATTGAGAGGAAAGAGTCTGAGTTACTGCAGTCCAAAATGTGTACAAAATATCTGACTGGCCTTCCTGGGCGGGGGGAAAAAAAGAGAAGAAAAGTTCAAAATATGTCATAGGCATAAAAACTGCATATATTACATCATAGTGCATTTGCCAGAAAAAGATTCCCTGGCCATCCCAAGTGTTTTAATAAACTTCTACTTTGTATTTATTTTTTAGTACACAATATACAAAAAGCTGCAAAATATAAACATTATGGTCATCAGTAGGCAGGGGCTAACTACTGTTAGCAAACAAAAATAAATGCAGCCCTCAAATGCAGCCTTTTCCCTGGGTTTTGGAGGTCTCCTCTCAATGCACTTCTTGCTGGTAATGGGTCTTCTAGGGACAGGGGCGAGGGAGGGCAGAAATAGTCCAGAACCTAATGGGAACGAGAGAGCTATTCCCCCTCTCTCCTTGTGAAGCAGAGATCTGTCCATACTAAAGCTTCTGAAGTATGATCACTCTGGTATAATTTCCAAGGGTTCCCATATGATAATTCAAACTAAGAGTTTACAGTGAAACCTACAGTCCCCTCACCAGCAGGATTTGTTGCCAGGAGGGGATAGTGGTGTGCCCAGCTACTGCCAGCAAGGCAGACAAGGAGGGGAAGCAGGCATCGGTTCTGAAGTGATCAATACCTGGAGCTTTCGTGCCAAAGTGTCAATACCAGGTGATACATGAAGCTCTGAATGAGCTGGTACTGGGACATGGTACCTGGTGCCTGAGTGGGTGCCAGAGGGACCTTTCTTGGGCCATCCTTGTCTATGTCAGAATGAGAGGATTTCTACATTTTAGAGCTAGAACCTGGCAAAGATGACCTGGAACTGAGGGGAACAGCACTCCTTTCATCCACTGATCCCAGGCGTTTTATCAGTCACAGAGGAGGATTTCTGAGAGATATGACCCTCAGAATTACGAGCGGAAGAACAGACAGGAGCACTTTGTGAAGAAGACAATTCAGGATTTTCAGTCCCGATCATTCCAGGATCTCTCCAGCAAAGACAACTTCAAGTAAGCCTCTTTCACCTTGCGTGTTCTCTTGCAAATGGCATATCTCTCAGGAACATGCCTTTTACCAAATACCTGGTGTGCCCCATATTAAGGGGCAATACAGCCTCACAAGGAAGACAGCGTTTAAAACCTGGGGTTCTTTATTCTCCCATAAAGGCTTGACCCAGTATCAGAAAAGTCTCAGAGAAAAAACATTTTTAAGGAAAAAATGACACACTATGAAAGAAGTGATGAGTGAAGACTAAGGGTATGGTTACATTACATCTTATTTTGGCATAACTTATGTCGCTCGGGGAGATATATAAATCACAACCTGGAGTGACGGAAGTTACACCGACATAAGCATCGTTGTGGAAAGCACTAGGTCAGTGGAAGAGCTTCCCCTGCCAACACAGCTTCTGCCACTCGCGGGGGCTGGAGTAGGTAAACTGACTGGAGAGCTCTCTCCTGTTGGCTTAGAGTGGCTACATTAGAGAGCTCACAGCAGCAAAGTTGCATCGGTGCAGCTGTGCCACTGTAAACTCTCTAGTGTAGTTGTGCCCTAAATAAGTAACTATCTACAGGTATTCACAACTATTTACACAAAAAAAGGAAATCATACAGTGAGTGAGAAGCTTGGACAGTCCGTAAGGGCTTATTTGCTCTTCACAGTTAATTTGGATTAAGGCAGGGTCTGAATTTAAAGCCAGCTATTCCTAAATAGCTCCATGTAGAGAGAAGCCCTGAGTTCCACTTCGCAGGCACAGGCAGTAAAAAGGAACTGAAGGGTGGATGGGTGACTCCATCCTTTATGACTTTGGTGGGAGGCACGAGGACACTATGGGTATGTCTACACAGCCAAGAAAAACGCAGGGCTGGCCCGTGTCAGCCGACTCAGGCTCACAGGGCTCTGGATACGGAGCTGTTTCATTGCTGTATAGACTACTGAGCTTGGACTGGAGCTGAGATCTGCGACCCTCCTACCTTGCGGGGTCATAAAGTCCAGGCTCCAGCCCAAGCCCAGAAGTCTATACAGCAATGAAATAGCTGGGCAGGCCAACCCCCATGAGCCCAAGTTGGCTGGCACGGGCCAGCCGTGGGTGTCTAGTTACTGTGTAGGCATACCTCCAGGGCACATGCATGGCTCCAACAGATACTGCAGGCCAAAAGAATCCGCCAAGACTGTAATGCATATAGACAAGCATCTGAAGAAGCAGCTTAGAGTTGGGAACAAAATTATGTGACTTTTTTTGAAAAATGAACAATTATGCAACTGCATAATTTCATCATGCAAACACAAGGGGTGCTGATTTATTTATTGTACATAAATTGTTGTAACTATAAATAATACAACAATAGATAAAGATATCACACGCTGTACCTTGCAAACAATCTACAGTAACTGTATAATGGACAATTCTAAAAATCATCAAGAAGTCCCATTTACGTGTTTTTATAATAGAGTTAGACACCAAAGGGCTACATAGTGGAGTTACCATGAGCCTTGAATAAGAGGCTATGCACAGTTGCACTTCTTCAGAATCAGAATCAGACATTCAAAATTCAGTTTCTGTTTCCTTTGCGCTCCAAGGGGCAGCGAGATGCTCCTGTCACATATGTGACACAGCTTACCAGCGTGGGGGAGGGATAGCTCAGTGGTTTGAGCATTGGCCTACTAAACCCAGGGTTGTGAGCCCAATCCTTGAAGGGGACCACTTAGGGATCTGGGGCAAAATCAGTACTTGGTCCTGCTAGTGAAAGCAGGGGGCTGGACTCAATGACCTTTCAGGGTTGCTTCCAGCTCTATGAGATAGGTATATCTCCATATATATGTATATTTTTTACCTGCTCCTCCATGCCAGCTCACCTGTGTTAGCCCGTGCATAAGTGGGGTGGATTCCAGGGTCTACCCACTCCCAACCCATCTACTCGGGAGAGGGAGTAGCAGCTCTATAACGGTTGCTTCCTCCCCTCTGCACAGACTGGTGATGCAGGTAGCCCACAGAGAGGAATAAGGATGTGTCTTATTCATCCATGTTGCCCAGTGTGGGTCGGTAGTCAGCTCATAATTCAGCATTAAGAAAATAAATTCTTGAACAGATATTGCAATTCTCAGATATGGATATGACTATGTTTGGGAGCCTTCATTTGTTTTGTCTGTTCTGCTCAACAGGAAGGACTTTTATGTATATAAATTAAGCAACTTACTTGATACTTATGTTTGCATTTTTGTAAAATGTTTAGTCCCCTTTTCTCTAGCAAGCAAAGATGACCGTTAATATTAAGTAATAATTCAAAAGCTGTAATGTATAAAAATGTCTTTGGTGTGTTTTAATTTGGTACAAAAGTATAAATGTCAAACTATTTACTTCCTCGTTTCACAGTTTTATATTTACCATATGCAAACTGTTTTAAAATAATGGTCTTTCACCACCACTGATACAGTAAATTAATTAGCTTTAAAATTCTCAATCCTAAATTGGAAAAAGATTGACAATGAAGTTTGTTAATTCAATTCTTAGTCTAAGTGAATAAAAATTACTTTAAAATGGCTTCTTTTTACCGCAGTGACCACCACATAGACTTATAGACTTTAAAGTCAGAAGGGACCATCATCATCTAGTCTGACCTCCTCTGTACTGCAGTCCACAGACCCTCACCCAACCACTCCTCAATAGACTCTTAATCTCTGGGTGAGTTACTGAAGTCCTCAAATCATGATTTAAAGATTTTAAGTTACAGAAAATCCATCATTTATACTAGTTTAAACCTGCAAGCATGCCCCATGCTGTAGAGGAAGGATCTCTGCCAATCTGACGCGGGGGAAAATTCCTTCCTGACCCCAAATATGGCGATCAGTTAGACCCTGAGCATGTGTGCAAGATCCACCAGCCAGACACTTGGGAAAGAATTCTATGTAGTAACTCAGAGCCCTCCCCATCTAGTGTCCCATCACCAGCCATTGGAGATATTTTCTGCTAGCAGTCATAGATCAGCTAGATGCCGTTGTAGGCAATCTCATCATGCCATCCCCTCCATGCACTTATCAAGCTCAGTATCTTTTGCTGGCTTTCTCAGCTGAGGGGCCACAGATTGAGTGGGGTTGGAGAAAGACAAGCCAGTGCAATGTTAGAGGTAGTCCCACAAGATCCTATTGTCCGATTCAGCTTGGTAAATCCTAGGCTGAAATAACATTTTTAGATATAGATATAGATATTTTGGTGCTGTCATTTGCACAACAGCCAACAGTATACCAATCAGGCATAGAGCCACCAGCTTCCATTTCTTCCTGTTGTGTCCCTCTGCCTTACGCAGGGGATGTATGGTGCTCATGGAATGAATCACGGCTATGTAGCAAATGAGGTTTTTACCTAAGATACCAAAATTGAATGGCATCCTATTAAAAATATAGGAAGAGAAACTGAGGAAAAATCTACATAGAGAATCCAAAGGGCATAATACTGTGTCCAAAATTTTACACTGATTTCACACCTACATTTAGAAAAAAAACAGAAATGTATGCCCATTATAGGACCATTTTAGAACACAAACCTAACTATGGAGTCACTACCAGGCTTCCATAATACAGTAGAACCTCAGAGTTACGAACTGACTGGTCAACAACACACTTCCTTTGGAACCGAAAGTATGCAATCAGGCAGCAGAGACCAAAAAAAAATAAAGCAAATATTGTACAGTACAGTGCTGTGTTAAATTTAAACTACTAAAAAAATAAAGGGGAAGTTTAAAAAAAAAAAAAGATGCGACAAGGTAAGGAAACTGTTTTTGTGCTTGTTTCATTTAAATTAAGATGACTAAGAGCAGCATTTTTCTTCTGCATAGTAAACTTCTAAAGCTGTTTTAACTTTTTGGGGAAAAAAAACAATGTTTTGTTCAGAGTGACGAATAACCTCCATTCCCAAGGTGTTCATAACTCTGAGGCTCTACTGTATAAGATATAGCGTATCACTAAATCCAACACTGAAATGAAATGAAATATAGCAACTGATTAAAAGTACATAGAGAACTATACAGCAGTTTATGGCACAAACTAGAGAACAGTGTATCCTACTCAAACTGCAGGGGGTATTGAAGTGGGCAGACTGTAGTTATCAAAACTGGTATCTGGACAAGACATCACAAATTCTCCAACTTGTGCAAGAAGTGCCACAAGATCTTCAATGACACAAGCATTCAGAAACCATTTAATTTTTGTTTTACCAAAAATCTACAATTTCTTTTCTTACAATATTGTTTTCTTACCTACTTGTTTGTGTCTTACTGCTTTTCTTTTTTAAATGAGTGAAATCAAAGGAAAAAAATTAAATTATTAATTCAGTAGCTTAGAAAAAGACTATATAATACAATTATTCAGGTAAGGAGTTAATGGACATGCAAATATTTTTCTAAAAATAAGTTTAAGAAACAATTTGTCTGAATGCATTTCATTCAGAATGCTGCATTTTTAATCAAAAGTTATTTTCTTTAAAAGAGTAACATACAGTTACGGATCACAGAGACAATTCATATGTATTATTTAAATAGATTATCATTTTTTAATCTTTTAGAAAGTAACCAACTCCACAAATTGGGCATGACTCAGAAGTGGGAAGGCTTTTTCTAGGTCAGCAAGAGAAAGACAACCGTGGGCCCCTTTAAGGATAGCCTCTCCCTGCCTTTTTTCATCCCCCCACTTGTGGGCAGTCAACTTCCTCATGCGTTGGGTTTGATGAGAGGGGCTCCTTGGCAGAACAAAAGTGTACAATTTAAGCTTATTGGCTCCCACACACCCTGCAGTTGGGAAGAACACCCCCATCCCCACTGCTCCTTGGTAACTGGCATTAAAAGTAGGATTGGGGTTTGGGGCCTTGCTGTGGTCATCATGCTAGTAGCCTTTTTGGACTGGGAAAGAATTTTTCCCTCACTGCCAGATTTGGCTTGGGTGTTGTATGGTTTTCTTCCTTCCTCTCAGCAGCCCAGGCCCCCAGAGGGTAGGTTAGGTTTTAAAATTTGTGTTGTTGCAAATTGGCAGGTGCCCAGAGCAGGTGCTTGCTCAATAGAGGGTCCGGTTCCCTGACAAACTAGAATTGAAGCGCAAACAGGAGAAGAGGTTACACTCCCAGAGCAGGCACTAGTTTAAATGTGGAATTTTCTTGAAAGTAGTATCCGAACAATCAAACACACACAACTTGCACAGGCCTCACTGCATCTGAGTCTCTCTGCAGCACATGCCAAACTCTCCTGCTGCTGCAACTACACTTGCTCCCCAGCGCTGTCCCTTTTGACCTCCTCAACAGATCTCCAATCCTTAAAGAGACAGAGCACTAATAACTATAACCTTGGCATTCCCTTCTGAGTGCTGCAAAGTCGTTTCCTAAAAAGGTGGGGAACTGGGTTGGGGCTTCTGTCTGACAGGGCAAGGAGATAATCCCTTTTCCTCAAACACTCAACCTTTGTACAGGGGGAAGGCAGTGGGGTCCCACCAATGGGACCAGGTTAAAGATGTGGAGAGGTGGGACTGAGGACAGCCCTCCTCCAGGTGGAATGGATTACAAAGGAGGGGCGACCTGCATGGGATAAGTTATTGCCAGAGTGTTTCCCAGATGTGTTACTTAATAAAGTTATGGCCTAGTTAAACTACACTCCTGGCAATGTGTCTTCCTACAGCATATGTCAACCTGAACATTGCCAGGCCTGAATTTTACATACCACTAAGCACACAGTTAAGGTTCTTTTTATAAGAGGAAAATAATAGTGCGTGGGAGCAGAGTGGTTCTGACCACATTAGCTATGGAAGACAGAGCTGTGGAAGGAGGAGATATGCAAATAGATCTTGGAGGGACAATCCAAGCCAAAACTATAAAAAACCATTACTCAAGACACATACAGAATCAGCTTCATTAGATTACAAAGAACAACTTCTACAATGAAATGAACTGTCTACAGTGTATCATTATAGGTTTTCTAACATAAAATCCATTCCAGAACACAGATGTTAATATTTTTAATTAATTTATACACTGAAATTTAGAAACCAGGATTCCATTTCTTTCTTTGTTGAAAATTATACATGAGTGGAGAAAGTTAAACTACATACACCAGAAAAAAACCCTAATGCTTGCTTTGAAATCTAGTCACAGACAGATTAACATCTTGTGATACAATCCCTGTAGTAGAAGCAGCTGACAAGATGAGTAATGGACTGCATCCGATTATCTTCAGCTCCGTGGCAATCATTTCCCATCAGTTTCCTATCTCTTAACCAGCAAACCTGGAAGAAGGTCACCATTCTGTCAATTTCTTTTCTTTTCTTTGCCCAATGAGTAGGTTTTAAAAATGCAGGGAACACATGAATCTCTGTAAATTAAGAGGTCTGATTAAATTACCATTGGCTGGTGTACAACTGGCTTACATGAACACTGCATGATTTGTCAAATTCCTTAAGTAATATAGTCTCCAAGAAGTAAATCATTGCATTAATGCATATAATACAGTGCAGTTCCCCTTTTCATGCAATCTATTATTTTCTTTTTACAAAAAGAACTTTAACTGTATTTAATGGCATCTAAAATTCAGGGATAGTAATATTCAGGTCAACATACACCTCTACCCCAATATAACGCAAGCCGATATAACATGAATTCGGATATAACGCAGTAAAGCAGTGCTCCGGGGGGAGGGGGGACTGCACACTCCGGTGGATCAAAGCAAGTTCGATATGACGCGGTTTCACCTATAACGCGGTAAGGTTTTTTTGGCTCCCGAGGACAGCGTTATATCGAGGTAGAGGTGTATTCATATATTTCTCATTATGGGACATATCTGAATCAAACTTTCAAAGCCTTATTCCTATCAACTGAAGAGCTATACATTGTCAGAGAACTGTATATGCATTCATTAAACAAGTAATTCCTGCATAAGCAATATTGTGGAAGGTTTACCATGAACTATACTGTATACACTCTGCCTGATTCTAATATAACACCAGAGTGAATGAGAAAAATACTACTGAAATAAACCTTTATGAGATTAGGATTGACCCCACAGTATTTATTACTTTTGTTTTATAGACTATTCTGAAAAGAATGCGTTATTAATTCCATAAATGTTTTGGAATATGCCAAACCAATTCTATATATTGAAAAGTTACTGTATTCTGAATATAAAAACACTGACTGTAACCTTCATCTATACAGTGGCTACTTTACACACCACCACTGGTGCCAAGAAACTCTAGTGCAGGCATAGCTGGCCAGGGGAGGGTCATCCCAGCACAGGAGGATCCTCCAGTGGTACTGGATCAATTTAGTGGCTCCTATGTAACTCTGGTAGTCAGTGTAAAAGGCATAACCAATGCTTCTCTGCATCTTGACAATCCCTAATTGTGGGACAACTGGAGTCACTGGCAAGCAACATAAATTAGAGGAACTCTCCAACTGCCTTGGATTGGCCCAGTGCACAGTCAGTCAGGATTGACTAATTATAAAAGTACCTTTAAATGACACGTAGGCTACCACTACACTAGAGAACTTACAGTGCTGCAGTTGCCGCTGCTGTAAGCTCTCTAATGTAGCTGCTCTAAACCAACGGGAGAGAGCTCTCCCATCGGCTAAACTACTCCAGCTCTCCTGCCAACTTAGTGCTGTCCACACCGGTGCTTATGTCAGTGTAACTTATGTCGCTCAGGGGGATGCTTTATTCACATTCTTGAGCAACGTAAGTTATGCCGACATAAGCTGTAGTGTAGACATAGCCCCAGACTACTAAATTACTTCTGAAAATGGGACATAGGCATTTTTGTAAATGTTATTCTTAGAGGTCTACATTCTCTTCTATTTCATCATGTAAAGTCCAAGGAAAATTATCAGAAATTAGATTCCAGTTTCACCCCATTCCCTACCACTGCATTTTTCTCCCTCTTACACAATTTATAAATTAGACTCAGTCTCACAAACTTTCCTCGAATGAGTATTCCTTACTCATGCACTGAAGCCAATGGGACTCTGCATGAGTAGGGGGTTGCAGGATTGGGTCTTTTCTCAACAACACAGTTTACATTAGCACACACATTACACAGAAAAAGCTGGGGCATGGTGGGAACAACATTGGTTATGTTTAGGCCAAGAAACATAATATATAGTATGGGACAAATTCTGATCTCAAATACTTTGGAGTAACTAGCATGGGTCTTGCATCCACACATCTGATGGCAGAAGATGACTGTAAAAGGAGGTCTCTGTACCCTCAAGTATACTGTAACTTTCTGGTATGGGTCATGATTCAGCAAAGCACTACTGTCTCATTGTTCACCTGTACTCCCCCATCTGTCTGTATCAAACTGTTGTTTTTTGTCTTATACTTAAGAGTGTAACCTCTCCAGGGTGGGGACTGTCTTTTTGTTCTGTGTTTGTATAGCACCTAGCACAATAAGTTCCTGGTCTATGACTGGGATACAAACAATCACACACCACAAAAGCACATCCTTAACTTTAAGCATGTGCATAGTCCCATGGACTTCAACAGTATTTCTCAGATACTTTAAATTAAGCATGTGCTTACTTGCGTCATTAAATTGGGGTTATAATTAGCTATTACCATAAAGGCTTTTTCCATCTCTTATACTTTGATTTCACATGTTGCCTTGAAAATTACTGCCTTGGTATTACCCTTGTGTCCAGACAATATTATTGTGCATCTTCCTCCACATTAACTCGTTCTTCCCAGACGAACAAAGAATGCTACATCAGTGAAGAATAATGCCTCCTGGCACTGTCCCTCAGACAGTGGTAATTCATCTTACTGCCCAGCATGGCTGAGCCTCATAGGAGCCATAATCTGGACATTTACTAGGATATACTTAGGCTATATCTACACTTGAGATCTTACAGCGGCACAACTGTAGTGATGCAGCTGCACTGCTACAAGATCTTTCATGTAGCCACTCTATGCTGATTAAAAAGAGCTCTCCCGTCGACATAATTAAACCACCCCTAACGAGCAGCAGTAGCTATGTCTCCCGCCGACATAGCATTGTGCACACTACCACTTATGCTGGTGAAATTTATGTCACTCAGGGTGTTTGTTTTTTCCACACCTGTAACAGTCTTCTCTGGGGGAGCGTGTCCTAGTGCTCACGGCTGCAACTTCTGACTGCCAAGGGGGTTGTGGGAAGGGGAGCCCAGGCCCTCCCATTCCACTGGACTCTGACCCAGAGCCCTTTGGGCTACCAGTAGTTTGGCAACCAAGGCTGTTTAAGACTGTCCTCCTTGGGCCTCTTCCTCTCGTCCATCCAGCCGTCTCCTCCCCCCCCCCCCATGGGGTCAGCTTAGTCCAAGGCTTTCCCCTGGTGTGGAAACTGAAACAACAATAAGTACATCCACATTCCACAAGATACTTCCCTCTCTGGGTGTCTCTGGGTTGGGTCCTCCCTTCCCTCAGGGACGGCCCCTTTGAGCAGCTTTTCGGAGTCTTAGGCGTCCCTCTGCTCTGCTGGAGCTTTGGGCTGCAAGTCTGCTCACCTCAGCTCTGCCACCCAAATGAGCTAATTCCCTGCCTTTTAATTCCTCCATCAGATGGAGCATTTGCATCAGGTGTGGCAGGGCAGAGCTGGCTGAGCCCAAAATAATCCCTTAACACCTTGTTGCCCAGTGTGTGGTTTGTACACCCCATCACAACACCCTTGAGCTACATAAGTTTTGCCGATATAAGGAGTAGTGCAGACATGGTCTTAGAGCAAGCAATACTGTAAATTAAGGTTATCTGAAGTAAATCTCTTTATTGTAAAACAAGATGATGGAGTCCTTCCCTGGAGACCGTACCTTGATGCAGTGGGAAGTCCAATGACCCAGAGAGCTAAGCCAGCGGTAATTTAACTCCTCACAGTGTTACCCAAGCCAGACATGTCAAAATTAGTGACCAAACGAAAAGCAGTCCATATGTCCTCCAAGTTGGGGGTTGAGCGATAGGCCAACAACTTCTCTTTGTAAAAATGTTGTGCTACAGAAATACAAGATAGCCATTCTGGCAAATAGCATGATAGAGAGGGATGGCAGGGCATTCTTCAGGTCCTAAGTCAGTGGTTCTAAACCAGGGGTACACGTACAGGGTCTTCCAGGGGTACATCGACTCATCTAGATATTTGTCTAGTTTTACAACAGACTACATAAAAAGCACTAGTGAAGTCACTACAAATTCAAATTTCATACAATGATTTGTTTATACTGCTCTGTATACTATACACTGAAATGTAAGTACAATATTTATATTCCAATTGATTTATTTGATAATTATATGGTAAAAGTGAGGAAGTAAGCAATTTTGCAGTAATAGTGTGCTGTGACATTTATGTATTTTTATGTCTGATTTTATAAATTTTTAAGTGAGGTGAAACTTGGGGGTACACAAGACAAATCAGACTCTTGAAAGGGGTACAGTAGTCTGGAAAGGTTGAGAACCACTGTCCTAAGTGACATGACAGCATGGGAAGGATTCAGATTCAGAAGATGGAGTATTAGTTTATATTTTAGTATGACAACAGAAACAATAAGAACATTTTAAAGATACAATATCTGGACATTATATAAAATTCTCCTTTTGACAGTCTTCATTATTACAATACAATGTATTGTAGATAGACTGAAATAAGTCTGTTCCTTTTATAGTTGGGAGTCATATTAGTATTGTAGTTGCTCAAATCAACTGCAAACTCCACATTTAGCTTAACGCTGCCTACTCAGAGGATTACAAGATTATTTTAGATGGTATGTACTGCAGGCTGGTAAAATCCAAGTGATAAAACTGCATTCCCACATGCTCTTATGAAACTGGCTTGATTCCATAGCTCAAAAAGTATAACCCATTTTTCAGTAGACAGCTTTTGAAGTGTCAATAAATTGCTGAACACCAGTGTCATAGAAGCAAAGATGTTTAAAGTTCTGCAGCCCCCACTACCATACAATAATATTAAGTATGACAAACTGATTTAAAGTTAGCTTTGAACACAAAATCAGAACAGCTTACCTAATTTAAAAAAAAAACATATAAACTACTAATTAACTTTGAGAATTACTGAAATGCAATCTCTAGAGCTCTGTTCTTAATATATCAAGTTAGTATTTTATATCAAATCCAGATTAAAGAAATGAGAATGAAAGAGTACCACTATATTCAGTATTAGAGGGTACCGAAAACATAAGATTTATTTTTTACGAGTTTGTCTTCATTACATCCTAAATAGCAGAGCCACTCATGACGTAAGTTCAGAACTTAATGAGTACAATAACCTCCCATCTGTGAATTATCAGATTTGTGTGTATTTAACATTGCTATTCTAACATCAAAATACTATACCCACTCTGATATGCTACTCCCAAGCAAGTTCACATTTCACAACCATCCCCCCACACCTTATTTTTCCTGTGAAAACTTTGATATTTTGACTAGGATATGAAAAACATCTTTATTGTCAAGTCTCTTTGAAATGTAAAACAATACAGAGAATATAAGCTATTTTCTGCAGGCTCGTGGAATAAGGCTTTGCATACTGATGCACACAATGTTCTCCATCTGTAGTCAAAAGCCTGGCATACTGAAAGACAGATTTGAGAACATCACTCGGAAAACTGAAGATATTTAAAGTACAACCTAAATATTTTTTCCACCAATAAAGCAAGAGTGCAAGTGATTTAATAATTCTGTACAGCAAGACCTCATGGGACTGAACTAAGGAAAATCCATTTGCACTATTTCTATAGCAACATAATTGCCAAATGTTAGACTATGAACAAAAGCTATCATTTTCAGTAGTACAATTCATCAGTACAGAAACAGACTAATGCAAAACGTGTTCTGAATAAACCCTTGATATCTTCTACAGGTAATCAGGATTAAACTACAAAAAAGATTAGTGCATTTAAATTTCTGATGTTGTCTACATTATATATTGCAGGTAAATTTATTCAATAAACACCATCATGATTTTTTAAAAGAAATCTTTCTTTTACTGCAGGGCTTGGAATTTCATTACACTGAGTCTGATCACTTTAAGCCGAAGGTATAATGGTTTCTAGATTTCCAGCAGCAGTGCAAAATTAAAAAGGGTGTTTTTATGCAACTGATAAAGTAATTAAAACTGTTTTTAAAATAAAACTTCCTGAACTAGAAAATAAAGGTTAAGAGTATATAGTTTTGAAACTCACCATTAGAACACTTAGGTGATTCCTAAGAAAATCTATTTCCAAGCAGTAAAAATAATAAGTTCTTAAATAATGTCCTGTGTCTTTTAAGTGCTTCAAAAACATTAATCCTCTCATACCTCTGAAAGATAAGTATAAACTGTAAAAAAATAAATCTAATGCTTCAGAAAGTCAGTGGCCACCCAAGAGACTAACATTTTCTTGTACCCAGAAAACAGGTCCAGCATTGGCAGCAGTGTAAGGTTTCCTACACTCTTCTAATATGCTTTCACCTTGATCTTGAGGGGGGGAAAAATGGTTACTTACCTTTCATAACTTGTTCTTCGAGATGTGTTGCTCATGTCCATTGCATTCTAGGTGTGTGAATGCCCACATGCACAGCTGTCAGAGATTTTTGCCTTGGCGGTATCCGTAGGGTTGGCAGTGGCACCCTCTGGAGTGCTGCACTTATGCATCGGTATATTAGGTACCGCCAGCCCTTCTTGCCAGCAACACTGACAGAGGGGTAGGAGTGCGGGTAATGGAATGGATATGAGCAACATATCTCGAAGAACAACAGTTACGAAAGGTAGGTAACCATTTTTTTTCTTCGAGTGCTTTTTTGTTGTTGCTTTGATTCCATTCTAGGTGACTCACAAGCAGTATCCATGGAGGTGGGCTCAGAGTTCACAGCCGTGTGGCTTGCAACACTACTCTACCGAAACCAGCGTCGTCTCGAGCCTACTGGGTAAGGGCATAACGAGACGTGAATGTGTGAATGGACAACCAGGTAGTGGTCCTGCAGATATCTTGAATTGGCAGTTGGGCTAGGAAGGCTGCCGCCAAGGCTTGCACCTTAGTTGAGTGGGTGGCTACAATCGCCGGTAGAGGTACTTTTGCCTGCTTATAACAAAACCAGATGCAGGTGGTAATCCATGATGAAATTCTCTGGGCAGACACCGAAAGATCTTTCATCCTGTCTACCATCACGACAAATAACTGTGTCAATTTCTGGAATGGCTTAGTCCTTTCAATGTAAAAGGCCAATGCTCTCCTGATGTCCAGAGAGTGTAATCTATGCTCCGCCTCTGACTCATGAGGCTTTGGGAAGAAGATGGGCAAGAATATGTCCTGGCGCATATGAAACTGTGAAACAACCTTGGGCAGGAAAGCTGGGTGCAGCCTCAGCTGGACCTTGTCTTTGAAAAACGCCATATATGGCGGCTCCGAGGTTAGTGCCCTAATTTCAGAGACCCTGCGGGCACATATTATCACCACTAAGAATGAGACCTTCCAGGAGAGTAGAAGAAGAGAACAGGAAGCCAAGGGCTTGAAGCGGGGGCCCATGAGCTGCGCCAGCACGAGATTCAGGTCCCCAGAAGGGACTGGATCCCAGATATGGGGATAGAGTCATTCTAGACCTTTCAAAAACCAGACCGTCATGTCATAAGTGAAGATCAACCTGCCCTAGAATGGAGGGTGAAAGGCTGAAATAGCAGTCAAGCGGTCCTTAATTGATGAAAGAGAAAAGCCCTGGAGCTTGAGATGCAGAAGGTAGTCCAGGATCAACTGCAGCGAGCCTGCTCAAGCCAAATACCCTGGTCCAAGGCCCAGCACGTGAATCATTTCCACTTAGCCAGGTAGGTCACACTGGTGGAGGGCTTCCTGCTGCCCAACAGGACTTGCTAGACATGGGCGGGACACTCCTGCTCTGGAACATTCAACCACGCAGCAGCCAAGCTGTCAGGTGCAGCACTCACTGCCAAGTCTGGGTGCAGAAGACTGCCGTGTTCTGAGACAGCAGATCCGGCCAGAGCGTCAGCTGCAGTGTGGTCACCACCAAGAGGTCCAACAGAGTGCTGAACTAGTGTTGGCAAGGCCAAGCCAGGGCTATCAGTATTACCTTTGCCCTGTCTTGTTTGATCTTCATTAGAACCCTGTGGATTAATGGCACCAGCGGGAATGCGTACATCAGAGCCCCCGACCGTAGGAGTAAAAAGGCGTCTGACAGGGAGCCTCTCTTGATCCCCCAAATCGAGCAGAACACATGGTATTTCCTGTTCTGACAAGACGCGAATAAGTCCACTCAGGGAGTTCCCCACTTCTGGAAGATCACACTGACCACACCCAGATGGAGTGACCATTCTTGGTGAGCTGAGAAGGATCTGTTGAGATGATTTGCTAACACGTTCCTGGTCTGGGGAGGTGCGCAGCCACAAGATAAATGGCATGCCACACACAGAAGTCCCAGAGCCAGAGAGCTTCCTGGCAAAGGGCTGGCGACCTGGCTCCGCCTTGCTTGTTAAAATAAAACATTGCGACGGCGTCATCCATCAGGCCCTGTACCATCTTGCCCTCCAGGTGGGACCGGAAAGCCTGGCAGGCCAAGTGAACCGCTCTGAGCTCCCTGACATTTATGTGGAGGGAGCGATCGTTCTGCGACCAGTGGCCTTGCATGCTGAACCCACCCAGGTGGGCTCCCCATCCCAGGTCCGAGGTATTGGAAACCAGGGTCACCAATGGGGACGGGGCCACGAAGGGAACGCCCTCCAGCACCGATCTGGGGTTCACTCACCATTCCAGGGACTAGATATGGTCCAGCACCCTGACTACCGGGTCTAGATCGTGCCTCTCGGGGGCGTGGACTGATGCCAGCCACACTTGCAGCGGCCAGAGGTGGAGCCAGGCATGATGGACCACGTAAGTACATGCTGCCATGTGGCCTAACAACCTCAGGCAGGTGCGGGCGGTGGTGAGTGGGTGGTCCCTTATATGTGAGATCAAGCCCAACATGGCTTGGAAACGGGCGTCCAGAAGGAAGTCTCTGGCCCACGTGGAGTCGAAGACCGCGCCTATTAACTCTATCCGTTGCACTAGTATGAGGGTCTATTTCTTTTCATTTATTAACAGGCCCAGGTCGTGACAGAACACACCAGATTGAGGCTCCTCTGCACCTGATCCCGAGATCTGCCATTGATGAGCCTGTCATCAAGATACGGATAGACCTGGACACCTCAGATAAGCAGCTACTGGCACTTTGTGTACACCCACGGGGCCAACGAGAGACCAAAGGATAGCGCCGTGAATTGGAAATGACACTAGCCCACCAAAAAACTGAGGACCCCTCTGTGTCCTTAAAAGATGGAAATATGAAATTAAGTGTCTTTCAAGTCAAGAGAAGCGTACCAGTCTACCGGATCCAGGGCAGGAATGAAGGAAGCCAGGGAGACCATGCGGAACTTCAACTTCTTGAGATATTTGTTGAGGCACCGCAGTTCCAGAATGGGTCTTAGGACCCCTTTTGTTTTCGGGATTAGGAAATAACAGGAGTAGAATCCTTTCCCCCTCATTTCCCGAGGGACCTCCCCTCCACTGCCCCCAGCTTCAGAAGGCTGTCGACCTCCTGAATGAGGAGTTCTCGTGAGAAGGGTCCCTGAAGAGGGACGGAAGGAGGGGTGGAAGAGAGGGACAGCTGAGAATTGCACGGTGTAGCCCAGAGATAATGCTGATAATGCATAGGCCTTTTACAGGCAGAATAGGGCTTAAAACCTGGGGACGGGGGCATGTCCCATTCTGGGGTAAGTCCCCTGCCGGGACTTTACTAACTACTAACACTTAACACCTACTTACTCACTAACTAGTGTAAACAAGTACATACAAAGAACAATAGCGAAGAGGTGAGAGAAAAAATGCTATCCGCTTGCAAAGCAAGGGGAAGGGAGAACCCAATCATCACGGGTGGTAAGAAGGAACTGAGAGGGCGTAGGACCACTAGCGCCTAATATACCAATGCATGAGCGCGGCATTCCAGAGGGCGCCACCGCCGACCCTACGGATACTGCTAAGGCAAAAATCTCCAACAAGTGTTCACATGGGCATGCACACACCTAGAAAGGAATCGACACTAGCAAGCACTCAAAGAAGAACCACATCTCAGGTTGAAGGATTAGTTCTATCTGCAAGTCTATCCAGTCCTTAGCTTCTCTAGTGAGACTGGCAAGAACAATAATTAATGCAAACAACGGTGGTGGTTTTGTTAAGTGTATTCTTGTTCACTAGGAACCAGACTGAAACTACCAACTCATTTCACGTTAGCTTTCACTCATCATCAAACCCAGCAAGCCACAGGTGAAGAGCAACACATGCCACTATCAGTCTCCTGAGTCAGCCACGCCCAACCCTCCCCCTCACTCCATCCCCCCAAGAAAAAACAAACAAAAAAACCATCTATTCTTAATGATGGTGCATTTTTAGACATTGTCCCACATAAAAATAAAAATAAAAATTAAATTTAAGGGAAAAGGAAAAAATTACGTTCAACACAATGTAGTTAGAATTTATTTCATATAAGCCCCTGAATCTGCAATATAAATTTGTATTAAATTTACCTCCATGCAGGTACAAGAGTTTATTCAATTCCAGGATTGGGGCTTAGAATGCAAACACATTATACCTAAAGGCAGGGACTGTAGCTCCAATCCTGAAAACATTTATGTACATGCTTACCTTTAAGCACATGAGTATCCTCAATGAAGTCAATGGGCGTACTTGTGTTTAAAATTGAGTATTAAGTGTAAGATCAGGACTGATGTCTTTACTCATGTCTTGTACTGTGCCAGACACCATATCTGTACTTAACCAATTAGTAATAAATAATAATAATATTTAAGTAGTTTCTGTGCCCACTGGTGCTTCTAAAAAAAAAATTTGTGGAAAAAATAGCAAAAAAATCATACCTATAGTAATTAAGGAAAAACTAAATAAAATTATATTTTCTCCAAACTCAAAGAAGGCAGTAATTCTACTGGCTTTTCAGTTTTTCCACTTGGGACCATTTGCAATTCTGTCAATAATGGAATGTGAAAACATTCACATCTGAAATGAAACAAGCTACATTTTTTTTTGTCAATTTTGCAAAAAATAAAAAATAAAAATGTTTTCAACAGTATTTTTGTGAAATGCAGATTTATTGTTGGTTTTTTAAAATTTATTTTTAACCCCTCCACCCTTCCCCCACATTCCTAGGCACTTTTGTGTAACTGAAATTTCACAATTCCAAAATTGACAATTAAATAAAATAGACTGCTTATACAACTCCAAAAATACCCACCAGGAAGTATGAGAAAAAAAGCCTTCCACAACATGCAAAAGAATAGCTCTTATGTGGCACTTTTAATCAGTTTATCTTGAAGTGGTTAATGAAGGTGGCCAATATCATTATCCCCACTTACAGATGGGGAAACTATGGCACAGAGAGGGGAAGTGATCTGCCGAAGGTCACTCAGTATGCCAGTGGGAGCTGGGAATAGAACTCAAGTCTCCTGAATCCCAATCCAGTGCTCCAATAAATAAAATAAAATAATAATAATAAACCCCTTCAGCCCTTCGTCCACCCTCTTCCCAAAAAGTCTGGGGGAATGATGGCCTTTGCAGTCTAATTGGGTTGTTAACAAATCTGGGCACTAGCAGACCAAAGGGAGGAAAGAAGAGTGTTCTGTCATTGGCCCCCTCCTGTCTGAATGGAGGGAGCCCCAACTCAAGTGGGTCCACCAATCACAATTTCCAAAAACACAAAATGTTTTGTCATGCTGTTAAAACTGCTTTTCACTTTGTAATGCCACTAACTGAAATGTGTGGGAGTGGAGGATCTACCGTATGTGAAGATCAGAGTTCAGTTTCAACTCTGTATCACAAGGAGCTCAATCAGAGTCTTACCTATATGATTAGGGAATGGGCTCTCATAAAAAGATAGGCCAGATACTGAGATCAATGTTAGCTTAGCTATGGGCCTCCACAGGAGCAGGATTAGTCACTAGCTATTGAAAGGAGAAAGAAATAGGGTAGAACAGTTGAAGTTACCTACGAGTTCTTTAAAGGTGAATCAAATCTATTTTTTAAATAAATACAAAATCATTATAAAGAACAGAATCATTAAGAGAACAAGCACAACAAATTAAATTATTTCAAAATGTATTTGTAATTTTAATGTTTAAACATCAGTTTTAAAATAAAAATTACTAATACATTTCAAAACAATAACATGTAAAATAAGTTTTTCATTCTTTTGCCTGAAAAGTCTGAGATTAACCCATCAAGATTCACTGAAAGAATATCTTGGCAGGAAAAAAAAACAACAGTTCACCTTTAGTTTCAATATTATTATTATGTCATTTTTAAGTCTACATATGTAGATGGAGGAGGGTAATGAACCAAAAAGCAACCAGTTTCCTTATTATTAAAGGGCGTGTGTTTATCAAGGCCGGGGTCACCTCTCTCATGTTTCTTCGGCTGGCGCCTATACTGCCATGGTTAAAACAAGAAAGCAGGTTGGAAAGGCAAAGTGGTAGTGCAGCTGCCACAGAAGATGACTAATAATAATGTTGACATCACTAATTGTAATTAGTACACAGAATGCAGAGTGGAATGTCATCTTCATATCATCTGGTGTGGGCATGCTGCCTTAGAAAATGGGTATAATGCTATTACATTTAGCTTGTTTAATTGTTTAGCTCAGTTTACTAATGAAACCGAACACAAAGAACATCCAACCTTCTCTCCCCTCTCTACATCCTTTTTCAGAGGACTTGAAGATGGTAATGCCAGCTGTGAACTGGTGGTGGCTTGGATTAGTATGAGCTATACAGTTTTCATGAGTCAGTGCTGTGATTATTTCTTACTGGCAATGTACATCGTAGTTCTTGCTCCCCCAGACAGCTGTCTGTACAGCTCAAACTGAGTGGATTTACATGGCTTCCCAAATTTTAGCTGTGACTAGTACTTGACTGCTTTTGGCTGAACACCATCAACACTGATTTGTGTGGCTTTGTTGCCTACACTCACCACATGATGCTGCACAGTACTTTTTCCTGTAGACCTCACACTGGGTGTTACCATGATAATGGCTAAGAAAAGCCCTGTGTTGTACGGTATCAACCTGAGAAAGGAAGAAGTAAAAAAGCACCATACTATGCAGGATGAAGAGTTGCAAGAAGACCTGATACTGTATTAGCTATCTCATTCCCAGAATAAGAACTGTCCAGCTTTGTTTTATACTCCTCTATGCTGATCTCATAATTTACTGAAGAGGTTACTAATTGAGAAGGAGATATATATTTGTTTCTCCATGGTTATTATTTTTAAAATTCATTCTGGCACCATAGGCTCAGTCCCACATTATGAAATTAATGGGAGGGGAGGGTGTTCAGTACCTCAGAACAGAGGCTCAGCACTTTATGGATTAGAACACAGTATTTCATTTACTGGCCAGTCTTTCCCTAATTTAAGCCTACAAAATTCCTTCCATTCACTTGGGTATTCTTTAAACACTGAGATAAAGAAGACTTCCCAGTCTCTCTCTCTTGCTCGCTCCCTGCCCAACCTCCTTTCCCTAAGCCTCCTCCGACGATTGGGAAAGCCCCCTCCTGGTTCAACAGCCACTCCTCAAAAGTAATGAGGGACACTGGGGATGGATCCAGGAGAGGGAGCTGCTACGTATGGAAGATGGAAAGCTCATTTACATGAGTTCTCTTCGCATCCAAACTGCTCCACAACTTCCCAGTGTGCAGGATTGCTCCATTTGTTTGAAGGGTCATTTTCCTCTTTTAAGAGGTTGGCCTATTGCAGAGACAGTTTGTGAAGCCCAAGGGCCAATGGATAATTTTTGCAAGAGCAAGTTTTTGGTATGCAGAGACATTTACCTAAAGCTTATCCACTTCTTTGGGTTTAGAAAAAGAAAAAGAAAAAGAAAAAGAAAAAGAAAGAAAGCTAGTCATTTCCTCTCAAGGAGATATTTCAAAGTGTCTGGCCACAGGGCAATGCTATACTCCGTGTATTTCAGAGTGGGCTTAAGTAATCGACAAGTAAGTTCACTGTGTTCAACCTTTTTTATTTGATTTTACTGTTGAGAAAAATTTACATATGAATAATTTCCCAAAACCATTTCAAAAATTAAATCTGTATGAATTAATAAACCAGCCATATGCATAGAAAAGGAGATGTCTGCATGAAAACAGACAGTAAAACTTCTTTTGGTTTTGTTGTTTCCCATTTACTAACTCAGACAAAATGGCTTCAATATTGCTGTTCCTAGCCCTGAAGGAGACCATTAATCAAATTATTCCAAAGAAGACTAGAAAACAATACAAATGAATGGACAAGGATGGGTATTCATATCTGGGCCTTTGAAAGGAAAAAAACAGACGTGATTATTTTTTCGGAGAAGAAATTGCCAAAAAGTAGAGAAACAGATGGCTGAGAACACTAGATACCACATGAAGACATATTTTCCTATGAAAACTAATGCACAACATTAATTATCCAAACTACACAGTATATTATGGGGTGACAATAATGATCACTAATAAAAACTGACAATGGTGTCTTATCGGTTCATTTAAAGAAAACGAACACAATTATTACAAGACGACGTCTATGCCCTACAAATATACCCCACAGATCATAAACAGTCCACAAATGCACTTTTCTATGCTAGTCTGACTTTCACCACTGTCTCATTACTGAACTCTAAAACTGTAACTGAAAGGCTCCTCTCATCACATTTTCCTTAACAGAACCACTCACTGTCTTTGTAAGAACTTATTCAGCTAAATGAAAACTTTACCTTAACTATTTCCTCAATGAAACAGACATGTGAAACAGGGTCTCTCTTCTTTATCAGTACTTTTTGCAAGTGCTGCACCTGTAAGAGAATTTGTTTTAAAGATAATTTAGGTTTTCTAATGTGGTATATGCAAAAAATGCACTAATGTAGAAGAGGAAATATAGGGACTGAATACCTGTGCACAAGCTGCACAGATCTGATCCATGAGTTTCTCCATGTTTGTCCAGAGGGCTGCTCGGAAGGCTGCAGTGTTCCCTGGTGTTGGCATAACAGCTCGGCCAGGGCCACCTAAATATATTTTGAAGGCAACATATCAATCCATTTCAGGATTTAAAAATCAAGACCAACATTGTCAGCTGTGAGTGCCTAAATGAGGTTAAAACAAAAATCCATCTATAGGCACCTAAAGAAGTGGCCTGATTTTCAGAAGTGTTGAGCAGTCAGAGACAGCTTGAAACAACAGCTCTGAGAGGTGTGAACAGCCCCAATCATCTCAATCAACTATTAACTCTGAAGCCTAGTGAGGATACTTTAAATGTCAGCATTATTAACTACTTCAGTGCTTCTCATCTCAGCAGAAACACAAAGCCAATGTACTTCTCCACTGTTGTAAGATGTACTGGCAGGGTGACATGGGACAACTGGTTGCTGTCAAGGATATAGGCACTCACCTGAACGCTTTTGCCTAAGGGTATTAGAATTACAAAAATAAGACATTCTTTTTAACTGAAGGAAATACCATTAAGCAACCTTCATCTTCCTTGAGAAGCCATATGCCATTATTATGGTTCTAACACAAAATTCGAATCCCAAACTGTGTTGTAGAGGCTTCAAATTAAAATCTGACATCTAAATCTGTTTTGCATTTGTGTTCTTCAATGCTCCATGGTACCACAGCTTAAAAAATAAGGGGAACTAAGTTTAATGATGCAGTGATCCCTCAAGTTAGAAACACTACTTTGAGATATTCCCATTTGACAAAAGTGTTTGAATACATTGGTCTGATTTGTTGCAGTGCTTACAAGTAATATACCAGTCTCTGTGGTCCTCTCACAAATGCAAGTAAGGCAGAATCAGATTCCAGGAAACCTTAATGGTTTCCATGATGCATTCCTAAGAATGCTAAGCATTTTTCTCCCACATGACTGAGCACAATGCAATTCTGCCAAATGACCAGAAACTGTTATGCTGTAAATTAAATAACATGCCCATACTGTACCTCTTGTAACTGTCTGGGATGGCTGAGTCAAAACTTTGATATCCAAAGCATTGTTGATGTTCTCCTCTAGAGATGCACAGTACCCATCCACTACATTAGAAATGGTATCCTTCAAAGTTCCAAGGTTGTGGAAAACCTGCAGCGCTGTTCCCACTTGAGTAGGATTCTAGGGAGATAAGGGGAAAATGTTAATCTCTAACTGTATAATGGTTTTGTTTATCCATGATGAGATGTTATTTCAATATTAAAGTTAACGTTCTAGAGTTTGCGGTCTCATTTCATTTATCATCAGGTGATTGGTCTCCTTACAGGGGAACAGGAAAGAGGAAAAAAGGGGAAAGGGTTGATTTACTTTGATGTTACTATCTCACTACTCAACAATGAGTTATACATAGGGCAGCATCAGAGGGAGAAGAGGAGAAAGGAAAGGAGATGAAAACAGTGATGATTATGGCAGGCTACCAGTTACAGATCCAATAGTTCTTGCATAGGAAAATTACTGTACAATATTGAGTATCACTGTATCTCGGCTATCTCCAGTTATGAGACAGTTAGTAATACTATAGTTTACATGTACCTGCTACACTTCTGTCTTTTAACTGTCAAACTGTTGATTAAACATGATCAGGGATTGAAAAATCTACTCCTCCACTCTCCCAGGGCAAGTAGGGAGCTTTCGTAGGTGAATGCCATCAATGTATTCAAAAATCTAAGCTTTCATTTTTTAAAATGAAGTTTCTAGCTCTTATGATTTTGACAATAAGTTTACAAATATGAACTGAGTGTGAACTAATGCCATGCTATCTTCCTAAGTCTGCAGACAGATAGCTCCAGTGCCTCTGTTGATGTTCAGAGCTTCCCCCTAAATACAACAACGTGAAAACCAATCATAATATTTTCAATGTCACTGCTGTGCTTCAGAATTCTTTGGTTAGGAATAAAACTGATAAAAAACCCTGCAGCCAAGGCAGGTACTGGAGCTATTCAGCTCAGGTTGGAGAACAAAAAAGTGGAGTCTTTGGGAAGGGTAGAGTATTGGAGACAGCCCCTCCTCTCCCCCCTCTCTCCCCCTCCCCACACAATGCTGCTTCTCCCCTCCTCCATTCATAGAAGATTGGTGGGTGGGGTTGCATATTTCAGATACCCACTAGTGGGAGGCGGATCCAAAAATAGTTCCCTTCCATTCTATTTATTCCCAGTGCCCAGGGCCGGACTGAGGACAGCCGAGGCTCAGGACACCCCCCCACATGGCCCCATGCAACTTGGCCCTACCCCTGTCCTTTCTTGGAATGGCAGTGGTAAGGCCACATAAGAGCAGTCATCTAGGAGACCACCACCACTCCTCTTTGGGCAGGCTGGATCTCCCCTTCCCAAGATCACTGTCATCGTCTGTCCCGGAGGAGGAGGGAGACTCAGCTACCACCCAACTGAACAAAGGATGATGGGGTGGTAGCAGTGAGGAGCTCCCTGCACAGACACATCCAGAGGAATGAGTTTCAAAATTCAGACTCCAATGAAGTAAATGATGCAGTTCATCCCTCTCAGAGCTATTGTTTCAGGTGCCTGCTGACCCAGGCAGACATCACTAAAGAAGATAATCTTGAAAATGTGGCTGACTATTTCTTCACAACCAGGAGGGCTGGAACCATAATTTTGAAAAACAAAAGCTGAGATTTTAATGTCAAATTACTCCTGGAGCTGAGGCCCCAGCAATGGGGGAGGGGGAAGGAAAGGGAGAGAAGCATTGACCATGAACAGGGGATCCCCATATCTTCATGGGTCTGTAGCTAGTAGGATTAGTCCTCTGACAATTAGATGTGTGGTAAAATTTCCAAGCCTTATGTGTGGGTGGGTTTGAGGGGGTGGGTGAACGAGCAGGAGAAAATGAAAGATTGGTGGAAAAATAAGAAAAATGAAGCATGGCAAATACATATAGACAGATATTGGAGGCAGGGGGAGAACAAAGAGAGAAAACAATGTAGGAGGGTAGAGAATACAATAAATGGAAAAGGAAAGAGTGAGAATAAGAATGAAATAGACACTGAAGATTACTAAGGAAAAGTCACTGATCTATAATAGGACTAAATGGACTAAAGATAGAAAGGAAAAGAAGGGAGTGATAGTAAGACAGACTGAATAGTATTTGGTGAATAGGTTATTTGATTAATTTTACTAGTGATTGTTGAATAATTTATTCAACAATTTTTGTAGTATTAAACTTGTCCTATAGCTGGTTTAAATACTATTCATTTAATATATTATTAAAGGAATAAGATAATTATGTCTATTTGGGAAGGCTCTGGCAGGAAACTGCAAAGATTTGTAATACTTTTTAGCTGCTGGGTATGGTATATATTAATTATTGGGAGCCAGGGGACAGAACTACTGAAGTAGTCTGTTCTTTTTAAATACATCAAAGACCACCTAGAGCAAAGAGCTTCTTTATATGAAATGAATGTATAAATAAGTGTTTAACCAGCCATTTGCACTATGTTACATTTAAAAACGGTATAAAATAGAAACTTGATTGACAATGTTACAATTAAGTAAAAAGTCCAACAAACAGTACACAGCTCTCTTATTCCTTTAAACTGCTGGAGGTGTGGCCTTGGGGAGTCATGGCCACATAGGTATTTCACACAGGTATTTTATCCTGGGTAGCAGGACTCAGGTAAAATATTCAAGCCCTGAAAATAATATACTAAAATCATTTTTTTCATTCATTTGCTTCACACAACACTCTTTTCCCCAGGAGGGTTCAGAACACACAGCTGGGGCATCATTAATCCTAACTGAATTTTACTTTTTATGCATAGCTAGTTTCTAGGTTTAAGCATGAAAAGTACAAAAACTAGAGTCTCTTTTGGGAACAATTGTATTGTGGAGAGAGAGAAATGTTGGAGGGCAAGGAAAATAAACAACAATTATACTAGCAGACTGGCATATACATCTCAGAATTACAGTGTTTAGCATAGATACATTATTCAATGGAAGCTGGAAAACAGTCTTGCAAACTTCCCACTGCCAACAAGTTTTGCTTTGGGGAAAAACAGGAGGGCAAAATTCTTCCATCTGAGAAACCATTAGGCATAGCTTCCAAATGTTTGTGGATTTGTTTGAGCAAAAAAAGCAGACCTACTTTTGCCAATGTCTTTACTATCACAAAGGTATATTCCCAAAGTACAAACTTGGCTACAGAAGTTTGCTGATCTATACTAAACACATGGTCACGCACAACCATATAGCTGGAATTACAGGGTGGTTATGTTCTTTCAAATGCCTTGTTCTGACCTGCAAACACAGAATGGACTCTTTGTATTATTTGAACATATGTGAATAGATAGATAATTCTATTTGTCTACTATTAATCTATGTTTCTGCTGAGACATTATTGTCCTAATAGATAACAATAGACTATTTTGCAAGAGATTATCCTAAAATAAAAATGTTAAGTATCAGAGGGGTAGCCATGTTAGTCTGGATCTGTAAAAAGCAACAGAGAGTCCTGTGGCACCTCATAGACTAACAGATTTATGCTCCAATACATCTGTTAGTCTATAAGGTTAAATGTTATAAAAATGTTATAACTTTAAAATAAATCATGGCTGCTGTAGCCAAGAAGTTCGGTAACAAATGCAAGTAGTACAGGCTACAGCATTTTATAGTACATCAGTAGCAAGGTAAAGCCTAATGTGCATGCCGCAGCAGTAAAGCAGGTGTTTGCAAGTCTCATTTCATTGACTTACATAAACACAAAGCTTTAACCCCTCCAACATCTACAGAGCCGCAAAACTCCCACTTGAAACAGTCTTAAATAATGTTAGATGGCAGAAATTAAAGCCCTGAGTTGACCTAAGAACACCTCTTTCTATCCAAACTACTACTCCCTTTTTGGTGCTTCAGCATACCAAATATGGTAGACGTGCTGATCTAAAGTTAAGCTGAGTTATGAATACAGAAAAATCCCAGAAGCCATCAGTTAAACCTTTGAGCCAACTCCACACCTTAAAGAATGGTTCTATGGTGACAGATTTTAAAAAGTGACTGGGGATTTTGGGTGCCCAACTTGAGACACCTTGAAGTAGCCTGATTCACAGAGGATGGGTACTCAGAAATTTCTGAAAACAAGGCCCCTGCAAAGTGTCTCAAGTTGGGCACCCAAAAATTGAGGCATCCAAAATCAGTGGGTTCCTATGTATAAATAGCACTTACCTACCTACCAAGCAAATCTGCTCCCTGTGTGTACCAGTTGCAGTTGTTCACTTTAGTAACTAACATTAATTTTTACTGTTTTTCACTCCTGTTGGCACAGCAGAGCCAACAGTTAAGAGAGAAGTAAATGACACAGAATCGTCAGGAGATAATAAATATGAAACCCCATGATGATGTGTTTATGGTCATTTCTCAGACTAGAACCTCATTTTGTCACTCCTTTCCCTGTGGAAATAAACCTGTGCAGCTCTGATGGTGAAATTTTGTTTGCAGTGTCAATTGCAAGGTCCTTAAACAAAATGATAGAGTTTACAACAGAAATTTCCGTAGCTGTTACCTCTCTCACACCTTAGTGTGGAATACAGTTTATTTTCTTTTGTTAACTGCCAACACAGCAGCTGACTACATTATGACTGTCAAACTGTAATGTTTATTAAAAACTCACCTAAACAGTCACCTCTCTGGTTTACTAACTGAAGTATGATGGAGTTTGCCATAGTTAAGAAACATAGTTTAAGTTTACACAGGCACCTTTGACCAGGGGTTCATGAACTTATGCATCCGAAGAAGTGGGCTGTAGTCCACGAAAGCTTATGCTCTAATAAATTTGTTAGTCTCTAAGGTGCCACAAGTACTCCTGTTCTTTTTGCGGATACAGACTAACACGGCTGCTACTCTGAAACCTTCACACAGTGTGGAATACATCTTAACAGAGATGATGTCATGGGCCTCCACCTCTCCTCTAAGTCATGATGGTGTTGGCCACCTTTACTATACATTCATGATCAAATAACATCCGTCTGCCAACTACAGCAATTGCTTACTTGAGAAAGCAAATTAGGAAAGTAGTGAATTCTTAAATGTCTTTTAAACCATATTCATCAAATGGAAAGAGCAGAGGCAGCACCCTGTGACCAGGCAGTTCTCTGAGGAAGTGCTCCATGGATCACACTCTGGGACAGGGGTAGGCAACCTATGGCACGCGTGTCGAAGGCGGCACCCGAGCTGATTTTCAGTGTCACTCACACTGCCCGGGTTCTGGCCACCAGTCTGGGGGAGCTCTGCATTTTAATTTAATTTTAAATGAAGCTTCTTTAACATTTTAAAAACCTTATTTACTTTACATACAACAAGAGTTTAGTTATATATTGTAGACGTATAGAAAGAGACCTTCTAAAAACATTAAAATGTATTACTGGCACGTGAAACCTTAAAATTAGAGTGAATAAATAAAGACTCGGCACCCCACTTCTGAAAGGTTGCCGACCCCTGCTCTGGGAGCTTCTCACCCAAGGGAAGGAAGACTTAGCTAGACTAATTTACACACATCAGAAGGTTTTCTGCTTTACTTAGGAAAGTTCCACAAGTGACTTTGATTGAAGTCTTTATTATTTAGAAGAAGATGACCCTGTTCAGAGAGGACTGTGGCAGGAATTCAGAGAAAGAGGGCTTTCATTGTAATCAGTTGTAAAACAGCTGACGTACTGTATATAAAATTTTATGTTTTCAATCTCTTACTAGCTAAGTGGCAAAATATTCACCCCTTCTCCAAAAGGAATAAAGATAATACAATACACATAAACAGAACTGGAAAACATAAAGGGCTTATTAAGTAAGTTCAACTAAAACAAGATTCATAATTAATAACAAATCATTATTCCATAATGCATCTATAACAAATTACTTGCCAACGTTCTGAACAAGAATAGCTACACATAATTCACACACAGCAAAATTCCACAGCATTTAAGACAACCAATATTAGAAAATAGTAACTGAGCCCTGGAATAGAAGACAAAAACTGGGAGAGCTAAATTAATTTAGAAAGCTAAGATGTTTTCTTGTGATTGAAACTAAATACATTTCAGATACAACCTTTCAGAATACTGTAAATGCTTTTGAAGGACAGTTTCCAGAATGAAACCTTACAATACTTTGGACATATACTTTAATATCAAATAACGCCATTTGATCCAAAACTTGCAATGATGAGAAGTATTTCAATTGCTTTTTTGCATCTGGTTCATAAAGGCAATTTTGCTTGCATGAAATACTATATGTAATTTCCATCACAACATGGCTTTATACAATCAGCTTAACAATTAATACAAGCCTCCTTTACACTTTTTATTACGATTCTAAATATGAGAACCATTTAGAAAGGAATTTTTAATATATTTTTAGTAACAATGGGGCAAGCTCAGCCTTCGTTCTGCAGCTGAAAATCTTCACTCAGCCCTCTAGTTACAATATTTAGTAATTCTCAACCTCCGTCTCAGCTTCTGCCACCATCCAGGGCACTACCTCCTCAGACAACACTGCCGCCTCAGAATAATTCTGTTCTGACAGGAGTATTTTTGTGTCCTTTCCATCAAAGTCCAAGAATACTGCTCCTACAAATACATGATCTCCACCAGTCTAGTGACTGGGGGTCCAGAGGTAGCTCCCAAAGCTATTCCAGTTGGCAATATGTTATTTTGGTTTCAAAACTAGTATATAACTAGAATAGCATCCAAACTCATGCCTAATGTTACTGTCCTTAGTGAGGATTAACAGTAGGACATAATTCGAACGTAAAGTTTGAAGGGGACAGGGTGTAACTAACTAATTTTTCTTTAAAGGAGACCCTTTTTTTTCCTTTTTTGCTACAGCCACTGCTATAACAAAAGACAAAGAATACTAACAAAAAGTGTGTGTGTGGGGGGGGGGAATTCCAAAAGTGCTTGCAGCACTCAGAGGTGAAAAGCAAAATCCACTCTATTCCCAGTAGTGACAATGCCTTGTGGATCTAAATTACCTATTCAGTAATTCAGATACTATGGAGATAAGTGCTACAGAGAACTGTAAGAGAGACAAAAAGATAATGGAGCCTTCACTACCCACCGTTTACTCCTCATTTTCATAGCCCTCACTATGGCAAGTGGCTTTTGCAATTAAAAATGACAGCAGTAGTCTCCTTTTGGAGCCCACCAATCCACTTCCTTTAATCAGCCTGCAAGGGAGTATGCATACTTCAGTTAGCCAACCAGGGACTGGATTTCCTAGCCCTTGTCAGTGTGAAGAGCAAGAGACCAAAAACTGTGAGAGAAATATAGTTATAAAGTAACTCATATAACTTCCAGAGTGGTGAAACATTCAAAATTGACCTTTTGGTCTGTAGATTAAAAGTAGCATTGTTAACTATTAAGATACATAGCAGAGGAGCACTATCCTGACAGGCAAAAAGTCCTCTCTTTAATGCATGTCGTAGTCAGACATCAAATACTTCTTTTGAATGACTGGCAAGATTTGTGGTTTTCTATGAACTTTCATTTCCTTCAGTAGTTTTTAATCTATATTTTTTTCCATTCATGCTGGGATAGCTGAAATGACATAGCCATTAAAAATAATGTGACAACATTAAAGAAAAAAAATCAGCACAAAAATACAAAAAACAAACCAAACCAAAAATCACAGCAGCAAGGAGCCCCTGCTAAAGCTGGAATACAGGAGTTCAGGTAAGTGGGTTTGTAACTTTCATCTTGTATATGGCATGGTTCTTAAAGTTACTTTTTATTTATTTTAAACTAATTTAGAAAATCATGCTATATAGCAGGGGGAGATACAATTTACCTCCGCTCTTTCAAACCAGCTCTATGGGTTTCTTAAACAGCTGATGCATACTGGGCCATCACGGCAAAGCTAGGACTAGTAATTTGTAACTTTAGGGAACAGTTTAAATAATGGTAGCAAGGCATGTGATTAGAGAGGATTAAGATTTCCTGGGGCGCTGGCCCAGAGCAAGTAGTGGGCCCCTCCCTACACCTTCCACCTGCAGCCCCACCCCCATTCCACCCCCTTCTGCCTGCAGCCCCACCCCTTTCTGCCCCTTCCCTGGGACCGGCCTGCATTCCACCCAGGGTGTTCCCCATTCCGCCCCGCCCCCCACTGCAGCCCCGCAACCCCTTTTGCTCCTTTCTCCACCCCCCACTGCAGTCCCAAGACCGGAGAAGCTCTGTCCCCATGCCACTGCCCCAGGGCCGCAGCGGGGAGAAAGCCCTTCCAGTCCCAGAGCCGCTGCAGGGGTCTGGGTGCTGGGGCTTCCCCTGCCACCTCCTGCACTTCTGGGGGGAAACAGGGTCAGGGCAGGAGAGCTTGAGCGCAGGGGCTTGCCCTGCCACCCCGCGGCTTCTGCTGGGGACAGGTAGGGGGCACTGGAGGGGGATTGCCCTGCTGTACCAGGGTTGGGGGGGGGGGCTTCCCCTGTCCCGCAGCTGCTGCCAGGGATGGGGGCTGCTGGGGGGGGGGGGGGGGATTCCCCATCTCACGGCTGCTGCCGGGGACAAGGTCAGGGGCTGCTGGAGGAGCTTCCCCCGCCCAGTGCTAGTGCTGTGGAGCGGGGTTGGGGTGCGTGGGTTTCCCCTGTCCCACCCACCTGGTGACTGAGGCTCTGGGCTTCCGCCAGCAGTGGCATATTTTTTCCATGGGCGCACCAGATGGTCGGGGCCCCTGCACACAGGCCCCGTGGGACCAGTGGCTCATTCACCACTGCATGTGATTAGTCTTTAATTATTTAAATGCTGGACATCTGTCTAAGCATGATTAGTAAGGATATACAGTATACATTGGTGAAATATCACAAATCCTAAAGCAATAGGCATCTTGTATCTAAGGCCGTGCGAATAACTGATTTTTTGGTTCACTAACTGACCCCCCCCCCCCCCCCACCAAAAAAAAATAGATTAATTTCAGGTCAACCGGAAATGAAATTTTTTCAAAGTTTTTTGTTCAACCCAAAACTAAATGTTTCATTATGTTTGAGCTTTTAAAAAAAATTATAAAACTTAAGTGAATTTCTAAATGAAGTAATTTTGAATAAAAAAAATCTAAACATTTAATTTCAAAAATATCAAAATGAAATGTTTTCATTTTTTCAGAAGTTTGGTGGGTTTTTCAACCTAAACAATTCAACAAATTCAATACAAATTCACATGTTTTCATCAACTCGAATCTGCATTTTTCAGCAAAAATGTTTCATCTTAAAAATTTTGCCCAACTCCGCTTGCAACTGCCTTGTGACAGAGATTTAAGTAAATGATATTTAAAGGTGACCTTCAAATAAAGAGAAATTTGATAAAAGTGGAGCTATTGGAAAGTGAGGTTTCTTTCTGTTATCAGCGTTAAAAATCTGTGGGAAGGACAGTCTCAGCAGGATGAAAGAGGTACTAGCAACATTCATGCACGCACATTTCTCAAACTACAGCAGCGTTTCTCAAATGCGGCCACAAGCAGCTACCGGGGCTTTTCATGCAGCCACAGCCTCCTGGGCAGTGACGGGGGGCAAAGCAGTGGACCCTCCCCCAGGGTCAGCAGCAAGGATTGGGATCCGCCCCGCTCTGGAGCCGCAAATGCCGGAGGAGTAGGCTTTAGCCCTGGAGTGGCAGGGAGCAGATCCAGCCATGCAGCTGTAGGCTCCAGCCTGTGCCATGAGGCGACAGGTGCCAGCCCCGGGCTCAACCCCGCATCGGTCCTGGCCACCCTCGCATGGCTGCAGGACTCCTATCCGTCAGCTCACCCCCCACCATCACCCCTGGCCCCTGCTGCCTTCCTACCCACCTCCTTATCCAGGACTTAATTTGTCCTCCAACTTGCCAGTGCTGAGTAAGTCTGTTGTGAAAAGTTATATTTTATGTTAATATCACTTTTCACTTTCTCCCAGCTAGCTAGCAAGTCTGCTGCTGTGAAAAGTGATAAACATTCAAATATCACTTTTAACAGAAACAGACTTACTAGCTAGCAAATCTTTAAAAAAAAAAAAAAAAAACGAAACAAAACAAAAAAATCCAAGAACATGCAAAGTACCTTATCTGTTTCTATTCTGTTTAGGTCCAGTAAAGGATAGAGACAACTGTACATTATTTTTATTATTGAGTCCGCAAATAAATCCCTACATAAATAAATTACACTTCTACCCCGATATAACGCGACCCAATATAACACGAATTCGGATATAACGCGGTAAAGCAGCGCTCCCGGGGCGCAGAGCTGCTCGCTCCGGCAGATCAAAGCAAGTTCGATATAACGCAGTTTCACCTTTAACGCGGGAAGATTTTTTGGCTCCCGAGGACAGCATTATATCGGGGTAGAGGTGTACAATGATTTGGACATGTAGATGTGCATATTTATTGTTTTTTCCTAAAGTTAATTAAGTATTTTAGGAAAAAATGTCAGAGCAGCCACCAGAAAGAGTTGGTGGCCGCACTCTGGAGCTACCAAAAAATTCATTGAGAGAACCCCTGGACTAGAGTACATCTGCAGATGTGACACACCTACAGATCATCTTTAGGAGCAGAGTTTGAACGTAGAAGAGACTAAAAAATTGCAAATAAATTATTACAGTAAATCAGATCAAGACATGTTTATGTAGATAACAGACCTTACAAATACTAGTCAATTTCCATTAGGGTGAACTGACAAAAATGCATCATTTTTTAGCTGACAGGAAAGAAACTTACTTCTGAGGTTTATAATCAGATCAGTTTTGCAAGAAAGGTTGCTGTAAAAAGGATGATGTTAGAGCCATTCCCTTTGGAAATAAAGCAAGTGCTTTTGCTACATATAAAGGTTTCATTTTCTGAAAACACAAGTATCATGCACGTCTCCTAATCCACTTCACAGTAATGAACCAAGTGAGCTACAAACTATATATATACACATATATACACACCTACACACACACACACACACACACACACACAAATATATACAAATTAGACAACTATAAATGAATATGATCAGGCTAGTTAAAAATCCTAATCAGTGACTAAAGACAGATAATAAGGAACATAAGAAATACTAACCCCTTTGGGACAGAAGTTGGGATGTTCTAGATGCACAGTGCATTACTCAATAAACGATTGTGTTATAACTGATGATGCAAAAGGGTTAAAGACTACACAAAGGAGGAGCATTTTTTCTAAATTAAATTCTAATACACAGAGGTAACAGATGAATTCAAGTTTTTAGAGAACCAAATCTGTTATTAAAAAGTTAAAATCTCTTTAGAGTGTTTGGGCACAAGATATAAAGACAAAGTTAATGCAAGCATACAGAAAGAATCAGAGTCGTAGGACTGGAAGAGATCTCGAGAGGTCATATAGTCTAGTCCCCTGCACTCATGGCAGGACTAAACATTATCTAGACCATCCTTGACAGGTGTTTGCTCTTAAATTCCACAACCTCCATAGGCAATTTATTCCAGTGTTTAACATCCCTGACAGGAAGTTTTTCCTAATGTCCAACCTAAACCGCCCTTGCTACAATTTAAGCCCATTGCTTCTTATCCTGTCCTCAGAAATGAAGGAGAATAATTTTTCTCCCTCCTCCTTCTCCTTGGAACAACCTTTTATGTACTTGAAATCTACCATCACATCCCCTCTCAGTCTTCTCTTCTCCAGACTAAACAAACCAATTTTTTTCAATCTTCCCTCATAGTTCATGTTTTCTAGACCTTTAATCATTTTTGCTGCTCTTCTTTGGACTTTCTCCAATTTGTCCATGTCTCTCCAGAAATGTGGCACCCAAGAAATGGACATAATACTCCAGTTGAGGCCATATCACCGTGGAGTAGAGTAGAAGAATTACTTCTTGTGTCTTGCTTACAACACTCCTGCTGTTACATCCCTGAATGATGTTTGCTTTTTTTGCAACAGTGTTACACTCTTGACTCATATTTAGCTTGTGATGCACTATGACCCCAGACCCTTTTACACAGTACTCCTTCCTAGGCAGTCATTTCCCATTTTGGATGTGTGCAACTTATTGTTCCTTCGTAAGCCGAGTACTTTGCATTTGTTCTTATTGAATTTCATCCTATTTACGTCAGACCATTTCTCCAGTTTGTTCAGATGATTTTGAATTTTAACCCTCTCCTCCAAAGCACTTTCAACCTCTCCCAGCTTGTTATTGTCTGCAAACTTTAGAAGTGTATCTCTATGCCATTATCTAAATCACTGATGAAGATATTGCACAGAACCAAAACTGATCCCTGCGGGACTCCACTCGATATGCCCTTCCAGCTTGACTGTGAATCACTGACAACTACTCTCTGGGAATGGTTTTCCTACCAGTTATGCACACACCTTATAGTAGCTCCATGTAGGTTGTATTTCCCTAGTTTTTTATGAGGAAGTTATGCGAGACAGTATCAAAAAACCTTACTAAAGTCAAGATATACCCTATTGCTTCCCCCATTCACAAGGCTTGTTACCCTGTCAAAGAAAGCTATGAGGTTGGTTTGACACGATTGGTTCTTGACAAATCCATGCTGACTGTTACTTATCACCTTATTATCTTCTAGGTGTTTGCAAATTGATTGCTTAATTATTTGCTCCATTATCTTTCCAGGTACTGAAGTTAAACTGACTGGTCTAATTCCCCAGGTTGTGCTTATCCCCCTATTTTTAGATTGGCACTATATTTGCCTTTTTTCAGTCCTCTAGAATCTCTCCTGTCTTCCATGACTTTTCATAGATAATTGCAAATGGCTCAGAGATCTCCTCAATCAGCTCTTTGAGTATTCTAGGATGTATTTAATCAGGCCCTGGTGACTGGAAGACAACTAACTTGTCCAAATAATTTTTAACTTGTTCTTTCCCTATTTTGGCTTTTGATCTTACCTCATTTTTACTAGCATTCACTATGTGAGATGTCCAATCGCTACTAAGCTTTTTGGTAAAAACAAACAAAAATATTATTTAGCACTTCTGCCATTTCCACGTTTTTTGTTATTGTTTTCCCCCTAATTGAGTAACTGGCCTACCCTGTCCTTGGTCTTCCTCTTGCTTCTAATGTATTTGTAGAAATGAGGTTAGAAATTAAAAACGCTTTTAGCAAATCCCTCTAGACTTGAAATTGGTCAGCCCAGTATCATTATACTTGGGACACCACCACTATGAATAGTGATTCTAAAGTATCAGAGGGGTAGCCGTGTTAGTCTGAATCTGTAAAAAGCAACAGAGGGTCCTGTGGCACCTTTGAGACTAACAGAAGTACTGGAAGCATAAGCTTTAACTTCAAAGGTGCCACAGGACCCTCTGTTGCTTTTTAGTGATTCTAAACAAAATCATAAAAGCTATTTAAAGAGTTCAAACAAGTGCACACTTAGACAAAGTCAGCCACCTCAATTAGTGCCAGTCAAAATGATTTCAGGGAACAAAATTCATTATTTATTAAATTGCTGAAATTTTTAGGGTACCGGGTCAGAGTACATTGTCAGCTTATTATTTATTTGCAGATAAAACAGTTTATTAGAATAGCAGTTGAAGATGAAATTGCATTTCAGTAAAGTTCAGCTACATCCCAAAGCCAATATTACACTCTTTTCACAAAGATTTCACATCTTTATAAAAAATTCTAAGTGTCAGAATGTCTGGAAATGAACAGTTAAGGGGCCCACCTTATTTGCCACTGAAGTATAATCCTTCATTACTCACTAACATTCAACTTTAACTTTGCCCCCTAAAATTTGAAAAAAATATATGACAAAAGGTCAAACTGACAGTTTACAAGAAGATAAAAATCCCATTTCCTATTCAAGGGATCTTTTTCCAATTATCAGTTTTTTATTTTGATCCTTGCATATGTTTTTCCAAATATTGGGGGGCAAAGTTAAGTTGTCAAACTCTTGTACAGAAGGGAACATCAGTTTGAGGTGTTAGCTAGACTGCACGGAAGCACACTTTCAATCTGAATGTGTTTTTAACCAGTTGTTTTGTTTCTGAATTTCCCAAGTTTTTGAGTGAATACTAGAAGTTTAAACATAGTTGGTGTATAAGATCTACAGTAGAGGAATCCTTTAAGTTTTAGTGGGACACATTTGAAATTTGCACCAGCTTTTGGTATATGTAATTTCTCTTTTATTTGCAACGTTAAAAACATTAAGAAAATAGCAATAAGCCCCATCACCAACTCAACTTCTGGTCAGTATTTCCAATCCTCTGCCCCTTAGCATAACAGGAGTACGGCAATAGAAGCTCTCTCCAAAGATTATAGTTGAGAAAATTATATAGTAACAACAAATCACTAGAAAGCAAAGAAATAAGACTTTTCAGCACAACTAAAAAGCTTGCCAGAACACTTACTCCCTGTAACAGTGTCATCAGCATAACAGATGGTGAAGAGCTAATGGAACAGAAAGGCACCAAGAACTGTTGTAAAAAATTAATACATGAAAAATCAAGCAATATTCCAGAGTTTACCAAGTCTAAGGCTATAAACATGACAACCATTTTTTAAAAAAGGAGTCTTCTACCTTTAAAGACAGAGGCCAGTTAGTGCTCAAGAATTACAAAAGTATCTTAACAATATAACAATTGAACTCAGAGAGTATGAATGCACAGGAGAGACCAGTTTGATAAATATTAACATGAAATAGTGAAATGATGGAATCTGACACAAATCAAACTTACTCAAGTGCTGCTCTCACCTCCCACACAACTTTACCAATTTTTAAAGCCCATATGAAAAAAATTCCAATTTAGCATTTAATTTTGAGATTAAGTTTCTCTTTTAAAGACGTAGCTCTCATTTTCTGATGGAAGAGAGAAGTAAGGCAGCAGTCTTAAGGTGCCACCATTGCCCTTCTGTTGGCCCATCCCTGCAGTTGTAGACTGAAGTCCCATTACTGAAACACAGAGGTGGGAGAACAGAGGACAGGGCTGGGAACGTGGTGGCTGTCTGGTGCTGATGCCTGCTTGCTTTCTGCCCATGTCATCATTTAGGTACTCACTATAATCCCATAGTCAGTCAATTAGTGAAGGCTGGGCCATTTGAAGGCGAGAGAAGTTTTAAAATTAATGGCTAAAGAGGAATTAAAAACAAAAGTTTGGGGCTTAGTTACTTAACACTTTAAATGGGCACTGTCAACTTGATTTTTTCTAACTCATAACAATTTCCAGTTTCTGACAGGAGATCCTTTAAATAGTATGTCCTGAATATTTTTTTAAGTTTCTATTAAAATGATGAGGGTTTTTCCCTTCCCTTGTAGATGTTTATAAATATCTTTTCAGCAAGGGAGTAAGTGACTAACTGGCTGCACCGGTTACTGTATGCAAAGGAACTGATTTCTGGAAGGGGAGGTTACTTACCTGTAACTGAAAGTTCTTCAAGATGTGTGGTCCCTATCTGTATTCCACTGAGGGTTATGTGCACACGCCATGCGCCCGGAGCTGCAGCTTTTCAAAGTAGTAATGTTTGTCGGCCCACGCATGTGCCCTTGCGTTGCCTTGTGGTTTCGCCTGAGGAAATAAAGGGTGGAACGGACCAACCACATCTTCAGTTCCTTCTCCACCACACATCTACCAGATCCGCAGCAGAGGAGAAGGAGGGTGGTATTGGAATATAGATAGGGACAACACATCTCGAAGAACCTCCACTTACAGGTAAGTAACCTCCCCTTCTTCTTTGAGTGATGGTCCCTATTGTATTCCACTGAGGGTGATTAACAAGTAGTACCTAAGTAGTGCGCGAGGAAAATGACGGAACCGTGGAATGGAGAACTGCTGTGATGAACAAGGCATCTGTTGCAGAATCATGCACTGGAGCATAATGAGAAGAAAAGGTGTGTATTGAACTCCATGTGGCTACCTTACATATGTCCGCAAGGGGCACGTCGTGGAGCACGGCAGTACTTGATGCCTGCACTCTCATGGAATGGGCCGATATCCCATCTGGTGGGGACTGTCCCGATAGTTGATAGCAGAGCATAATGCACCCTGAGACCCACTTTGAGATTCTCAGGGTGGATATAACACGCCCTTTAATTCTCTTGGCTATGGCAACGAATAGTCTAGGAGACTACAGGCTTCATCCACTGTAGGTGAAAGCAAAGGGAGTGAAGCCGCTGTTCCTCATTTGAGGTGTGTGGTTTGGAAAAGAAGGCTGGCAAATGTGTGGGTTGGCTGAGGTGGAAGCGGGAAACCACTTTTGGTAGAAATTTGGGATGCAAGCACAGCAAAACTTTCTCTTTTTGAAATGTGGTGAAAGGGGTGTTTACCATCATGGGTCCCAGTTCGCCAACCCTCCTTGCAGAGCTGATAGCCACCAGGAAAGCCACCTTTATGGAAAGAAGAGAAAAGGAGCAGGAGGCCAGGGGTTCAAAGGGAGAGTTCATTAATGACGTAAGGACTAGGGACAGATCCCATTGAGAAGCAACAGGCTGAATGGGTGGGTATTGACATACAAGGCCCTTCCAGAATCAAGCAGTCAAAGGGTGGATAAAAACCAAATGTTCCTCCACCTGAGGGTGGAAAGTACTAATAGCTGCTGTGTGCACCCTGACGGAGTTGAGAGCAAGTCCCAAGGCCTTCAGATAGAGGAAATAGTTCAAGTGCATCAGGATGTCAACATCCTCGGGGCAAGACCGTTCTGTTGAGTGGAGGAGGTGAAACACGCCCATTTAACTTGGATCAACCAGGATCATCTCATGGAGTCTTTCCTGTTACTGGAGAGGACATCTCATACTGCCAATGAACATTCTAGTGCTAGCGGAGGTGTCCATCCAAAAACCAGGCTGTCACGTGAAGCCGTGAACAGAGGACAGGCAAACAGAGGGAGTTTGCCTGGGAACCATCAGAGAGGGGCTACAGTGAATGCTGCATTGGGGGGCTGTGTTGTGAGCTGGTGGGGTGAGTATCTGAGTGTCTGTCTGCTGTGACCATTTCTTTGACTGGAGCTAGTTGCAGGAGCCATTTGACCGTGTTTGTTTGTTTGTTTGTTTGTTTGAAAAGTGTGAATTGGGAGTGCTTTGTTCCAGGTGGGCCTTAAGTGGTTGATTGGAGGGAAGGCTTTGAGCCAGGCCAACTGCTTAGAGCCAGCAGCCTTATAAAGAAGCAGCCAGTTGCGAACCAAGGGAGTTCCCACAGAGGGGTTTTTTTGTTTTTGGCCTTTCAGGCTTCTGTGAACAGTAAATACAACATCTGAAGAGGCTCTTGGAAGGAAGACATTACGGATAATGAGCGATCAGCTCTTGTGACCTGCACAGGATGTGCCATGTTTGTCTTTCTCCCAGAGGACAGAAGCGACTTCATCTGTACAAAGTGCAAGCTGGTCTCCATATTAGAAGAGAAGGTATCAACCCTGTGTTGCATCAGAGAAAATGAAGATTTTCTGGAAAGAAGTCAGCGTTGAGTACTGCAGGCACAGCATGCTGAAGAATGTGAGAAGGCAGTGCAGAATGGGGAAGAAAATTGGCAGCATGCGACCTCCAGAAGATGAAAGAGGAAAATGGTTTGGAAGAGTCACCTGAGGGAAGGGATCAGAAGGAGACCCCATCGACCAGAAGGCAAGGGATGCATTGTCCTAGGGATGGGGGGTTCCATGACCACCACTCCCAAGTGGAGGAGATGGGTGGGGGTGGTCGGGGACTCCCTCCTAAGGGGGATGGAGTCATTCATTGCCGTTCAGACCGGGAAACTCGGAAGTGTGCTGCTTGCCTGGAGCTAGAATCCAGGATGTGCCAGAGTGTCTGCCGAGATTGATCAAGCCCTCAAACCACTACCCCTTCCTACTTCTCCACATGGGCACCAATGATACTGCCAAGAATGACCTTGAGCGGGTCATTGCAGACTACGTGGCTCTGGGAAGAAGGATAAAGGATTTGAGGCGCAAGTCGTATTCTTGTCTGTCCTCCCTGTTGAATGAAAAGGCCCAGGTAGGAACCATTGAATTGTGGAGATAAATGTGTGGTTAGGCAGATGGTGTCAGAGAGAGGGCTTTGGATTCTTCGACCATGGGATGTTGTTCCAGGAAGAAGGATTACTAGGAGGAGATGGAATCCAACTAAGAAGAGAGGGAAGAACATCTTCACAGGCAGGCTTGCTAACCTAGTCAGGAGGGCTTTAAACTAGGTTCGCCGGGGATGGTGATTTAAGCCCATAAGTAAGTGAAGAAGTGGGATACCAGGAGGAAATACAAGGAGGACGGTACAACAGGGGAGGCCTCTTGATTCATAGTGAGAAAGTAGGGCAATTGGCTAGTCATCTTAGGTGCCTGTACATGAACACAAGAAGCCTGGGAAACAAGCAGGAAGAATTGGAAGACCTGGCACAGTCAAGGAACTATGATGTGATTGGAATAACAGAGACTTGGGTGGGGTAACTCACATGACTGGAGCACTGTCATGGATGGGTATAAATTGTTCAGGAAGGACAGGTGGGGGAGAAAAGGTGGAGGAGTCGCACTGTATGTAAGACAGCAGTATGATTGCTCAAAACTCCAATATGAAACTGAAGAAAAGCCTGTTGAGAGTCTTTGGGTTAAGTTTACAGGTGAGAGCAACACGGGTGATGTCATGGTGGGCATCTGCTATAGACCACTAGGCCAGGAGGATGAGGTAGACGAGGCTTTCTTCAAACAACTAACAGGTTTCCAGATCACAGGCCCTGGTTCTCATGGGGGACTTCAATCACCCTGATATCTGCTGGGAGAGCAATACAGCAGTGCACAGACAATCCAGGAAGTTTTTGGAGCGTGTTGGGGACAACTTCCTGGTGCAAGTGCTGGAGGAACAAACTAGGGGCTGTGTTCCTCTTGACCTGCTGCTCACAAACGGGGAAGAATTGGTAGGGGAAGTAGAAGTGGGTGGCAACCTGGGCAGCAGTGACCATGAGATGGTCCAGTTCATGATCCTGACCAAAGGAAGAAAGGAGAGTAGCAGAATACGGACCCTGGACTTCAGAAAAGCAGACTTTGACTCCCTCAGGGAACTGATAGGCAGGATCCCCTGGGAGGTTAATATGAGGGGGAAAGGAGTCCAGGAAAGCTGGCTGTATTTTAAAGAAGACTTATTGAGGGCGCAGGAACAAGCCATCCCGATGTGCAGAAAGAATAGCAAATATGGCAGGCGACCAGCTTGGCTTAACAGAGAAATCTTCAGTGAGCTTAAACACAAAAAAGAAACTTACAAGAAGTGGAAACTTGGACAGATGATTAGGGAGGAGTATAAGAATATTGCTCGAGCATGCAAGGGTGTAATCAGGAAGGCCAAAGCACAATTGAAGTTGCAGCTAGCAAGGAATGGGTTTCTACAAGTATATTAGCAACAAGAAGGCGGTCAGGGAAAGTGTGGGCAGGGCCGGCTCCAGGCACCAGCTTACCAAGCAGGTGCTTGGGATGGCCACTTCGGAGAGGGGCGGCACGTCCAGCTGTTCGGCAGCAATTCGGCGGACGGTCCCTCACCCTGCTCGGAGCGAAGGACCTCCCGCCGAATTGCCGCCGCAGATCGCGATCGCGGCTTTGTGTTTGTTTGTTTGGCTGCTTGGGGCGGCCAAAACCCTGGAGCCAGCCTTGAGTGTGGGACCCTTTCTGAATGGGGGAGGCAACCTAGTGAGAAATGATGTGGAAAAAGCTGAAGTGCTCAATGCTTTTTTTGCCTCAGTCTTCACAGACAAGGTCAGTTCCTGGCTGCTGCACTGGGCAGCACAGTACGGGGAGGAAGTGTGCAGCCCTCAGTGGTGAAAGAACAGGTTAAGGACTATTTAGAAAAGCTGGACATGCACAAGCCCATGGGGCCAGATCTAATGCATGTAAGGGTACTGAGGAAGTTGTCTGATGTGATTGCAGAGCCACTGGCCATAATCTTTGAAAACTCGTGGTGATCGGGGGAGGTCCTGAATGATTGGAAAAAGGCAAATATAGTGTTCATCTTTAAAAAAGGGAAGAAGGAGAATCCAGGGAACTACAGACCAGTCAGCCTCACCTCAGTCCCTGGAAAAATCATGGAGCGGGTCCTCAAGGAATCTATTTTGAAGCACTTGGAGGAAAGGAAGGTGATCAGGAATAGTCAACATGGATTCACCAAGGGCAAGTCATGCCTGACCAACCTGACTGCCTTCTATGATGAGATAACTGGCTTTGTGAATATGGGGAAAGCAGTGGACCTGATGTATCTTGTCTTTAGCAAAGCTTTTGATATGTATTCTTGCCAGCAAGTTAAAAACGTATAGATTGGATGAATAGACTATAAGGTGGATAGAAAGCTGGTTAGATCGTTAGGCTCAACAGGTAGTGATCAACGGCTCAATGTCTGGTTGGCACCCAGTATTAAGTGGAGTGCCCCAGAGGTCTGTCCTGGGGCGGGTTTTGTTCAACATCTTCATTAATGATCTGGATGATGAGACGGATTGCAACCTCAGCAAGTTCGCAGATGACACTAAGCTGGCGGGGAGAGGTAGATATGCTGGAGGGTGGGGATAGGGTCCAGAGTCACCTAGACAAATTGGAGGATTGGGCTAAAAGAAATCTGATGAGGTTCAACAAGGACAAGTGCAGACTCCTGCACTTAGGATGGAAGAATCCCATGCACTGCTACAGGCTGAGGACCAACTGGTTCTGCAGAAAAGGACCTGGGGATTACAGTGGATGAGAAGCTGGATATGAGTCAGCAGTGTTCCCTTGTTGCCAAGAAGGCTAACGGCATATTGTGCTGCATTGTAGGAGCAATGCCAGCATATTAAGGGAAGTGATTATTCCCCTCTATTCGGCAGTGATGAGGCCACATCTGGAGTACTGAGTCCAGTTTTGGGCCCCCCCACTACAGGAGGGTTGTGGACAAATTGGAAAGAGTCCAGCTCAGGGCAATGAAAATGATTAGGGGGCTGGGACACATGACTTATGAGGAGAGGCTGAGGGAACTGGGCTTGTTTGGTCTCCAGAAGAGAAGGAGGAGGGGGGATTTGATAGCAGCCTTCAACTATCTGAAGGGGGGTTACAAAGAGGATGGAGCTAGGCTGTTCTCAGTGGTGGTAGATAACAGAACAAGGAGCAATGGTCTCAAGTTGCACTGGGGGATGTCTAGGTTGGATATTAAGAAAAACTATTTCACTAGGAGGGTGCTGAAGCACTGGAATGGGTTACCTAGGGAAGTGGTGGAATCTTCATCTTAAGAGGTTTTTTAAGGCCTGGCTTGACAAAGCCCAGACTGGGATGATTTAGTTGCGGATGGTCCTGCTTTGAGCAGGGGGTCGGACTAGATGACCTCCGGAGGTCTCTTCCAACCCTAATCTTCTATGAGTCTATGATCTGAGGATTGGGGTGTTTAAGACTGCTATTGTGATGTGTGAGCAGTTCTGGAAATGTTGGGAGCGGGAGTGGAGGATGTTTCAACATGCAAAGAATCAGAAGAAGCCAGAACTGGTGAGGCCAGAATGAAGCAATCAGGATGACCATCACCCTCTTCCATCAGAGTTTGTGAAGGACTCGTGGCAAAAGTGGCAGAAGATGGAAGGCATAGTCGATCCAATCCAGCCAGTCAATAACCAAGGCATCACTCTGTGAGTCCTTCCCTTGAGGAGTACTGAATGCACTTGGTGTTGGTGTGAGATGCAAAGAGGTCCCTGACCAGAGTTCCCCATTGACCAAAAATGTCCGCAATTACCATGTCATGCAGTTCCCATTTGTGATTGGCTGCAAAGTTCCTTCTGAGAGCACCAACAATCTCGTTCTTGGTCCCTAGTAAGTAGGCTGCCACCAAGAAGATACAGTGTGCAAAGCACCATTTCCAGAGGCGCACTGCTTCCATGCGCAGTGCTGGGGATCTTGTGCCTCCTTGTTTATTTATGTAGTAAACCATAGTATTAAACCATGCCCAACATGATGAGAACATGACAAGAATGGATGGATGGTAAAAATGCATGGCATGCCTTGAATTTTGTCAAGATTGGTGAAGTAATAGTAAATCCGAAGAGGAGGACACTGTGTTGGAAGTGTCGCGGACCCACCATGAACCTCAGGAACTGTCTGTGGGTCAAGTGGATGTAGCCGTGGAAGCAAGCATCCTGCATATCGAGAGCTGTAAACCACATGCCTTTTTATAGCGAGGGAGACCTCTGGAACTTTGGTTTGCGAATGGAACGGTTGAGGTGTCGGAGATCCAAGATTGGTCTCTATCCCCCTTTCATCTTGGGCAGCAGGAAATATTTGGAATAGAACTCTGTGCCCTGAAAGGCTGCAGGGACTGGTTCCACTGCTCCTTTCTGCAGGAGGGAGTTCACCTCTAGGGTAAGAATACTGTTGTGAGAGTGATCCCTGAAACGGGCTTGGAGCAGGTGGTGTGGAGGAGGTAGCATCACAAACTTGATTGTATAGCCATGTCAAATGACATCCAGGACCCACTTGTCCGTTTGTTATTGTGCTCCATGCTGGGAGAAAGAGTTTGAGACAGCCCTCTTCCTGACCTGTGGACCTTCAGACGCTTCTGTGGATGTTCGTATTCTTGCTGGTGATAGGAACTGGGAGTTCTATAGCACTGTGTAGGCAGCAGGTGGTAACATTTTCGTTTCAGCACTGGTGTATATATGTCTAGGAATTGCAGGGTGGCTCTACTCTTTCAGTGAGTGTAAGGAATCATCTGTCTTCTGGTTGAAGAGATGTGGTTCATAAAGAGGGAGGTCCTCAATTGTGCTTTGTACCTCTCTAGAGAAGCCTGAAGAATGTAGACAGGATTCCCTCCTCATGACGATTCCAGTCACCATTGTACAGAAGGACATATCCAAGAATCAACCACAGCCTGAAGTATGGTCCTGGAGACGAACTTGCCTCTGCAAAACAGCTTGGAAAGCAGGCATGATCCTGCTGAGGTAATTTATCTTCTTTGGGGACGGGGTTGGAATGGGGGCGGGGCAGGGGTGGAGTCGGGGTGGGGCTGGGGGCAGAGGGGGGTGCCATTAGAAGTCGGGCCTATGTCAGTACCATCAGACCCTGGTTGACCAGCACATCATCCAACCCCAGTTCCGAACGAGTACTCCATGAAGGACAGGGTGGTGAGACAGGGATTCCTCCCGGGTTGAGCAAAACAGTTCTGAAGGCGAATATTGGGGCCACAAGCTCCAATATGGCCAATCTGGTTGATCCTGCTTTTGCTGGAGTGGTGCTCATGGATCCGGGTACCAGTGGCTACTGGGCTGAGGCAAGGGAGGGTACTGCCATGGTGCTGTCGGAACTCTCTGGTAATTATGCCTTCCGAATGGAAGCAGCAGACCATGCATAGTATCCGATTGCTCGGACTCAGAGGAATGAGTGGGCCATTAAAATTAATGGGAAAACACTGAAACAATCTGAAACTGAAAAGAAAACCCCAGTCTTGGAAAACTAAGACAGGAGGGAGTTTCTCCCACTTTGAATATCTATAGTGAGTGAAGAAGAAAAAAAACCTGAAAAATATTTTAAAAGGGAAGGGGCTTGAAGTTAAATCTTCCAGAAACTGAGGGACAATTATTTGGCAGGTGCTGTCCATGAAATGCAGGATCCCCTGTATGAGAGGGGGTATGCTGGGAAACTGTTAAGAGGCAATAGGTAACTTGTATTAGAAAAGGGATTTAATCTAATTTGAAAGTGTAAAGCCTAAGGTTGTGTCTTTCTTTTCTGTGTAACTTGTATGTATTTGCTCTCTCTTACTATTTCACTTTTGAATCTATGGTTTTTCAATTAAATAAAGCTTTTATTTATTTTTACCCAAGCAGGTCTCTGTTGAGTGCATAGAGTGTGGGTGTCAAAGTGAGCTGATAACTGGGGTGCTGTTCTCACACCTTTGGGGGTGACAAACCAGAAGGGAAAAGTCAAGAGTGTCTGTATTTAAGAACTTGGAGTAGAAAGATTTGGGTAGACTCAGGATTAGAAGGGCTCTAAGGATCACCCTGCCAGGAGTAACTAAGCTGGTGGAAGCCAAAGTGAAACATTTATGCTTATGGGCTGGCTTTGGTGTCAGGGCTCTGAGTCACAGCAGCACAGTAATAAGGCACCCAAGGTTACAAGGCAGGCGGTGACGGAACCCCTTGCTAGTCTGGGTGCTATGCCACTGATGTTTTGGGGATCGCCCAATATCCACAATGAAGAGAGAGTCTTACATAGCCTAAGAAACAGGGAACATTATCATTAGTTTTGTCTGCGGCTAACTAACAGCTGCAAGGTGGTGATGTGAGGTCTGTCCCTTTCTGATGCAATACCTTGTATAATATTGTATGCCACTTTAGGGCAACCCAAAGCATTAAAGCCGTTTTCTCACAAGAACACCACTAAACATGTGAGTAGTCCTACAGTGTGTCATTGTACAACATATCAAGATGAAGCACTTATTCAGGAGGGGAGTAAGGAGGAATAAAAGATATGAAATCAGATTTTCAACCTGAGAAAAAAGCAAGAGGAATTACATTAGCTTCTCTGCATAAGATACATGCTTTGTCAGATTTTTGACTCTGCCATATGCAGATGTGGCCTAACAATGCCTGATATGTATTTCTCGGTTCACCTAATTACATTATTTCAGAACCTGTTAACAATCAACAGTCAACAGTACAAAACACAAATGGAATTAAGAGCCTGGAAAGGGCATTTAACAGCAACATATTATGTTATCAGGAGGGAGTCAACCTCACTCTAGTCTTAATTTTGAAGAGAGGCAGAGATACAAGAGTGCCAATTAAAATGATTGAGATAGATTACACAGAGATACAGATGAAGACAAAGGGTCAAATTCTGCTCAGCTTCACCTGTGCTACACCAGAGAATTAAGTGCAACTGAGAGAAGAATTTGACACCCATGGTTCATCTACTCATAGTTTGATCACAGATTTAACTAAATCTGCTTAGAAACTGACTTAATTAAATCGATGCAAACCATTTGTGTGGATACTCATTTTAGATGAAGACTGCCCTATTTCTATTTAGCTCAGAAGTTCTCAAACTGTGGATTGGGACCCCAAAATGGATTGCGACTCCCTTTGAATGGGGTCGCCGGGGCTGGCTTAGACTTGCTGGGACCCAGGGCTGAAGCCAAAGCCTGAGGGCTTCAGCCCTAGGCGGCAGGAGTGAGGTTGCAGGCCCCCTGCCTGGGAGTGAAGCCTTGAGCTTCAGCTTTGACTCCCCTGCCTGGAGCAGTGTGGCTCGGGCTTTAGCCCTCCCTTTTACACCCCCAGGACAGTGGGGCTTGGGCAGGCTCAGGCTTCGGTCCCCCCTCCTGTGGTCGTGAAGTATTTTTTGTTGGCAGAAGGGGGTTGCGGTGCAATGAAGTTTGAGAACCCCGATTTAGCTTAAACTGGTTGTTTATTGAGGTTATTCCAGCTTAGCCCCCTAGTAGACACAGCCTATGGTGAGAGAAGGAGTTTTTCTGGTGCTGTAGGAACCCCCCCAACCACCACCCGCATTTTAGCTATTGCTGACAGAAACACACTTCTGCCAACATAGCTGCATCTACACTGGGGTGTTGGCATAGCCACAGCTGTGTCTGTAGGGAGTGTGGTTTTAAATGTAGACCAAATCTTACTAAACTGATTTAGTTAAAGTAATGCAACTTTTTTATTTTGGACAAGTCCTCAGTGTCCATTCTCATCTTGGCACCATTACATCTAATCTTACTATAATCTTATCTGACTTTCTCTTCCTTCACTATTTTCCTTTCTTGATTTGCAATAAGTTCAAGCTCCTGTTCCTTACTTCACAACTCCACCATGCCAACATCTCATTTCATCCTTCACCCATTTTCACCCCCTGTAACCTTTTCCAATTGCACCTCTATCTATCCATCTCCCTCTCTCTCAACTTCACAGCTATTTTCAGTCCCTGCATTTAGAAGAATCTCCAGTTCCCACATTGCCATGCATCATCTTTGTCCTTTTTCAAATCTGACCTTACAGCACATTTTGTTATAAAGCCTCTCTCAATTAAACTCTTGACCAGTAGCACCCCATGCCTTTCAGTATTTGCCTGGTGATTTAATTATCATATTTGTCTGAATTATCCTTAAGCTTTACAGGCAGGTACCTTGTTCTTTTACAGGTTAGCACATATTTCTGGACTTCACTCAGTTTTGAAGCATGCTCTGTGTTGCCCAATGCAGAAAGGAAGACATGTCCCTTGTCTTAAGGATTTTATAGCTTAAACAGATGGACAACATAGAACACAGCAGCAGACTAAAGCAGCAGCCTCTAATTTAAAACCTCCTCTTTCTGTGAAAAACTAAGATCAGTGTTACTAAACATTCCTATGTTTTCATGACTGATGTTCTGTTAGGAATATATCTAGCGTGACAATGTATGACATTTGATAATTGCTAAGGAGCCAAACTAACTCACATTTCAAAATGCCTTTCTTCAGTGTTCCAGGTAATGTCTTACATTTCACTAACCATCTATTACACGTTGTTAACAACAGATTGTAAGAATATGCTTCTGCAGATTCAATTGGCATTTTGCTTCACACTGGGTCTGATTGTGGAAAATCTAACTCATAAGCAGTGTGTGTGAAGTAACGTCTATAGAGGTACTCGTGTGAGTGTTTTGCAGGCTTGGGCCTTTTATTTTTAACTTTAAGATTCAAAAGAGTTCAGTTTTAATTCTCTCTATAGCAATATCTAGCTTTAAGCCAATCTTAAAACCAATCTCTCTAAAGGAAGCTCTAGTTTTAATATATTTTGGGCAATGTGCCAGATCAATGAAGATTAACCCTTCAGAAAGGTAAGCCTGGGACAAGGAATTAATACATTTAAATATCATTCAAAGGGTTCCTAGATAAAACCATCACTAAACAGATTACAAAGATTTTGGCAATTGACTGAAGTGATTATTCATACAAAAGTAAAGTAATATAAAAATTATGACCTTTCATTTATCACTTACTACTTTACCACAAAAAAAGTTATATAAAAATCCTGTAGAAATTATACTATATTTACAAGAAGATCCATTTACAGAAACTACTTATAAACCACTTTCTTACACTATCATAAAAATAGGAACAGAAATTATGGGATTTCCTGGGCCTCAGTATAATAAATCCTTACAAATAAACACCGGAAAATGCAGGGCTATTTGTTGTATAGCATGGTAAAGTACAGTAAAGTACTTGCAAATACCCCATTATCCTGTCTGAGATTTTGGGCCTAATTCTGCATTTATGAGTCACAAACACCTACAGGAAATATATTTTAAAAAAATCAGTCACATAAACCATGTCTGTCAATCCATTTTCATTAACCATATACATAAGCTGGTAGCTGTGAAGAGTCTCACCTGTACAAAAACCACAGTACTGCAGATGGACACATTAGCCTGCCTATTGTACCACTATGTAGGACATATGCATTATGGAAGGCGAGAGGGTGGGGAGGATAAACCATTCTACAGCACAGCTGAAGGCAGACATGAAAGTCTGCATGATCCTATAATCTGGTTTTAATTCAACATGCACATTTCAATAAATGCAAACTGTCCCACCAGAGACGGTATGATCAGGATCCTTTCTACAATACAGTGAGTCTATCAACATTTCTATTATTTTCAGGGATTAATAACTCAGCAGTATAAAATTGAGTTTAAGCTGAAATGTGAAAGATCTCAGCTCCAGAACAGTTTAATTTAAAAAGAAAGTATCTATTCTGCCATTGATTAACTTAAACAGTGAAAAGAATGAATTTTCTGATTTGAAATGATTTCTGCACCCTGACAAGTCCTTTTACAATTTTTAGACATGTTGATTTCCTCAGTAAGGAAAGGTTTAAAAATTAGATTAATTCCTCCACTGATTTTTTTGTTTCCCAATTAACACATAATTAATTGTTTCCCTGCATTTCTAACAGAAACCTGCTTGGCTGATTCATATCATTAAGACATTAATAAATCACCAGGACTGGATAGCATTCACCCAAGAAGTCTGAAGGAACTCAAATATGCAGAACTACCACCTCTGGTATGTAACCTATCATTTAAATCAGCTTCTGTACCAGATGACTGGAAGCTAGCTAATATGACATCAACTTTTTAAAAAGGCTCCAGAGATGATCCTCACAATTACAGACCTAACTTCAGTACCAGGCAAACTGGCTGAAACTATAATAAAGAATAGAATGATCAGACATTTAGATTACTACAATTTGGTAGGGGAACCATCACCACAGTTTTTGTAAAGGGAAATCATGCCTCACTAATCTATTAAAATTCTTCGAGGGGGGGGTGGTCAACACACATATTGACAAGGGGGATCCAGTGGACTTTCACAAAGCCTTTGACTATGTCCCTCTGCAAAGTAAACAGTCATGGGATAAGAGGGAAGGTCCTCTCATGAATCAGTAACTGGTTAAAAGATAGGAAACAAAGGGTAGGAATAAATGGTCAGTTTTCAGAATGGAGAGAGATAAATAGTGGTGTCCCCAGGGGTCTGTACTAGGACCAGTTCTATTCAACATATTCATAAATGATCTGGAAAAACGGGGAAACTGAAGCGGCAAAATTAGCAGATGATACAAAATTACTCAAGATACTTCAGTCCAAAGCAGATTACGAAGAGTTACAAAGGGATCTCACAAAACTGGGTGACTGGGCAACAATATGGCAGATAAAATTCAATGTTGATAAGTGCAAAATAATGCACATTGGAAAACACAATCCCAACTATACATACATAATGATGGGATCTAAATTAGCTGCTACCACTCAAGAAAGAGATCTTAGAATCACGGTGGATAGTATTCTGAAAACATCCGCTCAATGTGCAACATCAGTCAAAAAAGCTAACAGAATGTAAGGAACCATTACAGAAAGGATAGATAATAAGACAGAAAATATCATAATGCTACTATATAAATCCATGGTACACCCACACTTTGAATACTGCATGCAAAAAAGGCAACGGTACAGAGAAGGACAACAAAAATGATTATGGGTATGGAATAGCTTCTGTATGAGGGGAGATTAAAAAGACTAAGACTTTTTAGATTGAAAAAGAGACAACCACCAGGGGATATGATAGAGGTCTATAAAATCATGACTGGTGTGGAGAAACTGAATAAGGAAGTATTATTTACTCTTTCACATAACACAAGAACTAAGGGTCTCCAATGAAATGAATAAGCAGCAGGCTTAAAACAAACAGAAGGAAGTACTTCTTCACACAACACACAATCAACTTGTGGAACTTGTTGCCGGGGAAGTTGTGAAGGCTTCAAAAAAGGGATTCAAAAAAGAATTAGATACGTTCATGGAGGATAGGTCCATTAATGGCTATTAGCCAAGAAGGTCAGGGATGTAACCCCATGCTCAGTGTGTCTCTAGCCTCTGCTTGCTAGAAGCCGGGAGTGGACAATAGGGAATGGATCACTTGATTGCTTGTTCTGTTTATTCTCTTGCAAGAACCTGGCATTGGCCATTGTCAGAAGACAGGATACTGGGCTCGATGGAACATTGTTCTGACCCAGTATGGCCAGCCTTATGTTCCTATCTATGGGCTTGTCTACACTTGAAACACTACAGTGGTACACCTGCAACTGCACTGCTGTAGCACTACTGTGTGATACTACCTACACCAATAGGAGGGGTTCTCCTATCAGCATAGACAATCCACACCTCCCTGAGAAGTGGTAGCTAGGTCAAAAGAAGAATTCTACACTGGGGGTTAGATCAGCGTAACTATGTTGCTCAGGACTGGATTTTTCACACCCATGAGCGACATAGCTGGGTTGACCTAAATTTTTAGTGTAGTCCAGGCCTACTCTGGGAAAGTAAATGCCCAGGCACCTCAAAAAAAGTAGAATTTGAATTCAATGTATGCTTTCAGTATATCCACAGATAACATCATCATTCATCACTTGTGTTTATTTGAATTGTTAATCACTAAAATAAACCCAAAAATTTATTTCATGCATTTATCTATCTATCCATGCTTACTCCAGGGGGAATTCTGCACCACTGCACAATGCAGAATTTTGCAGAATTCCCTGTTCCCCTGCAGAATTGGCACTGCAGAGTTGCTGGCCGCCACTAGGGGCCGCTGGACTCTGCAGAGCCCAGCTCACAGTGAGAGGAGTGCCCCACCTGGCTGGACTGAAGGCTGCATGATTTGCTTGATCCTCATTCTCCCGGGGATGGGAGAGGGGCCCAGGAGACTAGGGTTGCCAGGCATCCGGTTTTCAACCGGAACACCCAGTCGAACAGGGATCCTGGCAGCTGCGGTCGGCAGTGCAGTGGGGCTAAAGCAGGCTCCCTGCCTGCCCTAGCTCTGCGCAGATCCCGGAAGCGGCTGCCAGGTCTTTGCGGCTCCTAGGCACATGAGCGACCAGGGAGGCTCTGCGCGCTGCCCCCGCCCTGACGGCCAGCTCCGCAGCTCCCATTGGCTGGGAACTGCAAAGCTCCCATTGGTTGGGAACTGCAACCAATGAGAGCTGCGAGGGCAGTGCACGGAGCCTCCCTGGCCGCTCATGCGCCTAGGGGCTGCAGGGACCCGGTGGCCGCTTCCTAGGAGCCGTGGTAAGTGTCACCAGGACCCCACACCCCCAAATTCCTCCCACACCCCAACTCCCTGCCTCAGCCCAGAGTCCCCTCCTACATGCAAACTCCCTCCAGGAGCCTGCACCCCTCACCCCCCCAACACTCCAACCTCCTGCCCCAGTCCTGAGCCCCCTTCTACACCCCGAGCCCCTCATCCCCAGCCCAGAGTCCCCTCCTGCATGCAAACTCCCTCCAGGAGCCTGCACCCCTCACCCCCCCAACACTCCAACCTCCTGCCCCAGTCCTGAGCCCCCTTCTACACCCTAAGCCCCTCATCCCCAGCCCCACCCCAAAGCCCGCACCCCCAGCTGGAGCCCTCACCACCACCACCCCGCACTCCAGCCCCAGCCCTGAGCCCCCTCTTAAACCCGAAATCCCTCATCCCTGGCCCCACCCCAGAGCCCGCACCCCCAGCCAGAGCCTCACCCCCATCTTGCACCCCAACCTCCTGCCCCAGCCTGGTGAAAGTGAGTGAGGGTGGGGAAGAGCGAGCGACAGAGGAGGGGGCTAGAGTGGATGGGGTGGGGCCCCGGGAAAGGGCAGGGCAGGAGTGTTCCATTTTGTGCCATTAGAAAGTTGGCAACCCTACGTGAGACCCAATTCTGACAAAGAGTGAGGAAGGGCAGGGCCACACCATACCCACATCCCTTGGCAGGACAGTAAAGAAACTGGGGGGAGAAAACATGTGCAGAATTTTTTGGCGCATAATTCCCCCAGGAGTAGCTCTTGCACATGGGTGTATTACTATACCTAAGCATATTGCCAAACAGTTATGGAAAGACACAAAGTAGGCATTACAAATGAATGTGATTGAAGGCTACATACAGTACCTACAGAGCTTAGTAGTAATAATACCTAACCCCATTTCTATGGTCCTTTGCACGTTCTAAGTCAGGAGTGAGCAAACTGTGGCCTACCAGCCCATTTAATCCGGACCTCGAGCTCCCACTGGGGAGTGGGGTCTGGGGCTTGCCCCACTCCCGCCGGGGAGCGGTGTAGAGGGCCATTCCGCGAGCATGTGCCGTGGCTCTGCTCAGCTCCCGGAACCAGCGGCATGTCCCCCCCTCTGGCTCCTACGCGTAGGAACAGCTGGGGGCTCCACACACTGCCCCCACCCCAAGCGCCGCCCCGGGAACTGCAGTCAATGGGAGCTGCGGGAGCAGTGCCTGCGGATGAGGCAGCGCGCAGAGCCGCCTGGCCACGCCTCCGTGTAGGAGCCAGAGAGGGGGACATGCCTCTGCTTCCGGGAGCTGCTTGAGGTAAGCGCTATATGAGGCAGTATGGGGCACTGAATAGAGGACACAACTAGACATCAAAAGACCTGAGTCCAAATACAGGTTTTAACAATGACTTCCTGTGTGACCTTGTGCCACTATGCCTCAGTTTCTCCATCACTGAAGGGGCTAATGGTCCCCACCTATGTAAAGCACATTGAAATCTATAGATAACAAGAACAATATAATTGTAAATAACTTCACCAATTATTTTATTTTCAATTTCCAAATAGTTCATCCCTTGAGAACAAAAGGTGAGAAATTTTATCCAAACTGGCATTTTTAACGGTTAAAAACACCCCAAAATAGGACTTAATAATGAATGTACCTAATCAATCACAAGTATCGTGTCACTAGTGAAACATTATAATACATTAGGAAGGCAGTTTTGAGTTTCAAGGAAATAAATACATTGAGGGATACAAAGCATAAAAGCAGAAACAATTTCCCCCCTCTCCATTGCAAAAGAAACTTAGGAATAATAAATATATCCCCTTCTTAGCGTCTTCCTATTCCTTTCTCCTTCCCTGACCCTACTGCAATAGTTGATGCTGGAATCTGGCAGGTAGTTTTACTTTTTAAATAGGTGATTATTCTCTTTGATTTGAAACACTTGTCATGACAGGTTTCCATAGTGCTTACCTGCAGCAGCCACTCCGTTCTAAAAATGTACCTTTGCAGAAAAAAAGGCCTAATTAAGTTGTGCAGTAGACTGCACCAGCAGCACAGGCAGAGAAGCCAGGGAAAGGAGGAAACACATTTCAAACATGTTGGGATTTATTTTTTCCCCTAGTGCAAGTTGTAATTCACTAGGATAATGACAAGGTTATTCGTTATACCAGTCAGAGCAGGGTAATTCTTGGGAAGAAATTACAGCTATACAGTAAACAAAACATTTGGGGAATGGCAGCTTTTTCAATATTTTAAAGTCTATTTATACATTATGGAGAGGATGGGTGTTCCAGTGGCTAGAGCCTGGGCTCAGGAACCAGGTTCAATTCCCAGCTCTGACACAGATTTCCTATGTGACCTTGGGCAAGTCACTTAGTCTTGCTGTGCCTTAGTTCCCCATCTGTAAAATGGAGATCATAGTATTTCCCTACCTCACAGAAGCGTTGTGATGATAAATGCAATACAAATAGTGAGGGACTCAGATATTATGGTAATGTGGACTATTTAAAGTACCCAAGATACACAGACAGACCAATCTCAGCTAAATCTTTATTGAATCCATTGATCTCTCACCTCCCGTGGGACTTAGGATTCCACAGAACAAATTGCACTTTTCCTAAATACTCCTGGCAAGAACATGCAGAGAACATAAAACTTGTATAGGGGACCTTTGGTAGATATGGGAATGTTTAGGAGATTTTTGGTCTCTGGTTCCCCTTACATCTGCATAAAATTTTAGTAATACAATATTTAAGTGATCTAGAAGTTGGTTACTGATTTATCAAAAATACAGCAACAAGTCATCAAATAAAATTTCTCAGAGTGGCACTATTGTTGTTTACAATATCCATCCATTAAACTCATTTGTAATGGAACTGGCACATGGAATTAATTCATGTATGACACCTGAAAAGTTTACTTGTAAAATTAGAGGATAACCTGCAGCTTTAAAAAAAAATAAAGAAGAAAACATCAGTGCTTAAAAACACATCTGAGCTTTTCTCCTAGTTCTACCCAATAATGGAGGCCATGGGGATTGAGAGGGGAAGAAGGAATTAAAATATATGCTGTGTGTAGGTTTATCTATCGTTTTTAGACCAGGGTGGACAAACTACGGCCCCTGGGCCATATACAGCCCACCGGCCGATTTAATCCAGCCCTTGAGCTCCTGCTGAGGAGCGGGGTCTGGGACTTGCCCCGTTCCCGTGCTCCAGCCGGGGAGCAGGGTCGGGGGTTGCTCCACGCACGTGCCGGGAACTGTGGCCAATGGGAGCTGCGGGGGCAGCACCTGCGGATGGGGTGGTGCCTGCGGACGGGGCAGCGCGCATAGCCACCTGGCCATGCCTCCGACTAGGAGCCAGAGAGGGGGACATGCCGCTGCTTCCAGGAGCTGCTTGAGATAAGTGCCGCCTGGAGTCTGCAATCCTCTGCCCCAGCCCTGATCCCCTCCCACCCTCTGAACCCCTCGATCCGAGCCTGGAGCACCCTCCTGTGCCCCAAACCCCTCAATCCCCAGCCCCATCCCAGATCCTGCACCCCCAGTTGGAACCCTCACACACACTCGCACCCCAACCCCCTGTCCCAGCCCGGACCCCCCTCCCGCACTCCGAACTCCTCAGTCACAACCTGGAGCACCCTCCTACACCCCAAACCCCTCATCCTCAGCCCCACCTCAGAGCCCGCACCTCCAGCTGGAGCCCTCACACCCCCAACTCCTGCCCCAGCCCTGAACTCCTCATTTCTGGCCCCAACCCAAAGCCCGCACCCCCGGCCAGAGCCCTCACTCCCTCCTGCACCCCAATCCCAATTTTGTGAGCATTCATTGCCCGCCATACAATTTCCGTACCAAGATGTGGCCCTCAGGCCAAAAAGCTTGCCCACCCCTGTTTTAGACCCTACCGGCCTAATACAATATTGGATAACCTATTTTTCTGATGAAATGAAACAAATATATTCTCCAAGTATCTGTAAACAATACATTAATAATTTAGTAGCTCTGACTGCATAATAAAGTAATTCTAATGTTCTGGCTGGAAACACCTCTTGGCTACAAACTAAAATGTCATTTAAACCATGGAAAGTTGCCAGAAGTAACTGATATTCAAGACTTCCCAAATTGCACAGTGGATCTGTTTACAGAAATCTTGAGTATTGCCCAGAAATAAATCTACAGCATATATCACTATTTTTTTTTAACATAATCACATAAATCCCTGGTGTGTTATCCAGGTTTTTAACAATTATATGCTAAACAAGTAAATAGCTACTCCCAAAACAACCAATATTCTGCAGCACCAGTTCCAATACACTGCCACCATCGGATACAAAGAAAAGGTACAACACATGCTAACCTGAAAATTGGAGGAAGGCAGCAGATCTGCAGGACATTTGAAGGAAAATTACTACTTTTTCTTTGTGCTTCATAGAAATGCCTCATGCCACAGGAATCAGGAGAAATTAAATGAGTTACTTATATCTATATGTAGTATTATAGCCATTGTGTTATAAAATTTGAAGTAATTATTGCAAGTATAAATCAAAGTTTAAATTTGAAAAGTGAGATACATTGTTGTGTAATATTTAAGATTTTATGAAGTTTATTTTTACAAAACATCTTATGTTGGTGAGTTGAAAGTATAAATGCCTAGACAGAAAAACTTGACTGTTTCCCTTTGAAGATTTTTAGGAGTGCCATATGAGAGCTTTTAAAAGGACACTTCACTCCACAGATGGGGATAGTAATTTCTTTTTGGTGCTAAGTCCTAGATCTTGCATAGCAATCTGTGCAAGGCAGCTCTTTACACTCACACAAAGTCCCTCTGAGTCAACGGTACTTCCCTGAGGATACACAGCTCTTCCAGTGTGGATTGCTTTGAAGAGTCATGCCTTAAGTTAATAGCCTTTGTAAATACCAGCTAGTAGGATTTAAGTATGCTAGGAAACGTTGATATTACCGTTAAATGCACACTAATTGTTTTACTTGGAGGTCTGGTCTACACGGGGGGGGGGGGGGTGTCGATGTAAGATACGCAACTTCAGCTACAGGAATACCGTATTATCTTATTCTGACTTGCCTCCCGTCCTTACGGCGCGGGATCAACGGCCGCGGCTCCGGCGTCAACTCCGCTACCGCCGCTCGTTCTGGTGGAGTTCCGGAATCGATGGGGAGTGTGTTCGGGGATCGATATATTGCATCTTAACAAGACGCGATATATCAATTTCCGATAAATTGATCGCTACCCGCCAATACAGCGGATAGTCTGGACGTACCCGGAGAGTTGAATAATTCCACTAAGGAATTTATACTGGAAAGAGTCTTTTCTTGGAGTTCATTCTCTATCTCAAAGAATATAAAAATCTTCCCTACTCTGATTAATAAAACAAAGTATTTTTCTAGCTGTCTAAACAGCAATTTCTTGGATGATACCCCTGTTTTAAGATTTCTCACTTCAAAAATGGATATTGAATGTTTATTTGGGGGGGGGGGGAGGTAAAAATTTTTTGCTTTTGTTTTTCTGAGTTATATACAGAAATTTTCTCTACAAGGCCTCTCCCTACCCCTTACACATGCCATCTGGCTTCCTTCAGTGGCTTGTCCTACACAGCAAATCCATACCAGATTGACAAGACCTTGTGGGTAATCAGGATCCAGGGAAACAGGCAGCTAGAAGAGTCAGAATTTAAATTTGAAGCTTTATGACAGACCACATTGAATCCCTTCTGTTCCACCCGGAGAGAGCATATTGTTAAGCCCATCTACGTGTGAGTAGGGAATCAGACTGCCTTTAGAGAACTGCCTTCTACCCACATCAGTCTGCATGAGCCATGTTGTGATGGTTATTGATATTGTTGTGAACTATTCCCAATACTTACCAACCTGGGGGATAAAAAACGGAACTTCAGAATCAGATGGTTGAGTTTGTTTATAGCAATGATACTCAGACCGAAGCTCCACAAGCTGCAAGTGGCTCTTTAATGTGTCTCTTGATGCTTTTTGCAGCACATGATATTAAAATCCCTTCTCTCTCAGCTCCATGGGAACTTCTTCTACGGCCCCTACCCGCAGGAGGGCTTGCACCTCCTGGATGAGAAGCTGCTCATGAGAAGGGTCCCTGAAGAGGGACGGGGAAGAGGGAGGGGGGGGGGAAGAGAGATGAAGGAAACTGGAGGGTATACCCCACTGCTACTGTACGAGGACCCTTTGGTCCGTTGTTATGGCAGTCCAAGCAGGGAGGAAGGGCATTAAAGGGTTCAAAAATAAAAGGTGGGTTGGATCCTGGTTGCAGACTGGGAGGTTGCCCTCAAATGTCCCCTCAAAATGCCTGCCTATTTCTGGGCATGGCATGGCTAGAGCCAGACTGAGCCCCCTCCGCCGGCGCTTAACCCTGGCATTGCCTGTAGCAGTTGCTCTTTCTGTGGTAGGGCTCTGCTCTGGCCTGGCATGAACCTCTGTGTCTGCTGAGGTTTAAACCTTTTCCCTGCATGGGCTGGGGTGTAAAGGCCCAGAGAACAAAGGGTGGACCTAGAGTCTTTCAGGCCATGTAACTTGCTGTCCGTTTTCTCCGCAAACATAGCTGATCCATCGAACGGGAGGTCCTGGATGGACTGTGGGACCTTCGCGGAGAGGCTGGACGATTGCAATCACGATGCCCACTTCAACGGCACCGCTGATGCCATCACCCTGGCTGCGGAGTCGGACGCATCTGATGCTGCCTGGAGGGAGGCTCTTACAATCGCCTTTCCCACAGGAAGCTAAACAGGAGTTTAAGACCATACTGGACGAGGTGAGTCAGCAAACTTGGCTGTTGACTGCCATACATTAAAATGATACCTCCTGAGCAAAGCCTAGTGATTTGCTATGCGTAACTGTAGGCTGGCCATGGAATAATTTTTTCTGCCATACAGATTGAGCTGCTTTGCATCCTTGTTTTTGGGGGTCAAGTTGGTTTTGGGGTTGAGCTGGTTTGCCCCTGCCCATTGGCAGCCAAGACAACTAAATACCCGGGGAAGGGATGTGTGTGTAAATATTCAAAACCCTTTGCAAGGATGTAGTATTTGTGTTCTGCCCTCTTAGAAATAGGAGGCAGGAAGGATGGGGTCTGCCACAAAACTTTTACAAGCTTCACCACCTCATAGTGGACAGGCAGGGTGACCTTTGCTGGAGCTGCCGCAGCCAAAACATCAAACATCTGCAGGCTCCGACATTTCTTCCGTCTCCAAGCCCAGGTTAGCAGCCTCCAGTTTAAGCAACTCCTGCTGTGCCTTCACATCGTCCTGCGGCACAGTGTGTGAAGGTCCTGCTACTGCCTCATCAGGCAATGAGGAGGAGGCGGCAAGCAGGGGGAGGGGAAGGGCAGGCTCCGTGTCCCCTGCCTGGGGTTCCATGTCAGGTAGAGGTTTCTGTGCCCTTGGACAGATCCCTCATCCGAGTCAGCGGGTGGGCAGGATACCATCGCTGACCACCTCTCTGATCCCCTGAGATTGAGCGCTGCACCTGGGTCCCTATACTCTGGGGAAATGCCCAGAGATTACAGAATTACCAGGGCACTGCCCACTGGCCTTATGGCCACACATTTGCCACTGGGCCCTGGGGAAACCCCACTGGCTGTACAGGGAATGTCTGGCTTCTGGGCACCACCATCTTCTTGCTCTCAGAGCCCAAGGAGGAAGGGTCTTCCCTTGGTGACCAGGTCGGAGCCACCAAAGGATGTGCTTCCTCATTACATCGGGAAGTCCCATGCCTGCCCTCTGGGGAGCACTACATTGACCCCTGTCACCTGCCTGGCAACGCTGCCCATAGGACTGGGAGTGCTCTGGGAAGCGATGCCTCCAGCTTTGGGGTTGGTGACCGGGAGCGCAAGCTGGGTGTGGGCAAACGGTGCCGAGGTTCTGGGGACTGACAGCGCACCTCTGGGGCTCGGTGCTGAGGATCTGGGAACCAGTGCCAGGATTCTGGTGTTCAGTGCTGGAACTCAGGGAACGACCACAGGTCTCTGGTGACTGCAAATGCATCTCCAGAGGTTGCTGGCAAGGAGCTGGTGATCGGAATGGAACCGGAGTGTGGTGCCGCAGGGATGGGGATCTCTGCAGGGGCCCCATAGCAGGTTTTCCCCTAGACATAACTGTGAGTGGAGGGTCCCGGGGCCTATCTCCCCTGGGTGTAGGCGGCACCGGCAGGGAGAAAACGTCCTTCACCGTTTGGACAGCCTACGGCATGGTCGCACCACGAGGTACCGGGTGCCCCTACCATTCCCCAGAGAGGGAGGCAGGTCACGAGGTGGGCTGGATCTGTCAGGTGAGGCTGCTGCCTGGCTGTGTTCCGGTGAAGATGAGGTAGCCAGCATGGACTTGGCTCGTCTCTGCCTTTCCCCTTAGTCTTATGGGATCCTGGAGAGCACCCACTCCCGGTATGCTTCCTGTGCCTCTTGGGCGGGCACCAGTGACGGGGATCAGTGCCAGGAGGTAGTTGGTGCTGGAGATGCAGTTCTGACCGATGCCGAAGTGCTCAGCACCGAGTCTGAGTGGGTCAGCTCAAGGACTGACTCCATGAGGGGTGCTCAAAGTCATATGTCCCGTTCTTTCTTGGTCCGGGGCTTGAATCCCTTGTAGATGTGGCACTATCACGAATATAGGACTCTCCCAGACACTTTAAACAGCTCTGATGTGGATCGCTGACTGACATAGGCTTCTTACACTGCTCGCAAACACATGCATACCCCACTGCTGTCAGCAGAGGGACTTGTGTGTGCTCAAATCAATCAACAATGCTGGCAGCCTCATTAGCTCTCCTAGTGTCCCCGAGCCTTCTGGCAGCATGCACCAGATAACCCAAACTCGCAGTTTACCTTGTATGTCCTTGACTACTGAGATGACCCCGGGGCCGGCTCTGGGTTTTTTGCTGCCCCAAGCAAAAAAAAAGCCGGAGTGCCGCCGCCGAAACAAACAAACAAACAAACAAACAAAAAGCCGGAGTGCTGCCCCTTGAAAACTGCCACCCCAAGCACATGCTTGGGACACTGGTGCCTAGAGCTGGCCCTGGATGCCCCTATGTCTGGAGTTTTGATTCACAATCAGGTGCCCCTTCTACAGGGTCTCTACCCACTGGCCAAGCCTGGAAACCAACTACTTCCATTGAATGTGCCTGGGACAATGGTAGCACTAAGGACTCCAGTACATGTGATAACATACCATCAGTTAACATGAATGTTGTCTGCCTGCTCCTAGATGAAAGGAGACATGGCAGGATTTCATGGTAGGTCTCAAACTGGGACTCTAGAGTAAACAATGTCACCGATTTTAAAACTGGCTGCAGCTCTGTCACATGACGTCCGACATGGTTGTAAGTTCATATGATTTTTTACCCATCCTTGAGGGTGATACTGATTAAAGCTGCATAACCTTTTGTATCTTAATGGGAGTCCTGCTAATTATATTAACTTGTGCTTGTTCCAGTCCTCTTCCTTTAATTCCATCATGGTCATGGTCAGTACTTATGGGCAAGGGAACCTATTGGCAAAATGCAATATTAAGTCAGCATTATTCCTCCTTCCTGCTCATATTTGTAATTTTTTATTTTTGAGGGACATTTTCTTTCACTTTTATTTTGAAGAGACTAAAGTTGATGACCTATTCTGTATTGTGTTCAAATAATTTTATCTTTCTAGAATGAGTGGTACTGAAGCCCCACAGTATTTATGATTTCTTATGTTGGCAAGTTGGAGTGAGGTGAACCCCAGCTTCTTTTGGAATCATTCCAAAATGTGACAAGCAGATCTGTGGTCCAATTTATCAGGAGAAGACAAAAGAGCCTTCTGCTTGCCTTGTTTACTTACCCTACTACCATTGCTCTAGGCGGTGATGAATCTCTGCTGACTAATCTTGTTTGCTGTCAGAGCATATAACATAACCCTGCAGCAGTTATAATACCCTATTGATCATCTGAACTTAGCCTGCTGAATCATTGCTCCACTAAGACCTTTAGGGTAATGTCTACAGTGCTGCTGGGAGCATGCCTCCCAGCATGGGCAGAGAGACATGCTAGCTCTGCTTAAGCTAGTGAGCTAAAAATTGCAGTCAGCGACATGGGCTAGCTGCCTGAGTACAACCCTGCCCAATCTCTTGGGTACATACTCAAGTAGCTAGCCCATACCGCAACATTCATTCTGCTATTTTTTGCACACCAGCTCAAGCAAACATAGCTCCTGTTTGTCTATCGAGGCCAGGAGGCACACACCCAGGTCCAGTGTAGCTATACTCTTTGTGCCTGCCTAGATGCAGCAACCTCAGGGACCAGAAAGCTATACTTTGGCGATGACTTGATGGTATAGGAGCAACTCTTAGAATTTACTGGCACTATTGATCGACTGAATGGGTCCTGGTCCTACAGGTCCACTTGAAAGCAGCAACGGGTCTAAAATTTGGCATATACTGAAATTCAGCTGTTACAGATATTGCAACTGCTTGCAGTATCTTTGGGGACCATATGGTGTTCAGTTTACGTATCACTGTTTGCCAGGGATGGTATGCAACTCCAGTGGGGAAGGTTACCACCGCTCCTCCAGGAACTAAAAACAGTGGGGGATGATTATGACAAATCACTCAGGTTGTAAACACCTCCAGAGAGATATCACTCCCTCAAGGAAGGAGTCCATATACTGGTTCAACCTGTGTTTTACAGAGACCAACAGACAAAGAAAGGACTTTTGGCATAAAAAAGCTGAGTCTAAATTGACACAGGACCTTCTTTGGATTTAGCAAACAGACAGGACCTTCTGTCTTGGAAAGATTTTGGCTTACTAAGATACGTTAAGACTGATGGGTAACCTCTGCTAAGCTTCTAGCATGTGTATAAGAACACTTGTTTTTATATATTTTCTCTGTAAAGCTTTTACTCTAAGAATAAATTTATTTTGCTTTGTGAATGTTGGTAACTGGTGTACATTGTTGTAGCCCCTAGAGAAAGGATAACAACAGGGTGCTGGACCCCAGTCAGATCTGCTGGGGAAATCACAGTGAGGCGCAGTGGGACTGCAAACCTAAACCCCTACCTGGAGGGAAAGAGACGCGGACCTCTGCCCAAGAGAGGTGATGGCTGGCAGCCTGAAAACTTAAGTGGGTGCCCTTGAGGAGGACCAGGAGTGTGTGGGGAAGGAGGGGGGTGGTGTCAAAAGTGCAGTTAATACTGAAACTGTGATAATGGTAAAATAAGCTGAGCACTGTTCCTGAACTATGGTCTCTGGGGGGGGATTATTTCAGGCTATTATCTTCCTCTTTGTAGTCATGATATGGATTGAAAATGTCTGGAATAAAATGATCCTGTTCTAGCTCAAATACCAGTAAAGAGGTGCACTTCACCAACAGGCAGTAGGGTAAATCTCCCAGGAAAACACATCTGATACAAGATTCATGTTTACGCGCCTAATATCTATTTTACATTAAGGCACAATGCCAACAGTATTTTCAATGCTTTGTCTTGTTTCAAGTCTTAGGCCTTGGCTACACTTACCCGGTAGTTCGGCGGCGAGCGATCGAACTTCTGGGTTCGACTTATCGCGTCTAGTCTGGACGCGATAAGTCGAACCCGGAAGTGCTCGCCGTCGACTGCGGTACTCCAGCTCGGCGAGAGGAGTACCGCGGAGTTGACGGGGGAGCCTGCCTGCCGAGTGTGGACCAAGGTAAGTTCGAACTAAGGTACTTCGAACTTCAGCTACGTTATTCACGTAGCTGAAGTTCCGTACCTTAGTTCGAATTAGGGGGTTAGTGTAGACCTGGCCTTAGACTTGAAAGCCAGAAATGATCCAGTGTTTGGTAGGACTCAGATGTGCACAATGATCAGTAACCCATAGGACCCTAACCCTACCCAACAAAATTTTCCAATCTGTTTTTGTTTAGAGTTCAGTCGAGTCTTCCCCTTAAATGACTGGCACCGAAGGAAAACATTATCCAGATTTTCTCAGACCTTGGCTGGTCCTGTCCAACATATCTTGGAAGCTTGTTAGTTTCATTTCACACTCGGACAGAGGATTTCCCAACCTTTGCAAGGATTTCCTGGTACAGAGTTCTAGACAGCTGGGTGCAATCTGGAGTTCCAAGACAAGACCCACATTGGACTATCATGCAGATTCACCCAACTGTGCTCACAGCTCTGGAACATTTGCACTTGCTGTTCTGAGGTTCTGACATTTAAAGCCATTTTTATGCTAGCCCCTTTTAGAGAATTTGTGGTAGAACATTCTTGGGACTACTCCAAACAGATTCTTGTTTGGGACACCTGGTGGGCAGAAGGCACAGTTTAGTTTAGGTTGTATTTTTCTCAGAATGTGCAGGGCTGAAGCCTGAGGCCCTGAGCCCACCACCTGGGGCTGAAGCAGAAGCCTGAGCAACTTAGCTTCGTAGGGAGGCCTGTGGCCCTGGGCAATTGCCCTGCTTGCTACCCCTTAGTGCCAGTCCTGGCTTTTATATGTAGAAAATAGTTGTTGTGGAACAGGTGGGCCATGGAGTTTTTATATCATGAGGTGGGGGAGGCTCAGAAAGAAAAAAGGTTGAGAACCCCGGGGCTAACGCACCTCTTTTGTGGCCCTTTCTTCATGAGGGTGGAGTCATTTGGGGGTTTCAGTTTGAGGCCTTAGAGTTCCCTTTGTCTACCTGAGCCTGTTAGGGCCATTGTTTAAGAAGATGAACATAGAGAAGTGGCTACATGCTGAGTACTAGTATGGAATTTCCAAGCCCAAATAATGTAATCAAGTTGCAGCTATTCACCTAAACCATAACTAAAGGTCACTGGCAGTCTCAGTGTGCCAATTAAATTTTGACATCATGGGGAAATTAAAGCATGGTAAGAAGTATAGTTTTAATCTTTAAATCAAACCCAATGTCAAAAATATTTCTGCCTAGGATAACAACCCATACTAATTCTTTACTACAAGACACAGGAATTTCATAGAGCTAAATTAATGTGTCCTAAAATTAAGCCTATTGGTTATTTCCAATGTGTTCAGTCTTTTATGGATATAGGATTTTACTCTGCTGTACAGGTCAATCCTAGTTGTGGCATAAAAAATTATAAATTGTTACGCTTTTGAAAACCTCGGTTTAAAAAATTAGTTTTCAGGTCATTGTTAAATTGTTAAAAGTTCAAAAATTCAGAAATAAACCAAAATCTCCAGTATTAATCCAGCTTTTTGCACCTGCCATTCATGGTGTTCAAAGATGTTACTTGGTTTAATAAAAGTATTGTAATGCTATGTAAGCCAAGACGACAAGACCTACTCTAATTCAGACAAGATACGTGAATTTTCTAAAAAGGCATTTACAGCAAATAAATGAAAGTATGCTGTTCATGTATTCCTCCCGACACTTGGTTTTTTTTTTTGTCCTTGACCACTCAGTATGATACATTGATAACTATTTTCACGTTATAGATAATAAAATACTTTATTTTTAAAAATATGCACAGCCGATGTCTTTGAGCACATACAAATTGCCATTCTGGATCAGACCCGAAGTCCATCTAGTCACTATCCAATCTTTGACAATGGCCTCACAGAAGGTGTAAGAACTACAGCTGATCAGAAATTTTCCAACTGAACATTTTTTGGTCAGAAAATACTGATCCATCGAAAGGGAAATGTTTCATGAAAACATGTCACCTTTGACGAAAATTTGTTTCAACACAAAAATTGAAAAAAAGCATTTTGATAATGGAAATGTTGTGATTTTTCTACCTCAAAAGGACATTTTGTTTAAATTGTTTTTATTTCTTATTATGTAATATAAAATGAAGTCAAAATTAGAATGAAACAAACCAGTTTGATTAACCCAAATCAAATTTTTTTTTTCATAATTTCAGTTTGCAAGAAATTAGTAATTTTTTTGGTTTTGTTCTGTTCAAGAATGAAAGAAAATTTTGAAATTACAAAACTCCTACAAAAAATGTGGTTCCCACACAGCTCTAATAAGAATCTGGAGGAACTTGGGAGTAATCTGCCACCTATAGTAGGTCTCAACCTAATTTTTAATAGTTAGAGATTGACTTAAAAACTCTGAAGCATAGGTTCAATATCCCTTCCAAAAATTTTGGTGGTATTATGACAACCCTGGATATTCTTGTTACCCAAATAAATGCCTGGTCCCTTTTGGAAACTAGCTAAATTATTAGCATCAATGACTTCCTAGGGCAAAGAGTTCCAAGTCTAATTACATTTGTGTGAAGAAGTATTTCCTTTTATTAGTTTTTGAATTTTCCATCTTTCAGCTTCATTGATTGACCCCTTGTAATTGTGTTAAAGTGACAGGGAGAGAAGAATCCCACATTCTATGTTCTCTATCCTATTATTTTATATGCTTTTATTGTGTCCCCCCCCCTTATTAATATTTTTAAGGTATATAATTTCCATTTCAATCTTGTCAGTCTCTCTTCATATAAGACATTTTCTGTGCTCCTAATCTTTCTTGCCTCCTTTTCTGGACACCTGCCATATATTTTTTGAAATGAGTGACCATACAGTATTCTAGACAAGGCTACATCTTTATTTATATAGTGACATAATATTTTCTGTGTTATTCTCCATCCTATTCCTTTTGTATCCTAACATCTTGTCTGCTTTTTTGACAGCTACACACTGTAGATAACTCATTGAAGACCTCTGCTCGATGACATCCTGGTCTCTTTTCTGAGTTAACACACTTAATTTAGAACTCTGTAAGGTATATGTGCAGTTTATATTTCCCCCCGCCCTTTATCAACACTGAATTTCATTTACTATTTTGCTGCTCATTCATGTAGCTTGTCTAGATGTCTCTGAAGTTCTTTGCAATTCTCTCTGGTCATGACTAAGGCTCCGTGTTTGTCATGGAGGTCACAGAAGTCACGGATTCCGTGACTTTCAGTGACCTCCATGTCTTCTGCAGTGGCCTGGGCGGGTGGCCTGGAAGCTGCCTGAGCAGCTCGGGCAGCCCCTGCCCAGTCACACCAGCTGCTGCTGGGGCAGTCTCAGGCCCCCCGATCCCCAGCAGCAGGAGTTTGGGTGTGAAGGGGTTGAGGGCTGGAGTGCGGGGCAGTGCTTACCTGGGGGGGGGCTCCCCAGAAGAGTGACAGGGGCTCCCCTCCTTCAGCTCCTAGCTCCACGTGCTGCCTCCGCCCTCAGGCACCGCCGCTGCAGTTCCCATTGGCCGTGGTTCCCAGCCAATGGGAGCTGCAGAACTGGGGCTTGCAGCAGAGCGGAGGCAGCACACAAAGCTAGGAGGTGGAGGTCGCCGCTTCCGAGGAGCCAGGTATGGGACCTGTGCCAAGCTCCACACCCCCCAAGCACCCGTGGCACACCCCCAGGCCGTGACCCCCGCCTAGCACCTGTGGCACCCCCCACCCCTGGGCCGTGCTGCCCCAGCACCTGCGGTGCCCCCAGGGCTGCCCGCCCCCAAGTTTTAGTTGGGGTATATAGTAAAAGTCATGGACAGGTCATGGGCCGTGAATTTTTGGTTACTGCCCATGACCTCTCCGTGACTTTTACTAAAAATACCCGTGACTAAAATGTAGCCTTTGCCATGACTTCTCTAAGCAATGTTACAAATAGGGCGGTACCGTACACCGTATGAGTAAGATATTTATAGCCGGTACTCCGTACTGGAAAGACATAGGAGGAGCAGAACGGAGGGCCGCCCACTCCTTCAAAACTCTTAGATGTATACTATTAGGACCTGGTGACGCATCGCTTTTTAAATTATCAATTTGTTCCAGGATCTCTTCTTCTGAAACCTCAATCTCTGAGAGTACCTCATATTTATTACCAGAAAAAAGTGGGTCTAGGGTAAGTATCTCTCCAACATTCTCTGCAGTGAAGATTGGTGTAAAAATAATTTAGCTTTACAACAATGTCCTTATCTTCCTTAATTGATCCTTTTAACCCCTGGTGATCTAACAGACCCATCAATTCTTTTGCAGGCTTTTTGTTATTGATATACTTGAAGAATTTGTTATTTGTTTTTACACCCTGATCTATTTCTCTCATATACTGAGTGCTGTAATGAATATAAATGAAATCCATGTAGAATAATTTTTAAAAATACAAAATTAGTTAACAGATTTCCCACTAATTTTAAAATAGTAGAGATAAACATTACTATCATTACTCTCAAGAAAAAGTCTGAGTAATCAAATGGGCTTCACACCAAGGCTTGAAGGCAAACAGAGGCAGAGTCCACTGAACCAACAAGGAGAGTGAATTCCAGAACTGAGGCTGTGTCTACACTACAGAGTTTTGTTGACAAAAAGCAGCTTTTGTCGATAAAACAGTGAATGCATACACACTGTGATGCGACTTTTGGTGGGAAAATACCCTGTTTTGGCAACAAAATAAAACCACGCACCGACGAGTGCGCAATTTTTGCGCAAAATTTTTGTTGACAAAGTGCCAGTATAGACACCATGCTTGACTTTATCGCTTTAATTGGCCTCCATGAGGTGTCCCTCAATGCCCATCCTGACCACTCTGGTCAGCAGTTTGAACTGCCCTGCAGCCAGGTAAACAACCATCCGCCCCTTCCGCTTAGAAGCCCTGGGAATTTTTGAAATTCCATTTTCTGTTAGCTCGGCATGAAGAGGTCTCATTGCATCTTCCCAGGTGACCATGGCGGCTTATCGCAGCAAACGCTCTCCCGCTTGGACCACTGCGGAGCTGCTGGAGCTGCTCAGTATATGGGAAGAGGAGACTGTGCAGTCCCAGCTGCGCTTGAGCTGTAGGAATCTTGATACCTACGGGCAGATTTCTCAAGGCTTGTGTGAAAAGGGCTATGATTGGGACACACTGCAGTGCAGAGCGAAGATAAAGGAGCTGAGACGAGGGAGACAAACCATTGCTCCAGTGCTGCACCTAAGACCTGCCAGTCCTAAAGGGAGCTGAACGTTATCCTTGGTGGCGACCCAACCTCCACCGCCAAGAGCCCCATGGATACTTCAGCAGGCCTGGAGGCAGTGGAAAGAGGACCTAACCCAGAGGACGAAGTCATTGATGAAGATGTGGAGTTAGACAACGATGTGACGCGCTCGGTGGGGTTGCCCGGTGGAGCAGGCAGCCAGATACTGTTCACCACTCCAGAGGTGTTTAGTCAGTCTTGGCAGTTGCTCTTCAGCGAGCAAGAAGCAGGAGAGGATACAACTGGTACGTCACTGAGGTTTGTGTAGTGCAGACGTGGGTTCAGGCTGCCTGTGTTTCTGTGTGCTGGACATTCCCCTGTGCAGCTAATCAATACAGCGGAAAAGCATGCTGATGCACGCCGAGATCTCATGGGAATCCTTCAGAGCAGCGGTTTTCGGCCCGTGAGCCGCATGCAGACCATTTAGCACACAGCTGCAGACCAGCTGTGTGCTAAAACAAATTCAAAATTTGCCACTCTGATCTGAAATGTGGCAGGGCTGGCTGAGGGGGAGAGAGCGTCTGGCAGCCTGCTGGAGCACTCCTGCCATAAGGGGGCTGGTGAGGGGTGCTCTGGGTAGTGAGGGGGTGGAGTGCTGGGAACTAGGGGTTTGTGGAGGTGCTGCAGAACCCCCAGGTTTTAGGTTGCCCAGCCCTGCATGGCGGGGCCCCAGCTGCCCGGCCCCATGCCCAGGGCTCCGCTCCTGGCCCTAGTCAGCTGCACTGCAACCCTTGCCGAGTGCTCTTTTCCTCATGTAGAGCGCCCCACCCCCACCCAACACTCACCATGCTTTGGGTGTTCCCTGAGATGTGTACTTGCCAAGGGTCAGCGAGAAAGTGATTGTTATGTTGCAAAAGGTGTATTTAACTGAAATGTTTCAATGCTGTGTGTGAACTTAACAATCATGCTTCTGTGCATTGTTCCTTGTGATTTGGCAGATGTGTCCTTGAGAAACACCTCACACACACCAGCCAAGCATCTCTGCCAGATGAGAAAGCGCCCAAGAAGGAGCAAAGAAGACATGTTCCAGGAGGTACTGCACTTCTCCATTGCAGAGAAAAGGGAATACAAGGAGTGGAGGGAAGCCGAAAGGCAGGACAGAAAAGAAAAACATGAGTTTGTTAAGGATGCTACTGAGCAGGTGATTAAAGTCATGGAGGAGCAAATGCAGATGCTGAAGTCCTTAATAGTGCTGCAGACTGAGCAGATGCATGCCCACACTCTCCTGCAGCACATTCAGAACTCTTTTCTGTGCCCCACCCCCCAACTCCACCTGCACAGTCCTTTCCGCTTTCCGGGACTTCTCTGTTTCTCCTTCACTCCAGCCCCTCAGACAACTTTCAAAATGATAGTTGGACCTACACACAGCTCTGAAAGTCTGCCCTTCCCTGGTACCGCCTTTCCCACCAAGTGTCATATTGTGTGTGTGTGTGTGTGTGTGCGCGTGCGTTTCTTGTGCAATAAAGCAAAGTTTTTGAACAGTAACATCTTTATTTGTTTCCTACAAACTGAGATAGCAGGCACTACCAATATATACTCAGACAGTTTAATAATTTGCTTACTGGAATGTAAGGCCCAAAATTTCACCATTGCTTCCTAGGAAAATTACATGTAATGTAACATTGCAGCAACAATCACAGATATACATTACTGGTTCTCATTTTCAAAGTGTTGCCTCAAAGCCTCCCTAATTGGAATTGCCTCGCTCTGGGCCCCTCTGATAGCCCTGGTATCTGGCTGCTCAAAATCTGCAGCCAAGTGGTCTGCCTCAACACTCCACCCCTGAGCAAATCTTTCACCCTTAGCTTCCCAAAGATTATGCAACGTACAACACGCAGCTATGACCATGGTATATTACCCTCATTGAGGTCTAACCTGCCATAAAGGCATCACCAGCGTGCTTTAATGTGCCAACGGCACATTCCACAGTCATCTGGCACCAGCTGTCCACATTTCCTGTGTAAGGTTTCATGAGCCATGGCCCTAAGGGGAACGCAGGGTCTCCCAGGATCACTATAGGCATTTCAACATCCCCCACTGTAATCTTCTGGTCAGGAAAGAAAGTCCCTGCTTGTAGCTTGCTATACAGGCCGGTGTTCCTGAAGATGTGTGCGACATGCACCCTCCCGAAACACCCCACATTCATGTCAGTGAAACACCCACAGTGATCCACAAGCGCCACGGAGAAGAACCCCACCCTATTGATGTACTCTGTTGCAAGGTCATTCTGGTGCCAAAATTGGAATATGTGCACCATCTATTGTCCCTCCATAGTTAGGGAAACCCATTTCTGCAAAGCCGTCCACTATTTCACACACATTTCCCAGAGTCAGGGTCCTTCGTAGCAGGATGTGATTAATTGCCCAGCACACTTGCATTAACACAGCCCCAATGGTCGACTTCCTGACTCCAAATTGATTCGCAACCGACCAGTAGCAGTATGGAGTCGCCAGCAACTACCACATGCTTCTCTACCAATAGGTCTGCTCTTATTCTGGTGTCCTTGTACCGTAGTGCTGGGGCAAGCTCTGCACAGCTCCAGGAAGGTGGCTTTCCACATCCAAAAATTCTGTAGCCACTGCTCGTCATCCCAGACCTGCATGACGATACGATCTCATCATTCAGTGCTTGTTTCCCCAGCCCAAAAGCGACGGTCCACCAACTGCAGCTGTTCTGTGAATGTCAAAAGCAATCTAAAGTTGCTGCTATCCATATCACACAGCATGTCAGGCAACTGGGAGTTTTCTTCTGTTGAAACTTTGTGATTAGCTGCACTGCCATCCATGATGTCTTCATGACAGTTATCGGAGTATAGGAGAGCAGTGAAGGATCCATCACTTCTCACAAAGATGCCAGGGTGCACAGCAAACAAAGGCTGTGGGAAAATGCCATGAAAGAAAGCTGGAAGCCTATGGAATGCTGGGACAGAAAGCAATGCCTCATGGGACACTGGTTCTGGTACCAAGATGCGCCGCAATCCACTCCGCCTTTCCCCAAGACCTAGCCCACAGTGCATTGCTCACACTGTTGATGATAGCGCCCCAAGTGTGGACATGCTCTGCCGACAGACGGAGCGAGTGTGAACATGCAATGCTGATTTTTATTATAGCGCTTTTTGAGTGTCGACATAACTTTTGTCAACAAAACTCTTTAGCATAGACAAGGCCTATGTCTACATACGGACCTTACAGAGGCACAGCTGTACCACAGTAAGATCTCTTGTGCAGCATTCTATGCTCGCGGGAGATTAATTAAACCACCCCCAACAAGCAGCGTTAGCTATGTCCCTCTTCTGCCGACATAGCGCTGTCCACACCAGCACTTTTGTCAGTGAAAGTTATGTTGGTCGGGGGGAGAGGGTTCACACCCTTGACTGACACATTTTGCTGACAAAAGTGCTAGTGTAGACAAAGCATGAGAGTCCAGCAATGAAAACACTCCGCTACCAGCCCCTATATTCAACTCTATTGTTGTTCTAATCTATTGCCATGGATTAGAAAAATCCCAAAATATAAACAAGGATTTCAACTCTTGTGAAAATACACAAAGAGAAAGTGGTATCTCCTGTAGATGGGACCTGAACAACATAGGGCTTGAATGGTAAATATTCTAAGAACACAGTAGTTGCCAAACAACATCAGATCCATGGTCAGTCTAGTTCAATATCCTGTCCTTAACCAGAGGCTTCTGAGAAGGTACATAATGGGCAATTCCCATAATGAACCATTATGTAATAATGACCTCACAAGAAATGTTTTCCTAACCTCCAGCAGACAGTGGTTGCTCATGAGGGTTATTTTATTTTATACTCCTATACAATCTAACTGTTGTTCAGGAATGATCTTTGAACTTTAACTGCTTGAGTTGGACGTTAACTGAGACTGGAGGCAGAGACCAGATGCACCACAGGGTAGAACCATTTGCTCACTGAGTGGAAGATGTTGGCCATCTCTTATGTCATTTTTGCTGACTGATTAATAGAGAAGCACTATTGTTGCCTGCAGAGATGGTTGCTCTGTCCTCCTAGCTGGAGCTGCCGAATTATGAATTGAAAAAACGCAGAAGGAAATGATGAAAGTTGAGTAGAAAAATAACACATTCACTAGCTAACATGTGAACCAGGCTTCACAAACACATGTCTTTAATTTGTTATTGAAGGACTGGTTATATATTTTCAACTTATATGTGTGCCCAGCCTTATTTATTAAAAAATAAATTTATCCCCTGTTATATTGCTACAATTTTAATTACAGAAAACTGTTTTTAAGATACATTTTATTTATAGATGTTTTCTCTCTATATATAGGACTAATTCCTTTCTGAAACAAAAATTGTGAGGGTTTTTCTCCCAAAAATTAGTCAAATGAAAAATGTGTTCTACTATTGCCTTTAATGAAAGATACAGGCACTACAGGAATTATTATTACACTTTGGTATATGTGAGACTTTAAGAATATATTCTAAATTTAGATGGTAGTAGGTATAAAAACGAATGTAGAAAGTATGCTGTATATTTTGTGTTAAAGACTACAAAAACTACATTATTACCAACTAACTTGAGCAAATACCAAGTAACTTGAGCTAAAATAAATTAAATTTTGGGGGTGTTTTTAAGGCAATAATGAATCATAGACTTTATTGTGGCAGACTTTTAGAGTACCTCTGAGATTCAATTTCTATTTTTCAAGACTGTATCATCAAATAGCATAGAAAGATCATTAGTATAGTCATAAAGATATAAAGTAGGCACATGTGATTTTAAATGCAAAAGTTAAAATTTTAAATTTCATTGTGTGTACAGTTAAAATTGGGTAATATGTCATTTGTACAAAATGTTAGTCTAGTTTCTGGCCTCTCCAAAAACTTGAGTGATGCTATATTTAATCCGAATCAAAAAGTCTATTCACTCTCAAAATTATTGGCTGATTCTGACAATTGCTTGGTGAATCAATGCAAGTTCCATGCATGATGCTCCGTCATGATTAGGCACCATGTCAATACAATGTAGATTTAATTTATGAGCCACATACTTCTCACATTAAGATATTTGTGAAAACTCCCCTGATTTCAAAGGGAGCATGATAATGATCTAAACCAACAAAAGCCAAGAAATTTTCAATTAAAAGGATACTCCATTCTTCCTACATATGGAAAAATCACATATTGTTCCCAGCCTCTAAAGTATGATATGATAAGATCTCTGCCGCTGTGAATTGGTATAGCTCCACTGACGTGTGCTAGCTTACACCAGGAGAGAATTTGCCTCAGTAGGTGACTTCAAAAGAAAATATCAACATTAACTTTAAATTTCCTGATCATTAATAAAGAAAAGCAAAAAGTAAAAATAAATATAGAAAAATCCTCTGCGACTGAATCCTTACTGACAGCCCAATTATGCAAGTGCACATGGCTAACTTTACTCACTTAGGGTATGTCTACACTACGAGAGTAGTTCGATTTTACTTAAAGCGAATTTGTGGAACTGATATTACAAAGTTGAACGTGTGTATCCACACTAAGGACAGTAATTCGACTTTGTGAGTCCACACTAACGGGGCAATTCTGTGGTCTGCATTATGCAGACCAGACTAGAGGATCATAAGGGCTCCCTATCTGGCCTCAAAAATCTCTTAATCTTATATGACATCATCATTTACAGTTTGCATCAAACCTGGCACAAACTGGAGTTAAAGATCTCATGAGCTAATGACGCTTTCCCACGACTATGAATAGAAAGAATATTGTTGAGTCTTCATGAAGAACCCTACTTTGGAACTATTAGTTTTGACTTGTACTGTTTTGTTGCTGATTGTATTTTATAGTACTACAACATATAGTTCTAATATGGGTACCCAGCTGAAATCTAGGTTCTGTCCCTGAATTCTTCAAGTTATTGCTCTGTGAGAAATTAGTATGTAGGAATCATAATTTTATAGTTTGAACTATTTTAAAGACTTACTTTTTAAAAGCCAGACACACACAGGTTTTCTGCTTCAAAATCAAAACCTATCCAAGGAAAACTTGAATGACCTCAGTCCTTTATCCTGAGTGTTACATAAATGTGTCAGGTACAAAAGGAAAAACATTAGATGTCACCTGGGCCACCAACCACCACAAATGTATCAACTGCTACTGAAATCAGAAGACTGAACAGCCTTTCTTTTTATAACATAAAACTTGGTTTTATGCTATTCACCTCAGTTTTCATTTCTTACAATTACGAAGACTAACCACTGTAAATCAGTATCTTAATAAAAGAAAAGCAGCAAAGAAAAATAACAATCTGAGTATGTGATGAATTCTCAAGGAAAAACATCAGAAGAGTTCACCGCACAACAATATTTATAGAACCTCAAACAGAGTCTTTAATTAAGAAAAGTTTTTGCTGAATCTTGTTAAGAACGGAGATTAACGGATAGCAAGGATTAAGCTGTTCTCAATTAGATAGGTATACTGTACTATAAGTCTAGTAAGCACATTTTGCAATAATACCATAGTCCATATAAGTACAGTGAATTTTTGTATCGCCAAGCCCCAAGTTAGTTGTTAAAGACATTTTAAGAACACATTAAAAAACAACAATGGCTACCAACTGTGAATTAGAATTTCAACAGAAAACACTAGTAAATGTTTGCATTGCTGTGTGCATCCTTTAATACTAAAGTAATTAGTGAAGACTTGTAAAAGACGTGCTATTATTTATCCAAGAAGCTTTGTCCTCAATCCCTAATCTCCTGCTAACTGCCATCTCCAATATTTGTTCTAAGGAACACATGGCCATCAGTCATCCCAACTAATGACCAACAGAACTACTGGAAATCAACAAGAAGAAGCATATGATTTGCTGACACACCTAGTATTGTATCATATGCACAACAACAAACAAGTTGTGTCACGAATCTCAACTGAGGTCACAGGTCTGTCAGTCTTCTTCCCCAGAGAAAAATGTGAAGAAAGAAAAGATGGCAAAAACTTTCATTCATTTGTTGAGATAAGCTGAATTAAACCTATTCTTGAACAGGGGTTTAAACACCCACAAAACCCAAACTTCAGTCATTGAAGTATTATGACAAAATATCTCAGTTACAAACTCTGGTTAAAAAACCCTGTGTTTTTAACTCGTGTGTCATATACTTGGTGATGTCAAGAACCACTCCTTTACTTCCAAAGTGTGGTTTAGAACAACCCTTTCATACCAACCCTGGGTCTGGGAGAAGTCACTGTAAGTTTACACATATGCATGAAGCAATAATTAAAAACTGCCATCTACCCTTAAAGCTCATCCTAACTATATAGCTCATTCAAAACCAGTCAACCAATAATAAAGCAGAGTTTGAAATATGAGCCAGCTCCATCGCTGTTTAAAAAGAATCCAGTTACAGTGGCAGAGAAATAAGCAGGCTGAAACAAAGAAGCCTCCATGATGAATTCTAAGATAAGTTATTTTTACACCAACAAATCCTCCCAAAATCAACTGTCAGGAAAAGACAATAATTTATGTTGGGATGTGTGCCTAGTGGTTAGAGCAGAGAAAATGGAATCAATAATCCTAGGTTTTGTTACTGGCTCTTCTATTGATTTGCTGCACAACTATAGCCAGCTCACAACTTCTCTTTGCCGCTATGCTTTTGCGAAATAGAGACTATAAATACCTACTTAACCCAACTGTTGAACGGGTTAATGTTTGTGAACCACTTTCTGAAAGATGTTATAAAAATGCAAAACATTATCGTGGTTGTTAATTTAAAATGCCTGTTCAGAATATAATGTGTGACATAATAGTCCCATCATATTGGCAGCAGCAGCGGAAAACTAACTGCTCTCAATCAGACTAGGGAAAGCTGGGTAAAAACTGTGTATCAAGTATGTAATACTTTCAGAATACCTTGCTATTAATCCTTCCCTATGAGTTAGAAGAGATATGGTCTCCATGGATTCCTCACACACACGAATGGTAGCTATATGCCCCACCTATATTCTTTTTGTATACAGAAAAATCTTACATTAAATTATTAATTTAATTGCAGTAGCCTTGGAACCCTAGTCATAAACCAGGACCCCACTTTGCCAGGCACTACACAAACAGAGAAGATCTCACAAAGGTTAACTTCCTGCTGCTTAAGTTTTTTTTTTTAAACGAGTATTACCTTGACTTCCCCAGATGGAATATTATAATGATCTGTGTAAACATTTAATTATGGTTGCCAAAAAGCAGACTGCATGCACTGCTCCCATTCCCTTCCATAAATGAATTGTCCGACATATCTGAAATGCCATCATTATAATATAGAACAGTACACATACAATAATGCCTAGCTCTTATATAGACAAAGATACAGAGGATATTGCCATTTGAACTCCCTTCCATTAATTCATAGATTTTATATCATGTGCACATAGATCTTCATATGGATAAGTCACAAAACCTCTCCCATGGCTGTACATTCATCTCTCTCTCATCCCACCCACCCCTCCCACCACACTTAGTTTTAATGTATTGAATTATCCTCATAGCTTGTGGGATTTAGTAATATAAACTGTTGTTTTATGAACTGTTTGACATTTGTCTACTAGGTAAAAATATATTTAGCATTGTCTTGCTTCTTTATTATCTTTTGTCATAAACACTGAAATACCATGTTATGGTATACGTTTCTATAAAGTCTTTTTTGTTACATTAACTATTTGAAATACAACACGATCTGAATTACTGCCGAAAATGTTAAGAAAGAAAGTCATGGTTTCTCTAGTGTTGTACAATTTGTTCCAATGAGAAAACATTGATCTACACAGAGAAAGATAGAGATGTAGCAGTGCCTACGAAGAGTCTACCTAGTATACAATATATTTGCTAATAAATATTTAAAAGAGTATTTCCATATAGCAATAAATTTCCAGTTTCTGCAGTGTTTTGGTTTTGCTTTTGCTTTTTCTCTGGATCTGGGAAAACCTTTGTGTGTTACTGTAAAAATACAGTGCTGACACCACAGGAAATATGCATAGTGACTTCTAGAAGGGTGGTTCTTACTAAAACATAAAATATGTAATCTGAAAAGATAGTCTACCTCACTTGTGGTTTGCACATTTACAGTCCTTAAATACAGGGGTTACATAGAGTAATACAGAAGTTAATGAACAGGACATTAGAAATTTATTCCAGCTATTCCAAGGCTCAAACACTCTATCATCAGTTCCTATGGAAACTAAAAGGATATTCTAGGTTATATCAGTATCAGCTGATCATAGTGCAGAGAAATCTGTGGTTTATTTTAATCCATAGCTCAGAAGGTATAAATGCATTCTTAATGTTTCTTGCGGATTCTGAATTGCCCAAGCCTGGTAAGCAATTCAGTTCCATTAGATCATGCTTCAAGATAAACTGAACACTTTTCAGACCACAATAGTAATGGACAAATCTCATAAGGTTGGTCAAGCACTGTGAAGTTCACCATTCGAATGCTGAATATAGCTGTAATACATATTTAGAAGATGGTCTTTGGGTGCGGGATGAGTAATAATGTGTTTAAATTATTTATTTTACATGGTAGCTAACACGCTCTGAAGTTAAAGAAACATAACCTTAGATTTACAGAAACCTCTTTTAGTAGTTCCTTGTATCAGATGTTGAAGGAGGTTGATTTTGGCAGTTCGAAAGGTTGTGTAACCCAAAACTGTAACACTGAAGATGAACAGTAAATTGAATAATGCAATATAAATAAGTACTGTTCTGCTAAAAAGAAAATAGTGCATGAGGATATAGGAAAGGTGGTAAAGATGTACAGCCAGCTGACTCTGGGTTCATCTACATAAACTGTGACTGTAAAACAGCAGATGCTAAATTGATTTAAGGCACTTAGTTCATCTGTTTTAATGTCAGCAGGGACCACTGCAATCACCTAGCTGACGTTCTGCATAACACAGGCCATTGGACTTGCATGACTTAATTCCTGATTCAGGTCCAAAATCACACAGTGATGACAAATTCACGACAACCCTTAGAAGTTTGTTCCAATGATTAATTACTCTCACTGTTAACATTAGTGCCTTACTTCTAGTGTGAATTTGTCTAGCCTCAAATTCCAGCCTTTCAATCTTGTTATACCTTCGCCTGCTAAACTGAAAAGCCCTCTATTATCAAATTCCTGTTCCCCATTTAGGTATTTATAGTCCAATCAAATCACCCTTTAGCCCTCTCTTTGATAAGCTAAGTAGATAGAGTTCCTTGAGTCTTTCATGACAGGGCATGTTTCCCAACCCTTTAATCGTTCTGTGGCTCTTCATTGAACTCCCTTTAATTTTTCAACATCCTGCTGACACCAGAACTGGACACACTATTCCAAAAGAGCTTGCACCAGTGTCAAATACACAGGTAAAATGTTTCTCTGCTCTAAATAGTCTCTCTAATCCTATTCAATATTCCCCTGACATTATCTAACTGGGATGGCCCCACACACATTTTGCACTGAAATAACAAAAGGTGTGATTTAAAACAATTTGAATTAATTGGTGACAGTATAGACAAGCCATAAGTGACCCTATCCAGTTCCTACTGAAGTCAATGGGAGTCTTTCCATTGACATTAATCTAATTAATGAGTTGCATCAAGCCTTTAATCGGGTTAAGGACCCAGTGCTTGAAGACAGTTAAGTTAAAATAACGGTTTCCTTTGAATTTAGTGGATAATGAGCATCACAAGCTTGTTTTTAAGACGAGGTGTTCTTTAGACTGAAATTCAAGTGACCATCATTTTGTGTTGTAAATCATAGACAAGGGTGGCAAACATGTCAGAGAAAGTTATGATGAACACCTGGATCATTTGACGGGATGTGGGCCAAAACCCTAATAACACAAAAGGATTTAATATATTTGAGGAAGAAAGAACATGTATCCTCAACATGATAAAAGATGTTTTTTGTGGAATGTATTAGCTAGCACCTAGATTTCAACTTGACCAGCTAACACATGCTGAAATACAACTTGTTTTTCTCTAATGTGGCTAAGTCAGCTTCCACAGAGCCCCCTGTAGCCCACTGTGTCACTATTCACCCTGCCTCAGTGCTCTATCCACCTGAGGAAGACTCCCAGGCAGTAGTTTCTCTTGGCACCACCCAACAAGGCTCTGTTAACAAACTTAGACAATAGTCCCCCATGCAATATATACGGGGTCTTCTTCCCCTCCTGGGCTCAGATCTAATTTATTTCCCACTCTTCTCCAGAGTACTGATTCTCAGGGCTTTTCCCTCCTCTGAGAGTCTCCCTTCTTCTAGGGCCAGTCACAGGAGCCAGACTCCCTCTTCAGTCCTCTTCCAGGCTGTCTGCCCAGGAGTTACCCTTCTGCAGGGCGTACTATAGGAGCCAGCTGCCCTCCTCCAACTGAGTTCTCACGGCCTTTTGTGTTTTATGGGCATCCCTTTCCAAGCTGGGTCTAGTAACTGAACATGGCCACATGATCCCTAGCCAATCAAGATCAGCTGATCCTACACGTCAGGCTAGACCCAACTCCCCTTAAAGGGCCAGACAGCTGATGACATGTATATTACAAAACAGAACTTGTTCATTAAAATAGGATGGATAACGTACTAAACACCTACCTTTTATCCTACACTTTTCCTTGACTAGGAAAAAGTTTGAGCTAAGGTGAGGCTTAACTATTCCCGGTTAGCTAATCCCAACCTATACTCAAATCACTTTTCCTAGAAAAACAAATCAACAGAGTCAAAGGAGTTAGACAACAGTTTGCAGCTGATAATACCTAGCACATTGCTTTCTATAGTTCTGACTCCCAACCTGTATAAACCAGGAAAATTAGGTGCATTTAGCAAACATGTTAATTAGCCTGTTTTTAAACCCCAGGTAGCATTTAGAGCAGACAGCTGTTTGGTGTTTAAAAATTGGTGAATTGGTTTTGGCCAACCCTAGGGTTGACTCGGTCTCACACTTTTTAAGCGCCAGTGTCTTTGACTACAGTAGGTGCTAAGTAGTGTTTAAAAATGTATTAATTAACATGCTGTAGCTAACACACCTCATCGGCTAGTCTAGACAGCGCCCTAGCATGAGTATGCCAGAGCTGTAGCTGCACCGCATTTGGAAAAGGCGAAAGATGTCCCACACATAACTAGTCCCGCCCTCGCCCTGCCGTCCCTTTTTTAGTTAATGACCAAGTGGCATTAATAGGTTGGGCATTAATAGGGAGTAGAGACTGCACTTCACAGTAGGACTCTGGCTAGTCACAAGACTGGAGTGCAAAGGAACAGGTGGATCAGAGCACTTTACACCCCTCTCACCCTTTCCACACATGCACAGGGACACTGTAAGCACATATACTTCTCACTCTGCTTCAAACAGCATACATCATGCGTGCACATACATGCACAAAATACCCTACTCCAGAGATTATTTATAACAAAGTAACAAACCTCAAACCTAAGCTTTCTCTCTGAGCTTGGCTGTCCCTAGGACATTCCCTGCAGGACCTCTCCTTACTAGGTTCTAATTTCCTCTGCCCAGATTGATACTCCAATCCTCCTAATATCTCTGCTGGAATTAACAAGAGCCACTTGCTGGTATGACTGCACATTCATGCAAGGTTCAAGCACCTGACATTAGAATGACTTAAAAGACTTGACCTACATTCCTATGAAGTGTCATTGTGTACCACCTTATTACAGACACAAAAATTGAGATAGCTACTTTGTCAGGATCTCCTCCAGGGGACCAATTTAGCCAAATAACAGTGAAACGTAATGACTGCTGCTTAATGGGTACTATATTAGAAAAAGTTCTGACCGTGTTAAGGGATTAAATAATATTTAAATGAGGGTTAAACAGGTGTAAAATTCTGAACTCCACTCTTTTAAATAGTTATAGTCTTTTAAATAGAGTTGAAGTCCAATAAAGAAATATGTAATGTGAATGCCATTTTTAGTCTTGAATTTATATTCCATACAGCATTTTATTATAATTCAAATATTTTCAGATGTGTCATGAGAGTGGCATACACTCTTCATAAGGACAAGAGGTTGTCTTAATTTTGTGTTCTAATTAAGGGGATTCTATTGTATTCTTATACAAAATAAAGTGGAAAATTTATAATAGTTGCAATGTTAACTAGGGCAGATAAATGCATCATTGCAACAAGACCAAGTGACATTCTGCTATACATCACTCCTTACAATTCTGGATTGGGTGTAAGTAATAGAAACATGATATAATATGGTATCAATTATATAGGTACATGGTGATGTGAAGGCAAGAACAGCATGCAACTCATGGTTCATCCTCTGCCTAGGACTGAACATCAGTATGTGGAATATGGAACGCACTGCACTGCATGAGACTAGAGATGAAAAATAAAAGAGTCCACAGAAATTATAAAGGAAGTGTCTATAGCGTGATTAGTGAGACTATTTCTTCAAAGTGGTGCTTTCTCAAATCCTAGGTAATTTTCAGATACAATATCCATAGGATGACCAGACATCACATTTTTAAAGGGACAGTTCCATATTTAAGCCCTCCTACAGGTGTCCCAACTTTTTCTTAAAAACAGGCAAATTGTCCCGTATTTTCTGTCTCCTCCCCCCACACACCCCATCAGTACTGGCGGGTCCTGCTGCTGGTTGGATCCCTGCTCGCTAGCTGCCTGCCCACCAGCAGTGAGTGGGGGGGGGGTCCAGTGGCCGACGATGGGGGTGAGCGCGCAAGGCTGGTGGTGGGGCAAAGTTGCAGCGCGCGTTGCCGGCCTGCTGATCCAGCATCACAGCCCCCGCTGCATGATAGCTGGACCTAGACACACAATCACCTTTATTTTTTTTTTCTACAAATTTAGTTTGCAGGCATTACCAATACATGCACAGGCATTGTTAACATTGTCTTACAGGAATATAAGGCCCAAAATGACAACATTGCATCCTAGGAAAATTAACACCTCTGACAGAGATATACATTACTGGTGCTCAATGTCAAAGTGCTGCTTCAGAGCCTCTCTGATTCAAATTCCCCCCTCTGGGCACCTCTGACAGCCCTGGTATCGGACTGTTCAAAATCAGTGGTCAAGCAGTCTGCCTCAGCACTCCAGCCCTGAGCAAACCTTTCACCCTTAGCATCACAGAGATTATGCAACGTACGGCATATGGCTATGACCATGGGAATATTATCTTCATTAAAGTCTAGCCGGACATAAAGGCAACACCAGCATGCCTTTAATGTGCCAAAGGCACTTTCCACAGTCATCCAGCACCTACTCAGCCTGTTGTTGAACCACTCCTTACGGCTGTCCATGTTTCCATGTAAGGTTTCATGAGCCACAGCTGTCAAGGTTACTTAGGGGCTCCCAGGATCATTATAGGCATTTCAACATCCACTGTAATCTTCTGGTCTGGAAAGAAAGTCCCTGCTTGTAGCTTGCTTTACAGGCTAGTGTTCCTGAAGATGTGTGCGTCATACACCTTCCCAAAACACCCCAGAATGTCAGTGAAATGCCCACAGTGATCCACAAGCGCCTGCAACACCACGGAGAAGTACCCCACCCTATTGATGTACTCTGTCACAAGGTGGGTCTGGTGCCAAAATTGGAAAGTGTGTGCCATCTATTGCCATCCAGTTAGGGAACCCCATTTCTGCAAAGCTGTCCACTATTTCACGCCCATTTCCCAGAGTCATGGTCCTTCGCAGCAGGATGTGATTAATTGCCCTGCACACTTGCATTAACGCAGCTCCAATGGTTGACTTCCCAACTCCAAATTGATTCGCAACCAACTGGTAGCAGTCTGGAATTGCCAGCTTCCACACAGCGATCGACACACGCTTCTGTACCAATTGGGCAGCTCTCATTCTGGTGTCCTTGAGCCGCAAGGTCTGGGGCGAGATCCGCACGCAGTTCCAGGAAGATGCTTTCTGCATCCGAAAGTTCTGAAAGAGCCACTGCTCTTCATCCCATACCTGCATGACAATACGATCCCACCATTCAGTGCTTGTTTCCTGAGCCCAAAAGCGATGGTCTACCCTATGCAGCTGCTCTGTGAATACCAAAAGCAATCTAAAGTTGCTCCTATGTCAGGCAACAGGGAGTCTTCTTCAGTCAGGAACTTGATGATTAACGGCACTGCCATCCACGATGTCTTCATGACAGTTAACAGAGCATAGGAGAGCAGTGCAGGATCCATCACTTCCCACAAAGATACCAGGGTGCACAGTAGAGAATGGCTGTTGCAAAAATGCCACAAAACAAAGCCAGAAGCCCATGGACTGCTGGGATACAAAGCAATGCATCACAGGACATTTAGCCAGGTCCCAAGATGTACCGCGATCTGCTCTGTCTTCCCACAATACCTACCGACAGAAGGTGTGGAGCTGGGCTGTGGGATAGGTACCCACATTGCAATGCTCACATTATCAATGATGGTGCCCTCACTGTGGACGCGATCTACCGATAGAGGGAGCAAGTGTGAACATGAGATTCTGATTTTTATTATGCCAACTTTTGTGTGTCACCATCACTTTTGTCAATAAAAATTGGTAGTGTAGATATAGCCTTTGTTAATGTTGCTATTGATGATTAATTGATCTCATTCCCTGAGGCAGAAATGTAGCAGACTGCCTGCATACTAACATTGTTAATGTTCCTATTGTTAGTTAGCTGTTCCCATTCTCAGTCAATTCCCCCAGAAGCATAAAACCTGTAAAAGTTTTAAGGCCCCTTCATTGCCAGAGTGATGTAAAGCCTTATAAATGACAGCATGGGAATCAGCTAGGAAGATCTTATGTGCTTTCTCACTTTTTTCCTGTGCCAAAGTAGCACAATGGGGTTAGATTACAGTGCAGGATTTATTTTACTTAGCCAATAAAATACTTTGAGGGCAAATAAAACATTTACCAGTCAATAAAATGTCAGGACAATCAGAACCAAGCACTTCCCAAAGTACGCGGCCAGGACCATAACAATGATTAGCAAAATTGTATGACTTTCATGTGTGAAAGTCTGAGCAATTTAAAATAACATTCCACTTTTTTTTTTTTTTTGGCTGTTTGGTGTTCTTTAATGTAGTTAAATGAAAATCCAGGATTATAACTGGAATGCAGAGTATTAGTTACTAAGCATTTGTAACTTAATTTTCACATGTTTAGGAAATGCTGAATAGCTATTGTGTTTTTTTCTATATTGTAGTTTAAATAACTTACCAAAACAATTGAAACTTGTGTGATTATATTGCATTTTTTGACAAATAAAATTTGCAGAATTTTGAGGGGCGGGGGAGGGATTGGTGCAGAATTTTGAATTTTTTGGCGAAATATCCCCCCAGGAGTAAAAAGAGGAATAGAGTAAAGAATTCCTCTTTTTTGTGGGTTTTCTTCCCTTTCTTCCTTAATTTGTTTGGGTGTAGTTGGCAGAGGTGTTTTGGAGGGGTTTTTTGAGAAAAAAATCGGTCTTAACCATTATTATGAAAAGCTACAATGGTGTCATTTACATTCATTTAGATCAGAAAGTAGTTATTTATTTTACATTTATTTATTGGATTCTCCTACATTATCACCAGTATCTGAATGCTTCACAAATATCAATGGATTTATTTTCACAGGATCCATGTGAGGTAGGAAAATACTATTATCTCCCTCTTATAGAGCAGGGACTGAGGCATAGACACATTACATAATATCCCCAAGGTCTCACATGATGTCTTCGCAGAGCAAGAACAGAACCAAGAACCCAAGAATAGTTTGTCTGCATCTCAGTCTAGGGTCTTAACTACAAAATAATTTTTCCCTAAGATGTACTGTCATTCTTCACTCCTATAAAAGGAAATTCCAGAGTCCCAAGACCTCTGCTAATGAAGGTTTGCCTCCCACTCTTAGTTTTTCGAATATTGTTGACAGTCCCAAAGTACCTAATGTGTGCAGGGTCCTGAAGCATCTCTTCTGTCTATAGAAAATCTAAACTAATAAGCTGTCCATAAAGGAAAAATTGCTAGAACTTCTACACTTGCAAAAAGTTTTTTCTAGAAGCACACATGGACATACATGAATGGGATCAAAAAACAAATCAGGAAGTCATGGTCAACACAACTATATTTAGATTACCCAAAACAAGACAGGAAAGATAACCTTATGGTTAAGGTGCAGGAATAAGAGTCAGAAATCCTGAGTTTCTTCCCAGCTCTACCTGGGCAAGTCACCTGACTTCTTGGTACCTCCGTTTTCCAATGGCAAAAAACAAACAAACAATATAGAGATACTACTATTAATTCTCTGACTCATATGATTATTCACTGCTTGTAAAGCATCTGGAATTCCTCAAATCAAAGGCACTATGAAAGAGCTAAATGTCATTATCATCAGATGGCCCTGCCTGGTTTATTTTGCAAACTGAAGTTGTGAAGGATGCAGACGACCACCCAGGTAGAAAGTTGCTCAGTCAAGTCCTGGTGCCATCTTACAGCCCAATCCTGCAACCCTAATATGAATAATTTCAATGACAGGTTGGTAGGGGACATACAGAACTGGGTCCTCTCTGGATCTGAAATTTGTTTCAGGACTCAAAGTTCAGCAGGTGGAAGTTATACTTTTGTCATAGATTAACCACTGACTCCTTCAATTCAAAACTGAAGTGTATTTATGTGGGTTCTGGTGGGCTACCCTTGTATGTCGATGGAATCAATGTGTTTGCAGGCAGTCGTGAGAAAGAATATTGTTTAACCAAGCAACCACTCTATCAATGGCTTGGTAGCCATTTATAATGATCTTTTGTCTATCTTTGTTGACAGTGCCCTGTTCATTGGCAACATTCTCGCAGGTCAACATAGTTTACTTCAGATGAACTGAGAGCAGAAAGAGCAAGAGTGACAGTGGTGAAAGTCTCATGCTGAGCCTGACCAATGCTAGTATTAAAAGTTTTGAAATCTTATGCTTTGTCTCTATAGGAAACAAAAGGTTTCTTCATCTCCATTATAACATCCACAATACTATGCACAGCAAAACTATTCCAGAAAGTTCACAAGTTGGTTAATCCTAGCTGGTACAGAGTAGAGATTTTCACTCTGAAGAATTTTCATGTTACTGAAATTATTCAGATCCCCATTGAGCAATATACTGCTGTGTAAAAAGAACAGTATCTCACGCAGACAATTCCAGGCTTTACTCACTAACGTTCAGCGTGTGTCACTGGCCTTGGATGTGCTGGGGATGCGTCAAGCCACAGCCTGAAAGTTGGACCAATATCCATTATTGATACAGATTGCTGATGTTTCCCTTCAGGAATGACAGGGTATCAGAATACCAGAAAGCTGTTGGAAGATCCCTGCTAAAGAAGCCAATTCTTGATGCTTGCAATTTTGCTAATTTTCAACCTGTTTCCACACATCAGTTTCTGGTAAAAGGCCATTGAAAAGGCTTTGACAGGGCAGCAAGGGAGGTTCTTGAATCCTCACATTCCTTTGATATAGGTCAGTAAGGCCTGGGTATGGGATAGAAACTGCACTGATAAAATTTAACTGTGATCTCCCTCTGTCAGAGGATGACAAAGTGTGCATGACGATTCCTTAAGATCTGGCAGTAGTCTTTGATGTCACTGTTTGTGAGGTTTGCTTGTCTTTGTGACTCTTAGCAGGGATTGAGTGGCTCCATTTTTACCCTTCAGAAAGGACTCAGAGGACAACTGTGGGCAATTACTTCGCTATGCCAAGGGCCCACTCATGCAGGGTACTGCCAGGGTCTATTTTTTTCTCCTGGAAAAAATATCCCCCCGAGATCAGGCTGTGGAATGAGCTCTCAAAGGGAATTCGGACTGAGGTCTTGGAGCAACCCCATGGTAGAAGCCTAGCTCCTCTGCGACCTTCACCTGCTGGGAAAGAAGATGGTGCTTCCCAGGAACCCAGCTTTGGGGTTCCAATTTTAAAATAAGCCTCCTTTTTCAGAGGTGTCAGATAAATGTGAAAACTCCATCTTCCCTCCCACAACTACAGAAAAGAAGGAGCTTTTGTTTTTTTCCCTTCAGAAGCTCCTGGATGCTGTGAGGGGGGGATGCTCAGTTATCTACTTTTCTCCATGAGCTTTCTGGATGCTTATCTTTGCTGCTCCCTTTAGTCCCCTGGCTACTTCAACAAAAGGAAAGGAGAAAGTTTAAAGTTTTCCCACTACACAACCCTTCTTATCATCCACTATTTTGGGGTCCTTTGGCTCATAGCTTTTCCAAGAAACAGTATCAATAGCATGAATTTGATATTATTCTTGACAGGTTCACTACTGCTTAGGTTTCCATAGAACAGCTGCAGTGAAATTCATCAGTCTGGTAAATTTCACTCTGCTGTTGATTGGAAGATCTACAAGAAGTGGCAGAGACAGTGGCGGTATCTATCTGCAGACTCAGGAAGACAAACAGTACATTACTTTATATTCAAGTCATATCTCTAAGGTCATCTTCATGGCCATAGAGGAATAGCTTAAATTCTGAAGAAGTTGATAGCTTATGCTCCCACATTAGCCACAGAAGAGAGAGATATCATTGTTTTTAATCCTACTCTTGGGAGGTGCTCAGATACAATGGTGATGTGGGCATCAAAATAAGATTAGGTTAGACAGAAAGAAGATTGGAAAAACATCCTGCTCGACCCTAGCAAGAAGTGAATGGATTTGTCAAGCCCTGCTGCCAGTTAAGATCTCTATATCTTGCCACGGGTAGTAGGGATTATCTAAATGATTAAAGATAATAGCAGCAATTTCTTCACTGGACAGATAGTTGCTGAAATGTTAGAAGGGGAAGTTTCACCTTGTCATGTGCCTCATGCCATCATAAGTCAGGGTAGCTTCACATGGAGAATAGTACAATTCTAGGAGACAGGTGATGAATTTTTGGTGCTGTTACAATTCTTTTGCTTAAAAAGGTGACACCTATGTGTTTCTCATAGTTATAATTTTTTTACTCTCCCTTGCCTCATTTTCAGATGCATACTGATGAACTACTTGTAAGAGGGCTCATCAGAAGAAGGATGTCAATAAACTGGAGAGGGTTCAGAGAAGAGCTGCAAGAACAATTAAAGGATTAGAAAACATGGTTTATAGGACAGACTCAATCTACTTAGTTTAACAAAGAGAAGATTAAGGAGTGACTTGATTACACTCTATAAGTACCTACATGGGGAACAAATATTTAATATTTGGCTCTTCAATCATGATCCAATGGCTGGAACATAAAGCTAGACAAATTCAGACTGGAAATCATTTGTACATTTTTAACAGTGAGAGAAACTAACCAGAGGAACAATTTACCAAGGATTGTGGAGGATTCTCCATCACTGACAATTTTTAAATCAAGATTGGATCTTTTTCCTAAATTATATGTTCTAGGAATTATTTTGGGGAAGTTCTATGGCCTATGTTACACAGGAGGTCAGACTAGATGATCACAGTCGTCCCTTCTGGCCTTGGAATCTATAAAACCTGGATTGTTTATATTAAAAAAAAAGAGCATTGAGTATTTGGCTTATAAAGGAGATGCATGGACTTTGCAAGCATATACATAAAAACACACACAGTCAAATACTGGTCTTACCAGTCACAACTGCGTTCCTTTCAAAACGGGGGGGGGGGGAGGGGGAGAATCTAGAGATTTCTATTTCAAACACCACTCAAAATTATCCTCAGAATAATCTCAAGATACTATATGTCTGAATTAAGATCCTGAGAAATGATAGATTATCAACCTGTATCAAAACATCTGATCGAATCCTGTGTGTATTTTTCATAAATGTTTGAAGAGTGGAATTATATCTTCCTTTTTTATCACTTCCTTAAAAGAAATTAAATACTTTTTGTTTTGTAAATTTCAAACTGTCTTCTGATTTGGCTTCAAAATGAAAATTGTATAATGAACTGAGAATACAAGATTAAGTTCTAATTCCCATGGATCTTTAGTTGTTAGTTGGATACATGGAACAGGAGATGTTTACAATGCAGATTGCATTCAATAGAATGCCTTATCACCAGGTTATTGATGGATAATTTAACAAGCAATTTTTAATCATTTCCATGTGCAGTATATTGTGAGAAACAGAAAAATAATTTTGTCTCACACAATCATTAATTACAATTCTGTCCACAGTATCAACCCAGATCAACAGAAGCACAAACCTTTTTCAAAATAGCATGTAGAATACAAATTAGAAATATAAAATGTTCTTTGCATATTAATTTGTATAATCTCAAACCTTTCAGATGTACAATAGTATTACTTTTTAATAATAAACACACATCTGCATATCTACTTAATAATTTTGCCTTCTTTGCCTCAGTCAGTGTGAATAAGCTTTAGCATATGTAAAGTACAGTAACAGACATGTAATTAAGTCTCCTTGTATTCACCTTGTGATTTATGTTCTTTAAGTTTCCAGCCCAACATTACATACAATTGTAAAGAAGCAGACCTCATTATAGACATTATCTAGCTAGCTTTTTAAAACATTATAGTTAAATTCCCTTCTCCCTCAAGGTGGTTGCAAGAATACTCAGAAATAAACTGTTCAGGAAATACCACTTCTGCAAAGGTTTTCATAATATGACTAGATACTTTGGCATAGTATGCTAAAGACACATTCAATACTTGCCACCTGGTCTTGAGAACAGAACAACATTCAAAATCAGCTAACTGAAAATACAAAGGGCTATAAATTCAACTCACACAGACATGAATCATGAAGGTTGCTAAGACAAAAAAAAACATCTGTTTAATGTAGTAGGAACATAATCTAGAGTGTTTACTATTTAAAGAAAAATTCAGGACATAAAACCACAAACTACAACTACTGAATGTGTATATACACATCCAAATTATTCCAAAGTTATCACATTAGAAACTACAAATGCACTATCTTCAGCTGCACAGAGGCATGCCTGCTCAGAAAGGATCAAATAGGAAGTTGAGCTATTTCATGGCTTCTCTTATACAAAACACAAAAGAAAGAAGTAGGGAGAATCCCAACTCTCTTATGGTCAACATCCAGCCTTGAAATGTATGAAAAGTAAATATATCTGTCACATAAATACATACAACTACAATGATAAAAAGTTCTAAACAAAGACATAGTATCTGTTGTTCATCACTGTAATTCTATATTTCTCAGGACAATGGAAAGAAGCACAATCTTCTAAAGCAAATTATTCTCTTCATCAAGAAATCAGTGAAGCAAACCAAGCAACATTTCATCATGACAGTTTCATCTTTCTTTTTCTTCTGATACAATTAAGCACTAATAAAGTTCTTCCAAACAATCCCAGTTTGATTGGAAACCGGTCACTCGCTAAACCACAACAGGCATCTACTCTAATAATCTCTTGATTATCTTGATACAGTCTGAAACGTCTAATAAAACTATCAATTCTTCAAATGAAGTGAGACTAATTTTCCTGGGGTTTGTCAGCCCTGTGTTAGTATTTAATATGAATAAAAAATTGTCAGACAAGGTCAAATCTGACATGTGAAAAGAACCCAAACTGAAAGGAGTAAACACTAATCTTAAAGATCTTTTTGCTATATTTACAATTAAGGCTGTCAATTAATCAGATAACTCACACAATTAATTCAAAAAAATTAATCGTAATTAATCACATTTTTAATCGTAGTGTTAAACAATAGAATATCAATTGAAATGTATTCAATATTTTTGGATGTTTTTCTACATTTTCAAATATATTTATTTCAATTGCAATACAGAATACAAACTGTACAGTGCTCACTTTATATTATTTTTTATTATAAATATTTGCACTGTAAAAATGATAAACAAAAGAAATAGTATTTTGCAATTCACCTCATACAGGTACTGTAGTGCAATTTACAAATATAGACTTTTTTTGTTACATAACTACACTCGAAAACAAAACAAAACAACCTAAAACTTTAGAGCCTACAAGTCCACTCAGTCCTACTTCTTGTTCAGCCAATCACTCAGGCAAACAAATTTGTTTACATTTGCAGAAGATAATGCTGCCCGCTTCTTGTTTACAATGTCACCTGAAAGTGAGAAAAAGCATTGGCATGGCACTGTTGTAGCCAGCGTTGCAAGATATTTATATGCCAGATGCGCTCAAGGTTCATATGTCCATTCATGCTTCAATCACCATTCCAGAGGACAATGCGTACATGCTAATGATGGGTTCTGCTCGATAATGATCCAATGCCGTAAGGACCAACGCATGTTCATTTTCATCCTCTGAGTCAGATACCACCAGCAGAAGATTGATTTTCTTTTTTGGTGGTTTGAGTTCTGTAGTTTCCGCATTGGAGTGTTGCTCTTTTAAGATTTCAGAAAGCATGCTCCACACCTTGTCCCTCAGATTTTGGAAGGCACTTCAGATTCTTAAATCTTGAGTCGAGTGCTGTAGCTATTTTTAGAAATCTCACATTGGTACCTTCTTTGTGTTTTGTCAAAACTGCAGTGAAAGTGTTCTTAAAACGAACAATGTGCTGGGTCATCACTGCTGTAACATGAAATATATGGCAGAATGCAGGTAAATCAGAGCAGGAGACATACAATTCTCCCCTAAGGAGTTGAGTCACAAATTTAATTAATGCATTATTTTTTTAATGAGTGTCATCAGCATGGAAGCATATCCTCTGGAATGGTGGCCGAAGCACAAAGGGGCATACGAATGTTTAGCATATCTGGCACATAAAAACCTTGCAATGCCGGCTACAAAAGTGTCTTGCGAACGCCTGTTCTCACTTTCAGGTGACATTGTAAACAAGAAGCGGGCAGCATTATCTCCTGCAAATGTCAACAAACTTGTTTGTCTGAGAGATTGGCTGAACAAGAAGTAGGACTGAGTGGACTTGTAGGTTTTAAAGATTTACTGGTTTTATTTTTGAATGCAGTTATTTTTTGTACATAATTCTATATTTGTAAGTTCGACTTTCATGACAAAGAGACTGGACTTCAGTACTTGTATTAGGTGAATTGAAAAATGCTATTTCTTTTGTCTTTTTTACAGTGCAAATATTTGTAATAAAAATAAATATAAAGTGAGCACTGTACACTTTGTATTCTGTGTTATAATTGAAATGAATACATTTGAAAATGTAGAAAACATCCAAAAATATTTAAATAAATGGCATCCTATTATTGTTTAATTGCGCAATTATTTTTTCTATTTGCTTGATAGCCCTATTTACAATAAAAAATTACTGCCTACTTCCTCTTAGATATTGTTTTCAATAGGTTTTTTGCATTGGTATAATACACACTAGGAAAGCCATACTGATAAAAGTCACAGTTCTGCTAAGACTCAGAGAGAGCTGAGTCCTGCAGGATAAGCTGAGGAGAGCCACTCTGCACTATGGGTTATATGGTAACGAGCCCTGTAACCCTGGCACTGGTTAACAGGTTATATGGTAAGAAGCCCTACAACCCCCATACTGGAAACAATTAAATGCCTGGTATAGAAGAGCAGGGGCGATGGGCAGATAGAACTCCTCCCCTGTGTTAAAGTTTAAAAAAAAAGATGCAGCCTGCCACTTAATTCCATGCTCTCATTTTGCTGCTGTGTCGACATCAAAACCTACCATAGACTGGCCTTAAGCAGGCAAGAAATCTCAGTGTAAGTATAAGTATGAGACTCAGACTGGTCTTTTTTAGCACTCCATTATCTAGCACAAACAAATATGGTAAAGGAGTATTGCATATAATTGATGGTCTCATTTGTTTTTTTTTCCTTTTTCCTATTAACTTTCAATAGAATTCCTCCACTTTATATCTTCAAAGCGATTAAGCTTAAACCAAGTCTTTTACCCTTAAATGTCACTGAAAATGCAGGGAACATTCATGCTATTTTAATGTTTTTACTTATAATCGCATTCCTAATTTTTTAACATGACTAGAAAATTTTGTGAAAAAAAAGCACACAAATGTCTTTTTCTAATATTCTTTGTTTCCCATAGAATCCCAACTGACTAAAGAACTATATTAGACCAACATTCCACTTACGATAATTAAGGGGCTTTAAATTTAAAATAAAGGGTTATTTTAATTATAAAAATGTAAATTTATTTTAAAAATACTAAGGCAGGAAAATAGAAAAATGCAGAAAAAAGCATAGATGGTATTGTAAATAGTTAAATAATAACACATTTATTCAGGCCCTTTAAATTGCAGCTAATCAGATTTAGTATAAATGAATATAATTATGCACAATCATTCTGATACTCCTTAAAGTAGATTTTTATCTCAAAGTTTAAGATGTCTTTTAACGTTTTAATAGGAAAACTTCTGAATCAGTTCATTACACCAAAGCACAGCTAAATGGCAGCAGATTCATTGCAATTCTCAGAAAATACATTTTTCAAATTCATTTGTAATGTTCAGTAACCTTCAATATAAAGCACAGAGCATTATGTTAATACAAAATATTTTCAATTAACAAACAATCCCCTTACCACAAAAAGAAGTTTGTTATTTTATGGTCTATAAAATATACATTTAATTTTTCTCAAGTTTTCAGGCCCTTATTCTGCAAAATCTTATTTTTGTGAGTAAACTTATTAATGCAATTAGCCCCATTAACTTCTGTGAGAGTCCTTATGTGAGTAACAATTACTCAGATGAGTAAGATTTGTCAGGTTTGGTCTCTCAGTTTGACAAGCTTATAGTAAACAGAATAATTAGCTTCAAAGTTCCATATTTATCTTTGCTTTTGAAAATGAAAAAAAAAAATGTATTTTACCTGAGTCTCTACCCCTTGCTCAAGTAAGCGTTTAGCCTGATTTTCAACCTCAAGTCGAGCTCTTGCAATAAAAAGCAGGTCATTTTCAATTACTTCTATTCCAGAGAGGTCTATCCCTTGCGAAAGATAATCTATAAAAGCAACAGAATTTAGGTAAAATTAAAAAATTCTGACATGTATGATCATGAAACATTTACAACATACAGGTATTTCTGACATTTTCACACAGTACTTGATGTAGCATGTATTCAAATAATGTATTGTATTAAACAAACTGAAAATCAAAGGAAAATTATTCACGAAGTGAGCATTACTACAGTAAATTCACTGCACTCATTTCATAGCTTTTCTGTAAACCCAGACATTTCCAAATACATGGATATTATAATTAAAGTGCAGAAATCATGATTTAGTTTGCAGCCGATATGTCAAAGATGACAGAAAAATCTATTTTTAAATCAAAGAGGAAGGATGGTCAAATCTCTTTTCATTATTACAAGAGTGTTTATCTGTTGAAAAATAAAATTATGAGTGTTACAAAAGTCATCCTATATCCACAGTTTCCTTCTTTCTAATCCCATTTGAAAAAATGTCTCACCCAAATAAGGTATTTCCACATTTCTATTCTTTTATAGCTAACTTATCTAGAGGCCCGATCTTGATCCTCTCAGCAGATACAGGGCATTTTTATTTGTCTGTTCTAGTTCCCTTTGAGTACTTTCAAAAAAGAATACCAGGAAGACAACAAAAGCAAACATTGTATCATCAAGTCCTAATTTTACACTTTCCTTCCAGATTAGGCCATTATGAGTTTTCCATTTGGTGTACAAAAATTGTTTCCTCCTGTTCACCAGTACTTCAGCAGATGATAACTGATCACTGCCAGTTGCTCTGTGGCACGGGTGCATATTACAAATGATACGGCAAACAATCTAACAATTTTACATCTAAATTAGGTGGAAAAAAATCTAATTTACACACGTGCACCCAGAATAATGCCCTAACAGATCATTTCTAATACAGATAGTACATATCATAGATACCAGACAGATTATTTTTTAAAAGTATCTGAAGTATTCCCCTTTCTCTGTACACCCTGAAAAAACTCATATTGTGTGGCTTTCCAATACCCATAAACTGATTCACTGCCATCTCCCTCCCAAATTCATGCTGTCTTCCCTCCAAAACATTATGATATGCCTCCCTCAACTTATTTGTAGCCTTCTTTTCAAGCTGAGGGGAATGAAGGGAAAGGAGTAGGTTATTAGTATCTTCTCCCCTCCCATGCTGTACTCAGTGTCGGAATAGAGAAGGAAGCCATGCTATGCTAACGGCTGTCCTGGGCTCAGGAAGAAGTGGTCAGTGGAGCACCTATCCTGCTTTTCCTTCCATCAGGTACCCACATGGTACCAAAGCCGAGCAAGAAAGCATAGTTCAGCAGCCAGGGCAGCTCTCTCTTCCCTCCCTCCTATCTCCAAGAAGGGACAGCCTACCACAGGTGGGGCTGCTAAGTATCTGCAGCCAAGTTGACAAACTGCTCCTGGCTCACAGAGGGTGTTGCTGCAAAGATTGCTGGCCAGTCCAGAGGAGATGATGAATAAGAATTAGGGAGCACAGCCCCTCCTGCCTGCAGATTAAAAAAGGCAGCACTCCATTGGGTTTCATCTGTAAATGTTCAATTTTTCCCCCCCATGGAAACATATTCTGCAGATGTTGACGGCAGTGATTCTGGCAAACCCCTAAGAAAACTTCCTACTTGCCACAGACAATTAGGAGAGTACATTTTTCAAGTCCTAAATAAAAAATACTGCCATTTCCTCACAAATCAGTCTTCAAATTAGGTTTCGTCATGCCAGCACAGTACATAGCATTTACAATACATCAGCAAATCAAATAAAAAATTGGTAGATCAGGGATGTGGCTATTGTGCTGAATTGGATACAATTACAAAAGAAGTCTTACAAATACACACGCAGAAAGAGTAAGGAGAGTACAAGTTGTATATGTTTATACAGTAAGATTTCTAAACTTAATATTGCTGAACTCTAGAGAAACATAAAAAGATATGAAAGTTGATCACTTTTTTCAATGCGAATTCTGTGGCAATAGCCTCGTTCTCATGTCTGCTTTACCCGAACATGATGCAATTTAAATATATTCACTGGAAATACCAAGCACACGGTGTAGCTAGCTAATCCGATATAAGGGCTAGGGATCACACTTGTACTTCTACTGTCTAAGCAATGAAGAAATAATAGAATGAAAATAAAGTCATTTTATCCTACAATAACTGAATATGTTGGCATGTTGTCTAATGGTCAGAAAGCAGCCTAGTATTTGGTAGCTTATGTGCGCACACAAAGTCAAATGATAAAGTTCTGAACAAAAGCAAAGAAAATAGTTAAGGTGGGTTTTCCTTAAAATAAATAATCAAGGAATAATTGTGGTATAATACACCATAACCTACCAATCTGAAAATAATTGTTTTTTCATTGTAACTGACACTTAAAACTTTCTAATTTCTTAAAACTGTTATTAGAGAGACATAGTGGGTGAAGTAATATCTTTTATTGGACCTGTGACACTCTTCACCCCATAATCAACATAGTGATATAATTATGACATGATTATGACATAATTATGATGCATCTTGTACAAAATGCGTCATGTAAAGTGTCAATAGGAAAGTTATGGCTTGCTGGATAGGATTATCCTATTTGTATGAATGTATCATTTTTGTATCTGGAGTTATGATTATTGACTATGTATTTGTATTTCAAATGTGCATGCACCTGGTTAATACCCATAAAGCTTTACATACAGTCTGCCAGCACACTATGATTGGCCTGTTCAAGTTGAATGGCACATCAACAAAGACAATGGGCCATGGAGAAAGCTTATCTTCACCTGATGAACTGTCAGTCAGCCTATGGATAATGGCTACCATGACTCATCAGAGCATGCAAGGGCTTGTGACCAGTTCACATGATACTGAATTCCATTTTGGTACCTGTATTCTTCCACAAACTGGACTGGGAACTTGTCTTGGAACAAAGGGATTCCCGCCATTTGGAATAAGCTATAAAAGGGGGAAGTGACATCATCAAGGGGCCTCACTCTCCACCTGGAAATACCAGAGGAACAAAGACTGAATTGGAGGAAGTTCTGGTCCCAGGCAGGAAAGAAGGAAACCTGCCCGTGTATGAAACCTTTGTGGACTGTTTATACTATTTAATACGGTGAGATACTGCTTAATTCAAATCCTATCTAGTATATTAGGATTAGATTGTGTTTTTGTTTATTTGCTAGGTAATCTACTTTGATCTGCTTACTATCACTTAAAATCTATCTTTCTGTAGTTAACAAATCTATTTTATATTTTTACCTAAAACAGTGTGGTTTGAGTGAAGTGCTTGGGGAAAAATCTCAGCTCAAGACCAAGAGCTGATGCACGTCAACTTTCCTTTGTAGAAGTGGCAGACTGGGTAACAACTCATATACTGGCCAGGCTTTTGACCAAGATAGGACGATACAGCTCCGGAGTCGGAGGCTGGGGAGTATTTTGGCTGGAGCCTCTCTCTTGTTGGTTCATGCAGTGGCTGGCAGAGCATTCATGAACACAGCTGGGTATGGACCCTCCCTGTGGATGTTTGTGTGAGGGCAATCTTGGAGGGCTTTGCAGCTTGTCACAATGTCACAGTGTGAGAGGGAACCCAGATTGGTAAGACAGAGGGCACAGTGGTACCCCAGTTCCAGGTTGCACCCCTGGGGGGGAAGGGGTGGCTAGGGTGACCAGACGTCCCGATTTTGTAGGGACGGTTGCGATTTTTGGGTCTTTTTCTTATATAGGCTCCTATTACCCCTCACCCCCATCCCAATTTTTCACACTTGCTGTCTGGTCACCCTAGGGGTGGCCTGTCACAGGACCAACTTCTGTTGGTGAGAGACGACAGAAGTTGGTCCAATAAAATATCCTGGGACCGATATGGCTACAACACTACTTAAATTGTTATTATTTTAATTTATGATGTTATTATTTTAAATTCTTAAATTATTTCTTATGCATGGCATATATTATGGGATAATTTAATATAAAAGGACAAAACCGTCTTACTCCCATACATATTATGCAAACCTTAGTTTAAAAAAGTTGGGTTTTATTTTGACAGTAACTAAACTTCTTGAGTGAAAACCTGGTCCTGTTAATGTCAATGAGAGTTTTGCCATTCATTTCAATGGAGACAGGATTTATTACATACATTTTTATTAGGGCTGTTGATTAATCACAGTTAACTCACGCGATTAACTCAAAAAAATTTATCACAATTTACAAATTAATGGTGATTAATCGCCGTTTTAATTGCACTGTTAAACAACAGAATACTCATTGAAATTTATTTTGGTCTGCAGTGCTTTGGATCTTTATCGCGCAGAACTAGTCGTCAGCATGGACGCATGTCCTCTGGAATGGTGGCTGAAGATTAAGGGACATATGAATCTTTAGCGCATCAAGCACGTAAATATCTTGCCACACCGGCTACAACAGTGCCATGCGAACGTCTGTTCTCACTTTCAGGTGACATTGTAAACAAGAAGTGGGCAGCATTATCTCCTGCAAATGAAAACAAACTTATTGTCTGAGTGACTGGCTGAACAAGAAGTAGCACTGAGTGAACTTGTAGGCCTTAAAATTTTACATTGTTTTATTTTTTGAATGCAGGTTTTTTTGTGTGTGTGTGTGTGTATAATTCTGCATTTGTAAGTTCAACTTTCATGATAAAGAGATTGCACTACAGTACTTCCAATAGGGGAATTGAAAAATACTATTTATTTTGTTTTTTACAGCACAAATATTTGTAATCAAAAATAAATATAAAGTGATCACTGTACACTTAGTGTTCTGTGTTGTAACTGAAATCGATATATTTTAAAATGTAGAAAACAGCCAAAAATATTTAAATAAATGGTATTCTATTATTGTTTAACAGTGTGATTAATTGCGATTAATTTTTTCAATCGCTTGACAGCCCTAATTTTTATGTTTTATACACTTTGGTCACTTGAACCCATGATCTGTTGTATGTCTAACACTTTCTTTAATACTTATAAACTGCATCTTAATTAATTTAGTTATGTTATTAAATATATATTAAAAATCAACCGCACAAAACACAACTACAATATGATACTGAGTCCAGATTAAAGTGCATAAGTACATTTTATTTTATGGGCATCTTATTTTGGCTTTAAAACCAGGTCGGAACTCAATGGCAAGTTAATGATTTATTATTTATTTTTAATATCAAATGCTTTTTAGCCATAGATATTTCTCATCTACTCTCAGAACTGGAAAGCATTTTTTATCAGTAAAAGCAGTTAATGTTTTTAGAGGAGCAGTATGGTTTAGTGGACTGGGATTGGAGGCAGAAAATCCATTGTAATTCCCACTCTCCCACTGATTCACTATGTGATCTAGGGCAAATCTTTTAACCTTTTGGTTTCTCAATTTCCTCTTCTGCAAAATGGGGATAATCTTTACTTACCTTACAGAAATGTTGGGAGAGTTTGCTTGTTAGTGCACTGCTTCTCAAACCTTTCATTTTGTGGAATATCTCTATAAATTAGAGACAGAAAAGATCTAGGGGGGGTGTTCTAGACCCTCTTCCTACCAATACAGGATTGTTCTGAACTGTACATTTATAGATGTTTTCTATAGAAAATAGTGTTTACATCACTTCCCCTGGAAGAATACTCAACAGTCTAACAGATACACCTCTACCTCGATATAACGCTGTCCTCAGGAGCCAAAAAAATCTTACCACGTTATAGGTAAAACCACATTATATTGAACTTGCTTTGATCCATCGGAGTGCGCAGCTCCGCCGCCCAGGAGCACTGCTTTACTGCGTTCTATCCGAATTCGTGTTATATCTAGGTAGCAGTGTACCATGGTCAGGACATTGCCCCCACACCGCGCCCCACTCCAATATATACCTCTAGCTTTTTTTAAAAAAAAATATGACTCCACTGCTCTTCATTACAATCACTGTACTATGCTAACTAATTAATTTGCCTCCTTGATGTTCATGCCCTAGAAATAATTAGATTTATGGCCTCACTTAGCAAAACTCTTTTAACCTTCCCTAATAAACCAGCCGCTCCAGCCCCCCTATATTTTGAGTTACTTTTATCAACTCATTTAACTCTAAGAATCTGTCTGACAATAACGTGCTCAAAACTGAACACAAAACATATCAGAAGTCACATGGGGAGTATTATTCCCCTGCACTGTGACACAATACAGCTGTATATGCAATCCAGCATAACAAAAGACTTGTGTAGTGCCACACGATAAAGCTTGATAATGCAGAGAGAAAACCTACCCGATCAACACTGAATGTCTAATAGGTTTCAGTTTAACAAGGACTGGCTGACAAATACTTTTGTATGTGGGTGTGTGTTAAGAACTGAACAGAGAGAGGGACAGAGGACAGCAGAAAGGAACTCCTCCTGTAAAGGCTGCTAATGAAGTACTGTACACAATAGAGGTTTACAACACTGATTTTGGGGGTGCAGCATGTCACTTTCCCCCAGATTACTGACTACCAATTTTTTCTGTGAATATGCTGGCAAACCATAGGGTAACCTTGCTCCTGCATCCATTGAAGTCAATGGGCTTTTTGCTACTGATTTCAATAAGGCGAATGATACTCTTAAGGGTGAGGAAACTAAAGAGGTTCAGAATCTGTTCTCTGAAGCTGACACACCAAATTACTGCGTAACTTCAGGTAAAATGGGATAAAGGAGGCATGGTATAGCCAGGGCCCCTCATGCCTCACCATCACAGAACTTGCTGTGGATTCCTTTCATCGTAGGAAAGGAAGGAAGCACTACTGTGCTCCAGAAGCCAAGCTTTTGTTAAACAAAATTAAAATATGGCTCTGATCCTTGCTTCTCACAGAAAAGCCTGCAGAAGGGGCCAAAGGAGAGAAAGTTTCCCCTATTGTCTACTGCCCTTCCCAGAGAACCAACCATGGGGCTGACCACCAAACTGCCTGGATCATCTTAACATATGATTGCAAGATATAAGCAGGAAGCCAGGGCCTCCTGTGGGAGAAAGTGTCCCTCTGCAGAAGCTCTGGCTCCAGTTGTTGACACCACACTACACCGGGACTGCACTTCCAGGACCCTTCCCTGGAGAGCCAGTTGATAAGTAATAAAAATATTGTTTTCCCTCAGAGTTCCACTGGGCTGCTGGGTGGACGTGCATCCCAATTCCTGGTCCTCCCACTCTGACTCTGGCCCATCACCCAGCCTCCACTCTTCATGTGGCCAAGGTGTCCTCTGTCCAGTCTGTATACTAAAGGTCACTGCCCCTTGCAGACCTCGACCTTGTGTTCCCTAGGGTTACCATTCGTCCGGATTCCCCCGGACATGTCCGGCTTTTTCAGGTTAAAAATAGCGTCCGGGGGGAATTTGTCAATGTCCGGACTTCCCCTCCTCCCCCCCCATGCAGAGCGTGCGCGCGGCTTACAGAGCAGCCGGTGCTCCAAAAGCCAGAGCCAGAGCTGCACTTCCCCCTCCTCCCTCCTGAAACTTGACACCCCTCCTCCCTCCCCCCGCCCTGCACTCACAGATCGCTGGCCGTTCGCCTGGAGCTCAGAGCATGCTTCCCCCCCCCCCCCCCCGCTGTGTTTACTGCAGCACAGTAAGGGGGCCGGGGGCCAGAGAAGCGGCAGGGAGGTTCGGGGGGGGGGTAATCAAGAGACAGGGAGCAGGGGGGAGGGTTGGATGGGTCAGGGAGTTCGGGGGGGGGCTGTCTGGGGGTTGGGGGTGTAAGGTTTTGGGTAGTCAGGGTACAGGTGGGGGGGGTCTCAGGGGACAGTTAGGGGACAAGGAGCGGGGGGGGTGTTTGGGAGTTCTGGGTGGGGCTGTCTGGGGGTTGGGGGTGTAAGGTTTTGGACAGTCAGGGTACAGGTGGGGGGGGTCTCAGGAGGGGGCAGTTAGGGGACAAGGAACAGGGAGGCTTAGGTAGGGGGTGGGGTTCTGGAGGGCAGTTAGGAGCAGGGGTCCCAGGAGGGGGCAGTCAGGGGACAAGGAGCGGGGGGGGGGGGGTCCGGGAGTTCGGGGCAGACTTTCTGGGGGAGAGTGGATAAGGTTTTGGGCAGTCAGGGTACAGGTAGGAGGTAGGGTCCTGGGGGGCAGTTGGGGGGGTCTTAGGAAGGGGCAGTTAGGGGATAAGGAGCAGGGAGGCTTAGGTAGGAGGTGGGGTTCTGGAGGACAGTTAGGAGCAGGGGTCCCAGGAGGGGGCAGTCAGGGGACAGGGAGCAGAGGGGTTTAGATGGGTCAGGAGTTCTGGGGGGGGCTGTCAGGGGGTGGGGGTGTGGATAAGGGTTGGGGCAGTCAGGGGACAGGTAGGGGGGTAGGGTACTAGGGGGCCAGTTAGGATGTGGGGAAGGTCTCAGGAGGGGGCAGTCAGGGGACAAGAGGCAGGGAGGCTTAGGGAGGGGGTGGAGTCCTGGGGGGCAGTCAGGGGACAAGGAGTGGGAGGGAGGGTTGGGGGTTCTGAGGGGGCAGGAAGTGGGAGGGAGTGGAAGGGGCAGGGGCGGGGCTAGGACAGGGGCGGGGCTAGGGCGGGGCTCCTCCCGTCCTCTTTTTTGATTGTTGAAATATGGTAACCCTAGTGTTCCCTAGCCCTCAAACTTTGAAAATTCAAACTGAGCATAAACAGATGCACTAATGTCTTCTTGAGTCCACAGCCAGCCCAAACAGCAGCTCTGACAAGTGTACCCTGTCCCAGTCATCTCAGTCAAGTGTGAATTCTGAAACCTAAAGATGGCAATGTAGAATGTCAGCTTAGGTACCTATTTCAGTGGTGCTCATTTTAGAAAAAAATCCAGATAGCATGCTTACCCCACAATTTCAAAATGCTCCTATGTCTCCCCAGGTGCCAGAAGTGAAAGCCAACCCCTGCCCAAATGCCAACACCTCCAGCTTCCTCCCTGAAAACTTCTACAATGAAACTATGTATCGTTGTCAATATAAAGTTATGCGCAACATCAAAAACAGAAAGCCTGAGGACAATGCATTTCAATGGGACTCCAAAGCAGAAAGGTCAAAATGTGTGCAGGATTCGGGGCTAGATTAGCTGATGGAACTGTTTTTAGATTAGTGCTGGTACTCTTACTGGTTGAGAAGGTCACATGACCTTTAAAAAGAAAAAGAAAACCTCAAGGGACAATGTCCCCACACTAGAAACATCTGTAAGTGTTTTTCTGCCAGTGCTAAAAACAATGGAAACTGTAACATAGGCAGGAAATGTGCCTTTGCCATCTAAACAGACAACATAGCTATAGACACGTCTATCCCTTCTCTACAATAAAGCCTCTCCCACTGGTAGCACGAGCAGAGCTGAACTGGTGAAGAAAAACACTTAACTTTCTTAGCATAGGCAAAGCCAGATAGTAACCACAAACACAGCACATTTAGAACATTTAGAACATTTTTCCTAAAGGTAACAATGGTATATATACACATCTCAGCCTGGCAATTTTAGCTGATAGGAAAAAAATTTGTCCTGAAGAGTTTGAAAAGCTACCCCCAGTTACTTAATCCAGAGATTAACAAACCTTGAACTTGTGCTTCAGGCACTGTATCCCACTGTCAGTCATGTCTGCTCCCCATTTACAATCAATATCCATAGACTCACGGTCACAGAAGTTTGAGAAGAAGAGAACTATTAGTGGTTCAGTTTAATGCCCAAACAATATACAGAAAGAAAGGCTGGTCTTCCAGTGAAAGTAGTGGACTCAAGTGATCAGGGTTCAGTTCCTCTGTGACCTAGCCCAAGTCATTTACTCTCTCTATACCTCAGTTCTCTATCTGTAAAATTAGGTTAATAATACTTCCTTTCTCTCATCCTTTAATTTTCTTGTCTGTTTAGATCAGGGGTAGGCAACCTATGGCACGCGTGCCGAAGGCGGCACGCGAGTTGATTTTCAGTGACACTCACACTGCCCAGGTCCTGGCCACTGGTCCGGGGGGCTCTGCATTTTAATTTAATTTTAAATGAAGCTTCTTAAACATTTTAAAAACCTTATTTATTTTACATACAACAATAGTTTAGTTGTATATTATAGGCTTATAGAAAGAGACCACCTAAAAACGTTAAAATTTATTACTGGCACGCGAAACCTTACATTAGAGTGAATAAATGAAGACTCGGCACACCACTTCTGAAAGGTTGCTGACCCCTGGTTTAATCTGTAAACTCATGTATACAAATGCAGCCCCAAACTCATTTTGGGCCTCTAAGGACTATTGTAATACCAATAAAAAATAAACAACAACAACACAGACTGGATGAGTGAACTCTTTGTTATTGATGATACATATTGAGCTTACTGTAATGTTTTAACACTGAGCATATATGAACATATTTTTGTCAGAGATGTATTTGTAATAGTTTATGGAAAGTTGAAATTCTGTCTTAAAATTATAAGTTTGATGAACAATATACATAATGGTTTATAAAAAACAAATAAAAACCTTGCGTGTCCCATAATATGTTGACATTGCTAACCCAGTAAGTATCACACCTTATTAAGCTTGGAGTGCACTGCTGGAAACATTTTGGGGACTTAAAATACAGATTACCTGATGAATCCCTTCATGAACAAAAATATTATATGCTAAAGAAAAATACACTGAGCACTAGGGATTAGTGACATTTATAATCTATATCAACCTGAGAAAGGGTTGGGACTTTAGGTCTCTTAAAGGAAGAGAGATTTTGGTCATTAGAATTCCAAATTTTCTTGGTTTACTAAATCTGAACAGCTTTTCTAATCTACCAAAAAAGAGATGCTGCTTAATTATGTGCTTTCTTTAAACCAACATTTCCCAGATAGTTATATAACAGGAGTTTAGCTGAGCGAGATAAACCTGACATCAGTACAGCATGTTATGTAGTAAAACAATATCCTGAGCCAAATGGCTGTTTTTGTAACTATTTAGATGACTCCAAAACTTGGAATCTTTCTATATTTGTGATTTCAGTTTCTGACCTCTAATGCTATCCGACAACCTCATATGATGAAGATATGGTGGGGAAAATGCAAGATTAAAACAAAACACTCATTGAGAGTTGTAAATAGAAAATCTATGCGCATAAAGACAGAATCCGTATGTGCTTCATACAAAGCACATAAGTGATGATGTACTTTATATTACAACTGTATTGATCTTGACCATTCACTAGAAGGGAGCAAACAGAAACGTACTAATAGCAATGGTGCAATAACAAAAGGAGAAACAGGAAAGCAAGAAGTAAACCAATATGATTAGATGACAAGGCTTGAGAGCTTATTCAAGTCAAACAGAAATCCTTCAAAATTTGGATATGCAGCACCAGTAAAGCCAATAAGCAGGAGCCTAAAATTACAACATACAATATGGAAGAGGGAAATTAGAAGGGCTAAAATTGATTTTGAAGAGCAAATAGCTAAAAACGTAAAAACAACAGATTCTTTAGGTATGCCACTAGCGGGAAGTCTGTGAAATAATTGATGGGTCTGCTGGATCAGCAAGGGTTAAAAGTAAAGACTGCTGAAAATCAATAATTTTATATTTTTATATATATATATATAAAAATAAGTGTGTGTGTGTGTACACACACACACACACATATATACACACACACACACACGTCCTCCCCATCGACATGCACTGGACCTGCTCTTTTCTGGTAATAAAGATGAAGTTCTACGAGAGATTGAGGTATCAGAAGAGGAAGTGTTGGAGCAAAAATGATAATTTAAAAAGCAGTAAGTCACCTCATAGGCCCAGATGATATCCCCCAAGAGTTCTGACAGGGCTTAAGAATGAAGTGGCTGAGAAGCTAACAAAAATGTGAGTGCTTATTAAAACAGCTACTGAACCGGAGGGTTGGAGAGTAGCAAACATTGTACCTATGTGACCCAGAGAATTTAGAGATCAGTAATCCTTACAGCTGGAGCTGGCAAGTTGTTTGAAATAACAAAAAACGAATATTATATTCTGCTATTTCAGATGTTTTAAGACTAATCAGCAGAATTTCCACACAGAAAAAATTGATTAATTTTTTTGAATTTATTTAGAGCTCTAGAAGGCCTTTGACTAGGACCCTTGCAAGAAGCTACTAAAAAAGCTAAGTAGTCGTGAGTGTATTATAATGGATCAAAAACTGGCTAGGAGATAGAAAACAAAGGACAGGATTGTATGGTCAATTTTGATCATAGCAAAAAGTTAACAGCAGGGTGCCACAAGATTCTATACAAGGCCTAGTGTTTAATATATTTATTGACAATCTGGAAATGGGGGTGAGTAGCCAGGTAGCAAAATCTGCAGGTGGTACAAAGTTATTTAGGTTAGCCATGATTGGCAAGGACTATGAGGAACTTCAGAGAGACCCAAACAAGCTATGCAACTGGGTAGCACAATAGTAAATATTCAATGTTGATAAATGCAAAGTAATGCATTTTGGAGAGAAAAAAGTGAAATATTCATGCACCTTATGAGGTTCTTAGTTAACTGTATTAACTCAGGAAAAGAATCTGTGTATTATTGTTGACAGTTGAATGAAGAGTTCTGCACAATGTGCAGTTGTAGTAAAAAAAGCTAACAATGTTAGAATGCATATGGAAATGGATGAAAAATAATATGGAGCATATTAAAATGCCATTATATAAATCAATGTTGTGGCATAATCTAGAATACTGCATACAGTACTGGTCATCCCATCTCAAAAAGAATTACAGCATTAGAGGGCATCCAGAAAAGGACAATGAATATATGAGGAAAAACTCTCATATGACGAGATTGAAAAGACTGGGATTGTTTACCTTAGAAAGGAGACAAGTAAGAGAGAACATGATAAAAATATGTAAAATAAATCAATAGTATAGAAAGGGCAGATCAGGAGCTTCTGTTCTCCCTGTCACATAACACAAAAACAAGGAGGTACTCAGTGAAATTAAATGGTTGCAAATTCAAAACTGATGAAAGGAAATACTTTTCCACAAAATGCATAATGAAGCTGTGGACCTCAATGTCATAGGAAGTCATTGAGGCAAGAGTTTAGCAAAATTCCAAGAAGAACTGAACATTTATATGAAAAAGACTATTCAGAGTTATATTAGTTAATGTTTACAAATTTGGGAAGGGGTAATAAACCTCAGGCCTCAAACCAATCTTTAACTACAAGGATTAGGAGGAGATCAAATGTGGGGAGCAGATTACCCTACATCTACCCTACCCTACATCTGCCTACAGTGAGGTTTCTCGCACCTTCCACTGAAGCAACTGGTGCTGGCCACTGTTGGAGATGAGCTATTGGACCAGATGGACCATGGGTCTGTTCCAGTAGGGCAATTTTTTATGTTCCTAATAATAATGCTAAGTATAGGACTGGTTGCTGAAAGAGGAAGTTATTGTATGGTTAGGATTACAAACAGTACTTGATTTACGGTTCTGTTATATAGTTGAAACTCTTCAGGGCAAACAATATGTCAATCTCTGGAAGTACCATGTAAATTTATGGTGCTATGTAAGTTACTCCAAATAAGACAGATATCACAGTATGTTGGCATAATTTAGTTTACTACATAACAATTTCAAAAATGTAAATCCCGGGAACCGCACTGGACAATGATAGTAACTCCCGTGAATAATGGGCTTGAATAGTGGCCAGTAGTTTAATCAAGAATTGCAATAACATCAGTGCATTTTTACAGACTGATTTATTAGGAAAGAATTGTATTCTTTCGAGCAGTTAAACAGAAGAATATATTTTTTAGATATTTCAGCCTTAGCACACAATGCCTACGAGAAACAGCATTTCACCAGTGTACTGTAGAGACTTCGCTAATGGCATATTTGTTCATCAGCAGTACTACATATCTGCAAATTATGGGGAACCAGGAGATAGAGTAGAAAATGAACAAAGGATGACATAACACATGAAAGCTTTGGGAACAACAGAGAGAACCACACATTAAAAAGCAACAACATGACTTAAAGTACTGTATTAAAGCTCGAGTCTAGTTGTCCTGTAGTCAGTCAGTTAAAATTGTTGAAACTTTCATTATTCAGGTTAAAATTTTCCAGGCTTAGTCTCTTTCCAAAAGGTGAGTTTTCATTTGGAACTGTGAGCAAAAACAGTGCAGTCATTTTTAAGTATGAAAAAAAAATTTTTTAAAGAAGGACTTTCCTCATAAAATTCTTGCAGGTCCTCTCCGCTTTAAACAGTTCTGCTGCTAAAACTTCTGTGCACAAATACTTGAAATATGGTATCAAAATACACATTTTAGTTGCAGGAGGGTAAGTGCTCCAATGAAAACTGGTTTTTGTTTGACCAAATTATCCTTTGAAAATTGCACTTCATGCATTCAATTGAGTTTTTAGTATTTTAGCAACATTTAGCATGGCAGTAGGGCTGGATTATTGGGGCTACACACTGCATGGGGTTGGCTGCTCCCCCTAGTGCTATGTGCTCTAGTCATAGTACCCCAGTAGAGGGTATGACAGCTGAGGCAGCCTCAGGACAGTTTTTCACAGGTATTTCTAGTGGTGAGTGAGAGAGAGAGTATGTCAGTTGCTTAGGTCTCTGCCACCTGGAGCAGGATTTAAAGAAGATCTAGGGCATTTGTGACAAAACCAAACAGTTGGAAAATATACAATTCAATCTCAAATAAACTGTAATTTGTACCAGTAATTAACCACATACACTTTATTCCACACTGTTAAATAGGTCCCTGCCATACACATTATTTTATCTTACCTGGCTGCTTCACTGTAGGGGAAAGACCTAAACTTGTCCTCATTGATATTAAAGAGCATCTAGACAAGGAGGAAATGGTTTTCTCCAGCATGGTGAAACAAATGGCTTTAGAAAACTCATATGTGTGGGGTAGGGGTTGTCATGCCTACCATACTCTTGGGTTTGTTTTTTTCTGTTTCCAAAATATGACTATCATTGGACTGAACAGAGAATTTATTTTAGGTTATAAATATTTCCTACCTAGTACTGTTATCATCATCTATGACCAATCCCTCCCACAGTGGAAAGTTGTGCGTTTCTCACAGGAGGGTGCATTTCTGAGTTTATGCATGCATTAAAAGAACAAGAATAATATTGGGGGATGAGTGAGGAAAATTGATTATCTATTTTTAAGAGCATATGAAAATAGTGTTTTATGCATCTTGATGGAAGAGTTAATTCTTTTTGTTCTCTCAGTCTGGAAATCAGATGCCAGGCAGGATCTGGAACTGATGGAAATGAATTTACTTCTATTTTTATCATCATCACTGACTTGACAACGAGCACCATATTTTGGAGGCATTCCTGTGAAAATGCCATGATTCAGAAAATAGCTTAAAAGCATCAAGACAAACATTACTTAGGTCTAATTGCAAGTTATGCCTCAGAACTCCCACATTCACTTAGGCTAAAACAGTGGGGTTTGAACTTCTTTAGCTCCGCCCCCTTCCATTTTTTTCTAATACATGTAGATGCGTGACCTCATTGAACATTTATTACTTTCATTCACTGTACCAACCAGCTTCATATTCTTTTGCTAAGAGAGCTTTGGGGTTTTTTTCCTAACAGAGGCAGATCGGCTAGGAAATACCACTTTTTTCCCCAGCCTTCCCTATCAGAATACTGCGTAACATACAGGATGGGAAATAAAACCCTTTAATATTATCCGTTTCTATGAGGTAACCCTGCTGGCACTGACTTATCCCAGCATCTTAAAAGGTGCTTCTGAAAAACAACAGGATACACATATATATAGCTTTATGAATGCACTAGGAAAACACATACACACAGACATACAGAGTGTTTGTGTGCTAAGAGGGGGGTGGTGGTGATTGCATACTAGCACAAATTTATTTTATTGTAAAAATCTGGCATTAAAACTATTTAATGTGTGAAACACAATTTGTTACTCCTTAAGGCTGGAGTAAGAGATATGGAATTACTGGGAAAAAGAATTCAAGCCCCCAAGGAGATCCCTAGCACATATCCCAGTTGTTCAGTCATTGACAGCTTACTATTTCATATATTTGAGGAACTGACATATGTGGGTACGATGCCCTCACTGTATGCTATGCAGTCTGGTGATCCTGTACTTTTCCAAGCAAAAATAAACAACAGTTAATCTGCTTTGTAAAATTCTTTCTGTTCTACCACAAAGTCCAGGCACAATGTGTGAACTTTTTGATGTGCCATAGACACGATTAATATTATTATGGTGAAAGGGTCTAATGGTTGCTGGCAGGTGAGTCTTGAATGCAAAGACAATCACTGATTTCATCAAAGCCAGTGGATGCACAAAGCACTTTCAGGCTCAACGGAAGGAGGAACAAGCTACGTTATGTAGGAAGAATAGCTGGGAGCTATGAGTCTACCACATGAAGCAATAGGCTGCGTGGCAGGTCAGAGCTGAGCCATGTGGACTGAGGGGTTTCCCAGGTTGCAACACACTGGTTAGGATACTGGTTTGCAGCCTGTGTGTGTGTGTTTTGGACAGAGAAAGCCTGGAGAGAACTTGCGAGCATGATTCTGAGAGGAAGAAGAGAGACAGGACAGATGTTGCTGGAGTGACAGATTTGGGGATTTCTGAGCAAGGAAACAGCCAGAAACAGAACTTTGTGTACATTTTTTCCTAAATAAATAACTTTTCACCAAGAATATAACCGACACATACTCCTGATTTCTTACTCTAATGGAAACAACCCAGTAAGGCCCTAAATTTTGGCTATCCACGGGGGCCAAAAGGACAACAATACATTCACACTGCAATAACTTTATTATGGTTAACAGCTGTAACTGAATGAGAAAAATGTGAAAAAGCAACTTTAGGAATTCTCAAACCTTTTCATAGTTTGAGCCACATTTTGCAAATGACAAGGGCAGAGAGATTAGATGCGGGCAAAGCGGCAGCAACTTTACTAAAACGTAAAAGGCAAATCAAAGTAACAACTATAGACAAGTATCAGAGGGGTAGCCGTGTTAGTCTGAATCTGTAAAAAGCAACAGAGGGTCCTGTGGCACCTTTGAGACTAACAGAAGTACTGGGAGCATAAGCTTTCGTGGGTAAGAACCTCACTTCTTCAGGAAGTACTGGGAGCATAAGCTTTCGTGGGTAAGAACCTCTCTTCTTCAGATGCATCTGAAGAAGTGAGGTTCTTACCCACGAAAGCTTATGCTCCCAGTACTTCTGTTAGTCTCAAAGGTGCCACAGGACCCTCTGTTGCTTTCAACTATAGACAAGCCCATCTCTCACCCCAGCAACAAAAGAGGCAGTGAAAGAGTGACTGATGAAGTTATACCACTGCATTGTTTCAGTCTGCCTGTATCCATTTGTTGTGTCTTGTCTTAGATTGTAAACCCTTTGGGGCAGGGATCATCTTTTTGTTCCGTATTTGCACAGCACTTAGCATAATGGGGTTCTGGTCCATGACAAGGTCTCCTAGACACAATGGTAATATAAACAACAACAGAGGAAACAGCTGCCTCCAATGTGCTTACCCTGCCTTTGATGCTCAAAGTTCAGATCACCCTTACTGGTCTGGGCCTTGCAAACCAGCTTCTATCTACAGTCTTGATGGGCTCATGCAATGTCATGGCTTAATCAAGGCCTGCAACCCTGCCAGTTTCCTTGCAAATCCAACCTCCTTTGGCACAAACAGTGGTCTGATGCCTAATTTACCCCTCAGCTTCCGGGGAGTTGGGAGACCCAGCCACCAATCCCAGTTACTCTAGCTCACCAATATTAAACTGACCACAGTTATCAAGAAAAGTCACCCGTAATTTCAACCCTTTTGAAACACACCATACCATTAATTTAACTGAAGCACCTGAATACCCAAATGGAGAAGTTCATGCCCATGAAACACAATCCACACAATAATTTCAAAGTTCAAAAGGCATCTGTAACCCAAACAAACCTCAGATCCCTGTGATTATCTGATACACAGCACGTACCCTATAAATATAGATGAATTTGACACAGCCAATGTAACCATTAGCATTTAAAGGAGGGAGTTTAGATATTTGTGGCGGCAGAGCAGGAAGAGGCCTTCTCCTGATGCTCCCAACAAAGGGAGTTTAGGTGCTCTCCTAATCCTGTAGTCCAGCATTAGCTGAGATGGTCAGCACTTTTTCATAAAGATATTATATGGAGGTATCCACCTCTCCTCTCATTCGGGATTGCATGCGTCACCTACTCACTCATTCATAGTCATGCAACATCACTGGGGCATCTACATCAATTTCTGAGATGGAAAAATAAAGTATTGATGTATTTTTGAGTTTCTTTTGTTAAGCATTTTGTCCTTTTTGAAAATGGATGTCTGTAGAAAAACGCTGTGAGCAAAGAGGAGTCAACACTGTGTGATCTGACATTTGCAGAGCAGAGTTTGGGAACCTTTGAGACAGAACATTAAATTTCTACTATTGTGATATTATGTGTAACAAAGTGTTCACCTCTCTTTTGCTATCCCGCTGCCTTTGAAAGAGTACACAAGGTTTAAGACCTAGAAAACTAAAACTCACTCCAGCTTCTTGAGAGAAAGAAAATCTTCAAGAATCGTGATCATCCAGGCATGCTCAACAGCTCCAAAACCATTTTGGTCTAGCTAAGACATTTTTCTGAGTTCTCCATGATGACAAATTACTGAGGAAAGATCTCCAACTCTGATGTCATCTAGTGACTGAATTAAACCTTTTTAAAAATTAAGTACATTTTCGGTCTACATCATGTAAACTCACAAGAATTAAAGAAAAAGTTGCAACACCAAAAGGCAAAAAATCAGATATGCAATACATCTCTAACATTTACATCGATAGCATAAGGCAAAACGAGATATTGTCATTTGCACTAATATATTTCTGTATCATCGGAAACATTTTACCCACCTTTGTAGCTTATATATGATCATGTTATATATTATTTCAAATACAATCAAAGATATCATCAGTTCATACTTGTGCCAGCATTCCACCACATTTTATTCTTCTAATTAAAGATTATTATTATTATTCATTAAAGATTCAAGATTAAAAAAAACACTCCCTCCACAATCAACCCACTGTGGCTTCATTTACAGTAAAAGTGACAGCAATAATCTCAGGAGATAGCCAGATTTTCAAACTCATACTGGAGTTATTTTAGAGATACTAGTGCTCTCCTGGAAGCTGAGTCAATGAACCCAAAATTAGAGCCTTCCAAATATCCCTCCAGGAATTCTTTGCGGGTATATAAAAGTCATATGCTTCACTGATCCACAGGTAAACCTAGTTGTCCCAACTGCCCTAAAACACACACATGTAAACAGACTTAATAGAAGCATGGATGCAAAGTCATGAACAGCATATGTGAGAGAAATAAGGAGATAGCAAAGAGGGGGGATGAAAGAAAGAATTAGCAAAGAGAAAAAAGAGAGATAAGAGGCACCGGGGAAAATGGTAAGGGAATATATGAGAGGAGGAGGAAGAGATGGGAATGGCAGAAGAATAAATTAAAAATAAGGAAGAGAAATTGGGGATAGAGAAAAGAAAGAGTCGGAAATGGAAAACAATACAAAATCCCATCAGTATGTTCAGGCTGGACTTGTTAATTAGCAGGAATCATATAGTACATATCAATAATTTTCCACTTCAACAGTTCCCTCCCCTAACCAATTCAGTAGTGCGTTACTTACTAACCTATGCCCACTGCATTCCCACTCAAACTTCAGGAGAACATCCAAGACTGGGAAACAAAGGAACTGCCAAGCTTTTTATATAAATCTTCAAATTGCAAATACACATCACTCAGAATGTAACAAAAGTTCCTTGCAGAATATTTCTTAAATTCTAGCAGATGTACAATACACAATCCCTCCCTGAAACTATGCTTCATGTCAGTATGAAAGTAGCACAAAGTGGGGGGGGGGGCACTCACTTCTGCAGGAAATAACTGTATTAATGACATATTGCAGTCACATCATAAACTCATATCATAGCAATTATAATTTCCACCTAATTGGACTGCTCCATTGGCTGAAGAATGACTTCTTGTTTCAGGAAAGAGACAAGGGCTCATCTAAGCAAAGATATTTGCCACAGTGTTTTTGATTTACCAAAGCTCCTAGTATGACTAACTACTAAAAATAAGGAAATATTGCACGGTGTAATATATACTTACATGGTGGCCTGTCATGTGTCACCGGTCTTGAACCTAGGCATAGGGTTGCCAAGCAAGAGCCTTACCCTCTGTGCCACTGCACCGCAAGGTCAGATGAGGGAACTGCAGCTAACACTCAGGGGTGCTGGAACAATTTGTATAGTGGGGGTGATTAAAGCCATTGAACCAAACTGTAAACCCTGTATATGATGGAAACCACTTCAAGCTGGGGGTGCAGTAGCACCTCCAGCATCCCTTGTTCCAGCACCTATGCTAACACCCCACGTCCAGAGGCTACATCTATTGACTCAACTGGGTCAGGTGACGAGTAGCAGACAGCTCATTGCACATGACCAGGCATAAAGCTTCCTGTTCCTGTCCCACCCCTTGTTTGAGCAACTAGTTGCCAGACCTGCTGCTGACCAGAGACCCTAAGACCAAGTTCCTGCCTCTTTGGCCTGGTCCTGCTCCTGTTTCCAATCCTTGTTCCTTTCCCTAATTCCAATGACTGATTCTTGCTTGACCCTTGGAGTGACTTCTGACTCTAGTTCCAGCAGAATCCTTGGCATGGCTACTGACACTGACCTTTGGTGTGGCTCCTCACTCGGATTTTGGATTGATCCTTGTTGTGAACTCCAACTGTGACCCAGCTCCCACCGCAGCTCTAACCAGGTCAGACCGCCCCGTTACAGGCCCTGACATTGGCCTGACAGTACCATTATTTGCAT